>NC_090930.1:505072424-507572424 GCF_040938575.1 Ambystoma mexicanum | reverse complement strand
GAATGTTACCCTTGCACTATGGCCTCCTGAGCAGTAGTACAGGGTTATCCATAGCCCTCTGAGGAATTCTCACTGCAGGTCCCACTTACACTGAGGTTGAACTATTATGCCATTGTTGGATCCCGGCTGCTTGAAATTCAGACTACAGTGACCAGAATTGTAATTTGTATTTGTTTTATTTGTAACGCGCACCTTCAGGCCCGGAGGCATCAGAGCGCAAATGACTAATGGTTGTGTTACTCATCATGCACACCTCAACAAACTCCCTACATTTATGCGTATGTCCATGGAGTTAATTTTACATGGGACTGAGCAGTAAATCATGTTTCAAAAGCTGAATAAATAAACGTCTTGATGTACTTGCGTTGGCGCAATTTCAATGCCTTTTAAGAAGTGGGAGAGGCACGAAGAGGAATTTACATTTCTGTGCTGCGCTTGTCTCCCACGTCTACAAATTAGAATGTATTTTTATGCCTGCATGAGATTGCCATGCAGTCACAAAATGAAAGGATTCTTAGGGATTTGTCTCCATCTAACACCTGCTAAACTCCATAGGAATCCATTGGTAAATGCTGTCTGCAAAGTGCAATTTGAATACAGCATTTACATTGGTTACAAAACGGTGCGTAAAACCAAAGCATAGAGTCGATTTGGGCTGTGTTTTCTCTTTCATTTAACAATGCATGCAATTTACACTTGTTTTAAAATTACCCCCTCTGTCTATGTTTACAAAGTCCTAAGGACCTGTAGGCATTAAAGCTCTAAGGACACTAACGTGGAATCAAAGAAAGGTATTTTTCAAAAATGCCCCCACTTATGAATACAGATATATATGCGATAGAGATGTATTCTAATCATGGTACAGTCCAGTTGAAATCGTAAATCTATGCTCGGACCGTGAACAGAAAATGTGTTTGCCCCTCTCAATTTCAAGTTAAATCTGGGGCTAAGCGAGCATCAGTTGATCCCAATATTATAGAGGAAGTATAAGGTAAGAGTCTTGTTTCAGCTGGGCAGATGGGTTTTGATAATGGTATTTACAAAAATAAAAAAGACCACTTTAAAAATGATTTGAACTGGGAGCCAATAAAGCCTCTTTAACACTAGGGTGATATGAGAAAATAGGGCTTTGTCAGTTTTTGTACTTGTGATTAGATTTTTGTAGAACCCATTGCTTTTTTAATTCGTTTTTTGGTAAAGCCCAAACACAGGGCATTCCCATAATCTATTTTGGCATCTGCAATGGATCAAGCAATGCAACCTAGGTGAGACTCAGAGAGAAATGGCTGGATCTTTTGGAAAAGATGCATACAATATGTAGTACAATGCATGACATAAATTACCTTTCAAGATGGAAGTCGGAAAATACTCTTTCAATTATGAATTTGCAGAGATATAGTATACCCTTTGTCCCAACTGTTACTACTGTAACCAGCGCCTAGATGCTCAAGGACTTCGCGTGCTCATATACATGTAAACATAAATAAATAAATAGGCAGTTCAACGTTGGCTGTGGGAACTGGCTGACTGATATACTTTGTTATATTTACAGGTGTGCCGACCACTGCAAGCTTGGCTGTGTACTGTTTAGGCTTAACCAAATGCAGCCCATCCATGTCTTATTGATGGTTAAGATGTCGTTACTCTTGGAATTATGCTGAAGGTTATTATTTCGAAATGAGTCATGGGCATAAAAAAGGTAACACCCTTTCATATTGACATGGAGTGGTTTTACGTGAATATAAAAAAGAAGGAAAATAACAGGGAACCTTGGGACATGCCGCAGATGGATTGATGTCTGGCATTGGTGAGGCTATTTGACGTAAGACATGTGGAGTGATTTGATAGAAACAATTAGAACCATTTTAACGGTGGCTCTGTCATTCTTGCCACTTACACTAAGGTATCTAGAAAGATGTCGTGTTCACGTGTGTTGAACGCCACTGAGATATCCAGTCTATTGATGGGTATCCCCATGTTACATGTTAAAGGTATTTATACCGCGCACCGTCACCAATGGAATTGGTCCCAAGGCTCTCAGGCGGATCTGTAAAACAAGAAGGCGGGTGGGTTAGGTTAGTCGGGTGAAGAGGGAGTAGGAAAGTGAGGAAGTGATGTGCTGTTGGTGGCTTCAGTTTGGTTTCCACCGTGTGCTGAGCTTTGGTGGTGTGAGTATCAGACTGATGAGAGACCATGCGTGCTGTTAATGCGGTTTATGTGTTGTTTGTTTGTTGTTGTTGTAGTGTGGTGAAGTGCGTGCAGTTTGCTGGACGAGAAATGGCTGTGGGGATTTTCGGGGGAATTAAGTATGCAGAGATTTGTGTTTGGGTTAGTAGGTTACATTTCCTAGTCCTTGCAGATCTTGCTCTATTCATCTAGCATTCCTGTAGGTAAGCTTGATTGCCACCTTCCTTTCTTGTCCATCTAATTGTTGTGAGTGATGGCGTGGCACGTAGCCGTCTTTGTTGTATTTGAACTTAGCGTAATAGGACAGGGGTTGTCTAGTCGGCCCCTCTGGTATTGGTGCTGTAGATTAGCAGACCCCTACTCCCTTGCTATCTATTTCCGTCGGTGGTCAGTTGGTGCTTGTGTGTAATTTGGTGGCCAGGGTGCTATTGATGAATCGTCCTGATCACGCTGTGTATTCGATCTCTAGTTTTGTCCTGTCATAACCATCTCTCAATTGGTAAGTTTGTTATGTCATAGAATCTCTTCCTTAGATTAAGTTTGTATTTGGTTGCTTAGTGGGATCCGGGATCGGTTACTTCACTCATCATCGCTTCAGCTATATATATGCCCCGGTGGGCATTATTCTAGTTATGCAGTGAAGAGCCAAGATTTGAGGAGTTTTCTGAATAGTAGGTGATTTCTTGTTTTATGTCTGCTCTTTGTTAAGTCGTTCCAAGTTTTTGGTGCGAGGTGAGAGAAAGAATATCCTCTGATTTTTCTTTTGTTGTAGGGTTTTGGTTCCAAGCGGATGTCGTTGCTTGATCTGAGCGTCCTTATTGGGTGATGTAGGCTTAATTTGTCTCTCAGGAACTCTGCGCCTTGGTTGTGGATTGCTCTGTGTGTGATGCACATTGATTTGAATTTGATTCACTGTTTTATTGGTAGCCACTATAGTGTTTTTAGCGCTGGTGTGATGTGTTCTCTTCGGGGTCGTTTGAGGAGCAATCTGGTCACCGCATTTTGTATGCATTGTTGTTTTTTTTAGAAGTCGTTCAGGCATACCCAGGTACACGCTATTGGCGTTATCTACTCTGGACATGACGAAAGTGATGATGGTAAATGTTTTGTTGGCAAATTACAGGAATGGTAGGATCCTTTTTACCACCCGCAGGGGAAAGAATAATTTCTTGAGTCGAGCGTTTACTTGTGGCTCTAGAGTAAATTTGTTGTCCATCAGGATGCTCAGGTTTTTTACAGTCAACGATGGGGCTGGGGTTGAACCGAGTTCCCTTGGACAAGGGATGTAGTGGTTGTCTCCTCCATTTTTTGTGATGATAATTATTTTTGTTTTGCCTGGGTTGAGTTTGAGATAGTTCAAGTTCATCCAGTTGTATATATCACAAAGACAGTTCTCTAATGTTGTGTTTTCTTTTTGAGTGTCTTGTATTTTGTAGTCTATTTGTGTATCGGCGTAGTTTTAGCAAATGAGGCCATGTCTTTTGATGATCTTTATTAGTTGAGATAGGTAGATGTAGAATAATAACGGGGAGAAGGATGATCCTTATGGTACTCCGCATGTGGATTCTCTTGGGTTGGATTTAAAAGGTTTCATCCATATTGTCTCTGTTCTGTTTGTTAAGAAGGATTTGATAGACAGTAGGGTGCTGTTGATTATTCCCAGGCCTATCAATCGCGTGATGAGGATGTCGTGGTTAACTGTGTCAAATGCTGCAGAGCGGTCTAGAAGAATCAAGGCAGTACTGTTGTCTGAGTCTGCGTTTGCTTTTAGGTCATCCCATATTGAGAAGCGTGCTGATTCCATTCCTCTTACTGGTCTGAAACCTACTTGTGCCTGGTCTAGTAAGCAATGCTCTTTTACAAATTCTTGGGTTATTTTGTATATGTACGTTTCGAGCAGTTTAGCTGGCTACGGGATGTTGGAGATGGGTCTGTAATTGGAGAGATCCTCTAGATTTCCTGTTGTATCTTTGAACAGTGGCCTGATGTACGCTGATTTGAAGGATTGTGGCACTTTCCCTGTTGATATTGAAAGGTTGAAAACATTCTTGTGGTATCCCATGCGTGTTCCTTGTTTGAGGGTTGATTTGTATATGTCCGGGGGAAGGGATCTGCAGGAGAACCTGTCGCTTTGATTTACCTGTTTGACGAAACTCTCCACTGATATTTCGGGGAGGCTTCAGAGTTTGTTCGGGTGTTCCTCGTAAGTGTAGGTGGGTTCCGTAATCTGATCGCCTGGTCTGTTTTGTATGGTTTGTTGGATGGTAATGATTTTGTTTTTGAAGTTGTATGCTAGGTCATTGCATAGTTTCTTCGATGGTATTGGTATGTTCTTGCAGCCAGGTGAATTTTTATTTCATTAATGATTTTAAAGAGTTCTTTTTGGGTGTTTTGTGCTTTGTATATTCGGTTGTCGTAGTATTTACTTTTTGCTTTTTGTATTTCCTTTTTGTTTGAGGGGATATGTTTTTGAAATTTATTTTTTTTCCACAGTTTGTTTTATCCTCCATTCTTGTTCCAGTGTTTGTTTTTTGTTTTTTTTCATGACACTGAGTCGTGGAGTGAACCATTTTGCTATTGCTCTTTTGCATGAAGGGGTGAAAGGTTTTTCTATGCCAATTTCGGCGATCGTTGATGTGATCCAGTTGTGGAGTAGAGCTACTTTTTTGTCTAGGTCAGCATCTTCCATAGTTGTTGCTTGCAGTTTGCTGAGTTCCAGAAGTTCAGATAGGTTGGATTTTTGATGGTTCTCCAATTGTTTTTCATGGTGATCAGTGGTTTGTCTTGTTGCTCGTTTATTGGAGCGGTAAGTGTGATTATGAAGGGAATGATGAGGTGGTTGTTCCAGAGAATTTGAATTGGTGGTACTGTGGTAATGTGTTTTTTATTGGCAAAGATTGTGTCAAGTGTATGCCCTGCCGTGTGGGTTGCTCCTTTGACTAGTTGTTGTAGATTCATTGCTGCTAGTTGGTACATTAGAGATTTTTGTGTTGTTGTGGTTTCTTCATAGAATCAGATGTTGAAATCTTGGAGGACGATCATATGATTATGCTCGATGGCTAGGTTGGTGATTGTTTCTGTGAAGGCGTCTATGAAGGTTGCATCCTAGGTTGGCGGTCTATATATCAATATGAATTTCAGGTTTGTTTTGGGGTTTACTTATAGACATACTGTTAAGGATTTGTATTTGTCGATGTTTAATGGGTCTTCCAGTTTGATAACCAGGTGTTCCTTGTGGATGATTGCCAGTCCACCACCTCTTTTGGTTTTCCTGTTTGCTTGGACGCATTTGAAGTTATCAGGCAGGCAGTTGTTGAGGGTGATCTTGTAATTTTAATCTAGCTATGTTTCAGTTACAAATAGCATGTCAATACCTCCGTCACTTAGGAGGTAGTAGATTTCGGACGCATGTTTGGACATTGACCTTACGTTGATTAGATTGCAATGGATCTTTTTGGTGTGGTTTTGTTTTTTTGTTGTTCCTTGTTTTGGTTTGTGGTTTTTCATTTGGGGTGCGTCTGTATTGATGTTGATTGGACGAAGATCAGCAAAGGCTGTTTCTTCTTCAGTGAAGCAGTCTGCTAGATTGACAGCTGGACTGTTGGGCTGTTCAATCGTGGTGCTTCTCTCTGTCACAATATATTTTATCTTCAATCAAATAATTAGGTTGCTGTGCTACTCCTGGGGAAGAATTTGGATTTTTCACCTCCCTGATAGCGGTGGAGCTCCAAATATTCTGTGACTGTATGGTGACCAATCGATATAGTATTTATGCAAGAAAACGGGCATTAGTGATAGATCTATAGTCGTATGGATTATTGGAATCAAGGCTAGGATTTGTATATAAGTAATCCAAGAAATGTTCAGGAACTAAGCCTTGCACTAAAGAGCATAGACTCTATTAAGCAATGTAAAGTTTGGTCCATGCACTCTTTTATAATCAATGTGGACATAGGTTACTCGGCCATGGTATAGCTTTCATGTTCTCTATGATAGATTGCAGACTCTCCAGAGTAACGTATTTAAACTCAAAAACAGGATCTATAGAGGAATCAAATGGCTATTTCAGACTCTCTGTGGGAAACGGATATATGTGTTGCAATTTTTGGGATATGTTAGATGATATTGTTTTGCTTTTGGATTCAAATTATTTTGAACCATTCATAGCCAGTCTATGTTAGGGGGTTCAATATTGTTCTTAAGATGTTTATTCTCCAAGCGTCCAACAAGAGGGAACATGTGTTTACTTGAGTTTCTATAGTGCTTTATTGAAATTGAGAAGATTTTTGTTTCTATAGTCTACATTTTATATTGTTTTCTGACATTTGTAAGGATGGGTTTATTTACAGGCAACATTGATGTCTACGAGGCGTTTAAACTTTTACATTGTGTACTTCACATACTGTGTTATATGTGTATGTGTTTTACTTTTTAATGGGACTCTTGTTTGTAATCTGGAGCACAGTCACATTGTATGTCTCCATTTGATGGGAAACATTGTAACTGATAGCAGGTTCTGAACAGCATTTTTTACATAAGGCATTGGCCCTCATTACGACCCTGGCGGAAATCGAAAAACGATGGCGGAAATGCAACACCGCCATCGAATACCGCTTGGTGCGATTATGACCCGTCACCGTAAAGTACGATGCCATCAGCGACACCGTAGTGAACGCCAACGCAAACTGCACCAAGTACGCGCACGCGCGCCATGCAAAACCGTAATTACCACCATGGCGCAACGGTACGCGAATGCTGACCCTAGCGGACATTCACTTAACGCCATCAAGCATGGCGGAAAGTACCATTCCGCCATGGTGAGAATTACGGCATCGCGAACCAACCGTAAATGGCCCTACTGAGTGCCTGTACACCACTCCCTGCCCACATTGCACAACACCTCGTAGGTGCAATGAAGTTACACAATGCAACCAGTGAAATGCACAAGTCACCCATGCATGCCAACGAACAAATGAATGTAGGGGCTCCAAGTGCCTTGTGAGTGGCCATCCATATTTGGCATGGCACCATTGCCGTACTGATGCAGCACAGGCACGTGAAGGTTCAAGTACAGCAATATGAACTGAAACATGAGACAAAACAACAACAGGCCCCCATCGCTTGACACCAGTGTAAGGCAACATTCAAAGCAGTATCCTGAGGGAGACTGCACCAGCCCTGTACTCATGCCAGTAAACAAACCAACCATCAGCATAAGCATGTACCACACAAGTTGGCAGAGTGACTGAGCAGCCAGGCTCATCCCAAGAGGGGCCAATGGGAGCTGCAGGGCACAGATGGCACGAATACAGAAGCTATTCCAATGGACATGACCTCAGTCTCCCTCCAAGAAACGCACGCAAACACAGGCACCTGTGACCAGCCATTTTCTGATAATCACATCATTCCACCAATCCACCTGGCTGACCGGCATCTGTTACACAAAAGCTAATCCCCCGCCCCTGAGCATGACATCATTAAAACAGTCATAATGGCAGGCCCCATCCCTGACCTTACTGGGCTTCGTAGGCAAAGGCGGCCAGTACAGTACCACGCAACTATACTCAGAAGCCGGAACCCAATGCAGATCTCCTCACAATACACCGCTCCACAAATAGGAATATGCTACATTACTTGCAAAGAATAACGCTACACGGTTGAAATCAGAATCAAATTTTAATGCACATCAAATTCACCAAGCCCATACAGCTATTAGGTCATAAACTCCAATATATTTTTCATTACTGTGGGCTGCATCCGCAATAAATGACCAGCTTCTCCTTGTGTGACGCCCTGTTCCTTCATGGTACACAGGGGCTACATTCACGTTCAAAAAGGCAACATGGAAGCACCGAGAACCGCAGGGCCGTCCCATTAGGTAGGCACTAGTCCAGCTGAAAGGCTGATATGTAGCTCCTAGCCACTAGTACTGCGTAAGGGCATGTGGCCCATTGGCGATCGTCCCATAAGATCGTAATGGTGCTCCACTGATTAACTCGAAGCAGCAGGTGTCGGGAGTAAAAGCCATCTGCAGGAGTGGCATACAGATGGCAGCGGCAAAAGGGGAGGAGATACCTGTCACCCAAATGAAATGAAAAAGAATAGCATGGGCATCAGAACTTCATTTGTATTACTCAATTCAATGATCACACTAAATCCACAGCCATATGCATGCTAGCCCACTCAAAAGGATTATTTCCGCCCAAAAATCACTTGCGAATCATAACTATATAAATCGAGGTGAAAACACTATTACAAACGAGTGTTTGTGTGCATGCGTCTGTTAAGACAGAATCCATTAGATGGGATTCGTAACGTGCATAGACACAAGTGTTTGAAGGCGCGTCGAGACAGGGAGGGTTCAACAAGGGCAGATAGACGATGGTCCCACTATGGCAGCTCTGCATCACATAGCGCAGGGGAAGGGGATAGATCCCGAAAAGCCATGTACATGGCAAACTCTCAATTAAATCATCTGTCCATGCATCCATACATCATTCCCTCATCCCGGTATGAAAACGCCTGATTATTTACTCACATCACATTTGAAACTTCCATTGAGTCTGTGCGTAATGCAGTCTGCAAAATCCACTGTGCTCCAGCCCGGAATCCTAGTGTTGTGAAGTAACATGTATTTGGGAACGTCCTGCCTTATCGTCCACTACGCTATTGCTCATCCCATACTATTCATATCAATCATTGCATTCTCGCCATGGCCCCTGTCCCAAGGACATTAAACAATAGAACGTTATATTTGCAGTCAGACCTGTGGGCGTCTCCTCGCCACTAGCTGAAAACCGAAAGCGCTGTCCTTCGAATTCCTCATTTGCAACATCACGTCGATAAGGCATCTGTGACCGCTTGAAATCACAAATTCATCTATGTAGTGCGGCAGTGTGTGAAAATGGCAACTGGCTTCACTCACAAATGGGACGCCCCGCCCGTCGGTGAACCTCGGTACAGTGCTCGCCCAAAGGGGATTGCAGCTGGCACAGGTGGAATGAATCACCACAGGTGGAGGCTATACAGCCTGAAAACACATAAATTGCACACCCAACCCCCTCCCACAACCACACCCACTCCAAAATGCTACCGGCAGGACTAGCGATGTTGGCCCTGGGGGACCTGATAGCACTGCAAGTACTCCAACTTCAAGAAGAAGACGAACACCAACTACTACAACAACCGGCCGCACAGAGGAGACGCAGGAGGAGGAGGAGGGCAAGGCAGGGCCAGCAAGGGCCACCAGCACAGCCACTACCACCACGCAGGCAGCCCGCAATCCCACGCCTCCGAGCTCATCCGTTCAACCTCACTGCTGAGCAGATCCACACCCTCTACCGTTTGGATGGGGACACCATAACCGCCATTGTGAAGATGACACACGCTGACCTTGTCAACATGATAGATAGCCCAACCGCCATCCCACCCCTACTGAAGGTGGTGTCTGTACTCCACTTCCTGGCCACAGGCACCTACCAGCACACAGTCGGACAGTTGCATGGCATTTCACAGCCACTGTTCTCACGGACACTATCGCAAGTGCTCGATGCTCTCCTGAAGCACGCAGACGACTACATCTCTGTACCACGCTCGGAGCATGACATTACTAAAACAAAAGTTGGATTCCATGCACTGGGCGGCATACCGGGTTGCATTGGTGCCATCGACTGCACCCATGTGGAATTGGTTGTCCCACATGCCATGGAGGCCCAGTACCGCAACCGGAAACAATATCATTCTCTTAATGTACAGATGGTGTGTGACTCCAACAGGATCTTTACACATTGTTGTGCCCGATTTCCTGGATCAACCCATGATTCTATGGTCTTGAGGAACTCTACAATACCACGCTACATGGAGCGACACGCAGGGAACAGATCCTGGCTACTCGGTGAGTCTCATTTCATGCATGATAATGTGGGGTATGTGATGCGGAAATGACCTGGCAGGTAGGGGGCGGGGGGGATGCGTACGTAGCAATGTCATTCCACAAACATCCTTCATTGTCCACATACAGGTGATGCCGGGTATCCACTGAAGAGATGGCTCCTTACACCACTCCGGAACCCACAGAACCAGCATGAGGAGGACTACAACCATGCCCACTCACGTACCCATGTAGTCATTGAACAGGCATTCGGCCTACTGAAGGCTTGTTTCCGCTGCCTCAGCAGGTCTGGCGGGGCACTCCTGTACCGCCATGAGAAGGTTGCAAAGATGGTCATGGCATGTGTCATGCTACACAACATGTGCGTACGTAGAAATGTGCCCATGCCCCCTGACGCAGAACTACAAGCACCTGAAGATGGTCATGATGAGGGTGGGGATGTGGCAGCACCTCAAGGAGTCCGCGAGGCACAGGAGGCCCGTGAAATTTGTCAGAATGTCATAGATTCATGCTTCTAGCACTCACGCCTGGTGGCTGATACATGGACACGGGACTTGTGGCACTGTGTGTGTCTGGAACATGCACAATGTGGAATGTACGCCTATAAAGGCCTCGTACACAAAGATCAATGTCCACACATCTCATTGGGTGATTATGTAATGTTTATAGCATATGTGAAATTATATTACATACCCCATCGACCCGCCACCCAAGAAAGCCCAACACCCCCCCTCCACCCTCCTACCTCCCCCCCGAACACCAGTGTCCAAAGATGCTCATTGTCAGTGGGCAGACGCTATTGCAAGCCCCCTCTCCGGGTATCAGGGGCACCCCTGCCTGTGGAGCGCAGGTTCCTCCCAGATCTACGTTGGGGGCTGCCCTGGACGGAACTTGCAACGGATGATGTCTCTGCCTGCTCACGTCCATGCATGTCCCTAAGGGTTTGTGAGAGCTCAGTGAGCACACGGCGCACAGCGGCAAGTTCACCACATACGTCTTTGGACGTCGCATGCAGTTCCCCCCTCAGGCTCTCGGTGCTTCTCTCCATTTGTACCCTCAGGCTCTCGGTGCTTCTCTCCATTTGTACCCTTAGTGTCTCTGTACTTCTCTCCATTTGTGCCCTAAGTGTCTCAGTAGATGTTTCTATGACTGCCTTAGTACCCCCACATTCATCAGCATGCTCCTTGAGGAGTGTGGCCAGTTGCTGCTGTTGCACGATCACCTGGTCGAGGGACTGTTGCCTCTGCTGGGCCATGGCCATTTGCGGTGGTGTCACAGAGGGGCTGATGACCTCATGTTGCCTTGCCACAGGGCTTGTGGGGGATGGCCAGTCGTCGTCTTGTGGGTGCCCCTGCGTGGTATCCTCATGGTGTAAGGGATGAAACAAACAGGGGGATTGAGACAGGTCATGGATGGGTCCTACATCGACAGCACCGTTTTCTGTGTCGGAGCATGCTGCCATTAATGCAGTGTCACCTATGGTGCTGCTGCCACCAGAAGCAGTGCCTTCTGTGGCATCCATTGGGGGGACCTGTGGTGCTGCTGTTGTGGGCATGCTGGCTGCTGGGGTGCCTGTTGAAGTCCCCTCCTGTGTGCTGCCACTTGATTTGTGCTGCTGCCGTGTCTTGATCCGTGCAGCTGAGGTGGAGGGTCTTTGGCCGTTGGTCTTGGCCCTCTTTGCAGGTGTGCTGGTAGGGGTGTCCTGGAGCTCGTCGTTTGAATCGGACCCTGTGGTGGAGTAAAGGAGGGCGAGCGTTATTTATGGGTCTGTGGAAATTGGAATGGCAATGTATCACATGCATTGGGGTGGTACCTGAGGGTGATTTGGGTCAGGGCCTTGGAGGTGGTTTCATTTTTGTGTGGATTGAGGATGCAGTTGTTTTGCAGCCTGCAGTTAGGGTGTGCATGCTGCACGTGTAGAGAGTATTTTTAGGATTTTTAATTATTTATGTATTTGATGTGACTTTTAAAGTGCGCTATCAGGCCAATGTATGTGGACGTTCTCCTGGACATGTGTTTCTGTTGCACTATGTGGACACATGGTACTTCACATGATTGGACATTGTGGATTTAGCATTGTTTTATTTGGCCCACCTACCTGATTCTTCGGATGTCTGCACTCCTTTCTCCATCCCTCTGACTCCCTCTATACTCTCCATTCCAATGGTGGAGGCACAGATTTCTTCCCAGGGGGTCAACTTGATGGGTGATTCCGATCCTCCCTCGGTAGCTGTGGCAATGTTACGGTTGGCTGATAGTATGCTCCGTACGCGTATCCGCAAGTCGTCCCATCGCTTTCTGCATTGCTGTGGGTTGCGGGGTGCGGTCCCCACCGCACTTACCCGCTGTGCCACCAGGGCCCATATGGCCTTCTTGTTCGCAAGTGCCGTCCTGGTCATTTGCGTCGAGAAGACGACGGCAGCATTCTACTGGAGGGTCTCTGTGAGCACGGTGAGTTCCTCATGGGAGAAGTGGACCTGCCGCTTGCGGTCGCACGCTTTTTTGGCAACTTTTCCCATTTCGATTGTTTTAACTAGGGTGGCTAACGGGTTGGGATGTGTCTCAGGGTCGGATTTTTAATGGTTGTGTTGGGATTCTGATTTTATAGGTGTACGGCGTGCTGTTTCCCGTTCCGGCCCCATGTTTTTACTTCCGTTTCCGTATATTTACGGTCACTGTATTTTTCGATTACCGCTCATTACGGTGACCGCTATGATGGGTGGCGGAATTGCACCTAGGGCGCCGTACGACGGCGGTGAGGGGCGTTTTGGGGACATTTCCGCCATCGCGGACTTTGCACTTCCGCCATGGCGTAATGCTCGTGCCCGATGGGTCGGAATTAGCCGCACTTTCCTCCATCGTGCAATGGCGGAAACGCTATTTACGCTATGGCGGTCAGGTCAGTTACTTTCCGCCAGGGTCGTAATGAGGGCCATTGTATTCTAGCAGATGTGTCAATTCTCTTGGTAGAATTGACAAAAACATGCGCGAGAGTAGTTGGATGTAATAAGATCAAATGTTAATTTAAAAATTGCCGTAAAAACATTTGGAGGACAAGAGCACTGGGCTGTATATGTGTACAGGGTATATATATATATATATATATATATATATATATATATATATATATATATATATATATATATATATATTACATGGCCACGGTAGTGGCCATGTAGTTATGGTTAAATTGGTGTTTCCATAGGAAGAGCACTTTTTGGGCGGCTTATAACTTCGCTCCCCCTGGACGAATCCACACCAAACTTTGCAAAAAAAGTATATGGCCCACTCTGAATTTCTTTGCAAAGTTTGGTGAGGATTCACCAGGGGGCAAAAGTTATAGGGGGATCCTAAAATTTATTTTTTTCCCATAGACTGAATGGGAAAACATTTTTGCTTGCACCTACAGCCCAAACCGCTGGACGGATTTTCACAAAATTTGGACCAGTAGCAGCAGCTTGGTCCCGAAAGCGTGCTTTTGCAAATTTGGTGAAAATCCGTCCAGTAGTTTTTATGAAAATGACCAAAAAGTAGGTCAAAAAAAATGTGTGATATCTGTGTTCGGTCCGCCGACACACTTCCCTGTTCGCTCCGCGGACAGGGTCCTGATTGGCCAAGTGGCTTACGTCATGTCCGCGGACATATGGCATGTTCACTGATTGGACAGTGTTAAGCGTGAAGCCCGTCAGATTTTCAGTAGCGCCCGCCATCTTGGATTCTTGGACGTTCCACGGACAGCGCGGTGAAAGTTTGTTCAAAATGTGTATTTAGCAGAGTGTGTTGGTGTGTAGAAGTGTTTGGGGAGGATGGGAGGGTATGAGATAGGTTAAATGTTGTGCATTTTTATGTGGTAGACGTTCTTTTTGTGTTCGATTTGTCTGCGGACATCACGGGTGTTCTGAAATGTTCTAAAGAAACTGAATGGGGGTGTTCTGAGGACTCAATATGTGTCCGTTTTGTTCACAAGCAAGCTGAAACTGTTCTAAGAACACTGGCGGTGTCCTGAAATGTTCGCAAATAAACAAAATGGGGGTGTTCTGGGGACGCTGTCCGTAATGGTCTGTGGCAAGTTGAATGTGTTCTAAGAACACTCGGGTGTCCTGAAATGTATGCAAATAAACAAAATGGGGGTGTTCTGATGACGCTGTCCATATTGTTCGTTGTCAAGTTGAAAGTGTCCTAAGAACTCTCGCATTGTCCTGAAATGTTCGTAGGGGGTGTCCTGAAGACGCTGTACGTATTGTTCGATGGCAAGTCGAAAGTGTTCTAAGAACTTTCTTGGTGTCCTGAAATGTTCGTAAATAAACAAAATGGGGGTTTGTTCTAAGAACTCACGCGTTGTCCTGAAATGTTCATAGGGGGTGTCCTGAAGACGCTGTCCGTATTGTTCGATGGCAAGTTGAAAGTGTTTTAAGAACTGTCTCCGTGTCCTGAAATGTTCGTAAATAAACAAAATTGGGGATGTGTTCTAAGAACTCTCGCGTTGTCCTGAAATGTTCGCACATAAACAAAATGAGGGTGTGTTCTAAGAACACACGCATTGTCCGGAAATGTTCGTAGAGGGTGTCCTGAGGACGCTGTCCGTATTGTTCGTTGTCGAGTTGAAAGTGTTCTAAGAACTCTCGCGGTGTCCTGAAATGTTCGTCGGGGGTGTCCTGAGGACGCTGTCCATATTGTTCGATGGCAAGTTGAAAGTGTTCTAAGAACTCTCGCGTTGTCGTAAAATGTTCGTAGCGGGTCTCCTGAAGACGCTGTCCGTATTGTTCGATGGCAAGTTGAAAGTGTTCTAAGAACTGTCTTGGAGTCCTGAAATGTTCGCAAATAAACAAAATGGGGGTGTGTTCTAAGAACGCACACTTTGTCCTGAAATGTTCGTAGGGGGTGCCCTGAGGACGCTGTCCGTATTGTTCGTTGTCGAGTCAAAAGTGTTCTAAGAACAGTCGGGGTGTCCTGAAATGTTCGCAAATAAACAAAATGGGGGTGTTCTGAGGACTCTGTCCGTATTATTCGCTGTCAAGTTGAAAGTGTTCTAAGAACTCTTGCGCTGTCCTGAAATGTTCGCACATAAACAAAATGGGAGTGTGTTCTAAGAACACACGCGTTGCCCTGAAATGTTAGTAGGGGGTGTCCTGAGGACGCTGTGCGTATTGTGCTGTGGTAAGTTGAATGTGTTCTAAGAACTCTCGCGGTGTCCTGAAATGTTTGCAAATAAACAAAATGGGGGTGTTATGATGACGCTGTCCATATTGTTCGTTGTCAAGTTGAAAGTGTTCTAAGAACTCTTGCATTGTCCTGAAATGTTCGTAGGGGGTGTCGTGAAGATGCTGTCCGTATTGTTCGATGGCAAGTAGAAAGTGTTCTAAGAACTGTCTTGGTGTCCTTAAATGTTCGTAAATAAACAAAATGGTGATGTGTTCTAAGAACTCACGCGTTGTCCTGAAATGTTAGTAGGGGGTGTCCTGAGGACACTGTGCGTATTGTTCGTTGTCGAGTTGAAAGTGTTCTAAGAACTCTCGGGGTATCCTGAAATGTTCGTAGGGGGTGTTGTGAAGATGCTGTCGTATTGTTCGATGGCAAGTTGAAAGTGTTCTAAGAACTCTCTCGTTGTCCTAAAATGTTCGTAGGGGGTCTCCTGAAGACGCTGTCCGTATTGCTCGATGGCAAGTTGAAAGTGTTCTAAGAACTGTCTTGGTGTCCTGAAATGTTCGGAAATAAACAAAATGGGGGTGTGTTCTAAGAACTCACGCGTTGTGCTGAAATGTTCGTAGGGCGTGTCCTGAAGGCGCTGTCCGTATTGTTCGATGGCAAGTTGAAAGTCTTAAGAACTGTCGCAGTGTCCTGAAATGTTCACAAATAAACAAAATGGGGGTGTTCTGGGGACGCTGTCCGTGTTGTCCTGTGGAAAGTTGAATGTGTTCTAAGAACACTTGGGGTGTCCTGAAATGTTCGCAAATAAACAAAATGGGGGTGTTCTGATGCCGCTGTCCGTATTGTTCGTTGTCAAGTTGAAAGTGTTCTAAGAACTCTCGCATTGTCCTGAAATGTTCGTAGGGGGTGTCCTGAAGACGCTGTCCGTATTGTTCGATGGCAAGTCGAAAGTGTTCTAAGAACTGTCTCGGTGTCCTGAAATGTTCATAAATAAACAAAATGGGGGTGTGTTCTAAGAACTCACGCGTTGTCCTGAAATGTTCGTAGGGGGTGTCCTGAAGGCGCTGTCCGTATTGTTCGATGGCAAGTTGAAAGTGTTCTAAGAACTGTCTCGGTGTCCTGAAATGTTCGCAAATAAACAAAATGGGGGTGTGTTCTAAGAACACACGCGTTGGCCTGAAATGCTCGTTGGGGGGTGTCCTGAGGACGCTGTCCGTATTGTTTGTTGTCGAGTTGAAAGTGTTCTAAGAACTCTCGCGTTGTCCTGAAATGTTTGCACATAAACAAAATGGGGGTGTGTTCTAAGAACACACGCGTTGTCCTGAAATGTTCGTCGGGGGTGTCCTGAGGACCCTGTCCGTATTGTTCGATGGCAAGTTGAAAGTGTTCTAAGAACTCTTGCGTTGTCCTAAAATGTTTGTAGGGGGTCTCCTGAAGACGCTGTCCGTATTGTTCGATGGCAAGTTGAAAGTGTTCTAAGAACTGTCTTGGCGTCCTGAAATGTCCGCAAATAAATAAAATGGGGGTGTGTTCTTAGAACACACGCTTTGTCCTGAAATGTTCGTAGGGGGTGCTCGGAGGACGCTGTCGGTATTGTTCGTTGTCGGGTTTAAAGTGTTCTAAGAACTCTCGTGGTGTCCTGAAATGTTCGCAGGGGGTGTCCTGAAGACGCTGTACGTATTGTTCGATGGCAAGTCGAAAGTGTTCTAAGAACACTCGGGGTGTCCTGAAATGTTCGCAAATAAACAAAATGGGGGTGTTCTGAGGACCCTTGTCCGTATTGTTCGCTGTCAAGTTGAAAGTGTTCTAAGAACACACACGTTGTCCTGAAATGTTCGTAGGGGGTGTCCTGAAGGCGCTGTCCGTATTGTTCGATGGCAAGTTGAAAGTGTTCTAAGAACTGTCTCAGTGTCCTGAAATGTTCGCAAATAAACAAAATGGGGGTGTGTTCTAAGAACTCACCCGTTGTCCTGAAATGTTCGTAGGGGGTGTCCTGAAGGCGCTGTCCGTATTGTTCGATGGCAAGTTGAAAGTGTTCTAAGAACTGTCTCAGTGTCCTGAAATGTTCGCAAATAAACAAAATGGGGGTGTGCTCTAAGAACACACGCATTGTCCTGAAATGTTCGTAGGGGGTGTCCTGAGGACGCTGTCCGTATTGTTCGTTGTCGAGTTGAAAGTGTTCTAAGAACTCTAGTGGTGTCCTGAAATGTTCGCAGGGGGTATCCTGAAGACGCTGTCCATATTGTTCGATGGCAAGTCGAAAGTGTTCTAAGAACACTCGGGGTGTCCTGAAATGTTTGCAAATAAACAAAATGGGGGTGTTCTGAGGACGATGTCCGTATTGTTCGTTGTCAAGTTGAAAGTGTTCTAAGAACTCTTGCGTTGTCCTGAAATGTTCGCACATAAACAAAATGGGGGTGTGTTCTAAGAACACATGCGTTGTCCTGAAATGTTAGTAGGGGGTGTCCTGAGGACGCTGTGCGTATTGATTCGTTGTCGAGTTGAAAGTGTTCTAAGAACTCTTGCGGTGCCCTGAAATGTTCGTAGGGGGTGTCGTGAAGATGCTGTCCGTATTTTTTGATGGCAAGTTGAAAGTGTTCTAAGAACAGTCGGGGTGTCCTGAAATGTTCGCAAATAAACAAAATGGGGGTGTCCTGAAGACACTGTCCGTATTGTTCGATGGCAAGCCGAAAGTGTTCTAAGAACACTCAGGGTGTCGTGAAATGTTCGCAAATAAACAAAATGGGGGTGTTCTGAGGAGGCTGTCCGTATTGTTCGTTGTCAAGTTGAAGGTGTTCTAAGAACTCTCGCGTTTTCCTGAAATGTTCGCACATAAACAAAATGGGGGTGTGTTCTAAGAACACACGCGTTGTCCTGAAATGTTCGTCGGGGGTGTCCTGAGGACCCTGTCCGTATTGTTCGATGGCAAGTTGAAAGTGTTCTAAGAACTCTCGCGTTGTCCTAAAATGTTCGTAGGGGGTCTCCTGAAGACGCTGTCCGTATTGTTCGATGGCAAGTTGAAAGTGTTCTAAGAACTGTCTCAGTGTCCTGAAATGTTCGCAAATAAACAAAATGGGGGTGTGCTCTAAGAACACACGCGTTGTCCTGAAATGTTCGTAGGGGGTGTCCTGAGGACGCTGTCCGTATTGTTCGTTGTCGAGTTGAAAGTGTTCTAAGAACTCTAGTGGTGTCCTGAAATGTTCGCAGGGGGTATCCTGAAGACGCTGTCCGTATTGTTCGATGGCAAGTCGAAAGTGTTCTAAGAACACTCGGGGTGTCCTGAAATGTTTGCAAATAAACAAAATGGGGGTGTTCTGAGGACGATGTCCGTATTGTTCGTTGTCAAGTTGAAAGTGTTCTAAGAACTCTTGCGTTGTCCTGAAATGTTCGCACATAAACAAAATGGGGGTGTGTTCTAAGAACACATGCGTTGTCCTGAAATGTTAGTAGGGGGTGTCCTGAGGACACTGTGTGTATTGTTCATTGCGAGTTGAAAGTGTTCTAAGAACTCTCGCGGTGTCCTGAAATGTTCGCAAATAAACAAAATGCGGGTGTTCTGAGGACGCTGTCCATATTGTTCGTTGTCAAGTTGAAAGTGTTCAAAGAACTCTTGCGTTGTCCTGAAATGTTTGCACATAAACAAAATGGGGGTGTGTTCTAAGAACACACGTGTTGTCCTGAAATGTTGGTAGGGGGTGTCCTGAGGACGCTGTGCGTATTGTTTCGTTGTCGAGTTGAAAGTGTTCTAAGAACTCTTGCGGTGCCCTGAAATGTTCGTAGGGGGTGTCGTGAAGATCCTGTCCGTATTTTTTGATGGCAAGTTGAAAGTGTTCTAAGAACAGTCGGGGTGTCCTGAAATGTTCGCAAATAAACAAAATGGGGGTGTCCTGAAGACACTGTCCGTATTGTTCGATGGCGAGCCGAAAGTGTTCTAAGAACACTCAGGGTGTCGTGAAATGTTCGCAAATAAACAAAATGGGGGTGTTCTGAGGAGGCTGTCCGTATTGTTCGTTGTCAAGTTGAAGGTGTTCTAAGAACTCTCGCATTGTCCTAAAATGTTCTCACATAAACAAAATGGGGGTGTGTTCTAAGAACACACGCGTTGTCCTGAAATGTTCGTCGGGGGTGTCCTGAGGACCCTGTCCGTATTGTTCGATGGCAAGTTGAAAGTGTTCTAAGAACTCTCGCGTTGTCCTAAAATGTTCGTAGGGGGTCTCCTGAAGACGCTGTCCGTATTGTTCGATGGCAAGTTGAAAGTGTTCTAAGAACTGTCTTGGCGTCCTGAAATGTTTGCAAATAAATAAAATGGGGGTGTGTTCTTAGAACACACGCTTTGTCCTGAAATGTTCGTAGGGGGTGCTCGGAGGACGCTGTCCGTATTGTTCGTTGTCGAGTTGAAAGTGTTCCTAAGAACTCTCGTGGTGTCCTGAAATGTTCGCAGGGGGTGTCCTGAAGACGCTGTACGTATTGTTCGATGGCAAGTCGAAAGTGTTCTAAGAACACTCGGGGTGTACTGAAATGTTCGCAAATAAACAAAATGGGGGTGTTCTGAGGACGCTGTCCGTATTGTTCACTGTCAAGTTGAAAGTGTTCTAAGAACACACGCGTTGTCCTGAAATGTTCTTAGGGGGTGTCCTGAGGACGCTGTCCGTGTTGTTCGATGGCAAGTTGAAAGTGTTCTAAGAACTGTCTCAGTGTCCTGAAATGTTCGCAAATAAACAAAATGGGGGTGTGTTCTAAGAACTCACCCGTTGTCCTGAAATGTTCGTAGGGGGTGTCCTGAAGTCGCTGTCCGTATTGTTCGATGGCAAGTTGAAAGTGTTCTAAGAACCGTCTCAGTGTCCTGAAATGTTCGCAAATAAACAAAATGGGGGTGTGTTCTAAGAACACACGCGTTGTCCTGAAAAGTTCGTAGGGGGTGTCCTGAGGACGCTGTGCGTATTGTTCGATGTCGAGTTGAAAGTGTTCTAAGAACACTCGGGGTGTCCTGAAATGTTCGCAAATAAACAAAATGGGGGTGTTCTGAGGACGATGTCCGTATTGTTCGTTGTCAAGTTGAAAGTGTTCTCAGAACTCTTGCGTTGTCCTGAAATGTTCGCACATAAACAAAATGGGGGTGTGTTCTAAGAACACATGCGTTGTCCTGAAATGTTAGTAGGGGGTTTCCTGAGGACACTGTGCGTATTGTTCATTGCGAGTTGAAAGTGTTCTAAGAACTCTCGCGGTGTCCTGAAATGTTCGCAAATAAACAAAATGGGGGTGTTCTGAGGACGCTGTCCATATTGTTCCTTGTCAAGTTGAAAGTGTTCAAAGAACTCTTGCGTTGTCCTGAAATGTTTGCACATAAACAAAATGGGGGTGTGTTCTAAGAACGCACGTGTTGTCCTGAAATTTTAGTAGGGGGTGTCCTGAGGACGCTGTGCGTATTGTTCATTGTCGAGTTGAAAGTGTTCTAAGAACTCTTGTGATGTACTGAAATGTTCGCACATAAACAAAATGGGGGTGTGTTCTAAGAACACACGCGTTGTCCTGAAATGTTCGTAGAGGGTGTCCTGAGGACGCTGTCCGTATTGTTCGTTGTCGAGTTGAAAGTGTTCTAAGAACTCTCGCGGTGTCCTGAAATGTTCGTACGGGGTGTCGTGAAGATGCTGTCCGTATTGTTCGATGGCAAGTTGAAAGTGTTCTAAGAACAGTCAGGGTGTCCTGAAATGTTCGCAAATAAACAAAATGGGGGTGTTCTGAGGACGCTGTCCGTATTTTTCGTTGTCAAGTTGAAAGTGTTCTAAGAACTCTTGCGTTGTACTGAAATGTTCGCACATAAACAAAATGGGGATGTGTTCTAAGAACACACGCGTTGTCCTGAAATGTTCGTAGAGGGTGTCCTGAGGACGCTGTCCGTATTGTTCGTTGTCGAGTTGAAAGTGTTCTAAGAACTCTCGCGGTGTCCTGAAATGTTCGTCGGGGGTCTCCTGAAGACGCTGTCCGTATTGTTCGATGGCAAGTTGAAAGTGTTCTAAGAATTGTCTTGGTGTCCTGAAATGTTCGCAAATAAACAAAATGGGGGTGTGTTCTAAGAACACACACTTTGTCCTGAAATGTTGGTAGGAGATGCCCTGAGGACGCTGTCCGTATTGTTCGTTGTCGAGTTGAAAGTGTTCTAAGAACTCTCGTGGTGTCCTGAAATGTTCGCAGGGGGTGTCCTGAAGACGCTGTCCGTATTGTTCGATGGCAAGTCGAAAGTGTTCTAAGAACACTCGGGGTGTCCTGAAATGTTCGCAAATAAACAAAATGGGGGTGTTCTGAGGACGATGTCCGTATTGTTCGTTGTCAAGTTGAAAGTGTTCTAAGAACTCTTGCGTTGTCCTGAAATGTTCGCACATAAACAAAATGGGGGTGTGTTCTAAGAACACATGCGTTGTCCTGAAATGTTAGTAGGGGGTGTCCTGAGGACACTGTGCGTATTGTTCATTGCGAGTTGAAAGTGTTCTAAGAACTCTTGCGGTGTCCTGAAATGTTCGCAAATAAACAAAATGGGGATGTTCTGAGGACGCTGTCCATTTTGTTCGTTGTCACGTTGAAAGTGTTCAAAGAACTCTTGCATTGTCCTGAAATGCTTGCACATAAACAAAATGGGGGTGTGTTCTAAGAACACACGCTTTGTCCTGAAATGTTCGCAGGGGGTGCCCTGAGGACGCTGTCCGTATTGTTCGATGGCAAGTCGAAAGTGTTCTAAGAACACTCGGGGTGTCCTGAAATGTTCGCACATAAACAAAATGGGGATGTGTTCTAAGAATACAGGCGTTGTCCTGAAATGTTAGTAGGGGGTGTCCTGAGGACGCTGTGCGTATTGTTCTGTGGCAAGTTGAATGTGTTCTAAGAACTCTCACGGTGTCCTGAAATGTTTGCAAATAAACAAAATGGGGGTGTTCTGAGGACACTGTCCGTATTATTCGCTGTCAAGTTGAAAGTGTTCTAAGAACTCTCGCGGTGTCCTGAAATGTTTGCAAATAAAGAAAATGGGGGTGTTCTGATGACGCTGTCCATATTGTTCGTTGTCAAGTTGAAAGTGTTCTAAGAACTCTCGCATTGTCCTGAAATGTTCATAGGCGGTGTCCTGAAGACGCTGTCCGTATTGTTCGATGGCAAGTTGAAAGTGTTCTAAGAACTGTCTTGGTGGCCTGAAATGTTCGTAAATAAACAAAATGGGGGTGTGTTCTAAGAACTCACGCGTTGTCCTGAAATGTTCATAGGGGGTGTCCTAAAGGCACTGTCCATATTGTTCGATGGCAAGTTGAAAGTGTTCTAAGAACTGCGTCGGTGCACAGAAATGTTCGCAAATAAACAAAATGGGGGTGTGTTCTAGGAACACACGCGTTGTCCTGAAACGTTCGTAGGGGGTGTCCGCAGGACGCTGTCCGTATTGTTCGTTGTCGAGTTGAAAGTGTTCTAAGAACTCTCGTGGTGTCCTGAAATGTTCGCAGTGGGTGTCCTGAATACGCTGTCCGTATTGTTCGATGGCAAGTCGAAAGTGTTCTAAGAACTCTTGCGTTGTCCTGAAATGTTCACACATAAACAAAATGGGGGGGTGTTCTAAGAACACACGCGTGGTCCTGAAAAGTTAGTAGGGGGTGCCCTGAGGACGCTGTCCGTATTGTTCGTTGTCGAGTTGAAAGTGTTCTAAGAACTCTCGTGGTGTCCTGAAATGTTAGTAGGGGGTGTGCTGAGGACTCTGTGCGTATTGTTCTGTGGCAAGTTGAATGTATTCTAAGAACTCTTGCGGTGTCCTGAAATGTTCGCAAATAAACAAAATGGGGGTGTTCTAATGACGCTGTCCATATTGTTCGTTGTCAAGTTGAAAGTGTTCTAAGAACTCTCGCATTGTCCTGAAATGTTCGTAGGGGGTGTCCTGAAGACGCTGTCCGTATTGTTCGATGGCAAGTTGAAAGTGTTCTAAGAACTGCCTCGGTGCCCTAAAATGTTTGCAAATAAACAAAATGGGGCTGTGTTCTAAGAACACACGCATTGTCCTGAAATGCTCGCAAATAAACAAAATGGGAATGTCCTGAGGACGCTGTCCGTATTGTTCGATGGCAAGTTGAAAGTGTTCTAAGAACTCTCGCGTTGTCCTGAAATGTTCGCACATAAACAAAATGGGGGTGTGTTCTAAGAACACACGCGTTGTCCTGAAATGTTAGTAGGGGGTGTCCTGAGGACGCTGTGCCTATTGTTCGTTGTCGAGTTGAAAGTGTTCTAAGAACTCTCGTGGTGTCCTGAAATGTTCGTAGGGGGTGTCCTGAACACGCTGTCCGTATTGTTCGATGGCAAGTTGAAAGTGTTCTAAGAACACTCTGGGTGTCCTGAAATGTTCGCAAATAAACATAATGGGAGTGTTCTGAGGACGCTGTCGGTATTTTTCGTTGTCAAGTTGAAAGTCTTCTAAGAACTCTCGCGTTGTCCTGAAATGTTCGCACATAAACAAAATGGGGCTGTGTTCTAAGAACACACGCATTGTCCTGAAATGTTCGTAGGGGGTGTCCTGAGGACGCTGTCCGTATTGTTCGATTGCAAGTTGAAAGTGTTCTAAGAACTGTCTCAGTGTCCTGAAATGTTCGTAAATAAACAAAATGGGGGTGTGTTCTAAGAACTCACCCGTTGTCCTGAAATGTTCGTAGGGGGTGTCCTGAAGGTGCTGTCCGTATTGTTTGATGGCAAGTTGAAAGTGTTCTAAGAACTGTCTCGGTGTCCTGAAATGTTCGCAAATAAACAAAATGAGGTGTGTTCTAAGAACACACGCGTTGTCCTGATATGTTCATAGGGGGTGTCCTGAGGACGCTGTCCATATTGTTCGTTGTCGAGTTGAAAATGTTCTAAGAACTCTCGTGGTGTCCTGAAATGTTCGCAGGGGGTGTCCTGAAGACACTGTCCGTATTGTTCGATGGCAAGTGGAAAGTGTTCTTAGAACACTCGGGGTGTCCTGAAATGTTCGCACATAAACAAAATGGGGGTGTGTTCTAAGAACACTGTGCGTATTGTTCGTTGTCGAGTTAAAAGTGTTCTAAGAACTCTTGCGGTGTCCTGAAATGTTCGCAAATAAACAAAATCGGGGTGTTCTGAGGACGCTGTCCGTATTGTTCGTTCTCAAGTTGAAAGTGTTCTAAGAACTCTTGCGTTGTCCTGAAATGTTCACACATAAACAAAATGGGGGTGTGTTCTAAGAACACATGCGTGGTCCTGAAAAGTTAGTAGGGGGTGTCCTGAGGACGCTGTGCGTATTGTTCGTTGTCGAGTTGAAAGTGTTCTAAGAACTCTCGCGGTGTCCTGAAATGTTCGTAGGGGGTGTCGTGAAGATGCTGTCCGTATTGTTCGATGGCAAGTTGAAAGTGTTCTAAGAACAGTCGGGGTGTCCTCAAATGTTCACACATAAACAAAATGGGGGTGTGTTCTAAGAACACACGCGTGGTCCTGAAAAGTTAGTAGGGGGTGTCCTGAGGACGCTGTGCGTATTGTTCGTTGTCGAGTTGAAAGTGTTCTAAGAACTCTCGCGGTGTCCTGAAATGTTCGTAGGGGGTGTCGTGAAGATGCTGTCCGTATTTTTCGTTGTCAAGTTGAAAGTGTTCTAAGAACTCTTGCGTTGTCCTGAAATGTTCGCAAATGAACAAAATGGGGGTGTGTTCTAAGAACACACGCTTTATCCTGAAATGTTCGTAGGGGATGTCCTGAGGACGCTGTCCGTATTGTTCGTAAATAAACAAAATGGGGGTGTGTTCTAAGAACTCACCCGTTGTCCTGAAATGTTCGTAGGGGTGTCCTGAATGCGCTGTCCGTATTGTTTGATGGCAAGTTGAAAGTGTTCTAAGAACTGTCTCGGTGTCCTGAAATGTTCGCAAATAAACAAAATGGGGGTGTGTTCTAAGAACACACGCGTTGTCCTGAAATGCTCGTAGGGGGTGTCCTAAGGACGCTGTCCGTATTGTTCGTTGTCGAGTTGAAAGTGTTCTAAGAACTCTCGTGGTGTCCTGAAATGTTCGCAGGGGGTGTCCTGAAGACGCTGTCCATATTGTTCGATGGCAAGTCGAAAGTGTTCTAAGAACACTCACGGTGTCCTGAAATGTTCGCAAATAAACAAAATGGGGGTGTTCTGAGGACGCTGTCCGTATTGTTCGTTGTCAAGTTGAAAGTGTTCTAAGAACTCTAACGTTATCCTGAAATGTTCGCACATAAACAAAATGGGGGTGTGTTCTAAGAACACACATGTTGTCCTGAAATGTTAGTAAGGGGGTGTCCTGAGGACGCTCTGCGTATTGTTCGTTGTCGAGTTGAAAGTGTTCTAAGAACTCTCGCAGTGTCCTGAAATGTTCGTAGGGGGTGTTGTGAAGATGCTGTCTTATTGTTCGATGGCAAGTTGAAAGTGTTCTAAGAACAGTCGGGGTGTCCTGAATTGTTCGCAAATAAAGAAAATGGGGGTGTTCTGAGGACGCTGTCCGTATTTTTCGTTGTCAAGTTGAAAGTGTTCGAAGAACTCTCGCGTTGTCCTGAAATGTTCACACATAAACAAAATGGAGGTGTGTTCTAAGAACATACGCATTGTCCTGAAATGTTCGTAGGGGGTGTCCTGAGAACGCTGTCCGTATTGTTCGTTGTCGAGTTGAAAGTGTTATAAGAACTCTCGCTGTGTCCTGAAATGTTCGTCGGGGGTGTCCTGAGGACCCTGTCCGTATTGTTCGATGGCAAGTTGAAAGTGTTCTAAGAACTGTCTCAGTGTCCTGAAATGTTCGTAAATAAACAAAATGGGGGTGTGTTCTAAGAACTCACCCGTTGTCCTGAAATGTTCGTAGGGGGTGTCCTGAGGACCCTGTCCATATTGTTCGTTGTCGAGTTGAAAATGTTCTAAGAACTCTCGTGGTGTCCTGAAATGTTCGCAGGGGGTGTCCTGAAGACACTGTCCGTATTGTTTGATGGCAAGTTGAAAGTGTTCTAAGAACTGTCTCGGTGTCCTGAAATGTTCGCAAATAAACAAAATGGGGGGTGTTCTAAGAACACACGTGTTGTCCTCATATGTTCATAGGGGGTGTCCTGAGGACGCTGTCCATATTGTTCGTTGTCGAGTTGAAAATGTTCTAAGAACTCTCGTGGTGTCCTGAAATGTTCGCAGGGAGTGTCCTGAAGACACTGTCCGTATTGTTCGATGGCAAGTGGAAAGTGTTCTTAGAACACTCGGGGTGTCCTGAAATGTTCGCAAATAAACAAAATGGAGGTGTTCTGAGGACGATGTCCGTATTGTTCGTTGTCAAGTTGAAAGTGTTCTAAGAACTCTTACGTTGTCCTGAAATGTTCGCACATAAACAAAATGGGGGTGTGTTCTAAGAACACATGCGTTGTCCTGAAATGTTAGTAGGGGGTGTCCTGAGGACACTGTGCGTATTGTTCGTTGTCGAGTTAAAAGTGTTCTAAGAACTCTTGCGGTGTCCTGAAATGTTCGCAAATAAACAAAATGGGGGTGTTCTGAGGACGCTGTCCGTATTGTTCGTTCTCAAGTTGAAAGTGTTCTAAGAACTCTTGCGTTGTCCTGAAATGTTCACACATTAACAAAATGGGGGTGTGTTCTAAGAACACACGCGTGGTCCTGAAAAGTTAGTAGGGGGTGTCCTGAGGACGCTGTGCGTATTGTTCGTTGTCGAGTTGAAAGTGTTCTAAGAACTCTTGCGGTGTCCTGAAATGTTCGTAGGGGGTGTCGTGAAGATGCTGTCCGTATTGTTCGATGGCAAGTTGAAAGTGTTCTAAGAACAGTCGGGGTGTCCTGAAATGTTCGCAAATAAACAAAATGGGGGTGTTCTGAGGACGCTGTCCGTATTTTTCGTTGTCAAGTTGAAAGTGTTCTAAGAACTCTTGCGTTGTCCTGAAATGTTCGCAAATGAACAAAATGGGGGTGTGTTCCAAGAACACACGCTTTATCCTGAAATGTTCGTAGGGGATGTCCTGAGGACGCTGTCCGTATTGTTCGTAAATAAACAAAATGGGGGTGTGTTCTAAGAACTCACCCGTTGTCCTGAAATGTTCGTAGGGGTGTCCTGAATGCGCTGTCCGTAATGTTTGATGGCAAGTTGAAAGTGTTCTAAGAACTGTCTCGGTGTCCTGAAATGTTCGCAAATAAACAAAATGGGGCTGTGTTCTAAGAACACACGCGTTGTCCTGAAATGTTTGTAGGGGGTGTCCTAAGGACGCTGTCCGTATTGTTCGTTGTCGAGTTGAAAGTGTTCTAAGAACTCTCGTGGTGTCCTGAAATGTTTGCAGGGGGTGTCCTGAAGACGCTGTCCGTATTGTTCGATGGCAAGTCGAAAGTGTTCTAAGAACACTCGCGGTGTCCTGAAATGTTCGCAAATAAACAAAATGGGGGTGTTCTGAGGACGCTGTCCGTATTGTTCGTTGTCAAGTTGAAAGTGTTCTAAGAACTCTAACGTTGTCCTGAAATGTTTGCACATAAACAAAATGGGGGTGTGTTCTAAGAACACACGCGTTGTCCTGAAATGTTAGTATGGGGGTGTCCTGAGGACGCTCTGCGTATTGTTCGTTGTCGAGTTGAAAGTTTTCTAAGAACTCTCGCAGTGTCCTGAAATTTTCGTAGGGGGTGTTGTGAAGATGCTGTCGTATTGTTCGATGGCAAGTTGAAAGTGTTCTAAGAACAGTCGGGGTGTCCTGAATTGTTCGCAAATAAAGAAAATGGGGGTGTTCTGAGGACGCTGTCCGTATTTTTCGTTGTCAAGTTGAAAGTGTTCTAAGAACTCTTGCGTTGTCCTGAAATGTTCACACATAAACAAAATGGAGGTGTGTTCTAAGAACACACGCATTGTCCTGAAATGTTCGTAGGGGGTGTCCTGAGAACGCTGTCCGTATTGTTCGTTGTCGAGTTGAAAGTGTTATAAGAACTCTCGTTGTGTCCTGAAATGTTCGTCGGGGGTGTCCTGAGGACCCTGTCCGTATTGTTCGATGGCAAGTTGAAAGTGTTCTAAGAACTCTCTCGTTGTCCTAAAATGTTCGTAGGGGGTCTCCTGAAGACGCTGTCCGTATTGTTCGATGGCAACTTGAAAGTGTTCTAAGAACTGTCGCGGTGTCCTGAAATGTTCGCAAATAAACAAAATGGGGGTGTTCTGGGGACGCTGTCCGTGTTGTCCTATGGCAAGTTGAATGTGTTCTAAGAACACTTGGGGTGTCCTGAAATGTTCGCAAATAAACAAAATGGGGGTGTTCTGATGCCGCTGTCCGTATTGTTCGTTGTCAAGTTGAAAGTGTTCTCAGAACTCTCGCATTGTCCTGAAATGTTCGTAGGGGGTGTCCTGAAGACGCTGTCCCTATTGTTCGATGGCAAGTCTAAAGTGTTCTAAGAACTTTCTTGGTGTCCTGAAATGTTCGTATATAAACAAAATGGGGGTGTGTTCTAAGAACTCGCGCGTTGTCCTGAAACTTTCTGAAATGTTCGTAGGGGGTGTCCTGAAGGCGCTGTCCGTATTGTTCGATGGCAAGTTGAAAGTGTTCTAAGAACTGTCTCTGTGTCCTGAAATGTTCGCAAATAAACAAAATAGGGGTGTGTTCTAAGAACACATGCTTTATCCTGAAATGTTCGTAGGGGATGCCCTGAGGACGCTGCCCGTATTGTTCGTTGTCGAGTTGAAAGTGTTCTAAGAACTCTCGTGGTGTCCTGAAATGTTCGCAGGGGGTGTCCTGAAGACGCTGTCCGTATTGTTCGATGGCAAGTCGAAAGTGTTCTAAGAACACTCGGGGTATCCTGAAATGTTCGCACATAAACAAAATAGGGGTGTGTTCTAAGAACACACGCATTGTCCTGACATGTTAGTAGGGGGTTTCCTGAGGACGCTGTGTGTATTGTTCGTTGTCGAGTTGAAAGTGTTCTAAGAACTCTCACGGTGTCCTGAAATGTTCGTAGGGGGTGTCCTGACGACGCTGTGCGTATTGTTCGTTGTCGAGTTGAAAGTGTTTTAAGAACTCTCGCGGTGTCCTGAAATGTTCGTAGGGGGTGTCCTGAAGACGCTGTCCGTATTGTTCGATGGCAAGTTGAAAGTGTTCTAAGAACTGTCTCGGTGTCCTGAAATGTTCGTAAATAAACAAAATGGGGGTGTGTTCTAAGAACTCACGCGTTGTCCTGAAATGTTCGTAGGGGGTGTCCTGAAGGCGCTGTCCGTATTGTTCGATGGCAAGTTGAAAGTGTTCTAAGAACTGTCTCGGTGTCCTGAAATGTTCGCAAATAAACAAAATGGGGGTGTGTTCTAAGAACACATGCGTTGGCCTGAAATGCTCGTAGGGGGTGTCCTGAGGACGCTGTCCGTATTGTTTGTTGTCGAGTTGAAAGTGTTCTAAGAACTCTCGTGGTGTCCTGAAAAGTTTGCAGGGGGTGTCCTGTAGACACTGTCCGTGTTGTTCGATGGCAAGTCGAAAGTGTTCTAAGAACACTCAGGGTGTCCTGAAATGTTCGCAAATAAACAAAATGGGGGTGGTCTGAGGAGGCTGTCCGTATTGTTCCTTGTCAAGTTGAAAGTGTTCTAAGAACACACGCGTTGTCCTGAAATGTTCGTCGGGGGTGTCCTCAGGACCCTGTCCGTATTGTTCGATGGCAAGTTGAAAGTGTTCTAAGAACTCTCGCGTTGTCCTAAGATGTTCGTAGGGGGTCTCCTGAAGACGCTGTCCGTATTGTTCGATGGCAAGTTGAAAGTGTTCTAACAACTGTCTTGGTGTCCTGAAATGTTCGCAAATAAACAAAATGGGGGTGTGTTCTAAGAACACACACTTTGTCCTGAAATGTTCGTAGGGGGGTGCCCTGAGGACGCTGTCCGTATTGTTAGTTGTCGAGTTGAAAGTGTTCTAAGAACTCTCGTGGTGTCCTGAAATGTTCGCAGGGGGTGTCCTGAAGACGTTGTACGTATTGTTCGATGGCAAGTTGAAAGTGTTCTAAGAACACTCGGGGTTCCTGAAATGTTCGCAAATACACAAAATGGCGGTGTTCTGAGGACGCTGTCCGTATTGTTCGCTGTCAAGTTGAAAGTGGTCTAAGAACACAAGCGTTGTCCTGAAATGTTCGTAGGGGGTGTCCTGAGGACGCTGTCCGTATTGTTTGATGGCAAGTTGAAAGTGTTCTAAGAACTCTCGTGGTGTCCTGAAATGTTCGCAGGGGGTGTCCTGAAGACGCTGTACGTATTGTTCGATGTCAAGTCGAAAGTGTTCTAAGAACACTCGGGGTGTCCTGAAATGTTCGCAAATAAACAAAATGGGGGTGTTCTGAGGACGCTGTCCGTATTGTTCGCTGTCAAGTTGAAAGTGTTCTAAGAACACACGCGTTGTCCTGAAATGTTCATAGGGGGGGTGCTGAGGACGCTGTCCATATTGTTCGATGGCAAGTTGAAAGTGTTCTAAGAACTGTCTCAGTGTCCTGAAATGTTCGTAAATAAACAAAATGGGGGTGTGTTCTAAGATCTCACCCGTTGTCCTGAAATGTTCATAGTTGGTGTCCTGAAGGCGCTGTCCGTATTGTTCGATGGCAAGTTGAAAGTGTTCTAAGAACTGTCTCAGTGTCCTGAAATGTTCCCAAATAAACAAAATGGGGGTGTGTTCTAAGAACAACGCGTTGTCCTGAAATGTTCGTAGGGGGTGTCCTGAGGTCGCTGTCCATATTGTTTGTTGTCGAGTTGAAAGTGTTCTAAGAACTCTAGTGGTGTCCTGAAATGTTCGCAGGGGGTGTCCTGAAGACGCTATCCGTATTGTTCGATGGCAAGTCGAAAGTGTTCTAAGAACACACTGGGTATCCTGAAATGTTCGCACATAAACAAAATGGGGGTGTGTTCTAAGAACACACGCGTTGTCCTGAAATGTTAGTAGGGGGTGTCCTGAGGACGCTGTGCGTATAGTTCGTTGTCGAGTTGAAAGTGTTCTAAGAACTCTCGCAGTGTCCTGAAATGTTCGTAGGGTGTGTCCTGACGACGCTGTCCGTATTGTTCGTTGTCGAGTTGAAAGTGTTCTAAGAACTCTCGCGGTGTCCTGAAATGTTCATAGGGGGTGTCCTGAAGACGCTGTCCGTATTGTTCGATGGCAAGTTGAAAGTGTTCTAAGAACTGTCTCGGTGTCCTGAAATGTTCGTAAATAAACAAAATGGGGGTGTGTTCTAAGAACTCACGCGTTGTCCTGAAATGTTCGTAGGGGATGTCCTGAAGGCGCTGTCCGTATTGTTCGATGGCAAGTTGAAAGTGTTCTTGTTCTAAGAACTGTCTCGGTGTCCTGAAATGTTCGCAAATAAACAAAATGGGGGTGTGTTCTAAGAACACATGTGTTGGCCTGAAATGCTCGTAGGGGGTGTCCTGAGGACGCTGTCCGTATTGTTTGTTGTCGAGTTGAAAGTGTTCTAAGAACTCTTGTGGTGTCCTGAAAAGTTTGCAGGGGGTGTCCTGAAGACACTGTCTGTTATTGTTCGATGGCAAGTCGAAAGTGTTCTAAGAACACTCAGGGTGTCCTGAAATGTTTGCAAATAAACAAAATGGGGGTGTGTTCTAAGAACACACGGGTTGTCCTGAAATGTTCGTCGGGGGTGTCCTGAGGACCCTGTCTGTATTGTTCGATGGCAAGTTGAAAGTGTTCTAAGAACTCTCACGTTGTCCTAAAATGTTCGTAGGGGGTCTCCTGAAGACCCTGTCCGTATTGTTCGATGGCAAGTTGAAAGTGTTCTAAGAACTGTCTTGGTGTCCTGAAATGTTCGCAAATAAACAAAATGGGGGTGTGTTCTAAGAACACACACTTTGTCCTGAAATGTTCGTAGGGGGGTGCCCTGAGGACGCTGTCCGTATTGTTCGTTGTCGAGTTGAAAGTGTTCTAAGAACTCTCGTGGTGTCCTGAAATGTTCGCAGGGGGTGTCCTGAAGACGCTGTACGTATTGTTCGATGGCAAGGCGAAAGTGTTCTAAGAACACTCGGGGTGTCCTGAAATGTTCGCAAATAAACAAAATGGGGGTGTTCTGAGGACGCTGTCCGTATTGTTCGCTGTCAAGTTGAAAGTGTTCTAAGAACACACGCGTTGTCCTGAAATGTTCGTAGGGGGTGTCCTGAGGACGCTGTCCTTATTGTTCGATGGCAAGTTGAAAGTGTTCTAAGAACTGTCTCAGTGTCCTGAAATGTTCGTAAATAAACAAAATGGGGGTGTGTTCTAAGATCTCACCCGTTGTACTGAAATGTTCGTAGTTGGTGTCCTGAAGGCGCTGTCTGTATTGTTCGATGGCAAGTTGAAAGTTTTCTAAGAACTGTCTCAGTGTCCTGAAATGTTCGCAAATAAACAAAATGGGGGTGTGTTCTAAGAACAACGCGTTGTCCTGAAATGTTCGTAGGGGGTGTCCTGAGGACGCTGTCCATATTGTTCGTTGTCGAGTTGAAAGTGTTCTAAGAACTCTAGTGGTGTCTTGAAATGTTCGCAGGGGGTATCCTGAAGACGCTGTCCGTATTGTTTGATGGCAAGCTGAAAGTGTTCTAAGAACACTCGGGGTGTCCTGAAATGTTCGCAAATAAACAAAATGGGGGTGTTCTGAGGACGATGTCCGTATTGTTCGTTGTCAAGTTGAAAGTGTTCTAAGAACACTTGGGGTGTCCTGAAATGTTTGCACATAAACAAAATGGGGGTGTGTTCTAAGAACACACGCGTTGTCTTGAAATGTTAGTAGGGGGTGTCCTGAGGACGCTGTGCCTATTGTTCTGTGGCAAGTTGAATGTATTCTAAGAACTCTTGCAGTGTCCTGAAATGTTCGCAAATAAACAAAATGGGGGTGTTCTAATGACGCTGTCCATATTGTTCGTTGTCAAGTTGAAAGTGTTCTAAGAACTCTCGCATTGTCCTGAAATGTTCGTAGGGGGTGTCCTGAAGATGCTGTCCGTATTGTTCGATGGCAAGTTGAAAGTGTTCTAAGAACTGCCTCGGTGCCCTAAAATGTTCGCAAATAAACAAAATGGGGCTGTGTTCTAAGAACACACGCATTGTCCTGAAATGCTCGCAAATAAACAAAATGGGAATGTCCTGAGGGCGCTGTCCGTATTGTTCGATTGCAAGTTGAAAGTGTTCTAAGAACTCTCGCGTTGTCCTGATATGTTCGCACATAAACAAAATGGGGGTGTGTTCTAAGAACACACGCGTTGTCCTGAAATGTTAGTAGGGGGTGTCCTGAGGACGCTGTGCCTATTGTTCGTTGTCGAGTTGAAAGTGTTCTAAGAACTCTCGTGGTGTCCTGAAATGTTCGTAGGGGGTGTCCTGAACACGCTGTCCGTATTGTTCGATTGCAAGTTGAAAGTGTTCTAAGAACACTCTGGGTGTCCTGAAATGTTTGCAAATAAACAAAATGGAGGTGTTCTGAGGACGATGTCCGTATTGTTCATTGTCAAGTTGAAAGTGTTCTAAGAACTCTTGCGTTGTCCTGAAATGTTCGCACATAAACAAAATGGGGGTGTGTTCTAAGAACACATGCGTTGTCCTGAAATGTTAGTAGGGGGTGTCCTGAGGACACTGTGCGTATTGTTCGTTGTCGAGTTAAAAGTGTTCTAAGAACTCTCGCGGTGTCCTGAAATTTTCGCAAATAAACAAAATGGGGGTGTTCTGAGGACGCTGTCCGTATTGTTCGCTGTCAAGTTGAAAGTGTTCTAAGAACTCTTGCATTGTCCTGAAATGTTCACACATAAACAAAATGGGGGTGTGTTCTAAGAACACACGCATGGTCCTGAAAAGTTAGTAGGGGGTGTCCTGAGGACGCTGTGCGTATTGTTCGTTGTCGAGTTGAAAGTGTTCTAAGAACTCTCGCGGTGTCCTGAAATGTTCGTAGGGGGTGTCGTGAAGATGCTGTCCGTATTGTTCGATGGCAAGTTGAAAGTGTTCTAAGAACAGTCGGGGTGTCCTGAAATGTTCGCAAATAAACAAAATGGGGGTGTTCTGAGGACGCTGTCCGTATTTTTCGTTGTCAAGTTGAAAGTGTTCTAAGAATTCTTGCGTTGTCCTGAAATGTTCGCACATGAACAAAATGGGGGTGTGTTCTAAGAACACACGCTTTGTCCTGAAATGTTCGTAGGGGATGTCCTGAGGACGCTGTCCGTATTGTTCGTAAATAAACAAAATGGGGGTGTGTTCTAAGAACTCACCCGTTGCCCTGAAATGTTCGTAGGGGTGTCCTGAAGGCGCTGTCCGTATTGTTCGATGGCAAGTTGAAAGTGTTCTAAGAACTGTCTCGGTGTCCTGAAATGTTCGCAAATAAACAAAATGGGGGTGTGTTCTAAGAACACACGCGTTGTCCTGAAATGTTCGTAGGGGGTGTCCTAAGGACGCTGTCCGTATTGTTCGTTGTGGAGTTGTAAGTGTTCTAAGAACTCTCGTGGTGTCCTGAAATGTTCGCAGGGGGTGTCCTGAAGACGCTGTCCGTATTGTTAGATGGCAAGTCGAAAGTGTTCTAAGAACACTCGGGGTGTCCTGAAATGTTCGCAAATAAACAAAATGGGGTTGTTCTGAGGACGATGTCCGTATTGTTCGTTGTCAAGTTGAAAGTGTTCTAAGAACTCTTGCGTTGTCCTGAAATGTTCGCACATAAACAAAATGGGGGTGTGTTCTAAGAAAACATGCGTTGTCCTGAAATGTTAGTAGGGGGTGTCCTGAGGACACTGTGCGTATTGTTCATTGCGAGTTGAAAGTGTTCTAAGAACTCTCGCGGTGTCCTGAAATGTTCACAAATAAACAAAATGGGGATGTTCTGAGGACGCTGTCCATATTGTTCGTTGTCACGTTGAAAGTGTTCAAAGAACTCTTGCATTGTCCTGAAATGCTTGCACATAAACAAAATGGGGGTGTGTTCTAAGAACACACGTTTTGTCCTGAAATGTTAGTAGGGGGTGTCCTGACGACGCTGTCCGTATTGTTCGTTGTCGAGTTGAAAGTGTTCTAAGAACTCTCGCGGTGTCCTGAAATGTTCGTCGGGGGTCTCCTGAAGACGCTGTCCGTATTGTTCGATGGCAAGTTGAAAGTGTTCTAAGAACTGTCTTGGTGTCCTGAAATGTTCGCAAATAAACAAAATGGGGGTGTGTTCTAAGAACACACGCTTTGTCCTGAAATGTTCGCAGGGGGTGCCCTGAGGACGCTGTCCGTATTGTTCGTTGTCGAGTTGAAAGTGTTCTAAGAACTCTCTTGGTGTCCTGAAATGTTCGCAGGGGGTGTCCTGAAGACGCTGTCCGTATTGTTCGATGGCAAGTCGAAAGTGTTCTAAGAACACTGCGGGTGTCCTGAAATGTTCGCACATAAACAAAATGGGGGTGTGTTCTAAGAACACAGGCGTTGTCCTGAAATGTTAGTAGGGGGTGTCCTGAGGACGCTGTGCGTATTGTTCTGTGGCAAGTTGAATGTGTTCTAAGAACTCTCGCGGTGTCCTGAAATGTTTGCAAATAAACAAAATGGGGGTGTTCTGAGGATGCTGTCCGTATTATTCGCTGTCAAGTTGAAAGTGTTCTAAGAACTCTCACGTTGTCCTGAAATGTTCGCACATAAAGAAAATGGGGGTGTGTTCTAAGAACACAGGCGTTGTCCTGAAATGTTAGTAGGGGGTGTCCTGAGGACGCTGTGCGTATTGTTCTGTGGCAAGTTGAATGTGTTCTAAGAACTCTCGCGGTGTCCTGAAATGTTTGCAAATAAAGAAAATGGGGGTGTTCTGATGACACTGTCCATATTGTTCGTTGTCAAGTTGAAAGTGTTCTAAGAACTCTCGCATTGTCCTGAAATGTTCATAGGCGGTGCCCTGAAGACGCTGTCCGTATTGTTCGATCGCAAGTTGAAAGTGTTCTAAGAACTGTCTTGGTGGCCTGAAATGTTCGTAAATAAACAAAATGGGGGTGTGTTCTAAGAACTCACGCGTTGTCCTGAAATGTTCATAGGGGGTGTCCTAAAGGCACTGTCCATATTGTTCGATGGCAAGTTGAAAGTGTTCTAAGAACTGCGTCGGTGCACAGAAATGTTCGCAAATAAACAAAATGGGGGTGTGTTCTAGGAACACACGCGTTGTCCTGAAATGTTCGTAGGGGGTGTCCGGAGGACGCTGTCCGTATTGTTCGTTGTCGAGTTGAAAGTGTTCTAAGAACTCTCGTGGTGTCCTGAAATGTTCGCAGTGGGTGTCCTGAATACGCTGTCCGTATTGTTCGATGGCAAGTCGAAAGTGTTCTAAGAACTCTTGCGTTGTCCTGAAATGTTCACACATAAACAAAATGGGGGGGTGTTCTAAGAACACACGCGTGGTCCTGAAAAGTTAGTAGGGGGTGCCCTGAGGATGCTGTCCGTATTGTTCGTTGTCGAGTTGAAAGTGTTCTAAGAACTCTCGTGGTGTCCTGAAATGTTAGTAGGGGGTGTGCTGAGGACGCTGTGCGTATTGTTCTGTGGCAAGTTGAATGTATTCTAAGAACTCTTGCGGTGTCCTGAAATGTTCGCAAATAAACAAAATGGGGGTGTTCTAATGACGCTGTCCATATTGTTCGTTGTCAAGTTGAAAGTGTTCTAAGAACTCTCCCATTGTCCTGAAATGTTCGTAGGGGGTGTCCTGAAGACGCTGTCCGTATTGTTCGATGGCAAGTTGAAACTGTTCTAAGAACTGCCTCGGTGCCCTAAAATGTTCGCAAATAAACAAAATGGGGCTGTGTTCTAAGAACACACGCATTGTCCTGAAATGCTCGCAAATAAACAAAATGGGAATGTCCTGAGGACGCTGTCCATATTGTTCGATGGCAAGTTGAATGTATTCTAAGAACTCTTGCGGTGTCCTGAAATGTTCGCAAATAAACAAAATGGGGGTGTTCTAATGACGCTGTCCATATTGTTCGTTGTCAAGTTGAAAGTGTTCTAAGAACTCTCGCATTGTCCTGAAATGTTCGTAGGGGGTGTCCTGAAGACGCTGTCCGTATTGTTCGATGGCAAGTTGAAAGTGTTCTAAGAACTGTCTCGGTGTCCTGAAATGTTCGTAAATAAACAAAATGGGGGTGTGTTCTAAGAACTCACGCGTTGTCCTGAAATGTTCGTAGGGGGTGTCCTGAAGGCGCTGTCCGTATTGTTCGATGGCAAGTTGAAAGTGTTCTAAGAACTGTCTCGGTGTCCTGAAATGTTCGCAAATAAACAAAATGGGGGTGTCTTCTAAGAACACATGCGTTGGCCTGAAATGCTCGTAGGGGGTGTCCTGAGGACGCTGTCCGTATTGTTTGTTGTCAAGTTGAAAGTGTTCTAAGAACTCTCGTGGTGTCCTGAAAAGTTTGCAGGGGGTGTCCTGTAGACACTGTCCGTGTTGTTCGATGGCAAGTCGAAAGTGTTCTAGGAACACTCAGGGTGTCCTGAAATGTTCGCAAATAAACAAAATGGGGGTGGTCTGAGGAGGCTGTCCGTATTGTTCCTTGTCAAGTTGAAAGTGTTCTAAGAACACACGCGTTGTCCTGAAATGTTCGTCGGGGGTGTCCTCAGGACCCTGTCCGTATTGTTCGATGGCAAGTTGAAAGTGTTCTAAGAACTCTCGCGTTGTCCTAAGATGTTCGTAGGGGGTCTCCTGAAGACGCTGTCCGTATTGTTCGATGGCAAGTTGAAAGTGTTCTAACAACTGTCTTGGTGTCCTGAAATGTTCGCAAATAAACAAAATGGGGGTGTGTTCTAAGAACACACACTTTGTCCTGAAATGTTCGTAGGGGGGTGCCCTGAGGACGCTGTCCGTATTGTTAGTTGTCGAGTTGAAAGTGTTCTAAGAACTCTCGTGGTGTCCTGAAATGTTCGCAGGGGGTGTCCTGAAGACGTTGTACGTATTGTTCGATGGCAAGTTGAAAGTGTTCTAAGAACACTCGGGGTTCCTGAAATGTTCGCAAATACACAAAATGGCGGTGTTCTGAGGACGCTGTCCGTATTGTTCGCTGTCAAGTTGAAAGTGGTCTAAGAACACAAGCGTTGTCCTGAAATGTTCGTAGGGGGTGTCCTGAGGACGCTGTCCGTATTGTTTGATGGCAAGTTGAAAGTGTTCTAAGAACTCTCGTGGTGTCCTGAAATGTTCGCAGGGGGTGTCCTGAAGACGCTGTACGTATTGTTCGATGGCAAGTCGAAAGTGTTCTAAGAACACTCGGGGTGTCCTGAAATGTTCGCAAATAAACAAAATGGGGGTGTTCTGAGGACGCTGTCCGTATTGTTCGCTGTCAAGTTGAAAGTGTTCTAAGAACACACGCGTTGTCCTGAAATGTTCGTAGGGGGGGTGCTGAGGACGCTGTCCATATTGTTCGATGGCAAGTTGAAAGTGTTCTAAGAACTGTCTCAGTGTCCTGAAATGTTCGTAAATAAACAAAATGGGGGTGTGTTCTAAGATCTCACCCGTTGTCCTGAAATGTTCATAGTTGGTGTCCTGAAGGCGCTGTCCATATTGTTCGATGGCAAGCTGAAAGTGTTCTAAGAACTGTCTCAGTGTCCTGAAATGTTCGCAAATAAACAAAATGGGGGTGTGTTCTAAGAACAACGCGTTGTCCTGAAATGTTCGTAGGGGGTGTCCTGAGGTCGCTGTCCATATTGTTTGTTGTCGAGTTGAAAGTGTTCTAAGAACTCTAGTGGTGTCCTGAAATGTTCGCAGGGGGTGTCCTGAAGACGCTATCCGTATTGTTCGATGGCAAGTCGAAAGTGTTCTAAGAACACACTGGGTATCCTGAAATGTTCGCACATAAACAAAATGGGGGTGTGTTCTAAGAACACACGCGTTGTCCTGAAATGTTAGTAGGGGGTGTCCTGAGGACGCTGTGCGTATAGTTCGTTGTCGAGTTGAAAGTGTTCTAAGAACTCTCGCGGTGTCCTGAAATGTTCATAGGGGGTGTCCTGAAGACGCTGTCCGTATTGTTCGATGGCAAGTTGAAAGTGTTCTAAGAACTGTCTCGGTGTCCTGAAATGTTCGTAAATAAACAAAATGGGGGTGTGTTCTAAGAACTCACGCGTTGTCCTGAAATGTTCGTAGGGGATGTCCTGAAGGCGCTGTCCGTATTGTTCGATGGCAAGTTGAAAGTGTTCTTGTTCTAAGAACTGTCTGGGTGTCCTGAAATGTTCACAAATAAACAAAATGGGTGTGTGTTCTAAGAACACATGTGTTGGCCTGAAATGCTCGTAGGGGGTGTCCTGAGGACGCTGTCCGTATTTTTGTTGTCGAGTTGAAAGTGTTCTAAGAACTCTTGTGGTGTCCTGAAAAGTTTGCAGGGGGTGTCCTGAAGACACTGTCTGTTATTGTTCGATGGCAAGTCGAAAGTGTTCTAAGAACACTCAGGGTGTCCTGAAATGTTTGCAAATAAACAAAATGGGGGTGTGTTCTAAGAACACACGGGTTGTCCTGAAATGTTCGTCGGGGGTGTCCTGAGGACCCTGTCCGTATTGTTCGATGGCAAGTTGAAAGTGTTCTAAGAACTCTCACGTTGTCCTAAAATGTTCGTAGGGGGTCTCCTGAAGACCCTGTCCGTATTGTTCGATGGCAAGTTGAAAGTGTTCTAAGAACTGTCTTGGTGTCCTGAAATGTTCGCAAATAAACAAAATGGGGGTGTGTTCTAAGAACACACACTTTGTCCTGAAATGTTCGTAGGGGGGTGCCCTGAGGACGCTGTCCGTATTGTTCGTTGTCGAGTTGAAAGTGTTCTAAGAACTCTCGTGGTGTCCTGAAATGTTCGCAGGGGGTGTCCTGAAGACGCTGTACGTATTGTTCGATGGCAAGTCGAAAGTGTTCTAAGAACACTCGGGGTGTCCTGAAATGTTCGCAAATAAACCAAATGGGGGTGTTCTGAGGACGCTGTCCGTATTGTTCGCTGTCAAGTTGAAAGTGTTCTAAGAACACACGCGTTGTCCTGAAATGTTCGTAGGGGGTGTCCTGAGGACGCTGTCCTTATTGTTCGATGGCAAGTTGAAAGTGTTCTAAGAACTGTCTCAGTGTCCTGAATGTTCGTAAATAAACAAAATGGGGGTGTGTTCTAAGATCTCACCCGTTGTCCTGAAATGTTCGTAGTTGGTGTCCTGAAGGCGCTGTCTGTATTGTTCGATGGCAAGTTGAAAGTTTTCTAAGAACTGTCTCAGTGTCCTGAAATGTTCGCAAATAAACAAAATGGGGGTGTGTTCTAAGAACAACGCGTTGTCCTGAAATGTTCGTAGGGGGTGTCCTGAGGACGCTGTCCATATTGTTCGTTGTCGAGTTGCAAGTGTTCTAAGAACTCTAGTGGTGTCCTGAAATGTTCGCAGGGGGTATCCTGAAGACGCTGTCCGTATTGTTTGATGGCAAGCTAAAAGTGTTCTAAGAACACTCGGGGTGTCCTGAAATGTTGGCAAATAAACAAAATGGGGGTGTTCTGAGGACGATGTCCGTATTGTTCGTTGTCAAGTTGAAAGTGTTCTAAGAACACTTGGGGTGTCCTGAAATGTTTGCACATAAACAAAATGGGGGTGTGTTCTAAGAACACACGCGTTGTCCTGAAATGTTAGTAGGGGGTGTCCTGAGGACGCTGTGCCTATTGTTCTGTGGCAAGTTGAATGTATTCTAAGAACTCTTGCAGTGTCCTGAAATGTTCGCAAATAAACAAATTGGGGGTGTTCTAATGACGCTGTCCATATTGTTCGTTGTCAAGTTGAAAGTGTTCTAAGAACTCTCGCATTGTCCTGAAATGTTCGTAGGGGGTGTCCTGAAGATGCTGTCCGTATTGTTCGATGGCAAGTTGAAAGTGTTCTAAGAACTGCCTCGGTGCCCTAAAATGTTCGCAAATAAACAAAATGGGGCTGTGTTCTAAGAACACACGCATTGTCCTGAAATGCTCGCAAATAAACAAAATGGGAATGTCCTGAGGGCGCTGTCCGTATTGTTCGATTGCAAGTTGAAAGTGTTCTAAGAACTCTCGCGTTGTCCTGATATGTTCGCACATAAACAAAATGGGGGTGTGTTCTAAGAACACACGCGTTGTCCTGAAATGTTAGTAGGGGGTGTCCTGAGGACGCTGTGCCTATTGTTCGTTGTCGAGTTGAAAGTGTTCTAAGAACTCTCGTGGTGTCCTGAAATGTTCGTAGGGGGTGTCCTGAACACGCTGTCCGTATTGTTCGATTGCAAGTTGAAAGTGTTCTAAGAACACTCTGGGTGTCCTGAAATGTTTGCAAATAAACAAAATGGAGGTGTTCTGAGGACGATGTCCGTATTGTTCATTGTCAAGTTGAAAGTGTTCTAAGAACTCTTGCGTTGTCCTGAAATGTTCGCACATAAACAAAATGGGGGTGTGTTCTAAGAACACATGCGTTGTCCTGAAATGTTAGTAGGGGGTGTCCTGAGGACACTGTGCGTATTGTTCGTTGTCGAGTTAAAAGTGTTCTAAGAACTCTCGCGGTGTCCTGAAATTTTCGCAAATAAACAAAATGGGGGTGTTCTGAGGACGCTGTCCGTATTGTTCGTTGTCAAGTTGAAAGTGTTCTAAGAACTCTTGCGTTGTCCTGAAATGTTCACACATAAACAAAATGGGGGTGTGTTCTAAGAACACACGCATGGTCCTGAAAAGTTAGTAGGGGGTGTCCTGAGGACGCTGTGCGTATTGTTCGTTGTCGAGTTGAAAGTGTTCTAAGAACTCTCGTGGTGTCCTGAAATGTTCGTAGGGGGTGTCGTGAAGATGCTGTCCGTATTGTTCGATGGCAAGTTGAAAGTGTTCTAAGAACAGTCGGGGTGTCCTGAAATGTTCGCAAATAAACAAAATGGGGGTGTTCTGAGGACGCTGTCCGTATTTTTCGTTGTCAAGTTGAAAGTGTTCTAAGAATTCTTGCGTTGTCCTGAAATGTTCGCACATGAACAAAATGGGGGTGTGTTCTAAGAACACACGCTTTGTCCTGAAATGTTCGTAGGGGATGTCCTGAGGACGCTGTCCGTATTGTTCGTAAATAAACAAAATGGGGGTGTGTTCTAAGAACTCACCCGTTGTCCTGAAATGTTCGTAGGGGTGTCCTGAAGGCGCTGTCCGTATTGTTCGATGGCAAGTTGAAAGTGTTCTAAGAACTGTCTCGGTGTCCTGAAATGTTCGCAAATAAACAAAATGGGGGTGTGTTCTAAGAACACACGCGTTGTCCTGAAATGTTCGTAGGGGGTGTCCTAAGGACGCTGTCCGTATTGTTCGTTGTGGAGTTGTAAGTGTTCTAAGAACTCTCGTGGTGTCCTGAAATGTTCGCAGGGGGTGTCCTGAAGACGCTGTCCGTATTGTTCGATGGCAAGTCGAAAGTGTTCTAAGAACACTCGGGGTGTCCTGAAATGTTCGCAAATAAACAAAATGGGGTTGTTCTGAGGACGATGTCCGTATTGTTCGTTGTCAAGTTGAAAGTGTTCTAAGAACTCTTGCGTTGTCCTGAAATGTTCGCACATAAACAAAATGGGGGTGTGTTCTAAGAACACATGCGTTGTCCTGAAATGTTAGTAGGGGGTGTCCTGAGGACACTGTGCGAATTGTTCATTGCGAGTTGAAAGTGTTCTAAGAACTCTCGCGGTGTCCTGAAATATTCGCAAATAAACAAAATGGGGATGTTCTGAGGACGCTGTCCATATTGTTCGTTGTCACGTTGAAAGTGTTCAAAGAACTCTTGCATTGTCCTGAAATGCTTGCACATAAACAAAATGGGGGTGTGTTCTAAGAACACACGTTTTGTCCTGAAATGTTAGTAGGGGGTGTCCTGACGACGCTGTCCGTATTGTTCGTTGTCGAGTTGAAAGTGTTCTAAGAACTCTCGCGGTGTCCTGAAATGTTCGTCGGGGGTCTCCTGAAGACGCTGTCCGTATTGTTCGATGGCAAGTTGAAAGTGTTCTAAGAACTGTCTTGGTGTCCTGAAATGTTCGCAAATAAACAAAATGGGGGTGTGTTCTAAGAACACACGCTTTGTCCTGAAATGTTCGCAGGGGGTGCCCTGAGGACGCTGTCCGTATTGTTCGTTGTCGAGTTGAAAGTGTTCTAAGAACTCTCTTGGTGTCCTGAAATGTTCGCAGGGGGTGTCCTGAAGACGCTGTCCGTATTGTTTGATGGCAAGTCGAAAGTGTTCTAAGAACACTCGGGGTGTCCTGAAATGTTTGCACATAAACAAAATGGGGGTGTGTTCTAAGAACACAGGCGTTGTCCTGAAATGTTAGTAGGGGGTGTCCTGAGGACGCTGTGCGTATTGTTCTGTGGCAAGTTGAATGTGTTCTAAGAACTCTCGCGGTGTCCTGAAATGTTTGCAAATAAACAAAATGGGGGTGTTCTGAGGATGCTGTCTGTATTATTCGCTGTCAAGTTGAAAGTGTTCTGAGAACTCTCGCGTTGTCCTGAAATGTTCGCACATAAACAAAATGGGGGTGTGTTCTAAGAACACAGGCGTTGTCCTGAAATGTTAGTAGGGGGTGTCCTGAGGACGCTGTGCGTATTGTTCTGTGGCAAGTTGAATGTGTTCTAAGAACTCTCGCGGTGTCCTGAAATGTTTGCAAATAAAGAAAATGGGGGTGTTCTGATGACACTGTCCATATTGTTCGTTGTCAAGTTGAAAGTGTTCTAAGAACTCTCGCATTGTCCTGAAATGTTCATAGGCGGTGCCCTGAAGATGCTGTCCGTATTGTTCGATGGCAAGTTGAAAGTGTTCTAAGAACTGTCTTGGTGGCCTGAAATGTTCGTAAATAAACAAAATGGGGGTGTGTTCTAAGAACTCACGCGTTGTCCTGAAATGTTCATAGGGGGTGTCCTAAAGGCACTGTCCATATTGTTCGATGGCAAGTTGAAAGTGTTCTAAGAACTGCGTCGGTGCACAGAAATGTTCGCAAATAAACAAAATGGGGGTGTGTTCTAGGAACACACGCGTTGTCCTGAAATGTTCGTAGGGGGTGTCCGGAGGACGCTGTCCGTATTGTTCGTTGTCGAGTTGAAAGTGTTCTAAGAACTCTCGTGGTGTCCTGAAATGTTCGCAGTGGGTGTCCTGAATACGCTGTCTGTATTGTTCGATGGCAAGTCGAAAGTGTTCTAAGAACTCTTGCGTTGTCCTGAAATGTTCACACATAAACAAAATGGGGGGGTGTTCTAAGAACACACGCGTGGTCCTGAAAAGTTAGTAGGGGGTGCCCTGAGGACGCTGTCCGTATTGTTCGTTGTCGAGTTGAAAGTGTTCTAAGAACTCTCGTGGTGTCCTGAAATGTTAGTAGGGGGTGTGCTGAGGACGCTGTGCGTATTGTTCTGTGGCAAGTTGAATGTATTCTAAGAACTCTTGCGGTGTCCTGAAATGTTCGCAAATAAACAAAATGGGGGTGTTCTAATGACGCTGTCCATATTGTTCGTTGTCAAGTTGAAAGTGTTCTAAGAACTCTCGCATTGTCCTGAAATGTTCGTAGGGGGTGTCCTGAAGACGCTGTCCGTATTGTTCGATGGCAAGTTGAAAGTGTTCTAAGAACTGTCTCGGTGTCCTGAAATGTTCGTAAATAAACAAAATGGGGTGTGTTCTAAGAACTCACGCGTTGTCCTGAAATGTTCGTAGGGGGTGTCCTGAAGGCGCTGTCCGTATTGTTCGATGGCAAGTTGAAAGTGTTCTAAGAACTGTCTCGGTGTCCTGAAATGTTCGCAAATAAACAAAATGGGGGTGTGTTCTAAGAACACATGCGTTGGCCTGAAATGCTCGTAGGGGGTGTCCTGAGGACGCTGTCCGTATTGTTTGTTGTCGAGTTGAAAGTGTTCTAAGAACTCTCGTGGTGTCCTGAAAAGTTTGCAGGGGGTGTCCTGTAGACACTGTCCGTGTTGTTCGATGGCAAGTCGAAAGTGTTCTAAGAACACTCAGGGTGTCCTGAAATGTTCGCAAATAAACAAAATGGGGGTGGTCTGAGGAGGCTGTCCGTATTGTTCCTTGTCAAGTTGAAAGTGTTCTAAGAACACACGCGTTGTCCTGAAATGTTCGTCGGGGGTGTCCTCAGGACCCTGTCCGTATTGTTCGATGGCAAGTTGAAAGTGTTCTAAGAACTCTCGCGTTGTCCTAAGATGTTCGTAGGGGGTCTCCTGAAGACGCTGTCCGTATTGTTCGATGGCAAGTTGAAAGTGTTCTAACAACTGTCTTGGTGTCCTGAAATGTTCGCAAATAAACAAAATGGGGGTGTGTTCTAAGAACACACACTTTGCCCTGAAATGTTCGTAGGGGGGTGCCCTGAGGACGCTGTCCGTATTGTTAGTTGTCGAGTTGAAAGTGTTCTAAGAACTCTCGTGGTGTCCTGAAATGTTCGCAGGGGGTGTCCTGAAGACATTGTACGTATTGTTCGATGGCAAGTTGAAAGTGTTCTAAGAACACTCGGGGTTCCTGAAATGTTCGCAAATACACAAAATGGCGGTGTTCTGAGGACGCTGTCCGTATTGTTCGCTGTCAAGTTGAAAGTGGTCTAAGAACACAAGCGTTGTCCTGAAATGTTCGTAGGGGGTGTCCTGAGGACGCTGTCCGTATTGTTTGATGGCAAGTTGAAAGTGTTCTAAGAACTCTCGTGGTGTCCTGAAATGTTCGCAGGGGGTGTCCTGAAGACGCTGTACGTATTGTTCGATGGCAAGTCGAAAGTGTTCTAAGAACACTCGGGGTGTCCTGAAATGTTCGCAAATAAACAAAATGGGGGTGTTCTGAGGACGCTGTCCGTATTGTTCGCTGTCAAGTTGAAAGTGTTCTAAGAACACACGCGTTGTCCTGAAATGTTCGTAGGGGGGGTGCTGAGGACGCTGTCCATATTGTTCGATGGCAAGTTGAAAGTGTTCTAAGAACTGTCTCAGTGTCCTGAAATGTTCGTAAATAAACAAAATGGGGGTGTGTTCTAAGATCTCACCCGTTGTCCTGAAATGTTCATAGTTGGTGTCCTGAAGGCGCTGTCCGTATTGTTCGATGGCAAGTTGAAAGTGTTCTAAGGACTGTCTCAGTGTCCTGAAATGTTCGCAAATAAACAAAATGGGGGTGTGTTCTAAGAACAACGCGTTGTCCTGAAATGTTCGTAGGGGGTGTCCTGAGGTCGCTGTCCATATTGTTTGTTGTCGAGTTGAAAGCGTTCTAAGAACTCTAGTGGTGTCCTGAAATGTTCGCAGGGGGTGTCCTGAAGACGCTATCCGTATTGTTCGATGGCAAGTCGAAAGTGTTCTAAGAACACACTGGGTATCCTGAAATGTTCGCACATAAACAAAATGGGGGTGTGTTCTAAGAACACACGCGTTGTCCTGAAATGTTAGTAGGGGGTGTCCTGAGGACGCTGTGCGTATAGTTTGTTGTCGAGTTGAAAGTTTTCTAAGAACTCTCGCAGTGTCCTGAAATGTTCGTAGGGTGTGTCCTGACGACGCTGTCCGTATTGTTCGTTGTCGAGTTGAAAGTGTTCTAAGAACTCTCGCGGTGTCCTGAAATGTTCATAGGGGGTGTCCTGAAGACGCTGTCCGTATTGTTCGATGGCAAGTTGAAAGTGTTCTAAGAACTGTCTCGGTGTCCTGAAATGTTCGTATATAAACAAAATGGGGGTGTGTTCTAAGAACTCACGCGTTGTCCTGAAATGTTCGTAGGGGATGTCCTGAAGGCGCTGTCCGTATTGTTCGATGGCAAGTTGAAAGTGTTCTTGTTCTAAGAACTGTCTCGGTGTCCTGAAATGTTCGCAAATAAACAAAATGGGGGTGTGTTCTAAGAACACATGTGTTGGCCTGAAATGCTCGTAGGGGGTGTCCTGAGGACGCTGTCCGTATTGTTTGTTGTCGAGTTGAAAGTGTTCTAAGAACTCTTGTGGTGTCCTGAAAAGTTTGCAGGGGGTGTCCTGAAGACACTGTCTGTTATTGTTCAATGGCAAGTCGAAAGTGTTCTAAGAACACTCAGGGTGTCCTGAAATGTTTGCAAATAAACAAAATGGGGGTGTGTTCTAAGAACACACGGGTTGTCCTGAAATGTTCGTCGGGGGTGTCCTGAGGACCCTGTCCGTATTGTTCGATGGCAAGTTGAAAGTGTTCTAAGAACTCTCACGTTGTCCTAAAATGTTCGTAGGGGGTCTCCTGAAGACCCTGTCCGTATTGTTCGATGGCAAGTTGAAAGTGTTCTAAGAACTGTCTTGGTGTCCTGAAATGTTCGCAAATAAACAAAATGGGGGTGTGTTCTAAGAACACACACTTTGTCCTGAAATGTTCGTAGGGGGGTGCCCTGAGGACGCTGTCCGTATTGTTCGTTGTCGAGTTGAAAGTGTTCTAAGAACTCTCGTGGTGTCCTGAAATGTTCGCAGGGGGTGTCCTGAAGACGCTGTACGTATTGTTCGATGGCAAGTCGAAAGTGTTCTAAGAACACTCGGGGTGTCCTGAAATGTTCGCAAATAAACAAAATGGGGGTGTTCTGAGGACGCTGTCCGTATTGTTCGCTGTCAAGTTGAAAGTGTTCTAAGAACACACGCGTTGTCCTGAAATGTTCGTAGGGGGTGTCCTGAGGACGCTGTCCTTATTGTTCGATGGCAAGTTGAAAGTGTTCTAAGAACTGTCTCAGTGTCCTGAAATGTTCGTAAATAAACAAAATGGGGGTGTGTTCTAAGATCTCACCCGTTGTCCTGATATGTTCGTAGTTGGTGTCCTGAAGGCGCTGTCTGTATTGTTCGATGGCAAGTTGAAAGTTTTCTAAGAACTGTCTCAGTGTCCTGAAATGTTCGCAAATAAACAAAATGGGGGTGTGTTCTAAGAACAACGCGTTGTCCTGAAATGTTCGTAGGGGGTGTCCTGAGGACGCTGTCCATATTGTTCGTTGTCGAGTTGAAAGTGTTCTAAGAACTCTAGTGGTGTCCTGAAATGTTCGCAGGGGGTATCCTGAAGACGCTGTCCGTATTGTTTGATGGCAAGCTGAAAGTGTTCTAAGAACACTCGGGGTGTCCTGATATGTTCGCAAATAAACAAAATGGGGGTGTTCTGAGGACGATGTCCGTATTGTTCGTTGTCAAGTTGAAAGTGTTCTAAGAACACTTGGGGTGTCCTGAAATGTTTGCACATAAACAAAATGGGGGTGTGTTCTAAGAACACACGCGTTGTCCTGAAATGTTAGTAGGGGGTGTCCTGAGGACGCTGTGCCTATTGTTCTGTGGCAAGTTGAATGTATTCTAAGAACTCTTGCAGTGTCCTGAAATGTTCGCAAATAAACGAAATGGGGGTGTTCTAATGACGCTGTCCATATTGTTCGTTGTCAAGTTGAAAGTGTTCTAAGAACTCTCGCATTGTCCTGAAATGTTCGTAGGGGGTGTCCTGAAGATGCTGTCCGTATTGTTCGATGGCAAGTTGAAAGTGTTCTAAGAACTGCCTCGGTGCCCTAAAATGTTCGCAAATAAACAAAATGGGGCTGTGTTCTAAGAACACACGCATTGTCCTGAAATGCTCGTAAATAAACAAAATGGGAATGTCCTGAGGGCGCTGTCCGTATTGTTCGATTGCAAGTTGAAAGTGTTCTAAGAACTCTCGCGTTGTCCTGATATGTTCGCACATAAACAAAATGGGGGTGTGTTCTAAGAACACACGCGTTGTCCTGAAATGTTAGTAGGGGGTGTCCTGAGGACGCTGTGCCTATTGTTCGTTGTCGAGTTGAAAGTGTTCTAAGAACTCTCGTGGTGTCCTGAAATGTTCGTAGGGGGTGTCCTGAACACGCTGTCCGTATTGTTCGATTGCAAGTTGAAAGTGTTCTAAGAACACTCTGGGTGTCCTGAAATGTTTGCAAATAAACAAAATGGAGGTGTTCTGAGGACGATGTGCGTATTGTTCATTGTCAAGTTGAAAGTGTTCTAAGAACTCTTGCGTTGTCCTGAAATGTTCGCACATAAACAAAATGGGGGTGTGTTCTAAGAACACATGCGTTGTCCTGAAATGTTAGTAGGGGGTGTCCTGAGGACACTGTGCGTATTGTTCGTTGTCGAGTTAAAAGTGTTCTAAGAACTCTCGCGGTGTCCTGAAATTTTCGCAAATAAACAAAATGGGGGTGTTCTGAGGACGCTGTCCGTATTGTTCGTTGTCAAGTTGAAAGTGTTCTAAGAACTCTTGCGTTGTCCTGAAATGTTCACACATAAACAAAATGGGGGTGTGTTCTAAGAACACACGCATGGTCCTGAAAAGTTAGTAGGGGGTGTCCTGAGGACGCTGTGCGTATTGTTCGTTGTCGAGTTGAAAGTGTTCTAAGAACTCTCGCGGTGTCCTGAAATGTTCGTAGGGGGTGTCGTGAAGATGCTGTCCGTATTGTTCGATGGCAAGTTGAAAGTGTTCTAAGAACAGTCGGGGTGTCCTGAAATGTTCGCAAAGAAACAAAATGGGGGTGTTCTGAGGACGCTGTCCGTATTTTTCGTTGTCAAGTTGAAAGTGTTCTAAGAATTCTTGCGTTGTCCTGAAATGTTCGCACATGAACAAAATGGGGGTGTGTTCTAAGAACACACGCTTTGTCCTGAAATGTTCGTAGGGGATGTCCTGAGGACGCTGTCCGTATTGTTCGTAAATAAACAAAATGGGGGTGTGTTCTAAGAACTCACCCGTTGTCCTGAAATGTTCGTAGGGGTGTCCTGAAGGCGCTGTCCGTATTGTTCGATGGCAAGTTGAAAGTGTTCTAAGAACTGTCTCGGTGTCCTGAAATGTTCGCAAATAAACAAAATGGGGGTGTGTTCTAAGAACACACGCGTTGTCCTGAAATGTTCGTAGGGGGTGTCCTAAGGACGCTGTCCGTATTGTTCGTTGTGGAGTTGTAAGTGTTCTAAGAACTCTCGTGGTGTCCTGAAATGTTCGCAGGGGGTGTCCTGAAGACGCTGTCCGTATTGTTCGATGGCAAGTCGAAAGTGTTCTAAGAACACTCGGGGTGTCCTGAAATGTTCGCAAATAAACAAAATGGGGTTGTTCTGAGGACGATGTCCGTATTGTTCGTTGTCAAGTTGAAAGTGTTCTAAGAACTCTTGCGTTGTCCTGAAATGTTCGCACATAAACAAAATGGGGGTGTGTTCTAAGAACACATGCGTTGTCCTGAAATGTTAGTAGGGGATGTCCTGAGGACACTGTGCGTATTGTTCATTGCGAGTTGAAAGTGTTCTAAGAACTCTCGCGGTGTCCTGAAATGTTCGCAAATAAACAAAATGGGGATGTTCTGAGGACGCTGTCCATATTGTTCGTTGTCACGTTGAAAGTGTTCAAACAACTCTTGCATTGTCCTGAAATGCTTGCACATAAACAAAATGGGGGTGTGTTCTAAGAACACACGTTTTGTCCTGAAATGTTAGTAGGGGGTGTCCTGACGACGCTGTCCGTATTGTTCGTTGTCGAGTTGAAAGTGTTCTAAGAACTCTCGCGGTGTCCTGAAATGTTCGTCGGGGGTCTCCTGAAGACGCTGTCCGTATTGTTCGATGGCAAGTTGAAAGTGTTCTAAGAACTGTCTTGGTGTCCTGAAATGTTCGCAAATAAACAAAATGGGGGTGTGTTCTAAGAACACACGCTTTGTCCTGAAATGTTCGCAGGGGGTGCCCTGAGGACGCTGTCCGTATTGTTCGTTGTCGAGTTGAAAGTGTTCTAAGAACTCTCTTGGTGTCCTGAAATGTTCGCAGGGGGTGTCCTGAAGACGCTGTCCGTATTGTTCGATGGCAAGTCGAAAGTGTTCTAAGAACACTCGGGGTGTCCTGAAATGTTCGCACATAAACAAAATGGGGGTGTGTTCTAAGAACACAGGCGTTGTCCTGAAATGTTAGTAGGGGGTGTCCTGAGGACGCTGTGCGTATTGTTCTGTGGCAAGTTGAATGTGTTCTAAGAACTCTCGCGGTGTCCTGAAATGTTTGCAAATAAACAAAATGGGGGTGTTCTGAGGATGCTGTCCGTATTATTCGCTGTCAAGTTGAAAGTGTTCTAAGAACTCTCGCGTTGTCCTGAAATGTTCGCACATAAACAAAATGGGGGTGTGTTCTAAGAACACAGGCGTTGTCCTGAAATGTTAGTAGGGGGTGTCCTGAGGACGCTGTGCGTATTGTTCTGTGGCAAGTTGAATGTGTTCTAAGAACTCTCGCGGTGTCCTGAAATGTTTGCAAATAAAGAAAATGGGGGTGTTCTGATGACACTGTCCATATTGTTCGTTGTCAAGTTGAAAGTGTTCTAAGAACTCTCGCATTGTCCTGAAATATTCATAGGCGGTGCCCTGAAGACGCTGTCCGTATTGTTCGATGGCAAGTTGAGAGTGTTCTAAGAACTGTCTTGGTGGCCTGAAATGTTAGTAAATAAACAAAATGGGGGTGTGTTCTAAGAACTCACGCGTTGTCCTGAAATGTTCATAGGGGGTGTCCTAAAGGCACTGTCCATATTGTTCGATGGCAAGTTGAAAGTGTTCTAAGAACTGCGTCGGTGCACAGAAATGTTCGCAAATAAACAAAATGGGGGTGTGTTCTAGGAACACACGCGTTGTCCTGAAATGTTCGTAGGGGGTGTCCGGAGGACGCTGTCCGTATTGTTCGTTGTCGAGTTGAAAGTGTTCTAAGAACTCTCGTGGTGTCCTGAAATGTTCGCAGTGGGTGTCCTGAATACGCTGTCCGTATTGTTCGATGGCAAGTCGAAAGTGTTCTAAGAACTCTTGCGTTGTCCTGAAATGTTCACACATAAACAAAATGGGGGGGTGTTCTAAGAACACACGCGTGGTCCTGAAAAGTTAGTAGGGGGTGCCCTGAGGACGCTGTCCGTATTGTTCGTTGTCGAGTTGAAAGTGTTCTAAGAACTCTCGTGGTGTCCTGAAATGTTAGTAGGGGGTGTGCTGAGGACGCTGTGCGTATTGTTCTGTGGCAAGTTGAATGTATTCTAAGAACTCTTGCGGTGTCCTGAAATGTTCGCAAATAAACAAAATGGGGGTGTTCTAATGACACTGTCCATATTGTTCGTTGTCAAGTTGAAAGTGTTCTAAGAACTCTCGCATTGTCCTGAAATGTTCGTAGGGGGTGTCCTGAAGACGCTGTCCGTATTGTTCGATGGCAAGTTGAAAGTGTTCTAAGAACTGCCTCGGTGCCCTAAAATGTTCGCAAATAAACAAAATGGGTCTGTGTTCTAAGAACACACGCATTGTCCTGAAATGCTCGCAAATAAACAAAATGGGAATGTCCTGAGGACGCTGTCCATATTGTTCGATGGCAAGTTGAAAGTGTTCTAAGAACTCTCGCGTTGTCCTGAAATGTTCGCACATAAACAAAATGGGGGTGTGTTCTAAGAACACACGCGTTGTCCTGAAATGTTAGTAGGGGATGTCCTGAGGACCCTGTGCCTATTGTTCGTTGTCGAGTTGAAAGTGTTCTAAGAACTCTCGTGGTGTCCTGAAATGTTCGTAGGGGGTGTCCTGAACACGCTGTCCGTATTGTTCGATGGCAAGTTGAAAGTGTTCTAAGAACACTCTGGGTGTCCTGAAATGTTCGCAAATAAACATAATGGGAGTGTTCTGAGGACGCTGTCGTTATTTTTCGTTGTCAAGTTGAAAGTCTTCTAAGAACTCTCGCGTTGTCCTGAAATGTTCGCACATAAACAAAATGGGGCTGTGTTCTAAGAACACACGCATTGTCCTGAAATGTTCGTAGGGGGTGTCCTGAGGACGCTGTCCGTATTGTTCGATTGCAAGTTGAAAGTGTTCTAAGAACTGTCTCAGTGTCCTGAAATGTTCGTAAATAAACAAAATGGGGATGTGTTCTAAGAACTCACCCGTTGTCCTGAAATGTTCGTAGGGGGTGTCCTGAAGGTGCTGTCCGTATTGTTTGATGGCAAGTTGAAAGTGTTCTAAGAACTGTCTCGGTGTCCTGAAATGTTCGCAAATAAACAAAATGGGGTGTGTTCTAAGAACACACGCGTTGTCCTGATATGTTCATAGGGGGTGTCCTGAGGACGCTGTCCATATTGTTCGTTGTCGAGTTGAAAATGTTCTAAGAACTCTCGTGGTGTCCTGAAATGTTTGCAGGGGGTGTCCTGAAGACACTGTCCGTATTGTTCGATGGCAAGTGGAAAGTGTTCTTAGAACACTCGGGGTGTCCTGAAATGTTCGCACATAAACAAAATGGGGGTGTGTTCTAAGAACACATGCGTTGTTCTGAAATGTTAGTAGGGGGTGTCCTGAGGACACTGTGCGTATTGTTTGTTGTCGAGTTAAAAGTGTTCTAAGAACTCTTGCGGTGTCCTGAAATGTTCGCAAATAAACAAAATGGGGGTGTTCTGAGGACGCTGTCCGTATTGTTCGTTCTCAAGTTGAAAGTGTTCTAAGAACTCTTGCGTTGTCCTGAAATGTTCACACATGAACAAAATGGGGGTGTGTTCTAAGAACACACGCGTGGTCCTGAAAAGTTAGTAGGGGGTGTCCTGAGGACGCTGTGCGTATTGTTCGTTGTCGAGTTGAAAGTGTTCTAAGAACTCTCGCGGTGTCCTGAAATGTTCGTAGGGGGTGTCGTGAAGATGCTGTCCGTATTGTTCGATGGCAAGTTGAAAGTGTTCTAAGAACAGTCGGGGTGTCCTGAAATGTTCGCAAATAAACAAAATGGGGGTGTTCTGAGGACGCTGTCCGTATTTTTCGTTGTCAAGTTGAAAGTGTTCTAAGAAATCTTGCGTTGTCCTGAAATGTTCGCAAATGAACAAAATGGGGGTGTGTTCTAAGAACACACGCTTTATCCTGAAATGTTCGTAGGGGATGTCCTGAGGACGCTGTCCGTATTGTTCGTAAATAAACAAAATGGGGGTGTGTTCTAAGAACTCACCCGTTGTCCTGAAATGTTCGTAGTGGTGTCCTGAATGCGCTGTCCGTATTGTTTGATGGCAAGTTGAAAGTGTTCTAAGAACTGTCTCGGTGTCCTGAAATGTTCGCAAATAAACAAAATGGGGGTGTGTTCTAAGAACACACGCGTTGTCCTGAAATGTTCGTAGGGGGTGTCCTAAGGACGCTGTCCGTATTGTTCGTTGTCGAGTTGTAAGTGTTCTAAGAACTCTCGTGGTGTCCTGAAATGTTCGCAGGGGGTGTCCTGAAGACGCTGTCCATATTGTTCGATGGCAAGTCGAAAGTGTTTTAAGAACACTCACGGTGTCCTGAAATGTTCGCAAATAAACAAAATGGGGGTGTTCTGAGGACGATGTCCGTATTGTTCGTTGTCAAGTTGAAAGTGTTCTAAGAACTCTTGCGTTGTCCTGAAATGTTCGCACATAAACAAAATAGGGGTGTGTTCTAAGAACACATGCGTTGTCCTGAAATGTTAGTAGGGGGTGTCCTGAGGACACTGTGCGTATTGTTCATTGCGAGTTGAAAGTGTTCTAAGAACTCTCGCGGTGTCCTGAAATGTTCGCAAATACACAAAATGGGGATGTTCTGAGGACGCTGTCCATATTGTTCGTTGTCACGTTGAAAGTGTTCAAAGAACTCTTGCATTGTCCTGAAATGCTTGCACATAAACAAAATGGGGGTGTGTTCTAAGAACACACGTTTTGTCCTGAAATGTTAGTAGGGGGTGTCCTGACGACGCTGTCCGTATTGTTCGTTGTCGAGTTGAAAGTGTTCTAAGAACTCTCGCGGTGTCCTGAAATGTTCGTTGGGGGTCTCCTGAAGACGCTGTCCGTATTGTTCGATGGCAAGTTGAAAGTGTTCTAAGAACTGTCTTGGTGTCCTGAAATGTTCGCAAATAAACAAAATGGGGGTGTGTTCTAAGAACACACGCTTTGTCCTGAAATGTTCGCAGGGGGTGCCCTGAGGACGCTGTCCGTATTGTTCGTTGTCGAGTTGAAAGTGTTCTAAGAACTCTCTTGGTGTCCTGAAATGTTCGCAGGGGGTGTCCTGAAGACGCTGTCCGTATTGTTCGATGGCAAGTCGAAAGTGTTCTAAGAACACTCGGGGTGTCCTGAAATGTTCGCACATAAACAAAATGGGGGTGTGTTCTAAGAACACAGGCGTTGTCCTGAAATGTTCGCAGGGGGTGCCCTGAGGACGCTGTCCGTATTGTTCGTTGTCGAGTTGAAAGTGTTCTAAGAACTCTCTTGGTGTCCTGAAATGTTCATAGGGGGTGTCCTAAAGGCACTGTCCATATTGTTCGATGGCAAGTTGAAAGTGTTCTAAGAACTGCGTCGGTGCACAGAAATGTTCGCAAATAAACAAAATGGGGGTGTGTTCTAGGAACACACGCGTTGTCCTGAAATGTTCGTAGAGGGTGTCCGGAGGACGCTGTCCGTATTGTTCGTTGTCGAGTTGAAAGTGTTCTAAGAACTCTCGTGGTGTCCTGAAATGTTCGCAGTGGGTGTCCTGAATACGCTGTCCGTATTGTTCGATGGCAAGTCGAAAGTGTTCTAAGAACTCTTGCGTTGTCCTGAAATGTTCACACATAAACAAGATGGGGGGGTGTTCTAAGAACACACGCGTGGTCCTGAAAAGTTAGTAGGGGGTGCCCTGAGGACGCTGTCCGTATTGTTCGTTGTCGAGTTGAAAGTGTTCTAAGAACTCTCGTGGTGTCCTGAAATGTTAGTAGGGGGTGTGCCGAGGACGCTGTGCGTATTGTTCTGTGGCAAGTTGAATGTATTCTAAGAACTCTTGCGGTGTCCTGAAATGTTCGCAAATAAACAAAATGGGGGTGTTCTAATGACGCTGTCCATATTGTTCGTTGTCAAGTTGAAAGTGTTCTAAGAACTCTCGCATTGTCCTGAAATGTTCGTAGGGGGTGTCCTGAAGACGCTGTCCGTATTGTTCGATGGCAAGTTGAAAGTGTTCTAAGAACTGCCTCGGTGCCCTAAAATGTTCGCAAATAAACAAAATGGGGCTGTTTTCTAAGAACACACGCATTGTCCTGAAATGCTCGCAAATAAACAAAATGGGAATGTCCTGAGGACGCTGTCCGTATTGTTCGATGGCAAGTTGAAAGTGTTCTAAGAACTCTCGCGTTGTCCTGAAATGTTCGCACATAAACAAAATGGGGGTGTGTTCTAAGAACACACGCGTTGTCCTGAAATGTTAGTAGGGGGTGTCCTGAGGACGCTGTGCCTATTGTTCGTTGTCGAGTTGAAAGTGTTCTAAGAACTCTCGTGGTGTCCTGAAATGTTCGTAGGGGGTGTCCTAAACACGCTGTCCGTATTGTTCGATGGCAAGTTGAAAGTGTTCTAAGAACACTCTGGGTGTCCTGAAATGTTCGCAAATAAACATAATGGGAGTGTTCTGAGGACGCTGTCGGTATTTTTCGTTGTCAAGTTGAAAGTCTTCTAAGAACTCTCGCGTTGTCCTGAAATGTTCGCACATAAATAAAATAGGGCTGTGTTCTAAGAACACACGCATTGTCCTGAAATGTTCGTAGGGGGTGTCCTGAGGATGCTGTCCGTATTGTTCGATTGCAAGTTGAAAGTGTTCTAAGAACTGTCTCAGTGTCCTGAAATGTTCGTAAATAAACAAAATGGGGGTGTGTTCTAAGAACTCACCCGTTGTCCTGAAATGTTCGTAGGGGGTGTCCTGAAGGTGCTGTCCGTATTGTTTGATGGCAAGTTGAAAGTGTTCTAAGAACTGTCTCGGTGTCCTGAAATGTTCGCAAATAAACAAAATGGGGTGTGTTCTAAGAACACACGCGTTGTCCTGATATGTTCATAGGGGGTGTCCTGAGGACGCTGTCCATATTGTTCGTTGTCGAGTTGAAAATGTTCTAAGAACTCTCGTGGTGTCCTGAAATGTTTGCAGGGGGTGTCCTGAAGACACTGTCCGTATTGTTCGATGGCAAGTGGAAAGTGTTCTTAGAACACTCGGGGTGTCCTGAAATGTTCGCACATAAACAAAATGGGGGTGTGTTCTAAGAACACATGCGTTGTTCTGAAATGTTAGTAGGGGGTGTCCTGAGGACACTGTGCGTATTGTTTGTTGTCGAGTTAAAAGTGTTCTAAGAACTCTTGCGGTGTCCTGAAATGTTCGCAAATAAACAAAATGGGGGTGTTCTGAGGACGCTGTCCGTATTGTTCGTTCTCAAGTTGAAAGTGTTCTAAGAACTCTTGCGTTGTCCTGAAATGTTCACACATGAACAAAATGGGGGTGTGTTCTAAGAACACACGCGTGGTCCTGAAAAGTTAGTAGGGGGTGTCCTGAGGACGCTGTGCGTATTGTTCGTTGTCGAGTTGAAAGTGTTCTAAGAACTCTCGCGGTGTCCTGAAATGTTCGTAGGGGGTGTCGTGAAGATGCTGTCCGTATTGTTCGATGGCAAGTTGAAAGTGTTCTAAGAACAGTCGGGGTGTCCTGAAATGTTCGCAAATAAACAAAATGGGGGTGTTCTGAGGACGCTGTCCGTATTTTTCGTTGTCAAGTTGAAAGTGTTCTAAGAAATCTTGCGTTGTCCTGAAATGTTCGCAAATGAACAAAATGGGGGTGTGTTCTAAGAACACACGCTTTATCCTGAAATGTTCGTAGGGGATGTCCTGAGGACGCTGTCCGTATTGTTCGTAAATAAACAAAATGGGGGTGTGTTCTAAGAACTCACCCGTTGTCCTGAAATGTTCGTAGTGGTGTCCTGAATGCGCTGTCCGTATTGTTTGATGGCAAGTTGAAAGTGTTCTAAGAACTGTCTCGGTGTCCTGAAATGTTCGCAAATAAACAAAATGGGGGTGTGTTCTAAGAACACACGCGTTGTCCTGAAATGTTCGTAGGGGGTGTCCTAAGGACGCTGTCCGTATTGTTCGTTGTCGAGTTGTAAGTGTTCTAAGAACTCTCGTGGTGTCCTGAAATGTTCGCAGGGGGTGTCCTGAAGACGCTGTCCATATTGTTCGATGGCAAGTCGAAAGTGTTTTAAGAACACTCACGGTGTCCTGAAATGTTCGCAAATAAACAAAATGGGGGTGTTCTGAGGACGATGTCCGTATTGTTCGTTGTCAAGTTGAAAGTGTTCTAAGAACTCTTGCGTTGTCCTGAAATGTTCGCACATAAACAAAATGGGGGTGTGTTCTAAGAACACATGCGTTGTCCTGAAATGTTAGTAGGGGGTGTCCTGAGGACACTGTGCGTATTGTTCATTGCGAGTTGAAAGTGTTCTAAGAACTCTCGCGGTGTCCTGAAATGTTCGCAAATACACAAAATGGGGATGTTCTGAGGACGCTGTCCATATTGTTCGTTGTCACGTTGAAAGTGTTCAAAGAACTCTTGCATTGTCCTGAAATGCTTGCACATAAACAAAATGGGGGTGTGTTCTAAGAACACACGTTTTGTCCTGAAATGTTAGTAGGGGGTGTCCTGACGACGCTGTCCGTATTGTTCGTTGTCGAGTTGAAAGTGTTCTAAGAACTCTCGCGGTGTCCTGAAATGTTCGTTGGGGGTCTCCTGAAGACGCTGTCCGTATTGTTCGATGGCAAGTTGAAAGTGTTCTAAGAACTGTCTTGGTGTCCTGAAATGTTCGCAAATAAACAAAATGGGGGTGTGTTCTAAGAACACACGCTTTGTCCTGAAATGTTCGCAGGGGGTGCCCTGAGGACGCTGTCCGTATTGTTCGTTGTCGAGTTGAAAGTGTTCTAAGAACTCTCTTGGTGTCCTGAAATGTTCGCAGGGGGTGTCCTGAAGACGCTGTCCGTATTGTTCGATGGCAAGTCGAAAGTGTTCTAAGAACACTCGGGGTGTCCTGAAATGTTCGCACATAAACAAAATGGGGGTGTGTTCTAAGAACACAGGCGTTGTCCTGAAATGTTCGCAGGGGGTGCCCTGAGGACGCTGTCCGTATTGTTCGTTGTCGAGTTGAAAGTGTTCTAAGAACTCTCTTGGTGTCCTGAAATGTTCATAGGGGGTGTCCTAAAGGCACTGTCCATATTGTTCGATGGCAAGTTGAAAGTGTTCTAAGAACTGCGTCGGTGCACAGAAATGTTCGCAAATAAACAAAATGGGGGTGTGTTCTAGGAACACACGCGTTGTCCTGAAATGTTCGTAGGGGGTGTCCGGAGGACGCTGTCCGTATTGTTCGTTGTCGAGTTGAAAGTGTTCTAAGAACTCTCGTGGTGTCCTGAAATGTTCGCAGTGGGTGTCCTGAATACGCTGTCCGTATTGTTCGATGGCAAGTCGAAAGTGTTCTAAGAACTCTTGCGTTGTCCTGAAATGTTCACACATAAACAAGATGGGGGGGTGTTCTAAGAACACACGCGTGGTCCTGAAAAGTTAGTAGGGGGTGCCCTGAGGACGCTGTCCGTATTGTTCGTTGTCGAGTTGAAAGTGTTCTAAGAACTCTCGTGGTGTCCTGAAATGTTAGTAGGGGGTGTGCCGAGGACGCTGTGCGTATTGTTCTGTGGCAAGTTGAATGTATTCTAAGAACTCTTGCGGTGTCCTGAAATGTTCGCAAATAAACAAAATGGGGGTGTTCTAATGACGCTGTCCATATTGTTCGTTGTCAAGTTGAAAGTGTTCTAAGAACTCTCGCATTGTCCTGAAATGTTCGTAGGGGGTGTCCTGAAGACGCTGTCCGTATTGTTCGATGGCAAGTTGAAAGTGTTCTAAGAACTGCCTCGGTGCCCTAAAATGTTCGCAAATAAACAAAATGGGGCTGTTTTCTAAGAACACACGCATTGTCCTGAAATGCTCGCAAATAAACAAAATGGGAATGTCCTGAGGACGCTGTCCGTATTGTTCGATGGCAAGTTGAAAGTGTTCTAAGAACTCTCGCGTTGTCCTGAAATGTTCGCACATAAACAAAATGGGGGTGTGTTCTAAGAACACACGCGTTGTCCTGAAATGTTAGTAGGGGGTGTCCTGAGGACGCTGTGCCTATTGTTCGTTGTCGAGTTGAAAGTGTTCTAAGAACTCTCGTGGTGTCCTGAAATGTTCGTAGGGGGTGTCCTAAACACGCTGTCCGTATTGTTCGATGGCAAGTTGAAAGTGTTCTAAGAACACTCTGGGTGTCCTGAAATGTTCGCAAATAAACATAATGGGAGTGTTCTGAGGACGCTGTCGGTATTTTTCGTTGTCAAGTTGAAAGTCTTCTAAGAACTCTCGCGTTGTCCTGAAATGTTCGCACATAAATAAAATAGGGCTGTGTTCTAAGAACACACGCATTGTCCTGAAATGTTCGTAGGGGGTGTCCTGAGGATGCTGTCCGTATTGTTCGATTGCAAGTTGAAAGTGTTCTAAGAACTGTCTCAGTGTCCTGAAATGTTCGTAAATAAACAAAATGGGGGTGTGTTCTAAGAACTCACCCGTTGTCCTGAAATGTTCGTAGGGGGTGTCCTGAAGGTGCTGTCCGTATTGTTTGATGGCAAGTTGAAAGTGTTCTAAGAACTGTCTCGGTGTCCTGAAATGTTCGCAAATAAACAAAATGGGGTGTGTTCTAAGAACACACGCGTTGTCCTGATATGTTCATAGGGGGTGTCCTGAGGACGCTGTCCATATTGTTCGTTGTCGAGTTGAAAATGTTCTAAGAACTCTCGTGGTGTCCTGAAATGTTCGCAGGGGGTGTCCTGAAGACACTGTCCGTATTGTTCGATGGCAAGTGGAAAGTGTTCTTAGAACACTCGGGGTGTCCTGAAATGTTCGCACATAAACAAAATGGGGGTGTGTTCTAAGAACACATGCGTTGTCCTGAAATGTTAGTAGGGGGTGTCCTGAGGACACTGTGCGTATTGTTCGTTGTCGAGTTAAAAGTGTTCTAAGAACTCTTGCGGTGTCCTGAAATGTTCACAAATAAACAAAATGGGGGTGTTCTGAGGACGCTGTCCGTATTGTTCGTTATCAAGTTGAAAGTGTTCTAAGAACTCTTGCGTTGTCCTGAAATGTTCACACATAAACAAAATGGGGGTGTGTTCTAAGAACACACGCGTGGTCCTGAAAAGTTAGTAGGGGGTGTCCTGAGGACGCTGTGCGTATTGTTCGTTGTCGAGTTGAAAGTGTTCTAAGAACTCTCGCGGTGTCCTGAAATGTTCGTAGGGAGTGTCGTGAAGATGCTGTCCGTATTGTTCGATGGCAAGTTGAAAGTGTTCTAAGAACAGTCGGGGTGTCCTGAAATGTTCGCAAATAAACAAAATGGGGGTGTTCTGAGGACGCTGTCCGTATTTTTCGTTGTCAAGTTGAAAGTGTTCTAAGAAATCTTGCGTTGTCCTGAAATGTTCGCAAATGAACAAAATGGGGGTGTGTTCTAAGAACACACGCTTTATCCTGAAATGTTCGTAGGGGATGTCCTGAGGACGCTGTCCGTATTGTTCGTAAATAAACAAAATGGGGGTGTGTTCTAAGAACTCACCTGTTGTCCTGAAATGTTCGTAGTGGTGTCCTGAATGCGCTGTCCGTATTGTTTGATGGCAAGTTGAAAGTGTTCTAAGAACTGTCTCGGTGTCCTGAAATGTTCGCAAATAAACAAAATGGGGGTGTGTTCTAAGAACACACGCGTTGTCCTGAAATGTTCGTAGGGGGTGTCCTAAGGACGCTGTCCGTATTGTTCGTTGTCGAGTTGTAAGTGTTCTAAGAACTCTCGTGGTGTCCTGAAATGTTCGCAGGGGGTGTCCTGAAGACGCTGTCCATATTGTTCGATGGCAAGTCGAAAGTGTTTTAAGAACACTCACGGTGTCCTGAAATGTTCGCAAATAAACAAAATGGGGGTGTTCTGAGGACGATGTCCGTATTGTTCGTTGTCAAGTTGAAAGTGTTCTAAGAACTCTTGCGTTGTCCTGAAATGTTCGCACATAAACAAAATGGGGGTGTGTTCTAAGAACACATGCGTTGTCCTGAAATGTTAGTAGGGGGTGTCCTGAGGACACTGTGCGTATTGTTCATTGCGAGTTGAAAGTGTTCTAAGAACTCTCGCGGTGTCCTGAAATGTTCGCAAATACACAAAATGGGGATGTTCTGAGGACGCTGTCCATATTGTTCGTTGTCACGTTGAAAGTGTTCAAAGAACTCTTGCATTGTCCTGAAATGCTTGCACATAAACAAAATGGGGGTGTGTTCTAAGAACACACGTTTTGTCCTGAAATGTTAGTAGGGGGTGTCCTGACGACGCTGTCCGTATTGTTCGTTGTCGAGTTGAAAGTGTTCTAAGAACTCTCGCGGTGTCCTGAAATGTTCGTCGGGGGTCTCCTGAAGACGCTGTCCGTATTGTTCGATGGCAAGTTGAAAGTGTTCTAAGAACTGTCTTGGTGTCCTGAAATGTTCGCAAATAAACAAAATGGGGGTGTGTTCTAAGAACACACGCTTTGTCCTGAAATGTTCGCAGGGGGTGCCCTGAGGACGCTGTCCGTATTGTTCGTTGTCGAGTTGAAAGTGTTCTAAGAACTCTCTTGGTGTCCTGAAATGTTCGCAGGGGGTGTCCTGAAGACGCTGTCCGTATTGTTCGATGGCAAGTCGAAAGTGTTCTAAGAACACTCGGGGTGTCCTGAAATGTTCGCACATAAACAAAATGGGGGTGTGTTCTAAGAACACAGGCGTTGTCCTGAAATGTTAGTAGGGGGTGTCCTGAGGACGCTGTGCGTATTGTTCTGTGGCAAGTTGAATGTGTTCTAAGAACTCTCGCGGTGTCCTGAAATGTTTGCAAATAAAGAAAATGGGGGTGTTCTGATGACGCTGTCCATATTGTTCGTTGTCAAGTTGAAAGTGTTCTAAGAACTCTCGCATTGTCCTGAAATGTTCATAGGCGGTGTCCTGAAGACGCTGTCCGTATTGTTCGATGGCAAGTTGAAAGTGTTCTAAGAACTGTCTTGGTGGCCTGAAATGTTCGTAAATAAACAAAATGGGGGTGTGTTCTAAGAACTCACGCGTTGTCCTGAAATGTTCATAGGGGGTGTCCTAAAGGCACTGTCCATATTGTTCCATGGCAAGTTGAAAGTGTTCTAAGAACTGCGTCGGTGCACAGAAATGTTCGCAAATAAACAAAATGGGGGTGTGTTCTAGGAACACACGCGTTGTCCTGAAATGTTCGTAGGGGGTGTCCGGAGGACGCTGTCCGTATTGTTCGTTGTCGAGTTGAAAGTGTTCTAAGAACTCTCGTGGTGTCCTGAAATGTTCTCAGTGGGTGTCCTGAATACGCTGTCCGTATTGTTCGATGGCAAGTCGAAAGTGTTCTAAGAACTCTTGCGTTGTCCTGAAATGTTCACACATAAACAAAATGGGGGGGTGTTCTAAGAACACACGCGTGGTCCTGAAAAGTTAGTAGGGGGTGCCCTGAGGACGCTGTCCGTATTGTTCGTTGTCGAGTTGAAAGTGTTCTAAGAACTCTCGTGGTGTCCTGAAATGTTAGTAGGGGGTGTGCTGAGGACGCTGTGCGTATTGTTCTGTGGCAAGTTGAATGTATTCTAAGAACTCTTGCGGTGTCCTGAAATGTTCGCAAATAAACAAAATGGGGGTGTTCTAATGACGCTGTCCATATTGTTTGTTGTCAAGTTGAAAGTGTTCTAAGAACTCTCGCATTGTCCTGAAATGTTCGTAGGGGGTGTCCTGAAGACGCTGTCCGTATTGTTCGATGGCAAGTTGAAAGTGTTCTAAGAACTGCCTCGGTGCCCTAAAATGTTCGCAAATAAACAAAATGGGGCTGTGTTCTAAGAACACACGCATTGTCCTGAAATGCTCGCAAATAAACAAAATGGGAATGTCCTGAGGACGCTGTCCGTATTGTTCGATGGCAAGTTGAAAGTTTTCTAAGAACTCTCGCGTTGTCCTGAAATGTTCGCACATAAACAAAATGGGGGTGTGTTCTAAGAACACACGCGTTGTCCTGAAATGTTAGTAGGGGGTGTCCTGAGGACGCTGTGCCTATTGTTCGTTGTCGAGTTGAAAGTGTTCTAAGAACTCTCGTGGTGTCCTGAAATGTTCGTAGGGGGTGTCCTGAACACGCTGTCCGTATTGTTCGATGGCAAGTTGAAAGTGTTCTAAGAACACTCTGGGTGTCCTGAAATGTTCGGAAATAAACATAATGGGAGTGTTCTGAGGACGCTGTCGGTATTTTTCGTTGTCAAGTTGAAAGTCTTCTAAGAACTCTCGCGTTGTCCTGAAATGTTCGCACATAAACAAAATGGGGCTATGTTCTAAGAACACACGCATTGTCCTGAAATGTTCGTAGGGGGTGTCCTGAGGACGCTGTCCGTATTGTTTGATGGCAAGTTGAAAGTGTTCTAAGAACTGTCTCAGTGTCCTGAAATGTTCGTAAATAAACAAAATGGGGGTGTGTACTAAGAACACACGCGTTGTCCTGATATGTTCATAGGGGGTGTCCTGAGGACGCTGTCCATATTGTTCGTTGTCGAGTTGAAAATGTTCTAAGAACTCTCGTGGTGTCCTGAAATGTTCGCAGGGGGTGTCCTGAAGACACTGTCCGTATTGTTCGATGGCAAGTGGAAAGTGTTCTTAGAACACTCGGGGTGTCCTGAAATGTTCGCACATAAACAAAATGGGGGTGTGTTCTAAGAACACATGCGTTGTCCTGAAATGTTAGTAGGGAGTGTCCTGAGGACACTGCGCGTATTGTTCGTTGTCGAGTTAAAAGTGTTCTAAGAACTCTTGCGGTGTCCTGAAATGTTCGCAAATAAACAAAATGGGGGTGTTCTGAGGACGCTGTCCGTATTGTTCGTTCTCAAGTTGAAAGTGTTCTAAGAACTCTTGCGTTGTCCTGAAATGTTCACACATAAACAAAATGGGGGTGTGTTCTAAGAACACAAGCGTGGTCTTGAAAAGTTAGTAGGGGGGTCCTGAGGACGCTGTGCGTATTGTTCGTTGTCGAGTTGAAAGTGTTCTAAGAACTCTCGCGGTGGCCTGAAATGTTCGTAGGGGGTGTCGTGAAGATGCTGTCCGTATTGTTCGATGGCAAGTTGAAAGTGTTCTAAGAACAGTCGGGGTATCCTGAAATGTTCGCAAATAAACAAAATGGGGGTGTTCTGAGGACGCTGTCCGTATTTTTCGTTGTCAAGTTGAAAGTGTTCTAAGAACTCTTGCGTTGTCCTGAAATGTTCGCAAATGAACAAAATGGGGGTGTGTTCTAAGAACACACGCTTTATCCTGAAATGTTCGTAGGGGATGTCCTGAGGACGCTGTCCGTATTGTTCGTAAATAAACAAAATGGGGGTGTGTTCTAAGAACTCACCCGTTGTCCTGAAATGTTCGTACAGGTGTCCTGAATGCGCTGTCCGTATTGTTTGATGGCAAGTTGAAAGTGTTCTAAGAACTGTCTCGGTGTCCTGAAATGTTCGCAAATAAACAAAATGGGGGTGTGTTCTAAGAACACACGCGTTGTCCTGAAATGTTCGTAGGGGGTGTCCTAAGGACGCTGTCCGTATTGTTCGTTGTCGAGTTGAAAGTGTTCTAAGAACTCTCGTGGTGTCCTGAAATGTTCGCAGGGGGTGTCCTGAAGACGCTGTCCATATTGTTCGATGGCAAGTCGAAAGTGTTCTAAGAACACTCACGGTGTCCTGAAATGTTCGCAAATAAACAAAATGGGGGTGTTCTGAGGACGCTGTCCGTATTGTTCGTTGTCAAGTTGAAAGTGTTCTAAGAACTCTAACGTTATCCTGAAATGTTCGCACATAAACAAAATGGGGGTGTGTTCTAAGAACACACGCGTTGTCCTGAAATGTTAGTAAGGGGGTGTCCTGAGGACGCTCTGCGTATTGTTCGTTGTCGAGTTGAAAGTGTTCTAAGAACTCTCGCAGTGTCCTGAAATGTTCGTAGGGGGTGTTGTGAAGATGCTGTCGTATTGTTCAATGGCAAGTTGAAAGTGTTCTAAGAACAGTCGGGGTGTCCTGAATTGTTCGCAAATAAAGAAAATGGGGGTGTTCTGAGGACGCTGTCCGTATTTTTCGTTGTCAAGTTGAAAGTGTTCTAAGAACTCTCGCGTTGTCCTGAAATGTTCACACATAAACAAAATGGAGGTGTGTTCTAAGAACATACGCATTGTCCTGAAATGTTCGTAGGGGGTGTCCTGAGAACGCTGTCCGTATTGTTCGTTGTCGAGTTGAAAGTGTTATAAGAACTCTCGCTGTGTCCTGAAATGTTCGTCGGGGGTGTCCTGAGGACCCTGTCCGTATTGTTCGATGGCAAGTTGAAAGTGTTCTAAGAACTGTCTCAGTGTCCTGAAATGTTCGTAAATAAACAAAATGGGGGTGTGTTCTAAGAACACACGCTTTGTCCTGAAATGTTCGCAGGGGGTGCCCTGAGGACGCTGTCCGTATTGTTCGTTGTCGAGTTGAAAGTGTTCTAAGAACTCTCTTGGTGTCCTGAAATGTTCGCAGGTGGTGTCCTGAAGACGCTGTCCGTATTGTTCGATGGCAAGTCGAAAGTGTTCTAAGAACACTCGGGGTGTCCTGAAATGTTCGCACATAAACAAAATGGGGGTGTGTTCTAAGAACACAGGCGTTGTCCTGAAATGTTAGTAGGGGGTGTCCTGAGGACGCTGTGCGTATTGTTCTGTGGCAAGTTGAATGTGTTCTAAGAACTCTCGCGGTGTCCTGAAATGTTTGCAAATAAACAAAATGGGGGTGTTCTGAGGACGCTGTCCGTATTATTCGCTGTCAAGTTGAAAGTGTTCTAAGAACTCTCGCGTTGTCCTGAAATATTCGCACATAAACAAAATGGGGGTGTGTTCTAAGAACACAGGCGTTGTCCTGAAATGTTAGTAGGGGGTGTCCTGAGGACGCTGTGCGTATTGTTCTGTGGCAAGTTGAATGTGTTCTAAGAACTCTCGCGGTGTCCTGAAATGTTTGCAAATAAAGAAAATGGGGGTGTTCTGATGACGCTGTCCATATTGTTCGTTGTCAAGTTGAAAGTGTTCTAAGAACTCTCGCATTGTCCTGAAATGTTCATAGGCGGTGTCCTGAAGACGCTGTCCGTATTGTTCGATGGCAAGTTGAAAGTGTTCTAAGAACTGTCTTGGTGGCCTGAAATGTTCGTAAATAAACAAAATGGGGGTGTGTTCTAAGAACTCACGCGTTGTCCTGAAATGTTCATAGGGGGTGTCCTAAAGGCACTGTCCATATTGTTCGATGGCAAGTTGAAAGTGTTCTAAGAACTGCGTCGGTGCACAGAAATGTTCGCAAATAAACAAAATGGGGGTGTGTTCTAGGAACACACGCGTTGTCCTGAAATGTTCGTAGGGGGTGTCCGGAGGACGCTGTCCGTATTGTTCGTTGTCGAGTTGAAAGTGTTCTAAGAACTCTCGTGGTGTCCTGAAATGTTCGCAGTGGGTGTCCTGAATACGCTGTCCGTATTGTTCGATGGCAAGTCGAAAGTGTTCTAAGATCTCTTGCGTTGTCCTGAAATGTTCACACATAAACAAAATGGGGGGGTGTTCTAAGAACACACGCGTGGTCCTGAAAAGTTAGTAGGGGGTGCCCTGAGGATGCTGTCCGTATTGTTCGTTGTCGAGTTGAAAGTGTTCTAAGAACTCTCGTGGTGTCCTGAAATGTTAGTAGGGGGTGTGCTGAGGACGCTGTGCGTATTGTTCTGTGGCAAGTTGAATGTATTCTAAGAACTCTTGCGGTGTCCTGAAATGTTCGCAAATAAACAAAATGGGGGTGTTCTAATGACGCTGTCCATATTGTTCGTTGTCAAGTTGAAAGTGTTCTAAGAACTCTCGCATTGTCCTGAAATGTTCGTAGGGGGTGTCCTGAAGACGCTGTCCGTATTGTTCGATGGCAAGTTGAAAGTGTTCTAAGAACTGCCTCGGTGCCCTAAAATGTTCACAAATAAACAAAATGGGGCTGTGTTCTAAGAACACACGCATTGTCCTGAAATGCTCGCAAATAAACAAAATGGGAATGTCCTGAGGACGCTGTCCGTATTGTTCGATGGCAAGTTGAAAGTGTTCTAAGAACTCTCGCGTTGTCCTGAAATGTTCGCACATAAACAAAATGGGGGTGTGTTCTAAGAACACACGCGTTGTCCTGAAATGTTAGTAGGGGGTGTCCTGAGGACGCTGTGCCTATTGTTCGTTGTCGAGTTGAAAGTGTTCTAAGAACTCTCGTGGTGTCCTGAAATGTTCGTAGGGGGTGTCCTAAACACGCTGTCCGTATTGTTCGATGGCAAGTTGAAAGTGTTCTAAGAACACTCTGGGTGTCCTGAAATGTTCGCAAATAAACATAATGGGAGTGTTCTGAGGACGCTGTCGGTATTTTTCGTTGTCAAGTTGAAAGTCTTCTAAGAACTCTCGCGTTGTCCTGAAATGTTCGCACATAAATAAAATAGGGCTGTGTTCTAAGAACACACGCATTGTCCTGAAATGTTCGTAGGGGGTGTCCTGAGGACGCTGTCCGTATTGTTCGATTGCAAGTTGAAAGTGTTCTAAGAACTGTCTCAGTGTCCTGAAATGTTCGTAAATAAACAAAATGGGGGTGTGTTCTAAGAACTCACCCGTTGTCCTGAAATGTTCGTAGGGGGTGTCCTGAAGGTGCTGTCCGTATTGTTTGATGGCAAGTTGAAAGTGTTCTAAGAACTGTCTCGGTGTCCTGAAATGTTCGCAAATAAACAAAATGGGGTGTGTTCTAAGAACACACGCGTTGTCCTGATATGTTCATAGGGGGTGTCCTGAGGACGCTGTCCATATTGTTCGTTGTCGAGTTGAAAATGTTCTAAGAACTCTCGTGGTGTCCTGAAATGTTCGCAGGGGGTGTCCTGAAGACACTGTCCGTATTGTTCGATGGCAAGTGGAAAGTGTTCTTAGAACACTCGGGGTGTCCTGAAATGTTCGCACATAAACAAAATGGGGGTGTGTTCTAAGAACACATGCGTTGTCCTGAAATGTTAGTAGGGGGTGTCCTGAGGACACTGTGCGTATTGTTCGTTGTCGAGTTAAAAGTGTTCTAAGAACTCTTGCGGTGTCCTGAAATGTTCGCAAATAAACAAAATGGGGGTGTTCTGAGGACGCTGTCCGTATTGTTCGTTATCAAGTTGAAAGTGTTCTAAGAACTCTTGCGTTGTCCTGAAATGTTCACACATAAACAAAATGGGGGTGTGTTCTAAGAACACACGCGTGGTCCTGAAAAGTTAGTAGGGGGTGTCCTGAGGACGCTGTGCGTATTGTTCGTTGTCGAGTTAAAAGTGTTCTAAGAACTCTTGCGGTGTCCTGAAATGTTCGCAAATAAACAAAATGGGGGTGTTCTGAGGACGCTGTCCGTATTGTTCGTTATCAAGTTGAAAGTGTTCTAAGAACTCTTGCGTTGTCCTGAAATGTTCACACATAAACAAAATGGGGGTGTGTTCTAAGAACACACGCGTGGTCCTGAAAAGTTAGTAGGGGGTGTCCTGAGGACGCTGTGCGTATTGTTCGTTGTCGAGTTGAAAGTGTTCTAAGAACTGTCGGGGTGTCCTGAAATGTTCGCAAATAAACAAAATGGGGGTGTTCTGAGGACGCTGTCCGTATTTTTCGTTGTCAAGTTGAAAGTGTTCTAAGAAATCTTGTGTTGTCCTGAAATGTTCGCAAATGAACAAAATGGGGGTGTGTTCTAAGAACACACGCTTTATCCTGAAATGTTCGTAGGGGATGTCCTGAGGACGCTGTCCGTATTGTTCGTAAATAAACAAAATGGGGGTGTGTTCTAAGAACTCACCCGTTGTCCTGAAATGTTCGTAGTGGTGTCCTGAATGCGCTGTCCGTATTGTTTGATGGCAAGTTGAAAGTGTTCTAAGAACTGTCTCGGTGTCCTGAAATGTTCGCAAATAAACAAAATGGGGGTGTGTTCTAAGAACACACGCGTTGTCCTGAAATGTTCGTAGGGGGTGTCCTAAGGATGCTGTCCGTATTGTTCGTTGTCGAGTTGTAAGTGTTCTAAGAACTCTCGTGGTGTCCTGAAATGTTCGCAGGGGGTGTCCTGAAGACGCTGTCCATATTGTTCGATGGCAAGTCGAAAGTGTTCTAAGAACACTCAGGGTGTCCTGAAATGTTTGCAAATAAACAAAATGGGGGTGTGTTCTAAGAACACACGGGTTGTCCTGAAATGTTCGTCGGGGGTGTCCTGAGGACCCTGTCCGTATTGTTCGATGGCAAGTTGAAAGTGTTCTAAGAACTCTCACGTTGTCCTAAAATGTTCGTAGGGGGTCTCCTGAAGACCCTGTCCGTATTGTTCGATGGCAAGTTGAAAGTGTTCTAAGAACTGTCTTGGTGTCCTGAAATGTTCGCAAATAAACAAAATGGGGGTGTGTTCTAAGAACACACACTTTGTCCTGAAATGTTCGTAGGGGGGTGCCCTGAGGACGCTGTCCGTATTGTTCGTTGTCGAGTTGAAAGTGTTCTAAGAACTCTCGTGGTGTCCTGAAATGTTCGCAGGGGGTGTCCTGAAGACGCTGTACGTATTGTTCGATGGCAAGTCGAAAGTGTTCTAAGAACACTCGGGGTGTCCTGAAATGTTCGCAAATAAACCAAATGGGGGTGTTCTGAGGACGCTGTCCGTATTGTTCGCTGTCAAGTTGAAAGTGTTCTAAGAACACACGCGTTGTCCTGAAATGTTCGTAGGGGGTGTCCTGAGGACGCTGTCCTTATTGTTCGATGGCAAGTTGAAAGTGTTCTAAGAACTGTCTCAGTGTCCTGAATGTTCGTAAATAAACAAAATGGGGGTGTGTTCTAAGATCTCACCCGTTGTCCTGAAATGTTCGTAGTTGGTGTCCTGAAGGCGCTGTCTGTATTGTTCGATGGCAAGTTGAAAGTTTTCTAAGAACTGTCTCAGTGTCCTGAAATGTTCGCAAATAAACAAAATGGGGGTGTGTTCTAAGAACAACGCGTTGTCCTGAAATGTTCGTAGTGGGTGTCCTGAGGACGCTGTCCATATTGTTCGTTGTCGAGTTGCAAGTGTTCTAAGAACTCTAGTGGTGTCCTGAAATGTTCGCAGGGGGTATCCTGAAGACGCTGTCCGTATTGTTTGATGGCAAGCTAAAAGTGTTCTAAGAACACTCGGGGTGTCCTGAAATGTTGGCAAATAAACAAAATGGGGGTGTTCTGAGGACGATGTCCGTATTGTTCGTTGTCAAGTTGAAAGTGTTCTAAGAACACTTGGGGTGTCCTGAAATGTTTGCACATAAACAAAATGGGGGTGTGTTCTAAGAACACACGCGTTGTCCTGAAATGTTAGTAGGGGGTGTCCTGAGGACGCTGTGCCTATTGTTCTGTGGCAAGTTGAATGTATTCTAAGAACTCTTGCAGTGTCCTGAAATGTTCGCAAATAAACAAATTGGGGGTGTTCTAATGACGCTGTCCATATTGTTCGTTGTCAAGTTGAAAGTGTTCTAAGAACTCTCGCATTGTCCTGAAATGTTCGTAGGGGGTGTCCTGAAGATGCTGTCCGTATTGTTCGATGGCAAGTTGAAAGTGTTCTAAGAACTGCCTCGGTGCCCTAAAATGTTTGCAAATAAACAAAATGGGGCTGTGTTCTAAGAACACACGCATTGTCCTGAAATGCTCGCAAATAAACAAAATGGGAATGTCCTGAGGGCGCTGTCCGTATTGTTCGATTGCAAGTTGAAAGTGTTCTAAGAACTCTCGCGTTGTCCTGATATGTTCGCACATAAACAAAATGGGGGTGTGTTCTAAGAACACACGCGTTGTCCTGAAATGTTAGTAGGGGGTGTCCTGAGGACGCTGTGCCTATTGTTCGTTGTCGAGTTGAAAGTGTTCTAAGAACTCTCGTGGTGTCCTGAAATGTTCGTAGGGGGTGTCCTGAACACGCTGTCCGTATTGTTCGATTGCAAGTTGAAAGTGTTCTAAGAACACTCTGGGTGTCCTGAAATGTTTGCAAATAAACAAAATGGAGGTGTTCTGAGGACGATGTCCGTATTGTTCATTGTCAAGTTGAAAGTGTTCTAAGAACTCTTGCGTTGTCCTGAAATGTTCGCACATAAACAAAATGGGGGTGTGTTCTAAGAACACATGCGTGGTCCTGAAATGTTAGTAGGGGGTGTCCTGAGGACACTGTGCGTATTGTTCGTTGTCGAGTTAAAAGTGTTCTAAGAACTCTCGCGGTGTCCTGAAATTTTCGCAAATAAACAAAATGGGGGTGTTCTGAGGACGCTGTCCGTATTGTTCGTTGTCAAGTTGAAAGTGTTCTAAGAACTCTTGCGTTGTCCTGAAATGTTCACACATAAACAAAATGGGGGTGTGTTCTAAGAACACACGCATGGTCCTGAAAAGTTAGTAGGGGGTGTCCTGAGGACGCTGTGCGTATTGTTCGTTGTCGAGTTGAAAGTGTTCTAAGAACTCTCGTGGTGTCCTGAAATGTTCGTAGGGGGTGTCGTGAAGATGCTGTCCGTATTGTTCGATGGCAAGTTGAAAGTGTTCTAAGAACAGTCGGGGTGTCCTGAAATGTTCGCAAATAAACAAAATGGGGGTGTTCTGAGGACGCTGTCCGTATTTTTCGTTGTCAAGTTGAAAGTGTTCTAAGAATTCTTGCGTTGTCCTGAAATGTTCGCACATGAACAAAATGGGGGTGTGTTCTAAGAACACACGCTTTGTCCTGAAATGTTCGTAGGGGATGTCCTGAGGACGCTGTCCGTATTGTTCGTAAATAAACAAAATGGGGGTGTGTTCTAAGAACTCACCCGTTGTCCTGAAATGTTCGTAGGGGTGTCCTGAAGGCGCTGTCCGTATTGTTCGATGGCAAGTTGAAAGTGTTCTAAGAACTGTCTCGGTGTCCTGAAATGTTCGCAAATAAACAAAATGGGGGTGTGTTCTAAGAACACACGCGTTGTCCTGAAATGTTCGTAGGGGGTGTCCTAAGGACGCTGTCCGTATTGTTCGTTGTGGAGTTGTAAGTGTTCTAAGAACTCTCGTGGTGTCCTGAAATGTTCGCAGGGGGTGTCCTGAAGACGCTGTCCGTATTGTTCGATGGCAAGTCGAAAGTGTTCTAAGAACACTCGGGGTGTCCTGAAATGTTCGCAAATAAACAAAATGGGGTTGTTCTGAGGACGATGTCCGTATTGTTCGTTGTCAAGTTGAAAGTGTTCTAAGAACTCTTGCGTTGTCCTGAAATGTTCGCACATAAACAAAATGGGGGTGTGTTCTAAGAACACATGAGTTGTCCTGAAATGTTAGTAGGGGGTGTCCTGAGGACACTGTGCGAATTGTTCATTGCGAGTTGAAAGTGTTCTAAGAACTCTCGCGGTGTCCTGAAATATTCGCAAATAAACAAAATGGGGATGTTCTGAGGACGCTGTCCATATTGTTCGTTGTCACGTTGAAAGTGTTCAAAGAACTCTTGCATTGTCCTGAAATGCTTGCACATAAACAAAATGGGGGTGTGTTCTAAGAACACACGTTTTGTCCTGAAATGTTAGTAGGGGGTGTCCTGACGACGCTGTCCGTATTGTTCGTTGTCGAGTTGAAAGTGTTCTAAGAACTCTCGCGGTGTCCTGAAATGTTCGTCGGGGGTCTCCTGAAGACGCTGTCCGTATTGTTCGATGGCAAGTTGAAAGTGTTCTAAGAACTGTCTTGGTGTCCTGAAATGTTCGCAAATAAACAAAATGGGGGTGTGTTCTAAGAACACACGCTTTGTCCTGAAATGTTCGCAGGGGGTGCCCTGAGGACGCTGTCCGTATTGTTCGTTGTCGAGTTGAAAGTGTTCTAAGAACTCTCTTGGTGTCCTGAAATGTTCGCAGGGGGTGTCCTGAAGACGCTGTCCGTATTGTTCGATGGCAAGTCGAAAGTGTTCTAAGAACACTCGGGGTGTCCTGAAATGTTTGCACATAAACAAAATGGGGGTGTGTTCTAAGAACACAGGCGTTGTCCTGAAATGTTAGTAGGGGGTGTCCTGAGGACGCTGTGCGTATTGTTCTGTGGCAAGTTGAATGTGTTCTAAGAACTCTCGCGGTGTCCTGAAATGTTTGCAAATAAACAAAATGGGGGTGTTCTGAGGATGCTGTCTGTATTATTCGCTGTCAAGTTGAAAGTGTTCTGAGAACTCTCGCGTTGTCCTGAAATGTTCGCACATAAACAAAATGGGGGTGTGTTCTAAGAACACAGGCGTTGTCCTGAAATGTTAGTAGGGGGTGTCCTGAGGACGCTGTGCGTATTGTTCTGTGGCAAGTTGAATGTGTTCTAAGAACTCTCGCGGTGTCCTGAAATGTTTGCAAATAAAGAAAATGGGGGTGTTCTGATGACACTGTCCATATTGTTCGTTGTCAAGTTGAAAGTGTTCTAAGAACTCTCGCATTGTCCTGAAATGTTCATAGGCGGTGCCCTGAAGATGCTGTCCGTATTGTTCGATGGCAAGTTGAAAGTGTTCTAAGAACTGTCTTGGTGGCCTGAAATGTTCGTAAATAAACAAAATGGGGGTGTGTTCTAAGAACTCACGCGTTGTCCTGAAATGTTCATAGGGGGTGTCCTAAAGGCACTGTCCATATTGTTCGATGGCAAGTTGAAAGTGTTCTAAGAACTGCGTCGGTGCACAGAAATGTTCGCAAATAAACAAAATGGGGGTGTGTTCTAGGAACACACGCGTTGTCCTGAAATGTTCGTAGGGGGTGTCCGGAGGACGCTGTCCGTATTGTTCGTTGTCGAGTTGAAAGTGTTCTAAGAACTCTCGTGGTGTCCTGAAATGTTCGCAGTGGGTGTCCTGAATACGCTGTCTGTATTGTTCGATGGCAAGTCGAAAGTGTTCTAAGAACTCTTGCGTTGTCCTGAAATGTTCACACATAAACAAAATGGGGGGGTGTTCTAAGAACACACGCGTGGTCCTGAAAAGTTAGTAGGGGGTGCCCTGAGGACGCTGTCCGTATTGTTCGTTGTCGAGTTGAAAGTGTTCTAAGAACTCTCGTGGTGTCCTGAAATGTTAGTAGGGGGTGTGCTGAGGACGCTGTGCGTATTGTTCTGTGGCAAGTTGAATGTATTCTAAGAACTCTTGCGGTGTCCTGAAATGTTCGCAAATAAACAAAATGGGGGTGTTCTAATGACGCTGTCCATATTGTTCGTTGTCAAGTTGAAAGTGTTCTAAGAACTCTCGCATTGTCCTGAAATGTTCGTAGGGGGTGTCCTGAAGACGCTGTCCGTATTGTTCGATGGCAAGTTGAAAGTGTTCTAAGAACTGTCTCGGTGTCCTGAAATGTTCGTAAATAAACAAAATGGGGTGTGTTCTAAGAACTCACGCGTTGTCCTGAAATGTTCGTAGGGGGTGTCCTGAAGGCGCTGTCCGTATTGTTCGATGGCAAGTTGAAAGTGTTCTAAGAACTGTCTCGGTGTCCTGAAATGTTCGCAAATAAACAAAATGGGGGTGTGTTCTAAGAACACATGCGTTGGCCTGAAATGCTCGTAGGGGGTGTCCTGAGGACGCTGTCCGTATTGTTTGTTGTCGAGTTGAAAGTGTTCTAAGAACTCTCGTGGTGTCCTGAAAAGTTTGCAGGGGGTGTCCTGTAGACACTGTCCGTGTTGTTCGATGGCAAGTCGAAAGTGTTCTAAGAACACTCAGGGTGTCCTGAAATGTTCGCAAATAAACAAAATGGGGGTGGTCTGAGGAGGCTGTCCGTATTGTTCCTTGTCAAGTTGAAAGTGTTCTAAGAACACACGCGTTGTCCTGAAATGTTCGTCGGGGGTGTCCTCAGGACCCTGTCCGTATTGTTCGATGGCAAGTTGAAAGTGTTCTAAGAACTCTCGCGTTGTCCTAAGATGTTCGTAGGGGGTCTCCTGAAGACGCTGTCCGTATTGTTCGATGGCAAGTTGAAAGTGTTCTAACAACTGTCTTGGTGTCCTGAAATGTTCGCAAATAAACAAAATGGGGGTGTGTTCTAAGAACACACACTTTGCCCTGAAATGTTCGTAGGGGGGTGCCCTGAGGACGCTGTCCGTATTGTTAGTTGTCGAGTTGAAAGTGTTCTAAGAACTCTCGTGGTGTCCTGAAATGTTCGCAGGGGGTGTCCTGAAGACATTGTACGTATTGTTCGATGGCAAGTTGAAAGTGTTCTAAGAACACTCGGGGTTCCTGAAATGTTCGCAAATACACAAAATGGCGGTGTTCTGAGGACGCTGTCCGTATTGTTCGCTGTCAAGTTGAAAGTGGTCTAAGAACACAAGCGTTGTCCTGAAATGTTCGTAGGGGGTGTCCTGAGGACGCTGTCCGTATTGTTTGATGGCAAGTTGAAAGTGTTCTAAGAACTCTCGTGGTGTCCTGAAATGTTCGCAGGGGGTGTCCTGAAGACGCTGTACGTATTGTTCGATGGCAAGTCGAAAGTGTTCTAAGAACACTCGGGGTGTCCTGAAATGTTCGCAAATAAACAAAATGGGGGTGTTCTGAGGACGCTGTCCGTATTGTTCGCTGTCAAGTTGAAAGTGTTCTAAGAACACACGCGTTGTCCTGAAATGTTCGTAGGGGGGGTGCTGAGGACGCTGTCCATATTGTTCGATGGCAAGTTGAAAGTGTTCTAAGAACTGTCTCAGTGTCCTGAAATGTTCGTAAATAAACAAAATGGGGGTGTGTTCTAAGATCTCACCCGTTGTCCTGAAATGTTCATAGTTGGTGTCCTGAAGGCGCTGTCCGTATTGTTCGATGGCAAGTTGAAAGTGTTCTAAGAACTGTCTCAGTGTCCTGAAATGTTCGCAAATAAACAAAATGGGGGTGTGTTCTAAGAACAACGCGTTGTCCTGAAATGTTCGTAGGGGGTGTCCTGAGGTCGCTGTCCATATTGTTTGTTGTCGAGTTGAAAGCGTTCTAAGAACTCTAGTGGTGTCCTGAAATGTTCGCAGGGGGTGTCCTGAAGACGCTATCCGTATTGTTCGATGGCAAGTCGAAAGTGTTCTAAGAACACACTGGGTATCCTGAAATGTTCGCACATAAACAAAATGGGGGTGTGTTCTAAGAACACACGCGTTGTCCTGAAATGTTAGTAGGGGGTGTCCTGAGGACGCTGTGCGTATAGTTTGTTGTCGAGTTGAAAGTTTTCTAAGAACTCTCGCAGTGTCCTGAAATGTTCGTAGGGTGTGTCCTGACGACGCTGTCCGTATTGTTCGTTGTCGAGTTGAAAGTGTTCTAAGAACTCTCGCGGTGTCCTGAAATGTTCATAGGGGGTGTCCTGAAGACGCTGTCCGTATTGTTCGATGGCAAGTTGAAAGTGTTCTAAGAACTGTCTCGGTGTCCTGAAATGTTCGTATATAAACAAAATGGGGGTGTGTTCTAAGAACTCACGCGTTGTCCTGAAATGTTCGTAGGGGATGTCCTGAAGGCGCTGTCCGTATTGTTCGATGGCAAGTTGAAAGTGTTCTTGTTCTAAGAACTGTCTCGGTGTCCTGAAATGTTCGCAAATAAACAAAATGGGGGTGTGTTCTAAGAACACATGTGTTGGCCTGAAATGCTCGTAGGGGGTGTCCTGAGGACGCTGTCCGTATTGTTTGTTGTCGAGTTGAAAGTGTTCTAAGAACTCTTGTGGTGTCCTGAAAAGTTTGCAGGGGGTGTCCTGAAGACACTGTCTGTTATTGTTCAATGGCAAGTCGAAAGTGTTCTAAGAACACTCAGGGTGTCCTGAAATGTTTGCAAATAAACAAAATGGGGGTGTGTTCTAAGAACACACGGGTTGTCCTGAAATGTTCGTCGGGGGTGTCCTGAGGACCCTGTCCGTATTGTTCGATGGCAAGTTGAAAGTGTTCTAAGAACTCTCACGTTGTCCTAAAATGTTCGTAGGGGGTCTCCTGAAGACCCTGTCCGTATTGTTCGATGGCAAGTTGAAAGTGTTCTAAGAACTGTCTTGGTGTCCTGAAATGTTCGCAAATAAACAAAATGGGGGTGTGTTCTAAGAACACACACTTTGTCCTGAAATGTTCGTAGGGGGGTGCCCTGAGGACGCTGTCCGTATTGTTCGTTGTCGAGTTGAAAGTGTTCTAAGAACTCTCGTGGTGTCCTGAAATGTTCGCAGGGGGTGTCCTGAAGACGCTGTACGTATTGTTCGATGGCAAGTCGAAAGTGTTCTAAGAACACTCGGGGTGTCCTGAAATGTTCGCAAATAAACAAAATGGGGGTGTTCTGAGGACGCTGTCCGTATTGTTCGCTGTCAAGTTGAAAGTGTTCTAAGAACACACGCGTTGTCCTGAAATGTTCGTAGGGGGTGTCCTGAGGACGCTGTCCTTATTGTTCGATGGCAAGTTGAAAGTGTTCTAAGAACTGTCTCAGTGTCCTGAAATGTTCGTAAATAAACAAAATGGGGGTGTGTTCTAAGATCTCACCCGTTGTCCTGAAATGTTCGTAGTTGGTGTCCTGAAGGCGCTGTCTGTATTGTTCGATGGCAAGTTGAAAGTTTTCTAAGAACTGTCTCAGTGTCCTGAAATGTTCGCAAATAAACAAAATGGGGGTGTGTTCTAAGAACAACGCGTTGTCCTGAAATGTTCGTAGGGGGTGTCCTGAGGACGCTGTCCATATTGTTCGTTGTCGAGTTGAAAGTGTTCTAAGAACTCTAGTGGTGTCCTGAAATGTTCGCAGGGGGTATCCTGAAGACGCTGTCCGTATTGTTTGATGGCAAGCTGAAAGTGTTCTAAGAACACTCGGGGTGTCCTGATATGTTCGCAAATAAACAAAATGGGGGTGTTCTGAGGACGATGTCCGTATTGTTCGTTGTCAAGTTGAAAGTGTTCTAAGAACACTTGGGGTGTCCTGAAATGTTTGCACATAAACAAAATGGGGGTGTGTTCTAAGAACACACGCGTTGTCCTGAAATGTTAGTAGGGGGTGTCCTGAGGACGCTGTGCCTATTGTTCTGTGGCAAGTTGAATGTATTCTAAGAACTCTTGCAGTGTCCTGAAATGTTCGCAAATAAACGAAATGGGGGTGTTCTAATGACGCTGTCCATATTGTTCGTTGTCAAGTTGAAAGTGTTCTAAGAACTCTCGCATTGTCCTGAAATGTTCGTAGGGGGTGTCCTGAAGATGCTGTCCGTATTGTTCGATGGCAAGTTGAAAGTGTTCTAAGAACTGCCTCGGTGCCCTAAAATGTTCGCAAATAAACAAAATGGGGCTGTGTTCTAAGAACACACGCATTGTCCTGAAATGCTCGCAAATAAACAAAATGGGAATGTCCTGAGGGCGCTGTCCGTATTGTTCGATTGCAAGTTGAAAGTGTTCTAAGAACTCTCGCGTTGTCCTGATATGTTCGCACATAAACAAAATGGGGGTGTGTTCTAAGAACACACGCGTTGTCCTGAAATGTTAGTAGGGGGTGTCCTGAGGACGCTGTGCCTATTGTTCGTTGTCGAGTTGAAAGTGTTCTAAGAACTCTCGTGGTGTCCTGAAATGTTCGTAGGGGGTGTCCTGAACACGCTGTCCGTATTGTTCGATTGCAAGTTGAAAGTGTTCTAAGAACACTCTGGGTGTCCTGAAATGTTTGCAAATAAACAAAATGGAGGTGTTCTGAGGACGATGTGCGTATTGTTCATTGTCAAGTTGAAAGTGTTCTAAGAACTCTTGCGTTGTCCTGAAATGTTCGCACATAAACAAAATGGGGGTGTGTTCTAAGAACACATGCGTTGTCCTGAAATGTTAGTAGGGGGTGTCCTGAGGACACTGTGCGTATTGTTCGTTGTCGAGTTAAAAGTGTTCTAAGAACTCTCGCGGTGTCCTGAAATTTTCGCAAATAAACAAAATGGGGGTGTTCTGAGGACGCTGTCCGTATTGTTCGTTGTCAAGTTGAAAGTGTTCTAAGAACTCTTGCGTTGTCCTGAAATGTTCACACATAAACAAAATGGGGGTGTGTTCTAAGAACACACGCATGGTCCTGAAAAGTTAGTAGGGGGTGTCCTGAGGACGCTGTGCGTATTGTTCGTTGTCGAGTTGAAAGTGTTCTAAGAACTCTCGCGGTGTCCTGAAATGTTCGTAGGGGGTGTCGTGAAGATGCTGTCCGTATTGTTCGATGGCAAGTTGAAAGTGTTCTAAGAACAGTCGGGGTGTCCTGAAATGTTCGCAAAGAAACAAAATGGGGGTGTTCTGAGGACGCTGTCCGTATTTTTCGTTGTCAAGTTGAAAGTGTTCTAAGAATTCTTGCGTTGTCCTGAAATGTTCGCACATGAACAAAATGGGGGTGTGTTCTAAGAACACACGCTTTGTCCTGAAATGTTCGTAGGGGATGTCCTGAGGACGCTGTCCGTATTGTTCGTAAATAAACAAAATGGGGGTGTGTTCTAAGAACTCACCCGTTGTCCTGAAATGTTCGTAGGGGTGTCCTGAAGGCGCTGTCCGTATTGTTCGATGGCAAGTTGAAAGTGTTCTAAGAACTGTCTCGGTGTCCTGAAATGTTCGCAAATAAACAAAATGGGGGTGTGTTCTAAGAACACACGCGTTGTCCTGAAATGTTCGTAGGGGGTGTCCTAAGGACGCTGTCCGTATTGTTCGTTGTGGAGTTGTAAGTGTTCTAAGAACTCTCGTGGTGTCCTGAAATGTTCGCAGGGGGTGTCCTGAAGACGCTGTCCGTATTGTTCGATGGCAAGTCGAAAGTGTTCTAAGAACACTCGGGGTGTCCTGAAATGTTCGCAAATAAACAAAATGGGGTTGTTCTGAGGACGATGTCCGTATTGTTCGTTGTCAAGTTGAAAGTGTTCTAAGAACTCTTGCGTTGTCCTGAAATGTTCGCACATAAACAAAATGGGGGTGTGTTCTAAGAACACATGCGTTGTCCTGAAATGTTAGTAGGGGGTGTCCTGAGGACACTGTGCGTATTGTTCATTGCGAGTTGAAAGTGTTCTAAGAACTCTCGCGGTGTCCTGAAATGTTCGCAAATAAACAAAATGGGGATGTTCTGAGGACGCTGTCCATATTGTTCGTTGTCACGTTGAAAGTGTTCAAACAACTCTTGCATTGTCCTGAAATGCTTGCACATAAACAAAATGGGGGTGTGTTCTAAGAACACACGTTTTGTCCTGAAATGTTAGTAGGGGGTGTCCTGACGACGCTGTCCGTATTGTTCGTTGTCGAGTTGAAAGTGTTCTAAGAACTCTCGCGGTGTCCTGAAATGTTCGTCGGGGGTCTCCTGAAGACGCTGTCCGTATTGTTCGATGGCAAGTTGAAAGTGTTCTAAGAACTGTCTTGGTGTCCTGAAATGTTCGCAAATAAACAAAATGGGGGTGTGTTCTAAGAACACACGCTTTGTCCTGAAATGTTCGCAGGGGGTGCCCTGAGGACGCTGTCCGTATTGTTCGTTGTCGAGTTGAAAGTGTTCTAAGAACTCTCTTGGTGTCCTGAAATGTTCGCAGGGGGTGTCCTGAAGACGCTGTCCGTATTGTTCGATGGCAAGTCGAAAGTGTTCTAAGAACACTCGGGGTGTCCTGAAATGTTTGCAAATAAACAAAATGGGGGTGTTCTGAGGATGCTGTCCGTATTATTCGCTGTCAAGTTGAAAGTGTTCTAAGAACTCTCGCGTTGTCCTGAAATGTTCGCACATAAACAAAATGGGGGTGTGTTCTAAGAACACAGGCGTTGTCCTGAAATGTTAGTAGGGGGTGTCCTGAGGACGCTGTGCGTATTGTTCTGTGGCAAGTTGAATGTGTTCTAAGAACTCTCGCGGTGTCCTGAAATGTTTGCAAATAAACAAAATGGGGGTGTTCTGAGGATGCTGTCCGTATTATTCGCTGTCAAGTTGAAAGTGTTCTAAGAACTCTCGCGTTGTCCTGAAATGTTCGCACATAAACAAAATGGGGGTGTGTTCTAAGAACACAGGCGTTGTCCTGAAATGTTAGTAGGGGGTGTCCTGAGGACGCTGTGCGTATTGTTCTGTGGCAAGTTGAATGTGTTCTAAGAACTCTCGCGGTGTCCTGAAATGTTTGCAAATAAAGAAAATGGGGGTGTTCTGATGACACTGTCCATATTGTTCGTTGTCAAGTTGAAAGTGTTCTAAGAACTCTCGCATTGTCCTGAAATATTCATAGGCGGTGCCCTGAAGACGCTGTCCGTATTGTTCGATGGCAAGTTGAGAGTGTTCTAAGAACTGTCTTGGTGGCCTGAAATGTTCGTAAATAAACAAAATGGGGGTGTGTTCTAAGAACTCACGCGTTGTCCTGAAATGTTCATAGGGGGTGTCCTAAAGGCACTGTCCATATTGTTCGATGGCAAGTTGAAAGTGTTCTAAGAACTGCGTCGGTGCACAGAAATGTTCGCAAATAAACAAAATGGGGGTGTGTTCTAGGAACACACGCGTTGTCCTGAAATGTTCGTAGGGGGTGTCCGGAGGACGCTGTCCGTATTGTTCGTTGTCGAGTTGAAAGTGTTCTAAGAACTCTCGTGGTGTCCTGAAATGTTCGCAGTGGGTGTCCTGAATACGCTGTCCGTATTGTTCGATGGCAAGTCGAAAGTGTTCTAAGAACTCTTGCGTTGTCCTGAAATGTTCACACATAAACAAAATGGGGGGGTGTTCTAAGAACACACGCGTGGTCCTGAAAAGTTAGTAGGGGGTGCCCTGAGGACGCTGTCCGTATTGTTCGTTGTCGAGTTGAAAGTGTTCTAAGAACTCTCGTGGTGTCCTGAAATGTTAGTAGGGGGTGTGCTGAGGACGCTGTGCGTATTGTTCTGTGGCAAGTTGAATGTATTCTAAGAACTCTTGCGGTGTCCTGAAATGTTCGCAAATAAACAAAATGGGGGTGTTCTAATGACACTGTCCATATTGTTCGTTGTCAAGTTGAAAGTGTTCTAAGAACTCTCGCATTGTCCTGAAATGTTCGTAGGGGGTGTCCTGAAGACGCTGTCCGTATTGTTCGATGGCAAGTTGAAAGTGTTCTAAGAACTGCCTCGGTGCCCTAAAATGTTCGCAAATAAACAAAATGGGTCTGTGTTCTAAGAACACACGCATTGTCCTGAAATGCTCGCAAATAAACAAAATGGGAATGTCCTGAGGACGCTGTCCATATTGTTCGATGGCAAGTTGAAAGTGTTCTAAGAACTCTCGCGTTGTCCTGAAATGTTCGCACATAAACAAAATGGGGGTGTGTTCTAAGAACACACGCGTTGTCCTGAAATGTTAGTAGGGGATGTCCTGAGGACCCTGTGCCTATTGTTCGTTGTCGAGTTGAAAGTGTTCTAAGAACTCTCGTGGTGTCCTGAAATGTTCGTAGGGGGTGTCCTGAACACGCTGTCCGTATTGTTCGATGGCAAGTTGAAAGTGTTCTAAGAACACTCTGGGTGTCCTGAAATGTTCGCAAATAAACATAATGGGAGTGTTCTGAGGACGCTGTCGTTATTTTTCGTTGTCAAGTTGAAAGTCTTCTAAGAACTCTCGCGTTGTCCTGAAATGTTCGCACATAAACAAAATGGGGCTGTGTTCTAAGAACACACGCATTGTCCTGAAATGTTCGTAGGGGGTGTCCTGAGGACGCTGTCCGTATTGTTCGATTGCAAGTTGAAAGTGTTCTAAGAACTGTCTCAGTGTCCTGAAATGTTCGTAAATAAACAAAATGGGGATGTGTTCTAAGAACTCACCCGTTGTCCTGAAATGTTCGTAGGGGGTGTCCTGAAGGTGCTGTCCGTATTGTTTGATGGCAAGTTGAAAGTGTTCTAAGAACTGTCTCGGTGTCCTGAAATGTTCGCAAATAAACAAAATGGGGTGTGTTCTAAGAACACACGCGTTGTCCTGATATGTTCATAGGGGGTGTCCTGAGGACGCTGTCCATATTGTTCGTTGTCGAGTTGAAAATGTTCTAAGAACTCTCGTGGTGTCCTGAAATGTTCGCAGGGGGTGTCCTGAAGACACTGTCCGTATTGTTCGATGGCAAGTGGAAAGTGTTCTTAGAACACTCGGGGTGTCCTGAAATGTTCGCACATAAACAAAATGGGGGTGTGTTCTAAGAACACATGCGTTGTCCTGAAATGTTAGTAGGGGGTGTCCTGAGGACACTGTGCGTATTGTTTGTTGTCGAGTTAAAAGTGTTCTAAGAACTCTTGCGGTGTCCTGAAATGTTCGCAAATAAACAAAATGGGGGTGTTCTGAGGACGCTGTCCGTATTGTTCGTTCTCAAGTTGAAAGTGTTCTAAGAACTCTTGCGTTGTCCTGAAATGTTCACACATGAACAAAATGGGGGTGTGTTCTAAGAACACACGCGTGGTCCTGAAAAGTTAGTAGGGGGTGTCCTGAGGACGCTGTGCGTATTGTTCGTTGTCGAGTTGAAAGTGTTCTAAGAACTCTCGCGGTGTCCTGAAATGTTCGTAGGGGGTGTCGTGAAGATGCTGTCCGTATTGTTCGATGGCAAGTTGAAATTGTTCTAAGAACAGTCGGGGTGTCCTGAAATGTTCGCAAATAAACAAAATGGGGGTGTTCTGAGGACGCTGTCCGTATTTTTCGTTGTCAAGTTGAAAGTGTTCTAAGAAATCTTGCGTTGTCCTGAAATGTTCGCAAATGAACAAAATGGGGGTGTGTTCTAAGAACACACGCTTTATCCTGAAATGTTCGTAGGGGATGTCCTGAGGACGCTGTCCGTATTGTTCGTAAATAAACAAAATGGGGGTGTGTTCTAAGAACTCACCCGTTGTCCTGAAATGTTCGTAGTGGTGTCCTGAATGCGCTGTCCGTATTGTTTGATGGCAAGTTGAAAGTGTTCTAAGAACTGTCTCGGTGTCCTGAAATGTTCGCAAATAAACAAAATGGGGGTGTGTTCTAAGAACACACGCGTTGTCCTGAAATGTTCGTAGGGGGTGTCCTAAGGACGCTGTCCGTATTGTTCGTTGTCGAGTTGTAAGTGTTCTAAGAACTCTCGTGGTGTCCTGAAATGTTCGCAGGGGGTGTCCTGAAGACGCTGTCCATATTGTTCGATGGCAAGTCGAAAGTGTTTTAAGAACACTCACGGTGTCCTGAAATGTTCGCAAATAAACAAAATGGGGGTGTTCTGAGGACGATGTCCGTATTGTTCGTTGTCAAGTTGAAAGTGTTCTAAGAACTCTTGCGTTGTCCTGAAATGTTCGCACATAAACAAAATGGGGGTGTGTTCTAAGAACACATGCGTTGTCCTGAAATGTTAGTAGGGGGTGTCCTGAGGACACTGTGCGTATTGTTCATTGCGAGTTGAAAGTGTTCTAAGAACTCTCGCGGTGTCCTGAAATGTTCGCAAATACACAAAATGGGGATGTTCTGAGGACGCTGTCCATATTGTTCGTTGTCACGTTGAAAGTGTTCAAAGAACTCTTGCATTGTCCTGAAATGCTTGCACATAAACAAAATGGGGGTGTGTTCTAAGAACACACGTTTTGTCCTGAAATGTTAGTAGGGGGTGTCCTGACGACGCTGTCCGTATTGTTCGTTGTCGAGTTGAAAGTGTTCTAAGAACTCTCGCGGTGTCCTGAAATGTTCGTTGGGGGTCTCCTGAAGACGCTGTCCGTATTGTTCGATGGCAAGTTGAAAGTGTTCTAAGAACTGTCTTGGTGTCCTGAAATGTTCGCAAATAAACAAAATGGGGGTGTGTTCTAAGAACACACGCTTTGTCCTGAAATGTTCGCAGGGGGTGCCCTGAGGACGCTGTCCGTATTGTTCGTTGTCGAGTTGAAAGTGTTCTAAGAACTCTCTTGGTGTCCTGAAATGTTCGCAGGGGGTGTCCTGAAGACGCTGTCCGTATTGTTCGATGGCAAGTCGAAAGTGTTCTAAGAACACTCGGGGTGTCCTGAAATGTTCGCACATAAACAAAATGGGGGTGTGTTCTAAGAACACAGGCGTTGTCCTGAAATGTTCGCAGGGGGTGCCCTGAGGACGCTGTCCGTATTGTTCGTTGTCGAGTTGAAAGTGTTCTAAGAACTCTCTTGGTGTCCTGAAATGTTCATAGGGGGTGTCCTAAAGGCACTGTCCATATTGTTCGATGGCAAGTTGAAAGTGTTCTAAGAACTGCGTCGGTGCACAGAAATGTTCGCAAATAAACAAAATGGGGGTGTGTTCTAGGAACACACGCGTTGTCCTGAAATGTTCGTAGGGGGTGTCCGGAGGACGCTGTCCGTATTGTTCGTTGTCGAGTTGAAAGTGTTCTAAGAACTCTCGTGGTGTCCTGAAATGTTCGCAGTGGGTGTCCTGAATACGCTGTCCGTATTGTTCGATGGCAAGTCGAAAGTGTTCTAAGAACTCTTGCGTTGTCCTGAAATGTTCACACATAAACAAAATGGGGGGGTGTTCTAAGAACACACGCGTGGTCCTGAAAAGTTAGTAGGGGGTGCCCTGAGGACGCTGTCCGTATTGTTCGTTGTCGAGTTGAAAGTGTTCTAAGAACTCTCGTGGTGTCCTGAAATGTTAGTAGGGGGTGTGCTGAGGACGCTGTGCGTATTGTTCTGTGGCAAGTTGAATGTATTCTAAGAACTCTTGCGGTGTCCTGAAATGTTCGCAAATAAACAAAATGGGGGTGTTCTAATGACGCTGTCCATATTGTTCGTTGTCAAGTTGAAAGTGTTCTAAGAACTCTCGCATTGTCCTGAAATGTTCGTAGGGGGTGTCCTGAAGACGCTGTCCGTATTGTTCGATGGCAAGTTGAAAGTGTTCTAAGAACTGCCTCGGTGCCCTAAAATGTTCACAAATAAACAAAATGGGGCTGTGTTCTAAGAACACACGCATTGTCCTGAAATGCTCGCAAATAAACAAAATGGGAATGTCCTGAGGACGCTGTCCGTATTGTTCGATGGCAAGTTGAAAGTGTTCTAAGAACTCTCGCGTTGTCCTGAAATGTTCGCACATAAACAAAATGGGGGTGTGTTCTAAGAACACACGCGTTGTCCTGAAATGTTAGTAGGGGGTGTCCTGAGGACGCTGTGCCTATTGTTCGTTGTCGAGTTGAAAGTGTTCTAAGAACTCTCGTGGTGTCCTGAAATGTTCGTAGGGGGTGTCCTAAACACGCTGTCCGTATTGTTCGATGGCAAGTTGAAAGTGTTCTAAGAACACTCTGGGTGTCCTGAAATGTTCGCAAATAAACATAATGGGAGTGTTCTGAGGACGCTGTCGGTATTTTTCGTTGTCAAGTTGAAAGTCTTCTAAGAACTCTCGCGTTGTCCTGAAATGTTCGCACATAAACAAAATGGGGGTGTGTTCTAAGAACACACGCGTTGTCCTGAAATGTTAGTAGGGGATGTCCTGAGGACCCTGTGCCTATTGTTCGTTGTCGAGTTGAAAGTGTTCTAAGAACTCTCGTGGTGTCCTGAAATGTTCGTAGTGGGTGTCCTGAACACGCTGTCCGTATTGTTCGATGGCAAGTTGAAAGTGTTCTAAGAACACTCTGGGTGTCCTGAAATGTTCGCAAATAAACATAATGGGAGTGTTCTGAGGACGCTGTCGTTATTTTTCGTTGTCAAGTTGAAAGTCTTCTAAGAACTCTCGCGTTGTCCTGAAATGTTCGCACATAAACAAAATGGGGCTGTGTTCTAAGAACACACGCATTGTCCTGAAATGTTCGTAGGGGGTGTCCTGAGGACGCTGTCCGTATTGTTCGATTGCAAGTTGAAAGTGTTCTAAGAACTGTCTCAGTGTCCTGAAATGTTCGTAAATAAACAAAATGGGGATGTGTTCTAAGAACTCACCCGTTGTCCTGAAATGTTCGTAGGGGGTGTCCTGAAGGTGCTGTCCGTATTGTTTGATGGCAAGTTGAAAGTGTTCTAAGAACTGTCTCGGTGTCCTGAAATGTTCGCAAATAAACAAAATGGGGTGTGTTCTAAGAACACACGCGTTGTCCTGATATGTTCATAGGGGGTGTCCTGAGGACGCTGTCCATATTGTTCGTTGTCGAGTTGAAAATGTTCTAAGAACTCTCGTGGTGTCCTGAAATGTTCGCAGGGGGTGTCCTGAAGACACTGTCCGTATTGTTCGATGGCAAGTGGAAAGTGTTCTTAGAACACTCGGGGTGTCCTGAAATGTTCGCACATAAACAAAATGGGGGTGTGTTCTAAGAACACATGCGTTGTCCTGAAATGTTAGTAGGGGGTGTCCTGAGGACACTGTGCGTATTGTTTGTTGTCGAGTTAAAAGTGTTCTAAGAACTCTTGCGGTGTCCTGAAATGTTCGCAAATAAACAAAATGGGGGTGTTCTGAGGACGCTGTCCGTATTGTTCGTTCTCAAGTTGAAAGTGTTCTAAGAACTCTTGCGTTGTCCTGAAATGTTCACACATGAACAAAATGGGGGTGTGTTCTAAGAACACACGCGTGGTCCTGAAAAGTTAGTAGGGGGTGTCCTGAGGACGCTGTGCGTATTGTTCGTTGTCGAGTTGAAAGTGTTCTAAGAACTCTCGCGGTGTCCTGAAATGTTCGTAGGGGGTGTCGTGAAGATGCTGTCCGTATTGTTCGATGGCAAGTTGAAAGTGTTCTAAGAACAGTCGGGGTGTCCTGAAATGTTCGCAAATAAACAAAATGGGGGTGTTCTGAGGACGCTGTCCGTATTTTTCGTTGTCAAGTTGAAAGTGTTCTAAGAAATCTTGCGTTGTCCTGAAATGTTCGCAAATGAACAAAATGGGGGTGTGTTCTAAGAACACACGCTTTATCCTGAAATGTTCGTAGGGGATGTCCTGAGGACGCTGTCCGTATTGTTCGTAAATAAACAAAATGGGGGTGTGTTCTAAGAACTCACCCGTTGTCCTGAAATGTTCGTAGTGGTGTCCTGAATGCGCTGTCCGTATTGTTTGATGGCAAGTTGAAAGTGTTCTAAGAACTGTCTCGGTGTCCTGAAATGTTCGCAAATAAACAAAATGGGGGTGTGTTCTAAGAACACACGCGTTGTCCTGAAATGTTCGTAGGGGGTGTCCTAAGGACGCTGTCCGTATTGTTCGTTGTCGAGTTGTAAGTGTTCTAAGAACTCTCGTGGTGTCCTGAAATGTTCGCAGGGGGTGTCCTGAAGACGCTGTCCATATTGTTCGATGGCAAGTCGAAAGTGTTTTAAGAACACTCACGGTGTCCTGAAATGTTCGCAAATAAACAAAATGGGGGTGTTCTGAGGACGATGTCCGTATTGTTCGTTGTCAAGTTGAAAGTGTTCTAAGAACTCTTGCGTTGTCCTGAAATGTTCGCACATAAACAAAATGGGGGTGTGTTCTAAGAACACATGCGTTGTCCTGAAATGTTAGTAGGGGGTGTCCTGAGGACACTGTGCGTATTGTTCATTGCGAGTTGAAAGTGTTCTAAGAACTCTCGCGGTGTCCTGAAATGTTCGCAAATACACAAAATGGGGATGTTCTGAGGACGCTGTCCATATTGTTCGTTGTCACGTTGAAAGTGTTCAAAGAACTCTTGCATTGTCCTGAAATGCTTGCACATAAACAAAATGGGGGTGTGTTCTAAGAACACACGTTTTGTCCTGAAATGTTAGTAGGGGGTGTCCTGACGACGCTGTCCGTATTGTTCGTTGTCGAGTTGAAAGTGTTCTAAGAACTCTCGCGGTGTCCTGAAATGTTCGTTGGGGGTCTCCTGAAGACGCTGTCCGTATTGTTCGATGGCAAGTTGAAAGTGTTCTAAGAACTGTCTTGGTGTCCTGAAATGTTCGCAAATAAACAAAATGGGGGTGTGTTCTAAGAACACACGCTTTGTCCTGAAATGTTCGCAGGGGGTGCCCTGAGGACGCTGTCCGTATTGTTCGTTGTCGAGTTGAAAGTGTTCTAAGAACTCTCTTGGTGTCCTGAAATGTTCGCAGGGGGTGTCCTGAAGACGCTGTCCGTATTGTTCGATGGCAAGTCGAAAGTGTTCTAAGAACACTCGGGGTGTCCTGAAATGTTCGCACATAAACAAAATGGGGGTGTGTTCTAAGAACACAGGCGTTGTCCTGAAATGTTCGCAGGGGGTGCCCTGAGGACGCTGTCCGTATTGTTCGTTGTCGAGTTGAAAGTGTTCTAAGAACTCTCTTGGTGTCCTGAAATGTTCATAGGGGGTGTCCTAAAGGCACTGTCCATATTGTTCGATGGCAAGTTGAAAGTGTTCTAAGAACTGCGTCGGTGCACAGAAATGTTCGCAAATAAACAAAATGGGGGTGTGTTCTAGGAACACACGCGTTGTCCTGAAATGTTCGTAGGGGGTGTCCGGAGGACGCTGTCCGTATTGTTCGTTGTCGAGTTGAAAGTGTTCTAAGAACTCTCGTGGTGTCCTGAAATGTTCGCAGTGGGTGTCCTGAATACGCTGTCCGTATTGTTCGATGGCAAGTCGAAAGTGTTCTAAGAACTCTTGCGTTGTCCTGAAATGTTCACACATAAACAAAATGGGGGGGTGTTCTAAGAACACACGCTTGGTCCTGAAAAGTTAGTAGGGGGTGCCCTGAGGACGCTGTCCGTATTGTTCGTTGTCGAGTTGAAAGTGTTCTAAGAACTCTCGTGGTGTCCTGAAATGTTAGTAGGGGGTGTGCTGAGGACGCTGTGCGTATTGTTCTGTGGCAAGTTGAATGTATTCTAAGAACTCTTGCGGTGTCCTGAAATGTTCGCAAATAAACAAAATGGGGGTGTTCTAATGACGCTGTCCATATTGTTCGTTGTCAAGTTGAAAGTGTTCTAAGAACTCTCGCATTGTCCTGAAATGTTCGTAGGGGGTGTCCTGAAGACGCTGTCCGTATTGTTCGATGGCAAGTTGAAAGTGTTCTAAGAACTGCCTCGGTGCCCTAAAATGTTCACAAATAAACAAAATGGGGCTGTGTTCTAAGAACACACGCATTGTCCTGAAATGCTCGCAAATAAACAAAATGGGAATGTCCTGAGGACGCTGTCCGTATTGTTCGATGGCAAGTTGAAAGTGTTCTAAGAACTCTCGCGTTGTCCTGAAATGTTCGCACATAAACAAAATGGGGGTGTGTTCTAAGAACACACGCGTTGTCCTGAAATGTTAGTAGGGGGTGTCCTGAGGACGCTGTGCCTATTGTTCGTTGTCGAGTTGAAAGTGTTCTAAGAACTCTCGTGGTGTCCTGAAATGTTCGTAGGGGGTGTCCTAAACACGCTGTCCGTATTGTTCGATGGCAAGTTGAAAGTGTTCTAAGAACACTCTGGGTGTCCTGAAATGTTCGCAAATAAACATAATGGGAGTGTTCTGAGGACGCTGTCGGTATTTTTCGTTGTCAAGTTGAAAGTCTTCTAAGAACTCTCGCGTTGTCCTGAAATGTTCGCACATAAATAAAATAGGGCTGTGTTCTAAGAACACACGCATTGTCCTGAAATGTTCGTAGGGGGTGTCCTGAGGACGCTGTCCGTATTGTTCGATTGCAAGTTGAAAGTGTTCTAAGAACTGTCTCAGTGTCCTGAAATGTTCGTAAATAAACAAAATGGGGGTGTGTTCTAAGAACTCACCCGTTGTCCTGAAATGTTCGTAGGGGGTGTCCTGAAGGTGCTGTCCGTATTGTTTGATGGCAAGTTGAAAGTGTTCTAAGAACTGTCTCGGTGTCCTGAAATGTTCGCAAATAAACAAAATGGGGTGTGTTCTAAGAACACACGCGTTGTCCTGATATGTTCATAGGGGGTGTCCTGAGGACGCTGTCCATATTGTTCGTTGTCGAGTTGAAAATGTTCTAAGAACTCTCGTGGTGTCCTGAAATGTTCGCAGGGGGTGTCCTGAAGACACTGTCCGTATTGTTCGATGGCAAGTGGAAAGTGTTCTTAGAACACTCGGGGTGTCCTGAAATGTTCGCACATAAACAAAATGGGGGTGTGTTCTAAGAACACATGCGTTGTCCTGAAATGTTAGTAGGGGGTGTCCTGAGGACACTGTGCGTATTGTTCGTTGTCGAGTTAAAAGTGTTCTAAGAACTCTTGCGGTGTCCTGAAATGTTCGCAAATAAACAAAATGGGGGTGTTCTGAGGACGCTGTCCGTATTGTTCGTTATCAAGTTGAAAGTGTTCTAAGAACTCTTGCGTTGTCCTGAAATGTTCACACATAAACAAAATGGGGGTGTGTTCTAAGAACACACGCGTGGTCCTGAAAAGTTAGTAGGGGGTGTCCTGAGGACGCTGTGCGTATTGTTCGTTGTCGAGTTGAAAGTGTTCTAAGAACTCTCGCGGTGTCCTGAAATGTTCGTAAGGAGTGTCGTGAAGATGCTGTCCGTATTGTTCGATGGCAAGTTGAAAGTGTTCTAAGAACAGTCGGGGTGTCCTGAAATGTTCGCAAATAAACAAAATGGGGGTGTTCTGAGGACGCTGTCCGTATTTTTCGTTGTCAAGTTGAAAGTGTTCTAAGAAATCTTGTGTTGTCCTGAAATGTTCGCAAATGAACAAAATGGGGGTGTGTTCTAAGAACACACGCTTTATCCTGAAATGTTCGTAGGGGATGTCCTGAGGACGCTGTCCGTATTGTTCGTAAATAAACAAAATGGGGGTGTGTTCTAAGAACTCACCCGTTGTCCTGAAATGTTCGTAGTGGTGTCCTGAATGCGCTGTCCGTATTGTTTGATGGCAAGTTGAAAGTGTTCTAAGAACTGTCTCGGTGTCCTGAAATGTTCGCAAATAAACAAAATGGGGGTGTGTTCTAAGAACACACGCGTTGTCCTGAAATGTTCGTAGGGGGTGTCCTAAGGATGCTGTCCGTATTGTTCGTTGTCGAGTTGTAAGTGTTCTAAGAACTCTCGTGGTGTCCTGAAATGTTCGCAGGGGGTGTCCTGAAGACGCTGTCCATATTGTTCGATGGCAAGTCGAAAGTGTTCTAAGAACACTCACGGTGTCCTGAAATGTTCGCAAATAAACAAAATGGGGGTGTTCTGAGGACGATGTCCGTATTGTTCGTTGTCAAGTTGAAAGTGTTCTAAGAACTCTTGCGGTGTCCTGAAATGTTCGCACATAAACAAAATGGGGGTGTGTTCTAAGAACACATGCGTTGTCCTGAAATGTTAGTAGGGGGTGTCCTGAGGACACTGTCCGTATTGTTCATTGCGAGTTGAAAGTGTTCTAAGAACTCTAGCGGTGTCCTGAAATGTTCGCAAATAAACAAAATGGGGATGTTCTGAAGACGCTGTCCATATTGTTCGTTGTCACGTTGAAAGTGTTCAAAGAACTCTTGCATTGTCCTGAAATGCTTGCACATAAACAAAATGGGGGTGTGTTCTAAGAACACACGTTTTGTCCTGAAATGTTAGTAGGGGGTGTCCTGACGACGCTGTCCGTATTGTTCGTTGTCGAGTTGAAAGTGTTCTAAGAACTCTCGCGGTGTCCTGAAATGTTCGTCGGGGGTCTCCTGAAGACGCTGTCCGTATTGTTCGATGGCAAGTTGAAAGTGTTCTAAGAACTGTCTTGGTGTCCTGAAATGTTCGCAAATAAACAAAATGGGGGTGTGTTCTAAGAACACACGCTTTGTCCTGAAATGTTCGCAGGGGGTGCCCTGAGGACGCTGTCCGTATTGTTCGTAGTCGAGTTGAAAGTGTTCTAAGAACTCTCTTGGTGTCCTGAAATGTTCGCAGGGGGTGTCCTGAAGACGCTGTCCGTATTGTTCGATGGCAAGTCGAAAGTGTTCTAAGAACACTCGGGGTGTCCTGAAATGTTCGCACATAAACAAAATGGTGGTGTGTTCTAAGAACACAGGCGTTGTCCTGAAATGTTAGTAGGGGGTGTCCTGAGGACGCTGTGCGTATTGTTCTGTGGCAAGTTGAATGTGTTCTAAGAACTCTCGCGGTGTCCTGAAATGTTTGCAAATAAACAAAATGGGGGTGTTCTGAGGACGCTGTCCGTATTATTCGCTGTCAAGTTGAAAGTGTTCTAAGAACTCTCGCGTTGTCCTGAAATGTTCGCACATAAACAAAATGGGGGTGTGTTCTAAGAACACAGGCGTTGTCCTGAAATGTTAGTAGGGGGTGTCCTGAGGACGCTGTGCGTATTGTTCTGTGGCAAGTTGAATGTGTTCTAAGAACTCTCGCGGTGTCCTGAAATGTTTGCAAATAAAGAAAATGGGGGTGTTCTGATGACGCTGTCCATATTGTTCGTTGTCAAGTTGAAAGTGTTCTAAGAACTCTCGCATTGTCCTGAAATGTTCATAGGCGGTGTCCTGAAGACGCTATCCGTATTGTTCGATGGCAAGTTGAAAGTGTTCTAAGAACTGTCTTGGTGGCCTGAAATGTTCGTAAATAAACAAAATGGGGGTGTGTTCTAAGAACTCACGCGTTGTCCTGAAATGTTCATAGGGGGTGTCCTAAAGGCACTGTCCATATTGTTCGATGGCAAGTTGAAAGTGTTCTAAGAAGTGCGTCGGTGCACAGAAATGTTCGCAAATAAACAAAATGGGGGTGTGTTCTAGGAACACACGCGTTGTCCTGAAATGTTCGTAGGGGGTGTCCGGAGGACGCTGTCCGTATTGTTCGTTGTCGAGTTGAAAGTGTTCTAAGAACTCTCGTGGTGTCCTGAAATGTTCGCAAATAAACAAAATGGGGGTGTGTTCTAAGAACACACGCTTTGTCCTGAAATGTTCGCAGGGGGTGCCCTGAGGACGCTGTCCGTATTGTTCGTTGTCGAGTTGAAAGTGTTCTAAGAACTCTCTTGGTGTCCTGAAATGTTCGCAGGGGGTGTCCTGAAGACGCTGTCCGTATTGTTCGATGGCAAGTCGAAAGTGTTCTAAGAACACTCGGGGTGTCCTGAAATGTTCGCACATAAACAAAATGGTGGTGTGTTCTAAGAACACAGGCGTTGTCCTGAAATGTTAGTAGGGGGTGTCCTGAGGACGCTGTGCGTATTGTTCTGTGGCAAGTTGAATGTGTTCTAAGAACTCTCGCGGTGTCCTGAAATGTTTGCAAATAAACAAAATGGGGGTGTTCTGAGGACGCTGTCCGTATTATTCGCTGTCAAGTTGAAAGTGTTCTAAGAACTCTCGCGTTGTCCTGAAATGTTCGCACATAAACAAAATGGGGGTGTGTTCTAAGAACACAGGCGTTGTCCTGAAATGTTAATAGGGGGTGTCCTGAGGACGCTGTGCGTATTGTTCTGTGGCAAGTTGAATGTGTTCTAAGAACTCTCGCGGTGTCCTGAAATGTTTGCAAATAAAGAAAATGGGGGTGTTCTGATGACGCTGTCCATATTGTTCGTTGTCAAGTTGAAAGTGTTCTAAGAACTCTCGCATTGTCCTGAAATGTTCATAGGCGGTGTCCTGAAGACGCTATCCGTATTGTTCGATGGCAAGTTGAAAGTGTTCTAAGAACTGTCTTGGTGGCCTGAAATGTTCGTAAATAAACAAAATGGGGGTGTGTTCTAAGAACTCACGCGTTGTCCTGAAATGTTCATAGGGGGTGTCCTAAAGGCACTGTCCATATTGTTCGATGGCAAGTTGAAAGTGTTCTAAGAAGTGCGTCGGTGCACAGAAATGTTCGCAAATAAACAAAATGGGGGTGTGTTCTAGGAACACACGCGTTGTCCTGAAATGTTCGTAGGGGGTGTCCGGAGGACGCTGTCCGTATTGTTCGTTGTCGAGTTGAAAGTGTTCTAAGAACTCTCGTGGTGTCCTGAAATGTTCGCAGTGGATGTCCTGAATACGCTGTCCGTATTGTTCGATGGCAAGTCGAAAGTGTTCTAAGAACTCTTGCGTTGTCCTGAAATGTTCACACATAAACAAAATGGGGGGGTGTTCTAAGAACACACGCGTGGTCCTGAAAAGTTAGTAGGGGGTGCCCTGAGGACGCTGTCCGTATTGTTCGTTGTCGAGTTGAAAGTGTTCTAAGAACTCTCGTGGTGTCCTGAAATGTTAGTAGGGGGTGTGCTGAGGACGCTGTGCGTATTGTTCTGTGGCAAGTTGAATGTATTCTAAGAACTCTTGCGGTGTCCTGAAATGTTCGCAAATAAACAAAATGGGGGTGTTCTAATGACGCTGTCCATATTGTTTGTTGTCAAGTTGAAAGTGTTCTAAGAACTCTCGCATTGTCCTGAAATGTTCGTAGGGGGTGTCCTGAAGACGCTGTCCGTATTGTTCGATGGCAAGTTGAAAGTGTTCTAAGAACTGCCTCGGTGCCCTAAAATGTTCGCAAACAAACAAAATGGGGCTGTGTTCTAAGAACACACGCATTGTCCTGAAATGCTCGCAAATAAACAAAATGGGAATGTCCTGAGGACGCTGTCCGTATTGTTCGATGGCAAGTTGAAAGTGTTCTAAGAACTCTCGCGTTGTCCTGAAATGTTCGCACATAAACAAAATGGGGGTGTGTTCTAAGAACACACGCGTTGTCCTGAAATGTTAGTAGGGGGTGTCCTGAGTACGCTGTGCCTATTGTTCGTTGTCGAGTTGAAAGTGTTCTAAGAACTCTCGTGGTGTCCTGAAATGTTCGTAGGGGGTGTCCTGAACACGCTGTCCGTATTGTTCGATGGCAAGTTGAAAGTGTTCTAAGAACACTCTGGGTGTCCTGAAATGTTCGGAAATAAACATAATGGGAGTGTTCTGTGGACGCTGTCGGTATTTTTCGTTGTCAAGTTGAAAGTCTTCTAAGAACTCTCGCGTTGTCCTGAAATGTTCGCACATAAACAAAATGGGGCTGTGTTCTAAGAACACACGCATTGTCCTGAAATGTTCGTAGGGGGTGTCCTGAGGACGCTGTCCGTATTGTTTGATGGCAAGTTGAAAGTGTTCTAAGAACTGTCTCAGTGTCCTGAAATGTTCGTAAATAAACAAAATGGGGGTGTGTTCTAAGAACACACGCGTTGTCCTGATATGTTCATAGGGGGTGTCCTGAGGACGCTGTCCATATTGTTCGTTGTCGAGTTGAAAATGTTCTAAGAACTCTCGTGGTGTCCTGAAATGTTCGCAGGGGGTGTCCTGAAGACACTGTCCGTATTGTTCGATGGCAAGTGGAAAGTGTTCTTAGAACACTCGGGGTGTCCTGAAATGTTCGCACATAAACAAAATGGGGGTGTGTTCTAAGAACACATGCGTTGTCCTGAAATGTTAGTAGGGAGTGTCCTGAGGACACTGCGCGTATTGTTCGTTGTCGAGTTAAAAGTGTTCTAAGAACTCTTGCGGTGTCCTGAAATGTTCGCAAATAAACAAAATGGGGGTGTTCTGAGGACGCTGTCCGTATTGTTCGTTCTCAAGTTGAAAGTGTTCTAAGAACTCTTGCGTTGTCCTGAAATGTTCACACATAAACAAAATGGGGGTGTGTTCTAAGAACACAAGCGTGGTCTTGAAAAGTTAGTAGGGGGGTCCTGAGGACGCTGTGCGTATTGTTCGTTGTCGAGTTGAAAGTGTTCTAAGAACTCTCGCGGTGGCCTGAAATGTTCGTAGGGGGTGTCGTGAAGATGCTGTCCGTATTGTTCGATGGCAAGTTGAAAGTGTTCTAAGAACAGTCGGGGTGTCCTGAAATGTTCGCAAATAAACAAAATGGGGGTGTTCTGAGGACGCTGTCCGTATTTTTCGTTGTCAAGTTGAAAGTGTTCTAAGAACTCTTGCGTTGTCCTGAAATGTTCGCAAATGAACAAAATGGGGGTGTGTTCTAAGAACACACGCTTTATCCTGAAATGTTCGTAGGGGATGTCCTGAGGACGCTGTCCGTATTGTTCGTAAATAAACAAAATGGGGGTGTGTTCTAAGAACTCACCCGTTGTCCTGAAATGTTCGTAGGGGTGTCCTGAATGCGCTGTCCGTATTGTTTGATGGCAAGTTGAAAGTGTTCTAAGAACTGTCTCGGTGTCCTGAAATGTTCGCAAATAAACAAAATGGGGGTGTGTTCTAAGAACACACGCGTTGTCCTGAAATGTTCGTAGGGGGTGTCCTAAGGACGCTGTCCGTATTGTTCGTTGTCGAGTTGAAAGTGTTCTAAGAACTCTCGTGGTGTCCTGAAATGTTCGCAGGGGGTGTCCTGAAGACGCTGTCCATATTGTTCGATGGCAAGTCGAAAGTGTTCTAAGAACACTCACGGTGTCCTGAAATGTTCGCAAATAAACAAAATGGGGGTGTTCTGAGGACGCTGTCCGTATTGTTCGTTGTCAAGTTGAAAGTGTTCTAAGAACTCTAACGTTATCCTGAAATGTTCGCACATAAACAAAATGGGGGTGTGTTCTAAGAACACACGCGTTGTCCTGAAATGTTAGTAAGGGGGTGTCCTGAGGACGCTCTGCGTATTGTTCGTTGTCGAGTTGAAAGTGTTCTAAGAACTCTCGCAGTGTCCTGAAATGTTCGTAGGGGGTGTTGTGAAGATGCTGTCGTATTGTTCAATGGCAAGTTGAAAGTGTTCTAAGAACAGTCGGGGTGTCCTGAATTGTTCGCAAATAAAGAAAATGGGGGTGTTCTGAGGACGCTGTCCGTATTTTTCGTTGTCAAGTTGAAAGTGTTCTAAGAACTCTCGCGTTGTCCTGAAATGTTCACACATAAACAAAATGGAGGTGTGTTCTAAGAACATACGCATTGTCCTGAAATGTTCGTAGGGGGTGTCCTGAGAACGCTGTCCGTATTGTTCGTTGTCGAGTTGAAAGTGTTATAAGAACTCTCGCTGTGTCCTGAAATGTTCGTCGGGGGTGTCCTGAGGACCCTGTCCGTATTGTTCGATGGCAAGTTGAAAGTGTTCTAAGAACTGTCTCAGTGTCCTGAAATGTTCGTAAATAAACAAAATGGGGGTGTGTTCTAAGAACACACGCTTTGTCCTGAAATGTTCGCAGGGGGTGCCCTGAGGACGCTGTCCGTATTGTTCGTTGTCGAGTTGAAAGTGTTCTAAGAACTCTCTTGGTGTCCTGAAATGTTCGCAGGTGGTGTCCTGAAGACGCTGTCCGTATTGTTCGATGGCAAGTCGAAAGTGTTCTAAGAACACTCGGGGTGTCCTGAAATGTTCGCACATAAACAAAATGGGGGTGTGTTCTAAGAACACAGGCGTTGTCCTGAAATGTTAGTAGGGGGTGTCCTGAGGACGCTGTGCGTATTGTTCTGTGGCAAATTGAATGTGTTCTAAGAACTCTCGCGGTGTCCTGAAATGTTTGCAAATAAACAAAATGGGGGTGTTCTGAGGACGCTGTCCGTATTATTCGCTGTCAAGTTGAAAGTGTTCTAAGAACTCTCGCGTTGTCCTGAAATGTTCGCACATAAACAAAATGGGGGTGTGTTCTAAGAACACAGGCGTTGTCCTGAAATGTTAGTAGGGGGTGTCCTGAGGACGCTGTGCGTATTGTTCTGTGGCAAGTTGAATGTGTTCTAAGAACTCTCGCGGTGTCCTGAAATGTTTGCAAATAAAGAAAATGGGGGTGTTCTGATGACGCTGTCCATATTGTTCGTTGTCAAGTTGAAAGTGTTCTAAGAACTCTCGCATTGTCCTGAAATGTTCATAGGCGGTGTCCTGAAGACGCTGTCCGTATTGTTCGATGGCAAGTTGAAAGTGTTCTAAGAACTGTCTTGGTGGCCTGAAATGTTCGTAAATAAACAAAATGGGGGTGTGTTCTAAGAACTCACGCGTTGTCCTGAAATGTTCATAGGGGGTGTCCTAAAGGCACTGTCCATGTTGTTCGATGGCAAGTTGAAAGTGTTCTAAGAACTGCGTCGGTGCACAGAAATGTTCGCAAATAAACAAAATGGGGGTGTGTTCTAGGAACACACGCGTTGTCCTGAAATGTTCGTAGGGGGTGTCCGGAGGACGCTGTCCGTATTGTTCGTTGTCGAGTTGAAAGTGTTCTAAGAACTCTCGTGGTCTCCTGAAATGTTCGCAGTGGGTGTCCTGAATACGCTGTCCGTATTGTTCGATGGCAAGTCGAAAGTGTTCTAAGAACTCTTGCGTTGTCCTGAAATGTTCACACATAAACAAAATGGGGGGGTGTTCTAAGAACACACGCGTGGTCCTGAAAAGTTGGTAGGGGGTGCCCTGAGGACGCTGTCCGTATTGTTCGTTGTCGAGTTGAAAGTGTTCTAAGAACTCTCGTGGTGTCCTGAAATGTTAGTAGGGGGTGTGCTGAGGACGCTGTGCGTATTGTTCTGTGGCAAGTTGAATGTATTGTAAGAACTCTTGCGGTGTCCTGAAATGTTCGCAAATAAACAAAATGGGGGTGTTCTAATGACGCTGTCCATATTGTTCGTTGTCAAGTTGAAAGTGTTCTAAGAACTCTCGCATTGTCCTGAAATGTTCGTAGGGGGTGTCCTGAAGACGCTGTCCGTATTGTTCGATGGCAAGTTGAAAGTGTTCTAAGAACTGCCTCGGTGCCCTAAAATGTTCACAAATAAACAAAATGGGGCTGTGTTCTAAGAACACACGCATTGTCCTGAAATGCTCGCAAATAAACAAAATGGGAAAGTCCTGAGGACGCTGTCCGTATTGTTCGATGGCAAGTTGAAAGTGTTCTAAGAACTCTCGCGTTGTCCTGAAATGTTCGCACATAAACAAAATGGGGGTGTGTTCTAAGAACACACGCGTTGTCCTGAAATGTTAGTAGGGGGTGTCCTGAGGACGCTGTGCCTATTGTTCGTTGTCGAGTTGAAAGTGTTCTAAGAACTCTCGTGGTGTCCTGAAATGTTCGTAGGGGGTGTCCTAAACACGCTGTCCGTATTGTTCGATGGCAAGTTGAAAGTGTTCTAAGAACACTCTGGGTGTCCTGAAATGTTCGCAAATAAACATAATGGGAGTGTTCTGAGGACGCTGTCGGTATTTTTCGTTGTCAAGTTGAAAGTCTTCTAAGAACTCTCGCGTTGTCCTGAAATGTTCGCACATAAATAAAATAGGGCTGTGTTCTAAGAACACACGCATTGTCCTGAAATGTTCGTAGGGGGTGTCCTGAGGACGCTGTCCGTATTGTTCGATTGCAAGTTGAAAGTGTTCTAAGAACTGTCTCAGTGTCCTGAAATGTTCGTAAATAAACAAAATGGGGGTGTGTTCTAAGAACTCACCCGTTGTCCTGAAATGTTCGTAGGGGGTGTCCTGAAGGTGCTGTCCGTATTGTTTGATGGCAAGTTGAAAGTGTTCTAAGAACTGTCTCGGTGCCCTGAAATGTTCGCAAATAAACAAAATGGGGTGTGTTCTAAGAACACACGCGTTGTCCTGATATGTTCATAGGGGGTGTCCTGAGGACGCTGTCCATATTGTTCGTTGTCGAGTTGAAAATGTTCTAAGAACTCTCGTGGTGTCCTGAAATGTTCGCAGAGGGTGTCCTGAAGACACTGTCCGTATTGTTCGATGGCAAGTGGAAAGTGTTCTTAGAACACTCGGGGTGTCCTGAAATGTTCGCACATAAACAAAATGGGGGTGTGTTCTAAGAACACATGCGTTGTCCTGAAATGTTAGTAGGGGGTGTCCTGAGGACACTGTGCGTATTGTTCGTTGTCGAGTTAAAAGTGTTCTAAGAACTCTTGCGGTGTCCTGAAATGTTCGCAAATAAACAAAATGGGGGTGTTCTGAGGACGCTGTCCGTATTGTTCGTTATCAAGTTGAAAGTGTTCTAAGAACTCTTGCGTTGTCCTGAAATGTTCACACATAAACAAAATGGGGGTGTGTTCTAAGAACACACGCGTGGTCCTGAAAAGTTAGTAGGGGGTGTCCTGAGGACGCTGTGCGTATTGTTCGTTGTCGAGTTGAAAGTGTTCTAAGAACTCTCGCGGTGTCCTGAAATGTTCGTAAGGAGTGTCGTGAAGATGCTGTCCGTATTGTTCGATGGCAAGTTGAAAGTGTTCTAAGAACAGTCGGGGTGTCCTGAAATGTTCGCAAATAAACAAAATGGGGGTGTTCTGAGGACGCTGTCCGTATTTTTCGTTGTCAAGTTGAAAGTGTTCTAAGAAATCTTGTGTTGTCCTGAAATGTTCGCAAATGAACAAAATGGGGGTGTGTTCTAAGAACACACGCTTTATCCTGAAATGTTCGTAGGGGATGTCCTGAGGACGCTGTCCGTATTGTTCGTAAATAAACAAAATGGGGTGTGTTCTAAGAACTCACCCGTTGTCCTGAAATGTTCGTAGTGGTGTCCTGAATGCGCTGTCCGTATTGTTTGATGGCAAGTTGAAAGTGTTCTAAGAACTGTCTCGGTGTCCTGAAATGTTCGCAAATAAACAAAATGGGGGTGTGTTCTAAGAACACATGCGTTGACCTGAAATGTTAGTAGGGGGTGTCCTGAGGACACTGTCCGTATTGTTCATTGCGAGTTGAAAGTGTTCTAAGAACTCTAGCGGTGTCCTGAAATGTTCGCAAATAAACAAAATGGGGATGTTCTGAGGACGCTGTCCATATTGTTCGTTGTCACGTTGAAAGTGTTCAAAGAACTCTTGCATTGTCCTGAAATGCTTGCACATAAACAAAATGGGGGTGTGTTCTAAGAACACACGTTTTGTCCTGAAATGTTAGTAGGGGGTGTCCTGACGACGCTGTCCGTATTGTTCGTTGTCGAGTTGAAAGTGTTCTAAGAACTCTCGCGGTGTCCTGAAATGTTCGTCGGGGGTCTCCTGAAGACGCTGTCCGTATTGTTCGATGGCAAGTTGAAAGTGTTCTAAGAACTGTCTTGGTGTCCTGAAATGTTCGCAAATAAACAAAATGGGGGTGTGTTCTAAGAACACACGCTTTGTCCTGAAATGTTCGCAGGGGGTGCCCTGAGGACGCTGTCCGTATTGTTCGTTGTCGAGTTGAAAGTGTTCTAAGAACTCTCTTGGTGTCCTGAAATGTTCGCAGGGGGTGTCCTGAAGACGCTGTCCGTATTGTTCGATGGCAAGTCGAAAGTGTTCCAAGAACACTCGGGGTGTCCTGAAATGTTCGCACATAAACAAAATGGGGGTGTGTTCTAAGAACACAGGCGTTGTCCTGAAATGTTAGTAGGGGGTGTCCTGAGGACGCTGTGCGTATTGTTCTGTGGCAAGTTGAATGTGTTCTAAGAACTCTCGCGGTGTCCTGAAATGTTTGCAAATAAACAAAATGGGGGTGTTCTGATGACGCTGTCCATATTGTTCGTTGTCAAGTTGAAAGTGTTCTAAGAACTCTCGCATTGTCCTGAAATGTTCATAGGCGGTGTCCTGAAGACGCTGTCCGTATTGTTCGATGGCAAGTTGAAAGTGTTCTAAGAACTGTCTTGGTGGCCTGAAATGTTCGTAAATAAACAAAATGGGGGTGTGTTCTAAGAACTCACGCGTTGTCCTGAAATGTTCATAGGGGGTGTCCTAAAGGCACTGTCCATATTGTTCGATGGCAAGTTGAAAGTGTTCTAAGAACTGCGTCGGTGCACAGAAATGTTCGCAAATAAACAAAATGGGGGTGTGTTCTAGGAACACACGCGTTGTCCTGAAATGTTCGTAGGGGGTGTCCGGAGGACGCTGTCCGTATTGTTCGTTGTCGAGTTGAAAGTGTTCTAAGAACTCTCGTGGTGTCCTGAAATGTTCGCAGTGGGTGTCCTGAATACGCTGTCCGTATTGTTCGATGGCAAGTCGAAAGTGTTCTAAGAACTCTTGCGTTGTCCTGAAATGTTCACACATAAACAAAATGGGGGGGTGTTCTAAGAACACACGCGTGGTCCTGAAAAGTTAGTAGGGGGTGCTCTGAGGACGCTGTCCGTATTGTTCGTTGTCGAGTTGAAAGTGTTCTAAGAACTCTCGTGGTGTCCTGAAATGTTAGTAGGGGGTGTGCTGAGGACGCTGTGCGTATTGTTCTGTGGCAAGTTGAATGTATTCTAAGAACTCTTGCGGTGTCCTGAAATGTTCGCAAATAAACAAAATGGGGGTGTTCTAATGACGCTGTCCATATTGTTCGTTGTCAAGTTGAAAGTGTTCTAAGAACTCTCGCATTGTCCTGAAATGTTCGTAGGGGGTGTCCTGAAGACGCTGTCCGTATTGTTCGATGGCAAGTTGAAAGTGTTCTAAGAACTGCCTCGGTGCCCTAAAATGTTCGCAAATAAACAAAATGGGGCTGTGTTCTAAGAACACACGCATTGTCCTGAAATGCTCGCAAATAAACAAAATGGGAATGTCCTGAGGACGCTGTCCGTATTGTTCGATGGCAAGTTGAAAGTGTTCTAAGAACTCTTGCGTTGTCCTGAAATGTTCGCACATAAACAAAATGGGGGTGTGTTCTAAGAACACACGCGTTGTCCTGAAATGTTAGTAGGGGGTGTCCTGAGGAAGCTGTGCCTATTGTTCGTTGTCGAGTTGAAAGTGTTCTAAGAACTCTCGTGGTGTCCTGAAATGTTCGTAGGGGGTGTCCTGAACACGCTGTCCGTATTGTTCGATGGCAAGTTGAAAGTGTTCTAAGAACACTCTGGGTGTCCTGAAATGTTCGTAAATAAACATAATGGGAGTGTTCTGAGGACGCTGTCGGTATTTTTCGTTGTCAAGTTGAAAGTCTTCTAAGAACTCTCGCGTTGTCCTGAAATGTTCGCACATAAACAAAATGGGGCTGTGTTCTAAGAACACACGCATTGTCCTGAAATGTTCGTAGGGGGTGTCCTGAGGACGCTGTCCGTATTGTTCGATTGCAAGTTGAAAGTGTTCTAAGAACTGTCTCAGTGTCCTGAAATGTTCGTAAATAAACAAAATGGGGGTGTGTTCTAAGAACTCACCCGTTGTCCTGAAATGTTCGTAGGGGGTGTCCTGAAGGTGCTGTCCGTATTGTTTGATGGCAAGTTGAAAGTGTTCTAAGAACTGTCTCGGTGTCCTGAAATGTTCGCAAATAAACAAAATGGGGTGTGTTCTAAGAACACACGCGTTGTCCTGATATGTTCATAGGGGGTGTCCTGAGGACGCTGTCCATATTGTTCGTTGTCGAGTTGAAAATGTTCTAAGAACTCTCGTGGTGTCCTGAAATGTTTGCAGGGGGTGTCCTGAAGACACTGTCCGTATTGTTCGATGGCAAGTGGAAAGTGTTCTTAGAACACTCGGGGTGTCCTGAAATGTTCGCACATAAACAAAATGGGGGTGTGTTCTAAGAACACATGCGTTGTCCTGAAATGTTAGTAGGGAGTGTCCTGAGGACACTGCGCGTATTGTTCGTTGTCGAGTTAAAAGTGTTCTGAGAACTCTTGCGGTGTCCTGAAATGTTCGCAAATAAACAAAATGGGGGTGTTCTGAGGACGCTGTCCGTATTGTTCGTTCTCAAGTTGAAAGTGTTCTAAGAACTCTTGCGTTGTCCTGAAATGTTCACACATAAACAAAATGGGGGTGTGTTCTAAGAACACACGCGTGGTCCTGAAAAGTTAGTAGGGGGGTCCTGAGGACGCTGTGCGTATTGTTCGTTGTCGAGTTGAAAGTGTTCTAAGAACTCTCGCGGTGGCCTGAAATGTTCGTAGGGGGTGTCGTGAAGATGCTGTCAGTATTGTTCGATGGCAAGTTGAAAGTGTTCTAAGAACAGTCGGGGTGTCCTGAAATGTTCGCAAATAAACAAAATGGGGGTGTTCTGAGGACGCTGTCCGTATTTTTCGTTGTCAAGTTGAAAGTGTTCTAAGAACTCTTGCGTTGTCCTGAAATGTTCGCAAATGAACAAAATGGGGGTGTGTTCTAAGAACACACGCTTTATCCTGAAATGTTCGTAGGGGATGTCCTGAGGACGCTGTCCGTATTGTTCGTAAATAAACAAAATGGGGGTGTGTTCTAAGAACTCACCCGTTGTCCTGAAATGTTCGTAGGGGTGTCCTGAATGCGCTGTCCGTATTGTTTGATGGCAAGTTGAAAGTGTTCTAAGAACTGTCTCGGTGTCCTGAAATGTTCGCAAATAAACAAAATGGGGGTGTGTTCTAAGAACACACGCGTTGTCCTGAAATGTTCGTAGGGGGTGTCCTAAGGACGCTGTCCGTATTGTTCGTTGTCGAGTTGAAAGTGTTCTAAGAACTCTTGTGGTGTCCTGAAATGTTCGCAGGGGGTGTCCTGAAGACGCTGTCCATATTGTTCGATGGCAAGTCGAAAGTGTTCTAAGAACACTCACGGTGTCCTGAAATGTTCGCAAATAAACAAAATGGGGGTGTTCTGAGGACGCTGTCCGTATTGTTCGTTGTCAAGTTGAAAGTGTTCTAAGAACTCTAACGTTATCCTGAAATGTTCGCACATAAACAAAATGGGGGTGTGTTCTAAGAACACACGCGTTGTCCTGAAATGTTAGTAAGGGGGTGTCCTGAGGACGCTCTGCGTATTGTTCGTTGTCGAGTTGAAAGTGTTCTAAGAACTCTCGCAGTGTCCTGAAATGTTCGTAGGGGGTGTTGTGAAGATGCTGTCGTATTGTTCAATGGCAAGTTGAAAGTGTTCTAAGAACAGTCGGGGTGTCCTGAATTGTTCGCAAATAAAGAAAATGATGGTGTTCTGAGGACGCTGTCCGTATTTTTCATTGTCAAGTTGAAAGTGTTCTAAGAACTCTGGCGTTGTCCTGAAATGTTCACACATAAACAAAATGGAGGTGTGTTCTAAGAACATACGCATTGTCCTGAAATGTTCGTAGGGGGTGTCCTGAGAACGCTGTCCGTATTGTTCGTTGTCGAGTTGAAAGTGTTATAAGAACTCTCGCTGTGTCCTGAAATGTTCGTCGGGGGTGTCCTGAGGACCCTGTCCGTATTGTTCGATGGCAAGTTGAAAGTGTTCTAAGAACTGTCTCAGTGTCCTGAAATGTTCGTAAATAAACAAAATGGGGGTGTGTTCTAAGAACTCACCCGTTGTCCTGAAATGTTCGTAGGGTGTGTCCTGAAGGTGCTGTCCGTATTGTTTGATGGCAAGTTGAAAGTGTTCTAAGAACTGTCTCGGTGTCCTGAAATGTTCGCAAATAAACAAAATGGGGTGTGTTCTAAGAACACACGCGTTGTCCTGATATGTTCATAGGGGGTGTCCTGAGGACGCTGTCCATATTGTTCGTTGTCGAGTTGAAAATGTTCTAAGAACTCTCGTGGTGTCCTGAAATGTTCGCAGGGGGTGTCCTGAAGACACTGTCCGTATTGTTCGATGGCAAGTGGAAAGTGTTCTTAGAACACTCGGGTGTCCTGAAATGTTCGCAAATAAACAAAATGGAGGTGTTCTGAGGACGATGTCCGTATTGTTCGTTGTCAAGTTGAAAGTGTTCTAAGAACTCTTGCGTTGTCCTGAAATGTTCGCACATAAACAAAATGGGGGTGTGTTCTAAGAACACATGCGTTGTCCTGAAATGTTAGTAGGGGTGTCCTGAGGACACTGTGCGTATTGTTCGTTGTCGAGTGTAAAGTGTTCTAAGAACTCTTGCTGTGTCCTGAAATGTTCGCAAATAAACAAAATGGGGGTGTTCTGAGGACGCTGTCCGTATTGTTCGTTCTCAAGTTGAAAGTGTTCTAAGAACTCTTGCGTTGTCCTGAAATGTTCACACATAAACAAAATGGGGGTGTGTTCTAAGAACACACGCATGGTCCTGAAAAGTTAGTAGGGGGTGTCCTGAGGACGCTGTGCGTATTGTTCGTTGTCGAGTTGAAAGTGTTCTAAGAACTCTCGCGGTGTCCTGAAATGTTCGTAGGGGGTGTCGTGAAGATGCTGTCCGTATTGTTCGATGGCAAGTTGAAAGTGTTCTAAAAACAGTCGGGGTGTCCTGAAATGTTCGCAAATAAAGAAAATGGGGGTGTTCTGAGGACGCTGTCCGTATTTTTCGTTGTCAAGTTGAAAGTGTTCTAAGAACTCTCGCGTTGTCCTGAAATGTTCGCACATAAACAAAATGGAGGTGTGTTCTAAGAACACACGCATTGTCCTGAAATGTTCGTAGGGGTGTCCTGAGAACGCTGTCCGTATTGTTCGTTGTCGAGTTGAAAGTGTTATAAGAACTCTTGCTGTGTCCTGAAATGTTCGTCGGGGGTGTCCTGAGGACCCTGTCCATATTGTTCGTTGTCGAGTTGAAAATGTTCTAAGAACTCTCGTGGTGTCCTGAAATGTTCGCAGGGGGTGTCCTGAAGACACTGTCCGTATTGTTTGATGGCAAGTTGAAAGTGTTCTAAGAACTGTCTCGGTGTCCTGAAATGTTCGCAAATAAACAAAATGGGGGGTGTTCTAAGAACACACGCGTTGTCCTCATATGTTCATAGGGGGTGTCCTGAGGACGCTGTACATATTGTTCGTTGTCGAGTTGAAAATGTTCTAAGAACTCTCGTGGTGTCCTGAAATGTTTGCAGGGGGTGTCCTGAAGACACTGTCCGTATTGTTCGATGGCAAGTGGAAAGTGTTCTTAGAACACTCGGGGTGTCCTGAAATGTTTGCAAATAAACAAAATGGAGGTGTTCTGAGGACGATGTCCGTATTGTTCGTTGTCAAGTTGAAAGTGTTCTAAGAACTCTTACGTTGTCCTGAAATGTTCACACATTAACAAAATGGGGGTGTGTTCTAAGAACACACGCGTGGTCCTGAAAAGTTAGTAGGGGGTGTCCTGAGGACGCTGTGCGTATTGTTCGTTGTCGAGTTGAAAGTGTTCTAAGAACTCTCGCGGTGTCCTGAAATGTTCGTAGGGGGTGTCGTGAAGATGCTGTCCGTATTGTTCGATGGCAAGTTGAAAGTGTTCTAAGAACAGTCGGGGTGTCCTGAAATGTTCGCAAATAAACAAAATGGGGGTGTTCTGAGGACGCTGTCCGTATTTTTCGTTGTCAAGTTGAAAGTGTTCTAAGAACTCTTGCGTTGTCCTGAAATGTTCGCAAATGAACAAAATGGGGGTGTGTTCTAAGAACACACGCTTTATCCTGAAATGTTCGTAGGGGATGTCCTGAGGACGCTGTCCGTATTGTTCGTAAATAAACAAAATGGGGGTGTGTTCTAAGAACTCACCCGTTGTCCTGAAATGTTCGTAGGGGTGTCCTGAATGCGCTGTCCGTAATGTTTGATGGCAAGTTGAAAGTGTTCTAAGAACTGTCTCGGTGTCCTGAAATGTTTGCAAATAAACAAAATGGGGGTGTGTTCTAAGAACACACGCGTTGTCCTGAAATGTTTGTAGGGGGTGTCCTAAGGACGCTGTCCGTATTGTTCGTTGTCGAGTTGAAAGTGTTCTAAGAACTCTCGTGGTGTCCTGAAATGTTTGCAGGGGGTGTCCTGAAGACGCTGTCCGTATTGTTCGATGGCAAGTCGAAAGTGTTCTAAGAACACTCGCGGTGTACTGAAATGTTCGCAAATAAACAAAATGGGGGTGTTCTGAGGACGCTGTCCGTATTGTTCGTTGTCAAGTTGAAAGTGTTCTAAGAACTCTAACGTTGTCCTGAAATGTTTGCACATAAACAAAATGGGGGTGTGTTCTAAGAACACACGCGTTGTCCTGAAATGTTAGTAAGGGGGTGTCCTGAGGACGCTCTGCGTATTGTTCGTTGTCGAGTTGAAAGTGTTCTAAGAACTCTCGCAGTGTCCTGAAATGTTCGTAGGGGGTGTTGTGAAGATGCTGTCGTATTGTTCAATGGCAAGTTGAAAGTGTTCTAAGAACAGTCGGGGTGTCCTGAATTGTTCGCAAATAAAGAAAATGGGGGTGTTCTGAGGACGCTGTCCGTATTTTTCGTTGTCAAGTTGAAAGTGTTCTAAGAACTCTCGCGTTGTCCTGAAATGTTCACACATAAACAAAATGGAGGTGTGTTCTAAGAACATACGCATTGTCCTGAAATGTTCGTAGGGGGTGTCCTGAGAACGCTGTCCGTATTGTTCGTTGTCGAGTTGAAAGTGTTATAAGAACTCTCGTTGTGTCCTGAAATGTTCGTCGGGGGTGTTGTGAAGATGCTGTCGTATTGTTCGATGGCAAGTTGAAAGTGTTCTAAGAACAGTCGGGGTGTCCTGAATTGTTCGCAAATAAAGAAAATGGGGGTGTTCTGAGGACGCTGTCCGTATTTTTCGTTATCAAGTTGAAAGTGTTCTAAGAACTCTTGCGTTGTCCTGAAATGTTCACACATAAACAAAATGGAGGTGTGTTCTAAGAACACACGCATTGTCCTGAAATGTTCGTAGGGGGTGTCCTGAGAACGCTGTCCGTATTGTTCGTTGTCGAGTTGAAAGTGTTATAAGAACTCTCGTTGTGTCCTGAAATGTTCGTCGGGGGTGTCCTGAGGACCCTGTCCGTATTGTTCGATGGCAAGTTGAAAGTGTTCTAAGAACTGTCTCGTTGTCCTAAAATGTTCGTAGGGGGTCTCCTGAAGACGCTGTCCGTATTGTTCGATGGCAAGTTGAAAGTGTTCTAAGAACTGTCGCGGTGTCCTGAAATGTTCGCAAATAAACAAAATGGGGGTGTTCTGGGGACGCTGTCCGTGTTGTCCTGTGGCAAGTTGAATGTGTTCTAAGAACACTTGGGGTGTCCTGAAACGTTCGCAAATAAACAAAATGGGGGTGTTCTGATGCCGCTGTCCGTATTGTTCGTTGTCAAGTTGAAAGTGTTCTAAGAACTCTCGCATTGTCCTGAAATGTTCGTAGGGGGTGTCCTGAAGACGCTGTCCCTATTGTTCGATGGCAAGTCTAAAGTGTTCTAAGAACTTTCTTGGTGTCCTGAAATGTTCGTATATAAACAAAATAGGGGTGTGTTCTAAGAACTCACGCGTTGTCCTGAAATTTTCTGAAATGTTCGTAGGGGGTGTCCTGAAGGCGCTGTCCGTATTGTTCGATGGCAAGTTGAAAGTGTTCTAAGAACTGTCTCTGTGTCCTGAAATGTTCGCAAATAAACAAAATAGGGGTGTGTTCTAAGAACACATGCTTTATCCTGAAATGTTCGTAGGGGATGCCCTGAGGACGCTGCCCGTATTGTTCGTTGTCGAGTTGAAAGTGTTCTAAGAACTCTCGTGGTGTCCTGAAATGTTTGCAGGGGGTGTCCTGAAGACGCTGTCCGTATTTTTCGATGGCAAGTCGAAAGTGTTCTAAGAACACTCGGGGTATCCTGAAATGTTCGCGCATAAACAAAATAGAGGTGTGTTCTAAGAACACACGCATTGTCCTGAAATGTTAGTAGGGGGTTTCCTGAGGACGCTGTGCGTATTGTTCGTTGTCGAGTTGAAAGTGTTCTAAGAACTCTCGCGGTGTCCTGAAATGTTCGTAGGGGGTGTCCTGACGACGCTGTGCGTATTGTTCGTTGTCGAGTTGAAAGTGTTTTAAGAACTCTCGCGGTGTCCTGAAATGTTCGTAGGGGGTGTCCTGAAGACGCTGTCCGTATTGTTCGATGGCAAGTTGAAAGTGTTCTAAGAACTGTCTCGGTGTCCTGAAATGTTCGTAAATAAACAAAATGGGGGTGTGTTCTAAGAACTCACGCGTTGTCCTGAAATGTTCGTAGGGGGTGTCCTGAAGGCGCTGTCCGTATTGTTCGATGGCAAGTTGAAAGTGTTCTAAGAACTGTCTCGGTGTCCTGAAATGTTCGCAAATAAACAAAATGGGGGTGTGTTCTAAGAACACATGCGTTGGCCTGAAATGCTCGTAGGGGGTGTCCTGAGGACGCTGTCCGTATTGTTTGTTGTCGAGTTGAAAGTGTTCTAAGAACTCTCGTGGTGTCCTGAAAAGTTTGCAGGGGGTGTCCTGTAGACACTGTCCGTATTGTTCGATGGCAAGTCGAAAGTGTTCTAAGAACACTCAGGGTGTCCTGAAATGTTCGCAAATAAACAAAATGGGGGTGGTCTGAGGAGGCTGTCCGTATTGTTCGTTGTCAAGTTGAAAGTGTTCTAAGAACACACGCGTTGTCCTGAAATGTTCGTCGGGGGTGTCCTGAGGACCCTGTCCGTATTGTTCGATGGCAAGTTGAAAGTGTTCTAAGAACTCTCGCGTTGTCCTAAGATGTTCGTAGGGGGTCCTTTGAAGACGCTGTCCGTATTGTTCGATGGCAAGTTGAAAGTGTTCTAACAACTGTCTTGGTGTCCTGAAATGTTCGCAAATAAACAAAATGGGGGTGTGTTCTAAGAACACACACTTTGTCCTGAAATGTTCGTAGGGGGGTGCCCTGAGGACGCTGTCCGTATTGTTAGTTGTCTAGTTGAAAGTGTTCTAAGAACTCTCGTGGTGTCCTGAAATGTTCGCAGGGGGTGTCCTGAAGACATTGTACGTATTGTTCGATGGCAAGTTGAAAGTGTTCTAAGAACACTCGGGGTTCCTGAAATGTTCGCAAATAAACAAAATGGCGGTGTTCTGAGGACGCTGTCCGTATTGTTCGCTGTCAAGTTGAAAGTGTTCTAAGAACACAAGCGTTGTCCTGAAATGTTCGTAGGGGGTGTCCTGAGGACGCTGTCCGTATTGTTCGATGGCAAGTTGAAAGTGTTCTAAGAACTCTCCTGGTGTCCTGAAATGTTCGCAGGGGGTGTCCTGAAGACGCTGTACGTATTGTTGGATGGCAAGTCGAAAGTGTTCTAAGAACACTCAGGGTGTCCTGAAATGTTCGCAAATAAACAAAATGGGGGTGTTCTGAGGACGCTGTCCGTATTGTTCGCTGTCAAGTTGAAAGTGTTCTAAGAACACACGCGTTGTCCTGAAATGTTCGTAGGGGGTGTCCTGAGGACGCTGTCCATATTGTTCGATGGCAAGTTGAAAGTGTTCTAAGAACTGTCTCAGTGTCCTGAAATGTTCGTAAATAAACAAAATGGGGGTGTGTTCTAAGATCTCACCCGTTGTCCTGAAATGTTCATAGTTGGTGTCCTGAAGGCGCTGTCCGTATTGTTCGATGGCAAGTTGAAAGTGTTCTAAGAACTGTCTCAGTGTCCTGAAATGTTCGCAAATAAACAAAATGGGGGTGTGTTCTAAGAACAACGCGTTGTCCTGAAATGTTCGTAGGGGGTGTCCTGAGGACGCTGTCCATATTGTTTGTTGTCGAGTTGAAAGTGTTCTAAGAACTCTAGTGGTGTCCTGAAATGTTCGCAGGGGGTGTCTTGAAGACGCTATCCGTATTGTTCGATGGCAAGTCGAAAGTGTTCTAAGAACACACGGGGTATCCTGAAATGTTCGCACATAAACAAAATGGGGGTGTGTTCTAAGAACACACGCGTTGTCCTGAAATGTTAGTAGGGGGTTTCCTGAGGACGCTGTGCATATTGTTCGTTGTCGAGTTGAAAGTGTTCTAAGAACTCTCGCAGTGTCCTGAAATGTTCGTAGGGGGTATCCTGAAGACGCTGTCCGTATTGTTCGATGGCAAGTTGAAAGTGTTCTAAGAACTGTCTTGGTGGCCTGAAATGTTCGTAAATAAACAAAATGGGGGTGTGTTCTAAGAACTCACGCGTTGTCCTGAAATGTTCATAGGGGGTGTCCTAAAGGCACTGTCCATATTGTTCGATGGCAAGTTGAAAGTGTTCTAAGAAGTGCGTCGGTGCACAGAAATGTTCGCAAATAAACAAAATGGGGGTGTGTTCTAGGAACACACGCGTTGTCCTGAAATGTTCGTAGGGGGTGTCCGGAGGACGCTGTCCGTATTGTTCGTTGTCGAGTTGAAAGTGTTCTAAGAACTCTCGTGGTGTCCTGAAATGTTCGCAGTGGATGTCCTGAATACGCTGTCCGTATTGTTCGATGGCAAGTCGAAAGTGTTCTAAGAACTCTTGCGTTGTCCTGAAATGTTCACACATAAACAAAATGGGGGGGTGTTCTAAGAACACACGCGTGGTCCTGAAAAGTTAGTAGGGGGTGCCCTGAGGACGCTGTCCGTATTGTTCGTTGTCGAGTTGAAAGTGTTCTAAGAACTCTCGTGGTGTCCTGAAATGTTAGTAGGGGGTGTGCTGAGGACGCTGTGCGTATTGTTCTGTGGCAAGTTGAATGTATTCTAAGAACTCTTGCGGTGTCCTGAAATGTTCGCAAATAAACAAAATGGGGGTGTTCTAATGACGCTGTCCATATTGTTTGTTGTCAAGTTGAAAGTGTTCTAAGAACTCTCGCATTGTCCTGAAATGTTCGTAGGGGGTGTCCTGAAGACGCTGTCCGTATTGTTCGATGGCAAGTTGAAAGTGTTCTAAGAACTGCCTCGGTGCCCTAAAATGTTCGCAAACAAACAAAATGGGGCTGTGTTCTAAGAACACACGCATTGTCCTGAAATGCTCGCAAATAAACAAAATGGGAATGTCCTGAGGACGCTGTCCGTATTGTTCGATGGCAAGTTGAAAGTGTTCTAAGAACTCTCGCGTTGTCCTGAAATGTTCGCACATAAACAAAATGGGGGTGTGTTCTAAGAACACACGCGTTGTCCTGAAATGTTAGTAGGGGGTGTCCTGAGTACGCTGTGCCTATTGTTCGTTGTCGAGTTGAAAGTGTTCTAAGAACTCTCGTGGTGTCCTGAAATGTTCGTAGGGGGTGTCCTGAACACGCTGTCCGTATTGTTCGATGGCAAGTTGAAAGTGTTCTAAGAACACTCTGGGTGTCCTGAAATGTTCGGAAATAAACATAATGGGAGTGTTCTGTGGACGCTGTCGGTATTTTTCGTTGTCAAGTTGAAAGTCTTCTAAGAACTCTCGCGTTGTCCTGAAATGTTCGCACATAAACAAAATGGGGCTGTGTTCTAAGAACACACGCATTGTCCTGAAATGTTCGTAGGGGGTGTCCTGAGGACGCTGTCCGTATTGTTTGATGGCAAGTTGAAAGTGTTCTAAGAACTGTCTCAGTGTCCTGAAATGTTCGTAAATAAACAAAATGGGGGTGTGTTCTAAGAACACACGCGTTGTCCTGATATGTTCATAGGGGGTGTCCTGAGGACGCTGTCCATATTGTTCGTTGTCGAGTTGAAAATGTTCTAAGAACTCTCGTGGTGTCCTGAAATGTTCGCAGGGGGTGTCCTGAAGACACTGTCCGTATTGTTCGATGGCAAGTGGAAAGTGTTCTTAGAACACTCGGGGTGTCCTGAAATGTTCGCACATAAACAAAATGGGGGTGTGTTCTAAGAACACATGCGTTGTCCTGAAATGTTAGTAGGGAGTGTCCTGAGGACACTGCGCGTATTGTTCGTTGTCGAGTTAAAAGTGTTCTAAGAACTCTTGCGGTGTCCTGAAATGTTCGCAAATAAACAAAATGGGGGTGTTCTGAGGACGCTGTCCGTATTGTTCGTTCTCAAGTTGAAAGTGTTCTAAGAACTCTTGCGTTGTCCTGAAATGTTCACACATAAACAAAATGGGGGTGTGTTCTAAGAACACAAGCGTGGTCTTGAAAAGTTAGTAGGGGGGTCCTGAGGACGCTGTGCGTATTGTTCGTTGTCGAGTTGAAAGTGTTCTAAGAACTCTCGCGGTGGCCTGAAATGTTCGTAGGGGGTGTCGTGAAGATGCTGTCCGTATTGTTCGATGGCAAGTTGAAAGTGTTCTAAGAACAGTCGGGGTGTCCTGAAATGTTCGCAAATAAACAAAATGGGGGTGTTCTGAGGACGCTGTCCGTATTTTTCGTTGTCAAGTTGAAAGTGTTCTAAGAACTCTTGCGTTGTCCTGAAATGTTCGCAAATGAACAAAATGGGGGTGTGTTCTAAGAACACACGCTTTATCCTGAAATGTTCGTAGGGGATGTCCTGAGGACGCTGTCCGTATTGTTCGTAAATAAACAAAATGGGGGTGTGTTCTAAGAACTCACCCGTTGTCCTGAAATGTTCGTAGGGGTGTCCTGAATGCGCTGTCCGTATTGTTTGATGGCAAGTTGAAAGTGTTCTAAGAACTGTCTCGGTGTCCTGAAATGTTCGCAAATAAACAAAATGGGGGTGTGTTCTAAGAACACACGCGTTGTCCTGAAATGTTCGTAGGGGGTGTCCTAAGGACGCTGTCCGTATTGTTCGTTGTCGAGTTGAAAGTGTTCTAAGAACTCTCGTGGTGTCCTGAAATGTTCGCAGGGGGTGTCCTGAAGACGCTGTCCATATTGTTCGATGGCAAGTCGAAAGTGTTCTAAGAACACTCACGGTGTCCTGAAATGTTCGCAAATAAACAAAATGGGGGTGTTCTGAGGACGCTGTCCGTATTGTTCGTTGTCAAGTTGAAAGTGTTCTAAGAACTCTAACGTTATCCTGAAATGTTCGCACATAAACAAAATGGGGGTGTGTTCTAAGAACACACGCGTTGTCCTGAAATGTTAGTAAGGGGGTGTCCTGAGGACGCTCTGCGTATTGTTCGTTGTCGAGTTGAAAGTGTTCTAAGAACTCTCGCAGTGTCCTGAAATGTTCGTAGGGGGTGTTGTGAAGATGCTGTCGTATTGTTCAATGGCAAGTTGAAAGTGTTCTAAGAACAGTCGGGGTGTCCTGAATTGTTCGCAAATAAAGAAAATGGGGGTGTTCTGAGGACGCTGTCCGTATTTTTCGTTGTCAAGTTGAAAGTGTTCTAAGAACTCTCGCGTTGTCCTGAAATGTTCACACATAAACAAAATGGAGGTGTGTTCTAAGAACATACGCATTGTCCTGAAATGTTCGTAGGGGGTGTCCTGAGAACGCTGTCCGTATTGTTCGTTGTCGAGTTGAAAGTGTTATAAGAACTCTCGCTGTGTCCTGAAATGTTCGTCGGGGGTGTCCTGAGGACCCTGTCCGTATTGTTCGATGGCAAGTTGAAAGTGTTCTAAGAACTGTCTCAGTGTCCTGAAATGTTCGTAAATAAACAAAATGGGGGTGTGTTCTAAGAACACACGCTTTGTCCTGAAATGTTCGCAGGGGGTGCCCTGAGGACGCTGTCCGTATTGTTCGTTGTCGAGTTGAAAGTGTTCTAAGAACTCTCTTGGTGTCCTGAAATGTTCGCAGGTGGTGTCCTGAAGACGCTGTCCGTATTGTTCGATGGCAAGTCGAAAGTGTTCTAAGAACACTCGGGGTGTCCTGAAATGTTCGCACATAAACAAAATGGGGGTGTGTTCTAAGAACACAGGCGTTGTCCTGAAATGTTAGTAGGGGGTGTCCTGAGGACGCTGTGCGTATTGTTCTGTGGCAAATTGAATGTGTTCTAAGAACTCTCGCGGTGTCCTGAAATGTTTGCAAATAAACAAAATGGGGGTGTTCTGAGGACGCTGTCCGTATTATTCGCTGTCAAGTTGAAAGTGTTCTAAGAACTCTCGCGTTGTCCTGAAATGTTCGCACATAAACAAAATGGGGGTGTGTTCTAAGAACACAGGCGTTGTCCTGAAATGTTAGTAGGGGGTGTCCTGAGGACGCTGTGCGTATTGTTCTGTGGCAAGTTGAATGTGTTCTAAGAACTCTCGCGGTGTCCTGAAATGTTTGCAAATAAAGAAAATGGGGGTGTTCTGATGACGCTGTCCATATTGTTCGTTGTCAAGTTGAAAGTGTTCTAAGAACTCTCGCATTGTCCTGAAATGTTCATAGGCGGTGTCCTGAAGACGCTGTCCGTATTGTTCGATGGCAAGTTGAAAGTGTTCTAAGAACTGTCTTGGTGGCCTGAAATGTTCGTAAATAAACAAAATGGGGGTGTGTTCTAAGAACTCACGCGTTGTCCTGAAATGTTCATAGGGGGTGTCCTAAAGGCACTGTCCATGTTGTTCGATGGCAAGTTGAAAGTGTTCTAAGAACTGCGTCGGTGCACAGAAATGTTCGCAAATAAACAAAATGGGGGTGTGTTCTAGGAACACACGCGTTGTCCTGAAATGTTCGTAGGGGGTGTCCGGAGGACGCTGTCCGTATTGTTCGTTGTCGAGTTGAAAGTGTTCTAAGAACTCTCGTGGTCTCCTGAAATGTTCGCAGTGGGTGTCCTGAATACGCTGTCCGTATTGTTCGATGGCAAGTCGAAAGTGTTCTAAGAACTCTTGCGTTGTCCTGAAATGTTCACACATAAACAAAATGGGGGGGTGTTCTAAGAACACACGCGTGGTCCTGAAAAGTTGGTAGGGGGTGCCCTGAGGACGCTGTCCGTATTGTTCGTTGTCGAGTTGAAAGTGTTCTAAGAACTCTCGTGGTGTCCTGAAATGTTAGTAGGGGGTGTGCTGAGGACGCTGTGCGTATTGTTCTGTGGCAAGTTGAATGTATTGTAAGAACTCTTGCGGTGTCCTGAAATGTTCGCAAATAAACAAAATGGGGGTGTTCTAATGACGCTGTCCATATTGTTCGTTGTCAAGTTGAAAGTGTTCTAAGAACTCTCGCATTGTCCTGAAATGTTCGTAGGGGGTGTCCTGAAGACGCTGTCCGTATTGTTCGATGGCAAGTTGAAAGTGTTCTAAGAACTGCCTCGGTGCCCTAAAATGTTCACAAATAAACAAAATGGGGCTGTGTTCTAAGAACACACGCATTGTCCTGAAATGCTCGCAAATAAACAAAATGGGAAAGTCCTGAGGACGCTGTCCGTATTGTTCGATGGCAAGTTGAAAGTGTTCTAAGAACTCTCGCGTTGTCCTGAAATGTTCGCACATAAACAAAATGGGGGTGTGTTCTAAGAACACACGCGTTGTCCTGAAATGTTAGTAGGGGGTGTCCTGAGGACGCTGTGCCTATTGTTCGTTGTCGAGTTGAAAGTGTTCTAAGAACTCTCGTGGTGTCCTGAAATGTTCGTAGGGGGTGTCCTAAACACGCTGTCCGTATTGTTCGATGGCAAGTTGAAAGTGTTCTAAGAACACTCTGGGTGTCCTGAAATGTTCGCAAATAAACATAATGGGAGTGTTCTGAGGACGCTGTCGGTATTTTTCGTTGTCAAGTTGAAAGTCTTCTAAGAACTCTCGCGTTGTCCTGAAATGTTCGCACATAAATAAAATAGGGCTGTGTTCTAAGAACACACGCATTGTCCTGAAATGTTCGTAGGGGGTGTCCTGAGGACGCTGTCCGTATTGTTCGATTGCAAGTTGAAAGTGTTCTAAGAACTGTCTCAGTGTCCTGAAATGTTCGTAAATAAACAAAATGGGGGTGTGTTCTAAGAACTCACCCGTTGTCCTGAAATGTTCGTAGGGGGTGTCCTGAAGGTGCTGTCCGTATTGTTTGATGGCAAGTTGAAAGTGTTCTAAGAACTGTCTCGGTGCCCTGAAATGTTCGCAAATAAACAAAATGGGGTGTGTTCTAAGAACACACGCGTTGTCCTGATATGTTCATAGGGGGTGTCCTGAGGACGCTGTCCATATTGTTCGTTGTCGAGTTGAAAATGTTCTAAGAACTCTCGTGGTGTCCTGAAATGTTCGCAGAGGGTGTCCTGAAGACACTGTCCGTATTGTTCGATGGCAAGTGGAAAGTGTTCTTAGAACACTCGGGGTGTCCTGAAATGTTCGCACATAAACAAAATGGGGGTGTGTTCTAAGAACACATGCGTTGTCCTGAAATGTTAGTAGGGGGTGTCCTGAGGACACTGTGCGTATTGTTCGTTGTCGAGTTAAAAGTGTTCTAAGAACTCTTGCGGTGTCCTGAAATGTTCGCAAATAAACAAAATGGGGGTGTTCTGAGGACGCTGTCCGTATTGTTCGTTATCAAGTTGAAAGTGTTCTAAGAACTCTTGCGTTGTCCTGAAATGTTCACACATAAACAAAATGGGGGTGTGTTCTAAGAACACACGCGTGGTCCTGAAAAGTTAGTAGGGGGTGTCCTGAGGACGCTGTGCGTATTGTTCGTTGTCGAGTTGAAAGTGTTCTAAGAACTCTCGCGGTGTCCTGAAATGTTCGTAAGGAGTGTCGTGAAGATGCTGTCCGTATTGTTCGATGGCAAGTTGAAAGTGTTCTAAGAACAGTCGGGGTGTCCTGAAATGTTCGCAAATAAACAAAATGGGGGTGTTCTGAGGACGCTGTCCGTATTTTTCGTTGTCAAGTTGAAAGTGTTCTAAGAAATCTTGTGTTGTCCTGAAATGTTCGCAAATGAACAAAATGGGGGTGTGTTCTAAGAACACACGCTTTATCCTGAAATGTTCGTAGGGGATGTCCTGAGGACGCTGTCCGTATTGTTCGTAAATAAACAAAATGGGGTGTGTTCTAAGAACTCACCCGTTGTCCTGAAATGTTCGTAGTGGTGTCCTGAATGCGCTGTCCGTATTGTTTGATGGCAAGTTGAAAGTGTTCTAAGAACTGTCTCGGTGTCCTGAAATGTTCGCAAATAAACAAAATGGGGGTGTGTTCTAAGAACACATGCGTTGACCTGAAATGTTAGTAGGGGGTGTCCTGAGGACACTGTCCGTATTGTTCATTGCGAGTTGAAAGTGTTCTAAGAACTCTAGCGGTGTCCTGAAATGTTCGCAAATAAACAAAATGGGGATGTTCTGAGGACGCTGTCCATATTGTTCGTTGTCACGTTGAAAGTGTTCAAAGAACTCTTGCATTGTCCTGAAATGCTTGCACATAAACAAAATGGGGGTGTGTTCTAAGAACACACGTTTTGTCCTGAAATGTTAGTAGGGGGTGTCCTGACGACGCTGTCCGTATTGTTCGTTGTCGAGTTGAAAGTGTTCTAAGAACTCTCGCGGTGTCCTGAAATGTTCGTCGGGGGTCTCCTGAAGACGCTGTCCGTATTGTTCGATGGCAAGTTGAAAGTGTTCTAAGAACTGTCTTGGTGTCCTGAAATGTTCGCAAATAAACAAAATGGGGGTGTGTTCTAAGAACACACGCTTTGTCCTGAAATGTTCGCAGGGGGTGCCCTGAGGACGCTGTCCGTATTGTTCGTTGTCGAGTTGAAAGTGTTCTAAGAACTCTCTTGGTGTCCTGAAATGTTCGCAGGGGGTGTCCTGAAGACGCTGTCCGTATTGTTCGATGGCAAGTCGAAAGTGTTCCAAGAACACTCGGGGTGTCCTGAAATGTTCGCACATAAACAAAATGGGGGTGTGTTCTAAGAACACAGGCGTTGTCCTGAAATGTTAGTAGGGGGTGTCCTGAGGACGCTGTGCGTATTGTTCTGTGGCAAGTTGAATGTGTTCTAAGAACTCTCGCGGTGTCCTGAAATGTTTGCAAATAAACAAAATGGGGGTGTTCTGATGACGCTGTCCATATTGTTCGTTGTCAAGTTGAAAGTGTTCTAAGAACTCTCGCATTGTCCTGAAATGTTCATAGGCGGTGTCCTGAAGACGCTGTCCGTATTGTTCGATGGCAAGTTGAAAGTGTTCTAAGAACTGTCTTGGTGGCCTGAAATGTTCGTAAATAAACAAAATGGGGGTGTGTTCTAAGAACTCACGCGTTGTCCTGAAATGTTCATAGGGGGTGTCCTAAAGGCACTGTCCATATTGTTCGATGGCAAGTTGAAAGTGTTCTAAGAACTGCGTCGGTGCACAGAAATGTTCGCAAATAAACAAAATGGGGGTGTGTTCTAGGAACACACGCGTTGTCCTGAAATGTTCGTAGGGGGTGTCCGGAGGACGCTGTCCGTATTGTTCGTTGTCGAGTTGAAAGTGTTCTAAGAACTCTCGTGGTGTCCTGAAATGTTCGCAGTGGGTGTCCTGAATACGCTGTCCGTATTGTTCGATGGCAAGTCGAAAGTGTTCTAAGAACTCTTGCGTTGTCCTGAAATGTTCACACATAAACAAAATGGGGGGGTGTTCTAAGAACACACGCGTGGTCCTGAAAAGTTAGTAGGGGGTGCTCTGAGGACGCTGTCCGTATTGTTCGTTGTCGAGTTGAAAGTGTTCTAAGAACTCTCGTGGTGTCCTGAAATGTTAGTAGGGGGTGTGCTGAGGACGCTGTGCGTATTGTTCTGTGGCAAGTTGAATGTATTCTAAGAACTCTTGCGGTGTCCTGAAATGTTCGCAAATAAACAAAATGGGGGTGTTCTAATGACGCTGTCCATATTGTTCGTTGTCAAGTTGAAAGTGTTCTAAGAACTCTCGCATTGTCCTGAAATGTTCGTAGGGGGTGTCCTGAAGACGCTGTCCGTATTGTTCGATGGCAAGTTGAAAGTGTTCTAAGAACTGCCTCGGTGCCCTAAAATGTTCGCAAATAAACAAAATGGGGCTGTGTTCTAAGAACACACGCATTGTCCTGAAATGCTCGCAAATAAACAAAATGGGAATGTCCTGAGGACGCTGTCCGTATTGTTCGATGGCAAGTTGAAAGTGTTCTAAGAACTCTTGCGTTGTCCTGAAATGTTCGCACATAAACAAAATGGGGGTGTGTTCTAAGAACACACGCGTTGTCCTGAAATGTTAGTAGGGGGTGTCCTGAGGAAGCTGTGCCTATTGTTCGTTGTCGAGTTGAAAGTGTTCTAAGAACTCTCGTGGTGTCCTGAAATGTTCGTAGGGGGTGTCCTGAACACGCTGTCCGTATTGTTCGATGGCAAGTTGAAAGTGTTCTAAGAACACTCTGGGTGTCCTGAAATGTTCGTAAATAAACATAATGGGAGTGTTCTGAGGACGCTGTCGGTATTTTTCGTTGTCAAGTTGAAAGTCTTCTAAGAACTCTCGCGTTGTCCTGAAATGTTCGCACATAAACAAAATGGGGCTGTGTTCTAAGAACACACGCATTGTCCTGAAATGTTCGTAGGGGGTGTCCTGAGGACGCTGTCCGTATTGTTCGATTGCAAGTTGAAAGTGTTCTAAGAACTGTCTCAGTGTCCTGAAATGTTCGTAAATAAACAAAATGGGGGTGTGTTCTAAGAACTCACCCGTTGTCCTGAAATGTTCGTAGGGGGTGTCCTGAAGGTGCTGTCCGTATTGTTTGATGGCAAGTTGAAAGTGTTCTAAGAACTGTCTCGGTGTCCTGAAATGTTCGCAAATAAACAAAATGGGGTGTGTTCTAAGAACACACGCGTTGTCCTGATATGTTCATAGGGGGTGTCCTGAGGACGCTGTCCATATTGTTCGTTGTCGAGTTGAAAATGTTCTAAGAACTCTCGTGGTGTCCTGAAATGTTTGCAGGGGGTGTCCTGAAGACACTGTCCGTATTGTTCGATGGCAAGTGGAAAGTGTTCTTAGAACACTCGGGGTGTCCTGAAATGTTCGCACATAAACAAAATGGGGGTGTGTTCTAAGAACACATGCGTTGTCCTGAAATGTTAGTAGGGAGTGTCCTGAGGACACTGCGCGTATTGTTCGTTGTCGAGTTAAAAGTGTTCTGAGAACTCTTGCGGTGTCCTGAAATGTTCGCAAATAAACAAAATGGGGGTGTTCTGAGGACGCTGTCCGTATTGTTCGTTCTCAAGTTGAAAGTGTTCTAAGAACTCTTGCGTTGTCCTGAAATGTTCACACATAAACAAAATGGGGGTGTGTTCTAAGAACACACGCGTGGTCCTGAAAAGTTAGTAGGGGGGTCCTGAGGACGCTGTGCGTATTGTTCGTTGTCGAGTTGAAAGTGTTCTAAGAACTCTCGCGGTGGCCTGAAATGTTCGTAGGGGGTGTCGTGAAGATGCTGTCAGTATTGTTCGATGGCAAGTTGAAAGTGTTCTAAGAACAGTCGGGGTGTCCTGAAATGTTCGCAAATAAACAAAATGGGGGTGTTCTGAGGACGCTGTCCGTATTTTTCGTTGTCAAGTTGAAAGTGTTCTAAGAACTCTTGCGTTGTCCTGAAATGTTCGCAAATGAACAAAATGGGGGTGTGTTCTAAGAACTCACCCGTTGTCCTGAAATGTTCGTAGGGGTGTCCTGAATGCGCTGTCCGTATTGTTTGATGGCAAGTTGAAAGTGTTCTAAGAACTGTCTCGGTGTCCTGAAATGTTCGCAAATAAACAAAATGGGGGTGTGTTCTAAGAACACACGCGTTGTCCTGAAATGTTCGTAGGGGGTGTCCTAAGGACGCTGTCCGTATTGTTCGTTGTCGAGTTGAAAGTGTTCTAAGAACTCTTGTGGTGTCCTGAAATGTTCGCAGGGGGTGTCCTGAAGACGCTGTCCATATTGTTCGATGGCAAGTCGAAAGTGTTCTAAGAACACTCACGGTGTCCTGAAATGTTCGCAAATAAACAAAATGGGGGTGTTCTGAGGACGCTGTCCGTATTGTTCGTTGTCAAGTTGAAAGTGTTCTAAGAACTCTAACGTTATCCTGAAATGTTCGCACATAAACAAAATGGGGGTGTGTTCTAAGAACACACGCGTTGTCCTGAAATGTTAGTAAGGGGGTGTCCTGAGGACGCTCTGCGTATTGTTCGTTGTCGAGTTGAAAGTGTTCTAAGAACTCTCGCAGTGTCCTGAAATGTTCGTAGGGGGTGTTGTGAAGATGCTGTCGTATTGTTCAATGGCAAGTTGAAAGTGTTCTAAGAACAGTCGGGGTGTCCTGAATTGTTCGCAAATAAAGAAAATGATGGTGTTCTGAGGACGCTGTCCGTATTTTTCATTGTCAAGTTGAAAGTGTTCTAAGAACTCTGGCGTTGTCCTGAAATGTTCACACATAAACAAAATGGAGGTGTGTTCTAAGAACATACGCATTGTCCTGAAATGTTCGTAGGGGGTGTCCTGAGAACGCTGTCCGTATTGTTCGTTGTCGAGTTGAAAGTGTTATAAGAACTCTCGCTGTGTCCTGAAATGTTCGTCGGGGGTGTCCTGAGGACCCTGTCCGTATTGTTCGATGGCAAGTTGAAAGTGTTCTAAGAACTGTCTCAGTGTCCTGAAATGTTCGTAAATAAACAAAATGGGGGTGTGTTCTAAGAACTCACCCGTTGTCCTGAAATGTTCGTAGGGGGTGTCCTGAAGGTGCTGTCCGTATTGTTTGATGGCAAGTTGAAAGTGTTCTAAGAACTGTCTCGGTGTCCTGAAATGTTCGCAAATAAACAAAATGGGGTGTGTTCTAAGAACACACGCGTTGTCCTGATATGTTCATAGGGGGTGTCCTGAGGACGCTGTCCATATTGTTCGTTGTCGAGTTGAAAATGTTCTAAGAACTCTCGTGGTGTCCTGAAATGTTCGCAGGGGGTGTCCTGAAGACACTGTCCGTATTGTTCGATGGCAAGTGGAAAGTGTTCTTAGAACACTCGGGTGTCCTGAAATGTTCGCAAATAAACAAAATGGAGGTGTTCTGAGGACGATGTCCGTATTGTTCGTTGTCAAGTTGAAAGTGTTCTAAGAACTCTTGCGTTGTCCTGAAATGTTCGCACATAAACAAAATGGGGGTGTGTTCTAAGAACACATGCGTTGTCCTGAAATGTTAGTAGGGGTGTCCTGAGGACACTGTGCGTATTGTTCGTTGTCGAGTGTAAAGTGTTCTAAGAACTCTTGCTGTGTCCTGAAATGTTCGCAAATAAACAAAATGGGGGTGTTCTGAGGACGCTGTCCGTATTGTTCGTTCTCAAGTTGAAAGTGTTCTAAGAACTCTTGCGTTGTCCTGAAATGTTCACACATAAACAAAATGGGGGTGTGTTCTAAGAACACACGCATGGTCCTGAAAAGTTAGTAGGGGGTGTCCTGAGGACGCTGTGCGTATTGTTCGTTGTCGAGTTGAAAGTGTTCTAAGAACTCTCGCGGTGTCCTGAAATGTTCGTAGGGGGTGTCGTGAAGATGCTGTCCGTATTGTTCGATGGCAAGTTGAAAGTGTTCTAAAAACAGTCGGGGTGTCCTGAAATGTTCGCAAATAAAGAAAATGGGGGTGTTCTGAGGACGCTGTCCGTATTTTTCGTTGTCAAGTTGAAAGTGTTCTAAGAACTCTCGCGTTGTCCTGAAATGTTCGCACATAAACAAAATGGAGGTGTGTTCTAAGAACACACGCATTGTCCTGAAATGTTCGTAGGGGTGTCCTGAGAACGCTGTCCGTATTGTTCGTTGTCGAGTTGAAAGTGTTATAAGAACTCTTGCTGTGTCCTGAAATGTTCGTCGGGGGTGTCCTGAGGACCCTGTCCATATTGTTCGTTGTCGAGTTGAAAATGTTCTAAGAACTCTCGTGGTGTCCTGAAATGTTCGCAGGGGGTGTCCTGAAGACACTGTCCGTATTGTTTGATGGCAAGTTGAAAGTGTTCTAAGAACTGTCTCGGTGTCCTGAAATGTTCGCAAATAAACAAAATGGGGGGTGTTCTAAGAACACACGCGTTGTCCTCATATGTTCATAGGGGGTGTCCTGAGGACGCTGTACATATTGTTCGTTGTCGAGTTGAAAATGTTCTAAGAACTCTCGTGGTGTCCTGAAATGTTTGCAGGGGGTGTCCTGAAGACACTGTCCGTATTGTTCGATGGCAAGTGGAAAGTGTTCTTAGAACACTCGGGGTGTCCTGAAATGTTTGCAAATAAACAAAATGGAGGTGTTCTGAGGACGATGTCCGTATTGTTCGTTGTCAAGTTGAAAGTGTTCTAAGAACTCTTACGTTGTCCTGAAATGTTCACACATTAACAAAATGGGGGTGTGTTCTAAGAACACACGCGTGGTCCTGAAAAGTTAGTAGGGGGTGTCCTGAGGACGCTGTGCGTATTGTTCGTTGTCGAGTTGAAAGTGTTCTAAGAACTCTCGCGGTGTCCTGAAATGTTCGTAGGGGGTGTCGTGAAGATGCTGTCCGTATTGTTCGATGGCAAGTTGAAAGTGTTCTAAGAACAGTCGGGGTGTCCTGAAATGTTCGCAAATAAACAAAATGGGGGTGTTCTGAGGACGCTGTCCGTATTTTTCGTTGTCAAGTTGAAAGTGTTCTAAGAACTCTTGCGTTGTCCTGAAATGTTCGCAAATGAACAAAATGGGGGTGTGTTCTAAGAACACACGCTTTATCCTGAAATGTTCGTAGGGGATGTCCTGAGGACGCTGTCCGTATTGTTCGTAAATAAACAAAATGGGGGTGTGTTCTAAGAACTCACCCGTTGTCCTGAAATGTTCGTAGGGGTGTCCTGAATGCGCTGTCCGTAATGTTTGATGGCAAGTTGAAAGTGTTCTAAGAACTGTCTCGGTGTCCTGAAATGTTTGCAAATAAACAAAATGGGGGTGTGTTCTAAGAACACACGCGTTGTCCTGAAATGTTTGTAGGGGGTGTCCTAAGGACGCTGTCCGTATTGTTCGTTGTCGAGTTGAAAGTGTTCTAAGAACTCTCGTGGTGTCCTGAAATGTTTGCAGGGGGTGTCCTGAAGACGCTGTCCGTATTGTTCGATGGCAAGTCGAAAGTGTTCTAAGAACACTCGCGGTGTACTGAAATGTTCGCAAATAAACAAAATGGGGGTGTTCTGAGGACGCTGTCCGTATTGTTCGTTGTCAAGTTGAAAGTGTTCTAAGAACTCTAACGTTGTCCTGAAATGTTTGCACATAAACAAAATGGGGGTGTGTTCTAAGAACACACGCGTTGTCCTGAAATGTTAGTAAGGGGGTGTCCTGAGGACGCTCTGCGTATTGTTCGTTGTCGAGTTGAAAGTGTTCTAAGAACTCTCGCAGTGTCCTGAAATGTTCGTAGGGGGTGTTGTGAAGATGCTGTCGTATTGTTCAATGGCAAGTTGAAAGTGTTCTAAGAACAGTCGGGGTGTCCTGAATTGTTCGCAAATAAAGAAAATGGGGGTGTTCTGAGGACGCTGTCCGTATTTTTCGTTGTCAAGTTGAAAGTGTTCTAAGAACTCTCGCGTTGTCCTGAAATGTTCACACATAAACAAAATGGAGGTGTGTTCTAAGAACATACGCATTGTCCTGAAATGTTCGTAGGGGGTGTCCTGAGAACGCTGTCCGTATTGTTCGTTGTCGAGTTGAAAGTGTTATAAGAACTCTCGTTGTGTCCTGAAATGTTCGTCGGGGGTGTTGTGAAGATGCTGTCGTATTGTTCGATGGCAAGTTGAAAGTGTTCTAAGAACAGTCGGGGTGTCCTGAATTGTTCGCAAATAAAGAAAATGGGGGTGTTCTGAGGACGCTGTCCGTATTTTTCGTTATCAAGTTGAAAGTGTTCTAAGAACTCTTGCGTTGTCCTGAAATGTTCACACATAAACAAAATGGAGGTGTGTTCTAAGAACACACGCATTGTCCTGAAATGTTCGTAGGGGGTGTCCTGAGAACGCTGTCCGTATTGTTCGTTGTCGAGTTGAAAGTGTTATAAGAACTCTCGTTGTGTCCTGAAATGTTCGTCGGGGGTGTCCTGAGGACCCTGTCCGTATTGTTCGATGGCAAGTTGAAAGTGTTCTAAGAACTGTCTCGTTGTCCTAAAATGTTCGTAGGGGGTCTCCTGAAGACGCTGTCCGTATTGTTCGATGGCAAGTTGAAAGTGTTCTAAGAACTGTCGCGGTGTCCTGAAATGTTCGCAAATAAACAAAATGGGGGTGTTCTGGGGACGCTGTCCGTGTTGTCCTGTGGCAAGTTGAATGTGTTCTAAGAACACTTGGGGTGTCCTGAAACGTTCGCAAATAAACAAAATGGGGGTGTTCTGATGCCGCTGTCCGTATTGTTCGTTGTCAAGTTGAAAGTGTTCTAAGAACTCTCGCATTGTCCTGAAATGTTCGTAGGGGGTGTCCTGAAGACGCTGTCCCTATTGTTCGATGGCAAGTCTAAAGTGTTCTAAGAACTTTCTTGGTGTCCTGAAATGTTCGTATATAAACAAAATAGGGGTGTGTTCTAAGAACTCACGCGTTGTCCTGAAATTTTCTGAAATGTTCGTAGGGGGTGTCCTGAAGGCGCTGTCCGTATTGTTCGATGGCAAGTTGAAAGTGTTCTAAGAACTGTCTCTGTGTCCTGAAATGTTCGCAAATAAACAAAATAGGGGTGTGTTCTAAGAACACATGCTTTATCCTGAAATGTTCGTAGGGGATGCCCTGAGGACGCTGCCCGTATTGTTCGTTGTCGAGTTGAAAGTGTTCTAAGAACTCTCGTGGTGTCCTGAAATGTTTGCAGGGGGTGTCCTGAAGACGCTGTCCGTATTTTTCGATGGCAAGTCGAAAGTGTTCTAAGAACACTCGGGGTATCCTGAAATGTTCGCGCATAAACAAAATAGAGGTGTGTTCTAAGAACACACGCATTGTCCTGAAATGTTAGTAGGGGGTTTCCTGAGGACGCTGTGCGTATTGTTCGTTGTCGAGTTGAAAGTGTTCTAAGAACTCTCGCGGTGTCCTGAAATGTTCGTAGGGGGTGTCCTGACGACGCTGTGCGTATTGTTCGTTGTCGAGTTGAAAGTGTTTTAAGAACTCTCGCGGTGTCCTGAAATGTTCGTAGGGGGTGTCCTGAAGACGCTGTCCGTATTGTTCGATGGCAAGTTGAAAGTGTTCTAAGAACTGTCTCGGTGTCCTGAAATGTTCGTAAATAAACAAAATGGGGGTGTGTTCTAAGAACTCACGCGTTGTCCTGAAATGTTCGTAGGGGGTGTCCTGAAGGCGCTGTCCGTATTGTTCGATGGCAAGTTGAAAGTGTTCTAAGAACTGTCTCGGTGTCCTGAAATGTTCGCAAATAAACAAAATGGGGGTGTGTTCTAAGAACACATGCGTTGGCCTGAAATGCTCGTAGGGGGTGTCCTGAGGACGCTGTCCGTATTGTTTGTTGTCGAGTTGAAAGTGTTCTAAGAACTCTCGTGGTGTCCTGAAAAGTTTGCAGGGGGTGTCCTGTAGACACTGTCCGTATTGTTCGATGGCAAGTCGAAAGTGTTCTAAGAACACTCAGGGTGTCCTGAAATGTTCGCAAATAAACAAAATGGGGGTGGTCTGAGGAGGCTGTCCGTATTGTTCGTTGTCAAGTTGAAAGTGTTCTAAGAACACACGCGTTGTCCTGAAATGTTCGTCGGGGGTGTCCTGAGGACCCTGTCCGTATTGTTCGATGGCAAGTTGAAAGTGTTCTAAGAACTCTCGCGTTGTCCTAAGATGTTCGTAGGGGGTCCTTTGAAGACGCTGTCCGTATTGTTCGATGGCAAGTTGAAAGTGTTCTAACAACTGTCTTGGTGTCCTGAAATGTTCGCAAATAAACAAAATGGGGGTGTGTTCTAAGAACACACACTTTGTCCTGAAATGTTCGTAGGGGGGTGCCCTGAGGACGCTGTCCGTATTGTTAGTTGTCTAGTTGAAAGTGTTCTAAGAACTCTCGTGGTGTCCTGAAATGTTCGCAGGGGGTGTCCTGAAGACATTGTACGTATTGTTCGATGGCAAGTTGAAAGTGTTCTAAGAACACTCGGGGTTCCTGAAATGTTCGCAAATAAACAAAATGGCGGTGTTCTGAGGACGCTGTCCGTATTGTTCGCTGTCAAGTTGAAAGTGTTCTAAGAACACAAGCGTTGTCCTGAAATGTTCGTAGGGGGTGTCCTGAGGACGCTGTCCGTATTGTTCGATGGCAAGTTGAAAGTGTTCTAAGAACTCTCCTGGTGTCCTGAAATGTTCGCAGGGGGTGTCCTGAAGACGCTGTACGTATTGTTGGATGGCAAGTCGAAAGTGTTCTAAGAACACTCAGGGTGTCCTGAAATGTTCGCAAATAAACAAAATGGGGGTGTTCTGAGGACGCTGTCCGTATTGTTCGCTGTCAAGTTGAAAGTGTTCTAAGAACACACGCGTTGTCCTGAAATGTTCGTAGGGGGTGTCCTGAGGACGCTGTCCATATTGTTCGATGGCAAGTTGAAAGTGTTCTAAGAACTGTCTCAGTGTCCTGAAATGTTCGTAAATAAACAAAATGGGGGTGTGTTCTAAGATCTCACCCGTTGTCCTGAAATGTTCATAGTTGGTGTCCTGAAGGCGCTGTCCGTATTGTTCGATGGCAAGTTGAAAGTGTTCTAAGAACTGTCTCAGTGTCCTGAAATGTTCGCAAATAAACAAAATGGGGGTGTGTTCTAAGAACAACGCGTTGTCCTGAAATGTTCGTAGGGGGTGTCCTGAGGACGCTGTCCATATTGTTTGTTGTCGAGTTGAAAGTGTTCTAAGAACTCTAGTGGTGTCCTGAAATGTTCGCAGGGGGTGTCTTGAAGACGCTATCCGTATTGTTCGATGGCAAGTCGAAAGTGTTCTAAGAACACACGGGGTATCCTGAAATGTTCGCACATAAACAAAATGGGGGTGTGTTCTAAGAACACACGCGTTGTCCTGAAATGTTAGTAGGGGGTTTCCTGAGGACGCTGTGCATATTGTTCGTTGTCGAGTTGAAAGTGTTCTAAGAACTCTCGCAGTGTCCTGAAATGTTCGTAGGGGGTATCCTGAAGACGCTGTCCGTATTGTTCGATGGCAAGTTGAAAGTGTTCTAAGAACTGTCTCGGTGTCCTGAAATGTTCGTAAATAAACAAAATGGGGGTGTGTTCTAAGAACTCACGCGTTGTCCTGAAATGTTCGTAGGGGATGTCCTGAAGACACTGTCTGTTATTGTTCGATGGCAAGTCGATAGTGTTCTAAGAACACTCAGGGTGTCCTGAAATGTTTGCAAATAAACAAAATGGGGGTGGTCTTAGGAGGCTGTCCGTATTGTTCGTTGTCAAGTTGAAAGTGTTGTAAGAACTCTCGCGTTGTCCTGAAATGTTCGCACATAAACAAAATGGGGGTGTGTTCTAAGAACACACGCGTTGTCCTGAAATGTTCGTCGGGGGTGTCCTGAGGACCCTGTCCGTATTGTTCGATGGCAAGTTGAAAGTGTTCTAAGAACTCTCACGTTGTCCTAAAATGTTCGTAGGGGGTCTCCTGAAGACCCTGTCCGTATTGTTCGATGGCAAGTTGAAAGTGTTCTAAGAACTGTCTTGGTGTCCTGAAATGTTCGCAAATAAACAAAATGGGGGTGTGTTCTAAGAACACACACTTTGTCCTGAAATGTTCGTAGGGGGGTGCCCTGTGGACGCTGTCCGTATTGTTCGTTGTCGAGTTGAAAGTGTTCTAAGAACTCTCGTGGTGTCCTGAAATGTTCGCAGGGGGTGTCCTGAAGACGCTGTACGTATTGTTCGATGGCAAGTCGAAAGTGTTCTAAGAACACACGCGTTGTCCTGAAATGTTCGTAGGGGGTGTCCTGACGACGCTGTCCGTATTGTTCGATGGCAAGTTGAAAGTGTTCTAAGAACTGTCTCAGTGTCCTGAAATGTTCGTAAATAAACAAAATGGGGGTGTGTTCTAAGAACAACGCGTTGTCCTGAAATGTTCGTAGGGGGTGTCCTGAGGACGCTGTCCATATTGTTCGTTGTCGAGTTGAAAGTGTTCTAAGAACTCTAGTGGTGTCCTGAAATGTTCGCAGGGGGTATCCTGAAGAAGCTGTCCGTATTGTTTGATGGCAAGCTGAAAGTGTTCTAAGAACACTCGGGGTGTCCTGAAATGTTCGCAAATAAACAAAATGGGGGTGTTCTGAGGACGATGTCCGTATTGTTCGTTGTCAAGTTGAAAGTGTTCTAAGAACACTTGGGGTGTCCTGAAATGTTCGCAAATAAACAAAATGGGGATCTCCTGAGGACGCTGTCCGTATTGTTCGATGGCAAGTTGAAAGTGCTCTAAGAACTCTCGCGTTGTCCTGAAATGTTTGCACATAAACAAAATGGGGGTGTGTTCTAAGAACACACGCGTTGTCCTGAAATGTTAGTAGGGGGTGTCCTGAGGACGCTGTGCCTATTGTTCTGTGGCAAGTTGAATGTATTCTAAGAACTCTTGCAGTGTCCTGAAATGTTCGCAAATAAACAAAATGGGGGTGTTCTAATGACGCTGTCCATATTGTTCGTTGTCAAGTTGAAAGTGTTCTAAGAACTCTCGCATTGTCCTGAAATGTTCGTAGGGGGTGTCCTGAAGACGCTGTCCGTATTGTTCGATGGCAAGTTGAAAGTGTTCTAAGAACTGCCTCGGTGCCCTAAAATGTTCGCAAATAAACAAAATGGGGCTGTGTTCTAAGAACACACGCATTGTCCTGAAATGCTCGCAAATAAACAAAATGGGAATGTCCTGAGGGCGCTGTCCGTATTGTTCGATGGCAAGTTGAAAGTGTTCTAAGAACTCTCGCGTTGTCCTGATATGTTCGCACATAAACAAAATGGGGGTGTGTTCTAAGAACACACTCGTTGTCCTGAAATGTTAGTAGGGGGTGTCCTGAGGACGCTGTGCCTATTGTTCGTTGTCGAGTTGAAAGTGTTCTAAGAACTCTCGTGGTGTCCTGAAATGTTCGTAGGGGGTGTCCTGAACACGCTGTCCGTATTGTTCGATGGCAAGTTGAAAGTGTTCTAAGAACACTCTGGGTGTCCTGAAATGTTCGAAAATAAACAAAATGGAGGTGTTCTGAGGACGATGTCCGTATTGTTCATTGTCAAGTTGAAAGTGTTCTAAGAACTCTTGCGTTGTCATGAAATGTTCGCACATAAACAAAATGGGGGTGTGTTCTAAGAACACATGCGTTGTCCTGAAAGGTTAGTAGGGGGTGTCCTGAGGACACTGTGCGTATTGTTCGTTGTCGAGTTAAAAGTGTTCTAAGAACTCTCGCGGTGTCCTGAAATTTTCGCAAATAAACAAAATGGGGATGTTCTGAGGACGCTGTCCGTATTGTTCGTTGTCAAGTTGAAAGTGTTCTAAGAACTCTTGCGTTGTCCTGAAATGTTCACACATAAACAAAATGGGGGTGTGTTCTAAGAACACACGCATGGTCCTGAAAAGTTAGTAGGGGGTGTCCTGAGGACGCTGTGCGTATTGTTCGTTGTCGAGTTGAAAGTGTTCTAAGAACTCTCGCGGTGTCCTGAAATGTTCATAGGGGGTGTTCTGAGGACGCTGTCCGTATTTTTCGTTGTCAAGTTGAAAGTGTTCTAAGAATTCTTGCGTTGTCCTGAAATGTTCGCACATGAACAAAATGGGGGTGTGTTCTAAGAACACACGCTTTGTCCTGAAATGTTTGTAGGGGATGTCCTGAGGACGCTGTCCGTATTGTTCGTAAATAAACAAAATGGGGGTGTGTTCTAAGAACTCACCCGTTGTCCTGAAATGTTCGTAGGGGTGTCCTGAAGGCGCTGTCCGTATTGTTCGATGGCAAGTTGAAAGTGTTCTAAGAACTGTCTCAGTGTCCTGAAATGTTCGCAAATAAACAAAATGGGGGTGTATTCTAAGAACACACGCGTTGTCCTGAAATGTTCGTAGGGGGTGTCCTAAGGACGCTGTCCGTATTGTTCGTTGTGGAGTTGTAAGTGTTCTAAGAACTCTCGTGGTGTCCTGAAATGTTCGCAGGGGGTGTCCTGAAGACGCTGTCCGTATTGTTCGATGGCAAGTCGAAAGTGTTCTAAGAACACTCGGGGTGTCCTTAAATGTTCGCAAATAAACAAAATGGGGGTGTTCTGAGGACGCTGTCCGTATTGTTCGTTGTCAAGTTGAAAGTGTTCTAAGAACTCTAACGTTGTCCTGAAATGTTCGTAGGGGTGTCCTGAAGGCGCTGTCCGTATTGTTCGATGGCAAGTTGAAAGTGTTCTAAGAACTGTCTCGGTGTCCTGAAATGTTCGCACATAAACAAAATGGGGCTGTGTTCTAAGAACACACGCGTTGTCCTGAAATGTTAGTAGGGGGTGTCCTGAGGACGCTGTGCGTATTGTTCGTTGTCGAGTTGAAAGTGTTCTAAGAACTCTCGCGGTGTCCTGAAATGTTCGTAGGGGGTGTCCTGACGACGCTGTCCGTATTGTTCGTTGTCGAGTTGAAAGTGTTCTAAGAACTCTCGCGGTGTCCTGAAATGTTCGTAGGGGGTGTCCTGAAGACGCTGTCCGTATTGTTCGATGGCAAGTTGAAAGTGTTCTAAGAACTGTCTCGGTGTCCTGAAATGTTCGTAAATAAACAAAATGGGGATGTGTTCTAAGAACTCACGCGTTGTCCTGAAATGTTCGTAGGGGGTGTCCTGAAGGCGCTGTCCGTATTGTTCGATGGCAAGTTGAAAGTGTTCTAAGAACTGTCTCGATGACCTGAAATGTACGCAAATAAACAAAATAGGGGTGTGTTCTAAGAACACATGCGCTGGCCTGAAATGCTCGTAGGGGGTCTCCTGAGGACGCTGTCCGTATTGTTTGTTGTCGAGTTGAAAGTGTTCTAAGAACTCTCGTGGTGTCCTGAAAAGTTTGCAGGGGGTGTCCTGAAGACACTGTCCGTGTTGTTCGATGGCAAGTTGAAAGTCTTCTAAGAACTGTCTCAGTGTCCTGAAATGTTCGCAAATAATCAAAATGGGGGTGTGTTCTAAGAACACACGCTTTATCCTGAAATGTTCGTAGGGGATGTCCTGAGGACGCTGTCCGTATTGTTCGTAAATAAACAAAATGGGGGTATGTTCTAAGAACTCACCCGTTGTCCTGAAATGTTCGTAGTGGTGTCCTGAATGCGCTGTCCGTATTGTTTGATGGCAAGTTGAAAGTTTTCTAAGAACTGTCTCGGTGTCCTGAAATGTTCGCAAATAAACAAAATGGGGGTGTGTTCTAAGAACACATGCGTTGTCCTGAAATGTTCGTAGGGGGTGTCCTAAGGACGCTGTCCGTATTGTTCGTTGTCGAGTTGTAAGTGTTCTAAGAACTCTCGTGGTGTCCTGAAATGTTCGCAGGGGGTGTCCTGAAGACGCTGTCCATATTGTTCGATGGCAAGTCGAAAGTGTTCTAAGAACACTCACGGTGTCCTGAAATTTTCGCAAATAAACAAAATGGGGGTGTTCTGAGGACGATGTCCGTATTGTTCGTTGTCAAGTTGAAAGTGTTCTAAGAACTCTTGCGTTGTCCTGAAATGTTCGCACATAAACAAAATGGGGGTGTGTTCTAAGAACACATGCGTTGTCCTGAAATGTTAGTAGGGGGTGTCCTGAGGACACTGTGCGTATTGTTCATTGCGAGTTGAAAGTGTTCTAAGAACTCTCGCGGTGTCCTGAAATGTTCGCAAATAAACAAAATGGGGATGTTCTGAGGACGCTGTCCATATTGTTCGTTGTCACGTTGAAAGTGTTCAAAGAACTCTTGCATTGTCCTGAAATGCTTGCACATAAACAAAATGGGGGTGTGTTCTAAGAACACACATTTTGTCCTGAAATGTTCGTCGGGGGTCTCCTGAAGACCCTGTCCGTATTGTTCGATGGCAAGTTGAAAGTGTTCTAAGAACTGTCTTGGTGTCCTGAAATGTTCGCAAATAAACAAAATGGGGGTGTGTTCTAAGAACACACGCTTTGTCCTGAAATGTTCGCAGGGGGTGCCCTGAGGACGCTGTCCGTATTGTTCGTTGTCGAGTTGAAAGTGTTCTAAGAACTCTCTTGGTGTCCTGAAATGTTCGCAGGGGGTGTCCTGAAGACGCTGTCCGTATTGTTCGATGGCAAGTCGAAAGTGTTCTAAGAACACTCGGGGTGTCCTGAAATGTTCGCACATAAACAAAATGGGGGTGTGTTCTAAGAACACAGGCGTTGTCCTGAAATGTTAGTAGGGGGTGTCCTGAGGACGCTGTGCGTATTGTTCTGTGGCAAGTTGAATGTGTTCTAAGAACTCTCGCGGTGTCCTGAAATGTTTGCAAATAAACAAAATGGGGGTGTTCTGAGGACGCTGTCCGTATTATTCGCTGTCAAGTTGAAAGTGTTCTAAGAACTCTCGCGTTGTCCTGAAATGTTCGCACATAAACAAAATGGGGGTGTGTTCTAAGAACACAGGCGTTGTCCTGAAATGTTAGTAGGGGGTGTCCTGAGGACGCTGTGCGTATTGTTCTGTGGCAAGTTGAATGTGTTCTAAGAACTCTCGCGGTGTCCTGAAATGTTTGCAAATAAAGAAAATAGGGGTGTTCTGATGACGCTGTCCATATTGTTCGTTGTCAAGTTGAAAGTGTTCTAAGAACTCCCGCATTGTCCTGAAATGTTCATAGGCGGTGTCCTGAAGACGCTGTCTGTATTGTTCGATGGCAAGTTGAAAGTGTTCTAAGAACTGTCTTGGTGGCCTGAAATGTTCGTAAATAAACAAAATGGGGGTGTGTTCTAAGAACTCACGCGTTGTCCTGAAATGTTCATAGGGGGTGTCCTAAAGGCACTGTCCATATTGTTCGATGGCAAGTTGAAAGTGTTCTAAGAACTGCGTCGGTGCACAGAAATGTTCGCAAATAAACAAAATGGGGGTGTGTTCTAGGAACACACGCGTTGTCCTGAAATGTTCGTAGGGGGTGTCCGGAGGACGCTGTCCGTATTGTTCGTTGTCGAGTTGAAAGTGTTCTAAGAACTCTCGTGGTGTCCTGAAATGTTCGCAGTGGGAGTCCTGAATACGCTGTCCGTATTGTTCGATGGCAAGTCGAAAGTGTTCTAAGAACTCTTGCGTTGTCCTGAAATGTTCACACATAAACAAAATGGGGGGGTGTTCTAAGAACACACGCGTGGTCCTGAAAAGTTAGTAGGGGGTGCCCTGAGGACGCTGTCCGTATTGTTCGTTGTCGAGTTGAAAGTGTTCTAAGAACTCTCGTGGTGTCCTGAAATGTTAGTAGGGGGGTGTGCTGAGGACGCTGTGCGTATTGTTCTGTGGCAAGTTGAATGTATTCTAAGAACTCTTGCGGTGTCCTGAAATGTTCGCAAATAAACAAAATGGGGGTGTTCTAATGACGCTGTCCATATTGTTCGTTGTCAAGTTGAAAGTGTTCTAAGAACTCTCGCATTGTCCTGAAATGTTCGTAGGGGGTGTCCTGAAGACGCTGTCCGTATTGTTCGATGGCAAGTTGAAAGTGTTCTAAGAACTGCCTCGGTGCCCTAAAATGTTCGCAAATAAACAAAATGGGGCTGTGTTCTAAGAACACACGCATTGTCCTGAAATGCTCGCAAATAAACAAAATGGGAATGTCCTGAGGACGCTGTCCGTATTGTTCGATGGCAAGTTGAAAGTGTTCTAAGAACTCTCGCGTTGTCCTGAAATGTTCGCACATAAACAAAATGGGGGTGTGTTCTAAGAACACACGCGTTGTCCTGAAATGTTAGTAGGGGGTGTCCTGAGGACGCTGTGCCTATTGTTCGTTGTCGAGTTGAAAGTGTTCTAAGAACTCTCGTGGTGTCCTGAAATGTTCGTAGGGGGTGTCCTGAACACGCTGTCCGTATTGTTCGATGGCAAGTTGAAAGTGTTCTAAGAACACTCTGGGTGTCCTGAAATGTTCGCAAATAAACATAATGGGAGTGTTCTGAGGACGCTGTCGGTATTTTTTGTTGTCAAGTTGAAAATCTTCTAAGAACTCTCGCGTTGTCCTGAAATGTTCGCACATCAACAAAATGGGGCTGTGTTCTAAGAACACACGCATTGTCCTGAAATGTTCGTAGGGGGTGTCCTGAGGACGCTGTCCGTATTGTTCGATTGCAAGTTGAAAGTGTTCTAAGAACTGTCTCAGTGTCCTGAAATGTTCGTAAATAAACAAAATGGGGGTGTGTTCTAAGAACTCACCCGTTGTCCTGAAATGTTCGTAGGGGGTGTCCTGAAGGTGCTGTCCGTATTGTTTGATGGCAAGTTGAAAGTGTTCTAAGAACTGTCTCGGTGTCCTGAAATGTTCGCAAATAAACAAAATGGGGTGTGTTCTAAGAACACACGCGTTGTCCTGATATGTTCATAGGGGGTGTCCTGAGGACGCTGTCCATATTGTTCGTTGTCGAGTTGAAAATGTTCTAAGAACTCTCGTGGTGTCCTGAAATGTTCGCAGGGGGTGTCCTGAAGACACTGTCCGTATTGTTCGATGGCAAGTGGAAAGTGTTCTTAGAACACTCGGGGTGTCCTGAAATGTTCGCACATAAACAAAATGGGGGTGTGTTCTAAGAACACATGCGTTGTCCTGAAATGTTAGTAGGGGGTGTCCTGAGGACACTGTGCGTATTGTTCGTTTTCGAGTTAAAAGTGTTCTAAGAACTCTTGCAGTGTCCTGAAATGTTCGCAAATAAACAAAATGGGGGTGTTCTGGGGACGCTGTCCGTATTGTTCGTTCTCAAGTTGAAAGTGTTCTAAGAACTCTTGCATTGTCCTGAAATGTTCACACATAAACAAAATGGGGGTTTGTTCTAAGAACACACGCGTGGTCCTGAAAAGTTAGTAGGGGGTGTCCTGAGGACGCTGTGCGTATTGTTCGTTGTCGAGTTGAAAGTGTTCTAAGAACACTCGCGGTGTCCTGAAATGTTCGTAGGGGGTGTCGTGAAGATGCTGTCCGTATTGTTCGATGGCAAGTTGAAAGTGTTCTAAGAACAGTCGGGGTGTCCTGAAATGTTCGCAAATAAACAAAATGGGGGTGTTCTGAGGACGCTGTCCGTATTTTTCGTTGTCAAGTTGAAAGTGTTCTAAGAACTCTTGCGTTGTCCTGAAATGTTCGCAAATGAACAAAATGGGGGTGTGTTCTAAGAACACACGCTTTATCCTGAAATGTTCGTAGGGGATGTCCTGAGGACGCTGTCCGTATTGTTCGTAAATAAACAAAATGGGGGTATTTTCTAAGAACTCACCTGTTGTCCTGAAATGTTCATAGGGGTGTCCTGAATGCGCTGTCCGTATTGTTTGATGGCAAGTTGAAAGTGTTCTAAGAACTGTCTCGGTGTCCTGAAATGTTCGCAAATAAACAAAATGGGGGTGTGTTCTAAGAACACACGCGTTGTCCTGAAATGTTCGTAGGGGGTGTCCTAAGGACGCTGTCCGTATTGTTCGTTGTCGAGTTGAAAGTGTTCTAAGAACTCTCGTGGTGTCCTGAAATGTTCGCAGGGGGTGTCCTGAAGACGCTGTCCATATTGTTCGATGGCAAGTCGAAAGTGTTCTAAGAACACTCACGGTGTCCTGAAATGTTCGCAAATAAACAAAATGGGGGTGTTCTGAGGACGCTGTCCGTATTGTTCGTTGTCAAGTTGAAAGTGTTCTAAGAACTCTAACGTTATCCTGAAATGTTCGCACATAAACAAAATGGGGGTGTGTTCTAAGAACACACGCGTTGTCCTGAAATGTTAGTAAGGGGGTGTCCTGAGGACGCTCTGCGTATTGTTCGTTGTCGAGTTGAAAGTGTTCTAAGAACTCTCGCAGTGTCCTGAAATGTTCGTAGGGGGTGTTGCGAAGATGCTGTCGTATTGTTCAATGGCAAGTTGAAAGTGTTCTAAGAACAGTCGGGGTGTCCTGAATTGTTCGCAAATAAAGAAAATGGCGGTGTTCTGAGGACGCTGTCCGTATTTTTCGTTGTCAAGTTGAAAGTGTTCTAAGAACTCTCGCGTTGTCCTGAAATGTTCACACATAAACAAAATGGAGGTGTGTTCTAAGAACATACGCATTGTCCTGAAATGTTCGTAGGGGGTGTCCTGAGAACGCTGTCCGTATTGTTCTATGTTGAGCTGAAAGTGTTATAAGAACTCTCGCTGTGTCCTGAAATGTTGGTCAGGGGTGTCCTGAGGACCCTGTCCGTATTGTTCGATGGCAAGTTGAAAGTGTTCTAAGAACTGTCTCAGTGTCCTGAAATGTTCGTAAATAAACAAAATGGGGGTGTGTTCTAAGAACTCATCCGTTGTCCTGAAATGTTCGTAGGGGGTGTCCTGAAGGTGCTGTCCGTATTGTTTGATGGCAAGTTGAAAGTGTTCTAAGAACTGTCTCGGTGTCCTGAAATGTTCACAAATAAACAAAATGGGGTGTGTTCTAAGAACACACGCGTTGTCCTGATATGTTCATAGGGGGTGTCCTGAGGACGCTGTCCATATTGTTCGTTGTCGAGTTGAAAATGTTCTAAGAACTCTCGTGGTGTCCTGAAATGTTCGCAGGGGGTGTCCTGAAGACGCTGTACATATTGTTCGATGGCAAGTCGAAAGTGTTCTAAGAACACTCACGGTGTCCTGAAATAATCGCAAATAAACAAAATGGGGGTGTTCTGAGGACGCTGTCCGTATTGTTCGTTGTCAAGTTGAAAGTGTTCTAAGAACTCTAACGTTATCCTGAAATGTTCGCACATAAACAAAATGGGGGTGTGTTCTAAGAACACACGCGTTGTCCTGAAATGTTAGTAAGGGGGTGTCCTGAGGACGCTCTGCGTATTGTTCGTTGTCGAGTTGAAAGTGTTCTAAGAACTCTCGCAGTGTCCTGAAATGTTCGTAGGGGGTGTTGCGAAGATGCTGTCGTATTGTTCAATGGCAGGTTGAAAGTGTTCTAAGAACAGTCGGGGTGTCCTGAATTGTTCGCAAATAAAGAAAATGGGGGTGTTCTGAGGACGCTGTCCGTATTTTTCATTGTCAAGTTGAAAGTGTTCTAAGAACTCTCGCGTTGTCCTGAAATGTTCACACATAAACAAAATGGAGGTGTGTTCTAAGAACATACGCATTGTCCTGAAATGTTCGTAGGGGGTGTCCTGAGAACGCTGTCCGTATTGTTCTATGTCGAGCTGAAAGTGTTATAAGAACTCTCGCTGTGTCCTGAAATGTTCGTCAGGGGTGTCCTGAGGACCCTGTCCGTATTGTTCGATGGCAAGTTGAAAGTGTTCTAAGAACTGTCTCAGTGTCCTGAAATGTTCGTAAATAAACAAAATGGGGGTGTGTTCTAAGAACTCATCCGTTGTCCTGAAATGTTCGTAGGGGGTGTCCTGAAGGTGCTGTCCGTATTGTTTGATGGCAAGTTGAAAGTGTTCTAAGAACTGTCTCGGTGTCCTGAAATGTTCACAAATAAACAAAATGGGGTGTGTTCTAAGAACACACGCGTTGTCCTGATATGTTCATAGGGGGTGTCCTGAGGACGCTGTCCATATTGTTCGTTGTCGAGTTGAAAATGTTCTAAGAACTCTCGTGGTGTCCTGAAATGTTCGCAGGGGGTGTCCTGAAGACACTGTCCGTATTGTTCGATGGCAAGTTGAAAGTGTTCTAAGAACTCTCGCGGTGTCCTGAAATGTTCGCAAATAAACAAAATGGGGATGTTCTGAGGACGCTGTCCATATTGTTCGTTGTCACGTTGAAAGTGTTCAAAGAACTCTTGCATTGTCCTGAAATGCTTGCACATAAACAAAATGGGTGTGTGTTCTAAGAACACACGTTTTGTCCTGAAATGTTAGTAGGGGGTGTCCTGACGACGCTGTCCGTATTGTTCGTTGTCGAGTTGAAAGTGTTCTAAGAACTCTCGCGGTGTCCTGAAATGTTCGTCGGGGGTCTCCTGAAGACGCTGTCCGTATTGTTCGATGGCAAGTTGAAAGTGTTCTAAGAACTGTCTTGGTGTCCTGAAATGTTCGCAAATAAACAAAATGGGGGTGTGTTCTAAGAACACACGCTTTGTCCTGAAATGTTCGCAGGGGGTGCCCTGAGGACGCTGTCCGTATTGTTCGTTGTCGAGTTGAAAGTGTTCTAAGAACTCTCTTGGTGTGCTGAAATGTTCGCAGGGGGTGTCCTGAAGACGCTGTCCGTATTGTTCGATGGCAAGTCGAAAGTGTTCTAAGAACACTCGGGGTGTCCTGAAATGTTCGCACATAAACAAAATGGGGGTGTGTTCTAAGAACACAGGCGTTGTCCTGAAATGTTAGTAGGGGGTGTCCTGAGGACGCTGTGCGTATTGTTCTCTGGCAAAGTGAATGTGTTCTAAGAACTCTCGCGGTGTCCTGAAATGTTTGCAAATAAACAAAATGGGGGTGTTCTGAGGACGCTGTCCGTATTATTCGCTGTCAAGTTGAAAGTGTTCTAAGAACTCTCGCGTTGTCCTGAAATGTTCGCACATAAACAAAATGGGGGTGTGTTCTAAGAACACAGGCGTTGTCCTGAAATGTTAGTAGGGGGTGTCCTGAGGACGCTGTGCGTATTGTTCTGTGGCAAGTTGAATGTGTTCTAAGAACTCTCGCGGTGTCCTGAAATGTTTGCAAATAAAGAAAATGGGGGTGTTCTGATGACGCTGTCCATATTGTTCGTTGTCAAGTTGAAAGTGTTCTAAGAACTCTCGCATTGTCCTGAAATGTTCATAGGCGGTGCCCTGAAGACGCTGTCCGTATTGTTCGATGGCAAGTTGAAAGTGTTCTAAGAACTTTCTTGGTGGCCTGAAATGTTCGTAAATAAACAAAATGGGGGTGTGTTCTAAGAACTCACGCGTTGTCCTGAAATGTTCATAGGGGGTGTCCTAAAGGCACTGTCCATATTGTTCGATGGCAAGTTGAAAGTGTTCTAAGAACTGCGTCGGTGCACAGAAATGTTCGCAAATAAACAAAATGGGGGTGTGTTCTAGGAACACACGCGTTGTCCTGAAATGTTCGTAGGGGGTGTCCGGAGGACGCTGTCCGTATTGTTCGTTGTCGAGTTGAAAGTGTTCTAAGAACTCTCGTGGTGTCCTGAAATGTTCGCAGTGGGTGTCCTGAATACGCTGTCCGTATTGTTCGATGGCAAGTCAAAAGTGTTCTAAGAACTCTTGCGTTGTCCTGAAATGTTCACACATAAACAAAATGGGGGGGTGTTCTAAGAACACACGCGTGGTCCTGAAAAGTTAGTAGGGGGTGCCCTGAGGACGCTGTCCGTATTGTTCGTTGTCGAGTTGAAAGTGTTCTAAGATCTCTCGTGGTGTCCTGAAATGTTAGTAGGGGGTGTGCTGAGGACGCTGTGCGTATTGTTCTGTGGCAAGTTGAATGTATTCTAAGAACTCTTGCGGTGTCCTGAAATGTTCGCAAATAAACAAAATGGGGGTGTTCTAATGACGCTGTCCATATTGTTCGTTGTCAAGTTGAAAGTGTTCTAAGAACTCTCGCATTGTCCTGAAATGTTCGTAGGGGGTGTCCTGAAGACGCTGTCCGTATTGTTCGATGGCAAGTTGAAAGTGTTCTAAGAACTGCCTCGGTGCCCTAAAATGTTCGCAAATAAACAAAATGGGGCTGTGTTCTAAGAACACACGCATTGTCCTGAAATGCTCGCAAATAAACAAAATGGGAATGTCCTGAGGACGCTGTCCGTATTGTTCGATGGCAAGTTGAAAGTGTTCTAAGAACTCTCGCGTTGTCCTGAAATGTTCGCACATAAACAAAATGGGGGTGTGTTCTAAGAACACACGCGTTGTCCTGAAATGTTAGTAGGGGGTGTCCTGAGGACGCTGTGCCTATTGTTCGTTGTCGAGTTGAAAGTGTTCTAAGAACTCTCGTGGTGTCCTGAAATGTTCGTAGGGGGTGTCCTGAACACGCTGTCCGTATTGTTCGATGGCAAGTTGAAAGTGTTCTAAGAACACTCTGGGTGTCCTGAAATGTTCGCAAATAAACATAATGGGAGTGTTCTGAGGACGCTGTCGGTATTTTTCGTTGTCAAGTTGAAAGTCTTCTAAGAACTCTCGCGTTGTCCTGAAATGTTCGCACATAAACAAAATGGGGCTGTGTTCTAAGAACACACGCATTGTCCTGAAATGTTCGTAGGGGGTGTCCTGAGGGCGCTGTCCGTATTGTTCGATTGCAAGTTGAAAGTGTTCTAAGAACTGTCTCAGTGTCCTGAAATGTTCGTAAATAAACAAAATGGGGGTGTGTTCTAAGAACTCACCCGTTGTCCTGAAATGTTCGTAGGGGGTGTCCTGAAGGTGCTGTCCGTATTGTTTGATGGCAAGTTGAAAGTGTTCTAAGAACTGTCTCGGTGTCCTGAAATGTTCGCAAATAAACAAAATGGGGTGTGTTCTAAGAACACACGCGTTGTCCTGATATGTTCATAGGGGGTGTCCTGAGGACCCTGTCCATATTGTTCGTTGTCGAGTTGAAAATGTTCTAAGAACTCTCGTGGTGTCCTGAAATGTTCGCAGGGGGTGTCCTGAAGACACTGTCCGTATTGTTCGATGGCAAGTGGAAAGTGTTCTTAGAACACTCGGGGTGTCCTGAAATGTTCGCACATAAACAAAATGGGGGTGTGTTCTAAGAACACATGCGTTGTCCTGAAATGTTAGTAGGGGGTGTCCTGAGGACACTGTGCGTATTGTTCGTTGTCGAGTTAAAAGTGTTCTAAGAACTCTTGCGGTGTCCTGAAATGTTTGGGGACGCTGTCCGTATTGTTCGTTCTCAAGTTGAAAGTGTTCTAAGAACTCTTGCGTTGTCCTGAAATGTTCACACATAAACAAAATGGGGGTGTGTTCTAAGAACACACGCGTGGTCCTGAAAAGTTAGTAGGGGGTGTCCTGAGGACGCTGTGCGTATTGTTCGTTGTCGAGTTGAAAGTGTTCTAAGAACTCTCGCGGTGTCCTGAAATGTTCGTAGGGGGTGTCGTGAAGATGCTGTCCATATTGTTCGATGGCAAGTTGAAAGTGTTCTAAGAACAGTCGGGGTGTCCTGAAATGTTCGCAAATAAACAAAATGGGGGTGTTCTGAGGACGCTGTCCGTATTTTTCGTTGTCAAGTTGAAAGTGTTCTAAGAACTCTTGCGTTGTCCTGAAATGTTCGCAAATGAACAAAATGGGGGTGTGTTCTAAGAACACACGCTTTATCCTGAAATGTTCGTAGGGGATGTCCTGAGGACGCTGTCCGTATTGTTCGTAAATAAACAAAATGGGGGTGTGTTCTAAGAACTCACCCGTTGTCCTGAAATGTTCGTAGGGGTGTCCTGAATGCGCTGTCCGTATTGTTTGATGGCAAGTTGAAAGTGTTCTAAGAACTGTCTCGGTGTCCTGAAATGTTCGCAAATAAACAAAATGGGGGTGTGTTCTAAGAACACACGCGTTGTCCTGAAATGTTCGTAGGGGGTGTCCTAAGGACGCTGTCCGTATTGTTCGTTGTCGAGTTGAAAGTGTTCTAAGAACTCTCGTGGTGTCCTGAAATGTTCGCAGGGGGTGTCCTGAAGACGCTGTCCATATTGTACGATGGCAAGTCGAAAGTGTTCTAAGAACACTCACGGTGTCCTGAAATGTTCGCAAATAAACAAAATGGGGGTGTTCTGAGGACGCTGTCCGTATTGTTCGTTGTCAAGTTGAAAGTGTTCTAAGAACTCTAACGTTATCCTGAAATGTTCGCACATAAACAAAATGGGGGTGTGTTCTAAGAACACACGCGTTGTCCTGAAATGTTAGTAAGGGGGTGTCCTGAGGACGCTCTGCGTATTGTTCGTTGTCGAGTTGAAAGTGTTCTAAGAACTCTCGCAGTGTCCTGAAATGTTCGTAGGGGGTGTTGTGAAGATGCTGTCGTATTGTTCAATGGCAAGTTGAAAGTGTTCTAAGAACAGTCGGGGTGTCCTGAATTGTTCGCAAATAAAGAAAATGGGGGTGTTCTGAGGACGCTGTCCGTATTTTTCGTTGTCAAGTTGAAAGTGTTCTAAGAACTCTCGCGTTGTCCTGAAATGTTCACACATAAACAAAATGGAGGTGTGTTCTAAGAACATACGCATTGTCCTGAAATGTTCGTAGGGGGTGTCCTGAGAACGCTGTCCGTATTGTTCGTTGTCGAGTTGAAAGTGTTATAAGAACTCTCGCTGTGTCCTGAAATGTTCGTCAGGGGTGTCCTGAGGACCCTGTCCGTATTGTTCGATGGCAAGTTGAAAGTGTTCTAAGAACTGTCTCAGTGTCCTGAAATGTTCGTAAATAAACAAAATGGGGGTGTGTTCTAAGAACTCACCCGTTGTCCTGAAATGTTCGTAGGGGGTGTCCTGAAGGTGCTGTCCGTATTGTTTGATGGCAAGTTGAAAGTGTTCTAAGAACTGTCTCGGTGTCCTGAAATGTTCGCAAATAAACAAAATGGGGTGTGTTCTAAGAACACACGCGTTGTCCTGATATGTTCATAGGGGGTGTCCTGAGGACGCTGTCCATATTGTTCGTTGTCGAGTTGAAAATGTTCTAAGAACTCTCGTGGTGTCCTGAAATGTTCGCAGGGGGTGTCCTGAAGACACTGTCCGTATTGTTCGATGGCAAGTGGAAAGTGTTCTTAGAACACTCGGGGTGTCCTGAAATGTTCGCAAATAAACAAAATGGAGGTGTTCTGAGGACGATGTCCGTATTGTTCATTGTCAAGTTGAAAGTGTTCTAAGAACTCTTGCGTTGTCCTGAAATGTTCGCACATAAACAAAATGGGGGTGTGTTCTAAGAACACATGCGTTGTCCTGAAATGTTAGTAGGGGGTGTCCTGAGGACACTGTGCGTATTGTTCGTTGTCGAGTGTAAAGTGTTCTAAGAACTCTTGCTGTGTCCTGAAATGTTCGCAAATAAACTAAATGGGGGTGTTCTGAGGACGCTGTCCGTATTGTTCGTTCTCAAGTTGAAAGTGTTCTAAGAACTCTTGCGTTGTCCTGAAATGTTCACACATAAACAAAATGGGGGTGTGTTCTAAGAACACACGCATGGTCCTGAAAAGTTAGTAGGGGGTGTCCTGAGGACGCTGTGCGTATTGTTCGTTGTCGAGTTGAAAGTGTTCTAAGAACTCTCGCGGTGTCCTGAAATGTTCGTAGGGGGTGTCGTGAAGATGCTGTCCGTATTGTTCGATGGCAAGTTGAAAGTGTTCTAAGAACAGTCGGGGTGTCCTGAAATGTTCGCAAATAAAGAAAATGGGGGTGTTCTGAGGACGCTGTCCGTATTTTTCGTTGTCAAGTTGAAAGTGTTCTAAGAACTCTCGCATTGTCCTGAAATGTTCGTAGGGGGTGTCCTGAAGACGCTGTCCGTATTGTTCGATGGCAAGTTGAAAGTGTTCTAAGAACTGCCTCGGTGCCCTAAAATGTTCGCAAATAAACAAAATGGGGCTGTGTTCTAAGAACACACGCATTGTCCTGAAATGCTCGCAAATAAACAAAATGGGAATGTCCTGAGGACGCTGTCCGTATTGTTCGATGGCAAGTTGAAAGTGTTCTAAGAACTCTCGCGTTGTCCTGAAATGTTCGCACATAAACAAAATGGGGGTGTGTTCTAAGAACACACGCGTTGTCCTGAAATGTTAGTAGGGGGTGTCCTGAGGACGCTGTACCTATTGTTCGTTGTCGAGTTGAAAGTGTTCTAAGAACTCTCGTGGTGTCCTGAAATGTTCGTAGGGGGTGTCCTGAACACGCTGTCCGTATTGTTCGATGGCAAGTTGAAAGTGTTCTAAGAACACTCTGGGTGTCCTGAAATGTTCGCAAATAAACATAATGGGAGTGTTCTGAGGACGCTGTTGGTATTTTTCGTTGTCAAGTTGAAAGTCTTCTAAGAACTCCCGCGTTGTCCTGAAATGTTCGCACATAAACAAAATGGGGCTGTGTTCTAAGAACACACGCATTGTCCTGAAATGTTCGTAGGGGGTGTCCTGAGGACGCTGTCCGTATTGTTCGATTGCAAGTTGAAAGTGTTCTAAGAACTGTCTCAGTGTCCTGAAATGTTTGTAAATAAACAAAATGAGGGTGTGTTCTAAGAACTCACCCGTTGTCCTGAAATGTTCGTAGGGGGTGTCCTGAAGGTGCTGTCCGTATTGTTTGATGGCAAGTTGAAAGTGTTCTAAGAACTGTCTCGGTGTCCTGAAATGTTCGCAAATAAACAAAATGGGGTGTGTTCTAAGAACACACGCGTTGTCCTGATATGTTCACAGGGGGTGTCCTGAGGACGCTGTCCATATTGTTCGTTGTCGAGTTGAAAATGTTCTAAGAACTCTCGTGGTGTCCTGAAATGTTCGCAGGGGGTGTCCTGAAGACACTGTCCGTATTGTTCGATGGCAAGTGGAAAGTGTTCTTAGAACACTCGGGGTGTCCTGAAATGTTCGCACATAAACAAAATGGGGGTGTGTTCTAAGAACACATGCGTTGTCCTGAAATGTTAGTAGGGGGTGTCCTGAGGACACTGTGTATTGTTCGTTGTCGAGTTAAAAGTGTTCTAAGAACTCTTGCGGTGTCCTGAAATGTTTGGGGACGCTGTCCGTATTGTTCGTTCTCAAGTTGAAAGTGTTCTAAGAACTCTTGCGTTGTCCTGAAATGTTCACACATAAACAAAATGGGGGTGTGTTCTAAGAACACACGCGTGGTCCTGAAAAGTTAGTAGGGGGTGTCCTGAGGACGCTGTCCGTATTGTTCGTTGTCGAGTTGAAAGTGTTCTAAGAACTCTCGTGGTGTCCTGAAATGTTCGCAGGGGGTGTCCTGAAGACGCTGTCCATATTGTTCGATGGCAAGTCGAAAGTGTTCTAAGAACACTCACGGTGTCCTGAAATGTTCGCAAATAAACAAAATGGGGGTGTTCTGAGGACGCTGTCCGTATTGTTCGTTGTCAAGTTGAAAGTGTTCTAAGAACTCTAACGTTATCCTGAAATGTTCGCACATAAACAAAATGGGGGTGTGTTCTAAGAACACACGCGTTGTCCTGAAATGTTAGTAAGGGGGTGTCCTGAGGACGCTCTGCGTATTGTTCGTTGTCGAGTTGAAAGTGTTCTAAGAACTCTCGCAGTGTCCTGAAATGTTCGTAGGGGGTGTTGTGAAGATGCTGTCGTATTGTTCAATGGCAAGTTGAAAGTGTTCTAAGAACAGTCGGGGTGTCCTGAATTGTTCGCAAATAAAGAAAATGGGGGTGTTCTGAGGACGCTGTCCGTATTTTTCGTTGTCAAGTTGAAAGTGTTCTAAGAACTCTCGCGTTGTCCTGAAATGTTCACACATAAACAAAATGGAGGTGTGTTCTAAGAACATACGCATTGTCCTGAAATGTTCGTAGGGGGTGTCCTGAGAACGCTGTCCGTATTGTTCGTTGTCGAGTTGAAAGTGTTATAAGAACTCTCGCTGTGTCCTGAAATGTTCGTCAGGGGTGTCCTGAGGACCCTGTCCGTATTGTTCGATGGCAAGTTGAAAGTGTTCTAAGAACTGTCTCAGTGTCCTGAAATGTTCGTAAATAAACAAAATGGGGGTGTGTTCTAAGAACTCACCCGTTGTCCTGAAATGTTCGTAGGGGGTGTCCTGAAGGTGCTGTCCGTATTGTTTGATGGCAAGTTGAAAGTGTTCTAAGAACTGTCTCGGTGTCCTGAAATGTTCGCAAATAAACAAAATGGGGTGTGTTCTAAGAACACACGCGTTGTCCTGATATGTTCATAGGGGGTGTCCTGAGGACGCTGTCCATATTGTTCGTTGTCGAGTTGAAAATGTTCTAAGAACTCTCGTGGTGTCCTGAAATGTTCGCAGGGGGTGTCCTGAAGACACTGTCCGTATTGTTCGATGGCAAGTGGAAAGTGTTCTTAGAACACTCGGGGTGTCCTGAAATGTTCGCAAATAAACAAAATGGAGGTGTTCTGAGGACGATGTCCGTATTGTTCATTGTCAAGTTGAAAGTGTTCTAAGAACTCTTGCGTTGTCCTGAAATGTTCGCACATAAACAAAATGGGGGTGTGTTCTAAGAACACATGCGTTGTCCTGAAATGTTAGTAGGGGGTGTCCTGAGGACACTGTATGTATTGTTCGTTGTTGAGTGTAAAGTGTTCTAAGAACTCTTGCTGTGTCCTGAAATGTTCGCAAATAAACTAAATGGGGGTGTTCTGAGGACGCTGTCCGTATTGTTCGTTCTCAAGTTGAAAGTGTTCTAAGAACTCTTGCGTTGTCCTGAAATGTTCACACATAAACAAAATGGGGGTGTGTTCTAAGAACACACGCATGGTCCTGAAAAGTTAGTAGGGGGTGTCCTGAGGACGCTGTGCGTATTGTTCGTTGTCGAGTTGAAAGTGTTCTAAGAACTCTCGCGGTGTCCTGAAATGTTCGTAGGGGGTGTCGTGAAGATGCTGTCCGTATTGTTCGATGGCAAGTTGAAAGTGTTCTAAGAACAGTCGGGGTGTCCTGAAATGTTCGCAAATAAAGAAAATGGGGGTGTTCTGAGGACGCTGTCCGTATTTTTCATTGTCAAGTTGAAAGTGTTCTAAGAACTCTCGCGTTGTCCTGAAATGTTCGCATATAAACAAAATGGAGGTGTGTTCTAAGAACACACGCATTGTCCTGAAATGTTCGTAGGGGTGTCCTGAGAACGCTGTCCGTATTGTTCGTTGTCGAGTTGAAAGTGTTATAAGAACTCTCGCTGTGTCCTGAAATGTTCGTCGGGGGTGTCCTGAGGACCCTGTCCATATTGTTCGTTGTCGAGTTGAAAATGTTCTAAGAACTCTCGTGGTGTCCTGAAATGTTCGCAGGGGGTGTCCTGAAGACACTGTCCGTATTGTTTGATGGCAAGTTGAAAGTGTTCTAAGAACTGTCTCGGTGTCCTGAAATGTTCGCAAATAAACAAAATGGGGGGTGTTCTAAGAACACACGCGTTGTCCTCATATGTTCATAGGGGGTGTCCTGAGGACGCTGTACATATTGTTCGTTGTCGAGTTGAAAATGTTCTAAGAACTCTCGTGGTGTCCTGAAATGTTCGCAGGGGGTGTCCTGAAGACACTGTCCGTATTGTTCGATGACAAGTGGAAAGTGTTCTTAGAACAATCGGGGTGTCCTGAAATGTTTGCAAATAAACAAAATGGAGGTGTTCTGAGGACGATGTCCGTATTGTTCGTTGTCAAGTTGAAAGTGTTCTAAGAACTCTTACGTTGTCCTGAAATGTTCGCACATAAACAAAATGGGGGTGTGTTCTAAGAACACATGCGTTGTCCTGAAATGTTAGTAGGGGGTGTCCTGAGGACACTGTGCGTATTGTTCGTTGTCGAGTTAAAAGTGTTCTAAGAACTCTTGCGGTGTCCTGAAATGTTCGCAAATAAACAAAATGGGGGTGTTCTGAGGACGCTGTCCGTATTGTTCGTTCTCAAGTTGAAAGTGTTCTAAGAACTCTTGCGTTGTCCTGAAATGTTCACACATTAACAAAATGGGGGTGTGTTCTAAGAACACACGGGTGGTCCTGAAAGTTAGTAGGGGGTGTCCTGAGGACGCTGTGCGTATTGTTCGTTGTCGAGTTGAAAGTGTTCTAAGAACTCTCGCGGTGTCCTGAAATGTTCGTAGGGGGTGTCGTGAAGATGCTGTCCGTATTGTTCGATGGCAAGTTGAAAGTGTTCTAAGAACAGTCGGGGTGTCCTGAAATGTTCGCAAATAAACAAAATGGGGGTGATCTGAGGACGCTGTCCGTATTTTTCGTTGTCAAGTTGAAAGTGTTCTAAGAACTCTTGCGTTGTCCTGAAATGTTCGCAAATGAACAAAATGGGGGGGTGTTCTAAGAACACACGCTTTATCCTGAAATGTTCGTAGGGGATGTCCTGAGGACGCTGTCCGTATTGTTCGTAAATAAACAAAATGGGGGTGTGTTCTAAGAACTCACCCGTTGTCCTGAAATGTTCGTAGGGGTGTCCTGAATGCGCTGTCCGTAATGTTTGATGGCAAGTTGAAAGTGTTCTAAGAACTGTCTCGGTGTCCTGAAATGTTCGCAAATAAACAAAATGGGGGTGTGTTCTAAGAACACACGCGTTGTCCTGAAATGTTTGTAGGGGGTGTCCTAAGGACGCTGTCCGTATTGTTTGTTGTCGAGTTGAAAATGTTCTAAGAACTCTCGTGGTGTCCTGAAATGTTTGCAGGGGGTGTCCTGAAGACGCTGTCCGTATTGTTCGATGGCAAGTCGAAAGTGTTCTAAGAACACTCGCGGTGTCCTGAAATGTTCGCAAATAAACAAAATGGGGGTGTTCTGAGGACGCTGTCCGTATTGTTCGTTGTCAAGTTGAAAGTGTTCTAAGAACTCTAACGTTGTCCTGAAATGTTTGCACATAAACAAAATGGGGGTGTGTTCTAAGAACACACGCGTTGTCCTGAAATGTTAGTAAGGGGGTGTCCTGAGGACGCTCTGCGTATTGTTCGTTGTTGAGTTGAAAGTTTTTTAAGAACTCTCGCAGTGTCCTGAAATGTTCGTAGGGGGTGTTGTGAAGATGCTGTCGTATTGTTCGATGGCAAGTTGAAAGTGTTCTAAGAACAGTCGGGGTGTCCTGAATTGTTCGCAAATAAAGAAAATGGGGGTGTTCTGAGGACGCTGTCCGTATTTTTCGTTGTCAAGTTGAAAGTGTTCTAAGAACTCTTGCGTTGTCCTGAAATGTTCACACATAAACAAAATGGAGGTGTGTTCTAAGAACACACGCATTGTCCTGAAATGTTCGTAGGGGGTGTCCTGAGAACGCTGTCCGTATTGTTCGTTGTCGAGTTGAAAGTGTTATAAGAACTCTCGTTGTGTCCTGAAATGTTCGTCGGGGGTGTCCTGAGGACCCTGTCCGTATTGTTCGATGGCAAGTTGAAAGTGTTCTAAGAACTCTCTCGTTGTCCTAAAATGTTCGTAGGGGGTCTCCTGAAGACGCTGTCCGTATTGTTCGATGGCAAGTTGAAAGTGTTCTAAGAACTGTCGCGGTGTCCTGAAATGTTCGCAAATAAACAAAATGGGGGTGTTCTGGGGACGCTGTCCGTGTTGTCCTGTGGCAAGTTGAATGTGTTCTAAGAACACTTGGGGTGTCCTGAAATGTTCGCAAATAAACAAAATGGGGGTGTTCTGATGCCGCTGTCCGTATTGTTCGTTGTCAAGTTGAAAGTGTTCTAAGAACTCTCGCATTGTCCTGAAATGTTCGTAGGGGGTGTCCTGAAGACGCTGTCCCTATTGTTCGATGGCAAGTCTAAAGTGTTCTAAGAACTCACGCGTTGTCCTGAAATTTTCTGAAATGTTCGTAGGGGGTGTCCTGAAGGCGCTGTCCGTATTGTTCGATGGCAAGTTGAAAGTGTTCTAAGAACTGTCTCTGTGTCCTGAAATGTTCGCAAATAAACAAAATAGGGGTGTGTTCTAAGAACACATGCTTTATCCTGAAATGTTCGTAGGGGATGCCCTGAGGACGCTGCCCGTATTGTTCGTTGTCGAGTTGAAAGTGTTCTAAGAACTCTCGTGGTGTCCTGAAATGTTTTCAGGGGGTGTCCTGAAGACGCTGTCCGTATTTTTCGATGGCAAGTCGAAAGTGTTCTAAGAACACTCGGGGTATCCTGAAATGTTCGCGCATAAACAAAATAGGGGTGTGTTCTAAGAACACACGCATTGTCCTGAAATGTTAGTAGGGGGTTTCCTGAGGACGCTGTGCGTATTGTTCGTTGTCGAGTTGAAAGTGTTCTAAGAACTCTCGCGGTGTCCTGAAATGTTCGTAGGGGGTGTCCTGACGACGCTGTCCGTATTGTTCGTTGTCGAGTTGAAAGTGTTCTAAGAACTCTCGTGGTGTCCTGAAATGTTTGCAGGGGGTGTCCTGAAGACGCTGTCCGTATTGTTCGATGGCAAGTCGAAAGTGTTCTAAGAACACTCGCGGTGTCCTGAAATGTTCGCAAATAAACAAAATGGGGGTGTTCTGAGGACGCTGTCCGTATTGTTCGTTGTCAAGTTGAAAGTGTTCTAAGAACTCTAACGTTGTCCTGAAATGTTTGCACATAAACAAAATGGGGGTGTGTTCTAAGAACACACGCGTTGTCCTGAAATGTTAGTAAGGGGGTGTCCTGAGGACGCTCTGCGTATTGTTCGTTGTCGAGTTGAAAGTTTTCTAAGAACTCTCGCAGTGTCCTGAAATGTTCGTAGGGGGTGTTGTGAAGATGCTGTCGTATTGTTCGATGGCAAGTTGAAAGTGTTCTAAGAACAGTCGGGGTGTCCTGAATTGTTCGCAAATAAAGAAAATGGGGGTGTTCTGAGGACGCTGTCCATATTTTTCGTTGTCAAGTTGAAAGTGTTCTAAGAACTCTTGCGTTGTCCTGAAATGTTCACACATAAACAAAATGGAGGTGTGTTCTAAGAACACACGCATTGTCCTGAAATGTTCGTAGGGGGTGTCCTGAGAACGCTGTCCGTATTGTTCGTTGTCGAGTTGAAAGTGTTATAAGAACTCTCGTTGTGTCCTGAAATGTTCGTCGGCGGTGTCCTGAGGACCCTGTCCGTATTGTTCGATGGCAAGTTGAAAGTGTTCTAAGAACTCTCTCGTTGTCCTAAAATGTTCGTAGGGGGTCTCCTGAAGACGCTGTCCGTATTGTTCGATGGCAAGTTGAAAGGGTTCTAAGAACTGTCGCGGTGTCCTGAAATGTTCGCAAATAAACAAAATGGGGGTGTTCTGGGGACGCTGTCAGTGTTGTCCTGTGGCAAGTTGAATGTGTTCTAAGAACACTTGGGGTGTCCTGAAATGTTCGCAAATAAACAAAATGGGGGTGTTCTGATGCCGCTGTCCGTATTGTTCGTTGTCAAGTTGAAAGTGTTCTAAGAACTCTCGCATTGTCCTGAAATGTTCGTAGGGGGTGTCCTGAAGACGCTGTCCCTATTGTTCGATGGCAAGTCTAAAGTGTTCTAAGAACTTTCTTGGTGTCCTGAAATGTTCGTATTAAACAAAATAGGGGTGTGTTCTAAGAACTCACGCGTTGTCCTGAAATTTTCTGAAATGTTCGTTGGGGGTGTCCTGAAGGCGCTGTCCGTATTGTTCGATGGCAAGTTGAAAGTATTCTAAGAACTGTCTCTGTGTCCTGAAATGTTCGCAAATAAACAAAATAGGGGTGTGTTCTAAGAATACATGCTTTATCCTGAAATGTTCGTAGGGGATGCCCTGAGGACGCTGCCCGTATTGTTCGTTGTCGAGTTGAAAGTGTTCTAAGAACTCTCGTGGTGTCCTGAAATGTTTGCAGGGGGTGTCCTGAAGACGCTGTCTGTATTTTTCGATGGCAAGTCGAAAGTGTTCTAAGAACACTCGGGGTATCCTAAAATGTTCGCGCATAAACAAAATAGGGGTGTGTTCTAAGAACACACGCATTGTCCTGAAATGTTAGTAGGGGGTTTCCTGAGGACGCTGTGCGTATTGTTCGTTGTCGAGTTGAAAGTGTTCTAAGAACTCTCGCGGTGTCCTGAAATGTTCGTAGGGGGTGTCCTGACGACGCTGTGCGTATTGTTCGTTGTCGAGTTGAAAGTGTTTTAAGAACTCTCGCGGTGTCCTGAAATGTTCGTAGGGGGTGTCCTGAAGACGCTGTCCGTATTGTTCAATGGCAAGTTGAAAGTGTTCTAAGAACTGTCTCGGTGTCCTGAAATGTTCGTAAATAAACAAAATGGGGGTGTGTTCTAAGAACTCACGCGTTGTCCTGAAATGTTCGTAGGGGGTGTCCTGAAGGCGCTGTCCGTATTGTTCGATGGCAAGTTGAAAGTGTTCTAAGAACTGTCTCGGTGTCCTGAAATGTTCGCAAATAAACAAAATGGGGGTGTGTTCTAAGAACACATGCGTTGGCCTGAAATGCTCGTAGGGGGTGTCCTGAGGACGCTGTCCGTATTGTTTGTTGTCGAGTTGAAAGTGTTCTAAGAACTCTCGTGGTGTCCTGAAAAGTTTGCAGGGGGTGTCCTGTAGACACTGTCCGTATTGTTCGATGGCAAGTCGAAAGTGTTCTAAGAACACACGCGTTGTCCTGAAATGTTCGTCGGGGGTGTCCTGAGGACCCTGTCCGTATTGTTCGATGGCAAGTTGAAAGTGTTCTAAGAACTCTCGCGTTGTCCTAAGATGTTCTTAGGGGGTCTCCTGAAGACGCTGTCCGTATTGTTCGATGGCAAGTTGAAAGTGTCCTAACAACTGTCTTGGTGTCCTGAAATGTTCGCAAATAAACAAAATGGGGGTGTTCTGAGGATGCTGTCCGTATTATTCGCTGTCAAGTTGAAAGTGTTCTAAGAACTCTCGTGGTGTCCTGAAATGTTCGCAGGGGGTGTCCTGAAGACGTTGTACGTATTGTTCGATGGCAAGTTGAAAGTGTTCTAAGAACACTCGGGGTTCCTGAAATGTTCGCAAATAAACAAAATGGCGGTGTTCTGAGGACGCTGTCCGTATTGTTCGCTGTCAAGTTGAAAGTGTTCTAAGAACACAAGCGTTGTCCTGAAATGTTCGTAGGGGGTGTCCTGAGGACGCTGTCCGTATTGTTCGATGGCAAGTTGAAAGTGTTCTAAGAACTCTCGTGGTGTCCTGAAATGTTCGCAGGGGGTGTCCTGAAGACGCTGTACGTATTGTTCGATGGCAAGTCGAAAGTGTTCTAAGAACACTCAGGGTGTCCTGAAATGTTCGCAAATAAACAAAATGGGGGTGTTCTGAGGACGCTGTCCGTATTGTTCGCTGTCAAGTTGAAAGTGTTCTAAGAACACACGCGTTGTCCTGAAATGTTCGTAGGGGGTGTCCTGAGGACGCTGTCCATATTGTTCGATGGCAAGTTGAAAGTGTTCTAAGAACTGTCTCAGTGTCCTGAAATGTTCGTAAATAAACAAAATGGGGGTGTGTTCTAAGATCTCACCCGTTGTCCTGAAATGTTCATAGTTGGTGTCCTGAAGGCGCTGTCTGTATTGTTCGATGGCAAGTTGAAAGTGTTCTAAGAACTGTCTCAGTGTCCTGAAATGTTCGCAAATAAACAAAATGGGGGTGTGTTCTAAGAACAACGCGTTGTCCTGAAATGTTCGTAGGGGGTGTCCTGAGGACGCTGTCCATATTGTTTGTTGTCGAGTTGAAAGTGTTCTAAGAACTCTAGTGTTGTCCTGAAATGTTCGCAGGGGGTGTCCTGAAGACGCTATCCGTATTGTTCGATGGCAAGTCGAAAGTGTTCTAAGAACACACGGGGTATCCTGAAATGTTCGCACATAAACAAAATGGGGGTGTGTTCTAAGAACACACGCGTTGTCCTGAAATGTTAGTAGGGGGTGTCCTGAGGACGCTGTGCGTATTGTTCGTTGTCGAGTTGAAAGTGTTCTAAGAACTCTCGCAGTGTCCTGAAATGTTCGTAGGGTGTGTCCTGACGACGCTGTCCGTATTGTTCGTTGTCGATTTGAAAGTGTTCTAAGAACTCTCGCGGTGTCCTGAAATGTTCATAGGGGGTATCCTGAAGACGCTGTCCGTATTGTTCGATGGCAAGTTGAAAGTGTTCTAAGGACTGTCTCGGTGTCCTGAAATGTTCGTAAATAAACAAAATGGGGGTGTGTTCTAAGAACTCATGCGTTGTCCTGAAATGTTCGTAGGGGATGTCCTGAAGACACTGTCTGTTATTGTTCGATGGCAAGTCGAAAGTGTTCTAAGAACACTCAGGGTGTCCTGAAATGTTTGCAAATAAACAAGATGGGGGTGGTCTTAGGAGGCTGTCCGTATAGTTCGTTGTCAAGTTGAAAGTGTTGTAAGAACTCTCGCGTTGTCCTGAAATGTTCGCACATAAACAAAATGGGGGTGTGTTCTAAGAACACACGCGTTGTCCTGAAATGTTCGTCGGGGGTGTCCTGAGGACCCTGTCCGTATTGTTCGATGGCAAGTTGAAAGTGTTCTAAGAACTCTCACGTTGTCCTAAAATGTTCGTAGGGGGTCTCCTGAAGACCCTGTCCGTATTGTTCGATGGCAAGTTGAAAGTGTTCTAAGAACTGTCTTGGTGTCCTGAAATGTTCGCAAATAAACAAAATGGGGGTGTGTTCTAAGAACACACACTTTGTCCTGAAATGTTCGTAGGGGGGTGCCCTGAGGACGCTGTCCGTATTGTTCGTTGTCGAGTTGAAAGTGTTCTAAGAACTCTCGTGGTGTCCTGAAATGTTCGCAGGGGGTGTCCTGAAGAAGCTGTACGTATTGTTCGATGGCAAGTCGAAAGTGTTCTAAGAACACTCGGGGTGTCCTGAAATGTTCGCAAATAAACAAAATGGGGGTGTTCTGAGGACGCTGTCCGTATTGTTCGCTGTCAAGTTGAAAGTGTTCTAAGAACACACGCGTTGTCCTGAAATGTTCGTAGGGGGTGTCCTGACGACGCTGTCCGTATTGTTCGATGGCAAGTTGAAAGTGTTCTAAGAACTGTCTCAGTGTCCTGAAATGTTCGTAAATAAACAAAATGGGGGTGTGTTCTAAGAACACACGCATTGTCCTGAAATGCTCGCAAATAAACAAAATGGGAATGTCCTGAGGGCGCTGTCCGTATTGTTCGATGGCAAGTTGAAAGTGTTCTAAGAACTGTCTCAGTGTCCTGAAATGTTCGCAAATAAACAAAATGGGGGCGTGTTCTAAGAACTCACCCGTTGTCCTGACATGTTCGTAGGGGGTGTCCTGAAATGTTCGCAAATAAACAAAATGGGGGTGTTCTGAGGACGCTGTCCGTATTGTTGGCTGTCAAGTTGAAAGTGTTCTAAGAACACACGCGTTGTCCTGAAATGTTCGTAGGGGGTGTCCTGAGGACGCTGTCCGTGTTGTTCGATGGCAAGTTGAAAGTGTTCTAAGAACTGTCTTGGTGTCCTGAAATGTTCGCAAATAAACAAAATGGGGGTGTGTTCTAAGAACACACACTTTGTCCTGAAATGTTCGTAGGGGGGTGCCCTGAGGACGCTGTCCGTATTGTTCGTTGTCGAGTTGAAAGTGTTCTAAGAACTCTCGTGGTGTCCTGAAATGTTCGCAGGGGGTGTCCTGAAGAAGCTGTACGTATTGTTCGATGGCAAGTCGAAAGTGTTCTAAGAACACTCGGGGTGTCCTGAAATGTTCGCAAATAAACAAAATGGGGGTGTTCTGAGGACGCTGTCCGTATTGTTCGCTGTCAAGTTGAAAGTGTTCTAAGAACACACGCGTTGTCCTGAAATGTTCGTAGGGGGTGTCCTGACGACGCTGTCCGTATTGTTCGATGGCAAGTTGAAAGTGTTCTAAGAACTGTCTCAGTGTCCTGAAATGTTCGTAAATAAACAAAATGGGGGTGTGTTCTAAGAACACACGCATTGTCCTGAAATGCTCGCAAATAAACAAAATGGGAATGTCCTGAGGGCGCTGTCCGTATTGTTCGATGGCAAGTTGAAAGTGTTCTAAGAACTGTCTCAGTGTCCTGAAATGTTCGCAAATAAACAAAATGGGGGCGTGTTCTAAGAACTCACCCGTTGTCCTGACATGTTCGTAGGGGGTGTCCTGAAATGTTCGCAAATAAACAAAATGGGGGTGTTCTGAGGACGCTGTCCGTATTGTTGGCTGTCAAGTTGAAAGTGTTCTAAGAACACACGCGTTGTCCTGAAATGTTCGTAGGGGGTGTCCTGAGGACGCTGTCCGTGTTGTTCGATGGCAAGTTGAAAGTGTTCTAAGAACTGTCTCAGTGTCCTGAAATGTTCGCAAATAAACAAAATGGGGGCGTGTTCTAAGAACTCACCCGTTGTCCTGACATGTTCGTAGGGGGTGTCCTGAAGTCGCTGTCCGTATTGTTCGATGGCAAGTTGAAAGTGTTCTAAGAACACTCTGGGTGTCCTGAAATGTTCGCAAATAAACATAATGGGAGTGTTCTGAGGACGCTGTCGGTATTTTTCGTTGTCAAGTTCAAAGTCTTCTAAGAACTCTCGCGTTGTCCTGAAATGTTCGCACATAAACAAAATGGGGCTGTGTTCTAAGAACACACGCATTGTCCTGAAATGTTCGTAGGGGGTGTCCTGAGGACGCTATCTGTATTGTTTGATTGCAAGTTGAAAGTGTTCTAAGAACTGTCTCAGTGTCCTGAAATGTTCGTAAATAAACAAAATGGGGGTGTGTTGTAAGAACTCACCCGTTGTCCTGAAATGTTCGTAGGGGGTGTCCTGAAGGTGCTGTCCGTATTGTTCGATGGCAAGTTGAAAGTGTTCTAAGAACTGTCTCGGTGTCCTGAAATGTTCGTAAATAAACAAAATGGGGGTGTGTTCTAAGAACTCACGCGTTGTCCTGAAATGTTCGTAGGGGGTGTCCTGAAGGCGCTGTCCGTATTGTTCGATGGCAAGTTGAAAGTGTTCTAAGAACTGTCTCGGTGTCCTGAAATGTTCGCAAATAAACGAAATAGGGGTGTGTTCTAAGAACACATGCGTTGGCCTGAAATGCTCGTAGGGGGTCTCCTGAGGACGCTGTCCTTATTGTTTGTTGTCGAGTTGAAAGTGTTCTAAGAACTCTCGTGGTGTCCTGAAAAGTTTGCAGGGGGTGTCCTGAAGACACTGTCCGTATTGTTCGATGGCAAGTCGAAAGTGTTCTAAGAACACTCATGGTGTCCTGAAATGTTTGCAAATAAACAAAATGGGGGTGTTCTGAGGACGCTGTCCGTATTGTTGGCTGTCAAGTTGAAAGTGTTCTAAGAACACACGCGTTGTCCTGAAATGTTCGTAGGGGGTGTCCTGAGGACGCTGTCCGTGTTGTTCGATGGCAAGTTGAAAGTGTTCTAAGAACTGTCTCAGTGTCCTGAAATGTTCGCAAATAAACAAAATGGGGGCGTGTTCTAAGAACTCACCCGTTGTCCTGACATGTTCGTAGGGGGTGTCCTGAAGTCGCTGTCCGTATTGTTCGATGGCAAGTTGAAAGTGTTCTAAGAACTGTCTCAGTGTCCTGAAATGTTCGCAAATAAACAAAATGGGGGTGTGTTCTAAGAACACACGCGTTGTCCTGAAATGTTCGTAGGTGGTGTCCTAAGGACGCTGTCCGTATTGTTCGTTGTCGAGTTGAAAGTGTTCTAAGAACTCTAGTGGTGTCCTGAAATGTTCGCAGGGGGTATCCTGAAGACGCTGTCCGTATTGTTCGATGGCAAGTCGAAAGTGTTCTAAGAACACTCGGGGTGTCCTGAAATGTTCGCAAATAAACAAAATGGGAGTGTTCTGAGGACGATGTCCGTATTGTTCGTTGTCAAGTTGAAAGTGTTCTAAGAACTCTTGCGTTGTCCTGAAATGTTCGCACATAAACAAAATGGGGGTGTGTTCTAAGAACACATGCGTTGTCCTGAAATGTTAGTAGGGGGTGTCCTGAGGACACTGTGCGTATTGTTCATTGCGAGTTGAAAGTGTTCTAAGAACTCTCGCTGTGTCCTGAAATGTTCGCAAATAAACAAAATGGGGGTGTTCTGAGGACGCTGTCCATATTGTTCGTTGTCAAGTTGAAAGTGTTCAAAGAACTCTTGCGTTGTCCTGAAATGTTTGCACATAAACAAAATGGGGGTGTGTTCTAAGAACACATGTGTTGTCCTGAAATGTTAGTAGGGGTGTCCTGAAGACGCTGTGCGTATTGTTCGTTGTCGAGTTGAAAGTGTTCTAAGAACTCTTGCAGTGCCCTGAAATGTACGTAGGGGGTGTCGTGAAGATGATGTCTGTATTTTTTGATGGCAAGTTGAAAGTGTTCTAAGAACAGTCGGGGTGTCCTGAAATGTTCGCAAATAAACAAAATGGGGGTGTTCTGAGGACGCTGTCCGTGTTGTTCGATGGCAAGTTGAAATTGTTCTAAGAACTGTCTCAGTGTCCTGAAATGTTCGCAAATAAACAAAATGGGGGTGTGTTCTAAGAACACACGCGTTGTCCTGAAATGTTCGTAGAGGGTGTCCTGAGGACGCTGTCCGTATTGTTCGTTGTCGAGTTGAAAGTGTTCTACGAACTCTCGCGGTGTCCTGAAATGTTCGTCGGGGGTCTCCTGAAGACGCTGTCCTTATTGTTCGATGGCAAGTTGAAAGTGTTCTAAGAACTGTCTTGGTGTCCTGAAATGTTCGCAAATAAACAAAATGGGGGTGTGTTCTAAGAACTCACCCGTTGTCCTGAAATGTTCGTAGGGGTGTCCTGAATGCGCTGTCCGTATTGTTTGATGGCAAGTTGAAAGTGTTCTAAGAACTGTCTCGGTGTCCTGAAATGTTCGCAAATAAACAAAATGGGGGTGTGTTCTAAGAACACACGCGTTGTCCTGAAATGTTCGTAGGGGGTGTCCTAAGGACGCTGTCCGTATTGTTCGTTGTCGAGTTGAAAGTGTTCTAAGAACTCTCGTGGTGTCCTGAAATGTTCGCAGGGGGTGTCCTGAAGACGCTGTCCATATTGTACGATGGCAAGTCGAAAGTGTTCTAAGAACACTCACGGTGTCCTGAAATGTTCGCAAATAAACAAAATGGGGGTGTTCTGAGGACGCTGTCCGTATTGTTCGTTGTCAAGTTGAAAGTGTTCTAAGAACTCTAACGTTATCCTGAAATGTTCGCACATAAACAAAATGGGGGTGTGTTCTAAGAACACACGCGTTGTCCTGAAATGTTAGTAAGGGGGTGTCCTGAGGACGCTCTGCGTATTGTTCGTTGTCGAGTTGAAAGTGTTCTAAGAACTCTCGCAGTGTCCTGAAATGTTCGTAGGGGGTGTTGTGAAGATGCTGTCGTATTGTTCAATGGCAAGTTGAAAGTGTTCTAAGAACAGTCGGGGTGTCCTGAATTGTTCGCAAATAAAGAAAATGGGGGTGTTCTGAGGACGCTGTCCGTATTTTTCGTTGTCAAGTTGAAAGTGTTCTAAGAACTCTCGCGTTGTCCTGAAATGTTCACACATAAACAAAATGGAGGTGTGTTCTAAGAACATACGCATTGTCCTGAAATGTTCGTAGGGGGTGTCCTGAGAACGCTGTCCGTATTGTTCGTTGTCGAGTTGAAAGTGTTATAAGAACTCTCGCTGTGTCCTGAAATGTTCGTCAGGGGTGTCCTGAGGACCCTGTCCGTATTGTTCGATGGCAAGTTGAAAGTGTTCTAAGAACTGTCTCAGTGTCCTGAAATGTTCGTAAATAAACAAAATGGGGGTGTGTTCTAAGAACTCACCCGTTGTCCTGAAATGTTCGTAGGGGGTGTCCTGAAGGTGCTGTCCGTATTGTTTGATGGCAAGTTGAAAGTGTTCTAAGAACTGTCTCGGTGTCCTGAAATGTTCGCAAATAAACAAAATGGGGTGTGTTCTAAGAACACACGCGTTGTCCTGATATGTTCATAGGGGGTGTCCTGAGGACGCTGTCCATATTGTTCGTTGTCGAGTTGAAAATGTTCTAAGAACTCTCGTGGTGTCCTGAAATGTTCGCAGGGGGTGTCCTGAAGACACTGTCCGTATTGTTCGATGGCAAGTGGAAAGTGTTCTTAGAACACTCGGGGTGTCCTGAAATGTTCGCAAATAAACAAAATGGAGGTGTTCTGAGGACGATGTCCGTATTGTTCATTGTCAAGTTGAAAGTGTTCTAAGAACTCTTGCGTTGTCCTGAAATGTTCGCACATAAACAAAATGGGGGTGTGTTCTAAGAACACATGCGTTGTCCTGAAATGTTAGTAGGGGGTGTCCTGAGGACACTGTGCGTATTGTTCGTTGTCGAGTGTAAAGTGTTCTAAGAACTCTTGCTGTGTCCTGAAATGTTCGCAAATAAACTAAATGGGGGTGTTCTGAGGACGCTGTCCGTATTGTTCGTTCTCAAGTTGAAAGTGTTCTAAGAACTCTTGCGTTGTCCTGAAATGTTCACACATAAACAAAATGGGGGTGTGTTCTAAGAACACACGCATGGTCCTGAAAAGTTAGTAGGGGGTGTCCTGAGGACGCTGTGCGTATTGTTCGTTGTCGAGTTGAAAGTGTTCTAAGAACTCTCGCGGTGTCCTGAAATGTTCGTAGGGGGTGTCGTGAAGATGCTGTCCGTATTGTTCGATGGCAAGTTGAAAGTGTTCTAAGAACAGTCGGGGTGTCCTGAAATGTTCGCAAATAAAGAAAATGGGGGTGTTCTGAGGACGCTGTCCGTATTTTTCGTTGTCAAGTTGAAAGTGTTCTAAGAACTCTCGCATTGTCCTGAAATGTTCGTAGGGGGTGTCCTGAAGACGCTGTCCGTATTGTTCGATGGCAAGTTGAAAGTGTTCTAAGAACTGCCTCGGTGCCCTAAAATGTTCGCAAATAAACAAAATGGGGCTGTGTTCTAAGAACACACGCATTGTCCTGAAATGCTCGCAAATAAACAAAATGGGAATGTCCTGAGGACGCTGTCCGTATTGTTCGATGGCAAGTTGAAAGTGTTCTAAGAACTCTCGCGTTGTCCTGAAATGTTCGCACATAAACAAAATGGGGGTGTGTTCTAAGAACACACGCGTTGTCCTGAAATGTTAGTAGGGGGTGTCCTGAGGACGCTGTGCCTATTGTTCGTTGTCGAGTTGAAAGTGTTCTAAGAACTCTCGTGGTGTCCTGAAATGTTCGTAGGGGGTGTCCTGAATACGCTGTCCGTATTGTTCGATGGCAAGTTGAAAGTGTTCTAAGAACACTCTGGGTGTCCTGAAATGTTCGCAAATAAACATAATGGGAGTGTTCTGAGGACGCTGTTGGTATTTTTCGTTGTCAAGTTGAAAGTCTTCTAAGAACTCCCGCGTTGTCCTGAAATGTTCGCACATAAACAAAATGGGGCTGTGTTCTAAGAACACACGCATTGTCCTGAAATGTTCGTAGGGGGTGTCCTGAGGACGCTGTCCGTATTGTTCGATTGCAAGTTGAAAGTGTTCTAAGAACTGTCTCAGTGTCCTGAAATGTTTGTAAATAAACAAAATGAGGGTGTGTTCTAAGAACTCACCCGTTGTCCTGAAATGTTCGTAGGGGGTGTCCTGAAGGTGCTGTCCGTATTGTTTGATGGCAAGTTGAAAGTGTTCTAAGAACTGTCTCGGTGTCCTGAAATGTTCGCAAATAAACAAAATGGGGTGTGTTCTAAGAACACACGCGTTGTCCTGATATGTTCATAGGGGGTGTCCTGAGGACGCTGTCCATATTGTTCGTTGTCGAGTTGAAAATGTTCTAAGAACTCTCGTGGTGTCCTGAAATGTTCGCAGGGGGTGTCCTGAAGACACTGTCCGTATTGTTCGATGGCAAGTGGAAAGTGTTCTTAGAACACTCGGGGTGTCCTGAAATGTTCGCACATAAACAAAATGGGGGTGTGTTCTAAGAACACATGCGTTGTCCTGAAATGTTAGTAGGGGGTGTCCTGAGGACACTGTGTATTGTTCGTTGTCGAGTTAAAAGTGTTCTAAGAACTCTTGCGGTGTCCTGAAATGTTTGGGGACGCTGTCCGTATTGTTCGTTCTCAAGTTGAAAGTGTTCTAAGAACTCTTGCGTTGTCCTGAAATGTTCACACATAAACAAAATGGGGGTGTGTTCTAAGAACACACGCGTGGTCCTGAAAAGTTAGTAGGGGGTGTCCTGAGGACGCTGTCCGTATTGTTCGTTGTCGAGTTGAAAGTGTTCTAAGAACTCTCGTGGTGTCCTGAAATGTTCGCAGGGGGTGTCCTGAAGACGCTGTCCATATTGTTCGATGGCAAGTCGAAAGTGTTCTAAGAACACTCACGGTGTCCTGAAATGTTCGCAAATAAACAAAATGGGGGTGTTCTGAGGACGCTGTCCGTATTGTTCGTTGTCAAGTTGAAAGTGTTCTAAGAACTCTAACGTTATCCTGAAATGTTCGCACATAAACAAAATGGGGGTGTGTTCTAAGAACACACGCGTTGTCCTGAAATGTTAGTAAGGGGGTGTCCTGAGGACGCTCTGCGTATTGTTCGTTGTCGAGTTGAAAGTGTTCTAAGAACTCTCGCAGTGTCCTGAAATGTTCGTAGGGGGTGTTGTGAAGATGCTGTCGTATTGTTCAATGGCAAGTTGAAAGTGTTCTAAGAACAGTCGGGGTGTCCTGAATTGTTCGCAAATAAAGAAAATGGGGGTGTTCTGAGGACGCTGTCCGTATTTTTCGTTGTCAAGTTGAAAGTGTTCTAAGAACTCTCGCGTTGTCCTGAAATGTTCACACATAAACAAAATGGAGGTGTGTTCTAAGAACATACGCATTGTCCTGAAATGTTCGTAGGGGGTGTCCTGAGAACGCTGTCCGTATTGTTCGTTGTCGAGTTGAAAGTGTTATAAGAACTCTCGCTGTGTCCTGAAATGTTCGTCAGGGGTGTCCTGAGGACCCTGTCCGTATTGTTCGATGGCAAGTTGAAAGTGTTCTAAGAACTGTCTCAGTGTCCTGAAATGTTCGTAAATAAACAAAATGGGGGTGTGTTCTAAGAACTCACCCGTTGTCCTGAAATGTTCGTAGGGGGTGTCCTGAAGGTGCTGTCCGTATTGTTTGATGGCAAGTTGAAAGTGTTCTAAGAACTGTCTCGGTGTCCTGAAATGTTCGCAAATAAACAAAATGGGGTGTGTTCTAAGAACACACGCGTTGTCCTGATATGTTCATAGGGGGTGTCCTGAGGACGCTGTCCATATTGTTCGTTGTCGAGTTGAAAATGTTCTAAGAACTCTCGTGGTGTCCTGAAATGTTCGCAGGGGGTGTCCTGAAGACACTGTCCGTATTGTTCGATGGCAAGTGGAAAGTGTTCTTAGAACACTCGGGGTGTCCTGAAATGTTCGCAAATAAACAAAATGGAGGTGTTCTGAGGACGATGTCCGTATTGTTCATTGTCAAGTTGAAAGTGTTCTAAGAACTCTTGCGTTGTCCTGAAATGTTCGCACATAAACAAAATGGGGGTGTGTTCTAAGAACACATGCGTTGTCCTGAAATGTTAGTAGGGGGTGTCCTGAGGACACTGTATGTATTGTTCGTTGTTGAGTGTAAAGTGTTCTAAGAACTCTTGCTGTGTCCTGAAATGTTCGCAAATAAACTAAATGGGGGTGTTCTGAGGACGCTGTCCGTATTGTTCGTTCTCAAGTTGAAAGTGTTCTAAGAACTCTTGCGTTGTCCTGAAATGTTCACACATAAACAAAATGGGGGTGTGTTCTAAGAACACACGCATGGTCCTGAAAAGTTAGTAGGGGGTGTCCTGAGGACGCTGTGCGTATTGTTCGTTGTCGAGTTGAAAGTGTTCTAAGAACTCTCGCGGTGTCCTGAAATGTTCGTAGGGGGTGTCGTGAAGATGCTGTCCGTATTGTTCGATGGCAAGTTGAAAGTGTTCTAAGAACAGTCGGGGTGTCCTGAAATGTTCGCAAATAAAGAAAATGGGGGTGTTCTGAGGACGCTGTCCGTATTTTTCGTTGTCAAGTTGAAAGTGTTCTAAGAACTCTCGCGTTGTCCTGAAATGTTCGCATATAAACAAAATGGAGGTGTGTTCTAAGAACACACGCATTGTCCTGAAATGTTCGTAGGGGTGTCCTGAGAACGCTGTCCGTATTGTTCGTTGTCGAGTTGAAAGTGTTATAAGAACTCTCGCTGTGTCCTGAAATGTTCGTCGGGGGTGTCCTGAGGACCCTGTCCATATTGTTCGTTGTCGAGTTGAAAATGTTCTAAGAACTCTCGTGGTGTCCTGAAATGTTCGCAGGGGGTGTCCTGAAGACACTGTCCGTATTGTTTGATGGCAAGTTGAAAGTGTTCTAAGAACTGTCTCGGTGTCCTGAAATGTTCGCAAATAAACAAAATGGGGGGTGTTCTAAGAACACACGCGTTGTCCTCATATGTTCATAGGGGGTGTCCTGAGGACGCTGTACATATTGTTCGTTGTCGAGTTGAAAATGTTCTAAGAACTCTCGTGGTGTCCTGAAATGTTCGCAGGGGGTGTCCTGAAGACACTGTCCGTATTGTTCGATGACAAGTGGAAAGTGTTCTTAGAACAATCGGGGTGTCCTGAAATGTTTGCAAATAAACAAAATGGAGGTGTTCTGAGGACGATGTCCGTATTGTTCGTTGTCAAGTTGAAAGTGTTCTAAGAACTCTTACGTTGTCCTGAAATGTTCGCACATAAACAAAATGGGGGTGTGTTCTAAGAACACATGCGTTGTCCTGAAATGTTAGTAGGGGGTGTCCTGAGGACACTGTGCGTATTGTTCGTTGTCGAGTTAAAAGTGTTCTAAGAACTCTTGCGGTGTCCTGAAATGTTCGCAAATAAACAAAATGGGGGTGTTCTGAGGACGCTGTCCGTATTGTTCGTTCTCAAGTTGAAAGTGTTCTAAGAACTCTTGCGTTGTCCTGAAATGTTCACACATTAACAAAATGGGGGTGTGTTCTAAGAACACACGGGTGGTCCTGAAAGTTAGTAGGGGGTGTCCTGAGGACGCTGTGCGTATTGTTCGTTGTCGAGTTGAAAGTGTTCTAAGAACTCTCGCGGTGTCCTGAAATGTTCGTAGGGGGTGTCGTGAAGATGCTGTCCGTATTGTTCGATGGCAAGTTGAAAGTGTTCTAAGAACAGTCGGGGTGTCCTGAAATGTTCGCAAATAAACAAAATGGGGGTGATCTGAGGACGCTGTCCGTATTTTTCGTTGTCAAGTTGAAAGTGTTCTAAGAACTCTTGCGTTGTCCTGAAATGTTCGCAAATGAACAAAATGGGGGGGTGTTCTAAGAACACACGCTTTATCCTGAAATGTTCGTAGGGGATGTCCTGAGGACGCTGTCCGTATTGTTCGTAAATAAACAAAATGGGGGTGTGTTCTAAGAACTCACCCGTTGTCCTGAAATGTTCGTAGGGGTGTCCTGAATGCGCTGTCCGTAATGTTTGATGGCAAGTTGAAAGTGTTCTAAGAACTGTCTCGGTGTCCTGAAATGTTCGCAAATAAACAAAATGGGGGTGTGTTCTAAGAACACACGCGTTGTCCTGAAATGTTTGTAGGGGGTGTCCTAAGGACGCTGTCCGTATTGTTTGTTGTCGAGTTGAAAATGTTCTAAGAACTCTCGTGGTGTCCTGAAATGTTTGCAGGGGGTGTCCTGAAGACGCTGTCCGTATTGTTCGATGGCAAGTCGAAAGTGTTCTAAGAACACTCGCGGTGTCCTGAAATGTTCGCAAATAAACAAAATGGGGGTGTTCTGAGGACGCTGTCCGTATTGTTCGTTGTCAAGTTGAAAGTGTTCTAAGAACTCTAACGTTGTCCTGAAATGTTTGCACATAAACAAAATGGGGGTGTGTTCTAAGAACACACGCGTTGTCCTGAAATGTTAGTAAGGGGGTGTCCTGAGGACGCTCTGCGTATTGTTCGTTGTTGAGTTGAAAGTTTTTTAAGAACTCTCGCAGTGTCCTGAAATGTTCGTAGGGGGTGTTGTGAAGATGCTGTCGTATTGTTCGATGGCAAGTTGAAAGTGTTCTAAGAACAGTCGGGGTGTCCTGAATTGTTCGCAAATAAAGAAAATGGGGGTGTTCTGAGGACGCTGTCCGTATTTTTCGTTGTCAAGTTGAAAGTGTTCTAAGAACTCTTGCGTTGTCCTGAAATGTTCACACATAAACAAAATGGAGGTGTGTTCTAAGAACACACGCATTGTCCTGAAATGTTCGTAGGGGGTGTCCTGAGAACGCTGTCCGTATTGTTCGTTGTCGAGTTGAAAGTGTTATAAGAACTCTCGTTGTGTCCTGAAATGTTCGTCGGGGGTGTCCTGAGGACCCTGTCCGTATTGTTCGATGGCAAGTTGAAAGTGTTCTAAGAACTCTCTCGTTGTCCTAAAATGTTCGTAGGGGGTCTCCTGAAGACGCTGTCCGTATTGTTCGATGGCAAGTTGAAAGTGTTCTAAGAACTGTCGCGGTGTCCTGAAATGTTCGCAAATAAACAAAATGGGGGTGTTCTGGGGACGCTGTCCGTGTTGTCCTGTGGCAAGTTGAATGTGTTCTAAGAACACTTGGGGTGTCCTGAAATGTTCGCAAATAAACAAAATGGGGGTGTTCTGATGCCGCTGTCCGTATTGTTCGTTGTCAAGTTGAAAGTGTTCTAAGAACTCTCGCATTGTCCTGAAATGTTCGTAGGGGGTGTCCTGAAGACGCTGTCCCTATTGTTCGATGGCAAGTCTAAAGTGTTCTAAGAACTCACGCGTTGTCCTGAAATTTTCTGAAATGTTCGTAGGGGGTGTCCTGAAGGCGCTGTCCGTATTGTTCGATGGCAAGTTGAAAGTGTTCTAAGAACTGTCTCTGTGTCCTGAAATGTTCGCAAATAAACAAAATAGGGGTGTGTTCTAAGAACACATGCTTTATCCTGAAATGTTCGTAGGGGATGCCCTGAGGACGCTGCCCGTATTGTTCGTTGTCGAGTTGAAAGTGTTCTAAGAACTCTCGTGGTGTCCTGAAATGTTTGCAGGGGGTGTCCTGAAGACGCTGTCCGTATTTTTCGATGGCAAGTCGAAAGTGTTCTAAGAACACTCGGGGTATCCTGAAATGTTCGCGCATAAACAAAATAGGGGTGTGTTCTAAGAACACACGCATTGTCCTGAAATGTTAGTAGGGGGTTTCCTGAGGACGCTGTGCGTATTGTTCGTTGTCGAGTTGAAAGTGTTCTAAGAACTCTCGCGGTGTCCTGAAATGTTCGTAGGGGGTGTCCTGACGACGCTGTCCGTATTGTTCGTTGTCGAGTTGAAAGTGTTCTAAGAACTCTCGTGGTGTCCTGAAATGTTTGCAGGGGGTGTCCTGAAGACGCTGTCCGTATTGTTCGATGGCAAGTCGAAAGTGTTCTAAGAACACTCGCGGTGTCCTGAAATGTTCGCAAATAAACAAAATGGGGGTGTTCTGAGGACGCTGTCCGTATTGTTCGTTGTCAAGTTGAAAGTGTTCTAAGAACTCTAACGTTGTCCTGAAATGTTTGCACATAAACAAAATGGGGGTGTGTTCTAAGAACACACGCGTTGTCCTGAAATGTTAGTAAGGGGGTGTCCTGAGGACGCTCTGCGTATTGTTCGTTGTCGAGTTGAAAGTTTTCTAAGAACTCTCGCAGTGTCCTGAAATGTTCGTAGGGGGTGTTGTGAAGATGCTGTCGTATTGTTCGATGGCAAGTTGAAAGTGTTCTAAGAACAGTCGGGGTGTCCTGAATTGTTCGCAAATAAAGAAAATGGGGGTGTTCTGAGGACGCTGTCCATATTTTTCGTTGTCAAGTTGAAAGTGTTCTAAGAACTCTTGCGTTGTCCTGAAATGTTCACACATAAACAAAATGGAGGTGTGTTCTAAGAACACACGCATTGTCCTGAAATGTTCGTAGGGGGTGTCCTGAGAACGCTGTCCGTATTGTTCGTTGTCGAGTTGAAAGTGTTATAAGAACTCTCGTTGTGTCCTGAAATGTTCGTCGGCGGTGTCCTGAGGACCCTGTCCGTATTGTTCGATGGCAAGTTGAAAGTGTTCTAAGAACTCTCTCGTTGTCCTAAAATGTTCGTAGGGGGTCTCCTGAAGACGCTGTCCGTATTGTTCGATGGCAAGTTGAAAGTGTTCTAAGAACTGTCGCGGTGTCCTGAAATGTTCGCAAATAAACAAAATGGGGGTGTTCTGGGGACGCTGTCAGTGTTGTCCTGTGGCAAGTTGAATGTGTTCTAAGAACACTTGGGGTGTCCTGAAATGTTCGCAAATAAACAAAATGGGGGTGTTCTGATGCCGCTGTCCGTATTGTTCGTTGTCAAGTTGAAAGTGTTCTAAGAACTCTCGCATTGTCCTGAAATGTTCGTAGGGGGTGTCCTGAAGACGCTGTCCCTATTGTTCGATGGCAAGTCTAAAGTGTTCTAAGAACTTTCTTGGTGTCCTGAAATGTTCGTATTAAACAAAATAGGGGTGTGTTCTAAGAACTCACGCGTTGAAATTTTCTGAAATGTTCGTTGGGGGTGTCCTGAAGGCGCTGTCCGTATTGTTCGATGGCAAGTTGAAAGTATTCTAAGAACTGTCTCTGTGTCCTGAAATGTTCGCAAATAAACAAAATAGGGGTGTGTTCTAAGAATACATGCTTTATCCTGAAATGTTCGTAGGGGATGCCCTGAGGACGCTGCCCGTATTGTTCGTTGTCGAGTTGAAAGTGTTCTAAGAACTCTCGTGGTGTCCTGAAATGTTTGCAGGGGGTGTCCTGAAGACGCTGTCTGTATTTTTCGATGGCAAGTCGAAAGTGTTCTAAGAACACTCGGGGTATCCTAAAATGTTCGCGCATAAACAAAATAGGGGTGTGTTCTAAGAACACACGCATTGTCCTGAAATGTTAGTAGGGGGTTTCCTGAGGACGCTGTGCGTATTGTTCGTTGTCGAGTTGAAAGTGTTCTAAGAACTCTCGCGGTGTCCTGAAATGTTCGTAGGGGGTGTCCTGACGACGCTGTGCGTATTGTTCGTTGTCGAGTTGAAAGTGTTTTAAGAACTCTCGCGGTGTCCTGAAATGTTCGTAGGGGGTGTCCTGAAGACGCTGTCCGTATTGTTCAATGGCAAGTTGAAAGTGTTCTAAGAACTGTCTCGGTGTCCTGAAATGTTCGTAAATAAACAAAATGGGGGTGTGTTCTAAGAACTCACGCGTTGTCCTGAAATGTTCGTAGGGGGTGTCCTGAAGGCGCTGTCCGTATTGTTCGATGGCAAGTTGAAAGTGTTCTAAGAACTGTCTCGGTGTCCTGAAATGTTCGCAAATAAACAAAATGGGGGTGTGTTCTAAGAACACATGCGTTGGCCTGAAATGCTCGTAGGGGGTGTCCTGAGGACGCTGTCCGTATTGTTTGTTGTCGAGTTGAAAGTGTTCTAAGAACTCTCGTGGTGTCCTGAAAAGTTTGCAGGGGGTGTCCTGTAGACACTGTCCGTATTGTTCGATGGCAAGTCGAAAGTGTTCTAAGAACACACGCGTTGTCCTGAAATGTTCGTCGGGGGTGTCCTGAGGACCCTGTCCGTATTGTTCGATGGCAAGTTGAAAGTGTTCTAAGAACTCTCGCGTTGTCCTAAGATGTTTGTAGGGGGTCTCCTGAAGACGCTGTCCGTATTGTTCGATGGCAAGTTGAAAGTGTCCTAACAACTGTCTTGGTGTCCTGAAATGTTCGCAAATAAACAAAATGGGGGTGTTCTGAGGATGCTGTCCGTATTATTCGCTGTCAAGTTGAAAGTGTTCTAAGAACTCTCGTGGTGTCCTGAAATGTTCGCAGGGGGTGTCCTGAAGACGTTGTACGTATTGTTCGATGGCAAGTTGAAAGTGTTCTAAGAACACTCGGGGTTCCTGAAATGTTCGCAAATAAACAAAATGGCGGTGTTCTGAGGACGCTGTCCGTATTGTTCGCTGTCAAGTTGAAAGTGTTCTAAGAACACAAGCGTTGTCCTGAAATGTTCGTAGGGGGTGTCCTGAGGACGCTGTCCGTATTGTTCGATGGCAAGTTGAAAGTGTTCTAAGAACTCTCGTGGTGTCCTGAAATGTTCGCAGGGGGTGTCCTGAAGACGCTGTACGTATTGTTCGATGGCAAGTCGAAAGTGTTCTAAGAACACTCAGGGTGTCCTGAAATGTTCGCAAATAAACAAAATGGGGGTGTTCTGAGGACGCTGTCCGTATTGTTCGCTGTCAAGTTGAAAGTGTTCTAAGAACACACGCGTTGTCCTGAAATGTTCGTAGGGGGTGTCCTGAGGACGCTGTCCATATTGTTCGATGGCAAGTTGAAAGTGTTCTAAGAACTGTCTCAGTGTCCTGAAATGTTCGTAAATAAACAAAATGGGGGTGTGTTCTAAGATCTCACCCGTTGTCCTGAAATGTTCATAGTTGGTGTCCTGAAGGCGCTGTCTGTATTGTTCGATGGCAAGTTGAAAGTGTTCTAAGAACTGTCTCAGTGTCCTGAAATGTTCGCAAATAAACAAAATGGGGGTGTGTTCTAAGAACAACGCGTTGTCCTGAAATGTTCGTAGGGGGTGTCCTGAGGACGCTGTCCATATTGTTTGTTGTCGAGTTGAAAGTGTTCTAAGAACTCTAGTGTTGTCCTGAAATGTTCGCAGGGGGTGTCCTGAAGACGCTATCCGTATTGTTCGATGGCAAGTCGAAAGTGTTCTAAGAACACACGGGGTATCCTGAAATGTTCGCACATAAACAAAATGGGGGTGTGTTCTAAGAACACACGCGTTGTCCTGAAATGTTAGTAGGGGGTGTCCTGAGGACGCTGTGCGTATTGTTCGTTGTCGAGTTGAAAGTGTTCTAAGAACTCTCGCAGTGTCCTGAAATGTTCGTAGGGTGTGTCCTGACGACGCTGTCCGTATTGTTCGTTGTCGATTTGAAAGTGTTCTAAGAACTCTCGCGGTGTCCTGAAATGTTCATAGGGGGTATCCTGAAGACGCTGTCTGTATTGTTCGATGGCAAGTTGAAAGTGTTCTAAGGACTGTCTCGGTGTCCTGAAATGTTCGTAAATAAACAAAATGGGGGTGTGTTCTAAGAACTCACGCGTTGTCCTGAAATGTTCGTAGGGGATGTCCTGAAGACACTGTCTGTTATTGTTCGATGGCAAGTCGAAAGTGTTCTAAGAACACTCAGGGTGTCCTGAAATGTTTGCAAATAAACAAGATGGGGGTGGTCTTAGGAGGCTGTCCGTATAGTTCGTTGTCAAGTTGAAAGTGTTGTAAGAACTCTCGCGTTGTCCTGAAATGTTCGCACATAAACAAAATGGGGGTGTGTTCTAAGAACACACGCGTTGTCCTGAAATGTTCGTCGGGGGTGTCCTGAGGACCCTGTCCGTATTGTTCGATGGCAAGTTGAAAGTGTTCTAAGAACTCTCACGTTGTCCTAAAATGTTCGTAGGGGGTCTCCTGAAGACCCTGTCCGTATTGTTCGATGGCAAGTTGAAAGTGTTCTAAGAACTGTCTTGGTGTCCTGAAATGTTCGCAAATAAACAAAATGGGGGTGTGTTCTAAGAACACACACTTTGTCCTGAAATGTTCGTAGGGGGGTGCCCTGAGGACGCTGTCCGTATTGTTCGTTGTCGAGTTGAAAGTGTTCTAAGAACTCTCGTGGTGTCCTGAAATGTTCGCAGGGGGTGTCCTGAAGAAGCTGTACGTATTGTTCGATGGCAAGTCGAAAGTGTTCTAAGAACACTCGGGGTGTCCTGAAATGTTCGCAAATAAACAAAATGGGGGTGTTCTGAGGACGCTGTCCGTATTGTTCGCTGTCAAGTTGAAAGTGTTCTAAGAACACACGCGTTGTCCTGAAATGTTCGTAGGGGGTGTCCTGACGACGCTGTCCGTATTGTTCGATGGCAAGTTGAAAGTGTTCTAAGAACTGTCTCAGTGTCCTGAAATGTTCGTAAATAAACAAAATGGGGGTGTGTTCTAAGAACACACGCATTGTCCTGAAATGCTCGCAAATAAACAAAATGGGAATGTCCTGAGGGCGCTGTCCGTATTGTTCGATGGCAAGTTGAAAGTGTTCTAAGAACTGTCTCAGTGTCCTGAAATGTTCGCAAATAAACAAAATGGGGGCGTGTTCTAAGAACTCACCCGTTGTCCTGACATGTTCGTAGGGGGTGTCCTGAAATGTTCGCAAATAAACAAAATGGGGGTGTTCTGAGGACGCTGTCCGTATTGTTGGCTGTCAAGTTGAAAGTGTTCTAAGAACACACGCGTTGTCCTGAAATGTTCGTAGGGGGTGTCCTGAGGACGCTGTCCGTGTTGTTCGATGGCAAGTTGAAAGTGTTCTAAGAACTGTCTCAGTGTCCTGAAATGTTCGCAAATAAACAAAATGGGGGCGTGTTCTAAGAACTCACCCGTTGTCCTGACATGTTCGTAGGGGGTGTCCTGAAGTCGCTGTCCGTATTGTTCGATGGCAAGTTGAAAGTGTTCTAAGAACACTCTGGGTGTCCTGAAATGTTCGCAAATAAACATAATGGGAGTGTTCTGAGGACGCTGTCGGTATTTTTCGTTGTCAAGTTCAAAGTCTTCTAAGAACTCTCGCGTTGTACTGAAATGTTCGCACATAAACAAAATGGGGCTGTGTTCTAAGAACACACGCATTGTCCTGAAATGTTCGTAGGGGGTGTCCTGAGGACGCTGTCTGTATTGTTTGATTGCAAGTTGAAAGTGTTCTAAGAACTGTCTCAGTGTCCTGAAATGTTCGTAAATAAACAAAATGGGGGTGTGTTGTAAGAACTCACCCGTTGTCCTGAAATGTTCGTAGGGGGTGTCCTGAAGGTGCTGTCCGTATTGTTCGATGGCAAGTTGAAAGTGTTCTAAGAACTGTCTCGGTGTCCTGAAATGTTCGTAAATAAACAAAATGGGGGTGTGTTCTAAGAACTCACGCGTTGTCCTGAAATGTTCGTAGGGGGTGTCCTGAAGGCGCTGTCCGTATTGTTCGATGGCAAGTTGAAAGTGTTCTAAGAACTGTCTCGGTGTCCTGAAATGTTCGCAAATAAACGAAATAGGGGTGTGTTCTAAGAACACATGCGTTGGCCTGAAATGCTCGTAGGGGGTCTCCTGAGGACGCTGTCCTTATTGTTTGTTGTCGAGTTGAAAGTGTTCTAAGAACTCTCGTGGTGTCCTGAAAAGTTTGCAGGGGGTGTCCTGAAGACACTGTCCGTATTGTTCGATGGCAAGTCGAAAGTGTTCTAAGAACACTCATGGTGTCCTGAAATGTTTGCAAATAAACAAAATGGGGGTGTTCTGAGGACGCTGTCCGTATTGTTGGCTGTCAAGTTGAAAGTGTTCTAAGAACACACGCGTTGTCCTGAAATGTTCGTAGGGGGTGTCCTGAGGACGCTGTCCGTGTTGTTCGATGGCAAGTTGAAAGTGTTCTAAGAACTGTCTCAGTGTCCTGAAATGTTCGCAAATAAACAAAATGGGGGCGTGTTCTAAGAACTCACCCGTTGTCCTGACATGTTCGTAGGGGGTGTCCTGAAGTCGCTGTCCGTATTGTTCGATGGCAAGTTGAAAGTGTTCTAAGAACTGTCTCAGTGTCCTGAAATGTTCGCAAATAAACAAAATGGGGGTGTGTTCTAAGAACACACGCGTTGTCCTGAAATGTTCGTAGGTGGTGTCCTAAGGACGCTGTCCGTATTGTTCGTTGTCGAGTTGAAAGTGTTCTAAGAACTCTAGTGGTGTCCTGAAATGTTCGCAGGGGGTATCCTGAAGACGCTGTCCGTATTGTTCGATGGCAAGTCGAAAGTGTTCTAAGAACACTCGGGGTGTCCTGAAATGTTCGCAAATAAACAAAATGGGAGTGTTCTGAGGACGATGTCCGTATTGTTCGTTGTCAAGTTGAAAGTGTTCTAAGAACTCTTGCGTTGTCCTGAAATGTTCGCACATAAACAAAATGGGGGTGTGTTCTAAGAACACATGCGTTGTCCTGAAATGTTAGTAGGGGGTGTCCTGAGGACACTGTGCGTATTGTTCATTGCGAGTTGAAAGTGTTCTAAGAACTCTCGCGGTGTCCTGAAATGTTCGCAAATAAACAAAATGGGGGTGTTCTGAGGACGCTGTCCATATTGTTCGTTGTCAAGTTGAAAGTGTTCAAAGAACTCTTGCGTTGTCCTGAAATGTTTGCACATAAACAAAATGGGGGTGTGTTCTAAGAACACATGTGTTGTCCTGAAATGTTAGTAGGGGTGTCCTGAAGACGCTGTGCGTATTGTTCGTTGTCGAGTTGAAAGTGTTCTAAGAACTCTTGCAGTGCCCTGAAATGTACGTAGGGGGTGTCGTGAAGATGATGTCTGTATTTTTTGATGGCAAGTTGAAAGTGTTCTAAGAACAGTCGGGGTGTCCTGAAATGTTCGCAAATAAACAAAATGGGGGTGTTCTGAGGACGCTGTCCGTGTTGTTCGATGGCAAGTTGAAATTGTTCTAAGAACTGTCTCAGTGTCCTGAAATGTTCGCAAATAAACAAAATGGGGGTGTGTTCTAAGAACACACGCGTTGTCCTGAAATGTTCGTAGAGGGTGTCCTGAGGACGCTGTCCGTATTGTTCGTTGTCGAGTTGAAAGTGTTCTACGAACTCTCGCGGTGTCCTGAAATGTTCGTCGGGGGTCTCCTGAAGACGCTGTCCTTATTGTTCGATGGCAAGTTGAAAGTGTTCTAAGAACTGTCTTGGTGTCCTGAAATGTTCGCAAATAAACAAAATGGGGGTGTGTTCTAAGAACACACGCGTTGGCCTGAAATGCTCGTAGGGGGTGCCCTGAGGACGCTGTCCGTATTGTTTGTTGTCGAGTTGAAAGTGTTCTAAGAACTCTCGTGGTGTCCTGAAATGTTCGTCGGGGGTCTCCTGAAGACGCTGTCCTTATTGTTCGATGGCAAGTTGAAAGTGTTCTAAGAACTGTCTTGGTGTCCTGAAATGTTCGCAAATAAACAAAATGGGGGTGTGTTCTAAGAACACACGCGTTGGCCTGAAATGTTCGTAGAGGGTGTCCTGAGGACGCTGTCCGTATTGTTCGTTGTCGAGTTGAAAGTGTTCTACGAACTCTCGCGGTGTCCTGAAATGTTCGTCGGGGGTCTCCTGAAGACGCTGTCCTTATTGTTCGATGGCAAGTAGAAAGTGTTCTAAGAACTGTCTTGGTGTCCTGAAATGTTCGCAAATAAACAAAATGGGGGTGTGTTCTAAGAACACACGCGTTGGCCTGAAATGCTCGTAGGGGGTGCCCTGAGGACGCTGTCCGTATTGTTTGTTGTCGAGTTGAAAGTGTTCTAAGAACTCTCGTGGTGTCCTGAAAAGTTTGCAGGGGGTGTCCTGAAGACACTGTCCGTATTGTTCGATGGCAAGCCGAAAGTGTTCTAAGAACACTCAGGGTGTTGTGAAATGTTCGCAAATAAACAAAATGGGGGTGTTCTGAGGAGGCTGTCCGTATTGTTCGTTGTCAAGTTGAAGGTTTTCTAAGAACTCTCGCGTTGTCCTGAAATGTTCGCACATAAACAAAATGGGGGTGTGTTCTAAGAACACACGCGTTGTCCTGAAATGTTCGTCGGGGGTGTCCTCAGGACCCTGTCCGTATTGTTTGATGAAAGTGTTCTAAGAACTCTCGCGTTGTCCTAAAATGTTCGTAGGGGGTCTCCTGAAGACGCTGTCGTATTGTTCGATGGCAAGTTGAAAGTGTTCTAAGAACTGTCTTGGCATCCTGAAATGTTTGCAAATAAGTAAAATGGGGGTGTGTTCTTAGAACACACGCTTTGTCCTGAAATGTTCGTAGTGGGTGCTCGGAGGACGCTGTCCGTATTGTTCGTTGTCGAGTTGAAAGTGTTCCTAAGAACTCTCGTGGTGTCCTGAAATGTTCGCAGGGGGTGTCCTGAAGACGCTGTACGTATTGTTCGATGGCAAGTCGAAAGTGTTCTAAGCACACTTGGGGTGTGCTGAAATGTTCGCAAATAAACAAAATGGGGGTGTTCTGAGGACGCTGTCCGTATTGTTCACTGTCAAGTTGAAAGTGTTCTAAGAACACACGCGTTGTCCTGAAATGTTCGTAGGGGGTGTCCTGAGGACGCTGTTCGTGTTGTTCGATGGCAAGTTGAAATTGTTCTAAGAACTGTCTCAGTGTCCTGAAATGTTCGCAAATAAACAAAATGGGGGTGTGTTCTAAGAACACACGCGTTGTCCTGAAATGTTAGTAGGGGGTGTCCGGAGGACGCTGTCCGTATTGTTCGATGGCAAGTCGAAAGTGTTCTAAGAACTCTTGCGTTGTCCTGAAATGTTCACACATAAACAAAATGGGGGGGTGTTCTAAGAACACACGCGTGGTCCTGAAAAGTTAGTAGGGTGTGCCCTGAGGACGCTGTCCGTATTGTTTGTTGTCAAGTTGAAAGTGTTCTAAGAACTCTTGTGGTGTCCTGAAATGTTAGTAGGGGGTGTCCTGAGGACGCTGTGCGTATTGTTCTGTGGCAAGTTGAATGTATTCTACTCGTTGTCAAGTTGAAAGTGTTCTAAGAACTCTTGCGTTGTCCTGAAATGTTCGCACATAAACAAAATGGGGGTGTGTTCTAAGAACACATGCGTTGTCCTGAAATGTTAGTAGGGGGTGTCCTGAGGACACTGTGCGTATTGTTCATTGCGAGTTGAAAGTGTTCTAAGAACTCTCGCGGTGTCCTGAAATGTTCGCAAATAAACAAAATGGGGGTGTTCTGAGGACGCTGTCCATATTGTTCGTTGTCAAGTTGAAAGTGTTCTAATAACTCTCGCATTGTCCTGAAATGTTCGTAGGGGTTGTCCTGAAGACGCTGTCCGTATTGTTCGATGGCAAGTTGAAAGTGTTCTAAGAACTGCCTCGGTGCCCTAAAATGTTCGCAAATAAACAAAATGGGGCTGTGTTCAAAGAACACACGCATTGTCCTGAAATGCTCGCAAATAAACAAAATGGGAATGTCCTGAGGACGCTGTCCGTATTGTTCGATGGCAAGTTGAAAGTGTTCTAAGAACTCTCGCGTTGTCCTGAAATGTTCGCACATCAACAAAATGGGGGTGTGTTCTAAGAACACACGCGTTGTCCTGAAATGTTAGTAGGGGGTGTCCTGAGGACGCTGTGCCTATTGTTCGTTGTCGAGTTGAAAGTGTTCTAAGAACTCTCGTGGTGTCCTGAAAAGTTTGCAGGGGGTGTCCTGAAGACACTGTCCGTATTGTTCGATGGCAAGCCGAAAGTGTTCTAAGAACACTCAGGGTGTTGTGAAATGTTCGCAAATAAACAAAATGGGGGTGTCCTGAGGACGCTGTGCCTATTGTTCATTGTCGAGTTGAAAGTGTTCTAAGAACTCTTGTGGTGTCCTGAAATGTTCGTAGGGGGTGTCCTAAACACGCTGTATGTATTGTTCGATGGCAAGTTGAAAGTGTTCTAAGAACCCTCTGGGTGTCCTGAAATGTTCGCAAATAAACATAATGGGAGTGTTCTGAGGACGCTGTTGGTATTTTTCATTGTCAAGTTGAAAGTCTTCTAAGAACTCTCGCGTTGTCCTGAAATGTTCGCACATAAACAAAATGGGGCTGTGTTCTAAGAACACACGCGTTGTCCTGAAATGTTAGTAGGGGGTGTCCTGAGGACGCTGTGCGTATTGTTCGCTGTCGAGTTGAAAGTGTTCTAAGAACTCTCGCGGTGTCCTGAAATGTTCGTAGGGGGTGTCCTGACGACGCTGTCCGTATTGTTCGTTGTCGAGTTGAAAGTGTTCTAAGAACTCTCGCGGTGTCCTGAAATGTTCGTAGGGGGTATCCTGAAGACGCTGTCCGTATTGTTCGATGGCAAGTTGAAAGTGTTCTAAGAACTGTCTCGGTGACCTGAAATGTTCGTAAATAAACAAAATGGGGGTGTGTTCTAAGAATTCACGCGTTGTCCTGAAATGTTCGTAGGGGGTTTCCTGAAGGCGCTGTCCGTATTGTTCGATGGCAAGTTGAAAGTGTTCTAAGAACTGTCTCGGTGTCCTGAAATGTTCGCAAATAAACAAAATAGGGGTGTGTTCTAAGAACACATGCGTTGGCCTGAAATGCTCGTAGGGGGTCTCCTGAGGACGCTGTCCGTATTGTTTGTTGTCGAGTTGAAAGTGTTCTAAGAACTCTCGTGGTGTCCTGAAAAGTTTGCAGGGGGTGTCCTGAAGACACTGTCCGTATTGTTCGATGGCAAGTCGAAAGTGTTCTAAGAACACTCAGGGTGTCCTGAAATGTTCGCAAATAAACAAAATGGGGGTGTTCTGAGGACGCTGTCCGTATTGTTCGCTGTCAAGTTGAAAGTGTTCTAAGAACACACGCGTTGTCCTGAAATGTTCGTAGGGGGTGTCCTGAGGACGCTATCCGTGTTGTTCGATGGCAAGTTGAAAGTGTTCTAAGAACTGTCTCAGTGTCCTGAAATGTTCGCAAATAAACAAAATGGGGGCGTGTTCTAAGAACTCACCCGTTGTCCTGACATGTTCGTAGGGGGTGTCCTGAAGTCGCTGTCCGTATTGTTCGATGGCAAGTTGAAAGTGTTCTAAGAACTGTCTCAGTGTCCTGAAATGTTCGCAAATAAACAAAATGGGGGTGTGTTCTAAGAACACACGCGTTGTCCTGTAATGTTCGTAGGTGGTGTCCTAAGGACGCTGTCCGTATTGTTCGTTGTCGAGTTGAAAGTTTTCTAAGAACTCTAGTGGTGTCCTGAAATGTTCGCAGGGGGTATCCTGAAGACGCTGTCGTTATTGTTCGATGGCAAGTCGAAAGTGTTCTAAGAACACTCGGGGTGTCCTGAAATGTTCGCACATAAACAAAATTGGGGTGTGTTCTAAGAACACATGCGTTGTCCTGAAATGTTAGTAGGGGGTGTCCTGAGGACACTGTGCGTATTGTTCATTGTGAGTTGAAAGTGTTCTAAGAACTCTCGCGGTGTCCTGAAATGTTCACAAATAAACAAAATGGGGGTGTTCTGAGGACCCTGTCCATATTGTTCGTTGTCAAGTTGAAAGTGTTCAAAGAACTCTTGCGTTGTCCTGAAATGTTTGCACATAAACAAAATGCGGGTGTGTTCTAAGAACACATGTGTTGTCCTGAAATGTTAGTAGGGGGTGTCCTGAGGACGCTGTGCGTATTGTTTGTTGTCGAGTTGAAAGTGTTCTAAGAACTCTTGTGGTATCCTGAAATGTTCGTAGGGGGTGTCCTGAACACGCTGTCCGTATTGTTCGATGGCAAGTTGAAAGTGTTCTAAGAACTCTCGCGTTGTCCTGAAATGTTCGCACATAAACAAAATGGGGCTGTGTTCTAAGAACACACGCATTGTCCTGAAATGTTCGTAGGGGGTGTCCTGAGGACGCTGTCCGTATTGTTTGATTGCAAGTTGAAAGTGTTCTAAGAACTGTCTCAGTGTCCTGAAATGTTCGTAAATAAACAAAATGGGGGTGTGTTGTAAGACCACATGCTTTATCCTGAAATGTTCGTAGGGGATGCCTTGAGGACGCTGTCCGTATTGTTCGTTGTCGAGTTGAAAGTGTTCTAAGAACTCTCGTGGTGTCCTGAAATGTTAGCAGGGAGTGTCCTGAAGACGCTGTCCGTATTGTTCGATGGCAAGTCGAAAGTGTTCTAAGAACACTCGGGGTGTCCTGAAATGTTTGCACATAAACAAAATGGGGGTGTGTTCTAAGAACACACGCGTTGTCCTGAAATGTTAGTAGGGGGTGTCCTGAGGACGCTGTGTGCGTATTGTTCGTTATCGAGTTGAAAGTGTTCTAAGAACTCTCGCGGTGTCCTGAAATGTTCGTAGGGGGTGTCCTGACGACGCTGTCCGTATTGTTCGTTGTCGAGTTGAAAGTGTTCTAAGAACTCTCGCGGTGTCCTGAAATGTTCGTAGGGGGTGTCCTGAAGACGCTGTCCGTATTGTTCAATGGCAAGTTGAAAGTGTTCTAAGAACTGTCTTGGTGTCCTGAAATGTTCGTAAATAAACAAAATGGGGGTGTGTTCTAAGAACTCACGCGTTGTCCTGAAATGTTCGTAGGGGGTGTCCTGAAGGCGCTGTCCGTATTGTTCGATGGCAAGTTGAAAGTGTTCTAAGAACTCTCGCGGTGTCCTGAAATGTTCGTAGGGGGTGTCCTGAAGACGCTGTCCGTATTGTTCGATGGCAAGTTGAAAGTGTTCTAAGAACTGTCTCGGTGTCCTGAAATGTTCGTAAATAAACAAAATGGGGGTGTGTTCTAAGAACACATGTGTTGTCCTGAAATGTTAGTAGGGGGTGTCCTGAGGACGCTGTGCGTATTGTTCGTTGTCGAGTTGAAAGTGTTCTAAGAACTCTTGTGGTGTCCTGAAATGTTCGTAGGGGGTGTCCTGAACACGCTGTCCGTATTGTTCGATGGCAAGTTGAAAGTGTTCTAAGAACTCTCGCGTTGTCCTGAAATGTTCGCACATAAACAAAATGGGGCTGTGTTCTAAGAACACACGCATTGTCCTGAAATGTTCGTAGGGGGTGTCCTGAGGACGCTGTCCGTATTGTTTGATTGCAAGTTGAAAGTGTTCTAAGAACTGTCTCAGTGTCCTGAAATGTTTGTAAATAAACAAAATGGGGGTGTGTTGTAAGAACTCACCCGTTGTCCTGAAATGTTCGTAGGGGGTGTCCTGAAGGTGCTGTCCGTATTGTTTGATGGCAAGTTGAAAGTGTTCTAAGAACTGTCTCGGTGTCCTGAAATGTTCGCAAATAAACAAAATGGGGGTGTGTTCTAAGAACACATGCTTTATCCTGAAATGTTCGTAGGGGATGCCCTGAGGACGCTGTCCGTATTGTTCGTTGTCGAGTTGAAAGTGTTCTAAGAACTCTCGTGGTGTCCTGAAATGTTAGCAGGGAGTGTCCTGAAGACGCTGTCCGTATTGTTCGATGGCAAGTCGAAAGTGTTCTAAGAACACTCGGGGTGTCCTGAAATGTTCGCACATAAACAAAATGGGGGTGTGTTCTAAGAACACACGCGTTGTCCTGAAATGTTAGTAGGGGGTGTCCTGAGGACGCTGTGTGCGTATTGTTCGTTATCGAGTTGAAAGTGTTCTAAGAACTCTCGCGGTGTCCTGAAATGTTCGTAGGGGGTGTCCTGACGACGCTGTCCGTATTGTTCGTTGTCGAGTTGAAAGTGTTCTAAGAACTCTCGCGGTGTCCTGAAATGTTCGTAGGGGGTGTCCTGAAGACGCTGTCCGTATTGTTCGATGGCAAGTTGAAAGTGTTCTAAGAACTGTCTCGGTGTCCTGAAATGTTCGTAAATAAACAAAATGGGGGTGTGTTCTAAGAACTCACGCGTTGTCCTGAAATGTTCGTAGGGGGTGTCCTGAAGGCGCTGTCCGTATTGTTCGATGGCAAGTTGAAAGTGTTCTAAGAACTGTCTCGGTGTCCTGAAATGTTCGCAAATAAACAAAATAGGGGTGTGTTCTAAGAACACATGCGTTGGCCTGAAATGCTTGTAGGGGGTCTCCTGAGGACGCTGTCCGTATTGTTTGTTGTCGAGTTGAAAGTGTTCTAAGAACTCTCGTGGTGTCCTGAAAAGTTTGCAGGAGGTGTCCTGAAGACACTGTCCGTATTGTTCGATGGCAAGTCGAAAGTGTTCTAAGAACACTCAGGGTGTCCTGAAATGTTCGCAAATAAACAAAATGGGGGTGTTCTGAGGACGCTGTCCGTATTGTTCGCTGTCAAGTTGAAAGTGTTCTAAGAACACACGCGTTGTCCTGAAATGTTCGTAGGGGGTGTCCTGAGGACGCTGCCCGTGTCGTTCGATGGCAAGTTGAAAGTGTTCTAAGAACTGTCTCAGTGTCCTGAAATGTTCGCAAATAAACAAAATGGGGGCGTGTTCTAAGAACTCACCCGTTGTCCTGACATGTTCGTAGGGGGTGTCCTGAAGTCGCTGTCCGTATTGTTCGATGGCAAGTTGAAAGTGTTCTAAGAACTGTCTCAGTGTCCTGAAATGTTCGCAAATAAACAAAATGGGGGTGTGTTCTAAGAACACACGCGTTGTCCTGAAATGTTCGTAGGTGGTGTCCTAAGGACGCTGTCCGTATTGTTCGTTGTCGAGTTGAAAGTGTTCTAAGAACTCTAGTGGTGTCCTGAAATGTTCGCAGGGGGTATCCTGAAGACGCTGTCCGTATTGTTCGATGGCAAGTCGAAAGTGTTCTAAGAACACTCGGGGTGTCCTGAAATGTTCGCAAATAAACAAAATGGGGGTGTTCTGAGGACGATGTCCGTATTGTTCGTTGTCAAGTTGAAAGTGTTCTAAGAACTCTTGCGTTGTCCTGAAATGTTCGCACATAAACAAAATGGGGGTGTGTTCTAAGAACACATGCGTTGTCCTGAAATGTTAGTAGGGGGTGTCCTGAGGACACTGTGCGTATTGTTCATTGCGAGTTGAAAGTGTTCTAAGAACTCTTGCGGTGTCCTGAAATGTTCGCAAATAAACAAAATGGGGGTGTTCTGAGGACGCTGTCCATATTGTTCGTTGTCAAGTTGAAAGTATTCAAAGAACTCTTGCGTTGTCCTGAAATGTTTGCACATAAACAAAATGGGGGTGTGTTCTAAGAACACATGTGTTGTCCTGAAATGTTAGTAGGGGGTGTCCTGAGGACGCTGTGCGAATTGTTCGTTGTCGAGTTGAAAGTGTTCTAAGAACTCTTGCGGTGCCCTGAAATGTACGTAGGGGGTGTCGTGAAGATGCTGTCTGTATTTTTTGATGGCAAGTTGAAAGTGTTCTAAGAACAGTCGGGGTGTCCTGAAATGTTCGCAAAGAAACAAAATGGGGGTGTTCTGAGGACGCTGTCCGTATTTTTCATTGTCAAGTTGAAAGTGTTCTAAGAACTCTTGCATTGTACTGAAATGTTCGCACATAAACAAAATGGGGGTGTGTTCTAAGAACACACGCGTTGTCCTGAAATGTTCGCACATAAACAAAATGGGGCTGTGTTCTAAGAACACACGCATTGTCCTGAAATGTTCGTAGGGGGTGTCCTGAGGACGCTGTCCGTATTGTTTGATTGCAAGTTGAAAGTGTTCTAAGAACTGTCTCAGTGTCCTGAAATGTTCGTAAATAAACAAAATGGGGGTGTGTTGTAAGAACTCACCCGTTGTCCTGAAATGTTCATAGGGGGTGTCCTGAAGGTGCTGTCCGTATTGTTTGATGGCAAGTTGAAAGTGTTCTAAGAACTGTCTCGGTGTCCTGAAATGTTCGCAAATAAACAAAATGGGGGTGTGTTCTAAGAATACATGCTTTATCCTGAAATGTTCGAAGGGGATGCCCTGAGGACGCTGTCCGTATTGTTCGTTGTCGAGTTGAAAGTGTTCTAAGAACTCTCGTGGTGTCCTGAAATGTTAGCAGGGAGTGTCCTGAAGACGCTGTCCGTATTGTTCGATGGCAAGTCGAAAGTGTTCTAAGAACACTCGGGGTGTCCTGAAATGTTCGCACATAAACAAAATGGGGGTGTGTTCTAAGAACACACGCGTTGTCCTGAAATGTTAGTAGGGGGTGTCCTGAGGACGCTGTGGGCGTATTGTTCGTTATCGAGTTGAAAGTGTTCTAAGAACTCTCGCGGTGTCGTGAAATGTTCGTAGGGGGTGTCCTGACGACGCTGTCCGTATTGTTCGTTGTCGAGTTGAAAGTGTTCTAAGAACTCTCGCGGTGTCCTGAAATGTTCGTAGGGGGTGTCCTGAAGACGCTGTCCGTATTGTTCGATGGCAAGTTGAAAGTGTTCTAAGAACTGTCTCAGTGTCCTGAAATGTTCGCAAATAAACAAAATAGGGGTGTGTTCTAAGAACACATGCGTTGGCCTGAAATGCTCGTAGGGGGTCTCCTGAGGACGCTGTCCGTATTGTTTGTTGTCGAGTTGAAAGTGTTCTAAGAACTCTTGCGTTGTCCTGAAATGTTCGCACATAAACAAAATGGGGGTGTGTTCTAAGAACACATGCGTTGTCCTGAAATGTTAGTAGGGGGTGTCCTGAGGACACTGTGCGTATTGTTCATTGCGAGTTGAAAGTGTTCTAAGAACTCTCGCGGTGTCCTGAAATGTTCGCAAATAAACAAAATGGGGGTGTTCTGAGGACGCTGTCCATATTGTTCGTTGTCAAGTTGAAAGTGTTCAAAGAACTCTTGCGTTGTCCTGAAATGTTTGCACATAAACAAAATGGGGGTGTGTTCTAAGAACACATGTGTTGTCCTGAAATGTTAGTAGGGGGTCGCCTGAGGACGCTGTCCGTATTGTTTGTTGTCGAGTTAAAAGTGTTCTAAGAACTCTCGTGGTGTCCTGAAAAGTTTGCAGGGGGTGTCCTGAAGACACTGTCCGTATTGTTCGATGGCAAGTCGAAAGTGTTCTAAGAACACTCAGGGTGTCCTGAAATGTTTGCAAATAAACAAAATGGGGGTGTTCTGAGGACGCTGTCCGTATTGTTGGCTGTCAAGTTGAAAGTGTTCTAAGAACACACGCGTTGTCCTGAAATGTTCGTAGGGGGTGTCCTGAGGACGCTGTCCGTGTTGTTCGATGGCAAGTTGAAAGTGTTCTAAGAACTGTCTCAGTGTCCTGAAATGTTCGCAAATAAACAAAATGGGGGCGTGTTCTAAGAACTCACCCGTTGTCCTGACATGTTCGTAGGGGGTGTCCTGAAGTCGCTGTCCGTATTGTTCGATGGCAAGTTGAAAGTGTTCTAAGAACTGTCTCAGTGTCCTGAAATGTTCGCAAATAAACAAAATGGGGGTGTGTTCTAAGAACACACGCGTTGTCCTGAAATGTTCGTAGGTGGTGTCCTAAGGACGCTGTCCGTATTGTTCGTTGTCGAGTTGAAAGTGTTCTAAGAACACTCGGGGTGTCCTGAAATGTTCGCAAATAAACAAAATGGGGGTGTTCTGAGGACGATGTCCGTATTGTTCGTTGTCAAGTTGAAAGTGTTCTAAGAACTCTTGCGTTGTCCTGAAATGTTCGCACATAAACAAAATGGGGGTGTGTTCTAAGAACACATGCGTTGTCCTGAAATGTTAGTAGGGGGTGTCCTGAGGACACTGTGCGTATTGTTCATTGCGAGTTGAAAGTGTTCTAAGAACTCTCGCGGTGTCCTGAAATGTTCGCAAATAAACAAAATGGGGGTGTTCTGAGGACGCTGTCCATATTGTTCGTTGTCAAGTTGAAAGTGTTCAAAGAACTCTTGCGTTGTCCTGAAATGTTTGCACATAAACAAAATGGGGGTGTGTTCTAAGAACACATGTGTTGTCCTGAAATGTTAGTAGGGGGTGTCCTGAGGACGCTGTGCGTATTGTTCGTTGTCGAGTTGAAAGTGTTCTAAGAACTCTTGCAGTGCCCTGAAATGTACGTAGGGGGTGTCGTGAAGATGATGGCCCTCATTACGACCCTGGCGGAAATCGCGGTGCAAAATGCACCTTGGAGCACGGCGGAAAGCTGCCGATAGCGCCATGGGGGTTGGCGGATTTTCCGCCCCATTCCGACCTTGGCGGGGCGGTAAATCCCCATCCCCCATTTTACCCTTCCCGATTCCCATTTTCGCCCCATAGGGTATAATGGGAGTGGGGAAGGCGTTAATTACGCCACCTCAAAATACGGTGGCGTAATTAACGACAAGGTCCCGTAGCGCCATGGATTTCTCCGCCCGGAAAAACCAGGCGGAAAACGCTACATGGCGCTACGGAATCTCGTAGTAGGGCGGACGGGTCCGCCGCGAATAACGCTGGCGTAAACCCACTCCGCCAGGGTCGTAATGAGGCCCGATGTCTGTATTTTTTGATGGCAAGTTGAAAGTGTTCTAAGAACAGTCGGGGTGTCCTGAAATGTTCGCAAATAAACAAAATGGGGGTGTTCTGAGGACGCTGTCCGTATTTTTCGTTGTCAAGTTGAAAGTGTTCTAAGAACTCTTGCATTGTACTGAAATGTTCGCACATAAACAAAATGGGGGTGTGTTCTAAGAACACACGCATTGTCCTGAAATGTTCGTAGAGGGTGTCCTGAGGACGCTGTCCGTATTGTTCGTTGTCGAGTTGAAAGTGTTCTAAGAACTCTCGCGGTGTCCTGAAATGTTCGTCGGGGGTCTCCTGAAGACGCTGTCCGTATTGTTCGATGGCAAGTTGAAAGTGTTCTAAGAACTGTCTTGGTGTCCTGAAATGTTCGCAAATAAACAAAATGGGGGTGTGTTCTAAGAACACACGCGTTGTCCTGAAATGTTCGTAGGTGGTGTCCTAAGGACGCTGTCCGTATTGTTCGTTGTCGAGTTGAAAGTGTTCTAAGAACTCTAGTGGTGTCCTGAAATGTTCGCAGGGGGTATCCTGAAGACGCTGTCCGTATTGTTCGATGGCAAGTCGAAAGTGTTCTAAGAACACTCGGGGTGTCCTGAAATGTTCGCAAATAAACAAAATGGGGGTGTTCTGAGGACGATGTCCGTATTGTTCGTTGTCAAGTTGAAAGTGTTCTAAGAACTCTTGCGTTGTCCTGAAATGTTCGCACATAAACAAAATGGGGGTGTGTTCTAAGAACACATGCGTTGTCCTGACATGTTAGTAGGGGGTGTCCTGAGGACACTGTGCGTATTGTTCATTGCGAGTTGAAAGTGTTCTAAGAACTCTCGCGGTGTCCTGAAATGTTCGCAAATAAACAAAATGGGGGTGTTCTGAGGACGCTGTCCATATTGTTCGTTGTCAAGTTGAAAGTATTCAAAGAACTCTTGCGTTGTCCTGAAATGTTTGCACATAAACAAAATGGGGGTGTATTCTAAGAACACATGTGTTGTCCTGAAATGTTAGTAGGGGGTGTCCTGAGGACACTGTGCGAATTGTTCGTTGTCGAGTTGAAAGTGTTCTAAGAACTCTTGCGGTGCCCTGAAATGTACGTAGGGGGTGTCGTGAAGATGCTGTCTGTATTTTTTGATGGCAAGTTGAAAGTGTTCTAAGAACAGTCGGGGTGTCCTGAAATGTTCGCAAAGAAACAAAATGGGGGTGTTCTGAGGACGCTGTCCGTATTTTTCATTGTCAAGTTGAAAGTGTTCTAAGAACTCTTGCATTGTACTGAAATGTTCGCACATAAACAAAATGGGGGTGTGTTCTAAGAACACACGCGTTGTCCTGAAATGTTCGCACATAAACAAAATGGGGCTGTGTTCTAAGAACACACGCATTGTCCTGAAATGTTCGTAGGGGGTGTCCTGAGGACGCTGTCCGTATTGTTTGATTGCAAGTTGAAAGTGTTCTAAGAACTGTCTCAGTGTCCTGAAATGTTCGTAAATAAACAAAATGGGGGTGTGTTGTAAGAACTCACCCGTTGTCCTGAAATGTTCATAGGGGGTGTCCTGAAGGTGCTGTCCGTATTGTTTGATGGCAAGTTGAAAGTGTTCTAAGAACTGTCTCGGTGTCCTGAAATGTTCGCAAATAAACAAAATGGGGGTGTGTTCTAAGAACACATGCTTTATCCTGAAATGTTCGAAGGGGATGCCCTGAGGACGCTGTCCGTATTGTTCGTTGTCGAGTTGAAAGTGTTCTAAGAACTCTCGTGGTGTCCTGAAATGTTAGCAGGGAGTGTCCTGAAGACGCTGTCCGTATTGTTCGATGGCAAGTCGAAAGTGTTCTAAGAACACTCGGGGTGTCCTGAAATGTTCGCACATAAACAAAATGGGGGTGTGTTCTAAGAACACACGCGTTGTCCTGAAATGTTAGTAGGGGGTGTCCTGAGGACGCTGTGTGCGTATTGTTCGTTATCGAGTTGAAAGTGTTCTAAGAACTCTCGCGGTGTCGTGAAATGTTCGTAGGGGGTGTCCTGACGACGCTGTCCGTATTGTTCGTTGTCGAGTTGAAAGTGTTCTAAGAACTCTCGCGGTGTCCTGAAATGTTCGTAGGGGGTGTCCTGAAGACGCTGTCCGTATTGTTCGATGGCAAGTTGAAAGTGTTCTAAGAACTGTCTCGGTGTCCTGAAATGTTCGCAAATAAACAAAATAGGGGTGTGTTCTAAGAACACATGCGTTGGCCTGAAATGCTCGTAGGGGGTCTCCTGAGGACGCTGTCCGTATTGTTTGTTGTCGAGTTGAAAGTGTTCTAAGAACTCTTGCGTTGTCCTGAAATGTTCGCACATAAACAAAATGGGGGTGTGTTCTAAGAACACATGCGTTGTCCTGAAATGTTAGTAGGGGGTGTCCTGAGGACACTGTGCGTATTGTTCATTGCGAGTTGAAAGTGTTCTAAGAACTCTCGCGGTGTCCTGAAATGTTCGCAAATAAACAAAATGGGGGTGTTCTGAGGACGCTGTCCATATTGTTCGTTGTCAAGTTGAAAGTGTTCAAAGAACTCTTGCGTTGTCCTGAAATGTTTGCACATAAACAAAATGGGGGTGTGTTCTAAGAACACATGTGTTGTCCTGAAATGTTAGTAGGGGGTCGCCTGAGGACGCTGTCCGTATTGTTTGTTGTCGAGTTAAAAGTGTTCTAAGAACTCTCGTGGTGTCCTGAAAAGTTTGCAGGGGGTGTCCTGAAGACACTGTCCGTATTGTTCGATGGCAAGTCGAAAGTGTTCTAAGAACACTCAGGGTGTCCTGAAATGTTTGCAAATAAACAAAATGGGGGTGTTCTGAGGACGCTGTCCGTATTGTTGGCTGTCAAGTTGAAAGTGTTCTAAGAACACACGCGTTGTCCTGAAATGTTCGTAGGGGGTGTCCTGAGGACGCTGTCCGTGTTGTTCGATGGCAAGTTGAAAGTGTTCTAAGAACTGTCTCAGTGTCCTGAAATGTTCGCAAATAAACAAAATGGGGGCGTGTTCTAAGAACTCACCCGTTGTCCTGACATGTTCGTAGGGGGTGTCCTGAAGTCGCTGTCCGTATTGTTCGATGGCAAGTTGAAAGTGTTCTAAGAACTGTCTCAGTGTCCTGAAATGTTCGCAAATAAACAAAATGGGGTTGTGTTCTAAGAACACACGCGTTGTCCTGAAATGTTCGTAGGTGGTGTCCTAAGGACGCTGTCCGTATTGTTCGTTGTCGAGTTGAAAGTGTTCTAAGAACACTCGGGGTGTCCTGAAATGTTCGCAAATAAACAAAATGGGGGTGTTCTGAGGACGATGTCCGTATTGTTCGTTGTCAAGTTGAAAGTGTTCTAAGAACTCTTGCGTTGTCCTGAAATGTTCGCACATAAACAAAATGGGGGTGTGTTCTAAGAACACATGCGTTGTCCTGAAATGTTAGTAGGGGGTGTCCTGAGGACACTGTGCGTATTGTTCATTGCGAGTTGAAAGTGTTCTAAGAACTCTCGCGGTGTCCTGAAATGTTCGCAAATAAACAAAATGGGGGTGTTCTGAGGACGCTGTCCATATTGTTCGTTGTCAAGTTGAAAGTGTTCAAAGAACTCTTGCGTTGTCCTGAAATGTTTGCACATAAACAAAATGGGGGTGTGTTCTAAGAACACATGTGTTGTCCTGAAATGTTAGTAGGGGGTGTCCTGAGGACGCTGTGCGTATTGTTCGTTGTCGAGTTGAAAGTGTTCTAAGAACTCTCGCGGTGTCCTGAAATGTTCGTAGGGGGTGTCCTGAAGACGCTGTCCGTATTGTTCGATGGCAAGTTGAAAGTGTTCTAAGAACTGTCTCGGTGTCCTGAAATGTTCGTAAATAAACAAATGGGGGTGTGTTCTAAGAACTCACGCGTTGTCCTGAAATGTTCGTAGGGGGTCTCCTGAGGACGCTGTCCGTATTGTTTGTTGTCGAGTTGAAAGTGTTCTAAGAACTCTCGTGGTGTCCTGAAAAGTTTGCAGGAGGTGTCCTGAAGACACTGTCCGTATTGTTCGATGGCAAGTCGAAAGTGTTCTAAGAACGCTCAGGGTGTCCTGAAATGTTCGCAAATAAACAAAATGGGGGTGTTCTGAGGACGCTGTCCGTATTGTTCGCTGTCAAGTTGAAAGTGTTCTAAGAACACACGCGTTGTCCTGAAATGTTCGTAGGGGGTGTCCTGAGGACGCTGCCCGTGTCGTTCGATGGCAAGTTGAAAGTGTTCTAAGAACTGTCTCAGTGTCCTGAAATGTTCGCAAATAAACAAAATGGGGGTGTGTTCTAAGAACTCACCCGTTGTCCTGACATGTTCGTAGGGGGTGTCCTGAAGTCGCTGTCCGTATTGTTCGATGGCAAGTTGAAAGTGTTCTAAGAACTGTCTCAGTGTCCTGAAATGTTCGCAAATAAACAAAATGGGGGTATGTTCTAAGAACACACGCGTTGTCCTGAAATGTTCGTAGGTGGTGTCCTAAGGACGCTGTCCGTATTGTTCGTTGTCGAGTTGAAAGTGTTCTAAGAACTCTAGTGGTGTCCTGAAATGTTCGCAGGGGGTATCCTGAAGACGCTGTCCGTATTGTTCGATGGCAAGTCGAAAGTGTTCTAAGAACACTCGGGGTGTCCTGAAATGTTCGCAAATAAACAAAATGGGGGTGTTCTGAGGACGATGTCCGTATTGTTCGTTGTCAAGTTGAAAGTGTTCTAAGAACTCTTGCGTTGTCCTGAAATGTTCGCACATAAACAAAATGGGGGTGTGTTCTAAGAACACATGCGTTGTCCTGAAATGTTAGTAGGGGGTGTCCTGAGGACACTGTCCGTATTGTTCATTGCGAGTTGAAAGTGTTCTAAGAACTCTCGCGGTGTCCTGAAATGTTCGCAAATAAACAAAATGGGGGTGTTCTGAGGACGCTGTCCATATTGTTCGTTGTCAAGTTGAAAGTATTCAAAGAACTCTTGCGTTGTCCTGAAATGTTTGCACATAAACAAAATGGGGGTGTGTTCTAAGAACACATGTGTTGTCCTGAAATGTTAGTAGGTGGTGTCCTGAGGACGCTGTGCGTATTGTTCGTTGTAGAGTTGAAAGTGTTCTAAGAACTCTTGCGGTGCCCTGAAATGTACGTAGGGGGTGTCGTGAAGATGCTGTCTGTATTTTTTGATGGCAAGTTGAAAGTGTTCTAAGAACAGTCGGGGTGTCCTGAAATGTTCGCAAAGAAACAAAATGGGGGTGTTCTGAGGACGCTGTCCGTATTTTTCATTGTCAAGTTGAAAGTGTTCTAAGAACTCTTGCATTGTACTGAAATGTTCGCACATAAACAAAATGGGGGTGTGTTCTAAGAACACACGCGTTGTCCTGAAATGTTCGCACATAAACAAAATGGGGCTGTGTTCTAAGAACACACGCATTGTCCTGAAATGTTCGTAGGGGGTGTCCTGAGGACGCTGTCCGTATTGTTTGATTGCAAGTTGAAAGTGTTCTAAGAACTGTCTCAGTGTCCTGAAATGTTCGTAAATAAACAAAATGGGGGTGTGTTGTAAGAACTCACCCGTTGTCCTGAAATGTTCGTAGGGGGTGTCCTGAAGGTGCTGTCCGTATTGTTTGATGGCAAGTTGAAAGTGTTCTAAGAACTGTCTCGGTGTCCTGAAATGTTCGCAAATAAACAAAATGGGGGTGTGTTCTAAGAACACATGCTTTATCCTGAAATGTTCATAGGGGATGCCCTGAGGACGCTGTCCGTATTGTTCGTTGTCGAGTTGAAAGTGTTCTAAGAACTCTCGTGTTGTCCTGAAATGTTAGCAGGGAGTGTCCTGAAGACGCTGTCCGTATTGTTCGATGGCAAGTCGAAAGTGTTCTAAGAACACTCGGGGTGTCCTGAAATGTTCGCACATAAACTGGGGGTGTGTTCTAAGAACACACGCGTTGTCCTGAAATGTTAGTAGGGGGTGTCCTGAGGACGCTGTGTGCGTATTGTTCGTTATCGAGTTGAAAGTGTTCTAAGAACTCTCGCGGTGTCGTGAAATGTTCGTAGGGGGTGTCCTGACGACGCTGTCCGTATTGTTCGTTGTCGAGTTGAAAGTGTTCTAAGAACTCTCGCGGTGTCCTGAAATGTTCGTAGGGGGTGTCCTGAAGACGCTGTCCGTATTGTTCGATGGCAAGTTGAAAGTGTTCTAAGAACTGTCTCGGTGTCCTGAAATGTTCGTAAATAAACAAAATGGGGGTGTGTTCTAAGAACTCACGCGTTGTCCTGAAATGTTCGTAGGGGGTGTCCTGAAGGCGCTGTCCGTATTGTTCGATGGCAAGTTGAAAGTGTTCTAAGAACTGTCTCGGTGTCCTGAAATGTTCGCAAATAAACAAAATAGGGGTGTGTTCTAAGAACACATGCGTTGGCCTGAATGCTCGTAGGGGGTCTCCTGAGGACGCTGTCCGTATTGTTTGTTGTCGAGTTGAAAGTGTTCTAAGAACTCTCGTGGTGTCCTGAAAAGTTTGCAGGGTGTGTCCTGAAGACACTGTCCGTATTGTTCGATGGCAAGTCGAAAGTGTTCTAAGAACACTCAGGGTGTCCTGAAATGTTCGCAAATAAACAAAATGGGGGTGTTCTGAGGACGCTGTCCGTATTGTTCGCTGTCAAGTTGAAAGTGTTCTAAGAACACACGCGTTGTCCTGAAATGTTCGTAGGGGGTGTCCTGAGGACGCTGTCCGTGTTGTTCGATGGCAAGTTGAAAGTGTTCTAAGAACTGTCTCAGTGTCCTGAAATGTTCGCAAATAAACAAAATGGGGGCGTGTTCGAAGAACTCACCCGTTGTCCTGACATGTTCGTAGGGGGTGTCCTGAAGTCGCTGTCCATATTGTTCGATGGCAAGTTGGAAGTGTTCTAAGAACTGTCTCAGTGTCCTGAAATGTTCGCAAATAAACAAAATTGGGGTGTGTTCTAAGAACACACGCGTTGTCCTGAAATGTTCGTAGGTGGTGTCCTAAGGACACTGTCCGTATTGTTCGTTGTCGAGTTGAAAGTGTTCTAAGAACTCTAGTGGTGTCCTGAAATGTTCGCAGGGGGTATCCTGAAGACGCTGTCCGTATTGTTCGATGGCAAGTCGAAAGTGTTCTAAGAACACTCGGGGTGTCCTGAAATGTTCGCAAATAAACAAAATGGGGGTGTTCTGAGGACGATGTCCGTATTGTTCGTTGTCAAGTTGAAAGTGTTCTAAGAACTCTTGCGTTGTCCTGAAATGTTCGCACATAAACAAAATGGGGGTGTGTTCTAAGAACACATGCGTTGTCCTGAAATGTTAGTAGGGGGTGTCCTGAGGACACTGTGCGTATTGTTCATTGCGAGTTGAAAGTGTTCTAAGAACTCTTGCGGTGCCCTGAAATGTACGTAGGGGGTGTCGTGAAGATGCTGTCTGTATTTTTTGATGGCAAGTTGAAAGTGTTCTAAGAACAGTCGGGGTGTCCTGAAATGTTCGCAAATAAACAAAATGGGGGTGTTCTGAGGACGCTGTCCGTATTTTTCGTTGTCAAGTTGAAAGTGTTCTAAGAACTCTTGCATTGTACTGAAATGTTCGCACATAAACAAAATGGGGGTGTGTTCTAAGAACACACGCGTTGTCCTGAAATGTTCGTAGAGGGTGTCCTGAGGACGCTGTCCGTATTGTTCGTTGTCGAGTTGAAAGTGTTCTAAAAACTCTCGCGGTGTCCTGAAATGTTCGTCGGGGTCTCCTGAAGACGCTGTCCGTATTGTTCGATGGCAAGTTGAAAGTGTTCTAAGAACTGTCTTGGTGTCCTGAAATGTTCGCAAATAAACAAAATGGGGGTGTGTTCTAAGAACACACGTGTTGGCCTGAAATGCTCGTAGGGGGTGCCCTGAGGACGCTGTCCGTATTGTTTGTTGTCGAGTTGAAAGTGTTCTAAGAACTCTTGTGGTGTCCTGAAAAGTTTGCAGGGGGTGTCCTGAAGACACTGTCCGTATTGTTCGATGGCAAGCCGAAAGTGTTCTAAGAACACTCAGGGTGTTGTGAAATGTTCGCAAATAAACAAAATGGGGGTGTTCTGAGGAGGCTGTCCGTATTGTTCGTTGTCAAGTTGAAGGTGTTCTAAGAACTCTCGCGTTGTCCTGAAATGTTCGCACATAAACAAAATGGGGGTGTGTTCTAAGAACACACGCGTTGTCCTGAAATGTTCGTCGGGGGTGTCCTCAGGACCCTGTCCGTATTGTTTGATGGCAAGTTGAAAGTGTTCTAAGAACTCTTGCGTTGTCCTAAAATGTTCGTAGGGGGTCTCCTGAAGACGCTGTCGTATTGTTCGATGGCAAGTTGAAAGTGTTCTAAGAACTGTCTTGGCGTCCTGAAATGTTTGCAAATAAGTAAAATGGGGGTGTGTTCTTAGAACACACGCTTTGTCCTGAAATGTTCGTAGGGGGTGCACGGAGGACGCTGTCCGTATTGTTCGTTGTCGAGTTGAAAGTGTTCCTAAGAACTCTCGTGGTGTCCTGAAATGTTCGCAGGGGGTGTCCTGAAGACGCTGTACGTATTGTTCGATGGCAAGTCGAAAGTGTTCTAAGAACACTCGGGGTGTGCTGAAATGTTCGCAAATAAACAAAATGGGGGTGTTCTGAGGACGCTGTCCGTATTGTTCACTGTCAAGTTGAAAGTGTTCTAAGAACACACGCGTTGTCCTGAAATGTTCGTAGGGGGTGTCCTGAGGACGCTGTTTGTGTTGTTCGATGGCAAGTTGAAAGTGTTCTAAGAACTGTCTCAGTGTCCTGAAATGTTCGCAAATAAACAAAATGGGGGTGTGTTCTAAGAACACATCCGTTGTCCTGAAATGTTCGTAGGGGGTGTCCTGAAGTCGCTGTCCGTATTGTTCGATGGCAAGTTGAAAGTGTTCTAAGAACTGTCTCAGTGTCCTGAAATGTTCTCAAATAAACAAAATGGGGGTGTGTTCTAAGAACACACGCGTTGTCCTGAAATGTTCGTAGGGGGTGTCCTGAGGACGCTGTCCGTATTGTTCGTTGTCGAGTTGAAAGTGTTTTAAGAACTCTAGTGGTGTCCTGAAATGTTCGCAGGGGGTATCCTGAAGACGCTGTCCGTATTGTTCGATGGCAAGTCGAAAGTGTTCTAAGAACACTCGGTGTGTCCTGAAATGTTAGCAAATAAACAAAATGGGGGTGTTCTGAGGACGATGTCCGTATTGTTCGTTGTCAAGTTGAAAGTGTTCTAAGAACTCTTGCGTTGTCCTGAAATGTTCGCACATAAACAAAATGGGGGTGTGTTCTAAGAACACATGCGTTGTCCTGAAATGTTAGTAGGGGGTGTCCTGAGGACACTGTGCGTATTGTTCATTGCGAGTTGAAAGTGTTCTAAGAACTCTTGCGGTGCCCTGAAATGTTCGTAGGGGGTCTCGTGAAGATGCTGTGTGTATTTTTTGATGACAAGTTGAAAGTGTTCTAAGAACAGTCGGGGTGTCCTGAAATGTTCGCAAATAAACAAAATGGGGGTGTTCTGAGGACGCTGTCTGTATTTTTCGTTGTCAAGTTGAAAGTGTTCTAAGAACTCTTGCGTTGTACTGAAATGTTCACACATAAACAAAATGGGGTGTGTTCTAAGAACACACGCGTTGTCCTGAAATGTTCGTAGAGGGTGTCCTGAGGACGCTGTCCGTATTGTTCGTTGTCGAGTTGAAAGTGTTCTAAGAACTCTCTCGGTGTCCTGAAATGTTCGTCGGGGGTCTCCTGAAGACGCTGTCCGTATTGTTTGATGGCAAGTTGAAAGTGTTCTAAGAACTATCTTGGTGTCCTGAAATGTTCGCAAATAAACAAAATGGGGGTGTGTTCTAAGAACACACACTTTGTCCTGAAATGTTGGTAGGAGATGCCCTGAGGACGCTGTCCGTATTGTTCGTTGTCGAGTTGAAAGTGTTCTAAGAACTCTCGTGGTGTCCTGAAAAGTTTGCAGGGGGTGTCCTGAAGACACTGTCCGTATTGTTCGATGGCAAGCCGAAAGTGTTCTAAGAACACTCAGGGTGTTGTGAAATGTTTGCAAATAAACCAAATGGGGGTGTTCTGAAGAGGCTGTCCGTATTGTTCTTTGTCAAGTTGAAGGTGTTCTAAGAACACACGCGTTGTCCTGAAATGTTCGTCGGGGGTGTCCTAAGGACCCTGTCCGTATTGTTCGATGGCAAGTTGAAAGTGTTCTAAGAACTCTTGCGTTGTCCTAAAATGTTCGTAGGGGGTCTCCTGAAGACGCTGTCGTATTGTTCGATGGCAAGTTGAATGTGTTCTAAGAACTGTCTTGGCGTCCTGAAATGTTTGTAAATAAATAAAATGGGGGTGTGTTCTTAGAACACACGCTTTGTCCTGAAATGTTCGTAGGGGGTGCTCGGAGGACGCTGTCCGTATTGTTCGTTGTCGAGTTGAAAGTTTTCTAAGAACTCTCGTGGTGTCCTGAAATGTTCGTAGGGGGTGTCCTGAGGATGCTGTTCGTGTTGTTCGATGGCAAGTTGAAAGTGTTCTAAGAACTGTCTCAGTGTCCTGAAATGTTCGCAAATAAACAAAATGGGGGTGTGTTCTAAGAACTCACCCGTTGTCCTGAAATGTTCGTAGGGGGTGTCCTGAAGTCGCTGTCCGTATTGTTCGATGGCAAGTTGAAAGCGTTCTAAGAACTGTCTCAGTGTCCTGAAATGTTCGCAAATAAACAAAATGGGGGTGTGTTCTAAGAACACACGCGTTGTCCTGAAATGTTCGTAGGGGGTGTCCTGAGGACGCTGTCCATATTGTTCGTTGTCGAGTTGAAAGTGTTCTAAGAACTCTAGTGGTGTCCTGAAATGTTCGCAGGGGGTATCCTGAAGACGCTGTCCGTATTGTTCGATGGCAAGTCGAAAGTGTTCTAAGAACACTCGGGGTGTCCTGAAATGTTCGCAAATAAACAAAATGGGGGTGTTCTGAGGACGATGTCCGTATTTTTCGTTGTCAAGTTGAAAGTGTTCTAAGAACTCTTGCGTTGTCCTGAAATGTTTGCACATAAACAAAATGGGGGTGTGTTCTAAGAACACACGCGTTGTCCTGAAATGTTCGTAGGGGGTGTCCTGAGGACGCTGTCCATATTGTTCGTTGTCGAGTTGAAAGTGTTCTAAGAACTCTAGTGGTGTCCTGAAATGTTCGCAGGGGGTATCCTGAAGACGCTGTCCGTATTGTTCGATGGCAAGTCGAAAGTGTTCTAAGAACACTCGGGGTGTCCTGAAATGTTCGCAAATAAACAAAATGGGGGTGTTCTGAGGACGCTGTCCGTATTGTTCGTTGTCAAGTTGAAAGTGTTCTAAGAACACACGCGTTGTCCTGAAATGTTCGTAGGGGGTGTCCTGGGGATGCTGTTCGTGTTGTTCGATGGCAAGTTGAAAGTGTTCTAAGAACTGTCTCAGTGTCCTGAAATGTTCGCAAATAAACAAAATGGGGGTGTGTTCTAAGAACTCACCCGTTGTCCTGAAATGTTCGTAGGGGGTGTCCTGAAGTCGCTGTCCGTATTGTTCGATGGCAAGTTGAAAGCGTTCTAAGAACTGTCTCAGTGTCCTGAAATGTTCGCAAATAAACAAAATGGGGGTGTGTTCTAAGAACACACGCGTTGTCCTGAAATGTTCGTAGGGGGTGTCCTGAGGACGCTGTCCATATTGTTCGTTGTCGAGTTGAAAGTGTTCTAAGAACTCTAGTGGTGTCCTGAAATGTTCGCAGGGGGTATCCTGAAGACGCTGTCCGTATTGTTCGATGGCAAGTCGAAAGTGTTCTAAGAACACTCGGGGTGTCCTGAAATGTTCGCAAATAAACAAAATGGGGGTGTTCTGAGGACGATGTCCGTATTTTTCGTTGTCAAGTTGAAAGTGTTCTAAGAACTCTTGCGTTGTCCTGAAATGTTTGCACATAAACAAAATGGGGGTGTGTTCTAAGAACACATGCGTTGTCCTGAAATGTTAGTAGGGGGTGTCCTGAGGACACTGTGCGTATTGTTCATTGCGAGTTGAAAGTGTTCTAAGAACTCTCGCGGTGTCCTGAAATGTTCGCAAATAAACAAAATGGGGTGTTCTGAGGACGCTGTCCATATTGTTCGTTGTCAAGTTGAAAGTGTTCAAAGAACTCTTGAGTTGTCCTGAAATGTTTGCACATAAACAAAATGGGGGTGTGTTCTAAGAACACACGTGTTGTCCTGAAATGTTAGTAGGGGGTGTCCTGAGGACGCCGTCCGTATTGTTCGATGGCAAGTTGAAAGTGTTCTAAGAACTGTCTTGCTGTCCTGAAATGTTCGCAAATAAACAAAATGGGGGTGTGTTCTAAGAACACACACTTTGTCCTGAAATGTTGGTAGGAGATGCCCTGAGGACGCTGTCCGTATTGTTCGTTGTCGAGTTGAAAGTGTTCTAAAAACTCTCGTGGTGTCCTGAAAAGTTTGCAGGGGGTGTCCTGAAGACACTGTCCGTATTGTTCGATGGCAAGCCGAAAGTGTTCTAAGAACACTCAGGGTGTTGTGAAATGTTCGCAAATAAACAAAATGGGGGTGTTCTGAGGAGGCTGTCCGTATTGTTCGTTGTCAAGTTGAAGGTGTTCGAAGAACTCTCGCGTTGTCCTGAAATGTTCGCACATAAACAAAATGGGGGTGTGTTCTAAGAACACACGCGTTGTCCTGAATTGTTCGTCGGGGGTGTCCTGAGGACCCTGTCCGTATTGTTCGATGGCAGGTTGAAAGTGTTCTAAGAACTCTCGCGTTGTCCTAAAATGTTCGTAGGGGGTCTCCTGAAGACTGTCCGTATTGTTCGATGGCAAGTTGAAAGTGTTCTAAGAACTGTCTTGGCGTCCTGAAATGTTTGCAAATAAATAAAATGGGGGTGTGTTCTTAGAACACACGCTTTGTCCTGAAATGTCCGTAGGGGGTGCTCGGAGGACGCTGTCTGTATTGTTCGTTGTCGAGTTGAAAGTGTTCCTAAGAACTCTCATGGTGTCCTGAAATGTTCGCAGGGGGTGTCCTGAAGACGCTGTACGTATTGTTCGATGGCAAGTCGAAAGTGTTCTAAGAACACTCGGGGTGTCCTGAAATGTTCGCAAATAAACAAAATGGGGGTGTTCTGAGGACGCTGTCCGTATTGTTCGCTGTCAAGTTGAAAGTGTTCTAAGAACATACGCGCTGTCTTGAAATGTTCGTAGGGGGTGTCCTGAGGACGCTGTTCGTGTTGTTCGATGGCAAGTTGAAAGTGTTCTAAGAACTGTCTCAGTGTCCTGAAATGTTCGCAAATAAACAAAATGGGGGTGTGTTCTAAGAACACACGCGTTGTCCTGAAATGTTCGTAGGGGGTGTCCTGAGGACGCTGTCCGTATTGTTCGTTGTCGAGTTGAAAGTGTTCTAAGAACTCTAGTGGTGTCCTGAAATGTTCGCAGGGGGTATCCTGAAGACGCTGTCCGTATTGTTCGATGGCAAGTCGAAAGTGTTCTAAGAACACTCGGGGTGTCCTGAAATGTTCGCAAATAAACAAAATGGGGGTGTTCTGAGGACGATGTCCGTATTGTTCGTTGTCAAGTTGAAAGTGTTCTAAGAACTCTTGCGTTGTCCTGAAATGTTCGCACATAAACAAAATGGGGGTGTGTTCTAAGAACACATGCGTTGTCCTGAAATGTTAGTAGGGGTGTCCTAAGTACACTGTGCGTATTGTTCATTGCGAGTTGAAAGTGTTCTAAGAACTCTCGCGGTGTCCTGAAATGTTCGCAAATAAACAAAATGGGGGTGTTCTGAGGACGCTGTCCATATTGTTCATTTTCAAGTTGAAAGTGTTCAAAGAACTCTTGCGTTGTCCTGAAATGTTTGCACATAAACAAAATGGGGGTGTGTTCTAAGAACACACGTGTTGTCCTGAAATGTTAGTAGGGGGTGTCCTGAGGACGCTGTGCGTATTGTTCGTTGTCGAGTTGAAAGTGTTCTAAGAATTCTTGCGGTGCTCTGAAATGTTCGTAGGGGGTGTCTTGAAGATGCCGTCTGTATTTTTTGATGGCAAGTTGAAAGTGTTCTAAGAACAGTCAGGATGTCCTGAAATGTTCGCAAATAAACAAAATGGGGGTGTTCTGAGGACACTGTCTGTATTTTTCGTTGTCAAGTTGAAAGTGTTCTAAGAACTCTTGCGTTGTACTGAAATGTTCGCACATAAACAAAATGGGGGTGTGTTCTAAGAACACACGCGTTGTCCTGAAATGTTCGTAGAGGGTGTCCTGAGGACGCTGACCGTATTGTTCGTTGTCGAGTTGAAAGTGTTCTAAGAACTCTCACGGTGTCCTGAAATGTTGGTCGGGGGTCTCCTGAAGTCGCTGTCCGTATTGTTCGATGGCAAGTTGAAAGCGTTCTAAGAACTGTCTCAGTGTCCTGAAATGTTCGCAAATAAACAAAATGGGGGTGTGTTCTAAGAACACACGCGTTGTCCTGAAATGTTCGTAGGGGTTGTCCTGAGGACGCTGTCCGTATTGTTCGTTGTCGAGTTGAAAGTGTTCTAAGAACTCTCGTGGTGTCCTGAAATGTTTGCAGGGGGTGTCCTGAAGACGCTGTCCGTATTGTTCGATGGCAAGTCGAAAGTGTTCTAAGAACACTCGGGGTGTCCTGAAATGTTCGCAAATAAACAAAATGGGGGTGTTCTGAGGACGATGTCCGTATTGTTCGTTGTCAAGTTGAAAGTGTTCTAAGAACTCTTGCGTTGTCCTGAAATGTTCACACATAAACAAAATGGGGGTGTGTTCTAAGAACACATGCATTGTCCTGAAATGTTAGTAGGGGGTGTCCTGAGGACACTGTGCGTATTGTTCATTGCGAGTTGAAAGTGTTCTAGGAACTCTCGCGGTGTCCTGAAATGTTCGCAAATAAACAAAATGGGGGTGTTCTGAGGACGCTGTCCATATTGTTCGTTGTCAAGTTGAAAGTGTTCAAAGAACTCTTGCGTTGTCCTGAAATGCTTGCACATAAACAAAATGGGGGTGTGTTCTAAGAACACACGTGTTGTCCTGAAATGTTAGTAGGGGGTGTCCTGAGGACGCTGTGCGTATTGTTCGTTGTCGAGTTGAAAGTGTTCTAAGAACTCTTGCGGTGCCCTGAAATGTTCGTAGGGGGTGTCGTGAAGATGCTGTCCGTATTTTTTGATGGCAAGTTAAAAGTGTTCTAAGAACAGTCGGGGTGTCCTGAAATGTTCGCAAATACACAAAATGGGGGTGTTCTGAGGACGCTGTCCGTATTTTTTGTTGTCAAGTTGAAAGTGTTCTAAGAACTCTCGCATTGTACTGAAATGTTCGCACATAAACAAAATGGGGGTGTGTTCTAAGAACACACGCGTTGTCCTGAAATGTTCATAGAGGGTGTCCTGAGGACGCTGTCCGTATTGTTCGTTGTCGAGTTGAAAGTGTTCTAAGAACTCTCACGGTGTCCTGAAATGTTCGTCGGGGGTCTCCTGAAGACGCTGTCCGTATTGTTCGATGGCAAGTTGAAAGTGTTCTAAGAACTGTCTTGGTGTCCTGATATGTTCGCAAATAAACAAAATGGGGGTGTGTTCTAAGAACACACGCTTTGTCCTGAAATATTCATAGGGGGTGCCCTGAGGACGCTGTCCGTATTGTTTGTTGTCGAGTTGAAAGTGTTCTAAGAACTCTCGTGGTGTCCTGAAATGTTTGTAGGGGGTGTCCTGAGGACGCTGTGCGTATTGTTCTGTGGCAAGTTGAATGTATTCTAAGAACTCTCGCGGTGTCCTGAAATGTTCGCAAATAAACAAAATGGGGGTGTTCCGATGACGCTGTCCATATTGTTCGTTGTCAAGTTGAAAGTGTTCTAAGAACTCTCGCATTGTCCTGAAATGTTCGTAGGGGGTGTCCTGAAGACGCTGTCCGTATTGTTCGATGGCAAGTTGAAAGTGTTCTAAGATCTGACTCGGTGCCCTAAAATGTTCGCAAGTAAACAAAATGGGGCTGTGTTCTAAGAACACACGCATTGTCCTGAAATGCTCGCAAATAAACAAAATGGGAATGTCCTGAGGACGCTGTCCGTATTGTTCGATGGCAAGTTGAAAGTGTTCTAAGAACTCTCGCGTTGTCCTGAAATGTTCGCACATAAATAAAATGGGGGTGTGTTCTAAGAACACACGCGTTGTCCTGAAATGTTAGTAGGGGGTATCCTGAGGACGCTGTGCCTATTGTTCGTTGTCGAGTTGAAAGTGTTCTAAGAACTCTCGTGGTGTCCTGAAATGTTCGTAGGGGGTGTCCTGAACACGCTGTCCGTATTGTTCGATGGCAAGTTGAAAGTGTTCTAAGAACACTCTGGGTGTCATGAAATGTTCGCAAATAAACATAATGGGAGTGTTCTGAGGACGCTGTCGGTATTTTTCGTTGTCAAGTTGAAAGTCTTCTAAGAATTCTCGCGTTGTCCTGAAATGTTCACACATAAACAAAATGGGGGTGTGTTCTAAGAACACACGCGTGGTCCTGAAAAGTTAGTAGGGGGTGTCCTGAGGACGCTGTGCGTATTGTTCGTTGTCGAGTTGAAAGTGTTCTAAGAACCCTCGCGGTGTCCTGAAATGTTGGTAGGGGGTGTCGTGAAGATGCTGTCCGTATTGTTCGATGGCAAGTTGAAAGTGTTCTAAGAACAGTCGGGGTGTCCTGAAATGTTCGCAAATAAACAAAATGGGGGTGTTCTGAGGACGCTGTCCGTATTTTTCGTTGTCAAGTTGAAAGTGTTCTAAGAACTCTTGCGTTGTCCTGAAATGTTCGCACATGAACTAAATGGGGGTGTGTTCTAAGAACACACGCTTTATCCTGAAATGTTCGTAGGGGATGTCCTGAGGACGCTGTCCGTATTGTTCGTAAATAAACAAAATGGGAGTGTGTTCTAAGAACTCACCCGTTGTCCTGAAATGTTTGTAGGGGTGTCCTGAAGGCACTGTCCGTATTGTTCGATGGCATGTTGAAAGTGTTCTAAGAACTGTCTCGGTGTCCTGAAATGTTCGCATATAAACAAAATGGGTGTGTGTTCTAAGAACACAGGCGTTGTCCTGAAATGTTCGTAGGGGGTGTCCCTAGGACACTGTCCGTATTGTTCGTTGTCGAGTTGAAAGTGTTCTAAGAACTCTCGTGGTGTCCTGAAATGTTCGCAGGGGGTGTCCTGAAGACGCTGTCCGTATTGTTCGATGGCAAGTCGAAAGTGTTCTAAGAACACTCGCAGTGTCCTGAAATGTTCGCAAATAAACAAAATGGGGGTGTTCTGAGGACGCTGTCCGTATTGTTCGTTGTCAAGTTGAAAGTGTTCTAAGAACTCTAACGTTGTCCTGAAATGTTCGCACATAAACAAAATGGGGGTGTGTTCTAAGAACACACGCGTTGTCCTGAAATGTTAGTAAGGGGGTGTCCTGAGGACGCTCTGCGTATTGTTCGTTGTCGAGTTGAAAGTGTTCTAAGAACTCTCGCAGTGTCCTGAAATGTTCGTAGGGGTTGTTGTGAAGATGCTGTCGTATTGTTCGATGGCAAGTTGAAAGTGTTCTAAGAACAGTCGGGGTGTCCTGAATTGTTCACAAATAAAGAAAATGGGGGTGTCCTGAGGACGCTATCCGTATTTTTCTTTGTCAAGTTGAAAGTGTTCTAAGAACTCTCGCGTTGTCCTGAAATGTTCACACATAAACAAAATGGGGGGGTGTTCTAAGAACACACACGTGGTCCTGAATAGTTAGTAGGGGGTGCCCTGAGGACGCTGTCCGTATTGTTTGTTGTCGAGTTGAAAGTGTTCTAAGAACTCTTGTGGTGTCCTGAAATGTTAGTAGGGGGTGTCCTGAGGACGCTGTGCGTATTGTTCTGTGGCAAGTTGAATGTATTCTAAGGAGGATAGCTCAGCGGCAGCGTGCGCGTCTTGGAAGCAAGACGACACGAAGCAACAACAGGTCCGATCCCCGGGTCCGCACTTAAAAACCTCTGGGTGTTTAAGCGCGTTATAAATACGCAACTAAGACAAAAAAAAAAAACACAAGTACGCAACTAAGAAAAAAACAAACAATTCCTGTAACAGCACCTCGATGCCTGCGGGCTGTGTGAGCGCTTTATAAATGATAAATAAAAAAAAAAACTCTCGCGGTGTCCTGAAATGTTCGCAAATAAACAAAATGGGGGTGTTCTGATGACGCTGTCCATATTGTTCGTTGTCAAGTTGAAAGTGTTCTAAGAACTCTCGCATTGTCCTGAAATGTTCGTAGGGGGTGTCCTGAAGACGCTGTCCGTATTGTTCGATGGCAAGTTGAAAGTGTTCTAAGAACTGCCTCGGTGCCCTAAAATGTTCGCAAATAAACAAAATGGGGCTGTGTTCTAAGAACTCTCGCGTTGTCCTGAAATGTTCGCACATAAACAAAATGGGGGTGTGTTCTAAGAACACACGCGTTGTCCTGAAATATTAGTAGGGGGTGTCCTGAGGACGCTGTGCCTATTGTTCGTTGTCGAGTTGAAAGTGTTCTAAGAACTCTCGTGGTGTCCTGAAATGTTCGTAGGGGGTGTCCTGAACACGCTGTCCGTATTGTTCGATGGCAAGTTGAAAGTGTTCTAAGAACACTCTGGGTGTCCTGAAATGTTCGCAAATAAACATAATGGGAGTGTTCTGAGGACGCTGTCGGTATTTTTCGTTGTCAAGTTGAACGTCTTCTAAGAACTCTCGCGTTGTCCTGAAATGTTCGCACATAAACAAAATGGGGCTGTGTTCTAAGAACACACGCATTGTCCTGAAATGTTCGTAGGGGGTGTCCTGAGGACGCTGTCCGTATTGTTCGATTGCAAGTTGAAAGTGTTCTAAGAACTGTCTCAGTGTCCTGAAATGTTCGTAAATAAACAAAATGGGGGTGTGTTCTAAGAACTCACCCGTTGTCCTGAAATGTTCGTAGGGGGTGTCCTGAAGGTGCTGTCCGTATTGTTTGATGGCAAGTTGAAAGTGTTCTAAGAACTGTCTCGGTGTCCTGAAATGTTCGCAAATAAACAAAATGGGGTGTGTTCTAAGAACACACGCGTTGTCCTGATATGTTCATAGGGGGTGTCCTGAGGACGCTGTCCATATTGTTCGTTGTCGAGTTGAAAATGTTCTAAGAACTCTCGTGGTGTCCTGAAATGTTCGCAGGGGGTGTCCTGAGGACACTGTGCGTATTGTTCGTTGTCGAGTTAAAAGTGTTCTAAGAACTCTTGCGGTGTCCTGAAATGTTTGCAAATAAACAAAATGGGGGTGTTCTGAGGACGCTGTCCGTATTGTTCGTTCTCAAGTTGAAAGTGTTCTAAGAGCTCTTGCGTTGTCCTGAAATGTTCACACATAAACAAAATGGGGGTGTGTTCTAAGAACACACGCGTGGTCCTGAAAAGTTAGTAGGGGTGTCCTGAGGACGCTGTGCGTATTGTTCGTTGTCGAGTTGAAAGTGTTCTAAGAACTCTCGCGGTGTCCTGAAATGTTCGTAGGGGGTGTCGTGAAGATGCTGTCCGTATTGTTCGATGGCAAGTTGAAAGTGTTCTAAGAACAGTCGGGGTGTCCTGAAATGTTCGCAAATAAACAAAATGGGGGTGTTCTGAGGACGCTGTCCGTATTTTTCGTTGTCAAGTTGAAAGTGTTCTAAGAACTCTTGCGTTGTCCTGAAATGTCCGCAAATGAACAAAATGGGGGTGTGTTCTAAGAACACACGCTTTATCCTGAAATGTTCGTAGGGGATGTCCTGAGGACGCTGTCCGTATTGTTCGTAAATAAAAAAAATGGGGGTGTGTTCTAAGAACTCACCCGTTGTCCTGAAATGTTCGTAGGGGTGTCCTGAATGCGCTGTCCGTATTGTTTGATGGCAAGTTGAAAGTGTTCTAAGAACACTCGCGGTGTCCTGAAATGTTCGCAAATAAACAAAATGGGGGTGTTCTGAGGACGCTGTCCGTATTGTTCGTTGTCAAGTTGAAAGTGTTCTAAGAACTCTAACGTTATCCTGAAATGTTCGCACATAAACAAAATGGGGGTGTGTTCTAAGAACACACGCGTTGTCCTGAAATGTTAGTAAGGGGGTGTCCTGAGGACGCTCTGCGTATTGTTCGTTGTCGAGTTGAAAGTGTTCTAAGAACTCTCGCAGTGTCCTGAAATGTTCGTAGGGGGTGTTGTGAAGATGCTGTCGTATTGTTCGATGGCAAGTTGAAAGTGTTCTAAGAACTCTCGCGTTGTCCTGAAATGTTCACACATAAACAAAATGGAGGTGTGTTCTAAGAACACACGCATTGTCCTGAAATGTTCGTAGGGGGTGTCCTGAGAACGCTGTCCGTATTGTTCGTTGTCGAGTTGAAAGTGTTATAAGAACTCTCGCTGTGTCCTGAAATGTTCGTCGGGGGTGTCCTGAGGACCCTGTCCGTATTGTTCGATGGCAAGTTGAAAGTGTTCTAAGAACTGTCTCAGTGTCCTGAAATGTTCGTAAATAAACAAAATGGGGGTTTGTTCTAAGAACTCTCGCGGTGTCCTGAAATGTTCGTAGGGGGTGTCCTGAAGACGCTGTCCGTATTGTTCGATGGCAAGTTGAAAGTGTTCTAAGAACTGTCTCGGTGTCCTGAAATGTTCGTAAATAAACAAAATGGGGGTGTGTTCTAAGAACTCACGCGTTGTCCTGAAATGTTCGTAGGCGTGTCATGAAGGCGTTGTCTGTATTGTTCGATGGCAAGTTGAAAGTGTTCTAAGAACTGTCTCGGCGTCCTGAAATGTTCGCAAATAAACAAAATAGGGGTGTGTTCTAAGAACACATGCGTTGGCCTGAAATGCTCGTAGGGGGTCTCCTGAGGACGCTGTCCGTATTGTTTGTTGTCGAGTTGAAAGTGTTCTAAGAACTCTTGTGGTGTCCTGAAAAGTTTGCAGGGGGTGTCCTGAAGACACTGTCCGTATTGTTCGATGGCAAGTCGATAGTGTTCTAAGAACACTCAGGGTGTCCTGAAATGTTCGCAAATAAACAAAATGGGGGTGTTCTGAGGACGCTGTCCGTATTGTTCGCTGTCAAGTTGAAAGTGTTCTAAGAACACACGCGTTGTCCTGAAATGTTCGTAGGGGGTGTCCTGAAGACGCTGTCTGTATTGTTCGATGGCAAGTTGAAAGTGTTCTAAGAACTGTCTCAGTGTCCTGAAATGTTCGCAAATAAACAAAATGGGGGCGTGTTCTAAGAACTCACCCGTTGTCCTGACATGTTCGTAGGGGGTGTCCTGAAGTCGCTGTCCGTATTGTTCGATGGCAAGTTGAAAGTGTTCTAAGAACTGTCTCAGTGTCCTGAAATGTTCGCAAATAAACAAAATGGGGGTGTGTTCTAAGAACACACGCGTTGTCCTGAAATGTTCGTAGGTGGTGTCCTAAGGACGCTGTCCGTATTGTTCGTTGTCGAGTTGAAAGTGTTCTAAGAACTCTAGTGGTGTCCTGAAATGTTCGCAGGGGGTATCCTGAAGACGCTGTCCGTATTGTTCGATGGCAAGTCGAAAGTGTTCTAAGAACACTCGGGGTGTCCTGAAATGTTCGCAAATAAACAAAATGGGGGTGTTCTGAGGACGATGTCCGTATTGTTCGTTGTCAAGTTGAAAGTGTTCTAAGAACTCTTGCGTTGTCCTGAAATGTTTGCACATAAACAAAATGGGGGTGTGTTCTAAGAACACATGCGTTGTCCTGAAATGTTAGTAGGGGGTGTCCTGAGGACACTGTGCGTATTGTTCATTGCGAGTTGAAAGTGTTCTAAGAACTCTCGCGGTGTCCTGAAATGTTCGCAAATAAACAAAATGGGGGTGTTCTGAGGACGCTGTCCATATTGTTCGTTGTCAAATTGAAAGTATTCAAAGAACTCTTGCTTTGTCCTGAAATGTTTGCACATAAACATAATGGGGGTGTGTTCTAAGAACACATGTGTTGTCCTGAAATGTTAGTAGGGGGTGTCCTGAGGACGCTGTGCGTATTGTTCGTTGTCGAGTTGAAAGTGTTCTAAGAACTCTTGCGGTGCCCTGAAATGTACGTAGGGGGTGTCGTGAAGATGCTGTCTGTTTTTTTATGATGGCAAGTTGAAAGTGTTCTAAGAACAGTCGGGGTGTCCTGAAATGTTCGCAAATAAACAAAATGGGGGTGTTCTGAGGACGCTGTCCGTATTTTTCGTTGTCAAGTTGAAAGTGTTCTAAGAACTCTTGCATTGTACTGAAATGTTCGCACATAAACAAAATGGGGGTGTATTCTAAGAACACACGCGTTGTCCTGAAATGTTCGTAGAGGGTGTCCTGAGGACGCTGTCCGTATTGTTCGTTGTCGAGTTGAAAGTGTTCTAAGAACTCTCGCGGTGTCCTGAAATGTTCGTCGGGGGTCTCCTGAAGACGCTGTCCGTATTGTTCGATGGCAAGTTGAAAGTGTTCTAAGAACTGTCTTGGTGTCCTGAAATGTTCGCAAATAAACAAAATGGGGGTGTGTTCTAAGAACACACGCGTTGGCCTGAAATGCTCGTAGGGGGTGCCCTGAGGACGCTGTCCGTATTGTTTGTTGTCGAGTTGAAAGTGTTCTAAGAACTCTCGTGGTGTCCTGAAAAGTTTGCAGGGGGTGTCCTGAAGACACTGTCCGTATTGTTCGATGGCAAGCCGAAAGTGTTCTAAGAACACTCAGGGTGTTGTGAAATGTTCGCAAATAAACAAAATGGGGGTGTTCTGAGGAGGCTGTCCGTATTGTTCGTTGTGAAGTTGAAGGTGTTCTAAGAACTCTCGCGTTGTCCTGAAATGTTCGCACATAAACAAAATGGGGGTGTGTTCTAAGAACACACGCGTTGTCCTGAAATGTTCGTCGGGGGTGTCCTCAGGACCCTGTCCGTATTGTTTGATGGCAAGTTGAAAGTGTTCTAAGAACTCTCGCGTTGTCCTAAAATGTTCATAGGGGGTCTCCTGAAGACGCTGTCGTATTGTTCGATGGCAAGTTGAAAGTGTTCTAAGAACTGTCTTGGCGTCCTGAAATGTTTGCAAATAAGTAAAATGGGGGTGTGTTCTTAGAACACACGCTTTGTCCTGAAATGTTCGTAGGGGGTGCTCGGAGGAGGCTGTCCGTATTGTTCGTTGTCGAGTTGAAAGTGTTCCTAAGAACTCTCGTGGTGCCCTGAAATGTTCGCAGGGGGTGTCCTGAAGACGCTGTAAGTATTGTTCGATGGCAAGTTGAAAGTGTTCTAAGAACTCTCGCGTTGTCCTGAAATGTTCACACATAAACAAAATGGAGGTGTGTTCTAAGAACACACGCATTGTCCTGAAATGTTCGTAGGGGGTGTCCTGAGAACGCTGTCCGTATTGTTCGTTGTCGAGTTGAAAGTGTTATAAGAACTCTCGCTGTGTCCTGAAATGTTCGTCGGGGGTGTCCTGAGGACCCTGTCCGTATTGTTCGATGGCAAGTTGAAAGTGTTCTAAGAACTGTCTCAGTGTCCTGAAATGTTCGCAAATAAACAAAATGGGGGTGTGTTCTAAGAACACACGCGTTGTCCTGAAATGTTCGTAGGGGGTGTCCTGAGGACGCTGTCCGTATTGTTCGTTGTCGAGTTGAAAGTGTTCTAAGAACTCTAGTGGTGTCCTGAAATGTTTGCAGGGGGTATCCTGAAGACGCTGTCCGTATTGTTCGATGGCAAGTCGAAAGTGTTCTAAGAACACTCGGGGTGTCCTGAAATGTTCGCAAATAAACAAAATGGGGGTGTTCTGAGGACGATGTCCGTATTGTTCGTTGTCAAGTTGAAAGTGTTCTAAGAACACTTGCGTTGTCCTGAAATGTTCGCACATAAACAAAATGGGGGTGTGTTCTAAGAACACATGCGTTGTCCTGAAATGTTAGTAGGGGGTGTCCTGAGGACACTGTGCGTATTGTTCATTGCGAGTTGAAAGTGTTCTAAGAACTCTCGCGGTGTCCTGAAATGTTCGCAAATAAACAAAATGGGGGTGTTCTGAGGACGCTGTCCATATTGTTCGTTGTCAAGTTGAAAGTGTTCAAAGAACTCTTGCGTTGTCCTGAAATGTTTGCACATAAAAAAAATGGCGGTGTGTTCTAAGAACACACGTGTTGTCCTGAAATGTTAGTAGGGGGTGTCCTGAGGACGCTGTGCGTATTGTTCGTTGTCGAGTTGAAAGTGTTCTAAGAACTCTTGCGGTGCCCTGAAATGTTCGTAGGGGGTGTCGTGAAGATGCTGTGTGTATTTTTTGATGGCAAGTTGAAAGTGTTCTAAGAACAGTCGGGGTGTCCTGAAATGTTCGCAAATAAACAAAATGGGGGTGTTCTGAGGACGCTGTCTGTATTTTTCGTTGTCAAGTTGAAAGTGTTCTAAGAACTCTTGCGTTGTACTGAAATGTTCGCACATAAACAAAATGGGGTGTGTTCTAAGAACACACGCGTTGTCCTGAAATGTTCGTAGAGGGTGTCCTGAGGACGCTGTCCGTATTGTTCGTTGTCGAGTTGAAAGTGTTCTAAGAACTCTCTCGGTGTCCTGAAATGTTCGTCGGGGGTCTCCTGAAGACGCTGTCCATATTGTTTGATGGCAAGTTGAAAGTGTTCTAAGAACTATCTTGGTGTCCTGAAATGTTCGCAAATAAACAAAATGGGGGTGTGTTCTAAGAACACACACTTTGTCCTGAAATGTTGGTAGGAGATGCCCTGAGGACGCTGTCCGTATTGTTCGTTGTCGAGTTGAAAGTGTTCTAAGAACTCTCGTGGTGTCCTGAAAAGTTTGCAGGGGGTGTCCTGAAGACACTGTCCGTATTGTTCGATGGCAAGCCGAAACTGTTCTAAGAACACTCAGGGTGTTGTGAAATGTTCACAAATAAACCAAATGGGGGTGTTCTGAGGAGGCTGTCCGTATTGTTCTTTGTCAAGTTGAAGGTGTTCTAAGAACACACGCGTTGTCCTGAAATGTTTGTTGGGGGTGTCCTGAGGACCCTGTCCGTATTGTTCGATGGCAAGTTGAAAGTGTTCTAAGAACTCTCGCGTTGTCCTAAAAAGTTCGTAGGGGGTCTCCTGAAGACGCTGTCGTATTGTTCGATGGCAAGTTGAAAGTGTTCTAAGAACTGTCTTGGCGTCCTGAAATGTTTGCAAATAAATAAAATGGGGGTGTGTTCTTAGAACACACGCTTTGTCCTGAAATGTTCGTAGGGGGTGCTCGGAGGACGCTGTCCGTATTGTTCATTGTCGAGTTGAAAGTGTTCCTAAGAACTCTCGTGGTGTCCTGAAATGTTCGCAGGGGGTGTCCTGAAGACGCTGTACGTATTGTTCGATGGCAAGTCGAAAGTGTTCTAAGAACACTCGGGGTGTCCTGAAATGTTCGCAAATAAACAAAATGGGGGTGTTCTGAGGACGCTGTCCGTATTGTTCGCTGTCAAGTTGAAAGTGTTCTAAGAACACACGCGTTGTCCTGAAATGTTCGTAGGGGGTGTCCTGAGGATGCTGTTCGTGTTGTTCGATGGCAAGTTGAAAGTGTTCTAAGAACTGTCTCAGTGTCCTGAAATGTTCGCAAATAAACAAAATGGGGGTGTGTTCTAAGAACTCACCCGTTGTCCTGAAATGTTCGTAGGGGGTGTCCTGAAGTCGCTGTCCGTATTGTTCGATGGCAAGTTGAAAGCGTTCTAAGAACTGTCTCAGTGTCCTGAAATGTTCGCAAATAAACAAAATGGGGGTGTGTTCTAAGAACACACGCGTTGCCCTGAAATGTTCGTAGGGGGTGTCCTGAGGACGCTGTCCATATTGTTCGTTGTCGAGTTGAAAGTGTTCTAAGAACTCTAGTGGTGTCCTGAAATGTTCGCAGGGGGTATCCTGAAGACGCTGTCCGTATTGTTCGATGGCAAGTCGAAAGTGTTCTAAGAACACTCGGGGTGTCCTGAAATGTTCGCAAATAAACAAAATGGGGGTGTTCTGAGGACGATGTCCGTATTTTTCGTTGTCAAGTTGAAAGTGTTCTAAGAACTCTTGCGTTGTCCTGAAATGTTTGCACATAAACAAAATGGGGTGTGTTCTAAGAACACATGCGTTGTCCTGAAATGTTAGTAGGGGGTGTCCTGAGGACACTGTGCGTATTGTTCATTGCGAGTTGAAAGTGTTCTAAGAACTCTTGCGGTGTCCTGAAATGTTCGCAAATAAACAAAATGGGGGTGTTCTGAGGACGCTGTCCATATTGTTCGTTGTCAAGTTGAAAGTGTTCAAAGAACTCTTGAGTTGTCCTGAAATGTTTGCACATAAACAAAATGGGGGTGTGTTCTAAGAACACACGTGTTGTCCTGAAATGTCAGTAGGGGGTGTCCTGAGGACGCCGTCCGTATTGTTCGTTGGCAAGTTGAAAGTGTTCTAAGAACTGTCTTGCTGTCCTGAAATGTTCGCAAATAAACAAAATGGGGGTGTGTTCTAAGAACACACACTTTGTCCTGAAATGTTGGTAGGAGATGCCCTGAGGACGCTGTCCGTATTGTTCGTTGTCGAGTTGAAAGTGTTCTAAGAACTCTCGTGGTGTCCTGAAAAGTTTGCAGGGGGTGTCCTGAAGACACTGTCCGTATTGTTCGATGGCAAGCCGAAAGTGTTCTAAGAACACTCAGGGTGTTGTGAAATGTTCGCAAATAAACAAAATGGGGGTGTTCTGAGGAGGCTGTCCGTATTGTTCGTTGTCAAGTTGAAGGTGTTCGAAGAACTCTCGCGTTGTCTTGAAATGTTTGCACATAAACAAAATGGGGGTGTGTTCTAAGAACACACGCGTTGTCCTGAAATGTTAGTAGGGGGTGTCCTGAGGACGCTGTGCCCATTGTTCGTGTTCGAGTTGAAAGTGTTCTAAGAACTCTCGTGGTGTCCTGAAATGTTCGTAGGGGGTGTCCTGAACACGCTGTCCTTATTGTTCGATGGCAAGTTGAAAGTGTTCTAAGAACACTCTGGGTGTCCTGAAATGTTCGCAAATAAACATAATGGGAGTGTTCTGAGGACGCTGTCGGTATTTTTCGTTGTCAAGTTGAACGTCTTCTAAGAACTCTCGCGTTGTCCTGAAATGTTCGCACATAAACAAAATGGGGCTGTGTTCTAAGAACACACGCATTGTCCTGAAATGTTCGTAGGGGGTGTCCTGAGGACGCTGTCCGTATTGTTCGATTGCAAGTTGAAAGTGTTCTAAGAACTGTCTCAGTGTCCTGAAATGTTCGTAAATAAACAAAATGGGGGTGTGTTCTAAGAACTCACCCGTTGTCCTGAAATGTTCGTAGGGGGTCTCCTGAAGACTCTGTCCGTATTGTTCGATGGCAAGTTGAAAGTGTTCTAAGAACTGTCTTGGCGTCCTGAAATGTTTGCAAATAAATAAAATGGGGGTGTGTTCTTAGAACACACGCTTTGTCCTGAAATGTTCGTAGGGGGTGCTCGGAGGACGCTGTCTGTATTGTTCGTTGTCGAGTTGAAAGTGTTCCTAAGAACTCTCGCGTTGTCCTGAAATGTTCACACATAAACAAAATGGGGGTGTGTTCTAAGAACACACGCGTGGTCCTGAAAAGTTAGTAGGGGGTGTCCTGAGGACGCTGTGCGTATTGTTCGTTGTCGAGTTGAAAGTGTTCTAAGAACCCTCGCGGTGTCCTGAAATGTTCGTAGGGGGTGTCGTGAAGATGCTGTCCGTATTGTTCGATGGCAAGTTGAAAGTGTTCTAAGAACTGTCGGGGTGTCCTGAAATGTTCGCAAATAAACAAAATGGGGGTGTTCTGAGGACGCTGTCCGTATTTTTCGTTGTCAAGTTGAAAGTGTTCTAAGAACTCTTGCGTTGTCCTGAAATGTTCGCACATGAACTAAATGGGGGTGTGTTCTAAGAACACACGCTTTATCCTGAAATGTTCGTAGGGGATGTCCAGAGGACGCTATCCATATTGTTCGTAAATAAACAAAATGGGGGTGTGTTCTAAGAACTCACCTGTTGTCCTGAAATGTTCGTAGGGGTGTCCTGAAGGCGCTGTCCGTATTGTTCGATGGCAAGTTGAAAGTGTTCTAAGAACTGTCTCGGTGTCCTGAAATGTTCGCATATAAACAAAATGGGTGTGTGTTCTAAGAACACACGCGTTGTCCTGAAATGTTCGTAGGGGGTGTCCTAAGGACACTGTCCGTATTGTCGAATTGAAAGTGTTCTAAGAACTCTCGTGGTGTCCTGAAATGTTCGCAGGGGGTGTCCTGAAGACGCTGTCCGTATTGTTCGATGGCAAGTCGAAAGTGTTCTAAGAACACTCACGGTGTCCTGAAATGTTCGCAAATAAACAAAATGGGGGTGTTCTGAGGACGCTGTCCGTATTGTTCGATGGTAAGTTGAAAGTGTTCTAAGAACTCTAACGTTGTCCTGAAATGTTCGCACATAAACAAAATGGGGGTGTGTTCTAAGAACACACGCGTTGTCCTGAAATGTTAGTAAGGGGGTGTCCTGAGGACGCTCTGCGTATTGTTCGTTGTCGAGTTGAAAGTGTTCTAAGAACTCTCGCGGTGTCCTGAAATGTTCGTCGGGGGTCTCCTGAAGACGCTGTCCGTATTGTTCGATGGCAAGTTGAAAGTGTTCTAAGAACTGTCTTGGTGTCCTGAAATGTTCGCAAATAAACAAAATGGGGGTGTGTTCTAAGAACACACGCGTTGGCCTGAAATGCTCGTAGGGGGTGCCCTGAGGACGCTGTCCGTATTGTTTGTTGTCGAGTTGAAAGTGTTCTAAGAACTCTCGTGGTGTCCTGAAAAGTTTGCAGGGGGTGTCCTGAAGACACTGTCCGTATTGTTCGATGGCAAGCCGAAAGTGTTCTAAGAACACTCAGGGTGTTGTGAAATGTTCGCAAATAAACAAAATGGGGGTGTTCTGAGGAGGCTGTCCGTATTGTTCGTTGTGAAGTTGAAGGTGTTCTAAGAACTCTCGCGTTGTCCTGAAATGTTCGCACATAAACAAAATGGGGGTGTGTTCTAAGAACACACGCGTTGTCCTGAAATGTTCGTCGGGGGTGTCCTCAGGACCCTGTCCGTATTGTTTGATGGCAAGTTGAAAGTGTTCTAAGAACTCTCGCGTTGTCCTAAAATGTTCATAGGGGGTCTCCTGAAGACGCTGTCGTATTGTTCGATGGCAAGTTGAAAGTGTTCTAAGAACTGTCTTGGCGTCCTGAAATGTTTGCAAATAAGTAAAATGGGGGTGTGTTCTTAGAACACACGCTTTGTCCTGAAATGTTCGTAGGGGGTGCTCGGAGGAGGCTGTCCGTATTGTTCGTTGTCGAGTTGAAAGTGTTCCTAAGAACTCTCGTGGTGCCCTGAAATGTTCGCAGGGGGTGTCCTGAAGACGCTGTACGTATTGTTCGATGGCAAGTTGAAAGTGTTCTAAGAACTCTCGCGTTGTCCTGAAATGTTCACACATAAACAAAATGGAGGTGTGTTCTAAGAACACACGCATTGTCCTGAAATGTTCGTAGGGGGTGTCCTGAGAACGCTGTCCGTATTGTTCGTTGTCGAGTTGAAAGTGTTATAAGAACTCTCGCTGTGTCCTGAAATGTTCGTCGGGGGTGTCCTGAGGACCCTGTCCGTATTGTTCGATGGCAAGTTGAAAGTGTTCTAAGAACTGTCTCAGTGTCCTGAAATGTTCGCAAATAAACAAAATGGGGGTGTGTTCTAAGAACACACGCGTTGTCCTGAAATGTTCGTAGGGGGTGTCCTGAGGACGCTGTCCGTATTGTTCGTTGTCGAGTTGAAAGTGTTCTAAGAACTCTAGTGGTGTCCTGAAATGTTTGCAGGGGGTATCCTGAAGACGCTGTCCGTATTGTTCGATGGCAAGTCGAAAGTGTTCTAAGAACACTCGGGGTGTCCTGAAATGTTCGCAAATAAACAAAATGGGGGTGTTCTGAGGACGATGTCCGTATTGTTCGTTGTCAAGTTGAAAGTGTTCTAAGAACACTTGCGTTGTCCTGAAATGTTCGCACATAAACAAAATGGGGGTGTGTTCTAAGAACACATGCGTTGTCCTGAAATGTTAGTAGGGGGTGTCCTGAGGACACTGTGCGTATTGTTCATTGCGAGTTGAAAGTGTTCTAAGAACTCTCGCGGTGTCCTGAAATGTTCGCAAATAAACAAAATGGGGGTGTTCTGAGGACGCTGTCCATATTGTTCGTTGTCAAGTTGAAAGTGTTCAAAGAACTCTTGCGTTGTCCTGAAATGTTTGCACATAAAAAAAATGGCGGTGTGTTCTAAGAACACACGTGTTGTCCTGAAATGTTAGTAGGGGGTGTCCTGAGGACGCTGTGCGTATTGTTCGTTGTCGAGTTGAAAGTGTTCTAAGAACTCTTGCGGTGCCCTGAAATGTTCGTAGGGGGTGTCGTGAAGATGCTGTGTGTATTTTTTGATGGCAAGTTGAAAGTGTTCTAAGAACAGTCGGGGTGTCCTGAAATGTTCGCAAATAAACATAATGGGGGTGTTCTGAGGACGCTGTCTGTATTTTTCGTTGTCAAGTTGAAAGTGTTCTAAGAACTCTTGCGTTGTACTGAAATGTTCGCACATAAACAAAATGGGGTGTGTTCTAAGAACACACGCGTTGTCCTGAAATGTTCGTAGAGGGTGTCCTGAGGACGCTGTCCGTATTGTTCGTTGTCGAGTTGAAAGTGTTCTAAGAACTCTCTCGGTGTCCTGAAATGTTCGTCGGGGGTCTCCTGAAGACGCTGTCCATATTGTTTGATGGCAAGTTGAAAGTGTTCTAAGAACTATCTTGGTGTCCTGAAATGTTCGCAAATAAACAAAATGGGGGTGTGTTCTAAGAACACACACTTTGTCCTGAAATGTTGGTAGGAGATGCCCTGAGGACGCTGTCCGTATTGTTCGTTGTCGAGTTGAAAGTGTTCTAAGAACTCTCGTGGTGTCCTGAAAAGTTTGCAGGGGGTGTCCTGAAGACACTGTCCGTATTGTTCGATGGCAAGCCGAAACTGTTCTAAGAACACTCAGGGTGTTGTGAAATGTTCACAAATAAACCAAATGGGGGTGTTCTGAGGAGGCTGTCCGTATTGTTCTTTGTCAAGTTGAAGGTGTTCTAAGAACACACGCGTTGTCCTGAAATGTTTGTTGGGGGTGTCCTGAGGACCCTGTCCGTATTGTTCGATGGCAAGTTGAAAGTGTTCTAAGAACTCTCGCGTTGTCCTAAAAAGTTCGTAGGGGGTCTCCTGAAGACGCTGTCGTATTGTTCGATGGCAAGTTGAAAGTGTTCTAAGAACTGTCTTGGCGTCCTGAAATGTTTGCAAATAAATAAAATGGGGGTGTGTTCTTAGAACACACGCTTTGTCCTGAAATGTTCGTAGGGGGTGCTCGGAGGACGCTGTCCGTATTGTTCATTGTCGAGTTTAAAGTGTTCCTAAGAACTCTCGCGGTGTCCTGAAATGTTCGCAGGGGGTGTCCTGAAGACGCTGTACGTATTGTTCGATGGCAAGTCGAAAGTGTTCTAAGAACACTCGGGGTGTCCTGAAATGTTCGCAAATAAACAAAATGGGGGTGTTCTGAGGACGCTGTCCGTATTGTTCGCTGTCAAGTTGAAAGTGTTCTAAGAACACACGCGTTGTCCTGAAATGTTCGTAGGGGGTGTCCTGAGGATGCTGTTCGTGTTGTTCGATGGCAAGTTGAAAGTGTTCTAAGAACTGTCTCAGTGTCCTGAAATGTTCGCAAATAAACAAAATGGGGGTGTGTTCTAAGAACTCACCCGTTGTCCTGAAATGTTCGTAGGGGGTGTCCTGAAGTCGCTGTCCGTATTGTTCGATGGCAAGTTGAAAGCGTTCTAAGAACTGTCTCAGTGTCCTGAAATGTTCGCAAATAAACAAAATGGGGGTGTGTTCTAAGAACACACGCGTTGCCCTGAAATGTTCGTAGGGGGTGTCCTGAGGACGCTGTCCATATTGTTCGTTGTCGAGTTGAAAGTGTTCTAAGAACTCTAGTGGTGTCCTGAAATGTTCGCAGGGGGTATCCTGAAGACGCTGTCCGTATTGTTCGATGGCAAGTCGAAAGTGTTCTAAGAACACTCGGGGTGTCCTGAAATGTTCGCAAATAAACAAAATGGGGGTGTTCTGAGGACGATGTCCGTATTTTTCGTTGTCAAGTTGAAAGTGTTCTAAGAACTCTTGCGTTGTCCTGAAATGTTTGCACATAAACAAAATGGGGTGTGTTCTAAGAACACATGCGTTGTCCTGAAATGTTAGTAGGGGGTGTCCTGAGGACACTGTGCGTATTGTTCATTGCGAGTTGAAAGTGTTCTAAGAACTCTCGCGGTGTCCTGAAATGTTCGCAAATAAACAAAATGGGGGTGTTCTGAGGACGCTGTCCATATTGTTCGTTGTCAAGTTGAAAGTGTTCAAAGAACTCTTGAGTTGTCCTGAAATGTTTGCACATAAACAAAATGGGGGTGTGTTCTAAGAACACACGTGTTGTCCTGAAATGTCAGTAGGGGGTGTCCTGAGGACGCCGTCCGTATTGTTCGTTGGCAAGTTGAAAGTGTTCTAAGAACTGTCTTGCTGTCCTGAAATGTTCGCAAATAAACAAAATGGGGGTGTGTTCTAAGAACACACACTTTGTCCTGAAATGTTGGTAGGAGATGCCCTGAGGACGCTGTCCGTATTGTTCGTTGTCGAGTTGAAAGTGTTCTAAGAACTCTCGTGGTGTCCTGAAAAGTTTGCAGGGGGTGTCCTGAAGACACTGTCCGTATTGTTCGATGGCAAGCCGAAAGTGTTCTAAGAACACTCAGGGTGTTGTGAAATGTTCGCAAATAAACAAAATGGGGGTGTTCTGAGGAGGCTGTCCGTATTGTTCGTTGTCAAGTTGAAGGTGTTCGAAGAACTCTCGCGTTGTCTTGAAATGTTTGCACATAAACAAAATGGGGGTGTGTTCTAAGAACACACGCGTTGTCCTGAAATGTTAGTAGGGGGTGTCCTGAGGACGCTGTGCCCATTGTTCGTGTTCGAGTTGAAAGTGTTCTAAGAACTCTCGTGGTGTCCTGAAATGTTCGTAGGGGGTGTCCTGAACACACTGTCCTTATTGTTCGATGGCAAGTTGAAAGTGTTCTAAGAACACTCTGGGTGTCCTGAAATGTTCGCAAATAAACATAATGGGAGTGTTCTGAGGACGCTGTCGGTATTTTTCGTTGTCAAGTTGAACGTCTTCTAAGAACTCTCGCGTTGTCCTGAAATGTTCGCACATAAACAAAATGGGGCTGTGTTCTAAGAACACACGCATTGTCCTGAAATGTTCGTAGGGGGTGTCCTGAGGACGCTGTCCGTATTGTTCGATTGCAAGTTGAAAGTGTTCTAAGAACTGTCTCAGTGTCCTGAAATGTTCGTAAATAAACAAAATGGGGGTGTGTTCTAAGAACTCACCCGTTGTCCTGAAATGTTCGTAGGGGGTCTCCTGAAGACTCTGTCCGTATTGTTCGATGGCAAGTTGAAAGTGTTCTAAGAACTGTCTTGGCGTCCTGAAATGTTTGCAAATAAATAAAATGGGGGTGTGTTCTTAGAACACACGCTTTGTCCTGAAATGTTCGTAGGGGGTGCTCGGAGGACGCTGTCTGTATTGTTCGTTGTCGAGTTGAAAGTGTTCCTAAGAACTCTCGCGTTGTCCTGAAATGTTCACACATAAACAAAATGGGGGTGTGTTCTAAGAACACACGCGTGGTCCTGAAAAGTTAGTAGGGGGTGTCCTGAGGACGCTGTGCGTATTGTTCGTTGTCGAGTTGAAAGTGTTCTAAGAACCCTCGCGGTGTCCTGAAATGTTCGTAGGGGGTGTCGTGAAGATGCTGTCCGTATTGTTCGATGGCAAGTTGAAAGTGTTCTAAGAACTGTCGGGGTGTCCTGAAATGTTCGCAAATAAACAAAATGGGGGTGTTCTGAGGACGCTGTCCGTATTTTTCGTTGTCAAGTTGAAAGTGTTCTAAGAACTCTTGCGTTGTCCTGAAATGTTCGCACATGAACTAAATGGGGGTGTGTTCTAAGAACACACGCTTTATCCTGAAATGTTCGTAGGGGATGTCCTGAGGACGCTGTCCGTATTGTTCGTAAATAAACAAAATGGGGGTGTGTTCTAAGAACTCACCTGTTGTCCTGAAATGTTCGTAGGGGTGTCCTGAAGGCGCTGTCCGTATTGTTCGATGGCAAGTTGAAAGTGTTCTAAGAACTGTCTCGGTGTCCTGAAATGTTCGCATATAAACAAAATGGGTGTGTGTTCTAAGAACACACGCGTTGTCCTGAAATGTTCGTAGGGGGTGTCCTAAGGACACTGTCCGTATTGTCGAATTGAAAGTGTTCTAAGAACTCTCGTGGTGTCCTGAAATGTTCGCAGGGGGTGTCCTGAAGACGCTGTCCGTATTGTTCGATGGCAAGTCGAAAGTGTTCTAAGAACACTCACGGTGTCCTGAAATGTTCGCAAATAAACAAAATGGGGGTGTTCTGAGGACGCTGTCCGTATTGTTCGATGGTAAGTTGAAAGTGTTCTAAGAACTCTAACGTTGTCCTGAAATGTTCGCACATAAACAAAATGGGGGTGTGTTCTAAGAACACACGCGTTGTCCTGAAATGTTAGTAAGGGGGTGTCCTGAGGACGCTCTGCGTATTGTTCGTTGTCGAGTTGAAAGTGTTCTAAGAACTCTTGCAGTGTCCTGAAATGTTTGTAGGGGGTGTTGTGAAGATGCTGTCGTATTGTTCGATGGCAAGTTGAAAGTGTTCTAAGAACAGTCGGGGTGTCCTGAATTGTTCGCAAATAAAGAAAATGGGGGTGTTCTGAGGACGCTATCCGTATTTTTCGTTGTCAAGTTGAAAGTGTTCTAAGAACTCTCGCGTTGTCCTGAAATGTTCACACATAAACAAAATGGGGGGGTGTTCTAAGAACACACACGTGGTCCTGAATAGTTAGTAGGGGGTGCCCTGAGGACGCTGTCCGTATTGTTTGTTGTCCAGGCTGTGTGAACGCTTTATAAATGATAAATTAAAAAAAAAAAACTCTCGCGGTGTCCTGAAATGTTCGCAAATAAACAAAATGGGGGTGTTCTGATGACGCTGTCCATATTGTTCGTTGTCAAGTTGAAAGTGTTCTAAGAACTCTCGCATTGTCCTGAAATGTTCGTAGGGGGTGTCCTGAAGACGCTGTCCGTATTGTTCGATGGCAAGTTGAAAGTGTTCTAAGAACTGCCTCGGTGCCCTAAAATGTTCGCAAATAAACAAAATGGGGCTGTGTTCTAAGAACACACGCATTGTCCTGAAATGCTCGCAAATAAACAAAATGGGAATGTCCTGAGGACGCTGTCCGTATTGTTCGATGGCAAGTTGAAAGTGTTCTAAGAACTCTCGAGTTGTCCTGAAATGTTCGCACATAAACAAAATGGGGGTGTGTTCTAAGAACACACGCGTTGTCCTGAAATGTTAGTAGGGGGTGTCCTGAGGACGCTGTGCTTATTGTTCGTTGTCGAGTTGAAAGTGTTCTAAGAACTCTCGTGGTGTCCTGAAATGTTCGTAGGGGGTGTCCTGAACACGCTGTCCGTATTGTTCGATGGCAAGTTGAAAGTGTTCTAAGAACACTCTGGGTGTCCTGAAATGTTCGCAAATAAACATAATGGGAGTGTTCTGAGGACGCTGTCGGTATTTTTCGTTGTCAAGTTGAAAGTCTTCTAAGAACTCTCGCGTTGTCCTGAAATGTTCGCACATAAACAAAATGGGGCTGTGTTCTAAGAACACACGCATTGTCCTGAAATGTTCGTAGGGGGTGTCCTGAGGACGCTGTCCGTATTGTTCGATTGCAAGTTGAAAGTGTTCTAAGAACTGTCTCAGTGTCCTGAAATGTTCGTAAATAAACAAAATGGGGGTGTGTTCTAAGAACTCACCCGTTGTCCTGAAATGTTCGTAGGGGGTGTCCTGAAGGTGCTGTCAGTATTGTTTGATGGCAAGTTGAAAGTGTTCTAAGAACTGTCTCGGTGTCCTGAAATGTTCGCAAATAAACAAAATGGGGTGTGTTCTAAGAACACACGCGTTGTCCTGATATGTTCATAGGGGGTGTCCTGAGGACGCTGTCCATATTGTTCGTTGTCGAGTTGAAAATGTTCTAAGAACTCTCGTGGTGTCCTGAAATGTTTGCAGGGGGTGTCCTGAAGACACTGTCCGTATTGTTCGATGGCAAGTGGAAAGTGTTCTTAGAACACTCGGGTTGTCCTGAAATGTCCGCACATAAACGAAATGGGGGTGTGTTCTAAGAACACATGCGTTGTCCTGAAATGTTAGTAGGGGGTGTCCTGAGGACACTGTGCGTATTGTTCGTTGTCGAGTTAAAAGTGTTCTAAGAACTCTTGCGGTGTCCTGAAATGTTCGCAAATGAACAAAATGGGGGTGTTCTGAGGACGCTGTCCATATTGTTGGTTCTCAAGTTGAAAGTGTTCTAAGAACTCTTGCGTTGTCCTGAAATGTTCACACATAAACAAAATGGGGGTGTGTTCTAAGAACACAAGCGTGGTCCTGGAAAGTTAGTAGGGGGTGTCCTGAGGACGCTGTGCGTATTGTTCGTTGTCGAGTTGAAAGTGTTCTAAGAACTCTCGCGGTGTCCTGAAATGTTCGTAGGGGGTGTCGTGAAGATGCTGTCCGTATTGTTCGATGGCAAGTTGAAAGTGTTCTAAGAACAGTCGGGGTGTCCTGAAATGTTTGCAAATAAACAAAATGGGGGTGTTCTGAGGACGCTGTCCGTATTTTTCGTTGTCAAGTTGAAAGTGTTCTAAGAACACACGCTTTATCCTGAAATGTTCGTAGGGGATGTCCTGAGGACGCTGTCCGTATTGTTCGTAAATAAACAAAATGGGGGTGTGTTCTAAGAACTCACCCGTTGTCCTGAAATGTTCGTAGGGGTGTCCTGAATGCGCTGTCCGTATTGTTTGATGGCAAGTTGAAAGTGTTCTAAGAACTGTCTCGGTGTCCTGAAATGTTCGCAAATAAACAAAATGGGGGTGTGTTCTAAGAACACGCGTTGTCCTGAAATGTTCGTAGGGGGTGTCCTAAGGACGCTGTCCGTATTGTTCGTTGTCGAGTTGAAAGTGTTCTAAGAACTCTCGTGGTGTCCTGAAATGTTCGCAGGGGGTGTCCTGAAGACGCTGTTCATATTGTTCGATGGCAAGTCGAAAGTGTTCTAAGAACACTCGCGGTGTCCTGAAATGTTCGCAAATAAACAAAATGGGGGTGTTCTGAGGACGCTGTCCTTATTGTTCGTTGTCAAGTTGAAAGTGTTCTAAGAACTCTAACGTTATCCTGAAATGTTCGCACATAAACAAAATGGGGGTGTGTTCTAAGAACACACACGTTGTCCTGAAATGTTAGTAAGGGGGTGTCCTGAGGACGCTCTGCGTATTGTTCGTTGTCGAGTTGAAAGTGTTCTAAGAACTCTCGCAGTGTCCTGAAATGTTCGTAGGGGGTGTTGTGAAGATGCTGTCGTATTGTTCGATGGCAAGTTGAAAGTGTTCTAAGAACAGTCGGGGTGTCCTGAATTGTTCGCAAATAAAGAAAATGGGGGTGTTCTGAGGACGCTGTCCGTATTTTTCGTTGTCAAGTTGAAAGTGTTCTAAGAACTCTTGCGTTGTCCTGAAATGTTCACACATAAACCAAATGGAGGTGTGTTCTAAGAACACACGCATTGTCCTGAAATGTTCGTAGGGGGTGTCCTGAGAACGCTGTCCGTATTGTTCGTTGTCGAGTTGAAAGTGTTATAAGAACTCTCGCTGTGTCCTGAAATGTTCGTCGGGGGTGTCCTGAGGACCCTGTCCGTATTGTTCGATGGCAAGTTGAAAGTGTTCTAAGAACTGTCTGTGTCCTGAAATGTTCGTAAATAAACAAAATGGGGGTGTGTTCTAAGAACTCACCCGTTGTCCTGAAATGTTCGTAGGCGGTGTCCTGAAGGTGCTGTCCGTATTGTTTGATGGCAAGTTGAAAGTGTTCTAAGAACTGTCTCGGTGTCCTGAAATGTTCGCAAATAAACAAACTGGGGTGTGTTCTAAGAACACACGCGTTGTCCTGATATGTTCATAGGGGGTGTCCTGAGGACGCTGTCCATATTGTTCGTTGTCGAGTTGAAAATGTTCTAAGAACTCTCGTGGTGTCCTGAAATGTTCGCAGGGGGTCTCCTGAAGACACTGTCCGTATTGTTCGATGGCAAGTGGAAAGTGTTCTTAGAACACTCAGGGTGTCCTGAAATGTTCGCAAATAAACAAAATGGAGGTGTTCTGAGGACGATGTCCATATTGTTCGTTGTCAAGTTGAAAGTGTTCTAAGAACTCTTGCGTTGTCCTGAAATGTTCGCACATAAACAAAATGGGGGTGTGTTCTAAGAACACATGCGTTGTCCTGAAATGTTAGTAGGGGGTGTCCTGAGGACACTGTGCGTATTGTTCGTTGTCGAGTTAAAAGTGTTCTAAGAACTCTTGCGGTGTCCTGAAATGTTCGCAAATAAACCAAATGGGGGTGTTCTGAGGACGCTGTCCGTATTGTTCGTTCTCAAGTTGAAAGTGTTCTAAGAACTCTTGCGTTGTCCTGAAATGTTCACACATAAACAAAATGGGGGTGTGTTCTAAGAACACACGCATGGTCCTGAAAAGTTAGTAGGGGTGTCCTGAGGACGCTGTGCGTATTGTTCGTTGTCGAGTTGAAAGTGTTCTAAGAACTCTCGCGGTGTCCTGAAATGTTCGTAGGGGGTGTCGTGAAGATGCTGTCCGTATTGTTCGATGGCAAGTTGAAAGTGTTCTAAGAACAGTCGGGGTGTCCTGAAATGTTCGCAAATAAACAAAATGGGGGTGTTCTGAGGACGCTGTCCGTATTTTTCATTGTCAAGTTGAAAGTGTTCTAAGAACTCTTGCGTTGTCCTGAAATGTTCGCAAATGAACAAAATGGGGGTGTGTTCTAAGAACACACGCTTTATCCTGAAATGTTCGTAGGGGATATCCTGAGGACGCTGTCCGTATTGTTCGTAAATAAACAAAATGGGGGTGTGTTCTAAGAACTCACCCGTTGTCCTGAAATGTTCATAGGGGTGTCCTGAATGCGCTGTCCGTATTGTTTGATGGCAAGTTGAAAGTGTTCTAAGAACTGTCTCGGTGTCCTGAAATGTTCGCAAATAAACAAAATGGGGGTGTGTTCTAAGAACACACGCGTTGTCCTGAAATGTTCGTAGGGGGTGTCCTAAGGACGCTGTCCGTATTGTTCGTTGTCGAGTTGAAAGTGTTCTAAGAACTCTCGAGGTGTCCTGAAATGTTCGCAGGGGGTGTCCTGAAGACGCTGTCCGTATTGTTCAATGGCAAGTCGAAAGTGTTCTAAGAACACTCGCGGTGTCCTGAAATGTTCGCAAATAAACAAAATGGGGGTGTTCTGAGGACGCTGTCCGTATTGTTTGTTGTCAAGTTGAAAGTGTTCTAAGAACTCTAACGTTGTCCTGAAATGTTCGCACATAAACAAAATGGGGGTGTGTTCTAAGAACACACGCGTTGTCCTGAAATGTTAGTAAGGGGGTGTCCTGAGGACGCTCTGCGTATTGTTCGTTGTCGAGTTGAAAGTGTTCTAAGAACTCTCGCAATGTCCTGAAATGTTCGTAGGGGGTGTTGTGAAGATGCTGTCGTATTGTTCGATGGCAAGTTGAAAGTGTTCTAAGAACAGTCGGGGTGTCCTGAATTGTTCGCAAATAAAGAAAATGGGGGTGTTCTGAGGACGCTGTCCGTATTTTTCGTTGTCAAGTTGAAAGTGTTCTAAGAACTCTCGCGTTGTCCTGAAATGTTCGCACATAAACAAAATGGAGGTGTGTTCTAAGAACACACGCATTGTCCTGAAATGTTCGTAGGGGTGTCCTGAGAACGCTGTCCGTATTGTTCGTTGTCGAGTTGAAAGTGTTCTAAGAACTCTCGCATTGTCCTGAAATGTTCGCACATAAACAAAATGGAGGTGTGTTCTAAGAACACACGCATTGTCCTGAAATGTTCGTAGGGGTGTCCTGAGAACGCTGTCCATATTGTTCGTTGTCGAGTTGAAAATGTTCTAAGAACTCTCGTGGTGTCCTGAAATGTTCGCAGGGGGTGTCCTGAAGACACTGTCCGTATTGTTCGATGGCAAGTGGAAAGTGTTCTTAGAACACTCGGGGTGTCCTGAAATGTTCGCAAATAAACAAAATGGAGGTGTTCTGAGGACGATGTCCGTATTGTTCGTTGTCAAGTTGAAAGTGTTCTAAGAACTCTTACGTTGTCCTGAAATGTTCGCACATAAACAAAATGGGGGTGTGTTCTAAGAACACATGCGTTGTCCTGAAATGTTAGTAGGGGGTGTCCTGAGGACACTGTGCATATTGTTCGTTGTCGAGTTAAAAGTGTTCTAAGAACTCTTGCGGTGTCCTGAAATGTTCGCAAATTAACAAAATGGGGGGTGTCCTGAGGACGCTGTCCATATTGTTCGTTGTCGAGTTGAAAATGTTCTAAGAACTCTCGTGGTGTCCTGAAATGTTCGCAGGGGGTGTCCTGAAGACACTGTCCGTATTGTTCGATGGCAAGTGGAAAGTGTTCTTAGAACACTCGGGGTGTCCTGAAATGTTCGCAAATAAACAAAATGGAGGTGTTCTGAGGACGATGTCCGTATTGTTCGTTGTCAAGTTGAAAGTGTTCTAAGAACTCTTACGTTGTCCTGAAATGTTCGCACATAAACAAAATGGGGGTGTGTTCTAAGAACACATGCGTTGTCCTGAAATGTTAGTAGGGGGTGTCCTGAGGACACTGTGCATATTGTTCGTTGTCGAGTTAAAAGTGTTCTAAGAACTCTTGCGGTGTCCTGAAATGTTCGCAAATAAACAAAATGGGGATGTTCTGAGGACGCTGTCCGTATTGTTCGTTCTCAAGTTGAAAGTGTTCTAAGAACTCTTGCGTTGTCCTTAAATGTTCACACATTAACAAAATGGGGGTGTGGTCTAAGAACACACGCGTGGTCCTGAAAAGTTAGTAGGGGGTGTCCTGAGGACGCTGTGCGTATTGTTCGTTGTTGAGTTGAAAGTGTTCTAAGAACTCTCGCGGTGTCCTGAAATGTTCGTAGGGGGTGTCGTGAAGATGCTGTCCGTATTGTTCGATGGCAAGTTGAAAGTGTTCTAAGAACAGTCGGGGTGTCCTGAAATGTTCGCAAATAAACAAAATGGGGGTGTTCTGAGGACGCTGTCCATATTTTTCGTTGTCAAGTTGAAAGTGTTCTAAGAACTCTTGCGTTGTCCTGAAATGTTCGCAAATGAACAAAATGGGGGTGTGTTCTAAGAACACACGCTTTATCCTGAAATGTTCGTAGGGGATGTCCTGAGGACGCTGTCCGTATTGTTCGTAAATAAACAAAATGGGGGTGTGTTCTAAGAACTCACCCGTTGTCCTGAAATGTTCGTAGTGGTGTCCTGAATGCGCTGTCCGTATTGTTTGATGGCAAGTTGAAAGTGTTCTAAGAACTGTCTCGGTGTCCTGAAATGTTTGCAAATAAACAAAATGGGGGTGTGTTCTAAGAACACACGCGTTGTCCTGAAATGTTCGTAGGGGGTGTCCTAAGGACGCTGTCCGTATTGTTCGTTGTCGAGTTGAAAGTGTTCTAAGAACTCTCGTGGTGTCCTGAAATGTTTGCAGGGGGTGTCCTGAAGACGCTGTCCGTATTGTTCGATGGCAAGTCGAAAGTGTTCTAAGAACACTCGCGGTGTCCTGAAATGTTCGCAAATAAACAAAATGGGGGTGTTCTGAGGACGCTGTCCGTATTTTTCGTTGTCAAGTTGAAAGTGTTCTAAGAACTCTTGCGTTGTCCTGAAATGTTCACACATAAACAAAATGGAGGTGTGTTCTAAGAACACACGCATTGTCCTGAAATGTTCGTAGAGGGTGTCCTGAGAACGCTGTCCGTATTGTTCCTTGTCGAGTTGAAAGTGTTATAAGAACTCTCGTTGTGTCCTGAAATGTTCGTCGGGGGTGTCCTGAGGACCCTGTCCGTATTGTTCGATGGCAAGTTGAAAGTGTTCTAAGAACTCTCTCGTTGTCCTAAAATGTTCGTAGGGGGTCTCCTGAAGACGCTGTCCGTATTGTTCGATGGCAAGTTTAAAGTGTTCTAAGAACTGTCGCGGTGTCCTGAAATGTTCGCAAATAAACAAAATGGGGGTGTTCTGGGGACGCTGTCCGTGTTGTCCTGTGGCAAGTTGAATGTGTTCTAAGAACACTTGGGGTGTCCTGAAATGTTCGCAAATAAACAAAATGGGGGTGTTCTGATGCCGCTGTCCGTATTGTTCGTTGTCAAGTTGAAAGTGTTCTAAGAACTCTCGCATTGTCCTGAAATGTTCGTAGGGGGTGTCCTGAAGACGCTGTCCCTATTGTTCGATGGCAAGTCTAAAGTGTTCTAAGAACTTTCTTGGTGTCCTGAAATGTTCGTATATAAACAAAATGGGGGTGTGTTCTAAGAACTCACGCGTTGTCCTGAAATTTTCTGAAATGTTCGTAGGGGGTGTCCTGAAGGCGCTGTCCGTATTGTTCGATGGCAAGTTGAAAGTGTTCTAAGAACTGTCTCTGTGTCCTGAAATATTCGCAAATAAACAAAATAGGGGTGTGTTCTAAGAACACATGCTTTATCCTGAAATGTTCGTAGGGGATGCCCTGAGGACGCTGCCCGTATTGTTCGTTGTCGAGTTGAAAGTGTTCTAAGAACTCTCGTGGTGTCCTGAAATGTTCGCAGGGGGTGTCCTGAAGACGCTGTCCGTATTGTTCGATGGCAAGTCGAAAGTGTTCTAAGAACACTCGGGGTATCCTGAAATGTTCGCACATAAACAAAATAGGGGTGTGTTCTAAGAACACACGCATTGTCCTGAAATGTTAGTAGGGGGTGTCCTGAGGACGCTATGCGTATTGTTCGTTGTCGAGTTGAAAGTGTTCTAAGAACTCTCGCGGTGTCCTGAAATGTTCGTAGGGGGTGTCCTGACGACGCTGTGCGTATTGTTCGTTGTCGAGTTGAAAGTGTTTTAAGAACTCTCGCGGTGTCCTGAAATGTTCGTAGGGGGTGTCCTGAAGACGCTGTCCGTATTGTTCGATGGCAAGTTGAAAGTGTTCTAAGAACTGTCTCGGTGTCCTGAAATGTTCGTAAATAAACAAAATGGGGGTGTGTTCTAATAACTCACGCGTTGTCCTGAAATGTTCGTAGGGGGTGTCCTGAAGGCGCTGTCCGTATTGTTCGATGGCAAGTTGAAAGTGTTCTAAGAACTGTCTCGGTGTCCTGAAATGTTCGCAAATAAACAAAATGGGGGTGTGTTCTAAGAACACATGCGTTGGCATGAAATGCTCGTAGGGGGTGTCCTGAGGACGCTGTCCGTATTGTTTGTTGTCGAGTTGAAAGTGTTCTAAGAACTCTCGTGGTGTCCTGAAAATTTTGCAGGGGGTGTCCTGTAGACACTGTCCGTATTGTTCGATGGCAAGTTGAAAGTGTTCTAAGAACTCTCGCGTTGTCCTAAGATGTTCGTAGGGGGTCTCCTGAAGACGCTGTCCGTATTGTTCGATGGCAAGTTGAAAGTGTTCTAACAACTGTCTTGGTGTCCTGAAATGTTCGCAAATAAACAAAATGGGGGTGTGTTCTAAGAACACACACTTTGTCTTGAAATGTTCGTAGGGGGGTGCCCTGAGGACGCTGTCCGTATTGTTAGTTGTCGAGTTGAAAGTGTTCTAAGAACTCTCGTGGTGTCCTGAAATGTTCGCAGGGGGTGTCCTGAAGACGTTGTACGTATTGTTCGATGGCAAGTCGAAAGTGTTCTAAGAACACTCGGGGTTCCTGAAATGTTCGCAAATAAACAAAATGGCGGTGTTCTGAGGACGCTGTCCGTATTGTTCGCTGTCAAGTTGAAAGTGTTCTAAGAACACAAGCGTTGTCCTGAAATGTTTGTAGGGGGTGTCCTGAGGACGCTGTCCGTATTATTCGATGGCAAGTTGAAAGTGTTCTAAGAACTCTCGTGGTGTCCTGAAATGTTCGCAGGGGGTGTCCTGAAGACGCTGTACGTATTGTTCGATGGCAAGTCGAAAGTGTTCTAAGAACACTCGGGGTGTCCTGAAATGTTCGCAAATAAACAAAATGGGGGTGTTCTGAGGACGCTGTCCGTATTGTTCGCTGTCAAGTTGAAAGTGTTCTAAGAACACACGCGTTGTTCTGAAATGTTCGTAGGGGGTGTCCTGAGGACGCTGTCCATATTGTTCGATGGCAAGTTGAAAGTGTTCTAAGAACTGTCTCAGTGTCCTGAAATGTTCGTAAATAAACAAAATGGGGGTGTGTTCTAAGATCTCACCCGTTGTCCTGAAATGTTCATAGTTGGTGTCCTGAAGGCGCTGTCCGTTATGTTCGATGGCAAGTTGAAAGTGTTCTAAGAACTGTCTCAGTGTCCTGAAATGTTCGCAAATAAACAAAATGGGGGTGTGTTCTAAGAACAACGCGTTGTCCTGAAATGTTCGTAGGGGGTGTCCTGAGGACGCTGTCCATATTGTTTGTTGTCGAGTTGAAAGTGTTCTAAGAACTCTAGTGGTGTCCTGAAATGTTCGCAGGGGGTGTCCTGAAGACGCTATCCGTATTGTTCGATGGCAAGTCGAAAGTGTTCTAAGAACACACGCGTTGTCCTGAAATGTTAGTAGGGGGTGTCCTGAGGACGCTGTGCGTATTGTTCGTTGTCGAGTTGAAAGTGTTCTAAGAACTCTCGCAGTGTCCTGAAATGTTCGTAGGGTGTGTCCTGACGACGCTGTCCGTATTGTTCGTTGTCGAGTTGAAAGTGTTCTAAGAACTCTCGCGTTGTCCTGAAATGTTTGCACATAAACAAAATGGGGGTGTGTTCTAAGAACACATGCGTTGTCCTGAAATGTTAGTAGGGGGTGTCCTGAGGACGCTGTGCCCATTGTTCGTGTTCGAGTTGAAAGTGTTCTAAGAACTCTCGTGGTGTCCTGAAATGTTCGTAGGGGGTGTCCTGAACACGCTGTCCGTATTGTTCGATGGCAAGTTGAAAGTGTTCTAAGAACACTCGGGGTGTCCTGAAATGTTCGCAAATAAACAAAATGGGGGTGTTCTGAGGACGCTGTCGGTATTTTTCGTTGTCAAGTTGAAAGTGTTCTAAGAACTCTCGTGGTGTCCTGAAATGTTCGTAGGGGGTGTCCTGAACACGCTGTCCGTATTGTTCGATGGCAAGTTGAAAGTGTTCTAAGAACTCTTGCGTTGTCCTGAAATATTCGCACATAAACAAAATGGGGCTGTGTTCTAAGAACACACGCGTTGTCCTGAAATGTTCGTAAGAGGTGTCCTGAGGACGCTGTCCATATTGTTCGATGGCAAGTTGAAAGTGTTCTAAGAACTGTCTCGGTGTCCTGAAATGTTCGCAAAAAAACAAAATGGGGGTGTGTTCTAAGAACACACGTGTTGTCCTGAAACGTTCGTAGGGGGTGTCCTGAAGACGCTGTCCGTAATTGTTCGTTGTCGAGTTGAAAATGTTCTAAGAACTCTCATGGTGTCCTGAAATGTTCGCAGGGGGTGTCCTGAAGACGCTGTCCGTAATTGTTCGATGGCAAGTGGAAAGTGTTCTAAGAACTCTTGCGTTGTCCTGAAATGTTCGCACATAAACAAAATGGGGGTGTGTTCTAAGAACACATGCGTTGTCCTGAAATGTTAGTAGGGGGTGTCCTGAGGACGCTGTGCGTATTGTTCGTTGTCGAGTTGAAAGTGTTCTAAGAACTCTCGCGGTGTCCTGAAATGTTCGCAAATAAACAAAATGGGGGTGTTCTGAGGATGCTGTCCGTATTGTTCATTGTCAAGTTGAAAGTGTTCTAAAAACTCTTGCGTTGTCCTGAAATGTTCACACATAAACAAAATGGGGGTGTGTTCTAAGAACACACGCGTTGTCCTGAAATGTTAGTAGGGGGTGTCCTGAGGACGCTGTGCCTATTGTTCGTGTTCGAGTTGAAAGTGTTCTAAGAACTCTCGTGGTGTCCTGAAATGTTCGTAGGGGGTGTCCTGAACACGCTGTCCGTATTGTTCGATGGCAAGTTGAAAGTGTTCTAAGAACACTCGCGATGTCCTGAAATGTTCATAGGGGGTGTCCTGAAGACGCTGTCTGTATTGTTCGATGGCAAGTTGAAAGTGTTCTAAGAACTGTCTCGGTGTCCTGAAATGTTCGTAAATAAACAAAATGGGGTGTGTTCTAAGAACTCACGCGTTGTCCTGAAATGTTCGTAGGGGATGTCCTGAAGGCGCTGTCCGTATTGTTCGATGGCAAGTTGAAAGTGTTCTTGTTCTAAGAACTGTCTCGGTGTCCTGAAATGTTCGCAAATAAACAAAATGGGGGTGTGTTCTAAGAACACATGTGTTGGCCTGAAATGCTCGTAGGGGGTGTCCTGAGGACGCTGTCCGTATTGTTTGTTGTCGAGTTGAAAGTGTTCTAAAAACTCTTGTGGTGTCCTGAAAAGTTTGCAGGGGGTGTCCTGAAGACACTGTCTGTTATTGTTCGATGGCAAGTCGAAAGTGTTCTAAGAACACTCAGGGTGTCCTGAAATGTTTGCAAATAAACAAAATGGGGGTGGTCTGAGGAGGCTGTCCGTATTGTTCGTTGTCAAGTTGAAAGTGTTGTAAGAACTCTCGCGTTGTCCTGAAATGTTCGCACATAAACAAAATGGGGGTGTGTTCTAAGAACACACGCGTTGTCCTGAAATGTTCGTCGGGGGTGTCCTCAGGACCCTGTCCGTATTGTTCAATGGCAAGTTGAAAGTGTTCTAAGAACTCTCACGTTGTCCTAAAATGTTCGTAGGGGGTCTCCTGAAGACCCTGTCCGTATTGTTCGATGGCAAGTTGAAAGTGTTCTAAGAACTGTCTTGGTGTCCTGAAATGTTTGCAAAAAAACAAAATGGGGGTGTGTTCTAAGAAAACACACTTTGTCCTGAAATGTTCGTAGGGGGGTGCCCTGAGGACGCTGTCCGTATTGTTCGTTGTCGAGTTGAAAGTGTTCTAAGAACTCTCGTGGTGTCCTGAAATGTTCGCAGGGGGTGTCCTGAAGACGCTGTACGTATTGTTCGATGGCAAGTCGAAAGTGTTCTAAGAACACTCGGGGTGTCCTGAAATGTTCGCAAATAAACAAAATGGGGGTGTTCTGAGGACGCTGTCCGTATTGTTCGCTGTCAAGTTGAAAGTGTTCTAAGAACACACGCGTTGTCCTGAAATGTTCGTAGGGGGTGTCCTGAGGACGCTGTCCGTATTGTTCGATGGCAAGTTGAAAGTGTTCTAAGAACTGTCTCAGTGTCCTGAGATGTTCGTAAATAAACAAAATGGGGGTGTGTTCTAAGATCTCACCCGTTGTCCTGAAATGTTCGTAGTTGGTGTCCTGAAGGCGCTGTCCGTATTGTTCGATGGCAAGTTGAAAGTTTTCTAAGAACTGTCTCAGTGTCCTGAAATGTTCGCAAATAAACAAAATGGGAGTGTGTTCTAAGAACACACGCGTTGTCCTGAAATGTTCGTAGGGGGTGCCCTAAGAACGCTGTCCGTATTGTTCGTTGTCGAGTTGAAAGTGTTCTAAGAACTCTCGTGGTGTCCTGAAATGTTCGCAGGTGGTGTCCTGAAGACGCTGTCCGTATTGTTCGATTGCAAGTCGAAAGTGTTCTAAGAACACTTGCGGTGTCCTGAAATGTTCGCAAATAAACAAAATGGGGGTGTTCTGAGGACGATGTCCGTATTGTTCATTGTCAAGTTGAAAGTGTTCTAAGAAGTCTTGCGTTGTCCTGAAATGTTCGCACATAAACAAAATGGGGGTGTGTTCTAAGAACACATGCGTTGTCCTGAAATGTTAGTAGGGGGTGTCCTGAGGACACCGTGCGTATTGTTCGTTGTCGAGTTGAAAGTGTTCTAAGAACTCTCGGTGTCCTGAAATGTTCGCAAATAAACAAAATGGGGGTGTTCTGAGGACGCTCTCCGTATTGTTCGTTGTCAAGTTGAAAGTGTTCTAAGAACTCTAACGTTGTCCTGAAATGTTTGCACATAAACAAAATGGGGGTGTGTTCTAAGAACACACGCGTTGTCCTGAAATGTTAGTAAGGGGGTGTCCTGAGGATGCTCTGCGTATTGTTCGTTGTCGAGTTGAAAGTGTTCTAAGAACTCTCACAGTGTCCTGAAATGTTCGTAGGGGGTGTTGTGAAGATGCTGTCGCATTGTTCGATGGCAAGTTGAAAGTGTTCTAAGAACAGTCGGGGTGTCCTGAATTGTTCGCAAATAAAGAAAATGGGGGTGTTCTGAGGACGCTTTCCGTATTTTTCGTTGTCAAGTTGAAAGTGTTCTAAGAACTTCGCGTTGTGCTGAAATGTTCCCACATAAACAAAATGGGGGTGTGTTCTAAGAACACACGCATTGTCCTGAAATGTTCGGAGGGGATGTCCTGAGAACGCTGTCCGTATTGTTCGTTGTCGAGTTGAAAGAGTTATAAGAACTCTCGCTGTGTCCTGAAATGTTCGTCGGGGGTGTCCTGAGGACCCTGTCCGTATTGTTCGATGGCAAGTTGAAAGTGTTCTAAGAACTCTCTCGTTGTCCTAAAATGTTCGTAGGGGGTCTCCTGAAGACGCTGTCCGTATTGTTCGATGGCAAGTTGAAAGTGTTCTAAGAACTGTCTTGGTGTCCTGAAATGTTCGGAAATAAAACAAATGGGGGTGTGTTCTAAGAACTCACGCGTTGTCCTGAAATGTTCGTAGGGCGTGTCCTGAAGGCGCTGTCCGTATTGTTCGATGGCAAGTTGAAAGTGTTCTAAGAACTCTCGCGTTGTCCTGAAATGTTCGCACATAAACAAAATGGGGGTGTGTTCTAAGAACACACGCGTTGTCCTGAAATGTTCGTCGGGGGTGTCCTCAGGACCCTGTCCGTATTGTTCGATGGCAAGTTGAAAGTGTTCTAAGAACTGTCTTGGTGTCCTGAAATGTTCGCAAAAAAACAAAATGGGGGTGTGTTCTAAGAACACACACTTTGTCCTGAAATGTTCGTAGGGGGGTGCCCTGAGGACGCTGTCCGTATTGTTCGTTGTCGAGTTGAAAGTGTTCTAAGAACTCTCGTGGTGTCCTGAAATGTTCGCAGGGGGTGTCCTGAAGACGCTGTACGTATTGTTCGATGGCAAGTCGAAAGTGTTCTAAGAACACTCGGGGTGTCCTGAAATGTTCGCAAATAAACAAAATGGGGGTGTTCTGAGGACGCTGTCCGTATTGTTCGCTGTCAAGTTGAAAGTGTTCTAAGAACACACGCGTTGTCCTGAAATGTTCGAAGGGGGTGTCCTGAGGACGCTGTCCGTATTGTTCGATGGCAAGTTGAAAGTGTTCTAAGAACTGTCTCAGTGTCCTGAGATGTTCGTAAATAAACAAAATGGGGGTGTGTTCTAAGATCTCACCCGTTGTCCTGAAATGTTCGTAGTTGGTGTCCTGAAGGCGCTGTCCGTATTGTTCGATGGCAAGTTGAAAGTTTTCTAAGAACTGTCTCAGTGTCCTGAAATGTTTGCAAATAAACAAAATGGGGGTGTGTTCTAAGAACAACGCGTTGTCCTGAAATGTTCGTAGGGGGTGTCCTGAGGACGCTATGTTCGTAGGGGGTGTCCTGAGGACGCTGTCCATATTGTTCGTTGTCGAGTTGAAAGTGTTCTAAGAACTCTAGTGGTGTCCTGAAATGTTCGCAGGGGGTATCCTTAAGACGCTGTCCGTATTTTTTGATGGCAAGCTGAAAGTGTTCTAAGAACACTCGGGGTGTCCTGAAATGTTCGCAAATAAACAAAATGGGGGTGTTCTGAGGACGATGTCCGTATTGTTCACTGTCAAGTTGAAAGTGTTCTAAGAACACTTGGGGTGTCCTGAAATGTTCGCAAATAAACAAAATGGGGATGTCCTGAGGACGCTGTCCGTATTGTTCGATGGCAAGTTGAAAGTGCTCTAAGAACTCTCGCGTTGTCCTGAAATGTTTGCACATAAACAAAATGGGGGTGTGTTCTAAGAACACACGCGTTGTCCTGAAATGTTAGTAGGGGGTGTCCTGAGGACGCTGTGCCCATTGTTCGTGTTCGAGTTGAAAGTGTTCTAAGAACTCTCGTGGTGTCCTGAAATGTTCGTAGGGGGTGTCCTGAACACGCTGTCCGTATTGTTCGATGGCAAGTTGAAAGTGTTCTAAGAACACTCGGGGTGTCCTGAAATGTTCGCAAATAAACAAAATGGGGGTGTTCTGAGGACGCTGTCTGTATTTTTCGTTGTCAAGTTGAAAGTGTTCTAAGAACTCTCGTGGTGTCCTGAAATGTTCGTAGGGGGTGTCCTGAACACGCTGTCCGTATTGTTCGATGGCAAGTTGAAAGTGTTCTAAGAACTCTTGCGTTGTCCTGAAATGTTCGCACATAAACAAAATGGGGCTGTGTTCTAAGAACACACGCGTTGTCCTGAAATGTTCGTAAGAGGTGTCCTGAGGACGCTGTCCATATTGTTCGATGGCAAGTTGAAAGTGTTCTAAGAACTGTCTCGGTGTCCTGAAATGTTCGCAAATAAACAAAATGGGGGTGTGTTCTAAGAACACACGTGTTGTCCTGAAATGTTCGTAGGGGGTGTCCTGAAGACGCTGTCCGTAATTGTTCGTTGTCGAGTTGAAAATGTTCTAAGAACTCTCATGGTGTCCTGAAATGTTCGCAGGGGGTGTCCTGAAGACGCTGTCCGTAATTGTTCGATGGCAAGTGGAAAGTGTTCTAAGAACTCTTGCGTTGTCCTGAAATGTTCGCACATAAACAAAATGGGGGTGTGTTCTAAGAACACATGCGTTGTCCTGAAATGTTAGTAGGGGGTGTCCTGAGGACACTGTGCGTATTGTTCGTTGTCGAGTTGAAAGTGTTCTAAGAACTCTCGCGGTGTCCTGAAATGTTCGCAAATAAACAAAATGGGGGTGTTCTGAGGACGCTGTCCGTATTGTTCATTGTCAAGTTGAAAGTGTTCTAAGAACTCTTGCGTTGTCCTGAAATGTTCACACATAAACAAAATGGGGGTGTGTTCTAAGAACACACGCGTTGTCCTGAAATGTTAGTAGGGGGTGTCCTGAGGACGCTGTGCCTATTGTTCGTGTTCGAGTTGAAAGTGTTCTAAGAACTCTCGTGGTGTCCTGAAATGTTCGTAGGGGGTGTCCTGAACACGCTGTCCGTATTGTTCGATGGCAAGTTGAAAGTGTTCTAAGAACACTCGGGGTGTCCTGAAATGTTCGCAAATAAACAAAATGGGGGTGCTCTGAGGACGCTGTCGGTATTTTTCGTTGTCAAGTTGAAAGTGTTCTAAGAACTCTCGTGGTGTCCTGAAATGTTAGTAGGGGGTGTCCTGAACACGCTGTCCGTATTGTTTGATGGCAAGTTGAAAGTGTTCTAAGAACTCTTGCGTTGTCCTGAAATGTTCGCACATAAACAAAATGGGGCTGTGTTCTAAGAACACACGCGTTGTCCTGAAATGTTCGTAAGAGGTGTCCTGAGGACGCTGTCTTTATTGTTCGATGGCAAGTTGAAAGTGTTCTAAGAACTGTCTCGGTGTCCTGAAATGTTCGCAAATAAACAAAATGGGGGTGTGTTCTAAGAACAAACGCGTTGTCCTGAAATGTTCGTAGGAGGTGTCCTGAGGACGCTGTCCGTATTGTTCGTTGTCGAGTTGAAAATGTTCTAAGAACTCTCGTGGTGTCCTGAAAAGTTCGCAGGGGGTGTCCTGAAGACGCTGTCCGTAATTGTTCGATGGCAATTTGAAAGTGTTCTAAGAACTCTTGCGTTGTCCTGAAATGTTCGCACATAAACAAAATGGGGGTGTGTTCTAAGAACACATGCGTTGTCCTGAAATGTTAGTAGGGGGTGTCCTGAGGACACTGTGCGTTTTGTTCGTTATCGAGTTGAAAGTGTTCTAAGAACTCTCGCGGTGTCCTGAAATGTTCGCAAATAAACAAAATGGGGGTGTTCTGAGGACGCTGTCCGTATTGTTCGTTGTCAAGTTGAAAGTGTTCTAAGAACTCTTGCGTTGTCCTGAAATGTTCACACATAAACAAAATGGGGTGTGTTCTAAGAACACACGCGTGGTCCTGAAAGGTTAGTAGGGGGTGTCCTGAGGACGCTGTGCGTATTGTTCGTTGTCGAGTTGAAAGTGTTGTAAGAACTCTCGCGGTGTCCTGAAATGTTCGTAGGAGGTGTCGTGAAGATGCTGTCCGTATTGTTCGATGGCAAGTTGAAAGTGTTCTAAGAATAGTCGGGGTGTCCTGAAATGTTCGCAAGTAAACAAAATGGGGGTGTTCTGAGGACGCTGTCCGTATTTTTCGTTGTCAAGTTGAAAGTGTTCTAAGAACTCTAGCGTTGTCCTGAAATGTTCGCACATAAACAAAATGGGGGTGAGTTCTAAGAACACACGCGTTGTCCTGAAATGTTCGTAGGGGGTGTCCTGAGGACGCTGTCTGTATTGTTCGTAAATAAACAAAATGGGGGTGTGTTCTAAGAACTCACCCGTTGTCCTGAAATGTTCGTAGGGGGTGTCCTGAAGGTGCTGTCTGTATTGTTCGATGGCAAGTTGAAAGTGTTCTAAGAACTGTCTCGGTGTCCTGAAATGTTCGCAAATAAACAAAATGGGAGTGTGTTCTAAGAACACACGCGTTGTCCTGAAATGTTCGTAGGGGGTGCCCTAAGAACGCTGTCCGTATTGTTCGTTGTCGAGTTGAAAGTGTTCTAAGAACTCTCGTGGTGTCCTGAAATGTTCGCAGGGGGTGTCCTGAAGACGCTGTCCGTATTGTTCGATGGCAAGTCGAAAGTGTTCTAAGAACACTTGCGGTGTCCTGAAATGTTTGCAAATAAACAAAATGGGGGTGTTCTGAGGACGATGTCCGTATTGTTCATTGTCAAGTTGAAAGTGTTCTAAGAAGTCTTGCGTTGTCCTGAAATGTTCGCACATAAACAAAATGGAGGTGTGTTCTAAGAACACACGCATTGTCCTGAAATGTTCGTAGGGGTGTCCTGAGAACGCTGTCCATATTGTTCGTTGTCGAGTTGAAAATGTTCTAAGAACTCTCGTGGTGTCCTGAAATGTTCGCAGGGGGTGTCCTGAAGACACTGTCCGTATTGTTCGATGGCAAGTGGAAAGTGTTCTTAGAACACTCGGGGTGTCCTGAAATGTTCGCAAATAAACAAAATGGAGGTGTTCTGAGGACGATGTCCGTATTGTTCGTTGTCAAGTTGAAAGTGTTCTAAGAACTCTTACGTTGTCCTGAAATGTTCGCACATAAACAAAATGGGGGTGTGTTCTAAGAACACATGCGTTGTCCTGAAATGTTAGTAGGGGGTGTCCTGAGGACACTGTGCATATTGTTCGTTGTCGAGTTAAAAGTGTTCTAAGAACTCTTGCGGTGTCCTGAAATGTTCGCAAATTAACAAAATGGGGGGTGTCCTGAGGACGCTGTCCATATTGTTCGTTGTCGAGTTGAAAATGTTCTAAGAACTCTCGTGGTGTCCTGAAATGTTCGCAGGGGGTGTCCTGAAGACACTGTCCGTATTGTTCGATGGCAAGTGGAAAGTGTTCTTAGAACACTCGGGGTGTCCTGAAATGTTCGCAAATAAACAAAATGGAGGTGTTCTGAGGACGATGTCCGTATTGTTCGTTGTCAAGTTGAAAGTGTTCTAAGAACTCTTACGTTGTCCTGAAATGTTCGCACATAAACAAAATGGGGGTGTGTTCTAAGAACACATGCGTTGTCCTGAAATGTTAGTAGGGGGTGTCCTGAGGACACTGTGCATATTGTTCGTTGTCGAGTTAAAAGTGTTCTAAGAACTCTTGCGGTGTCCTGAAATGTTCGCAAATAAACAAAATGGGGATGTTCTGAGGACGCTGTCCGTATTGTTCGTTCTCAAGTTGAAAGTGTTCTAAGAACTCTTGCGTTGTCCTTAAATGTTCACACATTAACAAAATGGGGGTGTGGTCTAAGAACACACGCGTGGTCCTGAAAAGTTAGTAGGGGGTGTCCTGAGGACGCTGTGCGTATTGTTCGTTGTTGAGTTGAAAGTGTTCTAAGAACTCTCGCGGTGTCCTGAAATGTTCGTAGGGGGTGTCGTGAAGATGCTGTCCGTATTGTTCGATGGCAAGTTGAAAGTGTTCTAAGAACAGTCGGGGTGTCCTGAAATGTTCGCAAATAAACAAAATGGGGGTGTTCTGAGGACGCTGTCCATATTTTTCGTTGTCAAGTTGAAAGTGTTCTAAGAACTCTTGCGTTGTCCTGAAATGTTCGCAAATGAACAAAATGGGGGTGTGTTCTAAGAACACACGCTTTATCCTGAAATGTTCGTAGGGGATGTCCTGAGGACGCTGTCCGTATTGTTCGTAAATAAACAAAATGGGGGTGTGTTCTAAGAACTCACCCGTTGTCCTGAAATGTTCGTAGGGGTGTCCTGAATGCGCTGTCCGTATTGTTTGATGGCAAGTTGAAAGTGTTCTAAGAACTGTCTCGGTGTCCTGAAATGTTTGCAAATAAACAAAATGGGGGTGTGTTCTAAGAACACACGCGTTGTCCTGAAATGTTCGTAGGGGGTGTCCTAAGGACGCTGTCCGTATTGTTCGTTGTCGAGTTGAAAGTGTTCTAAGAACTCTCGTGGTGTCCTGAAATGTTTGCAGGGGGTGTCCTGAAGACGCTGTCCGTATTGTTCGATGGCAAGTCGAAAGTGTTCTAAGAACACTCGCGGTGTCCTGAAATGTTCGCAAATAAACAAAATGGGGGTGTTCTGAGGACGCTGTCCGTATTTTTCGTTGTCAAGTTGAAAGTGTTCTAAGAACTCTTGCGTTGTCCTGAAATGTTCACACAAAAACAAAATGGAGGTGTGTTCTAAGAACACACGCATTGTCCTGAAATGTTCGTAGAGGGTGTCCTGAGAACGCTGTCCGTATTGTTCCTTGTCGAGTTGAAAGTGTTATAAGAACTCTCGTTGTGTCCTGAAATGTTCGTCGGGGGTGTCCTGAGGACCCTGTCCGTATTGTTCGATGGCAAGTTGAAAGTGTTCTAAGAACTCTCTCGTTGTCCTAAAATGTTCGTAGGGGGTCTCCTGAAGACGCTGTCCGTATTGTTCGATGGCAAGTTTAAAGTGTTCTAAGAACTGTCGCGGTGTCCTGAAATGTTCGCAAATAAACAAAATGGGGGTGTTCTGGGGACGCTGTCCGTGTTGTCCTGTGGCAAGTTGAATGTGTTCTAAGAACACTTGGGGTGTCCTGAAATGTTCGCAAATAAACAAAATGGGGGTGTTCTGATGCCGCTGTCCGTATTGTTCGTTGTCAAGTTGAAAGTGTTCTAAGAACTCTCGCATTGTCCTGAAATGTTCGTAGGGGGTGTCCTGAAGACGCTGTCCCTATTGTTCGATGGCAAGTCTAAAGTGTTCTAAGAACTTTCTTGGTGTCCTGAAATGTTCGTATATAAACAAAATGGGGGTGTGTTCTAAGAACTCACGCGTTGTCCTGAAATTTTCTGAAATGTTCGTAGGGGGTGTCCTGAAGGCGCTGTCCGTATTGTTCGATGGCAAGTTGAAAGTGTTCTAAGAACTGTCTCTGTGTCCTGAAATATTCGCAAATAAACAAAATAGGGGTGTGTTCTAAGAACACATGCTTTATCCTGAAATGTTCGTAGGGGATGCCCTGAGGACGCTGCCCGTATTGTTCGTTGTCGAGTTGAAAGTGTTCTAAGAACTCTCGTGGTGTCCTGAAATGTTCGCAGGGGGTGTCCTGAAGACGCTGTCCGCATTGTTCGATGGCAAGTCGAAAGTGTTCTAAGAACACTCGGGGTATCCTGAAATGTTCGCACATAAACAAAATAGGGGTGTGTTCTAAGAACACACGCATTGTCCTGAAATGTTAGTAGGGGGTGTCCTGAGGACGCTATGCGTATTGTTCGTTGTCGAGTTGAAAGTGTTCTAAGAACTCTCGCGGTGTCCTGAAATGTTCGTAGGGGGTGTCCTGACGACGCTGTGCGTATTGTTCGTTGTCGAGTTGAAAGTGTTTTAAGAACTCTCGCGGTGTCCTGAAATGTTCGTAGGGGGTGTCCTGAAGACGCTGTCCGTATTGTTCGATGGCAAGTTGAAAGTGTTCTAAGAACTGTCTCGGTGTCCTGAAATGTTCGTAAATAAACAAAATGGGGGTGTGTTCTAATAACTCACGCGTTGTCCTGAAATGTTCGTAGGGGGTGTCCTGAAGGCGCTGTCCGTATTGTTCGATGGCAAGTTGAAAGTGTTCTAAGAACTGTCTCGGTGTCCTGAAATGTTCGCAAATAAACAAAATGGGGGTGTGTTCTAAGAACACATGCGTTGGCATGAAATGCTCGTAGGGGGTGTCCTGAGGACGCTGTCCGTATTGTTTGTTGTCGAGTTAAAAGTGTTCTAAGAACTCTCGTGGTGTCCTGAAAATTTTGCAGGGGGTGTCCTGTAGACACTGTCCGTATTGTTCGATGGCAAGTTGAAAGTGTTCTAAGAACTCTCGCGTTGTCCTAAGATGTTCGTAGGGGGTCTCCTGAAGACGCTGTCCGTATTGTTCGATGGCAAGTTGAAAGTGTTCTAACAACTGTCTTGGTGTCCTGAAATGTTCGCAAATAAACAAAATGGGGGTGTGTTCTAAGAACACACACTTTGTCTTGAAATGTTCGTAGGGGGGTGCCCTGAGGACGCTGTCCGTATTGTTAGTTGTCGAGTTGAAAGTGTTCTAAGAACTCTCGTGGTGTCCTGAAATGTTCGCAGGGGGTGTCCTGAAGACGTTGTACGTATTGTTCGATGGCAAGTCGAAAGTGTTCTAAGAACACTCGGGGTTCCTGAAATGTTCGCAAATAAACAAAATGGCGGTGTTCTGAGGACGCTGTCCGTATTGTTCGCTGTCAAGTTGAAAGTGTTCTAAGAACACAAGCGTTGTCCTGAAATGTTTGTAGGGGGTGTCCTGAGGACGCTGTCCGTATTATTCGATGGCAAGTTGAAAGTGTTCTAAGAACTCTCGTGGTGTCCTGAAATGTTCGCAGGGGGTGTCCTGAAGACGCTGTACGTATTGTTCGATGGCAAGTCGAAAGTGTTCTAAGAACACTCGGGGTGTCCTGAAATGTTCGCAAATAAACAAAATGGGGGTGTTCTGAGGACGCTGTCCGTATTGTTCGCTGTCAAGTTGAAAGTGTTCTAAGAACACACGCGTTGTTCTGAAATGTTCGTAGGGGGTGTCCTGAGGACGCTGTCCATATTGTTCGATGGCAAGTTGAAAGTGTTCTAAGAACTGTCTCAGTGTCCTGAAATGTTCGTAAATAAACAAAATGGGGGTGTGTTCTAAGATCTCACCCGTTGTCCTGAAATGTTCATAGTTGGTGTCCTGAAGGCGCTGTCCGTTATGTTCGATGGCAAGTTGAAAGTGTTCTAAGAACTGTCTCAGTGTCCTGAAATGTTCGCAAATAAACAAAATGGGGGTGTGTTCTAAGAACAACGCGTTGTCCTGAAATGTTCGTAGGGGGTGTCCTGAGGACGCTGTCCATATTGTTTGTTGTCGAGTTGAAAGTGTTCTAAGAACTCTAGTGGTGTCCTGAAATGTTCGCAGGGGGTGTCCTGAAGACGCTATCCGTATTGTTCGATGGCAAGTCGAAAGTGTTCTAAGAACACACGCGTTGTCCTGAAATGTTAGTAGGGGGTGTCCTGAGGACGCTGTGCGTATTGTTCGTTGTCGAGTTGAAAGTGTTCTAAGAACTCTCGCAGTGTCCTGAAATGTTCGTAGGGTGTGTCCTGACGACGCTGTCCGTATTGTTCGTTGTCGAGTTGAAAGTGTTCTAAGAACTCTCGCGTTGTCCTGAAATGTTTGCACATAAACAAAATGGGGGTGTGTTCTAAGAACACACGCGTTGTCCTGAAATGTTAGTAGGGGGTGTCCTGAGGACGCTGTGCCCATTGTTCGTGTTCGAGTTTAAAGTGTTCTAAGAACTCTCGTGGTGTCCTGAAATGTTCGTAGGGGGTGTCCTGAACACGCTGTCCGTATTGTTCGATGGCAAGTTGAAAGTGTTCTAAGAACACTCGGGGTGTCCTGAAATGTTCGCAAATAAACAAAATGGGGGTGTTCTGAGGACGCTGTCGGTATTTTTCGTTGTCAAGTTGAAAGTGTTCTAAGAACTCTCGTGGTGTCCTGAAATGTTCGTAGGGGGTGTCCTGAACACGCTGTCCGTATTGTTCGATGGCAAGTTGAAAGTGTTCTAAGAACTCTTGCGTTGTCCTGAAATGTTCGCACATAAACAAAATGGGGCTGTGTTCTAAGAACACACGCGTTGTCCTGAAATGTTCGTAAGAGGTGTCCTGAGGACGCTGTCCATATTGTTCGATGGCAAGTTGAAAGTGTTCTAAGAACTGTCTCGGTGGCCTGAAATGTTCGCAAATAAACAAAATGGGGGTGTGTTCTAAGAACACACGTGTTGTCCTGAAACGTTCGTAGGGGGTGTCCTGAAGACGCTGTCCGTAATTGTTCGTTGTCGAGTTGAAAATGTTCTAAGAACTCTCATGGTGTCCTGAAATGTTCGCAGGGGGTGTCCTGAAGACGCTGTCCGTAATTGTTCGATGGCAAGTGGAAAGTGTTCTAAGAACTCTTGCGTTGTCCTGAAATGTTCGCACATAAACAAAATGGGGGTGTGTTCTAAGAACACATGCGTTGTCCTGAAATGTTAGTAGGGGGTGTCCTGAGGACGCTGTGCGTATTGTTCGTTGTCGAGTTGAAAGTGTTCTAAGAACTCTCGCGGTGTCCTGAAATGTTCGCAAATAAACAAAATGGGGGTGTTCTGAGGATGCTGTCCGTATTGTTCATTGTCAAGTTGAAAGTGTTCTAAAAACTCTTGCGTTGTCCTGAAATGTTCACACATAAACAAAATGGGGGTGTGTTCTAAGAACACACGCGTTGTCCTGAAATGTTAGTAGGGGGTGTCCTGAGGACGCTGTGCCTATTGTTCGTGTTCGAGTTGAAAGTGTTCTAAGAACTCTCGTGGTGTCCTGAAATGTTCGTAGGGGGTGTCCTGAACACGCTGTCCGTATTGTTCGATGGCAAGTTGAAAGTGTTCTAAGAACACTCGCGATGTCCTGAAATGTTCATAGGGGGTGTCCTGAAGACGCTGTCTGTATTGTTCGATGGCAAGTTGAAAGTGTTCTAAGAACTGTCTCGGTGTCCTGAAATGTTCGTAAATAAACAAAATGGGGTGTGTTCTAAGAACTCACGCGTTGTCCTGAAATGTTCGTAGGGGATGTCCTGAAGGCGCTGTCCGTATTGTTCGATGGCAAGTTGAAAGTGTTCTTGTTCTAAGAACTGTCTCGGTGTCCTGAAATGTTCGCAAATAAACAAAATGGGGGTGTGTTCTAAGAACACATGTGTTGGCCTGAAATGCTCGTAGGGGGTGTCCTGAGGACGCTGTCCGTATTGTTTGTTGTCGAGTTGAAAGTGTTCTAAAAACTCTTGTGGTGTCCTGAAAAGTTTGCAGGGGGTGTCCTGAAGACACTGTCTGTTATTGTTCGATGGCAAGTCGAAAGTGTTCTAAGAACACTCAGGGTGTCCTGAAATGTTTGCAAATAAACAAAATGGGGGTGGTCTGAGGAGGCTGTCCGTATTGTTCGTTGTCAAGTTGAAAGTGTTGTAAGAACTCTCGCGTTGTCCTGAAATGTTCGCACATAAACAAAATGGGGGTGTGTTCTAAGAACACACGCGTTGTCCTGAAATGTTCGTCGGGGGTGTCCTCAGGACCCTGTCCGTATTGTTCAATGGCAAGTTGAAAGTGTTCTAAGAACTCTCACGTTGTCCTAAAATGTTCGTAGGGGGTCTCCTGAAGACCCTGTCCGTATTGTTCGATGGCAAGTTGAAAGTGTTCTAAGAACTGTCTTGGTGTCCTGAAATGTTTGCAAAAAAACAAAATGGGGGTGTGTTCTAAGAACACACACTTTGTCCTGAAATGTTCGTAGGGGGGTGCCCTGAGGACGCTGTCCGTATTGTTCGTTGTCGAGTTGAAAGTGTTCTAAGAACTCTCGTGGTGTCCTGAAATGTTCGCAGGGGGTGTCCTGAAGACGCTGTACGTATTGTTCGATGGCAAGTCGAAAGTGTTCTAAGAACACTCGGGGTGTCCTGAAATGTTCGCAAATAAACAAAATGGGGGTGTTCTGAGGACGCTGTCCGTATTGTTAGCTGTCAAGTTGAAAGTGTTCTAAGAACACACGCGTTGTCCTGAAATGTTCGTAGGGGGTGTCCTGAGGACGCTGTCCGTATTGTTCGATGGCAAGTTGAAAGTGTTCTAAGAACTGTCTCAGTGTCCTGAGATGTTCGTAAATAAACAAAATGGGGGTGTGTTCTAAGATCTCACCCGTTGTCCTGAAATGTTCGTAGTTGGTGTCCTGAAGGCGCTGTCCGTATTGTTCGATGGCAAGTTGAAAGTTTTCTAAGAACTGTCTCAGTGTCCTGAAATGTTCGCAAATAAACAAAATGGGAGTGTGTTCTAAGAACACACGCGTTGTCCTGAAATGTTCGTAGGGGGTGCCCTAAGAACGCTGTCCGTATTGTTCGTTGTCGAGTTGAAAGTGTTCTAAGAACTCTCGTGGTGTCCTGAAATGTTCGCAGGTGGTGTCCTGAAGACGCTGTCCGTATTGTTCGATGGCAAGTCGAAAGTGTTCTAAGAACACTTGCGGTGTCCTGAAATGTTCGCAAATAAACAAAATGGGGGTGTTCTGAGGACGATGTCCGTATTGTTCATTGTCAAGTTGAAAGTGTTCTAAGAAGTCTTGCGTTGTCCTGAAATGTTCGCACATAAACAAAATGGGGGTGTGTTCTAAGAACACATGCGTTGTCCTGAAATGTTAGTAGGGGGTGTCCTGAGGACACCGTGCGTATTGTTCGTTGTCGAGTTGAAAGTGTTCTAAGAACTCTCGGTGTCCTGAAATGTTCGCAAATAAACAAAATGGGGGTGTTCTGAGGACGCTCTCCGTATTGTTCGTTGTCAAGTTGAAAGTGTTCTAAGAACTCTAACGTTGTCCTGAAATGTTTGCACATAAACAAAATGGGGGTGTGTTCTAAGAACACACGCGTTGTCCTGAAATGTTAGTAAGGGGGTGTCCTGAGGATGCTCTGCGTATCGTTCGTTGTCGAGTTGAAAGTGTTCTAAGAACTCTCGCAGTGTCCTGAAATGTTCGTAGGGGGTGTTGTGAAGATGCTGTCGCATTGTTCGATGGCAAGTTGAAAGTGTTCTAAGAACAGTCGGGGTGTCCTGAATTGTTCGCAAATAAAGAAAATGGGGGTGTTCTGAGGACGCTTTCCGTATTTTTCGTTGTCAAGTTGAAAGTGTTCTAAGAACTTCGCGTTGTGCTGAAATGTTCCCACATAAACAAAATGGGGGTGTGTTCTAAGAACACACGCATTGTCCTGAAATGTTCGGAGGGGATGTCCTGAGAACGCTGTCCGTATTGTTCGTTGTCGAGTTGAAAGAGTTATAAGAACTCTCGCTGTGTCCTGAAATGTTCGTCGGGGGTGTCCTGAGGACCCTGTCCGTATTGTTCGATGGCAAGTTGAAAGTGTTCTAAGAACTCTCTCGTTGTCCTAAAATGTTCGTAGGGGGTCTCCTGAAGACGCTGTCCGTATTGTTCGATGGCAAGTTGAAAGTGTTCTAAGAACTGTCTTGGTGTCCTGAAATGTTCGGAAATAAAACAAATGGGGGTGTGTTCTAAGAACTCACGCGTTGTCCTGAAATGTTCGTAGGGCGTGTCCTGAAGGCGCTGTCCGTATTGTTCGATGGCAAGTTGAAAGTGTTCTAAGAACTCTCGCGTTGTCCTGAAATGTTCGCACATAAACAAAATGGGGGTGTGTTCTAAGAACACACGCGTTGTCCTGAAATGTTCGTCGGGGGTGTCCTCAGGACCCTGTCCGTATTGTTCGATGGCAAGTTGAAAGTGTTCTAAGAACTGTCTTGGTGTCCTGAAATGTTTGCAAAAAAACAAAATGGGGGTGTGTTCTAAGAACACACACTTTGTCCTGAAATGTTCGTAGGGGGGTGCCCTGAGGACGCTGTCCGTATTGTTCGTTGTCGAGTTGAAAGTGTTCTAAGAACTCTCGTGGTGTCCTGAAATGTTCGCAGGGGGTGTCCTGAAGACGCTGTACGTATTGTTCGATGGCAAGTCGAAAGTGTTCTAAGAACACTCGGGGTGTCCTGAAATGTTCGCAAATAAACAAAATGGGGGTGTTCTGAGGACGCTGTCCGTATTGTTCGCTGTCAAGTTGAAAGTGTTCTAAGAACACACGCGTTGTCCTGAAATGTTCGAAGGGGGTGTCCTGAGGACGCTCTCCGTATTGTTCGTTGTCAAGTTGAAAGTGTTCTAAGAACTCTAACGTTGTCCTGAAATGTTTGCACATAAACAAAATGGGGGTGTGTTCTAAGAACACACGCGTTGTCCTGAAATGTTAGTAAGGGGGTGTCCTGAGGATGCTCTGCGTATTGTTCGTTGTCGAGTTGAAAGTGTTCTAAGAACTCTCGCAGTGTCCTGAAATGTTCGTAGGGGGTGTTGTGAAGATGCTGTCGCATTGTTCGATGGCAAGTTGAAAGTGTTCTAAGAACAGTCGGGGTGTCCTGAATTGTTCGCAAATAAAGAAAATGGGGGTGTTCTGAGGACGCTTTCCGTATTTTTCGTTGTCAAGTTGAAAGTGTTCTAAGAACTTCGCGTTGTGCTGAAATGTTCCCACATAAACAAAATGGGGGTGTGTTCTAAGAACACACGCATTGTCCTGAAATGTTCGGAGGGGATGTCCTGAGAACGCTGTCCGTATTGTTCGTTGTCGAGTTGAAAGAGTTATAAGAACTCTCGCTGTGTCCTGAAATGTTCGTCGGGGGTGTCCTGAGGACCCTGTCCGTATTGTTCGATGGCAAGTTGAAAGTGTTCTAAGAACTCTCTCGTTGTCCTAAAATGTTCGTAGGGGGTCTCCTGAAGACGCTGTCCGTATTGTTCGATGGCAAGTTGAAAGTGTTCTAAGAACTGTCTTGGTGTCCTGAAATGTTCGGAAATAAAACAAATGGGGGTGTGTTCTAAGAACTCACGCGTTGTCCTGAAATGTTCGTAGGGCGTGTCCTGAAGGCGCTGTCCGTATTGTTCGATGGCAAGTTGAAAGTGTTCTAAGAACTCTCGCGTTGTCCTGAAATGTTCGCAAAAAAACAAAATGGGGGTGTGTTCTAAGAACACACACTTTGTCCTGAAATGTTCGTAGGGGGGTGCCCTGAGGACGCTGTCCGTATTGTTCGTTGTCGAGTTGAAAGTGTTCTAAGAACTCTCGTGGTGTCCTGAAATGTTCGCAGGGGGTGTCCTGAAGACGCTGTACGTATTGTTCGATGGCAAGTCGAAAGTGTTCTAAGAACACTCGGGGTGTCCTGAAATGTTCGCAAATAAACAAAATGGGGGTGTTCTGAGGACGCTGTCCGTATTGTTCGCTGTCAAGTTGAAAGTGTTCTAAGAACACACGCGTTGTCCTGAAATGTTCGAAGGGGGTGTCCTGAGGACGCTGTCCGTATTGTTCGATGGCAAGTTGAAAGTGTTCTAAGAACTGTCTCAGTGTCCTGAGATGTTCGTAAATAAACAAAATGGGGGTGTGTTCTAAGATCTCACCCGTTGTCCTGAAATGTTCGTAGTTGGTGTCCTGAAGGCGCTGTCCGTATTGTTCGATGGCAAGTTGAAAGTTTTCTAAGAACTGTCTCAGTGTCCTGAAATGTTTGCAAATAAACAAAATGGGGGTGTGTTCTAAGAACAACGCGTTGTCCTGAAATGTTCGTAGGGGGTGTCCTGAGGACGCTATGTTCGTAGGGGGTGTCCTGAGGACGCTGTCCATATTGTTCGTTGTCGAGTTGAAAGTGTTCTAAGAACTCTAGTGGTGTCCTGAAATGTTCGCAGGGGGTATCCTTAAGACGCTGTCCGTATTGTTTGATGGCAAGCTGAAAGTGTTCTAAGAACACTCGGGGTGTCCTGAAATGTTCGCAAATAAACAAAATGGGGGTGTTCTGAGGACGATGTCCGTATTGTTCATTGTCAAGTTGAAAGTGTTCTAAGAACACTTGGGGTGTCCTGAAATGTTCGCAAATAAACAAAATGGGGATGTCCTGAGGACGCTGTCCGTATTGTTCGATGGCAAGTTGAAAGTGCTCTAAGAACTCTCGCGTTGTCCTGAAATGTTTGCACATAAACAAAATGGGGGTGTGTTCTAAGAACACACGCGTTGTCCTGAAATGTTAGTAGGGGGTGTCCTGAGGACGCTGTGCCCATTGTTCGTGTTCGAGTTGAAAGTGTTCTAAGAACTCTCGTGGTGTCCTGAAATGTTCGTAGGGGGTGTCCTGAACACGCTGTCCGTATTGTTCGATGGCAAGTTGAAAGTGTTCTAAGAACACTCGGGGTGTCCTGAAATGTTCGCAAATAAACAAAATGGGGGTGTTCTGAGGACGCTGTCGGTATTTTTCGTTGTCAAGTTGAAAGTGTTCTAAGAACTCTCGTGGTGTCCTGAAATGTTCGTAGGGGGTGTCCTGAACACGCTGTCCGTATTGTTCGATGGCAAGTTGAAAGTGTTCTAAGAACTCTTGCGTTGTCCTGAAATGTTCGCACATAAACAAAATGGGGCTGTGTTCTAAGAACACACGCGTTGTCCTGAAATGTTCGTAAGAGGTGTCCTGAGGACGCTGTCCATATTGTTCGATGGCAAGTTGAAAGTGTTCTAAGAACTGTCTCGGTGTCCTGAAATGTTCGCAAATAAACAAAATGGGGGTGTGTTCTAAGAACACACGTGTTGTCCTGAAATGTTCGTAGGGGGTGTCCTGAAGACGCTGTCCGTAATTGTTCGTTGTCGAGTTGAAAATGTTCTAAGAACTCTCATGGTGTCCTGAAATGTTCGCAGGGGGTGTCCTGAAGACGCTGTCCGTAATTGTTCGATGGCAAGTGGAAAGTGTTCTAAGAACTCTTGCGTTGTCCTGAAATGTTCGCACATAAACAAAATGGGGGTGTGTTCTAAGAACACATGCGTTGTCCTGAAATGTTAGTAGGGGGTGTCCTGAGGACACTGTGCGTATTGTTCGTTGTCGAGTTGAAAGTGTTCTAAGAACTCTCGCGGTGTCCTGAAATGTTCGCAAATAAACAAAATGGGGGTGTTCTGAGGACGCTGTCCGTATTGTTCATTGTCAAGTTGAAAGTGTTCTAAGAACTCTTGCGTTGTCCTGAAATGTTCACACATAAACAAAATGGGGGTGTGTTCTAAGAACACACGCGTTGTCCTGAAATGTTAGTAGGGGGTGTCCTGAGGACGCTGTGCCTATTGTTCGTGTTCGAGTTGAAAGTGTTCTAAGAACTCTCGTGGTGTCCTGAAATGTTCGTAGGGGGTGTCCTGAACACGCTGTCCGTATTGTTCGATGGCAAGTTGAAAGTGTTCTAAGAACACTCGGGGTGTCCTGAAATGTTCGCAAATAAACAAAATGGGGGTGCTCTGAGGACGCTGTCGGTATTTTTCGTTGTCAAGTTGAAAGTGTTCTAAGAACTCTCGTGGTGTCCTGAAATGTTAGTAGGGGGTGTCCTGAACACGCTGTCCGTATTGTTTGATGGCAAGTTGAAAGTGTTCTAAGAACTCTTGCGTTGTCCTGAAATGTTCGCACATAAACAAAATGGGGCTGTGTTCTAAGAACACACGCGTTGTCCTGAAATGTTCGTAAGAGGTGTCCTGAGGACGCTGTCTTTATTGTTCGATGGCAAGTTGAAAGTGTTCTAAGAACTGTCTCGGTGTCCTGAAATGTTCGCAAATAAACAAAATGGGGGTGTGTTCTAAGAACAAACGCGTTGTCCTGAAATGTTCGTAGGAGGTGTCCTGAGGACGCTGTCCGTATTGTTCGTTGTCGAGTTGAAAATGTTCTAAGAACTCTCGTGGTGTCCTGAAAAGTTCGCAGGGGGTGTCCTGAAGACGCTGTCCGTAATTGTTCGATGGCAATTTGAAAGTGTTCTAAGAACTCTTGCGTTGTCCTGAAATGTTCGCACATAAACAAAATGGGGGTGTGTTCTAAGAACACATGCGTTGTCCTGAAATGTTAGTAGGGGGTGTCCTGAGGACACTGTGCGTTTTGTTCGTTATCGAGTTGAAAGTGTTCTAAGAACTCTCGCGGTGTCCTGAAATGTTCGCAAATAAACAAAATGGGGGTGTTCTGAGGACGCTGTCCGTATTGTTCGTTGTCAAGTTGAAAGTGTTCTAAGAACTCTTGCGTTGTCCTGAAATGTTCACACATAAACAAAATGGGGTGTGTTCTAAGAACACACGCGTGGTCCTGAAAGGTTAGTAGGGGGTGTCCTGAGGACGCTGTGCGTATTGTTCGTTGTCGAGTTGAAAGTGTTGTAAGAACTCTCGCGGTGTCCTGAAATGTTCGTAGGAGGTGTCGTGAAGATGCTGTCCGTATTGTTCGATGGCAAGTTGAAAGTGTTCTAAGAATAGTCGGGGTGTCCTGAAATGTTCGCAAGTAAACAAAATGGGGGTGTTCTGAGGACGCTGTCCGTATTTTTCGTTGTCAAGTTGAAAGTGTTCTAAGAACTCTAGCGTTGTCCTGAAATGTTCGCACATAAACAAAATGGGGGTGAGTTCTAAGAACACACGCGTTGTCCTGAAATGTTCGTAGGGGGTGTCCTGAGGACGCTGTCTGTATTGTTCGTAAATAAACAAAATGGGGGTGTGTTCTAAGAACTCACCCGTTGTCCTGAAATGTTCGTAGGGGGTGTCCTGAAGGTGCTGTCTGTATTGTTCGATGGCAAGTTGAAAGTGTTCTAAGAACTGTCTCGGTGTCCTGAAATGTTCGCAAATAAACAAAATGGGAGTGTGTTCTAAGAACACACGCGTTGTCCTGAAATGTTCGTAGGGGGTGCCCTAAGAACGCTGTCCGTATTGTTCGTTGTCGAGTTGAAAGTGTTCTAAGAACTCTCGTGGTGTCCTGAAATGTTCGCAGGGGGTGTCCTGAAGACGCTGTCCGTATTGTTCGATGGCAAGTCGAAAGTGTTCTAAGAACACTTGCGGTGTCCTGAAATGTTTGCAAATAAACAAAATGGGGGTGTTCTGAGGACGATGTCCGTATTGTTCATTGTCAAGTTGAAAGTGTTCTAAGAAGTCTTGCGTTGTCCTGAAATGTTGGCACATAAACAAAATGCGGGTGTGTTCTAAGAACACATGCGTTGTCCTGAAATGTTAGTAAGGGGTGTCCTGAGGACACCGTGCGTATTGTTCGTTGTCGAGTTGAAAGTGTTCTAAGAACTCTCGGTGTCCTGAAATGTTCGCAAATAAACAAAATGGGGGTGTTCTGAGGACGCTCTCCGTATTGTTCGTTGTCAAGTTGAAAGTGTTCTAAGAACTCTAACGTTGTCCTGAAATGTTTGCACATAAACAAAATGGGGGTGTGTTCTAAGAACACACGCGTTGTCCTGAAATGTTAGTAAGGGGGTGTCCTGAGGACGCTCTGCGTATTGTTCGTTGTCGAGTTGAAAGTGTTCTAAGAACTCTCGCAGTGTCCTGAAATGTTCGTAGGGGGTGTTGTGAAGATGCTGTCGCATTGTTCGATGGCAAGTTGAAAGTGTTCTAAGAACAGTCGGGGTGTCCTGAATTGTTCGCAAATAAAGAAAATGGGGGTGTTCTGAGGACGCTTTCCGTATTTTTCGTTGTCAAGTTGAAAGTGTTCTAAGAACTCTCGCGTTGTCCTGAAATGTTCGCACATAAACAAAATGGGGGTGTGTTCTAAGAACACACGCATTGTCCTGAAATGTTCGGAGGGGGTGTCCTGAGAACGCTGTCCGTATTGTTCGTTGTCGAGTTGAAAGTGTTATAAGAACTCTCGCTGTGTCCTGAAATGTTCGTCGGGGGTGTCCTGAGGACCCTGTCCGTATTGTTCGATGGCAAGCTGAAAGTGTTCTAAGAACTGTCTCAGTGTCCTGAAATGTTCGTAAATAAACAAAATGGGGGTGTGTTCTAAGATCTCACCCGTTGTCCTGAAATGTTCGTAGTTGGTGTCCTGAAGGCGCTGTCCGTATTGTTCGATGGCAAGTTGAAAGTTTTCTAAGAACTGTCTCAGTGTCCTGAAATGTTCGCAAATAAACAAAATGGGGGTGTGTTCTAAGAACAACGCGTTGTCCTGAAATGTTCGTAGGGGGTGTCCTGAGGACGCTGTCCATATTGTTCGTTGTCGAGTTGAAAGTGTTCTAAGAACTCTAGTGGTGTCCTGAAATGTTCGCAGGGGGTATCCTGAAGACGCTGTCCGTATTGTTTGATGGCAAGCTGAAAGTGTTCTAAGAACACTCGGGGTGTCCTGAAATGTTCGCAAATAAACAAAATGGGGGTGTTCTGAGGACGATGTCCGTATTGTTCATTGTCAAGTTGAAAGTGTTCTAAGAACACTTGGGGTGTCCTGAAATGTTGGCAAATAAACAAAATGGGGATGTCCTGAGGACGCTGTCCGTATTGTTCGATGGCAAGTTGAAAGTGCTCTAAGAACTCTCGCGTTGTCCTGAAATGTTTGCAAATAAACAAAATGGGGGTGTGTTCTAAGAACACACGCGTTGTCCTGAAATGTTAGTAGGGGGTGTCCTGAGGACGCTGTGCCTATTGTTCGTGTTCGAGTTGAAAGTGTTCTAAGAACTCTCGTGGTGTCCTGAAATGTTCGTAGGGGGTGTCCTGAACACGCTCTCCGTATTGTTCGATGGCAAGTTGAAAGTGTTCTAAGAACTCTTGCGTAGTCCTGAAATGTTCGCACATAAACAAAATGGGGCTGTGTTCTAAGAACACACGCGTTGTCCTGAAATGTTCGTAAGAGGTGTCCTGAGGACGCTGTCCATATTGTTCGATGGCAAGTTGAAAGTGTTCTAAGAACTGTCTCGGTGTCCTGAAATGTTCGCAAATAAACAAAATGGGGGTGTGTTCTAAGAACACACGTGTTGTCCTGAAATGTTCGTAGGGGGTGTCCTGAAGACGCTGTCCGTAATTGTTCGTTGTCGAGTTGAAAATGTTCTAAGAACTCTCATGGTGTCCTGAAATGTTCGCAGGGGGTGTCCTGAAGACGCTGTCCGTAATTGTTCGATGGCAAGTGGAAAGTGTTCTAAGAACTCTTGCGTTGTCCTGAAATGTTCGCACATAAACAAAATGGGGGTGTGTTCTAAGAACACATGCGTTGTCCTGAAATGTTAGTAGGGGGTGTCCTGAGGACGCTGTGCATATTGTTCGTTGTCGAGTTGAAAGTGTTCTAAGAACTCTCGCGGTGTCCTGAAATGTTCGCAAATAAACAAAATGGGGGTGTTCTGAGGACGCTGTCCGTATTGTTCATTGTCAAGTTGAAAGTGTTCTAAAAACTCTTGCGTTGTCCTGAAATGTTCACACATAAACAAAATGGGGGTGTGTTCTAAGAACACACGCGTTGTCCTGAAATGTTAGTAGGGGGTGTCCTGAGGACGCTGTGCCTATTGTTCGTGTTAGAGTTGAAAGTGTTCTAAGAACTCTCGTGGTGTCCTGAAATGTTCGTAGGGGGTGTCCTGAACACGCTGTCCGTATTGTTCGATGGCAAGTTGAAAGTGTTCTAAGAACACTCGCGATGTCCTGAAATGTTCATAGGGGGTGTCCTGAAGACGCTGTCTGTATTGTTCGATGGCAAGTTGAAAGTGTTCTAAGAACTGTCTCGGTGTCCTGAAATGTTCGTAAATAAACAAAATGGGGTGTGTTCTAAGAACTCACGCGTTGTCCTGAAATGTTCGTAGGGGATGTCCTGAAGGCGCTGTCCGTATTGTTCGATGGCAAGTTGAAAGTGTTCTTGTTCTAAGAACTGTCTCGGTGTCCTGAAATGTTCGCAAATAAACAAAATGGGGGTGTGTTCTAAGAACACATGTGTTGGCCTGAAATGCTCGTAGGGGGTGTCCTGAGGACGCTGTCCGTATTGTTTGTTGTCGAGTTGAAAGTGTTCTAAGAACTCTTGTGGTGTCCTGAAAAGTTTGCAGGGGGTGTCCTGAAGACACTGTCTGTTATTGTTCGATGGCAAGTCGAAAGTGTTCTAAGAACACTCAGGGTGTCCTGAAATGTTTGCAAATAAACAAAATGGGGGTGGTCTGAGGAGGCTGTCCGTATTGTTCGTTGTCAAGTTGAAAGTGTTGTAAGAACTCTCGCGTTGTCCTGAAATGTTCGCACATAAACAAAATGGGGGTGTGTTCTAAGAACACACGCGTTGTCCTGAAATGTTCGTCGGGGGTGTCCTCAGGACCCTGTCCGTATTGTTCAATGGCAAGTTAAAAGTGTTCTAAGAACTCTCACGTTGTCCTAAAATGTTCGTAGGGGGTCTCCTGAAGACCCTGTCCGTATTGTTCGATGGCAAGTTGAAAGTGTTCTAAGAACTGTCTTGGTGTCCTGAAATGTTCGCAAAAAAACAAAATGGGGGTGTGTTCTACGAACACACACTTTGTCCTGAAATGTTCGTAGGGGGGTGCCCTGAGGACGCTGTCCGTATTGTTCGTTGTCGAGTTGAAAGTGTTCTAAGAACTCTCGTGGTGTCCTGAAATGTTCGCAGGGGGTGTCCTGAAGACGCTGTATGTATTGTTCGATGGCAAGTCGAAAGTGTTCTAAGAACACTCGGGGTGTCCTGAAATGTTCGCAAATAAACAAAATGGGGGTGTTCTGAGGACGCTGTCCGTATTGTTCGCTGTCAAGTTGAAAGTGTTCTAAGAACACACGCGTTGTCCTGAAATGTTCGTAGGGGGTGTCCTGAGGACGCTGTGCGTATTGTTCGTTGTTGAGTTGAAAGTGTTGTAAGAACTCTCGCGGTGTCCTGAAATGTTCGTAGGAGGTGTCGTGAAGATGCTGTCCGTATTGTTCGATGGCAAGTTGAAAGTGTTCTAAGAATAGTCGGGGTGTCCTGAAATGTTCGCAAATAAACAAAATGGGGGTGTTCTGAGGACGCTGTCCGTATTTTTCGTTGTCAAGTTGAAAGTGTTCTAAGAACTCTCGCGTTGTCCTGAAATGTTCGCACATAAACAAAATGGGGGTGAGTTCTAACAACACACGCGTTGTCCTGAAATGTTCGTAGGGGGTGTCCTGAGGACGCTGTCTGTATTGTTCGTAAATAAACAAAATGGGGGTGTGTTCTAAGAACTCACCCGTTGTCCTGAAATGTTCGTAGGGGGTGTCCTGAAGGTGCTGTCTGTATTGTTCGATGGCAAGTTGAAAGTGTTCTAAGAACTGTCTCGGTGTCCTGAAATGTTCGCAAATAAACAAAATGGGAGTGTGTTCTAAGAACACACGCGTTGTCCTGAAATGTTCGTAGGGGGTGCCCTAAGAACGCTGTCCGTATTGTTCGTTGTCGAGTTGAAAGTGTTCTAAGAACTCTCGTGGTGTCCTGAAATGTTCGCAGGGGGTGTCCTGAAGACGCTGTCCGTATTGTTCGATGGCAAGTCGAAAGTGTTCTAAGAACACTTGCGGTGTCCTGAAATGTTCGCAAATAAACAAAATGGGGGTGTTCTGAGGACGATGTCCGTATTGTTCATTGTCAAGTTGAAAGTGTTCTAAGAAGTCTTGCGTTGTCCTGAAATGTTCGCACATAAACAAAATGCGGGTGTGTTCTAAGAACACATGCGTTGTCCTGAAATGTTAGTAGGGGGTGTCCTGAGGACACCGTGCGTATTGTTCGTTGTCGAGTTGAAAGTGTTCTAAGAACTCTCGGTGTCCTGAAATGTTCGCAAATAAACAAAATGGGGGTGTTCTGAGGACGCTCTCCGTATTGTTCGTTGTCAAGTTGAAAGTGTTCTAAGAACTCTAACGTTGTCCTGAAATGTTTGCACATAAACAAAATGGGGGTGTGTTCTAAGAACACACGCGTTGTCCTGAAATGTTAGTAAGGGGGTGTCCTGAGGACGCTCTGCGTATTGTTCGTTGTCGAGTTGAAAGTGTTCTAAGAACTCTCGCAGTGTCCTGAAATGTTCGTAGGGGGTGTTGTGAAGATGCTGTCGCATTGTTCGATGGCAAGTTGAAAGTGTTCTAAGAACAGTCGGGGTGTCCTGAATTGTTTGCAAATAAAGAAAATGGGGGTGTTCTGAGGACGCTTTCCGTATTTTTCGTTGTCAAGTTGAAAGTGTTCTAAGAACTCTCGCGTTGTCCTGAAATGTTCGCACATAAACAAAATGGGGGTGTGTTCTAAGAACACACGCATTGTCCTGAAATGTTCGGAGGGGGTGTCCTGAGAACGCTGTCCGTATTGTTCGTTGTCGAGTTGAAAGGGTTATAAGAACTCTCGCTGTGTCCTGAAATGTTCGTCGGGGGTGTCTTGAGGACCCTGTCCGTATTGTTCGATGGCAAGTTGAAAGTGTTCTAAGAACTGTCTCAGTGTCCTGAAATGTTCGTAAATAAACAAAATGGGGGTGTGTTCTAAGATCTCACCCGTTGTCCTGAAATGTTCGTAGTTGGTGTCCTGAAGGCGCTGTCCGTATTGTTCGATGGCAAGTTGAAAGTTTTCTAAGAACTGTCTCAGTGTCCTGAAATGTTCGCAAATAAACAAAATGGGGGTGTGTTCTAAGAACAACGCGTTGTCCTGAAATGTTCGTAGGGGGTGTCCTGAGGACGCTGTCCATATTGTTCGTTGTCGAGTTGAAAGTGTTCTAAGAACTCTAGTGGTGTCCTGAAATGTTCGCAGGGGGTATCCTGAAGACGCTGTCCGTATTGTTTGATGGCAAGCTGAAAGTGTTCTAAGAACACTCGGGGTGTCCTGAAATGTTTGCAAATAAACAAAATGGGGGTGTTCTGAGGACGATGTCCGTATTGTTAGTTGTCAAGTTGAAAGTGTTCTAAGAACTGTCTCAGTGTCCTGAAATATTCGCAAATAAACAAAATGGGGGTGTGTTCTAAGAACAACGCGTTGTCCTGAAATGTTCGTAGGGGGTGTCCTGAGGACGCTGTCCATATTGTTTGTTGTCGAGTTGAAAGTGTTCTAAGAACTCTAGTGTTGTCCTGAAATGTTCGCAGGGGGTGTCCTGAAGACACTATCCGTATTGTTCGATGGCAAGTCGAAAGTGTTCTAAGAACACACGGGGTATCCTGAAATGTTCGCACATAAACAAAATGGGGGTGTGTTCTAAGAACACACGCGTTGTCCTGAAATGTTAGTAGGGGGTGTCCTGAGGACGCTGTGCGTATTGTTCGTTGTCGAGTTGAAAGTGTTCTAAGAACTCTCGCAGTGTCCTGAAATGTTCGTAGGGTGTGTCCTGACGACGCTGTCCGTATTGTTCGTTGTCGAGTTGAAAGTGTTCTAAGAACTCTCGCGGTGTCCTGAAATGTTCATAGGGGGTGTCCTGAAGACGCTGTCCGTATTGTTCGATGGCAAGTTGAAAGTGTTCTAAGAACTGTCTCGGTGTCCTGAAATGTTCGTAAATAAACAAAATGGGGGTGTGTTCTAAGAACTCACGCGTTGTCCTGAAATGTTCATAGGGGATGTCCTGAAGGCGCTGTCCGTATTGTTCGATGGCAAGTTGAAAGTGTTCTTGTTCTAAGAACTGTCTCGGTGTCCTGAAATGTTCGCAAATAAACAAAATGGGGGTGTGTTCTAAGAACACATGTGTTGGCCTGAAATGCTCGTAGGGGGTGTCCTGAGGACGCTGTCCGTATTGTTTGTTGTCGAGTTGAAAGTGTTCTAAGAACTCTTGTGGTGTCCTGAAAAGTTTGCAGGGGGTGTCCTGAAGACACTGTCTGTTATTGTTCGATGGCAAGTCGAAAGTGTTCTAAGAACTGTCTCAGTGTCCTGAAATGTTCGTAAATAAACAAAATGGGGGTGTGTTCTAAGATCTCACCCGTTGTCCTGAAATGTTCGTAGTTGGTGTCCTGAAGGCGCTGTCTGTATTGTTCGAGGGCAAGTTGAAAGTGTTCTAAGAACTGTCTCAGTGTCCTGAAATGTTTGCAAATAAACAAAATGGGGGTGTGTTCTAAGAAGAACGTGTTGTCCTGAAATGTTCGTAGGGGGTGTCCTGAGGAAGCTGTCCATATTGTTCGTTGTCGAGTTGAAAGTGTTCTAAGAACTGTCTCAGTGTCCTGAAATGTTCGCAAATAAACAAAATGGGGGTGTGTTCTAAGAACAACGCGTTGTCCTGAAATGTTCGTAGGGTGTGTCCTGACGACGCTGTCCGTATTGTTCGTTGTCGAGTTGAAAGTGTTCTAAGAACTCTCGCGGTGTCCTGAAATGTTCATAGGGGGTGTCCTGAAGACGCTGTCCGTATTGTTCGATGGCAAGTTGAAAGTGTTCTAAGAACTGTCTCGGTGTCCTGAAATGTTCGTAAATAAACAAAATGGGGGTGTGTTCTAAGAACTCACGTGTTGTCCTGAAATGTTCGTAGGGGATGTCCTGAAGGTGTTGTCCGTATTGTTCGATGGCAAGTTGAAAGTGTTCTTGTTCTTAGAACTGTCTCGGTGTCCTGAAATGTTCGCAAATAAACAAAATGGGGGTGTGTTCTAAGAACACATGTGTTGGCCTGAAATGCTCGTAGGGGGTGTCCTGAGGCCGCTGTCCGTATTGTTTGTTGTCGAGTTGAAAGTGTTCTAAGAACTCTTGTGGTGTCCTGAAAAGTTTGCAGGGGGTGTCCTGAAGACACTGTCTGTTATTGTTCGATGGCAAGTCGAAAGTGTTCTAAGAACACTCAGGGTGTCCTGAAATGTTTGCAAATAAACAAAATGGGGGTGGTCTGAAGAGGCTGTCCGTATTGTTCGTTGTCAAGTTGAAAGTGTTGTAAGAACTCTCGCGTTGTCCTGAAATGTTCGCACATAAACAAAATGGGGGTGTGTTCTAAGAACACACGCGTTGTCCTGAAATGTTCGTCGGGGGTGTCCTGAGGACCCTGTCCGTATTGTTCGATGGCAAGTTGAAAGTGTTCTAAGAACTCTCACGTTGTCCTAAAATGTTCGTAGGGGGTCTCCTGAAGACCCTGTCCGTATTGTTCGATGGCAAGTTGAAAGTGTTCTAAGAACTGTCTTGGTGTCCTGAAATGTTCCCAAATAAACAAAATGGGGGTGTGTTCTAAGAACACACACTTTGTCCTGAAATGTTCGTAGGGGGGTGCCCTGAGGACGCTGTCCGTATTGTTCGTTGTCGAGTTGAAAGTGTTCTAAGAACTCTCGTGGTGTCCTGAAATGTTCGCAGGGGGTGTCCTGAAGACGCTGTACGTATTGTTCGATGGCAAGTCGAAAGTGTTCTAAGAACACTCGGGGTGTCCTGAAATGTTCGCAAATAAACAAAATGGGGGTGTTCTGAGGACGCTGTCCGTATTGTTCGCTGTCAAGTTGAAAGTGTTCTAAGAACACACGCGTTGTCCTGAAATGTTCATAGGGGGTGTCCTGAGGACACTGTCCGTATTGTTCGATGGCAAGTCGAAAGTGTTCTAAGAACACTCAGGGTGTCCTGAAATGTTCGCAAATAAACAAAATGGGGGTGGTCTGAGGAGGCTGTCCGTATTGTTCGTTGTCAAGTTGAAAGTGTTCTAAGAACTCTCGCGTTGTCCTGAAATGTTCGCACATAAAAAAAATGGGGGTGTGTTCTAAGAACCAACACGTTGTCCTGAAATGTTCGTCGGGGGTGTCCTGAGGACCCTGTCCATATTGTTCGATGGCAAGTTGAAAGTGTTCTAAGAACTCTCGCGTTGTCCTAAAATGTTTGTAGGGGGTCCCCTGAAGACGCTGCCCGTATTGTTCGATGGCAAGTTGAAAGTGTTCTAAGAACTGTCTTGGTGTCCTGAAATGTTCGCAAATAAACAAAATGGGGGTGTGTTATAAGAACACACAATTTGTCCTGAAATGTTCGTAGGGGGGTGCCCTGAGGACGCTGTCCGTATTGTTCGTTGACGAGTTGAAAGTGTTCTAAGAACTCTCGTGGTGTCCTGAAATGTTCGCAGGGGGTGTCCTGAAGACGCTGTCCGTATTGTTCGATGGCAAGTTGAAAGTGTTCTAAGAACTGTCTTGGTGTCCTGAAATGTTCGCAAATAAACAAAATGGGGGTGTGTTCTAAGAACACACAATTTGTCCTGAAATGTTCGTAGGGGGGTGCCCTGAGGACGCTGTCCGTATTGTTCGTTGACGAGTTGAAAGTGTTCTAAGAACTCTCGTGGTGTCCTGAAATGTTCGCAGGGGGTGTCCTGAAGACGCTGTACGTATTGTTCGATGGTAAGTCGAAAGTGTTCTAAGAACACTCGGGGTGTCCTGAAATGTTCGCAAATAAACAAAATGGGGGTGTTCTGAGGACGCTGTCCGTATTGTTCGCTGTCAAGTTGAAAGTGTTCTAAGAACACACGCGTTGTCCTGAAATGTTCGTAGGGGGTGTCCTGAGGACGCTGTCCGTATTGTTCGATGGCAAGTTGAAAGTGTTCTAAGAACTGTCTCAGTGTCCTGAAATGTTCGTAAATAAACAAAATGGGGGTGTGTTCTAAGATCTCACCCGTTGTCCTGAAATGTTCGTAGTTGGTGTCCTGAAGGCACTGTCCGTATTGTTCGATGGCAAGTTGAAAGTGTTCTAAGAACTGTCTCAGTGTCCTGAAATGTTTGCAAATAAACAAAATGGGGGTGTGTTCTGAGAAGAACGTGTTGTCCTGAAATGTTCGTAGGGGGTGTCCTGAGGACGCTGTCCATATTGTTCGTTGTCGAGTTGAAAGTGTTCTAAGAACTGTCTCAGTGTCCTGAAATGTTCGCAAATAAACAAAATGGGGGTGTGTTCTAAGAACAACGCGTTGTCCTGAAATGTTCGTAGGGGGTGTCCTGAGGACGCTGTCCATATTGTTTGTTGTCGAGTTGAAAGTGTTCTAAGAACTCTAGTGGTGTCCTGAAAGGTTCGCAGGGGATGTCCTGAAGACGCTATCCGTATTGTTTGATGGCAAGTCGAAAGTGTTCTAAGAACACACGGGGTATCCTGAAATGTTCGCACATAAACAAAATGGGGGTGTGTTCTAAGAACACACGCGTTGTCCTGAAATGTTAGTAGGGGGTGTCCTGAGGACGCTGTGCGTATTGTTCGTTGTCGAGTTGAAAGTGTTCTAAGAACTCTCGCAGTGTCCTGAAATGTTCGTAGGGTGTGTCCTGACGACGCTGTCCGTATTGTTCGTTGTCGAGTTGAAAGTGTTCTAAGAACTCTCGCGGTGTCCTGAAATGTTCATAGGGGGTGTCCTGAAGACGCTGTCCGTATTGTTCAATGGCAAGTTGAAAGTGTTCTAAGAACTGTCTCGGTGTCCTGAAATGTTCGTAAATAAACAAAATGGGGGTGTGTTCTAAGAACTCACGCGTTGTCCTTAAATGTTCGTAGGGGATGTCCTGAAGGCGCTGTCCGTATTGTTCAATGGCAAGTTGAAAGTGTTCTTGTTCTAAGAACTGTCTCGGTGTCCTGAAATGTTCGCAAATAAACAAAATGGGGGTGTGTTCTAAGAACACATGTGTTGGCCTGAAATGCTCGTAGGGGGTGTCCTGAGGACGCTGTCCGTATAGTTTGTTGTCGAGTTGAAAGTGTTCTAAGAACTCTTGTGGTGTCCTGAAAAGTTTGCAGGGGGTGTCCTGAAGACACTGTCTGTTATTGTTCGATGGCAAGTCGAAAGTGTTCTAAGAACACTCAGGGTATCCTGAAATGTTTGCAAATAAACAAAATGGGGGTGGTCTGAAGAGGCTGTCCGTATTGTTCGTTGTCAAGTTGAAAGTGTTGTAAGAACTCTCGCGTTGTTCTGAAATGTTCGCACATAAACAAAATGGGGGTGTGTTCTAAGAACACACGCGTTGTCCTGAAATGTTCGTCGGGGGTGTCCTGAGGACCCTGTCCGTATTGTTCGATGGCAAGTTGAAAGTGTTCTAAGAACTCTCACGTTGTCCTAAAATGTTCGTAGGGGGTCTCCTGAAGACCCTGTCCGTATTGTTCGATGGCAAGTTGAAAGTGTTCTAAGAACTGTCTTGGTGTCCTGAAATGTTCGCAAATAAACAAAATGGGGGTGTGTTCTAAGAACACACACTTTGTCCTGAAATGTTCGTAGGGGGGTGCCCTGAGGACGCTGTCCGTATTGTTCGTTGTCGAGTTGAAAGTGTTCTAAGAACTCTCGGGGTGTCCTGAAATGTTCGCAAATAAACAAAATGGGGGTGTTCTGAGGACGCTGTCCGTATTGTTCGCTGTCAAGTTGAAAGTGTTCTAAGAACACACGCGTTGTCCTGAAATGTTCGTAGGGGGTGTCCTGAGGACGCTGTCCGTATTGTTCGATGGCAAGTTGAAAGTTTTCTAAGAACTGTCTCAGTGTCCTGAAATGTTCGCAAATAAACAAAATGGGGGTGTGTTCTAAGAACAACGCGTTGTCCTGAAATGTTCGTAGGGGGTGTCCTGAGGACGCTGTCCATATTGTTCGTTGTCGAGTTGAAAGTGTTCTAAGAACTCTAGTGGTGTCCTGAAATGTTCGCAGGGGGTATCCTGAATACGCTGTCCGTATTGTTTGATGGCAAGCTGAAAGTGTTCTAAGAACACTCGGGGTGTCCTGAAATGTTTGCAAATAAACAAAATGGGGGTGTTCTGAGGACGATGTCCGTATTGTTAGTTGTCAAGTTGAAAGTGTTCTAAGAACTGTCTCAGTGTCCTGAAATGTTCGCAAATAAACAAAATGGGGGTGTGTTCTAAGAACAACGCGTTGTCCTGAAATGTTCGTAGGGGGTGTCCTGAGGACGCTGTCCATATTGTTTGTTGTCGAATTGAAAGTGTTCTAAGAACTCTAGTGTTGTCCTGAAATGTTCGCAGGGGGTGTCCTGAAGACGCTATACGTATTGTTCGATGGCAAGTCGAAAGTGTTCTAAGAACACACGGGGTATCCTGAAATGTTCGCACATAAACAAAATGGGGGTGTGTTCTAAGAACACACGCGTTGTCCTGAAATGTTAGTAGGGGGTGTCCTGAGGACGCTGTGCGTATTGTTCGTTGTCGAGTTGAAAGTGTTCTAAGAACTCTCGCAGTGTCCTGAAATGTTCGTAGGGTGTGTCCTGACGACGATGTCCGTATTGTTCGTTGTCGAGTTGAAAGTGTTCTAAGAACTCTCGCGGTGTCCTGAAATGTTCATAGGGGGTGTCCTGAAGACGCTGTCCGTATTGTTCGATGGCAAGTTGAAAGTGTTCTAAGAACTGTCTCGGTGTCCTGAAATGTTCGTAAATAAACAAAATGGGGGTGTGTTCTAAGAACTCACGCGTTGTCCTGAAATGTTCGTAGGGGATGTCCTGAAGGCGCTGTCCGTATTGTTCGATGGCAAGTTGAAAGTGTTCTTGTTCTAAGAACTGTCTCGGTGTCCTGAAATGTTCGCAAATAAACAAAATGGGGGTGTGTTCTAAGAACACATGTGTTGGCCTGAAATGCTCGTAGGGGGTGTCCTGAGGACGCTGTCCGTATTGTTTGTTGTCGAGTTGAAAGTGTTCTAAGAACTCTTGTGGTGTCCTGAAAAGTTTGCAGGGGGTGTCCTGAAGACACTGTCTGTTATTGTTCGATGGCAAGTCGAAAGTGTTCTAAGAACTGTCTCAGTGTCCTGAAATGTTCGTAAATAAACAAAATGGGGGTGTGTTCTAAGATCTCACCCGTTGTCCTGAAATGTTCGTAGTTGGTGTCCTGAAGGCGCTGTCTGTATTGTTCGATGGCAAGTTGAAAGTGTTCTAAGAACTGTCTCAGTGTCCTGAAATGTTTGCAAATAAACAAAATGGGGGTGTGTTCTAAGAAGAACGTGTTGTCCTGAAATGTTCGTAGGGGGTGTCCTGAGGAAGCTGTCCATATTGTTCGTTGTCGAGTTGAAAGTGTTCTAAGAACTGTCTCAGTGTCCTGAAATGTTCGCAAATAAACAAAATGGGGGTGTGTTCTAAGAATAACGCGTTGTCCTGAAATGTTCGTAGGGTGTGTCCTGACGACGCTGTCCGTATTGTTCGTTGTCGAGTTGAAAGTGTTCTAAGAACTCTCGCGGTGTCCTGAAATGTTCATAGGGGGTGTCCTGAAGACGCTGTCCGTATTGTTCGATGGCAAGTTGAAAGTGTTCTAAGAACTGTCTCGGTGTCCTGAAATGTTCGTAAATAAACAAAATGGGGGTGTGTTCTAAGAACTCACGCGTTGTCCTGAAATGTTCGTAGGGGATGTCCTGAAGGTGCTGTCCGTATTGTTCGATGGCAAGTTGAAAGTGTTCTTGTTCTTAGAACTGTCTCGGTGTCCTGAAATGTTCGCAAATAAACAAAATGGGGGTGTGTTCTAAGAACACATGTGTTGGCCTGAAATGCTCGTAGGGGGTGTCCTGAGGCCGCTGTCCGTATTGTTTGTTGTCGAGTTGAAAGTGTTCTAAGAACTCTTGTGGTGTCCTGAAAAGTTTGCAGGGGGTGTCCTGAAGACACTGTCTGTTATTGTTCGATGGCAAGTCGAAAGTGTTCTAAGAACACTCAGGGTGTCCTGAAATGTTTGCAAATAAACAAAATGGGGGTGTTCTGAGGACGATGTCCGTATTGTTAGTTGTCAAGTTGAAAGTGTTCTAAGAACTGTCTCAGTGTCCTGAAATGTTCGCAAATAAACAAAATGGGGGTGTGTTCTAAGAACAACGCGTTGTCCTGAAATATTCATAGGGGGTGTCCTGAGGACACTGTCCGTATTGTTCGATGGCAAGTCGAAAGTGTTCTAAGAACACTCAGGGTGTCCTGAAATGTTCGCAAATAAACAAAATGGGGGTGGTCTGAGGAGGCTGTCCGTATTGTTCGTTGTCAAGTTGAAAGTGTTCTAAGAACTCTCGCGTTGTCCTGAAATGTTCGCACATAAAAAAAATGGGGGTGTGTTCTAAGAACATACGCGTTGTCCTGAAATGTTCGTCGGGGGTGTCCTGAGGACCCTGTCCATATTGTTCGATGGCAAGTTGAAAGTGTTCTAAGAACTCTCGCGTTGTCCTAAAATGTTTGTAGGGGGTCCCCTGAAGACGCTGCCCGTATTGTTCGATGGCAAGTTGAAAGTGTTCTAAGAACTGTCTTGGTGTCCTGAAATGTTCGCAAATAAACAAAATGGGGGTGTGTTATAAGAACACACAATTTGTCCTGAAATGTTCGTAGGGGGGTGCCCTGAGGACGCTGTCCGTATTGTTCGTTGACGAGTTGAAAGTGTTCTAAGAACTCTCGTGGTGTCCTGAAATGTTCGCAGGGGGTGTCCTGAAGACGCTGTCCGTATTGTTCGATGGCAAGTTGAAAGTGTTCTAAGAACTGTCTTGGTGTCCTGAAATGTTCGCAAATAAACAAAATGGGGGTGTGTTCTAAGAACACACAATTTGTCCTGAAATGTTCGTAGGGGGGTGCCCTGAGGACGCTGTCCGTATTGTTCGTTGACGAGTTGAAAGTGTTCTAAGAACTCTCGTGGTGTCCTGAAATGTTCGCAGGGGGTGTCCTGAAGACGCTGTACGTATTGTTCGATGGTAAGTCGAAAGTGTTCTAAGAACACTCGGGGTGTCCTGAAATGTTCGCAAATAAACAAAATGGGGGTGTTCTGAGGACGCTGTCCGTATTGTTCGCTGTCAAGTTGAAAGTGTTCTAAGAACACACGCGTTGTCCTGAAATGTTCGTAGTTGGTGTCCTGAAGGCGCTGTCCGTATTGTTCGATGGCAAGTTGAAAGTGTTCTAAGAACTGTCTCAGTGTCCTGAAATGTTTGCAAATAAACAAAATGGGGGTGTGTTCTGAGAAGAACGTGTTGTCCTGAAATGTTCGTAGGGGGTGTCCTGAGGACGCTGTCCATATTGTTCGTTGTCGAGTTGAAAGTGTTCTAAGAACTGTCTCAGTGTCCTGAAATGTTCGCAAATAAACAAAATGGGGGTGTGTTCTAAGAACAACGCGTTGTCCTGAAATGTTCGTAGGGGGTGTCCTGAGGACGCTGTCCATATTGTTTGTTGTCGAGTTGAAAGTGTTCTAAGAACTCTAGTGGTGTCCTGAAATGTTCGCAGGGGGTGTCCTGAAGACGCTATCCGTATTGTTCGATGGCAAGTCGAAAGTGTTCTAAGAACACACGGGGTATCCTGAAATGTTCGCACATAAACAAAATGGGGGTGTGTTCTAAGAACACACGCGTTGTCCTGAAATGTTAGTAAGGGGTGTCCTGAGGACGCTGTGCGTATTGTTCGTTGTCGAGTTGAAAGTGTTCTAAGAACTCTCGCAGTGTCCTGAAATGTTCGTAGGGTGTGTCCTGACGACGCTGTCCGTATTGTTCGTTGTCGAGTTGAAAGTGTTCTAAGAACTCTCGCGGTGTCCTGAAATGTTCATAGGGGGTGTCCTGAAGACGCTGTCCGTATTGTTCAATGGCAAGTTGAAAGTGTTCTAAGAACTGTCTTGGTGTCCTGAAATGTTCGTAAATAAACAAAATGGGGGTGTGTTCTAAGAACTCACGCGTTGTCCTGAAATGTTCGTAGGGGATGTCCTGAAGGCGCTGTCCGTATTGTTCGATGGCAAGTTGAAAGTGTTCTTGTTCTAAGAACTGTCTCGGTGTCCTGAAATGTTCGCAAATAAACAAAATGGGGGTGTGTTCTAAGAACACATGTGTTGGCCTGAAATGCTCGTAGGGGGTGTCCTGAGGACGCTGTCCGTATTGTTTGTTGTCGCATTGAAAGTGTTCTAAGAACTCTTGTGGTGTCCTGAAAAGTTTGCAGGGGGTGTCCTGAAGACACTGTCTGTTATTGTTCGATGGCAAGTCGAAAGTGTTCTAAGAACACTCAGGGTGTCCTGAAATGTTTGCAAATAAACAAAATGGGGGTGGTCTGAAGAGGCTGTCCGTATTGTTCGTTGTCAAGTTGAAAGTGTTGTAAGAACTCTCGCGTTGTCCTGAAATGTTCGCACATAAACAAAATGGGGGTGTGTTCTAAGAACACACGCGTTGTCCTGAAATGTTCGTCGGGGGTGTCCTGAGGACCCTGTCCGTATTGTTCGATGGCAAGTTGAAAGTGTTCTAAGAACTCTCACGTTGTCCTAAAATGTTCGTAGGGCGTCTCCTGAAGACCCTGTCCGTATTGTTCGATGGCAAGTTGAAAGTGTTCTAAGAACTGTCTTGGTGTCCTGAAATGTTCGCAAATAAACAAAATGGGGGTGTGTTCTAAGAACACACACTTTGTCCTGAAATGTTCGTAGGGGGGTGCCCTGAGGACGCTGTCCGTATTGTTCGTTGACGAGTTGAAAGTGTTCTAAGAACTCTCGTGGTATCCTGAAATGTTCGCAGGGGGTGTCCTGAAGACGCTGTACGTATTGTTCGATGGCAAGTCGAAAGTGTTCTAAGAACACTCGGGGTGTCCTGAAATGTTCGCAATTAAACAAAATGGGGGTGTTCTGAGGACGCTGTCCGTATTGTTCGCTGTCAAGTTGAAAGTGTTCTAAGAACACACGCGTTGTCCTGAAATGTTCGTAGGGGGTGTCCTGAGGACGCTGTCCGTATTGTTCGATGGCAAGTTGAAAGTGTTCTAAGAACTGTCTCAGTGTCCTGAAATGTTCGTAAATAAACAAAATGGGGGTGTGTTCTAAGATCTCACCCATTGTCCTGAAATGTTCGTAGTTGGTGTCCTGAAGGCGCTGTCTGTATTGTTCGATGGCAAGTTGAAAGTTTTCTAAGAACTGTCTCAGTGTCCTGAAATGTTTGCAAATAAACAAAATGGGGGTGTGTTCTAAGAACAACGCGTTGTCCTGAAATGTTCGTAGGGGGTGTCCTGAGGACGCTGTCCATATTGTTCGTTGTCGAGTTGAAAGTGTTCTAAGAACTCTAGTGGTGTCCTGAAATGTTCGCAGGGGGTATCCTGAATACGCTGTCCGTATTGTTTGATGGCAAGCTGAAAGTGTTCTAAGAACACTCGGGGTGTCCTGAAATGTTTGCAAATAAACAAAATGGGGGTGTTCTGAGGACGATGTCCGTATTGTTCGTTGTCAAGTTGAAAGTGTTCTAAGAACACTTGGGGTGTCCTGAAATGTTTGTAAATAAACAAAATGGGGATGTCCTGAGGACGCTGTCCGTATTGTTCGATGGCAAGTTGAAAGTGCTCTAAGAACTCTCGCGTTGTCCTGAAATGTTTGCACATAAACAAAATGGGGGTGTGTTCTAAGAACACACGCGTTGTCCTGAAATGTTAGTAGGGGGTGTCCTGAGGACGCTGTGCCTATTGTTCGTGTTCGAGTTGAAAGTGTTCTAAGAACTCTCGTGGTGTCCTGAAATGTTCGTAGGGGGTGTCCTGAACACGCTGTCCGTATTGTTCGATGGCAAGTTGAAAGTGTTCTAAGAACACTCGGGGTGTCCTGAAATGTTCGCAAATAAACAAAATGGGGGTGTTCTGAGGACGCTGTCGGTATTTTTCGTTGTCAAGTTGAAAGTGTTCTAAGAACTCTCGTGGTGTCCTGAAATTTTCGTAGGGGGTGTCCTGAACACGCTGTCCGTATTGTTCGATGGCAAGTTGAAAGTGTTCTAAGAACTCTTGCGTTGTCCTGAAATGTTCGCACATAAACAAAATGGGGCTGTGTTCTAAGAACACACGCGTTGTCCTGAAATGTTCGTAAGAGGTGTCCTGAGGACGCTGTCCATATTGTTCGATGGCAAGTTGAAAGTGTTCTAAGAACTGTCTCGGTGTCCTGAAATGTTCGCAAATAAACAAAATGGGGGTGTGTTCTAAGAACACACGTGTTGTCCTGAAATGTTCGTAGGGGGTGTCCTGAAGACGCTGTCCGTAATTGTTTGTTGTCGAGTTGAAAATGTTCTAAGAACTCTCATGGTGTCCTGAAATGTTCGCAGGGGGTGTCCTGAAGACGCTGTCCGTAATTGTTCGATGGCAAGTGGAAAGTGTTCTAAGAAGTCTTGCGTTGTCCTGAAATGTTCGCACATAAACAAAATGGGGGTGTGTTCTAAGAACACATGCGTTGTCCTGAAATGTTAGTAGGGGGTGTCCTGAGGACACTGTGCGTATTGTTCGTTGTCGAGTTGAAAGTGTTCTAAGAACTCTCGCGGTGTCCTGAAATGTTCGCAAATAAACAAAATGGGGGTGTTCTGAGGACGCTGTCCGTATTGTTCATTGTCAAGTTGAAAGTGTTCTAAGAACTCTTGCGTTGTCCTGAAATGTTCACACATAAACAAAATGGGGGTGTGTTCTAAGAACACATGCGTTGTCCTGAAATGTTAGTAGGGGGTGTCCTGAGGACGCTGTGCCTATTGTTCGTGTTCGAGTTGAAAGTGTTCTAAGAACTCTCGTGGTGTCCTGAAATGTTCGTAGGGGGTGTCCTGAACACGCTGTCCGTATTGTTCGATGGCAAGTTGAAAGTGTTCTAAGAACACTCGGGGTGTCCTGAAATGTTCGCAAATAAACAAAATGGGGGTGTTCTGAGGACGCTGTCCGTATTGTTCGCTGTCAAGTTGAAAGTGTTCTAAGAACACACGCGTTGTCCTGAAATGTTCGTAGGGGGTGTCCTGAGGACGCTGTCCGTATTGTTCGATGGCAAGTTGAAAGTGTTCTAAGAACTGTCTCAGTGTCCTGAAATGTTCGTAAATAAACAAAATGGGGGTGTGTTCTAAGATCTCACCCATTGTCCTGAAATGTTCGTAGTTGGTGTCCTGAAGGCGCTGTCCGTATTGTTCGATGGCAAGTTGAAAGTTTTCTAAGAACTGTCTCAGTGTCCTGAAATGTTCGCAAATAAACAAAATGGGGGTGTGTTCTAAGAACAACGCGTTGTCCTGAAATGTTCGTAGGGGGTGTCCTGAGGACGCTGTCCATATTGTTCGTTGTCGAGTTGAAAGTGTTCTAAGAACTCTAGTGGTGTCCTGAAAAGTTTGCAGGGGGTGTCCTGAAGACACTGTCTGTTATTGTTCGATGGCAAGTCGAAAGTGTTCTAAGAACACTCAGGGTGTCCTGAAATGTTTGCAAATAAACAAAATGGGGGTGGTCTGAAGAGGCTGTCCGTATTGTTCGTTGTCAAGTTGAAAGTGTTGTAAGAACTCTCGCGTTGTCCTGAAATGTTCGCACATAAACAAAATGGGGGTGTGTTCTAAGAACACACGCGTTGTCCTGAAATGTTCGTCGGGGGTGTCCTGAGGACCCTGTCCGTATTGTTCGATGGCAAGTTGAAAGTGTTCTAAGAACTCTCACGTTGTCCTAAAATGTTCGTAGGGCGTCTCCTGAAGACCCTGTCCGTATTGTTCGATGGCAAGTTGAAAGTGTTCTAAGAACTGTCTTGGTGTCCTGAAATGTTCGCAAATAAACAAAATGGGGGTGTGTTCTAAGAACACACACTTTGTCCTGAAATGTTCGTAGGGGGGTGCCCTGAGGACGCTGTCCGTATTGTTCGTTGACGAGTTGAAAGTGTTCTAAGAACTCTCGTGGTATCCTGAAATGTTCGTAGGGGGTGTCCTGAAGACGCTGTACGTATTGTTCGATGGCAAGTCGAAAGTGTTCTAAGAACACTCGGGGTGTCCTGAAATGTTCGCAAATAAACAAAATGGGGGTGTTCTGAGGACGCTGTCCGTATTGTTCGCTGTCAAGTTGAAAGTGTTCTAAGAACACACGCGTTGTCCTGAAATGTTCGTAGGGGGTGTCCTGAGGACGCTGTCCGTATTGTTCAATGGCAAGTTGAAAGTGTTCTAAGAACTGTCTCAGTGTCCTGAAATGTTCGTAAATAAACAAAATGGGGGTGTGTTCTAAGATCTCACCCATTGTCCTGAAATGTTCGTAGTTGGTGTCCTGAAGGCGCTGTCCGTATTGTTCGATGGCAAGTTGAAAGTTTTCTAAGAACTGTCTCAGTGTCCTGAAATGTTCGCAAATAAACAAAATGGGGGTGTGTTCTAAGAACAACGCGTTGTCCTGAAATGTTCGTAGGGGGTGTCCTGAGGACGCTGTCCATATTGTTCGTTGTCGAGTTGAAAGTGTTCTAAGAACTCTAGTGGTGTCCTGAAATGTTCGCAGGGGGTATCCTGAATACGCTGTCCGTATTGTTTGATGGCAAGCTGAAAGTGTTCTAAGAACACTCGGGGTGTCCTGAAATGTTTGCAAATAAACAAAATGGGGGTGTTCTGAGGACGATGTCCGTATTGTTCGTTGTCAAGTTGAAAGTGTTCTAAGAACACTTGGGGTGTCCTGAAATGTTTGTAAATAAACAAAATGGGGATGTCCTGAGGACGCTGTCCGTATTGTTCGATGGCAAGTTGAAAGTGCTCTAAGAACTCTCGCGTTGTCCTGAAATGTTTGCACATAAACAAAATGGGGGTGTGTTCTAAGAACACACGCGTTGTCCTGAAATGTTAGTAGGGGGTGTCCTGAGGACGCTGTGCCTATTGTTCGTGTTCGAGTTGAAAGTGTTCTAAGAACTCTCGTGGTGTCCTGAAATGTTCGTAGGGGGTGTCCTGAACACGCTGTCCGTATTGTTCGATGGCAAGTTGAAAGTGTTCTAAGAACACTCGGGGTGTCCTGAAATGTTCGCAAATAAACAAAATGGGGATGTTCTGAGGACGCTGTCGGTATTTTTCGTTGTCAAGTTGAAAGTGTTGTAAGAACTCTCGTGGTGTCCTGAAATTTTCGTAGGGGGTCTCCTGAACACGCTGTCCGTATTGTTCGATGGCAAGTTGAAAGTGTTCTAAGAACTCTTGCGTTGTCCTGAAATGTTCGCACATAAACAAAATGGGGCTGTGTTCTAAGAACACACGCGTTGTCCTGAAATGTTCGTAAGAGGTGTCCTGAGGACGCTGTCCATATTGTTCGATGGCAAGTTGAAAGTGTTCTAAGAACTGTCTCGGTGTCCTGAAATGTTCGCAAATAAACAAAATGGGGGTGTGTTCTAAGAACACACGTGTTGTCCTGAAATGTTCGTAGGGGGTGTCCTGAAGACGCTGTCCGTAATTGTTTGTTGTCGAGTTGAAAATGTTCTAAGAACTCTCATGGTGTCCTGAAATGTTCGCAGGGGGTGTCCTGAGGACGCTGTCCGTAATTGTTCGATGGCAAGTGGAAAGTGTTCTAAGAAGTCTTGCGTTGTCCTGAAATGTTCGCACATAAACAAAATGGGGGTGTGTTCTAAGAACACATGCGTTGTCCTGAAATGTTAGTAAGGGGTGTCCTGAGGACACTGTGCGTATTGTTCGTTGTCGAGTTGAAAGTGTTCTAAGAACTCTCGCGGTGTCCTGAAATGTTCGCAAATAAACAAAATGGGGGTGTTCTGAGGACGCTGTCCGTATTGTTCATTGTCAAGTTGAAAGTGTTCTAAGAACTCTTGCGTTGTCCTGAAATGTTCACACATAAACAAAATGGGGGTGTGTTCTAAGAACACATGCGTTGTCCTGAAATGTTAGTAGGGGGTGTCCTGAGGACGCTGTGCCTATTGTTCGTGTTCGAGTTGAAAGTGTTCTAAGAACTCTCGTGGTGTCCTGAAATGTTCGTAGGGGGTGTCCTGAACACGCTGTCCGTATTGTTCGATGGCAAGTTGAAAGTGTTCTAAGAACACTCGGGGTGTCCTGAAATGTTCGCAAATAAACAAAATGGGGGTGTTCTGAGGACGCTGTCCGTATTGTTCGCTGTCAAGTTGAAAGTGTTCTAAGAACACACGCGTTGTCCTGAAATGTTCGTAGGGGGTGTCCTGAGGACGCTGTCCGTATTGTTCGATGGCAAGTTGAAAGTGTTCTAAGAACTGTCTCAGTGTCCTGAAATGTTCGTAAATAAACAAAATGGGGGTGTGTTCTAAGATCTCACCCATTGTCCTGAAATGTTCGTAGTTGGTGTCCTGAAGGCGCTGTCCGTATTGTTCGATGGCAAGTTGAAAGTTTTCTAAGAACTGTCTCAGTGTCCTGAAATGTTCGCAAATAAACAAAATGGGGGTGTGTTCTAAGAACAACGCGTTGTCCTGAAATGTTCGTAGGGGGTGTCCTGAGGACGCTGTCCATATTGTCCGTTGTCGAGTTGAAAGTGTTCTAAGAACTCTAGTGGTGTCCTGAAATGTTCGCAGGGGGTATCCTGAATACGCTGTCCGTATTGTTTGATGGCAAGCTGAAAGTGTTCTAAGAACACTCGGGGTGTCCTGAAATGTTTGCAAATAAACAAAATGGGGGTGTTCTGAGGACGATGTCCGTATTGTTCGTTGTCGAGTTGAAAGTGTTCTAAGAACTCTCGCGGTGTCCTGAAATGTTCGCAAATAAACAAAATGGGGATGTCCTGAGGACGCTGTCCGTATTGTTCGATGGCAAGTTGAAAGTGCTCTAAGAACTCTTGCGTTGTCCTGAAATGTTTGCACATAAACAAAATGGGGGTGTGTTCTAAGAACACATGCGTTGTCCTGAAATGTTAGTAGGGGGTGTCCTGAGGACGCTGTGCCTATTGTTCGTGTTCGAGTTGAAAGTGTTCTAAGAACTCTCGTGGTGTCCTGAAATGCTCGTAGGGGGTGTCCTGAACACGCTGTCCGTATTGTTCGATGGCAAGTTGAAAGTGTTCTAAGAACACTCGGGGTGTCCTGAAATGTTCGCAAATAAACAAAATGGGGGTGCTCTGAGGACGCTGTCGGTATTTTTCGTTGTCAAGTTGAAAGTGTTCTAAGAACTCTCGTGGTGTCCTGAAATGTTAGTAGGGGGTGTCCTGAACACGCTGTCTGTATTGTTCGATGGCAAGTTGAAAGTGTTCTAAGAACTCTTGCGTTGTCCTGAAATGTTCGCACATAAACAAAATGGGGCTGTGTTCTAAGAACACACGCGTTGTCCTGAAATGTTCGTAAGAGGTGTCCTGAGGACGCTGTCTTTATTGTTCGATGGCAAGTTGAAAGTGTTCTAAGAACTGTCTCAGTGTCCTGAAATGTTCGCAAATAAACAAAATGGGGGTGTGTTCTAAGAACACACGCGTTGTCCTGAAATGTTCGTAGGAGGTGTCCTGAGGACGCTGTCCGTATTGTTCGTTGTCGAGTTGAAAATGTTCTAAGAACTCTCGTGGTGTCCTGAAATGTTCGCAGGGGGTGTCCTGAAGACGCTGTCCGTAATTGTTCGATGGCAATTTGAAAGTGTTCTAAGAACTCTTGCGTTGTCCTGAAATGTTCGCACATAAACAAAATGGGTGTGTGTTCTAAGAACACATGCGTTGTCCTGAAATGTTAGTAGGGGGTGTCCTGAGGACACCGTGCGTATTGTTCGTTGTCGAGTTGAAAGTGTTCTAAGAACTCTCGGTGTCCTGAAATGTTCGCAAATAAACAAAATGGGGGTGTTCTAAGGACGCTCTCCGTATTGTTCGTTGTCAAGTTGAAAGTGTTCTAAGAACTCTAACGTTGTCCTGAAATGTTTGCACATAAACAAAATGGGGGGGTGTTCTAAGAACTCTCGCAGTGTCCTGAAATGTTCGTAGGGTGTGTCCTGACGACGCTGTCCGTATTGTTCGTTGTCGAGTTGAAAGTGTTCTAAGAACTCTCGCGGTGTCCTGAAATGTTCATAGGGGGTGTCCTGAAGACGCTGTCCGTATTGTTCAATGGCAAGTTGAAAGTGTTCTAAGAACTGTCTTGGTGTCCTGAAATGTTCGTAAATAAACAAAATGGGGGTGTGTTCTAAGAACTCACGCGTTGTCCTGAAATGTTCGTAGGGGATGTCCTGAAGGCGCTGTCCGTATTGTTCGATGGCAAGTTGAAAGTGTTCTTGTTCTAAGAACTGTCTCGGTGTCCTGAAATGTTCGCAAATAAACAAAATGGGGGTGTGTTCTAAGAACACATGTGTTGGCCTGAAATGCTCGTAGGGGGTGTCCTGAGGACGCTGTCCGTATTGTTTGTTGTCGCGTTGAAAGTGTTCTAAGAACTCTTGTGGTGTCCTGAAAAGTTTGCAGGGGGTGTCCTGAAGACACTGTCTGTTATTGTTCGATGGCAAGTCGAAAGTGTTCTAAGAACACTCAGGGTGTCCTGAAATGTTTGCAAATAAACAAAATGGGGGTGGTCTGAAGAGGCTGTCCGTATTGTTCGTTGTCAAGTTGAAAGTGTTGTAAGAACTCTCGCGTTGTCCTGAAATGTTCGCACATAAACAAAATGGGGGTGTGTTCTAAGAACACACGCGTTGTCCTGAAATGTTCGTCGGGGGTGTCCTGAGGACCCTGTCCGTATTGTTCGATGGCAAGTTGAAAGTGTTCTAAGAACTCTCACGTTGTCCTAAAATGTTCGTAGGGCGTCTCCTGAAGACCCTGTCCGTATTGTTCGATGGCAAGTTGAAAGTGTTCTAAGAACTGTCTTGGTGTCCTGAAATGTTCGCAAATAAACAAAATGGGGGTGTGTTCTAAGAACACACACTTTGTCCTGAAATGTTCGTAGGGGGGTGCCCTGAGGACGCTGTCCGTATTGTTCGTTGACGAGTTGAAAGTGTTCTAAGAACTCTCGTGGTATCCTGAAATGTTCGCAGGGGGTGTCCTGAAGACGCTGTACGTATTGTTCGATGGCAAGTCGAAAGTGTTCTAAGAACACTCGGGGTGTCCTGAAATGTTCGCAATTAAACAAAATGGGGGTGTTCTGAGGACGCTGTCCGTATTGTTCGCTGTCAAGTTGAAAGTGTTCTAAGAACACACGCGTTGTCCTGAAATGTTCGTAGGGGGTGTCCTGAGGACGCTGTCCGTATTGTTCGATGGCAAGTTGAAAGTGTTCTAAGAACTGTCTCAGTGTCCTGAAATGTTCGTAAATAAACAAAATGGGGGTGTGTTCTAAGATCTCACCCATTGTCCTGAAATGTTCGTAGTTGGTGTCCTGAAGGCGCTGTCTGTATTGTTCGATGGCAAGTTGAAAGTTTTCTAAGAACTGTCTCAGTGTCCTGAAATGTTTGCAAATAAACAAAATGGGGGTGTGTTCTAAGAACAACGCGTTGTCCTGAAATGTTCGTAGGGGGTGTCCTGAGGACGCTGTCCATATTGTTCGTTGTCGAGTTGAAAGTGTTCTAAGAACTCTAGTGGTGTCCTGAAATGTTCGCAGGGGGTATCCTGAATACGCTGTCCGTATTGTTTGATGGCAAGCTGAAAGTGTTCTAAGAACACTCGGGGTGTCCTGAAATGTTTGCAAATAAACAAAATGGGGGTGTTCTGAGGACGATGTCCGTATTGTTCGTTGTCAAGTTGAAAGTGTTCTAAGAACACTTGGGGTGTCCTGAAATGTTTGTAAATAAACAAAATGGGGATGTCCTGAGGACGCTGTCCGTATTGTTCGATGGCAAGTTGAAAGTGCTCTAAGAACTCTCGCGTTGTCCTGAAATGTTTGCACATAAACAAAATGGGGGTGTGTTCTAAGAACACACGCGTTGTCCTGAAATGTTAGTAGGGGGTGTCCTGAGGACGCTGTGCCTATTGTTCGTGTTCGAGTTGAAAGTGTTCTAAGAACTCTCGTGGTGTCCTGAAATGTTCGTAGGGGGTGTCCTGAACACGCTGTCCGTATTGTTCGATGGCAAGTTGAAAGTGTTCTAAGAACACTCGGGGTGTCCTGAAATGTTCGCAAATAAACAAAATGGGGGTGTTCTGAGGACGCTGTCGGTATTTTTCGTTGTCAAGTTGAAAGTGTTCTAAGAACTCTCGTGGTGTCCTGAAATTTTCGTAGGGGGTGTCCTGAACACGCTGTCCGTATTGTTCGATGGCAAGTTGAAAGTGTTCTAAGAACTCTTGCGTTGTCCTGAAATGTTCGCACATAAACAAAATGGGGCTGTGTTCTAAGAACACACGCGTTGTCCTGAAATGTTCGTAAGAGGTGTTCTGAGGACGCTGTCCATATTGTTCGATGGCAAGTTGAAAGTGTTCTAAGAACTGTCTCGGTGTCCTGAAATGTTCGCAAATAAACAAAATGGGGGTGTGTTCTAAGAACACACGTGTTGTCCTGAAATGTTCGTAGGGGGTGTCCTGAAGACGCTGTCCGTAATTGTTTGTTGTCGAGTTGAAAATGTTCTAAGAACTCTCATGGTGTCCTGAAATGTTCGCAGGGGGTGTCCTGAAGACGCTGTCCGTAATTGTTCGATGGCAAGTGGAAAGTGTTCTAAGAAGTCTTGCGTTGTCCTGAAATGTTCGCACATAAACAAAATGGGGGTGTGTTCTAAGAACACATGCGTTGTCCTGAAATGTTAGTAGGGGGTGTCCTGAGGACACTGTGCGTATTGTTCGTTGTCGAGTTGAAAGTGTTCTAAGAACTCTCGCGGTGTCCTGAAATGTTCGCAAATAAACACAATGGGGGTGTTCTGAGGACGCTGTCCGTATTGTTCATTGTCAAGTTGAAAGTGTTCTAAGAACTCTTGCGTTGTCCTGAAATGTTCACACATAAACAAAATGGGGGTGTGTTCTAAGAACACATGCGTTGTCCTGAAATGTTAGTAGGGGGTGTCCTGAGGACGCTGTGCCTATTGTTCGTGTTCGAGTTGAAAGTGTTCTAAGAACTCTCGTGGTGTCCTGAAATGTTCGTAGGGGGTGTCCTGAACACGCTGTCCGTATTGTTCGATGGCAAGTTGAAAGTGTTCTAAGAACACTCGGGGTGTCCTGAAATGTTCGCAAATAAACAAAATGGGGGTGTTCTGAGGACGCTGTCCGTATTGTTCGCTGTCAAGTTGAAAGTGTTCTAAGAACACACGCGTTGTCCTGAAATGTTCGTAGGGGGTGTCCTGAGGACGCTGTCCGTATTGTTCGATGGCAAGTTGAAAGTGTTCTAAGAACTGTCTCAGTGTCCTGAAATGTTCGTAAATAAACAAAATGGGGGTGTGTTCTAAGATCTCACCCATTGTCCTGAAATGTTCGTAGTTGGTGTCCTGAAGGCGCTGTCCGTATTGTTCGATGGCAAGTTGAAAGTTTTCTAAGAACTGTCTCAGTGTCCTGAAATGTTCGCAAATAAACAAAATGGGGGTGTGTTCTAAGAACAACGCGTTGTCCTGAAATGTTCGTAGGGGGTGTCCTGAGGACGCTGTCCATATTGTTCGTTGTCGAGTTGAAAGTGTTCTAAGAACTCTAGTGGTGTCCTGAAAAGTTTGCAGGGGGTGTCCTGAAGACACTGTCTGTTATTGTTCGATGGCAAGTCGAAAGTGTTCTAAGAACACTCAGGGTGTCCTGAAATGTTTGCAAATAAACAAAATGGGGGTGGTCTGAAGAGGCTGTCCGTATTGTTCGTTGTCAAGTTGAAAGTGTTGTAAGAACTCTCGCGTTGTCCTGAAATGTTCGCACATAAACAAAATGGGGGTGTGTTCTAAGAACACACGCGTTGTCCTGAAATGTTTGTCGGGGGTGTCCTGAGGACCCTGTCCGTATTGTTCGATGGCAAGTTGAAAGTGTTCTAAGAACTCTCACGTTGTCCTAAAATGTTCGTAGGGCGTCTCCTGAAGACCCTGTCCGTATTGTTCGATGGCAAGTTGAAAGTGTTCTAAGAACTGTCTTGGTGTCCTGAAATGTTCGCAAATAAACAAAATGGGGGTGTGTTCTAAGAACACACACTTTGTCCTGAAATGTTCGTAGGGGGGTGCCCTGAGGACGCTGTCCGTATTGTTCGTTGACGAGTTGAAAGTGTTCTAAGAACTCTCGTGGTATCCTGAAATGTTCGTAGGGGGTGTCCTGAAGACGCTGTACGTATTGTTCGATGGCAAGTCGAAAGTGTTCTAAGAACACTCGGGGTGTCCTGAAATGTTCGCAAATAAACAAAATGGGGGTGTTCTGAGGACGCTGTCCGTATTGTTCGCTGTCAAGTTGAAAGTGTTCTAAGAACACACGCGTTGTCCTGAAATGTTCGTAGGGGGTGTCCTGAGGACGCTGTCCGTATTGTTCGATGGCAAGTTGAAAGTGTTCTAAGAACTGTCTCAGTGTCCTGAAATGTTCGTAAATAAACAAAATGGGGGTGTGTTCTAAGATCTCACCCATTGTCCTGAAATGTTCGTAGTTGGTGTCCTGAAGGCGCTGTCCGTATTGTTCGATGGCAAGTTGAAAGTTTTCTAAGAACTGTCTCAGTGTCCTGAAATGTTCGCAAATAAACAAAATGGGGGTGTGTTCTAAGAACAACGCGTTGTCCTGAAATGTTCGTAGGGGGTGTCCTGAGGACGCTGTCCATATTGTTCGTTGTCGAGTTGAAAGTGTTCTAAGAACTCTAGTGGTGTCCTGAAATGTTCGCAGGGGGTATCCTGAATACGCTGTCCGTATTGTTTGATGGCAAGCTGAAAGTGTTCTAAGAACACTCGGGGTGTCCTGAAATGTTTGCAAATAAACAAAATGGGGGTGTTCTGAGGACGATGTCCGTATTGTTCGTTGTCAAGTTGAAAGTGTTCTAAGAACACTTGGGGTGTCCTGAAATGTTTGTAAATAAACAAAATGGGGATGTCCTGAGGACGCTGTCCGTATTGTTCGATGGCAAGTTGAAAGTGCTCTAAGAACTCTCGCGTTGTCCTGAAATGTTTGCACATAAACAAAATGGGGGTGTGTTCTAAGAACACACGCGTTGTCCTGAAATGTTAGTAGGGGGTGTCCTGAGGACGCTGTGCCTATTGTTCGTGTTCGAGTTGAAAGTGTTCTAAGAACTCTCGTGGTGTCCTGAAATGTTCGTAGGGGGTGTCCTGAACACGCTGTCCGTATTGTTCGATGGCAAGTTGAAAGTGTTCTAAGAACACTCGGGGTGTCCTGAAATGTTCGCAAATAAACAAAATGGGGATGTTCTGAGGACGCTGTCGGTATTTTTCGTTGTCAAGTTGAAAGTGTTGTAAGAACTCTCGTGGTGTCCTGAAATTTTCGTAGGGGGTCTCCAGAACACGCTGTCCGTATTGTTCGATGGCAAGTTGAAAGTGTTCTAAGAACTCTTGCGTTGTCCTGAAATGTTCGCACATAAACAAAATGGGGCTGTGTTCTAAGAACACACGCGTTGTCCTGAAATGTTCGTAAGAGGTGTCCTGAGGACGCTGTCCATATTGTTCGATGGCAAGTTGAAAGTGTTCTAAGAACTGTCTCGGTGTCCTGAAATGTTCGCAAATAAACAAAATGGGGGTGTGTTCTAAGAACACACGTGTTGTCCTGAAATGTTCGTAGGGGGTGTCCTGAAGACGCTGTCCGTAATTGTTTGTTGTCGAGTTGAAAATGTTCTAAGAACTCTCATGGTGTCCTGAAATGTTCGCAGGGGGTGTCCTGAGGACGCTGTCCGTAATTGTTCGATGGCAAGTGGAAAGTGTTCTAAGAAGTCTTGCGTTGTCCTGAAATGTTCGCACATAAACAAAATGGGGGTGTGTTCTAAGAACACATGCGTTGTCCTGAAATGTTAGTAAGGGGTGTCCTGAGGACACTGTGCGTATTGTTCGTTGTCGAGTTGAAAGTGTTCTAAGAACTCTCGCGGTGTCCTGAAATGTTCGCAAATAAACAAAATGGGGGTGTTCTGAGGACGCTGTCCGTATTGTTCATTGTCAAGTTGAAAGTGTTCTAAGAACTCTTGCGTTGTCCTGAAATGTTCACACATAAACAAAATGGGGGTGTGTTCTAAGAACACATGCGTTGTCCTGAAATGTTAGTAGGGGGTGTCCTGAGGACGCTGTGCCTATTGTTCGTGTTCGAGTTGAAAGTGTTCTAAGAACTCTCGTGGTGTCCTGAAATGTTCGTAGGGGGTGTCCTGAACACGCTGTCCGTATTGTTCGATGGCAAGTTGAAAGTGTTCTAAGAACACTCGGGGTGTCCTGAAATGTTCGCAAATAAACAAAATGGGGGTGTTCTGAGGACGCTGTCCGTATTGTTCGCTGTCAAGTTGAAAGTGTTCTAAGAACACACGCGTTGTCCTGAAATGTTCGTAGGGGGTGTCCTGAGGACGCTGTCCGTATTGTTCGATGGCAAGTTGAAAGTGTTCTAAGAACTGTCTCAGTGTCCTGAAATGTTCGTAAATAAACAAAATGGGGGTGTGTTCTAAGATCTCACCCATTGTCCTGAAATGTTCGTAGTTGGTGTCCTGAAGGCGCTGTCCGTATTGTTCGATGGCAAGTTGAAAGTTTTCTAAGAACTGTCTCAGTGTCCTGAAATGTTCGCAAATAAACAAAATGGGGGTGTGTTCTAAGAACAACGCGTTGTCCTGAAATGTTCGTAGGGGGTGTCCTGAGGACGCTGTCCATATTGTTCGTTGTCGAGTTGAAAGTGTTCTAAGAACTCTAGTGGTGTCCTGAAATGTTCGCAGGGGGTATCCTGAATACGCTGTCCGTATTGTTTGATGGCAAGCTGAAAGTGTTCTAAGAACACTCGGGGTGTCCTGAAATGTTTGCAAATAAACAAAATGGGGGTGTTCTGAGGACGATGTCCGTATTGTTCGTTGTCGAGTTGAAAGTGTTCTAAGAACTCTCGCGGTGTCCTGAAATGTTCGCAAATAAACAAAATGGGGATGTCCTGAGGACGCTGTCCGTATTGTTCGATGGCAAGTTGAAAGTGCTCTAAGAACTCTTGCGTTGTCCTGAAATGTTTGCACATAAACAAAATGGGGGTGTGTTCTAAGAACACATGCGTTGTCCTGAAATGTTAGTAGGGGGTGTCCTGAGGACGCTGTGCCTATTGTTCGTGTTCGAGTTGAAAGTGTTCTAAGAACTCTCGTGGTGTCCTGAAATGTTCGTAGGGGGTGTCCTGAACACGCTGTCCGTATTGTTCGATGGCAAGTTGAAAGTGTTCTAAGAACACTCGGGGTGTCCTGAAATGTTCGCAAATAAACAAAATGGGGGTGCTCTGAGGACGCTGTCGGTATTTTTCGTTGTCAAGTTGAAAGTGTTCTAAGAACTCTCGTGGTGTCCTGAAATGTTAGTAGGGGGTGTCCTGAACACGCTGTCCGTATTGTTCGATGGCAAGTTGAAAGTGTTCTAAGAACTCTTGCGTTGTCCTGAAATGTTCGCACATAAACAAAATGGGGCTGTGTTCTAAGAACACACGCGTTGTCCTGAAATGTTCGTAAGAGGTGTCCTGAGGACGCTGTCTTTATTGTTCGATGGCAAGTTGAAAGTGTTCTAAGAACTGTCTCAGTGTCCTGAAATGTTCGCAAATAAACAAAATGGGGGTGTGTTCTAAGAACACACGCGTTGTCCTGAAATGTTCGTAGGAGGTGTCCTGAGGACGCTGTCCGTATTGTTCGTTGTCGAGTTGAAAATGTTCTAAGAACTCTCGTGGTGTCCTGAAATGTTCGCAGGGGGTGTCCTGAAGACGCTGTCCGTAATTGTTCGATGGCAATTTGAAAGTGTTCTAAGAACTCTTGCGTTGTCCTGAAATGTTCGCACATAAACAAAATGGGGGTGTGTTCTAAGAACACATGCGTTGTCCTGAAATGTTAGTAGGGGGTGTCCTGAGGACACCGTGCGTATTGTTCGTTGTCGAGTTGAAAGTGTTCTAAGAACTCTCGGTGTCCTGAAATGTTCGCAAATAAACAAAATGGGGGTGTTCTAAGGACGCTCTCCGTATTGTTCGTTGTCAAGTTGAAAGTGTTCTAAGAACTCTAACGTTGTCCTGAAATGTTTGCACATAAACAAAATGGGGGGGTGTTCTAAGAACACACGCGTTGTCCTGAAATGTTAGTAAGGGGGTGTCCTGAGGGCGCTCTGCGTATTGTTCGTTGTCGAGTTGAAAGTGTTCTAAGAACTCTCGCAGTGTCCTGAAATGTTCGTCGGGGGTGTCCTGAGGACCCTGTCCGTATTGTTCGATGGCAAGTTGAAAGTGTTCTAAGAACTCTCTCGTTGTCCTAAAATGTTCGTAGGGGGTCTCCTGAAGACGCTGTCCGTATTGTTCGATGGCAAGTTGAAAGTGTTCTAAGAACTGTCTTGGTGTCCTGAAATGTTCGGAAATAAAACAAATGGGGGTGTGTTCTAAGAACTCACGCGTTGTCCTGAAATGTTCGTAAGGCGTGTCCTGAAGGCGCTGTCTGTATTGTTCGATGGCAAGTTGAAAGTGTTCTAAGAACTGTCTCAGTGTCCTGAAATGTTTGCAAATAAACAAAATGGGGGTGTGTTCTGAGAAGAACGTGTTGTCCTGAAATGTTCGTAGGGGGTGTCCTGAGGACGCTGTCCATATTGTTCGTTGTCAAGTTGAAAGTGTTCTAAGAACTGTCTCAGTGTCCTGAAATGTTCGCAAATAAACAAAATGGGGGTGTGTTCTAAGAACAACGCGTTGTCCTGAATTGTTCGTAGGGGGTGTCCTGAGGACGCTGTCCATATTGTTTGTTGTCGAGTTGAAAGTGTTCTAAGAACTCTAGTGGTGTCCTGAAATGTTCGCAGGGGGTGTCCTGAAGACGCTATCCGTATTGTTCGATGGCAAGTCGAAAGTGTTCTAAGAACACACGGGGTATCCTGAAATGTTCGCACATAAACAAAATGGGGGTGTGTTCTAAGAACACACGCGTTGTCCTGAAATGTTAGTAGGGGGTGTCCTGAGGACGCTGTGCGTATTGTTCGTTGTCGAGTTGAAAGTGTTCTAAGAACTCTCGCAGTGTCCTGAAATGTTCGTAGGGTGTGTCCTGACGACGCTGTCCGTATTGTTCGTTGTCGAGTTGAAAGTGTTCTAAGAACTCTCGCGGTGTCCTGAAATGTTCATAGGGGGTGTCCTGAAGACGCTGTCCGTATTGTTCAATGGCAAGTTGAAAGTGTTCTAAGAACTGTCTCGGTGTCCTGAAATGTTCGTAAATAAACAAAATGGGGGTGTGTTCTAAGAACTCACGCGTTGTCCTGAAATGTTCGTAGGGGATGTCCTGAAGGCGCTGTCCGTATTGTTCGATGGCAAGTTGAAAGTGTTCTTGTTCTAAGAACTGTCTCGGTGTCCTGAAATGTTCGCAAATAAACAAAATGGGGGTGTGTTCTAAGAACACATGTGTTGGCCTGAAATGCTCGTAGGGGGTGTCCTGAGGACGCTGTCCGTATTGTTTGTTGTCGAGTTGAAAGTGTTCTAAGAACTCTTGTGGTGTCCTGAAAAGTTTGCAGGGGGTGTCCTGAAGACACTGTCTGTTATTGTTCGATGGCAAGTCGAAAGTGTTCTAAGAACACTCAGGGTATCCTGAAATGTTTGCAAATAAACAAAATGGGGGTGGTCTGAAGAGGCTGTCCGTATTGTTCGTTGTCAAGTTGAAAGTGTTGTAAGAACTCTCGCGTTGTCCTGAAATGTTCGCACATAAACAAAATGGGGGTGTGTTCTAAGAACACACGCGTTGTCCTGAAATGTTCGTCGGGGGTGTCCTGAGGACCCTGTCCGTATTGTTCGATGGCAAGTTGAAAGTGTTCTAAGAACTCTCACGTTGTCCTAAAATGTTCGTAGGGGGTCTCCTGAAGACCCTGTCCGTATTGTTCGATGGCAAGTTGAAAGTGTTCTAAGAACTGTCTTGGTGTCCTGAAATGTTCGCAAATAAACAAAATGGGGGTGTGTTCTAAGAACACACACTTTGTCCTGAAATGTTCGTAGGGGGGTGCCCTGAGGACGCTGTCCGTATTGTTCGTTGTCGAGTTGAAAGTGTTCTAAGAACTCTCGTGTTGTCCTGAAATGTTCGCAGGGGGTGTCCTGAAGACGCTGTACGTATTGTTCGATGGCAAGTCGAAAGTGTTCTAAGAACACTCGGGGTGTCCTGAAATGTTCGCAAATAAACAAAATGGGGGTGTTCTGAGGACGCTGTCCGTATTGTTCGCTGTCAAGTTGAAAGTGTTCTAAGAACACACGCGTTGTCCTGAAATGTTCGTAGGGGGTGTCCTGAGGACGCTGTCCGTATTGTTCGATGGCAAGTTGAAAGTTTTCTAAGAACTGTCTCAGTGTCCTGAAATGTTCGCAAATAAACAAAATGGGGGTGTGTTCTAAGAACAACGCGTTGTCCTGAAATGTTCGTAGGGGGTGTCCTGAGGACGCTGTCCATATTGTTCGTTGTCGAGTTGAAAGTGTTCTAAGAACTCTAGTGGTGTCCTGAAATGTTCGCAGGGGGTATCCTGAATACGCTGTCCGTATTGTTTGATGGCAAGCTGAAAGTGTTCTAAGAACACTCGGGGTGTCCTGAAATGTTTGCAAATAAACAAAATGGGGGTGTTCTGAGGACGATGTCCGTATTGTTAGTTGTCAAGTTGAAAGTGTTCTAAGAACTGTCTCAGTGTCCTGAAATGTTCGCAAATAAACAAAATGGGGGTGTGTTCTAAGAACAACGCGTTGTCCTGAAATGTTCGTAGGGGGTGTCCTGAGGACGCTGTCCATATTGTTTGTTGTCGAGTTGAAAGTGTTCTAAGAACTCTAGTGTTGTCCTGAAATGTTCGCAGGGGGTGTCCTGAAGACGCTATCCGTATTGTTCGATGGCAAGTCGAAAGTGTTCTAAGAACACACGGGGTATCCTGAAATGTTCGCACATAAACAAAATGGGGGTGTGTTCTAAGAACACACGCGTTGTCCTGAAATGTTAGTAGGGGGTGTCCTGAGGACGCTGTGCGTATTGTTCGTTGTCGAGTTGAAAGTGTTCTAAGAACTCTCGCAGTGTCCTGAAATGTTCGTAGGGTGTGTCCTGACGACGCTGTCCGTATTGTTCGTTGTCGAGTTGAAAGTGTTCTAAGAACTCTCGCGGTGTCCTGAAATGTTCATAGGGGGTGTCCTGAAGACGCTGTCCGTATTGTTCGATGGCAAGTTGAAAGTGTTCTAAGAACTGTCTCGGTGTCCTGAAATGTTCGTAAATAAACAAAATGGGGGTGTGTTCTAAGAACTCACGCGTTGTCCTGAAATGTTCGTAGGGGATGTCCTGAAGGCGCTGTCCGTATTGTTCGATGGCAAGTTGAAAGTGTTCTTGTTCTAAGAACTGTCTCGGTGTCCTGAAATGTTCGCAAATAAACAAAATGGGGGTGTGTTCTAAGAACACATGTGTTGGCCTGAAATGCTCGTAGGGGGTGTCCTGAGGACGCTGTCCGTATTGTTTGTTGTCGAGTTGAAAGTGTTCTAAGAACTCTTGTGGTGTCCTGAAAAGTTTGCAGGGGGTGTCCTGAAGACACTGTCTGTTATTGTTCGATGGCAAGTCGAAAGTGTTCTAAGAACTGTCTCAGTGTCCTGAAATGTTCGTAAATAAACAAAATGGGGGTGTGTTCTAAGATCTCACCCGTTGTCCTGAAATGTTCGTAGTTGGTGTCCTGAAGGCGCTGTCTGTATTGTTCGATGGCAAGTTGAAAGTGTTCTAAGAACTGTCTCAGTGTCCTGAAATGTTTGCAAATAAACAAAATGGGGGTGTGTTCTAAGAAGAACGTGTTGTCCTGAAATGTTCGTAGGGGGTGTCCTGAGGAAGCTGTCCATATTGTTCGTTGTCGAGTTGAAAGTGTTCTAAGAACTGTCTCAGTGTCCTGAAATGTTCGCAAATAAACAAAATGGGGGTGTGTTCTAAGAACAACGCGTTGTCCTGAAATGTTCGTAGGGTGTGTCCTGACGACGCTGTCCGTATTGTTCGTTGTCGAGTTGAAAGTGTTCTAAGAACTCTCGCGGTGTCCTGAAATGTTCATAGGGGGTGTCCTGAAGACGCTGTCCGTATTGTTCGATGGCAAGTTGAAAGTGTTCTAAGAACTGTCTCGGTGTCCTGAAATGTTCGTAAATAAACAAAATGGGGGTGTGTTCTAAGAACTCACGTGTTGTCCTGAAATGTTCGTAGGGGATGTCCTGAAGGTGTTGTCCGTATTGTTCGATGGCAAGTTGAAAGTGTTCTTGTTCTTAGAACTGTCTCGGTGTCCTGAAATGTTCGCAAATAAACAAAATGGGGGTGTGTTCTAAGAACACATGTGTTGGCCTGAAATGCTCGTAGGGGGTGTCCTGAGGCCGCTGTCCGTATTGTTTGTTGTCGAGTTGAAAGTGTTCTAAGAACTCTTGTGGTGTCCTGAAAAGTTTGCAGGGGGTGTCCTGAAGACACTGTCTGTTATTGTTCGATGGCAAGTCGAAAGTGTTCTAAGAACACTCAGGGTGTCCTGAAATGTTTGCAAATAAACAAAATGGGGGTGGTCTGAAGAGGCTGTCCGTATTGTTCGTTGTCAAGTTGAAAGTGTTGTAAGAACTCTCGCGTTGTCCTGAAATGTTCGCACATAAACAAAATGGGGGTGTGTTCTAAGAACACACGCGTTGTCCTGAAATGTTCGTCGGGGGTGTCCTGAGGACCCTGTCCGTATTGTTCGATGGCAAGTTGAAAGTGTTCTAAGAACTCTCACGTTGTCCTAAAATGTTCGTAGGGGGTCTCCTGAAGACCCTGTCCGTATTGTTCGATGGCAAGTTGAAAGTGTTCTAAGAACTGTCTTGGTGTCCTGAAATGTTCCCAAATAAACAAAATGGGGGTGTGTTCTAAGAACACACACTTTGTCCTGAAATGTTCGTAGGGGGGTGCCCTGAGGACGCTGTCCGTATTGTTCGTTGTCGAGTTGAAAGTGTTCTAAGAACTCTCGTGGTGTCCTGAAATGTTCGCAGGGGGTGTCCTGAAGACGCTGTACGTATTGTTCGATGGCAAGTCGAAAGTGTTCTAAGAACACTCGGGGTGTCCTGAAATGTTCGCAAATAAACAAAATGGGGGTGTTCTGAGGACGCTGTCCGTATTGTTCGCTGTCAAGTTGAAAGTGTTCTAAGAACACACGCGTTGTCCTGAAATGTTCATAGGGGGTGTCCTGAGGACACTGTCCGTATTGTTCGATGGCAAGTCGAAAGTGTTCTAAGAACACTCAGGGTGTCCTGAAATGTTCGCAAATAAACAAAATGGGGGTGGTCTGAGGAGGCTGTCCGTATTGTTCGTTGTCAAGTTGAAAGTGTTCTAAGAACTCTCGCGTTGTCCTGAAATGTTCGCACATAAAAAAAATGGGGGTGTGTTCTAAGAACCAACGCGTTGTCCTGAAATGTTCGTCGGGGGTGTCCTGAGGACCCTGTCCATATTGTTCGATGGCAAGTTGAAAGTGTTCTAAGAACTCTCGCGTTGTCCTAAAATGTTTGTAGGGGGTCCCCTGAAGACGCTGCCCGTATTGTTCGATGGCAAGTTGAAAGTGTTCTAAGAACTGTCTTGGTGTCCTGAAATGTTCGCAAATAAACAAAATGGGGGTGTGTTATAAGAACACACAATTTGTCCTGAAATGTTCGTAGGGGGGTGCCCTGAGGACGCTGTCCGTATTGTTCGTTGACGAGTTGAAAGTGTTCTAAGAACTCTCGTGGTGTCCTGAAATGTTCGCAGGGGGTGTCCTGAAGACGCTGTCCGTATTGTTCGATGGCAAGTTGAAAGTGTTCTAAGAACTGTCTTGGTGTCCTGAAATGTTCGCAAATAAACAAAATGGGGGTGTGTTCTAAGAACACACGCGTTGTCCTGAAATGTTAGTAGGGGGTGTCCTGAGGACGCTGTGCGTATTGTTCGTTGTCGAGTTGAAAGTGTTCTAAGAACTCTCGCAGTGTCCTGAAATGTTCGTAGGGTGTGTCCTGACGACGCTGTCCGTATTGTTCGTTGTCGAGTTGAAAGTGTTCTAAGAACTCTCGCGGTGTCCTGAAATGTTCATAGGGGGTGTCCTGAAGACGCTGTCCGTATTGTTCGATGGCAAGTTGAAAGTGTTCTAAGAACTGTCTCGGTGTCCTGAAATGTTCGTAAATAAACAAAATGGGGGTGTGTTCTAAGAACTCACGCGTTGTCCTGAAATGTTCGTAGGGGATGTCCTGAAGGCGCTGTCCGTATTGTTCGATGGCAAGTTGAAAGTGTTCTTGTTCTAAGAACTGTCTCGGTGTCCTGAAATGTTCGCAAATAAACAAAATGGGGGTGTGTTCTAAGAACACATGTGTTGGCCTGAAATGCTCGTAGGGGGTGTCCTGAGGACGCTGTCCGTATTGTTTGTTGTCGAGTTGAAAGTGTTCTAAGAACTCTTGTGGTGTCCTGAAAAGTTTGCAGGGGGTGTCCTGAAGACACTGTCTGTTATTGTTCGATGGCAAGTCGAAAGTGTTCTAAGAACTGTCTCAGTGTCCTGAAATGTTCGTAAATAAACAAAATGGGGGTGTGTTCTAAGATCTCACCCGTTGTCCTGAAATGTTCGTAGTTGGTGTCCTGAAGGCGCTGTCTGTATTGTTCGATGGCAAGTTGAAAGTGTTCTAAGAACTCTCACGTTGTCCTAAAATGTTCGTAGGGGGTCTCCTGAAGACCCTGTCCGTATTGTTCGATGGCAAGTTGAAAGTGTTCTAAGAACTGTCTTGGTGTCCTGAAATGTTCCCAAATAAACAAAATGGGGGTGTGTTCTAAGAACACACACTTTGTCCTGAAATGTTCGTAGGGGGGTGCCCTGAGGACGCTGTCCGTATTGTTCGTTGTCGAGTTGAAAGTGTTCTAAGAACGCTCGTGGTGTCCTGAAATGTTCGCAGGGGGTGTCCTGAAGACGCTGTACGTATTGTTCGATGGCAAGTCGAAAGTGTTCTAAGAACACTCGGGGTGTCCTGAAATGTTCGCAAATAAACAAAATGGGGGTGTTCTGAGGACGCTGTCCGTATTGTTCGCTGTCAAGTTGAAAGTGTTCTAAGAACACACGCGTTGTCCTGAAATGTTCATAGGGGGTGTCCTGAGGACACTGTCCGTATTGTTCGATGGCAAGTCGAAAGTGTTCTAAGAACACTCAGGGTGTCCTGAAATGTTCGCAAATAAACAAAATGGGGGTGGTCTGAGGAGGCTGTCCGTATTGTTCGTTGTCAAGTTGAAAGTGTTCTAAGAACTCTCGCGTTGTCCTGAAATGTTCGCACATAAAAAAAATGGGGGTGTGTTCTAAGAACCAACGCGTTGTCCTGAAATGTTCGTCGGGGGTGTCCTGAGGACCCTGTCCATATTGTTCGATGGCAAGTTGAAAGTGTTCTAAGAACTCTCGCGTTGTCCTAAAATGTTTGTAGGGGGTCCCCTGAAGACGCTGCCCGTATTGTTCGATGGCAAGTTGAAAGTGTTCTAAGAACTGTCTTGGTGTCCTGAAATGTTCGCAAATAAACAAAATGGGGGTGTGTTATAAGAACACACAATTTGTCCTGAAATGTTCGTAGGGGGGTGCCCTGAGGACGCTGTCCGTATTGTTCGTTGACGAGTTGAAAGTGTTCTAAGAACTCTCGTGGTGTCCTGAAATGTTCGCAGGGGGTGTCCTGAAGACGCTGTCCGTATTGTTCGATGGCAAGTTGAAAGTGTTCTAAGAACTGTCTTGGTGTCCTGAAATGTTCGCAAATAAACAAAATGGGGGTGTGTTCTAAGAACACACGCGTTGTCCTGAAATGTTAGTAGGGGGTGTCCTGAGGACGCTGTGCGTATTGTTCGTTGTCGAGTTGAAAGTGTTCTAAGAACTCTCGCAGTGTCCTGAAATGTTCGTAGGGTGTGTCCTGACGACGCTGTCCGTATTGTTCGTTGTCGAGTTGAAAGTGTTCTAAGAACTCTCGCGGTGTCCTGAAATGTTCATAGGGGGTGTCCTGAAGACGCTGTCCGTATTGTTCGATGGCAAGTTGAAAGTGTTCTAAGAACTGTCTCGGTGTCCTGAAATGTTCGTAAATAAACAAAATGGGGGTGTGTTCTAAGAACTCACGCGTTGTCCTGAAATGTTCGTAGGGGATGTCCTGAAGGCGCTGTCCGTATTGTTCGATGGCAAGTTGAAAGTGTTCTTGTTCTAAGAACTGTCTCGGTGTCCTGAAATGTTCGCAAATAAACAAAATGGGGGTGTGTTCTAAGAACACATGTGTTGGCCTGAAATGCTCGTAGGGGGTGTCCTGAGGACGCTGTCCGTATTGTTTGTTGTCGAGTTGAAAGTGTTCTAAGAACTCTCGTGGTGTCCTGAAATGTTCGCAGGGGGTGTCCTGAAGACGCTGTACGTATTGTTCGATGGCAAGTCGAAAGTGTTCTAAGAACACTCGGGGTGTCCTGAAATGTTCGCAAATAAACAAAATGGGGGTGTTCTGAGGACGCTGTCCGTATTGTTCGCTGTCAAGTTGAAAGTGTTCTAAGAACACACGCGTTGTCCTGAAATGTTCATAGGGGGTGTCCTGAGGACACTGTCCGTATTGTTCGATGGCAAGTCGAAAGTGTTCTAAGAACACTCAGGGTGTCCTGAAATGTTCGCAAATAAACAAAATGGGGGTGGTCTGAGGAGGCTGTCCGTATTGTTCGTTGTCAAGTTGAAAGTGTTCTAAGAACTCTCGCGTTGTCCTGAAATGTTCGCACATAAAAAAAATGGGGGTGTGTTCTAAGAACCAACGCGTTGTCCTGAAATGTTCGTCGGGGGTGTCCTGAGGACCCTGTCCATATTGTTCGATGGCAAGTTGAAAGTGTTCTAAGAACTCTCGCGTTGTCCTAAAATGTTTGTAGGGGGTCCCCTGAAGACGCTGCCCGTATTGTTAGATGGCAAGTTGAAAGTGTTCTAAGAACTGTCTTGGTGTCCTGAAATGTTCGCAAATAAACAAAATGGGGGTGTGTTATAAGAACACACAATTTGTCCTGAAATGTTCGTAGGGGGGTGCCCTGAGGACGCTGTCCGTATTGTTCGTTGACGAGTTGAAAGTGTTCTAAGAACTCTCGTGGTGTCCTGAAATGTTCGCAGGGGGTGTCCTGAAGACGCTGTCCGTATTGTTCGATGGCAAGTTGAAAGTGTTCTAAGAACTGTCTTGGTGTCCTGAAATGTTCGCAAATAAACAAAATGGGGGTGTGTTCTAAGAACACACGCGTTGTCCTGAAATGTTAGTAGGGGGTGTCCTGAGGACGCTGTGCGTATTGTTCGTTGTCGAGTTGAAAGTGTTCTAAGAACTCTCGCAGTGTCCTGAAATGTTCGTAGGGTGTGTCCTGACGACGCTGTCCGTATTGTTCGTTGTCGAGTTGAAAGTGTTCTAAGAACTCTCGCGGTGTCCTGAAATGTTCATAGGGGGTGTCCTGAAGACGCTGTCCGTATTGTTCGATGGCAAGTTGAAAGTGTTCTAAGAACTGTCTCGGTGTCCTGAAATGTTCGTAAATAAACAAAATGGGGGTGTGTTCTAAGAACTCACGCGTTGTCCTGAAATGTTCGTAGGGGATGTCCTGAAGGCGCTGTCCGTATTGTTCGATGGCAAGTTGAAAGTGTTCTTGTTCTAAGAACTGTCTCGGTGTCCTGAAATGTTCGCAAATAAACAAAATGGGGGTGTGTTCTAAGAACACATGTGTTGGCCTGAAATGCTCGTAGGGGGTGTCCTGAGGACGCTGTCCGTATTGTTTGTTGTCGAGTTGAAAGTGTTCTAAGAACTCTTGTGGTGTCCTGAAAAGTTTGCAGGGGGTGTCCTGAAGACACTGTCTGTTATTGTTCGATGGCAAGTCGAAAGTGTTCTAAGAACTGTCTCAGTGTCCTGAAATGTTCGTAAATAAACAAAATGGGGGTGTGTTCTAAGATCTCACCCGTTGTCCTGAAATGTTCGTAGTTGGTGTCCTGAAGGCGCTGTCTGTATTGTTCGATGGCAAGTTGAAAGTGTTCTAAGAACTGTCTCAGTGTCCTGAAATGTTTGCAAATAAACAAAATGGGGGTGTGTTCTAAGAAGAACGTGTTGTCCTGAAATGTTCGTAGGGGGTGTCCTGAGGAAGCTGTCCATATTGTTCGTTGTCGAGTTGAAAGTGTTCTAAGAACTGTCTCAGTGTCCTGAAATGTTCGCAAATAAACAAAATGGGGGTGTGTTCTAAGAACAACGCGTTGTCCTGAAATGTTCGTAGGGTGTGTCCTGACGACGCTGTCCGTATTGTTCGTTGTCGAGTTGAAAGTGTTCTAAGAACTCTCGCGGTGTCCTGAAATGTTCATAGGGGGTGTCCTGAAGACGCTGTCCGTATTGTTCGATGGCAAGTTGAAAGTGTTCTAAGAACTGTCTCGGTGTCCTGAAATGTTCGTAAATAAACAAAATGGGGGTGTGTTCTAAGAACTCACGTGTTGTCCTGAAATGTTCGTAGGGGATGTCCTGAAGGTGTTGTCCGTATTGTTCGATGGCAAGTTGAAAGTGTTCTTGTTCTTAGAACTGTCTCGGTGTCCTGAAATGTTCGCAAATAAACAAAATGGGGGTGTGTTCTAAGAACACATGTGTTGGCCTGAAATGCTCGTAGGGGGTGTCCTGAGGCCGCTGTCCGTATTGTTTGTTGTCGAGTTGAAAGTGTTCTAAGAACTCTTGTGGTGTCCTGAAAAGTTTGCAGGGGGTGTCCTGAAGACACTGTCTGTTATTGTTCGATGGCAAGTCGAAAGTGTTCTAAGAACACTCAGGGTGTCCTGAAATGTTTGCAAATAAACAAAATGGGGGTGGTCTGAAGAGGCTGTCCGTATTGTTCGTTGTCAAGTTGAAAGTGTTGTAAGAACTCTCGCGTTGTCCTGAAATGTTCGCACATAAACAAAATGGGGGTGTGTTCTAAGAACACACGCGTTGTCCTGAAATGTTCGTCGGGGGTGTCCTGAGGACCCTGTCCGTATTGTTCGATGGCAAGTTGAAAGTGTTCTAAGAACTCTCACGTTGTCCTAAAATGTTCGTAGGGGGTCTCCTGAAGACCCTGTCCGTATTGTTCGATGGCAAGTTGAAAGTGTTCTAAGAACTGTCTTGGTGTCCTGAAATGTTCCCAAATAAACAAAATGGGGGTGTGTTCTAAGAACACACACTTTGTCCTGAAATGTTCGTAGGGGGGTGCCCTGAGGACGCTGTCCGTATTGTTCGTTGTCGAGTTGAAAGTGTTCTAAGAACTCTCGTGGTGTCCTGAAATGTTCGCAGGGGGTGTCCTGAAGACGCTGTACGTATTGTTCGATGGCAAGTCGAAAGTGTTCTAAGAACACTCGGGGTGTCCTGAAATGTTCGCAAATAAACAAAATGGGGGTGTTCTGAGGACGCTGTCCGTATTGTTCGCTGTCAAGTTGAAAGTGTTCTAAGAACACACGCGTTGTCCTGAAATGTTCATAGGGGGTGTCCTGAGGACACTGTCCGTATTGTTCGATGGCAAGTCGAAAGTGTTCTAAGAACACTCAGGGTGTCCTGAAATGTTCGCAAATAAACAAAATGGGGGTGGTCTGAGGAGGCTGTCCGTATTGTTCGTTGTCAAGTTGAAAGTGTTCTAAGAACTCTCGCGTTGTCCTGAAATGTTCGCACATAAAAAAAATGGGGGTGTGTTCTAAGAACCAACGCGTTGTCCTGAAATGTTCGTCGGGGGTGTCCTGAGGACCCTGTCCATATTGTTCGATGGCAAGTTGAAAGTGTTCTAAGAACTCTCGCGTTGTCCTAAAATGTTTGTAGGGGGTCCCCTGAAGACGCTGCCCGTATTGTTCGATGGCAAGTTGAAAGTGTTCTAAGAACTGTCTTGGTGTCCTGAAATGTTCGCAAATAAACAAAATGGGGGTGTGTTCTAAGAACACACAATTTGTCCTGAAATGTTCGTAGGGGGGTGCCCTGAGGACGCTGTCCGTATTGTTCGTTGACGAGTTGAAAGTGTTCTAAGAACTCTCGTGGTGTCCTGAAATGTTCGCAGGGGGTGTCCTGAAGACGCTGTCCGTATTGTTCGATGGCAAGTTGAAAGTGTTCTAAGAACTGTCTTGGTGTCCTGAAATGTTCGCAAATAAACAAAATGGGGGTGTGTTCTAAGAACACACAATTTGTCCTGAAATGTTCGTAGGGGGGTGCCCTGAGGACGCTGTCCGTATTGTTCGTTGACGAGTTGAAAGTGTTCTAAGAACTCTCGTGGTGTCCTGAAATGTTCGCAGGGGGTGTCCTGAAGACGCTGTACGTATTGTTCGATGGTAAGTCGAAAGTGTTCTAAGAACACTCGGGGTGTCCTGAAATGTTCGCAAATAAACAAAATGGGGGTGTTCTGAGGACGCTGTCCGTATTGTTCGCTGTCAAGTTGAAAGTGTTCTAAGAACACACGCGTTGTCCTGAAATGTTCGTAGGGGGTGTCCTGAGGACGCTGTCCGTATTGTTCGATGGCAAGTTGAAAGTGTTCTAAGAACTGTCTCAGTGTCCTGAAATGTTCGTAAATAAACAAAATGGGGGTGTGTTCTAAGATCTCACCCGTTGTCCTGAAATGTTCGTAGTTGGTGTCCTGAAGGCACTGTCCGTATTGTTCGATGGCAAGTTGAAAGTGTTCTAAGAACTGTCTCAGTGTCCTGAAATGTTTGCAAATAAACAAAATGGGGGTGTGTTCTGAGAAGAACGTGTTGTCCTGAAATGTTCGTAGGGGGTGTCCTGAGGACGCTGTTCATATTGTTCGTTGTCGAGTTGAAAGTGTTCTAAGAACTGTCTCAGTGTCCTGAAATGTTCGCAAATAAACAAAATGGGGGTGTGTTCTAAGAACAACGCGTTGTCCTGAAATGTTCGTAGGGTGTGTCCTGAGGACGCTGTCCATATTGTTTGTTGTCGAGTTGAAAGTGTTCTAAGAACTCTAGTGGTGTCCTGAAATGTTCGCAGGGGATGTCCTGAAGACGCTATCCGTATTGTTTGATGGCAAGTCGAAAGTGTTCTAAGAACACACGGGGTATCCTGAAATGTTCGCACATAAACAAAATGGGGGTGTGTTCTAAGAACACACGCGTTGTCCTGAAATGTTAGTAGGGGGTGTCCTGAGGACGCTGTGCGTATTGTTCGTTGTCGAGTTGAAAGTGTTCTAAGAACTCTCGCAGTGTCCTGAAATGTTCGTAGGGTGTGTCCTGACGACGCTGTCCGTATTGTTCGTTGTCGAGTTGAAAGTGTTCTAAGAACTCTCGCGGTGTCCTGAAATGTTCATAGGGGGTGTCCTGAAGACGCTGTCCGTATTGTTCAATGGCAAGTTGAAAGTGTTCTAAGAACTGTCTCGGTGTCCTGAAATGTTCGTAAATAAACAAAATGGGGGTGTGTTCTAAGAACTCACGCGTTGTCCTTAAATGTTCGTAGGGGATGTCCTGAAGGCGCTGTCCGTATTGTTCAATGGCAAGTTGAAAGTGTTCTTGTTCTAAGAACTGTCTCGGTGTCCTGAAATGTTCGCAAATAAACAAAATGGGGGTGTGTTCTAAGAACACATGTGTTGGCCTGAAATGCTCGTAGGGGGTGTCCTGAGGACGCTGTCCGTATTGTTTGTTGTCGAGTTGAAAGTGTTCTAAGAACTCTTGTGGTGTCCTGAAAAGTTTGCAGGGGGTGTCCTGAAGACACTGTCTGTTATTGTTCGATGGCAAGTCGAAAGTGTTCTAAGAACACTCAGGGTATCCTGAAATGTTTGCAAATAAACAAAATGGGGGTGGTCTGAAGAGGCTGTCCGTATTGTTCGTTGTCAAGTTGAAAGTGTTGTAAGAACTCTCGCGTTGTTCTGAAATGTTCGCACATAAACAAAATGGGGGTGTGTTCTAAGAACACACGCGTTGTCCTGAAATGTTCGTCGGGGGTGTCCTGAGTACCCTGTCCGTATTGTTCGATGGCAAGTTGAAAGTGTTCTAAGAACTCTCACGTTGTCCTAAATTGTTCGTAGGGGGTCTCCTGAAGACCCTGTCCGTATTGTTCGATGGCAAGTTGAAAGTGTTCTAAGAACTGTCTTGGTGTCCTGAAATGTTCGCAAATAAACAAAATGGGGGTGTGTTCTAAGAACACACACTTTGTCCTGAAATGTTCGTAGGGGGGTGCCCTGAGGACGCTGTCCGTATTGTTCGTTGTCGAGTTGAAAGTGTTCTAAGAACTCTCGGGGTGTCCTGAAATGTTCGCAAATAAACAAAATGGGGGTGTTCTGAGGACGCTGTCCGTATTGTTCGCTGTCAAGTTGAAAGTGTTCTAAGAACACACGCGTTGTCCTGAAATGTTCGTAGGGGGTGTCCTGAGGACGCTGTCCGTATTGTTCGATGGCAAGTTGAAAGTTTTCTAAGAACTGTCTCAGTGTCCTGAAATGTTCGCAAATAAACAAAATGGGGGTGTGTTCTAAGAACAACGCGTTGTCCTGAAATGTTCGTAGGGGGTGTCCTGAGGACGCTGTCCATATTGTTCGTTGTCGAGTTGAAAGTGTTCTAAGAACTCTAGTGGTGTCCTGAAATGTTCGCAGGGGGTATCCTGAATACGCTGTCCGTATTGTTTGATGGCAAGCTGAAAGTGTTCTAAGAACACTCGGGGTGTCCTGAAATGTTTGCAAATAAACAAAATGGGGGTGTTCTGAGGACGATGTCCGTATTGTTAGTTGTCAAGTTGAAAGTGTTCTAAGAACTGTGTCAGTGTCCTGAAATGTTCGCAAATAAACAAAATGGGGGTGTGTTCTAAGAACAACGCGTTGTCCTGAAATGTTCGTAGGGGGTGTCCTGAGGACGCTGTCCATATTGTTTGTTGTCGAATTGAAAGTGTTCTAAGAACTCTAGTGTTGTCCTGAAATGTTCGCAGGGGGTGTCCTGAAGACGCTATACGTATTGTTCGATGGCAAGTCGAAAGTGTTCTAAGAACACACGGGGTATCCTGAAATGTTCGCACATAAACAAAATGGGGGTGTGTTCTAAGAACACACGCGTTGTCCTGAAATGTTAGTAGGGGGTGTCCTGAGGACGCTGTGCGTATTGTTCGTTGTCGAGTTGAAAGTGTTCTAAGAACTCTCGCAGTGTCCTGAAATGTTCGTAGGGTGTGTCCTGACGACGATGTCCGTATTGTTCGTTGTCGAGTTGAAAGTGTTCTAAGAACTCTCGCGGTGTCCTGAAATGTTCGTAGGGGGTGTCCTGAAGACGCTGTCCGTATTGTTCGATGGCAAGTTGAAAGTGTTCTAAGAACTGTCTCGGTGTCCTGAAATGTTCGTAAATAAACAAAATGGGGGTGTGTTCTAAGAACTCACGCGTTGTCCTGAAATGTTCGTAGGGGATGTCCTGAAGGCGCTGTCCGTATTGTTCGATGGCAAGTTGAAAGTGTTCTTGTTCTAAGAACTGTCTCGGTGTCCTGAAATGTTCGCAAATAAACAAAATGGGGGTGTGTTCTAAGAACACATGTGTTGGCCTGAAATGCTCGTAGGGGGTGTCCTGAGGACGCTGTCCGTATTGTTTGTTGTCGAGTTGAAAGTGTTCTAAGAACTCTTGTGGTGTCCTGAAAAGTTTGCAGGGGGTGTCCTGAAGACACTGTCTGTTATTGTTCGATGGCAAGTCGAAAGTGTTCTAAGAACTGTCTCAGTGTCCTGAAATGTTCGTAAATAAACAAAATGGGGGTGTGTTCTAAGATCTCACCCGTTGTCCTGAAATGTTCGTAGTTGGTGTCCTGAAGGCGCTGTCTGTATTGTTCGATGGCAAGTTGAAAGTGTTCTAAGAACTGTCTCAGTGTCCTGAAATGTTTGCAAATAAACAAAATGGGGGTGTGTTCTAAGAAGAACGTGTTGTCCTGAAATGTTCGTAGGGGGTGTCCTGAGGAAGCTGTCCATATTGTTCGTTGTCGAGTTGAAAGTGTTCTAAGAACTGTCTCAGTGTCCTGAAATGTTCGCAAATAAACAAAATGGGGGTGTGTTCTAAGAATAACGCGTTGTCCTGAAATGTTCGTAGGGTGTGTCCTGACGACGCTGTCCGTATTGTTCGTTGTCGAGTTGAAAGTGTTCTAAGAACTCTCGCGGTGTCCTGAAATGTTCATAGGGGGTGTCCTGAAGACGCTGTCCGTATTGTTCGATGGCAAGTTGAAAGTGTTCTAAGAACTGTCTCGGTGTCCTGAAATGTTCGTAAATAAACAAAATGGGGGTGTGTTCTAAGAACTCACGCGTTGTCCTGAAATGTTCGTAGGGGATGTCCTGAAGGTGCTGTCCGTATTGTTCGATGGCAAGTTGAAAGTGTTCTTGTTCTTAGAACTGTCTCGGTGTCCTGAAATGTTCGCAAATAAACAAAATGTGGGTGTGTTCTAAGAACACATGTGTTGGCCTGAAATGCTCGTAGGGGGTGTCCTGAGGCCGCTGTCCGTATTGTTTGTTGTCGAGTTGAAAGTGTTCTAAGAACTCTTGTGGTGTCCTGAAAAGTTTGCAGGGGGTGTCCTGAAGACACTGTCTGTTATTGTTCGATGGCAAGTCGAAAGTGTTCTAAGAACACTCAGGGTGTCCTGAAATGTTTGCAAATAAACAAAATGGGGGTGTTCTGAGGACGATGTCCGTATTGTTAGTTGTCAAGTTGAAAGTGTTCTAAGAACTGTCTCAGTGTCCTGAAATGTTCGCAAATAAACAAAATGGGGGTGTGTTCTAAGAACAACGCGTTGTCCTGAAATATTCATAGGGGGTGTCCTGAGGACACTGTCCGTATTGTTCGATGGCAAGTCGAAAGTGTTCTAAGAACACTCAGGGTGTCCTGAAATGTTCGCAAATAAACAAAATGGGGGTGGTCTGAGGAGGCTGTCCGTATTGTTCGTTGTCAAGTTGAAAGTGTTCTAAGAACTCTCGCGTTGTCCTGAAATGTTCGCACATAAAAAAAATGGGGGTGTGTTCTAAGAACATACGCGTTGTCCTGAAATGTTCGTCGGGGGTGTCCTGAGGACCCTGTCCATATTGTTCGATGGCAAGTTGAAAGTGTTCTAAGAACTCTCGCGTTGTCCTAAAATGTTTGTAGGGGGTCCCCTGAAGACGCTGCCCGTATTGTTCGATGGCAAGTTGAAAGTGTTCTAAGAACTGTCTTGGTGTCCTGAAATGTTCGCAAATAAACAAAATGGGGGTGTGTTATAAGAACACACAATTTGTCCTGAAATGTTCGTAGGGGGGTGCCCTGAGGACGCTGTCCGTATTGTTCGTTGACGAGTTGAAAGTGTTCTAAGAACTCTCGTGGTGTCCTGAAATGTTCGCAGGGGGTGTCCTGAAGACGCTGTCCGTATTGTTCGATGGCAAGTTGAAAGTGTTCTAAGAACTGTCTTGGTGTCCTGAAATGTTCGCAAATAAACAAAATGGGGGTGTGTTCTAAGAACACACAATTTGTCCTGAAATGTTCGTAGGGGGGTGCCCTGAGGACGCTGTCCGTATTGTTCGTTGACGAGTTGAAAGTGTTCTAAGAACTCTCGTGGTGTCCTGAAATGTTCGCAGGGGGTGTCCTGAAGACGCTGTACGTATTGTTCGATGGTAAGTCGAAAGTGTTCTAAGAACACTCGGGGTGTCCTGAAATGTTCGCAAATAAACAAAATGGGGGTGTTCTGAGGACGCTGTCCGTATTGTTCGCTGTCAAGTTGAAAGTGTTCTAAGAACACACGCGTTGTCCTGAAATGTTCGTAGGGGGTGTCCTGAGGACGCTGTCCGTATTGTTCGATGGCAAGTTGAAAGTGTTCTAAGAACTGTCTCAGTGTCCTGAAATGTTCGTAAATAAACAAAATGGGGGTGTGTTCTAAGATCTCACCCGTTGTCCTGAAATGTTCGTAGTTGGTGTCCTGAAGGCGCTGTCCGTATTGTTCGATGGCAAGTTGAAAGTGTTCTAAGAACTGTCTCAGTGTCCTGAAATGTTTGCAAATAAACAAAATGGGGGTGTGTTCTGAGAAGAACGTGTTGTCCTGAAATGTTCGTAGGGGGTGTCCTGAGGACGCTGTCCATATTGTTCGTTGTCGAGTTGAAAGTGTTCTAAGAACTGTCTCAGTGTCCTGAAATGTTCGCAAATAAACAAAATGGGGGTGTGTTCTAAGAACAACGCGTTGTCCTGAAATGTTCGTAGGGGGTGTCCTGAGGACGCTGTCCATATTGTTTGTTGTCGAGTTGAAAGTGTTCTAAGAACTCTAGTGGTGTCCTGAAATGTTCGCAGGGGGTGTCCTGAAGACGCTATCCGTATTGTTCGATGGCAAGTCGAAAGTGTTCTAAGAACACACGGGGTATCCTGAAATGTTCGCACATAAACAAAATGGGGGTGTGTTCTAAGAACACACGCGTTGTCCTGAAATGTTAGTAGGGGGTGTCCTGAGGACGCTGTGCGTATTGTTCGTTGTCGAGTTGAAAGTGTTCTAAGAACTCTCGCAGTGTCCTGAAATGTTCGTAGGGTGTGTCCTGACGACGCTGTCCGTATTGTTCGTTGTCGAGTTGAAAGTGTTCTAAGAACTCTCGCGGTGTCCTGAAATGTTCATAGGGGGTGTCCTGAAGACGCTGTCCGTATTGTTCAATGGCAAGTTGAAAGTGTTCTAAGAACTGTCTCGGTGTCCTGAAATGTTCGTAAATAAACAAAATGGGGGTGTGTTCTAAGAACTCACGCGTTGTCCTGAAATGTTCGTAGGGGATGTCCTGAAGGCGCTGTCCGTATTGTTCGATGGCAAGTTGAAAGTGTTCTTGTTCTAAGAATTGTCTCGGTGTCCTGAAATGTTCGCAAATAAACAAAATGGGGGTGTGTTCTAAGAACACATGTGTTGGCCTGAAATGCTCGTAGGGGGTGTCCTGAGGACGCTGTCCGTATTGTTTGTTGTCGCGTTGAAAGTGTTCTAAGAACTCTTGTGGTGTCCTGAAAAGTTTGCAGGGGGTGTCCTGAAGACACTGTCTGTTATTGTTCGATGGCAAGTCGAAAGTGTTCTAAGAACACTCAGGGTGTCCTGAAATGTTTGCAAATAAACAAAATGGGGGTGGTCTGAAGAGGCTGTCCGTATTGTTCGTTGTCAAGTTGAAAGTGTTGTAAGAACTCTCGCGTTGTCCTGAAATGTTCGCACATAAACAAAATGGGGGTGTGTTCTAAGAACACACGCGTTGTCCTGAAATGTTCGTCGGGGGTGTCCTGAGGACCCTGTCCGTATTGTTCGATGGCAAGTTGAAAGTGTTCTAAGAACTCTCACGTTGTCCTAAAATGTTCGTAGGGCGTCTCCTGAAGACCCTGTCCGTATTGTTCGATGGCAAGTTGAAAGTGTTCTAAGAACTGTCTTGGTGTCCTGAAATGTTCGCAAATAAACAAAATGGGGGTGTGTTCTAAGAACACACACTTTGTCCTGAAATGTTCGTAGGGGGGTGCCCTGAGGACGCTGTCCGTATTGTTCGTTGACGAGTTGAAAGTGTTCTAAGAACTCTCGTGGTATCCTGAAATGTTCGCAGGGGGTGTCCTGAAGACGCTGTACGTATTGTTCGATGGCAAGTCGAAAGTGTTCTAAGAACACTCGGGGTGTCCTGAAATGTTCGCAAATAAACAAAATGGGGGTGTTCTGAGGACGCTGTCCGTATTGTTCGCTGTCAAGTTGAAAGTGTTCTAAGAACACACGCGTTGTCCTGAAATGTTCGTAGGGGGTGTCCTGAGGACGCTGTCCGTATTGTTCGATGGCAAGTTGAAAGTGTTCTAAGAACTGTCTCAGTGTCCTGAAATGTTCGTAAATAAACAAAATGGGGGTGTGTTCTAAGATCTCACCCATTGTCCTGAAATGTTCGTAGTTGGTGTCCTGAAGGCGCTGTCTGTATTGTTCGATGGCAAGTTGAAAGTTTTCTAAGAACTGTCTCAGTGTCCTGAAATGTTTGCAAATAAACAAAATGGGGGTGTGTTCTAAGAACAACGCGTTGTCCTGAAATGTTCGTAGGGGGTGTCCTGAGGACGCTGTCCATATTGTTCGTTGTCGAGTTGAAAGTGTTCTAAGAACTCTAGTGGTGTCCTGAAATGTTCGCAGGGGGTATCCTGAATACGCTGTCCGTATTGTTTGATGGCAAGCTGAAAGTGTTCTAAGAACACTCGGGGTGTCCTGAAATGTTTGCAAATAAACAAAATGGGGGTGTTCTGAGGACGATGTCCGTATTGTTCGTTGTCAAGTTGAAAGTGTTCTAAGAACACTTGGGGTGTCCTGAAATGTTTGTAAATAAACAAAATGGGGATGTCCTGAGGACGCTGTCCGTATTGTTCGATGGCAAGTTGAAAGTGCTCTAAGAACTCTCGCGTTGTCCTGAAATGTTTGCACATAAACAAAATGGGGGTGTGTTCTAAGAACACACGCGTTGTCCTGAAATGTTAGTAGGGGGTGTCCTGAGGACGCTGTGCCTATTGTTCGTGTTCGAGTTGAAAGTGTTCTAAGAACTCTCGTGGTGTCCTGAAATGTTCGTAGGGGGTGTCCTGAACACGCTGTCCGTATTGTTCGATGGCAAGTTGAAAGTGTTCTAAGAACACTCGGGGTGTCCTGAAATGTTCGCAAATAAACAAAATGGGGGTGTTCTGAGGACGCTGTCGGTATTTTTCGTTGTCAAGTTGAAAGTGTTCTAAGAACTCTCGTGGTGTCCTGAAATGTTCGTAGGGGGTGTCCTGAACACGCTGTCCGTATTGTTCGATGGCAAGTTGAAAGTGTTCTAAGAACACTCGGGGTGTCCTGAAATGTTTGCAAATAAACAAAATGGGGGTGGTCTGAAGAGGCTGTCCGTATTGTTCGTTGTCAAGTTGAAAGTGTTGTAAGAACTCTCGCGTTGTCCTGAAATGTTCGCACATAAACAAAATGGGGGTGTGTTCTAAGAACACACGCGTTGTCCTGAAATGTTCGTCGGGGGTGTCCTGAGGACCCTGTCCGTATTGTTCGATGGCAAGTTGAAAGTGTTCTAAGAACTCTCACGTTGTCCTAAAATGTTCGTAGGGGGTCTCCTGAAGACCCTGTCCGTATTGTTCGATGGCAAGTTGAAAGTGTTCTAAGAACTGTCTTGGTGTCCTGAAATGTTCGCAAATAAACAAAATGGGGGTGTGTTCTAAGAACACACACTTTGTCCTGAAATGTTCGTAGGGGGGTGCCCTGAGGACGCTGTCCGTATTGTTCGTTGACGAGTTGAAAGTGTTCTAAGAACTCTCGTGGTATCCTGAAATGTTCGTAGGGGGTGTCCTGAAGACGCTGTACGTATTGTTCGATGGCAAGTCGAAAGTGTTCTAAGAACACTCGGGGTGTCCTGAAATGTTCGCAAATAAACAAAATGGGGGTGTTCTGAGGACGCTGTCCGTATTGTTCGCTGTCAAGTTGAAAGTGTTCTAAGAACACACGCGTTGTCCTGAAATGTTCGTAGGGGGTGTCCTGAGGACGCTGTCCGTATTGTTCGATGGCAAGTTGAAAGTGTTCTAAGAACTGTCTCAGTGTCCTGAAATGTTCGTAAATAAACAAAATGGGGGTGTGTTCTAAGATCTCACCCATTGCCCTGAAATGTTCGTAGTTGGTGTCCTGAAGGCGCTGTCCGTATTGTTCGATGGCAAGTTGAAAGTTTTCTAAGAACTGTCTCAGTGTCCTGAAATGTTCGCAAATAAACAAAATGGGGGTGTGTTCTAAGAACAACGCGTTGTCCTGAAATGTTCGTAGGGGGTGTCCTGAGGACGCTGTCCATATTGTTCGTTGTCGAGTTGAAAGTGTTCTAAGAACTCTAGTGGTGTCCTGAAATGTTCGCAGGGGGTATCCTGAATACGCTGTCCGTATTGTTTGATGGCAAGCTGAAAGTGTTCTAAGAACACTCGGGGTGTCCTGAAATGTTTGCAAATAAACAAAATGGGGGTGTTCTGAGGACGATGTCCGTATTGTTCGTTGTCAAGTTGAAAGTGTTCTAAGAACACTTGGGGTGTCCTGAAATGTTTGCACATAAACAAAATGGGGGTGTGTTCTAAGAACACACGCGTTGTCCTGAAATGTTAGTAGGGGGTGTCCTGAGGACGCTGTGCCTATTGTTCGTGTTCGAGTTGAAAGTGTTCTAAGAACTCTCGTGGTGTCCTGAAATGTTCGTAGGGGGTGTCCTGAACACGCTGTCCGTATTGTTCGATGGCAAGTTGAAAGTGTTCTAAGAACACTCGGGGTGTCCTGAAATGTTCGCAAATAAACAAAATGGGGATGTTCTGAGGACGCTGTCGGTATTTTTCGTTGTCAAGTTGAAAGTGTTGTAAGAACTCTCGTGGTGTCCTGAAATTTTCGTAGGGGGTCTCCTGAACACGCTGTCCGTATTGTTCGATGGCAAGTTGAAAGTGTTCTAAGAACTCTTGCGTTGTCCTGAAATGTTCGCACATAAACAAAATGGGGCTGTGTTCTAAGAACACACGCGTTGTCCTGAAATGTTCGTAAGAGGTGTCCTGAGGACGCTGTCCATATTGTTCGATGGCAAGTTGAAAGTGTTCTAAGAACTGTCTCGGTGTCCTGAAATGTTCGCAAATAAACAAAATGGGGGTGTGTTCTAAGAACACACGTGTTGTCCTGAAATGTTCGTAGGGGGTGTCCTGAAGACGCTGTCCGTAATTGTTTGTTGTCGAGTTGAAAATGTTCTAAGAACTCTCATGGTGTCCTGAAATGTTCGCAGGGGGTGTCCTGAAGACGCTGTCCGTAATTGTTCGATGGCAAGTGGAAAGTGTTCTAAGAAGTCTTGCGTTGTCCTGAAATGTTCGCACATAAACAAAATGGGGGTGTGTTCTAAGAACACATGCGTTGTCCTGAAATGTTAGTAGGGGGTGTCCTGAGGACACTGTGCGTATTGTTCGTTGTCGAGTTGAAAGTGTTCTAAGAACTCTCGCGGTGTCCTGAAATGTTCGCAAATAAACAAAATGGGGGTGTTCTGAGGACGCTGTCCGTATTGTTCATTGTCAAGTTGAAAGTGTTCTAAGAACTCTTGCGTTGTCCTGAAATGTTCACACATAAACAAAATGGGGGTGTGTTCTAAGAACACATGCGTTGTCCTGAAATGTTAGTAGGGGGTGTCCTGAGGACGCTGTGCCTATTGTTCGTGTTCGAGTTGAAAGTGTTCTAAGAACTCTCGTGGTGTCCTGAAATGTTCGTAGGGGGTGTCCTGAACACGCTGTCCGTATTGTTCGATGGCAAGTTGAAAGTGTTCTAAGAACACTCGGGGTGTCCTGAAATGTTCGCAAATAAACAAAATGGGGGTGTTCTGAGGACGCTGTCCGTATTGTTCGCTGTCAAGTTGAAAGTGTTCTAAGAACACACGCGTTGTCCTGAAATGTTCGTAGTGGGTGTCCTGAGGACGCTGTCCGTATTGTTCGATGGCAAGTTGAAAGTGTTCTAAGAACTGTCTCAGTGTCCTGAAATGTTCGTAAATAAACAAAATGGGGGTGTGTTCTAAGATCTCACCCATTGTCCTGAAATGTTCGTAGTTGGTGTCCTGAAGGCGCTGTCCGTATTGTTCGATGGCAAGTTGAAAGTTTTCTAAGAACTGTCTCAGTGTCCTGAAATGTTCGCAAATAAACAAAATGGGGGTGTGTTCTAAGAACAACGCGTTGTCCTGAAATGTTCGTAGGGGGTGTCCTGAGGACGCTGTCCATATTGTTCGTTGTCGAGTTGAAAGTGTTCTAAGAACTCTAGTGGTGTCCTGAAATGTTCGCAGGGGGTATCCTGAATACGCTGTCCGTATTGTTTGATGGCAAGCTGAAAGTGTTCTAAGAACACTCGGGGTGTCCTGAAATGTTTGCAAATAAACAAAATGGGGGTGTTCTGAGGACGATGTCCGTATTGTTCGTTGTCGAGTTGAAAGTGTTCTAAGAACTCTCGCGGTGTCCTGAAATGTTCGCAAATAAACAAAATGGGGATGTCCTGAGGACGCTGTCCGTATTGTTCGATGGCAAGTTGAAAGTGCTCTAAGAACTCTTGCGTTGTCCTGAAATGTTTGCACATAAACAAAATGGGGGTGTGTTCTAAGATCTCACCCATTGTCCTGAAATGTTCGTAGTTGGTGTCCTGAAGGCGCTGTCCGTATTGTTCGATGGCAAGTTGAAAGTTTTCTAAGAACTGTCTCAGTGTCCTGAAATGTTCGCAAATAAACAAAATGGGGGTGTGTTCTAAGAACAACGCGTTGTCCTGAAATGTTCGTAGGGGGTGTCCTGAGGACGCTGTCCATATTGTTCGTTGTCGAGTTGAAAGTGTTCTAAGAACTCTCGTGGTGTCCTGAAATGTTCGTAGGGGGTGTCCTGAACACGCTGTCCGTATTGTTCGATGGCAAGTTGAAAGTGTTCTAAGAACACTCGGGGTGTCCTGAAATGTTCGCAAATAAACAAAATGGGGGTGTTCTGAGGACGCTGTCGGTATTTTTCGTTGTCAAGTTGAAAGTGTTCTAAGAACTCTCGTGGTGTCCTGAAATTTTCGTAGGGGGTGTCCTGAACACGCTGTCCGTATTGTTCGATGGCAAGTTGAAAGTGTTCTAAGAACTCTTGCGTTGTCCTGAAATGTTCGCACATAAACAAAATGGGGCTGTGTTCTAAGAACACACGCGTTGTCCTGAAATGTTCGTAAGAGGTGTCCTGAGGACGCTGTCCATATTGTTCGATGGCAAGTTGAAAGTGTTCTAAGAACTGTCTCGGTGTCCTGAAATGTTCGCAAATAAACAAAATGGGGGTGTGTTCTAAGAACACACGTGTTGTCCTGAAATGTTCGTAGGGGGTGTCCTGAAGACGCTGTCCGTAATTGTTTGTTGTCGAGTTGAAAATGTTCTAAGAACTCTCATGGTGTCCTGAAATGTTCGCAGGGGGTGTCCTGAAGACGCTGTCCGTAATTGTTCGATGGCAAGTGGAAAGTGTTCTAAGAAGTCTTGCGTTGTCCTGAAATGTTCGCACATAAACAAAATGGGGGTGTGTTCTAAGAACACATGCGTTGTCCTGAAATGTTAGTAGGGGGTGTCCTGAGGACACTGTGCGTATTGTTCGTTATCGAGTTGAAAGTGTTCTAAGAACTCTCGCGGTGTCCTGAAATGTTCGCAAATAAACAAAATGGGGGTGTTCTGAGGACGCTGTCCGTATTGTTCATTGTCAAGTTGAAAGTGTTCTAAGAACTCTTGCGTTGTCCTGAAATGTTCACACATAAACAAAATGGGGGTGTGTTCTAAGAACACATGCGTTGTCCTGAAATGTTAGTAGGGGGTGTCCTGAGGACGCTGTGCCTATTGTTCGTGTTCGAGTTGAAAGTGTTCTAAGAACTCTCGTGGTGTCCTGAAATGTTCGTAGGGGGTGTCCTGAACACGCTGTCCGTATTGTTCGATGGCAAGTTGAAAGTGTTCTAAGAACACTCGGGGTGTCCTGAAATGTTCGCAAATAAACAAAATGGGGGTGTTCTGAGGACGCTGTCCGTATTGTTCGCTGTCAAGTTGAAAGTGTTCTAAGAACACACGCGTTGTCCTGAAATGTTCGTAGGGGGTGTCCTGAGGACGCTGTCCGTATTGTTCGATGGCAAGTTGAAAGTGTTCTAAGAACTGTCTCAGTGTCCTGAAATGTTCGTAAATAAACAAAATGGGGGTGTGTTCTAAGATCTCACCCATTGTCCTGAAATGTTCGTAGTTGGTGTCCTGAAGGCGCTGTCCGTATTGTTCGATGGCAAGTTGAAAGTTTTCTAAGAACTGTCTCAGTGTCCTGAAATGTTCGCAAATAAACAAAATGGGGGTGTGTTCTAAGAACAACGCGTTGTCCTGAAATGTTCGTAGGGGGTGTCCTGAGGACGCTGTCCATATTGTTCGTTGTCGAGTTGAAAGTGTTCTAAGAACTCTAGTGGTGTCCTGAAAAGTTTGCAGGGGGTGTCCTGAAGACACTGTCTGTTATTGTTCGATGGCAAGTCGAAAGTGTTCTAAGAACACTCAGGGTGTCCTGAAATGTTTGCAAATAAACAAAATGGGGGTGGTCTGAAGAGGCTGTCCGTATTGTTCGTTGTCAAGTTGAAAGTGTTGTAAGAACTCTCGCGTTGTCCTGAAATGTTCGCACATAAACAAAATGGGGGTGTGTTCTAAGAACACACGCGTTGTCCTGAAATGTTCGTCGGGGGTGTCCTGAGGACCCTGTCCGTATTGTTCGATGGCAAGTTGAAAGTGTTCTAAGAACTCTCACGTTGTCCTAAAATGTTCGTAGGGGGTCTCCTGAAGACCCTGTCCGTATTGTTCGATGGCAAGTTGAAAGTGTTCTAAGAACTGTCTTGGTGTCCTGAAATGTTCGCAAATAAACAAAATGGGGGTGTGTTCTAAGAACACACACTTTGTCCTGAAATGTTCGTAGGGGGGTGCCCTGAGGACGCTGTCCGTATTGTTCGTTGACGAGTTGAAAGTGTTCTAAGAACTCTCGTGGTATCCTGAAATGTTCGTAGGGGGTGTCCTGAAGACGCTGTACGTATTGTTCGATGGCAAGTCGAAAGTGTTCTAAGAACACTCGGGGTGTCCTGAAATGTTCGCAAATAAACAAAATGGGGGTGTTCTGAGGACGCTGTCCGTATTGTTCGCTGTCAAGTTGAAAGTGTTCTAAGAACACACGCGTTGTCCTGAAATGTTCGTAGGGGGTGTCCTGAGGACGCTGTCCGTATTGTTCGATGGCAAGTTGAAAGTGTTCTAAGAACTGTCTCAGTGTCCTGAAATGTTCGTAAATAAACAAAATGGGGGTGTGTTCTAAGATCTCACCCATTGCCCTGAAATGTTCGTAGTTGGTGTCCTGAAGGCGCTGTCCGTATTGTTCGATGGCAAGTTGAAAGTTTTCTAAGAACTGTCTCAGTGTCCTGAAATGTTCGCAAATAAACAAAATGGGGGTGTGTTCTAAGAACAACGCGTTGTCCTGAAATGTTCGTAGGGGGTGTCCTGAGGACGCTGTCCATATTGTTCGTTGTCGAGTTGAAAGTGTTCTAAGAACTCTAGTGGTGTCCTGAAATGTTCGCAGGGGGTATCCTGAATACGCTGTCCGTATTGTTTGATGGCAAGCTGAAAGTGTTCTAAGAACACTCGGGGTGTCCTGAAATGTTTGCAAATAAACAAAATGGGGGTGTTCTGAGGACGATGTCCGTATTGTTCGTTGTCAAGTTGAAAGTGTTCTAAGAACACTTGGGGTGTCCTGAAATGTTTGCACATAAACAAAATGGGGGTGTGTTCTAAGAACACACGCGTTGTCCTGAAATGTTAGTAGGGGGTGTCCTGAGGACGCTGTGCCTATTGTTCGTGTTCGAGTTGAAAGTGTTCTAAGAACTCTCGTGGTGTCCTGAAATGTTCGTAGGGGGTGTCCTGAACACGCTGTCCGTATTGTTCGATGGCAAGTTGAAAGTGTTCTAAGAACACTCGGGGTGTCCTGAAATGTTCGCAAATAAACAAAATGGGGATGTTCTGAGGACGCTGTCGGTATTTTTCGTTGTCAAGTTGAAAGTGTTGTAAGAACTCTCGTGGTGTCCTGAAATTTTCGTAGGGGGTCTCCTGAACACGCTGTCCGTATTGTTCGATGGCAAGTTGAAAGTGTTCTAAGAACTCTTGCGTTGTCCTGAAATGTTCGCACATAAACAAAATGGGGCTGTGTTCTAAGAACACACGCGTTGTCCTGAAATGTTCGTAAGAGGTGTCCTGAGGACGCTGTCCATATTGTTCGATGGCAAGTTGAAAGTGTTCTAAGAACTGTCTCGGTGTCCTGAAATGTTCGCAAATAAACAAAATGGGGGTGTGTTCTAAGAACACACGTGTTGTCCTGAAATGTTCGTAGGGGGTGTCCTGAAGACGCTGTCCGTAATTGTTTGTTGTCGAGTTGAAAATGTTCTAAGAACTCTCATGGTGTCCTGAAATGTTCGCAGGGGGTGTCCTGAAGACGCTGTCCGTAATTGTTCGATGGCAAGTGGAAAGTGTTCTAAGAAGTCTTGCGTTGTCCTGAAATGTTCGCACATAAACAAAATGGGGGTGTGTTCTAAGAACACATGCGTTGTCCTGAAATGTTAGTAGGGGGTGTCCTGAGGACACTGTGCGTATTGTTCGTTGTCGAGTTGAAAGTGTTCTAAGAACTCTCGCGGTGTCCTGAAATGTTCGCAAATAAACAAAATGGGGGTGTTCTGAGGACGCTGTCCGTATTGTTCATTGTCAAGTTGAAAGTGTTCTAAGAACTCTTGCGTTGTCCTGAAATGTTCACACATAAACAAAATGGGGGTGTGTTCTAAGAACACATGCGTTGTCCTGAAATGTTAGTAGGGGGTGTCCTGAGGACGCTGTGCCTATTGTTCGTGTTCGAGTTGAAAGTGTTCTAAGAACTCTCGTGGTGTCCTGAAATGTTCGTAGGGGGTGTCCTGAACACGCTGTCCGTATTGTTCGATGGCAAGTTGAAAGTGTTCTAAGAACACTCGGGGTGTCCTGAAATGTTCGCAAATAAACAAAATGGGGGTGTTCTGAGGACGCTGTCCGTATTGTTCGCTGTCAAGTTGAAAGTGTTCTAAGAACACACGCGTTGTCCTGAAATGTTCGTAGGGGGTGTCCTGAGGACGCTGTCCGTATTGTTCGATGGCAAGTTGAAAGTGTTCTAAGAACTGTCTCAGTGTCCTGAAATGTTCGTAAATAAACAAAATGGGGGTGTGTTCTAAGATCTCACCCATTGTCCTGAAATGTTCGTAGTTGGTGTCCTGAAGGCGCTGTCCGTATTGTTCGATGGCAAGTTGAAAGTTTTCTAAGAACTGTCTCAGTGTCCTGAAATGTTCGCAAATAAACAAAATGGGGGTGTGTTCTAAGAACAACGCGTTGTCCTGAAATGTTCGTAGGGGGTGTCCTGAGGACGCTGTCCATATTGTTCGTTGTCGAGTTGAAAGTGTTCTAAGAACTCTAGTGGTGTCCTGAAATGTTCGCAGGGGGTATCCTGAATACGCTGTCCGTATTGTTTGATGGCAAGCTGAAAGTGTTCTAAGAACACTCGGGGTGTCCTGAAATGTTTGCAAATAAACAAAATGGGGGTGTTCTGAGGACGATGTCCGTATTGTTCGTTGTCGAGTTGAAAGTGTTCTAAGAACTCTCGCGGTGTCCTGAAATGTTCGCAAATAAACAAAATGGGGATGTCCTGAGGACGCTGTCCGTATTGTTCGATGGCAAGTTGAAAGTGCTCTAAGAACTCTTGCGTTGTCCTGAAATGTTTGCACATAAACAAAATGGGGGTGTGTTCTAAGAACACATGCGTTGTCCTGAAATGTTAGTAGGGGGTGTCCTGAGGACGCTGTGCCTATTGTTCGTGTTCGAGTTGAAAGTGTTCTAAGAACTCTCGTGGTGTCCTGAAATGTTCGTAGGGGGTGTCCTGAACACGCTGTCCGTATTGTTCGATGGCAAGTTGAAAGTGTTCTAAGAACACTCGGGGTGTCCTGAAATGTTCGCAAATAAACAAAATGGGGGTGCTCTGAGGACGCTGTCGGTATTTTTCGTTGTCAAGTTGAAAGTGTTCTAAGAACTCTCGTGGTGTCCTGAAATGTTAGTAGGGGGTGTCCTGAACACGCTGTCCGTATTGTTCGATGGCAAGTTGAAAGTGTTCTAAGAACTCTTGCGTTGTCCTGAAATGTTCGCACATAAACAAAATGGGGCTGTGTTCTAAGAACACACGCGTTGTCCTGAAATGTTCGTAAGAGGTGTCCTGAGGACGCTGTCTTTATTGTTCGATGGCAAGTTGAAAGTGTTCTAAGAACTGTCTCAGTGTCCTGAAATGTTCGCAAATAAACAAAATGGGGGTGTGTTCTAAGAACACACGCGTTGTCCTGAAATGTTCGTAGGAGGTGTCCTGAGGACGCTGTCCGTATTGTTCGTTGTCGAGTTGAAAATGTTCTAAGAACTCTCGTGGTGTCCTGAAATGTTCGCAGGGGGTGTCCTGAAGACGCTGTCCGTAATTGTTCGATGGCAATTTGAAAGTGTTCTAAGAACTCTTGCGTTGTCCTGAAATGTTCGCACATAAACAAAATGGGGGTGTGTTCTAAGAACACATGCGTTGTCCTGAAATGTTAGTAGGGGGTGTCCTGAGGACACCGTGCGTATTGTTCGTTGTCGAGTTGAAAGTGTTCTAAGAACTCTCGGTGTCCTGAAATGTTCGCAAATAAACAAAATGGGGGTGTTCTAAGGACGCTCTCCGTATTGTTCGTTGTCAAGTTGAAAGTGTTCTAAGAACTCTAACGTTGTCCTGAAATGTTTGCACATAAACAAAATGGGGGGGTGTTCTAAGAACACACGCGTTGTCCTGAAATGTTAGTAAGGGGGTGTCCTGAGGGCGCTCTGCGTATTGTTCGTTGTCGAGTTGAAAGTGTTCTAAGAACTCTCGCAGTGTCCTGAAATGTTCGTCGGGGGTGTCCTGAGGACCCTGTCCGTATTGTTCGATGGCAAGTTGAAAGTGTTCTAAGAACTGTCTTGGTGTCCTGAAATGTTCGGAAATAAAACAAATGGGGGTGTGTTCTAAGAACTCACGCGTTGTCCTGAAATGTTCGTAAGGCGTGTCCTGAAGGCGCTGTCTGTATTGTTCGATGGCAAGTTGAAAGTGTTCTAAGAACTGTCGCGTTGTCCTGAAATGCTCGCAAATAAACAAAATGAGGGTGTTCTGGGGACGCTGTCCATGTTGTCCTGTGGCATGTTGAATGTGTTCTAAGAACACTTGGGGTGTCGTGAAATGTTCGCAGATAAACAAAATGGGGGTGTTCTGATGCCGCTGTCCGTATTGTTCGTTGTCAAGTTGAAAGTGTTCTAAGAACTCTCGCATTGTCCTGAAATGTTCGTAGGGGGTGTCCTGAAGACGCTGTCTGTATTGTTCGATGGTAAGTCGAAAGTGTTCTAAGAACTTTCTTGGTGTCCTGAAATGTTCGTAAATAAACAAAATGGGGGTGTGTTCTAAGAACTCACGCGTTGTCCTGAAATTTTCTGAAATGTTCGTAGGGGGTGTCCTGAAGGTGCTGTCCGTATTGTTCGATGGCAAGTTGAAAGTGTTCTAAGAACTGTCTCGGTGTCCTGAAATGTTCGCAAATAAACAAAATGAGGGTGTGTTCTAAGAACACATGCTTTATCCTGAAATGTTCGTAGGGGATGCCCTGAGGACGCTGTCCGTATTGTTCGTTGTCGAGTTGAAAGTGTTCTAAGAACTCTCGTGGTGTCCTGAAATGTTCGCAGGGGTTGTCCTGAAGACGCTGTCCGTATTGTTCGATGGCAAGTCGAAAGTGTTCTAAGAACGCTCAGGGTGTCCTGAAATGTTCCCACATAAACAAAATGGGGGTGTGTTCTAAGAACACACGCGTTGTCCTGAAATGTTAGTAGGGGGTGTCCTGAGGACGCTGTGCGTATTGTTCGTTGTCGAGTTGAAAGTGTTCTAAGAACTCTCGCGGTGTCCTGAAATGTTCATAGGGGGTGTCCTGACGACGCTGTCCGTATTGTTCGTTGTCGAGTTGAAAGTGTTCTAAGGACTCTCGCGGTGTCCTGAAATGTTCGTAGGGGGTGTCCTGAAGACGCTGTCCGTATTGTTCGATGGCAAGTTGAAAGTGTTCTAAGAACTGTCTCGGTGTCCTGAAATGTTCGTAAATAAACAAAATGGGGGTGTGTTCTAAGAACTCACGCGTTGTCCTGAAATGTTCGTAGGGTGTGTCCTGAAGGCGCTGTCCGTATTGTTCGATGGCAAGTTGAAAGTGTTCTAAGAACTGTCTCGGTGTCCTGATATGTTCGCAAATAAACAAAATGGGGGTGTGTTCTAAGAACACATGCGTTGGGCTGAAATGCTCGTAGGGGGTGTCCTGAGGACGCTGTCCGTATTGTTTGTTGTCGAGTTGAAAGTGTTCTAAGAACTCTCGTGGTGTCCTGAAAAGTTTGCAGGGGGTGTCCTGAAGACACTGTCCGTATTGTTCGATGGCAAGTCGAAAGTGTTCTAAGAACACTCAGGGTGTCCTGAAATGTTCGCAAATAAACAAAATGGGGGTGGTCTGAGGAGGCTGTCCGTATTGTTCGTTGTCAAGTTGAAAGTGTTCTAAGAACTCTCGCGTTGTCCTGAAATGTTCGCACATAAACAAAATGGGGGTGTGTTCTAAGAACATACGCGTTGTCCTGAAATGTTCGTCGGGGGTGTCCTGAGGACCCTGTCCATATTGTTCGATGGCAAGTTGAAAGTGTTCTAAGAACTCTCGCGTTGTCCTAAAATGTTTGTAGGGGGTCTCCTGAAGACGCTGTCCGTATTGTTTGATGGCAAGTTGAAAGTGTTCTAAGAACTGTCTTGGTGTCCTGAAATGTTCGCAGGGGGTGTCCTGAAGACGCTGTCCGTATTGTTCGATGGCAAGTCGAAAGTGTTCTAAGAACACTCAGGGTGTCCTGAAATGTTCGCACATAAACAAAATGGGGGTGTGTTCTAAGAACACACGCGTTGTCCTGAAACGTTAGTAGAGGGTGTCCTGATGACGCTGTGCGTATTGTTCGTTGTCGAGTTGAAAGTGTTCTAAGAACTCTCGCGGTGTCCTGAAATGTTCGTAGGGGGTGTCCTGACGACGCTGTCCGTATTGTTCGTTGTCGAGTTGAAAGTGTTCTAAGAACTCTCGCGGTGTCCTGAAATGTTCGTAGGGGGTGTCCTGAAGACGCTGTCCGTATTGTTCGATGGCAAGTTGAAAGTGTTCTAAGAACTGTCTCGGTGTCCTGAAATGTTCGTAAATAAACAAAATGGGGGTGTGTTCTAAGAACTCACGCGTTGTCCTGAAATGTTCGTAGGGGGTGTCCTGAAGGCGCTGTCCATATTGTTCGATGGCAAGTTGAAAGTGTTCTAAGAACTGTCTCGGTGTCCTGAAATGTTCACAAATAAACAAAATGGGGGTGTGTTCTAAGAACATACGCGTTGTCCTGAAATGTTCGTAGGGGGTCTCCAGAAGACGCTGTCCGTATTGTTTGATGGCAAGTTGAAAGTGTTCTAAGAACTGTCTTGGTGTCCTGAAATGTTCGCAGGGGGTGTCCTGAAGACGCTGTCCATATTGTTCGATGGCAAGTCGAAAGTGTTCTAAGAACACTCAGGGTGTCCTGAAATGTTTGCACATAAACAAAATGGGGGTGTGTTCTAAGAACACACGCGTTGTCCTGAAATGTTAGTAGGGGGTGTCCTGAGGACACTGTGCGTATTGTTCGTTGTCGAGTTGAAAGTGTTCTAAGAACTCTCGCGGTGTCCTGAAATGTTCGTAGGGGGTGTCCTGACGACGCTGTCCGTATTGTTCGTTGTCGAGTTGAAAGTGTTCTAAGAACTCTCGCGGTGTCATGAAATGTTCGTAGGGGGTGTCCTGAAGACGCTGTCCGTATTGTTCGATGGCAAGTTGAAAGTGTTCTAAGAACTGTCTTGGTGTCCTGAAATGTTCGTAAATAAACAAAATGGGGGTGTGTTCTAAGAACTCACGCGTTGTCCTGAAATGTTCGTAGGGGGTGTCCTGAAGGCGCTGTACATATTGTTCGATGGCAAGTTGAAAGTGTTCTAGGAACTGTCTCGGTGTCCTGAAATGTTCGTAAATAAACAAAATGGGGGTGTGTTCTGAGAACACATGGGTTGGCCTGAAATGCTCATAGGGGGTGTCCTGAGGACGCTGTCCGTATTGTTTGTTGTCTAGTTGAAAGTGTTCTAAGAACTCTCGTGGTGTACTGAAAAGTTAGCAGGGGGTGTCCTGAAGACACTGTCCGTATTGTTCGATGGCAAGTCGAAAGTGTTCTAAGAACACTCAGGGTGTTCTGAAATGTTCGCAAATAAACAAAATGGGGGTGGTCTGAGGAGGCTGTCCGTATTGTTCGTTGTCATGTTGAAAGTGTTCTAAGAACTCTCGCGTTGTCCTGAAATGTTCGCACATAAACAAAATGGGTGTGTGTTCTAAGAACATACGCGTTGTCCTGAAATGTTCGTCGGGGGTGTCCTGAGGACCCTGTCCATATTGTTCGATGGCAAGTTGAAAGTGTTCTAAGAACTGTCTTGGTGTCCTGAAATGTTCGCAAATAAACAAAATGGGGGTGTGTTCTAAGAACACACAATTTGTCCTGAAATGTTCGTAGGGGGGTGCCCTGAGGACGCTGTCCGTATTGTTCGTTGACGAGTTGAAAGTATTCTAAGAACTCTCGTGGTGTCCTGAAATGTTCGCAGGGGGTGTCCTGAAGACGCTGTCCGTATTGTTCGATGGCAAGTTGAAAGTGTTCTAAGAACTGTCTTGGTGTCCTGAAATGTTCGCAAATAAACAAAATGGGGGTGTGTTCTAAGAACACACAATTTGTCCTGAAATGTTCGTAGGGGGGTGCCCTGAGGACGCTGTCTGTATTGTTCGTTGACGAGTTGAAAGTGTTCTAAGAACTCTCGTGGTGTCCTGAAATGTTCGCAGGGGGTGTCCTGAAGACGCTGTACGTATTGTTCGATGGCAAGTCGAAAGTGTTCTAAGAACACTCAGGGTGTCCTGAAATGTTCGCAAATAAACAAAATGGGGGTGTTCTGAGGACGCTGTCCGTATTGTTCGCTGTCAAGTTGAAAGTGTTCTAAGAACACACGCGTTGTCCTGAAATGTTCGTAGGGGGTGTCCTGAGGACGCTGTCCGTATTGTTCGATGGCAAGTTGAAAGTGTTCTAAGAACTGTCTCAGTGTCCTGAAATGTTCGTAAATAAACAAAATGGGGGTGTGTTCTAAGATCTCACCCGTTGTCCTGAAATGTTCGTAGTTGGTGTCCTGAAGGCGCTGTCCGTATTGTTCGATTGCAAGTTGAAAGTGTTCTAAGAACTGTCTCAGTGTCCTGAAATGTTTGCAAATAAACAAAATGGGGGTGTGTTCTAAGAAGAACGTGTTGTCCTGAAATGTTCGTAGGGGGTGTCCTGAGGACGCTGTCCATATTGTTCGTTGTCGAGTTGAAAGTGTTCTAAGAACTGTCTCAGTGTCCTGAAATGTTCGTAAATAAACAAAATGGGGGTGTGTTCTAAGATCTCACCCGTTGTCCTGAAATGTTCGTAGTTGGTGTCCTGAAGGCGCTGTCCGTATTGTTCGATGGCAAGTTGAAAGTGTTCTAAGAACTGTCTCAGTGTCCTGAAATGTTCAAAAATAAACAAAATGGGGGTGTGTTCTAAGAAGAACGCGTTGTCCTGAAATGTTCGTAGGGGGTGTCCTGAGGACGCTGTCCATATTGTTTGTTGTCGAGTTGAAAGTGTTCTAAGAACTCTAGTGGTGTCGTGAAATGTTCGCAGGGGGTATCCTGAAGACGCTGTCCGTATTGTTCGATGGCAAGTCGAAAGTGTTCTAAGAAAACTCGGGGTGTCCTGAAATGTTTGCAAATAAACAAAATGGGGGTGTTCTGAGGACGATGTCCGTATTGTTCGTTGTCAAGTTGAAAGTGTTCTAAGAACACTTGGGGTGTCCTGAAATGTTACCAAATAAACAAAATGGGGATGTCCTGAGGACGCTGTCCGTATTGTTCGATGGCAAGTTCAAAGTGTTCTAAGAACTCTCGCGTTGTCCTGAAATGTTCGCACATGAACAAAACGGGGGTGTGTTCTAAGAACACACGCGTTGTCCTGAAATGTTAGTAGGGGGTGTCCTGAGGGCGCTGTGCCTATTGTTCGTGTTCGAGTTGAAAGTGTTCTAAGAACTCTCAGGGTGTCCTGAAATGTTCGCAAATAAACAAAATGGGGGTGGTCTGAGGAGGCTGTCCGTATTGTTCGTTGTCAAGTTGAAAGTGTTCTAAGAACTCTCGCGTTGTTCTGAAATGTTCGCACAAACAAAATGGGGGTGTGTTCTAAGAACACACGCATTGTCCTGAAATGTTCGTCGGGGGTGTCCTGAGGACCCTGTCCATATTGTTCGATGGCAAGTTGAAAGTGTTCTAAGAACTCTCGCTTTGTCCTAAAATGTTCGTAGGGGGTCTCCTGAAGACGCTGTCCGTATTGTTTGATGGCAAGTTGAAAGTGTTCTAAGAACTGTCTTGGGGTCCTGAAATGTTCGCAGGGGGTGTCCTGAAGACGCTGTCCGTATTGTTCGATGGCAAGTCGAAAGTGTTCTAAGAACACTCAGGGTGTCCTGAAATGTTCGCACATAAACAAAATGGGGGTGTGTTCTAAGAACACACGCGTTGTCCTGAAATGTTAGTAGGGGGTGTCCTGAGGACGCTGTGCGTATTGTTCGTTGTCGAGTTGAAAGTGTTCTAAGAACTCTCGCGGTGTCCTGAAATGTTCGTAGGGGGTGTCCTGACGACGCTGTCCGTATTGTTCGTTGTCGAGTTGAAAGGGTTCTAAGAACTCTCGCGGTGTCCTGAAATGTTCGTAGGGGGTGTCCTGAAGACGCTGTCCGTATTGTTCGATGGCAAGTTGAAAGTGTTCTAAGAACTGTCTCGGTGTCCTGAAATGTTCGTAAATAAACAAAATGGGGTGTGTTCTAAGAACTCACGCGTTGTCCTGAAATGTTCGTAGGGGGTGTCCTGAAGGCGCTGTCCGTATTGTTCGATGGCAAGTTGAAAGTGTTCTAAGAACTGTCTCGGTGTCCTGAAATGTTCGCAAATAAACAAAATGGGTGTGTGTTCTAAGAACACATGCGTTGGGCTGAAATGCTCGTAGGGGGTGTCCTGAGGACGCTGTCCGTATTGTTTGTTGTCGAGTTGAAAGTGTTCTAAGAACTCTCGTGGTGTCCTGAAAAGTTTGCAGGGGGTGTCCTGAAGACACTATCCGTATTGTTCGTGTTCGAGTTGAAAGTGTTCTAAGAACTCTCAGGGTGTCCTGAAATGTTCGCAAATAAACAAAATGGGGGTGGTCTGAGGAGGCTGTCCGTATTGTTCGTTGTCAAGTTGAAAGTGTTCTAAGAACTCTCGCGTTGTCCTGAAATGTTCGCACAAACAAAATGGGGGTGTGTTCTAAGAACACACGCGTTGTCCTGAAATGTTCGTCGGGGGTGTCCTGAGGACCCTGTCCATATTGTTCGATGGCAAGTTGAAAGTGTTCTAAGAACTCTCGCGTTGTCCTAAAATGTTCGTAGGGGGTCTCCAGAAGACGCTGTCCGTATTGTTTGATGGCAAGTTGAAAGTGTTCTAAGAACTGTCTTGGTGTCCTGAAATGTTCGCAGGGGGTGTCCTGAAGACGCTGTCCGTATTGTTCGATGGCAAGTCGAAAGTGTTCTAAGAACACTCAGGGTGTCCTGAAATGTTCGCACATAAACAAAATGGGGGTGTGTTCTAAGAACACACGCGTTGTCCTGAAATGTTAGTAGGGGGTGTCCTGAGGACGCTGTGCGTATTGTTCGTTGTCGAGTTGAAAGTGTTCTAAGAACTCTCGCGGTGTCCTGAAATGTTCGTAGGGGGTGTCCTGACGACGCTGTCCGTATTGTTCGTTGTCGAGTTGAAAGTGTTCTGAGAACTCTCGCGGTGTCCTGAAATGTTCGTAGGGGGTGTCCTGAAGACGCTGTCCGTATTGTTCGATGGCAAGTTGAAAGTGTTCTAAGAACTGTCTTGGTGTCCTGAAATGTTCGTAAATAAACAAAATGGGGGTGTGTTCTAAGAACTCACGCGTTGTCCTGAAATGTTCGTAGGGGGTGTCCTGAAGGCGCTGTCCATATTGTTCGATGGCAAGTTGAAAGTGTTCTAGGAACTGTCTCGGTGTCCTGAAATGTTCGTAAATAAACAAAATGGGGGTGTGTTCTAAGAACTCACGCGTTGTCCTGAAATGTTTGTAGGGGGTGTCCTAAAGGCGCTGTCCATATTGTTCGATGGCAAGTTGAAAGTGTTCTAAGAACTGTCTCGGTGTCCTGAAATGTTCACAAATAAACAAAATGGGGGTGTGTTCTAAGAACACATGCGTTGGCCTGAAATGCTCATAGGGGGTGTCCTGAGGACGCTGTCCGTATTGTTTGTTGTCGAGTTGAAAGTGTTCTAAGAACTCTCGTGGTGTACTGAAAAGTTAGCAGGGGGTGTCCTGAAGACACTGTCCGTATTGTTCGATGGCAAGTCGAAAGTGTTCTAAGAACACTCAGGGTGTCCTGAAATGTTCGCAAATAAACAAAATGGGGGTGGTCTGAGGAGGCTGTCCGTATTGTTCGTTGTCAAGTTGAAAGTGTTCTAAGAACTCTCGCGTTGTCCTGAAATGTTCGCACATAAACAAAATGGGGGTGTGTTCTAAGAACATACGCGTTGTCCTGAAATGTTCGTCGGGGGTGTCCTGAGGACCCTGTCCATATTGTTCGATGGCAAGTTGAAAGTGTTCTAAGAACTCTCGCGTTGTCCTAAAATGTTCGTAGGGGGTCTCCTGAAGACGCTGTCCGTATTGTTCGATGGCAAGTTGAAAGTGTTCTAAGAACTGTCTTGGTGTCCTGAAATGTTCGCAAATAAACAAAATGGGGGTGTGTTCTAAGAACACACAATTTGTCCTGAAATGTTCGTAGGGGGGTGCCCTGAGGACGCTGTCCGTATTGTTCGTTGACGAGTTGAAAGTGTTCTAAGAACTCTCGTGGTGTCCTGAAATGTTCGCAGGGGGTGTCCTGAAGACGCTGTCCGTATTGTTTGATGGCAAGTTGAAAGTGTTCTAAGAACTGTCTTGGTGTCCTGAAATGTTCGCAAATAAACAAAATGGGGGTGTGTTCTAAGAAGAACGCGTTGTCCTGAAATGTTCGTAGGGGGTGTCCTGAGGACGCTGTCCATATTGTTTGTTGTCGAGTTGAAAGTGTTCTAAGAACTCTAGTGGTGTCCTGAAATGTTCGCAGGGGGTATCCTGAAGACGCTGTCCGTATTGTTCGATGGCAAGTCGAAAGTGTTCTAAGAAAACTCGGGGTGTCCTGAAATGTTTGCAAATAAACAAAATGGGGGTGTTCTGAGGACGATGTCCGTATTGTTCGTTGTCAAGTTGAAAGTGTTCTAAGAACACTTGGGGTGTCCTGAAATGTTCGCAAATAAACAAAATGGGGATGTCCTGAGGACGCTCTCCGTATTGTTCGATGGCAAGTTCAAAGTGTTCTAAGAACTCTCGCGTTGTCCTGAAATGTTCGCACATAAACAAAATGGGGGTGTGTTCTAAGAACACACGCGTTGTCCTGAAATGTTAGTAGGGGGTGTCCTGAGGACGCTGTGCCTATTGTTCGTGTTCGAGTTGAAAGTGTTCTAAGAACTCTTGTGGTGTCCTGAAATGTTCGTAGGGGGTGTCCTGAACACGCTGTCCGTATTGTTCGATGGCAATTTGAAAGTGTTCTAAGAACACTCGGGGTGTCCTGAAATGTTCGCAAATAAACAAAATGGGGGTGTTCTGAGGACGCTGTCGGTATTTTTCGTTGTCAAGTTGAAAGTGTTCTAAGAACTCTCGTGGTGTCCTGAAATGTTCGTAGGGGGTGTCCTGAACACGCTGTCCATATTGTTCGATGGCAAGTTGAAAGTGTTCTAAGAACTCTTGCATTGTCCTGAAATGTTCGCAGATAAACAAAATGGGGCTGTGTTCTAAGAACACACGCGTTGTCCTGAAATGTTCGTAAGAGGTGTCCTGAGGACGCTGTCCGTTTTGTTCGATGGCAAGTTGAAAGTGTTCTAAGAACTGTCTTGGTGTCCTGAAATGTTCGCAAATAAACAAAATGGGGGTGTGTTCTAAGAACACACGCGTTGTCCTGAAATGTTCGTAGGGGGTGTCCTGAGGACGCTGTCCGTATTGTTCGTTGTCGAGTTGAAAATGTTCTAAGAACTCTCGTGGTGTCCTGAAATGTTTGCAGGGGGTGTCCTGAAGACGCTGTCCATATTGTTCGATGGCAAGTGGAAAGTGTTCTAAGAACTCTCTCGTTGTCCTAAAATGTTCGTAGGGGGTCTCCTGAAGACGCTGTCCGTATTGTTCGATGGCAAGTTGAAAGTGTTCTAAGAACTGTCTTGGTGTCCTGAAATGTTCGGAAATAAAACAAATGGGGGTGTGTTCTAAGAACTCACGCGTTGTCCTGAAATGTTCGTAGGGGGTGTCCTGAGGACGCTGTCCGTATTGTTCGATGGCAAGTTGAAAGTGTTCTAAGAACTGTCTCAGTGTCCTGAAATGTTCGTAAATAAACAAAATGGGGGTGTGTTCTAAGATCTCCCCCGTTGTCCTGAAATGTTCGTAGTTGGTGTCCTGAAGGCGCTGTCCGTATTGTTCGATGGCAAGTTGAAAGTGTTCTAAGAACTGTCTCAGTGTCCTGAAATGTTCGCAAATAAACAAAATGGGGGTGTGTTCTAAGAAGAACGCGTTGTCCTGAAATGTTCGTAGGGGGTGTCCTGAGGACGCTGTCCATATTGTTTGTTGTCGAGTTGAAAGTGTTCTAAGAACTCTAGTGGTGTCGTGAAATGTTCGCAGGGTGTATCCTGAAGACGCTGTCCGTATTGTTCGATGGCAAGTCGAAAGTGTTCTAAGAAAACTCGGGGTGTCCTGAAATGTTTGCAAATAAACAAAATGGGGGTGTTCTGAGGACGATGTCCGTATTGTTCGTTGTCAAGTTGAAAGTGTTCTAAGAACACTTGGGGTGTCCTGAAATGTTAGCAAATAAACAAAATGGGGATGTCCTGAGGACGCTGTCCGTATTGTTCGATGGCAAGTTCAAAGTGTTCTAAGAACTCTCGCATTGTCCTGAAATGTTCGCACATGAACAAAACGGGGGTGTGTTCTAAGAACACACGCGTTGTCCTGAAATGTTAGTAGGGGGTGTCCTGAGGGCGCTGTGCCTATTGTTCGTGTTCGAGTTGAAAGTGTTCTAAGAACTCTCAGGGTGTCCTGAAATGTTCGCAAATAAACAAAATGGGGGTGGTCTGAGGAGGCTGTCCGTATTGTTCGTTGTCAAGTTGAAAGTGTTCTAAGAACTCTCGCGTTGTCCTGAAATGTTCGCACAAACAAAATGGGGGTGTGTTCTAAGAACACACGCGTTGTCCTGAAATGTTCGTCGGGGGTGTCCTGAGGACCCTGTCCATATTGTTCGATGGCAAGTTGAAAGTGTTCTAAGAACTCTCGCGTTGTCCTAAAATGTTCGTAGGGGGTCTCCTGAAGACGCTGTCCGTATTGTTTGATGGCAAGTTGAAAGTGTTCTAAGAACTGTCTTGGGGTCCTGAAATGTTCGCAGGGGGTGTCCTGAAGACGCTGTCCGTATTGTTCGATGGCAAGTCGAAAGTGTTCTAAGAACACTCAGGGTGTCCTGAAATGTTCGCACATAAACAAAATGGGGGTGTGTTCTAAGAACACACGCGTTGTCCTGAAATGTTAGTAGGGGGTGTCCTGAGGACGCTGTGCGTATTGTTCGTTGTCGAGTTGAAAGTGTTCTAAGAACTCTCGCGGTGTCCTGAAATGTTCGTAGGGGGTGTCCTGACGACGCTGTCCGTATTGTTCGTTGTCGAGTTGAAAGGGTTCTAAGAACTCTCGCGGTGTCCTGAAATGTTCGTAGGGGGTGTCCTGAAGACGCTGTCCGTATTGTTCGATGGCAAGTTGAAAGTGTTCTAAGAACTGTCTCGGTGTCCTGAAATGTTCGTAAATAAACAAAATGGGGTGTGTTCTAAGAACTCACGCGTTGTCCTGAAATGTTCGTAGGGGGTGTCCTGAAGGCGCTGTCCGTATTGTTCGATGGCAAGTTGAAAGTGTTCTAAGAACTGTCTCGGTGTCCTGAAATGTTCGCAAATAAACAAAATGGGTGTGTGTTCTAAGAACACATGCGTTGGGCTGAAATGCTCGTAGGGGGTGTCCTGAGGACGCTGTCCGTATTGTTTGTTGTCGAGTTGAAAGTGTTCTAAGAACTCTCGTGGTGTCCTGAAAAGTTTGCAGGGGGTGTCCTGAAGACACTATCCGTATTGTTCGTGTTCGAGTTGAAAGTGTTCTAAGAACTCTCAGGGTGTCCTGAAATGTTCGCAAATAAACAAAATGGGGGTGGTCTGAGGAGGCTGTCCGTATTGTTCGTTGTCAAGTTGAAAGTGTTCTAAGAACTCTCGCGTTGTCCTGAAATGTTCGCACAAACAAAATGGGGGTGTGTTCTAAGAACACACGCGTTGTCCTGAAATGTTCGTCGGGGGTGTCCTGAGGACCCTGTCCATATTGTTCGATGGCAAGTTGAAAGTGTTCTAAGAACTCTCGCGTTGTCCTAAAATGTTCGTAGGGGGTCTCCAGAAGACGCTGTCCGTATTGTTTGATGGCAAGTTGAAAGTGTTCTAAGAACTGTCTTGGTGTCCTGAAATGTTCGCAGGGGGTGTCCTGAAGACGCTGTCCGTATTGTTCGATGGCAAGTCGAAAGTGTTCTAAGAACACTCAGGGTGTCCTGAAATGTTCGCACATAAACAAAATGGGGGTGTGTTCTAAGAACACACGCGTTGTCCTGAAATGTTAGTAGGGGGTGTCCTGAGGACGCTGTGCGTATTGTTCGTTGTCGAGTTGAAAGTGTTCTAAGAACTCTCGCGGTGTCCTGAAATGTTCGTAGGGGGTGTCCTGACGACGCTGTCCGTATTGTTCGTTGTCGAGTTGAAAGTGTTCTGAGAACTCTCGCGGTGTCCTGAAATGTTCGTAGGGGGTGTCCTGAAGACGCTGTCCGTATTGTTCGATGGCAAGTTGAAAGTGTTCTAAGAACTGTCTTGGTGTCCTGAAATGTTCGTAAATAAACAAAATGGGGGTGTGTTCTAAGAACTCACGCGTTGTCCTGAAATGTTCGTAGGGGGTGTCCTGATGGCGCTGTCCATATTGTTCGATGGCAAGTTGAAAGTGTTCTAGGAACTGTCTCGGTGTCCTGAAATGTTCGTAAATAAACAAAATGGGGGTGTGTTCTAAGAACTCACACGTTGTCCTGAAATGTTTGTAGGGGGTGTCCTAAAGGCGCTGTCCATATTGTTCGATGGCAAGTTGAAAGTGTTCTAAGAACTGTCTCGGTGTCCTGAAATGTTCACAAATAAACAAAATGGGGGTGTGTTCTAAGAACACATGCTTTGGCCTGAAATGCTCATAGGGGGTGTCCTGAGGACGCTGTCCGTATTGTTTGTTGTCGAGTTGAAAGTGTTCTAAGAACTCTCGTGGTGTACTGAAAAGTTAGCAGGGGGTGTCCTGAAGACACTGTCCGTATTGTTCGATGGCAAGTCGAAAGTGTTCTAAGAACACTCAGGGTGTCCTGAAATGTTCGCAAATAAACAAAATGGGGGTGGTCTGAGGAGGCTGTCCGTATTGTTCGTTGTCAAGTTGAAAGTGTTCTAAGAACTCTCGCGTTGTCCTGAAATGTTCGCACATAAACAAAATGGGGGTGTGTTCTAAGAACATACGCGTTGTCCTGAAATGTTCGTCGGGGGTGTCCTGAGGACCCTGTCCATATTGTTCGATGGCAAGTTGAAAGTGTTCTAAGAACTCTCGCGTTGTCCTAAAATGTTCGTAGGGGGTCTCCTGAAGACGCTGTCCGTATTGTTCGATGGCAAGTTGAAAGTGTTCTAAGAACTGTCTTGGTGTCCTGAAATGTTCGCAAATAAACAAAATGGGGGTGTGTTCTAAGAACACACAATTTGTCCTGAAATGTTCGTAGGGGGGTGCCCTGAGGACGCTGTCCGTATTGTTCGTTGACGAGTTGAAAGTGTTCTAAGAACTCTTGTGGTGTCCTGAAATGTTCGCAGGGGGTGTCCTGAAGACGCTGTCCGTATTGTTTGATGGCAAGTTGAAAGTGTTCTAAGAACTGTCTTGGTGTCCTGAAATGTTCGCAAATAAACAAAATGGGGGTGTGTTCTAAGAAGAACGCGTTGTCCTGAAATGTTCGTAGGGGGTGTCCTGAGGACGCTGTCCATATTGTTTGTTGTCGAGTTGAAAGTGTTCTAAGAACTCTAGTGGTGTCCTGAAATGTTCGCAGGGGGTATCCTGAAGACGCTGTCCGTATTGTTCAATGGCAAGTCGAAAGTGTTCTAAGAAAACTCGGGGTGTCCTGAAATGTTTGCAAATAAACAAAATGGGGGTGTTCTGAGGACGATGTCCGTATTGTTCGTTGTCAAGTTGAAAGTGTTGTAAGAACACTTGGGGTGTCCTGAAATGTTCGCAAATAAACAAAATGGGGATGTCCTGAGGACGCTCTCCGTATTGTTCGATGGCAAGTTCAAAGTGTTCTAGGAACTCTCGCGTTGTCCTGAAATGTTCGCACATAAACAAAATGGGGGTGTGTTCTAAGAACACACGCGTTGTCCTGAAATGTTAGTAGGGGGTGTCCTGAGGACGCTGTGCCTATTGTTCGTGTTCGAGTTGAAAGTGTTCTAAGAACTCTTGTGGTGTCCTGAAATGTTCGTAGGGGGTGTCCTGAACACGCTGTCCGTATTGTTCGATGGCAATTTGAAAGTGTTCTAAGAACACTCGGGGTGTCCTGAAATGTTCGCAAATAAACAAAATGGGGGTGTTCTGAGGACGCTGTCGGTATTTTTCGTTGTCAAGTTGAAAGTGTTCTAAGAACTCTCGTGGTGTCCTGAAATGTTCGTAGGGGGTGTCCTGAACACGCTGTCCGTATTGTTCGATGGCAAGTTGAAAGTGTTCTAAGAACTCTTGCATTGTCCTGAAATGTTCGCAGATAAACAAAATGGGGCTGTTTTCTAAGAACACACGCGTTGTCCTGAAATGTTCGTAAGAGGTGTCCTGAGGACGCTGTCCGTTTTGTTCGATGGCAAGTTGAAAGTGTTCTAAGAACTGTCTTGGTGTCCTGAAATGTTCGCAAATAAACAAAATGGGGGTGTGTTCTAAGAACACACGCGTTGTCCTGAAATGTTCGTAGGGGGTGTCCTGAGGACGCTGTCCGTATTGTTCGTTGTCGAGTTGAAAATGTTCTAAGAACTCTCGTGGTGTCCTGAAATGTTTGCAGGGGGTGTCCTGAAGACGCTGTCCATATTGTTCGATGGCAAGTGGAAAGTGTTCTAAGAACTCTCTCGTTGTCCTAAAATGTTCGTAGGGGGTCTCCTGAAGACGCTGTCCGTATTGTTCGATGGCAAGTTGAAAGTGTTCTAAGAACTGTCTTGGTGTCCTGAAATGTTCGGAAATAAAACAAATGGGGGTGTGTTCTAAGAACTCACGCGTTGTCCTGAAATGTTCGTAGGGGGTGTCCTGAGGACGCTGTCCGTATTGTTTGATGGCAAGTTGAAAGTGTTCTAAGAACTGTCTCAGTGTCCTGAAATGTTCGTAAATAAACAAAATGGGGGTGTGTTCTAAGATCTCCCCCGTTGTCCTGAAATGTTCGTAGTTGGTGTCCTGAAGGCGCTGTCCGTATTGTTCGATGGCAAGTTGAAAGTGTTCTAAGAACTGTCTCAGTGTCCTGAAATATTTGCAAATAAACAAAATGGGGGTGTGTTCTAAGAAGAACGCGTTGTCCTGAAATGTTCGTAGGGGGTGTCCTGAGGACGCTGTCCATATTGTTCGTTGTCGAGTTGAAAGTGTTCTAAGAACTGTCTCAGTGTCCTGAAATGTTCGTAAATAAACAAAATGGGGGTGTGTTCTAAGATCTCACCCGTTGTCCTGAAATGTTCGTAGTTGGTGTCCTGAAGGCGCTGTCCGTATTGTTCGATGGCAAGTTGAAAGTGTTCTAAGAACTGTCTCAGTGTCCTGAAATGTTTGCAAATAAACAAAATGGGGGTGTGTTCTAAGAAGAAGGCGTTGTCCTGAAATGTTCGTAGGGGGTGTCCTGAGGACGCTGTCCATATTGTTCGTTGTCGAGTTGAAAGTGTTCTAAGAACTCTAGTGGTGTTGTGAAATGTTCGCAGGGGGTATCCTGAAGACGCTGTCCGTATTGTTCGATGGCAAGTCGAAAGTGTTCTAAGAAAACTCGGGGTGTCCTGAAATGTTTGCAAATAAACAAAATGGGGGTGTTCTGAGGACGATGTCCGTATTGTTTGTTGTCAAGTTGAAAGTGTTCTTAGAACACTTGGGGTGTCCTGAAATGTTCGCAAATAAACAAAATGGGGATGTCCTGAGGACGCTGTCCGTATTGTTCGATGGCAAGTTCAAAGTGTTCTAAGAACTCTCGCGTTGTCCTGAAATGTTCGCACATAAACAAAATGGGGGTGTGTTCTAAGAACACACGCGTTGTCCTGAAATGTTAGTAGGGGGTGTCCTGAGGACGCTGTGCCTATTGTTCGTGTTCGAGTTGAAAGTGTTCTAAGAACTCTTGTGGTGTCCTGAAATGTTCGTAGGGGGTGTCCTGAACACGCTGTCCGTATTGTTCGATGGCAATTTGAAAGTGTTCTAAGAACACTCGGGGTGTCCTGAAATGTTCGCAAATAAACAAAATGGGGGTGTTCTGAGGACGCTGTCGGTATTTTTCGTTGTCAAGTTGAAAGTGTTCTAAGAACTCTCGTGGTGTCCTGAAATGTTCGTAGGGGGTGTCCTGAACACGCTGTCCGTATTGTTCGATGGCAAGTTGAAAGTGTTCTAAGAACTCTTGCGTTGTCCTGAAATGTTCGCACATAAACAAAATGGGGCTGTGTTCTAAGAACACACGCGTTGTCCTGAAATGTTCGTAAGAGGTGTCCTGAGGACGCTGTCTGTTTTGTTCGATGGCAAGTTGAAAGTGTTCTAAGAACTGTCTTGGTGTCCTGAAATGTTCGCAAATAAACAAAATGGGGGTGTGTTCTAAGAACACACGCGTTGTCCTGAAATGTTCGTAGGGGGTGCCCTGAGGACGCTGTCCGTATTGTTCGTTGTCGAGTTGAAAATGTTCTAAGAACTCTCGTAGTGTCCTGAAATGTTCGCAGGGGGTGTCCTGAAGACGCTGTCCATATTGTTCGATGGCAAGTGGAAAGTGTTCTAAGAACTCTCTCGTTGTCCTAAAATGTTCGTAGGGGGTCTCCTGAAGACGCTGTCCGTATTGTTCGATGGCAAGTTGAAAGTGTTCTAAGAACTGTCTTGGTGTCCTGAAATGTTCGGAAATAAAACAAATGGGGGTGTGTTCTAAGAACTCACGCGTTGTCCTGAAATGTTAGCACATAAACAAAATGGGGGTGTGTTCTAAGAACACATGCGTTGTCCTGAAATATTAGTAGGGGGTTTCCTGAGGACACTGTGCGTATTGTTCGTTGTCGAGTTGAAAGTGTTCTAAGAACTCTCGCGGTGTCCTGAAATGTTCGTAGGGGGTGTCCTGACGACGCTGTCCGTATTGTTCGTTGTCGAGTTGAAAGTGTTCTGAGAACTCTCGCGGTGTCCTGAAATGTTCGTAGGGGGTGTCCTGAAGACGCTGTCCGTATTGTTCGATGGCAAGTTGAAAGTGTTCTAAGAACTGTCTTGGTGTCCTGAAATGTTCGTAAATAAACAAAATGGGGGTGTGTTCTAAGAACTCACGCGTTGTCCTGAAATGTTCGTAGGGGGTGTCCTGAAGGCGCTGTCCATATTGTTCGATGGCAAGTTGAAAGTGTTCTAGGAACTGTCTCGGTGTCCTGAAATGTTCGTAAATAAACAAAATGGGGGTGTGTTCTAAGAACTCACGCGTTGTCCTGAAATGTTTGTAGGGGGTGTCCTAAAGGCGCTGTCCATATTGTTCGATGGCAAGTTGAAAGTGTTCTAAGAACTGTCTCGGTGTCCTGAAATGTTCACAAATAAACAAAATGGGGGTGTGTTCTAAGAACACATGCGTTGGCCTGAAATGCTCATAGGGGGTGTCCTGAGGACGCTGTCCGTATTGTTTGTTGTCGAGTTGAAAGTGTTCTAAGAACTCTCGTGGTGTACTGAAAAGTTAGCAGGGGGTGTCCTGAAGACACTGTCCGTATTGTTCGATGGCAAGTCGAAAGTGTTCTAAGAACACTCAGGGTGTCCTGAAATGTTCGCAAATAAACAAAATGGGGGTGGTCTGAGGAGGCTGTCCGTATTGTTCGTTGTCAAGTTGAAAGTGTTCTAAGAACTCTCGCGTTGTCCTGAAATGTTCGCACATAAACAAAATGGGGGTGTGTTCTAAGAACATACGCGTTGTCCTGAAATGTTCGTCGGGGGTGTCCTGAGGACCCTGTCCATATTGTTCGATGGCAAGTTGAAAGTGTTCTAAGAACTCTCGCGTTGTCCTAAAATGTTCGTAGGGGGTCTCCTGAAGACGCTGTCCGTATTGTTCGATGGCAAGTTGAAAGTGTTCTAAGAACTGTCTTGGTGTCCTGAAATGTTCGCAAATAAACAAAATGGGGGTGTGTTCTAAGAACACACAATTTGTCCTGAAATGTTCGTAGGGGGGTGCCCTGAGGACGCTGTCCGTATTGTTCGTTGACGAGTTGAAAGTGTTCTAAGAACTCTCGTGGTGTCCTGAAATGTTCGCAGGGGGTGTCCTGAAGACGCTGTCCGTATTGTTTGATGGCAAGTTGAAAGTGTTCTAAGAACTGTCTTGGTGTCCTGAAATGTTCGCAAATAAACAAAATGGGGGTGTGTTCTAAGAAGAACGCGTTGTCCTGAAATGTTCGTAGGGGGTGTCCTGAGGACGCTGTCCATATTGTTTGTTGTCGAGTTGAAAGTGTTCTAAGAACTCTAGTGGTGTCCTGAAATGTTCGCAGGGGGTATCCTGAAGACGCTGTCCGTATTGTTCGATGGCAAGTCGAAAGTGTTCTAAGAAAACTCGGGGTGTCCTGAAATGTTTGCAAATAAACAAAATGGGGGTGTTCTGAGGACGATGTCCGTATTGTTCGTTGTCAAGTTGAAAGTGTTCTAAGAACACTTGGGGTGTCCTGAAATGTTCGCAAATAAACAAAATGGGGATGTCCTGAGGACGCTCTCCGTATTGTTCGATGGCAAGTTCAAAGTGTTCTAAGAACTCTCGCGTTGTCCTGAAATGTTCGCACATAAACAAAATGGGGGTGTGTTCTAAGAACACACGCGTTGTCCTGAAATGTTAGTAGGGGGTGTCCTGAGGACGCTGTGCCTATTGTTCGTGTTCGAGTTGAAAGTGTTCTAAGAACTCTTGTGGTGTCCTGAAATGTTCGTAGGGGGTGTCCTGAACACGCTGTCCGTATTGTTCGATGGCAATTTGAAAGTGTTCTAAGAACACTCGGGGTGTCCTGAAATGTTCGCAAATAAACAAAATGGGGGTGTTCTGAGGACGCTGTCGGTATTTTTCGTTGTCAAGTTGAAAGTGTTCTAAGAACTCTCGTGGTGTCCTGAAATGTTCGTAGGGGGTGTCCTGAACACGCTGTCCATATTGTTCGATGGCAAGTTGAAAGTGTTCTAAGAACTCTTGCATTGTCCTGAAATGTTCGCAGATAAACAAAATGGGGCTGTGTTCTAAGAACACACGCGTTGTCCTGAAATGTTCGTAAGAGGTGTCCTGAGGACGCTGTCCGTTTTGTTCGATGGCAAGTTGAAAGTGTTCTAAGAACTGTCTTGGTGTCCTGAAATGTTCGCAAATAAACAAAATGGGGGTGTGTTCTAAGAACACACGCGTTGTCCTGAAATGTTCGTAGGGGGTGTCCTGAGGACGCTGTCCGTATTGTTCGTTGTCGAGTTGAAAATGTTCTAAGAACTCTCGTGGTGTCCTGAAATGTTTGCAGGGGGTGTCCTGAAGACGCTGTCCATATTGTTCGATGGCAAGTGGAAAGTGTTCTAAGAACTCTCTCGTTGTCCTAAAATGTTCGTAGGGGGTCTCCTGAAGACGCTGTCCGTATTGTTCGATGGCAAGTTGAAAGTGTTCTAAGAACTGTCTTGGTGTCCTGAAATGTTCGGAAATAAAACAAATGGGGGTGTGTTCTAAGAACTCACGCGTTGTCCTGAAATGTTCGTAGGGGGTGTCCTGAGGACGCTGTCCGTATTGTTCGATGGCAAGTTGAAAGTGTTCTAAGAACTGTCTCAGTGTCCTGAAATGTTCGTAAATAAACAAAATGGGGGTGTGTTCTAAGATCTCCCCCGTTGTCCTGAAATGTTCGTAGTTGGTGTCCTGAAGGCGCTGTCCGTATTGTTCGATGGCAAGTTGAAAGTGTTCTAAGAACTGTCTCAGTGTCCTGAAATGTTCGCAAATAAACAAAATGGGGGTGTGTTCTAAGAAGAACGCGTTGTCCTGAAATGTTCGTAGGGGGTGTCCTGAGGACGCTGTCCATATTGTTTGTTGTCGAGTTGAAAGTGTTCTAAGAACTCTAGTGGTGTCGTGAAATGTTCGCAGGGTGTATCCTGAAGACGCTGTCCGTATTGTTCGATGGCAAGTCGAAAGTGTTCTAAGAAAACTCGGGGTGTCCTGAAATGTTTGCAAATAAACAAAATGGGGGTGTTCTGAGGACGATGTCCGTATTGTTCGTTGTCAAGTTGAAAGTGTTCTAAGAACACTTGGGGTGTCCTGAAATGTTAGCAAATAAACAAAATGGGGATGTCCTGAGGACGCTGTCCGTATTGTTCGATGGCAAGTTCAAAGTGTTCTAAGAACTCTCGCGTTGTCCTGAAATGTTCGCACATGAACAAAACGGGGGTGTGTTCTAAGAACACACGCGTTGTCCTGAAATGTTAGTAGGGGGTGTCCTGAGGGCGCTGTGCCTATTGTTCGTGTTCGAGTTGAAAGTGTTCTAAGAACTCTCAGGGTGTCCTGAAATGTTCGCAAATAAACAAAATGGGGGTGGTCTGAGGAGGCTGTCCGTATTGTTCGTTGTCAAGTTGAAAGTGTTCTAAGAACTCTCGCGTTGTCCTGAAATGTTCGCACAAACAAAATGGGGGTGTGTTCTAAGAACACACGCGTTGTCCTGAAATGTTCGTCGGGGGTGTCCTGAGGACCCTGTCCATATTGTTCGATGGCAAGTTGAAAGTGTTCTAAGAACTCTCGCGTTGTCCTAAAATGTTCGTAGGGGGTCTCCTGAAGACGCTGTCCGTATTGTTTGATGGCAAGTTGAAAGTGTTCTAAGAACTGTCTTGGGGTCCTGAAATGTTCGCAGGGGGTGTCCTGAAGACGCTGTCCGTATTGTTCGATGGCAAGTCGAAAGTGTTCTAAGAACACTCAGGGTGTCCTGAAATGTTCGCACATAAACAAAATGGGGGTGTGTTCTAAGAACACACGCGTTGTCCTGAAATGTTAGTAGGGGGTGTCCTGAGGACGCTGTGCGTATTGTTCGTTGTCGAGTTGAAAGTGTTCTAAGAACTCTCGCGGTGTCCTGAAATGTTCGTAGGGGGTGTCCTGACGACGCTGTCCGTATTGTTCGTTGTCGAGTTGAAAGGGTTCTAAGAACTCTCGCGGTGTCCTGAAATGTTCGTAGGGGGTGTCCTGAAGACGCTGTCCGTATTGTTCGATGGCAAGTTGAAAGTGTTCTAAGAACTGTCTCGGTGTCCTGAAATGTTCGTAAATAAACAAAATGGGGTGTGTTCTAAGAACTCACGCGTTGTCCTGAAATGTTCGTAGGGGGTGTCCTGAAGGCGCTGTCCGTATTGTTCGATGGCAAGTTGAAAGTGTTCTAAGAACTGTCTCGGTGTCCTGAAATGTTCGCAAATAAACAAAATGGGTGTGTGTTCTAAGAACACATGCGTTGGGCTGAAATGCTCGTAGGGGGTGTCCTGAGGACGCTGTCCGTATTGTTTGTTGTCGAGTTGAAAGTGTTCTAAGAACTCTCGTGGTGTCCTGAAAAGTTTGCAGGGGGTGTCCTGAAGACACTATCCGTATTGTTCGTGTTCGAGTTGAAAGTGTTCTAAGAACTCTCAGGGTGTCCTGAAATGTTCGCAAATAAACAAAATGGGGGTGGTCTGAGGAGGCTGTCCGTATTGTTCGTTGTCAAGTTGAAAGTGTTCTAAGAACTCTCGCGTTGTCCTGAAATGTTCGCACAAACAAAATGGGGGTGTGTTCTAAGAACACACGCGTTGTCCTGAAATGTTCGTCGGGGGTGTCCTGAGGACCCTGTCCATATTGTTCGATGGCAAGTTGAAAGTGTTCTAAGAACTCTCGCGTTGTCCTAAAATGTTCGTAGGGGGTCTCCAGAAGACGCTGTCCGTATTGTTTGATGGCAAGTTGAAAGTGTTCTAAGAACTGTCTTGGTGTCCTGAAATGTTCGCAGGGGGTGTCCTGAAGACGCTGTCCGTATTGTTCGATGGCAAGTCGAAAGTGTTCTAAGAACACTCAGGGTGTCCTGAAATGTTCGCACATAAACAAAATGGGGGTGTGTTCTAAGAACACACGCGTTGTCCTGAAATGTTAGTAGGGGGTGTCCTGAGGACGCTGTGCGTATTGTTCGTTGTCGAGTTGAAAGTGTTCTAAGAACTCTCGCGGTGTCCTGAAATGTTCGTAGGGGGTGTCCTGACGACGCTGTCCGTATTGTTCGTTGTCGAGTTGAAAGTGTTCTGAGAACTCTCGCGGTGTCCTGAAATGTTCGTAGGGGGTGTCCTGAAGACGCTGTCCGTATTGTTCGATGGCAAGTTGAAAGTGTTCTAAGAACTGTCTTGGTGTCCTGAAATGTTCGTAAATAAACAAAATGGGGGTGTGTTCTAAGAACTCACGCGTTGTCCTGAAATGTTCGTAGGGGGTGTCCTGATGGCGCTGTCCATATTGTTCGATGGCAAGTTGAAAGTGTTCTAGGAACTGTCTCGGTGTCCTGAAATGTTCGTAAATAAACAAAATGGGGGTGTGTTCTAAGAACTCACGCGTTGTCCTGAAATGTTTGTAGGGGGTGTCCTAAAGGCGCTGTCCATATTGTTCGATGGCAAGTTGAAAGTGTTCTAAGAACTGTCTCGGTGTCCTGAAATGTTCACAAATAAACAAAATGGGGGTGTGTTCTAAGAACACATGCTTTGGCCTGAAATGCTCATAGGGGGTGTCCTGAGGACGCTGTCCGTATTGTTTGTTGTCGAGTTGAAAGTGTTCTAAGAACTCTCGTGGTGTACTGAAAAGTTAGCAGGGGGTGTCCTGAAGACACTGTCCGTATTGTTCGATGGCAAGTCGAAAGTGTTCTAAGAACACTCAGGGTGTCCTGAAATGTTCGCAAATAAACAAAATGGGGGTGGTCTGAGGAGGCTGTCCGTATTGTTCGTTGTCAAGTTGAAAGTGTTCTAAGAACTCTCGCGTTGTCCTGAAATATTCGCACATAAACAAAATGGGGGTGTGTTCTAAGAACATACGCGTTGTCCTGAAATGTTCGTCGGGGGTGTCCTGAGGACCCTGTCCATATTGTTCGATGGCAAGTTGAAAGTGTTCTAAGAACTCTCGCGTTGTCCTAAAATGTTCGTAGGGGGTCTCCTGAAGACGCTGTCCGTATTGTTCGATGGCAAGTTGAAAGTGTTCTAAGAACTGTCTTGGTGTCCTGAAATGTTCGCAAATAAACAAAATGGGGGTGTGTTCTAAGAACACACAATTTGTCCTGAAATGTTCGTAGGGGGGTGCCCTGAGGACGCTGTCCGTATTGTTCGTTGACGAGTTGAAAGTGTTCTAAGAACTCTTGTGGTGTCCTGAAATGTTCGCAGGGGGTGTCCTGAAGACGCTGTCCGTATTGTTTGATGGCAAGTTGAAAGTGTTCTAAGAACTGTCTTGGTGTCCTGAAATGTTCGCAAATAAACAAAATGGGGGTGTGTTCTAAGAAGAACGCGTTGTCCTGAAATGTTCGTAGGGGGTGTCCTGAGGACGCTGTCCATATTGTTTGTTGTCGAGTTGAAAGTGTTCTAAGAACTCTAGTGGTGTCCTGAAATGTTCGCAGGGGGTATCCTGAAGACGCTGTCCGTATTGTTCAATGGCAAGTCGAAAGTGTTCTAAGAAAACTCGGGGTGTCCTGAAATGTTTGCAAATAAACAAAATGGGGGTGTTCTGAGGACGATGTCCGTATTGTTCGTTGTCAAGTTGAAAGTGTTCTAAGAACACTTGGGGTGTCCTGAAATGTTCGCAAATAAACAAAATGGGGATGTCCTGAGGACGCTGTCCGTATTGTTCGATGGCAAGTTCAAAGTGTTCTAGGAACTCTCGCGTTGTCCTGAAATGTTCGCACATAAACAAAATGGGGGTGTGTTCTAAGAACACACGCGTTGTCCTGAAATGTTAGTAGGGGGTGTCCTGAGGACGCTGTGCCTATTGTTCGTGTTCGAGTTGAAAGTGTTCTAAGAACTCTTGTGGTGTCCTGAAATGTTCGTAGGGGGTGTCCTGAACACGCTGTCCGTATTGTTCGATGGCAATTTGAAAGTGTTCTAAGAACACTCGGGGTGTCCTGAAATGTTCGCAAATAAACAAAATGGGGGTGTTCTGAGGACGCTGTCGGTATTTTTCGTTGTCAAGTTGAAAGTGTTCTAAGAACTCTCGTGGTGTCCTGAAATGTTCGTAGGGGGTGTCCTGAACACGCTGTCCGTATTGTTCGATGGCAAGTTGAAAGTGTTCTAAGAACTCTTGCATTGTCCTGAAATGTTCGCAGATAAACAAAATGGGGCTGTTTTCTAAGAACACACGCGTTGTCCTGAAATGTTCGTAAGAGGTGTCCTGAGGACGCTGTCCGTTTTGTTCGATGGCAAGTTGAAAGTGTTCTAAGAACTGTCTTGGTGTCCTGAAATGTTCGCAAATAAACAAAATGGGGGTGTGTTCTAAGAACACACGCGTTGTCCTGAAATGTTCGTAGGGGGTGTCCTGAGGACGCTGTCCGTATTGTTCGTTGTCGAGTTGAAAATGTTCTAAGAACTCTCGTGGTGTCCTGAAATGTTTGCAGGGGGTGTCCTGAAGACGCTGTCCATATTGTTCGATGGCAAGTGGAAAGTGTTCTAAGAACTCTCTCGTTGTCCTAAAATGTTCGTAGGGGGTCTCCTGAAGACGCTGTCCGTATTGTTCGATGGCAAGTTGAAAGTGTTCTAAGAACTGTCTTGGTGTCCTGAAATGATCGGAAATAAAACAAATGGGGGTGTGTTCTAAGAACTCACGCGTTGTCCTGAAATGTTCGTAGGGGGTGTCCTGAGGACGCTGTCCGTATTGTTTGATGGCAAGTTGAAAGTGTTCTAAGAACTGTCTCAGTGTCCTGAAATGTTCGTAAATAAACAAAATGGGGGTGTGTTCTAAGATCTCCCCCGTTGTCCTGAAATGTTCGTAGTTGGTGTCCTGAAGGCGCTGTCCGTATTGTTCGATGGCAAGTTGAAAGTGTTCTAAGAACTGTCTCAGTGTCCTGAAATATTTGCAAATAAACAAAATGGGGGTGTGTTCTAAGAAGAACGCGTTGTCCTGAAATGTTCGTAGGGGGTGTCCTGAGGACACTGTCCATATTGTTCGTTGTCGAGTTGAAAGTGTTCTAAGAACTGTCTCAGTGTCCTGAAATGTTCGTAAATAAACAAAATGGGGGTGTGTTCTAAGATCTCACCCGTTGTCCTGAAATGTTCGTAGTTGGTGTCCTGAAGGCGCTGTCCGTATTGTTCGATGGCAAGTTGAAAGTGTTCTAAGAACTGTCTCAGTGTCCTGAAATGTTCGCAAATAAACAAAATGGGGGTGTGTTCTAAGAAGAAGGCGTTGTCCTGAAATGTTCGTAGGGGGTGTCCTGAGGACGCTGTCCATATTGTTCGTTGTCGAGTTGAAAGTGTTCTAAGAACTCTAGTGGTGTTGTGAAATGTTCGCAGGGGGTATCCTGAAGACGCTGTCCGTATTGTTCGATGGCAAGTCGAAAGTGTTCTAAGAAAACTCGGGGTGTCCTGAAATGTTTGCAAATAAACAAAATGGGGGTGTTCTGAGGACGATGTCCGTATTGTTTGTTGTCAAGTTGAAAGTGTTCTTAGAACACTTGGGGTGTCCTGAAATGTTCGCAAATAAACAAAATGGGGATGTCCTGAGGACGCTGTCCGTATTGTTCGATGGCAAGTTCAAAGTGTTCTAAGAACTCTCGCGTTGTCCTGAAATGTTCGCACATAAACAAAATGGGGGTGTGTTCTAAGAACACACGCGTTGTCCTGAAATGTTAGTAGGGGGTGTCCTGAGGACGCTGTGCCTATTGTTCGTGTTCGAGTTGAAAGTGTTCTAAGAACTCTTGTGGTGTCCTGAAATGTTCGTAGGGGGTGTCCTGAACACGCTGTCCGTATTGTTCGATGGCAATTTGAAAGTGTTCTAAGAACACTCGGGGTGTCCTGAAATGTTCGCAAATAAACAAAATGGGGGTGTTCTGAGGACGCTGTCGGTATTTTTCGTTGTCAAGTTGAAAGTGTTCTAAGAACTCTCGTGGTGTCCTGAAATGTTCGTAGGGGGTGTCCTGAACACGCTGTCCGTATTGTTCGATGGCAAGTTGAAAGTGTTCTAAGAACTCTTGCGTTGTCCTGAAATGTTCGCACATAAACAAAATGGGGCTGTGTTCTAAGAACACACGCGTTGTCCTGAAATGTTCGTAAGAGGTGTCCTGAGGACGCTGTCTGTTTTGTTCGATGGCAAGTTGAAAGTGTTCTAAGAACTGTCTTGGTGTCCTGAAATGTTCGCAAATAAACAAAATGGGGGTGTGTTCTAAGAACACACGCGTTGTCCTGAAATGTTCGTAGGGGGTGCCCTGAGGACGCTGTCCGTATTGTTCGTTGTCGAGTTGAAAATGTTCTAAGAACTCTCGTAGTGTCCTGAAATGTTCGCAGGGGGTGTCCTGAAGACGCTGTCCATATTGTTCGATGGCAAGTGGAAAGTGTTCTAAGAACTCTCTCGTTGTCCTAAAATGTTCGTAGGGGGTCTCCTGAAGACGCTGTCCGTATTGTTCGATGGCAAGTTGAAAGTGTTCTAAGAACTGTCTTGGTGTCCTGAAATGTTCGGAAATAAAACAAATGGGGGTGTGTTCTAAGAACTCACGCGTTGTCCTGAAATGTTAGCACATAAACAAAATGGGGGTGTGTTCTAAGAACACATGCGTTGTCCTGAAATATTAGTAGGGGGTGTCCTGAGGACACTGTGCGTATTGTTCGTTGTCGAGTTGAAAGTGTTCTAAGAACTCTCGCGGTGTCCTGAAATGTTCGTAGGAGGTGTCGTGAAGATGTTGTCCATATTGTTCGATGGCAAGTTGAAAGTGTTCTAAGAACAGTCGGGGCGTCCTGAAATGTTCTCAAATAAACAAAATGGGGGTGTTCTGAGGACGCTGTCCGTATTTTTCGTTGTCAAGTTCAAAGTGTTCTAAGAACTCTCGCGTTGTCCTGAAATGTTCGCACATAAACAAAATGGGGGTGAGTTCTAAGAACACACGCGTTGTCCTGAAATGTTCGTAGGGGGTGTCCTGAGGACGCTGTCCGTATTGTTCGTAAATAAACAAAATGGGGGTGAGTTCTAAGAACTCACCGGTTGTCCTGAAATGTTCGTAGGGGGTGTCCTGAAGGTGCTGTCCGTATTGTTCGAAGGAAAGTTGAAAGTGTTCTAAGAACTGTCTCGGTGTCCTGAAATGTTCGCAAATAAACAAAATGGGGGTGTGTTCTAAGAACACACGCGTTGTCCTGAAATGTTAGTAGCGGGTGTCCTGAGGACGCTGGGCGTATTGTTCGTTGTCGAGTTGAAAGTGTTCTAAGAACTCTCGGGGTGTCCTGAAATGTTCGTAGGGGGTGTCGTGAAGACGCTGTCCGTATTGTTCGATGGCAAGTTGAAAGTGTTCTAAGAACTGTCTCGGTGTCCTGAAATGTTCGTAAATAAACAAAATGGGGGTGTGTTCTAAGAACTCACGCGTTGTCCTGAAATGTTCGTAGGGGGTGTCCTGAAGGCACTGTCCGTATTGTTCGATGGCAAGTTGAAAGTGTTCTAAGAACTGTCTCAGTGTCCTGAAATGTTCTCAAATAAACAAAATGGGGTGTGTTCTAAGAAGAACGCGTTGTCCTGAAATGTTCGTAGGGGTTGTCCTGAGGACGCTGTCCGTATTGTTTGTTGTCGAGTTGAAAGTGTTCTAAGAACTCTCGTGGTGTCCTGAAAAGTTTGCAGGGGGTGTCCTGAAGACACTGTCCGTATTGTTCGATGGCAAGTCGAAAGTGTTCTAAGAACACTCAGGGTGTCCTGAAATGTTCGCAAATAAACAAAATGGGGGTGGTCTCAGGAGGCTGTCCGTATTGTTCGTTGTCAAGTTGAAAGTGTTCTAAGAACTCTTGCGTTGTCCTGAAATGTTCGCACATAAACAAAATGGGGGTGTGTTCTAAGAACACACGCGTTGTCCTGAAATGTTAGTAGCGGGTGTCCTGAGGACGCTGGGCGTATTGTTCGTTGTCGAGTTGAAAGTGTTCTAAGAACTCTCGAAGTGTCCTGAAATGTTCGTAGGGGGTGTCGTGAAGACGCTGTCCGTATTGTTCGATGGCAAGTTGAAAGTGTTCTAAGAACTGTCTCGGTGTCCTGAAATGTTCGTAAATAAACAAAATGGGGGTGTGTTCTAAGAACTCACGCGTTGTCCTGAAATGTTCGTAGGGGGTGTCCTGAAGGCACTGTCCGTATTGTTCGATGGCAAGTTGAAAGTGTTCTAAGAACTGTCTCAGTGTCCTGAAATGTTCTCAAATAAACAAAATGGGGGTGTGTTCTAAGAAGAACGCGTTGTCCTGAAATGTTCGTAGGGGTTGTCCTGAGGACGCTGTCCGTATTGTTTGTTGTCGAGTTGAAAGTGTTCTAAGAACTCTCGTGGTGTCCTGAAAAGTTTGCAGGGGGTGTCCTGAAGACACTGTCCGTATTGTTCGATGGCAAGTCGAAAGTGTTCTAAGAACACTCAGGGTGTCCTGAAATGTTCGCAAATAAACAAAATGGGGGTGGTCTGAGGAGGCTGTCCGTATTGTTCGTTGTCAAGTTGAAAGTGTTCTAAGAACTCTTGCGTTGTCCTGAAATGTTCGCACATAAACAAAATGGGGGTGTGTTCTAAGAACACATGCGTTGTCCTGAAATGTTCGTCGGGGGTGTCCTGAGGACCCTGTCCATATTGTTCGATGGCAAGTTGAAAGTGTTCTAAGAACTCTCGCGTTGTCCTAAAATGTTCGTAGAGGGTCTCCTGAAGACGCTGTCCGTATTGTTTGATGGCAAGTTGAAAGTGTTCTAAGAACTGTCTTGGTGTCCTGAAATGTTCGCAGGGGGTCTCCTGAAGACGCTGTCCGTATTGTTCGATGGCAAGTCGAAAGTGTTTTAAGAACACTCAGGGTGTCCTGAAATGTTCGCACATAAACAAAATGGGGGTGTGTTCTAAGAACACACGCGTTGTCCTAAAATGTTAGTAGGGGGTGTCCTGAGGATGCTGTGCGTATTGTTTGTTGTCAAGTTGAAAGTGTTCTAAGAACTCTCGCGGTGTCCTGAAATGTTCGTAGGGGGTGTCCTGACGACGCTGTCCGTATTGTTCGTTGTCGAGTTGAAAGTGTTCTAAGAACTCTCGCGGTGTCCTGAAATGTTCGTAGGGGGTGTCCTGAAGACGCTGTCCGTATTGTTCGATGGCAAGTTGAAAGTGTTCTAAGAACTGTCTCGGTGTCCTGAAATGTTTGTAAATAAACAAAATGGGGGTGTGTTCTAAGAACTCACGCGTTGTCCTGAAATGTTCGTAGGGGGTGTCCTGAAGGCGCTGTCCATATTGTTCGATGGCAAGTTGAAAGTGTTCTAAGAACTGTCTCGGTGTCCTGAAATGTTTGCAAATAAACAAAATGGGGGTGTGTTCTAAGAACACATGCGTTGGCCTGAAATGCTCATAGGGGGTGTCCTGTGGACGCTGTCCGTATTGTTTGTTGTCGAGTTGAAAGTGTTCTAAGAACTCTCGTGGTGTACTGAAAAGTTAGCAGGGGGTGTCCTGAAGACACTGTCCGTATTGTTCGATGGCAAGTCGAAAGTGTTCTAAGAACACTCAGGGTGTCCTGAAATGTTCGCAAATAAACAAAATGGGGTTGGGCTGAGGAGGCTGTCCGTATTGTTCGTTGTCAAGTTGAAAGTGTTCTAAGAACTCTCGCGTTGTCCTGAAATGTTCGCACATAAACAAAATGGGGGTGTGTTCTAAGAACATACGCGTTGTCCTGAAATGTTCGTCGGGGGTGTCCTGAGGATCCTGTCCATATTGTTCGATGGCAAGTTGAAAGTGTTCTAAGAACTCTCGCGTTGTCCTAAAATGTTCGTAGGGGGTCTCCTGAAGACGCTGTCCGTATTGTTCGATGGCAAGTTGAAAGTGTTCTAAGAACTGTCTTGGTGTCCTGAAATGTTCGCAAATTAACAAAATGGGGGTGTGTTCTAAGAACACACAATTTGTCCTGAAATGTTCGTAGAGGGGTGCCCTGATGACGCTGTCCGTATTGTTCGTTGACGAGTTGAAAGTGTTCTAAGAACTCTCGTGGTGTCCTGAAATGTTCGCAGGGGGTGTCCTGAAGAAGCTGTACGTATTGTTCGATGGCAAGTCGAAAGTGTTCTAAGAACACTCGGGGTGTCCTGAAATGTTCGCAAATAAACAAAATGGGGGTGTTCTGAGGACGCTGTCCGTATTGTTCGCTGTCAAGTTGAAAGTGTTCTAAGAACACATGCGTTGTCCTGAAATGTTCGTAGGGGGTGTCCTGAGGACGCTGTCCGTATTGTTCGATGGCAAGTTGAAAGTGTTCTAAGAACTGTCTCAGTGTCCTGAAATGTTCGTAAATAAACAAAATGGGGGTGTGTTCTAAGATCTCACCCGTTGTCCTGAAATGTTCGTAGTTGGTGTCCTGAAGGCGCTGTCCGTATTGTTCGATGGCAAGTTGAAAGTGTTCTAAGAACTGTCTCAGTGTCCTGAAATATTTGCAAATAAACAAAATGGGGGTGTGTTCTAAGAAGAACGCGTTGTCCTGAAATGTTCATAGGGGGTGTCCTGAGGACGCTGTCCATATTGTTCGTTGTCGAGTTGCAAGTGTTCTAAGAACTGTCTCAGTGTCCTGAAATGTTCGTAAATAAACAAAATGGGGGTGTGTTCTAAGATCTCACCCATTGTCCTGAAATGTTCGTAGTTGGTGTCCTGAAGGCGCTGTCCGTATTGTTCGATGGCAAGTTGAAAGTGTTCTAAGAACTGTCTCAGTGTCCTGAAATGTTCGCAAATAAACAAAATGGGGGTATGTTCTAAGAAGAACGCGTTGTCCTGAAATGTTCGTAGGGGGTGTCCTGAGGACGCTGTCCATATTGTTCGTTGTCGAGTTGAAAGTGTTCTAAGAACTCTAGTGGTGTCGTGAAATGTTCGCAGGGGGTATCCTGAAGACGCTGTCCGTATTGTTCGATGGCAAGTCGAAAGTGTTCTAAGAAAACTCGGGGTGTCCTGAAATGTTTGCAAATAAACAAAATGGGGGTGTTCTGAGGACGATGTCCGTATTGTTCGTTGTCAAGTTGAAAGTGTTCTAAGAACACTTGGGGTGTCCTGAAATGTTCGCAAATAAACAAAATGGGGATGTCCTGAGGACGCTGTCCGTATTGTTCGATGGCAAGTTCAAAGTGTTCGAAGAACTCTCGCGTTGTCCTGAAATGTTCGCACATAAACAAAATGGGGGTGTGTTCTAAGAACACACGCGTTGTCCTGAAATGTTAGTAGGGGGTGTCCTGAGGACGCTGTGCCTATTGTTCGTGTTCGAGTTGAAAGTGTTCTAAGAACTCCTGTGGTGTCCTGAAATGTTCGTAGGGGGTGTCCTGAACACGCTGTCCGTATTGTTCGATGGCAATTTGAAAGTGTTCTAAGAACACTCAGGGTGTCCTGAAATGTTCGCAAATAAACAAAATGGGGGTGTTCTGAGGACGCTGTCGGTATTTTTCGTTGTCAAGTTGAAAGTGTTCTAAGAACTCTCGTGGTGTCCTGAAATGTTCGTAGGGGGTGTCCTGAACACGCTGTCCGTATTGTTCGATGGCAAGTTGAAAGTGTTCTAAGAACTCTTGCGTTGTCCTGAAATGTTCGCACATAAACAAAATGGGGCTGTGTTCTAAGAACACACGCGTTGTCCTGAAATGTTCGTAAGAGGTGTCCTGAGGACGCTGTCCGTTTTGTTCGATGGCAAGTTGAAAGTGTTCTAAGAACTGTCTTGGTGTCCTGAAATGTTCGCAAATAAACAAAATGGAGGTGTGTTCTAAGAACACACGCGTTGTCCTGAAATGTTCGTAGGGGGTGTCCTGAGGACGCTGTCCGTATTGTTCGTTGTCGAGTTGAAAATGTTCTAAGAACTCTCGTGGTGTCCTGAAATGTTCGCAGGGGGTGTCCTGAAGACGCTGTCCATATTGTTCGATGGCAAGTGGAAAGTGTTCTAAGAACTCTCTCGTTGTCCTAAAATGTTCGTAGGGGGTCTCCTGAAGACGCTGTCCGTATTGTTCGATGGCAAGTTGAAAGTGTTCTAAGAACTGTCTTGGTGTCCTGAAATGTTCGGAAATAAAACAAATGGGGGTGTGTTCTAAGAACTCACGCGTTGTCCTGAAATGTTAGCACATAAACAAAATGGGGGTGTGTTCTAAGAACACATGCGTTGTCCTGAAATATTAGTAGGGGGTGTCCTGAGGACACTGTGCGTATTTTTCGTTGTCGAGTTGAAAGTGTTCTAAGAACTCTCGCGGTGTCCTGAAATGTTCACAAACAAACAAAATGGGGGTGTTCTGAGGACGCTGTCCGTATTGTTCGTTGTCAAGTAGAAAGTGTTCTAAGAACTCTTGCGTTGTCCTGAAATGTTCTCACATAAACAAAATGGGGGTGTGTTCTAAGAACACACGCATGGTCCTGAAAAGTTAGTAGGGGGTGTCCTGAGGACGCTGTGTGTATTGTTCGTTGTCGAGTTGAAAGTGTTGTAAGAACTCTCGCGGTGTCCTGAAATGTTCGTAGGAGGTGTCGTGAAGATGTTGTCCATATTGTTCGATGGCAAGTTGAAAGTGTTCTAAGAACAGACGGGGCGTCCTGAAATGTTCGCAAATAAACAAAATGGGGGTGTCCTGAGGACGCTGTCCGTATTGTTCGTAAATGAACAAAATGGGGGTGTGTTCTAAGAACTCACCCGTTGTCCTGAAATGTTCGTAGGGGGTGTCCTGAAGGTGCTGTCCGTATTGTTCGATGGCAAGTTGAAAGTGTTCTAAGAACTGTCTCGGTGTCCTGAAATGTTCGCAAATAAACAAAATGGGGGTGTGTTCTAAGAACACATGCGTTGTCCTGAAATGTTCGTAGGGGGTGTCCTGAGGACACTGTGCGTATTGTTCGTTGTCGAGTTGAAAGTGTTCTAAGAACTCTCAGTGTCCTGATTGTTTGCAAATAAACAAAATGGGGGTGTTCTGAGGATGCTGTCCGTATTTTTCGTTGTCAAGTTGAAATTGTTCTAAGAACTCACCCGTTGTCCTGAAATGTTCGTAGGGGGTGTCCTGAAGGTGCTGTCCGTATTGTTCGATGGCAAGTTGAAAGTGTTCTAAGAACTGTCTCGGTGTCCTGAAATGTTCGCAAATAAACAAAATGGGGGTGTGTTCTAAGAACACACGCGTTGTCCTGAAATGTTAGTAGCGGGTGTCCTGAGGACGCTGGGCGTATTGTTCGTTGTCGAGTTGAAAGTGTTCTAAGAACTCTCGCGGTGTCCTGAAATGTTCGTAGGGGGTGTCGTGAAGACGCTGTCCGTATTGTTCGATGGCAAGTTGAAAGTGTTCTAAGAACTGTCTCGGTGTCCTGAAATGTTCGTAAATAAACAAAATGGGGGTGTGTTCTAAGAACTCACGCGTTGTCCTGAAATGTTCGTAGGGGGTGACCTGAAGGCACTGTCCGTATTGTTCGATGGCAAGTTCAAAGTGTTCTAAGAACTGTCTCAGTGTCCTGAAATGTTCTCAATTAAACAAAATGGGGGTGTGTTCTAAGAACACACGTGTTGGCCTGAAATGTTCGTAGGGGGTGTCCTGAGGACGCTGTCCGTATTGTTCGTTGTCGAGTGAAAGTGTTCTAAGAACTCTCGTGGTGTCCTGAAAAGTTTGCAGGGGGTGTCCTGAAGACACTGTCCATATTGTTCGATGGCAAGTCGAAAGTGTTCTAAGAACACTCAGGGTGTCCTGAAATGTTCGCAAATAAACAAAATGGGGGTGTTCTGAGGACGCTGTCCGTATTGTTCGTTGTCAAGTTGAAAGTGTTCTAAGAACTCTTGCGTTGTCCTGACATGTTAGTAGGGGGTGTCCTGAGGACGCTGTGCGTATTGTTCATTGTCGAGTTGAAAGTGTTCTAAGAACTCTTGCGGTGTCCTGATATGTTCGTAGGGGGTGTCCTGAAGACCCTGTCCGTATTGTTCGATGGCAAGTTGAAAGAGTTGTAAGAACAGTCGGGGTGTCCTGAAATGTTTGCAAATAAACAAAATGGGGGTGTTCTGAGGACGCTGTCCGTATTGTTCATTGTCGAGTTGAAAGTGTTCTAAGAACTCTCGCTGTGTCTTGAAATGTTCGTAGGGGGTGTCCTGAGGACGCTGTCCGTATTGTTCGATGGCAAGTTGAAAGTGTTCTAAGAACTCTCGCATTGTCCTGAAATGTTCGTAGGGGGTGTTCTGAAGACGCTGTTCGTATTGTTCGCTGGCAAATTGAAAGTGTTCTAAGAAAACTGGTAATGTCCGCGGACATTAAAAGTTTCCATAGGCTACAGTTGAAATGTTTGACTCTATGGGTGTGATATGCTGCGGTGGTTGTGGCCAGGGCATATAGCGTTGCGTGCATAACCATTTGGTCATTCACCCAAAACTCTATGCCCTGGCCACAACCACCGCAGCAGATCACACTTATAGTTGCTTACAACTTTGGGTCATAAACAAATTTATAAGGAACAAAGTTCTAAAATATTACCGGTGTGATATGCTGTGATGGTTTTGGCCATGGCATAGAGTGTATAATATACTTACTGTTTGGTTTAGTAACTGGAGTACATGTATTTCTTGTTAATTTCTGTGATAAAAGAAAATAGCATGTTAGTATTAGTATTTTGTAATGACTTATTACATTGTATAATCAACATTCTTTTTTTTTTTACCCTCATATTTAGTAGATTACAAACCAGAGTGCAATTTGCTCAGTTTCTGTGTTCGTTGCTAAAATCATTGGGTCTGTGGGAGGAAAAAAGAATCCATGTTGGATTAAAAAAAAACATTTTCTGTTATGCTACAGTTTATTGTTGTTTGTTTTCAGTGTTCATTTGATTTATACATTGGGTTGTTGCATTTTTTTTGGAGCAGTAACATATTATTTATTTGTTTGGATATTATGAAATTTTGGAGTAGTTAGATACCCGTAGGCATATTCTAACTGTCTATGTTTTTATATATTTTAGTGGTATTGATTTATCTGTTTGGATATTGTTAAATTTTGGGACAGTTAGATACCAATTGGCGTATTCTAACTGTCTATTTTTGATATATTTTAGTGGTATTGATTTATCTGTTTGGATATTGTTAAATTTTGGGACAGTTAGATACCAATTGGCTTATTCTAACTGTCTATTTTTTGCTCTAATTTAGTGGTATTCATTTATCTGATTAATTGTTGTAGAATCTTTGGGCAGTTAGATAGCTTTTGGAATATTATAACGGTTTATATTTTTTACTACAAGTTTACTTGAGGTTTAAGTACAGTTTAGTTATCAAATTTTGGTTTTAAGAACATTAAATAAGCGTTTGTAAGATTCGCTTGTAAGCTCTGCTTTAGAGTAATGGTACTATCATACATTCAAACCATCCACATTTCTTTTTTATATATGCAGTGTAGTGCCCTGAATTGGTTGTGGCTCCTGCATGGTAGATTATACCTATTGTTGTGAAGGTTTTCTTACCAAGTGATATTTGACCATGTGTGAATCCAGTCAGCTTGCAGTTGTTTTTGGTACCATCTGCATTGTAACGTAGAAGCATTAGTATTACGTATTTACTATGTGTTTGTATTACTAACGTGGAACGATTATCTGAATTGCAGGTAGAACATAATCTACCATGGTTTGCATTTTGTACAAGTTGCTGAAATGGAATGGATTCACAATTAGGTATTGATATATATATATACCAAGCGTTCATTGGGGATTTCTTCTTGTGTCACATTGTTGCAGAGAGTGCATGTATGTTTCCACATGTAAGAAATCTGGAAGATTTCATTTATAGGTATGTTTTTGTTTTCCAGTACTTGTAGTAAGTACATTAGAAATTCTTGTGGATCTTCCTGTGAGTTTATAGTTAATTTCACCATTCCAGCACAGTAGTCCAATTGTTGTCTTATTCCATAAACACTATACGTGTTGTCAGGATTGTTTGCTGCATTTCTGTGAAGTACTAACATTTGCATACACAATGGGTCTGTACTGTGTAAGTGAATGTTGTCAACAATTGATGGTAATTGAAATAGAATATTCATTGATACATTTGCGTAGCAACTTACTCCAACTATATTTGAGAGTTTAAATGGACCAGGTAGTTCTGTATCTGACTGCTTTTTTTGGAGTTTGTCGTCCTTCTTTGAAGAAGTACCTGGTTTACTTTGCCTATTTGATTCTTTTTTGCTTGTGGTACTTGATGAAGTATTACTTTCTTTTACTTTCTTTTACTTTCTTTGTAGGATTTGCAGTGACATCCTGTTGCATTTCTGTTTGATTTATTTTTCTTTTATAACGTTTTACTTTTTGTGGAACAGAATATGTGTTTAGATGGGGAGTGTATAGTGAGCGAAATCTATTGTATTCTAAAATGCAAGGAATATCAGCGTTTATTTTATTTGCATCAAAGGTGATTAGAAATAGACCGTCAAGTGTACGTAAGCGTGATAATGCTACTTAGCTCACGCCTTCTTTAAAGACTGTGTTACCAATATCTATCATTGCTTTGCCCAGGGTAAGACCTTGTGATTTATGAATCGTGACTGCATATGCAAGAGTTAGAGAAAATTGTTCTCTGCGTACATACATGTCTTTGAAGAGAAGGAATCGAGCTGTTGAGCGTCCTATCCTTTTAACTTCTGAAAGTTTGTCAAAGAGTATATTGACAATCTGAATTTTGTTGTCACGTGGCTATGTTTGAAAGCCAACAACTGTACCCAGTGCTCCATTAACTAGTCCTTGGTCCACGTCAAGGTTACGTTTAAGCATTACTCTGCAATTTAAGGATAATTTTAATATCTTTTCTAAGCCTGCTGTGTTTGAGATTGATTTTTCTAAACTATTTACAGGGTAATTCATAGAAATTCGCACAAAAGTGGAGCACGCGACTGGCGCACAGTGTCCCCGTGCGATACACTGCGCTAGCTGCATGCGAAAAAATCCTTTTCATCGCACAGCGAATTCATGGATTTTAGCCTCCGAAACCAGCCGTGGTGCAGAGTGGCGCAGCGACCCTGCAGCAGCGCCAGTTACGCCCCCAAGAACGCCCTCGCGCAAGGAAAAGCCTTCAAAATTCCCAAATCATCGCAAAGGGCTGCGCTAACCCTGGACCAGTTCACAGGGCTGCCAAACAGCAATTGCCAAGCGGGGAACATGTATTTCAGTGGTTCTCGGGAAGTTTTACACGCGATTGTCCTGGGTACGTGTACATCAGGGGTGCGTGGGAAGTAACACACGTGATTCCATCAGGGCACGTGTATTCCAGCGGTACGCGGGAAGTATCACACGCAAAAACAGCAGGGTACGTGCATTTCAGGGGTGCACGGGAAGTATCACACGCGATTCCATCAGGGTACGTGTATTCCAGGGGTGCGCGGGAAGTATCACACGCAAAAGCAGCGGGGTACGTGTATTCCAGGGGTGCGCGGGAAGTATCACACGCAAAAGCAGCAGGGTACGTGTATTTCAGGGGTGCGCAGGAAGTATCACATGCGATTCCATCATGGTACGTGTATTCCAGGGGTGCGCGGGGAGCACCACACGTGAATTACACGTGTGGGTCCTCCCAGGTGTACCCTCTACACCCTCCACGGTCCCTGCAGGCGGCCCACACCACAGGGGCCTACCCTGCACATGTCCCGCAGGCAGCCCATTCACCGAAATGACATTTGTGTTGCCGATTGTGATGCCATGTCTGAGGTTTGCCAATGCCACTCATGTGCAACTGTCATGTGTGTATGTGTCCATTGTACAGTGCCCTGATGCCTGTGTTTTATTTCTCCTTGTCTGCAGCGTCAACTGATGAAGAGGTCGGAGAAGGTGCTGTGGAGTACAGCGGCGGGGATCGCACCGCCAGCCGGAGACGCAAGGCCCGGCTCCCCTCCCAGGTTGTGATCTCGTCAGGGAGTGAGGAGTCCGGTGCCGCGTCCCAGGCCGCAGCTGCCGGGGGGAGGTCCAAGAGGCGGAGGTCGGAGTTGGACTCCTCGGCAGCAGAAGGGGCAGCTGGGACCCCACAGGGCCCAACGGGGGAAGATGGCACGGAGTCATCCAGGTTGGTGGGGGGTTTGGTGGAGGAGGAGGCCGTGCAAGCAACAGAGACGGGGTCTGGAGGTGGGGCTTCCACTGGTGCTAGTGGTGCAGTGCAGGACCAGGGACAGGAGGCAGCACACGTCGCCGCGGAGGTGCCTGTGTGAAATCCTGTCCCTGATCCTGTCACTGCATCATCTTGCACCAGCAGGGATGCCTACGTCCAGACCCGTTTTCAGGCAGGGGATGAGCTCACGACAACTGGCCTTCCTCTGCCTGCGGACGTGGCTATCCGGGTTGAGCCTGTCCTGACTGGTGTGGCATTGCATCAACGGGCCATGCGAGGTGACCTGCAGTCTTTTCATGAGGAGACTGCACGTCATCTCGAATGGCTTGTTGACCGCGTCGGCCTACTGGGACAGGTCATCCAGGCCGGATTCCTCCGTTTGATGGGGCTTGCTCAGACCCCCTCCTCAACTGAACCCCCTATGCGCCAGTCGTCCTCCGTGCCATCTTCCCACCCATTAGTCACCTGGGTGCCCTGTGGAGCTGCCTCTGACGGTGCGGCCAGGCTGGTGGAGGAGGCATCCCTGCCACAGTCGGGAGTCGGACGTCCAGCAGGGGTGGCCACATCAACGACTGCACCCCAGCCAGCGGTGGATGTGCAGGCAGCAGGAGGCAGTGCACGGGCAGATGCACAGCAGCAGCAGCAACGTGGTGGGAGCCATGATGGCTCGGGGCCTTCGACATCGGAGGGGCAGGCATCGGCCGGAGGGCAGGAGGACCCAGGACGGGAAGTGTCTTCCGTGTGGCAGCGGTTGGGCCACGCCATAGATGCGGAGCGGCAGCGGGCAGAAGAGGCACGGCTCACGATGGTCAGGGCAGAGAACTCCATGTGGAGGGCCCTGAGGCGGGCCGAATGCCTCGAGGCAATTCGCAGGGAGTTGGGGGTGAACATGTCGATGGCCCTGCGGACCCTCGGGGCCATGGAGGAGGACCGCCTTCAGGACATTGAGCAGGAGTTCGATGATGCCCTGGCCCGGAACATCCCGAAGTGAGCCGTCGGACTAGCCCGCTGCCCTTGTAAATAGTTCTGTAGTTAGTGTTAGGTTTCCTTTGGTTTTGCATTTTTTTTGGACCTTTTGGACAATGGGCCACATTTTTGTATATAGTTTTTTTTTTAGGTAGTGTTATTAGATAGGTTTCATTTCTTCTGTTGGGATCATGGACCCTGGATTGTTTATCTGTATATAGTTGACTTGGATTTTCATTTTTTTTAATGATTTACCCATGGAGCAATGGTTTTCGATTTTAATTTTCCATTGGATTTACTTTTGTGGACTGTGACTTTGGACACCTTTCCTTTGGATTATGATTTGTGGTTTTGCATTATTTCACGGACATGCTGGTTTATTTTTTTTAAATTTCCACTATTGTTTGTTTATTTTTGATTCAATTTATGTTGCTTTTAATACATATTTTTTCTTCAAACTTCAATGTGTAGTATCATCTCATTGGTTTCATGCATATCATGATATGGGTTTTGACATTCACTGACACCCATTGGGTGTATGTGAGGGACATGTGTTCATTTCCAAACTTGCAATTGGGGTTCTATCATGTTATTGCCATTTCTAAGTGGGTGGATGCAATACTCGGGTGGGTGTTTGGCATTTGGAGGCTGACCATAAGGGCCAGGGATCTAGATTGTGATGACATGTTGGCTGGGGGACATGAGTGGGGGCCTGGTGGAGGGTGCCCTGCACTGCTGGGGGGTGGGGGTGATGGGAGACATGAGTGGGGGCCTGGTGGAGGGTGCCCCTGGATGCTGGGGGGTGGGGGTGCAGGGGGACATGAGTGGGGGCCTGGTGGAGGGTGCCCTGCACTGCTGGGGGGGTGGGGGTGGTGGGAGACATGAGTTGGACATGAGTGGGGGCCTGGTGGAGGGTGCCCTGCACTGCTGGGTGGTGGGGCTGGTGGGAGACATGAGTTGGACATGAGTGAGGGCCTGGTGGAGGGTGCCCTGCACTGCTGGGGGTTGGGGGTGATGGGAGACATGTGTGGGGGCCTTGTGCAGGGTGCCCCTGGATGCTGGGGGTGATGGGAGATATGATTTGGACATGAGTGGGGGCCTGGTGGAGGGTGCCCTGCACTGCTGGGGGGTGGGGGTGATGGGAGACATGAGTGGGGGCCTGGTGGAGGGTGCCCCTGACTGGTGGGGGGTGGGGGTGCAGGGAGACATGAGTGGGGGCCTGGTGGAGGGTGCCCCTAGATGCTGGGGGGTGGGGTGATGGGAGACATGAGTTGGACATGAGTGGGGGCCTGGTGGAGGGTGCCCTGCACTGCTGGGGGGTGGGGGTGATGGGAGACATGAGTGGGGGCCTGGAGGAGGGTGTCTGTACTTCTGGGGGGTGGGGGTGCTGTGAGACATGAGTGGGGGCCTGGTGGTGGGTGCCCTGCACTGCTGGGGGTGGGGATGGTGGGAGACATGAGTTGGACACGAGTGGGGCCTGGTGGAGGGTGCCCTGCACTGCTGGGTGGTGGGGGTGGTGGGAGACATGAGTTGGACATGAGTGGGGGCCTGGTGGAGGGTGCCCTGCACTGCTGGGGGGTGGGGGTGATGGGAGACATGAGTGGGGGCCTGGTGGAGGGTGCCCCTGCACTGCTGGAGGGTGGGGGTGATGGGTGACATGAGTGGGGGACTGGTGGAGGGTGCCCCTGCACTGCTGGGGGGTAGGGGTGATGGGAGACATGAGTGGGGGCCTGGTGGAGGGTGCCCTGCACTGCTGGGGGGTGGGGGTGCTGTGAGACATGAGTGGGGGCCTGGTGGAGGGTGCCCTGCACTGCTGGGGGGTGGGGGTGGTGGGAGACATGAGTTGGACATGAGTGGGGGCCTGGTGGAGGGTGCCCTGTACTGCTGGGTGGTGGGGGTGGTGGGAGACATGAGTTGGACATGAGTGGGGGCCTGGTGGAGGGTGCCCCTGACTGCTGGGGGGTGGGGGTGATGGGAGACATGAGTGGGGGCCTGGTGGAGGGTGCCCCTGGATGCTGGGGGGTGGGGGTGATGGGAGACATGAGTTGGACATGAGTGGGGGCCTGGTGGAGGGTGCTCTGCACTGCTGGGGGCTGGGGGTGATGGGAGACATGTGTGGGGGCCTGGTGGAGGGTGCTCTGCACTGCTGGTGGGTGGGGGTGCAGGGGGACATGTGTGGGTGCCTGGTGGAGGGTGCCCTGCACTGCTGGGGGTGGGGGTGGTGGAAGACATGAGTGGGGGCCTGGAGGAGGGTGCCCCTGGATGCTGGGGGGTGGGGGTGCAGGGGGACATGAGTGGGGGCCTGGTGGAGGGTGCACCTGGTTGCTGGTGGGTGGGGGTGATGGGAAACATGAGTTGAACATGAGTGGGGGCCTGGTGGAGGGTGCCCATGGATGCTGGTGGGTGGGGGTACAGGGGGACATGAGTGGGGGCCTGGTGGAGGGTGCCCTGCACTGCTGGGGGGTGGGGGTGGTGGGAGACATGAGTTGGACATGAGTGGGGGCCTGGTGGAGGGTGCCCCTGGATGCTGGTGGGTGGGGGTGCAGGGGGACATGAGTGGGGGCCTGGTGGAGGGTGCCCTGCACTGCTGGGGGGTGGGGGTGATGGGAGACATGAGTGGGGGCCTGGTGGAGGGTGCCCCTGGATGCTGGGGGGCGGTGGTGATGGGAGACATGAGTTGGACATGTGTGGGGGCCTGGTGGAGGGTGCCCCTGTATGCTGGTGGGTGGGGGTGCAGGGGGACATGAGTGGGGGCCTGGTGGAGGGTGCCCTGCACTGCTGGGGGGTGGGGGTGCAGGGGGACATGAGTGGAGGCCTGGTGGTGGGTGCCCCTAGATGCTGAGGGGTGGGGGGATGGGAGACATGAGTTGGACATGAGTGGGGGCCTGGTGGAGGGTGCCCCTGCACTGGTGGGGGGTAGGGGTCATGGGAGACATGGGTGGGGGCCTGGTGGAGGGTGCCCTGCACTGCTGGGGGGTGGGGGTGCTGTGAGACATGAGTGGGGGACTGGTGGAGGGTGCCCCTGCACTGCTGGGGTGTGGGGGTGATGGGAGACATGAGTGGGGGACTGGTGGAGGGTGCCCCTGCACTGCTGGGGGGTAGGGGTGATGGGAGACATGAGTGGGGGACTGGTGGAGGGTACCCCTGCACTGCTGGGGGGTAGGGGTGATGGGAGACATGAGTGGGGGCCTGGTGGAGGGTGCCCTGCACTGCTGGGGGGTGGGGGTGCTGTGAGACATGAGTGGGGGCCTGGTGGAGGGTGCCCTGCACTGCTGGGGGTGGGGGTGGTGGGAGACATGAGTTGGACATGAGTGGGGGCCTGGTGGAGGGTGCCCTGCACTGCTGGGTGGTGGGGTGGTGGGAGACATGAGTTGGACATGAGTGGGGGCCTGGTGGAGGGTGCCCCTGACTGCTGGGGGGTGGGGGTGATGGGAGACATGAGTGGGGGCCTGGTGGAGGGTGCCCCTGGATGCTGGGGGGTGGGGGTGATGGGAGACATGAGTTGGACATGAGTGGGGGCCTGGTGGAGGGTGCCCTGCACTGCTGGGGGCTGGGGGTGATGGGAGACATGTGTGGGGGCCTGGTGGAGGGTGCCCTGCACTGCTGGTGGGTGGGGGTGCAGGGGGACATGTGTGGGTGCCTGGTGGAGGGTGCCCTGCACTGCTGGGGGTGGGGGTGGTGGAAGACATGAGTGGGGGCCTGGTGGAGGTTGCCCCTGGATGCTGGGGGGTGGGGGTGCAGGGGGACATGAGTGGGGGCCTGGTGGAGGGTGCACCTGGTTGCTGGCGGGTGGGGGTGATGGGAAACATGAGTTGGACATGAGTGGGGGCCTGGTGGAGGGTGCCCATGGATGCTGGTGGGTGGGGGTGCAGGGGGACATGAGTGGGGGCCTGGTGGAGGGTGCCCTGCACTGCTGGGGGGTGGGGGTGGTGGGAGACATGAGTTGGACATGAGTGGGGGCCTGGTGGAGGGTGCCCCTGGATGCTGGTGGGTGGGGGTGCAGGGGGACATGAGTGGGGGCCTGGTGGAGGGTGCCCTGCACTGCTGGGGGGTGGGGGTGATGGGAGACATGAGTGGGGGCCTGGTGGAGGGTGCCCCTGGATGCTGGGGGGTGGGGGTGATGGGAGACATGAGTTGGACATGAGTGGGGGCCTGGTGGAGGGTGCCCCTGGATGCTGGTGGGTGGGGGTGCAGGGGGACATGAGTGGGGGCCTGGTGGAGGGTGCCCTGCACTGCTGGGCGGTGGGGGTGCAGGGGGACATGAGTGGAGGCCTGGTGGTGGGTGCCCCTAGATGCTGGGGGGTGGGGGGATGGCAGACATGAGTTGGACATGAGTGGGGGCCTGGTGGAGGGTGCCCCTGGATGCTGGGGGGTGGGGGTGCAGGGGGACATGAGTGGGGGCCTGGTGGAGGGTGCCCCTGACTGGTGGGGGTGGGGGTGCAGGGAGACATGAGTGGGGGCCTGGTGGAGGGTGCCCCTAGGTGCAGGGGGACATGAGTGGGGGCCTGGTGGTGGGTGCCCCTAGATGCTGGGGGGTGGTGGTGATGGGAGACATGAGTTGGACATGAGTGGGGGCCTGGTGGAGGGTGCCCTGCACTGCTGGGGGGTGGGGGTGATTGGAGACATGGGTGGGGGCCTGGTGGAGGGTGCCCCTGACTGCTGGGGGGTGTGGGTGATGGGAGACATGAGTGGGGGCCTGGTGGAGGGTGCCCCTAGATGCTGGGGGGTGGGGGCGATGGGAGACATGAGTTGGACATGAGTGGGGGCCTGGTGGAGGGTGCCCTGCACTGCTGGGGGGTGGGGGTGCTGGGAGACATGAGTTGGACATAAGTGGGGGCCTGGTGGAGGGTGCCCTGCACTGCTGGGGGCTGGGGGTGATGGGAGACATGTGTGGGGGCCTGGTGGAGGGTGCCCTGCACTGCTGGCGGGTGGAGGTGCAGGGGGACATGTGTGGGTGCCTGGTGGAGGGTGCCCTGCACTGCTGGGGGGTGGGGGTGGTGGAAGACATGAGTGGGGGCCTGGTGGAGGGTGCCCCTGGATGCTGGGGGGTGGGCGTGCAGGGGGACATGAGTGGGGGCCTGGTGGAGGGTGCACCTGGTTGCTGGTGGGTGGGGGTGATGGGAAACATGAATTGGACATGAGTGGGGGCCTGGTGGAGGGTGCCCATGGATGCTGGTGGGTGGGGGTGCAGGGGGACATGAGTGGGGGCCAGGTGGAGGGTGCCCTGCACTGCTGGGGGGTGGGGGTGGTGGGAGACATGAGTTGGACATGAGTGGGGGCCTGGTGGAGGGTGCCCCTGGATGCTGGTGGGTGGGGGTGCAGGGGGACATGAGTGGGGGCCTGGTGGAGGGTGCCCTGCACTGCTGGGGGGTGGGGGTGATGGGAGACATGAGTGGGGGCCTGGTGGAGGGTGCCCCTGGATGCTGGGGGGTGGGGGTGATGGGAGACATGAGTTGGACATGAGTGGGGGCCTGGTGGAGGGTGCCCCTGGATGCTGGTGGGTGGGGGTGCAGGGGGACATGAGTGGGGACCTGGTGGAGGATGCCCTTCACTGCTGGGGGGTGGGGGTGCAGGGGGACATGAGTGGAGGCCTGGTGGTGGGTGCCCCTAGATGCTGGGGGGGGTGGATGGGAGACATGAGTTGGACATGAGTGGGGGCCTGGTGGAGGGTGCCCCTGGATGCTGGGGGGTGGGGGCGCAGGGGGACATGAGTGGGGGCCTGGTGGAGGGTGCCCCTGACTGGTGGGGGGTGGGGGTGCAGGGAGACATGAGTGGGGGCCTGGTGGAGGGTGCCCCTAGGTGCAGGGGGACATGAGTGGGGGCCTGGTGGTGGGTGCCCCTAGATGCTGGGGGGTGGGGGTGATGGGAGACATGAGTTGGACATGAGTGGGGGCCTGGTGGAGGGTGCCCTGCACTGCTGGGGGGTGGGGTGATGGGAGACATGGGTGGGGGCCTGGTGGAGGGTGCCCCTGACTGCTGGGGGGTGGGGGTGATGGGAGACATGAGTAGGGGCCTGGTGGAGGGTGCCCCTAGATGCTGGGGGGTGGGGGTGATGGGAGACATGAGTTGAACATGAGTGGGGGCCTGGTGGAGGGTGCCCTGCATTGCTGGGGGTGGGGGTGCTGGGAGACATGAGTTGGACATGAGTGGGGGCCTGGTGGAGGGTGCCCTGCACTGCTGGGGGGTGGGGGTGATGGGAGACATGAGTGGGGGCCTGGTGGAGGGTGCCCCTGGATGCTGGGGGGTGGGGGTGATGGGAGACATGAGTTGGACATGAGTGGGGGCCTGGTGGAGGGTGCCCCTGGATGCTGGTGGGTGGGGGTGCAGGGGGACATGAGTGGGGGCCTGGTGGAGGGTGCCCTGCACTGCTGGGCGGTGGGGGTGCAGGGGGACATGAGTGGAGGCCTGGTGGTGGGTGCCCCTAGATGCTGGGGGGTGGGGGGATGGCAGACATGAGTTGGACATGAGTGGGGGCCTGGTGGAGGGTGCCCCTGGATGCTGGGGGGTGGGGGTGCAGGGGGACATGAGTGGGGGCCTGGTGGAGGGTGCCCCTGACTGGTGGGGGTGGGGGTGCAGGGAGACATGAGTGGGGGCCTGGTGGAGGGTGCCCCTAGGTGCAGGGGGACATGAGTGGGGGCCTGGTGGTGGGTGCCCCTAGATGCTGGGGGGTGGTGGTGATGGGAGACATGAGTTGGACATGAGTGGGGGCCTGGTGGAGGGTGCCCTGCACTGCTGGGGGGTGGGGGTGATTGGAGACATGGGTGGGGGCCTGGTGGAGGGTGCCCCTGACTGCTGGGGGGTGTGGGTGATGGGAGACATGAGTGGGGGCCTGGTGGAGGGTGCCCCTAGATGCTGGGGGGTGGGGGCGATGGGAGACATGAGTTGGACATGAGTGGGGGCCTGGTGGAGGGTGCCCTGCACTGCTGGGGGGTGGGGGTGCTGGGAGACATGAGTTGGACATAAGTGGGGGCCTGGTGGAGGGTGCCCTGCACTGCTGGGGGCTGGGGGTGATGGGAGACATGTGTGGGGGCCTGGTGGAGGGTGCCCTGCACTGCTGGCGGGTGGAGGTGCAGGGGGACATGTGTGGGTGCCTGGTGGAGGGTGCCCTGCACTGCTGGGGGGTGGGGGTGGTGGAAGACATGAGTGGGGGCCTGGTGGAGGGTGCCCCTGGATGCTGGGGGGTGGGCGTGCAGGGGGACATGAGTGGGGGCCTGGTGGAGGGTGCACCTGGTTGCTGGTGGGTGGGGGTGATGGGAAACATGAATTGGACATGAGTGGGGGCCTGGTGGAGGGTGCCCATGGATGCTGGTGGGTGGGGGTGCAGGGGGACATGAGTGGGGGCCAGGTGGAGGGTGCCCTGCACTGCTGGGGGGTGGGGGTGGTGGGAGACATGAGTTGGACATGAGTGGGGGCCTGGTGGAGGGTGCCCCTGGATGCTGGTGGGTGGGGGTGCAGGGGGACATGAGTGGGGGCCTGGTGGAGGGTGCCCTGCACTGCTGGGGGGTGGGGGTGATGGGAGACATGAGTGGGGGCCTGGTGGAGGGTGCCCCTGGATGCTGGGGGGTGGGGGTGATGGGAGACATGAGTTGGACATGAGTGGGGGCCTGGTGGAGGGTGCCCCTGGATGCTGGTGGGTGGGGGTGCAGGGGGACATGAGTGGGGACCTGGTGGAGGATGCCCTTCACTGCTGGGGGGTGGGGGTGCAGGGGGACATGAGTGGAGGCCTGGTGGTGGGTGCCCCTAGATGCTGGGGGGGGTGGATGGGAGACATGAGTTGGACATGAGTGGGGGCCTGGTGGAGGGTGCCCCTGGATGCTGGGGGGTGGGGGCGCAGGGGGACATGAGTGGGGGCCTGGTGGAGGGTGCCCCTGACTGGTGGGGGGTGGGGGTGCAGGGAGACATGAGTGGGGGCCTGGTGGAGGGTGCCCCTAGGTGCAGGGGGACATGAGTGGGGGCCTGGTGGTGGGTGCCCCTAGATGCTGGGGGGTGGGGGTGATGGGAGACATGAGTTGGACATGAGTGGGGGCCTGGTGGAGGGTGCCCTGCACTGCTGGGGGGTGGGGTGATGGGAGACATGGGTGGGGGCCTGGTGGAGGGTGCCCCTGACTGCTGGGGGGTGGGGGTGATGGGAGACATGAGTAGGGGCCTGGTGGAGGGTGCCCCTAGATGCTGGGGGGTGGGGGTGATGGGAGACATGAGTTGAACATGAGTGGGGGCCTGGTGGAGGGTGCCCTGCATTGCTGGGGGTGGGGGTGCTGGGAGACATGAGTTGGACATGAGTGGGGGCCTGGTGGAGGGTGCCCTGCACTGCTGGGGGGTGGGGGTGATGGGAGACATGAGTGGGGGCCTGGTGGAGGGTGCCCCTGGATGCTGGGGGGTGGGGGTGATGGGGGACATGGGTTGGGGCCTGGTGGAGGGTGCCCCTGACTGGTGGGGGGTGGGGGTGCAGGGAGACATGAGTGGGGGCCTTGTGGAGGGTGCCCCTAGATGCTGGGGGTGTGGGTACAGGGGGACATGAGTGGGGGCCTGGTGGTGGGTGCCCCTAGATGCTGGGGGTGGGGGTGATGGGAGACATGAGTTGGACATGAGTGGGGGCCTGGTGGAGGGTGACCCTGGATGCTGGTGGGTGGGGGTGCAGGGGGACATGAGTGGGGGCCTGATGGAGGGTGCCCTGCACTGCTGGGGGGTGGGGGTGCAGGGGGACATGAGTGGGGGCCTGGTGGTGGTTGCCCCTAGATGCTGGGGGTGGGGGTGATGGGAGACATGAGTTGGACATGAGTGGGGGCCTGGTGGAGGGTGCCCCTGGATGCTGGTGGGTGGGGGTGCAGGGGGACATGAGTGGGGGCCTGGTGGAGGGTGCCCTGTACTGCTGGGGGGTGGGGGTGATGGGAGACATGAGTGGGGGCCTGGTGGAGGGTGCCCCTGGAAGCTGGGGGGTGGGGGTGCAGGGGGACATGAGTGGGGGCCTGGTGGAGGGTGCCCCTGACTGGTGGGGGGTGGGGGGTGCAGGGAGACATGAGTGGGGGGCTGGTGGAGGGTGCCCCTAGATACTGGGGGGTGGGGGTGCAGGGGGACATGAGTGGGGGCCTGGTGGTGGGTGCCCCTAGATCCTGGGGGGTGGGGTGATGGGAGACATGAGTTGGACATGAGTGGAGGCCTGGTGGAGGGTGCCCTGCACTGCTGGGGGGTGGGGGTGATGGGAGACATGAGTGGGGGCCTGGTGGAGGGTGCCCCTGACTGCTGGGGGGTGGGGGTGATGGGAGACATGAGTGGGGGCCTGGTGGTGGGTGCCCCTAGATCCTGGGAGGTGGGGGTGATGGGAGACATGAGTTGGACATGTGTGGTGCCTGGTGGAGGGTGCCCTGCACTGCTGGGGGGTGGGGGTGGTGGAAGACATGAGTGGGGGCCTGGTGGAGGGTGCCCCTGGATGCTGGGGGGTGGGCGTGCAGGGGGACATGAGTGGGGGCCTGGTGGAGGGTGCACCTGGTTGCTGGTGGGTGGGGGTGATGGGAAACATGAATTGGACATGAGTGGGGGCCTGGTGGAGGGTGCCCATGGATGCTGGTGGGTGGGGGTGCAGGGGGACATGAGTGGGGGCCAGGTGGAGGGTGCCCTGCACTGCTGGGGGGTGGGGGTGGTGGGAGACATGAGTTGGACATGAGTGGGGGCCTGGTGGAGGGTGCCCCTGGATGCTGGTGGGTGGGGGTGCAGGGGGACATGAGTGGGGGCCTGGTGGAGGGTGCCCTGCACTGCTGGGGGGTGGGGGTGATGGGAGACATGAGTGGGGGCCTGGTGGAGGGTGCCCCTGGATGCTGGGGGGTGGGGGTGATGGGAGACATGAGTTGGACATGAGTGGGGGCCTGGTGGAGGGTGCCCCTGGATGCTGGTGGGTGGGGGTGCAGGGGGACATGAGTGGGGACCTGGTGGAGGATGCCCTGCACTGCTGGGGGGTGGGGGTGCAGGGGGACATGAGTGGAGGCCTGGTGGTGGGTGCCCCTAGATGCTGGGGGGGGTGGATGGGAGACATGAGTTGGACATGAGTGGGGGCCTGGTGGAGGGTGCCCCTGGATGCTGGGGGGTGGGGGCGCAGGGGGACATGAGTGGGGGCCTGGTGGAGGGTGCCCCTGACTGGTGGGGGGTGGGGGTGCAGGGAGACATGAGTGGGGGCCTGGTGGAGGGTGCCCCTAGGTGCAGGGGGACATGAGTGGGGGCCTGGTGGTGGGTGCCCCTAGATGCTGGGGGGTGGGGGTGATGGGAGACATGAGTTGGACATGAGTGGGGGCCTGGTGGAGGGTGCCCCTGACTGCTGGGGGGTGGGGGTGATGGGAGACATGAGTAGGGGCCTGGTGGAGGGTGCCCCTAGATGCTGGGGGGTGGGGGTGATGGGAGACATGAGTTGAACATGAGTGGGGGCCTGGTGGAGGGTGCCCTGCATTGCTGGGGGTGGGGGTGCTGGGAGACATGAGTTGGACATGAGTGGGGGCCTGGTGGAGGGTGCCCTGCACTGCTGGGGGGTGGGGGTGATGGGAGACATGAGTGGGGGCCTGGTGGAGGGTGCCCCTGGATGCTGGGGGGTGGGGGTGATGGGGGACATGGGTTGGGGCCTGGTGGAGGGTGCCCCTGACTGGTGGGGGGTGGGGGTGCAGGGAGACATGAGTGGGGGCCTTGTGGAGGGTGCCCCTAGATGCTGGGGGTGTGGGTACAGGGGGACATGAGTGGGGGCCTGGTGGTGGGTGCCCCTAGATGCTGGGGGTGGGGGTGATGGGAGACATGAGTTGGACATGAGTGGGGGCCTGGTGGAGGGTGACCCTGGATGCTGGTGGGTGGGGGTGCAGGGGGACATGAGTGGGGGCCTGATGGAGGGTGCCCTGCACTGCTGGGGGGTGGGGGTGCAGGGGGACATGAGTGGGGGCCTGGTGGTGGTTGCCCCTAGATGCTGGGGGTGGGGGTGATGGGAGACATGAGTTGGACATGAGTGGGGGCCTGGTGGAGGGTGCCCCTGGATGCTGGTGGGTGGGGGTGCAGGGGGACATGAGTGGGGGCCTGGTGGAGGGTGCCCTGTACTGCTGGGGGGTGGGGGTGATGGGAGACATGAGTGGGGGCCTGGTGGAGGGTGCCCCTGGAAGCTGGGGGGTGGGGGTGCAGGGGGACATGAGTGGGGGCCTGGTGGAGGGTGCCCCTGACTGGTGGGGGGTGGGGGGTGCAGGGAGACATGAGTGGGGGGCTGGTGGAGGGTGCCCCTAGATACTGGGGGGTGGGGGTGCAGGGGGACATGAGTGGGGGCCTGGTGGTGGGTGCCCCTAGATCCTGGGGGGTGGGGTGATGGGAGACATGAGTTGGACATGAGTGGAGGCCTGGTGGAGGGTGCCCTGCACTGCTGGGGGGTGGGGGTGATGGGAGACATGAGTGGGGGCCTGGTGGAGGGTGCCCCTGACTGCTGGGGGGTGGGGGTGATGGGAGACATGAGTGGGGGCCTGGTGGAGGGTGCCCCTAGATGCTGGGAGGTGGGGGTGATGGGAGACATGAGTTGGACATGGGTGGGGGCCTGGTGGAGGGTGCCCTGCACTGCTGGGGGGTGGGGGTCCTGGGAGACATGTGTGGGGGCCTGGTGGAGGGTGCCCTGCACTGCTGGGGGGTCGGGGTGGTGGGAGACATGAGTTGGACATGAGTGGGGGCCTGGTGGAGGGTGCCCCTGGATGCTGGGGGGTGGGGGTGGAGGGGGACATGTGTGGGGGCCTGGTAGAGGGTGCCCTGCACTGCTGGGGGGTGGGGGTGATGGGAGACATGAGTGGGGGCCTGGTGGAGGGTGCCCCTGGATGCTGGTGGGTGGGGGTGCAGGGGGACATGAGTGGGGGCCTGGTGGAGGGTGCCCTGCACTGCTGGGGGGTGGGGGTGATGGGAGACATGAGTGGGGGCCTTGTGGAGGGTGCCCCTGGATGCTGGGGAGTAGGGGTGCAGGGGGTCATGAGTGGGGGCCTGGTGGAGGGTGCCCCTGACTGGTGGGGGGTGGAGGTGCAGGGAGACATGAGTGGGGGCCTGGTGGAGGGTGCCCCTAGATGCTGGGGGGTGTGGGGTGCAGGGGGACATTAGTGGGGGCCTGGTGGTGGGTGCCCCTAGATGCTGGGGGGTAGGGGTGATGGGAGACATGAGTTTGACATGAGTGGGGGCCTGGTGGAGGGTGCCCTGCACTGCTGGGGGGTCGGGGTGATGGGAGACATGAGTGTGGGCCTGGTGGAGGGTGCCCCTGACTGCTGGGCGGTGGGGGTGATGGGAGACATGAGTGGGGGCCTGGTGGAGGGTGCCCCTAGATGCTGGGCGGTGGGGGTGCTGGGAGACATGTGTGGGGGTCTGGTGGAGGGTGCCCTGTACTGCTGGGGGGTGGGGGTGGCGGGAGACATGAGTTGGACATGAGTGGGGGCCTGGTGGAGGGTGCCCCTGGATGCTGGGGGGTGGGGGTGCAGGGGGCATGTGTGGGGGCCTGGTGGAAGGTGCCCCTGGATGCTGGTGGGTGGGGGTGCAGGGGGACATGAGTGGGGGCCTGGTGGAGGGTGCCCCTGGATGCTGGTGGGTGGGGGTGCAGGGGGACATGAGTGGGGGCCTGGTGGAGGGTGCCCTGCACTGCTGGGGGGTGGGGGTGATGGGAGACATGAGTGGGGGCCTGGTGGAGGGTGCCCCTGGATGCTGGGGGGTGGGGGTGATGGGAGACATGAGTTGGACATGAGTGGGGGCCTGGTGGAGGGTGCCCCTGGATGCTGGTGGGTGGGGGTGCAGGGGGACATGAGTGGGGACCTGGTGGAGGATGCCCTGCACTGCTGGGGGGTGGGGGTGCAGGGGGACATGAGTGGAGGCCTGGTGGTGGGTGCCCCTAGATGCTGGGGGGGGTGGATGGGAGACATGAGTTGGACATGAGTGGGGGCCTGGTGGAGGGTGCCCCTGGATGCTGGGGGGTGGGGGCGCAGGGGGACATGAGTGGGGGCCTGGTGGAGGGTGCCCCTGACTGGTGGGGGGTGGGGGTGCAGGGAGACATGAGTGGGGGCCTGGTGGAGGGTGCCCCTAGGTGCAGGGGGACATGAGTGGGGGCCTGGTGGTGGGTGCCCCTAGATGCTGGGGGGTGGGGGTGATGGGAGACATGAGTTGGACATGAGTGGGGGCCTGGTGGAGGGTGCCCTGCACTGCTGGGGGGTGGGGTGATGGGAGACATGGGTGGGGGCCTGGTGGAGGGTGCCCCTGACTGCTGGGGGGTGGGGGTGATGGGAGACATGAGTAGGGGCCTGGTGGAGGGTGCCCCTAGATGCTGGGGGGTGGGGGTGATGGGAGACATGAGTTGAACATGAGTGGGGGCCTGGTGGAGGGTGCCCTGCATTGCTGGGGGTGGGGGTGCTGGGAGACATGAGTTGGACATGAGTGGGGGCCTGGTGGAGGGTGCCCTGCACTGCTGGGGGGTGGGGGTGATGGGAGACATGAGTGGGGGCCTGGTGGAGGGTGCCCCTGGATGCTGGGGGGTGGGGGTGATGGGGGACATGGGTTGGGGCCTGGTGGAGGGTGCCCCTGACTGGTGGGGGGTGGGGGTGCAGGGAGACATGAGTGGGGGCCTTGTGGAGGGTGCCCCTAGATGCTGGGGGTGTGGGTACAGGGGGACATGAGTGGGGGCCTGGTGGTGGGTGCCCCTAGATGCTGGGGGTGGGGGTGATGGGAGACATGAGTTGGACATGAGTGGGGCCTGGTGGAGGGTGACCCTGGATGCTGGTGGGTGGGGGTGCAGGGGGACATGAGTGGGGGCCTGATGGAGGGTGCCCTGCACTGCTGGGGGGTGGGGGTGCAGGGGGACATGAGTGGGGGCCTGGTGGTGGTTGCCCCTAGATGCTGGGGGTGGGGGTGATGGGAGACATGAGTTGGACATGAGTGGGGGCCTGGTGGAGGGTGCCCCTGGATGCTGGTGGGTGGGGGTGCAGGGGGACATGAGTGGGGGCCTGGTGGAGGGTGCCCTGTACTGCTGGGGGGTGGGGGTGATGGGAGACATGAGTGGGGGCCTGGTGGAGGGTGCCCCTGGAAGCTGGGGGGTGGGGGTGCAGGGGGACATGAGTGGGGGCCTGGTGGAGGGTGCCCCTGACTGGTGGGGGGTGGGGGGTGCAGGGAGACATGAGTGGGGGGCTGGTGGAGGGTGCCCCTAGATACTGGGGGGTGGGGGTGCAGGGGGACATGAGTGGGGGCCTGGTGGTGGGTGCCCCTAGATCCTGGGGGGTGGGGTGATGGGAGACATGAGTTGGACATGAGTGGAGGCCTGGTGGAGGGTGCCCTGCACTGCTGGGGGGTGGGGGTGATGGGAGACATGAGTGGGGGCCTGGTGGAGGGTGCCCCTGACTGCTGGGGGGTGGGGGTGATGGGAGACATGAGTGGGGGCCTGGTGGAGGGTGCCCCTAGATGCTGGGAGGTGGGGGTGATGGGAGACATGAGTTGGACATGGGTGGGGGCCTGGTGGAGGGTGCCCTGCACTGCTGGGGGGTGGGGGTCCTGGGAGACATGTGTGGGGGCCTGGTGGAGGGTGCCCTGCACTGCTGGGGGGTCGGGGTGGTGGGAGACATGAGTTGGACATGAGTGGGGGCCTGGTGGAGGGTGCCCCTGGATGCTGGGGGGTGGGGGTGGAGGGGGACATGTGTGGGGGCCTGGTAGAGGGTGCCCTGCACTGCTGGGGGGTGGGGGTGATGGGAGACATGAGTGGGGGCCTGGTGGAGGGTGCCCCTGGATGCTGGTGGGTGGGGGTGCAGGGGGACATGAGTGGGGGCCTGGTGGAGGGTGCCCTGCACTGCTGGGGGGTGGGGGTGATGGGAGACATGAGTGGGGGCCTTGTGGAGGGTGCCCCTGGATGCTGGGGAGTAGGGGTGCAGGGGGTCATGAGTGGGGGCCTGGTGGAGGGTGCCCCTGACTGGTGGGGGGTGGAGGTGCAGGGAGACATGAGTGGGGGCCTGGTGGAGGGTGCCCCTAGATGCTGGGGGGTGTGGGGTGCAGGGGGACATTAGTGGGGGCCTGGTGGTGGGTGCCCCTAGATGCTGGGGGGTAGGGGTGATGGGAGACATGAGTTTGACATGAGTGGGGGCCTGGTGGAGGGTGCCCTGCACTGCTGGGGGGTCGGGGTGATGGGAGACATGAGTGTGGGCCTGGTGGAGGGTGCCCCTGACTGCTGGGCGGTGGGGGTGATGGGAGACATGAGTGGGGGCCTGGTGGAGGGTGCCCCTAGATGCTGGGCGGTGGGGGTGCTGGGAGACATGTGTGGGGGTCTGGTGGAGGGTGCCCTGTACTGCTGGGGGGTGGGGGTGGCGGGAGACATGAGTTGGACATGAGTGGGGGCCTGGTGGAGGGTGCCCCTGGATGCTGGGGGGTGGGGGTGCAGGGGGCATGTGTGGGGGCCTGGTGGAAGGTGCCCTGCACTGCTGGGAGGCGGGGGTGCAGGGGGACATGAGTGTGGGCCTGGTGGAGGGTGCCCCTGGATGCTGGTGGGTGGGGGTGCAGGGGGACATGAGTGGGGGCCTGGTGGAGGGTGCCCTGCACTGCTGGGGGGTGGGGGTGATGGGAGACATGAGTGGGGGCCTTGTGGAGGGTGCCCCTGGATGCTGGGGAGTAGGGGTGCAGGGGGTCATGAGTGGGGGCCTGGTGGAGGGTGCCCCTGACTGGTGGGGGGTGGAGGTGCAGGGAGACATGAGTGGGGGCCTGGTGGAGGGTGCCCCTAGATGCTGGGGGGTGTGGGGTGCAGGGGGACATTAGTGGGGGCCTGGTGGTGGGTGCCCCTAGATGCTGGGGGGTAGGGGTGATGGGAGACATGAGTTTGACATGAGTGGGGGCCTGGTGGAGGGTGCCCTGCACTGCTGGGGGGTCGGGGTGATGGGAGACATGAGTGTGGGCCTGGTGGAGGGTGCCCCTGACTGCTGGGCGGTGGGGGTGATGGGAGACATGAGTGGGGGCCTGGTGGAGGGTGCCCCTAGATGCTGGGCGGTGGGGGTGCTGGGAGACATGTGTGGGGGTCTGGTGGAGGGTGCCCTGTACTGCTGGGGGGTGGGGGTGGTGGGAGACATGAGTTGGACATGAGTGGGGGCCTGGTGGAGGGTGCCCCTGGATGCTGGGGGGTGGGGGTGCAGGGGGCATGTGTGGGGGCCTGGTGGAAGGTGCCCTGCACTGCTGGGAGGCGGGGGTGCAGGGGGACATGAGTGTGGGCCTGGTGGAGGGTGCCCCTGGATGCTGGTGGGTGGGGGTGATGGGAGACATGAGTTGGACATGTGTGGGGGCCTGGTGGAGGGTGCCCTGTACTGCTGGGGGGTGGGGGGGTGGGAGACATGAGTTGGACATGAGTGGGGGCCTGTTGGAGGGTGCCCCTGGATGCTGGGGGGTGGGGGTGCAGGGGGACATGTGTGGGGGCCTGGTGGAGGGTGCACTGCACTGCTGGGGGGTGGTGGGAGACATGAGTGGGGACCTGGTGAAGGGTGCCCCTGGATGCTGGGGGGTGGGGGTGCAGGGGGACATGAGTGGGGGCCTGGTGGAGGGTGCCCCTGGATGCTGGGGGTGGGGGTGATGGGAGACATGAGTTGGACATGAATGGGGGCCTGGTTGAGGGTGCCCTGCACTGCTGGGGGGTGGGGGTGATGGGAGACATGAGTGGGGGCCTGGTGGAGGGTGCCCCTGGATGGTGGGGGGTGGGGGTGCAGGGGGACATGAGTGGGGGCCTGGTGGAGGGTGCCCCGGATGCTGGGGGGTGGGGGTGCAGGGGGACATGAGTGGGAGCCTGGTGGAGGGTGCCCCTGGATGCTGGGGGGTGGGGGTGATGGGAGACATGAATTGGACATGAATGGGGGCCTGGTTGAGGGTGCCCTGCACTGCTGGGGGGTGGGGGTGATGGGAGACATGAGTGGGGGCCTGGTGGAGGGTGCCCCTGGATGGTGGGGGGTGAGGGTGCAGGGGGACATGAGTGGGGGCCTGGTGGAGGGTGCCCCGGATGCTGGGGGGTGGGGATACAGGGGGACATGAGTGGGGGCCTGGTGGAGGGTGCCCCTGGATGCTAGGGGGTGGGGGTGATGGGAGACATGAGTGGGGGCCTGGTGGAGGGTGCCCCTGGATGCTGGTGGGTGGGGGTGATGGGACACATGAGTTGGACATGAGTGGGGGCCTGGTGGAGGGTTCCCCACAGTGCTGGGAGGTGGGGTGCTGGGAGACATGTGTTGGTGATCAGTAGTGCAAGGTGACTTGTGGGTTGGCTGGGGGGCATGGCCATGGTGGATGGGTTGCCTGTGGGACATGAGCAGGGGTGCAGGGTAGTCCCCTGTAGTGTGGGCTGCCTGCAGGGGCCGTGGAGGGTGTAGAGGGAACACCTGGGAGGACCCACACGGCCAAATCACGTGTAGCATTACCCGGCACCACCGAAATACACGTACCCTGCTGGAATCGCGTGTGAATCTTCCCACGCACCTCGGAATACACGTACCCTGCTGAAATCGCATGTGGGACTTCCCGAGCACCCAGAAGTACACGTACCCAGGCCAATCGCGTGTGGAACTTCCAGCGCATCCCGAAACACACGTACCCAGGCCAATCGCGTGTGGAACTTCCCGCGCACCCCGAAGTACACGTACACAGGCTAATCGCGTGTGCAACTTCCCGCGCACCCCGAAGTACACGTACACAGGCTAATCGCGTCTGGAACTTCCCGGCACCCCGAAACACACGTACCCAGGCTAATCGCTTGTGGAACTTCACGCGCACCCCGTGTTTGTCGGTACCCCTTTGCACCTCATTTGTCCTAGAGGGCCACTGTATGGACCATTCATCATGGCTGTATATGGGTGCTTTTTGTTAGCGCACATTTTGGCGCACATTTATTTCAGGCGCAGGGACGCTACCGCCTGCTTTCTTGTGGATTACCTATTTGGCCCTGTGCGCATCTTTCACCGTGCGCTCGTTTGCCCTATTCGATTCCATGAATACGGGTTGTAGGCGAGCGTGTGGGCGGTCCGCGCACTTGCCTCCTGTACTTCCCCCGTGACGCCCATATTTTCACGTGTTGTTCCCCATTCTGAGTGTTACGCCCCGTGTTCCGCCTACTTTTGTGATGTGCACATCCAATGTTTTTCTCGCACACGGACTTCCATGAATCGATGTGCGCTGGTTTCCCTGCGATTTTCGCACTTGCACTGCGATTTTCGCACTTGCACTGCGATTCGCACGTTTTGGCACCTCTGCGCGGGAATTTTCGGCGCACATTAATGCCATGAATCGACACCTTAGTCTTGTTGTGGCTTGTTCACACATAGGTAGTGTCATACCATGTACATCTAGTTTGTCTGTAGCGCTAAATTCCATTATTGGTTGCATTTCTTTACTTAACATTATTTCATTGAATTTGAAACAGCTTGCAAGAGTTGGCATTAAGGCCATACAATTGACATTTTTGTGGGCTAATTGTTCCATAACATCTGTAGCACATGCATTATCGCCATAAAGTGCATTAATTTGACGGGTTTTCAATATTGTTTCTGCTTCTTTAGAGAGTGTACCAACTCTGATACCTTTTAAGATGTTGGCATAAGTGAGATCTGCAGAGTGCCGCATGTTTTCTGTTAATTCTCTGTATTGGAAATGTTGCCAAAGGTTGACATTTCCAATGCTGCCAACAGTTTTATGGCAGAGTTTGTGTCCTAATGTTTTAAAAATAGGATCACCTTTTACTGGTGTCAATTGAAGAATATCTCCAAAAACAATAATGTATTTCCTGCAAAGAGCTCTTCATAGTTTGTTTTCAGTACTTCTTGTAATCTGAGGTGAATCAAAGCCAACAATAGGTTGGAGACCATGCTCACTTCATCTATTAGTAGCATTTTCATTTGTTTCAATACTCTGCGTAGTCCCATTGCAGCTTCTGCAGAAAGTTTATAATAGTCTAATTTGTTCTGGTGTTCTACTGGCAATAGTAGTAATCGGTGTAAAGTGACACCACCTATGTTATAGGCAGCTAAACCTGTGGGGGCAGTGACAACAGCTGACAGTTTGTTGTTTGTCAATTGTTGAAGGAATTTACTGATGATTTTGATTAGGAATGTTTTGCCAGAACCAGCTTCACCACTGACGTACAGTAGTGTAGGTTTAGAATTATGGCAGGAACATTCTTTATTTTCATGTTGTACACCATGTGCAATTTGTTTTGTTACTTCTTCAAAAATGCTTTGTTGTTCGTTGTTTAGTTTTGATTGTAGTATAGTTAAGTCTTCTTTATCTTCATACTGACACATGGTGTTTTCTACTTCTATCATAGCTAATTCTGCCTCATTTATTATTAGTGGTTCTCCCAGTGGTTCTTGGCTTCCTGTTACAGAAGGTTGACTACTGTCAGGAGTGTCTTTATCTAGTTGGGCCTGGAGTTCTTCTTCGTGTTGCTGTTCATTGTGCAACATTGTTTTGTATTGTGTAAAATTTACATCAGTTATAGTGCTTTCATTTGCTTTGAAAGCATCTTCATATGAGTCATAGTTTTCTAGTATTTCTTCTTCTTTTCTCCATGGTTTAAAGAGTTGTAGCAGGGACGTGTAATATACTTCTTTATGTTGAGGAGTCTTCAATGACAATTTGATATGATTAATTAAATTTGGTTTAGTGAGTTTAACTAAGCTGCCTTCACAGTTTGTCACTCTGTATTTACCTTTTTTTTCATCAGGTTTTATATTATTTTTGTATGTGTAGTTTGGGTTATGTGGTATAGACACATGGTTTCCAAAGTATTACTTCTGTTTGGGTAGTATGTGTCCAATAAATTGTTTTTTAAAATGTTGTGGCTGTTGGGATCATGTTTGGCTATTGTTTCTATATCTTAGTATGTTTTTAGAACTCTTTTTCTAGATTTAGCTGGACCAGGACTTAGCCATACTATATTTTCAGATTTACCATACAATGCAGTACCAGTTAATCGATCAGCTGCTTCATATGATCCACATTCTCTATGGGAGAGCATTTTTATGCCCAAGCTGAATAATTTCTGAGACACTGTTTTATCTGATGACAGGTCATTACAGAGGTCTTGGAGCTCTGTCTTTTCTGCTTTGGTTAAGTATGCTGTGACATATCGTGCAACTGCAATAGAATTGTCTGAAATGTACTGCACATCTATGTTTGCATTCCATAAGTGGGCAATGATTGCATAATAATCATTGATATATTTTTCTTCTTCTTTTCTTTTTATGTAATATGTATTTTTAGGTGACTTACCTTTAACACTATGTCTAACTGAAGACATGAGGTTGTTCACTTGACCTTTATTTGTAACTGGTCTAAGGAAACCAAGTCAGCATTTGGTGTAGTATTTCCCTTTGTTTTTGTATTTGCGAAGACAATATTTGCCACATTTATGTCTTTGAAAATGTAATATTTGTGCATGAAGATCACTATTTGTGGATTCTGATGGAATTTCACAAGTGACATATTTTTCAATAAACTGTAAAACAGTGGCATCACTCTCTTGACCAAATTTAGGAGCATCTTTAATCCATAAAAGCATGTGGATATGTGGTGCTCCTCTGGCTTGGTATTCTTTTCTCCAAAAGAAGTGTTGCACTTCTCCAAGGGGAGGAACAGTTTTATTACAAATAAAATATAGCATAGCAATGAAGCGAAGGTGAAAATATCTTGAAACATTAACAGGATCCATAGAACAAAGTTCTCCTGTTGTTAGTATATCTATGTTTGTTTTGTTTTTATTTGATATGCGTAGGAAATCATGTAAATCTTACCATGCATATTCTGCACAACTTATTGTAACAAACCAAGTGGGTGGGCCAAGGTTTCTGATCATACAACATACATCTCCATGACGTTGAAACCAGTACTCTTTAGTACCATGCATATTTGCTAATAGATTTGTAATATTTGATTGTAAAACCTCATCCTTTTGTTGCACTTTTTGTAATAATTGTGTAGCTGTCATATTTTGAAAGTGTGATCCTGATTTTAATATGTGTGCAACTCCATAACATAAAGTTGCTAGTTCACTTTCAAATTGTAGGTGGAATATGTATTCCACATTTTGTTTAAATCTGGGATCTTCAGAATACTTCCGTAATGAGCGGTATTCTGAAGCTGATATTTGAATAGGTCTATCATCATATCTTCCTCCTTTACCAGTAGGAAAGAGTAGAGGAAAAGCACGTGCTTCTATACTTTTTTCCCACATGCTGATTGGTGATCCTTTTGTTTGACACATTTGGTATGTTTCCAGTGCATCTTCTATGGTGTCATTAGAGTGCAAAGGATGAATTGTATAATGGTCTAAAGTATTTGATATTGTAGCAGGATCTAGTAGCTCAAATTGACCAGCTTCTTGTGTTTCAGTTGTATCTTTCAAGATTTCTTCAATATTAATTTCTTTGTAATATTCATTATTCTCTTTAAGATATTGCAAGGCTTGTCTAACTTTATGTAAATCTACCAGCTGTTGCCATATTCTTTTGTCTTTTGTAGGTACTCCATTTACTAAGATAATTAAAGATTGCTGCATTGGACGTTGCACTCCTAGAGTATGCACATTTTCTTTTAGATCTAATGGTAAATAAACTACTTTTCCATGAATGCCTTTTACCAATTCAGAGGGAGGTAACATTGCTGTTTTTGGTTGAAGGTGTATTATTGCTTGAAATAGGTGTACTGTTTGAATTATGATGCTCTCATATAAATTAAGTTGTTGTAGGGGTTTTGGTAGTGGGTATAATTCTAAATTATTTGTGATAGCACGTGAAGGAGTTTGGTTGTTGTCAAGTTTTGTAGTGCAGTAACTGCAAAGTATTAAGGGGTCATTTATTTCGTATTTGTTTTCTGCTACAAGGTAGAGAGCTAATTCAAACCATTTAGAATCTTCATTGTCTTCTATTTTATATGATAGGTCTACAGTTTTTGTGTTACTTTTATAAAAAGTTCTGCGGCAACATACACATACATGGTTTGGCAAAAGGTTGCCATGTGTAGAATTGTTGCTAATTTGCTTTAAAGCTATTTCATTCTGTAAATGGCTTTCAGTTCCAAAATATTTTTTCTGGGTATAGTCAATTTCTTGAAGTAGGTCTTTCGCTGTACCATGTAGAAACATGTTATTTAAACTTGCTAGTGCTAAAGCAGGACTTTTAGCATAGTACAGTTTATAGACTAGATTTCTTATAGTTGAATGATGTGTTGATATTCTTTTGATATCATGGAAGGTGGTTTTACAAGTAGGTCCTGTAATGCAGGCCAATGAATGTCCTTGTAGTCCTGTGTATTTGCGCACTGGACAGGTATCCATATTTTGCAGTAGTTTAATTTTGATTTTGTCTTTGCTTTTTACATATTGATTGAGGAATTGGTGTAAAGACTTGAAAAATTGTTTGGGAATGTTACATATTGACGTGCATGGCCATTTGTACACTAGATGTTCTGACTGAGTTGAATGGAGGGGTAATTCTAAGTTTTCAGGGAATATTTTTGTAAGGAATACTTCTTGTTCCATTATGGTATTATTAACTTTTTCATAACCTCGACCACTGCTATGTATGGCTATTGTATTTGTTTGGTTTTGTTTGTACGCTTCTTCATTAAAGTATGGTTCTGTGCTCGTAGTGTGATTCCATTGACCTCCGCAGATACTTAAGAAGTTCTTTCTGGTGACATTTAGTTTATTGAGAAGTCTTTTTTGTAATTTAGTTATTAGTTTTGTTAGTGGTTTCATTTTGTTTAACACTAAAATAAATAACTTTCTTTTGAGAAGAATTGCACTATCAACGCTTCTAAAATTAATTTCCTACGATAGGTTTTAAGCATTGAACCTGATTTTTCTCCTGTTTTTATAAGATTTTGAAGGACTTTGTGACGGAACATTTTGGCTAAAATACTTTTCTTGGTATGCTTACTTTGCACTATATTATAATTTAAAGAAGCAGTTTTATCCGTAGTGATAGCTGATTTTCTGTTAATTGTTTTTTGGTTTGTTTTACATTTTGATAGAGGAGGCAAAGTTTTTGTACTTGAAACTTATTGTGTTTCACTAAATGACTGTATTAGCTGTTTTGTTTCAACTTTTTTTACAAATTCTGCTAGAGATGTATGCTTATGTTGGACACTTTTATTTTCATTTGTTCTACTTCTGCGTTGCTTTCTACAGACTTGACTTTTGGTAGGCATTCTTTAGGGTCTGTTGAAAAAAATAAAGAAGGTATGGGTTGGGGTGTTCTGCAATGTATGTGTGCTGTGTGCATGAGTGTTTGAGTAAGATGATGTATGTAATGGTGTCTGATTGTGCATCAGGAACTACAATTAGTAGGGATGTGTATTCTTCAATTAACATGTTACTAAACTCAGGTTCAGATGACAGAAAAAAATAAGCTAGTGGTGTGGAGAAGTACAAATAGTAAATCTAATGTATACAATTAAAACAGTTGTTTGTTCTATAATATGAACATCCTAGCGGTTGAGTTGGGTAATTTGTATGTCCAAAAGTAGGAATTTGTGCGCCATTCTGGCTGTAAATCGCTGTTTAAGACATGGGGATTTTTGGACAGAATGGTGCACAATCTCTATTTTAGGCACAGAAATAGCATGAATTAACTTTTACAGTATGTTTGAGTAATAATACAAATATTATGGTGATACTCTACTTACTTTTTTTCTAAAATGAACAGGTTAATTCTTAGTTCTTCTTTGTTCTTCAAATTCGGCTGCTTTTTCAGGAGAATGGTCTTCACTGCAATTGTAAAAGAAACAAATTAGTAATTTTGTTTGTACATAGCATTGTTTTTTTAATTGAAATCATCAGCGCCTTCCTCAAAACCATTAACACTAACTTATTCACATAAGATACGTCGCACCAGTTCAATACATATGATATGTTCTTAATGAACAAATTGTATTGCAATGAGTAACTGTAACAAACAAAATATCTTTAGTATGTCTTGTGAAATTCATAATGTACCACTGAATACCACTATTTCTGTAACTAAGCTGTTGTAGGTAATAGTGCCTTAATGTCATGCTTAAATTAAAGTAATCAAATAAATAAACAAATAAGAAAATGTAATTGCATAAGTATTATTTTTTGAGATTTGAACATAGAGTGTGTATGCATGCAATTTTGTTTGAATATATGTAGTCTATAAATTTCATTTAAAAAATGTTAGTTTAACATGATTTGATAGTGTGTGTGTAAAGAAAGTAAATAGTATAAAGGTTTATAAGTGATAGTTGATTTTAGGAAATTGGAAAAAAAGACAGTAGATTCATTTTACAGATTACACAAGCTAAAAGTCAGTTTGAAAATGTGTTCATGTACTGTACAGAAAATATGCATAACTGTAGTTTGGGTTCATGCATATGGATATGCATGGAGCTGCAAGTAGAAATCTTGGAGACTTGTACAGTATTTCTTGTAGATGGTGCTTGCCAATGATATGACACTTGTACTCAGAGAGATTCACAGTACATTTGCAGTGCTGATCTGTGATGATGCAGTTAGATGTAGAGGTCTTGAATGTGATTGGTGCATGGTCATGTGATTTCTTAGCTACATCCAATGAGGGAATGGCACAGAGAGTGAAGTGGAAATGGTAGAAGGGCTGTTCATGTTACGATATGTCCGCGGACATGGCGGTAGTTCGCGGACATCGGGAGTTGCATCCGGGGATTTTTGGGTTCAGAAGTCATGCAAATGAGAACGAGCACTGAAAGAGATTGGTCAGGAAAGTTTAGTGGGTCTGTTGTGCCAGGAGAGAGTTTCTCAGATACTCTTTTTGCTGAGAGAACAACAGTTAGCTATGGCTGTTAGTTTCAGAAAACAGATTGTTTGGATTTTGGGAGATTTGTGGATACATTGGTTGAAGGTGCATGCAGAAAGCTGTGGAGTAGCTGTAGATCTTGGATTTCCACATGTGGAAGTACACTGGCATGGAGTACCTGGAATGAAGTGGTTGGACTTGCTACCTCTCTGTGCTACTTTGGAAACAGAGCAACATCCAGACATAATTGTAATTCATTGTGGAGGGAACAGTTTAGGACATGTGTCTGGAATTTCTTTGCAATTTGCTATGAAAGAAGGACTTGGGAAAGTCATGAACATGTTTCCTAATTCTCAAGTAATATTTTCACGGATTGCGCAGAGACAAATGTGGCTTTGTTCTTCTTCATTTGGTCCACAAATGGAAAAAGCAAGGCGCAATGTTAATAAGGCTGTTTGTGCATTTCTAAGAGATGTTGGCATGTCCTCTTTTCACAATGAAAATATTATGTTTCGTAGTACATACATTTTTCGCAGAGATGGAGTCCATCTTACTTATGCTGGCAATCAGATTTTTCTAAGAAATGTACAAAATGCATTGCAACCTTTTTTAGAAATACAGCATCCATTTTGAAGTAGGTGTTAAGTATTTATAATTTTTGACATACAAACACCTTCCAAAGGCTCTTTTCAGAGCCATCACTTCCTCCCAGAGAAAAATGCAATGGTTACAATAGGGTAGCACCCCAATTTTTTTGAGGTTCGCAAACTGCCCGAAGACTTTTAAGAAATACAAAGGGCCCTGCTTTATTTATCTTCATTTCTATTTTTTAACTGTGAAAGCCGGCTCTGAAAAGAGCTTCATTTTTTTATTTTGATTTTTGTAATTTTGTATTTTTTTTTAAATCTAATACAGAAAGTTTATAAAGATATGAGTAAAATGATGTATACTTACTATTTCAGGTAAAATATGTTCTGAGTATTCTGTAGGCCTGGTCTTGGTCTTAGTTGTGGAGTGTCTGTGAGGTAATTATGTTGGAAGCCAATTTATCTTCTCTTGGTATATTCCATTTTAGAACATATTGTATTTAAATGAATGGTTAGTGTGGTACATATATGGGTTACATTTCTTATGTATCACTACATATAATATGTATGTGTACTACTTTGGGAATTTTTTAAATGTTATCATGTTGTAATATAACAATTAAACATACCCCCCGCCCCCAGACTTTTTAGGTAGTGGTACCGTTGGCCGAACATGTCCGCAGACATCAAAAAGGATTGCGGACATCACATTCAGTAGAAGTGGTTCAATTTGTTCCATATTACATGTACATAAAGTCAAAGTTACTATTGTTAAGCTTTGCTACTAAAAACCTATGAAATTCAGTGAAAAAACTTTGTTAAAGGGACGTTGTGGTTAAGTTGTGCTACTAAAAACCTATGAAATTCAGTGAAAAAAACGTTGTTAAAGGGACGTTATGGTTCCAAGTAAATCCGAAAAACCCTTGAAATTCGCCAGTTATGGTAAGCTATGCAACCATAACTCGTGCCACTACCGTGCACTGCTAAGACTAACACCCAGGACATCAAAGATGACATCACAAATGTCATTGATGACATCACTGATGATATCACAAATGTCATTGATGACATCACTGATGACATTACATGTGTGGCTCCCCCTTTTTTCCTTTACTGACATATCTAGGCCACATGGTTTTCTTCAGTAACAGTCAGGAATTAAAAGTGGAAAAGGTAGCATATTTGTAGACTTATCCTTCAAGTATGTTCTTACAATAATTCCCTTAGGGTCCAGTCATATCATATGAAACATATACATAGGGGAAGACACAAGCTTGAAAGATAGCAATCCTTTCTGTGCATTAAAATAATCAATAGAGTTGTCAGCACTTTCTGATAGTTCTGTTTTTTTTAATACTGTACTATCCCTGTATAAACTCCTATTTTCATATCTTGTATTCACACCACTTTCATTAGAATCCAGGCACATCATGTGATATATATACATAGAGTAAGTAGCAGCTTTGAAACAGAACAATCATTTATCTGCATACCTTCAGTTAGTTTATGAACACTTTTTGCTACTACTGCTGCTGTTTTTCTCTTACTTCAATTTCTTTGTATACACTCATATTTGTATGTGGTGTTGTCTCTATGTGTTTTGTCTGTAATAATGCAATTATGTAATAAGTGGGTTTTATTATCTACTTATCACATGTTTCATAGTATTCAAAAGTCTAATAAGAAAACAGTTATCATTTCACTATTTAACATGGCAAGCTTATGAATATTGCATCTCCATCATGTTTGCTGTACACAATACCTACATTTCTACATGAGCACGTTAGTATACTGGATGGACTAATTAGCCCTTGATATTTATTCCAATGATCCTTCACACTTTTTTTATTAACATTACAATAAGAAACCAATGTACAGACTTTTCATGAAAGGTAAATGCACATGTGATGTCATCAGTGATGTCATCAATGTCATTTGTGATGTCATCTTTGATGTCCTGGGTGTGCACGGTAGTGGCGCGAGTTATGGTTGCTTAGCTTACCATAACTGGCGAATTTCAAGGGTTTTTCGGTTTTACTTGGAACCATAACATCCCTTTAACAAAGTTTTTTCACTGAATATATATATATATATATATGTATATTCAAGGTAAAAACTTTAGTTGCATGAACATTACGGTGAGCAATACATTGTAAAAGAAAACCCTTGAAATTCAAGGAAAAAAACATTAGTTGCAGGGATGTTAAGGTGAGAACTTAAAGCAAAAAAAACCTTAAATTCAGCTAAAGCCACCTTAACTTTGTACCTCTTGTTGCTCAGCCTATGACCACAATGTTGACATCACAGGTCACAACACTAATGACCTCACTAATTACATTACAACAGTAACTGCGATTAAGCATGGTCTTCAGCCATGGTCAGTGTGCATGTTCCAAAATATTTTAACAGATGAATGGGTACTAGTTCTGGCCTTCAGTTATGGACAATGGTTAGAACCTTCACCCTTGTGCACTGAATATTTTAAAATGCTAACATGCTATCAGCCATAGATGATGGCCTTTACCAGTGGATGCAGCTTTCAACTGTGTCCACTGTATATTATTTACACTCATCAGGCACTAGCCATGGACCTAAGTACAATACTGGCCAGTGGCCACAATCTTTGGTTGTGCCCACTATATATTCTGATATATAAATTGGCCACTAGCCATGGTGTTTGACCTTGAGCAGAGTGTACATCTTTTGGCCATATCCACTGTATGGTTTAAAATACTAACATACCATAAGTGATGGACTTCGGACGTTCCCACTGTGCATTATACAACACTAACCATCCCCTATCTATGGCCTTCAGCCGTGCCCACTGTATATTATATACACTAACCAGTCACTATCCATGGTCTTCAACACAATACTAGCCAGTGGCCATAGCCTTTGGCTGTGCCAACTGTATACTTTAACATATTAATGGGCACTAGCTAAGGCCTTTAGCTATGGCCACTGACTACAGCTTTCAATGTTGCACACTGTATATATTTTAAAACAGTGACGGTTCACTAGGCATCGCTATTAACCATGCCCATTAATATTTTGCGACATGAACTGACCACTGTTATGGTGTTTGGTGATGGCCAGTGACCACAGCCTTTGTCATGGCCAAGACCATTGCGTAAATTGTTATTAAGGAAGTTTTTATGAGCTAATATATTATCATTTTATGTCTAATTCCAGCACCTAGATGCCTGTGGGTTATGCACGTTTTTTATAAATGTACAAAAGAAACAAATAAATAACATTATTGATGTAATCAGTTATATACAATGTAATTGGTGTTGTCACCAGTGATGTCATCAGTGGTGCAATTTTGTAATGTTAAGAGTGTTCTCCTACAACATGTAATTAGTGATGTGATCTGTGATGTCATCATTGTGGTCATAGGCTGCGCAACAGGGGTGGAAAGTTAAGGTGGCTTTAGCTGAATTTCAGGGGCTAAGTTGCATTAAGTTCTCACCTGAACACCCCTTTTACTTGAATTTCAAGGGTTTTGTTATTTCATACATAATTGACATTAATAATACAGACAATTGAGCTGATGAAAACATTGTATCATGTGTAGAAAATAAAATAAAAAGAAATTGTGCAACCACTTTCTGCCCAAAAAAAAACCTGTTCTTAAAAAACTTTGTTTGTATATTTACTTAACTTTTTAAAGTGTTCATGTTTATATGTACTGTTGATAAATAGAACTTTATTAAAGGGTTACAATAACTGTGTACAAAGACTACACTCAATCTATCCTAAAAAATGTCTTTACAAGACTACTGCCCATGGATAAGGTAGGGTAAGTAAACTTGGGCAGCAAGAGAATTTAGCGTGGGATAATTAAACTTGCTGCTGGGAGTGGCTTCAGCTTTACCTCCATAAAACAGACAGGTATGAGCAGTGGTTGTGCATAATGAAACTGCACACATTCAAAGTGCTGCCACCAACAGCCAGAGACTTGAAACACCTGCAACACTGGAGCTCACCATTTGAAGAATCATCAGAAATGATATAGAAGTTCAAAAAGAAGGCTTTGAGGAACTGTCTACAGACGTGCTGCCCCCGTCTCCAGCAGTGCTACTATGTTTTGAATATAGGTTGGCCTTTCATAAGAGTTAGCTGTACAACATCTGGTGCAAATCCACTGAACAATGCAGCTACAACAAAATACAAAAATAAGAAATGACTAAAATTAACTTGCAAAACACCATCAATTGTACTACCACACAAAAAACTCAAAACAGCTAAGAGTACTGCATAGCTGAAAGTGCATTAGAAGTACAACAAATGCAATCAAATAAACCTTCAACCTCACTAACATGAATACAAAAACTAAATAACTGCATATAAATGCCATTGATTCACAAATCTAATGTTGTAGGTCGGTGTTAGTGCAAGTTAAAGAAGACACTAAAAAATACTTGCCACAGCAGATGAAAACAATGATAATGAGCACCATCTGATAGCAGTGGTTCATATAACTAACACACACAATAGTGCAAATGGACCTTCAAATATGTAAATATGTATTAACACCTACTTTCACATCAGCCACACTCCTGCAACCAAAAGGATGAAACTGCAGAAAATTGAGGCTTTAATACTTTCCAAAATCATTACCAAAATAAATTAAATAAACTATTGAAACGGAAGACATATTTGTGCAACAACCTATCACAGACACCTACACAAATAGAAAAGTACAAGAACCAATAACAAATAATGAAACTCACAGATATCTATTTTATCCCCACTCAGCATCTTGCATAGCCAGGGCTAGTCGATGCGGCTGCAGATCTTGCTTTGTATTCACGGCTACACGTACATTTTTTTGCAAGCCCAAAATTAAACTAAGCCGGCCTTCAAACTTCAAATAAGAGAACACCTAAGCAGTTAAAATAGCATAGACAAGTGCTGGGGTCCACTAGCTGTGTCTTGGTTAGGTAGGATTAATGCCTTAAGGATGGTTATTCTTCCAAAGTTGTTGTATTTATTTATGTCATTACCGGTAAGGAGACCAGCCCCTTTCTTTAGAAAACTGAGGTAGCTCACCCAAGCCTACATATGGAGGTCAAAGAAGCCTAGAATTCCCAGTAGGTTTATGCAAATGCCCAGGGACAGAGGGGGCATGGGTGAACTATTACCGAGTGGCCCAGTTGAGAGTAGTACGGGACTGGTCGAGGGATGATAGGGGTAAGGTGTGGAGAGAAATGGATAGAGCTGTGGTAGGACATGGGCTAGAGGGAGTTTTGTGGCTTCCTCGTGACGACAGACCCAGGAGGTTGTATTGTAGCGCAATTGAGGAGTTGGTGGGTAGATTATGGGACGAAGTGGTGTGTAGATCGAAAATCACTACCTTTCCCTCTCAACTCACGCCCCTACTTGCTAATCCTCCGTTTTCCCCCGGGCTGGAGATTGATTCCGGGTTTGACGTGTGGCGGGAAGGGGGCTGCCGGTTCCTTAAAGACCTTTATGAAGGAGGGCAGGTGAGGAGCTTTGTCGCCTGCAAGGCCTTGTTCGGGGTAGGGGAAGAGGAGCGGTTTCGCTACACGCAGTTAAGGCATTGGGCTTTACATCCTGTTATAAAAGGGGCGGCTACAAGGGAACTCACCCAATTTGAGAAATATGTGACCACTAAGACAGGGGACAGACACCTGGTGGGGGAAGTGGCGGGTAAGAGGGGCTTTATGGCCAGGTGGGAGACAGAAACTGGGCATTCAATTGCACTGGATCAGTGGCAATCCCTCTGGGCGCAGATTCCCAAGTTGACGAGCTCCTTACAACTTCAAGAAATTTGGTTGAAACTGATGTATCAGTGGCATCTCATCCCTTACAGGTTAGCTAAAATATATCGGTCTGCATCTGCTCTGTGCTGGAGGGGATGTGGGGAGGAGGGCTCCTGGAGGCATGTCTGGTGGCTCTGCCCAATGGTTGCCCCATTCTGGGACAAGATTTGTGAGGCGGTGCAAGACATGATGGGTACTATTACCGCTGCGGGCACAAATACGGGGTTGTTCATGTTGGGGCTGGACGGTGCCCGGGACGAGATACGGACGAAAGCCCAAAGGAAGGTGTATGTGATTTTGGTGATGGCAGGGACACTGGTAATAGCACAGAAATGGAAGGCAAAGGAGGCGCCCACGGAGCATGAATGCATAGGAAGGATTTGGAGTCTAGCGGCTCTGGAGATGGTGACGTACTCACTAAAAGGAGAGTATGAGCAGTTTCTTTTGGACTGGGACCTGGTTCTGCAATTCCTTAAAAGAGACTCAAGGACTGCCTGGTGCCCACGGAGCATGAAACATTTGGGATTGGCGCAATAAGGGGTCATGGACCAGATGGGGGGGGGAGATTAGAGATGGGAGGACTTTGGGCTTTGAGTGGACCCATCTGGTGGAGCTTTGACGGCCTGGTATAAGGGTGATGGGGGTAGAGGGCAAGAGACGAGCGCAGTGATGGTGGTAACTAAGACTGAACCTATGAGAGTTGTAGTGATATAGCATAACCCGTGGGGGTGGTGGGTGGGGGTTGTTAGATGTGGGTGGGGGGAGTTGGGGGGTTATGGATACTTTGTTTCATTGTTGTTATAAATACCAATAATGAGTTCTATGAAAAAAAAATAGCATAGACAAATTCAATTCTGTGCTGTATCATCCACATAACAATAGGATTATTGTACAGTAAATCTATGGTTAATAGACGCGGCTATAAATACAACCACGCCTACAGGTACATCTAATAAAATGACAAAAAGCACTGAAATGCCTTCGCACAAGCTTTTATTATAGTGGCGGTTACAGAAAAGCCCTGCACGGCTGTTTGTTGTTAGCCGTCATTATACAAAAAAAACTATGAATAGAAATGTATTTCCACTCCCCCAAAATCCAAACACGTGTCCCAGACATGCCTAGCAGCCCCACCTCCCCTCCCCATGGTCTTCCTACACTCCCCTGGTCTCTCCCAACCCCCCAAAACATTCAATGCATCTATGATGCTACTCCACCCAAAATGTTGGATAGCTGCGACTACCACACGTCCACAAACACACAACATGCCATTTCCCAGAATGTAGCCATGGCTGCACTGGGTGCCATGTTTATCTGCTGGTGGCAACGCCGCACACAGGATTGGTACTGGATAGCGACAGTTAAATACCCCAGTCTGTGTTGCTGCTGGGTGCAATCCTCAATACTCGAATTAGCCCCTTTTTTGTAAAGCTGTGGCTACAAAAATTCTTTGAAAAAAAAAAGAAATCTGAGCATGGAATATAAATGACAAAAGACACAGTACTGATACAATGGTCCTTAAAAGGTGTCAATATAACATGCCCATCAAGTTATTTAAAGTGGATGATGATAAAGTATACATAGTCGATGGGATATACAAAATTGGGGTTAGGTAGGGTGGATAAAGTTCAAACACAGGTAAATCATGGGTTGGACACAAACAATGAGAGCATAGTGCATAGAAAATTCTACAATCAGAAGGACAAAACGACATAAAGTGTTAGCTTTTATAATTTCCAAAATAAAAATCACAAAAAGAGGACCATGGGCCTCATTACAGGTCGGGTGGTCCGGAATAACAGTGGCGGTAAACCCGCCGCCACTGTTAATTCCGGACCGCCCGATCCCGAGTCCTGCAGACGGGAGGTGATCTTCCCGTCAGGTCTGACCTGGCGGGTTGAACACCTCCCGCCTCCAGGCGGACGTGGAAACACCAGCACCATCACGAGATGGTGCCGGTGTTTCCACTTCCCCATTCCCATTGAGTCCTATGCGACTCAAAGGGAATGGGGATTTATACCATTCCTCCTCCGGGATTCCCAGGACATCAGGGTCGTAATGCCCTGGTATTTCTGGGAGTCACGGAGGTGGAATGGTAATACGAGTCTGGCGGTAACCAGGCGGTTTTACCGCCGCGGTTACCGCCGGACTCGTAATGAGGCCCCATATTTACTAACCAAAATACAAAAATGGCTGACAAATTTTGAGTGTAACATATCACAGACAAACACAGAATTACAACATTAACAACCAATTACAAACACCAAAACGCACACATCAAACATACCCTACTCATACAAATTACTAGAAATTCAAACTAGGAATAATTTTCCTGGAAATAAAGAAAGAATGCTGATATCATGGCTGGTTTAAAAGCTTTGAGGCTGATCGGAGACAGTTGACTGGTTACTGGCTTTTTGTGAGAAACTAAATATTAACATAGACCTTGTTTTGAGAGATTTTATAATTAAATGGTTTGGATTGTTGGATCTGTTTTGGTTCTAGGTTTTTCCAAAATGTTCCAGTCTGAAAAGTACAGGGCCCCCAGACATCATACTAATTCATTGCGGAGTCAATGATTTGGGGAATGTACGAGGTGTGTCCCTTGCTTTAATAGCCATGGTTATCTTTCGCAATGAAAGAAAAGCTAGATGGTGGATGTTTAATTTTAAAAAAACGGTTTTGGGTAAATCCCAGATATATGGCTATCTATTTTTGAGTAGGGGCACACCATCTCCATCACATATTTAAATAACTACTGCACGGAATAACCCCAAACCATAAAATGGCCTCTTTTAAATGCTTCATGCACAAATTGTTTTAGACCTGGAATAAATCCATCCAGCGGTATAGGCTGTGTGCTTTTGCAAAAATTGACCATGTTTGTCTATGGGAAAATTAATGGGGAGTAGGCTGCACTTTTGGCAAAAAAAATGTTTTGTCTTCTTAATATCGTTTATGTTTTTGTAACAAATCTTAACGAAACTTTGCAGTGTGGGGGGCCCACAAGTTCTTAATCGCTTTCAGAATTTGGCTCAAATTTGTCACTCGAATCAAATATTATTAACAATAGAATTTTGAGGGGTTCCTATGGGAGCCCGACTCACCTTAACTATAGGGCGGCTATTGCCACCCTATAATATATAGATATATGGATACAATCATCTTCTCGAAAACAAAACTTAATTGACAGAGAATTATGGGAAAGAGGTACAAATGCAGCTCTTCCGTATTTAAGTGCCAAGGTGACACTACATTGCCCCCATTACATACAGGGTCACAGAGTTGCAGGTCTCATTTATGAAAACTGTAAAGAAAGAGGAGCATCAAATGTGCACAGGTAGGGATTTCATAGTCTTAAAACTGCTATGGAGAATTTTGTCTTGAAGCTAAAAGTAATGCAACCAGAGAACCTTGCAGGTCAACAATTAAAGATCCTGTTGACTCAATAATATTGACCAGGATTGTAAGAGATAATTGCTCAAATGTAAATGATTAAAGGCAAATATACCCCATGACCCACGCCGCACTCAAGCAATAGCCTGAAGGCTTTCAGAGATAGAGATGACCTACGCTCCATCGCTCTGGGGTCCATAGGCACCAAGTACACTGGAGTAAAGGGGGTAAGAATGGAAATAAAATAATTTGCTTTGATTCTGCATGTCATTTTATTTTCATTCTTTCTTTCCTGAATTTCCCTTTCTTCATGAATCTGTTTTTCCAGCTTCTCACCTGTCAACCCTCCCATTTCTTTGACTCGTTCATCTGCCTCCCATCAAGCCCACGCCCATGATTCCACTGCTGTCTCCCACTCTCTCTCAAGTAGTGAGTCAGTCCCCACCCACTCCCTGGTCACATGTCCCTGGTTGTTTTAAACCAGAGGCCACTTATTCAAACTCAGTAAGATAGCTCAGCATATCAGTGCACCTGCCGTGGAACGCTATGTGCATCCAGAGAGTCCATCTGCTCAATAGACTGGCAGAGAGGAATGGAAGCGAGGGAATGATGGGAAGAAAGGTAAGAGAGGGATGAAGGTAGGTGAAGACATTGACAGAAAGAGGGTGGGAGGCAGAGAAAAGGAGGGAGTGGCCTAGAGATAGAAATGTGAAGTGTAGAGGAGGTAGGGAGAAGTGAGGGAGGGAGGGAAAACGAGAGAGTGGGCTAGAGATATAAATGTGGAAGGTAGAGGAGGCAGGCAGGGAGGGAGGGAAAAGTAGGGGGCGAAAATGAGCATGGGTAACTGGGTTTGGAAGGAAGAAAGAAAGAGTGAAGTAATGTGTGGAGAGAGAGAAGTAGAGATGAGAGTGAGAATGAAGGAGTGTGATTTGGAGATATGGAAGGGGCAAAGGGAAGCAAAATTAAGCATTTGATGGATGGAGGGTGAGGGGAAGAAGAGGGAGTTACAGAAGAGAAAAGATAGAGGGAGAGTGGGTAGAGGGTAGCAATGGGAGGTTGGAGGGATATTGGAAGGGGAGTGAGATGTGAGGGTGAAAGGGGATGCAACGGCAGAGGGGCGAATGCAGGCATTGTGTATTTATGCGAAATGGCCATTCATGGTGCAGAAACTCCATCCTCAGGCATTAACACAGAGACACAAACCCTGGACAACCAAAGATATAAAACACAATACCCCCACAAGGATTCAGGAAGAGATTTGCCACCCTCGAAACAGAGCAGCAGAACCACAGGCCTTCGGATGTCCTCATTCTAATGGGGCTTAGAAAACACGAACTAATCATCATGTTTACCCCAACTCTCAAATGTTAGTATGATGGCCAGAAATGCTTGCACGTCCCAGGGACAGTGTCGGGGTCTTTCAACATTTTCAGTCAAAATGAGCCCTGATCCTTAAAGATGCCCCATGTTTGCAGTCTTATGACACAGCAACATGGTCCTTTAATTCAGGAAATCAATATGTGCTTTGAAGTACAAATATTACAGATTCCATTTGCTGATGCATTTCAGCCATCACCTCCCTCTGGTCTCTTGCAGGATCCAGCAACCTTCGTATCACCTGGTTACACTTTACTTCGGTTTCCTTTGAATGTCAAAGAGCAATTAGTAACGTTTTAGTAGTAATTTAGGGTCTCATCTCATGCCATGACAATCGTTAGCTGCATTCTTTTGACTCAAATGTAATGTAAACACCCCACGGGTGGTTTGGACTGTTTTTCACAGCTTTATGTAATGGGGGTGCAAAACATCTTGTTTACATGGGTCCCCATCATCCGTGACACATTTGCAGATGGCCTTGCAGTTTTATATTTTTTTGTATTTAGTACTTCTAACCCTCTGACCCTTACAACCCGTGGTCGCTGGATTTTCTGTTATTAATGCATGTATCAGTGAAAAGTTCACACAACTCTGGCATTATTCTATGCGTGCCACAAGTTTCCATTCTCAGCAGACCTGTCTGTGCTTCATATCAAATCACAGCACATTAGTGCTGACCGGAAAATCATCGTTTGCCATCTCAGCTGTGAGACTGTGGCTTGAATGCACGTGTATTAGGGCCTACCTCATTTCCCTCTTTGGGGTCATTAGCATTTCTTGATTTTAAATCTTCATTCTGGTATACTGCTCCTTTTGCACTCGCACAACATTATGAATGAATTTATCAGAGGGCAACTGTATGTGAGAACACATTTGCATGGGAAGATTGCCTGCATTAGTGGTAATTTCAATAAACTGTGTTTCACATTCAGAATAATTGTGTATACTAGTCTCCTGAATGAAACACAAAGCATTATGCTATGCTTGGTTAGACACTTATAACCGAATTCCATGTTTTAATCAGTGATGTTTGGGTGTTTACAACCTGCTGGTGCAAACAGAGCTAACATTTGCAGCATTAGGGTTAAGGATTCAATATATGCAAAATAAAAGAAATCGTGCCCCGTAATGAAAATAAAAAGTCTGCACCCATGCCTGCAGACATCGAAATCATTATTCATTCCATCCTTGTATGAGTGCACAGCTGACTCCCAACGTCAGTCTGTCCATTGCCCAATTCATAGTAGTGAGACTTTCAGGATACGGAAAACAAGCCTCACGCAGCAGGTATTTCTAGTATTTAGTTATGATTATGCTTCCTTGTGCAGCATGCATTGCTAAGAATGTTCAAGCCGTTTATGTTTCATAAAAGAACTATACAACAGTAATTAGTAACGCTGAATGAATTATTCAATTTAACAATCATAGTGACCTTTTGAGATTGTTCAGCCTGCCACAGCCATTTTACTATCTACAGTATGAACGGAATATTTAAGCAGACGCTAAATCACAAACTTCCTTACCATGATAAAGAGACTAGTGTGTTCAACATCATTTAAATGGTTGATTGTGCAATGACATATGTACACATTACAAACAGTGGTATTCCAGACAAAGTGGTTTGAGTAATCAAAAGGTAGGTGGTACACGTTGTAAAATGGTTTCCTAGACTGTAAATGTCCTGTAAACTGCAATATTGTCCAGTTAATAAGCTTGGACCATGATAGCAAAACAAGGGCCATGCTGCCATCAATGTTCACACACGTCCGTTTTCAGTTTCTTCTTCTATAACCTCTTCTGTGGGATCAGGATGAGGAAGCACGACGAAACAGGTAGATGTGGCTGGATTGTATTCTACACAAGGCACTGTTTCAGCGTCTCCAACTGTGCAGAGAAGAAGGAAGTAGAATATTATTGTACAGCGAATGGCATTTTGCCATGCACACATAATAAATACAATGCTGTTTCCCTTCATGTTTTAAAGGACGTGGGTGGCTTCATGGCATGGTACACGATCCTTCTGTCTTTATGATGTTGATTTAAATTTGATCTAGGTCAATAATGATTCATTGATCTTCATTAATCTATTTTGTTATATGTTGATGGTTTGCAATGGGCATGTGTGCAACTCACAAAAAAGCCACTCATACCAGCTTTGTTAGTAGTCACGTGAGAGGCCCCATACTGAACGATAATGGGATCTGAACAATCCCAGATCATTGTTCATAGAAAGATAGCAATAAACAATATATGTTAATGCATAAGCGTATAATTGCACCGTCACTGGGTTGAAAAAGTGGTAAAACATGATTTAACACATATCACATGACTTGCTTTTGGGCACCAGTCATTGTGAAGGGCAAAAGCAAGTCTGCGAGATAATCCCATTAGCCATTTAATAAGAAAATAAATTATATGTGACCCAGAAATACGCCTTCAGGGCAATGAAGACTTAGAAACAAGGGGAGATGCATATTACAATATATGTTCAAATTATTTACCAACAATATGGCTGTTATATTGTTACTAGCTGGAGCTGGCATATACAATGCTGATAATATAGGTCTCTCTCTCTCTCTCACACTCTCTCTTTCTCTCTCTCTCTCTCTCTCTCTCTCTCTATCTTCATTATGTTTCATTTAACATTGTCTTACACATATTGCTTCGAGAAAGTTATATTATAGAGGTGAACAGTAATAAGCAGTTCATTTTGTTTAGCGGTAAACATGTGTTTTATTTACATTAAATATATTGTACAAGCTTTATGAAAGGGGCATCTTATTAGTAGACCTCCATTCCAAAAACAGAATTACCCACATCATTTTATTTCTAAAACTAAAACAAAATAAAACAAGTTTCAGCTATCCCGCCCTCGCCAGATGGCATTATGTCACAATATATTGTCACGATTATTGTCATTTCCTCCATGCCAGAGCATAACCTCCACCCGAAGGTAGTCTAAATGTCCACTTGGGGCCATGTCAGGTGTTTTGGCAGAGAATAGTGCTGTACGCAAAGCAAAGCTCTGGAGAAAGTTGGGTCTCTGCACTTAAGTTCAAGAGAAACCACTACCCCTAAGCACCTAACAGGTTTTCTGTTGCACAGTAATATTGTTGTGGGCCCACCTTCTGGGTGACTATGTATCAATGTTTATTACCTTTGTGTTTATGATAAACATTAGATGCTATCTATATCTTCCCTATACAGATTTATCACTAGACCAACAAGTGTTTGCACTTGTAATATAGTGTCTTTTATAGCCCTAAATAAAAACAGATTAATGATGCTCTCACTCTCTTGTCTAGCATTTATGTGTATGTATTCTCTTCTGGAGATAATATACAAGAATTAAAAATAGTCAAGCAATGTGTGGTTCCTAATATGAACAATAAACTCTCCTAAACGTTTAAAAACTACCCACATACTAGTAATTGTAATGCGGTGGTTCAGCAAGCCAGCAAGCCAGGGGAGGGAACCAGGGGCACGATTTATGTTTTACAGGGACGGCTACCACCAAACTCGCTACCGGCACCGGCACCACCACCAATGACTGGGCAATAACCGGCCCATTACGAGTTGAATGGGCCGGTAATTGCCCATTCGTGGGTGGTGGTATTGCTGGGTTCCCGATCCCCATTCTGCCACCTAGGGCAGAAGGGCACCAGCACCGTTGATGACGGTGCCGGTGCAATTACGAGTTATGCTCGCGGGTGCTCCACAGCCCACCAGGTCAGACCTGGCGGGCTGTCAGGCACCCGTGAGCAGAACTGGTAATTCGGCAGCACAGTATGAATGGTGGCGGTGCCTTACCGGCATTACAATGAGGCCCAATGTCTCCATGGTGCTAGGATGAATTGTGGTACGGGATAGCTTGCCTGTTATTGCAACTTAAGTGCAACAGTGCTAAATGAAATGAGCACTCTTAGGTTTATTTCCAAAATGTAAGAAAGTGGGAACATTTCTGAGGTTGAAGAGACAGGAATTCCAAAAACGGGACAACAAACTGAAGAAGTGTCCTCCTTGTGTCATTTGGGTTTGTTGAAACGCACACAAAACATTCAATGAGCAACCAAGGAAAGAAAAGGCAGAGTTAAGTAAATTTCCATACAGCTATGCAGAAATGGACAAGGAAACTGGCAGAGCATCCTCATCCCAAAAATGAGGTAAGCAAAGAACCCTAATTCTTTTTTACAGGGTTTTACACAATGGGGTTTATACAGAAAATCCTTAAGATACATTCATTGCAATACCATAAAAAAATTGCAACATTAACAAAGAACTTCATACCAGAGCATGCTTTAGCCTTCAGGGTCTTGGTCTTACAGTATCATGTTAGGCCTGAATAATTCTGCTTCGCCTACCCATGTGACTCAATGTACACCTGTAGCAGATCTTCCTATCATACATAACGTCACCCAACCTTGTGACCAGCACCCATGTGATCGTCATTCTGGTTCTCAGGCATGGAAACCCCACATTCTTTGGTGATGTATTGCATGTCACTCTACATGTCAGAGCCCTGTGCAGAGACTACCATCCGCAGAGCACAGCATTATTGGCTTCATAATTTGTGACACCAAATCATAAACTTTCACTGGTTTCACGGCATCATTTCCCCCTTACCTATGGCTGGAGTGTTACTCTGCCCATGGTTTATGTATGTCCAGGGGCCTATGAGAAAAATAAACTACTGCCAGCATTCACAGGTTTAATCATACGAAGTCCAGATGCCAACATGAGCATCCTGTTAGGAATGTAGTGACGTAGCTTATCGCAAATAAAGATGGGTGCCTGTTCATATAAAGCTCTATGTGTTATACACAGTGCCATTACTTCTAATCTCGCTGGGAAAGGTAACCAATGCAGATATTTAGGCGATGGTGCATTATCATCTCTTCATGAGCTGCTCGTAACTGCACAGACTGTAGAATGTTGAAGACAATGGAATTGTTGTTCACCTACTGCAGAAAAACAAAAGAGGTGATGACTGGAAGTTTTATAATGTTAATGTTAAAAGTATTTGTACCGGGCACTGTCAACATCGGAATTGGTCCCCAGGCGCTCTGGTGGATATGTAAACAAAGAAGGAGGGGTGGGGGTTAGAAGGGTGAAGTGGGAGTAGGAAAGTGAGGAAGGTGGTGCTCTGTTGGTAGCTTCAGTTCAGTTTTCACTGTGCGCTGAGTTTGGGTGCGATTATCGGATCGATGTGGGTCCTCATGCGCTGTTGGTGCAAGTTATGTGTTGTTTGTTTGTTGTTGTGGTGAGGTGACGTATGTGCGGCTTGCTATGCAGAGAAGTGGTTGTGTGAGTTTTCTGAGTGAGAGATGTATGCAGAAAGTTAGCTAGTGGGTTTTTGTCTCTTAGTCTTTGCAATTCTTGATCCACGTCTCGGATTGTCCTATGGAGTTGGTATATTAGTTTATCCGTCTAGTTCTTACCTGTGATGGGATGGCAAGTTTCCATCTGAGCTATTTCGGAGCTTTGTGTACCAGGTTGAGGCACGCATTGTCCCCCTCTCTGGTATTGGTGCTGTATATTTTACATTCATCAGCTCTGTTTGTCGGCTAAAAGTGAGTCATTCTTACCTTTCCCTCCTGATCTCTCCAAATTCGCTCCTTAGTGTTATCCTAACTAATATATCTTTCATTTTGGTATAGTGATATGCTGTAAAGTGATCTCCCCACTCCCTCTGTTTATGAAGGCTAGCTTAGAAAATAGGGAGAATCGGTTCCCTCTCTTAGTCTTGTTTCAGTTGCGTATGTGCCCCGTAGGCATTCCTTCTAGTTATGGGTAGAAGAGATAGGTTTTAAGTAGTTTTCTGAATAGAATGTGATCTCTCGTGTTACATATACTGTTTGGTAGCTCACTCCAGGTTTTTGGTGCAAGGTGAGCGAAAGAGGATCCTCTGGATTTTCTTTTGTTGTATGGTTTTGGTTCCAAACGAATGTCGCTGCTAGATCTGAGTGGTCTTGCTGGGTAGTATACAAATATTTTCTCTCTTAGGAACTCTGTGCCTTGGCCATGTATTGTTCTATGTGTTATGCACATTGATTTGAACTTTATTTGCTGTTTTATTCGTAGCCAGTGTAGTGTTTTCAGAGTTGGTGTAATGCATTCTCTTCACGGTAGTTTGAGGAGGAGTCTGGCCACCACATTTTGTATGCGTTGGAATTTTTTTAGGTGTCGCTCTGGCATGCCTAGATATAGGCTGTTGGGCTGGTCTACTCTGGACATGATAAGAGCAATGATGGTGATCATTATTTGGGCAAATGATAGGAATGGTAGGATCCTTTTTACTGCTCATAGAAGGAAGAAGTATTTCTTAATTAGGGCATTTACTTGTGGCTCTAGAGTTAGTCTGTTATTCATCAAGACTGCCAGGTTTCTTACTATCGTCGATGGGGCTGGAGTTGTACCAAGTTCAATTGGTTATCAGGATCTAGTGATTGTTTTCTCTGTTTTTAGAAATGATAATTATTTCTGTTTTGCCTGGTTTGAGTTTGAGGAAGTTCGAGTTCATCCATCTGTAGATTTCATGAAGGCAGCTTTCTAGAGTTGTGTTTTCTTCTTGTGAGTCTTGTATCTTGTAGACTATTTGTGTGTCGTCAGCGTATTTGTAGCATGTGAGGCTGTGTCTTTTAATGATCTTCATTACTTGAGTCAGGTGAATGTTGAATAATAACGGGTAGAAGTATGATCCTTGTGGTACTCCACAGGTGAATTCTCTTGAGTTGGATTTGAAAGGTTTGATCCATATGGTTTCTGTTCTGTTTGTTAGGAAGGATTTAATTCATAGTAAGGCTAAGTCTGTGATTCCAATTTCTTCCAATCTCCTGATGAGGATGTTGTGATTTACTGTGTCGAATGCTGCAGAGGGATCTAGAAGTATCAGAGCTGTGGTTTTGTCTGAGTCTGCGATTGCCTTTGGATCATCCCAGATTGAGATAAGTGCTGTTTCCGTTCCTCTCATTGCTCTGAAAGCTATTTGTGCCTGGTCCAATAGGTGGTGTTCTTCTAGGACTTCTTGGGTTATTCTATAGACGTATGTTTCGAGTAGTTTCGCTGGGTACGGGATGTTGGAGATAGGTCTGTAATTGGAGAGTCCTCCATGTTTCCTGCTGTGTCTTTGAGGAGTGGCTTCATGTATGCTGATTTGAAGAATTGTGGCAATTTAGCTGTTGCGATTGAGAGGTTGAAGAGGTTTCTGTTGTAGTCCATGGGTGTTCATTGTGTGAGGATTGATTTGTATATGCCTGGGGGATCCTGTTTTGTTGTTTTTGTTTACTAGTTTGACGAATGTCTCATCTGACATTTGGTGGAAGCTTTGGAGTTTGTTTGTGCGTTCCTCGTACAGGTGGGTGGGTTGCATTTTGCGGTCACATGGTCTGCTTTGTATGGTCTGCTGGAAGTTTATGATTTTGTTTTTGAAGTGCTCTACGAAGTAGTTGCATAGTTTCTTTGATGATATCTGAGCGTTGTTGCAGCCAGGTTTTTTTTATAATTTCATTTATGATTTTAAACAGTTCTTTTTGGTTTTTGGTGCTTTGATGATTCTGTTGTCAAAGTATTTCCTTCTGGCTTTTTGGATTTCCTTTTTGTATGAGCGAATTTGTTGTTGGAATTAGAATTTATTTGCACGGTTGTTTTTGCTCCTCCATTCTAGTTTCAGTTTTCGATTTTTCCTTTTCTTGGCGCTGAATAGCGAGCTAAACCATTTTGCTGTTGCTCTTTTGCGTGATGGAGTAAAATGTTTTTCTTTGTTGATCTCGTCTATTATTGTCGTGATCCAGTTGGGAAGTAGTTCTATTTTTTTGTCCAGGTCAGCTTCATCCATAGTTGCTGCTTGTAGTTTGCTGATTTCCAGTAGTTCAGATAGGTTGCAATTTTTGATGGTCCTCCAGTTTGTTTTCATGATAATCGGCAGGTTGTCGTTCTGCTTGATTATTGGTGTAGCCAGCGTGATCATGAAAGGGATGAAGAGATGGTCGCTCCAGAGGCTGAGAATTGGTGGTGCCTTGGTAATGAGATTTTTGTTGGAGAAGATTGCGTCTAGTGTATGTGCTGCCATGTGGGTTGCTCCTTTGACCCGTTGATGTAATTTCATTGTTTCCAGTTGTTTGGCTAGTGATATTTGTGAAGTTGTGGTGTCTTCATCGAACCAGATGTTGTAATCATCAAGGATAATCAAGATATCCTGCTCGATGGCTAGGTTGGTGATTGCTTCTGTGAAGGCATCTACGAAGGTTGCATCGTAAGTTGGTGGTCTGTATACCAGTATGAATTTCAGGTTTGTTTATGGGTTTGTAGATAGGCAAAGGATTAGAGATTCACAGTTTTTGATGTTTAGTGTGTCTTCCCGTTTAAGTTTCAAGTGTTTCTTTGGGCTATTGCTAGTCCTCCTCCTCTTTTGTTTTTCCTGTTTGCTTGAACGCTCTTGAAGTTTTCAGGCAGGCAGTTGTGGAGAGTGATTTTGTAGTTGTCATCTTGCCATCTTTCAGTTATAAATAGGATGTAGATACCTCCGTCGCAGAGGAGGTCGTAGATTTTGGTGGAATGTGTGGACATTGACCTAGCAATGATTAGATTGCAGCGTATCTTTTTGACGTAGTTCAATTCAGTTGTTGTTCCCTGTTTTGACTTGTGGATGCTCAGTTGGAGTGCTTCTGTGTAGGTGTCGCCGGTTTGGCTGAGGTTCCATGGAGGCAGTTTCGTCATTGAATCGGTCTGTTAAATTGATAGTTGGGTTGATGAATTCTACAGCTTCATCATCTTTCGTGTTTTGATGTGGTTGTGCCCTTGTGTTCTTGTGATATATGGGGTAAGGGCGTTGGTATTGTCTCTTTCTCTTCTTGGGTCCTCTTGACTTGTTTTGCAGGGTTCAGGAAGATTCTTAGCTTGTCTGGACATGTCAGTGTCCTTCAGTGTAAGGTATAGTGATTTTTCTTTTATGATGTTTGTTCCGTTGTTTGTATTGTTTGTTGGGGTGCGTTCTGTATTGTAGATGGCTTCTACTGGAGACGGGTGAGTTTGTGTGTCCGTTGTGGTTGGTCCTTGTTCCAGGTCTCTTTGGCGGCGTCCAATTTTGCATCGGGCATTTTTTTCCTTGGTATTAGGATTGGTTTGGATGTTGAGTTTACAGGGGACATAGCCCACCTGTCAGTCCTTGTGCTAGGTAAATATTGAGTTTTATCCTCTTAAGTTGTGATCGCGGGATACTCTATGAGGGTGTCTGGCCACTCCGTCAGTTGGTTTTGGGTGTTCGTCTATCTATGGGTGGACTGTCTAGGGGGATACTAAGCATTGGAGGGGTGGCGTGGTTAGTTATGGGAGGACTATGGGCTCCTGTTTAACTTGGGTAGTGATTCTGGTTGTAGTCACTAGCTTTCAGTGGTTGCTGGATGTTCTAGAGTAATGGGAGGGGCCTAATATTCAATGATGGCAGGAAATGATAGAATACACCAAAGTTTGAGATACCTAGGTAAGGGGGGAAAAGCCTAGGTTTCACAGAGTGGCTTACAGTGAGATAGTACTCTTAGAATGTTGGGATCTTAGTGGGAGAAAAGCCTACGTTTCACTGAGTGGCAGGCAGTAATTAAAAAACACTAGATATGAGCCTCCTAGATAATGGGAGGAAGGCCTAGGTTTCACAGAATGGCAGGCAGTAATTAAAAACCTAGATAATGGTAGAAAGGCCTAAGTTTCACAGAATGACAGGCAGTAATTAAAAACCTAGATAACAGGAGAAAGGCCTAGGTTTCACAGAATGGCAGGCAGTAATTAAAACCTAGATAACGGGAGAAAGGCCTAGGTTTCACAGAATGGCAGGCAATATTTAAAACATAGAGACAAATAGCTGATCCTTCGTTAAGGACTTTTGCCATGGATCCCAGAAATGTTGTTATTACCAATGTTGAGAAGCCAAGGGACTATGAATCCAGGGAGTCACTCAAAAATAAAATGTTAGCTTGGCTTAACCAAAGAGCGTGCCGCAACTGTATTAGAACTCAAGACTTAAAAGTTCTCCGGAGGACTCAGATTGACAGCTGGTGTTCTTTGGATAACACAGATTGTATAACTGTCGGATGTGGATCCAGCAATCTACCCATGTTTTTGAGCAAACATTTTAATCTACAGAACGTGTCATCTTATACTAAAGTGAGAATTGTTATTAATTGACTTCTTTTTTCTCTCTGGCTTACATGTTTTTCATAACTTGTCCTTCCTTTCTCTTGATATTTCTCCTGCTATTCTCTCGATGTTCTATTGATGTTATTATCATGGATCTTATTAAGCTTGTTATTGCTTTTATGTTATGTTTGTACTGTCATTGTTTTTTGTAAGCGCACTGAGGCCTATGGGCGTGTTGTGCTATCAAAGAAATAAACCAAACCAAACCAGATAACGGAAGAAAGACCTAGGTTTCACAGAATGGCAGGCAGTAGTTAAAAACACATCGTTTTGAGACGCCTAGATAACTGGAGAAAGGCCTAGGTTTCACAGAATGACAGGCAGTAATTAAAAACCACCTAGATAAGAGACTCCCAGAAAACGGGAGGAAGGCCTAGGTTTCACAGAGTGGAAAGCAGTAATTAAAAACACATAGATTTGAGATTCCTAGGTAAGCAGGTGGATGCCAAGGTTTAACCATACAATGGTACTTCGGCAGAAGTATGTAAGGCTTGTTCGCATTGGGATCCCAGGCGGTGTCCTGGCTGTGTATGTTTAATGGATAGAATACTTATAGCAGGAGGTGGTTGCAGTTACTCCATGTAATTCTCTGTACCTTGTCAGTTGACGCTGGTTGACAGCTGTCTGTTCCTCCTTTGGCGCGTGTGGGTACTGTCCGATGGTGCTTATGCTGTCTGCAGGCCAGTCAGGGTGTGAGTGCGAGAGTTGTGGGCAGCTGCTTTGGGAATCTTCCGAGTTTACCACTGCAGTCGGAAGGCTGGCACTTCTTTTCCAGTGGCTTGTTCTCGGCGTAGTGTGGTGTTCAGGTAGGTGGGTGAGAGGTTCACTGGGCTCTCCAGTACACAGTCATATGTGAGTCGGATAGGGTATATGTTTTGGTGGCTGTGGATGTCGAATATTCTTTTAGTGGTTGTCGGCCTTCTTACCCTGCTGACACCTGCAGACAGCTTTTGGGCTGCGTGTAGGGGCTGCCCTTTGCCTTAGGGCCCTTAGCCACAGTGGCTGCAATGGGCAGAGGGCTGTCCTAGCAGTAGTATGTTTATGGGAACTGTTGGCCAATCAGGGGAGGAGGGAGGAACAGGGGGTGGGAGCGAGGGAGGAAACACACGGGCTAGGACCCAGTGCAGAGGGTTGAGCGCGCGGGGTTGGGGGGCTCAAATCAAGTTAGTGAAGGCAAAATGGGGGCACCAGTCGAGGCACAATGCTCACCTGCACCTGGGACTAAAAAGATGCAGTGGGTGTCATGATCCATAGGATGCGTCCCTTTTGGACTTCCTGGTCCTTGACACAATGGGGCATGCACTCCGTAGTACTTCCAACATGGCCTTCTAACATAGAACGCTCTCCACCAGCCTCCACGTCAGACGTAGCACGTTCTATAAAGAGGCCACGCACCTGCGGCCCCGATCGTTTCAACGCTACCGCTTGCTGTGGCTAGACGTGTGCTCTGTAGTTTGCCGTCGCTGAACTCTTTGATTCCTGGTTCCCGGACCCTCGCTTCCCCCCTCTATCTTCCCTTCCTCCTTATTCTGCCTTGAATCACGGATCTCGTGTACCCGCCTCCGAGTACACCTCCTTTGTTTCCTGGACTTCCCAGAGATTCCAAGTGTCCCTGGATGTAGAACGCTGAACGCACGCTGGAACCCAAAGACGCTCACACGGGGTTGTACAAAACCCGAACCGTACGCAAGAAGACTCCTTCAAAGAATTCCAGCAAACATCGAAGTCAGGTGAGAAAGGGGGAAACCTGTGACAGTGGGTGTCATGGATGTTAAAAGAGCTTCTTGTGTGAATACACACAGAGCTTTTAGCCAATCAGGGGAGGAGTAGAGGCACGACACTCAACTGCACCTGGCACCAAAATGGTGTGGTGGGTGTCATGGATGTTACAAGAGCTTCTTGTGAATACACAGAGAGCTTTAAGCCAATAAGTGGAGGAGGGAGGAACAGGAGGCGGGAGCGAGGGAGGAAAACACATGGGCTAGGACGCGGTGCTGAGGGTTTAGTACGCTGGGGCTCAAATAAAGTTGGGGAAGCCAAGAATGGGTGCACCAGTACAGGCACGACACTCACCTGCACCTGGGACTAAAATGGTGCAGTGGTGTCGTGGATGTTACAAGAGATTCTCGTGTGGATACACATGGAGCTTTTAGCCAATTAGGGGAGGAGGGAGGGACAGGAGGTGGGTGTAAGGGAGGGAAACAAATGGGCGAGGACCCAGACGGAGGGTTGCATGCCTGGGGCTCTAATCAAGTTGGTGAAGCCAAATTCGAGGCACCAGTAGAGGCACGACACTCTCCTGCACCTGGTCCCAAAATGGTGCGGTGGGTGTCATGGATGTTACGAGAGCTTCTCGTGTGAATATACACAGAGCTTTGAGCCAATCAGGGGAGGAGGGAGGAGGGAGGAACAGGAGGCAACAGCGAGGGAGGAAACACACAGGCTAGGACCCGGTGCGGAGGGTTGAGCGCGCAGGGTCTGGGGGGCTCAAATCAAGTTGGTGAAGCCAAGAATGGGGGCACCAGTAGAGGCACGACACTCATCTGCACCTGAGACCAAAATGGTGCGGTGGGTGTCATGGATGTTACAAGAGCTTCTTGTGTGGATACACATCGAGCTTTTAGCCAATCAGGGGGGATGGGAGGAACAGGAGGCGGGAGCAAGGGAGGAACACTCACGGGCTAAGACCCGGTGCGGAGGGTTGAGCGCACGGGGGCTTAGGGCTCAAATCAAGTTGGTGAAGCCAAAATGGGGGCACCGGTAGAACATTCACAATTGCCAGAAATCTTTACAGTTGTTATTTGTGGTTTCATGGACAGTTAAATGCCCAGAATTACTCTGGGATTCATCACTTGTGTTGCAAGAGAAGGGCATTTTCCAAGTAAGTTCTGAAGGCCAAAGGAAAGCCAGAGATTTCTTGAGGCCCCACTAAATCTCTGATTTAATGAGGTTCCATTTTAGCAAATTGTTCTTCATTCAGGATAAAGGCCTTGTAGACATTTTAACGTCTTGGAAATTGTGGTCATGTAAAGTTCAATATCCACTCATGGATGGCTTGGAAAATGAGTGAATCCTACAGCTTTAGCAGTATTCCAAATGTGCACAGCAACCAGGACAAAGGTCAAAGACACATAGGAGGAAACAAACAGAATTACCATGAGTAAAGTTAATGGCATAAAACTGGATATCGCACTGAATGAAATTGAGAATTGCTATAACTGGTTGATTCAACAGGTGATTACAGCTACAAAGTCTATAGGTGCTCAACAGATTATCACTTTGGGAAATCATACAACCCATTTTGTGTAGGCTTGCCAACACTGATAACTCTTTTCCTGGGACATGATTATAATGGGTAAATTAGCCTAAATGAGAACTCAAGCAGCTTACTCTAAACTGTTTACAATTGAGGTTGGCTATAAATCTTTGGCTTGAAATTTCTAATTGCAAGTACTGCTGTATGTTTGATTATGCCAAATGCATGAACTTCATATGTAACACCGAAAGTGCTGTGAAATGCTATCACTAACTCCTAAGGGGGTATTGAATGTGTTAAAACCTTTCTGACATGGCAAAAGCTTACTTTGGACATGAGCGGCTCCTCCATTATGGGTGATAGGGTAACGACCCTCCATGGTCTCCCATTCTGTAGGAGCCAAAGCCAACCCAGTGAAAGCGCTTCCAAGCACTCCTGGGCAGGCTTAAACTGTCAAAGGGGAATATGGTTTCCCTTTGACAATTTAAGTTCTCCAGCGTGCATACCTAATGGGCCATGCAAGGCTGATGGCATTTTGCTTTCCCAGCCTTGCAGGTCCCTCTGTGGATGCAGGCTGGAGAACGGCAGGCCTAAATGTGGCAAGAGGGTGCTCCGATTTGTCCCTACACATTCATGGCTCCCTGTATAGTGCTCTGGATGCGCTCTGACTTCACCACATGTGCCTGCAGAAACCAGGAAGCTCTCTCAGCTATATGATTATGGAGACAGATTTTGGCTCCATTTTGACACTCATACTGTATACACTCTCTGAACAGACTCAACAAACAACAAGATTTCCCCAAGAAATGATCCTGATCAGATCTCAGATGACCAAGAACAGACCTTAACTCAACCTGGACAAAACAGTAATAATGATCTGCCCAACCAATGCCCTAAACACCTTCAGTATAACTTAGCTGGATGATATAGGAACTTCACATCAGTCCAACAAAACAGTAAAAAACCTTGGAATTATTATGGACAAATTGCTATCTATAGAATAAAAAATGAAAATATTAGTCGGAAACTCTTTTTTCTACCTAAGATCTATCTGGCATATCATTTCATATATGTCTTTCCTGCACAGAACACTCATTATCATTTCACTGATAGTATCACTATTGGACTACACTAATTGCCTCTACAGAGGCTTCTCATAGTACCTCCTGAACCACCTTCAGAAAGCACAGATTGATGCAGCAAGATTATTCTCAGGTATCTAAAGATGGAAACACATCATTCCAGTCTCCCAGGCCCTTTGTTGGCTTTCCATGAAATGCTGAATTTAGTTCAAAACTCGCTGCATCGCAATCCGGTTCACCCATGAAAGAGGGAAATGTACCCCTTATGTCCCAGGCAAGACACTATGAACATGCAAGGCTAGCCTAATGATAGTCCCTTAGTACATCATAGAAAGGCAAGTAGGGACTGGCTTTACCATCATGACTGCTGACCTGTGGAAAACCATGTCTAGACAATTTCAAAACAAGCAGAGAATGTCTCCTCTTGGGAACTGTTGTAAACCGTGCTCCTTCCCAACTGTAATACATTATTAATGGACTGCCACACTATGAAGCCAAATAATGTGGCTGCATCCTCCCTGAGCTAACACATACAGTGACATGTAACTATATCAACAACTAGCAGTACCATCCGATGTTGCCCAGGTCTGTAGTTGACATGCACCTGGGGGTCTGATATAGCCTTGTGTATGTTTTATTGTGTCATAATTCGCTATTTTTGGAAAATTGCAAAATCGGCAACACTGATAGCATATCGCAGACCCTGCTCCAGCCATGTGCAGGGCGAATGTGTGTGGTTGCTTCAATTTCACTATCGCCAGTACACCTCGAACTGGTATGCCGACCTTGTGTCCCAACTTCCTATTTTTGGAAAGGTTGCAAAATCGGCAATCTCCCAAAAACACCTATACTGATAGCATATGTCCAGACCCTGTCCTATGTACGGTGAATGGGTGGTGTTGGTCAGATTTCACTGTCGCCAGTACACTCCAGACTGGTGTGCTAACTTTGGGCCAAAACCTCAGCGAACCAACTGTTGTGGAACTGGAGCCAACAATCCAAAATTGTCAATCTCCCGAAATCGCCTAGACTGATAGCACATGCCCAGACCCCATCCTGTGCAGGGCGAATGGGTGGGGTTGGTCAAATTTCACAATCACCAGTACACCCCAGAATGGTATGTCCACCTTGGGCCAACATTTCAGCACACCAACTCTTATGGGCCTGGAGCCAACCCTGAACATACAAACACACTTTCACAAATATATATATAGATTACACCACATAAATAGACAGGGGACTATATACCCCATTTACAACATTTGACATCTAATATTCCATGCAGGTGTGAAGAAAGTTAGATATTGCAAAGACTGAGCATGAACACATTTCGGCACTGGCTATTCAGTGGTGGAAATAAAATGCCTTGTGCATAAGTTAACATAACCATATAGGGCAGATGAAACAGACACCCCACCTATGTTCTTTAAGAAGTGATATTCCATGTGCCTTTAAGCAATAAGAAAGTCTAATGTTTCAACTAATAAGCATGACTGTCTTGCCATATTATCTATTTGATGGGTAACACAAAATACCTAGGCTAACATCACTATGTACGCTGTATAAACAAACCAGATTCCAGACACCCCTTTTGTACGGGACAATGGATACTACTTCATTTCCACCCAGGGCGAATCCCAGGTGAAGTTAGGACAAGTCGAGACCTCACTGTCTGCAGGGTCTGCATTTAACATCTTTGCTGCTGGTCTGCTCCGGTCTGCTGCAATCTACGTGCCACCTGGTTGTGAGGGTGTGTGCTGCCTGCATATTTCCAACTGCAGTGTTTGTGTCACTCTGCCCGCCCGCTCCTCCAGTCCTCTAACGAGCATCCCTGTTGCTAAGCAATGCTTGGGTACATGGCCACCTTCTACCTCAGCCAATCCACACAACCTTGGATATTACATCCTTTACATCCTGGGCAAAGCCCAGACAAAGTCAGGACAAGTCGAGACCTCGCTGTCTGTCAGGTCTGCGGAGGGACACATGCCTATGCAGGGTTCTTCATCTTCCCGATATGCTTGTCATCTGCTGCATCACAGGTACCAACTATTCTGCCTGACTCCATAATGCCGACACACCCTGCTCATCCATCTGCTGGTTACTCTGGTACCATATCTGTGTTCGGTTCTCTATTTACAATCCTTATAGTACTGTTGGGAACCCTGATTCGAGCACACACAATGCCACCATATTGCACAGATTTCAGGCATCCCATGTCCACCCGGAACCTTGCTAACCTGACTTATCCCCTTTGGACTCCTAAAACTACAGCTCTTAATCATGGACTATGGAACGCTACGTGCCCAAGTTTAAGCTAAAAACAGGGCTGGGCAGATCCTTTCTTGTGCTGGCTCCTAAACTGTGGAACAGCGTCCCGGAATCACTTAGGTCCGAAGTCAATCACTCAGTTTTTAGGAAGAGGCTGAAAACATACCTCTTTAGATAGTATCGTGGGCGCAGGACCTCACTCTGAGTCCTTGCCGCTCAATAGCTAGCTGTACCATTTGTCCGTCTCACACGTGTTGTCCGTCATGTTGTCTCGCAGTTTCAGTGTTCTTTGTACAAGCGCCCTGATGCCCTCGGGCTAACGGCGCTATATAAAAACTAAATACATACATACATACATACATAGGTGACTTTGTAACATATCTTCAGCTGTACTTGATATGTTTCTACATTTAAATCTCCAATTCCTTTGTATCACTGAAGCCTGGATTCCGACTTTTAATACCACTATACCTGCATCACCCTCTACTTCTACAACTTTCTGCCATACTCTGCGTGTCTTTTCCTTTGGGGGAGGCACTGGTACATATTCACTCTTCTTTAACTCTCAATCCCCACACATTGAATTTGCCTTATTTCTCTTCTTTTGAATTCTCAGATTCTATTTTCACCACCCATTCTTCTAGTTCTTCTATCTTATTTTTACTGATCTGCCGCCCACCTGGACCTGTAGCCTCATTTTGTGAGGACATTGATATTCTGTTGTCCTTTGTGCTTCCCACTACTATTCCACTCATAGTTCTTGGCGACTTTAACCTCCATCACTTGACAATACACTCTGCTCTTCCATTTTGTTCTATTCTTGATTCTCACTTCCTGGTTCCTCTGTCCATTCCTCCTTCTCATATCTCTCGTTCTTGTTTAGATCTTATATTTACATTTACTCTTATTACATCTCCTGTATCTTCTCTCACAGTCTACTTGTCAGACCATCATCTTCTCTCGGTTTCTATGGTTTTATCATCTCCTTCTCGCACTTCATCTCTCCCAGCTTCTTCTTCTTACTCTCGGCAAGATCTGCGCAATTTCAATCGTACACTCTTTATTTCATCCTGCACTCTTAAACTGACTTCCTCTGCATCCTTTTCCACTCTGACAGCTGGTGAGGCTGTATCTGTTCTTTCTTCCTCACTACTTTTGTCTCTCTACTCACTCTACCCCTCCTCAACTTTTTATCCCACACAAAAGCCTCCTTAAACATGGCTCTCTCCCCATCTCTGTGCCATGCAACATGTTCTCTGCTGACTAGAAAGATGCTGGTTGAAGCTAAAAATTGTGGGATACCACAGTTCCTATGCCTCTTACCATGCTCTGTACAACAACTGTCTTCACTCTGCCAAACAAACATATTTCTCTGATCTTTTACACTCACACTCTGCACATCCTAGACGGCTCTTTCAAACTCGGTCCTGTCTCCTTTCTCCTCCTACCCCCAATCACTCAATCAATTCCATTCTTACTGCTTCTGACCTTGCACTTTATTTCACCTCTAAGTTCTCTTCATTTCGATCTGCTATTGAATCTTCCATCATGCAATCAACATCTTTGGCTGTTTCTACTTCTTTGGTATCTCCTAGGGAGATCTTTGCTGAGTTCATACCTATTACAAATAAGGACACTTTTTTCCTTCTTGCTCGAGCTCACCCTACCTCTTCCCCAACTGATTCTATTCCATCCGCATATATAAAGTCTACCCTTTACTTGTTCCTTACCTTACAGTCATGTTTAACTCCTGTTTATCCTCTTCTATTTTTCCATCCTCATTTAAGCACACTATTATCATTCTGATTCTGAAGAAACCTTCTGCTGATGTTTCCTCTGCTTCTAACTTCCATCCTATTTCACTCTTACTGCATCTTTCTAAAATTCTTGAACATATTTTTTATTCTCAGTCTCCACTTTTGTCTCTCGAAATTCCATTCATCCCTGTTTCCAGTCTCAGTTCTGACCTGGCTATTCCACAGAGACTGCTCTCCTTTCTGTTTTGGACTCCCTACACTCTGCACGTCGCTTTTGGATCTTTCTGCAGCGTTCAACACTGTTGACAACACGCTCCTATTGTCTGCTCCCTCTTCCTTTGTTTTTTCTGTTTCTATTTTATCTTGGTTTGAGTCCTACCTGTCCCAGAGAACTTTCTCAGTCTCTTGGGCTGGGGATTCTTCCAAAAGGTTTCCTCTTACCTATGGTGTTCCTTAAAGCTTGGTCCTTAGTCCTTTCCGGTTTTCCCTCTTTACCTCCTCTCTTGCTGCTGTTATTTCTTCTTTTGGACTATCTCACAATTTTTAAAGCTGATGACTCTCAACACTTTCTATCCGTTTCGCACTTCACTGATGATATCCACCTTAAGCTTAGCGTCTGTATCCTTGCTATTCAGTCTTGGATGACAAACCACTTTTTGGTATCCAATGCTGGTAAAACTGTGGTGATTTTCTTTCCATCCACTACTATTTCACCCCCCGTTCATATAATTTCCCCCAGCACAATTACCTACTTCTTCTATGGCCCATATTCTGGGTCTTTATTTAGACTCAGATCTCTGCTCTAGTCATCACATCTCTCTATCTGCCCGTTCCTGTTGATTCCATTTGCACAATATTCAGAAAGCAAGTCCTTTTATGACTTTTAAGGCCACTCAGCTCCTGGTGTCTGTCTTAATCTTTTTGTGGCTCTTCTATTGTTCTTCTACCCTCTTTGGACTTCCTTTAGCTCGTCTGGCACCTCTGAAATTGGTATTTAATGACTCCATTCAGGTTCTATGTCTCCTTGCTCCTCGTGACTTAATGTCATCGTCTCTGGTTGGTCTGGGATGGCTCTCGTTTTATCACTGTTTAAAAATAAATGTTGGGTCTAGTTTTTAAATCTCTTTATGGCCTTGCACCCCCTTATCTTTCTTCTCTCATTTCATTGTATACACCTTCTCACTCACTGCGCTCTTCTCACCATTTTCTTCTTATTGTTTCTCGTCCTCCTTGTTTTCAGTCTTGTTTTTGTTCTTTCTCTCTTCTTGCGCCTTTACACTGGAATACTCTCCCACTCCCTCTTCATTCTATCTCTCTCTATTATTCTTTCCGGGTCTCTTTGAGATCTTATCGTCTTTCTACTTGTTAATGAAGGTTAATGTAACCAAAGGATTCTGCTGTGTTTCACATTTTTTCTCTCCATTTTAAATGCACCGTTTTTGTTCCTATGTACAGTGCTTTGGTGTAAAGCACTATACAAAAAATAAATACATACCAAATAAAAATATGTTTTCTCTGAGCTCAGACAGGTACCCCACTAAACCAATATGTGCTAAGTTTTAAGAAGCATAGAGATCTTTATGCACGAAAAAAGGAAAGAAAGAACAGGAACTGCCTAATCAACAAATGGGTTATCATAACACATCCCTTTACACCCCCATCAACAGGCAACAGATGAATAAGATATTGTCAAACCAGCCTGCACCTATACAAAACTGCCAGAGATTAATTCCAATGAAGGCAAACAATCATGAATATTCTATTCTGGCCATTCCATGGAAACCGGAACAATGCTCCCCAGTACCAATTAATAAGTAAAAGAATAAAGCAATAGCTACAAATATTGATGATAACCACAAGGATACCTGAAGGAAATGGGATCACCTGAACCATTCATGGTTCTTAGCAACCTAGAACACACACATAAATCTCCATATCCAACCTGCCCTCTTAATAACTGCCCAGCTTTTACTCTCCCATTTCCAATTTACACTCTGTACATCATCAAACTAAAGCACACCCATAAACGGAACAGCTTCTCCTACACTACTACAGTGCCACTCCCAGACTAACTGTGCAGAAGTGGTGTAAAGTAGTCAGCAATGGTCGTCACTGTCATTAGAGGAGTTGGGGATTCATACTGCTGGGCTAGGCATTGATCGCCTCTCGAGTAAGCACTGATTTATTATTTAAATCCCTCCTCACTACGCCTGGATCATAATCAAAAATACGAACTATGAAGTGTGACACATGCAGCTTGCTCTCGTTAGTAGATCTCTCAAAAGAAAAATAAGACTATTTTATAAATCGACTTCTACCGGCATTATCGAAGACGTTTGTGAAAAGAACTGTATTAAAGCACCGCAAAAAGGACAGATTACAGCCTTTCTTAAGATGTTACTAGAACATTATAAGCCACTTTATAGCCTCAATGAGGCACCCGCTATTTTTCATATTGACTTCAATATGCATTTAAAGCTGCCCGATGCAGACAATTCACTTGTGAACCCTATCAGCGATAATTCATTCTTGAACGTATGTTCAAATCTTCAAAGGGTGGCTCCGAGCCCTTCACAAGTTGTAGAATTGCACCTACCTCAAGGGCCTAACATAACGACTGGGATGACCATGGCTACTTCACCCAATTTTATCGAAGTCCCCTGATCTGACTCAAATTGCAACTTGTGCTTTGGTCTCTTCTCCGATGCATAATGACACTTTCTGATAATCTGATTCTTCTGAAGATGAAATATCGACAGATGCAGAGTATTTGGTCATATTAAAGTGTTATTTAATATATGTAATAATATGTTCAAGGAACAACAAACAATTAAGCAGGGGATCATAAGCTTGGTTTATGTAGTACTTACCGCACAAGATTACACTTCTTCAAATATAAACTCTTAATCTAATGTGGAAATTACTTTCCCAATAGCCAGTGATTATAATTCCCGATACAGGGTCGCCACATGCCGTGTCCTTATCAGGTGTTACGGAATATGCTGATGAAGATAGTACTGACACAAGGAAAGAGACTTCTTCTACTAAACAAAGATGTATTTTTCAATCTATACTAAAGAAAAAAGGCAAAGAAAAAATGAAGTCTTCAATTGATAAGCAGACTCAACTGTCACTTGTTAATAAAAGCAGCTCTATTGTATCCTCTCTGGCTGAGATTTTTCCTCAGAATTTTGAATGCCATGAAACGGAAAGAGGATTTGAGATTGTTACTATGGTCCAACTTGATAAGGATTTACGATCAACAGACACTAAGCGATTGTCTCAATCTACAGATTTGTATACTTGGCTAATCTGTAAAATGGTGTCTCAGCCTTTGATTAAACTGCCTGCAACATCAGTGTCACTTGCTGAATGAGTGACTCCTCAGCAGTTGGGTTCTTCGTATGCAGACACTAACTATGAACTTTAGAAGAAATCTTTAAAATAGCCTTCTCTCCCTCCAGTTAAGACTATTCACCAATTGCTTGAGGATCAATGGAGAACTAGACATATAATACAAGAAGTAAAGGTCGTAAAACGGTGTGCTACTAATTGTAGCCATTATTTAAATAGGTAGAATTAGTTGGAACTAATGCATCAGATACCAGACCTACAAGTTTTAACTACTAGTGATATTTCTTTGGTATGTGGGATACGATATTATTAAATGTCCTGATAAGTTACAAACACTGAAGCAAGTTACAATTGCTGACCAAATTAATTCTAGTGCTGGTATTTCCCAGTTGACATCAATGAGATTTCCCATAAAATGTGTGTGGCTCTCAGTTTAAATTTCAGCTATCCACTGCAGCAGCCAATGTTGCAGATGGTTTGACCGGAATCAAGTAATGTTTCTTGACATTTAAACGCTGTTCATGACTGCCTGCAGGTTACATCTTGGAATAATAGAGGTTATAATTATGTAATAAATGATCCTCTAGGCCAGACTGTGTTGTTGTAAATCGGATGTCTTTCTATTGTAAGAGTCATGGCTCACTAAGGGCTTTTCTTTGGATGGTTAATATATTATCCAAAGATTTGCAAGTCGCAATCTGACGTGCCTTCCTTATGTTGGACTTGTAATTGGTGTAACTAATCGATTGTTAATTACAGAGTTTATTCCCGGTGGTCCATGTCAGCATGCATTAGCAGGTGTGCTTATTAATGGGTCCCTATGCTGTAAGCACAGACACTATTTATAAATATATATAATCCCCCAGGAAATGAGAAAACTGAAATTATTGTGTTCCATATTGAATATTTGCTGGGTGAATGGTTTTTGACAAATCCAATGGGGCGCTGTTTTGTAGTTGAGGACTTGAACTACAAGCACCCTAGCATAATGGGAGAGATTATCTCCCCATGTTTGACCATATTCTTTGTAAAACCTCTTATGGTGTCATCGCTATTGACTACAAAGATGATGAAATGCTGGATAACCATGATTTATGGTAGATATTTATATCAGCACACCAGTTGAAGCAGTTTTGAAATATGGGGGTAAAAAGAATGCATCCATTTTTACCTGGACTAATGGAACATAATCCTCTTGGACTGACTTTGTACTCCTCCCGCCCTCGAATTTGAGCTGATCAGATCTTTTCAGTTGACATTCAATAAAATAAGTGACCATGGGGTCATCAATTTTCAGCTCAACTCGGAGTGCGGGAAGAAACCTGACCGTTATAATGTTAACATTTCCGGAAATAGACTTAGTTGGCCAGAATAAAATGAGAAAAATGTTTAATGAGGTGGTCTTGGACCATCCCATAAGGCAGGGGTGCACAACTAGTTTTGCCGGTGGGCTGAATGTACCATACAAGCTGTCTACAGGGGGTCAGATTGTTTGTGCGGGATAGCCGATAGGGGCATGTGGTGTAGCTATGATCCCCACAGGCATTTTTAGTGAGCATGCAGGGGAACAAACTGGCCTTTTGAGGTGTACTTCTTGTCTTTATTTCTATTTGTGCTTTCAATTCTGCATCACATATATTAACCAAAACAGTTTTTCTAGTGCTTATTAACATACTTCACAGCGCTAGTGTTAGTACACGTTATTACCAAGCCAGAAGAAAAACTGATTGGCCCTGGGCTTGAACATGTCATCAATAGTGTGAAAACAAAATCTTCCCTGTACCTACAGAAGCAAAAACCTAACAGAGAGCTAGGTGTCCTGCAGGTGAAAAAGGGCTGTGCAGATGTGGCTGACGAGTGACCAGCCACATTAATAACTACATGAGAAAGCTCTAGCCTCTGGATCTCAGAAGAGAATGCAACCTCCAACCCTTTAAACTTTTTTCAAAATTGCAGCATGGACAGACTGGTAGCCCACCGGCAGCAGAGGACACCATCACATTTAAAAAACTAAACTAAAAGAAAAACGTTTACATTTTCATCCTCCACACACCACCATGAAACACCTCTGTATTCAGAAGTACTGCCACAAAAGACTTCAATACCCACTGTCAACATTACTCTGTCACTGCTTTGTCACCAGGCAATAAATTAATTCTCTCTTTCCAATACTTTGCTATGAAGCAGCATACAAAGGTGGGGTGCACAGGCAATGGATACAAAATAAAACTGCAATAGTTTGTTTTCGATAAGGCTTATACATTCTTTTCCAGCAGTGGTGTTGGTAAAATTGTGTACTAAACCCAGAAGAAAAATGAAGTTGTTACTGAGCTTCAAAATTGTATCCACAGGGTGAGCACAGACACTCCTTGGCACTCCAACAGCATGCACACGATACAACAAGCCAGTTGCCCCACATGTGAACAAGAGCTGTGCAGAACGCAAAGGGGGTGATGATGAGGCTCGGTATTTAGGCCTTCTAACTCTTGCAATTGAAATGGGCCCCTTGCATTGGGGGTCCCTCTATGACTTGGCCAAATACATTTTAAGTGGTCATTTAGTTTTTGACTTCTGGCTGCTTTTCTTTGTTCTGTTGTGCAAGATAAAATAAACCTGTTTGGCTAATCATGTGGACAAAGTGCACGATCATATCATTGCTTGAGGAAAAGATAATTGAAATTGGAGATACAAATTGTAAGGAATAATATCAGTGGTTTAAAACATCGGAAATTGCCCATAAAAAGAATAAAGGCCTCCTTTAAAAACTGTGTCAGAATGTACAAAGGGTCTTCAGCGTCTGCCCAGTGACAAATTGTCTCACATGCTCTCTGTCTTGTCGACTCAAAAAAATGTTGGGATATATTTAAAGGATATATAGAAACCCTGATAGAAAAGCGAGAAATCAATCCTATTACTAGAAACATATGGAAAGATTATATATCAGAAAGATATTTTAAGCAGATATATAGGTGTACTGAAATAGTGGAGTGCAAGAGTATACGTGACAAGGACTATTTGTCATTTACTCCTGAAGAAGACTCTTAAGACATCTAGGGATCCAGGCCCAGATGGCCTAGCAAATGTTTTAATAAAAAAGGATCCCAGAAAATGGGCTAATATTCTATATATTGTCGTTAGAGCTTCAGAGAGGATACTGATTAATTGGTGAAAATCTCTGCTTGTTCTGATTTAAAGAATGGGTCGCGTGGGATCCTTTCTAATTATCAATTATTAGTTATGGTAGATTCTAGTACCAACATTTTTGCTCAGTTGCCTCTTGAGAAAATTAACAAATGGTTAAGGCAAAAAGATATCTTTAAAAGTCAGCAATCACATTTTAGAAAGGGCTTTAGTATTCTCTCTAACCTGAGGGTTTCAACATATCTTATCCGCACTGTATTGAACTTGAAATATAAGACCATCTATGTGGACTTTGTGAACTATGACGGAGCATTCGATACAGTGAATCTGTGGGAAACAATAAAAAATTGGGAACTGCATCCATTGATTCTTTATTTCGTTATGCGTCTTTATTCTAATACCACTGTGCAAATAAAAGTGGAAGAAAGTAGTACACTTAGTGAGTCGGTTGAAATGAATCATGGATTGAAGCAATACTGAAACTCCAACTCTATTTAATTTTTTTATAAGTTGCAGATCTTGATGAGGATATGAAGTAGTGCCATAATTTTCTTCGCTGCGCTGCGTAGGTCACCAGCCCATTTCATGGTAGTCCTAGGCGAATGAAACTGTGATCCTCGATCAAACAGGGATAGGTCTGCAAAGTAGCATCCGAAACTTGAAAAATACTAAAAGAATATGGAATGACCATCAACTGTGATAAAACAAAAATGATGATTATACACATAGAAAAAAGAAGAAAAATAAATATATTTGGAAAATATGGGCTGTACCTATAGAGGTGGTGAGCAAGTACCCATATTTAGGTGTTCTATTATTTATACTCTGAATTATCGCCTTTTAAGCCTAGGAAAATCACTAAAACGGTCAAATTAAAGTTTAATGCAACAAAAAGCTTTATTCAATGAAAAAGGTGGATATTCTATTCAGGGACTTATACAGTTATATAGATCAAGTACTGTGTCTTGTGCCCTATACAGCCTTAAAGTCTATACAAATAAACAAACTACATGCCTGAAGATGCTTGAGGGAATGTTATGGCATTGGACCTTTCTAATTATGTCCCTGTAGCAGCAGTTTGCAGTGAACTGGGCCTTATTTCTTTGACAACTCAGAAAAGAATGGCCACCAGCATATTTTATCTAAGAATGTTAAATGATAAAGACAACCAAGCTTCCATTTAAACACATTTTAAAATGGGCCTGGATATGGAAACTCCAGCCTGTGCAATAAAGAACTGGGTACATGACAAGGTTGTTTTTTTATGATATGGGGTTTACTATCAAAATTCCTTTAAATCTTGGATATGCTTTAAAGAAATTAAAAATAGCAGAATCCTGGGAAGAGATAATTGAATGATAGAATTTATTAATGCAACCACCTATTGTCATTATGCAAGGCAATACTTTCCAATTAATAGTCCATTTAGTCACATTGAGAACATACAGAATACTAAAGTAAGATGGTTTGTTATGCTTTTGCGCCTTGGACAACTACTGCCTTTCTCGAGAATGAGAGCTTGGACTCACGTTCCCTATGAAGAGTGACTCTGCTGTCTATGTAAGATGGAAGTAGAAACCCTGCAACATTTAATGACTAATTGTAGTTAGTGCCCTAATTGCTATTTACAAACGGGGATATAAGAATCAGTTTTATGACTTGCGTTATTTTCACACAGATCAATGTTTGCCAGGCACATACTCTGGAGCTAATCAGGTTATGAATTTTACTGTCTTTAATATTTGGCAAAAAATTGCAAAGTGCTTTCGAGAGACGATATAATTAGATGTGTCTGATTGTAACTTGCAATATTTTGTTTATTGCATATGTTTTCAGATTAACTTGATTTTTATCACTGAATGTATTGCTGATACTTTTAACATTATTTAATGATTTTATATATTGTTGCAGGAATTCATTTGTTTGCTATTATTAGGATACTATAAGGCATTTCAATTCTTTTCGGTGTAATTCTCTGTAATGTGAATTGCTAATTTGTGTTAAACGGTTATATTTAACCAATATAAAATTAATTAAAAATGTTTTGAAAAACTTCTCTTATCATTTTAATACATTGTGTTCCCACACCTACCTATGTGCGTAGGGTGAATCTCATTAAATTTCAATGGGTGATCACACGTGGTGCCCATATGGCAGAACAAAACCCACATGTCCAAGTGACCTAGAATTTCACTGACACACACAGTCAGCAGCAGATCCCTCTGAATATGTGATCAACATGCCAGGATGTACACCTCAATTTACGGTTCCCACTAAGCCATCTCCCTGCACTCACTATTACAGAACCTAGTGCTAAGAGCCTGCCATAATTGACAGAAGTTGAATGTTACATTACTTTACATGGCCACTCCCAGAGTCACAAATAGGTTTTGGTCTGGACGTAATGTGTTGTTATGTAGTCGAATTTCCTATGTTTTTATTTATTTTTTAACTTTTAAAGTGTGTATGGTTTACATCATTAAATTACAAAATAGTTTAAAATAGAGAAAACATTTTGATGGTAAACACACACTAAGAACAGATCGGTTAATTTAGAAATCCAATGCTACAACATTCTAAAAACAAATATAAAATGAGTTGTTCTGACCTAATATAATTTTCTCAGCTTCACGCCAAATAGTAAAGGAGGCAGCAGTCACAAGCAATGACTTGGACATAAACACACAGGACCAAAATTGGTTAGTCTGAATTTGGGACAAATTGCACACAAATGTTATATATACAACAACATATTGTTTTACGAGTTCAGTGCATGCAGTCAACATATGTTGAGGGGTTTCAAGGGGTTACGGAGATGACACATTCTAAATTCATATGGTACACCTCTCCAGGAACCAGTGTAGGACAAGTTTGGTGATATATTAACAGGTAATTGCATTACGAACCTTCTTAGATCTGCATTATAAGTCTTGATAATATAGTTAAACAGTTTTATAAAAGGAACACCTTGTCTAGCATATGCTCTGTGGGTTTTTTAACAGATAATTTCTCCAAATTGGAGATACGATCCCAAGCCAAAGATTTGGTTTTTACATCCTTTATATGCACACCAACCTTAAACGGTTCAGTTGGTGGCCAACCAATATCCATATGAAATTTCTCACAAGAGAAATTATAGTTCTCACAATCCCTGTTAAAATATCTTGAGTACAGCCCAAGCAGTGAGATATCATTGTCCGAATCATCCAAGATTTTCAAATAAAGAATACTCCTCGCTATCTGCCACAAGGTCATAAGAGAAGTGATAGCTAGCTCACAATGTATGGCCTCAATGGGGACCGATTTGGATACTTCAAGCACTGGGTGCCAAGTTTGCCCTCAATACGATTAAGCCATGATTAACCCACATTACTTGTTTTTTCTGTGAATAATGTATAATATTCCTGCAATAATACTGGATTTATATATCTTCAGGTATCCCTCCATGAAGTGATCACCTTTTTGGGAAATATAAACTTTAATAACTCCAAATTTCTTCTTGACTTTTGGAGACAAGCTGATTTCAAGAAAGGCCATGCAAGGTCTGGTAGTTATCGGCACACCAAGGTAAGTGTAAGACTCAACCACTTCTATTGGTATATCATTGAACTTCCATATAAAGTTGTTAACTCTCTTCTTTCTGCTGTCTATTTGTAGTATCTTAGTTCTTATTATCTTTAATTTTGACATATACGTGTACAGCATGAAATCATATCTGTAACCTCCTATGGGAGTTCTATTTTATATAACAGTGGCATGGCCCAATCACTAATTGTATTAGCAACAACCTCAAAATTAACAAGATATTTTCCCAATCTCAAGATGGTAAAAATATAATCAATCCTGGTACTGAATTTAACATTTGCCCATATATCCTATGTAAGAAGGGGCACCCATTTGATTTGGGTTAAGATAATCTAGGCCATAGTCCTCCAAGAATTTCACCCATCTCAGACCATAAGTGGTCTGTGGGAGTAAAAGACAAGTGTGGAAAGAAATATCTCTATTAACATTAGTTTTCAAATACAAGGTCCCTTCCTTAGAAAGACCATGCACATCTTTAGTCTCACCTCTAACATTGATTTAGCTAGATGGCAATAAGAATTAAAATCACCCACAATAATATACTGAGACTTTTGATGAAGCCAAGTCCACTAGGCATGGAGGATCATACACATTAACTATGTGTATAGTAGGAGTATTCTGCTCCAATGAGCAGGTAAGAGCAGCACATGAAACATTAGAATGAATAACTTGTGGAAAATTTCAAATTCAAACATGTTTTAGCACCAATGCAAAGACCTCCAACAGGTCTACCAGTAGACATGTCCACAAATGTTTGTTTATCCATCTATCCATCTAATAAGAGATTATCAAATAACCAGGTTTCTTGGAGGACAATAATATCACTAGCATTCAGGTGAATAATTGCTTCAGAAAGTCCATGAAATAAGATAGTAACCCAAAGGTGAAGTTTTCAATCGATAATGATTGCCTGAAAGGTCAGCAGGCAGCCAAGACCAGTCCTCTTTCAAAGTGCCACTTGCATCCTGTTTAACTTAGGTTCACTCTCTTTTATAATTCTCCCAGAGCTATTCTTGTCTAATGTTCAAATTAGTGAGGGGTTTCCTGAACTTCCTGATCTCATTTACCGTATCTTCCAGGTAGTCTTCGGCTTCAAAAATAACAGTATATTCAAACACTGTTACAAAAATTCTAAAAACGGTGCTAGATGATCCACAATTACAAGAGAAATCAAATGCACCTGTGCCCAGTTACTAATGCTGTGCAACGCGGGGTGCTCAACTAGTTCAATGTCCTTGGTGCCAATGTTGTATATATGTGGAATACAGTGGATAAGTTGTCAGACCCTCTCTCTGCTTAGAAAGTGACTCTCAGTTGATGTAAATAATTCAAATGTTTTGATCATGATTGTGGAGCCACTAGATAGTTGCTGCAACAGTATTCCAACCAGAGCATTATTGGAGACGGGGTTGTGTTTGTTTCATCCTTAGATTTCACATCCAAACATGCATCATCAATCCTGTCTGTATCTGCATGTTGATCTTCAGTAGAATTATCACGGCACACATATTGATGTAACCAGGTGTCAAGAGTCCCCTTATAGTTCTTTGATGGGGTTGTTTTTTTTTCCTTTTCTTAGGTTGATCATTATTTATAAGTTCATGATTAATTATGAATAGATTGATGATGAGATTCCAGTGTGACAATTATTTTACAAGTCATATTCTTCAAAATGTATACAAATGTATGTGCTATTTTGAAGACTGAAAAAGCTTTTACGACGAATGTCAATCTGTCACAACTCTTTTGGTTTCATATCATTGATCTCTCCCTGTTTTTGTCATTTGTTTTGTATTGTAATTTTGTTGAATCATTTAACCTTTAACACGTTCCAAGATAATAGCATACAATATTAAATTCAATAAAACCAAAAGAAATGTTTACACCATCTATTAATACATACATTTCATCTCATATTTAAGAATACAAAAGCAATTGCATTTCATTTAATCAATAAAATAGCTAATAATATTTCATGAAAATGTCTGAAAAAACAAGGCCATCATTCATTTATGATGTTCTCATTGAGATGTCAACTTTTCATAAAACTAACAGTTGCTACAAACAATGAGGTGGTATGGCCTGATAGACATTAATTCCAGAAAACAACTTCCACAGTAGAGTAATATAAATGTACAAATTTACTAAAATAATTCTGATTTTTTTACCGACAGTGTGCGACAAACAGTTACTTTCAGGGTAATTCATAGAATTCAGCGCACAAGTGGCACACGCGGCTGGCGCACAGTGTGCGTGTGCGACTTTCTGCGCCAACCGCATGTGCTAAAATCCATTTCCGCGCACAGCGTATTCATGGATTTTAGCTTCCAAAACCAGCCGTGGTGCAGAGTGGCGCAGCGACCCTGCAGCAGCGCCAGTTACGCCCCCAACCGCTCCCTGTGCGCCATGCACAGCGCACAAATCCCGTACATGGCACGCAGGCCCCCAACCACGAAAGCGCCTGTAAAACTCCCCGCGCACCCCTCCGAATACACGTACCCCGCTGCATGGGAAGTCTCACACGCGATTGGAGCGGGGTACGTGTATAACTGGGGTTCGTGGGAAGTTTCACACACGATTGGAGCGGGGTACGTGTATTTTGTGGGTGCGCTGGAAGTTTCACACGTCTTTGGAGCGGGGTACGTGGATAACTGGGGTTCGCGGGAAGTTTCACGCGTGATTGGAGCGGGATACGTGTAGTTCGGGTGTGCGCGGGAAGTTTCACACGCGATAGGCCCTGTGCGAGTGGGGTACGTGCATTTCACACGCGATTGGAGCAGGGTACGTGTATTTCGTGGATGCGCTGGAAGTTTCACACCCGATTGGAGCAGGGTACGTGTATAACTGGGGTTTGCGGGAAGTTTCACACGCGATTGGAGCGGGTTACGTGTATTTTGGGGGTGCGCTGGAAGTTTCACACGCGATTGGAGCAGGATACGTGTATTACTGGGGTTTGTGGGAAGTTTCACACACAATAGGCCATGTGCGAGTGGGGTACGTGTATTACTGGGGTGCGCGGGAACTTTCACACGCGATAGGCCCTGTGCGAGTGGGGTACGTGTATTTCGGGGGTGTGCGTGAACTTTCACACGCGATTGGAGCAGGGTACGTGTATTTCGGGGGTGCGCGGGAAGTTTCACACGCGATTGGCTCAGTGCGAGCGTGGTACGTGTATTTCGGGGGTGCATGGGAAGTTTCACAAGCGATTACGCTGTCAGAGCGGGGTAGGTGTATCCAGTGGGGGTGCGCGTGGAGTCCCACAGGTGAATTAGCACTGTAGGTCCTCCCAGGTGCCCCTCTACCCCCTCCACGGCCCCTGCAGCCAGCCCACACCACAGGGGACTACCCTGCACCCCTGGTCATGTGCCGCAGCCAGTCCATCCACCATGGGCATGCCCCCCCAGCCAGGCCACATGTCACCTTGCACTAGTGATCACCAACTCATGTCCCCCAGCACCCCCCACCCCCCAGCAGTCAGGGGCACCTGCCAGCAAGCCCCCACTCATGTCCCACTCATTTCCACCAGCACCCCCACCCCCCAGCAGTCAGGGGCACCTGCCAGCAGACCCCCACACATTTCCAGCAGCACCCCACCCCCCAGCATTCAGGGGCACCTGCCAGCAGGCCCCCACTCATGTCCCACTCATGTCCACCAGCACCCCCACCCCCAGCCGTCAGGGGCACCTGCCAGCGACCCCCACTCACGTCCACCAGCACCCCCACCACCCCAGCAGTCAGGGGCACCTGCCAGCAGGCCCCCACTCATGTCCCACTCATTTCCACCAGCACCCCCACCTCCCAGCAGTCAGGGGCACCTGCCAGCAGGCCCCCACTCATGTCCCACTCATGTCCACCAGCACCCCCACCCCTCAGCAGTCAGGGGCACCTGCCAGCAGGCCCCCACTCATGTCCACCAACACCCCCACCCCCCAGCAGTCAGGGGCGCCTGCCAGCAGGCCCCCACTCATGTCCCACTCATGTCTACCAGCAACCCACCCCCCAGCAGTCAGGGGCACCTGCCAGCAGACCCCCACTCATGTCCACAAGCACCTCCACCCCCAGCAGTCAGGGGCACCTGCCAGCAGGCCCCCGCTCATGTCCCACTCATGTCCCACAGCACCCCCACCCCCCAGCAGTCAGGTGCACCTGCCAGCAGGCCCCCACTCATGTCCCACTCATGTCCACCAGCACCCCCACCCCCCAGCAGTCAGGGGCACCTGCCAGCAGCCCCCCACTCATGTCCACCAGCACACCCACCCCCCTCAGTCAGGGGCACCTGCCAGCAGGCCCCCACTCATGTCCCACTCATGTCCACCAGCACCACCACCCCTCAGCAGTCAGGGGCACCTGCCAGCAGGCCCCCACTCATGTCCCACAGCACCCCCACCCACCAGCATTCAGGGGTACCTGCCAGCAGGCCCCCACTCATGCCCCCCCACATGAAATACAGATGCACAATCATGGCCCACTTCTACACCAAAATACCACAGTACGCCACCCCATTCTTGAGACGCAATGATTTCCCAATCCACCCCAAACTGACATGCCTATCTCAAGACACAAACCAATAGTCAACTATGTACATCAACGCATGTCCGTCACACACACACACTGGTTGGCATTGATTGTGTAAACCCACATTTTCACATGCATCAACCCAATGAGCGAAACCCACACATGGAACTAAAATATGAAAATGTATTATGTACAAAAAAAAAGCAACGACATGAAAGCATACAAAAATAGCAAACATGAAATGAAAAGCATGTGCAAAAGATGAGTAAATGAAAAGTTTAACCAATCCAAAGAAATCCGAAAGAAAAAGAGTCCAAACTCTCCCTCCAACAACGCAAATCCAAACGAAACGTAAAAAGAAAAATCCATTGATCCATGGTGAAATCAAATGAAAAAGGTAAAAATAATCCATTGTCCAACTATGTACAATCCATTGTCAAGGGTGCATGAGCCCAATGAAAGAAATGAAACCTACCTAATAAACCACCTAATAAAAAAACTATATACAAATGTGTGTGGCACAAATCAAAGAAAAAGGAAATGGAAACCTAACTCTAAAAACTATTTACAATGGCAGTGGGCTAGTCCGACGGCTCACTTTTTGATGGCCCGGGCCAGGGTATCATCGAACTCCTGCTCAATGTCCTGGAGGCGGTCCTCTTCCATGGGCCCGAGGGTTCGCAGGGATGATGACATGTTCACCTCCAACTCCCTGCAAATTGCCTCGAGGCACTCGGCCCACCTCAGTGCCCTCCACATGGAGTTCAACGCCTTGACCATTGTGAGCCATGCCTCTTCCGCCCGCTGCCGCTTCGCATCTATGGCATGGCCCAACCGCTGCCACACGGAAGACACTTGAAATCCTGGATCCTCCTGCCCTCTGGCCGATGCCTGCCCCTCCGATGTTGAAGGCCCCGAGCCATTATTGCTCCCACCATGTTGCTGCTGCTGCTGTGCCTGTGCCTGCGCCCTGGCTCTTGCTGCCTGCATGTCCTCCTCCGGCTGGGGTGCAGTTGTCGTGGTGGCCACCCCTGCTGGACGTCCGACTCCCGACTGTGGCAGGGATGTGTCCTCCACCAGCTTGGCGGCTCCACAGGGTACCCAGGTGATACATGGGTGGGAAGATGGCATGGAGGACAACTGGAGAGTAGGGGATTCAGGTGAGGAGGGGGTCGCAAGAAGGTCCAGCACACAGAGGAATCCAGCACCGGTGACCCGTCCCAGCAGGTCAACGTGGTCAAAGAGGCATCCGAGATGACGTACAGTCTCTTCACGAAAAGACCGCAGGTCACCTCGCATGCCCTGTTGACGCAACGCTATCCCGGCCAGGACAGGCTCAACACGGTCCCGGATGGCCACGTCTGCAGGGAGAGGAAGGCCGGTTGTTGTGCGCTCATCCCCTCCCTGAAAACGGTTCTGGACGTACGCATCCCTGCTGGTGCCAGATGATGCAGTGACAGGATCAGGGACAGGATTGCTCACAGACACCTCTGCGGCGGTCTGTGCTGCCTCCTGTTCCTGCCCCTGCACTGCACCACTAGCACCAGTGGAATCCCCACCTCCAGACCCCGTGTGTGTCCCTTCCGCGGCCTCCTTCTCCACCAAACCCCCCACCAACCTGGATGACTCTGTGCCATCTTCCTCCGTTGGACCCTGTGGGATCTCAGCTGCCCCTTCTGCTGCCAAGGAGTCCACCTCTGACCTCCGCCTCTTGGACCTACCCTAGGCAGCTGCGGCCTGGGATGCGGCACCAGACTCCTCACTCCCCAACGAGATGACAATCTGGGAGGGGAGCCGGGCCTTGCGTCTCCGGCCGGTGGTGCGATCCCTGCCGTTGTGCTCCATAGCACCCTCTCTGCCCTCTTCATCAGTTCACACTGCAGACAGGGAGAGATAAAACACAGACATCAGGGCACTGTACAATGGACTGATACACACATGACAGTTGCGCAGGAGTGGCAGTGTCAAACTTCAGACATGGCATCACACTCCACGACACACATGTCATTTCAACTCACACACATGAGCATTTTCACAGCAATATTGCACCAGGCAGCACCATCCATACACATACAACAGCATGAACAGCCGAAGGTGAGCCTGACATCACATGAAACACAGGGAGTGCACTAGACATGCACACACGCCACCACACTTACATGCATGTCTACATCTCCTCCAACTGTCGCAGTGATGAGATCGCCATACATGTCACATCTGGCATTCAGCCTTCTACATATCATTGTCACGTGCATCCATGTTGCATCACAGTTGCACACTTGTCAAATACACACACATGCACATGTACACAGTGCAGATACATGCAGCAGGAACCACCATCCATGTGTGACACCACAACCATGCCAACGTACATACACAGAAATTCAAACATGTGTGCTCCCACACCTGCATTTGCACAGCATGCTTACCAACACATACACCATCGATGTGTCTCACACCTGAGAGGACTCACATGTGGCAGCCTCACGCCCCTGTTCATACACATCCCTACATGGCCCTACGAAAACACATGTGCAACCTGCACATGACTGGCACACCACCACACGCACATCGTCCAATCAGTATGCATGTACACTTACCGCTCGACTCCAGACGGGTCTGCCTCTCAAGGACCTGGACGTGGAGCGCTGGGCATATGTGTTCCAGGACCCTCATTTGGTGGTCGGACAGGTTGCCCGTGCGCCCCTTGGCATACGCTGCTTTCAAGAGGCGCCGGGCCTTGTTGAGGGTCCTGGACCTGACGTCCTCCCAGCGCTTCTTTACATGTTGTAAATCGCGGACTGCCACCCCCTACGCGTTGATGGCAGTCACGATGTCCATCCAGATCCTGGTCCGTCCTTCATTGTCGGCGCGCAAACTTCGAAAGAGGGCATCATACTGCCCCAGGACTTGCTCCACCAGGACACCAACTTCCCTGGCACTGAAGCTGGTGGCCCTCTGCCTCTCTGGCTGGGGGTTGCCAGTGGTGCCAGATGGTGTTGTGCCCGACATGACAACCCCAGAGGCAGGAGTCGGTGGGCAACTGGGTCCTGGGGCTGGGCTGTGGAGTGATGGTATCCCAGTCGGGAGTCTTCGGTTCCAGCAGGGGTGGTCACAGCAACTGAACCCCTCGCTGACGTGCAGGCAGCAAATAGCAGGGCACGTGGGCAGCAGGCAGTCAGGCAGAAGCAGATAGCAGGTGGGAGCGTGCTTGGGGCTCTGGGGGGCAGTAATTTGGCCTTCTGGGCAGGAGCATGGTCTTCCGTGTGTTGTTGCATGGCCAGCTTGATACGGAGTGATTTGGAACGTGAAAATCTTGCACGTCTGCGTGTAATTCGAGGAAAGGCCCTTAGCGCGTAAGCGCGTCAGCACATGTACGCGATTTCATTAGACCAAAGGCCCTTAGCGCGTAAGTGCATCTGTGACGTGACGCGCAAGGGCGTTTCCCACAACACAGGTGCATGTTCATTGTACACGTGCAAAAACTGCACATCCGAGTGTCACGCGTAAGTGACGTTGTACGTGTGGGCCGTTATAAAAGGTACGTGTAGGACGCGATTTCCTTGTACATGCTTTTCGTGGAGAGCGAGTGGGTGAATTCTGTTCTTCTTGTTGGTTCATACACGATTACTTCACAGCGTTTCAAGTTCCTACTCCCTGTTACCTCTGACAGCGTTAATTTTTTGGTTGGGCCTGTTTCCACAAACAGCGTTCACTTCTTCTTTTGTCCTGTCTCCTCAGGCATCGTACAAATCTTCTTTTGGCGGGGGTGTTGCTAACGTGCGTCTTTTTCACATTCTTTTTCCAGGCAGACGGTGAGTTGCGCGTGTATTTACCAACTGTGCTTGCCCCGTGTGTCGCGTACCACTTCAGAGGTCATTGTAGGCTGCGTGTAACACGCGTACGCTGATTTTTGTGTTTCTGGGTGCCACAACGTAGTTCGGGTTCATTTTTCCACGCACGTGGTCTACGAGGGGTTGCGTGCACGTTACTTTTTGTTTTCGGGGTGCCTGTGCGTTGCGTGACCTGTCATCTTCCCCCAGGGGTCACAGACAGCCTTGCTAGAGCACTAGGGTACGAATTCCATCTAGTACCCTACCCCTTTCACCCCCAATTGCCCAGGACATGTGTTTACTTTACTGCAACTCCCATACGCACAACAACATCAGTGCCATGGTTGGGAGGCGACCAAGCGGTAAGGTAGGTAAAGGTTGCTGACCTCCAATAGGTGGGCGTGGTGGGCGCGGTAGGGGACGTGGCCAGGATTTTCAGGGTGCCCCTAGACCCCCATGTATGGAGGACCAATCAGGGACACCCATGCTCCCCCCCCATGGTTGAGGGAAACGTGGCTGACACCATCCCACCTCAGCCCTTGTTGGACCAGCCCATTGTGGCACCTGACCCGGCACAGGAGGACTCCCAGGCTGACTTCCAGTTCAGCAAGTCTAAGCCACGTGTGCCGGTGCAAGTTGGTGTCACCAGGCCACGTGGATCTGGGGCAGCGATGTCATCTGCTGCCCCAAGTAGGCAGGGTGGGGAGGCTGCAGAGGCACCTGCAGCTCTATCCACCCCAGCTCTGAGTGTCCCAGCCGGGACAATGTCGGTCCTGGTCCATCAAACTGACGTTGCCCCTGCCAACATCACACTTCAGACAATGCCTGCACCAAGACCTATGGCCATTGTGCCTTCGCACACTGCCAGTACACAGTCCACCTGCGCTTCTGCCTCTACTAACCAGAGCGACGCAAGCCACTCAGGCTCTGCTCCACCTTTGAAGAAGAGGAAGAAGGGTGCTCTGGCACTACAGGCTGAGACCCCAGACACGGCTACACAGTCTGGCACGTCAAGGAAGCCTAGCTTTAATGACCCCGAACTTGATACACTTGTGACCTATGTGTCAACACATAGCCGCGAAATGGTGGTGACTGCAGGGTGCAAGACCACACCTGGTCAACGTAGGGCACACCATCGTGGACCGCATAAGTGCCCTCGGATTTGTGAGGCGCACAGCTGATGATTGCTACAAGCGGTGGAATGACCTGAAACGCAGAGCAAAGAACAAGCTGGCCTCAAATCATGCCGCTACTCTGGTGACTGGCGGGGGGTCTCCACCAGAGGACAACAAATTCATCGAACATGAGTCTGTTGTTGGGACCTTCTTCACAGAGGAACAGATCCAAGGTGTGGGAGAGCTACCTGATTACGAGGCATTGTCCGGTGAGTGCCCATGCATGTGTGTGTAATCCATGTGTATGTTGTTTGGGTGATGGGTTCTGATTGAGTGCCAGGTGAGGGTGTGTACTCCTGAGTGTTATGGGTCACCCATGTGCTTCCTCCAATACATTCACGTGCCTTTGATTTGGGTATGACAGTATCCCTATTAGCCTATTAGCCCCACATTACTGCTGTTGCACTTGAACTATCTTCTTGCAACAACATTGTTCTGTTTTTTTCTGTGTTCATTCAGGCTGATTGTTTAGATTATCCAATTTTTCATATGCTTTTTTCATCCCTATTGCCACATATGTGACATGCTTCTGTCATTGTTTACACCGCACATTGTGCCACTTTAATTACCTAGTTATGTGAATGATTAAACCATTCAGGGCGAGGGAGTATTGGCCTGCTGAAATTTATTTTTAGGGCCTGTTTGCATGTGGAACATGATAGTTGTTTCCTGTCATGTTGAAGTGAACAACCATTGATGTGTACATCTGCCTACAATCACTGTCTAATTGTGCACTGGATGTGTTGCAGTGTGCGGCACATGCATATTTTGCAACACTATTCTGCACTAATCTTCTCATCATGTCCATGTGACATGGATGTGTGACAGTACTCATTCACTGACATATCGCTGTAGTTGTCTAATTTACCATGGCTAAGCTACATGACATCTGTGTGCTGGCATGTGTCATGTATGTGTATTGGACATGCCACTCACAGGCTGATGTGTGATGCCAGTGCTACACGACATGCTGCAAATGTGTTGCTTTTCCATCTTGGTGTCCTCATTGCTGCCTTTTTAACTCCCCTTCAAAATCATTGACAGTGCATGCATGCCAGGGTTATAGTCATGTGGGACATGTGTAAACCATGTACAGGATCTCTGTCTTGTCAGGCCTATGTGTGTGCTATGGTGCTCATGCCTGTTTCCATTTCTTGTGTTTCATGTTTTTGCAGGTGACAACGCACTTGATGCTGGTGAGGTTCAGGAGATGGTGCAGACCCAGGAGGATTCTCAGCCATGACCAGGCACCAGTGGGGGACGTGGTATGGTGGTGGGTGAAAACACTTTGGTACTGCAGACCATACTGTCGAGGGGTGCCTCTGGGTGCAGCTCACCAGACCTCTATTCAGGTGCTGAGTCGGATGATGAGACTTATGTGCTGTCGCAGGTCAGTGCTTCCGGCAGGGATTCTGTCCTGTCCAACCCACCTGCACCAGGGTTAGAAACCTCTATGGGGATGTCAGTGTTGGTAGGTCCACCTTTGGCGGTTATGGATGCAGGGTCACACTCCACAGAATCTTATCCTGTTCCTGGGCCAGCAGATCAGAGGGGGAATGCAGTCCTGCAGCCTCAGGCAGTGCCAGCACAGCAAGGTGCAGATCGCTTTGCCCCGAACAGGTGTGGTGCCCGCCGACACGGTGGCTGTGCGCCACCAGGCAATACTATATGGGAAAACTCCATATACAATATGGCAACCCAACAGGCAGCATCTGTAGAAATGAGGGCTCAGGCAATGGAGAGGGTGGCCACTTCCATTATCCCCCCTGAAAGGCAGATGGAGCAACAACAGCAGGCAACAGACTCCATTTGCCAATCACACATGGAAGACATGTTGGCGTCCAACAGGGACCGACGGGTGGCACTGGAGACTCTGCGCAAATCCATATCAATAGAGTCACAGGGCCACAGGGAAGCCCTGAGGGTGGAACTCCATAACCTCAGGCAGAGTCTGCTTGAACTTGAGGCTTCCCGAAATGTTAGGGCAGAACAGCAGCTGGAGCATCTCACACGTTCGCTCTCAGCTGAGCTACAGGCAACACGTGAGGAGATCCGGGCATCCCGCGAGGCCATCCGTGCAGAAGTGCATGCAACCCGTGACGTGCTGCATGGGGATCTCCGCACTTTAATCCTCCAGAATCAGACCTTCCAGACCTGCATGCTTACAGCCATGGAGGGCCATACCAGGGCTTTGTGTGGGCTGCCTCCCATAGTGCCACCACCTCCTGATACAGCAGCAGAGGGCGAAGAGAGCGACAGCAGTTCTCCCACAATGGTATAGCCGTGCAGGCCATGAGCACATGGAGGTATTTTTTTTTCTTGCAACTTCCACGCAGGTGGGTGTTGGTGTGCACCCTGTCCTCGAACCTCCTGGGTGGCCTACCCCCCTCCCCCCGTCCCCCACATGGCCATTTTTTTATTTTTTTTATTTTATTTTTTTACAGTGTGTTGCCTTGTGTGGCTCCCGTGGGCATCCACTGTGTTCCCGCTGGGCACATACAGGCTTGTCCTGAGTTTGGGTTAGATGCTTGGGTTCGTGACACATACACCCCTCCTGCTTCCCGTTTCTCCATGGGCTTGCAAAGGTGTGACCAAGTGACAGTGACTTACACAGTGACATTGGACTCCCATGAGCTGTGCGGGCAGTCTGTAGTCAATACTGTGTGTACATCCTTAGTGGGTATTGTTGTTGTATTTTACACTGCATGGTGTATTGATATGCGCTTGTGCATCCATGTCTTCTTCCTAATTTGCAGGTTCCTTCCTCATGTCTTCACAAGGCCGTCTCCTTTGCAGATGGAGTTCATGTTGTATGCAGTACACTGACACATTTGCGTGGCAGCAACACTCTACAGTTGGAAGGGGTCGATGTGCTGGCTTATTCTGGTTGTAAGACTACCACTACTTTCACTTAGTACTGTCATGTTTTTGCAATGTTTCATGGTGTGTTGCTGTATTGTGTTGGTGGTAAGTATTTGTTCGTTTGTGCTGTTTGTTATTGATTACTGGGAGCATATTGTCTGTGGGCAGTTTCCATTTGGGACAGTGCACTTTGTGACACTTGTGTCAGGTCTTGTGCATTGCTTTGTTTGCTTTCACATTGCATGACACATGGTGTGTTGGGTGGGGAGCTGGGGAGAGGTTGGGTGACATGGCGCTGTTCTCATGTTGTATTTTGCAAGGGGGTAATCAATTTAGCAGCATAGATGTATGTCTTTTGATGACACAGCATTGGTGTTGTTTGGGTAGGTAGGGATGCACACAATGCAACACTTCCAGGTGACCAATCTCAGGCTGGTATGGTTGTGACAGTTGACTGTCCCTTATGTCATCACCATTGATTGTCAGCTGGTATGTGCCAGGGCTGTGTGCACTCTGCAGGGCTGTGATTTTATGTGAAGTAAATAGCCACCAGCTGCATACAGGCTGCCTCACCACATGCCCTTTCCCCTCCCATGCGCAGCAGGCGTGCATGTGGTTTGGGATGTTAGGGCACCACCATGTCCACCGGCAGGCCCCAGCGTGTTGCAACATTGTGCAGGACACATGCTGCCACTATGAACCTGCATATAGCAGCTGCCCACCAGAGCGGTCAAGGGAGCAAAAGCGTGACTTGAGCACTCCGAATGTGCGCTCCACTATGCCCCAGGTTGCAATATGCATTGTATCTTACCTCGGGTGGTGTTGTTCGGTTCCGAATTGGCGTCATCATGTGGGTGCTCAGAGGGTAGGCACTGCCCCTGGGGAGGTGGTGATGGGTATCATTAGTGGGGTTGTGACATTACTCAGTATCTGACATGCATGCATGTGCAGTGGCATTTATACTCACCAAGCAGCCATGTATCGCCATGCCACCCAGCTTCTAGGTCCCGGTTTAGGGTTGACATTCTGTAATTGAATCTGTCATGGGTGGACCCTGGATAGTTGGCATATACTGAGGTGATGATTCCCTTGGCATCACATACTACCTGCACGTTGATGGAATGCCAGTGCTTGCCGTTTCTATAGATATACTCAGATGCCCTGGGGGGACTTAGAGCCAAATGGGTGCAATCAATGGCACCTAGCACTTTGGGGAATTGTGCCACCCCGTAAAAATCCTGGACGGCAGCCCGTCTTTCTGCAGGTGTTCTGGGCAGGTATATGTGCCTGCGGACTGATGGGCGTGCAGTCATGATGGCCAACACCTGGTGTAGGCAGCATGACTGCGTGGCCTGTGACACCCCCCCACTAGGGCACTTGTCCGCTGAAATGATCCAGTGGCCAAGAAGTGCAGTACATTAAGCACCTTCTCCAGGGGGCTCAGTGCTTGGGAGCACAGGGTGGGTGATGTGAGGTCATCCTCCCACTCACTCACCAGGTCGAGTATTATGTGAGGTGGAAACCTGTACCTCCCATACACCTGGTCATCAGGCATCCCAAAAAGGCTGGTTATGGGTGTAAAAATTCTGGGCCTGACTATCCTCCTCCTCCTCCTGCGGTTTCCCACGACCACTGCTGCTAGGAACTGTATATTCATCCTGGCGTCTGTGCTTGTTTGTTGTTTGAGCGTACTTTTATGCTGTGTGGGTCCACGTACGCCTGCTTCCTGCTGGCGTACGTGTTTCCGGATTAGCGCGTCTTTTTTGGCGCACGCATTGGCCCCGTTCGATTCAATGAATACGTGTTGTAGACGCGCGTGTGGGCGTTCCGCGCATTTGGCTCCTGTACTTCACCCGTGATGCCCACATTTTCACGCGTTGTTCCCCATTCTGCGTGTTACGCCCCCAGTTCCACCTACTTTAGTTGTGTGCGCTGCGCTATGTGCACTTTCACTGTACGCGTAGTGCACACTGTTTGGAGACGTGTGCGCCAGCGTGCGCCACACAGGATTTTAGCGCACATCCAGGGATTGACACGCGCACGGACTTCCATGAATCGCTGTGCGCGGGTTTTGCTGCAATTTTTGCACTTGCGCTGCTATTCGCACGCTTTCGCACGCTTGCGCGGAAATTTTCAGCGCACATTAATTCCATGAATCGGCCTGTAAATTGCTCAACCTTTCTAAGGGTTCTGATTGAACTCGCCCATGAAATAAGCTATCTTTTTGTTCAGGGTACACTGCATGACTTTTGTCTTGAATGAATTAATGGTCAGATAGTTACTTGTCACACATTCTGCTAAAGCATGCTTCACTCACTGTAGGGTTATTTCGGTGCAATCAAAAATAAGGAAGTCGTCAGCATAACTGGTTCATGTCACTGCAAAGTTGTTTAATTTAGGCGAAACAAACGGTGCAGGTTCCAAATAGTCTCCCAGATCTGATATATTTGCAATATTTGTAAATATCAAATAATAATGATATTGTTATTTGTGATTTCTTTTATCCAGAGAACCCCGCTCTCCCCACTAGCCCTCCTCCTTTAACCCCTCCATGTTTTTTCACCCTTTTTTAATTGGTCAATCAATATTAATTGCATTTCTATAATCAATAGTTCTTATTGTGATCTTTATTTTAAAATATATATTGCTTTTAAATGTATAATTCACTTTAGTTATAGTAACTACCTTTTTTATAAAATAATGAATAGTAGTATTTCTTTTAACTACACATAATCAGGCTAATTCATAGAATCCAGCGCACAAGTAGCGCACGCGGCTGGCGCACAGCGTGCGCCTGCGATAGTCTGCGCCAGGCACGTGCGCTAAAACAGATTTCCGCGCACAGCGTATTCATGGATTTCAAGCTCCCAAACCAGCCGTGGCGCAGAGAATCGCAGCGAGCCTGCAGCAGCGCCAGTAACGCCCCCAAGAACGCCCTCGCGCAAGGAAAAGCCATCAAAATCGCTAAATCATCGCTAAGGGCTGCGCTAACCCTGGACCACTTCACAGGGCAGGCAAACAAGGAAAGCAAAGCGGGCAATCTTCAAATCAGGAGTACGCGGGAAGTACTACACGCGACTAGGCAGGGAACGTGAATTACAGGGGTACGCGGGAATCATCACACGCGAACAGGCAGGGTGCGTGTATTACAGGGGTAGCGGGAAGTTCAACACGCGATTGGCCAGGGAACGTGTATTACAGGGGGACGCGTGAAGTAGAACACGCGATAGGCCAGGGAACGTGTATCACAGGGGTACGCGGGAATTATCACACGCGAACAGCCAGGGTGCGTGTATTACAGGGGTAGCGGGAAGTTCAACACGCGATTGGCCAGGGTACGTGTATCACAGGGGTGCGTGGGAATTATCACATGCGAATAGGCTGGGTGGGCCCTCACAGGTGTACCCTGTACACCCTCCACGGCCCCTGAAGGCAGCCCACAAAACAGTGGACTACCCTGCACACCTGATCATGTCCCCCTGCACCCCCATCCACCAGGGGCACCCTCCACCAGGCCCCCACCCATGTCTCCCACCACCCCCACCCCCCAGCAGTGCAGGGGCACCTGCCATCAGGCCCCCACCCATGTCTCCCACCACCCCCACCCCCCATCCACCATGGGCACCCTCCACCAGGCCCCCACCCATGTCTCCCACCACCCCCACCCACCAGCACTGTGGGGCACGTGGCCAGCAGGCAGTCAGGCAGCAGCAGATGGCAGGTGGGAGCGTGCTCAGGGCTCTGGGGGACTTTAATTTGGCCTCCTGGCCAGGAGCGTGGTCTTTCGTGTATGAACGCGTGGACAGCCTGATAGGGAGTGATTTTGCACGTGAAAACCCCACACTCAGCGAATCGCGCGAAAACCCGTCACCAGCATATGTGCGTCAATAGTTACCTGCACGTGCAGTGTCAAAGCGTGTGATTGGTGAAAATGGATCTACACGCAGGAGTGACAAAGCGTGTGATTGGTGAAAAGTGAGCTACACGCAGGAGTGTCAAAGCGTGTGATTGGTGAAAAAGGATCCACACGCAGAAGTGACAAAGCGTGAGATTGGTGAACATGGGCCAAGCACGTACACGCCGTAAGTGACGCTGTACGTGTGGGCCTGTATAAAAGGTAGTGTTGAACACCATTTCCTTGTACGTGCTTTTCGTGGAGAGCGAGTGGGTGAATTCTGTACTTCTTGTCGTTTCACACGCGATTTACTTCACGGCGTTTCCAGTTCGTACTCCCTGTTACCTCTGACAGCTTTTTCTCTTTTTCCTCTTGTACTGGTTTACCTGGGCCTGTTCCCTCAAACAGTGTCCCCTTCTACTGTTGTCCTGTCTCCTCAGACAGCGTACACATCTTCTTTTGGCGGGGGTGTTGCCAACCAAACGCGCTCATTTTTCACGCTCTTTTACCTGGCAGACGGTGAGTCACGCACGTATCTAACTTCTGTGCTTGCCCCGTGTGTAGGCTACCCCTTCAGAGGTCATTCTAGGCTGCGTGTGACACGCATACGTTCATTGTGTTACTGGATGCCACAGCGTAGTGCAGGGTTTTCCATCAGCACACGTGGTCTAGGAGGGGTATTGTGCACGTTCCTTAACTTTTTTGGGTGCCTGTGCGTTGCGTGACCCGTCATCTTTCCCCAGGGGTGTCATATAGCCTTGCCACTGCACTAGGGTACGAATACCATCTGGTACCCAACCCCTTTGACACCCAATTGCCCAGGACAATTGTGCACACCGACTCCCATACGCACAATACCATCAGTGCCATGGTTGGGAGGCGTGCAAGCCGTAAGGGTGGCAAAGGTGGCCGAGCCACACGTGGTGGCCGTGGAGGATCCACTAGGGGACGTGGTTGTGACTTGCAGGGTGCCCCTGTCCCCCCCAGTCTGGAGGACCAGTCAGGGACACCCATGCCCCCCCCCCCCAGTTGAGAGTCATGTGGCTGATACCAACCCTGATCAGCCCTTGTCGGACCAGGCCATTGTGGCACCAGACCTGTCCGAGGGTGATCCCATCGCTGACATCCAGGTCAGCAGGTCCACTGCACGTGCACCGGTGCACATTGGTGTCATCAGGGCACGCGCATCTATGCCAGATAGGTCATCTGCTGGCCCCCGTAGCCAGGGTGTGGCTCCATCCACCCCACCTCTCATACACCCTGCCAAGACTGTGTCGGTCCTAGTTCATGCACCTCAGATCAGGCCTGACCCCATCCCACTACCCCCAATGCCTGCACCTACTCCCATGCTGAGTGGGCAATCCCACACACCCAGTACTGAGTCCACCACGGCTCCTGCCCCTAGTGTCCACAGCGGCGTAGGACACTCTGGATCCCCACCCCCTTCCAAGCGCAAGAGGAAGAGTGCACGTCCGGCACAGGCTGATGCCCCAGGCACGGCTGCACAGTCCGGCCCATCAAGGAAGCCAAGCTTCACAGACGCCGAACTGAATGCACTTGTTCAGTATGTGTCAGATCATGATAGGGAAATGGTCATCGTTGCAGGGTCCAAGACCACACATGCCAGACGCCAGGCACACTGGCAGACCATTGCTGACAGAATAAGTGCCCTTGGAGTAGTGAGGCGCACAGCTAGTGATTGCCAGAAGCGCTGGAATGACCTTAAGCGCAGGGCAAAGGATAAGCTGGCCTCAAGTCATGCCGCAACCTTGGTGACTGGAGGTGGGTCCCCAGCACAGGAAATAGAACTCACACCACATGAGTCCGTAGCTGGATCCTACGTCACCGAGGGACAACTCCAAGGTGTGGGAGACCTCCCTGATTACGAGGCATCATCCGGTGAGTGCACATGCATGTGTGTATTATCCATGTGCATGGTGTGTGTGTGAAGCATTCATGTTGGGTGCCTGTCAAGGGGGTGTGTGGCAGAGTTGATAGTGGCACCCATGTGCCTCATCCAGTATGTTCAGTGCAACACCATCTGCCCACAGCACTATCCCTACTGGCAACAGTGCAGATATGGCCCGACACCATGGAAGTTGCCCTTGAATTGTCATTTTGTCACTACATTGTTGCTCATACTCCCCTGTCTATTCATCTGATGTCTTACATACCATTCCTATACTTTCCCCCAGCCATTCAAGTTTCATCTTCACATGCCTGACATGCAATGATACCACATGCTAATGCGTCCTCTGTATATAAATGCCAACCAACATGCTGTCATACTGTGGATGTTGCCTTGACATCCACCTCCTACCTGTGGGCTTTGGTACCGTCTTGTTTCGAGCCCCATTCCCTCACACTCCATGCTGCTCTTCATGGTCTATCTTCCATGACTTCTACAGTTCAGACCATCGTGCCCTACTCACGACACCTGCTTGCCAAAAGTCAAATGAGGGCACCCTGCCCTCCAATGCGACCCACCCTATTGCTGACCAGTGCATCTGAGCCTACTCAAAGCTAACTCTCACTGACATCTGCTCATACATGCCTTTGCCTGTCCCATAGACCCTTCACATGGTCCCTGTCCTCTCTCCTTGCTCCTCTTCCACCATCAATGGTGGGACCCGTTGGGGTGTACTCCTGGCCTCCTTCCAATCCTCAGAGGCCACTATTGATGTGCATGGTAATGGGAGCGTCTCAGTCCAAGGCCCTTAGGCCAACCTCAATCTCCTTGAGAAATGCTACCCACATCTCATCAACTTCCTTACCTCTCCTGCTGTCCCCCCTCCTCTCTCCTCATCAATCCTGCACTGCCTCCCTGCACCCTCCCATGAACCTTCTCCGCCTCCCACTCCAACTCCTACACATGCTGCACCTCTGATCTCTAGCACTCCCCGTAAGTCCTACAAGGCTGTCAACCTCCTCCACAATTACACTCCTTTCACTGCGGCTGCATCAGGCATTCCTCCGATATCTGTCACTTACATGAGGTTATGCACCTTGACATCCTTGGTCTCATGGAAACATGTCTGACGGCCAGCTCTGTCTGCATCCTTCACACACTCCTACCTGATGTTCAGGAGACCCTCTCCTTGGCCCACCACTACTGTGCAGGGGGGGTGTGCCCTTGGCTTCCCTGAGGGTATTCCTGCCACTGTCACTCCTACTTAGACCTACTCCACTCAGGAATGGCTTGTGTGACGTCTCTCTCCACCACACCTTGACATTCTCAAACAGTGCGTACTGTGTCTGGGAAAACTGGTCAAATGTACTACTTCCTTTCTGAGTGTCCTCACCTCTCCTCCTCACTCATGTCCCCAGACACAGAAATCCTCATCCTTGGTGCTGTACGCATCCACCTGCATGCTTGTTGACGCCCCCACGTGACCTTTCTGTGACCTCAGCAACTCCCTCTCACCCTCTAGACTCCCGTCTGTCCCTACTCATTCTGCAGGGCACACTCTTGATGCTCTGATCTCATCTGACTTTCCCCTCTCCGTCCATCTCTGCACTCCTCTCTCCTGGAGTGATCACATTCTCCTCTCCTCCCAGCTCACCCTCACCACCCCACAGGCAAAGCCACCCTCACCACTGTTACACACCTTCTTGGTATTCCGACCCATGAAGTGTGTGTCAGTCGAGGCTCATGCTGCCAAAATCTCCCCCCCATCCAGCTCCCCCTTAGGCTCACTCCCATCCTGACAGGGCCCACTCCATGCTCCACTCCATGTCAGGTACACTGGATGTCTTTGCCACGGTCATGACCACCTGTCTGAAGCCCCATGCCAATGCAGAGTCCTGGCATGACTCGGATCTTGTGAACCCAAACCACGGGTGCCGGGTGGCAGAGAGGGAATGTCCTGCATCATGGCCATCCTCTGGCAAACTGGCCTGCCACATGCTCCAAAGGCAATAGCGCCTCACCCTTTTCACCAAGATGAGATCCCCAATCCAAGGGCACATATCTGCGGCATGTGACAACTCTGCAGGACACATATAAATCTGCAAGGACCTTGCCGAGCCAGATGCAGTGTGTACCTCCCCTGTCCCCTCCGAGCCCACAGCACTGCATGATTGTCTCTGTACCCCTATAGGCCACCCCCCCAGCACTTGTCTGCGCCTAACACCATCTGCCCTTGACGTCAAGTCCTACTTACCTTGTACAGCACTTCCAGCCGCCACTTCCCCTTGCACTTCATTTTGCCACCCACCCCTGCACTTGCGTGACATGAATGACACCAGCACCAGTAGGATTGTTGACTGGCATCCCCTTCTGCCCCACCACCCCTCAGTGCTCCGCTGTACCTTCATACATTTCTGGACCGGTGCTTCACGAATGCAATATGAATCCTTTACAGGTGATGGGGAGGTGGAATCACATTGTTTACTGCATTTTGTTGATGTAGACAAGGCACTGTGCATCGTGGCCAATTTGGACTAGCAGATCCATGTACAACATGTATACTTATTGATGTGACGATGCAATGTCATGACCAGAGTGGTTGAAATCCAAAAAAGTAGCCCTCCTCTCCCTCTTCACTTGGTGGCTATGTCACATGCCATGTGTGTGATGGCATGTGCCTTTGACATGGCAATCACCGGCCAATGTGTGATGGCAGTGCTAGGCAGCATGGTGAGCAGGCGTTGCTCTCCAATCTGTACATTGTATGCCCTGAGCCTCCCCTACAGACCCAGTGATGGTGAATGCATAGGAGGTCTCCCAGTCATGTGGGACATGTGTCGTAGAACTACTGCCTCTGTTGTTCATCAGCCCTTGTTGCATGCCATGGTGCTAATGCCTGTTTCCATTTTTCTCTTTCATGTCTTTGCAGGGGACGAAGCACTTGTTGATGCTGGGGATGTGGTGGTTGAGCCGTCCCAGGAGGGCAACCCGGGCCGACCTACCACAAGTGAGGGACGTGGTGTGTTTGTGGGTGAAAACCCACAAGTGCTGCAGGTCGTGCTGTCGAGGGGTGTCTCTGGGGGTTCCTCCCCCGAGCAGTATTCAGGTGTAGACTCGGAGGATGACACCTATGTGCAGTCGCAGGTGAGTGTTCTTGGGAGAGAATCTCCTCTGTCCGACCCACCTGCAGCCGGGCCATTGCCCTCAATGGGGATGTCAGTGTCGGCAGATCAGCCTCCGGTGGTTACGGATGCAGGGCCACACCACACAATCTCTGATCCTGTTCCTGGGGCTGCAGATCAGAGAGGGAATGCAGTCCTGCAGCCTGAGGCCTTGCCGGCACAGCAAGGCGCAGTCCGCCTTGCCCCAGGCAGGTGTGGTGCCCGTCAACGTGGTGGCCGTATGCCACCTGGCAATACCGTTTGGGAGCAATCCATCTACGGTATGGCCACCCAACAGGCAGCATCATCCGAGATGATTGCACAGGCCATGGATAGGGTGGCCACTTCCATTGTCCCCCCAGAAAGGCTGATGGAGCGACTGGAGCAGGCTACAGAGTCCATCTGCCAGGCACACAGGGAGGATATGTTGGCGTCCAACATGGACAGGCGGGCGGCACTGGCGACTCTGCGGGAATCACTTTCCATGGAGTCCCAGCGCCACAGGGAAGGCCTGAGGGAAGAACTCCGTCACCTCAGGTCGACCCTGTTAGAGCTTGAGGCTTCATCCCATAGAAGGACAGAGGAGCAGCTGGAGCGTCTGACACGGACGCTCTCGGCCGAGATGCAGGCAACTCGTGCGGAGGTCAGGTCATCCCGGGAGTTACTGCATGGGGACCTCCGCATGATTATAACCCAGAACCAGAACTACCAGACCCGCCTGCTTGCAGCCATGGAGGAGCAAACTCGTGCTTTGCGTGGGCTGCCTCCCATTGTCACACCATCTTCTGAGGCAGCTCCCCCACCTCCAGAGTCAGCTGCAGGGTCTGGCCAGAGCCATAGCGACTCATCTCCCACAACAGAGTAGCCGTGTGGGCCACGAGCCTATGGGGTGTTTTCGTTTCCCATGATCCACACAGGTGGATTGTGGCGTGCATCCTGTCCTCGGACCTCATAGGTGCCCCCCCCCCCCCCGCCGGCCCTTTCATGGCCATTTTTTCTCAATTTTATTTTTATTTTGCAAGAGTGTTGCCTTGTGTGGGTACCTGGGCATACACTGTATTGTGGCTGGGCACATGCAGGCTTGTCCTGAGTTTGGTTTCGATGCTTGGGTAGCAGACATCCACACCCCTCCTGCTTCCGTTTCCATGGGCTTGCAAAGGGTGTGCCCAAGTGACAGCAAATTACACGGTGACATTGGACTCCCATGAGCTGTTGGCCAGTCCATAGTCAATACTGTGTAGACATTCATAGTGTTCATTGTTGTTGCACCTAACTATGCATGATGGTTTGATATGTGCCTCTACTTACATATGTTGCTCATGTTTTGCAGGTATTTCACACAGATCTTCACAAGGGCATACTCTCTGGAGTCAGACTACATGTCGGTAGATGTGCACTGACACTTTTGCATGGCGCCATCACTGTACATCTGGACGGTGAGGACATACCAGCAGAATCAGGTAATGAGACTACCATTGATTACATGCATTGTGTCTTGTTTGGGTGGGCTTCAGGGTGGGTTGGTGTGTAATTTGATTGAAATTACTCTTACACAGGTGTGTAGTAGTGGCTCCAGGGCGGTTAGCTGCTCAAGTGCGGCTATGTTCCATTTGGGGCACTGCTATTTGTGACACTGGTGTCATGTTGTGATGGCCAGTTTGTTTGCTGTCACATACCATGACATGGTGTCCTCAGTGGCGGGACTGTGAAGGGAATGGGTGACATGGCAATGTTGTCATGTAGTGAATCGCCTGTGGCAATGCATATTTGATTGATGGAGTTGTGTCTTTGCGTTGTGATGCATTGCTGGTGTATGTGTAGCTAGGGGTGCACACATATTGGCACTTCCATGTTAACAATCTCAGGCTGATGTGTATCTGACAGTTTATTGTCAAGTAATTTTCAGACATTGTCAGGTAGTGTCATCATTGATTGTCAGATGGTATGTGCCAGAGCAGTGTGCACTAGCCAGCACTGTGATTCCTAGGTGAAGAAGTTGGCCACCAGTTGCGTACGGGCTGCCTCCCCCCGTGCCCTTTCCCCTCCCATGCGCAGCGGGCGTGCATGTGGTTGTGGATGTGGGGGCACCACCATGTCCACGGGCAGGCCCCGGCGTGTTGCAACGTTGTGCAGGACACATGCTGCCACTATGATCCTGCACACTATTCGGGGAGCATATAACAGCTGCCCGCCAGAACGGTCAAGGGAGCGAAAGCGTGACTTGAGCACTCCGAATGTGTGCTCCACTATGCCCCGTGTTGCAATGTGGGCTGTGTTGTACCTTACCTGGGGTGGCGTGGTGGGGTTCCGGATTGGGGTCATCATGTGGGGGCTGATAGGGTAGGCACTGTCCCCTGCGGAGGTGGTGATGGGTATCATTAGTGGTGTTGTGTCATGACCCAGTATCTGACATGCATGCATGTGCAGTGGCATTCATGCTCACCAAGCAGCCATGTATCTCCATGCTGGCCAGCCTCTAGGTCCCGGCATAGGGTAGACATTCTGTAGATGAAGCTGTCGTGGGTGGACCCTGGATAGTTGGCATATACTGATGTGATTATTCCCTTGGCATTGCATACAACTTGCACGTTGATGGAATGCCAGTGCTTGCGGTTTCTATAGATGTGCTCTGTTGCCCTGGGTGGACGTAGAGCCACATGTGTGCAGTCAATTGCACCAAGCACTTTGGGGAATTGAGCTACACCATAGAATTCCTGGATGCACGTCCGCCTTTCTGCATGAGTCCTGGGGAGATATATGTGCCTGCGGACTGATGGCCGTGCAGTGATGATGTTCAAGACCTGGTGTAGGCAGCGTGACTGCGTGGCCTGTGACACACCACCCACTATGGCACTTGTCCGCTGAAAGGATCCAGTGGCCAAGAAGTGCAGTACATTCAGGACCTTCTGCAGGGGGCTGAGTGCTTGGGAGCACAGGGTGGGTGATGTGAGGTCATCCTCCCACTCACTGACCAGGTCCAGTATGATGTGTGCTGGAAACCTGTACCTCCCATACACCTGGTCATCAGGCATCCCGAATAGGCTGGTTCTGGGTGTGAATATTCTGGCCCTGACTCTCCTCCTCCTCCTCCTTTGGTAGCCCACTGCCACTGCTGCTAGGAACGGTATGTTCATCCTGGCATCTGGCTTGTTTATTGAAAAGTGCGCAAATTAATGCCTTGCGCGTGTTGTAGGCGAGCGTGTGAGCCTCGCACCCCTGGAATCGAGTTCCCACTCCAATCGCGTGTGGAAATTCCCACGCAGCAGGCATACAGGTGCGCTTACGTACTTGCTTGTGTAAGTGGCCGCGCACCCCTGAAATACACGTACTTAGGCCAATGGCGTGTACGCGCACTTTTGGCCAATTACACGCGATGAAATACACGTACATAGGCCAATGGCGTGTACGCGCACTTTTGGCCAATTACACGCGATGAAATACACGTACTTAGGCCAATGGCGTGTACGCGCACTTTTGGCCAATTACACGCGATGACACTCTGACGTGCAGTATTTCCACGTGTGCTCCGTCTTCACGTGCTGAGTGGGGAACGCCCGTGCGGATCACGTCAGACGCGCTTACGCGATGAGGGACTCTGGTCCAATAGAATCGCGTATGCGTGCTGACGCACTTACGCGCTAAGGGCCTTTCCTCGGATTTCACGCTGACGTGCAGGAATTTCACGTGCCAAATCACTCCGTATCAAGCTGGCCACCCGAAAACACACGGAACACCACGCTCCTGCCCCGAAGGCCGAGTTACTGCCCCCCCAGTGCCCTGAGCAGCCTCCCACGTGCTATCTGCTGCTGCCTGCCTGCCTGCCTGCTGCCACCGTGCCCTGCCATTTGGTGCCTGCACATCAGCCATCTGCAGGGGTCCAGTTGCTGTGTCCACCCCTGCTGGAACTGAAGACTCCCAACTGGGATTACATCGCTCCACAGCCCAGCCCCAGGACCCAGTTGCCCACCCACACCTGCCTCTGGGGTTGCCATGTCGGGCACTTCTACATCTGGCACCAGTGGCAACCCCAGGCCAGAGGGGCAGAGGGGCACCAGCTTCACTGCCACCGAAGTTGGTGTCCTGTTGGAGCATGTCCTGGGGCAGTATGATGCCCTCTTTGGATCGTCCCGCGCCAGCAAGGAAGGACGGGAGAGGATCTGGGCCGACTGTGTGGTTGCCATCAACGCGGAGGGGGTGGCAACCCGCAACGTCTTGAAGATCAAGAAGCGCTGGGAGGACTTGAGGTCCAGGACCCTTGTGAAGGCCCGGCGCCTCGTGGAGGGGGGCCGGGGCCACATGAGTTCCATCCAGAAGAGGGTCCTGGAACGCGTACGCCCAGCGCTCCACGCCCAGATCCTTGAGAGGGAGACCCGTCTGGAGTTGAGCGGTAAGTGTCCAAGCATCACTGTGTGAGACAGGGCATGTTGCGGTGTGCTGGTTCTATGATACTTGGCTGTATGTGTGCCATGGGCCATGTATGCATGTATGTGTGCTGGGACATCATGGTAATGCATGTGCGACCAGTGATGTGTGACCCACATGGTTGTTGCATGTGTTGAAATGCGGCATGGGGAGCACTATGCAGATTTGGGACATGAGAGCATGCCAGTCTCTGTACCTGGACATGGATGGGGGTGAAGGATGGGTGCTGATGCCAGGTACATATATGGTAGCCATGTCTGTGTGCCTGACCTGCATGTCTGTGACTTGTGCATGCCATGGATGCATGACACATGTGTGTGACAATGCACAGATTCAGTGACGCACACAACTTACCCTTGTTTTGCCTGTGTTCGGTGTGATTGGGGCCAGATGGATGTGACTGAGGTGAAGTGTGTGCATGTGATATGCATGAGCCATGATGCATGTGAGTTACATATCATTGAGTGTTTCAAGAGTCAATTGGACATGCATGGAAATGTGCATGGCATGCACCATGCCTGTTACTGTGTGTGTTTTGCCTGGACTGACCCATGTGTTGTGGAGGGACATGATGGAAGTGTACTTTGACAGGGGTGCTCATCTGCTATTGCTTCCTGTCTAGGGGACCATTGTACAGTAGCCTGATGCTTGTGTCCTTTGTCTCCCTCTACGCAGCGGCTAGTGAAGAAGAGGGCGGAGACGGCGCTGTGGAGCAAGGCGGCGGGGATGCCCCCACGGCTGCAGCGGAAGGGGTGGGTGAGCCCCCACAGGGGCCTGCTACGGCGGGAGACGGTGAGGAGCCATCCAGGTTGGTGGTTTGCACAGAGGAGGAGGAGGCCGACACTGGTGCACACATGGGGCCTGGTGGGAGCATCCCTGCTGGTGCAAGTGGTGCAGTCCAGGGCCAGGGGCAGGAGGCAGCACAGGTCACCGTGGAGGTGCCTGTGCATGTCGCTGTCCCTGACCCTGTGAGTGCACCACCATGCACCAGCAGGGATGCCCCGTCCCAGGCCCGTCCGCAGGTAGAGGGGATGTCCATGTCAACTGACTCCCCTCCACCTGCGGCCGTGGGAACCCCTGGCCGCGTGGAGCAGGTCCTGATTGGGGTCGCGATGCGCACGGCTGTGATTCGTGATGCCGTGCGTGCTTCCCGGGAGGAGCACGCACGTCATCACGAAGTGCACCGTGCCGACGTGGCCCAATTGGGATCGGCCATGTTCGGGGGGTTCCTGCATGTGTTGGCCAATCTGACGGCCCTCTCCTCCTCTGTGCAGGCTATCCACCGGTCGTTCTCCTTGCCGTCTTCCGGCCCAGATGCCACCATGGCCCCCTGTGGACCTGCCCCGACCAATGCAGCCAGCTCGGTGGGGATCCCATCCCTGCCGCAGTTGGGAGTCGGAGGTCCAGCAGGGGTGGACGACACAGCAAGTGGACCCCAGCAGATGGAAGATGTGCCGGCATCATCGGGCAGGGCACGTGCACGACGGCGTCGGTGGTTACCATCAGCCTGGATGCCGTCGTGCTGGCAGAGGCAGTGGCGTCGGAGGCAGCAGCGGGCTCGACGTGGGAGGCATCATGGCTCAGGGCCATCAAGATCAAAGGGGCAGGCATCGGCCGGAGGGCAGGGCAACCCTGGCATGGCGGTGTGTTCCGTGTGGGAGGAGTTTGGCCAGCGGATAGGTGCGGAGCGGCAGCGGGCGGAAGAGGAGCGGCTCGCCATGGCCAGGGCGGAGATCTCCATGCATCAGGCATTGAGGCGGGCTGAGTGCCTCGAGGAGGCTCGCAGGGAATTTGGTGAGCACATGGGGTTGTCCCTGCGAGACCTCGGGGCCAGGACTGAGTCCCGCCTCCAGGACATTGACATGGAGTTCGAGGATGCCCTGGCCAGCATCACCAAGTGAGCCGCAGGACTAGCCCGCTGCCTTTGTATATAGTTTTTTAGTTAGTTAGTGCTAGGTTTCCTTTATTTATTTTTATTATTTTGGACCGCTTGGACAATGGCCACTTTTTTGTACATATTTTTTTAATTAGTTAGTATTAGGTTTCATTAGTGGTGTTGGGCTCATGGACCCTTGAACATTCCTGTATATATTGTTATTTTTTGGGAGATACATTTTTTTAATTTCATATTGTTTACACCATGTCGTAATGGTTTTTCTTTGATTTCATACTACATGTGTTTGCTTTGGACAAAATCTATTGATTTTTCTATCCTTTGTTTTTTGGTTTCTCATTTTTGTTCCCGGACATGGACCTTTTATTTGCTTTGCCAGATAGTTGTATTAGTTTACTTATTTTTTTTTTTAATACATTTTTATATTATCTTACACTTGTGTCATTTTTTCTTTGGTTTCTTACATGTCATGATATGGGTTTTGACATTCACTTGCACCCATTGTGTATGTGTGTGTGGCGGACATGTGTTCTTTTGCATACTTGCCTTTGGGGTTGTGTCATGTGATTGCATTCACTATGTGGGTGCATGCAATCCTTGCCTGGGTGTTTGTGCTGGGTATGCTGGCCATTACTGCCATTATTGTGTATCGTCAGGACCAGGGGCCAGGGGGACATGGGTGGGGGCCTGGTGGAGGGTGTCCCTGGTGGATGGGGGGTGGGGGGTGGTGGGAGACATGGGTGGGGGCCTGGTGGAGGGTGTCCCTGGTGGATGGGGGGTGTGGGGTGGTGGGAGACATGGGTGGGGGCCTGGTGGAGGGTGTCCCTGGTGGATGGGGGGTGGGGGGTGGTGGGAGACATGGGTGGGGGCCTGGTGGAGGGTGTCCCTGGTGGATGGGGGGTGGGGGGTGGTGGGAGACATGGGTGGGGGCCTGGTGGAGGGTGTCCCTGGTGGATGGGGGTTGGGGGTGGTGGGAGACATGGGTTGGACATGGGTGGGGGCCTGGTGGAGGGTGTCCCTGGTGGATGGGGGGTGGGGGGTGGTGGGAGACATGGGTGGGGGCCTGGTGGAGGGTGTCCCTGGTGGATGGGGGGTGGGGGGTGGTGGGAGACATGGGTGGGGGCCTGGTGGAGGGTGTCCCTGGTGGATGGGGGTTGGGGGTGGTGGGAGAAATGGGTTGGACATGGGTGGGGGCCTGCTGGCAGGTTCCCCACAGTGCTGGGGGTGGGGGTGGTGGGAGACATGGGTGGGGGCCTGGTGGAGGGTGCCCCTGGTGGATGGGGGGTTGGGGGTGGTGGGAGACATGGGTTGGACATGGGTGGGGGCCTGCTGGCAGGTTCCCCACAGTGCTGGGGGTGGGGGTGGTGGGAGACATGGGTGGGGGCCTGGTGGAGGGTGCCCCTGGTGGATGGGGGTTGGGGGTGGTGGGAGACATGGGTGGGGGCCTGGTGGAGGGTGTCCCTGGTGGATGGGGGTTGGGGGTGGTGGGAGACATGGGTGGGGGCCTGGTGGAGGGTGCCCCTGGTGGATGGGGGGTTGGGGGTGGTGGGAGACATGGGTTGGACATGGGTGGGGGCCTGCTGGCAGGTTCCCCACAGTGCTGGGGGTGGGGGTGGTGGGAGACATGGGTGGGGGCCTGGTGGAGGGTGCCCCTGGTGGATGGGGGTTGGGGGTGGTGGGAGACATGGGTGGGGGCCTGGTGGAGGGTGTCCCTGGTGGATGGGGGTTGGGGGTGGTGGGAGACATGGGTGGGGGCCTGGTGGAGGGTGTCCCTGGTGGATGGGGGGTGGGGGGTGGTGGGAGACATGGGTGGGGGCCTGGTGGAGGGTGTCCCTGGTGGATGGGGGTTGGGGGTGGTGGGAGACATGGGTGGGGGCCTGGTGGAGGGTGTCCCTGGTGGATGGGGGGTGGGGGGTGGTGGGAGACATGGGTGGGGGCCTGGTGGAGGGTGTCCCTGGTGGATGGGGGGTGGGGGGTGGTGGGAGACACGGGTGGGGGCCTGGTGGAGGGTGTCCCTGGTGGATGGGGGGTGGGGGGTGGTGGGAGACATGGGTGGGGGCCTGGTGGAGGGTGTCCCTGGTGGATGGGGGGTGGGGGTGGTGGGAGACATGAGCAGGTGTGCAGGGTAGTTCCCTGTGGTGTGTGCTGCCTGCAGGGGCCGTGGAGGGTGTACAGGTAATGCCTGGGAGCACACAGCCAATTCGCGTGTGGAACTTCCCGCGCACTCCTGCAATCCACGTAGCCGCCCATATCGCGTGTGCAACTTAACGCGCACCCCTGAAATCCACGTAGCCGGCCATATCGCGTGTGGAACTTCCCGCGCACCCCTGATATCCACGTACCCGGCCATTTCGCGTGTGCAACTTCCCGCGCACCCCTGAAATCCACGTAGCCGGCCATATCGCGTGTGGAACTTCCCGCGCACCCCTGAAATCCACGTACCCGGCCATTTCGCGTGTGCAACTTCCCGCGCACCCCTGCAATCCACGTACCCTGCCATATCGCGTGTGGAACTTCCCGCGCACCCCTGCAATCCATGTAGCCGGCCATATCGCGTGTGGAACTTCCCGCGCACCCCTGAAATCCACGTAGCCGGCCATTTCGCGTGTGGAACTTCCCGCGCACCCCTGAAATCCACGTAGCCGGCCATATCGCGTGTGGAACTTCCCGCGCACCCCTGAAATCCACGTAGCCGCCCATATCGCGTGTGCAACTTAACGCGCACCCCTGGAATCCACGTAGCCGCCCATATCGCGTGTGCAACTTACCGCGCACCCCGGTATGCACGCACACGTTTATTTTTTCTCTCTGCGCGTGTCTGTGTTTGTGGGTACCCCTTTGTACGTCATTTGTCCTGGAGGGCCACAGTATTGGACATTGATCATGTCTGTATATAGGTGCTATTTGTTGGCGCACCTTTTAGCGCACATTTCTTGCAGGCGCAGAGACGCTACCGCCTGCTTTCTTGTGGCGGTCGTGTTTGTGCCTGTTTGTGCCTGTGCGCTGCTTTGAGCGTGCGCTTTTTTGCCCTATTCTATTCCATGAATACGTGTTGTATGCGAGCGTGTGGGCGTTCCGCGCACTTGCCTCCTAAACTTTCCCCGTGCCGCCCACATTCTTCCCCATTCCGAGTGTTGTGCCCCATTTTATTCCCCATTCCGAGTGTCCCGCCCTGTGTCCCGCCTACTTTAGAGCTGTGCGCTGCGCTCGGAGTGATGGCGCAGTGGCCGTGGCGCACGACGTTGGTTGACCTGTGCGCCGGCCTGCGCCGCGCGTTTTTTCCGCGCACGTCCTCTGCTTTTCTTGCGCAGGGACTTCCATGAATCGACGTGCGCTGGTTTCCCTGCGCTTTGCGCTGATTTTAGGCGCAGCGCACGTATTGGCCCCTCTGCGCCGGGATTTTCGGCGCACATTTATTCCATGAATCGGCCTGAATGTCTATAGCGTGTTCAATTAAGTACAAATTTATTCTTTCATTTCTGTATGACCAAAAGACATTACTTGCATACATTTGACATATTTTACGTTTGGTGGTAATTCCATCATTGTTCCACAGAATTAATGTCGAACGCGTGTACCATTACCACCACTTTGTCTAGCAGCTTTACTGCTGGATTGCAAATTATGATGTGGCAGTGTTGATTCCCTTGTTGGGGGTCCATATGACTGCATGGGGATTTTTGCAGATTTGCAGCGAGCAGTAACTCCACCGTAGTAATTCCACTGATTTATGAAGGGAAAAGTATATCCTGAAAATGAATCTTACACTATACCTCAAATCTCAGAATTTGGCGGTGCAGTAAAAAGGACTGGCAATTAATTACCGTACACACTGTAATGAAGTTCAATGTTTACATTTACTTTTCACAGTTTCAGTTTATTTAGCTTAATTGGAAATACACTTTGTCAAAAAGGTTTTTTGCCAGGGTCACATAAAAATGAGAAATTAATGATCATCACAGTGCGAGTATGGAATTTGAACAGCAGTGTAAGGTTGTTTGCAATGCCAGGATCCTTTCTGTATGCTTCATTGCATTGGTAACTTCCAAACCACCACTTTTACTTCAAATGTTTTTTTATTTTTATTTCGGGGGTCCCACCCATGCGCCCCCTTCCCCTTCCCTTTCATTACTGCCTCTACCCAAAACCCTCCCCACCACCTTTTTACCATTTAAACCATAAATACCCATATTTTCTGAAGTAATCAAGAATCAATTACTTCATAGTAAATTACCACAAAGTGTTCACTACCTTATCCCTGCAGTCTGTGGTGCATTTGAAAACATTTTGGCAAATGACTGAATTACTTTAGCTGGACATAATGGTTTGTAGGATTCCAACTTGCACCAGTCCCAATGTTTTTGCATAAGTACAACCATTCTATTTACCTTTTTCATTAAAGTATTTTGATCGAAAGTAAGCATTTGATTTTCCTTTGTGGGCCTTTGAACACATTTCAATATATTAAATTCAATAAACATCAGAGAAGTAACTTAGGTAACAAACAATTGAATGTGCTTAAGAACTTGTCCAACAGTACAACACTAACTTTCAAACTTGCTGACTAGGGCAGGGTCTCAGTTATGCAAATTAAAATTGATAATCAAGCTGAATGCTTCTGAAATACGGAAAACTTTGCAACATATCCATGTCTAGATAATTGCTCTAAGAAATCAGAAATCTTATTTAAAGATGATAAATGTGACCAAAAATGCATCTAGCTATACCGCTAAATGTATTCTTCTCACAAATGCCCCACTGATGGCAGTTTTGTATGCAGCTCTAAAAAACCATAGCAACCCCCACCAACCTCCCATTAAATATAATAGGATATGGAAGCCTGCTTAAAACATTAGCAGTCTTTTGGGATTTAACAAGTCTATCCCATCACTTTTTCAAAGAGATATCAAATGCTTTTCTCCAAATTAATGAGTTAACTAACATATAGCATGATTGGATACTATTTAATATAGATATCAGAAAGGTATACACATTGATAGCCAATAATGGCAAAGCAAGAGTAAAATGGACTCTGATAAACTTGCAATACCATATGCAAACCTTTAATTTTGCTACAACATCAATCAAGAAAGTAATGCATTGACTGTAACTCATATGGGGGCTAGGATTCCTCCTGCCTTGAGCAAATGTCTTTCTGTATGCCCATGTAAGTGCCATAACTTAAATGCAACAAAATTGGAGAACAAATATATATTGAAAAAGATATTTCTTGATGATGTCTCTGAAATTTGAAATGATCCTCAAGACACTTTAATAGTATTTTTACATGACCTCAATGCAAAACAATTGTTGAGCCGATGGCCCATGTTTTAGATGTAGAAGTAATCATTCTGAACAAGAAATTTACAGCCAATATATTTGCAAAAAAAATAATAATAATAACTGATCACAACAATTATGCATGGGATTAGCTATCATCTACCCCTTCAACTCTCCCAAAATGTAACACATTAATAGGTATGAGTAAGGAAACTCATCATGAAAAATTTAAATTTGAAACAGCAAGATATATGCCAGATATGTTAAGACAATATGGGTATCTTCGAGGAGCATGTGGCTGCATCAGTAGAAAATGCAATTAATTTTACTCAAGAAGAAAAACATCAAGGTTATCTGATGTTTATTTTTAAATAAAATTCCCCACATAAGTAACATATCTCTTTTTACTAATCTTAAATTGAATATTTTACATTTTGACACTTATTTAGCTCAGTGGAACCTGACCACATTGAACTAATGTTCGTTTTGCACTGATGTAATTGAGTCTGAAACTCATTTTATAGTGTTCTATCCTTTTCATAATGGGGACAGGAAGAAATTGATTTTTCTACCTATAGTCTCAAATAGAGGTAATTGCACATTGGGTGCAATCACATTTTCAAAGCGGCTTCCCAGTATGAAGAAGTTTAATCAATCACCACTCTTTTGGTTTGTGTGCAGTAAGTGCAACCAAATTACTTGGAACTACCTCATTGTTTTAAAGACATATTTTGATATGTGTTAGTAGACATGTTATTCCATATTTGCACAGTGCGTGTACCACCTATTGATATGTTGAAATGTTTATTCATTATGCTACTTTTAACAGAAATGTAATATTTCTCAAAAGCTGGATGGAAAAATTAAAATCGTTTCCTAAACCACATAAACCATCCGAAACCACCCATATGCACAACATAGGTGAAATATTGTCAGTATGTATCTGATAAATGCAGCATGAGCAGTAATCCAGCACATCTGTTGTTACTAACCCCTATAAATGGAACCTATCCTTTTGTCATTTACTACAATTCTGTTTTTCTTCTTAAATGGGTGCAAACATTTTATTAAGACAACTCCCTTCTGTGAAACTGAAATGTGTCAAATGTCATCCTTAATATGTTAGGTTAAAGTACATAAGGTTCTTATATACCACCTTGAAATTACCTAGTGTGTTCTCAACAGGGTTATTTGAGATAAGAAATGAAAAACGTCATAGGCTGCACTGGTGAATAGGTCTTGTGACCATGTAATTAAGAGTAAGGTTTATTTCAAATTTTACTACAAAAACTGAACTGAACTATTTCTGATTATGTTGTACCGGTCCTCAGGTGTGTTATGATGGTGGTATGTATGCAGACCAATTAGATTAATTATTCTGATCATTTGAATCGTAAAGCTGAGATTGATATACTGTGTGGAATTTGCAGTCTCTTTCAAGCAGACAGAATTTGGAATTACATTACAATATTTTATAATGTGCATTACATAGTTAATATATATGTAAATTCAATGTTAAAATGCATTTCTCAGAATTGGTTTATAAATTGCTAGTCGTCAGGAGTATTACAAATGAAATCCAAAATTTGGTCTACCCAGATAAGCCCAAAATAAAGTTGTTTATCAATAGTTACAGGGCCACATGGTGTCAGATAACATCTTACATCATACCCAGTTACCATTCAATTCTTTTCGAGGAACTGAATGACCAGTCTTGTCTATCTTGGCCAAATTTAATGACTTACTTCAGATACTGGCATGACAAATGCCCTCATCCTCCTGGACATTTCATCAACTTTCAATATGATTTTCACATAAATCAAGGATTTCATCTAACAGGATTGCACTTGTGACTTGATTTCTATCCAATACGTTAGTGACCACAAACATGCCACAATTCAATGAAAATCTATACAACATTACATCAGGAGTCTATCAGGGGTCTAGGCTCTCACCCCTCTTTAACAACATCTACCTGGTCGCACTCACGTAGCTCAATGGCACAACAATATGTACCTTCTTTAACTATTTTGACAACACTCACATCATCTACAACTATTGTTGGACATGACAGAACACTAACCAGACCTAGTGAGAAGCTTCTCACTATTAGATCCCTAAATGGCCAACAATTGATTAAAGCTCAAACCATAATTGAAATCCTGATCTGCCCAAGTAAGGTAAGGTATCCCTTGGCTTCAATGCATTATAAGGGAGATTAACGCAGTCCAAAGTTGGTGTAAAAGACTTAGAAGAAGGGAAAGCATTAGCTTTGGACTCCCAAAGATATGCTTGCTTCTAGTCTAGTGTAAGGGTAAATTCATAACCCAGTGAATCACTCATCAAGCCTTACATGTCAGAGAACCAGAAGTAATTCTGAATAAGTCCACCACATGTGTACTCAGCAAGGCACTCCAATAGTCAAGCGCTCGTATGCCCCAGACCTTGTGTTAGTGCTATACAAATAATAAAATGTAAAATTGTAAAAAAGCAAGGCAGCCTTTGTGGTGGTCAAAAGTACAGTAAGAAATACAAAGGAGGTGTGTCCCTCACAGTCATGGGAACAGACCTTTGGAAATCCATTCACATGCAGTTTACACACTGGTGGTCTGCTAAACAATCCAGAAAACATATCTGTTCACTAGACAATAGGGGGAAGGATGAAAAAAGATGGCTACTGTTAACATGTAGCCCTCTTATTTTGTAGGGGTGCACTCTTAAGATTGGTCCGACATTGTAAACCCCCAAATAGTTTACCAGAGACAGTAAAGACATCACTGGGCAACCTGGATAACATTCCACACTGTTGTCAACTCTGCAACAGGACACATGCTAGGACAAATGCATGGGCTCAATGCCATCTAGCCATGTACATGGATGGCTATCAATTGTCCTGCTCCCTAATCCTCTCACCATAAAATTCCTTACAATGAGCACTCATGCCCCCACACAGAGAATGCAGAGTTCTACCTTCCTCACCAAGCCTCCACATATTAGCTCACATATCACACCAGCAGTCCCATCAAGTGTCTGGGCCGAAATAATTAGCATGTACCCGAGCAGAATGTTAACCCCTGGAGCTCCTGTCTGGCAACAGCAACCACATATGCCTTAAACTAGTTAAATGCTGACCAGCTCACAGTAGCTGGGTGCAGTCAGTCTGCATGGACAAGGGAGAAAAAAGATATGTACTTCTTTCTTCTCCCTTGTTCCCCAATTAACTCCACCCATCACGTTTCTCTTACAGGACCTACAATCAATAGGCTGCCCAAATGGCAGAGGTTGGGCATTAGAAGATCCAGTTACATTACATTAATTTTATTTTGAACAATAACCTGTGATTATTAGTGTATGCATCTTACATAGCTTGTATACATTGTAATTATTTGTATTTAGAATTGCTAGGAAGTGATGTACAAATACCAGGTTACAAATGGTAGCTGGTTCACTTCTTGGATTAGTTAACTGAAGGAAACTGTCAGGTCTCTTGAAAGGAGGAAACACAAATCCACCACCTGCAAACACATCCTACCCCATTCAACTCACACCACTTCTCAACATTATCAATACATCCTGCATGCAAGGCCATTTCCCAGATGCACTGAAAATGGGCAGATCCTCCCCTTGCTGAAAAATTCCACGCTCAACCCAGATGACCTGGCCAAGTATTGGGCCATGACATATCTCCCCTTTCTCAGCGAAGTGACAGAGAAGACCACCACCATTCAGTTGCAGGAAAAAGGAATTAGTCAGCACAATCCTCCACAACACTGCCAATCTGGTGTCTAACCATGGTGCAGTACAGAGGCCGCCAGCATCGAAGGGGATCCCGAATTACACATACTACTCAATCTCTTTGCTGCTTTAGATTTCATAGACTAGAATTCCCTCCACAACCTTCTCGCTACCTGCATGAGCTTTAATGGAACAGTTGTGCAGTGGTTTGCCTCCTACCTTTACAACAGGGACCAAATCATTCATATGAACCTTAATATATCCTAGCCCTGTCCAATAACCTGCGGAGTCCCACAAGGGTCCATCATGTCCCCCCTTGTCTTCAAAAACTACACGGGACCTCAGTGTTCTCCTCAACACAAAAAAAGTCACCAATGTGCAGATGACATAAAACCTTACCTGAAGTTCAATGGCATCAAAGACATCCATTCATTTAAGCACTGTGTGTTCCTCGTCTAACCATAGATGCCACGTGCCTATGTGAAGCTCAATCAACCAAGACTGACTTCATTCTCCCAGAAAACACCACCAAGCGTGCCTAAGTCCAGAACTGGTTGAGGGACATGAAGATTGATTGCTTCATACTTTAACTCTGACCCACTTTAAATTCTCTCAGCATTGCCATTGACTGTGCACTACCATTCAAAACACAAATTGCCATGAAGGCCACAACATCATGATTCTAGTTTGCACTGTGTTGTGTTTTGTGTTCCCTGCCTTGGTCCTACACGAATGCTTGCCTGAGGAAATGCCTGAAGGAATGTTATGCCTGTGGAATGTTGTGTTGTGAGTGACCCAGTAATCTCTATGAATGTGATTTAGAGTGAAACAGCCTGTTAGTGTGGAGGACTGGTGGATGTCTCCTGTGTACCTTCCTAGTTACTTACCCTTGGACTTACCTGATGTATATACTTTATCACTGGAACTCAGTAAAAAAGTTCACTTCCCTTACTTGAGTATGCGACTTTCATATCACCCCGCAACACACTGCTCTGCAATTCCACTCAATGTTACCCAAGCCCTATTCATCTGCTGGATGCTGGCAATCCTCTACTCGCCACCTTGGCCCCTCTGGAAAACACACCATGCTGCAGCACATCTCACCACATGACTGAGTAAATTCAACTACATCTCTCACATTCTCAAGGAGCCGCACTATCTAACCTTCCAACTAACCCCTGTGTCCCCCTCTGTATCCTAAACCGTTGGAGGCCAACACACTACTTGAACCCAGCACCAGGGTGGAAACAAAGAACATCAATAGGGAAAATCTAGAAACAGGCATCTTCTTGCTACGATCCTTGTGCCTGGAAAAAGTCACAAGCATAGATAAGACATCCCACACTTCAGGAAGGACCTAAAGTCACACCTGTTCAATGAGAATCTTTCTAACTGCTGGTCAGTGCTCTCCATCCCGCCTCTCCCCCTCTGGATGTCCTCCTTCTCCTGCTCACTCTGACCATTGCAACTCCTTAGCTACCCTCACATCTTATCCCTCAGAGTGCATCCACAAATTACAGCTCTCCTTTGCTTTCTAACTAGGTTTGTGCGTTCTAAATCCCATACATACATGCATACATACCATTTCCTTGCAAAGAAACAGGTTAGGCCTGCAAAATTCGTAATTGAGGATGTACTCATATTATATTAGAGAGGACAAAGGCAGTGAATATGGCAAGGGAAATCTCCACAAGATCAGAGAGTAATAGCTTTGAGTCAAACAACATGCACTCAGGAACCAAGACACATGTACACTAAAACCCAGGATGTTCAAGTACAGCGTGATAAGAGTAAAACTATATGAAAAGGGATGTGGGGTAAGTGCTAAGAAGCTCCTTATGATTACAAAGTAATTTGGCAACCAACTTGCCCACAATTGCTGTTACAGGTACTACCAACGCTAATCCCACATACAGGACAAGCAACAACAGGATCTGTGAGCTAACACCCTTTATTGCATAATGTAACTTAAAGACAGTACTCATGAGGATGAGAAATACTACCTGAAATGTCAGTGAAGCCCATGAACCCTGTTGATCAAACAGGGACCCAGAAAGGCTATAACAGCAAAGGGAGGATACCTTAATACGTCAGACTCTGGACAAGGGACAAGTAGGATTAGGGATTAGAGAATAGTGAGGAAAACAAAGGGATTCACACAGGAGCTGGCTACAACAGCATACCACACCTAACAATCAATTGGGAACAAAGGGAGAAGTGCAAGGGAACACCTGGAACAGACTCCAAGAGAAAGTAAAGGAACAGGAGCGAGGAAAATGAAATTACAAGGGCAAAACCTACCAGCTCCCCGCCCAGCGAAGGAAAAGCAAACTGGGGCAAAATGCTAAATGTATAATATGTGGAGTGACTAAAGCATCATGGTTTCACTGCTGAATAGGGCAAAGCCAAAAAATAACACAGACAAACAGAGCTGCACAGTAAAAGGAAAGCACTGAGAAGTGCTGACTGCAAAACAGAGGAAGACAGAAAGGGAATCCAGGAAGCAGAAATTACTAATAAGCAAAGGAAATTCTAAATCCAGGGAAAAGGGAACAGGAAATAAGAAACTAGGAACTATACACTAAGCTAAGAACCAGAAACAAGGGACCAGTCACAAACAGGAACACTGCTTCATTGACCAGCGCTGGACTGAAGCAAATGGAGGGTATGCTGGCTAACGAGCACACGCCTCCGGTGTGCTGCTTGCTGCACCTGCCAGACACAGGTGCTACATATCCTCCAACCAACCTTGTCCTGCAAGGATGGAGATGAAACAGTGGGCCAGGCATTCTGGGAAGCATAGTCTTTTGATTAAGTCAGCATACTGGCTGCCAGAAACCTGGAATGGATCCGGAATGGAAGTAACATGGAAAATACGGATTTAGCGCTCCCAATTCACCACAGCACTGTTGCATAAGGTTCGGAAGGAAAATCTGGTAGGGAATAAATCCCAAATCAGGTCCCCAAGTGGTAGGAAGGGGAGCAAAGGAAGCAAAACATGACAGTTAGTGGTGATGCAAGATGTTATTATTATTATTATTATTATTATTATTATTATTATTATTATTATTATTATTATACATCATTAGATAAATTACTAGCTAGTGAAGAAGTTTCATTCTGAAACACATTTAGCATATGAGTTCATAAAAACCAATGACATTACATCCACATTTGTGAGAAAAAGCTATTTATTTGCATTGCAATTATGATTAATAAATTACATTCCCTGATATACACAGTGAATATATATATATATGTATGTTAAAATCTAATTGAACAAAAGTAATTGTGAAAGTAATGTGCTTTGGGGAAATGTGAGAAATTGTCACCTGGCAAGGGTGTAGAAGCCCTGGCTTCTTTGATTGCATCAACTAATAGAATGATGTGGGTAATTCCAGCACACAAAGGGCGATCTGCTAACCAGAGCTCCCTCTCACAAGCTCCATGCCAAAAGCATAGTGTACACCGTTGTCCTGCTGAAACAGTATTCTGAACCGCAGTGCCTGCTCTCCAGTTACACAAATCAGGTCCAGAGGTCGTTGGTGCCTATTTGACAGCTGTAGTGACAGCCAATTCACTTCAGCGCAGAGGCTGCAAATCTGTTCCAAGACCACATAGTCATGAAGAATTGGTGTTTTAATCTTTAAACATGAAGCCATACATGAGCTTAGGATATGGTCTATAGTAATTAAAATACATATAAGCAGGCACATCAGATTAATAAAAACATGTGTCAGTGCTATGAAGCCAGGGCAGCTGTGAAGGAGTGCGTGTCTTCTGATCAGACAGCCTGACCCTGCCAGCCTGTGAATCAAGATATTGAATGGCTGGGCCTCTCCGTTGATCTGTTTTGAGGTTTAAGTTTGGCAACAACTTTCCCCAGAAGGACAGCCTCCCAGCAGGAGCTTTCCTGGGAAACAGAAAAGAGCAAACCATCCCAAAAAGACTAGCCTAACACCAGGGTGTTGCAAACCAAAAGGGCCATTGATGCGATGGACAAAGGAAAGGGGCAGAGTTAGCATAGACAGAGGGAGCACAGAATAGTTGGATAAAGAATCCACCATCTTGTTTCTCTCTATACCTCCTTCTCCTTCCTGTCTCCTTCACTTCCTTTAGCACAAAGGACTCTAGGTATTATGTCAAAAGGCAAAGACTTGCTCAACTACCAGCCATAGTCGTATTTTGGACATCAATGTGTTGAAGGACACATGCAGGTATGTGCCAGCCTTCCCCGTTTTGTGAGCCGAAGAAAGGGACCAATCATGTCCCTGAGCCCCGGCATTGGGATTCACATAACCTGTGAGCCATGACAAACAGGTTCCCTGTGTTATTTGCCATCAAACTGCTGCAAGACTTGATTCAAGCCTGTTCGACACCATCAAACCAACAGAACCCTCTGGAGCTGCCTTTGGGACTCAACTGCCCCTTTGGTCTCCCTTTGGCCCCTAGAGACTGGTACGTCACCTTTCATCACTTTTCTTACCAGAACACTTCAGTTTTTAAAGAACATTCTGGTGTTTGACCTGTTTGATTTCCCACAGTGATGCATCTTTCTATCTTTGCTTGTTCTGTGTTCTTTCCAAAGGGGCAGGTCTTTGTAGTGTATTGTTTAGTTATTGTTTAGTTATTTATAGACATGGTGTTATTAATTAAAGTATATATATTTTCCCAGAAACTTGATTTGACATTCCATTATTTTGGACTGTTGAACTTTGCTGTTTGGGCCGCTACTGGAACACATTCACACCCCGCGTGAGAGCATAGCTTTCCCTCTGCCCATGTAACCCCAAAAAGTGAGAGAGGTCTATCTCTTAACTGTGCCCGTTTCATCTTTATGATTGGGCTCACTCTTGATTTGTGTAAGTGTGAGTGCTGAGAAGGCAGTTTGTCGACTACCCATTGTTGTAGTCCTGCGGAGGCAGAAGTCATTTTGTCACAGGAAACAAAACATTGAGTATTATGTATTGCAACATTTGCCCTTTAAGCACTTCCCAATAATTTAAATATTTCTGAAAGTGTGCTCAAATAACTTGCATGAAAGGGCTCACCAGATATCATCTTTCTTTAGAGGCTATCAGATCATTGCATTTGTTTTATTTTATTAATGAGCAGTTGTTTTTTCTTTCATTATGTTCCTCTTACATAAGGAACATTTGTCAGATTTGGGGTTTATGCTCTTAAATTGTATTATTTTTGTATGAACAATGATAAGAATTCACATGACACCTAATAAATGAATGTTATTTATAACTGGAAGAAAACAAATGTTGAGAGCATTTTCAGTACAGGCAGACAAGCAGACGAGCACACAATGTAATGTGGACAAATCACGTATGTAAAGCAATGCAAATAAATCACTGATACAATTAGACAAGGGGCCTCATTAAAAGTACGGCAGTGTAGGAAATGTTTTTGTTAATGCAGTGTTAACCGTATCTCTCCAGCCCTAAAATCTCTTCACTGGCTCCTAGTGGCTGCAAGAATCAAGTTCAAGACCCTATGCATGGTCCACAATGCTTTCTGGGCCCGGGGCCCGAAACTACACCCAATTCTCTCTTCCAAAATACCTTCCTTCTCAAGCCCTTCGCTTGAAGGGACGCTTATCCAGGCAGAGAGTGGGGGGTGTAGATCTCTCTCCTCTGCAGTTGTCTGCCTCTGGAATGGCCTCCCTGCTCTTCTCAAACTTAAGCCAAACCACCTGAAGTTCCAGCGCCAGCTCAAAACGTTCCTCTTCTCTCTGATGTCTCTCTCTCCCTCCCCTGCTGACCTGCCTGAACTGCTGCACCTCGCACTCAGGGGCTGTAACTGCAACCTCAATAGTCCTGTGGCTCCTAGCACTTACACAGAGCCACGCTGCCCTGGCTACACTTACTCAGAACAAAGCTGCCCTGTTTCCTTTTTCCCTCTCCCTGGCAACCCCCTCCCCCTTACACTTCTCGTTGTCACACATAGTCTATTAAGGATGTTTGCTTTTTCCTCCCCCTGTCTTCCCTCCCTGGTCTTCTCACGCCTAGAAACACTTTGTACGGGCGCGTTATAAAGGACTTATTATATCCTATCATATCAGAGCTCTCAGGGCTGCAAAGAATAAAAGGTACAGATATTGGCAGAAGTCTCAGTTGGCCTAGTGATAATGCCAGATACAGTGCTGCTTCATCTGTAGATAAGAAAGCTGGTTTGACTGCTAAAAAAAATATTCTTTTGATGATCGAATCATTGATGCGTCCTCCAATTCCATGCAACCTTTTACGATCCTAAAAGAATTGGAAAACCTAACACTTCTTCTGCAGTAACTGTTGTGAAGGATAAAGAATAGTGCACTAAGATCCAAAGGGCCATGTATGAGAAGATTGATAATCTCTGAGTCCTAGCACATGATAAGGCCTTTGCACTTCCTCCTCCTGAGATGTGTCCTTCCCCCTTTACCAGTATACCTCTCTTTGGGATTAGAGAGGTGTTTTGTGAAGATATCATTGAAGTTCTGCGTGGCCTTAAGCCCACAAGCTGTCCTGACGGTCCTTGCCCCTCTGGTGTCGTTAAGAAATGTGTATCTTTTTTTGCCTTGGCTATTGCTACTTTTGTTAATCAATATTTGGTAAATTCAGGTTCCAGCATATATTTAAAAAAAATGGATTACTCCTTTAATTAGGAAACCAACTCTGGATGCTGATGTTGCATCTAACTACAGACCTATAGCCAACACTCCTTTTCTTTTGAAAGTATTGGACCAGATAGCTTACCTTCAAATCCAAGCCCATATTTATACGCACAACCTACTTGCATCTAAACAATTGGTTTTTCGGGCTTCTCATAGCACTGAGTAAGCTTTACTAGATGTAAAAGCTAATATGCTTGCCAATACAGACAAAGGGTGCATTTCCCTTCTGCTTTTATTGGATTTATCTTCTGCCTCAATTTAGTGGATTTTACTCTACTTCGTAATAGAGTTCATGCTGATGCCTTTTTTATCAGACTCTGCTGCCTCGTGGATTGTATCTTTTTTTATCTGAGAGAGAGGCTAGAGTATTTTATCGTTATGTGGCAGCTGATTCTGTTCCCTTATTATGTGGTGTCCCTCAAGGGTCATGTCTTTCGCCTACTCTTTCTAATATATTTTTAAAACCTCTGTTTGACTTACTTGACAAGATTGGTATCCAGTACACAAATAATGCTGATGACACACAAGTAATGTTCAAATTGTCAGGTATTTATGATGAAGATGTTTCGAGGATTAATGTTGTCTTCAATATCATACAGAGCTGGGGGGACATAATGGTCTTGCTCTAAATGATGCCAAGAAGGGGTTCTTGCTGGTTGGTTCTCAACCCAGACTTAATAGTCTCTCAGCATAATACAAAAAATGTAACATCGCTGGTTGCATGATTGTCGTTGGTTCTAAAGTCAAAACCCTTGGGGTTATCTTGACTCATCCCTTTCAATGCAAGATCATGTAAACTATTTTGTCATATTATCTTAGAATTTTGAGCAAAATCTGTCCACTCATCTCTGCTGAAAACTGTGCTATATTACATATGGCCATAATTGGGGTACGGATAGAATACTGACATGTATCTTACAATGAAGTATCTTCAAGCTGCAAATGACCCAAAATCATTCTGTTAGGATAGTAGCAGGCCTTAATAGGAGTGACCATGTCACTTCCGCAAGGCAAGCACTACACTGGCTCCCTGTCAAGGGGCACACACAATTTAGGCTGCTCTTAATTCTTTATGATTGCCTTTCTGGCAAGTCCCCTGACTATCTGAAACAAAGATTGAATATTTATCAGAGCAGGCAGGTACCAAGATCGAAAAATAGCAATTTTCTTTTGATACCTTTTGATTGCAGGAAAATGCTTCTTTGATTTTCTTGCCCCCAAATTGTGGAATACCCTTCCTGTTTCCTTATGGTTTGAGACCACCCTCGATGGTTTTAAGAAAAAACTCAAAACCTTCTTTTTTATGTAGTTTTATGTGCGCAGTCATCTTCTACTGCTACTGTTTAGTAGTGGTTTTATTAGTTATTGTATCACTTTTGTTTTATGTGATTTCATTCTGCTCCCCCAGTCACCTGTTTTAACCTGTTCTATTTCTTTTATGTGGGTTTACTTAGTGTTGGCTCCATCTTGTATGTTGTGTTTTTACTGCCTGTACCTGTTATTAGCACCCGTTTACCTAAGGGCTTAAGGTGCATTACACGAATATAAATAAATATATATATATATATACATCTTTGAGCTTTGTAATAACTTACAATCCACATTGCTTTCAAGAGGTTTGTGGCTGAAACCTCTTTTAAATGTAACAATTTTCTTTTTCATACGATACGTTTCTTCCTCCATTTAGCTCTGGTCTTTAGTTCCCCAAAGTGGTACTTCTTGAATATGTATAATTTTCCAATTGCTTTTTCTTCTCAAATGTTCAGTAGGGGAATTATTTTCCTACAAATTTCCAGCCCCTCCGTGTCCGCTGTGATTTTGTATGTTTGATGCATATAATGTAGTTTGCTTTGATACCATTATCCAAGTAGGAAAGGAATCTACTCAATGGCAAACCTCCTTAACTCCTCTCATTTAGATTGCAACGAGTCTTCTTTCCTTTTTGATGAGGGGTTTGTGTAGATGCCTTGTTTCTTTGATTTTGGGGTACATTTTGTGTTAATAAATAGATTGTATATCCTGGTCTTAAACCCTCTATGCTTTCCTTTGAGAATCCTCATGCTTGGGCTGTTTAGTTATCACCTAATTTTCTAATGTGGACATGAGCAGTCATGTCAATTGAATGTATGCAATGTAGCTTTGAAAAGTTGTTGAATTAAGGCAATGCTATCTGCGGTTCTAAAGTAAAACAGTGACATCGAAATACAGTGGATCTTCCTGTAATCAGCTAAATGCTATCTACATTATGGAAAATATGCATTACACTTACCGGTTAAAGAACGGTATAGTTTGGGCCTCTTTCCAGATTCAGTATGTTGTGAATAAGGGTCTTCCCTCTGTGGGTAAAAAAAATATGATACATTTTGTTAACGCATTGATGAACAAGGTCACAAATTAAATGGGAACATAGAATCCAAGTTTCATTCCTAAAATATATATTTTTAAACATTTGGATCGATTTAAGAAACGTATTTTGAATTATTGATCTGAAATCTGAAAAACAAAAGTGCCTCTTATAAATATGAATAAATATGCAACTATAGACAGTAAAACATGATTCAAGGTGCATTAAGAAAGCCATTACAAAAGACCCCAAAATGACACACATGATTTCTATGCAACCCCCACGTCACTGTTTGGGAATCCACACATGAGATCACAGATGAAATAAGATGACACCATTAACGACTTTGTTGTTGACAGATTAAATAAATTACACCATGGAAGACTTTGCGTCCTAGACAAGGTCTGATGCTTGTGTACCTTTTTTTCTCACTCTCCTTAAACCACGTGGAAATAGAGGAAGACGTGTGAATTACTTTTTGAGCACACAAGAGAAACCTGCCATGTGTGAGCCCAGTGTTGAATGCATCTCGAACCAGTATATGAGCACTGGAGATATTCTGCAGAAGGTTTCTTAAAAACAACTGAATAAGAGATACGAGTGGCTCAGATGTTTTAAGAAATTTGAAAGCACATATGTATGTGGTGTTAAATGAGAAATGGCACTTTGGGGGATTCCGCCACTGTCTACCACATCTTGACTGAAGTTTAATAGAAAGTAAATTCGGAGTTTCTAGGAACAATTAACTAAGATTGGTCACGCGGAGCCAGGAACCTCATGCAATCCATTGCAACCATTGTAATTTGTTATTTATAACGTGCTTAATACCCAGAGTTTTCTAAACGTGGACCCGGGGATAGAGCTTGTGTTGCTCCGCGTCATCTTGCTTCCAAAGCGAACGTGTTGCCCCTGAGCTATCCTCCCGAGATTTACATGTCCACCAATACACCATTTTCATATGCAACATTTATGTTCAAATGTTAGAATAATCTTCATTCAGAGGGCAAGAGGAATATTTTTTAATATAGCAGAGTTGGTCTTGAGGTAATGCTGGCACAGCATGGTTTACATAGAAGTTGGTGAAGACATTGCCACACCGATACTGTGGCCCTTGCCTGCACAGGTGAAGATTACTAATATTGACCACAGGAATTCTTAATAAACTCTCAGCTCACAATTATTTTGAGACAGACCAGCTCACAGGGCAAACTTTATATAGACTTAATAAATAATGTCCCGAAGGTGTGTTAATGATAGGTATGCAGATAGTGACAATTCTCACTGCTCACTTTCTTGTGGTGTCCATCAGGCCCCGCCTTGTCCCTGATGTTGTTTAACATCTATATTCGGCCGTTGATTACGCTCATCTGCTCCCATGTCTTCCGGTGCTACACTTATGCTGATGACACCCAGATCCTGGTGTGTTTAGATCTTGACCGAACTGAGGTGTCTTTTCGGCTATATGAGTGCCTGTGGGCCAAGGGAGATTGGATGGGCCGCAACTGGTTGAAGCTCAACGGGGAAAAGACAGATTCTGGTGGTGGGTTCCCCTCCGATCCTTCTCTCTGGTCTCCTTGCTTCTGGCCCACGCCTTTGGGTGATCTACCTTTCCCTGTAACAGTGGTTAAGAAATTGGGAGTCCATCTCTCTGCCTCACTGTCTATGGCCACCCAGTTGAGTGCAGTTTGCAAAATAGGCCACTTTCTGTTATGGGTGCTGCACAAGGCGCTGCCTTTTTTACCTGTCCATCTGCACCCTCGGGTGGTTGCCTCTGTGGTGATCAGCAGCCAGATTGACTACTGTAATGCTTTCTTCCTGGCCCAACATCTTGGGCTCATACATCGATTATAGCTTCTTCAAAATCTGGCAGCTAGGGTGGCTATGTCCACCCCTTATGGATCTCACATCAGTCCTGTACTCTACAACTTGCATTGGCACCCTGTGGCCAAAAGGATTGAATTTAGGCTTTGTGCCTAGTTCATAGTGCTTTTGATGGTCAAGGCGGGGATTACCTGTGAAATATATTTCCGCATTATTTCCCGGGTCGTTTCCTTCATTCCGAAAAGGTATACCTAGTTGCGATACCCAAATTTCATCTCTGTAGCGTGGGAGAGCTAGCTTTTTCGGTCTCTACTGCTATATAGTGGAACAACTTGCCTTTATCGCTTTCGTCGACTCCTTAAAGCCCGTCTTTTTTAGGCTGCTCATATTGTTACTGTACAGTGGCTTTTTGTTTTGTTTCGCTCTCTCCTCCCGCCAAGATGTCCTTGGGTGGTTATGCGTACTATAAATCTTCTTAACATAGCATAACATACCATAACATAACATACCATAACAACCCCACAGTGCTGCATATCTAAAGGCCTTTGATTCTATTGAGGAGGGAAATGGCCACGGTTGGTGTAGACAGAGGGAGCTATTTACAGCTGGAGGAAGGTTCCACCATTTTGTTTCTTTCCGCCTCTAACTTTCCTTCCTGTCCCCTCCACGAGCATTAGCACAAAGCACTTTGGGTGTGTTGCTAGAAGGCACTTGTTCTAAGAACAGGTATTGGACCCCTAAAACAGGCTGGCTTTAATTCAATCACTGGTGGGCTTTCGCCTTTAAAAGAAGTGACCTCCCACTCCATCTCTGATTCACTTTTGGACAAACACTTAAGGAAGAATTAATTGCCCTCTTTTGGGAGAGCTGATTTTTCCAACATCCTCCACCAGTGAGGTGAAGACTGAGTGTCTAAAACAGAGGCTTGCTCTGTTCCCTGCCTATCTGTAGAAAGCATTGAGGGTGACCTGCTGCTGGAACAGGACCTACATCCCTGCCAGTCACACTGCTGCCCAGATACTCATCGTGGTGAAGAACATCTGTAATTGTGCACCATCCTTCCGAGGATTGGGATCCCAAGAACAAGGACTACACTTGTACCTGAGACCCCTTAAAGTAACTCACAGCACCTGTGAAGGTAAAACAGACTGTATCCCTGTTTTTCATTGCATCAAATTGGTCAAACTATCATCAATCCTGGTTAACTGCATCTCATACCATCAGGACCCTCCGGAGCTACTGTTGGCACTCACCCATTCTTCAAACTGCTGATCTGCACGTTCAAACCTGGCCGCTGCTTCACCATGCTAACTGAGTATGTCATTGCCACAGCTCGAATTACATGCTCTTTGTTGCATCTGTCACCTTACATCGGTCACTCACTCCACCATGCTCTTCACTGCCAACCGCACTCGGCAGTCGAACCGACCCTGATGGGCCATTGAGCCCTGACCATCAAATGCTGCACTCTACCACTTGAGCTGAACTGTGCCTCTAGTCTCCAGCATCTTCATCATCTTCAAACATTGAGCCGACCCTGGCAGGCCACACGATCTGCTTTTCTTCAAGCGTCGCCTTTGAACCGCAACAAGCTCCTTTTGGACCCCTGCTTGATACCGTTGCACGCATAGACCAACATGACCGCTGGACTCAAACTGCTCTGAACAGCATGGAACAGCCTGTTTCATCATTGTCAACCACCACGAAAGCTCTAATGATCCATAACTGCCCCCATGGTCCATTTTGGGCCCTAGAGACTGGTTAGGTAACTTGTGCACCTCTTCTTCAGGATATATTCTTTTGAAAATAACATTGTGGTCATTGAAATTGCATTTCACCCCTGTATTGTCACTGAGAGTGCTGCCTTCTCTCTTTTTTGCATATTCTCTGTTCTTTCCATAGGGTGGAGTTTTGTACTAATTTTCTATTTAATGTCCTGCAGGTGGTGTGCTTAATTAAAGTATACATATTTTGTATAGCACCTTGCTTGGACAATCCCTTTATCTTGGACTGTTATACTTCGCTGTTTGGGTTGCTACTGAATCACATTCGCAGCACTCTTGAGAGCATCGCCTTCCCCTACCCAGGCTACCACAAAAGACAAAGGAGGTTTATGTCTTAACTGTGTCTGTTTTACCTTTATGATTGGGATCACTGTTCATTTGTAGAAGTGTGAGGGCAGTATCATGTCAACATACCAAACATACTGGAATGGATGTCCTGCAACGTGCTAATGCATACCTTTGGGTTGAAGACCCATATCATGCCATTGGTGGTGTGGACATGCATTTTACATAATCACAGCACCTTTAGTAAATCCCACCACTTACCGGGAGCTCCAATAGCCTCACCTCTTCCAGATTACCATAGTTTGCTGATGCTACAAAGAGGAAAAAGTATGGAATACATGATAAACTTTTGTCAATGTGACAATTGTCCGTGTCGCACTTAAAAGTGAAGGCGAGAGCCCAAGTTTCACCATTACAGCAGATTGAGAACAAGTAATTCTACCCTAGGTGATCGGTGAAGTTCATGGAAAGATCAGAGTTAGCATGCCTAGCATGAAGAGCAAAAGTAGTAAGAAGGAGTATGTCCCCTAAGATGTCAAGAGGGTATTGGTGTGTCAGAGCAAGGTCATCGCCTAAGGTTAGTTACTGTACTGCACAGTGTGTAACGGTCCGGTGTTCCCGTATCATAAACTAGTCTGATAAGGGGGTCCATACTGTATGTGTGTGTTCTTTACCCAGGGTGATCCCAATTTGTTATCAGCTTATCCACCAAAGACACTATTTCTCAATGCAGAGCCTTTTCAAGGGTGTCACTTGGTTTGGTCTCATTTCCTCTGTCGCCATAAGCCCCCGTCTTTCAATAGGATCACCTTCTCAGCAGTCATGCACTCACCACCAAAGAAATGTTCATCTCATTGACTGAAATGGGATCCCTAGAAGCACCACCCAAGCCATTTAACTTCACCCTTCTCTGTATACTACGTCAACAGCAATAGCATACAAACGACATTAACATGGTTTCAGTTCAATTTAACACCAAACCCTCAGCTGCCCCTACCAGTGCTGGATCTCATGCCACAAAACATCTTGAAGGAGACTGCATGCCAAGCAACTGGATGACATCCCTGAGTGGGTGAAAGGGCAAATGAAGCTAAAATGCAGATGACACACTCTGTACTGTTTAATTTATAGCGCCTCAAAATGAGCAAACTGCAAAAGATTACATTTTATGTTTTTAACAGTCAGAAAGCAAGGGCTCACATTCATGTATCCGCTATCCGCCCACCAGTATACTAATTAAGCTCGAGTAACTCGCGCAAAACCGGAGATCAGTTTCTAAACACGGGCCGGCATTTGACATCTGCGGTTCTGCGTTGTTATGTTTTCAAGCCAAATGCGTTGCCCGTGAGCTATCCTCCGGCACAATATGCTGGACAATTAGGCCGAATTGAAATTGTTAGAGAACGGTTTGAATGTAATAGCTCAAACATCACCTGTTTCAAACGCAGTTTTAAAACAGAATTCAGGCGGTAATCCATACTTCATGTTGCCCCAGCATACATGTAATAACATATTGGTCCTCAGTAGAATCACATTCTCGTCTTTATTAGAAAATGATCTGCTAGCAGTAAAAACAATGGATGTATAGCAGAAACCTGCGTTTTCTGGAGAAACAAATCATTCAAAGCAGACACATTATACTGAAGAAATAGTACCTGCCCAATACATTCTGCCTCAGTGGAAAACGAAACCATCACAAACACTGTGCAAGGAGAAATGATATAAGTTGTATTTACTGTGTGAGGAACTATAATGACTATCACACAGCTACTGCGCTCGAACGTTTTCTATCAGAATTGCTGGGCCGATATAAAATGCCATTAGAATTCTTGGATGTGTGCTGCCAAAACGTAACACCTCAGTATGCCAGATATTATGAGTAAGACACAGTGCTGTTTACTAGTGTTCCGTGTGTACATACTAGTTGTACATGTCACCCATACACCAAAATGGTTCTCACACTCTCTCTCTGTCTCCAGTGCTTTAAGTGGGGTAAGAAATCGAGGGGGGACCCTCGTTTGGGGGCGTGGCTTCCATTGTGGGCGTGGCCTAAAAGTGCACAAATCAGAGTAAGGTGCGCAAACAAATATATAAATGTATTTGAGAATGTATATATTTGTTTGCGTACTACTATGGTTTGTGTATTTTTCAAGCCTTCGTTTATATACATAGCAATGTTACATATTTCTATGTTTATAAAAGGTGGCTTGAAAGTGCACAAACCATAGTAAGTTACACACACTTGTGTGCTTACCTTACTATGGTTTGTGTACTTTTCAAGCTGCCTTTTATAAACATAGACATTTGTAACATATATCTATGTTTATAAAAGATGGTTTGAAACGTAGGCATCTTTTATAAAGCGTTGAGGACGGACAAAACCCAAGGTGACTTTCGTCGACAAAGCTTTATAAAAGATGCCTTGAATTGTGTACGATTCAAGCCGTCTGTTATAAACATAGACATATTTCTACGTTTATAAACGTACACAGTTCAATGCATCTTTTATAAAGCCTTGCCAAAGGAGAAAGGCGCCTTGGTCTCAGTGATCTCTGCTCAGAGCAGAGATCACAGACCCCGACGCGTCTTTCGCCCTCTGCGAACCCGCGGTTCCGTGATCTAATCTGCATATTAGATCATGGAGCCCGCAGGTTCGCTAAGGATCAGTGACCTGTGAGGGCAAACAAAGGGACTCTAACTTCCTATGATGGCCCTTCAGATGAGGGGTCATCAGAGGAAGTTAAAGTGACTGACGGAAGTGCCAGCCAGTCACACCAAAGCTGTGCCTGGCTGGCACTTCTGTCGCTTGCCTGACGTTAAAGTGGCGGGTGCATCTCCCGTCGTGGCTGCGGCCGCAGCGGGATAATGCGTCCTGCCATGGCGTGGTGGGACAGGGGGGCCCCGGCAGGGCCCCAGCTCACCCCCACTTTTTGGAGACTGTCTGTCCCTGTCTCCCTGTCTCCCTGTCTGTCTCCCTCTACATCTATGTCACTCTTTCTGCGGCCGATCGTCTGCTTGCTACAGCCATCTGAGGTTTTGCTGAAAGCAGTGTGAGAGGAGAAAAGATCTTAGATATCTTGAAGGGTGGAGTGCTTTGTATTTGTGCTCAGAACTAGAATAAGAGCAGCAACAACCAAGGCCTCCCGAAGTTGCTGCATGTTGGATATTTGGAGACATACTTTGTCAGTGCGTGTATCCTGCAGGTATGTGACCATCACACTGAGGAGCATTGCCCATATGGGGAGGTTATGAAGATGTGGAGGAGCTCTGCGGTTGGTACTGAGGTTCTGAGAAACCTGTAGGGGACTGCAGGCCCAGGCAACAGAGACTACATATGTGTGTGTTATTTTCTATCTTTTGTTGAATTATTAATGTTATGTGTATAGGGTACAAATGTTCTGCAGCACAAACCATGAATGATTTGGCTGGATGTAAAATGAAACATTACCTTGGTGCGCACAGAAGAAAAAGATCATTGGGCCTCATTACGAGGTTGGAGGCAGCCATGGAGCTATTTGCTCCATGGCTGCCCCCAAAACCCTTCCGACTCCGCCCTGGTGAATGGAGCAATTACCGGTCCATTCCAAGGTTGGAGGGACCAGTAATTCCCCATTCGCCAGGGCCATTCCCCATTCCCATTTGACCCCCCGTAGGGCTCAATGGGAATGGGACAGGCGCCAATAACGGTACCTCAAATTGTGGTACCGTTATTAGCTCTAGAGTCCCTTTGTGGGTCCCGTCCTTAACGCCTGCAAAAACCACGCGTTAAGGAAAGACCCGCAAAGGGAACTCGTAGTAGGGAGGTAAGGGATTACCGGCACCAGTGCCCTTACCGGTGCCGGTAATCCCTTACCTCCCACCTCGTAATGAGGCCCATTGTTTTTAATATGGGCACAACCTCTTTCAAGATGAAAGGACATTTTGAGAGACAAAATGGTGTGTTTTTAGCTAAAGAAGTTGTTAAAAAAAAGAAAATTATACAATTGTAGTAACATTATAAACTGGCTGTTTTAAAAAAAAAATACCTTTTCTAATGACCACATTCAGTCAGGGGTCAAGTCCTAAAAAAAGTGGGGGACTCATTAACATGCTGAATGCTGAATGGGATCAGACGTCACAAGAAATTAGCATGTCAAGGTGAAATATGCTCATTTCATTCTATTGGCTTTGCATAACCATACAAATTGCACAGGACGAATGGCATTTGCCTATCATAATATCGAGACACACACAAAGCCAAGAGAAGATACTTTCTGACCAAAACCAATAAAATGTGTGCATGTTTTAAACTCCAAGAATCAATACCAATATTTTCCTTGGAACACGCAGTCCTGAAACGTGACATTTCAACTTCAGTTGTCTGCTGTTTCTCATCAGGTTAAATGGTGCAGTGGTGAAGTTCCCGGTATGCAAACCTGGCGATCAGTCTGAGCTCAGCATAAATTCAGTAAAGGCAGCCAATGTTTTTCATTTTATGCACGGCCTCTAAAAAAACTGGGGGATGGCTAATGCCGTCCACCAACATAAACCCTCGATTTGAGCCCTGCATTTAGTATTTATTGTATTCATAAAAATGTAACACTTATTCCTCTGAGCACAGTACATCGTCAAAAACCTAAAAAAGTAGCCTGGACTCCTTTTATACTTCTTCGAAAAAGCTATGAGGAAGAAGAAGAGGACAAATAGTACCAATCTTGGTTCCTGTCCACTTTGCATAAAATCAAAGTGCATTTTGGGCACCCAAACATAACCACCAATCTTTATATTTGACAAATGTTTCTGTGATAAAAAGAGATTTAAGCTTGAATCACATAATGCACACTGAGCTTGGTGCTCATTTCATTTTTCACGTCACTCACTGTGATGGATTGTCATCTACAAGGGTGTGAATGCCCTAGTTTTTTTTAATTTGTATTAACATATAATGATGCAGTTAAATCTGTTTCTGAAAGGTTTGTCTGCTAATCAGACCCCTTTTCATAAATGTTCCATGCCAAAATCATAATACTAGCATGTGCCTTTGCTGAGAAACACCCTCACTCATCTCCGCATTGGCACATAGCAGGCTCAAAGGTCAAATGGGCATTCCTGACTGCTGCTTCAACACAAAGTTCCAGCAGGCAGAGGTGACCTTTTAATCTTCTGCACATCTGAAATCAATTCTAATGTGTGTATGCCCTAGTGACTTTGGTGGCATGTAAATCTGAGGTCTGGAAAGAAGCTGTCAGAATAAGTGGTGAGGATTGAGCAAATTCTTTGTCTGGCACACCAAAGAAAAGATTTGAAAACTGCCAAGCTGAACCAAAGTAGGTTAAGCAGGTTTTTTGGTGAGGTAAGGAGGCGGCAATTCCATTCCAACAACTCACTAGCTTGTAAGCTATGTCTATAAAACTGTATTATAACTTGGGATAATCTATAATTGTTTTGTGTTGCGACCTGACATTTATTTTATTGTTGAGTTTTGATAGTTTGCAGCACCCAAGAGATAGCCTTGACTGTTATTGTCAAGGATCTTTGTTACATATAGCATCATATAAAAAGGAAATTAGAGACACGGCTTTAAAGATGGCACAATGGTTTTGACACATTGAGACACTATGCTTGGGAAATTCAAAGAGAGACATTGGTGCTCACTTTCCTCCAAAGGAGGAAGGGAAAGAGATTGACCCCTTTCTGTCAGGAAAGATGAAAACCATGCCAGGACTGGTCCAGGGAGGCCTGCTAGGGCCATGCGGGACAGCAGAATGGGGTGGTCGACAGTGTCGAATGCTGCAGAAATATCTAGTAATATCAGTGCTCCTACCCCACCCTGGTCAACCAGTATAGTGAGATCATCAACTGCCGACACCAGGACACTCTCTGTCCTCTGTCCACGCCAGAAACCCGATTGAAAGGAGTCAAAGAATAAAGATGATTCAAGAAACGCGGACAGCAGGGGGGAGACCAAAGATTCCAACAGCTTCATAAGAAATGGGAGAAGAGAGATGGGACGATAATTAGCCAGAACAGAACAAAAGAAAAACTGATTGTTGCCAAGCAGTGGCCCTATAATGTACTCCTTGGGGGATGAATAGTCCCAAAGAATTCAGCGGTCTAAGTAATGGAGCACCCTACGATAGTTAGCCAGAACAGAAACATCCAAAGATGGCTTTTTGAGAAGAGGAATAACAATGGCTTGTTTTAGTTCTTTAGGGATAAAGCCTAGCTGGCAAGATTGATTAACTGCCATCTTAAGCCAAGGGATAATGGTGGGCAGAATATCTTTGAGTACCTTAAATGGAATGGGATCCGAAGGAGATGCTGATTTAAGTTGACCAGCTGCTTTAAAGACAGCTTTAGCAGAGAATTCAGGAAAAGAAGACCACCCCTGGGCACTCTGGGTCTCCAAATCATTCATTTTTAGATTAGCACAGCTAGTCATATTAGTTTCTTTAACTCTACGAATATCTGTTATCTAAGTTATGAAAATCTCAGATAACAGGTCGCAGCGAGATTGAGTCGCAAACACACGAGGTGCATTACGAGCAGACAAGGAAAAAGACTTGATTTGACTACTGAAAAGAGTTCCCTAGACTGATCGAGAGCTGATTCAACCTTGGGCGTAAAGAATGCCTGCTTAGCAGTCCGAATAGCCACATAGTATTCACGAGTGAGCTGTGAAAAGACAAATTTCTTCTTGTGACAGTTTGACAGGCTCCACTTTAGTTCGGCCCGCCTTACTTCCAAACAGGCTGCTCTGAGTTCATCAGAGAACCAAAGAGCAGGTCGATATTTTTTGGGATGGGATGCCTTAAAAGGGTCCACCAAATCAGCTGCTTCCAGCAGCGTCTAAGATAGAAAAGAAAAATCCACTTGAGTGGCGGTTTGACATATATCATTAATAAAAGATTCCATGTGAGCCAAATCCGCTGAATGCCAATTGAGCTTCAAAATAGCAGTGGGAAAAGGATTCGAGGAGGTGTATGTGCAGTCCACCTCAAATTATATTAAATAGTGGTCTGACCACAAGACATGCCTAATAGAAGCAACCAGAATACTAGATTCTTTCAAAAAATCAGATCAAGGATGCCACCCAACACATGGGTAGCTTCATGCACAAACTGATGATGACCAAGGTCGTTCAGAGATGTAAAAAACAGGGGGCGAGCATAGGTGCTTGTGGGGCATTATACCTAATATTAAAATCACCTAACATCGCTAAATTACTAAATATAACTTGCAGCAATGCTGCCAGTTCCAAAAAAGGAGTATGCAAATGGGCATAAGGGCCTGGTGGCCTGTAAACAAAGCAAAATAGATAGAATGAGAAGCATTAACTGTCATGCGCACCAATAAGGCTTCCGTTGTTAAGCTGTGCGGTGGGGAACCACATAGAACCTTAAAAAAGATTTAAACAGGATGGCTATCCCTCCTCATGGATGGAGAGCAATTCGATCAAGATGGAGTATATAATACCCATCGGGGAGCGTTTGCATGAGTGTGGGTGAAGAACTATCTGATAGCCACGTCTCAGTGAGGTACATGACTTCGTGGATTGAACCTGCAGAAACTCATAAACGGAGGGGGTATGAGCCACCAAAGAGCATGTGTTAAGCAGGCAGGCATTAAGGGAGGGCTACCCCGTAATGACTTTGGCTGCTGCAGCAGCACCAATAGTGCTAAATCCCATCGGAAATTCTGTACCTAAGGGGGCCAGGGCCACCACGGCATCACAAGACAATTGTGGCATGACTAAGGAGTCAGGGCCAGGAGTAATGGCCGCCTGGGCCATCTGTAGCCTGGACGGGCCCAGATGGGCTTAACTTAGTTGCAACGTCAGCGCAACAGACTATCTCCTGCTGTGCACAACTGCTGCACTGTCTGCATCCTACTGCATTAAATGGACATATGGTATTACTGAGGCCAATCCTGTCTCACTAGCAATAGGCAGTGAGAACAGACTGCCCCCAGTTGCTGAATAAATGTAGGTAAGAAACTAAAAGAGAGACTAGCAGTGACCGGGCACCAGCCTCAGTATCCTCTGAGTCCAGGCACCCTCCGCCAGTGCAGCCTGGCACACAAGGAAATAAAGTAGGTGAAATGAAATAAAATCAGATCAAGGAAAACAAATTTTAAAAAATGTAATAAAAGTGCTAAATTCTTAGCATGCTTGCAAGTAGTAGGCGTCCAAACACCCGTCACAGCCCGGGTGTTAGCCTGGAGCCTAAAAGGAGAATATAACGTGATGATAACACAAATAATAATAAAATAATATAATAATAGCAAAAAAAGGCACAGAGGCTAAAAGCTGTACCATGTCAATCCCTGTACTGTGTCAATCCCATGTGAATGGGTGTGCCCTTTGATTTCTGTTCCCTGGATAGCTTCCTGTGGAGTGGCTGTCTCACTGGGGAGGATGGTGCCTGTCCTCATATGGGGCCAAAGAAATGCAATCCCTAAAGCTATAGTCCTGCTAGCAGTAGCAAAGACAACCTGTCTGGGGAGAATGCACATTCACCTTTCACAGCTGAGCTGGCCTCACAGTGCTGACACGTGTGTAATATCAAACTAATGTGGCTGTAATAATTATGGGAAATTCTATAACACAGGTATGGCTTGTATTTAAGAGGTATCTGCCACCTGGACAATAAACTCATAATTATAGGTTATTGGTACAGGGGTGCATGTCTTAATTGAACTCTCTGTGCGGCAGAGACTTGGCTGTCACTGCAGCTGTCAATGGGTATTTGTGTCCTTTGAACCTGCTCTGGCGCCACTGGTAGAGGAAGGGATGCAGATTGGGATACCGATGCAACCAAGCACATGTACACACTATGCTTTGGCATGGAGCTTATGAAAGGGTAATCTCATCAGCAGATTTCACTTTCAGAGATGGAATAACCCCCCATAATTGTTTTAACTTATAAAAATTAAAACAGCCAGGGCGTCTACACCCTTGTCAGCCGGAACTTCCTCAAAAACTAATGGCGAGGTAAACGCAGAATAAATGAAGCGATTGGCAGAGTTACTGTACAGGTGCCAGTAGAAATGGCATCATTACAACTTAAAACATACAGGGCCTCATTACACGGTAGGCGGTAAGGGTTTACCGGTACCGGTATTTTACCGGTACCGGTAAATCCTTACCACCTTACTACGAGGTCCCTTTGCGGGTTGGGGATTTTAACGCCTGCTTTTTGCAGGCGTTAAAAACCGACCCGCAAAGGGACCCAGGGAGCTAATTACGGTACTGCAATTTGCGGTGCCGTAATTAACGCCTTCCCCGTTCCCTTTATGCCCTATGGGGCAAAAATGGGAATGGGGAAGGGCAATGGTGGAAGGGGGAATTACCGCCCCGCCAACCTTGGAATGGGGCGGTAATTCCCCTTTCCACCAAGGCGGTGCCGGTATTTTACCGGCATGAACCATGGCGCTAATTGCGCCATGGTTCTCTGCCTGCTGTGTAATGAGGCCCACAGTCTCACACATGACAGCATGCCCCATACAAAAATGACGACTGTGTAGTGTTTATATTATTAGGCCAGCTGGAAAAGCAAACAATTCAAGAATTAGGCAGAGGCATGGTACAGCAGCCAGTAGAAATAACTATCGGTGAGGTAGAGTTTGACACACCTAAAGGAAAAGAGCATTTGTCACCTGAGGGTGAACATTCAAAGATGGCATCCATTCACAATGAAAAAGGCAACATTCTAACCACTGAAAAGTCTACATTGTCTGAGGTATCCAGTTCCCCTTATAAGCAAAGGTCACTCAGGAGGGAACTACAAAGGTACTTTTGTAAATACATGTCTGCCCTCAATAAAGACTCATAGCCTACCAACACCCTACTCAAGTCTCTGCTTTAGGTTTTAAGTGCCTACAGAGTTTATCATCAAAATAAACCCATCATTCATTGTAAATTAAGGCCTCAATTTACCTCTTCTTAAATACCTGGATTGCCTATTAAGATTTTTTCTATCATGCAAATTATCCGTATTTTTCTATCTTTTTCTGTTGACTGTATGGTAGGGTGTTTTTGTGCTTTCTTTTTAAAATTTTTTTTTTATTTACTTGTTTATAATCAAGACAAAATTGATTTTTACAAGGAAAAGTTTGCAGTAAATGTAAAATTTGGATGTTTCACCCCTAGATGATGTGGTTGTTGAAATTTCATACAAAAGAAAATAATGGTCCAGAAGTTTTCGGTTAGAATCAAGTTGGTCTAGACTTGTTTATCGGCGATTGAGTTTTCAGTCTCTGTGGTCATTTTCAGTGCTGCTTCTCACATCTTAGCTGTTGCAATTGACCATTTTGTTTTTTCTCCTGCAATCAAGCGACACCACCATGTGTCTTCGTCTCTGAGTGTGGAGTCGCCAAATAGGGGTAACACAAAAGCTTCACGCAGATAAGCTGTTTTAGGGCAGCTCAGGAGCAAGTGTCTAGAGGATTCCACCATTTCATCATTTGTGCATTATCTGCAAGTGTTAGAAATTGTTAGGGAGTGGATGGGCCGGATTTCTTTGGTTAGAGTTAGGTTTAATCGAATTCTCATAAAAAGTTTTTGAAGTTTCTTATTTGGAAATTCTATACAGTAATACAAAGGCAGTTTCAGCTTGTTTGTTGTTGGGGGCAAATGGCCTAGTAGCCTATTTGCTGTTGCTGTTTCACAGGTTTTGATCCAGTCTTCTCTGGCTATTTTACACTTTCAGGGTTGAGTACAGGCAAGATCTTTAAGCTTCCTCTTGAGGTTCTGTTCCCAAGCGTTCAGTGCTTTACAGCGGCTTTGGTAAAGTTCCGCCTGGATTATTTTGTGTATCGGAAGGCACTCTGGCATTATGATTTTTCGGAGCAGTTGCATTTGACTTTCTTCCACCGAGGCGGCTAACGATAGAAGACCTAGTTCACATCTGATGGCTGCTATGGACGTAGATTTAGGGAGTCCCAAGACGGCTTTCCAAAGGTAGCCCTCGAGTTTGGGCCAGATGGTTTCCTGCATATTTAAAGCCGCGTCCATTCCGTAAATCAGTGAGGGAACCACTTTCGATTTATAGAATTGGATAGCTGGCAGTTGGGAACATTTCCCGTATTTGTGATCAACTAGTCTCGTTTGGGTAGTCAGTGTTTTTATTTTGCTCCACAGGGCCAAGTGTGTAGCCTTCTCGGACCTTGTTGAGTCCATCATTATTCCCAAGTACTTTATATCTGTCACTATCTCGATCTTTCTGTTGTTGGGAAACCAGTGGGCTTTGCCCTAGTTTTGGAACTGTTTTTTTCCATGATCAAGATTTTGGATTTTGTGATGTTGATCTCAAGATCATTTTCACGTATGTATTTGGCCAGATTTGTTAGTTGCTGCTGGAGGCCAATTTGCGTTTGATCCATAAGGATCAAGTCGTTGGCATAGAGGATTTTTGATATTAAGTTGTTTCTGACTTTCGGTGGAAATGATCCGACCGATGGTTGAGTATATTGGAAGTCCCCCAGGAAGGCAATGAAGAGGGCCAGAGCAGGTGGACAACCTTGTTTCACTCCATGTTCTGACTTAATCTGGTCAGACAACATGCCCTGCCGGCTAAGTCAGACTCGAATTTTGGTGTCGGTGTGGAGTGCAATTATTGGCTCCCGGATTTCCATGGGGTATTTCCAGTTGGTTAGTTTAGCCCACAGTTTTTGTCGGCTAATTTTATCAAATGCTTGCGACAAGTCTATGTATTCTAGAAACACTTTCGGTGCACCGTTCTTGATGTTGTCTTTTATAATGTTCAAGATCATGATATTTACACTAGTACTAGCATTCTTCAAAAAACCTGTTTGCAGTGGATCTGAGCATGGAGAATTTCTTGCCCATTTTTTAAATCTGGCTAAGAGGAGAGTAGCGAAAATTTTGCCCATGATGTCTAGCAGGGCTATTAGGCGGTAGTTGGCCGGGTTGTCTCTATTTCCTTTTTTTTAAATTGGGACTAAAACCACTTCAGTCCATGTTTCCGGGGTTTGTTTGTTATTTGGCATTGCTCAAAGATTTTGGTTATAAAAAAAGACCATTCCAATGGATGCTATTTCAGGTCTATGTTGGTCAGACTATCTGGACCAGGTGCTCTAGATGATTTGAGTTTAGAAATTGTTAGTGAAATATCCTCCTGGTCTGCTAAATTCACCCATGTTGTTTCTTCGGGGAATGTGAGGATGTTTGTTGAAAAAGGCAGCGACGCGAATTGGTTGGAAAAAAAGCTTATCCAAGTCATTTCAGGTATGAATTGAAATGGTTATCCGTCTGTAGGTCTTTTTTCTTTATTAGAACCCAAAAGTCTCTTGTGCTTTTTGAAGTTAGAACTTTGAGCATTTGTTCTGCATCATTTTGGTACATTCTTGCTTTATGTTGTTTTATCCATGATCTGTATGATCTTGTTGCCACCTTCAATATACTTTTTTGTTTGTCGTCATCATGGGGTCTGCAAGTGCGCCTTAGTTTTCTCAGCTCACTTCTTTTCTGTACTAACAGTTTGTTGTATTCATGGGATCCATTGTTCTTTGTACTATTTAGTTTCCCTTGTTTTGTCCTGTGTGTTAGGAGAAGAGGGAGATAGTTCAGCCTAACCAACGTGTCGCTGGTGTTCCTAATTCCTTCATTGTATTTATTTGTGATCTCTCTTATGTTAGCCGCCGTTAATTGGAGACGTAATTGTCTAGTCGACGGTTCTATGCTTGCTTTATAGAGTTCTTTTTGGACATTTAGTGTTTCCCACGACGTGGCTAACAAATTATGGTCACTTTCCTTTGTTCTATAAACCTCGTAGAAGCCCACATGTGGTAGTAGAGCATGTGAGATGAAGATGTAGTCTAACGTTGCTGTTGCGTCTGCTCGTTCCCACGTTGGTATGGCTGGCAGTTGTCCTCGCAATATTGCGATGTTATGAAAGTTTCTAGCATCCATGAGGTTTGCCCATAGCACTCCTCTTTCAACGGCTGCTGTGATTGTTGTGTTACTGGTAGGCTTTTCACATATGGCTCTTAAATCACCACACACAATGATGTGGTCAGTTCCAAGTTCGGTTGTGAATTTGTCGATTATTTCAGTCACTGTGTCACAGAAGTCAGAGTTGTTGACTCTTTGGGGGTTCCAGTATACGTTTATGATTGCTAAATTCATGTGCAGCCTACCCTTAGCACCTCCCTTTGGGCGGGACCACTCCGTTTGTAGTGCTAAAATACTGTAAGTTTCCTCCCCCTTTGTTTTAATAGAAATGCCTGAGCCGGCACGGACTGCAGTTAACAGGCCTGAGGATGGCCTGCTTAAAATACCTTTCACAGCTGGTGATATTTGAGTTTCGTAGCCATCCAGGGCCGGCTTTTCCATCAGCCACGTCTCCTGGAGACATATTATGTCAAATAGGCCTAAATCTTGTGTATCAGGGTTAGTCAAGTGTTCGTATCCCCTTGTGTTCCATGAACACATTGTTGTTACTTTTGTGGTGTCCTCGACGACCAGTTGCGTTGGATGATCTGTAAGCTGTGAGTCTGTTCTCTTTCGTTGCTAATTTTTGTGGTTAGGGTTCAAGACTTTTTTCAGCCACCTCCATGGCCCTGCCGACTCACGCTTTTTGCTTTGACCCAGCTCTGATCTTTCTTTTGACGGAATATCGTTTACGTAATTTCTGTCAGATCTTATTTTCCTTCTTTTTGAATTTTCTCTGTCTTCCGTTCTTGAGTAATTTGTTCTGTCATTTCGTGGTTTATCCAAAGGTTGAGGCCTCCATCGTCGTTTTCCACCTGCATCTTGTGGCTATCCCATCTTTTGTTTTTGTACAGATCTTCTGTTTTTGACCTAAAGTTATAACGTGAATCTTCCATCTTATTTGATGAAGACGGTTTGTTGGCCGGTAATGGCGAAGGTCATATTTCTGAGAAACCAATGCCCAATTGCTCAAGACCCGTGTAGACGTCTTCTTTTAATTTCGTGCAGTGCTGAGTTTTTAACATGGAGGTACGCTTTTGCCTTTTTTTGCCTATGATAAGGCTCGATCAAGATTAAATCTGTCATGTTCAATGATTGTAGCTTTGGTACTTTGATTAGAATATTTAAGACTGTCCTTCTGTTTAGTATCAGAAAGTTTTTCCCCGATGTCAGCTGCTCCATCTTAAAGATACGGATGGGGCTTGATCTTTGTTTGTGTGGAGAGGTGAGGGCAGGTCGTTTTTGCTCTTTTTTTTCCAATTGGTTGATTTTCAGATTAACCACCTTCGTAATACTGGAGTCAACGTTCTCATGGGACTCAAGCCTTTCAATGGGGTTGGTTTGTGTTTTTCGGGTTGATTTTTCAATCTGAGCCCCCGTCGAGGTATCCTGTACTGTTTTTTCCATTTGAAATATTACGGATGGGGTTGTAGAGAGACTAGATGCAAGATCTTTATTTGACATTGAGTCCAAAGTCTGTGGTGAGGTGTAAGAAACTTCAGTGACTTCGCCTTGATCCAAATGGACAGTTAAGTCCATTAACAAGGAGTTCTCCATTGAGTCTATGGGAGATGGCTGAAGTTTGTCTAACTCAATTATCATTTGATCCATCTGTGATGTTTCTTTGGAGATGTTTTTTCAAGACACTTCTGTACATGTGGACATTTTAATTTGAGGTGTCGCGACAGGTTTTGCTAGTTTAAAAATTGCAGGAATTTTTTAGGGTTGTTTCTTTGAGTGATCTGAGTTAAACTTTTTGGATCAGATCGATCCATCTGCCCTAGGGCTCCTACCCCTTCTGTTGAAGACGCCTCTAAGCCTGTTAAAAGGCAGTGGGAGCTTTTTTTGCGGAATCACTTTGGTCGATGTCAGTTCTCGCAGCCATTGTATGCATTTCTGTTAAAACATTTAATTGGTGTGCCGGAGAGACGCTTAGTGAGTTTCTTAATGTAATTTGCTCTTCAAGTCGGGCGACTCTTGATTTCCAAAGTCGTTCTCACTCAGTATTTTGATGATTCAGGGCTGTAATAAAGCCCTCCAAAAAATTACTTTTGAGTTCGTCATCGCTGCTAGCGTAAGCAAGTCTTTCATCGTGACATTTATTGACTCATATAACTTTGCAAAAGGAGCCAGTCCCAGCGGGATTGCTGACATGTTTGTTAGTAGGTCTGTTTTTTTTTTCCCTGGTGAGTCTTTGTGCGTGTTTGCATAGATCTCGCTTCATCTTCTGTTTCTTGCTGATGTTGGTGCATCTTTTTGAAGGTCGCTTTGTTTAGGTGAGTGTGCCATGGAGAGGTCGATTATCTTTTATTTTTTTTCCCGCAGGTAACAGTGGTGGGTGGACAGATATTGAATGACGTTTTCTTCTTTGTTCGATTTCGCCAGGTTGGATTTTTGTTGGTAATTCTACTGATTCTTTATCCAACCCGTTCTTTCTGAGGAGTTTTGAGGGCTCTCTTTCGTCAAACAGTTGTCTCGGGGCCTTCAACTCTGTCGGTTTGTTTATTTGAGCAGTCATTTCGACTGTTGAGTTCCCCTTGTCTCTGTTTGTGGTGTTATGCACGGGTACGTTTGCAGAAGGGACTGTTGGAGTTTACATCCGTGCGTCAGAAGGACCCATCAAGTGGCGGGGCAAGGTTGCTGAATTGCCCCGTAATTGATGATCTGCGATCGGCTCTTCCAATGCATTGAGTGCCTGGTGCGGTAGAGTCTCTGCATGTGGGTTTTGCGGATTATTATCCACTGTTTTTCTTTGCTTTGGAGCTAACGGGGAAAAAGTCGTTTTCCGTAAGTCTGTCTTCTTTGTTGTTATGCGATGTTTTCTTTGCTGGGATCCGCTGATTACTGTCTCCCCTGTCTCTCTGTTTTTTTTGTTGTTGCACAAGTATTTCTTTTTAAAGATTGCCATTGCTTTTTCTCTTTTTTGTACATATGGCTCATTTATTGGTGCTTTTACAATGTAAGATGGTGTTTCTGTTTCTGTGGAATTACCTGTTTGCTCACCCTCTTTGAAAACTGGAGAGGGGCGTGACAGGGGTTCCGTTATGTTATTGTCTGGTGGAGAGTGCGAGGAGGCTGGAGCTTCCGACTCTATTTCATCTTAAAGCGTGTCAAGTAGTTGCAAATTTGGTTTGTTATGGATATCAGCTTGTGTTGTAATTAACGAGGTGGGCTGCAAATTCGTTTTAGTCACGGCTGGTGACAAGGTTTTTTTTGGGGAATCTTTGCATGATATCGAGACATCATTTTGGTCCTCGTTTACACTTTGTGCGCCATGCGTGGCGGACTCTGCAGGCTTTTTCCTGGCTGGTTGAAAAGCGACCTGCAAGCTGGGGTCATAGCGGCGGCGTCCTTCGACCCCGTCAGTCATGGCCCCACTCGCCAAAGCGGCGGCTTGCCGGTTGCTAGAGATCATCGTTGCTTGGTTGTGAGCCGGTGGTAAGACTTCAATAGTCACTGCCTGCCACCCCCCATACACTTCCCAACCGCCCTGCAGGTAAGTGCATGGCATGGGGTGATGCTGCAGGGGGCGGGCTAGTGTGCCCAAAGACCTTGTCCTCCTCTGTGCTTACCTCCGAGTCTTGGAGTGAGGACCCGCGCTGTCTGTCACCTCCCCCAGTGACATCGATCGCCCTGCTGGATAGTGGGCAGGCAGGGGGCTGGAGGCAGCAGAAAAGGAGGTTGTTGCATCTCCCCTTCTTGATGCTAGGTGTCCTCGATTTTTACCAAGCCGTTGGGATGTTCTACTCGGGCATACTGACTTCTAAGAACCCGGCCTGAAGGGCTTTTGGGCTGGTCTGGATGCACGGGTTTGTCAGTGTGCCTGTCCTTTTGTTTTGGGAGCAAAGGTGTTCCCAAGTCCTCGGTCTGCTCCATGGCTCCCCTGGCTTCTGTGGACTGCTGTAGACTGCTCGCAACTCGGCGAGCCAACTCTGCGTGCCGCTTCGCGTGTTGCTGGAGGTTTTATCAGCGCCTCCTCCCAGCAAAAGGTACTGGCACTGTGAACAGACTGTAGGAAAGCAGGAAAGCGGGGACTGCTGTAGACTTTTAACAGCTCCTACTCCCATCAACAAGTACTGGCACTGTGAACAGACTGTAGGAAAGCAGTTCTAAAGACTGTGCTAATAGATTCAATTTGAAGCCCTCTATGAATTTGAAGAAAAGCTCCCAAGAATAAAAGTTGAATGGTGACATACTCCCTCCTATGGATGTTTCCCGACTTAATAAACCTCCTCCCCTCAGACGTACTGTAAACACAACACAGTGGGTTTGTGCTGAGCATCATGATCATTGGATGTGCGAAACAGAAACAACAAACATAATGCAACAGGTTAGAGGGCATAGTACATACAGTACTGTAATTCTGGGCCAAATATAAAGGCATTTCTGTTAGCTTGTTGCAGGGAAATCTAATTCAAAGAGAGGATGCAGAGCAACATGCCGTGTTAAAAACCAACATGTAAGCTGCGGTCTGCGTACAGGATTTGAATCAAAACATGTGCAATATTTTCAAGTCTCCTCACATCAAAATATAGCGACAAGGCCTGAAAGAAGCATCTCCCGTTTAAAAAAATATCTTTTAACTATTATTAATATGGAGAACTGCTTCACATGAGGAGAAAAAGAACAGCAGTTTAAAATCACAGAAAGAAAAACGGATTTGCATTTTATGCTGCTGTGTGGGTTTATTTCCTTTACAGGAATCAGGGGTCATGGTTATGAAAGCTACAGAAGTTGAAAATGTGGACCTTTATTGGGAGTTTTGATAGGCCAGTTAAATGGATAAACTGCTTTGCTTTTGTTTTAAATGTAAAATCTAGGGGCACTGAAAAATGTAACTTTAAAAAATGGCAATTGGGAGGAACACGTCTGAATGAAGCATCAGTTTTAGGTTTGAATTCTGACATCTGCTTTCTGTTTAATTCACCCCCCAACCGCCAGCAAATAAACAGCAGAACTGATCTGTATTGAACTATCAAGGAGTTGGAGTTCATTTGAAGCTCAGCAATGGGGATAATGACTGGCCTTCAACTAGGTCACTAATAGGCCGAAATTGCAATTAATCCTTTGGTGGCGTTTTAATGGGCTGCAGCTGTGTATGGTGAGCTTAAGATAATGGGCAACTAATGGGAGTTCAGCTTGACCAGTGGATGTATGTTGCCTAATCTGACGTTTTGATCTCCTAAGCCTCTCCTGAGGAAAGGAACCTTGATACCTGGAAAAACAAAGTTCTATCTGAAAATCTACCATACCCAGGAACTGATCCAAGGGGTGCAGGAACAAAAGTCATAAACCCAAATGACTTCAAACTTGAAAGACTGTACAACTGCCAGGCTGGTCATAAATACCTTTATCCAGTGCTCCAGATAAGATTTTGAAGTAGGAATATTTTACTCCCTATTTCTTAAAGTTGGGAGTCAAATGATTTTCTAGGAAGCAAAAATGCTAGTCGCCGGGTTACTTAAGCAGCCCCACTCTCCCCCTTCATCTGTATGTTAGTATATGAGAGCGAGGTGCTGTGTGATTCTCTTTTTGCTTGACTGCATGACTTGTAGCAGGTAATTCATAACACAGCTCAGGAAAGGATTTTGAGGCATTTTGTGAATTGCATTCATAATTCTTAATCGATCTGGATTTGTAACACGCTAATATTGAAAAATCATACTCATTCTAGATATATGATATGCTACTATTGTAAAATCTGTTTTGTTAACACCTAGACTTTATCTAAGCAATAAACCCCGAGACACAGGGACATTACCGAGTCAGGTAATGCTCTGGGGCCCATAGTTATAGGCTAGAGTGAAGAAAAGGCCTTAACGAAGGCCCCGGGGCATTGCCTGACTCGCTAACGCCCACCCGGCGAGGGGTTTATAGCTATTAGTACCAAGCCCGCCAGACCGGGGCACAAATAGAATTGTTTCTGTTCCGAAACGCTGCAGCATTTTGGAACAGAAAATAAAAAAAATGTATAAGGAAATGGCTGCCGGGAAGGGAAAACGGAGTCCGTTTTCCCTTTCCATGGTGGCCATCGGGAGCGGACGCGCTGGGGACAGAAGTGTTCCCAGCGTCTTCGCTCCCGAAAAGGAGAAATACAAAGGTAAGTGGGGTTGGGAGGGCGGGGAGTGGATTTTGTGCAGGGGAGGGGGAGATAAAAAAAAAGAAAAAAAAACGTACCTGAATCCCCAGCAGGGGACGATGGCAGACTCCAGCCGTGTTGAGGCTCGCAGCGGGGATGGCCCCGCTTTGAACCTCCTCATTGGCTGAGGGGCTGCCACCCCCACACCCTCGCTGGGAACTAATATGCATTGTGCAGGCACCAGCCGAGGGATTCCCGGCCGGATAAAGCCCCGGTGAGGGCCAATAAGAATGGTTGTTACACTCTGGTTGACCCTCGCCGGGTACTAATATGCATTGTGCAGGCACACTCTGTACCTAACGTTTTATTGCTTTAGAGTTGCCTTGTTGCCTACATGCAACGCGCTTGTCTTTCTGAATTAGTTACTACAAACTAGATTACCCTGCTGTACCCAGGTCTTAAAATGACATCGGCGGCACGTTAGCGCCGGTGCATTTATGAGGCGGTTATCACTGGGTTGCATCCAGCGAGCACCGCTGAGCTGCACACACCCTGATCATGCTGATTTTATAATCCAGGTACTATGCTCCATCTTCCTCCATTATGTATCATGCCAGCCATTCTCCAATTAATTGAAGGACTATGTAATATCTTCCAGGGCCACCCCAGTAAATAATCTTGAGTCATATTGCGTAAGGCACAATGACATTCTAGAGTGGTTCTGTGCGGTAGACGATCCTTCCTCTAATCTGCTAAACCCATCTAATAGTGGCCCCGTCCTCACACAAACCTCTGAAAATCCTGCTGCATTTGAGGAAGATGGCCCACACATAGAAAGGTTACCATTGATTGACACAGATTTGCATGCTCCTTGAAATGATGATATTTCATCTGATGTCACTGATATCAACATACGCACAGCCTGTCAGGACAACACGCTGACATAAAGGGCTCATTAGCTTGGAATTCCATGCACAGTACCCCTATCATATTAGACCCCTTACCCTTAGGCACCAACATCATCGGCAGGATTCTCCGCTAAGCATTTCTCTTCTGAATGCTCACTGATTACCACAGCATGGAGTAGAAATAGAAGATCATTTGACAACTACAATCCCAGATATGCTATGCGTAACCGGGACCTGGCTCAGCGAGTTGACTCCCAGAGCCGTCAGTCTGGCCATTTCACCAAACTACCAAATCTTCTGAGTTGATCGTCTGGGACAGAGATGGGGAGGGGTAGCCCTAGGTTTTCAAACACACCTAGACTGCCACACGTTTAATCTCACAAGCCCAGAGGGCTGTGAAAGTTTTCTTGTAAAAGTCAAAATATTCCCCAACGTAACCCTGAGCATCCTGACAATCTACTGGCAACCCAGTGACATCCTTACTTGCTGCACTAGATACTATTGGATACAGTCAAATGTCCAAATGACCCACACATGTCGGGGGACACACGATGGACTGGGTCTTGAGGCATCACCTACATATTACAGTTGTGGCACTACCCTGTCCCTGGTCCGATCATTTATGGTGAACACTTTAGTTCTTCCACCAGCACCACCAATGAGACTGGATAAATATCCAAGAAACTACAAAAAAAGTAGCAACTTTAAAAACATAACTCCTCTGAAATTGTCTGCCCTACAGGCAGCCAGGCTACTCACACCAGACTTCTTTAATGACTCCACTGATCTTGTCACTCACCTGACAGCCATGATTAATTCCTCTATAGAGACCCTTGCGCAGGAAAGAGTTAAGTGGATAAAGCCTGAAAACATCAAGACCTCTTTGTATAGTGACACTATCATCCAATTAAGACTTATGAAAATATCCCTGGAAAGGGAATGGCACCAAAACCTTTTCCCTCAAACTCCTAGTCTCTAGAAAGAGTCAGTGAAAAAGTTTAAGTCAGCCATTATTGAAGCTAAAGCTAAGAACTTTAATGCAAGAATGTCCAATGCTAGATCTAGTCCTAGTGAACTCTTTAAAATTCTTAAAGAATTTGAGGAAATTTCCATAGTGAATAAAGACTACAGCAGAGACTCAGCCTGGTGCCAGGAAATAATTTTCTGCCAAAATCACAGGGCATCAATGGACCATTCAGGACCAACAATCGAGACGTACGGGCTCCAGGGAGGCTACACACATGCCCCATAGCTCAAACAACACCTTGAATAATAATGTGTCACCTAATTTCGAATTTAAGTTGTGTACAAAACTTGAAAATCACAAGATAGTACTAGACTTGAACGCTACGTCTTTTAATGGGGGATATCTGTACTGCCAACATCCTTAAAGGATCCCTCTGTGTCCTGGTCCCATGGATTATTAGACTAGTTAACCTTTCTTTCAGGGAAGGCCAAGTGCCACCTTCATTGAAAAAGGCATGGATCACGCTGCTCCTGAAAAAGAGTAATCTGGATCCAGCTGTAGCAAAAAACTATTGCCCCTTAACAAGTGTGCCATTCTTCCTTAAATCATGTATAGATTGGCATATTTACAGTTTTAGGACTTCATCGAGAACAACTTAACAAGCATAGTGGACATAGTTTGCTCAGCCATGTTGACGCTGCTGGATCTATCAGCGGCCATTGATCTGGTCTACCACACACTTTTAGTGGACAGATTAAAGGATCTGGCATGCTTCTCCAGCATAACGACTCGATGGATTGCCTCCTTCTTGGGACCCTGTACCGCCAGAGTGGCAATGGAAGGCGCCAAATCCACACCAACTATTATGACCTGCGGGGTCCCACAGGGATCCTATAGTATGTGTACAAACCCTGTCATCTTGGAAGGGGTATCCTCCTAACGTGGACCGTATCTTCAGGTCCAATAGGGTTGCCACAGCCTTCCTGGTAAAAGACAGGTGGGGTGCATCTCAGGTTTATTGATAGGAGGGTTTTTCCTGACAACTTTCTGGGACACTAAATCACAGCCGAGGTTCTAAATCCTGAGAAAAAAAAAGGTTGTGGCCTTACTCAAATTAAAGAACCGCACACCTCTGCGTGAGTTGCAAAGCCTCCTTGGACTGACTAATTATAGTCAAAATTAATTGAGGATTATGTGGAGATCACTCAACCATTAGTCCACTTATTGAAGGCCGGGGTAGTGTGGCAGTGGGGTGAAGCACAATGCGAGGCAATGAAACCATTGGAAAGAAGCCTGTCACAAGCTCCTTGTTTAGATTACCCAATCAAGAATATGGAGTTTTTCTAAGAGACTAGTTTCTCAGATACCTGCTTGATGGCAGGGTTATAACAGAAACATGACAAAGTCAACAAGGTAATCTCCTACGGGAGCGAAACATTATCCTCCTTAGAAGAAAAATTCAATGATTACGAAAAAGTACGCCTGGCAATGGTGTGGGCATTGAAAAACTACCACCCGTTTAACCAGGGCAGCACATCATAGTACAGACCCCAAACCAACCGTTACAATATCTACAAAGTGATAGAATATGGGATTGTCACTAATTCAAGAATAACTTCTTGGATTCTGTCAATGCAGGGCTTTCCTGTAGAGGTTAGGTATAGCCAAAATAAAAAGAGACCTCTAGCTCAAGGATTGGCACACTTACATGACTGTGCTGAAGAACACTTGCTTTAGTACACACGTCTAATCACCAATAATAATATGGAGGCGTACCTTCTGTCCCCTCAGAAGGCATATGAAGAAAACACTTGTCAAGGGATACCCACAGTTTATGTGGATGGGTGTTCCTACTATATTACAAAAGACAGGGAGAAAGAATTGGTTGCTGGCATTGGGAATGCTTGGGTAAATGATCTTCCCAAACCCTCTGCTGGTAACAAAACAGGTCCCCGAAGTAGTCAGGTGGCAGAGTTGATGGCAATTTATTAAGCCGTCCTCACTGTGCTAAACCACCAACTCACAGAACTGGTGATTATCACTGATACTGATTATGTGCAAAATGGATTTGTCGCTGTTATCTTGACATATGACTCAGAGGGAATGTTATGTTTACCTTGGAAAATCTCGGCTCTTTTAGAAGGGCTACTTTGGCGGAAATCTCTACGCTTACCCAATGCTCTCCGAATGGTGGTTACCAGGGATGTCATTTAGGGGTCACCAGAGGTTGCTCTTGCGACCCCTGAGGTCTCCCTTGCTACCCCTGTGGTCTCCCTTGCTAGCCCTAAAAAAAAAAAAAAAGTTTTTTTTTTTTACAAATTAATCTCCTGGGCTGTGGCCAGTGCCATGTGGCTATTTGAGCTAGTTGTCTTTCTGGAATTCCATACGATAATTGCTAGACTCATTAAAGGTTTATTTCAGGCACACTTGAGGGGGTGAGTCACCGATTTAGTCTGTTCTTAACACCTCAAATTCCCAATGCAGACAAAATCCTAAAACTATGGGCCTCATTAGGACCCTGGCGGAACAGGTTAAACGGCGCAGTAAAAGGTGCCGGCGCCGTTCAACCCGTTCCGCCACATTACGAGGTCCCCTCGCGGGACACGGTAAGCATGCCTGGGAAAACCAGGCATGCTTACCGGGTCCCACGAGGGGAAGAGGGAGCAAACAACAGGCCATCTCGTAATGGCCCGTTGTTTGCTCCCTCTCCCATTCCCATTCAGCCCTATGGTGGCTGAAATGGGAATGGGGAAGGACCGTGTCCGGGTCCTTGGAGGGAGGAATTACTGAGCCATCCGAACTCGGAATGCCCCGGTAAGTCCTCATTCCGAGGACCCGGACACGGACGCGATTTCGGCGGCAGCCATGCCGCCAATTGCGGCATGGCTACCGCCGAACTCGTAATGAGGGCCTATGTATTTTGCTTTTCCCAAGTTGCAGTTATAGCATGTTTTTGTCTGCCGATACATATGGTGATCCATTCTTGTATGAAATGTACATCACGTTACAGTAATATTTGTAACCATATTTGTCATAGTGTACTTAAAAACAATGCTATGTGATTCACCTTCCTATTTTGTCAAGGGGTAAACGGTTGTGTTCCATCGCTTCCCGTGACATCACTTCATGTAATGTCATGAGAGGTCAAGGGTCATGTGATGTCACTTCCACTACCCCTGGCATTTTGGAGAAATGACGTCCCTGGCGGTTACTTCAATCATTGAAGAGCATTGTGTTATGGAAGTCATCACATTTTATTGGAAAACTAAACTAGCAGAATTAGATTCTCCTTTGGAAATCTTCACTTGTCAAGAGGAAACTAAAGATCTCAGGCTACAGAATGGTGGGATAAGATAGCAAAAATAATAAAAAATCGTGATCTATGCAAAGAAGAACTTCTCTCAAATCCCACGAAAATCAAAAAGAAGTTAGCAGAGCAAGATAGGACTGAAACAGTGCATATGAGAAATCATGATTTGAGAAGACCAGCGCAAGAATAAGAAAAAAAAGGGTTAAATGAGCTGCCATTATAGCTGAAATAATTTCCTTAACCAATTTATAGAGACATCTTGTTGAGAGTGAGAGTAAACATAATAGACACAAAAGAGATAGCCGTAAAGAGAAACTTAATACCTCTGGGCAAAGCTAACTGCAAATTCTGTAGAAAGGAGGGAATTGTGGAAACTCTTGTTCGCTGGGTAACCAATTGTCCTAAATTGGCAACCCTACGTACTATACATCTAAAGAAAACTAAAAAGATTAATTATATTGAACTTGATCAAAGCTGGTGGGAGTGGATCATCATGGGGGAGAGCAGCAGCCGATGTCTCGAAGTCCTTAAGTTTATTGAAGCCATCTTAGCAAAGACTAGAGATGAGTAATCCTTGCAAAATAAGGAACAATTGGTGTACAGGAACTTTTCAACTATTAAAACTTGGACTTGGTCCACCCCTTTTTTTCTTTCTTTTTTCTCTGCCTTTAATCCCTTTTTCCGGTTTACTTTTACTTTTATCACCCTCTCAGCAAAGACGGTTAATGATAAACCCTTCCCTTCTCCTTTAAAACTTTATTGAATAATGGACAATTGTTTGTGCATGGTTTAGGGTGGGTGGACAGTTCCCCTGAATTAGCTGTCACCTGATCAAAACATCCTACATTGTCTAAGCTCTTGCTTCACAAGGCACACCATTTTACCATGTTTATTTTTATTTGGAATGGAACTCTTACAGTGTCACTCAGACAGAACAATGTGCCTACTCGATTAACCTTGGTGACTGCAATGATCAAACTCAAAACCCTTTGCATTATCCACAAGGCCATCTGGGACCTGGGGCCTTTCCAAATCCAGTTTCTCTCCCTAAATACCTCTCTTTTATAGTCCTCCAGTCCTCTAGTTCTAACTCTCTGCAGGTCAAACGTTTCTCCAAGCAAAGAGTGGGAGGTAGATCCCTCTCCTCTGCAGGAGCCTCCCACTGGGATGGCCTCCCTTCCCCCCTCAGACTTGTGCCAGATCTTCTTAAGTACTGTAAACTTAGGCCTCATTACACGGTAGGCGGTAAGGGTTAACGGTCACCGGTAATAGTACCGGTGACCGTTAACCCTTACCGCCTTACTACGAGGTCCCTTAGCGGGTTGGTACTTTAACGCCTGCTTTTAGCAGGCGTTAAAAACCAACCCGCTAAAGGACCTTGATGCTAATTACGGCACCGCAAATTTGCGGTACCGTAATTAACACCTTCCGCATCCCCATTATGCCCTATGGGGCAAAAATGGGAATGGGGAAGGCAATGGTGGAAAGGGGAATTACCGCCCGCCAACCTTGGAATAGGGCGGTAATTCCCCTTTCCACCAAGGTGGTGCCGGTATTTTACCGGCATGGACCAAGGTGCTAATAGCACCTTGGTCCACCGCCTACCGTGTAAAGAGGCTCTTAGTCTTTCTCCTCCTCCTTCCCTCTCCCCCTCCCTTGCTAATGTACCTCTGCCACTGAGACTGTTCCGTGGTCCCTTATGAGTCTCTGGATGCCAGGCCCTCCTTTTGACCAATCTCCCCCAGCATCCCTAATCAACACTTGCCTCTGGACAATCTGCCCCGGATTAGCCTAAATCCAGTCCACCACCTCCACTGAACTTGTCCTCCCTCTACTGCTTATCCTCCGGCACTTGGCCTCCATGGATCTCTGCTGCACTTGCTCCGCCCTTTAAGCCCTCGACTCCTGCACTTCACCCCCTCCCCAGCCCTTACCCCTACTTCCACCGTCCCTGTCCTTCTTGGGCCTGATTCACAGAACCGTTTTATAATGGTGCAATCCCATAGGAAATACATTCTGTGAATCAGGCCCTTGTACTGTGTACTGCATGGTAAGAATGTCACAATTTTATTTATTTATTTATTTTAATTCTTGTAATGCGCCAACATGCCCGTAGGCCTCAGGGCGCACATAAAACTGAACAAAACAAACAGACACACATGGCAAAGAAAGAAGAAGGGTCAAAGAGTTATTCCAGATCGAAGAAGTGGGTTTTTACAGCACGTTTGAATACAGTGTAGTCCTGGATCTGCCGCATCTGGGCTGGGAGTTTGTTCCATAGAAGGGGACCTTGAGCGTCAAGAGTGGTACCTCCAAATTTGGCTGTCCTGTATTTTGGATGCTTGAGAATAGTGGCAGAGGATGAACGAAGGTTCCTCGCGTTGGATTTAATGCTAATGCAGGCTGACAAATAAGTAGGGCTACAGAGGCTGAGGCATTTGTGGGTCGTGGTCAATATCTTGTGCGTTATCCGATGTTTAACGGGAAACCAGTGAAGTTTTTTCCTAAAAGTGGAGATGTGTGTACGACGGGACTGATTGAAGATATTACGCACAGCATTATTCTGAGCCACTTGTAATGATTGGATGTTGGAGGCTGTGGTGCCCGCTATGAGGCTGTTGCAATAATCCAATCTTGAATTGATCAATGCAGTGGACAGAAGGGCACAGTTTTCTTCTGAGATGAATGGTCGAAAATAGCCTATTCTTTTATTTATAAGACCGCAGCTAGATTTAATGCTGGAGACATGGGACTTCATAGAGAGTTCTTCGTCAAGAACGACGCCCAAAGTCTTGACTTTCTTCTGGATGAGAATGGTATTGTCGGCAATATGGAAACTAGCATAGTTGAAGTCGAGTTTCGAGTGTTTTTGATGCCACGATGAGGAGTTCAGTTTTTTTGTCGTTCAGGGCAAGAGAATTGCAGGCCATCCAGTCTTGTATGGCTTTGTATATTTTATTGATGGTTACTGTATCGCTGCTATAGGAGCCACTCAGGTGTATGACCACCTGAGTATCAGCAGCGTAGTTTGTGTATTGCACTCCTAATTTGTTTAAGAGGTCAAGAAGGGGACGGATATAAAGATTGAAAAGCAGAGGCGATAGAGAGGAGCCCTGAGGAACTCCACATGTCTGAGATATTGGAGAAGATTGATTATCGCCAACACAGACCCTCACCATTCTGGGACCCAGAAAGGAAGCAATCCATCTGGATGCAATTACGGAGCAGTTGGCGACCTCTCCGAGCCTTGACACCAGTAAGCTGTGATCACCTAGGTCGAAGGCTGCGGAGAGGTCTAATAACATGAGCAAAGCAGCTTGATTATTATCAGCTATGCTAGCTAAGGTAGATTTAAGATCTAGCATTGCTGTCTCAGTCCCGTGACGAGCCCTATAGCCCGACTGACGGGTACCCAAGATGTTATATTTTTCGGCATGGGCTTGTAACTGTAAATAGGCATGTTTGTCAATTATCTTGAGAAAATATGGAACGTTGGCAATGGGCCTGTAATTGTCGTTGTTCGCTGGGTCAAGATTTTCCTTTTTCAATAAGGGTGTAATCCACGCTGATTTTAACAGTTCCGGTACCAGGCCCTCATCAAAAGAGAGATTGACCAGTTTGGTAATCCATGGAACCAGAGTTTCTAAGGACTCCTTAAGAGTGCTTGTGGGACAGTCATCAGCAGGATAGGACGTGTCTTTAAGGTCCTTTATGATTTTGAGTACTTCCTAGTTTGACCGTTATTGTTGTTAATTTCCCTATGTACGCCGCACCCATCTTTTGCATTGTGGAGCCTGGAAACACTAGTGTATAAACACCATACAAATGTCCAATAAATAAAAAAACAAAACCCTGACTCCCCTCATGCCAGAGGGACAACAGTACTAGCTTTGTCACATATTTTATGGAATCACGGTCTGAGGGGCTTACAGTCTAAAGTAGGTTATTTGAACTAATGTGAGCTATTTACTATTAACTAGTTACAATAGAACGTTTCACTTACAAGCGCACACACAAATGTGTGTTGCTATTGAAAATGTCTGTTAAGTTTGAAGACAAATATACACTTGAATAGGTCAAGAAAAAACACTCTTTGCACTCTCCTTTAGCCCTATGATCAGAATGAATGTATACAACACTCCATGTATGGTACCCAGTAAGGGTAACTTCTTGATTTTTTATATAATTTGGCAAGTTGCATTTAGTCAAATTTTTCATAACAATCATACAGAGTGATAGAACACAAAAAACATAAACACTGATTAGTCCAATTGATTGTGTATCTGAACATGAAATGAATCGTTCACTGCCAAGACTTGTTAGAGAGTGGAATTTCCCTGCCCACAGCACTCTATGTATTTTCATCTCATACAGCCCCCGTCCTGATGAAGGCCGTGTCAGATACGAGGCTCATTTGGCCAACACAGACGGCTGAAACACTCCGGTGTCGATGCACCTTTTAAACCACAGTGTACTGTCACTGTTCTCTGCAAGAACATTATGTTATGTGTTTTGTTGTCTACTTTAGAAATGTTCATTAGTTCACTCTATTCCACTGTCTAACAAGTCTTGGCAATGAACGATTCATTTCATGTTCAGATACACAATCAATTGGACTAATGTACACCAGGGTAATAAGAACTGTTTCATAGATGCACAGGAGAGAGACCCATGACAGCATTGTTGTACAATAATAAACTTGTCAGGTGGTCAGGATAGTGGTTGTTTATAGACTACAGAGTCTTGCATCAGATATCACAGTATTCTCCATCACAAAACATATCACATTCCTAAGTGGGCATTTTGACTACTTATGTGGTGGAGGCTAAGTACTGGCAAGATGGGTATTATGAAAATCATGACAGCTTCTTTATAATCACATCTTACCCACCCCCGGCCCCCACTCGACTGTTCACACCAGACATGCTGCTAAGAGATACAGTTTATGGATATTCAAACACTGCATTTTGTGGTGTGTTGCAGTCTAAGGGCCTCATTAGGACCCAGGCGGTAAGGGGTTTACGGCGGCGTAAACAGCGCCGACCCTTACCGCCTGATTCCGAGGTCCCTTAGCGCCATGGAGGATTTAACACCTGCTTTTCGCAGGTGTTAAAATCCATGGCGCTAAGGGACCTTGTTGTTAATTACGCCACCGTAATTTACGGTGGCGTAATTAACGCCTTCCCCACTCCCATTATGCCCTATGGGGCAAAAATGGGAATGGGGAAGGGTAAATGGGGATTGGGGACTTACCGCCCCGCCAACCTCGGAATGGGACGGTAAGTCCGCCAACCACCATGGCGTAAACATAGTTTACGCCATGGTGGTAAAGGTACGACCCAGGCGGTAACTTACCGCCTGGGTCGTAATGAGGCCCTAAGTAAATTGGTTCCTGCTGTAGCACAACACCACTTCAAACAGTAAAAAGTAAGGAATTCAAATAGAACCTATGCTGACGTGGCAATGACCTGTGTAGCATTTAAAGTGGAGGATAAGATTGCCAATTGCAACAATAAAACTAGTTCAAACCCAAACAAAGTATTTGTCAAGACCCTACCAGATCCAATAGTTTTAGTTTAGTATAGTTTGTTTATTTGTAAAGCACAGCCAAACCCTCAGGTAACTGGGTGCACTCTCTTGGGAGCAGCAGTCTTACAGAAGGTTGCACATACATATAAAAAATAGCATAGGGAGGAGTAGTACAATAGTTAGTATGAAGGACCCAGTTACATAATGGTCAGTTGCAGAATTATGTATTAGTTACAAAGGTTTATGTCGCCAAAACTGGAGCTACCGCTTTATATCACAGAGAGCAAGAGTGCCAAATGAGGCTGAGTGTAGTTGAAAATCTAATGCTGAGTTGAAAGTAAATCCTTAACCTTAGCTCGGAACGACCAGAAAGAAGTTTACGCTCTAATAGTCAAGGGTAGGGCATTCCATGATTTGGACTGCCTCCTAAAGGGAGACAACTATGTCCTACAACAAGAAGTAGGCCATTCCTTGACAAATGCTCAACTTCATTCATAGTACAGTTTTGGACATGATTTGCTTGCCATGAATCAAAAAAGAATTAAGGAAAATGACCCTATCCCCTTCACAGCTTTTCCTGTGACAGTTACTCCAATACCATGTAATCCTGTATGCTGGGCATCAACACCCCAGTATCCCTGATACCTCATTGCAACTCTATTTCCAGGTTAATCCAAGTGCAGCATAGATCCCTCACACCTGAGTCATGGTTCCAAGGAAACATAGCTACCCTTTGTGAGCTATTGCCGGTCAAGTGGCACAGCGAGTAGAGCGCTCGCTTTGACATCAGTGCAGAGCCTGCGAACGCAGGTTCGAATCCCGGCAGCGCCAAACTCAGCGTTTCATCCTTCCGAGGTCGATAAATGAGCACCACACACCGTGGGTAATAATAAGCAGCGCTCAGATACCTGAGGGTTCGTAGCGCTATATAAATGCCAAATTATTATTATTATATAAATGCCAAATTATTATTATTAACTGAGAGAATGATCAGATTATTGGTCCACATTATGTTCAGGAACCTGTGCAAATTTGAACAATATAAGTAATGGTGCAAAAAAAACTAAACTTACATGGATCTGACAATATGGCATCAATACCTCTTAATCTGAGGAACATGATTATATCCAATGAAAAAGCAAGATTCACAGGAATCACACTTAGTACATTCATAACAAGATAAGTTAATTTGTGCAGATGTCTCAATGGCATGCCTGCACAACCGTGAGCCCCCGTTCATCTATTTTAGCACTCCTACACATCACAGTTCCTCCTCCTACGCAGGTAAATCCCTCTCTTATTGTAACGCTCACCTGATTCCCGTAGAGGCGCCGGTCTTGACTGGGCGTATACCGTATCTTCAAAGGTGATGTGTAACACATGGCTGACTCTTTGGGCTGGACCTCTGTGCACTGTATGTCTGACTCGAAGGGTAAGATGTCTACAGATAGAAAATATGGGATTAATGAACTGGGTTATTGAATGTCTCTCTCTTCTTCCCTTTCTCTTCTCCTGTAGAACCCCAAAGGTTAACACTCTCACCTTAGGTAAGTGAACGCTGTGCTCTCCATCTGCCTCGGGGCAGGGTGCTGTAACCAGTTTCTTCACTGGATAAGGGGAGCAGGCCTCTTGACTTCAGAGGACTGCTGTCCGTCGTTTACTGCACGAACGGTAAGTTTCGAGTAATTCTAATGTCTTTAAAAGTCTTTAGTAATGATGTCTCTTGTTTTGCAGGGTTCCGGCGATGGCGGATGACTGGCTGAAGTGAGTTGAAGATGGAGCCCGTGTGATGAATAGAAGCGCCTGGAAGCACATAAGTAAGCGCTTGTTGCCTGCTTCACGATGCGCTCTAACTGTCTTTTTATTTTGCAGGTACAAGTTCGGAGCGGCTGCAGGGTGCCGGAATACCCACTGGGTTAGATGTGGAAAGGAGTAATGGCACGTGAGTATTAAAGTTCCCCAAGGTCTTTAAACGCACCTTGTTTTGTCTTTCAGATGCGGGATGCAGCGCCGAAGGCCTCCGGAGCGTGCGAAGAGTTGGTAAGCTTTTGTCTTTCAGATGCCGGAATGCAGTGCGAAGACCTCCGGAGCGCACGAAGAGTAGGTAAGCCTTTGTCTTTCAGATGCCGGAATGCAGCGCGAGGCGTTGGTGACAGCCGATGGACCAGGTAAGTGAAGCGCTGTCACTGAAGACCGTAATGCTAACCTGTTCTTTCTTGTCTTTATAGGTGTTGCTGAAGACTGGATTCAGGATGGTAAGCCTTTTTCCTTAGGCCCAGGATCAGATGCAGAAGACACGATGAGCGTTCTGCTGCAGAGGATGCAGAATAACGCAAAGCAAGATTCATCCATCGGGTGTGGTTTAAATAGCCTCCTGTAGTGCTTAGGTGTCTCCTTCCACAGCCACGCCTAGGCAAGAAAAGAGTTCCTGCTTTCCAGAAGAGTTCCAGTGTTCTGAACCTAGGGAGCGGCTCCTGCCCCACCCAACAGGAAAAGTAGTTCCAAACAGAAGAGGATCAGAGGCTCAACTGGCAGGCAAGTAAGCAGCATGGTCTGCTGCAGGTAAATCCACCCAAGCATTATGAGCCCGGCGCTTCCAGCGCTGGGACTGGGCATATTTATGAACCTGGTGCCACTGGCGCCAGGACTGGGTCCAAAAGGTCCCAATTGGGACTGGTTGGCACTCGGAACCTGGGTTATGGATCTGCTTCCAATGGAGTTGGGAAAACCCTGACCTTTTGGAAGCAGAGATCATGACACTTATCTACCTCAAGCCAACAACAGCAGTTCCTCAACCGCCAATGACTCTCCCTGGTAACCCACTAAATTTCCATCTGATGGCCCCCCAAGGAATACTGACTCATTTTGTTCATGAATTTATGTATTTATTCCAATTGAATCAGTATCTGAGAGCAAAAGAAAAAGTAGTTCTGTACATCTCTGTATTCGAGCTTGACTACTGGGGGGTTGGCAGACCTACAGGAAATGAAAAAAGTCATGTCAATGGACATCACTAAACATCAAGGGGAAAACTAGGCAACCTGTTCACCTAAAAATCATCTGTGCCTGTATTAGGGAGGTACCTGCAAACTGCATCTATCAAGATGTTTGGATTTTAACTCGCTCACAATTGACAATGCTGGGTAGGCTAATAGGAATTGTACTCGGAATCATGTTGTGAGTCAAATGACGTAAAGTGCAAATCTATCACACAAATAAAAGCAGATTATTGTGAAGTAGAGTTCTGGGACCTTGTCCCCCCTACCACATAAACCACTATACAGTAAAGAAAAGGTGCACACTGTTGTTATGGCCACAATATGCTATATCTTGTCACAGTTGCAGAATAATGACATTACTTATCAGAATGAGTGTGGCCCATGGGAAGGCCGTAAATCAAAAAAGATGACATTAATCCACATTACAAAACATGAGGACTTCCTGTGAACCACATGATCCCCTGGAGGCTGAGCGCCCTCTCACCAAGAAGCAAGATTAGGGTACATGCCTGCAACCTGTGTCTCATCGGATGTTATGGACCTCAACTCCATGGCCCCCTCCCATCACCATGCTGGTTAGGCATGATGGGAATAATAGCTGAAAATATCTGTTGAGCCAAAGTTTGCACAGTACAAATATTTCCCTCAACTCCATTCTGAGTAGAGTGCAGTCGGAGTCTGACCCTCCTGCACCACGCATCCATCACCTCTAAAATTGCTATTGAGCAAAGTGAAAGGCCACACGTCTACTGCTCTGTCCACAATATGCACTGACTCATCACTGTAGAAGAATAAAGGTTTAATTTTTCCAAGTGGGTTTTGCATGAGGGCAAACATCTCTTTGTTCTCCTAAGATCAGTCAGAGTAATGTGTGTTTCACTGCCAGCTAAACAAGTATAAAAGTGCCCTTGCAGTCCTTATTATTCCTCAGCTTAGACAGAATGACAAGGTATAGCTACAAAGAGGAAAGCCTGTATCTGTGTTGTGTACAGCACAACTGCTCTATACTGTACCGTAAGATTGGGCCTCATCACGAGTTGGGTGGCAGCCCTTAAATGCTGCGGTAATGCAATTACTGCCACTTTTAAGGGTCTGCCCAATCTCAAGTGTGGCAGCATTTACCCCCAGCTCTGAGCTAAGGGTAAATGTGCTGATTTAACACCCATTTTCGGGTACAATTAGCACAGAGCTATTAGCACATGCTAATTGCGCTGAAAATTCCCCATAGAGTCCTATGGCCTCTGAAAATACTGCTGGGCTACCCCCCAATGCAAATAGAGTTACTGCTACTTAGTTCACCGCTATTAGCGCTGGATCAAAAGTAGCGTGACGCTGCTGATCCCGTTTCTATTCACATGACTGATGACATCACATGTATGGCTCCCTATATTTTTGTTCAATGACATATGTACACCGGGTGCTTGTCACTGGGAGTCTGGAACAAAAAGTGGGAAAGGTGCTATATTTGTTGACCTTACCCTTCTCATATGTTCTGACACTACTTTCCTTAGGGTTGACACACATGATATGATACATATAAATAGGGGAAGAAGTAAGCCTGAAACCCAGCAATCATTTCTGTGCATGAAGATAATCAGTTAGGGTATGAAAACTTTATGGTAGTACTGCAACTGTTTTGCTAACTGTACTTTCCTTGTATATGCTCATGTTTGTGTGTGTTGTCGTACCTTTATGTTTTGTTTAAAGTAGTACCATTATGTAGTAAGGGAGGCATTCTTAGATACTTATTACAGGTTGCACAGTACACAAAACTTTGAAACGAAAGCATTCATCATTTCACTATCCAAAATGGGATGATTTTGAATAGTGCACCTGTAGAATGTATGCTGCAGACAGTGGGGGTCATTCCGAGTATGGCGGCAGGGGGTTAACGGCACCGGTAAGGATGCCGGTGCCGTTAACCCCCTACCGCCACATTCCGAGGTCCCTTAGCGGGTCCCACCAGAACCGGCTTGTCTGACCAGCCGTCCTTAGCCGGACCCGTTAAGGGACCATGGAGCTAATAACGGGCCCGCTATTTGCAGGCCCGTTATTAGCTCCTTCCCCATTCCCATTTGAGCCCTATGGGGGCTCAAATGGGAATGGGGAATGGTTTTAGAAATGGGGACTTTCTGGGTCCGCATAGGTCGGAATGTCCCGGTAAATCCCCATTCCGACTGACCGGACCCGAGTTTAGAGGCAGCCATGGTGCTAATAGCACCATGGCTGTCTCCAAACTCGGAATGACCCCTAGTGCCTAAGTTTCTACATGAGTTGGGTCATGTACTGGAAAGAACTCTGTAATGCAATGGTGTTTGTAGAAATTAATTGGTTAATGAACTGTTTATCTCATAATAGTTCTTCCAATGATCTCTCATAGTTTTCTGCCAACATTACAATGCCAATCCCTTGTGGAGGCTTTTCATGAAAACTAAGTACACATGTGATGTCATCAGTCATGTTATGAATGACATTTGTGATGTCATCTTTGATGTAATGGATGTTAGTCCTTGCAGTGCACAGGTGTAGCGCGAGTTATGGTTGCTTAGCTGACCATAACTTGCACATTTCTGTTTTTTTTTCTTTTTACCTGTGACCATAATGTCCCTGTCACAACGTTTGTCCATTGAATTGCATAGGTTTTTATAGTGCAACTTAACCATAATGTCCCTTTAACAACGTTTTCTGTCTGTGAATTTCTTTGGTTTTTATCAGGAAACCCTTAGTTTGTAAACAAGAATTGTGCAACATAGTGCAACTGCTGGCACCATGTTGATGCGGTCATCAGTCGCAGAGTATAGGTCTGTTTGCAGAGATCATGTGGCATCCAACCTGCTGAGGAAGGCAGGTGATCTCTTACATAGTGGTACCAATTAAGAAAAGCAAAGAACATAGACAAACAGCACCATGTGCAAAAATTGCGAGGGAAAATAAAGTAGGTTTGCAAATTGTGTACTTATGAAGCAAAGAGGACAAAGGCATAGGCAGTGCACCATAACGGAATGCATCAACAAAAGAAGTGAAAACTGCCTTCACCAAACTTATCGCACTGCTACTGTAAAGGGGAACAAAGAACGAACCGCCATAGTAACGACTGGAAAGTGCTAAGACCTGAACATCACTACAATGTATGAAGGACCCTAAACGTTGTCTAATAACTGCGAAGGCGCTGCAGTATGCAATAGTACAGAAGTATGACATGTGTTTTTGTAACACAGCAATGGCAAGCACCTTAGAGTGGCAGGATAAAAATGTCCCTCATGACGCAATGACTTTCTATAGTAACCCCATTGGTACGCACAGTTCTGTGAATCATAAATGATGTCATATATATTGCTTCATGTACACCCAACACATTCTTTTTCCAGTAAGAGGACATATTGGAAAGGAAAGCAAGGCAGTACAAGTGGCAACCCTTCCACAGCAGCATACGGGCATAGGAAAGGAAAGAAACTCTGTGCATAGGGAAATGGACTGCGTGGAAGTGGAGAAATTGGTTAACAATTGTGTAACTTTAAAGGTTGTGTACAAGGATATATTTTGGACAAAATGAAACAGACTGGCACACCTGCACGTGTACTCCTTCCCCATATCGGAGCCGGCCATTCCCTCAAAAACTGTTTCATGGGATACGTTACAGTAATACATCAATCTCTTACTCCCCACACAACCAAGTTGTGCAAATCCCCATTTCCCCACATTAAGTATCCACTTCTGCTATCCCTTCCTTTTCCAAATGGGGTGTATGCATGTGTACAAGTAAATGGTAATAATGAGAATGTTGCTGAATGTTTGTGTGGTATTCTTTTTTACCTGAAATGGGGTTCTGACTCAGCAGCACACAGTCATCGTTGCAATGACCGCAAGTAAGAAAAAGGTATATGTCCTACTGACACTGCAGCTGTCCGGCCTATCCACAATGACAATGGAGGCATCCGTATGCTGCCAGCAGGCTCCTCATGTCCACATGTTGTCCACCACCAATCAATGCATGTGGGAGCACACGTTTGGGCATAGTGCAAGTACACATATGTGTACATGTTCCTCTGTGTCCTGGTAACATCACCAATGTGCAGAATATGCGAAGGAACGTTCATTAGGTTGGGGCGTCCACCCACGCCCTGCTGGTAGCTATACAAATAAGCATCCCACCTGCTGGACCCTATAAATAGCCAGTGTCACCCAAAATGGTCAGCGCACAAGTGGCACACTTTTAGTCAGTAGAGAAGACGCAACGGTGTGCATAGGACACCCATTCACATGCGCACAATGCATTTCGGCCAAAACGCGTCCAGTGGACAGCTGTCCCAAAGGAGAACATTGGCGACATCACCATGCGATCACACCCACACTGTGCATGGGCCCTTATTTCGGGGACAGGATCCGGACCCTCGAACACCAGCAAAGTGCAGGGTTGAGCAATGTAGGGAGTGTTGTTCAAAAAGTACTCGCTTACAAACGCTGTTGCACATGTTTGTATGTTTTGGAACAATGTAGGCCTGCTTTCCGGGTGGAAGTTGTCCACTGCAACCCTACAAAAGGACACACCGCAGAGCTGCTGTGCAATCTGTTTGCTGCTTTTTAGAACGGAGTAGCAGGCCACATAGGTTTGCCCTGTAAATAATGGTGCACCAAATCTGTTGTGCTACAGTGCATCTGCAACTAATAGCAACCATGTCAGTCCGGCTGAGTACGGACAGTACTGGAGAAAATTATGAACAGGCCTTGCTGTGAGCCATACCCGCAGCTGCGATAGTCCCCATTGTCCCAATCTCATTGGTAGCAAGCCGCAAAGGGGAGTATGCGCACATTTGTTTCCCCAAGGACGGCGAGGGCCGTGTCCCAATGAAGCAGAAACATTCCTTCTTCCCCTTTCAGTGTCTTGTTTGCAGCATGCCGTCATTGCGTACTGTTAAAAAGTTCCACACACTTCACTAATGACATTGAAGAGCTCTCCATGTAACAGTATCAGTTCTGTACAACAGTCCTCTGCGTACACACCACGCCCAGAAACGTTGTTGTGCAATCCCTGTGGCTCCGTAGTCCCATTTACATGGGCGCCATCCTGAAAATCCACAGATGTGGCTTTCATGCTGCATGCGAGCATGGGGGAATAACTTGCAACAAGGGTAGGGGGAGTTCGTTTTAAGGGGTGGCTCTCAGAAGAGCTTTTTTTTAGACGCTTCTAGAGAAACACCTTTTTTCACTTTTTATTCGCTTTTTTGTGTTTTCTTGTGCGGACATTGTAACAGTAAACTCTTCACCGTATCTTGTAGATGGGCAAACAAAACAGCATTACCAATGGGCGACAAAGAAATGACATTTGCTTGGAAAAATTCCACATCTCTACAACCAATGAGGTCATTGTTGCAGAAGAACATCCCAGCAGTGGACAAAAAAGTATACATGCTTCTGTTGATCAGACACCTTCCTGTCCCATACTCTTCGTGGTGTTATGGATGGGAAAAGCACTGTGGCAGTGGGAAAAAGCCTCTTCACTAGTTTTAACAACCTCTCCAGTCGACGGAAGAAGCCTAAACAAGACATGTAACCCATATGCATGCCGCCGTAGTGGATGACGATAACATCGGCTCTAGCAAAAGTGGCCAGGTCTTTGCAAAGGCATCCAAGTCGACGAAACTGCGCTCGTAGACACCGTTCCACAATGCGACCCCTTGTTCCAATCCGAAATTGTCAGCAAAGTTTCTTTCCAGGGCATACTTGTACAGATCTAGTAGAAAGGCATCACATATAGGCAACACAATGCGTTTCACCATGTCAGCCAGCCTCACTACGCAGAGTGTAATGTACAGACGTTTCACTGCCCCTTCCTGTGAACCACCCCCACAGTACCTGATTGGATAATCCCGAAAGTCCCATGTCTGTTGGCCAGCAAGGTAATAAGTGCAGAATGTGGCACGTGCAGTACCCAAAGTACCGCGAGGGCCGCCCCCCAGTAAAGCATGAGCAGTCCTTCTTCCCTTTCCTCTTCCCCACCCTTTCCTGTGAACCACACCCACAGTACCTGATTGGATAATCCCAAAAATCCCATGTCCATTGACCAGCAAGGTAAGAAGCGCAGATTGTGTCACTTGTGGTGCCGAAAGTACCGCAAGGGCGGCACCCCAGTAAAGCAGGAGCAGTCCTTCTTCCCTTTCCACTACCTTTTCCCCAGCACAACCTCATTGGGTACAGGTAAATGGGCACACACCATTCCATCAATGCCAGCCAAGACGTTACCCTCTAACACAGTCAGTTCTGCACAACACTTCATAGGTACCGTTACAAATTCAGCCTGCTAGTCCAGTAGAAATTTCAGTAAAAAATTGCAAGATTTGTGCATCCACATTCATCCACTTGTGCACCCATCACCAGAAAAAGGTGGTACGGAAACTTTTTTCTGCACTATGTGTATGACTGGGTTATAAGTGCCTCTGCGCATGGTATCTGCCACTGAGCGGCCATAACGTTCTTTAAAAGCATACTGTTTTTCCCCCATCCCCTACGATGAAGTGGTACTTCAGTGATATGTGCTTGCAATGTTCTCATTTAGCCATATCATACAGGGTAATATCGAAACAGGAACTCTCTGCTTTCCTTCCGACAATGCTACAAAATGTTTTCCCCACTAACCCACCTCCTACGTAAATCGTAAAATGCCACCAATAGCAGCATTGAATGTATGATACCAAGAGAAAGCAAGTTTCCAAAAGATCACTGCCTACACAGCTGTACTTCTGGCTACGCTGCACTATTGGAACAGGTTCTTTTTAAATCTTCCCCCTTCTACTCTCTGCCCTATGGAACCCATCCAGAAGAGGAGTGTGCGACTTGGGATGGTATCTCTCCTGCACTGAAATGTCACCAATGGCTCCCAGTGGCTGCGAGGAATAAAGTGAGAAGACTCTACATTATGCAAAAGGCCTTCTGGCCCCTGGGACCTCAATACGTTCAACTATAACTCCCTATATATTTGCATGCGCGAGCTCTTCCCTCATCCGCCTCCAACTCCCTCAGGGTCAGGCACTTCTGCAAAAAAAACAGGTGGTGGTAGTTGTGCTTTTTTCGCCTGCAGCCTCCCTCTGCAACAGCCTCCCTGACTCTCAAGGGGAACCATCACCATTTCCAAAAGCACCTCAAACCTTTCTCTTAGTGTCTGCTGTTTCTGCTCCTCTCCCTGGCTAACTGCCTGACGTAAACTGATTCTGCACTACTTACCTGGCGACTCTGTGATGTTGGGGCCATGTCACTTCCCATGCCAGGCAAACCTTTGGACTGGCTTTCTTTCTAGCAAACCCTGCACTTGAGGACTGTTTTCTGTATGCCTAACTGTGCATCCAACACCTGATGTGTGCACTTATTCATCCACTTGGCACAATAGGCCCTTATTTTTACCTATTGTCATTTGTTCTTTTTCCCATGTACTTTTCCTTCCCCTCCCTCCACCCCTTCCTCCATCCCTCCCTCCACTGATGAACATTGGGAGATGTTAGACACACCTTGGCTAGTAGGGTCGTTGTCTCTGTCTCCCCTCTATTCCCCTCCCTTGCCTCGTTGTGCTTTGGTAGACGTGTGTGTAGGCGCATTACGAATGCCATAGCATACAATTGCACATCACATGATATCATACGCACAATGCATGCACCACAGTAGAATGCCTGCCACTTACTCTGTACACTGCAAAGTTGTTTTTTTGTTTTCGGCAGTACCTCACATCCTACACACTTAAAAAAAAAATATCGAGCACACGCAGCACAGCTTGCATGTTACTAACTGCAAATAAATACATACAGTTCATACAGAAAATGGCTGGATGTGGATGTGGCTCGTGGAAGCGTGAACGTACAGGGTAATCCACAGCATTTTTGTGCTAGGGAGTCAGGGCGCTGGGGAGTTAAGGGGTAAATGTAAAACGGGGTAGGGGTTTGGGTCTGTAGTACTGTCTCAGAAAACAAAAGTTTAAAAGAAAAAGTGTTTGTCCTGTGTTTGTTATGTTCATGCTTGCATACAATTTCTTGTTTTTATCTCTTTCAATGACTTTCTGTTTGCTTCTCCTCCTCACATTTTAAGGACTGAACGTTAACGCTTCTTTTACAGTTCTACAGGATTTTCTGCAATGCTGCGTGCAGAGTGGCAAACAAAACAACATGGCCAATGGAGGTAAACATTCCCTTGGAACCACTGCAAATCTTGCTCTTTAATGCTCTCATAGTCGGTGCAGAACAACCCAGCACTGCAAATAAGATCACACATGCTTCTGTGTATGAACACCTCACAACCTCTGGCTGTTGGCAAATGACACCGGCATGGTTCCATGCACCTCTTGGTAGTATGGAGGAGAAAATCACCTTGGCAGTGGGAACAATCTGCATCACTGCTGTCATCAACTTCTTGAAGTGACAGAGCAAACGTGAGCACAACATGTACCCCAAATGTAGCGCTCCATAATGCACAACCACAACATCCACACTGCCTACAGAGGCCACACATGTACAAAGGAGAACCATGGCACTGAAACCCAACCCATACACTGTGCCTCAAAATGCCTCCACTCCTTCCAACTGAAAGTTAGTATCAAAGCCACTTTCCACTGCATACCTGTGCAGATCTTGCACAAAGGTATCACCCACGGTGAGCACTCTGTGTCTGTCCATCTCTGTCAACCTCACTGCATCGAGGTTTGGGGAAATATATCACCGCAACCTTCCTGTGACCCACACCCTCGACAACTGATTGGGTAATCCCCACAGTTCCATTTGCAAAGGCACCATGCACAAAAGGGCAGATTGTAGCACGTGTGCCTTCCCAGCTACAGCGAGGGCCACACCCCAGTAAAGCACAGGCACTCCTTATTCCATTTCCACTATGCATATGCAACACTCCTGCATAAGGTAGTATGCAATAGTCACTCACGCATGTAGCATTCACATCCAAGACCTCCACATTGAACACTATCATTTCTGCACTGCACTTCAGAAGTACCTTTACACACTCACCGTACAGGTCTTGTGTCATGTAAAAGCACATCCAGGTAACAGCTCTCCAAACCGATGCACGCTTTCAGCGTCCACATTCACCCAGAGCGCCACCCAGCACCACGAACTGCAGGTAGCCATAGATTTTTTCCTCCCAGCACTCCACCAACTCCAATGATAAAATACTTCAAAGTGCAGTACAGTAGTTAGTAATCTGTGCAATGCACACTACTCAAGCACATACACAATGCACTTGAACCCTATGCGCTGGTACACACACACTTTCTCACCAGAGCACTCAGTGGACACACTGCAGAACTGGTCACTCCATAAGCTCCTGCCATGCACTGGCAAATGTACCATGTGCGAACAATGAGCATATCCATGCAATCAACAATGCATGCACAACTCATAAACCACACACGAAACACAACAATCTGAGTAGTTGTAAGCAACCCACATAGCTGTTCGTGTAAGGCTTCCAGCCATGCATCCAAGACGCTAGGCCCTCACCACACGCAGCACTCCCCAGTGCACCCCACATTGTACTCCTCATGTCCTGTGTAATGCATTCCCCATCTGCAATTGTGCCTGCCACCTTTCACCCTGGCCACATCTTTGCATGCATGGCTCCATGACGTTCGGTTGCCTGTGCTGAACGGTATGTGTATGCCTCTGTACATTGTCCATATTGAAACTTTCTGATGCTGCTGACTTCCTTTCATGGGGCAATGTGGTCAAACACTTTCTCAAGCAAGGGTCTTATAAGGGCCTAACCATTGCAAACGCAAATTGTGACATGTGGCTCCCCATTGTGCAACAGGGGCAATGGTGTATACCATATGCTAATGTACGCGTAGCAGTCACTTCTGCTGTTCTACCAAGTGTACAATGTCCTCCGCAACCATTGTGTGCTACTCACCAATTTCAAATGCATCCAGAGTGACAACTGCATCGCTGCATTATGTTGTGATGGCTGTGATGAAGGCTTAGGCTGTTGGGTACATGGTTTATGCCCTACAGCCTTGGGCCATGCAACCAACAGTCTAGGCCTTGGGCACACTCACCACAACATAATAGAGCTATGCAGGTGACCATGTAGGCATGTGCCAGAAATCACAAAGACAACATATGCACCAGCACGTCCCCCCAACCGCCACACCATAAAGCAGAGAGGCAAGGACATGCGTTCCACTTACTGTAATGCAGAAACATATTGCTGTGTTTGGCACCGCTACCCGCTTCCAATCACAAAGCATTATAAGCATGCCAACCAAACAAGACAATCTTCACAAAATTGAGCCTGATCCCTACACTCTAGTATGTGCATAGAGCCAATGGTGCGTAGTGCACTGCAAGCACATATGAAAACCAGTTGCACTGTGACCTCTTCCATATGTACACTATTCCATTGTGGGCACCCAGTGGACACGCTGCACGACTGGTCAGTGCAGCATCTCCACCCATACACCGAGAACTGTAGGTTGTTCTACCAATCACCACGCCCATGCAACCAACATTGTGTGCACTGCAACCGAACCACACACAAAAAGCAACAAAGTGGCACCTACTTGCAACCAGTGGACATACCTTTTCAACTAGTGGGATTAATTTTCTGTGCTAGGGCTGCAGCCATGCATCGCTGGGGCTACGGACTTACCTCACACAGCACACCATAGTACACGCTATGTTTAAATCCTCATGTCTTGTGGAATGCACTCCCCTTCTGCAAATGTGCCTGCCACCATTCATCACAGAAAGACATCACCGCTGCAGCTGCCATTCCATAACGAAGGCTGCCTGCAATGACCACTCAAGATTGTTGCCTGTTGAGATATCCGTGCATTGGCAGAGCATGCACGGAGAGTGCTGGCACACCACTGTCTTCTTCTAATGAGATATATCACATGAAGCACTTCTCACTCCCACACCCTTTACATTCCGTCTTCCCACCTCCAGATGCCATACACTATGTCTTTCTTCCCACCTCCAGATGCCATACACTATGTTTTTCAGCCCCTTTCGCTGCTGCATTGTCCTCTGATACAACATGCCGCCGTCATGGAACACTTTTGACACACATACCGTCACTGCACACTGCGTTCCAATCAACTTTTTGACCACACGGCAAACAGGGAAATGGGAAACCGGACCGGAGCCAGATATGAATAATTTTACTGCGCACACTGCTACGTACAAGAGGCCCACCAATGCACACAATGGGCTTCATTATGAATGTGGCAGTAAGGCAACAATGGTACCGGCGCAGTTGTTACCATACCGCCACATTACGAGTTCTGCTTGCGGGTTGCGCTCTGCATGCCTGGTCAGACCAGGCGTGCAGAGAGGCACCCGCGAGCAGAACTGGATGGTAGCAACGGTACCATTCTGAACGGTACCGCTGCTACCATCCTCCCCATTCCCATAGTGTCCTATGAGGGCTCAATGGGACTGGGGACGTACTGGCTCTGGGTCCCGCGCAAGGGGAATTACCAAGCCCGCCTAGGTCGGAATGGCCCAGTAATTCCCCTTTTTACGGGACCTGGAGCTGGACCCGAGTTTGGGGGTAGCCATGCCGGTAAAAACAGCATGGCTACCTCCAACCTCGTAATGAGGCCCAATGGCTTAGAGCCTTGCCACACAAACCACAACACTACCCTCCGATACACCATGGCAGCGTTTCCCAAAACCTTTGATCCACAGCATGCTTCCCTCCAGCCAATCACCGGTCGTGTCCAATGTTCGCCGACAGCACGGCGTACCGTAGGCCAATGAGACTTCGGTCTGTGGACTGAACAGGGAAATGGTGTCAGGAACTTGGATTGGAGGGTCTGGAAACGCTGGAGGCATTGATTGTCGCACGCGCGTTTCAGTCCTCACCCAAGATGGCGGACGAGTCCTTATATGCTGACTCCTCCCACCGACCGATGCGTTGTATCTGTTTACCAACGCTACGGTTCGTGAGGAAGCTTTGTCCGTGAAATTCTCATTGCCTCTTCCCGTCTTTTCCTTTTCAGCCTTCCTGGTCCGTCTCGTCGGATCGTCTACTTCCTTTCTACCTTTCGTATCCTCCCTTTGCCTGCTCCTTATCCGTTGCAATCCTTGCCACCTCCAGTCTTTCCTGTATAGATTTTTTGGTTTCCTGTGTCCTATTTATTTACTTCCTCCTGTTTCTCTCTAGTTCCTTTCTAAAGTTGTTTGTACACTCTTCCTGGTTTTCTGTCTTCCTGTTTTATACATTGCTAAGACTACCTTTATTACGCCCTTTTCGGCAGCCGGTCCCGGCACCTCAATTTCGTTTATTGAGCGGTCTCCCGCTCCGTAAGCACCTTACTGCTCCTTGTTCGGTACTTATTACTAGCTCTGACTGTTTCTCTCGATTTCCCTGGTCCCTGTCACTATCGGGTTTTTCTTCGACTCCTTTCCATTTTTGTTAACCCTCCTTTTCCAGCTATTCATCAAACTCCTGCCACAATCAAACCTTCCCTTGAATTCTACCAACACCGGCTGCCTTCAGGTCATCAAGGAAGTGATCACAGCCAACTGAACCCATCTGAATTTACAGGGTTTTTTCCGCCTTTGTGCTTTTTCCCTGTTTAGGGCTGGCCCCCTGGGGGTCCCCGCGGTTAGGGTTTCTTCTCTGCCAAGGTGGCCTCCGGAGGGGCCAGACCCTACTTGCACGAAAAGAAGATCAGGACACCCAAGAGAGACACCCCCACGTCACGGAAGGAAAGAAAGAAGACCGAGACCATCCCAATAGAGTATACCTCTGAGGAGCCAGGTGAGGAGGAGGGGGAGGAAGTTCTTAAGCTTGACAAATGGGTCCGCAGACCCAGAAATCACTTATTTTTTGGGACATACATTTCAGTTCTTTGCAACAAAAATACTGGTCCGATTTCAACCAAACACACAAAAGCCTGCTTTCTGACTCAAGCCCCCGCTCCTGCTGCAAATTTGGTGCAAATCTGTTCAGCCGTTCGGGCTGTAGCCATGCGCACATTTTTTGCCCATTCAGTCGACGGAAAGAAAAATTGTTTTGGGACGCCCCCTATAACTTTGCCCCCCCCCTGCGCGAAACCTCACCTAACTTGGTGAACAAATTCAGATTCCTCTAGGGGGAGCGACGTTATAAGCCACCAAAAAAGTGACCTTCCTAACTACATGCCCACTACTACGGTCCGTGTAATATATATATATGTATATATATATATATATAGTTAGCTGATGCATATTGAGAAGTTACTTTATATGCATAGACTTATCTTGATTAACAACTATTTTCTCTTTTGATTAAACATTTGGAACTTCTGTGGAGGCTAACTTTGTTCCCCTGCATGCAACTGTCTTTATGGGTAAGTGGAAGCATCATAATGTCTTTAAACTGGCACCAGAAGTTGTACGGAAAATCATTTTCATGAAGTGATTCATAGATTATAGTTTTCTAATGTGGCAGGACACTGAAGAACATCTTAGACTTTGTGAAAATGTTCTCAATTGTAATGATTAGAATATTAAACTTAATCAGAGTATTTCTACAATTACATTTCTGGCTTCTTAATATGTATATCACAAACAATTAACTTTGTATGAATCTGTGTAGGAGAGTCACAAAATTAATCCCACGATATTGATTGATAATATTCTGTATTGGGAGTTTTTAAGGATTCAAAGAATCTGTTCACAATTGATAGTTTATGGTGCTCAAATATGTACTGCATATGAGTATTTATGAATGGAGTTTACAACATTAAAGATTTGGAAATTTGAATAGTAAAGCTTGACAGATAATAGGCAAGACCTTTTGCAAGCCAGTAGTACTAGAGAAAGAAAGAAGCTTAATCAAGGTGAAGACATGCAACATATTACTGATTACAATGAAAACTTCAGTGATGCTCATGCTCAACAATCATTGGCATCTTCAATAACATAATTAAGGGATTCAAAAATGTGTGTTGACAAAACCCAAAGCTGCATAGGACAGGGCTCTGACTCTTTAGCAGAAATTATGTCCTAGCATGTTAAGCGACAGTGAAGTGATCATAGGTAGTTCTTGGCTCTCTAACAAAGTGAGAGGCTTCTATAAGTGCGACTATTACAATATTTGAAATATAATCTTTTTATTCAAGTGTGATATAGTTAAGAAATGTTAACTGTAGACACAGGAACAAAAATGCAATAAATTGTTATCACATAAGAAGAACACAAAAAGAAGATACTAAGGAAAGAATACTTACAATTTCTCCATTTGGGAGAGAAACATACATTAGTCGCCCATTAAAACAGCGGATGCATTCCTGTTCTTCATTTGATCATTTTAATGTCATTCCATTTATCCACAATGTTAACCCAAAGCTTAACCACAGCGATAATCAATGAATGATAGCTGGTTACCAGGCAGGCAGCTCACCCCATCTCATCAGATAAAATTGCATCATATCGATACATAAAGCTATCAAATATTGCACATCTCAACATGGTTAATTTATCACAATTCATTAATAGTTATCTTATTGTTTCCAATTGATCACCTTGTTTACATCTGCAACAGCTGCAGTATTCCACTGCCAGACCCATACGTGGATCCTGAACGGCAAGACCTGGTAACAGATTTAGCCTTAAAAAGTATGAATATTTTCCTATAATGCGGGGATGGGAATTTCTTGATATAAGGTTGTGCACTGCCCGGGAGGAATGCCCATAGAACCATCTCTTGTATACTTTATTTTTTACTTGCAATTCTTGATGAAATCACGTATCTGGGGCTTGCCCAATACCTTATTTCTTATGGTTGTTTTATCCAGATCCCAATCAATGAATATTCAATGTCTGTTAGAAAATCAAACCAAGGCCTTAAATTAATTTAACACTTTAGATTGTTTCTTACCAATGGTTGTATACATTAAACTAAATATCCGATTATCTTGTCTTTCATGAATTTTTACATCCATCATGCATTTATTTTTAAATATGCAATAAACATGATGAACTGCGAATGACAGTTTAAAGCATCACAAATATTATGCTTCATAAACTATACATTTAAGTGTATTGTGTATAGCATAATATGAAGATGTAGCAAATACTATACGCTAAGCACAATATAGAAATTATAAAACAGAAATGCAGAGCATATGTTGGCAATCCATACAAGAGGTCAGAGATATCCCAGAGCAACACACTAGGGATTAGAACGTACATGTTGCAGTTTGGATGAGGTGACTCTTTTTGATAAATAAAACTAAAGCAATCCCACTGGGATTCAACTCAGATAAATGACTTTTTTGAGAATATAAATTGAAACTGAAGTTGGTCAAAGAAAAACAGTTCAGTGAGGATTGTTTTCTTTTCATTTATACTCATTTTGACCTATTGCCCTTTCTAAATACATTCTCTTCCCTATTTTGGTCATGAAAAATCTGTATGTTTAATTGTTTGTTACAGTATGGGCACTACATGGGTGATCATTTAGAAATGCTTAACCAATGAATAAGTCTATTTTCTATGTTCATATGCTTCAAGCGAGTATTATATTACTTTTCTATGTTCATTGAACAATTCATGTTTTGCGTGTATTGTGGTTTTTTGGGTTTATTGTTATTTTTTGTGAATTTAAAAAATATGTAATAGTGTCTAATTTATCTATGTAGACAAACTTTAATAGTTTTAATGAATTAAGCATGTAGACAATAAGTAAATGGGCAGTTGTCATGGCGTCTAAAAAGACTAGTGGACTGTTTTCTTTGATTAAGTGGTCAGGCTCACTTTATTCATTCTTTGTCACCTTCAGTGTATATTTCTTGGCCCCTCTTCCATGATTATTAGAGCATGGATGCTTGTGAGACAGGCGATATAACAGCTGTGAGAAACATGGTAACAAATATTGAAATTAGATTATATTAATTGGACTTATTTAGCATTGTTATTCTTCAGCTGGTTGATCAGTTGACCCATTGGGATGCATGGATAGTGGCTTACGTTGATTATTTGTTGTTTTGTTTTCATTTCCAGTTTCTAGCCCAGTGCATGTTGCATACTTAGTAAATTGTTCATGGAACGTAAATGAAAAGTAGTAATTCTTGTATTCAAGAAAAAGACATGGGAAGCACAACAGGAACTGGGGAAACACTTGTTGTTTTCTGTGTGGTCTTTTGAATAGTGTCATGATCCCCAAAACATATATCATTGTTACACAAATGTATATATTCAAATCAAACTTGGAAATTAATCAAGTCTTAAATTTACATGAATATAAAAGTTTGGCGCGCACCAGGAGGAAGCACCGGTGAAGCACCGCTTGTGCCGCACCCCCTGCTCGTTGGAAATCATTGGACTGGCTAACTCTCTCTCTTGCTGCTGCTACTTTAATTGTGAAGCCACGCCCCCTTGCTGTGACGCTACAAAACAAGGCAGCCGCGCGCACCAGGAGGAAGCACCGGTGAAGCACCGCTTGTGCCGGACCCCCTGCTTGTTGGAAATCATTGGACTTGCTGACTCTCTCTCTTACTGCTGGTATTTGGATATATGGACATTTAAGCTCTTGCTTAACTTTTGGACATAATACTAAGTATATAGTACTCATTCCATACTCATATATACTTCATATTCACTTCTTTCAGCTACTTTAATTGTGAAGCCACGCCCCCTTGCTGTGACTACAAAACAAGGCAGCCACGTGCACCAGCGCGCACGCACCAGGAGGAAGCACCGGTGAAGCACTGCTTTGCCGCTTCATTGCGGCGTTGTGCGGTGTCGCGCGGTGCGCCTCCAGTGATCGTCCCGAGCGGGCTTGGGCTGTCCTCAACGGGAATTCTCTAGTGTTAAGTGAGTTTCCCCTTTTTGTTTTCCAATGAAACCTCCGTACTACACATTACGCACGGGAATGCCTTCACAACCCACAGATCCCTAGTCCTGTGTAATGATAGAAAAGAAACGTACAACGTCCTACAAAAGCTTTTTTGAATCTAAAAATTACTCGACCCCGAAGGGTGGTCAGGTTGCAGGTTTTAATGGTGCTCCTCAAGCCATAGAGGGGCTGGGCACCACTGATATTCGTGTTTTTTTTCCTGTAAACATTGAAAGAGTGATTGATACCCCGCCCCCAACTGCAGGTACTGTGAAACTCGGGCCAGCCAGCGCACTTTGGGGAAGAGGGGAAGGAGCCAATAAATCAAAAACAAGGCTCCATCTGCTCCCTTACAGATAGCATGGTGGTATGAGGGGCTTCGGCTATCATGGCGGATTCTGCAGCTAGTAGGAGCTGTAGGATAACACCTGCGGATGTAGCAGTGATTGATTTAGATTCAATGCATACTGATTACTCGGCACAAACCATCTCAGAAAAATTATCCTTTTTGCCTAATATGTTTCCGGATGTCAGTCCGCCAAGATCTAATAAATCTTTGTCTTTTTTCAATCCGACTCTGAGGCATATTACGCAGAGAGAAGATGGGTCGCCTGCGCTAGGGATATTAGAATGGTGCACTTGGCCTTTGATGCAATGAATACCACCATGAACACTTTAGTGAAGCTATTTGAATCACTTAATGATAAAATCTCGGCTCAGAGCCTGCAAATAGCTAATATCATTGCTTGGCAAGCAAAACCCAGAGCTGTGGAGAACAAGGAGAGTGTGGGTCTCCAGACAATAGCAGTGTCTCCAAGTAGAGGAAATCTCATGGATAGAGCTTCCTCCCCTATAGCTGGGATTCCTTTTAGGCATCCTGACTGGTCATGTCCCTTGATTGAAGAGGTCCCCGCAGTTCCATTCTTCCCGAATGTTATTCTTGATCCTCTGGCCTCGGGCAATGATGAGGGTGTAATTCCTCCACATTCACCTAAGTTAATGGAAAGACAAATTTATACCATTTTTGCTAAACCTACCAAAGCACCCCCTTCTCAGAATAATAAACTGAATTTGGGGGGTGAATAATGGACCCAGCATCATAACTACTGCTGTAAAGCAAAAAACTAAGAATCTAAAAGGTAAGAAAAATATGTCCTCTGGGGCGACTAAACAGATCATTAAGGCCCTAACAACCCCAACTAAAAGCTCCTCTGCAGCCTTGGCTGCTAATGAGAAGAAAAAATATGTGGAGTAAAATCAGCTAAAAAAGATGAAGCTGGGGCTATTAAAAAATTCTGTTACGAAGCAATATGCTCCCTTGGATAATCTTATCGAGGCCATGAACGATCATTGCAAACCCTCCTCTGAAAATCCACCGTTGAAAATGGGACTCTGGCACCTCCGCTGGCTCCTAAGGTCATATCCTTGCCTTTGGAAGAAAAAAAAAGGCGAGAGGAAATTAGAAAAGAGGTGGATGCGTACATGGTGAGATTTGTCCAGTTTCCCTTGATAGGTGCTCCCAACATAACATCTAAAGTGGTGTAGTTTAGTGATAAAGGGTCAATCTGGGGAGCCCCACAATTGATTGAGAAATGCCCGAATGTGGTGAAATGCTTGCCTAAATCAGCGTTGAAACAAAGCCCTCTTGTAGTCATGGCAAATGAGGATCGCCGCGATTGCCTTCCATCTGTGGTCCCTGGATCTGTTGCATCAGTTCCAGTGAGCACAGACCCTTTTGAGGGGAGGGGGGATGAGATTGCTAAATTACTAAAGGCCTTGCTCCCAACACAACAAGTGAAAATTACAGCCCCAGTTGAAACAACTCAACATTGCCATAAGCAACTTTCTAAAAAACCAGTGGCGAATGGTAAACAAGATGCTCATGCAAACACAGTTATTTTGGGTTGTAGGCCCGCTCCTCATCCGCAATATTTGTTAAATAGGCATAGTGTGCTCGACATTTTTTCTGATGTCAAACAACTCGAGGACATAGAATCAGCGGATATCGAGCAAATTGAATTCATGAATGACAAAGTTTTAACTACGATTTGCCTGAAATTACGCTCAAGGTTGGTGCGTAATATAATCTTGGCTGCTAAGGATGAACTATTTGATTTGGGCTTTGTTTTACTGTTGGGTCATGCCCCGGGTGACGAGTTATTGGAATGTAACATCCCTAAAATAACTCCAAGTAATGCTACTGCCGGTGTTCAAGCAATGTCAGTGAAATGTGTTTGCAATTGTGGGTCAAATAGTTAGCCAACGCATCAGTGTGGGCAGGATTTATTAAAACTTGCCTCGTGGAACATCTGTGGGCATTCCCACTTATTTAATAACCAAAATTCTATCTTAAATAATTTTGACACTATAATGTTACAAGAAACGTGGCTAACCAAATCTCCAATCTGGAATGATCACATTCTGCATTGTACACCCGCGTTACAAGGTGTTAAAGGGCGCCCCATGGCGGGACTAATTACGTGTATCAAAACTAGTGTTGGTCATAATTTGATCTCTACTTTCTCACCGAATCCATTCATGCAATTGACGATGTTATCTGTCCGTACAACACAATATGCGTTTGTTAATATTTATTGGAATTGGCAGGCGATTGATGATATGAAATACTTAAATGACCTTGAGAACCTGTTAGATCAAGTTGTGTTGTCACCTGACATTGTGCATACAGTGGTTGCAGGGGACCTTAACTTGCATCTCTTCTCATCGGGTAGAGTCTGTGAAAATGTGAGGCAAACACAGTGGAAACACATAATGACCTCGCGCGGCTTAGTTATGCTCAATGGATCTCGCATAGATGTTAACCAGTCAAAGGTCACTTGGCAACGAGGTCAGGCGAGCGCCACTATTGACTACATATATGTTGACCCAAAGCTGATGTCGGAAATGGAAAGCTTTCACACAGTCCCCTCAGTGGATAGTGACCATCGTTTACTATCTTGTTCCTGGAAAGTTCCCTGGAGTGTGGCTCCTAGCGTTCAACCTAAGTTTCCTGGAACCATAAAGGCAAATGTGCAGGGCAATCGGATAAGGTGGTCTGAAGATATCCTAATGCAATTTTCAAACTTGCTTACAGTGGCTTATGCAAATCCATGACTATCGGGTGAGATGGGGAATGTGTGCTACTATGATCTCATGCAGAGATACTCAGTGAGTAATAGGAACATCAAAAAACCTTTTAATATACAAAGGCACGCTTATGATGCCCAAGTTGAAATGAAAAAAACTGAGTACCGTGCATCGAGACGTAGAGCAGCCTTGCTTCCAGATGAGCTTAAATTAGCCGCTTTGAGAAAAGCGAAGACAGATTACAAAAATTGGCTGCGCTTACATCGCGCTACTCCATGGCAGAAAGATGGTGAACACATGTTGAAATCATTGACCAATCACAATACCGCACAAATGTGGGCTACGCTCAATGAAATGGTCTCTACTCCTCAGATGATAACACAGATACACAATGTTTCAGAGCACGCTTGGGTTGATTATTTTACTAACATGTATGCCTTGCCTGTGACAGTAAGCCCAGTTCAGGCAGAGGAGTGTTTGCCTCTGTTTCATCTTGATATCTCAAGGGCTGATATTCTTTACTACATTTCTTCAATAAGCCAATCTCGAGCCCCTGGCCCAGATGGGCTTTCGAATAAAATCTTTAAACATAACCCTGATTTGTGGACCGAGATTTTGTTTCAAATCTTTCAGCACATCAATTTAACTCAAATGATTCCAAAATCATGGACCCACTCCATCATTATCCCACTGTTTAAGAAGGGTGACTGCTCCAAACCACAAAACTATCGTCCTATAGCCCTGCTGGATGCGCCTGGTAAATTATACAGTCGCAATATTTTGCAAATTTTGATTTGTCTCAGGGCTGGGCACTTCACCTAACATGCTCCTTCTTAGTTTGATCAAGAGTAAGTACGCTGGTCGTAAACAAATCCTATATGTGGCATTTGTTGACTTCAGTAATGCCTTTGTTTCAGTCAATCGACTATTACTCTTTAAGAAATTTGAACAGTACTGCTGTCCTGCCTCAATACTTACCCTGATCAAATTACTGCATTCTAACACCTCAATGCAAGTTAGACTGGCTTTGGATGGTTCATTATCTGCCCATATTCCAACAAATTGCGGGCTTAAGCAGGGGTGTATCTTGGCGTCAACATTATTTAACTTGTTTCTGCTAGACATAGGGTTGCAATTTGAAAACACCATGTCGGATGCTCCAAAATTGGGCTCTCAGAAAATCATTTGGTTATAATACGCCGATGATCTTGTTCTCTTGTCATGCTCTCCGCGTGGTTTGCAAAACTTGTTGGACAAACTTCAAGAGTATGTCTCCGAGAACCAGTTGACCATCAATCTAGCTAAAACTCAAATTGTCACTTGTCTAACCTCTCTTAATAAAAAGTCTGCTAGGTATAATTGGTCCCTATTAAATCAGGAGGTGGTGCAAGTTTCCCATTACAAATACTTGGGGCTGCCCTTTTCGGAACTGCAAAACGACCTTATATGTACAGCAACTTTGGACGCAAAAATGCGTTCCTTATCTTCTCAAGCTACAATTTTGCTGGCCAGATATGGAAAATTTACGGTAACTCATATAATGAGTTTTTATCAACAAAAAGTGGTGCCTATTATTTCCTATGGAGCGGAAACAGGACTCCCAAAGATAAGATCGTATTGGGACCACTATGAAGCATCCTTTTGGAAAAATGTACTAAGGCTCCCCCAATGTACACCTTTACCATTACTTCGGCACAAACTGGGCAACATTTCCTTGTACATTCAAGTAGTATGGAAATTTTGTTCTCTATATAGAAAATGTATATTGGGTGCCTCTTCTTTGAACATATTGGGTATTCTCGCAAATCATCTGCTTTCACCATGTCTTGCTTTCTCCAAAAAATGTACTGAGTACGTGCTGGAGGCGCTAATTGAGGCGGACATCTCACTTGAACTACTAATCTTGAATCCAACTAAAGCAAAACTTAAATTGTTTCATGTAGATTGGATTCATACTCGTAACCAATGTATGGCCTATGTGGACGGTGGTATCACGCTGCTAAAGCATAAAACAATGCGTTGTATGGAACCTTACTTAGTGAAATCTCCCTCTGGTAACGTGAGATCTCAAATGCTGCGCATTCGACTAAACTTATGCGCCACTAGGCAGATTCTAGGAAGGAGACGTCTTATCCCTAAGGAAGAGACATATTGTCGATATTGCAAGGATCCTGCCCAAAGCGAATCTCTGTCTCACTTGATAATTGATTGTCCCGTCCTGAGTATGCTTCGGCATAAATTGTTTGATAAATGCTGCCACTCCTTTTTACCTCGGACTAGGGAGGAAATTTGGGCTCATCTTTTGTCTAGTTCCAAAAGCTCGATACAGATAACACTGGTCCAATTTGTTAATGTGGTAATTCCAGAGTAATTAATGTAATACTTATTGCAGAGGCTCTGGGAGCTGACACTGAATGGGACTTTGAGTATGGAGGAAGAGAGAGGCAACCATTCCTTTATAGATTCATGAAGGTTTTATGTTTGTAGTTTATTGTACTCCTTTTCCCCTTTTTTCATTCTGTGTGTCTTCTTAATTTGATGCCCATGTTCTCAGAATTCTGTAATAATGTTCAAGACTGTATATGATTGTTTTATGTATTGATGAAATCTTTTATTATTTTTTTTTCTTGGTTTTATTGGCATTTGTATGATAATATGTTGGAATTTTGAAAGGTTGATCATTCAGCCAACCAAAATAAAAAAAATAAAAATAAAAGAAAAGTTCCGAATTTGGAGTGAGAAATGTGTGGACTATAATTAGTTGTGTAACAAGATGAAGTAAGTTATTAATACATATGTAAAATCTCATTAAATCAGTATAATTGTACAGCATACACTCTCTGTTTTTGCTGTTTTATTTCTGGGCTCAGGAGCAGTCAGAGTCAGTGTGTGCACAGGGTCAGAGTATACATTTTAGATTTCGTTTTTAAATCTGAATGTGAATGGTCATTGTTGATTTCTGCTTGTTTTCTACTTCCAAAACATTTCAGGTTTTATTTACTCTGACCCTTTGTTGGGTATTGCCCTCATTTCCCCACATATTAACATTGTTGGGCAGGTGTGGCCATAAAACAACTATGTATTCAAAGCATTTGAACGATATTGACACATCTCCATAGGAACTCACATCATTTACCAGATGTTGATTTTGTTTACTTAATTTGGTGATTTTGAAGGTGTCTAAGGCAAGCTAGATGAATATGTGAACAAATGTCTAGGTATTTGCAGCTTTTCCACATATTTGGCCTCATCACGAGTCTGGCGGTAACCCTTAAATGTGGCAGTAGCGCTATTACCACTGCATTTAAGTGTCCTTCACATCATGGGCTTGTCGGATTTGCCCCAGCTCTGAGCTGGGGGGAAATCTGCGGCAAATTTGCCAATTTTCAGCGCTATTACCGCCGGCGGGAAATCCGCCAGCGGTAATAGCGTGAAAATTCCCCATTGGGCCCAATGGGGAATGAGGAATTCCCGAATGGGCCCAATAGGGAATCGGAACCAACAGTTCTGCCAAACCCGTGATCCGGTGCTAACAGCACCGGGGCTACCGCCCAACTCGTGATGAGGCCCACTGTCTTTATGCTCTATGAGACAGGCATGGTATCAAGAGATGACACAGACATATAGATAGATTTGGAAAACCTTTATTTTTGGTGGTCAGGATGGAAAGATACCTATCTTGCCCTAACTCTAGGGTGGGAATGCTGCCGAATGAAAATAAAACTAAGGGATGTCTAAGTCTGTTAGTCAAAAGTAAACTACTGTCTGTGTCAAAACCTATGCTTGCCCTCACTTCTACAAAGTAATAGAGTGTGTGGGATTTGGCCAAAAAACAGTGTTCAAAGAAAATGTCAATCTGAATATGGAGTACTTCCACAGCTCCCTTGCCCAAGTTCAAGACACTCAGGGTAAGAAAGTTCCACAAGTTCTTAGGATTCACTTGGAAAAATGTACAGTGTCTTTCCTTATATGGCTTCACTTTTTCAAAGGGTCTCCCACACTCTCCTTGTCTTGAACTTAGACCTTCCTGGTGTCAAACTCACCTGTGTCTCTGCAGGAGCGATGGATGAGCCTCCCTTAACCCCGAGTCTTCACTACCCCTGTTTCACCAAGAGGAATACCTGTCAAATACAAGGTGTACACTCAGACCTGAATACACCCGATTCCCCTGGGCCCTTCCCTTCTCTTTACTGTGTGCTGTGATGTCCCCTTATGGGCTTGTCTTGATCTTTAGTAGGGTGTGCACTCCATCCTGCATTCGCAGGGTTACTCATGTGATTGGTGCCAATGTCTGTAGATGCCAAACGCTGTTTTATGCCTTCACAGCGAGACCGAGAGTTCATGGCGCCAGTTTCTCCACTGGCTAGAAAGTCCTTCCCACAAGTGAACGTTGCACGGAGAATGTTGAGTGTCCAAAATTGTCTGTATTGTCTTTATTTGCCGGTATTTCTGTGGGTGAGTAGCGCTACGTATAGAAGCTAGCTGTTGGTAGGTTTGCTCAGCGCCTTCAATTCGAGCGCGCCTGGTAATGTCTCTACCTTTCCCTTGCAGGAGAAATGATGTGGTATTAGCGCCTCGAGTACGGGTTTATCGCTACTGGTGACTTGGTGGTTAGGTAAGTTTGTACAGAGGCTTTTGGTAAGTATGCACCGCGTAGAGTGAGAGAGCGCAGTGAAATAAGTGTCCGCGTTATTGGAGCAAGCGCAATAATGTCTCTTCTTTCTTACAGGGGTTTGTACGCTCATGCAACTAACCTGGATTCCAGCGCCGCGGGAAGATTCGATGAGTATGCGCAGCATTACTGATGTGCGCGGGTTAACGCTGCTCTTCTTTGTTCTTACAGGTGCCGGTGTAGAAGTCCCCCCTTGACTGGAGATAGCTGCGGCATGGAGTAAGAACCAGGTAAACTGAAGCTGAATGATCCAGAGCGGGTAAGCAGAAGTAGGATGATCTGGAGCTGGTAAGCAGAAGCAGGATGATCCGGAGCAGGTAAGCAGAAGCAGGATGATCCGGAGCAGGTAAGCAGAAACAGGTTGATCCGGAGCGGTGTTAGGGAGAATTCTCTGTTTAGGCTGAATTTCCTAACCTAGTGAGTCCCCCAGCAGCTTTGCTGGATTTTTGGGGTTTATTTTTTTCTCCTGCCAAGAGTGAGACTCTTTTACCCTCACTCTTGGGCATGATTTGAGTGTGTTTCTTTGAATCTAGATGTGTTTAATGGGCTATTGGGTCTTTTACTCCATAGGGCTTAATGTGTTTTTGTGATGTGTGTTACCCAGCACCCTCAGTGCAGTGCCACAGGGGTGTCATAGTGACCCCCCAGTATAGACTCCATACCCTGGGACTGACTACTGTCTCCCAGGGCATGTAAAGTCACCATTGACTTTACTAGTCTTTAATTCTGAACAGAACCAGTACAAACCATCATATTGTGGACGTGCTGGCTGGGGCAATTCAATTGCCCGGGGTCTGTTAGTCGAGGGGGCACGTCTCCGTCACCCCTGATCGGGTTTTGGCTGGTGGCAGTGGATACTACTTTTTATATTCAACCGCAAATATTTTCCTATGGGATTTCCCATTGTTTTAGGCTACTATCTTTATTTAATTATTTACGGTAGCCTTGAACATACTGCCGGTTTATTTAATTAATATTAATTCTCCGGTTGCTATTTTTTGCCAAAACTTGATTCTAAAATGGCGTTTGTGTTCTCCTCTGTGACTCCAACCCAAGTCGAGCCCTTTGTTCCACTTTTTGGCAGGCTTCTCCACAGAAGCCCTCCAAAGTGGTGCCACTCTGTCTGGGGAACTTAGGAGGGGTGGAGGGAAATTTAGGAACCCTGGACTGAGTTGCCTAGGCAACTCAAGTCGCACTCCATCATGATTGGCCCAAGTGGTGAGCCGACCGGCTCACCACTTAGCATGTTTGAGTGACAGCTAGGCTGAGTGAATGGGGGTTTGCTGCATAAAAGCAGGGCTTTGGGGACTGGAACTTCAGAAGTCGCCACAGGACCTAAGAATCCGACAAGGGAGAAGCTGAGCCGACCTGCCACGACACCATGACCGGTGGAGCCCTGCTGGACCGTCTCACCACTTTTTCCCAACGACAGGGGAGATCTCCCGCCGGAGAGTCTTCTTCCTTTAACTGGTGGGGATAACCAGTTTCACCGTCTTTTCGCTTTCCCGACGTATCTCGTGGCCGCCTTGCCCTTGCCAAGCACCCCGGCAACTGGGATACCACGTTTTACCACGACCGCGAAACCAAGGTACCACCTTTAACCGTAAAACTCCTGGGCTGCTTTCTGCCCTGGTAGTGCAACGACCCTCATCTTTCCTCCAAGTCGAGATCTTCTCTTCCCCTGGACGACAACGCAACTTGCACCCACTACCAGGAACAACTGCCACCGCTGGAGGATCCTTCCCATTTAAGGTACCGTGTCCCGCCTGGCTTCCCTTGCTACTGACTGTACGGGGTAGATTTTGCCCCCGGCTTTCGAACCTGGGTTAGCCTGGGACACCTTGGCTAAACTTTTGTAAGCCTCTCTAAACGCTTTTCTGAACCCTCTGCAAGACTTTCTAAGCCTAGTGTAACTGTGTGATCTTGGGCGCATTTGTGCTCTGCTCTCTCTAAGAGTGGGCCCAGTCTTTGGACTTTGGCTCACCAGTGACTTTTTGCTCTCTGCCTTGCTAACAGTGTTCTGGAATCGTAGAGTGGTGTACCTCTTCTTATTCTGTCTTTTTCCCCTCCCTTTTTCACAAACTAATTAGAGTGCAATCTAGTTAAGCGCTCACCTCTGTATGAAAATAAGCGGTGTTTTACTGTGATTTTCTAATAGGGAAAAAGGGGTGTATATATCATAATAGTAACTGTGTTTAGAATATTTTACAATAAGAGTGCTGGAGTGTTTCAACTGTGTGTTTTTAAATAAATAATTATATACTTTGATACCAAAGCTCTGGTCAGTGTTTGCTTGTATTATTGTATCTGAGTGCCTATTGAGTATACTTTGCATACTGCCTAACTCTTCTTGAGGGAAGTCTGACTGCTCAGCCACAGCTACCAGGTAAATCTGGGTGGTACAGACTGCTACCAAGTGGGTTTACTGCCAACACCTGTAGTCTTAAATCTTTTGCAGTGGTCCCTAAGGGAACTGCACAGGTTTCTGCCTAACACTGGTGTACAGCGGTGGGATTTGTATTGAGTATACACTTTAGAGTGCTTGAGGATACCTTAGTACAACTAACCACAAAGCTTAGCACTGAAAAAGTAATCTTTCTAACATGTCAACTATGGAAACTTATAGTCAAGAGTACCTTGCTACAAAGACTGCTGATTGTTTAAGAGTACTATGTAAGCATAAGAACCTCCTGACTAAAGGCAAGAAAATGGAATTAATAGAAAGGTTGTTAGCTAACCAAAGTCTGGATGATGGTTCTGAAGAACCTACCATGACAGAAAATGTAGATAACAGTATAGAAATTGATATTGATCACAATGTTGATACTCTTGAGGAAGAGTCAGAAGAGGAGGGTGAGGCTGCTGTGACTGTCCCCCCTAGGCCTCTGTCTGCTCTACCTGCTGTACCTACTGGGCCTTTGCCAAGTCCCACACTTAGTCCTCAATATCTCGAATTAGAGAAAATGAAACTTGAACTATAGTTCAAGAGACTGAATACTCTGGCTGAACAGAGACATCAGGAAATGAATCAAGAACTAAGGCTAAGGGGAAATGAAGCTCAAGCATGAGCTAGAAATGAAGAAATTATCTGTCGAAAATGCTTCTCTCTCTGGCTCCTCTAGAAGTTCCAGTCTTAAAAGACCCCGGATGCCTAAAGAATTGGTTGGTATGTATGAGCCTAAGTTGGATGTGTTGGATTGCTTGTCTCTGTTTGAATATAATCATGGGCTCCAGAACATCACAGAAAATGACTTACTCACCTGGTTGTTCTCTAGGCTTCCCCCTGTTGCAACTGATGTGGTAATGGAGTTGGGGGAGGAGGATAGGAAAGAGTATGAATGTATGAAACTAGCTCTGATAGCTAGATTTGGGAAGACCCCTTCCCAGTATTTTAAGAGGTTTAGGACCCTCAAAAAGAATGATGGTACCCCTTGGGCTACCTGGGTGAGTGAATGTTTGAACAACTTAGAGGGATGGATTAAGGCTTACAAGGTGAACACTTATGAAGGTATGAAAAATCTTTTTATGTTGGAGTCAATTTATGATGCCTGCTCTCCTGAGCTCAGACAGCACTTGGCTGATTCAAAGGAATTAGATTCCAGAAAGCTAGCTAAGGCTGCTGACTTGTGGGTTGCCAACAGCGCCACTCACAAGGATTCAGGGGTCACTCAGAAAAAGGATGAGGGAAAGCAGCCACCTAAAGTGAATTCAGAGAATTCTAATACCTCCCATACCAAAGAGGGCCACAAACAACAAAATAACCAGGGTAAGCCCCAGGGTAAACCGAATCAGGCTAGTGTACCTTCTGGTCAACAACAAGAAGGAGGTCAGAACAAGCCACCCTTTCAGAGAGCCTTTGCACAATGCTATATCTGTAAGGCTACTGACCATATCACAGGGGATCCCAGATGCAAGGGTAAACCTGCAGGGATCAGCACAGTCTCCTTAGCCTTCACCCCTGAGGATGAAGTACAGATGGCTAGTGCCCACTTTGAACTCTTTGCTGAAGAACCCTTGGGTCTTCAAGCAACTGTAAACTTAGAGCCTATGGGTCTGGTTAGTCCCCAGAATAGGGTTGTGTATAACTCCCTACCTGTTAACTCTAAGGTGTATTATGTGGACAGTGTTCTTGTCAACGGCCAGGATACTCCTGCCAGGAGAGACACTGGGGCCAGCAGAACAGTAGTGGATGAAAGCTTCTTTCAACCTGAGGATGTGGCAAGAGCACCCAAAGGTCCCACTAAGATGTCTGGAGGCCCTGTCCAGATGGTTCCTATTCTACCAGCCCTCATTCAGTGTAACAACATGACACTGAGGATCCCTGTCAGTGTTCAGACTGAGGTGCCTGGGAAAGTCCTGTTGGGGAATGACCTGAGAACTCTAGGAGTAGTGTCACATACCCCCAGGAACCAGAACCTAACCAAATTGGCTAGAGAGGCCACCTTAAGGGACCACTCTAAGCCTGTGGGAACCTCTACTGAGACCCCCACTACAAGCCCTGGTGTTAGTAAGTTGACCTCTAACCCAGGCACATTTCAGGCTAGTACATTAGGCAAATGGGAGCCCCAACCAAGCTCCATCATTGTTCCCCCAGTTTTAGAGTCTGTGACTCCCCCTGCTTCTGAGGAAGAGGTGGATAGACTGACTGGGCCCTTACCTAGGCCTGAGAGAACTGGTAATTCTCAATGCTGGTGGAAAACCAGGAAAGAAAAGTCTAAGGCCAAAAACCTTCAGACTGTTGGACCTTCTACTGAAGACCCCAACTAAAATCCTAGTATTAGGGGGAAAACTCCTAAAGTAGGTAAGGTTAGATCTAAGAGGAAGGGGAAGCAGGTACATTGCCTAACCCCAACCCCTCCAACCAAGAGGCCTAAGACCCAACCTGCTCCCCCAAGAGAGGTGGTGAGGAACCTTGGAGGCCCCTCTAGATCTAAGGGAATCCTTTATAAGGACCCCTAGAAAAAGCCTAACACAGGTTCAGAAGTTGTAACAACTTCTGAGGGACTGCCAACCAGGTCCCCTATAACTTTAAAAAGACTGATGTTCCTCAAAGGGTTTGTAGGTCATATAGCTTACAAAGGAAAACCTTTGAATGGGCCATAGAACATAGGTCAAGGTGTCACCATCAAATTGCTGATGGACTCTCTAGGATGTATGTCATCGACTAGAGGTATGAGGTTCATCCAGGAGTGGATTAAATCCTCCTGTCCCTTAGTCTGGGGGGGGGGGCGCGAGTGTTAGGGAGAATTCTCTGTTTAGGCTGAATTTCCTAACCTAGTGAGTCCCCCAGCAGCTTTGCTGGATTTTTGGGGTTTATTTTTTTCTCCTGCCAAGAGTGAGACTCTTTTACCCTCACTCTTGGGCATGATTTGAGTGTGTTTCTTTGAATCTAGATGTGTTTAATGGGCTATGGGGTCTTTTACTACATAGGGCTGCATGTGTTTTTGTGATGTGTGTTACCCAGCACCCTCAGTGCAGTGACACAGGGGTGTTATAGTGACCCCCCAGTATAGACTCCATACCCTGGAACTGACTACTGTCTCCCAGGGCATGTAAGTCACCATTGACTTTACTAGTCTTAAATTCTGAACAGAACCAGTACAAACCATCATATTGTGGACGTACTGGCTGGGGCAATTCAATTGCCCGGGGGTCTGTTAGTCGTGGGGGCACTTCTCCGTCCCCCCTGATCGAGTTTTGGCTGGTGGCAGTGGATACTACATTTTATATTCAACCGCGAATATTTTCCTATGGGATTTCCCATTGTTTTAGGCTACTATCTTTATTTAATTATTTACGGTAGCCTCGAACATACCGCCGGTTTATTTAATTAATATTAATTCTCCGGTTGGTATTTTTTGCCAAAACTTGATTCTAAAATGGCGTTTGTGTTCTCCTCTGTGACTCCAACCCAAGTCGAGCCCTTTGTTCCACTTTTTGGCGGGTTTCTCCACAGAAGCCCTCCAAAGTGGTGCCACTCTGTCTGAGGAACTTAGCAGGGGTGGAGGGAAATTTAGGAACCCTGGACTGAGTTGCCTAGGCAACTCAAGTCGCACTCCATCCTGATTGGCCCAAGTGGTGAGCCGACCGGCTCACCACTTAGCATGTTTGAGTGACAGCTAGGCTGAGTGAATGGGGGTTTGCTGCATAAAAGCAGGGCTTTGGGGACTAGAACTTCAGAAGTCGCCACAGGACCTAAGAATCCGACGAGGGAGAAGCTGAGCCAACCTGCCACGACACCACGACCGGTGGAGCCCTGCTGGACCGTCTCACCACTTTTTCCCAACGGCAGGGGAGATCTCCCGCCGGAGAGTCTTCTTCCTTTAACTGGTGGGGATTACCAGTTTCACCGTCTTTTCGCTTTCCCGACGTATCTCGTGGCCGCCTTGCCCGTGCCAAGCACACCGGCAACCGGGATACCACGTTTTACCACGACCGTGAAACCAAGGTACCACCTTTAACCGGAAAACTCTGCGGCTGGTTTCTGCCCTGGTAGTGCAACGACCTTCATCTTTCCTCCAAGTCGAGATCTTCTCTTCCCCTGGACGACGACGCAACTTGCACCCACTACCAGGAACAACTGCCACCGCTGGAGGATCCTTCCCACTTAAGGTACCGTGTCCCGCCTGGCTTCCCTTGCTACCGACTGTACGGGGTAAATTTAGCCCCCGGTTTTCGAACCTGGGTTAGCCTGGGACACCTTGGCTAAACTTTTCAAAGCCTCTCTAAACGCTTTTCTGAACCCTCTGCAAGACTTTCTAAGCCTAGTGTAACTGTGTGATCTTGGGCGCATTTGTGCTCTGCTCTCTCTAAGAGTGGGCCCAGCCTTTGGACTTTGGCTCACCAGTGACTTTTTGCTCTCTGCCTTGCTAACAGTGTTCTGGAATCGTAGAGTGGTGTACCTCTTCTTATTCTGTCTTTTTCCCTCCCTTTTTCACAAACTTATTAGAGTGCAATCTAGTTAAGCGCTCACCTCTGTATGAAAATAAGTGGTGTTTTACTGTGATTTTCTAATGGGGAAAAAGGGGTGTATATATCATAATAGTAACTGTGCCTAGAATATTTTACAATAAGAGTGCTGGAGTGTTTCAACTGTGTGTTTTTAAATAAATAATTATATACTTTGATACCAAAGCTCTGGTCAGTGTTTGCTTGTATTATTGTATCTGAGTGCCTATTGAGTATACTTTGCATACTGCCTAACTCTTCTTGAGGGAAGTCTGACTGCTCAGCCACAGCTACCAGGTAAATCTGGGTGGTACAGGCTGCTACCAAGTGGGTTTACTGCCAACACCTGTAGTCTTAAATCTTTTTCAGTGGTCCCTAAGGGAACTGCACAGGTTTCTGCCTAACAAGCGGGTAAGCAGAAGCAGGATGATCCGGAGCAGGTAAGCAGATGCTGGCTGATCCAGAGCACGGCAAGTGTGTTGCTGATACAGCTCACAGTAAGCAACACGAAGCACTGGAAGAATCTTGGGTGTGGCTTATATAGCCAGCCACACCCAAACACTAGAGAGCTCATGAGTTATCATGCACTTCCTGTTTGGCAACAGCAAGTGGTAACCAGGAAGTTTCTACAAACACTAGGAAGGAATGAAAGGAGGGATTTGTTATGGGTTCTTTGTGTGCCTATGCCAGGCCTGCCAAGTCTCCACCCAGCTTGCCCCAACTACCTGCCTGATACCCATAACACCTGGTTATCTTTCAATGTGTCAATCAACGTTCAAGGTTACTTTATTTTCAAACACAAAAGTATAATTCCCAACTGTTCCAAATATCACTTTTCACTTGTTGCGTGCTGAACTCCCTTCCCCATGCATAAGCAATTCCTTCTTATACTTAGGCCTACTCTGGTCATGGAGCAGTTTGCAGATCGCACGGTCCACCCATTACAGGTCGTGCAACCAGACTTTACTCACAGTTCATTACTTCCACTTTCTTCCAGCTCCCATTCTGACAAGGAGCTTCTGTAAGGATTTCTATTTTGGTCAGTTTTTAGCCGTGCACAGCCATTGTGGTGCATCCCTTTCCTTTCACAGAGACCTTCTAATGTGTATATATGTATAGGTGACCACTCTGTGATACTGTTTCCTTTTCAGAAAGATTTAATCATTGTCCTCTTGTTAACAGTATCCATTTCACATTGTTCATTTGTTAAACTGGCTACCGGAGACTAACAAGTGCTTTCACTCGCGGCCACTCCGATACAATGTATACCGTCTTTACTTTACCGGCAAAAGAGTTAACAGCTTCCTTCAGCTTTCCTTCTTTTGCAGTCCTCATCTCTGAGGTCAGGGATTCCTCACCTGCCCCTCAGGCTCACCTGGGCTTGTACTCTTACCCAGGGGAACGAGCATGGACTGGGCAGCATACACCATTGGATACACACGCGCCTCAATTTATGAAAATATATTTAGTTTGAGTGTCCTATGCATATAGGCCTAAACACATTCGCATCGCACTACGAACTTACTGCCACACTAATGGTGGCCACGCTGCCATTTTGTTTCACTCGCCATCTTAGATGCAATGTTCAGTTCCGTTCCCTGCTCATTCTGCCTTCCTCACTCTGAACGTGGTGGAAGGCCGCGGCATTAACTTTCTGTTAATTGCGATACAGGAATGCACATTCTGCTGAGCTCTTTGTTTGTCTTACACTATAGAACCTTGAAGTCTCTGTGGAAACATTGCTAATCTATAAATAAGGTACCCACCTGTATCAACCATGTTTCCCCCCTGAACTATTAATTGTAATAATGTAAAGCTGCTACGTGCTCCTCTGGAGAAAAACCCTATTCCCAGGCTTTAGAGCAGACTGACCTCAGGCTCCAGGGGCAATACAGATAAGCTATACAGCAAATGTTACCTTGTAGCAGGGAACACAATATGCCCCTACGCACTGTTTTGCCCTGCTCCCAGACAGTAAATTGGATAGGAGGACAGGGAGAAAATGCAAACTCGTTGCTTTAGTAACATTACCTATGTGGAAAGGTCATGAACCTATGGACCCTATCACATGAGGGGGCTGGTTAAGTGTTTCAAATGTGATTCTGTTTGGTATATATGTATATATATATATATATATATATATATATATATATATATATATATATATATATATATATATATATATATATATATATATATATATATATATATATATATATATATATATGTGACTTTGGTTGTTCGGGGTTCTCTCCCACCACAGTGTCTGTACCCATGCATCGTGGGGCACTGAGACCCCAGCCCGGGCTGAAATAAATGACATTGTAGAACCTTGTGACTGGCTATTTCCATTTCTTTGTAGTAAGCCTAAGTTTGTGGTCTTTCAAACTTTCTCCTGCAGACACCTACAGCTCCATCGAAAACACGGCTCCCTTGCCACATTTCTCTTAGCTTCACCTGACAGCCCCTCAGTGTTGTGTAGTCCTGTTCTCCAACTTGCGCTCCAACTCGCACTCCAACTCGTTCACCAACTCGATCACCTTGCCAAGCATGTATGTTCCTTTTATATCCATCAAAATAGTTAACAGGTTGCAGGTGGGCATAGTTGAAGTCAATTGCCTGACCCTGCCTGGCCTTGTTAATGGGACATTTCTATTGAGTAAGTTTGTGTGCTTTGATCTTCACCTTCCTCATCTCAGTACCATAGTGGTGTTTCTCATGGGAAATCTGTACTCCTCTTTATTTCCTCTTCTTCATCCCAGTATTGGAATAGTGTTTAAGAAAAGTAGGAGTGTGTGCTTGAGTACACCCTATAAAGGCTGAGGGGGTTTTGGAAAGGTCATTATCAAGAAGGGGGGATACCATGTCTCATCCTCGGGTATTCCCTCCCCAATCCCTGGGGCCCTCTACCCAGGTGTTCCTCCCTGACTTGTCCACCCCCAGGGTTGGGTTACAAAAGCGATGGCCCACCTCTGGCCACCTATGTAGAAGATCCCTGGGGAGTAGGCCCGAGGAGTAGGTTCCGAAAGACCCTTAGGTTTTTCAGAGCTCTAAGCCAAGAGGCACACATCATTTGGCATGTTTTTTTAATGCTGTGTATACTTACACCAGTCCCCAGGGTTTGATATTAAATGCAGCTAATCATACCAATATTACAGATTTTGCATTCATACTTCCAGGTATTCACATCTTTTGACAAGTATGCTAGATACATTATTGTAACAAAACATGTCCAGGTACTGACACAATTCTGTAGGTCTTGTATTGTTAATTGATATCTTTTTGTTTATTAAAGTATCATACACTTTACGTCAAGAACTGATTTAGCTCTCACTTACACTGGGCGCAGCCTTACCTGTATACCCTCTCTTGACTTGCCTAATCTTCCTTTTCCCTTATTTCACACAGTAGGGTTTAAGCATCCTCCATCTCTTGATGTTGCCCTTGTTTGCCTGAACGATCAGCTATTCAGTGACTCATGGTACCCCTGTTGGCGTCTGTTACCAGCCTCACAACCACCTGGGTCACATACTTTTTGCTTTATGACTGATTTTGCCTTCCAGCCCACGTTGCTTATGTAACCCGCCACCACTTGTTGAAGACTCCTGGCATTGCATTGCATTGTTAAACTGCCAGGCCTTACTTGATCTGTCCCTCGCACCGCATTTACAAGGTGTTCTGCTCCAACCAAATCTGACCGTTGCCACGTGCGACACATGCTGCCCCCTGCCACCTTCCAAATTGTGACTTTTGACTCGCATATTGTATAAGTACGTGTTGCAATGTCCGTCTTGTTCTGGAGTGGAATTCTACCTCGTAGAATTCTACCTCGTAGAATTCCATTCCTGCTCTGAGCCATGTTTACATTCCTTGAGGGTTCCACATTCTGGGGAAACGGTTGAGAGGTGTTGAGGTGTTGTGTGGGCTGAGCGCTGCTGGGCTCAGGCTGGTTACCAATAAAGGACATTCACTTACCTTCTGTGTATTCCTCTTTACTACGCTGGCGATGAAGGTAACCAGCCTTGACCCACGTTGCCTCCTCGACCGCTCAGCATTTGCCTACACTCCTCCCAGCGGTCCGATCCTTAGTCACCGGCCATTGCTTCCGTGTACCAGTCCGTCACATCAGACTGGGTGCCTGCATCGTTGGTACTGCACAGCATCCGCGGTCAGCAGAGTCGGAAGACCAGTGTGTGGCAAAGCCCTCCCCTGCCGACACCGTCCGCGTCGAGCAACCTGCTCCGGGAGTTTCTGAGAGAAGCTCTGCTGCCGGCATCTTCATCTTTTCCCGGAGAGGAGAATCTTCTGCTGGTGGTGAATTGGGGGGGTGGGGTCTAGTTGTGACATGGATGATGCCATGGTCATGGATGCTCTGCGGGGTGAGGGGCCTTCCATGCTGGATTCCCCACTAGACCCCGCTGCCAACGACGTGGTGGTTTAACATACCCACAACCACATTTGGTGACCACACGGGGTTGCATAAACTTGCTCAATCCCTTAGCTACAAACCTGGGATTCTTGACCTGCACCCAATCACCGACCTTAACCAGCAAGGGTTTCCTACCCCAGACTCCTTGAGTTTGGCAAGTTCTTCCTTTAAAGCATCACGAGCCATAACCGGGACCCTTCTGACTTTGTGGACAACAGGCACTGAACCTTTCTTGAGAACAATCTTGTGCGCAAAGCGAATTCCACTCCAGAACAAGACGGCTGAGAGCCGACGACTCCTCAACCTGCGATCCCCAGCCGGGGCCGAGAGCACCGTTCCCGTGCTCGTAAGTGGACAAGTTGCGGGTGGTGGTGGTTGATAAGGACAAGTTGGTCCCTGTTGGTGGTGAATTGGGGGGGGTCTAGTTGTGACATGGATGATGCCGTGGTCATGGATGCTCTGCGGAGTGAGGGGCCTTCCATGCTGGAACGCATGGCCCACAGAGCACCACGTCATCATTCGCTCCGAGATAGTATCGGAGCAACATCTCCACAGCCACCCAAGGGAGGCAAACCCTCCAGGGTCCGCGGCACCCAGAAACTTCTTGCCGGGTGCCATCGCCACTGCCAACAACGCAGAATGGATAAACCACCAGGGGAAACTGTCGCCTATGCTCCGACACCCCCCTTCAACTCGGCGCCACTCTCATTGGCACCGATTTTGTCCTGACATCCGCTTCACCGCATCTTTGCCCACCATGCGTAGGATTACCAAGTGGTCTCGGAAACGAAACGACACCAGCTCACAGCGCTGTCCTCCATGACGGGACTCCGCACACTGACCAGTGTGCCACCAGACCACAAAACAGCTCCCCACGCTCCTTGGGACCCCGCAGACCACGCGATGTACCATAAGGCTTGAAGCTGCACCCACACACAGGATTATGCGGAACTGATGAAAGAATGTTCAAACAGCACTTAGGAGCCTTGAACAGCCTTGCACACCGATCTGTGTTCCGACGTGCTGATATGTACACTGCACACCGACTTGTGTGCCGACTAGGCTCCTCACTTCAGCAACACCCGGCGTGCTGATGGAAGCTGTACAGATCAGGTAAAACAACTTATTACACTGGTGACGAGGATGGGATCCTGTCAAGGAGGGGACAGTCTAAAGCCAGGAAACATTGCCCTCCAGTGATCCATGTCCCAGCACCAAGCTTCAGCAGGCAGATGTCCAGAGTTGTTTTACTTGGTCTGTACAGCTTCCTTCAGCAGGCCGGGTGCTGCTGAAGTGAGGAGCCTGGTCGACACACAAGTCAGTGTGCAGTGTACATATCAGCCCGTCGGCACACAGATCGGTGTGCAAGGCTGTTCAAGGAGGAGAGGCCGTGACGCAAGTCTGCACCGGAGCCTACGTGTCCACACCCTGTGCTCCCCAGTCGGGGTTGAGCGCGGTGCTTCTGCTGTGAGAGGTAAGGAGGGGCAGGGGTGGAGAAGGATCTGGGAAGCTCGTCACCCGGTAAGAAACCCCGGCTGCACGTTTAAAGGGGGACATTGATTTTGTGTTCCCGGTCCAAGAGCGAGTAGACCCACCTGCCATTCACCCTCACTTCAATCAACTCGGGATCCACCGCACACTCTGTACTCCACTCACATTCCGACATCGCAGGCGCCAGATTGGCAACCAAGGTGCAATAGTCCCCCACCTCTCAGTGGACCTCCTCGGTACCACTTGGGCTCGGAAACCGAGACAGACAATCCGCCACTGCATTCCTCACACCCGGAACATACTCCACTTTGAAATTATACTCGGCCATGTCTGCCATCCATCTCATGATCCTTGAGGATGCATGAGACAACCCTTTCCTCGTCATGACATGTACTAAGGGTTTGTGGTCTGTACACAGGGTGTACTCAATATCCCACAAGAAGGTCCTAAAATATTTGGAAGCCCAGACAGCAGCAAGAGCTACTCTCTCTATGACAGCATACCTACAAGGTGGCGCTCGACATCATGGGGCCCATGGACTCATTGGGGGGAGATCTGAAGTTTGTTGTGGTTTTGGTGGACTATACGTCGAGGTGGGTCGAGGCCACTGTTTTGTCAACTGTTACAGCCGAGAAAATTGTGGACTTCTTCTCTGCGGTGTCCAACAAGGAAGGCGTGTCCGCTGGGTTAGTGACTGACAATGGGTCTCAGTTCGTGTCAGGACACATGCAAAAGTTCTTGGATGGGCTTGGTGTGCGTCACCAGAGTCGTTGCCACGCAGCGTACTCATAACGCAGCACAGTCTCTCCTTGCGTTTCAGCAGCTCACGCTGGAACGCATGACACGACGAGGACAACGTGACCTCCAACGCGAGCCAGAAACTCCTCTGGTATTCCATACTTCCGCGTTCCAGCTGCAGGCGCAGGAACGCATGGCCCACAGAGCACCATGTCATCATTCGCTCCGAGATAGTATCAGAGCAACATCTCCACAGCCACCCAAGGGAGGCGAACTCTCCAGGGTCCGCGGCACCCAGAAACTTCTTGCGGGGTGCCATCCGCCACTGCCAACAACGCGGAATGGATAAACCACCAGGGGAAACTGTCACCTACGCTCCGACACCTCCCTTCAACTCGGCGCCACTCTTATTGGCACCGATTTTGTCCTGACATCTGCTTCACCGCATCTTCGCCCACCATGCGTAGGATTACCAAGTGGCCTCGGAAACGAAACCACACCAGCTCACAGCGCTGTCCTCCATGACGGGACTCCGCACACTGACCAGTGTGCCACCGGACCACAAAACAGCTCCCCACGCTCCTTGGGACCCCACAGACCACGCGATGTACCATAAGGCTTGAAGCTGCACCCACACGCAGGATTATGCGGAACTGGTGAAAGAATGTTCAAACAGCACTTAGGAGCCTTGAACAGCCTTGCACACCGATCTGTGTGCCGACGGGCTGATATGTACACTGCACACCAACTTGTGTGCCGACTAGGCTCCTCACTTCAGCTCCACCCGGCCTGCTGAAGGAAGCTGTACAGACCAGGTAAAACAACTTATTACACTGGCAACGAGGATGGGATCCTGTCAAGGAGGGGACAGTCTGAAGCCAGGAAACATTGCCCTCCAGTGATTCATGTCCCAGCACCAAGCTTCAGCAGGCAGATGTCCAGAGTTGTTTTACCTGGTCTGTACAGCTTCCTTCAGCAAGCCGGGTGGTGCTGAAGAGAGGAGCCTGGTCGGCACACAAGTCGGTGTGCAGTGTACATATCAGCCCGTCGGCACACAGATCGGTGTGCAAGGCTGTTCAAGGAGGAGAGGCCGCGACGCAAGTCTGCACCGGAGCCTACGTGTCCACACCCTGCGCTCCCCAGGCGGGGTTGAGCGTGGTGCTTCTGCTGTGAGAGGTGAGGAGGGGTAGGGGGTGGAGACGGATCTGGGAAGCTCTTCATCCGGTAAGAAACCCCGGCTGCACGTTTAAAGGGGGACATTGTTTTTGTGTTCCCGGTCCAAGAGCGAGTAGACCCACCTGCCATTCACCCTCACTTCAATCAACTCGGGATCCACCGCACACTCTGTACTCCACTCACATTCCGACTCCTTAGGCGCCAGATTGGCAACCAAGGTGCAATCGTCCCCCACCTCTCCGTGGACCTCCTCGGTGATCCCCTATTTGAATGGATACTTGCCTCACGCTGTTTACACAGGTAGCCTGGCACCTACCTGAATATGACCCTCTAGCCTGTTCTAACATGTTTGCCACACACCTGACCTGACCTGCAATCTAGTGCTGACTTTGTGTCCTGCCTGCCTGTAACATACCTGACCTGTCTCTTGCTTAATTTTTTACCTTGTGTAGCCCCCCAGACCATGAGGTATGTCTCTGCCAGACCATGGCCCTCATTACAATTCAGGCGTTAAGGGCTTAACGGCGCCGTCGGCGCTGTTAACCCTTAACGCCTGATTCACATTTTAACGCCTGCATTTTGCAGGCGTTAAAATACAAGGCGCTAAGCCACCTTAGTGCTAATTACGGCACCGTAATTTACGGTGCCGTAATTAGCGCCTTCCCCACTCCCATTATGCCCTATGGGGCAAAAATGGGAATGGGGAAGGGGCCATTGGTGAATGGGGAATTACCGACCAACTCACCTTGTAATGGGGCGGTAATTCCACCATCCACCATGGCGGAATCGTAACCTTAGCGGCATGAACCATGGTGCTAATAGCACCATGGTCCTCCGCCAAGGTTGTAATGAGGGCCCATGTATCCACCTGATTTGACCTGTTACCATTGGATTGACATTTTGCAGCCCTCTGCTGTGTGTATATGTTGCCTTGCTCTTTACTACTGTATTTTCGCACTTACTGTAAATAGCACATGATACCTGAGGGTCTTGGGGGCTGCTATAAATGCAATCAACAAAACAAATAATAATAAATAAACTTGTTACACTAAAGCAAACACAAAAATCGTAATATATCACATCAGTACAATAAACAACATGATTATTTACAACAGCATCATTATTACATCCGAAAAATACAAAATAGCTAAAAGAAGGCTATTATAGTTGCCCTTCTAAAAGGATTTTTGAAAATGCGTTCAGTGTGGAACGCTCACCTTGTTTGAAGAATCTCCCTAAAATACTATGGGCCTAATTTACAAAAAAAGTGTCTGTGCTAAGAAGTTGGCGAGAGCAAGAACATTGCCCGGACGAAATGTATAGCGCTGGGAGTTGATTCATGGAAATAAAGGTGCGCAGAAACCTGCAGCGCAAAGACAAATTAGTAGTCCCCATATCACCCACAACACACCCCCATGGCAAACAAAACATAGCGCTGTCAAAGAACTTGTGTGCTGGGCGCATGGAAACAAGTAATCATGGATTGCATTAGCAATCACCATTACTTCCACTCCTCTCCTGTGATCAAAAAGTCCTTGTCCTTGTAACCCCCCTGTTCTGCACCCCAATCCCCAATTTAAGGAAGCACCCATAAATTTGCCCTTGTCCCCGGACACCCACTAATATGCGCACCAAGCCCTTAATTTAAGACAGCACCCACAAGTCCGCCCATATCCCAGTGCCCCCACCAACCTGCTGCCCAACCCCCTAATTTAAGGCAGCACACTAAAAACACCCATGGCCGAGTTCAATGTGGACCACTACCTACATCAACTCCTCTAGCCTGTGTCTACAATGAAGTACACCTGCCAGACATCCTCCTCCAACATGATCAGTTGGCAGGAGTGTCGTTGAATCTAGGACTGTCACCTCTTCCATAGCTCCCCAATAAATCACACTCAGCTGCACAATAACAGCCAACCACACTTACTGCAGCTACACATTGGTCCCATGATGTACAGTTGACAGTCCACATATTATCTGTGTAGCATAGTGATCCAGAGTGAGGTGGCAACCCTTCTCGCCACCCCCAATGCCAAAATGTCATATCTGTTTTCAAAGAGTGAGCACATCCACATGGACAGGAAAGTGCCAAAGGGCCAAAGGGCCACCAAAACATTAGTGATACCAGAAAGGAACACAACGTACAATAAATTAAACCTAGAGACATGAATGGGCACAGGTGAATGAGGTGTCACCAGATACATCTAACATCTGTGGAACATCTGGTAAGACAAATGAAGAAATTAGTACCAATCCCCAATATGAGACCGTAAACACCATCATTAAAAATCTCACTCATCGGCAAATGTACACCCACATTGACACCATTAGACAAACAATCAAAAACGTACTCAGCCAACACTGAGAGACTGACACAATACATGCAGTGCCCCTGCACAAGGAATGGCATTAGACAACCATCCCTTGCCACCGCCAGCCTTGTGATGGTCCCTGCCCTACATGTGAAACACATGTCTGCATGGCCATATGGGCAAGTCAATCAAAGTAAGGCCACAATGTCTACCTCAAATAACCCCCCAACATCTCAATCTGGTTTCCGTCCTAAACACTCTCCTGAAACAGCCCTAACTTACATCCTAACTCCCTCCTCTCCACTCGACACTCTAAGCAATCCTCTGTCCTTATTCTTCTTGACCTCTCTGTTGCCTTTGACACTGTTGATCACCCCCTTCTTCTCAACATTCTTTCGTCCTTCGGATTCAAAGGCTCTGTTCTTAACTGGCTACCTTCCTATCTCTCCTCCCGCTCTTTCACTGTCACCTGGAGAGGCCGATCCTCTCCAACCCAGCCACTAGATTATGGTGTTCTCCTAGGCTCGGTGCTTGGCCCTTTCCTTTTCCCACTCTACTCCTCCGTCCTCGCCCCTGTTATCTCCTCGGTCGGCATTTCTCACCATTTCCTTCTTCCATTCTTCCTTCTCTCCCGACCTCCACATAAAACTCTCTTCCTGTCTTTCCGCTATAAAAAACTGCATGTCCTCCCGCTATATCTCTCTCAACACCGACAAGACTGAAGTCTTATTCTTCCCCCAACTCTATTCCTCCCCCCTCTCCTCCCACTTTCATTCACATTCCTCCTTCCAATCTCCCTATCTCTGCCCACGCTCGCAACTTGGGAATTCACTTTGACTGCTCTCTCTCTTTTTCCCACCATATCTCTCTCACCTCTCGATCCTGTCGCTTCCACCTCTTTAACATTCTCAAAGTCCGCCCCTCACTCACCTTCCATGCTACTAAACTTCTAATCTCCTCCCTTATCTTCTCTCGCCTCTTCTTCTGCTCCTCCTTATTCTTTGGACTACCTAATTCCCATCTCGCCCCCCTCAAATCTATCTACCATTCTGCCGTCCGTACCCTCTGTCTCCTCTCCTCCCGAGACGCCATATCTGCTTCCCTTTCCTCCCTTGGCTGGCTCCCCTTTCACTCCCAACTTAAATTTCACTTCCTCTGCCTAGTCTTTAAATCTCTCCATGGACTTGCTCCTCCTTATCTCTCTTCTCTCCTCTCTTTCTATACTCCCTCCCGCTCCCTTCGTTCTGTTGACCACTTCCTTCTCACCGTCCCTCCATCCTCCTGTGCCCCCTCCCACTTCCGTTCCTTCCAGCTCCTCACCCCCTGCACTGGAACTCCTTACCTCTCTCTATCCGCTCTATTACTTCCTTCTCCTCATTCCGCACATCCCTTAAATCTCTCCTTCTCCATTCTCCACCATGAAATCCCCTTCCCCCCTCGGCCCCCCTCCTTCCTTCCTCTCTCCCACCTGATCATCTCCTTACTCTCTCCCTCCTCCCCACTCCTATCCTTTTCCCCTTCCCTTCCCTCCCTCTTCTCCTCCTCCCCCCTCCCTCTCCATCTCATATCTACTGCTTTGCTTCCCCCTCTTCCCTCCGATTTAATTGCTCTTCTCACTGTTTTGTTGGAATGATTCATTGTATGTTGCTTTCACTATTATTGTTTTTGTATCATGTTGTTCTGATGTTCAGCGCTTTGGCGTAAGGCGCTTTGTAAATAAAATAAAATACAAAATACAAATACAAAACATTGCTCGACGCCCATGAACATATTCACAAATCTAGTACAATGTCAACTAAAGCATAGATGTATCACGCACACCACGTACATTATTGACCAACATGCCTGCACTGCAAAGCAGGGAAGTAGGTAAGCAACAGATGTGCATGGCAACGATGTGAAACACATGATTCTCAAAACATGTCAGCTACCAACACTACAATAGTTCAAATACGTACAATGACCATGAATGTGTCATACTAAAAAAAGCATACATATGAAATATGCACACAGGTGCCCCAGCCATAGGACATGCTTACATGGAGATAATGTTCAAACAAAAGATACACATGGACAAAGAGACGGAAAATGGTGTGGTTGATTACTGAATGAAAAACGTATTTAAGGCAAACTATTGTATGGGAGAAAAGGCTTTTAGGGCCCCCCATCCCCTCCATTCCACACCAAAGTGAGCCAATGACTCGCCAAACAGCCATTAATGCACCTGGGCCCGGTATGCGGGGCGGCTGCGGTCCGACACATGGGGTTGCATGGCTCACCCTGTAGCATAGTACGAACTCCATTTTGTGACACTCTTAGACTCCATTTTGAAAATAACAGATTTAGGCCTCACTAACGTAAGCAGTCTGCAGGGCTGCAGCTCTCCCCTCCTGACCACACACAGCAAACCCAGTGCTCCCCTCACCCTCCTCCTCTTGGCGGCCCTGCAGCAAGCCTGTTCTCACGGGAGACTAGGCACGAACAAGCTACATTACAAACACTGTATCTTTCACCTTCCGCAGTCCATCATTGACCTGCAGATGACCGGGCTGAAGCTGGAGTCTGAGAAAAACAAGCTGCTTCCATAAAACGTGTCCTGTCCTCTCACAAACCCCCACCTTAATGATATATGCTTTGGATGACCCCCAACCCTGTTCCCCGTTTCAAGTGCCAGATATATGTGCTAAACCTGTGTGCCACCTTGCATCACCCATGCAGCTAAGCCATCTGAAGGGACGATAAATTTGCTTCAAGTCCATGAGATTGATCGTATATATTGAAATAAGATGGTCCTCACCTATCCCAGATCACACACGGAGTTATGAAATGTATGTTCGAGCCTTTCATTACTAATCAAGGATTCCTGTTGCTGCACAATAGATAAAGCAATGTATGATTTCCATATATATATTCTATGATTTCCTATGATTTCCTAAAAATGTACAAGGTTGCAAATAGACGATTAAGCGTTGCAATATATATATATATATATATATATATATATATATATAGTTTTTTAATGTAATGAGCGCTGACTGTATAATAGAATGCCCTTCATAGCATTTGTTTACTCTCTGAGCATTTAGGTAGGCAAGTCGTGTTATTAGCAGAACGTTGCAGACTTGTCCCTGTATCTATGCACACACTAACCTGTTTCTACCTCATGTTTTAATGCAAACCGTTTGTGTGTGTGTCCCTCACAAATTAGAGAATTGATGCTAACAAGACTGTTGTTGATAGAAATTATTTTGTAACATGGTACTCATGATAAACGTAAATGTGTAATATATACCATGTTCATAAGCTTGCCTTGTTTGAAGTACACATAACTACACTGGCCTAATCCTACCTCATATTTTAAATGATGTGCATGTAACCCTATAATGTAGATGAGCTAGAAACAACAGGGCTCTCTCTCCCTTCTCCTGCAGCGGCCCAAGCTCAGCCCCCCGGGTTCCTCCCCGCCTCAGGTTGGGCTGAGAACTAAAGGCTCTTATCCATTGATATTGTGATGCTGTCCCTCAACCTCGCACCCCTCTGCAAAACCTGCACTCAGTATCAGACCTCCTCTAAGCTCTCAGACCCACAATAACACCATAAAACATTTTTCACACCCCGAGGCCTGGATCACAAGAAATATAGGTAGCAAGCCTCTCATCCCACTGCCTTTCTGATATGTTAGCTATGTGCCCTGTGACCAAATAGTCTTCAAGCTCACCCCGACCCGACTGACTATGGTGGCAGTATATCTACTCTTGTACTAACATAATATAAATTTGCCCCTCCTTAGATCTAACAAGGCCGAGTAATGGAGGTATTCCAGACATGTGCCCCCTGCTAGAGTACCTGAACTCCTGAAACAACCCCTTTATTGCAAAGTGCTTTTATGATGATGAGATAAGAGTACCCGAAGTTTTGTGTCATCTGTCTTGTGATCTTAAGATTAACAACTTTTTGAAATTTACAGGGCATTATGAATTGTAATGACTGTTGAATGACTATGTGTGGCCACAAGGGCAAATGTTAGCATAGTCCAAGATGTATCAATCAACTCTCTTCTGACCAGAACTCCACCCCGCCGAGTTCAGCTGACCTGTACGCATCATGATGACACCTCAAGAAGCCTTGCCAATCACAGAGCTTCACTCTTATGGATACATACGTGCCTATACCCCACTGCCCAATCTCATCGATTTATGTATCCCCTAGCTCCCACGTCATAGATGACGTGGATTTGTAACAAAATGTGAATGTTTTGTGGAATGTTTTTACCCATGCAGCCAAGCCCTACCATAAAACTGTGCAGTACTGGCATGGAAAACATCATGATGGCCAGAACTCCCTAGAGAGTGCACAGGGAAAACATGAAGAATAGGCTGCCACCCATTTTTGCCTATGTTGTGAGCACAGGAGGGCACTGCCGAAAACCACCATTGGGCTACACACACAGTAGCCTGAAACCATTGGGAATGGCAATGTTGATTGCCAAAAACAACCCAGAACTGTGGGGAATTCATTTTCTTAATGTCAAAAATGGATGCAGTACTGGTGCTCACCACTATCAGAAAGCCGGCGTTTTAAAACCACCAGACTTTTGTGTAAAACTGAACAAATGAACCGAAACCAGGCCAAGGAAAGACTTGCTAAGAGGTGGATACAATGTAAAACTATGTTCTGAAATGAGTTGAAGGAAGTAACTATTTAATGTATATATAAAAAATAGCTGCATGTAAGTTGGATTTGAATGTAGAAAACTGGGAACTAAAGTGACATTTAGCTGAATTCTGCCTGACAACTACCCCCGACAGGAGAAACCTGCTCAGCCACTCTTCCCAGGCCTAGCTGCATCCTGCTGCCCCTCCCAAAAGGAGATGACACCTCTCTGATTGGGTTAGGGGAGGAGCACCTGGGGACTGCAGGAAGTTGAACAAAGCCCTGTCCTGGACTCAGGCAAATGTTATATTGGGGGGTCGTAAATGACTTCCTCTTGGGAGAAACTGGGAGGAGCAGTGCCTCTGCTAGCAAGCTGAGCTTGGGGGAAGTGGATAAACCAGTTATTCCACCATGTGAAGTGGGAAGCCACACCCCTTTTTGACCAGGGCATAATTTTAAAAAGATAGATAGCTCATAGTGCGGACTGGTCAAAATTATATAAATAATATCATTATTCTTGGGATTTTTCCGTGCACATTTTAAGAGGTGTTAGGACCCTGTGGTGTAATCTGGGGGGTTGCTAGCAGAAAATAGGGTCTTACTCCAAATGTCTGCATGTTAAAAATCTGACACTTCATCAATTAATGTCCATACTCCTTGCGCACATTTGTGTAATTTTTGGTAAATGTCCGATATGGGTAAACCGACCAAAAAGCGCAAAGTGTTGTCATTTCTGAATCCCAGCTCGCAGGAACATGGGGCTTGAACAGAGACCTGTCTTAATTCATCTGTAATATGTACATGTAATGTCAACCACTTGTGTATCTCGGAAATATGTATTTGAGTCAGAAATAGATTTGTGTGCAATTTGACAAGGGGAGGATCCTCTGACCCATAAACAGACCTCATCATGATGACAATCCATTTCCTTCCCCCAATCATGGGAGAGGGGAGAATTGGGCCAATGACAAGTAGGGAGGGACAGGCTCAGTTATGCCACGCACACACCCACTTTCTAAACACATAAAAGCAGACAGTGCAGGACAGGTAGGGACATTCACTTTCCACTTTCTTGCAGGACGCTTTGCCGGGAGACCCAGACTTCAAATCCATCAACATCCAGAGACCAGAGATCCAGAGAGACCAGAGATCCAGAGAGACCAGAACTGTGCAGTGTTGTGAGCAGAACCGGTGCTTGACAGACCCAGAGAGCAGAGCTGACCCAGGTAGCCGGGACTTCAGAACCACCCGCCGGAAGTCCCGTCCAACCTGACCAGACCTTGACGGCTTATTTCAAAAATATAGTGTGAGTGCTCACTGTGCAAAACCAATCTCTTAGTGTAAAATAATCTAATTAAAACTATTTTAACCTATTTAGAACTACCTCATAGGAATCGTGTGTGTCATTCTGTCCTTTTTAAAGCTGAAAATTGTCATCTGCCATTTTGAACTTTTAAATTTCAAATCCGAAAAACGACCTTCACGAAATCCTCCGTATCTCCGGAACAGTGCTAGGAGCGAGTTTTAACTGTCATCTTAAAGCTAACATTCTAAGCTTTCCAATGAGCCTAGAACCGACGTCCTACTCCTTATAGTGCCTCCGCAATCACGCTCGACGCACGCAAATAAATTTGCCGCGATTTGACATTTTGCACAATTTCAGCCACGTGTAAAAATCAGCAGCTCCTTGCTTTTCTTTGCTAAAATTTGTTTTAACCTGCTAGTTACTCATAGAGCATTGCTAAAGTGAGCCTGAACTGATATAAACTAGATATCACCCATCCTGAACCTCTAGAGGGAATTAAAAGCAGTTTTAGCATATTTCTCACTTCATTGTCATCACATTCAAAGCATTTTGGGGCCGGTGTTTCAAACTTCTACCTGTTTTCCTCTAAGCTTGCTGGGGGGGAACTGAATTTCGTATTGTATTTGATTGCATTCCTGAGAACTGTGTGCTCCTCCTTCCATTTCTTACATTGTATAGGGGAGGGGGGGGGGTGAATTGCCAGAAAAGAAGTGATTATATTATCTTTTGCTAAAATCATATCAAGTTATTTCTGTACTGCATTTAATTCCTCATTGCTTTTCCCTTGAAACCATAAAAGTATTTTCGCTGCCTTATCCATCCTATACCAACTCCTCATTGATTGTAAAGAGGTGTACTAGTGTCAGATTACCCATTGTTGATCAACATTATATTCATAAGTGTTATATCAATTATTCATTTATTATAAAAGTGTGATATATATATATATTGTTTAATTTTTCAAATAAACCTTTTAAATTTGCAAAACAAACCTACTTCTTGGCTCAGCTGGGTCGGGTGGATTCTGAGAGAGGGGTGTTATACAAGGGTTCATCATCCAGATTATAACTTGCCATAAAAATATATAAATATGGGCTTCCCTTAGGCATCCCAGACAAGGCACTGACTTAGTGGGATTGCTTGATTGGAGTTACTTACAAAGTGGGGGCTCGTAGCCGGGATATTCTGGATTAGATTTACCACTTGTGCAGCCTAATACAGTGTGTCAACTGACCGAATACACATATCCGGTTAGATCACCACGCTGTTTTACACTGTTAAAGCACTCCTCAAAGGAACGCTCTAAGGAAACGGTCTGTTTTGCAAAATAAAATACAAACTTCTGTAAGTCAGGAAGGAACTCAAATTCCAGAATGACTTCCTTGGTAGATATGAAGATAGCTAGGGAGCACCTCTTACATAAACTGTTTGTGAGAGGTGAATGGTCTGAACAGGACCAAAATGTATGGTTGCAGGCGATCACACAACAGGTCACTACAACTGGGTCAGAGATGTGGAGAGATCAGAATCCCTTACATGTGGCCCTGAGTGAACTATATATGGCCCCTAAGGCCAAGGATGAGCACAACAAGATTGCCAGGGTAGCGGCATATTTATATTTACATATGGGAGCCATGCAGGACAAATGTGCTGAAGGCCAAGATCCGGCAAATAGGCAACTGATGGCATTAGAGAAGGCCCAATCTGACCTGGTCTCTTCTGAGCAGAGGCTGCACAGAAGCCAGGAGTCAGAAAACGAGAGTAGACAATACATCATTAAAATGAAGGAGGATATGGATATCCTGCAACAGGAAAAGGCTGACCAGGATACCAGAATTCTGGCTTTGCAGAAGGAGCACCAAGACAGTTTGGACTCCTTACTGCAGAGCCAGAAAAAGCTGGAGCAACAGATAGATTTCAATAGGGCATGCACAAAGCAGGTAGCCACCCTGCAAAGCCAATTGGATAGAGAAAAAGAGGAGAGCAATAAACTGATTCTGAAAGACCTGGACACCCAGACAGAATTTCAGGAAGAGTGCCAGAAAGCTGGTGCCTTTCAAAGGCAGAGGGACGACCTGGTGGCACAGATGCAGGCTCTTAGTCAGGAAAGGGGCACCCTAGGTCAGGAAGTCTGCCAATTAAAAGAAAAAAATTAAGAAAATCACCTGGCCCTCCAGTGGCCGACCTCCAAAAAGAGCATCACGACTTGCTAGAGCACACCAGGAGGGTGGAGGAGGCTCTGGCAAGAAAGGAGCAGGCCAGTAGGGATGGGACTCAGGAGGTAACCCTCCTGCAGCAGAGACTGGCCCAATACTCCAGGACCAATCAGGAGGCACAGAGAGAAAATGAGGCTCTCTGTCAGCACAATGATAGGCTCCAGCAACAGGTAGCCATGCAGGAGAGACTGATAGAGTCTAGTAAGGCCTTAACTGAGGAACTGAAAGCGCAGGCTCTTGCATTGCAACAGGGAGCAGGGGCTGATAGAGATGAGGTTCGCTGGGAAAGGGAAACGCCTGAGCATAACCTCAGGAGTCCTGGTACCAGAGGCCTTTGTCTCTCCCAGTCCCTGGACTCTGCCACCCCCATGTCCCCTGGCGCACATGAGCACAGGGCCACAGGGATGGCAGATTACTGTCCAGCCAAAAGTATGGGGCTCATAGGCAAGTACCACCCAGGAATGGAGGAGCGGGCATCCGGGTATGGGCACCCACGCACAGTGCAAATTAGTGGGGAACCCCAGGAGAGTAGGCCCATTAAGGGCATCCTGAAAACCTCTGCCCAGTTAGGTCAGTGGGGGGGTACCCATCAAATCCTGACAGCAAGGAGGTATCTGAAGACTCCTCTGAGCGTTACAGGACACAGGAGACCAGGTTCCCACATTCTACCAGCCATTCCCAGGCTCGCAGAATCCAGGAAAACCTGGAAGATTAGACGGGCACCTCTGGGAGCAGTGCTTCGGAGTCAGAGGATGAATGGACCAGGGTGACCCGAACCAAAAAGGCCAATAAAGCAAAAAGGGCCTTGCTTAAGGACCGATTGAAACAAATAAAGGCAATAAGGAGTGTCATCACGCCTTATCATAAGAACGCCAAGTATTCTGTTTGGGAACACTTGGAGCTCTATGAGCAAATGATGGAGACTTTCCATTTGAAGGACAGCAGTAGCTGCATCCAGTACATCAAATGGACATTCTCCCCAGGATACTCCAGTTTCTTTGCAGGGCTGGAGGACCAAAACCATTCAAGATGGTCCGCATATAGGGCGACCATCTTGAAACATTTTTCTGTTCATAGAAATCCTCAAGAGGCTCGCAAGGAAGCCTACAATTTGCAATGTGGGGAGGATCAGGCCCCACAAGAATTTGTGCAAGAATTGAAGCGTGCCTTTGCGCAGACCACCAGAAGGGTGCGCACGGAAAGCAGAGAATTTGTCAATACTTTTTTCCATGCCTTGCCCAAATACATCATGACCCAGCTAGTGAGAGATTTTCACGAGAAGAGGTCACTAGACTGGGTCATTGAACAGGCTACCCGGATCTATGAGGTGCAGAAGCTAATAGAAAATAAAAGTAATGCGCAGAAAAACCCCAAAACCAACAGCACCCCTGCTGCTGCCAAGGTGGCGAAGGTAAAGGTTGCCCCCGTTTTAGATTTGAAGATGGGGGGGCCTAAAAACCTGCCTGCACCAAATAATTCACAACCCAGAAGGCCCTCGGGCCAGTCACAGACAGGGAGTCGAGGAGGTAGTCCCACAAATGGGGTCCCCCGCTCTCCTGATTATGTAAGTCCCTGCTACAAGGGAAACCAACCCATCCTGGGTTATGTGTGGACTCCTCCAGCCCAAGCGGGGGGATCCAGCCAAGCACCTGACCCAGGGAACTTCCCTCATAACTTCCCCCAGGAGGGCAGAAATTCACCAAATCCTGGGCAGAACTTTTTTCCCAGGTATCCACCCAATTTCCAGCCCCAAAATCTTCCATCCTTCATTTCCCAATTCCCTGAGCCCAGACAACCTAATCCGGGAGAGGGGAGGCCAAGGGTGGAGGGTTACCCAAATCTTCCCAATCCGGGGTATTACCCGAGAAGGGATAGCTACCCTTCCCGGGATCAGCCCAGGGGAGAAAATAGAGCCCCGTATCAGCCTGAGCGGGTTTCACAACTTGAGCGCCAGGTCCAAAATATGGCACGGGATCTGGGTCACATACTGAGGTCCTCAACAGAAACCTCAGATGAGCATGCCACCGCAGAATGCCCCAAACTCTGGGCCTGGTGCTCCAGAACAATGACGGGGGCAGCACCCCGATAACCCACCGGTTGCCAGGGAGGAGGCACAAGGGGAAGAGGGGTGTAAAGCCTTGGAGGAAGCTTCCTTCCCTACTTGTAAACAGCCCCTGGAAAACCAGGAACCGGAAACAAAATCTCCTACCCCTGAAAGTCTGCCATCCAAAGAGCAAAGAGGAGGTAGGAGAAACAAAGGACCCAAACAGACCCATTTTGTGGAGGAGGTACAGGTCTTCCAATTTGAGGGAGAGGGATCCTCAGAGGACGCTGGGAAAAGGATCTTCTCCTTCAAAGATGGGGGAACTCCTCCCAAAGAAAAATGGGTCCCAAGGGATTCCAATCCAGACTATGGAGATATGGAGACTGAGTTACCGCCGCCCATCATCTCATCCCAGAACCTACAATACCGAAATCCCCTGGTTCAAACCCATCCTGGTGACTGCCTCCAAAAGGGGGGGGCGGCCCAGAACCGGAACCAGGGGAACCCACAATGGCTCTGATCTCCAGTTGCCAACTTTTTCTTTCAGATTCCCTAGGCTCTCCACAGAATTCTGCCTAAATCTCTTCGCTAGCAATGTCCAAAACCAGAAAATTAGCCCACCAGTTGTCCAAAAATGTGCATTATCTGTGACCCCTGGAGGAGAAGGAGGGAAGATACTATGCCCCGGTACAAGTACAGGGGCAGGGTACAATTTTGGCACTGGTGGACACTGGATCCCAAGCTACCCTTCTGTCCAAACGGGCCTTTGATGAACTAAATGCAGGAAGGGGGGAGGATTACCGAATTCCTCTCACCTCTCTTCCTGGACAACTGCAGAACTTTGATGGGTAGGAAATTCCCGTCGAGGGGACTGCAGAATTGGACATTAAAATTGGGCGACACAAGGTGAAACACCAGGTCATAGTAGTAACGCCAGAGGGCACCCCTTGTTTACTAGGGAATGACCTCCTGAGAAGGTTGTCACCCCTAATAGATTGCGTGAACAAGGTACTCTTGACCCAGACTAGCCGACCAATAAAATTAAAACAGAGTGTCAACCACGTTAGTTTAAATGGCACCTGCCACATGGTTGAAGAAAAATCTGACCAAGTAGAATTTCACTTCCAGAACAACCAAATTCCAGACGTGACAGTAATAGCAGTAGGACAACGGACTGGTGATGGGGAGTCCTCTCTATTTCTGAAAATCAACCTTCCTTCCAGTTTAAGGTGGTATTCCACACTGGAAGGAAATACTCTGAAATTCTTTCCCAATCCACAATCAGACACTCCCACTCCTATAGTCCAGAAAGATGTGAAATCAGCTCAGAGCCTGGCTGATATTCAGAAAATTGGAGAGCAGTTGTTCATCCCTGTTCAGTTAAATGATGGGAAGGACTCTGTTCTCGCTCGAGTGTGTGTGAACAATGGTAAGAGCTTCATCAGCGAAGCCATGTTCCGCCAACTCCCAAAAGATCCAGCCATTCCCACATTCAAACTGATAGACAAATGGGAAATGGACATGGAAGCACCCAATTCGAAACATCTCCTGCCAAGCAGGTGTATGCTCAAAATCTCCATTGGCAACAAGAGCATAGTCCATAATTGTTGGGTCGTGCGAGACGTCACTGCCGCCTTTTACTTAGGCAGTGACATTCTCAATCGCTTCGCCATTAGTTTGGACCTAATAAACTTCAAAGCTTGGTCCCGATTAGCGGATAATCCCATGGGCTTTGATGATACAGAAAAAGCATTTAGGTCAGCTCAATTGCTACCTTATGCAGTTGAAATTCAGATTAAAGAGGAAGTCACCATCCCGGAAAGGACACGACAATTCTCCCTGGAAGTGAAAGTTAAAAGAGGACAAAAATTGAAAAACCCTGATGCTTATGTTCAGCTAAATGCTTCTCTCCAACAGCAAGGGTTGGGGGTAAACCCAACACCATTAGTCAACATAGAACATGACACCATTCCAATAGAGGTGGATAACAGCGACTTAAAGAGTATTACTCTAGCCGCAGGCACCATTATTGGAATGGCGGTTGATGACCGACATTTCTCCATTGATTTAGGAAATGAACTGTTAGGACCAATCCCCAAGGACTGTTTTGGCAGTGACAGTGAGGACAATACAACACCAGACAGGATTTTCACCCGGCATGGGGGGACCTTCCTGGTGTACACTTCTTGCCCTTATGGTAAGGAAGATGTGACTTGTGACTTCAGAGGGGATGAGGTGATTTTCCAAGTCCATGAGGGCTGCCTTTCCCACCTGAAGCCTCCAGTCCAAATCATCACTCTGACCAGGGACTTCTCCATCCAGCTGGAGGAGGCCGCTGAGATAGCCAAACCAGAAGTCTTTCCAGGCTTCAGGCAGATGGTGGAAGAGAGAGTCTACCTAGCTGATGCCTCTGTGACTCTGGAACAGAAGCAAAAGTTGAAGCAAGTTTTCTTGGATTTCCAAGATCTCTTTGCGGTAGACTCATATGACTGTGGTCGCACCGACATCCACACAACAACAATTCCCACGGACCAGGGCATGACTCCAGTGTTTGTGAAGCAATATCGCTTGCCTCTCGCATCAATGGAGTCCCTTACTGAAATAATTAAGAACCTTGAGTCCCGGGGGATAATCCGTCCAGTACACAGCACCTTCAATAATCCGGTGCTGGGAATATTGAAGCCAAACGGCCAGTGGAGACTCTGCGCCGACCTTAGGGAGCTCAACAAACGGGTCCATACTTCCCGATGGCCTCTGCCCTACATTGACCAAGGGCTGGCCCAGATTCAGGGGTCACAGGTATTCACAGCAATAGACCTGACCAATGGATACTGGACCATGCCTGTCAGTAGGGAGGACCAATACAAACTGGATTTTACCTTTGGGGGCCAGCAGTACACATGGACCCGGACTCCCTTCGGATACCTCAACTCCGGCAATGAATTCAACATTTTACTACATAAGGCCATGCCCGACCTGGGTGCGAGGGGTAACCTGGTTTAGTTAGATGATGTCCTCATCAAAAGTTCCTCTGTGGAGGAACACATAGCGGAGATCCGTTATGTTCCGAAACAGTTGAGGGCCGCCGGAGCAAAACTTTCCTTTCAGAAAGCACAGTGGTGTAGAACCTGTGTTAATTTCTTGGGGCATGAGATTACTCCTCGGTGTCTCTGTCCCCAGGAAAAGAAAGTGGAAGCACTCCAAAAACTGAAGGATCCCACAACTCTGCGGGAACTAAGGAGCCTCCTTGGACTGACTAATTACAGCAGAAAGTTCATTGAGGGCTACGCAGAGATCACTAGACCCCTGATTCATCTCTTGAAGGGGGGTCAAGTGGGAATGGGGTCCAGAACAATCCGAGGCAGTAAGACAACTCAAAAGAAGCCTCTCACAAGCGCCTTGCCTAGCTTACCCTGTCAGAAACAAGGAGTTCTTCCTGGCGACAGGGGTCTCTAATACGTGCTTGACGGCAGTATTGTACCAAAAGCATGACAAGGTCAATAAAGTAATCTCCTATGCGAGCAAAACTTTATCCTCTTTGGAGGAAAAATTCAATGATTGTGAGAAGGCACTCCTGGCAACGGTGTGGGCCTTGAAGAATTACCGCCCGTTTATCCAGGGGGAACACATCATAGTGGAGACTCCACACCAGCCTCTGCAATATCTCCAAAGTGACAGAATCCGGGCCGGAAATGTGAGTAATTCCCGAATTACTTCCTGGATTCTGTCAATGCAAGGTTTTCCTGTGGAGGTCAGATATGGCCAAAACAAGAAGAGTCCCCTCGCGCAAGGCCTGGCTGACTTGCATGATTGTGCCAGAGAAAACTGTCTTGAGGACGAAAGTCTAAAAATCAAGGACAACATGGAGGCATACCTTAATTCCCCACACAAAGTCTTTGAAGAAGACAAGTGTGAGGGAATGCCCACTGTCTATGTGGATGGATGCTCTTACCATGTTGACAACAACGGGGAAAAAGAACTTGTGGTCGGCGTAGGGAACGCATGGGTGAATAAGTCCCCAGAACCCTCCGCTGGGTACAAAATTGGTCCCCGAAGTAGTCAGGTGGCAGAGTTGATGGCTGTGCATCAGGCCATCCTCACTGCTGTCCAACATCAACTCCACAAACTGGTCATAATCACAGATTCGGATTATGTACGGAACGGGTTTGTGGAGCACTTGGTCAATTGGAAAACCAGAGGCATGTTATGTCCTAATAACAAACCCCTGAAACATGGGAAGTTAATCCAAAATATTGATGATCTGGTCACATCGAATGGGATGACCATCTACTGGAAAAAGATCAAGGGTCATTCCAAAGTAGAGGGACCAGAAAAAACTGGAAATGACTTAGCGGATCAGCTGGCCAAAACCGGGGCCATCCAAGGGGATCTAATCGAAATAGAGTCCCTGTTGGGGGAAATCCAGGTCACTGCTATCACTATGTCCCAGACAAATGCTCACAATGATCTTTCAACTGCACAATGGAGTAAGGAGACCCCTTATGCTGATTTGATTACAGCTCAGAAGGGGGATCCAATAATTGGTAAGTTTTACCAACACAGTGAGGACCCTGAGAACTTTCTCCTGACGGATACCGATTACATTGGGAAGGAGGACCTAAGGGTGTTGATGAAATGTCCAAAAAGGTTCTGAATCCAAGAGGGTTTGTTGGTAAGGAAATCCCAAGCTGGCCATGATCAGTGGGTGGTTCCTACCTCATTCCGAAGCCTGATGTTAAGTCACGCCCATGATGCTGCCACCGCCAGTCATAGGGGGTTTCACACAACACTTGAGATTTTAAGAGAGATTGCATACTGGCCACACATGGGGCAGGACCTCGACCAATACTTGAAGGGGTGTCTTGTGTGTGCACAGTTTCAGCCATCATCCCTCACACACCGTGCGCCTCTCCAAAAGAGGGGGATGACACTGCCATGGTCAGATTTGCAAATCGACTTTGTAGGCCCTGTAATTCGCTCGTCTAGAGGAAACAAGTACATGTTGACCGTTACATGCTTGTTTACCAAGTGGGTGGAATGTCTCCCGGCCCCAAACTGCAAGGCAGAAACAGCAGCTGCCCTGATGATTAACCACATCTTTTCCGGTTTTGGTCTACCTCAAAGGATTGAGTCAGACAGAGGTAGCCACTTCACTAGTGAAGTAATGACAAAGATGTGGGTGATACTGGGGGTCAAAAGGAAGCTACATATTGCTTACAGGCCAGCTTCTTCTGGAGTAGTGGAGAGATACAACCGAACCATTGTGAGCATCTTAAAAAAGTTGTGGCAGATTCTGGGCCAAGTTGGGATATCCGATTACCTCTGGTCCTAATGGCCATCAAATCTACCCCTTCATCTGCAACTAAAATGTCACCATTTGAGTTGATGACCGGACGCAAGATGGTGCTTCCCCAGCATTTGCTCTACAGGACCCAAGAGCAGACGTTGATAAATGCCTCCACAACTCATGAGTATGTGGAGAATTTAAGAAAACACTTTCAACATGCTTTTGCCTATGCTCAGCGGAATCTAAAAAAATCAGCTGATAGAATGAAAACCCACTACGACCTGAAGACCACCAGGAAGGAATATACTGTGGGAGACCGGGTCTATCTATACAATTTCCAAAGAAACCAGGCCAAACAGCGAAAATGTTTGCCTACGTGGAAAGGACCGTTTGAAATTATAGACAAAATCTCCCCTGTTGCCTATATGTCTGCATCCCCAAAGGTAGTCTGGCGGAAGGGGAAGACAACTGGGTACATATAAATCAGCTAAAGTGTTGCCATCCCAGGCACACTCTGCAGCAACTGGAGGAGTCCTCTGCAATGCCAGAGGGGATCGCTCCAGATTAATTCAGTTCCCATCCTAAAATATCCCACATATAGTCTCTAAATTATTATGATTGCAAAAAAAAATGTTTCATGTTATATCTTGTTTTAAAACAAGACTGAAAAATGTAACCGGATGTATAAAATGTATGTGTTCACCACACCATTAATAGCGGTGGAGAAATGTCTATGAATAGGTATTGCCGCTTTTGCTTTATCATCCTAGGAGAGATGAAACCATGGCGACTGACCACGGAAGGCGACCTGGGGACCGAGAGCGAAGATCCGAGGGGCCTGGGGTACCGCCCAATCCTCCCATCAGGACCAGCAAGGAGAACTGATTGATCGACTGGATGGAGGAAAAGATGCTGAACTGTGCCATCTACGGAATTGGAAGAAGATGAGGCGAACATCCCAGATCTTGCGAGTTCCATCAGTGAAAGATCAGAATGGCCATCGCAAGAGGGGGGGGCTTGTGGGATGTTTTTACCCATGCAGCCAAGCCCTACCATAAAACTGTGCAGTACTGGCATGGAAAACATCATGATGGCCAGAAATCCCCAGAGAGTGCACAGGGAAAACATGAAGAATAGGCTGCCACCAATTTTTGCCTATGTTGTGAGCACAGGAGGGCACTGCCGAAAACCACCATTGGGCTACACACACAGTAGCCTGAAACCATTGGGAATGGCAATGCTGATTGCCAAAACCAACCCAGAACTGTGGGGAATTCATTTTCTTAATGTCAAAAATGGATGCAGTACTGGTGCTCACCACTATCAGAAAGCCGGCGTTTTAAAACCACCAGACTTTTGTGTAAAACTGAACAAATGAACCGAAACCAGCCCAAGGAAGGACTTGCTAAGAGGTGGATACAAATTAAAACTATATTCTGAAATGACTTGAAGGAAGTAATTATTTAATGCATATATAAAAAATAGCTGCATGTAAGTTGGATTTGAATGTAGAAAACTGGGAACTAAAGTGACATTTAGCTGAATTCTGCCTGACAACTACCCCCGACAGGAGAAACCTGCTCAGCCACTCTTCCCAGGCCTAGCTGCATCTTGCTGCCCCTGCCAAAAGGAGATGACACCTCTCTGATTGGGTTAGGGCACGAGCACCTGGGGACTGCAGGAAGTTGAACAAAGCCCTGTCCTGGACTCAGGCAAATGTTATATTGGGGGGGGTCGTAAATGGCTTCCTCTTGGGAGAAACTGGGAGGGGCAGTGCCTCTGCTAGCAAGCTGAGCTTGGGGGAAGTGGATAAACCAGTTATTCCACCATGTGAAGTGGGAAGCCACACCCCTTTTTGACGAGGGCATAATTTTAAAAAGATAGATAACTCATAGTGCGGACTGGTCAAAATGATATAAATAATATCATTATTCTTGGGATTTTTCCGTGCACATTTTAAGAGGTGTTAGGACCCTGTGGTGTATTCTGGGGGGTTGCTAGCAGAAAATAGGGTTTTACTCCAAATGTCTGCACGTCAAAAATCTGATACTTCATCAATTAATGTCCATACTCCTTGCGCACATTTGTGTAATTTTTGATAAATGTCCGATATGGGTAAACCGACCAAAAAGCGCAAAATGTTGTCATTTCTGAATCCCAGCTCGCAGGAACATGGGGCTTGAACAGAGACCTGTCTTAATTCATCTGTAATATGTACATGTAATGTCAACCACTTGTGTATCTCGGAAATATGTATTTGAGTCAGAAATAGATTTGTGTGCAATTTGACAAGGGGAGGATCCTCTGACCCATAAACAGACCTCATCATGATGACAATCCATTTCCTTCCCCCAATCATGGGAGAGGGGAGAATTGGGCCAATGGCAAGTAGAGAGGGGCAGGCTCAGTTATGCCACGCACACACCCACTTTCTAAACACATAAAAGCAGACAGTGCAGGACAGGTAGGGACATTCACTTTCCACTTTCTTGCGGGACGCTTTGCCGGGAGACTCCAGACTTCAAATCCATCAATTCCAGAGACCACAGATCCAGAGAGACCAGAGATCCAGAGAGACCAGAACTGTGCAGTGTTGTGAGCAGAACCGGTGCTTGACAGACCCAGAGAGCAGAGCTGACCCAGGTAGCCGGGACTTCAGAACCACCCGCCGGATGTCCCATCCAACCTGACCAGACCTTGACGGCTTATTTCAAAAATATAGTGTGAGTACTCACTGTGCAAAACCAATCTCTCAGTGTAAAATAATCCAATTAAAACAATTTTAACCTATTTAGAACTACCTCATAGGAATCGTGTGTGTCATTCTGTCCTTTTTAAAGCTGAAAACTGTCATCTGCCATTTTGAACTTTTAAATTTCAAATCCGAAAAACAACCTTCACGAAATCGTCCCTATCTCCGGAACCGTGCTAGGAGCGAGTTTTAAATGTCATCTTAAAGCTGAGATTCTAAGCTTTCCATTGAGCCTAGAACCAACTTCCTACTCCTTATAGTGCCTCCGCAATCACGCTCGACGCACGCAATTAAATTTGCCGCGATTTGACATTTTGCACAATTTCAGCCACGTGTAAAAATCAGCAGCTCCTTGCTTTCCTTTGCTAAAATTCGTTTTAACCTGCTACTCATAGAGCATTGCTAAAGTGAGCCTGAACTGATATAAACTAGATATCACCCACCCTGAACCTCTAGAGGGAATTAAAAGCATTTTTAGCACATTTCTCACTTCATTGTCATCACATTCAAAGCATTTTGGGGCCTGTGTTTCAAACTTCTACCTGTTTTCCTCTAAGCTTGCTGGGGGGGAACTGAATTTCGTATTGTATTTGATTGCATTCCTGAGAACTGTGTGCTCCTCCTTCCATTTCTTACATTGCATAGGGGAGGGGTGAATTGCCAGAGAAGAAGTGATTATATTATCATTTGCTAAAATCATATCAAGTTATTTCTGTACTGCATTTCATTCCTCGTTGCTTTTCCATTGAAACCATAAAAGTATTTTCGCTGCCTTATCCATCCTTTACCAACTCCTCATTGATTGTAAAGAGGTGTGCTAGTGTCAGATTACCCATTGTTGATAAACATTATATTCATAAGTGTGATATCAATTATTAATTTATCATAAAATGGTGATATATATATATTGTTTAATTTTTCAAATAAACCTTTTAAATTTGCAAAACAAACCTACTTCTTGGCTCAGCGGGGTCAGGGGATTCTGAGAGAGGGGTGTTATACAAGGGTTCATCATCCAGATTATAACTTGCCATAAAAATATATAAATAAGGGCTTCCCTTGGGCATCCCAGACAAGGCACTGACTTATTGGGAGTGCTTGATTGGAGTTACTTACAGTTTGCTGATGTTTGGCAGAGCGCTCTCGGAGTTTGCAGAGTTCTCTGCTTGCCCTATATTGGTTTGGATAAACTTTTACCTTTTATCTTTACCCGCACTTGGTCTTGGTCTCATTCCCATCTGGGGTGTGTCCATTATTGACTCTCATTGTGGAGTTTTAAATGCCTTTTGGGGGTACGCTCACTTTCAAGTGGTGACCCCTTAGACGTGATTTGTCTTTTCGTTCCTTTTGGTATGAGACGTCCCCGGCCACAGCAGAGACGCACAGTGCACCCCCGCAAAAGAGCTCCCCGCCTACGGCAAACGGTATGCTTAGACGTGCGCACGCAGTATGGCGAAAGGCCATACTTTACAAAACCCATAGTCCCGCTCGCCGGGGGCAGCCATTGAGCGTGGGGCATCGTCGCCTAGACGGACCGGGTCAGGAGGGTCTCGAATCAAGATGGCCACGTGAGTATCAAGTGCGAGCGAAATTAAAAGGAGGTGAATGTAGAACGTAGTATATATGGTCAAACTGAGTTAAAAGGAGGCTCTTTGGAGTATAATAGATGCTATCCTATTTCTTTTTTCTCTTTTTTTTCTGCAAATGGCCATTAGGATGAGTTAAGGAGATTACAAGGTGAAAAGGGAAGACGGGAACCTAGCTCTTCAAGGGGGTAGAAGGCGGCGCTGCATTGTGCTATATTGACTAGTACTGGGAATAAGTGAAAATAGAAGAAATCAGTGGGAGTATAACATAAGGGGAAGACTCGGAGTACCATTTAGAAATGCTTCATTCTTTTTCTTTTCCTAAATCTACGGGAAGATATTCAAACACTTTAAGGGCTAAGGGGTGTAACGGGCTGGGGTAAAAGAGATCCATCGGATAAAGAGTAGGGGAAAGAAGACAGGGAGGTGTATGTTAGATGTTGTATGTAAATTGTCTGTCGATCAATGTTATGTATTGAATTGGTTATGTCTTCTGTGATCACAATGTTTTGGTAAAAAGTTAAAATGACTGTGTAGCCGTTCTATGAATAAGCGGTCATTGTAAGTTTGACCTTTCAAAGACTCAGTATATGTGGTACACAGAAGTGGTATATTAGTGGTAAGATATTGGCATCGTCACCTATGTACAACATAACACCCACCCACACACTAACAAGGAGTACAAAGGGGGGAGGGGAAAGGAACATGTGCGCAGAAACACCATTGGCCCATATTTGTCAGAACCTGCCAGGTTATGCGAACGTATAAAAAAATACCATGACCAGTGGGTAACAGAATTAAAAGGGGAAGGGCTACCGCAGGTATGGCCCCAGGGAGGATCATTTGACAAAAGTGTGCTGGACATGGTGGCCACATGCTTATTTGTAAAATATAAAGGAAAACAATTACAAAATAGAAGAGAGGAGCCACTAGTGAGGTTAGAACACCTCTGGGGAGGGCGATGGAAGAAGAGTGGAATGGAAGATTAAGAAGCAGAGTAGGGAGGATGGCCGTATTGGGAAAACAAGGAACAAAGGTGAGCATGGGAAAAGGAACAAAAGGGAAGTTGCAGCTGCCCCTAATACATGGTAGGCCAAATTACATACCCTGGGCACAGATGGATAAGGCCAATTTGTTAAAGTTATTGCCCCCACTTTCAGGAGGTGCGAGTAAATGGATATACGCATTTGAGAAACACACTGCAGGGTTTCCTTTGGCAGTAGGTGACGTTAAAAGTTTGATGGTGTCCGCAGTGGGTGATCAAGCTGATCGAGTTTGGGCAAAAGCAGGCTTCCCAGGAATAACATTAGATTGTGACAGGCATGATGGTGCTTCTTTTAATACAGTAAGACAAGGGTATGGGACGCATTGAGAGACACCTTCCCAGACACACCAGATTTACAGTCAGTGATGCAATGCACAATGAATGATGAGGAAGATGCAATGGCTTTCATTTTACGGGTGCAGGAGATGTGGAGAGCGGAGACGGGCATGGCCTGGGATCAGTCAACTTCCCTGTTTTACTTTATAATAAAGAGAGGGCTCCCAAAGGAAGTTCAGAAAGCACTCGATAAAATAGCTGGGATTGAAGCCAAAGACTGGCCCGAGATAAAAAGCATCATAGTACACCATTGCAAACGGATCAAAGAAAGGGATTAGGAGATAGCACAGAGAAGGCTGGTGAACGAGGCAAAATTAATCCAGACGAAACTAGTGAAGGTCACAGCAGCTGTAGCCGCGCTCCCCACAGACAGAGACAGAGAGGAGGAGGAAGCAATACAAGCAAGAATGGCAGCTAATTGGGCAGGAATTGGACAGGAGCAGTGGAATGGTGAGGAACAATACAGAGGGCTACAGTGGCAAGTGTGGAGTGCCTGTGGAGGAAGAAGTGCATACTGAGGGCAGAGAGGGGGTGGCCCAGGGTATGGAGGGTATGGTGGGTACGAAGGTCCAGGTCCAAGGGGAGGACAAAGACATTGTTGGAATTGCGGAAGATGGGGACATTTTTCAAGAGAATGTAGAAGCAGACCTATGAATATTTATCAAAACGGGTAGCAGCATGGCCACCCCCACCCAGGAAGCCCACATGGGCTGCCAATGGGTGGTGGAGGGAGAGGTGAACAACATGATCAGAGATACACAGATGAACGAATGGCGTAATGTTCAGCAGCACCCACAATACCGCAAACACATGGCACAGGTACAATGTAACCCTTTCATCACAACAGCAAATGGTGCACCTGCACCCTTTGGTGGAATGGCTGTGGTATTGGGAAATGTTTTTTTACAATGGAGGAACAACAAGGCATCCAGCATAGGACAGCCACAGAGAGAACTTGCGTGTCCAGTACTATCAACGACCCTCGATGCAGCAGAGGAACCATTGGTGGGGGTAGAGATAGGGAATAAACAATTCATTTTTATGGTTGATTCGGGAGCCGAAAAATCATGCCTACGAGAAGGCAGGTTTCTGCTTTCTAATAGTAAATTGGAAACGCAGGGGTTCTCTGGGACGGTGGTTGTAGTTCCTTAAACACAAGATTTGGATGTAACAGTGGGAGGGAAGACAGTGGGAGCACCTTCACTGTACTATGAAGAATCACCAATTAACTTGCTGGGGAGGGACCTCCTCAGCAAGCTCAACATGACTATATCATTCACTGAAAGAGGGATAGTCTGCTCAACCCCAGGGATTTGTCCAATGCGAGTAATGTTGGTAGTACACTCACAAGCCACAGCACCAGAGGTCCGCGGCATACCAGTGTATCCAGACATGTTCATCCAGGCACTAAAAACATTAGCACGAGTGGTCCCTGAGTTAAAGCGCCAAGAATGGAGAGTGCCAGCAGAGTTTATTTTCCGCCCTGTAGCACACCCAGAAATAATGCCAGGAACAGTGATGTCCTTAGATTTGCATGCAGTACAAGTGTCAGTGCAAAGAATAGTGGTCATAGGAATGGACATACATGGATGTCAGTAGCGAGCAGTGTTGTGCATTAATGCTAACATTGCACTGCGAGACTTGTCCGATGAAGACCTTTTTACAGATACAGATAGTGATGGAGAAATAATAATGGAGATAGCGATCCCCTGCGTCATCATGATAGAAACACGGCAGGTGCCAGAACAGCTAATGGCAGTGATAGGGGCACCACCTTTCTTTTTCAATGACGACATGCAACTGGTGCCGCACGAACTGTGGACCACAGGCCCGCATGATGTGTGTCTGTTGCGCGAGGTGACACCAGTAAAAATAAAACTAACCAGGGGCATTAATGCCCGGGTAAAACAATACCCCCTGTCCTGAGAAGCAGAAGAAGGGATAAAAGAAACAATATATGCTCTGTTAGTACAGGGGATAATAGTGCCCTCAAATTCACCATCTAATACTTGTATCTACCCCATCAAGAAAGCAAAGGGCGGGGCGTGGAGAATGATCCAGGACCTATGCCCACTTAATGACATCATACAAAAAGAATTCCCTCTGGTCCCGAATCCTGCATAAATCTTGTGTAGCATACCAAAAGATGCTTCATACTTTACAGTGGTAGACTTGAAGAGCACATTCTTCTCAGTCCCACTAGACCCAGAGTCACAATATTTGACAGCATTCACCCTGGAGGGGAAAAGAAATGAACACTGTACATTGCATCAGGGATACTGTGAGAACGCAAGTATAATCAACAGAATTCTACATGAAGATCTAGGCAATATTGTCACAGAGAGTACGATCATTCAATAATTGGATGATCTCCTGATTTGCGGGAAAAATTAAGATGAGTGCCAAAAAGATTCTATTACACTCCTAACATTATTGGCCCACAAGGGTTACAAGGTAGACAAAGAGAAATTGCAATACTGCCAGGAAGAAGTGTTTTACCTGGGTCAGACAGGGCGGCTGCAGTCCGTGCTGTGAATGAACCAAAAACAGTGAAAGAAATGCAGAAATGTCTTGGCATGTGCAATTACTGCTGCACCTGGATACCAGAATATGCAGGCTACACAAAGCCATTATTGCAGGGACTTAAAGAAGCACAAAGAGAAAACACAGAAATACAATGGATAGTGGAAATGCACAAGGCCTTTAGCACACTTAAAGAACTGATCTCAACCGCACCAGTACTCGCAAACCCAGACTACGAACGCAAGTTCTACTTATGGTCACATTGGAATGGGACACTCATGACAGCAGTGCTAACACAGAAAACATCTTTGGGCCTTAAACCTCTGGCATACTACAGCAGCATGCTAGATGCACTAATGCAAGGACACTTTGCTTGCGAGCAGTCTCTCGCAGCCGCAGTGTTCGCAATAGAGAAAAGTGCAACAATTGTGATGGGATGTTCTGTGACTCTGTTTGTAGAACATTCCCTATTCGCAATATTAGAAAGATCCAAAAGCACACTGACAACACAAAGGGCAACAGTTTACGAGATCATCCTATCCAGCGCCAACATACACATAGTGAGATGTTAAAGAGTTAACCCAGCAACATTTATCACAGAAGCGTGCACAGTGGAGGATATGCAAACACATGATTGTGCTACATACAGAGGAGAGGATGGAGACACACCCACAGTGAGTGAAAATGCTTTATCTGAAGGAGAAGTATATTTTATAGACGGATCAGCATCAATAAATTCAGAGACAGGAGAGAAACATGTGGGGGTGGCCATTGTGAGACTAGCGGAAGCTGAATTTGAAGTACTTGTCAAACAAAGGCTACCTGCCCACTACTCAGCACAAGCAGCAGAGTTAGTCGCACTCATTGAAGCATTACATGCAGCAAAGGGATGTGCAGTAACAATCTATACTGACTCTATATACATGACCGCAACAGTACATGGGGGATTGGCCAGATGGGAGAAGAGGATTTCACAGAGCAGACGGATCCCCAGTGCAACACGCTGAGCTACTGAAAGAGTTGATAGAAGAACTAAAGGAACCAACAGTTGTGGCCATAGTGAAATGCCAGGCCCATACAAACAACAATGATGTCATCTCTTTAGGAAACCTGGAAGCTGACGCTGCCGCAAAAGAGGCATCCTATTTAGCCAAGGGAAACGGATGTGAGTACATATTACAGAAACATGTGGTAGAAGATCGTCCAGATGGGTATAATTCAATGCCTATTTCCCAGCTATTAGAAATACAAGAAGGGGCGACAGCAGAGGAGAATGAGATGTGGGAAAAAAGAGGGTGCAGCCAGTCATCCACAGACCTTCTTTGGTGCCAAAACAATACAGGTAAGCTAGTGATGCCCCATAAGCTACTAGAAATAGCCTTCCAACAGCTTCACTTCCCAGCACATAATACCAAACAGCACATTGCCGCAGAAATACAAGAAAATTGGTTTGCACCAGGTCTGCAGGAGCAAATATCAAAGTTAGCCATGGAATGTACAACGTGTCAGATATATAATTCAGGAATGACACTCAGAACACTACGAGGAACATTGCCCAAACCAACAGGTCCATTTAGAGAGTTGCATATTGATTATGCCGATATGGGAGAAAGATGCAATGGGTCACGCTACATGATAATGGTAGTTTGCCCCTTTTCAAGATGGGTGGAGGCAGGGCCGTGCGCCCACCCAGATGCAAACTGCGCTGCAAAGTGCGCTGCAAAGTTCCTAGTGCGGGAAGTATTTCCATGCTGGGGAATTTGTGATGTAATACGCTCAGACAACGGTACACATTGTGTCAACAATCTGTTTAAAGAAGTAACAGCAATGCTAGGAATAACACATAAACTGTGCACTATTTATCACCTGCAATCGAATGGCGTGGTTGAGAAAATAAACGTCCTTCTGATAGGGAGGTTGTCGAAATTGTGTTTCACACTAAAAAATAACTGGGTGTACTGTTTACCCCTGGCCTTGTTTGAACTGAGAAATCAACCCAGCCAGGACCACCATTTGTCCCCCCATGAAATAGTGACAGGAAGATGCATGCATACTGTGCACTCCCCACTACGCAGACATTCAGATGCGCACATAAGTGCCACAGTACTAGGGGAAGAATTTAATGAATACCTCACTAAACTCATTAAAGCAGCCCGCATGATCGCCAGACAGCTAGCACCTCCATTTACACAAGAAGCATCAAGTGACACAATAACATCAGCAGCAGACAGTCCAACAGGACAGCTAATGCCAGGGGAGATGGTGTATGTGAGGAGTTTCGTACGTCGATGTAACTCTCCAAGATTTCATGGCGCATATGAAGTGGTGTACTGTACACCCACTCCCGCAAAGGTGAAGGGGCTGAGATATTGGATACATTTAACAGACGTACAAAAATCTTATGAGAGTGTAACACAGGAAACAGAAATGGGAATGGGCGAAGAAGAAACGCAAACTCAATAGGAGGAAGATGTAGATTTAGAGGTACACAAATGACAGAAAGAAGAAGAGTTAAATGAGTAAATATAATGATGTACATAACAACAGTAATGAAACGAAGAAATATTATTGTCTCTCTCCATTTTTCTTTTTCTCTCTCTTTCTCTCTCTCTATCTCTCTCTTTCTCTGTCCCTCTCTTGGTTCAAAGTAATAACATGCTAATGATAAAAATAATTATAAGTCGAGAAAAACAAGAAAAAGAACCGTATAAAAATGAATGTATATGAGCTGCTTAATGCACTTTTATGTCTCATTATGCAGGAGAAACCATGGCAACGGAGGGGGCCCCCGCTGTAAACATTAGAATAGATAGAATGGAAATAGTAATTTTGACTTGCGCAAATATAGCTATGAGTGTGGTCTGTTTGTGTGTGCTGTGATATTTTTCTCAATGATGTTTGGACTAGTGATATATTGGGCAGTAGCATTTACATCTATCGACATAAATGAGGGGGGAGGGAATGGGACGAGCATGATTAAACAAGGGACCCACCTCATACGGGATGGTTTTAAACGAATATGGTGACACACGGCACACAAATAGTACTAGCGATGAACAGATAATACCACGCCCTACTGCGTACAATGCCTCTTAATACAACATTTACGACATAAATGATCCAAATTCTTCCGATTTACCTTGGTTATATGATGATACCACCATTGTAACAACACTATTTGGAACTCCTATAGGTAGTGAATCCCCCACAAGTGCAAAGGAAGAAAATGCGGAGATAGCTGAGAGGTTTATTGCCTTATACAATGAATGGGAAAAGGGGAAAGCTGGGGAACACCTTTAATGCAGTATGATGTATAAAAAGGAATAGTGAATCCCAGGGGAAATATTAAAAGAAGGAAGGAGGGAGGTGAGGAGGAGGAAGTATGATGAATATTCTGGACTGGGATTAGACACAATAGAAGATCTATGACACCCACACTAGTCTAACAAGTGGTACGCAGACATGAGTTCTACTGCAAAACAAACCACTAACAAGAGCTGTTATGTGTGCTCTCTAATACCCCACGCCTCAGGTACCCCCAAGGTGCTACTGCCACAAGAATCACCTATTGCAGATGTCAATGTCTCCTTCATCTCACCTTATGGAGAATAAAGAACACCTTCCAGGCACACACAGTTTCTTTTGAAATGCTGCAGAACGAAAAAACTTCAAGAACAAAAGGAGTGGTGTGCTTAAATGAACCATTTTTAGTGATTAAATGGACATTGTATTCAGATAATAAATGGCAAGAGGAACAAATTGCATGCAAAGCAGAAGCGCTATGAGACTTGGCAGCAGAAAATTTGCAATGGATCGAGAAAACATGCGCTCCAGTATGGACACAGCACATCACAAGGCTCACTTGGGTAAGAGCCGTGGAAAAGCCCTTCAAACTGCAAAAAGAAATTGCCTATGAACTGTGCTTTCTCGGAGAAGGAAAAATAAACATGGGCACAAATAAGAACTGTAACAAAACTCTGATCATCCCAGACATGAAGAAAGGGACAGCTACCCTAATGGACACTTACTGGGTTTGCGGCAAACAGGCATACTTGCACCTCACACAGTCATGGAGGGGCAGGTGTTCTATGGCAACGCTGCATTCTGCCCTAATGGTGGTCCCAGAAAGTCATATTCAGGAAGGGAAGGGGCTGCCGGCCGTGCAAGAACAAGAGGCTCCACAATCAACTGATGAGGCACCAGTATACGCCCTATCCGCGGAGAACATGCAAAGCCCACTATCCAGAAAAAGGAGGTTGTCCACTTACATATCTAAAGCATCAACAGAACTCTTGGCACAGATTCCAGACAGGTTTCGGTTGTTCAATTCTGCTGAAACATTTTTCGCCTCCATCATCCCAAGCATCCAGGCGCGAGCCAATGCAAAATGGTTCCACATTATGCGCTTGGAGCTGATCCAACTGGCCAATGACACAGAAAAAGAATTCAACGTGATCAAGGTGGAGCTCAGGGCCCTGCGGCTAATGACAATGCGGAACAATTACGTCCTAGACCTGTTGGGTGTTTGCCAAAAAATCAGGAGCGCATGCTGCACGTTCGTACCTTCTGCAGATGCGCACAATGGAACCCTGTCCCACGTTATCGCAGCCATGCACAACGTTGGCGAACGGATGAAGGCAGAAGGAGGAGTGCAGCCAAGTGCGTGGTTCGATATTTTTTCATGGGTGCCTTCCTGACTTGGAATGACGGTCAAACTACTGGTACTCATCATCATCTTTTTGCTCCTGTTTTTTTGTGTGTGCCAGCTAGGTCTTCGGTGCTGCGCAAACGCAGTCCCTAATTGTGCAATGATGATGGTGATGGGCAACGCTAAAGGAGTGACACAGATGACACATGAAGCACAAGTACAAACAGTTGAAGATCCAGGACCTAAATATAGAATGGTAGCATTGTACTATGATGGGGACATAGTAGACATATTATACCACATTACGATAAAGGAGCCCTGCACACTAGAATGCTATAAGGGTCTATGGGTAGACTTGGAGGGAGATGGGGGTGTATATACATGACCTGCACTCCTGATTAATATGCTAGAGCAGGACAAAGCCTCCGGGGAGTGTGTAGGAGCTGGATGCCAATCAAGGGAACACTGGCTTGGGACGAAGCAGTAGCTGATGAGAAAGAACGAAGAAGGTTGGATGAGCTTCAATATTCATTACTTAAGTAACGAAAGGGGGAAATGTATTGGAGGAAAGGTCTTTAGGGCTCCCCCCTTCATTTCACACCAATGTGCAGCCAATAACTTGCCAAACAGCCATTCATGCACCTGGGACCGGGATGCGGGATGCCTGCGGGCCGACACATGGGGCTGCACAGCTCACCCTGTAGCATAGTACCAACTCCATTTTGTGACACCCTTAGACTCCATTTTGAAACTAACAGATTTAGGCCTCACTAACGTAAGCAGTCTGCAGGGCTGCAGCTCTTCCCTCCTGACTGCGCACAGCGAGCCCAGTGCTCCCCTCACCCTCCTCCTCTTGGCGGCCCTGCTGCAAGCCTGTTCTCACGGGAGACTAGGCACGAACAAGCTACATTACAAACACTGTATCTTTCACCTTCCGCAGTCCATCATTGACCTGCAGATGACCCGGCTTAAGCTGGGGTCTGGGAAAAACACGCTGCTTCCATAAAACTTGTCCTGTCCTCTCATAGACCCCCACCTTAATGATATATGCTGTGGATGACCCCCAACCCTGTTCCCCATTTGAAGTGCCAGACATGTGTGCTAAACCAGTGTGCCACCCTGTTTCACCCATGCAGCTAAGCCATCTGAAGGGATAATAAATTTGCTTCAAGTCCATGAGATTGATCGTATATATTGAAATAAGACGGCCCTCACCTATCCCAGATCACAAATGGAGTTATGAAATGTATGTTCGAGCCTTTCATTGCTAATCAAGGATTCCTGTTGCTGTACAATACATAAAGCAATGTATGATATTGATATATATATTCTAGGATTTCCTAAAAATGTACAAGGTTACAAATAGACGATTAAGCGTTGCAATCTACATATATATATATAGTTTTTTAATGTAATGAGCGCTGACTGTATAATAGAATGCCCTTCGTAGCATTTGTTTACTCTCTGAGCATTTAGGTAGGCAAGTCATATTATAAGCAGAACATTGCAGACTTGTCCGTGTACCAATGCACACACTAACCTGTTTCTACCTCATTTTGTAATGCAAACCTTTTGTGTGTGTGTCCCTCACAACGTAGAGAATATACGGCCAGCATGTTACGGGCAGTTTCTCCTCTCACTCCTCTCAGGTACCACCGCGCACACAGCGGCCCCCCACCTATCTTCCCCCTCTGGCTGGGCCCAGATGTGAAACTTTAGCCCTGTGAATGATGTGATGCTAACCAGACTGTTGTTGATTGAAATTATTTTGTAACATGGTACTCATGATAAAAGTAAATGTGTAATATATACCATGTTCAAAAGCTTGCATAATGTTTGATGTACACGTAACTACACTGGCCTAATCCTACCTCGTATTTTAAATGATGAGCTTGTAACCCTATAATGTAGATGAGCTAGAAACAACAGGGCTCTCTCTCCCTTCTCCTGCAGCGGCGCAAGCTCAGCCTCCACTTTCCTGCCCGCCTCAGGTTGGGCTGAGAACTAAAGGCCCTTATTCCACTGATAATGTGATGCCGTAACTGCAACCTCTCACCCCTCCGCGAAGCCTGCACTCAGTATCAGACCTCCTCTAAGCTCTCAGACACACAATAACACCATAAAATATGTTTCACACCCCGAGGCTTGGGTTACAAGAAATGTAGGTAACAAGCCTCCCATCCCACTGCCTTTCTGATATGTTAGCTATGTGCCCTCTGACCAGATAGTCTTCAAGCTCACCCGACCCGACTGACCATGGTGGCAGTATATCTACTCTTGTACTAACATACTATAAATATGGCCCCCCTTAGATCTAACAAAGCCGAGTGATGGAGGTATTTCAGACATGTGCCTCCTGCTAGAGTACCTGAACTCCTGAAACAGCCCCTTTATTGCATAGTGCTTTTATGATGATGAGATAAGAGCACCCAAAGTTTTGTGTTATCTCTCTTGTGATGTTAAGATTAACAACTTTTTGAGATTTACAGTGCATTATGAATTGTAATGACTATTGAATGACTATGTGTGGCCACAAGGGCAAATGTTAGCATAGTCCAAGATGTATCAATCAACTCTCTTCTGACCAGAGCTCCACCCCTCCGAGTTAAACTGACCTGTACGCATCATGATGACACCACAAGAAGCCTCGCCAATCACAGAGCTTCACTCTTATGGATGCATATGTGCCTATACCCCACTGCCCAATCTCATTGAATTATGTATCGCATACCTCCCACATCATAGATGATGTTGATTTGAAACAAAATGTGAATGTTTGCTGATGTTTGGCAGACCGCTCTCAGAGTTTTCAGAGTTCTCTGCTTGCCCTATATTGGTTTGGATAAACTTTTACCTTTTATCTTTACCCACACTTAGTCTTGGTCTCATTCCCATCTGGGGTGTGTCCATTATTGACTCTCCTTGTGGAGTTTTAAATGCCTTTTTGGGGGACGCTCACTTTCACTATGTACAAAAATGAGACAAGAGAATAATTGTCCATACAAAAAATGAATGAAGGAAACCTACAACTAGTGAACTATATACATGAGTCAGCGGGCTAGTACATAGAAATCTCTGACAATGTCTTAGCCAGGGCTGATTCATCCTCCACATCGGCCACTTGCAGGTGGGCCTCTGTTGTTTTCCTGGAGGGCGTGCAGAGCTTCCCTCATCCGAGACTAAAGCTCCTCGACTGCCCTGCAAGAATCCTCCAAAATGGCAGACCAGGCCCATGCCACCTCTGCCCTGGACCTGGCAATTGCCAACTCATGTGCCTGCTGCCTCTCCTTGTCCTGCTGCTTCACAGTGGACACCTGCGATGACACCAGAGACCTAGGGTACGATCATTCCTCCTGCTTCACTTGCCCCATGTGTGCTTCCTCCTAGTTGCAATGCCACCCATGATTTGCCTACATCAACATCTCCTGCTGCCTGAGAATGTGTCAGCGGTGCAGGTACTCCCTCAGGGGAGTGCAGCACCTGTACTGCCATCAAGTTCCTGCTGTTCATCCACAGCCTATTCCAGTGTATGTTCCTGGTCTGGCTCAGGGACCACCTCATCTGCCACAGTACAGACTTCCACCTCCAATAGGGGCCCAGGCACATACAGACTGGCTGATGGTGGGACAGGGTAAGAAGAGGCTATGGTGGTAGCTGGCATATGTAAGGAAGTTATGATATCAAACAGTGAAAACAGACACAAGTGATCTCAGTTCAAGGGTGTTTATTGAACTTCAATGGGTTGGTTGAACGCCTATCAAACCTAAATCTAAGGATGTGAGCAAGCTATGACCATCACATAATAATAATAATGCAGACCTAGTTCAGTCTCTATCAAAATAAAAGGGCCTATAATAATAAACCTATTGCCAATACTCACTTCTAATTACAAAAAGGGTGTGGTACAATAATATATCCAACAAAGAAAAGTGTTCAAGAAATAAATGTCAGGACAGTTGAGAAGTTGGCTTCTCTTCCCCAAGTGTTCAGCACGGGGCAAGGCGGCACACACTCTGGCTTCTTTGCCACTGAGGACACAGTTCAAAGAATAGACATCAGGGCCTTCTGCCAAAGTCCCTTTTCCAATAACAGTCTCTTACTGCAGAGGGCCTGCCATAACAAACACACATCAAAGTTCAATTTCTATTAGGATCTTCACATGCACAAGTTCTCGCTTCCAGTATTTATCATGGGTCTCCCTCCTTCAGGCATGTATCCCTTTGTACCACAATGTTTACTCTTGCTTTCCCGCGTTCGGGCTCGGACCATGGATCTCCCTTGTTGGTGCTCGGATACTCGTGATATCAAAATAGAAGATTTTCGAATGTGCGATGGGTTTTGCTTAAACCGTTGCCAGACCACTTTGATTCACTTCATACAGTATTCTCATCAATATTTTGGCTTTCATTTCTCTTAGTGGGATACCTCACAGAGACCTTTGATTGAGCACACTCACGGTGCTGGAACACTCTGTTAATGTCATCGTATCTTTCCTTCTCAAGTAGTTTAGCATTATTCGCATCTTTTAAACAGCATTTAAAAATGTTTGTTCCAGCGCTCGTTATGCAATGTTGTCATTTGCAACCTTGACTTCAACACAGACCGGTCTTGCATCGGTTGCTCTAACTCACCGGCTGTGTTGATCTCTCTAATGCTTCTTAGTTCTTGGAGCCAAGGACGATACTCCGGCGCCTGCCACTCCTCCCCACCTTGGATCAGGCTATATCAAATCTGTGGAAATATACACTCTTTGGGTACTCACCAGCCACCTGGACATCTGCTTGCAGGTCAAGGAAGTGGGCCTGGACTGTTGGGTTGATCGTCTCCGGTATCTGGAGGTGAAACGGTGACACTCGATAGCAGCCTGTACGGTGCACCTTGACGGATGCACCTGACTAAAGGCCTGCCTTTGCCTTTTCCTGGCTCCGGATCCTAACATCAACCCAGTGCTTCTTTGCATGGTCCACTGTATGGACTACCACCCCCTGCACATTGTTGGCAGTCATGATGTCAGCCCAGATCTTCTGATGGCCACATGTCCCAAGCTACTTCTGCAGGATGAAGAGGGCATCGTAATGGGCCAGGACCTGGTCACACAGGATGTAAACATCTGCAGCAGAGAAGTTGACAGCACTCAGCCGTGGCATGGGGATGCTGTTCGATGTTCCAGACATGGTGTACCTGAGACTGGTGGGGTGAAGCTGGGCTCTGACTACGCACGCTGTGGTAGTAGTATTCAGGTGTGAAAGTCCTTATGTGGCAGATGAAGTGGCCACAGAGCCTAAGAGGAGGGCCACAGAGGAACAGGTTAAGGAGGAATATCAGGCTCTCCAAGAGAATCATGTTGAGTTATTGGCCTCAGGGGGGCTACCAGCAGCAGGAGATGGACACCTTGAGGGAAACCGTGCATGTAGAGATGCTGGCCTCAAGGGAATCCCAACATCAGGACAGAGATTCCTTGAGGCAATCTTTGCATGATGAAATGTTTCCCACAAGGGACATTCACCACCAAGAAATTGATTCCTTGAGACAATCTCTCAACACGCATTTGGAGACGTCAAGGGTCAGCATGCATAATGACTCTTTGGCGACTCCATCATCAGGACCTTGTAGCAATTGGGGCCCTAATGCACGCATCCCTCTCATGAGGGGCCATAGCCTAAGAGGAGCAGGCTTTGGCATTGGGTAGTCTGAGGGCACTATCCCAGGTTCCACATGAACCAAGCAGGTAATGCCATTTTCCATTCCCCCACACACTCCTATCCTCTTGCCACCAATACCCCTTCTTCATGCACCCTGGTGTCCATGAACCTGTGAAGGGGGCATGTATTTTTGTGGGTGTTGGAGGCCTCCATTTCTTTCTCCTGTGTCATGTGTTATGTTGCTGCTGTATTCTCATGGATACGATCAAGCACTGGTAACAGTGAGAGATGGGTAACCATGCATCATTAGTTCATGTGTCTGTATCCTGTGAGTGGCTAGATAGCTTTCTGGGAGATTTGGTGTGCATCTTCATGATGGGGCAAGGTACATGTGGAGGGTATCACAGACATGCATAAGGAGGGGATGGGTGGGCAGCCGTTGATTTTCCCCATTGCAGGAACATACATGTCAGTGTGGGTGGTAATCAGGACCAGCAGCAATGGTGCAGAGGGACCCACCTTCAAGATAGCAGTCAGGTGAAAAATTGTTTTTCCACTTGATGCATAGGACTCAGGGAGACACATGTGATGGAGCCATCATGCCAGGGACGGTTGCTGTAATCTCAGTTATTTTGTGTGTGTGTGTGTGACATGGACTATCTAGGATATCAATGAGGTTGCAGTGCATTTTTAACGTTATGGGGCACACATAGTCAATCCAAGAGGTGCATTCTCAGGGTGTTGTTATGGGCAAGTTGGATTTTCCCTATTGCATTATCAGGGATGTGCCTTTAATGCGTGTGTTCCACAAGGGTTGGTATTCATGTGACGAAGGTTTGCACTACCTTTGGCCTGCTAAAAGAATGGGTGGTGCCTGTGGATGAGGATGGACACCCTCCTGCAGCTCAACTGCTATGCCATGATGTGTGGTGATATTATGCAGGACACAACATGCCACAATGATTTTGCATACTACAGGGGTGCATAGAGCAATATGATACCTATATGGTTAAGGGAGTGGAAGCGTGACTTAAGCACTCTGAATGTGCGCTACACTATGCCCGTGGTAGCTATGTGTGCTGCGTTGTAGCGTGCCTCACATCGGGTGGCTGGATTCCTGATGGGTGTCAACAGGAATGGTGACTGCAGTAAGGCACTCTCTCCTACAAAGGCGAAAATGGTTATTTATTGCATGTATTGTCATTTCTTGTGTTTCTGTGTGTCATGTGACTGCTTGTGTTTGCATGATAGTTGATATCCACAAGCCAGCTGTTCACAAATGTTCCCGATGCAAGGGCCTTGTATATGGGGGAATGGCAGAAGATGTAGCTATAATGTGTACATCCTGGGTAATTGGCATTGACATGCATGATGTGTTCCTTGACATCACAGATAACCTGCACATTGATGATATGCCAATGTTCCCTGTTGCGATAAATGTGCTCCATGCTTCGGAGGTGCGGGGGGGTTGCAGCGCTACATGGGTGCAGTCGATGGCTCCCAGGACCTGGGAAAGTGTGCAAATGGAGGATAGCACAGGGGCAACACGCTGGTCTTGGAAGCAAAATCATGCAGAGCAACAGAGGTTCGAATCCCGGATCTGCGCTTAGAAACCGAACTCAAGTACGGTATAAGGCGCGTTATAAAGAAATAACAATTAAATAAATAAAAAATGCATCGAATTTCTGGCACACGTTCTGCCTTGCCTACGGTGTGCATGGCATGTTAATCTGCCTATGCACAAGTGCTAGTGTCGGAATTGAAAGAATATTATGCCTCCTATCGTAACAATTGTATGTGTATTGGCCTACGCCAAGTTGTCTAAACATCATATGGGAACAAACTCCACGGCAAGGTCTTGACCTTAGAGAAAGTAATGTAAGTCACCATCTTGGATTAAGCCGCCATTTTAGGTTCTCTTGTTATATGGAAGTCATCCTGAACATCAAAATGGAGGCCGAATGACATTCTGAGTAAGATTCTGGCCGTTGTGACCTCCGTACACATGAATAATTAATATGCCTGCAGGCCACTTGTCGTGGTCGCGAACTGAGACCTTGTCCTACCGTTGACCTGTATGTAAATGTACAACTATATCAGTGAAACTAATCGAAATACATATATTAAAGGATTGACCTGGCAAGGAACCCATAGGCCTGATTCACAGAATGGTTAACCCGCAAGAGGGTTGGCCAAGGGCTGGACAAACTGTATAAAAGGCCCAGGTATTCCAATGTGCGGTCTCTCACTAACACATCAAACCCTCGTTGAAGTTCGTTATGTTACTCTGAGAGCCGAATAGCTATCCGTTTGTCAATTGACTTGGTAACTGTTGTAGCTTTTAAATAAAGCACTTGTATGTTCTTTGTAACCTGTGTTGGTGTGTTTCTTTTTGGGCTTCCCGGCCTCATATTATTTTTCTGTTTCCACAGTTGGCGCCCGAATAGGGACCCTTAAGATTGATGCCGGATCATTGAAGGTTGACGCCGACTATCGAACCGGGATCGGACGTGTGATACTGTGGGCCCGACCGAACGAGACGAGATACCTCGGCAGCGCTGCACGATCCGATCTTTGGACGATAGTCGTGTGGTCTGACACGGCATCTTGACGAGGGTCCATTTTTGAGGCAGGCAGATTTGTCGAAACTACCAAACACAAGGTAAAATTCGTTAGGTAAGTTCTTTGGTAAACCGTACGGTCCTCCTTAGGTTTGGTCAGGTGTAGTCATGACCCGACTCTTAATTTAACCCTGACAATTTCAATTTGGCGTATTGTATCTGCAGACACAATTATTGACCAGGTAACACCAATTTTTGTGAAATGCCTGGGAAATTGTCTAGCTGCTTTAGGGCTCTGTTCCGCAGCGATCGACAATCTTTGGAATTTAGCCGCCCGCACCACAGGAGGGGTCGCCGGCATGTACTGTAAGTATGGCATTGGAAGTATAGTATTTAATGTTATTTGGCACAGACAAACCAGACATGCCTCCGAATTTCAGTGGCCAATCAATGGTAGTTTCGAGATCCCCCGTATTGAATACCTAGAATAGGTCTTGCTAGAAAAGAACGCCAGACCTGCAGCATTTGATTTTTTGCAGAATTGGAAAAAAGAAGCGTTGCAGCAGCTTAAAAGTAGGGATAAACATGCACGCCGTCATAAAACAAATGCCGAAAAGGCGTTGTTATATGATAAAGAAAAACATTCAGAGTCAGTCAAAAATATAGATAGGGCTTTCTCACTCGGTATCCAGAAAATCTATCCCTCTAAAGATTTCCATGTTTCTGAAGAATTTATTGAGAAATTGTTAAACGAACGCAGGCCTGGTGCCTCTGCGCTACCTCCGTATGATCCTCTCCCTGGTGCTCTGCCCATTCCTGCTGTTATTCCTGCTGTTATTCCTGTTCCCCCTGTACAACCTACTGTTCCTATTCCTCTAGTTGTTGTTCCTCCACCTATCCTACCACCCCTTCCTCTTGCGCCGATAGTTGCACCCCCATTGAATTTGTAGTCCTGTACTGACTGAAGTTGATCGGGGTGCGGGGTCAAAGATTGTCACTCGAAATACTGTTTCTGCAGACAAGAAACGGGAATTATTTGCATGGGCTAAGCACTGTATGGAGAGAGGTGATCAAGCTGACGTTTTTTCCACATTATCAAATATGGGCAATTTTCCTGAGAAAAATGTTTTTATCGAAGGTTTGGGGACTCATTTATGTGTAATGTGGGGTAGATTACATAATAAGGATCTCCCACAAGGGGTGAGGGATCTAAATACTTTAGCGCTTTCGAGGGACACAGAGGAGAAAGTACATGGTCATGTTGAGAGGTTGTTTGAGTATAGGAGGGACTTAGAAAAATTACGGGATGAGGATGGTGAAGACGACAGTATGTATGTACAGAAACAGTTCCTTCCGTGTCATAGATCGGCATCTGAGGAAGTACGAATTTGTACCAAAGATGCGATTCGATGGATCTCGGATTCATCGATACCGCCGGATTAAGTATATGACACATATAGTCAGTATACAGTAGAAATGCAGAGGAAGGTGATTCAGGTAATGGTACAGTACCTGCAGGATGAATGTGTAAGGAAGAAGGTTAGTTGTCCTATAGAGTTATTGGGTATTTGTAAGAGGGTTTTTTCGCCCGACACTTCTTCGACTGCCTTAGCGCTCGACCTGGCTCTGTTGCTTAATAAGCGGTCGGAGTTACCTATATCTCAGTTGCCTATGAGAGAGGTTTCTCCGACATTTGTCCCAAAGGTTGAGATTCCCGCTAACGCGGGGACTGGTGCACCCGCTGTAGACATCCCTGCACATTATGTTTCGCAATTTGTTCACGTCCCGTTTTCGCGACAGGAAGTGAACACTATTAGACAATCAATTCCCGATATTAGGAAAAACCTGACAGGATTCTACAAAGAGATAGAGTCCGTTTTGCAGTCCTCTGTGTTCACCTTAAGTGATATTGACTTGCTATTCCCTGTACTCCTGCCCGTAGATTTATGGAAGCAGGTTCGAACAATAGACGATGTGCCAGGGTTGGGAGATACGTGGGCTAACCTGACTAGGTTTGATGGGGAAAGACCAGCTGGTGAGAAACCACCTCAGGTAATACTTACTTTGCCTGATAGAATTGTCATAAATTGAAAACCATAATTCCTGAGAAAAGAATTATTTGGGACAAGCTTACGGCCTGTGTTCAAGGAAAAACTGAAGGTGCCACCGAATTCTTTAATAGATTCGAACAGGTATTCTCTGACTACAGTGGACAGGACTTGGGCACAGAGTCTGGGAAAAGGTTGTTTGTGGACACACTTGTATGTGGATTGTTGCCCGACATCCAGTCACAGATTATGTCCTCTGAGAGCACTTGTCAGGCGAAATCTCAATCTGAAGTTTTGCACATGGTTCAGTATTATGAATGTTAATAATGAAAAAGAGAAAATAGAGAAGAGGAAAGGAGATTTGAAGACTAAAGTATTGTTACAACAAATTGTTAGAAATCCCAAAGGAGGTAATTCACAAACCAGAGGTCAGTATGTTCCAAAAGGAAACGCTCCCTTGGGTCCTGTGAATGTTAATCACTGTGCCTATTGCCGCCAGGAAGGTCATTGGCGTGCACAGTGCCCCATCCTTCGACAAAGGTCAAACAACGCATTTGGGAGTATGGGTAGACGACCTAGAAGTCACCCCGGAGTGGGGGGCCCTGATAGAGGTCAGTTCTCGCAAGATCCTCAGCAACCTTTTTCACGGGAAAATCAGACTTCAAGTGTGGACACGAGAAACATATTTGATCACCCTTCTGCTGCCTACCTTTCTGAAGAGCTTCCTTCCGATGACATTTTATTTCGTTAGGATTGCCCGAAGCAGGGTTTGGAACCTTCACCTATTCCCGTTAATCAGAAAGGTCCCTACGTTGAATTGTTAGTGGGGAATAGGAAACATCAGTTTTTGATAGACACTGGAGCACAGAAGTGCTCCATTGATCATTCCCGGGTTCCAAACATTCCACTGTCAGGGCAAACAAATGTTTCTGTAGGGTTTTCTGGCATACCAATTGCTTGCCCGGTTTCTTCGCCGGTGTCTGTTTCTTTGGGTCCCTTCACGGACCATTGTCCCTTCCTCCTGACTTCAAACTGTGGAGAGAATTTGCTGGGGTTAAATTTGTTGAAGAAACTGAATGCAGTAATTCACTGTTCCTCTGACGGAGTGCGACTGACGGTTTCACCACAGCAACTTCCCAGTTCTCAGTTTTTGACTCGACCATTGCCTCCTGAGCTTAGCGTTGTCCCGGAATGTTTGTGGGTGGTTGACGACAATGATGTCGGGGTAGTACAGGTTGAACCTGTTAAAATAGTTTTGAAACATGGAGTTAAACTACCACGCATTCCGCAATATAAAATATCAGTTGAGGGCGAGCGTGCTTTGAAGTGCATTGTCTCCGATTTTGTGCATCGAGGAGTGATTGAAGAGATTGCAGGTAGCTTATGTAACAGCCCGATTTTACCCGTATACAAGAAAGGCGACAATGCAATTCCATATCGTTTCATAATTGATCTACGTGCGATTAACAAAGTTGTCGCCCCACAATTTCCAATTGTGCCTGATGTGACAACGATACTAACGATGATCCCTGCTACAGCTACGCACTTTAGTGTTGTGGATCTAAATAATGCTTTCTTTAGTATTCCTATACACAAGGAGAGTAGATATTTGTTCGCGTTCACCTTGGGGGGACGTTCGTTCACATTTACTCGTGCACCTCAAGGGTATACTGAAAGTCCAAGCATTTATAGTAGGGCTTTGAAAGACCAGCTTGATACCCTTGAATTGCCACCTACTTGTACACTGCTTCAGTATGTCGATGACTTGGAAATCGGAACATCAACGATCATTTGAGCTTCTCAAAACTGCATTATGCTCTGCACCGGTTCTGGGTACTCCAAATTATGACAAGGCCTTTGTGTTGTTTGTGCATGAATGTGATGGATGTGCTTTGGCTGTGTTAACACGGGAACACGGAGGGAAGAATAGGCCGTGCGGCTACTACTCTTCCGCCCTTGATCCTGTCGCATGCGCTTTGCCAAGATGTTTGCGAGCTGTCGCTGCTGCTGTCGCGTCTGTAAAACAGAGTGAGGCAATGGTCCTAGTCTATGATTTAATCTTGATGGTACCTCACTCTGTAGATGTCCTATTGAATAAAACCCAAACGCAACACCTCACCTCTGCACGGCTGACGAGGTATGAATTAATTCTGTTTGCCCCTTACATTCAAATTAAGAGGTGTTGTGTTCTTAATCCGGCTGTACTCCTACCTTTCCCGCAAAATACTGTTTGCGGTGACGAAGAATTACATGACTGCCTGTATACTACTGAACAGGAAACGAAGGGCAGGATAGACCTTATAGATACTCCTTTGGGCAATGTGGAAGGGGAGCTGTTTTGTGATGGTTCCTGCTTCAAACTCCCGGATGGTACATCTACAGCTGCTTATGCAGTTATTACATTGAGTATGGTTGTTGAAACTAAGAGAATTCTGCATAACTCCGCGCAGGCCGCAGAGATTATAGCGTTGACCCAAGCTTGTGAACTCTCCGAAGGGCATACAGTAAACATATATACTGATAGCCAGTACGCCTTTGGGGTGGCTCACAACTTTAGGAGGCTCTGGTCGGTAAGAGGGTTCCTAACCTCACATGGGACCAAGATTCAGCATGGCCCCTGATAGTGTAATTGCTCTCGGTACTCTTGCTCCCTAGTCAGTTAGCGATTATGAAATGTGCAGAACATCGTAAGGTGATAGATGATGTGGGGAAGGGAACGCTTTTGCTGACCAGATAGCCAGGCAAATGGCCACAGACCTGAGCGCAGACATGTATGCTCTAAGAGAAACAAAAGATGCCTATGTAATGGATGAGGTTTTTGGGTCTGTGCGAGATATCCAAGCTGATGCCACAATAGAAGAATCTAAAAAGTGGGCCGAAGGGATGGGGAAACTAGATGACGATAGGTGTTGGGTGGATACATCTGAAGGGAAATGGTTGCTCCCTGATTCATATGTGCTGGCGATGGGTACGATGGCACACAGTCCTACGCATGTGTGTGCTCAGCAGATCACGAAAATGTTAGAACAAGTCTGGGTAAATGATAACATTTTGAAGATCGCCCAGCGCCATGTTCAAAATTGTATGATTTGCTTACAGCACAATGTGGGGAAGTGGACAGTAACTCCAAGGGGTAGTTTTGGGCCTCCTTCTGTTCCCTTCGAGGTTATCCACTTTGATTTTATTGAGATGGAACGGTGTAACAATCTAAAATATGTTCTTGTGATTATTTGTGCTTTTAGTAAATGGATTGAGGCTTTCCCCGTTAAGGATGCTACTGCCATGACCACTGCAAAGACTATGGTAAAGGAATTCTTTCCATGATTTGGCCTGCCAAGGGTAATTTGGTCGGGACAACGGTCCCCATTTTGTTGCAGCAGTAATTTTGCAGATATGCACAGCGTTACACATTGAAAAGCGATTTCACTCAGCTAGGCATCCTCAAAGTGCTGGGTTGGTAGAGAGACATAACGGTATCCTAAAGAACAAGCTTGCCAAAACATGCGCCGGCACCAAACTGAAATGGCCAGACGCCTTACCTATTGTATTGTTAACCATGCGTACCACACCTCAAACTAAGATTGGGCTCTCTCCATTTGAGGTAGTGATGGGGAGACCTGCTAACATTTGGGGCCTTCCGAAGCCCAAAACTCTGAGGGAGGTTGAAAATGTATTGCTTGTAGACTACTGTAACCAGTTGACTAAAAATCTGTATCTCATTTATCATCAGGTCCAATCAGCTTAACCTGTACGGTTTACGGGCCCAGGACACAATATTCAGCCTGGAAGTCGGGTCCTGGTGAAGGCCTACGAAAGGTCTTCCTGTCTCGTGCCTCGCTGGCGGGGACCCTACCAGGTGCTGTTGGTCACCCAGACAGCAGTGCGGGTGGATGGAAAGAAGCATTGGATCCACGCAACGCATGTTAAGAAACTTCCTCACCCGACGCCACACGTTACAGAAGAAGCAGAACCCCTCGCTGATGCTACAATCTCTGATCTGGAGTAGCAGATAGCGCTGTGAGTGTGTCGGAGAATCTCTCTGAGCCCGTGAAGCTTGGGGAACAGTCCATTTTGTCTCCACACTCTTTGGAAAGGTCGCTTCTGTAAAACGTTGTTTCAAGTTCTGTGACTTCCTTCGCCTCAGATACGTTGCTTCCCTCAGGAAGTGATGTTACCTTATTTCCGGATCAAACAGGACCGGGTACCACCAGGTACGACCTTCGACGAAGAAAATAGAACTACGGCACGGGTTTTGCCTGTGCATCTGGAAAGAAAGAGTCATTGAGAGTTTTTCTCTTGCAAAAGAAAGTTTTTGAAAAAAGGAAAAAAAGGTATTCTGCTGGCTGGGGTTGGGGAAGGACTAAGAAGTCGCGCAATCGTAGTGTCGCCAGCAACGAACATTGGGGTCGTCGATTGAGAAACTACGATGCCTGCCACCCCCACCGCTGCTGCCCGCATTGGACTTGTAAATAAGGGGGTGACCAACACAGACAACGAACAATGTGCCTGGGCCCCGAAAACGTATTGCTATGTTGTGTTAATAGTAATTGGAGTTTGTATAATTACTGCTGTGGGACTTTGGTACTTCGAAGAAATTGACCCTCTTAAACTTCTACTGCCAATTGAAACTGTACCTACTGCTTTGATTCCCTCTGTACACCTTCATACTTTGTCACCTATGGACTCCTAGCATAGACGAAAGTACCATAATAACACTTTAGTGATAATAATGAATTCAACGCATGCCATTTTTAATAAGAGTAATTGCTGGATTTGCACCCATTTACCGCAACATGGGAACAAGGGGCTTTGATGGTATATTCACCCTTTACCTTTAACGACTGCTTGCTATGCCTCTCTTAGAGCACTATTCTTTGGCCGGTGGAATGACAGCATCTCGGGGAACTTTGATGGAACTAATTTAAATGATTTTGAGAAACGTGAATTAACTCCCCTGGGATGCTCGCTTTTTGCAAATAGAAGTAAACCTAATGTTGCTTCTATTAGGCCATCTGATAAACGATCTCTTCCTTTTCAAACTCTAATTTCCTTTAAAATGGCTCCGATAGGCAATAAGGACGCTGTGCCTCCTTCCTACTCTATTAACCATAGCCCCGATTCAGTCCTCTTTTGTATACAAAGAAATGGCACTCGGTCAATGGGAGACTTTGAAGGTTGTGTGAACATTGTAAATTTGATCGGGGAGAACAGGCCTCTGTATGTAGGGGGGCCTGTCTATTTCGTTTGTGGTAGTACAGCATTTCCCTGGTTGCCCAAGGATTGGCAGGGAACCTGTTGTTTAGGAATCCTGTTACCTGGGGTATTCATAGCTAGTACATTGGAAGTTTCTAAGGCTCGCCCACGGCGGGACGAGAACGGAGATACCCCTGGGCAAGTATTGGGAGATATAGCAAAATCAGTTGTGCCATTTTGGGGACAGATAGCAAATTCTGAAAATATTAGGGGGCTAGCAAGGGTACTGGAGAAAACCATCAACCGGACCAAGGATATACTCTACAATATGACACTGGAACAGAAAGCAATAAGATTAGTAGCACTCCAAAACCGGATGGCATTAGATGTCATCCTGGCAGAACATGGTGGAGTATGTAAATTAGTGGGGTCCGCTTGCTGTGTTTTCGTACCAGATTCCTCACCGACAATTTTCAAAGCAATACAGAACTTGCACATCCTTAGTTCTGAAGTGCATGTTCCTGTGGGAGATTGGAGTATTAGCGCTTGGTTCTGGGATTCTCTACCATCCTGGGGTTAGAAGGTGCTTTCTGTTATACTGGTTATTTTGGGAATCCTGCTATTCCTTTGTTGCTGTTTCGAATGTCTACCTAGTATATGTGCAATGCTAGGGGGATGTTGTGCTCAGGCAGTGAGCACAATAGGGCACAAAATGTATGCCCCAGATACAGCATCTAAAGAGTTTGTGTTACAAGAGGTTCTGATGAACGACCTAATGGCTATAGATATTACAGATAATGATTTAGGATGTATGGACGACAATGCATGGAGTTATTTACAAAGACATTAGAAATGATATTAGCACTTGGCATAGGCCAAAAGGAGGGTTTGTCGGAATTGAAACAATATTATGCTTCCTATCGTAACAATTGTATGTGTATTGGCCTACGCCAAGTTCTCTAAACATCATATGCGAACAAACTCCACGGCAAGGTCTTGACCTTAGAGAAAGTAATGTAAGTCGCCATCTTGGATTAAGCCGCCATTTTGGGTTCTCTTGTTATATGGAAGTCACCCTGAACATCAAAATGGAGGCCGAATGACATTCTGAGTGAGATTCTGGCCGTTGTGACCTCCGTACACATGAATAATTAATATGCCTGCAGGCCACTTGTCGGGGTCGCGAACTGAGACCTTGTCCTACCGTTGACCTGTATGTATATGTACAACTATATCAGTGAAACTAATCGAAATACATATATTAAAGGATTAACCTGGCAAGGAACCCATAGGCCTGATTCACAGAATGGTTAACCCGCAAGAGGGTTGGCCAAGGGCTGGACAAACTGTATAAAAGGCCCAGGTATTCCAATGTGCGGTCTCTCACTAACACATCGAACCCTCGTTGAAGTTCGTTATGTTACTCTGAGAGCCGAATAGCTATCCGTTTGTCAATTGACTTGGTAACTGTTGTAGCTTTTAAATAAAGCACTTGTATGTTCTTTGTAACCTGTGTTGGTGTGTTTCTTTTTGGGCTTCCCGGCCTCATATTATTTTTCTGTTTCCACACTAGGATGCAGTGCAAGACCTGGGGCAGACACCTTGATTGTGTGAGCTGTGATATACCCCCCACAATGGCTGTGGTATGCTCGAATGATCCTGCGGCCAGGAGGTGTAAGGCTGATAACACTTTGACCTGCTGTGGCACAGCCAGTGAGCACCTGGTGGGTGATTCCAGGTCATTCTCCTACTCCCTGACCAGGTCTCGGAAGATATTAGGCGGAGGGAAGAGGTATATTCTATGCACCTCCTTATCTGAAATCCCAGATAATGTTGTTCGTGGATGGAATATACTGGCCCTCCTCCTCCTCCTCTGCCTCCTCCTTCCATGTATTAATATCATTGCTAGCAATGTAGGATCCGCATTGTGACAATCGTATGTTTATTGGGGTTGCATCATGATTTAATGTGTGAGCTTTCATTGCCCTTTGTGCTTTGTGACAGGTAAGGAGTGGATGAAAGATTGCGGGCTAATCCATTTCCTTTGTGCAATCACTTTTGTGAATAGGGTTTACTTTTCGCTTGATGGGGCACGTTTGTTGGTTGCATGGTGCCTCTCTATTCACGTCCATGTTCTTCCTCATTTTTCTCGTTTAATAAGAATTTTGCATGTTCTGCGTCCTTTCTGTTCTTTGCACTGGCCCTTCCCATGCCTCCTGTGCAAAGCGCTCGCACAGAGCGCAAAGTGGGGGGAGTCAGCACAAATTCCGATCTGATAATCGAAAATTGTTTTTTATCATGGAGCAAAATCGTACTTTTACGGCACAAATTCACTTTGCACTGCGCTAAACATTTTGTAAATGAGGCTCTAAGTTGCTATTTTTTTAAACAAGAACATTGAACGAATACGTCTCATAGTTTCAATTTTGTGCATATTACAATAACAAGAAAGACTTTGATTGCAAGACATATTGTCCTAAACCCTGATTACCTCTAATTGGCCAAACTGATTAAAATGAAATAGTGTAAACAAACACATTTTTGTTTGGTAGTGAAACAGGGCAATATATGTGGCAGGACAGAGAACTGTTTTTCATATTCTACAACACTCGATTTATTTAATAAACTCTGTTTGAATTGTACCAATCCCAACGAAACATCCTTGCACTTTTTTTGTCAAGACCATCATATTGGGTGGATATCGATGTATTGACATGCCAGATAGGAGTGATGTTTGCATGTTAGAAACATAGTAGGCATAAAACCAGTGGTAGGATGGAGTTCCTCTCTTAGTAAACTAAAGCAACTATGAGAAGGATAAGTAAATATTTTCTGTGTAAAATTAAGTGGCAACATTTTTGCTTGGGTTTTCCAAGAATTTATATCTAACATAAAGTCTGCCAACTCTACCAGGGACAGGTTGAAAGTACTAGGAGTTTTCTATAGGAGTTGTACTTTAATTTGGACAACAAGTTTGATCCCTGCAAGCCCATACTTCTGCTACTATGTTGGGTGTCTTACAAAAGGGTGGGAATTAGTTTCTTCTTGACCAAATTCAAAAAGGGTCAAGGAGAAGACACCTTACCTCTAAAGGAAGATTTTCGTCAGTTGCACTAATTGGTTAAATTTCAATTTGACATCTGTTGCATGGCCACACCAGCATGTACTGTTACTTATTCGTACTCCAAATATTTGAAAGATGTAATCATCTCAATAGGTTCACCATTGATATGCCATGTAAATGTAAGTTTATTTAATGAATATTAACATTGAATATTAACATCAAAACCCAACCCAAGCGTTCCCAGTATTTGCCCATGTTCTCCCACCATTTGAAAGGTACAAACATTGTTAGAAAGACATATTGGTGAGTGTTTAGGCAATATGATGTCCTTGTTTGCCGTATTTGCTTAGATGTTTATATAGTTTGCTGGGTATTTCTATCAAATGCTTAAATACTCACACAACTTGGTATGCACTTCTCTCATTCGCCTGCAAACACCCAATATGTGCCAGATATTGCAATCTTTTCTCAGATCCTCACATGGTTTTCTATGTATTGACATCGTATGCCTGGATAGGTAGGTCAATTAGCTGGTATTGCTTTGCAGAGCAGTACCCAGCCTGATTCAGTCTATTTGCTTCAGAGATCATAAGACACTTCCTCAGTTGTCTGCACCCGTGCACACTGGACAGTGACAGGCTGCTAGTCTGCTTTACTCCCAACCTGAAATCAAAGTTAAGTTTTTATCATTTTACGTTAGAGAAATAAAGAAGCCATGAATTGGCGATTGTTTGAGAACTAATTACCGCAAAATGGTGGACTGCCACCAAAACTCAAACGTCGTTTGACGAAGTCCAGTCACTTTGTGGAGCTATTGGAAACACCATGTTCCGAATCCAGCACAGACAAAAGAAATGTGAAAAAATGGCCACCGGGGAAGGGAAAACTAAGTTTGTTTTCCCTTTTCATGGCAGCTATTGTAAATAAGTGAAAAAGTAAACAAACAAAATGGCCACCGTGGAAAGTTGGCCCTTTCCATTGTTTGTAGACCCTTCTCCATTTCCATGGCGGCCATTCCAAAAATAGGAAAAAAGTTACCCAAAAAAATGTCTAACATGGAAAGGAGAGAAGGGACTTGTGTAGTCCCTTCTTCCTTTCCATGACGGCCTGTCGCAGATCAAGAGCGGACACGATGGGGACAGAAGTGTGCCCAGTGCGTTCGCTCACGAAATGGACACCCCCCTCGCTGGGTACTAATGAAAGACAATAAATGGCTCTGATGTGGAGGAAAGCAAAGTGTGCATTGTATACAGTATCCTTAAGCCCTCTATCTAGGCTATAGTATCAGCCGTGGTTCCTTCGGGTGGTGATGAGGTATACAAACAAACAATTTGATGTTTCCACTCAGAATGACTAGCAGAAATGCATAGTATACATGTTTTCTACTGGCAAATATATAATTAAACAAGGAATCATTCCAATAGTTGTAATGTAAGATTTATAAAAACAAACATGTGGCATTAACATACCTCCTTTACATTTAAGTCAGAATTATGTCTTCGGTGATTTATGCGAAAGCTCTCACGTCTCCGTATCAGGATCTCCTTAGCCTGTTTAGCTCCAGTTTCAGTTGGCAGGGTATGTCTGTTGTATGCTGAGGTCTGCTCACAAAACAGGAAAACAAAATATTAAATATTAAAGGGCGCATGTGAAATATAAGGAATGTGCTGGTCTGTGCAGGTATGATGATGGCAGTTTGATGTTAACAGACCTCAATTACCATTTTTATGTACACAAAGCCCCTGTATGTCTCTCATGAGACACTCAAGGCCTGATTCAGAAACCGTTTTTCAATGTGATTTTCCCATTAAAAAACGCTTAATTAATCCGGTCCTTAATGTTTAATGTATGGGGTTAGCTCTTCCACCTCTGAAGCGAACAGGGGCACATAAAAAACGCAGACAGGTCACAACAGATAGGACTGTGTAGATTAGCTACATAGAAGAACTTAGCGAATAGCCAAAGCACTAGCTATCCGCTTCTACCTCCTCAAACGCACCACCCAAACCCTATACACGCCCACTGGGCTAGCCAACCTATACCCTAACACAAACCCAACACATGCAACACACACTTAAAACAAACAAACCCGGGCACTGGACATTACCGTACGGCCACAACAAGCTAGTGCATACAACCTTAAACACCTGCCAATCTACACATAAAACACACATATAGACCCCAACATAACAAACAGTCAAATAGAAACATCCCCGGCATTGGATCTTACCGGTATGAATACAACAAGCCAGTACACACAACCCTAAATGCCAGCAATCTACACATAAAACACAGACACACTCTAGCACAACAGCCACACAGAAAATTCTGCAGGCATTAGGCCATACCCATATGGATACAAGCCAGTGCAAGCAACCTACCATCTGCAAGCCAACACACACAGACACCAGTTTCTCCTGGTTCTGGACCTATCCTGTCATTCTTCCCTCAGTAACCAACCCCGCCTCTTTCTTGCAGAGCCACTGGAGCGCCTGCAAACCGCCCTTGGGTGGTATCGGTGCACAGTAAAAATCAACATAACATAACATTTTGAAAGTGATTTGGCAAGTACCATATTATCCAGGCACATGTGGAAACTGGGATTAGAATTCAAGTAACCGTAGTTTAGCTCTTAACAGGAAATACATGTTTCAGTATGGTGTATATTACCTACCCATAGTTCTAAATGAAAGCTACTAATCTCTGCTGTAATATAACTGGAGAGTACATCATCTTCCCACTACTGTCTCTACCAGAGACATGGCAGGCTGTTGTCCCTGCCCACTCTCAGAGGCTGATTTTGATTGACTCCAAAGGCTCAGAAAATAGGGCAGCTGTTGACTGTTTCAATGTAATTGTTCATATTCATTTTGACGGGAGTGTGAACACAAGGGTGCGTGACACATCCAATTCACGGCATTGGGCCTATCACCCCTTTGCGAACGTAGAGGGCACAGAGCAACAAGTATGGCCGAGCATTTGTTCATGAGGATGTGTCCACTCTTATCTACAGAATGGGCTGGACACCACTCCCACCCCAGTGTGTTTTTTTTCTTCCTTTAGTCTTTCTTTCTCTTTTCTCTTTCCGTTCTTCTTTCCTTTCATAATCATGATAGCTGAGATGAATTCATATTCATATATGTTTTACACTTACATATTAAGATGCAAATGTTATTTTATTGCTTCTTTGTGTTATCTTTAAAACAATAAGTACTATTATGAAAAAAAAAGAATGGGCTGGCCTATGACATTGACATAAGGAAAACATGGGCATCCACCTCGCAGGCAGTTAAGGGATTACAATTCGGGTTGTCATAATTATAGGATTACGCCATAGCATCTCTAATCCAAGCTGAGAGCTCAAAGGAACTGCCTCCAGAAGACTAAAAAAGGCTGCAGTTATGGATAGTGTTGGAGGGGTAGCACACGAATAGCCTGTATTCATGGCCAGAATCAAGAACCGTGCAGGGAAGCGACCGGGCACTTATTGCGTTTTAAACTGCAATTAAATATCTCTTAGTATTACAGTTTTAAAATATATTGAATCTGTTTTAAAAATGGTGCACGTGTATTGTATTGGTATTGTTGAATTGACCTTAATTGTATTAATGGCGTGTTGTATGTTTGTTCATTTAGCAAAACGTTATATATTAACCATAATGCCATACATAAATAAATAAATAAATAAACAAACAAACAAACAAACAAAGATAGGGCACTCAGACAGCACCTAACACATCTGCCTGGCAACCTCGGTAAAGAGAGCGTAGTCTCGGGCAAGCGCTCCTTTATGGTGCAGGCAGGCAGAGCTCACTGTTATTTGCATAAACTGTGATTTAGTAGTCACCACCTGATGTTCCTTCACTGCGGCTCTGGGCATCCTCCACTCTAGCAGTGGTGCACAAGGGAATCTGGCGTAACGGGAGCTTTGCCTGACAGCAGGCAGCGTGCACGGTTGTTCCTCATCCCTGCGTCTGTGCTGGAAGGGCTATATCAGAACCTCTTAAATCTGCCTTTGCAGAGCCTTCTGAGCGCAAATGCAGCATGCCTGGAGAGCCGCTTTCCCACCGTGCAGCGCTCAACCCCAATACAAATCAGGCCCTCAACGTTCGCAAGAGTACGGAGAAGCAGGACCGCACACGGCAGTGTCTCTGTCACACTGTCACATCGCAGTGTGTGCTCCCGCGCTTTCCCACTACACGGCAGTGTCTGTCAGACTGCCACATCGCAGTGTGTGCTCCCGCGCTTTCTCACTCCATTTGTAGGCACAGTGGCTGTGTGCAAATAGGCGAAGACACATTTGACGCATGTCGCTCTTTGAATTGCCCTTGAATAGGAGGCAGTCATTAATCTTGATTTTGTCTGCCATTTTCATATTTTGTATGGTTCTTTTTTTTATAGGTAACTTCTCTATAAACATTATCACCCTTGGGCTCACATTAAATAAACCCATCTTTGTAGCACAGACCCTGTCCACAGCCGGTTTTCCTGCCTGAGATCTTGGCCACAAAAGGGCTTCCGTGTGACGGCCAGTATCCATCTGCTCTTCTTGCCACCTGTGTAGATGCAGCGTGATTCAGAAGCCTCTTGCTTCTAGCAGGCTTGCTCTGGAAGCTAGGCCTTTAGCAGTGGGGGGAATCGGCTGTCCTGCTAATTTTTTGCACAGGCATACCCATGGGAGAATGGGCAGGAGAAGAGATGAGCATGGAAGCGCTCAGTTTCACTGGGAGGGTTCTACCCCTTTTAATTTTCTTCAAATTGGAACATGTTCGTCTTTAGACATAACTATTTATTATGTGTTAGGGTTGTGTAATGAGGAGGCTAAACACGGTGACTGCTGCAACAGATGTATTCATAGATGCTGACAGAAATTATATACAAGAAGCAATTGTTTCACTGCTTCAAATGTTCATCATTGAGGCAATAATAGCGTGTATTGAACTGCCTTAGTTTCTAACTGTCTTTCAAGTGGGAGGAGCCCCGGGAGGCTGCTCTACCTGCAGCCTCGGCTTTTCGCGGGACTCGCGCTGCCTGTGTGTGCTTTCGCGCATTTCAAAGTCTGGCAAGACCTCTTCCCTCATGGGTCCTCGCAAGACGTTATAAAGAGTTTGCTATTGTTTCAAAACATAACATCACACGGATAACAGGCGTATTTGTCGAGCGCACGTTCACCCACAGAGGTATCTTGACGCTATTGACAGAAAACGGATGTACTGCTGGTGCTTATTTGTTTTGTTTGTTTATTTGTTTATTTATTTATTGTGCGCACCAGACCCTAGGGTAGCAGGGCCCAAGAGAACAAGGAGGTTTACAGCTTAGTTAACGTTTACAGGTTACAGATTAGTTAACGTTACAGGTTACAGGCATAGTTACAGGTTACAGGCATAGTGGACATTTCGAATCTGCAGGGTAGGGCAAGTGCAAGTGCAGATAAGGCGTAGCATTGTTGGACTTACTTATACGGGTGTTCAGCCAGTTGTATGTGGAAGTTTTGTATGTATTCGCAACTGGGAAAATACAAAACACAAGATAATTGAACATCTGGTCCAAATCTTTCAGAAGGTACACACTTGGAGTCTCATTATGAGTTTGATGGGATAAGCTTTACAGTTACTTCATGCAGTGACGATACTGTGCGGAACAAGAAAACTGGCTCAAAAAGGCAGGACTGCAGACTTAAAAGCTATACCCCACTTTGGAATTGGATTGGATTTCATTCAGGATTTGCAACATTACTTTATGCATGAGTAATACATACTACGTCCATGAAAGCACGGCATAACGCTTCTTGTAGGTACTCACGAGGAACAGTATAAAACTGCACAAAAGGATGGTTATTTGGAATGTTTGGGTGACTCTGCATTGAACTGGTACTGACACTTAAAGAAAAGGCAACAAAAGAGGTGCTGACTCATGTAAGCATTGGTACTGTGCTGCCAGTATAAATAGTCTCAAACTGCTGTTTTATGAATGTGTAGTGATGAGTAGTGTTGAAGAAGGCTGAAAAATCAAGATAGCCACATAAACATGGTCACAGAGTCAAAGTTATTGTGAGTCCTTTTATTAGCCAATCAAGCAATGGATCATCACCATGTTATGTTAATGTGACAAATTGACTACTGCTTTGCAGGAGTACAGGGATGTGTAGTGAATAAAACTCCTGCTCAAACCAACACTACTACTAAACGAGCAGTGACCACAATCTTAAAAGTGAGGCAGGCACTGCCGACAGGTACATTTCCTTTGCTTCTTAGAGTAGCAGAGGCCGAGTTCAGGCTATTCTCTTCCGGAGGTATGTGAGCTTGTGGAGAAGCAATTCAAACAACTATAGTTCTGTGGTACCAAAATGAAGGAATGTCCAACAAAGGTTCGATAGAAAATAAGGTACTTTAATTAAATCGTAAGTCATTTTTATTCCTTCTCCTTAGCCAACCTTGAAGAATTAATCTCTTCTGACACGCAGCTTTTGTATCCGTCTCTTGCAGCAAATAAACTGGACAGGAGATATCATGATATTTCAATCAAAGTATTGGATAACAGGGTTTCTATTAAATCTCAGAAAGTGAAGTAAAAACCAGACAGTGTTTTTTACACACAAATTCGAAATGAAAATACATGCATTAGTCATAGATTGAAATATCAATGGAGTATTTCTAATCATTATGACAACCTAATTAATTAAAAAAATGTCAGCTTAACGAGGAAGACATTTCAAACAATTTCAAAAAATGAATACTATTCTCCTCTCTTAATCTCAATAGAACACAATTTTAAATCTCTGTTAGGTGCTGTTAAAAATGTGTTAACCCATTAAAATTCCTACATTAGAAGCCTCTTATTATCTCTTCACGGATAAAATTGAGCTTATCTGTAAAGACTTTGAACATCATTCAATTAACAAGTATTCTAATTTTGAATTGTGGAATAAGCTTGCTAAGTGTGGGATGCCTGCCTCATTACTACAGGTGGTTGTTGTAATGCATCGCAATACTAAAACACTGATTAGATTGGATAAGCAGGGTTCATTGACAGATCACATTTATACATCTCAGGATTTAGGCTGGGATGCATTCTGGCACACTGTCTGTTCAACCGTTTTCTTTCAGATGTGGAATTCTATTTGTCAAAATGTAGATCTTTTTCCCCTATTGTAGATGAGATTAGATTTTTTTGGATTGCCTATGCAGACGACCTAATGTTGTTGGATTATATGTCTGTTGGTTTGCAAAGGTCTATTTTGAGCTTTAAACAATACTCAGATTACAAGATGGTCATTAACATCAAAAGTTATCCTATTTTTTAAAACCACACAGACAGGTATAATTTGCATGGTCGATTGATGGAGTCAAAGTTGCCCAACTGCAACAAGTAATATACTTGGGCATCACATTGTATTCACGTCAACAGTTAAGGATGAATACAAAATAAATAAATAAAGTACCTTAAATATGTGGCCCAAATGTAGGTTATAAACAGAAAGTTTGGCAAATTCTCCATAGTGCCACTATTAAAATGCTATAAAAGGAAGGCGATTCCAGCAATCATTTATCGGTTGGAAATTATGACTCTGGATTTCTGGATAGATTTCATAAATTGGAAACTTTAATATGGTGCAAAACACAAGCTTTACTTAATTGTATCCCTGTTGTGAATATTACATTTGAGTTTGGTCTAGTTCCTTTGCTGAAATATATGTCAGATGAAACAGACTACAGCTGTATTGTATGAATCGCTTGCACTAACAATGACTAAGCAAATATCACAGGGCCTAAATTGATGTGTAACTGATTGTGAATCCATTTTACTAGAACATGATGTGAGTCAAGATTTGTTTGACAGCGTTCAAAGAAATACGAAAAGAAATGGGGGAAAGTCCCTGGTTAAAAAGTATAGATGGTCTCCACCAATATAAATGATTTAAAGATATACCGGTGGAGGAAAAAATTGGAATGTTTTATCCCCCTATATGATAAAATTTCCCTGTAGTATCTTTAATAAACTATTCTTAAGAAATAATGTATTTACGCTCGACGTGAGAAAGCATCTCAATTAGATCCAAGAATAATGAAGTATTACATTCTTGTAACCTTTGCCAAAGTAATAACTTTGAGATACTGTTTCATTTGTTTATGGAATGTTCTGCATTAAGAACCTACTGGTTCATGAAATTTGGTTATGATGAGATGAGATCGAATAGGAAGGCTTTTAGGCTTTTGTATATTAGTCGGCAAACAAATCTCTTTGATACTGGTCTCAATTCATTTGATAAGAACAGTTTTTCAAATTATAAAATTATAAATATAAATGTTGTAACGTTATCCCCCAAGCCGTTCCTATTTTTATTAAAACTGTACTGCAAATCTATTTATTTAAAACATCAGAGTCCTAGGTGGTGAGGTCCTAGGTGCCTATCAAAACTGTGTTTGTTACAATATTTATTTAAACTGTTAAGGACGTATGCTATAACCTTTATCAGTCCTGCTGACCCAATGTGTTGGTAGAAACTGCACTTGGCACTTTAAATATCAAATGTACTAAGTCCAGAATTTGTATAGTTACCTACTGAGATTACATATTGGATATTTGTTGTGTAATGTATTTTAGTATGAATTATTGTATGTTAATTGTTATAACGTTATATTTGGAATGTTTTGTGAAAGGTTTTCATTATAAACTATGTCACAATAAAAAAACTCTGAAAGTAAATTGTAAATTACAGATTTTATTTGAAGGTGTTTTTCCATGCCCATGTTAGACATGTTTCTTTGTAAAGTTCCTTCCATGAAACCTACATATTACTCTAATGATTTAATTCCAGCTAGAATTATGAATATTCACCTATTACAGCATTTCAGATTATGGTGTCTTCTTTTAAAGAAGGTATATTTCAGAGATAATTCAAACAGGTATCGTTACCCCATCATTAAAGAAGGACACGCTGCACAATGATGATTGGAAGAACTAATGCCCAGGTTGTTATTTGCCCTCTTTAGGGAAACTTTGAGAAATAAATATCATTGCAGCTAAATGAACATAACACTTAAATGAATCTACTTCAACCTTATTGATCAGGTTTTGGAACAAATCATAGTACAGAGACTGCAACCATTCCGGTGCTGGAAGACATTTTATGCACCACTAATGCCTTTTGGTACTTCTGGATTTCGCAGCAGCTTTTGATACTGTGAACCACTCACTGTTACTCAACATCCATTCAGGCCTCATGGGTATGGGGGGGTTTACTAAATTGGTTCCAGTAATTTCTTTCCACAGACATCAAATCATCAAGATTGGGAGCATAAACTCCTATCCCGTACTGTGCCATGCAGTGTTATTCATGGATTGATTTTGTCTCCTATCCATTTTAAACTTTATATGGAACCACTAGGAGATCTAGTTATTAGGCTCGACATCTCCCTCCATCAGTATGCAGTTGAAATTCAAATATACAGAATCATCTGAATATGACATTCACCCATTGGGACAGTGTCATTTTTACATAGAAAAATGGATGGCCTCAGTGCACCCACATTTAACAATTTGAAAACAGACTTTCTATGGTTTGGTTTAGAAAAATGAACAATATTGTCCAACCCTGAGTATAGTCTATAATTGTTGGAAATATATCATTTAAAGCAAAAGCCTCAGTTACATTTTTAAGATTTCATCTTGATTCTAACCTTTCATTGAGTGATGTATTATCAAATGTCCCTTCTTTGTAGTATTAAGGTGTTTATACCTCCCAATACTTTTTGTTATAGCGTTCAATCCTTGTTTTTATCACATACTGATGGAGGCAATGTTGATTCTGACTGGGGTCAACAAATCTACTTTGAAAAAGGCCTCCCACTCTCACTCTGCAGCAACATTTGACCCCCATCTCAATTATTTTGTAATCATTACATTGGCTCCCTATTCATTCACATTGAATTAGTTCATTTAATTGATAAGCATTTTATTTAGTTTTTTCTTTTGCAGGCAAACTCCATTTTCTTCAGTGAAATGAGGACTCTAGAAACAGAGATACGCACGTGTTTACCATCCCCAAACCTACTCAATTACAAAAATAGGCTTTTCCTTTTGCGGCTCTGAATTTTTGTAATAGTTCACCCATCTTTATTTGCATGTTAGAGAAATTGATATTTTTACTAATTCCTGAGTTTGTGCTTGGATAGTTGTCAATTTCTGTTCGTCTACTTTGTGTGTTGTGATTTGTTATCTTACATTTCATTTATTGTACTTTATTGTCAATTTGTAAATCTTAAGTGGTGAAGTGCTCATTAAATTGTACCCAGGTGTTTTCGCAGAAATGATTAACATTAGGTTGTGATATGAAGATGTCCATACCATAGTATAATGAAAATTACTTGGTAATGTGTGTTCTATGAAGGTCGTTGCTATTTAATAAGGAATGGTAAATGAGAGCAAGTTTTATTGTGTAATTTCTACACCCATACAAATAAATGTACACTCCCACATACCCCGCATTCTTAACATTGAACATTTACATTCTATCAGTGAGGTGAAATGGGAGGGAAACCTATACCTGTTCAATAAAATGATCAAACCATTCCCCCTGATTGTGTGGGTGAGATCTCCTGCCATGTTGATACACCTACCTTGCTCTTATCAAAGAACCTTTCTGACTCCATCTTCCAACTACTTCAACTCTCTCCTCTCACCTCAATGAAGAACATAACTTTATGTACTGCTTCTAAACTCAGGGCATATACCAGTGACTGATCAACCTCTTCAACAGCAACATTAATGTTGTGGTATGCACTGACCCACTAGGCTCTGCCCTGCAACATCACTGTGTGCTGGTGGCACCAGAATCAGCAAAATGGCTGCAAAAAGCCCTATGCGCGCTAAACCTCTGAAAATTGCGCAGTGAAACCGGAAAAGATGGCTGCCAATCCACTTTGCCTGTGTCAGTGGTGGAACAGGAGACAACACTGCTAAAACCTGTCATTGGGCTGACCACAGAGTGAAAATGGAAACTACATGAAAGCAGTGTTTTATTGCGAGGAAACCTAAAGGTGATCTGAAATCCTTTTTTCCTTGGTTGCTGAAATTACAAAATAATGATTCCAAGCCTCAGAAAATATCCAACATCCTTGCTGGGTGTTACCCGTCACCTTATTCAAAGAATCAACATAAGCTCACAATGTCAGGAAAAGCAGATTCCATCACATGAATATCCACATTAATAAGTGTGCTTGCCTGTAAAAATCTGTCAGAATATGGGCGCAGTACCGCTGGCCGCCTGGGTGACAGCTGTCAGTCAATTACATTGGAAGCTTAACTTGTGCCAGTTAAATCAAATGGTTGACATTAAGTGACTTGCTATCAAAAGCAATATAGGTTGCAACTATTTAATCTCTATGTTTAAAAAGACTGGAATTAGAGATCTGTTTGCCTGTTTTGAAAATGTAAGTTTATTTTATCAAAGAAAAATTTAAACAAATTGAGTTTTAAAGTAAACTGATACAAGCCAAAGAAATTCAAAGCAAATTCCACAGTGTGCCCCAAACAAAAGGCACCTTCCTTCTGCTCTCTGCCCCAGGAACTCCCGTTCAGGTGTTAATGGAGAGGGGAGGAGATTTTGGGCCTGTTGCAGCAGGGAGAGACAAATGGCTTCCTGGATTGAAAAGAATATGCAGATGCAAGTGTCAACAGAAGCCCCTGCTAGAGGAAAGAGGAATGAATTGCTCTTGACCCACCAAAACTTTGGGGGAGGGACAGACAGTGTTGTATATTCTGAGAACACAGAAAAGTATATTTTTGAAAAGGACTGACAGAGGACTGTGCAAAATTGTAAAAATTGTAAAATGACACTATTGTTAGTATGAAAATTCCTGTCACGTTTTAAAACTACTCAGAACTCTGTGCTATGTTCAGGGACAAGACTACCGAATTTGTAGTTTTGTAGCAATTGTGGTGATGCCAGAAACATGAATCTTCATATGATTATGCCCAGATATCACGTGCACATATGTGTAAAAATGTGGACAAATCTGACATTGAGACGGGGCTCGGATGAATACTTGCTCCACCAAATCTGTGATGTAAAAATGGTATTGCTAGCAAGTTTGTAAAATTGTAAATATATCTTGTATGAAAAATAGATTTCAGGTGCCGAAACCAGAGAGAGGTTCTCCGTGGATCATAAAACACATCGTCATCATGACACTCTGTTTCCTTCTCAAATCAGGGGAGAGGAAAGACCCTAACCAATAGAATACATAGAGGGTCTCCCTGGTATAATTCAGCATACCCACCCCTTTAGGAAATACATAAATAGAGACAGCTTAGGACCTAAAAGACACACACACATTCACCCACCAACTGATTGCTGGCGGAGCGCTTTGCAAAAGAAATCCATATCCAAGACTCCAGACTCCAGACTCCAGAATTTTGAAAGCAGAATTGCCCATTTTCAAAACTGAACCATTCTCAGCTTGGCCTTTAATAAATCCTGAAACCAGATTTTACCCAAGACCTCCAAGGGGAACCAAAAAGAACAGCCTGGCTGTGCTGTTGCTGCTTTCTTGCTGAGAATTCTTGCCAGAATCCAGAGATCCAACGCAGTAGAGCAGAGATGTGACCAGATAGCTGTGAACCAGAACCAACCCATCAGATTCAGTCCAATCCCGCCGTGCAGTGTCCAGGGTGCCATGCTGAGTGCAGAACCAGAGCGCCTTGAGCCCAGTCTGGTGTGCTATCTGAATTCCTGTCCAGAAAGTCTCCCTGACCAGATCCCTGACGGGTCCATTCCAAACAGTGGTAGTGAGTATCCATAGCATAGGATTGTCCCTAGCAAATATCTTATCCATAAGTAATCCTATCCAAACCCATTCTATTACTGCATTGTAGAAAATCTTTTGTCTTACCTGAATCTTTCTCTCATCCCTATAGTCCTTTGGTAATAGAAGTGTTAAAATCATCTTTGCGCTAATATATTTTCTAAAGAAAGGCGAACGTCTCAGCAGGCTAAACCAACCAGTGATATCCTGGGCTGGTGGCTGCTCTGTCATGTAGTTGTCATCTTCATAGTCTCCCTAGTGTAAAGAAATCTTGTCTGTTAATGTTAAAAAGCGCATCTTTATTTTGCACATTTTTCTGAAAAAACCGACCTTCACAAAAACCTTCATAACTTCTTCACCATGTCAAATTGAAGCTAACCTCCTGAGCTTTCCAACAAACCCAAAACCGCATCTCAACTCCTTATAGTTATTCTGCAATCGCGCTTACCGTGCGAGGAAAAGTTTGCCGCAAGTTTTTCATTTGGCTCAAATCTCTCACATGTGAAAAAGTTGTTCTTTGCATCCGACCTCAGAATTCAGTTTTCAATCTGCTAGTTACTCAATCATCATTGCTAGAGTTTCTCTGAACTATACCAAGCGGCTCCCACTAGTATTGAAACCATTTTAGTGAATTAAATCCATTTTCAGTGTTTTCACCATTCATTCAAAGCCACATTCAAAACCATTTTGACAAGTTTGCTGGGGGAAATTGGGATTGATACTGTGTTGTCGAATTCTGTATTTCCTGAAACCTGTGTTCTCTCCTTCCATCTTTTTGTACTGCATATTTTGGGGATTGAGTAGTGTGCAGGGGGAAAGAGTAATCACATTGCATTTTGATTGAACCCACACAAAGTATTATTCTATGCTGCATTATTTTTCATATAATTACACCTTCTGATTAAAGAGAGTTGTTGTGACATCACCCCATTGGTGATCCTTGTATACATTTTAAATAGTGTGATATATATATATATATAAATATATATATATATATATATATATATATAATATATATATATAAAATATATATATAGTGAAAATCCATAAAATAAATATTTTAACTTTGCAAAACAGCCTGCTTCCTGGTTCAGTGTGACCAGGGGGATTCAAAGAGAGGGGCGTGATATAAGGGTACATCATTTAGAAATAAAAGAACCTATAGAGATAAATAAATATTAAGGGTTCTGGCTGTGCATCAAACGCTAGGCATTGACTTAGGTGGAGTGCCGGGTTGAAATCACTTACAAGATTGGGGGCTCGACTGGGATTTCTGAATTAGACATACCACTTGTTACAACTTAATACAGTGTGCTAACTGACGGGGTACATAAACCCTGTTAGGCTACCATGCTGTGTTACACTGTGAAAAGCACCTCTCAATAGGAACGCTCTAAGGAATTGGTCTGTTTTGCAAAAATAAAATAAACTTCTTTAAGTCAGAAAGGAAATTAATATTTCCGGAATGGCGACCTTGGTAGAAATCGATATGGCTAAAGAACACCTACTGCATACATTATTTGTAAGGGGTGAATGGACAGAGCAGGATCAGAATGTGTGGTTGCAGGCAATCACAGAACAGACCACTACAACAGGATTAGACCTATGGCAAGATCAGGGTCCATTACATGTAGCCCTGAGTGAACTGTATATGGCCCCTAAGATAAAGGAAGAGCAAAGCAAGATTGCCAAAATAGTGGCAAATCTGTACCTCCATATTGGAGCAATACGGGACAAATATGCCGAGGGCCAAGATCTGGCAAACAAGCAACTGCAGGCATTAGAAAAAGCCCAAACTGATCTGGGCTCTGTAGAGCAAAGGCTGCAGAGGAGCCATGAATCAGAAAATGAAATTAGGCAGTACCTAACCAAAATAAAAGAAGACATGGGTATCCTGCAGCAGGAGATGGTAGAACAGGATACCAAAATGCTGGCCTTGCAGGGGTACCAAGAACGTTTGGACTCTCTACTGCAGAGCCAGAAAAAGCTGGAACAGCAAATAAATGTTAATAGGGCATGCACAGAGCAGGTAATCACCCAGCAAAGCCGCCTAGGCAAAGAAAAAGAAGAGAATAATAAACTCATTCTGAAAGATCTGGACACCCAGGCAAAATTTGATGAAGAGCGCCAGAAAGCTGGTGCGCTCCAAAGACAGAGGGATGACCTGGCTGCACCGAGGCATACTTTTGCTTAGGAAAGGGACACCTTAGGTCAGGAAGTCTGTTATTTAAAAGAGAAGATAGAAGAAAATCACCTGGCCCTGCAGCGCCTGGGTGACCTCCAAAAAGACCATGAACAATTGTTAGAGCACACCAGGAGGTTGGGAGATGCTCTAGCACGGAAGGACCAGGCCAATATGGACAGGACTCAGGAGTTAACCCTCCTGCAGCAAAAACTGGTCCAGTACTCTAAATTGACACAGGAAGCACAGAGAGACAATGAGGCTCTCTGTGAGAAAAATGACAGGCTCCACAGACAGGCAAGAGTAATTGATAGAAAGTAGCAAGGCCTTGATAGAGGAACAGAAAGCTCAGGTTCTTGCATGGCAACAGGGAGCAGGGGCTGAGAGAGATGAGGTCCGCTGGGAAAGGGAAACAAGAGAGCATAACCTCATGAACCCTAGTACCAGAGGCCTTCATATCTTCCAATCCCTGGACTCTGCCAACCCTATGACCACTGGCGCACATGAGCCAAGGGCCATGGGGATGGCAGATTTCAATCCAATAAGGAATATGGGGCTCATAGATCAGCACCTCCCAGGAATGGATGGGCGGGCATCTGGGTATGGGTTCCCAAGTACTGTAAAATTTAGTGGGGAACTCCATGAGTGTAGGCCCACTAAGGGCATCCTGAAAACCTCTGCCCAGCTAGGACAGTGGGGGGGTACTCATGAAATCCTGGGAGTAAGGAGGAATCAGAAGACTCCTCTGAGCACCCCAGGACACAGGAAACTAGGCCCCCATATTCTGCCAGCCATTCCCAGGCTCACAGAATCCGGTAGAGCCTAGAAGACCAGACGGGCACCACTGGTAGCAGGGCCTCTGAGTCAGAGGAGGAGTGGACCAGGGTCACCCAACCCAAAAAAAGCAAACAAGGTCAGAAGGGCCTTGCTCAAGGATCCCCTAAAGCAAATCAAAACGATAAGGAGCATCATCACGCCCTATCATAAGAACGCAAAGTATTCAGTTTGGGAGCACCTAGAGCTCTTTGAACAGATGATTGTTAGGCGGAAACCTGTGCAGTTCCCTCTGGGACCACTGCAAAAGATTTAGGACTACAGGTGTTGCGATGAACCCACTTGGTAGCAGTCTGCACCACACAGATTCAATTGGTAGCTGTGGCTGAGCAGTCAGACTTCCCTCAAGAAAAGTTGGTCAGTATAGGGAGTATACAAGATAGGGTAATTCTTCGCAGCAAAACGAGTAAACACGCAACCAGGCTTTAGTATAAAGATAGTAAGTTATTTATTAATAACAGAACGTCTACGAAAAATACTAAAGTGAACCACGGCAAACAAATCAAAATACAATTACTCTGCAGGATGGAATAAAGCTCAACCCCCCCGAAACACAATATCGACAACTCTAGGTTCTACGGCACCACTTATTTTCAGACAGAGGTGTATACCTCAACCCAGATGACACTCGAATATTTAGTGAGGAAGGGAGAGAAGAGAAAGGCAGGTAATGAAGTCAACACGGTTCGTACTGAAGCAGGTAAAAATGCAAGGCAAGAAGGCATTAATCACACAAGATCATACAGTTCGGCGGCCAGGCCCACTCGGTGAGAGGCACGGCACGATGTCCTGGAAAGTCTCTACGGATGATGCACTCAAGTCTTGTTTAGCAAATTGGTTAGCGACAGGTTGAACCAGTTCAGAACAAAGAGTGAATAAAGCTTGGAGGCAACCCAACGGAACGGAGAGGAATCAGATACCTCACACGAACCGATCGGAAAGGGTAGCCAGGCGGTTACGGTACCTTGTTGTGGAAGACAGCTCCGACGGGGGCAGTTGTTCCTGGTGGTGGATGCACGACGGGTCTTGGCCAAGAGAAGAGATGCTCTCGTCGTCGAAGAGAAGATGTCCGGTGCACCACCAGGGAAGAAACCAGCCGCGGAGTGCTTCGTCACAAGGCACCACCTTTCGATCACGGTGCAGGAGTAGTGGCTATCCGGTTGCCGGGTGCTCTGCACGGGCAATTCGACCACTGCGTCCTGGGCGACCAAAAAGCACAAAGAAGAAGAAGACTGGTTGTCCCCACCAGCCAGGGAAAGAGACTCTCCGGCAGGGAGATCTCTTCTGTCGTCGGGAGATTGTGAGACGATTCCGCAGGGCTTCACCGGAGGTGTTGTCGTGCAGGTCGACTCAGCGTTACCCTCGTCGGATTCTTTAGGTCCAGTGGCGACTTCCTGAAGATCCAGTCCCAAAGCCCTGCTTTTATGCAGACGTCCCCCATTCATTCAGCCTAGCTTGTCAATCAACACATGCTAAGTGGTGAGCGGGAAGGCTCACCACCTGGGCCAATCATTTCAGAGTGCGACCTGAGTTGGCAAGGCAACTCGGTCCAGGGTGTCTAAACCCCCTCCCACACCCCTGAGGTAACCCAGACAGAATGGCACCACTTTGGAGGGTCTCTGTCCAGAGGCCCGCCAAAAGTGGAACAAAGGGCTCAACCTTTGGTTTAGGAGTCACAGAGAAAAACACAGACGCCATTTTACAACCCGAGTTCTGGCAGAAAATACCACTCGATAAACCTATTTAAGATAAGTAGATCGGTGGTACATTGGAGATTAACGAAAAACAGTATTAATCTTCAACAATGGGACGGATCCCATAGGGTTATGCCCGGGGTCGAACATAACAAGTAGTTTCCACTGCCACCAGCCAAAACTCGACGAGGAGGGACGGGACAGTGCCCCCTCGGGTAACAGATCCAGGAGTAATCGAATTACCCCTACTAGCACGTCCACAATAAGATGGTTGGTACTAGTTCTGTTAGCAAATTTAGGTCTAGTAAAGCCAATGGTGACTTTACATGCCCGGGGAGACGGTAGTCAGTCCCCGGGTATGGAGTCTATGGTGGGGGGACCAGCTAGGGTGCCCCCGTGTCACGACACGTAGGGTGCGGAGTGACACACATAGAAAAACTTATGAGACCCTATGGAGTAAAAGACCCCACAGCCCATCGAACACATTGCCAACTCAAAGGAATTCCACACATACATGTCCAAGAGTGAGAGGAAAAGGGTCACACTCTTGGCAGGATGGGAAAAACAAACTCCAGAAATCCAGCAAAGCTGCTGGGGGACTCACTAGGTTAGGAAATTCAGCCTAAACAGAGAATTCTCCCTAACACTCGCCCCCCCCAGACTAAGGGACAGGAGGATTTAATCCACTCCTGGATGAATCTCATACCTCTAGTCGATGATATACATCCTAGAGAGACCATCAGCATTTTGGTGGTGACACCCTGACCTGTGCTCAGTGGTGAAATCGAACCCTTGCAGGCAGATCGACCATCTCAGTAGTTTTGGGTTTTCCCCTTTCATTTGCATTAACCATCTCAAGGGTTGGTGGTCAGTCTGAATAACAAAAGTAGAACCATACAAGTACGGCCTAAACTTCTTCAGAGCCCACACGATAGCAAAGCATTCTCTTTCGATTGTTGCCCACCTTGTTTCAGGATCCTTCAGCTTGCGGCTGATGTAGCAAACGGGGTGCTCCCTACCTTTCCCATCCAGTTGACTGAGTACGGCACCTATCCCTACATTGGAAGCGTCTGTCTGCACAATGAAGTGTTGCCGGTAATCAGGAGCTCTGAGTACTGGGGCTTGGCAAAGAGCCGTTTTCAGGTTTTCAAAAGCCTGATTGCACTCCTCGTTCCATTTAACCTTTTTAGGGAATTTGGGCGAGGAAATGACATTCAGTGGAGAAGCTATGGTCCCATAGTTCTCTATGAAATTCCTGTAATACCCGGTGAGGCCTAGGAATGCTCTCACCTGAGTCTGAGTAGTCGGTGTTGTCCAATTTTGCACAGCTTCAATCTTACTGAGCAAAGGCCTTATTTCTCCACCGCCTACCTCATGCCCAAGGTAGACTACCTTACTCTGTCCAATTTGGCATTTACTCGCCTTTATGGTCAGATTGGCTCGTCCAAGAGCCTGCAAAACATCTCTCAGGTGGGTTACATGTTCGTCCCAGGAATTGCTGAACACTGCTATGTCATCCAAGTATGCCATGCAGAAGTCCTCCATCCCGGTTAGAACCTGGTTTACCATCCGTTGAAACGTAGCAGGTGCATTTTTTAGTCCGAAAGGCATTACCGTAAACTGGTATAAACCAACGGGGGTAGAAAATGCAGTTTTCTCCTTGGCATGGTTGGTCAGGGCTATTTGCCAATAGCCTGACGTCAAGTCAAATGTGCTGAGGAACTTGGCGGCGCCAAGTTTATCCACCAACTCATCTGTTCTTGGCAAAGGATGGGCATCAGTCGTGGTGACTGCGTTAAGAGCTCTATAATCCACGCAGAATCTAAGTTCTTTAGATCCGGCCTTTGGTACTAACACAACTGGGCTAGACCATGGACTAGTAGAGGGCTCTATTACCCCGAGATCAAGCATCTTGCTGACCTCACCTTTGATGTGGGTTCTTACGTTTTCTGACATGCGATATCCTCTGCTTTTGACAGGCAGACAGTCACCAGTGAGTATCTCGTGCTGGCCCCAAGGGGTCAAGCCTGGTGAGAGCGAGAACAGAGAGGCAAACTGATTCAACATAGACTTGCACTCTTCTTGTTGCTCGGGTGTCAGATTGGAGGAGAGATTTACTCCTTCAATGTTTCCATCTAAAGGTAAGCCTCTGAGGAGATCCGGAAGAGTTTCACTCTCTTCTTCTTCCTCGGCTGATGCTAGAAGCAACGCTCCTACGTCAGGTCGGGAGACATACGCTTTAAGTCGGTTGGTGTGAAAGACTGTTGGAGCCTCCTTGGGGTTGCCCAAGTCCACCAGATAGTTAACCTCACCGAGCTTACCCACTACTCGGTAGGGTCCCATCCATTTATCTTGCAAGGCCCTCTGCCTTGTGGGGATCATAACAAGAACAAGCTGGTTTTGAGCGAACTCAACCATGTTAGCCTTTTGATCGTGCCAGTGCTTGACCAATGCTTGTCCAGCTTTCAAGTTATCGCTTGCTTCTGTCATCAGGTGCGACATTCTCCTCCGGAGACCTATCACGTAGTCAGTCACTCTGACTGGCTTGGGGGAAGGAGCACTCTCCAACCCCTCCTTAATCAGGGCCAATGGACCTCTGACGGGATGACCATAGAGCAGTTCGAAGGGAGAGTAGCCTACTCCCTCCTGAGGGACTTCTCTATAAGCAAAAAGAAGGCATGGCAATAGAAGGTCCCACTTACGCTTAAGGGGTTCTTCTAGAGCACCTATCATGCTCTTCATGGTTCGGTTGAACCGTTCTACCAACCCATTGGTTTGTGGGTGGTAAGCCGTTGAGAACTTGTAAGTTACCCCGCAGGTTTTCCACATGGCTTTCATGTAGTGGGACATAAAATTTGACCCGCTGTCAGAGATAACTTCCTTAGGAAATCCGACCCTAGTAAAAATACCAAGGAGGGCCTTAGCCACAGCCGGAGCTGTAACAGTCCTCATAGGAATTGCCTCAGGATACCTAGTAGCATGGTCTACTACAACAAGTATAAACCTGTTGCCTGAGGAGGTTGGAGGATCAAGGGGACCAACGATATCAATCCCTACTCTCTCAAATGGGACTCCCACAACGGGAAGAGGCACTAACGGTGCCACATTCTTGGACCCAACCTTACCAGAGATCTGGCAGGTATGGCAGCTTCTGCAGTGTTTTTCTACTTCGGCCCCCATTTTTGGCCAATAGAAGTAGAGTGAGAGCCTTTCCTTAGTCTTCTTGCAACTCAAGTGACCAGCCAAAGGAATCTCGTGGGCTAACTGCAAGAACTGTGGTCTGTTCTCTTGGGGTACTACAAGGCGTTTGTAGTCTCCAGGTGTAGACTCGGTCGGTTCACTATAGAAGAGGCCATCTTCCCAGTGCAACCTATGTTTCCCAGGCTCTTGCCCTTCAGCCTGAGTTACTGCCTGACGGCGAAGACCTTCCAGAGTTGGACATTCTCTCTGTCCCTTACTGAAGTCTGCCCTGCTGGGTCCACCTTCTGCCAGTAACGACTGCAGCTCAGGATGGTCAACAGGATCCAGATCTCCAATGAGTTCCTGGCCTTCGATTAGCTCTTCTTCAGAGTCTAATTCTACCATACAGGGTTGTACTTCCCCCTCAGCCTCAGCTGGAGGTGGAGTTACGGGTGTGACGTTGGACAACCGCGGGGAAGTCCGTGTCGGCTGCATCGGAATGTGGGCTGTTGGTTTCGGTTTAGAAGTTTTAGGTTTCCCTTTGACTTCGGTGTTCCTAGAGACAGCGGCCGCCATTTCCAATGGAGCAGGAGTGATTTCCTTCTTCATCATCTCCCCGAGAGTACCGCGCAGGGTCCTCTCTCTTGCAGGTCTGGTTAGCTCCTGTAACCGTTTACTAGGAGGTCTGGGAGTATGCGATACAACTCCGAGAGTTTTCAAATCGTTACCCAACAGCACGCGTCCTGGTACCTCACTCTGTATGCTGACAGGTATCTTTACAGTCATGTCGTTACACTGGATGAGAACTGGTAATTGGGGAAGCATCTGCACAGGCCCTCCAGCTAACTTGGTGAGGCGTTTGGGTGCCTTAGCAACATCCTCAGCCTGAAAAAACGATTTATCCACCACAGTTATGCTGGCCCCAGTGTCCCTAATGGCAGGCGTCTCCTGGCCATTCACCTGGACACTGTCCTTATAATACTCTTTAGTATTATCGGGGATAGAATTATAGACATCTAAATTCTGTTGTTCCCACAACCCCAGAGATACTAAAGAAACGCTGGCTGAGACTCCAATGGGTTCGTCAGCTAGCAGTAGAAAGTTTCCACTTGTCATTTGGACTTCCTCCTCTGGAGCGAAGGCTAAGGAGACAAGCTGGACCCCTGAAGGTTTACCCTTACATCTGGGATCTCCTTTCACGTGATCAGTCGAGCCACAAACAAAGCATTTCCCGAATGCTTTCTGGAATGGTGGCTTGTTCTGACCTCCTTCCGGTTTGGCACCAGAAGACACACTATTCTGCTGTGGTTTTCCCGGTGGCTTACCCTTCTGGTTTTGTTTGGGGCCCTCTTTGGAATGTGAGTTATTCGAATTCTCCTTTGAGTCTTTTTTAGGCTGTTTTCCCTCGTCCTTTTTCTGAGTTACCCCAGAATCCTTGTGAGTAGCCCTGTTGGCAACCCACAAGTCAGCAGCCTTAGCTAGAGCCCTGGAATCTAATTCCTTCGAATCAGCCAAGTGCTGTCTGAGCTCAGGAGAACAGGCATCATAAATCGACTCCAACATAAAAAGATTTCGCATACCCTCGTAAGTGTCAACTTTGTAACCCTTAATCCATCCCTCTAAGTTTTTCAACCCTTCACTCACCCAGGTAGCCCTAGGGGTACCATCATGCTTTTTGAGGGTTCTAAACCTCTTAAGATACTGGGAAGGGGTCTTCCCTAATCTAGCTATCAAAGCTAGTTTCACACTTTCGTAATCCGTCTTATCCACCTCCCCCAATTCCATTACCACATCAGTCGCAACAGGAGGAAGCCTAGAGAACAACCAGGGAAGCAACGCATTCCCGGTGATGTCCTGGAGCCCATGATTGTATTCAAACAGTTTCAACCAATCCAACACATCCAATCTCGGTTCGTACATACCCACTAATTCCTTCGGCATCCGGGGTCTTTTGGGACTGGAGCTCCTAGAGGAACCAGAGGAGAGAGAAGCATTTTCCATAGACAACTTTTTCATTTGTAACTCATGATTAAGCTCTATTTCCCTGAGTCTCAACTCAGCCTGTTTCTGCTCAGCCTGGGCATTCGCATTCATCCGTCTGAACTCGAGCTCTTGGTTTCGTTCAGATTGAGCCAAAAACCGTTTGTATTCTAATTCGAGCTTCATTTTTTCAAGTTCAAAATAAGCAGGGTTACTTGTGGGACCTGGTATTGGCCCCGTAGGCACAGTTGGTAAGGCAGGTAGAGGAACAGGTGAGACAGTTTCGTTAGCCTCGCCGTCCTCGTCAGCCTCTTCATCGCTATCATCAGAATCACGATTTAGATCAACACCATTACTGTTATCTACAGTTGCTGGAGAGTTTGGTTCCTCTGAACCAGTACCCAGACTTTGGTTCGCCAGCAATCTCTCTATCAGTTCTAACTTCTTGCCTTTTACAGGAAGATTCTCTTGTCTACAGAGAGCTCGCAGACTCTCAGTATTTTTATCCGACAAAGACTCTTGGCTGTAAATTTCCATCGTAGACATGTTTTTTGAAAGTTGCTTTTGTAAAGTTTTGTGGTTAGTCGTCCTACAGCGTCGAAAAACACTCTAAACTGTATACTCGATACTAATCCCACCGCTGTACACCAGTGTTAGGCGGAAACCTGTGCAGTTCCCTCTGGGACCACTGCAAAAGATTTAGGACTACAGGTGTTGCGATGAACCCACTTGGTAGCAGTCTGCACCACACAGATTCAATTGGTAGCTGTGGCTGAGCAGTCAGACTTCCCTCAAGAAAAGTTGGTCAGTATAGGGAGTATACAAGATAGGGTAATTCTTCGCAGCAAAACGAGTAAACACGCAACCAGGCTTTAGTATAAAGATAGTAAGTTATTTATTAATAACAGAACGTCTACGAAAAATACTAAAGTGAACCACGGCAAACAAATCAAAATACAATTACTCTGCAGGATGGAATAAAGCTCAACCCCCCCGAAACACAATATCGACAACTCTAGGTTCTACGGCACCACTTATTTTCAGACAGAGGTGTATACCTCAACCCAGATGACACTCGAATATTTAGTGAGGAAGGGAGAGAAGAGAAAGGCAGGTAATGAAGTCAACACGGTTCGTACTGAAGCGGGTAAAAATGCAAGGCAAGAAGGCATTAATCACACAAGATCATACAGTTCGGCGGCCAGGCCCACTCGGTGAGAGGCACGGCACGATGTCCTGGAAAGTCTCTACGGATGATGCACTCAAGTCTTGTTTAGCAAATTGGTTAGCGACAGGTTGAACCAGTTCAGAACAAAGAGTGAATAAAGCTTGGAGGCAACCCAACGGAACGGAGAGGAATCAGATACCTCACACGAACCGATCGAAAAGGGTAGCCAGGCGGTTACGGTACCTTGTTGTGGAAGACAGCTCCGACGGGGGCAGTTGTTCCTGGTGGTGGATGCACGACGGGTCTTGGCCAAGAGAAGAGATGCTCTCGTCGTCGAAGAGAAGATGTCCGGTGCACCACCAGGGAAGAAACCAGCCGCGGAGTGCTTCGTCACAAGGCACCACCTTTCGATCACGGTGCAGGAGTAGTGGCTATCCGGTTGCCGGGTGCTCTGCACGGGCAATTCGACCACTGCGTCCTGGGCGACCAAAAAGCACAAAGAAGAAGAAGACTGGTTGTCCCCACCAGCCAGGGAAAGAGACTCTCCGGCAGGGAGATCTCTTCTGTCGTCGGGAGATTGTGAGACGATTCCGCAGGGCTTCACCGGAGGTGTTGTCGTGCAGGTCGACTCAGCGTTACCCTCGTCGGATTCTTTAGGTCCAGTGGCGACTTCCTGAAGATCCAGTCCCAAAGCCCTGCTTTTATGCAGACGTCCCCCATTCATTCAGCCTAGCTTGTCAATCAACACATGCTAAGTGGTGAGCGGGAAGGCTCACCACCTGGGCCAATCATTTCAGAGTGCGACCTGAGTTGGCAAGGCAACTCGGTCCAGGGTGTCTAAACCCCCTCCCACACCCCTGAGGTAACCCAGACAGAATGGCACCACTTTGGAGGGTCTCTGTCCAGAGGCCCCCCAAAAGTGGAACAAAGGGCTCAACCTTTGGTTTAGGAGTCACAGAGAAAAACACAGACGCCATTTTACAACCCGAGTTCTGGCAGAAAATACCACTCGATAAACCTATCTAAGATAAGTAGATCGGTGGTACGTTGGAGATTAACGAAAAACAGTATTAATCTTCAACAATGGGACGGATCCCATAGGGTTATGCCCGGGGTCGAACATAACAAGTAGTTTCCACTGCCACCAGCCAAAACTCGACGAGGAGGGACGGGACAGTGCCCCCTCGGGTAACAGATCCAGGAGTAATCGAATTACCCCTACTAGCACGTCCACAATAAGATGGTTGGTACTAGTTCTGTTAGCAAATTTAGGTCTAGTAAAGCCAATGGTGACTTTACATGCCCGGGGAGACGGTAGTCAGTCCCCGGGTATGGAGTCTATGGTGGGGGGACCAGCTAGGGTGCCCCCGTGTCACGACACGTAGGGTGCGGAGTGACACACATAGAAAAACTTATGAGACCCTATGGAGTAAAAGACCCCATAGCCCATCGAACACATTGCCAATTCAAAGGAATTCCACACATACATGTCCAAGAGTGAGAGGAAAAGGGTCACACTCTTGGCAGGATGGGAAAAACAAACTCCAGAAATCCAGCAAAGCTGCTGGGGGACTCACTAGGTTAGGAAATTCAGCCTAAACAGAGAATTCTCCCTAACAATGATGAAAACTTTCCATTTGAAGGACAGCAAAAGCTGTATTCAATATGCGAAATGGACCTTACTTCAGCTTCTTTGCAGGGCTGGAGGACCAAAATCATTCTAGATGGTCCACCTATAGGACGGTCATCTTGAAACATTTTTCTGTACACAGGAATCCTCAGGAGGCTCGCAATGCAGCCTACAACTTGCAATGTGGGGAAGATCAGGCCCCACAGGAATTTGTTCAAGAATTGAAGCGTGTCTTTGAGCAGACCACCAGAAGGGTGCACACTGACAGCAAAGAGTTTGTGAATACTTCCTTCCACGCTCTCCCCAAGTGCATCATGACCCAGCTAGTGAGAGACTTTCACGAGAAAAGATCACTAGACTGGGTCATTCAACAAGCCACACGAATTTATGAGGTGCAAAAGTCTGTGGAAAACAAAAATAACTCAAAAAGACCCAAAACAACCAACACCCCTGCTGCTGCTAAGGTGGCAGAAGTGAAGGTTGCCCCCATTTTAGATTTAGAAATGGGGGGCCTAGAAACCTGCCTGCACAAAATCAAAGCAATCCCAAGCCCAGAAGGCCCTTGGGCCAGTCACAGACAGGGAGCCTGGGAGGCAATCCCACAAATGGGACCCCTCACTCCTCTGACTATAACAGTCCCTGTTACAAGGGGAACAGACCCATCCTGGGTTATGTGTGGACTCCTCCAGCCCAGGGGGGGGATCCAACCAAACAGCAGCTAACTCTGGGAACTTCCCTCCTCACTTCCCACAGGAGGGCAGTAATTCCCCAAATCATGGACAGAACTTCTTCCCCAGGTACCCGCAAAACGTTCAACCCCAAAACAATCCATCCTTCTTTACCCACTTTCCTGAGCTCAGACAACCCAATCCAGGAGAGAGGAGGCCAAGGGTGGAGGGTTACCCACATTTTCCAAGCCCAGGGTATTTTCAGAGAAGGGATAGCTGCCCTTTCAGGCCAGGGGAGACAACAGAACCCCGTATCAGCCTGAGCGGGTGTCACAATTAGAGCACCAGGTCCAAAACATGGCACACGATCTGGGTTGCATGCTGAGGGCTCAACAGAACCCTCAGATGAGCATGCCGACACAGAATGCCTCAAACTCAGGACCTGGTGCTCCAGAGCAATGATGGGGGAAGAACCCCGACAACCCACCGGTTCCCAGGGAGGAGGCACAAGGGGAAGGGGGGTGTAAAGCCTTGGAGGAAGCTTCCTTCCCCACTTGTCAAAAGCCCTTGGAAACCCAGGAACCGGAACCAAAATCTCCTGCCCCTGAAAGTCTGCAACCCAAGGAGCAGGGGGGAGGGGGGTAGGAGAAATAAAGAACCCAAAAAGGCCCATTTTGAGGAGGAGGTACAAATCTTCCAATTTGAAGGAGAAGGATCCTCAGAGGATCCAGGGAAAAGGATCTTCTCCTTCAGAGATGGGGGAACTCCTCCCAAAGAAAAATGGGTCCCAAAGGATTCAAATCCAGACTGGGTAGATGTGGGGACTGAGTTAGCAATGGCCATCATCAAACCCCAGAACCAACAACATGAAAATCCCCTGGTTCAAACCCATCCTGGTGACCGCCTCCAAAAAGGGGGGGGGCAGCCCAGAACCAGGGGACCCAAAACCTCTCCCATATCTAGCTGCACCTTTTCTTTTCAGATTTCCTGTCACGCTCACCTGATTCCCACGGAGGCGCAGGTCTGGCTTCGAGTGCTGATGCTTCTTCTATGGTGAAGCGCAGGACTCTGAAGATGGACCAGTGGCGGCTGCTATTATAGGGCGGCCGGGCGCCGCCCCCCCAGAAAAGAAAGAGAAAAGAAAGAGGAAGCTAAAAGAGATTCAATCAGAGAACTTCTCTGATTGAATCTCTTTTTTAGCTTGCATTTCCTTTGCCAACAGCCGGGGGCGCTGTGGCAAGGCAACACCTGAAGGGCTGGGCCCGGCTGCTTACACAGCAGGGCGCGTCCCGTTTTACTCTAATTTCTTTAATAGTAGAATGCGTGGAGCTCGTAGCTCCACGCACTCTTCGTAAACCCCTTTAATTAGAAGGCTGGCGGGGCGCTTCAGGGGTGGCCCCGCCGCCAGTCTAAAATGTGCGCAAACAGCGCACTAGGTCAGTCCCTCCCCTGCATGGACACAGTAATGTCATTGGCTGTTTGCCAGCCAATGACAACCCTTGCATTGGCTGGCAAACAGCCAATGACATTACTGTATCTATGCAGATCTCGTGCTGGTGCAGGGCGTGTGGGTGCGCTTGCGCCACCTTCACACTCTCCCCTGGATTCTTTGGAGTCAGACGAGTAACGATGCGAGCTCAGCTGCCCCTGACCCCTGAAGACCACCAGAGACAGCCTGGACCACGACGCGACGAGTTGCCGGTGGGTAAGTACCAGGTGGTCCTGTCCCAGATGTTGTTCTGTTTTCTTTTGGGCCTGGGGTCGGGGACGTGGTCCACGGCCACAGTCAGCAACACTGAAAGACGTGTAGGCCAGGGCCTACGGCTTTCAGTGTTGCTGACTGACTGTGACTGGGCCCGGCCTTGGTGGTAGCGGGCCCGGGCCTGCCTACCCCCAAGGTGGGGGCCAAGGCAGGGGCTGCCTGGCCTGGGCCTTTCTTTCCCCCGGTCCGTGGATCAAGGCCCTAGAGCCTTGGGCCACGGACAGCAAGGCAAGGCCCAGGCAGGCGTGCTGCTGCTGCCGGGCAGTGCCCGTGTAGAATCTTCAACATCCAATGTGCCGTTTTATATTTTCGGCATTTTTCGACAAAAATGCTGAAAATATAAAACGGCACAAGTAGAGCCCTGGGCTGCTGCTGCCTCAGGTGACGCAACGAGAGCGGGCAGGGCTTTAATGAGGCACACGCCCAACTAGTCCGGGCTTCTGCGGTGTGATTGCGGGAATCAGTATTCCCGCAATCCCGCATCCAGTCCCACACAAACAGTGTAGAAAAAAGAAAAAAAGAAAAGAAAAAAAAATAATAATTTGGCTACAAGTGTTTGACAGTTAAAAGGGGCTTCTTGGTTATGTCACGTGTAACCCAGGTTCTCTGAATGGCATGTTATGACTCTAGTCAGTCTAGTGATGACAACAGTGTGTGCAATGGGCAAGAATTTGGCACGATGTATTGGGAGAGCTTAACTGGCAGCGTGATGTGTGTGTGTAAACTCAGCCCTGATGCAGAGTTACAGATGCATACAGCGCCGCTTCCTTCCTTCCGCTCACCTCTTAGCGCTATGGCCAGGCTTCAAGTGAAGGCATATTGCAGCTGTGCGATAGTTCGCGTGCACTCGCCGCCTCGAGATTTCTGTGAAGGCGCAGAGTCAGTGTGCGACTGCAGCTCTTTCAGCGGCACGCCGAGCCTGTAGATGTCACAAGCAGGGGTGGGGGCTGCAGCCAGACCGGTGCTCCAGGAGCTTGTGATTCACAAGTAACTTCTGAAAAGGCAATAGGCAGGGTCTGACAGCAGGCGTGAGGATGGGCTGTTGAGTCGATTGCCTTCATGACAATTGTGTTCCTTCGTAAATGGATCTGAGTGCAGTGCACCATTTTCCATCAAGTTGTTCGCTTCGCCTGATACTGGAATTCACTGGTGACAGCACTGCCTGGTACAGATTTGGCTTGCTCGCCCTCTGTGCGAGTCGAAGGTTGTTGTTGGTGCAGTACAATTGCTGGCTTAACTTACTAGCGCACATACCACATCATGCGTTGGATTTGAAATGGGGGGAAAAAAAAACTCCTGGCAAAGAACGTGATGGCGATCTGCTCTTAAAAACGGGACCAGCACATTATGGGACAGAAAACAGTCATAGCGATTGTTCAATCAAACCAACCCGATTACAAACCCCTTCGCTCGCTCCAACTACTAAGTTCACCTGCATGTGACGGGGAGCGGCTAATCATTAAACAGAGCATGTTCACCAAGTAGCAGCAGTATTTCTGCATAAACTCTCAACCAACTTGAGAAGTGGGCTAATTACAAGTTAACCTTCAAGCAGTGGGGTGAAAACTACTGCTTAGCGGTGGTAGTTAAAGCAAGGCCTGGGCCCACCTGCAACAGACACTGGGATCACAGCAAAATCATGTGTTTATAAATTCCCAAAAATATTATAATGAACAGAGGGCAAGGGTGAGTGTGCTACTCCGTAAACCCATGCGCATGTCGCTGGGGTATGGCTGCTGAAACAGCATTCACTGAAATCTTAAGATACGGCAGGGTGTTGTGGTTGTACACAAATCCACACGGCCGGGCTTTTTATTTTATTATTATTATTAGGAGGTGAATGGACACTAATCATTTAAAATCATATTGCTCGTATGATCATATCCACTGAGAGTGCTCAATCTGTGCTCAAACTCTAATGTTCAAGACCCATCATTTTCAGAACTGAACTGGCCTGATAGCCACGCAACGAAACGGCTAGTTCTTACCAACAGGGCACCCAGAGAAACCATTTGTACTGTTATGTGAGCTCAAAGGAAGGAGGGAAACTCATTTTGCCGCTATTGGTATGTGTGTGATACTCAAGGGCAATTGAAAATATCAATGCCCGACTGCCGTGCTGTTTATTGCAATCTGGCAATTTGCGTCTGTGAAGCCTGCTACTTTAAATAGCATTGGGTTTGCACATGAACATGCTTTTAGACAGGTGGACCCTGTGTGTATGTTACTATTTTCTTCTATGGCTTATATACTTTAAATCAGGATGATAGTTTGATGAAAATGTAAAGAAATAAAAATCATAGGAACACATTTAAAACAGTGTTTTTTTTTTAAGGAAGTGTGACATTTCAATTTTAAACGTGGATTTAATAAATGAAGCAAGCATTCGGCTTTGTTTGGCTTCAGCCGTATGATTGACACACTGTTAGATATTCGTCGGAATACTACATTTGCTTCTTGATACACATAAAATAGGTAATAATAATCCCAGCAGCCAGCAAAAGTTATGCATTACACCATAGTACCAGTTATTCTCAATACAAGCTGCTGTAAAATACACCATCACACTTGCACACGTAAGAATAGTGTACCACCATTAATATGTAAAACCGAATGCTTTTTTCATATTTCGGTGGGTTTTTTGGACAGTAAATTGAACATTTTGTAGGCCATTTTTCCAAAAATTTTGTGGCGGGAGAGCCCCCCCCCTGCTCCCTCCTTGGGGGGGGTGGGCTTGGGCGCTTTGCGCGCTCGCTACTAAATTCACCCTTGCAAATTTACGCCCCACCAGCTTTAAAACTCACCAGCCGCCACTGAGATGGACTCACTGGCTCGCAGGAATATTCCCCTTAGGGTTTGGAAGGACGAGTTCTCCATCCTGCTTCTGATGCAGGGGCGCGTTGAAACCCAGTTACTTCACTGGATTGAGGTTTGATGGGAGTTCAAATAAGCTTGACTATTCAGGTAAGGCGTTGTAAGAGTTCTGTAGCAAGTTCAAAAGTTCAAGCTTAATAATAATGTTCATTGTCTTATTGCAGCAAGCGCTAACGCTTATGTCTTTTTCCCCTTAGGGGCTGGGGTTCGGAATGCCGGAGATATGGCGCCGACCCGAAGTGAAACGTGCAGTTCCAGTAAATGACAGGTAAGTTCTGGATGAGCGTTCGGGTAATGTCTTTGCATTCGCTCATTCAATGTCTTTGTCTTTTTTCCCCATAGGGGCCGGGGTTCGGAATGCCAGGAAGCGGCAGGACCCGAAATGAAATGGGAATGACCCAACAGGTAAGTCTTAGAAGGAAACTGAGCTTTTCCTATTCCCTTCCTTCTCTCACCTTGTGTTCTTGTCTTTTTCTCTCTAGGCTCTGGGAAGTGGCTGCGGATCCGGATGATCGCTGCTGAAGATGGAGGTGCCCAGGAAAGGTGAGTGAAATGCAGCGCTGCAGCGATCGAAGCAAAATGCTTTTAAAATGATGTCTTCCCTTTCAGGATCGTCGGTGTGAAGTCTCTGTGATGCAGCTTTAGCAGGTAAGGTCTTCTTTCTCTCCAATTCTCTCTTAGCAGGTGACCCAGGATGCTGACAGGCGTGGCTGAAGTCCAGATGCAGGAGCAGAACAACGCGAAGCGTGAGTTGCTGATCGGGCGGGGTTTAAATAGCTTTGGAAGAAGTTCCAGGTATGTATCCTTCCACCGATCAGGTATGTATCCTTCCCCGACCACACCCAGGGGAAAGTAGTTCCACAGGTAAAGTAGTTCCATTCAGGCCTCAAGAGGGCCTGGATGTAGCAGCATGGTCTGCATCAGGTAAGTGCACCTTAAAACACTTGAACACATGTCTAGCTTTATGAGCCTGGCGCCTAAGGCGCCAGGACAGGGGTCCAACATGAGCCTGGCGCCTAAGGCGCCAGGACTGTGTCCAAAGGGCCCCCGCTTGGGCCCGCTGTCACTTCCCTGGGGGAAATGATGCCTGCCTCTGGGGTTGCTGGGTCGGACCTGGCTCCTTGGACGTAGGCATCATGACAGTACCCCCCCTCAAGGCCCCTCCCAAGGTTGTTCCCTCCGGGGGTTTTGGCTTGTTCGGAAATCTCCGGTGGAACCTTTGTATTAATCGAGGTGCGTGAACATGGTTACTAGGCTCCCACAATCTCTCCTGAGGTCCATATCCCTTCCAGTCAACCAGATAGAAGAGTTTGGACTTTAACACCTTGGAGTCTAAAATGTCTTTAACTTCGAATTCTAATTCCCCTTCAATTAGAACTGGGTCCGGAGGCTTGGACAGTCGGGTCCCTGGTTGTACTGGCTTCAAAAGTGATGCATGAAAAACTGGATGAATACGCATGTTAGACGGTAAATCCAGTTTAAAGGCCACGGGATTGATTATAGCCTTGATGGGATAAGGTCCTATGAATCTGGGATTGAAGGTTTGCGGGCCCTTGAGAGGTAAATGTTTCGTTGCTAGCCATACCTGATCTCCTACTTGGTAAGGAGGAGTTTTACTTCGGTGCAAATCAGCGTTTTCTTTATACTTTTTCTAGGCTTGCTGTAAATGAGTTGCAGCTTCTTTGAAGGCTTGGGTTATTGTGGAATGCAGATGATTTACTGCGGGCATTTCCAGGGTCAGAGGTGGATCTAGATCAGAGGTCCGAGGATGGTGACCATACAAAGTATAAAAAGGAGTTTGTCCGGTTCCAGAATGCACTGAATTGTTGTAGGCATATTCTGCGATCCAAAGGATGTCTTTCCAATTTAACTCGGATTGGTGTAACATGAACCGAAGATATTGCTCGAGAGTCTGATTGGTTCTCTCGGTTTGTACGTCGGTCTGGGGGTGGTGGCTGGTGGATAGCCGCACATCTATTTGTGCTAGTTGGCAACACTTCTTCCAAAAATGGGAGATAAATTGACTTCCACGATCCGAGACTAATATGGAAGGGAAACCATGTATGCGAACTATATTCTCCAGAAATTCCTTGGCCAAGGTGGAAGCTGAAGGCAAACCTTTTAAAGGGATAAAGTGGGCCATTTTGGAGAATAGATCCACAATTACAAGGATAGTGTTGTAACCAGCACAAGGAGGCAGGTCAGTTCTAAAGTCCATTGACAAGGTGTGCCATGGTGCCGGTGGAATATCCAAGGGTTGAAGTAGGCCGGCTGGGCTTTTCTTTTGACCCTTGTTTTGGGCCCAAATTCCGCAAGACAATACAAAAGACTTTATGTCTTTTCTCCAAGAAGGCCACCAGAAGTGGCGTTTGATTTTTCCCTCCGTTTTAGCGATACCAGGGTGTCCTTCCATTAATGATTCATGATGATGGGCAATAACAAGGTCTTGCAATTTTTTACTAGGCAGAAACAACCGCTCCTGGAAGTAGGGTAAGTCATCCTTAACGGTGTAATGAGGACCCTTTTGACTCCATTCCAGTAAGGCTGAAGAGTCTAGAAGTTGTTTTACTTGTGTTTGGATGTCCTCAATAGTTTGCAATGAAGTTAGGCCTAAGATTCTTTGTTCTGGTATGATTGGCACAGGTTCTAAACTCGAATTGGGTTCTTCCATGCCAATTCGGGATAAGGCGTCCGCTTTACCATTCTTGCAGCCAGGGCGATAGGTAATTACAAAATCAAATTCCGCAAAGAATAGAGCCCATCGGAGTTGTCGTGAAGATTGAGCCTTGGCCGTCTTTAAATACTGTACATTTCTGTGGTCCGTAATTACGGTGATGGTATGTCTTGCCCCGAGAAGGTAGTGACGCCAAGCCTTGAAAGCAGATTTAATAGCCAGTAACTCTTTGTCGGTAATTGCGTAGTTGATTTCAGGAGGAGAACATTTCCTGGACCAAAAGGCCACAGGGTGTAGTTGGTTAGTTTCTGGGTCGCTTTGCGACAGGACAGCTCCCATGGCCGAACTGGATGCATCGGTTTCCACAATGTAAGGGAGATCTGGGTGCGGGTGCTTCAATATAGGTGCAGAGGTGAATTTGGTTTTCAGGTCCTGAAAGGCTTGTTCGGCCTCAAGAGTCCATTCAAAGCATTTGTTTTTCTTTAGGAGAGCTGTGATGGGTTGGACTGTTCGGGAAAATTCCGGGATGAATCTTCGATAGAAATTGGCGAAGCCGAGTATGCTCTGAACTCCTTTCACCGAGCTAGGAGATGGCCATTTGAGGATCGCGTCCACCTTTCGCCAGTCCATTCGGACTCCTTGAGGTGTCAGGATGAATCCGAGAAACTCCACTTCTGTGGTATGAAAAATGCATTTTTCGAGCTTTGCAAATAGTCTGTGCTGGCGCAATTTCTCAAGAACTGCGCTAACATGTTTTCTGTGATCGGATTCTGAAGAGGAGTACACCAGGATGTCCTCAATATAAACTATTTTATTTATTTATTTCACATTTATAAAGCGCTCACACAGCCCGCAGGCATCGAGGCGCTGTTACAGGAATTGTCTTTTTTGTTTTTCTTAGTTGCGTAATTGTGTGGTTTTTTTTTCTTCTTAGTTACGTATTTATAACGCGCTTAAACACCGAAAGGTTTCTAAGCGCGGACCCGGGGATCGAACCTGTTGTTGCTCCGTGTCGTCTTGCTTCCAAAACGCGCACGCTGCCGCTGAGCTATCCTCCCGGGACAATGACACAGACGTCGATAAGTTCCCGAAGAACATCATTCATAAAGTACTGAAAGGCGGCAGGTGCATTGCACAATCCGAAGGGCATCACCTGATATTCGAAGAGCCCAAATTTGGTGCGGAATGCAGTCTTCCATTCGTCGCCTTCTTTTATACGCACCAGGTGATAAACTCCTCGGAGATCTAACTTGGTGTACACACAAGCGTCTTTCACCTGGTCGATAAGCTCAGGGATCAGGGGCAGAGGATAACGATTCTTAATCGTTATTTGATTTAGGGCGCGATAGTCTATACATGTTCTAAGGTCGCCCTCTTTTTTCGGCACGAAGAACAGAGCTGAGGAGACAGGAGACTTGGACGGGTGAATAAAACCATTGGCTAGGTACTGATCTAAATACTGACGCAAATGTAGGTTCTCAAGTTCCGTAAGAGCATAAATCCTACTACAAGTTAGTTGAGCATTGGGTACCAGATCGATTTGGCAATCATAAGACCGATGGGGAGGTAACGTGTTAGCCTGTTCCTTCTGAAAAACGTCTTGGAATTCTTGGTATTCTGACGGTAGCTGTACAGGGGTGGAAGTTGCTGAGGCTAGACCCATAACTGTATTTCTTGGGTAACAAGTTGGTTCACAATCAGGAAAACTTATCTTCTTTGCTCGCCAGTCAATTCTGGGATTATGTGTTTCTAACCAAGGAATTCCAAGAATTACTTGAAATTGTGGGGCCTTGATCACATCAAACACGATTGCTTCCCGATGTCCATCCTGACCCACCAGTGTCATTTCAACAGTGGAATGCGTTACAGGCCCTGAGGTTATTTCGGTTCCATCTACTGTAGTAATGACATCTTGGGTTACTTTCGGGCGGAGAGGGAGCTTAATCCTGGAAGCCAATTCACGGTCTATGTAATTTCCAATAGCTCCACTGTCGATGTATGCTTTTATAGCATGCAACAGCTGAGGCTGTTTTGGATCCACGAGCACCATTGGCATGACAAAATGCGAGGTCAAAGAGTTTGTTTTCAAGCTCGGCAAGCGGACCCCTACGGTTGTCGGGCTAGTTCGTTTCCCGAATCAGGTGTCAATAAATCGTTATCAGTGGCTCCAACCACCTTCTTAGGTGGTTTAACCGGACAATTTCGAAGAAAGTGAACGGAAGTCCCGCAATACAGGCAAGGTTGCATTTGCCGCCTTCTCTCTCGTTCCTTCTGTGTTAATGGTCCTTTAACACCGCCGATTTGCATAGGTTCGGATACGTCGATACTCTTGGAGTTAGCGTGGGTTTTGATCGGTACTCAGGTTTCGTACTTGAACCGATCTGCTTTTCTATTTTGAAGTCTGTGATCAAGTTGAACCACCAAGTCTATGTAGTCTGCGCAGACCTGGGGTGGATCTACTATCTGAGCTAGAACATCCTTAAGCTCTCTGCTCAGGCCTCGATGAAACAATGTGATCCTTTTGTTTTCTGGCCATCCAGTTTCCACAACCAGTCTATTAAAGGTGGCAACGTAGGACAGAAGATCCTGATTACCTTGTCGTAAGGATAGCAGTTCGTTATCAAGGGCCTGTCCTTGAGAGTGTCAAGCAAACAATCTTTCCATGCTGGCCTGGAAACCCTGAAAATTCTGGAGAATGGGATCATCCTGATTTACCAATGGAATAGACCAATCGGCAGCACTGCCACTGAGGTAAGATAGTATAAAGGCTACCTTGGTCTGGTCGTTAGGGAAGGCCCCGGGTCTGCATAGAAAGTGTAAACGGCATTGGTTCATAAAGACGGCATATTTCTTGGGATCCCCCGCAAAATGTTCAGGCGGGGCCAAAGGCATGTGTCCAGGTAGATTGATTTGTACCGGGTTATTCAAACCCATTGATATGGAAGTATCTCCGGAATTAGGTAAAGGAGTGTGCCCTGCCTGGGCCTGCAATAACCTTTTGGCCAGGTCATCTGTTCTTTCCTTGGATAGGATCAGTTCTCTTTTGAGAGTGTTAGTCTCCTGGCGGGCTGGGTGCACTTCTGCCCGTAATTCCCCCAAAAGCTGGGCCAGCTGATCTGTCTCGGAAGTCTCCATAGCGCCCGGGTGGGAAATTGTGGGTAGGCTTCGCGTTCTGTCACGCTCACCTGATTCCCACGGAGGCGCAGGTCTGGCTTCGAGTGCTGATGCTTCTTCTATGGTGAAGCGCAGGACTCCAAAGATGGACTCACTGGCTCGCAGGAATATTCCCCTTAGGGTTTGGAAGGACGAGTTCTCCATCCTGCTTCTGATGCAGGGGCGCGTTGAAACCCAGTTACTTCACTGGATTGAGGTTTGATGGGAGTTCAAATAAGCTTGACTATTCAGGTAAGGCGCTGTAAGAGTTCTGTAGCAAGTTCAAAAGTTCAAGCTTAATAATAATGTTCATTGTCTTATTGCAGCAAGCGCTAACGCTTATGTCTTTTCCCCTTATGGGCCGGGGTTCGGAATGCCGGAGATATGGCGCCGACCCGAAGTGAAACGTGCAGTTCCAGTAAATGACAGGTAAGTTCTGGATGAGCGTTCGGGTAATGTCTTTGCATTCGCTCATTCAATGTCTTTGTCTTTTTTCCCCATAGGGGCCGGGGTCCGGAATGCCAGGAAGCGGCAGGACCCGAAATGAAATGGGAATGACCCAACAGGTAAGTCTTAGAAGGAAACTGAGCTTTTCCTATTCCCTTCCTTCTCTCACCTTGTGTTCTTGTCTTTTTCTCTCTAGGCTCTGGGAAGTGGCTGCGGATCCGGATGATCGCTGCTGAAGATGGAGGTGCCCAGGAAAGGTGAGTGAAATGCAGCGCTGCAGCGATCGAAGCGAAATGCTTTTAAAATGATGTCTTCCCTTTCAGGATCGTCAGTGTGAAGTCTCCGTGATGCAGCTTTAGCAGGTAAGGTCTTCTTTCTCTCCAATTCTCTCTTAGCAGGTGACCCAGGATGCTGACAGGCGTGGCTAAAGTCCAGATGCAGGAGCTGACACGGTGAGCGTCCAGCTGCGAGGAGCAGAACAACGCGAAGCGTGAGTTGCTGATCGGGCGGGGTTTAAATAGCTTTGGAAGAAGTTCCAGGTATGTATCCTTCCACCGATCAGGTATGTATCCTTCCCCGACCACACCCAGGGGAAAGTAGTTCCACAGGTAAAGTAGTTCCATTCAGGCCTCAAGAGGGCCTGGATGTAGCAGCATGGTCTGCATCAGGTAAGTGCACCTTAAAACACTTGAACACATGTCTAGCTTTATGAGCCTGGCGCCTAAGGCGCCAGGACAGGGGTCCAACATGAGCCTGGCGCCTAAGGCGCCAGGACTGTGTCCAAAGGGCCCCAGCTTGGGCCCGCTGTCACTTCCCTGGGGGAAATGATGCCTGCCTCTGGGGTTGCTGGGTCGGACCTGGCTCCTTGGACGTAGGCATCATGACAGTACCCCCCCTCAAGGCCCCTCCCAAGGTTGTTCCCTCCGGGGGTTTTGGCTTGTTCGGAAATCTCCGGTGGAACCTTTGTATTAATCGAGGTGCGTGAACATGGTTACTAGGCTCCCACAATCTCTCCTGAGGTCCATATCCCTTCCAGTCAACCAGATAGAAGAGTTTGGACTTTAACACCTTGGAGTCTAAAATGTCTTTAACTTCGAATTCTAATTCCCCTTCAATTAGAACTGGGTCCGGAGGCTTGGACAGTCGGGTACCTGGTTGTACTGGCTTCAAAAGTGATGCATGAAAAACTGGATGAATACGCATGTTAGACGGTAAATCCAGTTTAAAGGCCACGGGATTGATTATAGCCTTGATGGGATAAGGTCCTATGAATCTGGGATTGAAGGTTCGCGGGCCCTTGAGAGGTAAATGTTTCGTTGCTAGCCATACCTGATCTCCTACTTGGTAAGGAGGAGTTTTACTTCGGTGCAAATCAGCGTTTTCTTTATACTTTTTCTTGGCTTGCTGTAAATGAGTTGCAGCTTCTTTGAAGGCTTGGGTTATTGTGGAATGCAGATGATTTACTGCGGGCATTTCCAGGGTCAGAGGTGGATCTAGATCAGAGGTCCGAGGATGGTGACCATACAAAGTATAAAAAGGAGTTTGTCCGGTTCCAGAATGCACTGAATTGTTGTAGGCATATTCTGCGATCCAAAGGATGTCTTTCCAATTTAACTCGGATTGGTGTAACATGCACCGAAGATATTGCTCGAGAGTCTGATTGGTTCTCTCGGTTTGTCCGTCGGTCTGGGGGTGGTGGCTGGTGGATAGCCGCACATCTATTTGTGCTAGTTGGCAACACTTCTTCCAAAAATGGGAGATAAATTGACTTCCACGATCCGAGACTAATATGGAAGGGAAACCATGTATGCGAACTATATTCTCCAGAAATTCCTTGGCCAAGGTGGAAGCTGAAGGCAAACCTTTTAAAGGGATAAAGTGGGCCATTTTGGAGAATAGATCCACAATTACAAGGATAGTGTTGTAACCAGCACAAGGAGGCAGGTCAGTTCTAAAGTCCATTGACAAGGTGTGCCATGGTGCCGGTGGAATATCCAAGGGTTGAAGTAGGCCGGCTGGGCTTTTCTTTTGACCCTTGTTTTGGGCGCAAAACCCCCTGGGGGAAATGATGCCTGCGTCTGGGGTTGCTGGGTCGGACCTGGCTCCTTGGAGGTAGGCATCATGACATTCCCAAGACTCCAAACAGAATCCTGCCCAAATCTCTTCTCTATCAGTGTCCAAAACCAAGAAACTAACCCACCAGTTGTCCAAAAATGTGCATTATCTGTGCCCCCTTGAGGAGAAGGAGGAAAGATTCTATGCCCCGGGCAGATACAGGGCAGTGTACAATTTTGGCACTGGTGGACACGGGATCCCAAGCTACCCTTCGGTCAAAAAGGGCCTTTGACCAACTGAATTCGGGAAGGGGGGAGAATTACCAAATTCCTCTCACCCCTCTTCCTGGACAACTTCAGAACTTCGACGGGAAGGAAATTCCCATCTAGGGGACTGCAGATTTGGATATTAAAATTGGGCGACACAAGGTGAAGCACCCGGTCATAGTTGTAACTCCAGAGGGTACCCCTTGTTTACTAGGGAATGACCTCCTGCGAAGGTTGTCACCCCTAATAGATTGTGCAAACAAGGTCCCCTGGACCCAGACTAGCAGACCAATAAAATGAAAACAGAGTGTCAACCATGTTAGTTTTAACGGCACCTGCCACATGGTTGAACAAAAATCTGACCAAGTACAATTTCACTTCCAGAACAACCAAATCTCAAAACCAAATCCCAGACATGACAGTAATAGCTCTAGGACAGCAAACTGGTGATGGGGGGTCCTCTCTATTTCTGAAAATCAACCTTCCTTCCAGTCTAAGGTGGCATTCCACACTGGAAGGAAACACTCTGAAATTATTTACAAATTCACAATCAGCCATTACCACTCCTATAGTCCAGAAAGATGAAAAATCAGCTCAAAGCCTGGCTGATGTTCAGAAAATTGGAGAGCAGTTGTTCATCCCAGTTCAGTTAAATGAAGAGAAGGAATCTGTTCTCGCCCGAGTGTGTGTGAACAACGGTAAGAGCTACATCAGCGAAGCCATGTGCGGCAAACACCCAAAAGATCCAGCCATTCCCACATTTAAACTGATAGACAAATGGGAAATGGATATGGAAACGCCCAATTCCAAAGATCTCCTGCCAAGCAGGTGTATGCTCAAAATCTCCATAGGCAACAAGAGTATAGTTCATGATTGTTCGGTTGTGCTAGACGTCACTGCCGCCTTTTACTTAGGCAGTGACATTCTCAATCGCTTTGCCATTAGCTTGGACCTAATAAACTTCAAAGTTTGGTCCTGATTAGCGGATAATCCCATGGGCTTTGATGACCCAGAGAAAGCATTTAGGTCAGCTCAACTGCTGCCTTATGCAGTTGAAATCCAGATTGGAGAGGAAGTCACCATCCCAGAAAGGACCCGACAATTCTCCCTGGAAGTGAAAGTTAAAAGAGGACAGAAATTGAAAAACCCTGATGCCTATATTCATCTTAATGCTTATTTCCAACACCACTAGTCAATATAGATCATGATACCATTCCAATAGAGGTGGATAACAGCGACTTAAAGAGTATCACTCTAGCCGCAGCACCATTATTTGAATGGCGGTTGATGACCGACATTTTTCCATAGATTTAGGCAATGAACTGTTAGGACCGATCCCCAATGACTGTTGTGACAGTGATAGTGATGACAACACAACACCAGACAGGATCTTTACCCGGCATGGGGGGAACTTCCTGGTGTATTCTTCCTGCCCTTATGGTAAGGAAGATGTGACCTGTGATTTCAGGAGGGATGAGGTGATTTTCCAAGTCCGCGAGGACTGCCTTCCCCACCTGAAGCCACCAGTCCAAATCAGCACTTTGACCAGGGACTTCTCCACCCAGCTGGAGGAGGCCGCAGAGATAGCGAAACCATAAGTCTTTCCAGGCTTCAGGCAGATGGTTGAAGAGAGAGCCAACCTAGCCAATGCCTGTGAGACTCTGGAGCAGAAGCAAAAATTGAAACAAGTTTTCTTGGATTTTCAAGATCCCTTTGCAGTGGACTCATATGACTGTGGTCGCACCGACATCCACACAACAACAATTCCCACGGACCCTGGCATGACTCCAGTGTTTCTGAAGGAATATCTCTTGCCTCTCGCATCAATAGAGTTCCTTACTGAAATAATTAAGAACTTTGAGTCCCGTGTGATAATCCGTCCAGTCCACAGCACCTTCAATAATCTGGAGCTGGGGATTTTGAAGCCAAACGGCCAGTGGAGACTCTGCGTCGACCTAAGGGAGCTCAACAGACGGGTTCATACTTCCCGATGGCCTCTTCCCTACATTGACCAAGGGCTGGCCCAGATCCAGGGGTCACAGGTATTCACTACAATAGACCTGACCAATGGGTACTGGACAGTACCTGTCAGTAGGGAGGACAATACAAGCTGGCTTTCACCTTTGGGGGGCAGCAGTACACATGGACCCGGACTCCCTTCGGAGAGGATTCTCCTGGAACCCCAGAGGGGGTCACTCCAACTCCCTAGAATTCCAACTATAAAACTATTCCATCTGTATAATCAATAAATTGCAAATAGGTAAATTGTCCTCATATGTTAAAATGCATGTGTCTGCCCCACTACATAAATAGTGGTGGGGAAATGTCTACAAATATGCTTTTGCTTTGTCATCCTAGAATTGGAAACCATGGAGACTAAAACCAAGGAGTACCAACCAGGGACCGGAAGGAAAGATCCAAGGGCCCGGGTTATCGCTCCATACTCTCATCAGGAATTAGAAAGTAGAACTGGTCTATCCACCACTGATGGGAGAAGCTGATGAATTTTGCCATTTGGACCATAAGGAAAAGAAATTGATCATCCCAATCTCGCGACTTCCCCTTGACGGGCGCTCAAAGCCAAATCGCGAGGTGGGGCTTGTGGGATGCACTTATCCACTAGGCTCTGCCCGGCGACATCACTGTGTGCTGGTGGCACCAGAACCGGCGAAATGGCCGCAAAAAGCCCTATGCACGCTAAACCTCTGAAAGTTGCGCAGTGAAACCGGAAAAGATGGCTGACAATCTACTTTGCCTGTGTCAGTGGTGGAACAGGCTACCACACTGCTAAAACCTGTCATTGGGCTGCCCACAGAGTGAAAATGGAAACTACATGAAAGGCAGTGTTTTATTGCGAGGAAACCCAAAGGTGCTCTGAAATCCTTTTTCCTTGGTTGCTGAAATTACAAAATAATGTTTCCAAGCCTCAGAAAATATCCAACATCCTTGCTGGGTGTTACCGTCACCTAATTCAAAGAATCCACATAAGCACACAATGTCAGGAAAAGCAGATTCCATCACAAGAATATCCACATTAAAAAGTGTGCTTGTCTGTACAAATCTGTCAGAATATGGGTGCAGTACCGCTGGCCGCCTGGGTGAAAGCTGTCAGTCAATTACATTGAAAGCTTAACTTGTGCCAGTAAAATCAAATGGTTGAAATTAAGTGACTTGCTATCAAAAGCAATATAGGTTGCAACTATTTAATCTCTATGTTTAAAAAGACTGGAATTATAGATCTGTTTGCCTGTTTTGAAAATGTAAGTTTATTTTATTAAAGACAAATTTAAACAAATTGAGTTTTAAAGTAAACTGATACAAGCCAATGAACTTCAAAGCAAATTCCACAGCGTGCCCCAAACAAAAGACACCTTCCTTTTGCTCTCTGCCCCAGGAACTCCCATTCAGGTGTTAATGGAGAGGGGAGAAGATTTTGGGCTTGTTGCACCGGGGAGAGACAAAGGGCTTCCTGGATTGAAAAGAAAATGCAGATGCAAGTGTCAACAGAAGCCCCTGCTAGAGGAAAGAGGCGTGGATTGCTCTTGACCCACCAAAACTTTGGGGGCGGGACAGACAGTGTTGTATATTCTGAGAACACAGAAAAGTATATTTTTGAAAAGGACTGACAGAGGACTGTGCAAAATTGTAAAAATTGTAAAATGACACTACTGTTAATATGAAAATTCTGGTCACGTTTTAAAACTACTCAGAACTCTGTGCTATGTTCAGGGACAACACTACAGAATTTGTGGTTTTGTAGCAATTGTGGTGATGCCAGAAACATGAAACTTCATATGATTATACCCAGATATCATGCGCACATATGCGTAAAAAAGTGGACAAATCTGACATTGGGTACCAGACCAAAAGTGCGAAAAATTGCCAAAACTAGACCCAAGCTCTCACCGAGACGGGGCTCGGACGAATAGTTGCTCCACCAAATCTGTGATGTAAAAATGCTATTGCTAGCAAGTTTGTAAAATTGTAAATCTGTCTTGTGTGAAAAACATATTTCAGGTGCAGAAACCAGGGGGAGGTTCGCCCTGGATCATAAAACACATCGTCATCATGACACTCTGTTTCCTTCTAAAATCAGGGGAGAGGAAAGACCCTAACCAATAGAATACCTAGAGGGTGTGCCTACTATAATTCCGCATACCCACACCTTTAGGAAATACATAAATAGAGACAGTTTAGGACCTAGAAGACACACACACATTCACTCACCAACCGATTGCTGACGGAGCACTTTGCAAGAGATATCCATATCAAAGACTCCAGGCTCCAGAATTTTGTAAAGCAGAAAGGCCCATTTTCAAAGCTGAACCATTCTCAGCTTGACCTTTAATAAATCCTCAAACCAGATTTTACCCCAGACCTCCAAGGGGAACCAAAAAGAACAGCCTGGCTGTGCTGTTGCTGCTTTCTTGCTACGAATTATTGCCAAAATCCAGAGATCCAACCCAGTAGAGCAGAGCTGTGACCAGATAGCTGTGAACCAGAACCAACCCGTCAGATGCAGTCCAATCCCGCCGTGCAGTGTCCAGACGGCCCTGCTGAGTGCAGAACCAGAGCGCCTTAAGTCCAGTCCGGTGTGCTAGCTGAATTCCTGTCCAGAAAGTCTCCCTGACCAGATCCCTGATGGGTCCATTCCAAACAGTGGTAGTGAGTATGGGATTGTCCCTAGCAAATATCTTATCCATAAGTAATCCTATCCAAACCCATTCTATTATATCCAGAACGGCATTGTAGAAAATCTTTTGTCTTACCTGAATCTTTCTCTCATCCCTATAGTCCTTTGGTGATAGTAGTGTTAAAATCATCTTTGCGCTAATATATTTTCTGGAGAAAGGCGCGCGTCTCGGCAGGCTAAACCAACCAGTGCTATCCTGGGCTGGTGGCTGTGCTGTCGTGTAGTTGGCATCTTCATAGCCTCCCTAGTGTAAAGAAATCTTGTTTGTTAATATTAAAAAGCACATCTTTATTTTGCAAATTTTGACTCTTTCTGAAAAAAACAACCTTCACCAAAACCTTCATAACTTCTTCCCTGTGTCAAATTGAAGCTAACATCCTGAGCTTTCGAATGAACCCAAAACCGCATCTCAACGCCTTATAGTTATCCCGCAATCGCGCTTACCGCACGCGGAAAAGTTTGCCATTCATTTTTTGTTTGGCACAAATCTCTCACATGTGAAATAGCTGTTCTTTGCATCCAATCTCAGAATTCAGTTTTCAATCTGCTAGTTACTCAATCATCATTGCTAGAGTTTCTCTGAAACTATAACAAGTGGCTCCCACTAGTATTGAAACCATTTTAGGGAATTAAATCCATTTTCAGTGTTTCCACCATTCATTTAAAGCCACATTCCAAACCATTTTGACAAGTTGCAATCATTCCTGTTTTTCTCTGAGTTTGTTGGGGGAAATTGGGATTGATACTGTGTTGTCGAATTCTGTATTTCCTGAAACCTGTGTTCTCTCCTTCCATCTCTTTATACTGCATATTGGGGGGGATTGAGTAGTGTGCAGGGGGAAAGAGTAATCACATTGCTTTTGATTGAACCCACACAAAGTATTATTCTATGCTGCATTATTTTTCCTATCATTACTCCTTCTGATTAAAGAGAGTTGTTGTGACATCACCCCATTGGTGATCCTTGTATAAATATTAAATAGTGTGATATATATTTATTATTTTATTATTATTTTTTTTTATTTATGTGTGTTTACCCAGAATCTGGATTTAACAAAAGGGCTTCGTTTCTTCTGATTATGTGATTGTAATCGGTGGCGTACTCTGTGTGCACTGCAGTAGGGCGTTCTGTAGGATTTTTGCAGTTGCGATCGACCAGTTTGTTTTTTGTCCACTGATTAGGCGGTTCCACCATGTTTCCTCTTCGCTATCAGTGTATAGTTCGAGGAGCGGGTGAAGATATAATAAACGAAATTGGTGCATCGCTGGGCATACCAATAACAAATGTCTTACTGTTTCAGGATCAGCTTTACATAGGCGGCAGCTTTTGGAGGTCGAGAGTCCTCTTGCAAACAGAATCTCGTTTGTGTGTAGCAGATTTAGACGAGCTCTTAGAAGAAAGTGTATCATTGTTTTATTTGGGAATCTTCTAAGTAGCTGGGTTGTCTCATTTAGCTTCTTTGGTACTTGAGGGAAAATGGACAAGGTCTTGTTTCTTTTTGCTGTCTCTTCGGTGTTGATCCAGTCAGCCTCTTCCAATTTTTTTTTTAATCTTATTTGGATTCGTGATGAGGTCTTCTTTTGTGCACGCAATTTGGGTCAGCTTTGATTTTATATGTTCAGCCCAATTCAGAATCATACTGCACGCGCCTAACTTGATCTCTAAGTCAATTAGTTTGTAAAGAGGTGGTGCGTCGGGAAGGATTATTTTTCTGAACAAGGATACACTTGCCAATTCCACTGTCGTGCCAAGTGAGACAAGGCCTAGTTCTCGTCTTATTGCCTCCATCTGGGTTGATTTTGGCAGATTTAGTACTGATTTCCAAAAGTAACCCTCGAGTTTTTTCCATATTGTGTTTGGAACCGATGGCATCGCAGCTGCTCCGTATGTCAGGGCCGGGACAACCTTGGCTTTGTAGAAAGTTATTGTCGGAATCAGAGAAAAGCGACCAAATTTCTTGTCCAGCACTCTGGCTTGGGAGGTCAGGGATCTCACTTTCTTCCAGAGTTCTGTTTGCATCGCTGAGTCCGTAGGAGTGCTATCTATTATTACACCCAGGTATCTGTCCCATAAAATAAATATTTTAACTTTGCAAAACAGCCTGCTTCCTGGTTCAGTGTGACCGGGTGGGATTCAAAGAGGGGGGCGTGATATAAAGGTACATCATTCAGAAATAAAAGAACTTATAGGCATAAATAAATAATTAAGGGTTCGAGCTGTGCATCACACGCTAGGCATTGACTTAGGTGGAGTGCCAGGTTGAAATCACTTGCAATGTATTTTTTGCTCCTTATGTGTTGGTATATGTGGAAATCTATTATGTGTTAAAACTACAAGTGATCTTTCTGCCACGCAAAACTCAACATGATCACACTGTAATACATACTGATAGGTTTTTCGCAGACTAAACCTTTTTGCCTGGCTGGGATGCTGTAAGCATTCCAACAGATGCCTGAAATGCCTGAATCGCATTCTGGCAAGTGAGACTTGTTGCAAGTTCCTCTCCTGGATGTGCTGTTTTTCAGCTCCATCAGACTCCCGTGTGGCCTTGTGGACTAAGTCACATTGGCATTCAACCAAAAGGGCTGTTTGGTGATGGATCTCCACATCATCACATGTAGTAGGTGTGTGCCATGGGGTAGACGTCTAAGGTAGAGTGTTGGCTGAATCTTCCGGGTAGTCGTCTATGTACTCTTGCATTCCAACATGCACATCTTCATCCTCTACCTCTTGCACAGGTGCCTGGGCCATACGGTCAACAGCTGCCAGCTCTTCCTCCTCCACAACTGTTCCCACCTGTGACATGGGCACTGCAATGTGTGTTGGGAAGGCTGTGATTGGCTGGTTGGTAGCAGTACTGCTGGCACGATCTGCTGTGGCTGGCGCCGCTCTGCACTACTGTCAGTGGCATGTTTAGTGTCACAGAAGTGCTGTTCATGTGGCCTGATGTTGCAGCATAATGCTTCTTGCCACTCCTTTTCTGCAGTTTGGCATCTGCAGCTTCATGGCATCTGGAATGCTGCCATGTGTTTCCTTCATGGGTCAAAGCATATATGCATGGCATCAGCTTATGGTCAGGCATCAAGTTTGTATCCTAGTGTGCGTTGTAGATGCATATCTAATGGGTTTTGACGGAAGATGAGTGGTAGTGCACTTGGCATGGGGGTAATGTCATTTGACATGCATACATATTGCACCTGTATGATTGTAGATGTATGTGTGTTTATTTTTGGATGGCAGGATGTGTTGGTGTCCACTCACCTGTGTCACGTCCCTCCTCTAAGCCTGTCACACATTCCACTTCAATCAGTGGGAGCACCTTCTTCTCCCAGGCAGTCCATGAAATGGTCTCTGGTCCCCCTCACTGATGTTGTCCTTGACTTCTTGTGCCTTTTATATTGTTTGTGTTCAGCACACTTGAAGTCATTCCACCTATTACATAGGTTTTCCTTCTCTCGAGGCAGAGTGGACAAAGAATTTAATGCATAGATTAGTCCCATCCACAGGTCCCTTTTCTCTCTACCATTTGAGTTGTGCATCTCTGAACGAAGGATTCATGGCTCTACTGGCATCATGTTGTCCACCAGCACCTCTAATTCTGTATCAGTGAATCGTGCGGCCTTTGCAAATGCCTTTCCAATGTGTTTAGAATGTGGCTGCTTGGGCTCTGTGAACCTCCTACTTTCTCCTGCAGGTACTCTGTTGGAGACCTGTTGCAGTGGTTGTGGCAGAGTTGCTTCCACCGGCGATCTGACCATCGTGGGAAATGGTTTGATGTCACTTCCGCCAGTGGTGGGATCACCACATATTCTGACGGCAGTGGCAGACTTGCTTCGGTTGAGTTGGTGTGTCCACCATCTGACACAGATTTGATGTTTATGCTGTGATACGGTCCGGCCAGCACAAAGGTCATGATACAGCACTGTACTGTCGGTTTATGTCAGCCTATGTATACATCAGGAACCCTTTGGCAGATTTTATGCACACTCTAAATTAACTTCTTATAGATAGATAAAGAGAGAGCAGGGGTGTTGCTATGGTTGGAAAAGATCTGGGGCTACGCTAATGTCTAGACTGTCGGGACTCAGCACTAGCTAGCCTTTTGGTTGTAGCTCCTGCGCTTCGATCCAGGGATACAACCAAAAACACGGGGCCATGGCCCTCCCAGCCCCCCAGCAATGCCTCTGAGCGAGACAGAAAGAGAGAGAAAGGAGCCAATGTGAGAGAAAGAGAATGCAGAGACAGGGATACAGAGGTAGAGTGAGAGAGTGCTTGATTGTACCTGATCCAGCGATTGACAATAATGGGACAAGCATCTGTAGGTGCAAAAAAAAGAACTAAGGGCACAGGGCTCGTGTAACTCTGCTATTGTCACTTCCAGTACCATTGTTGCAAATTATACCATCATGGAGTCGGCACAAAGGCTTGCAGTACCCCCTAGTGGCTGTGTGAAACCCATCTGGAAACAGTGAAAGCCTGGATGATACTGAAAAAATGATCAATCTCTAAGGGGTGGAAAGGGATCGATAAGGGATCAATGAGCATGTCATATTTTTAATTTTAATTGGACGCTGAAGTCGGAAATGCGAACCGTCTCTGAGGTGAGGTACAGAATTAAATAATATGAACAAAGTGAAGAGATAAAACATTTTCGTAGAGCTTACCGTTTTTCTTATTTGATAAAGATTTCTTGCTAGGATATTCTGTATATTATCAAGTTGTTCTGGGGAAACTAATCCTTTTGTTGCACTGGAAACCTGGTTGTTGATGCTGCAAATAAAACATGGTTTATTTTGAGAATAATAACTGACAAATAAATCCGAATTAACCTTTTTGTTTGTGAATTAGATTTCAAGATCGGGAAAAAAATGACATTAGTACAATGTTATTCATGGCAGATTGTTTAAACATCACTCAGGACCTTGACAAATAACAGTTGTAGAGTAAGCAGCATTTGCATCACAACTTTAGAACAACAATTGAATATCTGGGCCTGATTTACAAACGTGTTTTTCAATGACGCAATTCCATTGAAATACACTTTGCAAATGTGGCCCCTCATGAATGGCAAAAAAAACAGTTTGCGCTGTGAATAGTTTGTAATTGTAAAATCACCAGAAATGACCATCAATGCCATTGTAAACATCAGCATGGAAACTCCAAGGATATGCAAAAATGTCAAATTTACTGATGTGCTGGCAGTGACATTCGCAGAGGGTGGAAACACTGTCAAAAAGAATACAGTGACAAAGCAGAGCAAGTTGATGTCATGTTGCCCTGGGTTTGCATGTCGTAGAACCTCTTTTTGTGATAGTGCTGCCCTCACGTTGCTTCTCTCCTGTTGCTCCTGGAAGTCCTCTGCCTGGTTTGCATGATTCCTTATCCTACCTCCCCTCCACTGATTCCCTTTTTCTTTAATTCTGACAATTTTTTCACCTCCATCACCAGTCTTTCCGCTGCTCGGGAGAGCTCCATTATGCCCTACCAGTTGCGTAAAACCCTCTGTTGACTGTGTAATGCCCCTCATGGTGTTCTTTTATGGGGGGCACCTCCATGATCCATGTCTTGTTATTTTTTATTTTTCACACAGGGGCAGCCCCTGAACCCCAGCACTTTGTCCCTTCCCCATTGGGCTTCAATACCTCCCCACCCCCGAAGGGCGGGCGCACCCATTAGCCGAGTTAGTCATTCGCCTAGAGCGCATAATGTTAAGGTGGCATTTAAGCACTTTTTTGTACACCTTTTTTACATTGAGTACATATTTTCTGTTTTATTAACTAGCGTCACTCCCAAACAAATGTGTTTTCTCAGTGTGAATGCTGCTGCAGCAGAGCACGTTTGGTGACACTGTGCCTCTAAGTGCACAGTGTTATGGGGTCTGGTAAGGCCTGGCCCCCTCCTGCATGCTTGCATTACATAGGACACAGGAGTCAATGAGTTTGGTTTTAAACTGCCACACAGGGAGCCGTGCAGCCTTTTTATTAGTTTACTGACATCATGTGTCACGTGTCTCTGTGCACGTGACATGGCACGAGCACTGGGAGGGACTCAACCATAACATCCCATGCCAAGTCCAAATTAAAACAAAACCACATGAGAAAGGTACTTAGCAATATACATTCTATTTTGTTGATCAACATTTGGGGTGGGGCTCTGCTACACATACGCATACATTTTCAAATTCAGCCAGTGGGGCTGTGTAAGGCCCACACACGACACTTGTATTATTCCAGTGATGGTGGAGTACCCATGGCATGTGCTTTTACTGGATCCATTTAAGTACAGACGTGAGGTAAACACAGTATTTGTTGGGTCTTGTTTAAGCGTGCAACCCACGGGAGATCCCAACTTTTGCTGTGACCAGTTTAATCACCTTTTTATATGTGGGATCACCATTTTTCAAAGTCACACCACAGGTTTCTGGATTATGCGCGGTTAAGGAATAACACTTTCTGGTGGTTGGTTCAGGAGACTGTGGTGATTTAGAGAGTTCAGCACTGGAGAAGATATTTCTTTGTTGGGGAGATTGTGACGTTGGCCCTTTAAGGGTACGCACGCGACGGGGTGACGTTCACTCCGTCGCGTGCGCAGTTAAATAAACGAGGCGTTCCCCGTGACGACACAGTCACCGGGGAGCCCACACTGGTAACACCGCTGTCTCCGTGTCTCTGTGTCACGGGGGTTGGGGGGCTCATGGACGGCGGCATCCGGAGACCGCCAACAGTAGCGACGAGTGCCGGGATCACTTCCTGGAACAGGCGGAGACATTTGCTGGGAGCGTAGATGATCTTACGTGAACGCTCCAGCGAATTCTGACCGCGGAGAAGGAAGCAACACACGCGGCCGGCGGCCATCTTGATGAATAGGCCTCGGAGACTCACGGCTTCATAGCGAAGCGTCGGTGAGCCATCCGGACATAATTTTTGGATATTTCAGCAGCGGACAGTCGCTGGAAACAGCACGTGTCAATTTCAGAATGATTCATTGACATTTTCACTGTTTTTCGCCGAGCAGATGGGTGAGACTCTATAGGAAGCCTGCTGAATGCACTAGGGGTCTTTCCCCCTGCTCAATTTTTGGACACTTCATTGTTTGCCTGCTGGCTTGAGTGATACATCTGCGAGGAGTGCACCTGGTGAGAGGCAGAATTCAATCCATTTCTGGAGGCTGACTGCTGGTGGTGAGTTGCGGCCCCATCAATTATATCTTCTGGGGTGCCTGTGCGCTATCCACCATGAGTCAAGCTGCTGCTGCGCCTCCGCCTGCTCCCCCGCTGAAACCACCTGGGTCCCTACAGCCAATGCCTGAGTTTGATACCTCGGGTGCTCCGTCAAGCCTGGGACAGAGGTGGAAGATGTGGATGGATAGGCTTGAGATGTACTTCAGGGCCACGATGGAGACAAGCGACGACAGCAAGCTGGCCACTCTCCTGTACTCTGCTGGCCCAGCAGTGCATGAGATATTTCTGTCCCTGCAGCCGGCGGATGGGTCGTTCGCGGCGGCAAAGGATGCACTCCATAATCATTTTCTGCCAATGGCCAACGCAGATTATGAACGTTTTCTCATGGGAACGGCTCGACAGAAGGATGACGAGACTCTGGATGTATTCTATGGGCGGCTGCGGAGACTGGCCGCGCCATGTGCGTGGAACGACCCTGAAGTCATGATTCGCAACCAACTCATTCAGGGGTGTGTCTCTGGGAAACTGAGGCGCCAGATATTGCGCGAGCCTGGCATCACCCTTCCTCGCATCCTAGAACTGCGAAGGTGCCACGAGGTGTCGGAATTGCGGGCGACCAGAATGGAAACTGGTGCCCGCCCAGGCAAGGTGGAGGAGGTCTGCGCGGTCGGAAGAGGCCGTGGAGCGAGGCGCCCCATGAACACTCAGAGCCCGCGCCCGCTTGGGACCACTTCCTCGTGCCCAAAGTGTGGGTACGATCTCCCACACCCAGCTGAATGCCCTGCGACTGGGGTTAAGTGCGGTAGGTGCGGAGGCGCGGACCACTTTGCCAGGATGTGCAGATCTGCAGCTCCCAAGATAGTGCCTAGGGGGCCTGTTCGAGCTGGGTTCTTCCGACCCCAAAGGACGTCCAACGTCGCTCAGGTGGACCAGGGTGACGAAGGGGCGCCTCAGGAAGAGGAGGAGGAGGAGGAGGAAGAGGACGAGGAAAACGTCTTCTTCGTGTCCAGTGTGAGCATGCTGAAATCCCGCTCCAAGAGACAGCCCAGGTGCAACGTGCTTGTCAATGGTGACTCTGTACCAATGCTAGTGGACACCGGTGCGTCCGTGAATGTGATGGCCAGACAGCACTATGATACCATGCAGGCCCCGCCCACGCTGACCGCACCGAGAGCACGCATATTCGCTTTCGGCGGCGATCAGCCCCTCCCTCTGGACGGCGTATTCGTGGCTGATGTTCAATATGGGGACTCACACATCCGGGCCAGATTCTATGTCACCCCGGTGAGCAACAACACCTTGCTTTGCTGTGCTGCGGCTGAGGCGCTGGGAATTGTCACATTTGCATATTCAGTGTACTTAGACGACATTCAGGTACTCCTGGCCAAACACAGCTCCCTGTTTGAAGGCATTGGACAGTTGGTGGGTGAGCCGGTCCGGCTCCACATCGATGAGTCAATCCAACAAGTGGCGCTGAAGCACCGGCGAGTTCCTTTTCATCTCAGGGATCTGGTGGATCGAGAACTGGACAATCTGGTGGGGCTGGACATTATTGAAAAGGTTGAGGGCCCCACCCCGTGGGTGTCTCCCATTGTCATCGCGCGCAAGCCTAAACAGCCGGATGCGGTGAGGATCTGTGTGGACATGCGACTCCCCAATAAGGCCATAAAGAGGGAGCGACACTTGACCCCCACCATCGATGACATCATAGCAGAACTGCAAGGGGCGAGGTTCTTTTCCAAACTGGACCTGAGAGCAGGCTATCATCAGGTGGTCCTGCACCCCGAGTCCCACTACATCACAACCTTTACCACTCATCGAGGTCTTTACCGATACAAGAGGTTGAGTTTTGGGGTGTCTTCCGTGGCGGAGGTCTTCCAAAACATCATAAGAGGGGCACTAGCGGATTTGGATGGAGTCCTTAATATTAGCGACAACATTTTGGTGTATGCCAGGTCGGAGACGGAGCATCTGGCACGCCTGGCCAAGACCTTTGAACGCCTGCGCTCGCTGGGACTCACCCTGCACAAGGACAAGTGTGGATTTCTGAAAACAACGATCGAATTCTTTGGGTTCGTGTTCAAGGCGGATGGGGTGTCGCCGGACCCCCGCAAAGTGAGGGACATAAAGGAGGCGCGTCCGCCAGAGAATGTTGCGGAGGTGAGGAGCTTCTTGGGTATGGTTACTTACTGTGGCCGCTTCATCAGGAATCTGGCGTCCCGTTCAGAGCCTTTGAGATCGCTCACAAAGAAGGACACCACCTGGCAGTGGGGCCCCCTTGAGCAGGCGGCATTCGATGACATCAGAGGTGCCTTGGCGGCGGACGACACCATGGCGTTCTTCGATCCGAGTCTGCAGACAGAGATTGTTGTGGACGCCAGCCCATATGGACTGGGGGCAGTACTTACACAAGTGGGGAATGACCAGGAGATTCGACCCATAGCATACGCCAGTAAGGCGCTCTCCGACACCGAGCAAAGGTACTCCCAGATTGAGAGGGAAGCCCTGGCGGTGCTGTGGGGTTGCAGACATTTTCGCCTCTACATTCTGGGGCTCCCCGTGACTGTGGTCACGGACCACAAGCCGTTGTTGCCGATCATGGCGGGCTCATCATCCCGTCCACCAGTGAGAATAGAGCGCTGGATGCTCGCCCTGCTCGAGTATGGAGTGTCGTTGACATATCGTCAGGGGCTAACAACGCGGCAGACTACCTCTCTCGAGACCCAAGAGGGGACTCGCAGGAGTCTGCATCAGCGGAAGAGGCCGACGAACACGTCCGCCTGGTTGTGGAGACGGCCACCCCAAACTCCATGCAGGTGGAAGAGCTCGAGGTTGCATCAAAAGGCGACGAATGTTTCGCCATCCTGAGGGAAGCCATGCAGAGGGGTACCTGGAAGACGGTACTGGAGGCCGTGGCACGCAGGACATGTGAAGCCAGAGTGGCCCTCGAGCAGTTATGGAGAGTGAGAGAAGAACTGACATTCTCAGAGTCGGGGCTGCTACTGAGGGGTGAGAGAATCGTGGTGCCCCAGGCCAAAATTGCACAGGTCATCACCTTGGCGCACCAGGGTCATCAAGGGGCACCCAAAACCAAAGCTCGCCTCCGCCAGAAGGTGTGGTTCCCGGAACTCGAACGGAAGGTGGAAGCATTTGTGGCGTCGTGCGTATGGTGCCAGGCTGCGGCACCGGCCCAGCGGGAACCATCCATTGAAGCGATGCCCAGAGGGACCAGGCCATGGGAAGTAGTGCACGCAGACTCCGGGTCCACGTCGAGAGGCACTCACTTCCTAGTTGTGGTGGACGAGTGGTCTCGATACCCGCAGGTCGAATTCATAGAATCCGTCGCATTTGAGAACGTGGTGGCGGCGCTGGAGAAGATTTTCGCCACCCATGGCCTGCCCTCTGTGCTGTGCTCCGACAACGGGGCACCATTCCAAGGCGAGAGTTTTGCCGAGCTCATGAGGGAGTATGGCATTCAACACCGGCGGGTAACCCCACTGTGGCCCCGGGCCAACGGGGAGGCAGAGCGCATGATGCGCACCCTCAACAAAGTGTTCAGGATCGCCCATGGAAAGGGCGAGTGCTTGCAGAGGGCCCTGTACGTCTTCCTGCGGGGATATCGGACCACACCTCACTCCTCAACGGGTGTGGCCCCGGCGGAGGCTCTCTTCCAGAGATGCCCGAGAGACGTCATACTGGAGGTGGGGGACAGGGACCCTGCTGTCATTGACAATGAACAGGTCGAAGAGGACAGACGAATCAGGACGCAGATGGAAAACATCCGGAGGGGCCTGAGACCCCCGCATATCGCGCCGGGAGATGAGGTTTTGGTGAGGAATCGCCACCCACAAGGAAAGTTGTCCCTCACGTATGAACCCGCTCCTCTAGATGTCGTGGCGGTCAAGGGCTCTATGGTGACAGCCTCTGACGGGACGTCGTCTGTAACAACGAATGCCTCCTTCTTCAGGAGAATCGGCGACCCGAGAGTGGACAGCCCGGACAACCGAGAGGGTGAGGGTGCCTTGGATGAAGGTGGGGGTGAAAGCCCCGCCGTGGACTCTCCGGCTCGAGGTAGACCAGGTCAAGAGACACCGGCCAGGGATGTTGGCAGGAGGTACCCCCTGAGAACAGGGCGTGGGAAATCTGGCCGTCTCACAGACTATGTGACGGACTAAGCTGGGGAGGCTGACCGGGAGTAATGGTCAGGCCGTGACAGGTACCCGCGGGGGATCCAGGGTGGCTGTGAATAAATGGGGGTTTTTGGAGTTGACAGAGTTGTGTGCTTTATAAATGTGTGATAGTTAGTCCCTCGTGTTTCCAATTTGTTGTTATGGAAAAGGAGGAGTGTGGCGTTGGCCCTTTAAGGGTACGCACGCGACGGGGTGACGTTCACTCCGTCGCGTGCGCAGTTAAATAAACGAGGCGTTCCCCGTGACGACACAGTCACCGGGGAGCCCACACTGGTAACACCGCTGTCTCCGTGTCTCTGTGTCACAGGGGGTGGGGGGCTCACGGACGGCGGCATCCGGAGACCGCCAACAGATATGGTAGGCAGGGCAGATTGTGGTGACAGAGGCAGCTGTTCAGGCGCCTTTTTGGTGCGGTGTTGGGATGGGCAGGCAGCTGCTCTGGTACCCTGTTGGTGTGGCAGACTGCATCCTCCTTAGCCGCACATGCGCCCTCATTACCGAGGGCTGCGGACGAGGTGAGGTCTGCCGGGACAGCTCTGTGATGTTCATCCAGGCAGAGCCGGCCTTAGGGGGGGGCGTGCCAGGCGACCGCCTGGGGCGCCACGCCCCCCAAGGCGCCATATGCCCCCACCAAGCCAGCTCGGGGTAGTATTTCAAGGGCTCCCCCGAGCTGGCGTTGTGGGAGAAGGCGCGTCAGGCAGCCTTTTGCTGTTGAGAACGCCCGTCACCGTGGGTGCCTTTAACAGCAAAATGCGCCATTAGTCCCCCACCACGCAAGCTCGCAGGAGTCTTTCAAGGGCTCCCCCGAGCTGGCGTGGTGGCAGAAGGCGTGACAGGCGCCTCATTGTCATTGAATGAACCCACGGCGGCAGGCTCATTCAATGACAATGGGGTGTTAACGTGCCCTGTTCACACCATTACCTCCTCCCAGAGCGAGGAGGTTAAAAAAAAAAAAAGTTGCCCTCCTGGCCCCGCCCCCTGTTAACCAGGCGCGCCGGAGGGCGAGGGGGGGGGCGCCAATTTGCCCAGGGCGCTGCTGCCCTTAAGGCCGGCCCTGCATCCAGGCGACTGATGAATTTACTTCTTGCAGCGGAGGCTGCATGCCTTCACCCCCAGCAGGCCGCATTCCCCTCAGCCTTCACTCCAGCGGTGGATGCCGCTCCCCCTCGCAGGAACTTTCTACCTCTGCTGTGACCAAGGCCGCGAAGACGGCAGTGGTGTATGCCTCTCCTCCTCAATGGCAGGACCTGGTTCCCGCTGTTGCTGCAGCGCTGGAAGTCATCCTCGCCTGAACCTTGAGGAAGGGTGCAATTTAAGCCTTCGCACCACAGGACCTTGCCGGGCTGACCGACAGTCGACAGGGCCGCCCCTTGTCATTGTGGGACTGTACAATTATGCCCATGCTGGGGACTCCAAAAGCGGGACGTCCATGCACCATGGGTCCTCACCGGCAGACTGGCGGTCGGCAGGCCTGCCACTGCCATAATGTTTTCAGGATGGGAGAGCTCCACATGGCAGGCACACTCCTACATGTGCACTGACATGGCCGGGCCACAAACGGGTACTCTTAAGTCCACGTCACCATTGTTATGGGGTCTAGTAGGGCCTGACCCCCTCCTCCATGCTTGCATTACACAGGACACAGGAGTCTGTGAGTTTGGTTTTAAAATGCTGGACGGGGAGCCGTGCAGCCTTTTCATTAGCTTGCTGACATCATATGGCACGTGTCTTTGTGCATGTGACACAGCACGGCACTGGGAAGGACTCAACCATAACACACACATCTGACATGCAAACACGTGGAAGATTACATTGTTAATGGAGGCTTTCAGCTCGAGCCTCGAATTTGCAGAAGCAGTTCACTTTTGCTTTAGAAAAAATGCTGGATTGCTTAATGTTTTTTGCAGGGCGAGCGTTGTAAATTACAATTACCCAGGCAGGCATTCGTGGTGACTGCCGGGTCACACAGCACACCCAGGGAGTGGAAGAAACATAATAAATCACGTCGGAGCGCTGGTGGCGGCAGTTCAGGCCCACGCACGCGCAGATGCCTCTGCTGTGTTTGAACTTTCCTATCAGCGCCTGCCCTCCTCGCGCTGGCTTGTGCAGGCTCGTGTTGCAGTGCTCTGATGTGCGCAGAAGGAGACTACCAGTGATCTCCGCTGCAGGTCTATTTGCAGTGGTTAGATGTATGCTCAAGGAAAAGGCCAGTGATTGGCGCTGCAGGTGTGTTTGTGTCTTGATTTCATCCTGCTAATTTGATCCATGCGATTATGTGTTGCCACCTGACTGCTCATTATTTCTTTTGTTTGTAATTGTATCTCGCCCACTTCCGTTTGGCTCCTATCTCTCCTACCCTAGCTACAGATCTTCCATCTTGCTCACTATAATTGCTTCCCTAACTCTTTTATGTCTGCCTTTTTGCCCCTGCATCTCTCTTAATTCCTCGCTCACTCATCGTGTCTGACAGTGAGCGCGACCTTTGCTGCAACACTGCTCGGTTGTGCTGTGCCATGTGGCTAGTGACTCTTGGAAAGGTATTATAATTAGCAGTCTGTCTTCTGCTAGGGATGAGCAGAGCCAGCAGACGATATGTGGGGGCTCGTTTCATAATGATGTTTGAGGCCCCCTTGACATCTGTTGGGAAAACCGACCTACCTAACAAAGAAAATGCATTGAGCTTGTGAAGTTAAAGTTTGAAAATGCAAAATGGCAATGCAAACAATTGTAAATGTGTTTTTGGAGAATAAGCAGCAGCTGCAGTTTTGTATCCCAGGAGCACATAGCTCAATATATAAGATATGCTATGGAAATAATTCAGTGCAATATAGGTAAAGGATCTCCGTTGGGGCAGCTGTGTGGTGCATTCATTAGGAGGGAGAATATGTGTCCCAAATGCAAACTCCATTGGGTAATTTCCCAGGCTTCATCATTATTGTTGCATAATATAAACCTCACCTTCAACTTAATTAATCCATAACCATTATCAATGCCTTACAACATTGAGGTGAAAGCAGAGTAAAACGTGTAATGAAAATCTTTTGGAGAGATCTGTATTTCGCCAGCAAATGCATGTTTTAAAAAACTGGTGTCTCTTTAGAAAATATGTGCATATCATCAGCCCCAGCATGCTACTTCATTGTGTGGTAAAATCCTAGCTAAAGCAATGGTGGGAGTAGTGAGTGGCTGCAGTTAATCAGTGGGCAGGTTTATCAGCATCTGCATAGCAGAACAAAGAAAGGTAGCCAATGAGGAGCTGAGACAGTAAATTGCCACTTATTAAAAGCTATAAAGCTTTCTTTGTCAGATTCACTGCTCCTTCCCCCTAAGATGGGGGGGGGGTGCAATTACTACTGCAAAGGTTGTAAGGCTCTAATGCTGGGCCGGAAGAGCAATGTAACTATACGTGTAGCTTAGTGAATATGGTGACAAACATGGGCCCTGCTTGCTCTGCCCCTGGAGTTGGAGTCATCCTTAAATGTGAAGGGGCTATAAATGACAAGGGCATGCTGAATGGGACCTGCCATGTCCAGGTGGAGCATTGTCTTGAGCGTTAGCCCTGAAGCTTAATGACTCTTTCCTACCCAGGGTGACAGGAATGACATATACCTGTACCCAATGCCCATGTATGTCACAGAGTAAAGGATATCTCTTGTGAACAAGGAGCAATATAATATATGGGATAAAGTACCACCTTGTGAGGATACCGTAAATCACTCAGGATTCCTGTGACCAAACAGGAAGAATGCCAAAAGTCGAGTTTCTTTATAAGGTCGCAAATCTTCAGTGTGACTTGTAATATCCTTTTAACGTGCGGCAGTGGGTATTTTATTCATTCCAACATATGGCCATACACTGACATCCTCTTTAATTCCTGGCCTCCTGCTTAATGTATTGCACGATTGCTTCCAGATCTCTTCCAGTTGCTGATACAGTTAATCAATGTAGGAACTGTTTTATTAAAAGACAACCAATATGCGTCTTCTAATGTGTTGCAGAAAAATAGTGTAAGCAGTTTAATAAAATGCATATTTTTTCGTTCTGTGATTTAAAACATGCACTACCTTGCAAATTCTTTATCTTGTGTGTTAAACTCTAGCACTTCACAAAAGAAAAAAAATATGACCATGAACAGTTTGATCGTTGTAAAGTGTCACAGAAAGCGAGTATACTAGAAAGGGATTTGTAAAGCTTGTCACTTCTTTAATTAAGAGCGTCAGAGGCAGATGGAATTCTGCTGTGTGCTGACTCAAGCAGCAGGCATTGTGAAGTCACAATTGAATCCTAATTGAGCAATAATCCCACGTTCTCTGGGCTTCACCGGCTGGCACCAGCTTGGGCCCAAGTTGCCTTAACGCTAGGCCCCGGTGCCATTACCTGAGCGGTGAAGACCTCTGAACGTGAGATTATTGCTCTTAGCACCCCAGGCAAACCCTCCCGGTGCTAATAGGAATTTCTTTTAAAAAGCCATGCTGCTTCATTTGCAGCAGCGGCCGGAGAGAGTGAGGGTTGCCATGGAAATGGAAGGCGGGGCTCCACTGTGTGCCCCGCTTCCATTTCCATGTCAATAACCAGGAAGTTAGGAGAACTGATGGTGTGGTCGGGCAGAGGAGCCCATTTAAGATAAGGAGATGGTGATAGTGCGGGTGTGTTGAGGGGCTGGAGTTGTGGATGGGAGGAAGGGGCGGAGGGAAAACTGTTGTCCTTCCTAAAGTCTGAGCTTTTGGCAAGGTTTACTATGGGGCATTAGGGTTCAAAGGGGAATGAAGATTACCCCTGCTAACTGTGCAGGGAGTATTAATTCTATTAAAGACTAGGAGGCAAGCATTATGCTTCAACTTCTTTAATTTACTACTCCTCAGCAGTTTCAACAAACCAATAAAATCAACAATAAACAGAAAAAAACGTCTCAACAGACTTTTCTTGCTTTGAAACTACAATCCCCATAGTCTCTGTAGTCCATATCCTCCATGCTCAGCTATGACCACTTCCTGTCCCTGAGTTCCTCCTCTCTTTTACTCGCTCTGAAAGGTTATTCAATAAACTCCACACAAAGTCCTGCTAACTGGGCAAAGACTTGAACGACTTCAATCGAATGTCGAACTCCCTCGACTCCAGGCGACTACCACTGCTAGTCTCCTACATCAATTATTCTTCTGCTCTTCCCCTAGGAGAATGCAAAATAGAAAAATCAGGGTGGCGTCCATGTATTGCTCACACTACAACATTTCTTAACATATGCATAATTGAATATATCATAAGGCAATACATAGCTTGGGCGGGAGTTTAATGCTCGCCTCCTAGTCTTTAATAGAATTAATACTCCCTGTGCAGTTAGCAGGGGTAATCTTCATTCTATGACAAGACTGGAGGCGAGCATTATGCTTGTTCAAAAGCTTCCCAACACCTTGACCACGAAACTCTCGGTCGGTTTGAAATAAAACTCTTTGAATGTTCGATCATTCGTCTAATCTGCTGCTAACATAATATCTCTAAGAGACACTCCTGTCCTAAAGGCTTTAGATGCCATAGCTCACCTTACTGAATGTGCTCCATACTTTCCCACATCTATACCTGCTGCCTGGATGATCTCTCTTACCCATCTGGCAATAGTAGCCGTGGATATACCCTGAAAAGGCCTTCTGCGCACTATAAGCAGTTGCGTGGTATTCGCTGCCCTATGTTCTGCTGTCCTGCTTTCATATTCTTTGACGCAGCTAGCTACGCACCATTTAGGAATACTCGTAAAATATGGATAGTGTACTGAGGAAGTACCCGTCTTCGTCCTCTGCACTATGGAGAACGTTACTCCTTCTGGCCCAAATGACCTCCTATCTGCTTCCAGTGCTCTGACATCTGATATCCGCTTGCACGAGACCAGACATAAAGCATTGCCAATTTCCCAGACAATTGTTTCAGGGATAAATATCTATTCCCAGGCCAACTCTCCAATAGCTTAAGAACGACCCGAACGTCCCAAACTGTTTTATATCGCGGTTCTGGCAGTACTTTAAATTTGGCTCCTTGGATGAGTCTGACCACTGCTCTGTGTTCTCCTGCTGGGACACCCTCTATCGGCAGATGTCCTGCTGATATTGCGGATCTGTAAACTCCTATAGTGCGAAACGCTTTCCCATCTTGTAATAATAGTGCTAAGAAATTCAGAATCATCACTACAGGTGCATAAATGGGATGAACACCTCTCCCCTTGCACCAACCAGACCATTTGGCCCAAGCCGCGTCGTAGCTCCTTCTCGTAGATGGAGCCCAGGATTCTGTGATGAGCTGAGCAGCCTGCTATGAAATGCCTGGCAGCGCCCAGCATCTCCGGATATCCTGCACGCGATGAGCGGGAGAGTCTCCCTCACTGTCAGAGGATGATATGACCCAGCTGGGTCCGTGAGTAATCCCTCCCCTTCTGGGAGTATTCTTGGCTGATCTACTGCTAGCTCCATCAGCGTTTGGAACCAAACTTGGCATTTCCACAGTGACGCTACTATCAACAGCTCTGCTTTCTCCCTCCGGCACTTCACTGGTACTCTGCTCAACATCACAAAAGGGGGAAAAGCATAGTGAGGACCTCCGCTCCATTCCTGAAAGAACGTGTCCTTCCCCAGAGCTCCTGGGTCTAGCCTCCAGCTGAAGTAAGATGCCGTCTGAGCGTTCAACCGGGATGCGAAGAGGTCTATGTGTATCGGGCCCCACCTCTCGCTCATCCTCTAAAATACTGCTGGATCCAGTCTCCAATTGCTGGAATCCGTGAGGTAGCGCGAGTTCCAGTCCGCTACCACATTCAGTGACCCTGGAAAGTACTCTGCTGTGACTGATGTCTCTGATCGCAGGCAAACATGCCAGAAGTCCTTCGCTAGCTCTGCTAGCATTCTGGATTTGGTACCCCCTTAATGGTTTATATACTGTACTGCCGATATGTTGTCCATCTTCAATAGGACGCACAATCTCATCTTCCCTTTTGTGAAGGCTCTGATCGCAAACGATCCTGCAGGTAGCTCGAGGCAGTTTATGTGAAGCCAAAGCTCCTCCTTTGCTCCATTTCCCCCCTGTCTGTAGGTCTCCGCACCTTGCACCCCAGCCCAGCCAGCTGGCATCGGATTCTATGACTAAATCCGAAGGGCCTTCGAAAATGGCATGCCCATTCCAGGCGTCCATATTCCTCAGCCACCATTCCAGCTCTGTCTTGGACTCTGGATCCAAAGGTAACAATTGATGATACCTCAAGCCTTGCCGCAGATGCCTGATCTTTAGCCTTTGTAGGGCTCGATAGTGCAACAGACCTGGAAATATGGCTTGAATGGAAGCTGCTAAAAGCCCCACTATTCTTGCCAGCGTTCTGAGAGAAACTACTTCTCTTGCCAGACACCCTCTGAGTTCTCTCTTGATATCGTGGATCTTCCGAGCTGGAAGCTCCAGCGTCGCTTTCCTGGTATCCAATACGAAGCCCAGGAAATCCAGCCTCTGTGCTGGTTCCGTGTCTGACTTTTCTATGTTCACTAGGAATCCTAAGGATGCTAGTAAGTCCTGGACCCATCTTGTCTGATATCTGTGGGTCTCTCGGACTTCTGCAAGAAGCAGAAGATCGTCTAGGTAGAGGATTAATCTTATCCTTTTCTCTCTTATTGCCGCTGCCACTGGCTTCATAAGCTTGGTGAAGGCCCAGGGAGCTGATGCAAGCCCAAAGGGCATAGTCTTGAATCACCAAAGCCGCCCTTTCCAACGAAAAGCCAGGAAATTCCTGAACTCTTCTGCTACTGGAATCGTCAGGTAAGCATCCTTCAGATCCAGCCTCGTCAGCCAATCTTTTTCTCTGAGCGAGTCTCGGAGCTGGTGGATGCCCTCCATCTTGAAATGTCGGTATACCACCCAGCTGTTCAGCTCCTTTAGATTTATTACGGGTCGGACTTTCTCTTTTCTGTGCACTAAGAACATGTTGCTTAGAAAACTCAGGTCTTCAGGGCACTTCTCTATGGCGTTCCTCTTCGCCAGTTGTAGCAGTTCGTGATCTAGCAGTTCCTGCTCTGCACACTCTAGCTGCTGCTGGTGTGGCCTGCGCTCTTGCACGGGGTGTTCTATGAATTCTAGGTGTAGACCTATAATCGTCTGCAACAACCAGGCATCGCTGGAAGGTGCGCGCCAGTTTTCCCAGAACATACCAGTTCTCCCCCCCACCGGAGGGTAATGCGCTGCTCTCACCTTGTGTGAATCCTTGGCCACGACCTGCTCCTCTCCCTCTGCAACCTCTTTGGAATCGCCCTCTGGTCGGGAAGAAAGAGTCTTGCTGTCTATTCTCCCAGTATTGGGCTCTGGGATTCTGGGGTCTTCGTCCTCCCTGGTTGCGACCAGCCGAACGGGCCCTGTGGTGGCTGGTCCCGGCAAAAACTCGGTTCGGAAAGATCTTACTAATCTAAGCTTGTGCTTTCTCTAGTGACGTGTAGGTGCTGACGAATCGGCCCATCTCCTTGCCGAAGGTTTCTCCGAAAAGGAGTCCTTGTGCCGCCTCTCCTGCCTCATATGAGGCTAGGTCACTGAGCTTTGAGTCTATCTTCAGCAAAAGGCCTCTCCGGCGTTCCGAAGTGATGGCGCAGTTTGCATTGCCTAGGAGGCATACTGCTCTCTGCGCCCAGCCTGCCAGGGCGTCGGGGTCCACTTCTTCCCCCATGTCTCTTGCTCTCTCTGCTATGTCCATGATTTACACCAGCGGGCCTGCTAGATCAAGAACCTTCTCCTGACAGCCTCTCCAAGATCTATCGATACCCTTACGAGGGTCTTTGCTTGACTTTGATACGAAAGTGAGCATCTTGGGATCCAATTCCAGAGTCTCGGCTACATTGCCGGGGAGGTCTGGTGTAGGACACTCCGCGCGAAGGCGCTGTCGGACTTCTTTGTCTAATGCTTTCCTCAGTCACTTGGTCATGTACTGGGCCACCCTTGGTTATGGTTGCCAGTCTGAAGATCTTGGATTTCGGATACTGTCCAGATCGAACATATCCTCTTCCACCTCCTCAAGGTGTTTTTCTTTGCGGATCCTCTTCCCTCCGCTGGGTCTTACTTTCTCCTCTTCCCTTAACTCGTCTTCGTCTTGGGAGGGAGGGTCTCCTTCCTCTGGCTCCTCTTCCGAGCCTGGGTTCTTCTCTCCATCATCTTCGTCCCCTGGAGTGGGGGTGGTGAGGTCTGGCACTGTCTGACACTGCAAATATGCTTCCCGGAGCTTTGCGAAGGCGTCGATGACCTGCGGGGCCTTTCCCTTTGCCCCTTCTAGTGGGCCCTGGGGGTCGTAAGAGGCTTTCCTCTTCTGGGCCTTGGTACTCCCCTTAGACCTTGTATCTGAGGGTTCTTTGGGCGTGCGCTCTGTCCGGATGGTGCTGTCTATGGGCTGGTGGAGAATTGCTTCCAGGGACTCCAGCCTGTCTTGTAGGGGTTTCACCCCTAGAGTCACTGCATCTATGAGTGAGCGTCCCAGCACCTCCTTGAAGCTGGCAGCTAGGTCAAGCGACTGCTCCTCTTCACTCCACTCAAAATCCATCATTCTGGGAGGGTGCTGTGTGCCTGTTATACCTGCCAAGGTGTCTTAGCACACCCTTTCACTCTATATATGTTTTGATACCTCCAAATGTATCAGCTTGTGTATCTGTTACCAGGTTCTTTTAATTCAATCTTTCAATCATATATAAAATTATTATTATTATTTTTTTTTTCAGTGGCTGCACCGGACTAAATTGTATTCCTTTGTGCCTGAAATAGGCTTCTGTCATGGTGTGCCTTTAAACGTGAGGGGCACTGTGCTTCGTTTTAAGGCTTAAGCCTTGATCAGCCTTGCGAGGCTTCAGCACTTCTCTGTGCTGTGTAAATCTAAACACACGTGCCCTGAAGAGAGCTTGTCTTCGGAGCTATGACGCTCTCTGATGCTGCGGTCCGGCGAGACTGAGCCGGCTATACGCCCTTAATAATAATATAGAACAAATCACCGCCGGGCCCGGCTCCGAAACAAAAGCTCTGCTCCGCAAGAAACAATGTGACGCGGAAGCGGGCTTCGTATTGATCTCCTCCTTTCCAAAGGAGGGGGCTGCGGCTCTGCACGCGGCTAGCCCCGCCCCTGCGAAGGAGGGGGCCAGAGCGCTTTGCCGCTCAACTGCTCTCCCCCTTCCGCGAAGGAGAGGGGCTGAGAGCTCCTGTACCCCCATGGTGCTGCGGTCACTCGCTATCCCCTGCGGCGCTGCCTCCCCACCCCTAAATTGCCAGTCTTGAGGCACGGGGTGTGCACGCTGTGGGGTCCGTCCTCTCGAACGGGCTGCTAGTCCACACGTGTGACTGAACGCTGCGCTCTACTAAGGCGCCGTGCCTGCGGCGAGTCGGCTAAAATCTCAATGTGTCTAAAACGTTCTACAGCCTCTTATTCTACACAGCACTGACACAGTGTAATATCTACTCAATAAAACCTTGTCCTCACAACTTGTTAACCTCAATATAATTCCATAAATATAGAGACAGACAAAATAGTACTTATCTGCTTGAAGAGCAGTAAAAGAAGAGGGGGAGCTCAGGGACAGGAAGGGGAGCTCAGGGACAGGAAGTGGTCATAGCTGAGCATGGAGGATATGGACTACAGAAAATATGGGGATTGTAGTTTCAAAGCAAGAAAAGTCTGTTGAGACGTTTTTTTCTGTTTATTGTTGATTTTATTGGTTTGTTGAAACTGCTTAGGAGTAGTAAATTAAAGAAGTTGAAGCATAATGCTTGCCTCCAGTCTTGTCATAGAATTGTTTGGATCTTTCGCAAGTGACAGACACTAACCAGAATCTGTCCACCATTTGCTTGACTGATCAGTTCAGATTGATCATAGTTTAATTTGAATGTTTTTCAACTACATTATTCTGTTTCTATCACTTTGGATTGGCCTTAGCTTCTAAGACAGTCATTTGGCTGTGCCATGTTTTGGGCAAAAGTCATGTAGTCGAACTGAGGGCATCAGTTAAAACTTTGTGGTTATACTCATGTTCACATGTTTGGGATGCTCACAACTGTGTGCATTTTGGAAGTATGTTTTGTCTATATGCTGATTTTCCATCTTTGACGTCCAATGCATTATTGATGGCAATCTGGTAGACACTTCCCATGGCTCTAAGTTGCTATTATCCAGAATCACCACATGTGGTAATGTCATAGTGGTGTTTGCAAGGTTAGACATGAAAGAGGGGCCCCAAGGTGTGTTTTCCACCTCGTCTTCACTGTGTAGCTCTCACTTCTTTTCTGCTATAGATCATTTCTGCTTCCTTTCGTGTCACCCGCTCCCAAAACCTTGCAGTTCTTTCCTATGTACTTGCTTCCCTAGCTCTGTCTTCTAATATTTTCTCTCCTCCATTTCTCTCATGCCCTCAGCTCTTCCTTCACTCTTTCCTCATTGTTGCACTAGTGCATACCCCATTGCCTCCCTTCTCAATTGGTGTACATCTAGAGACTCTCCATACATCACATCCTCACCCTCTCTCCCATGCTTCACATTCTCTACTACCCTAATATTATCTCTTCTTCTCCTCCCTTCTTCCTCCCAGTCCTCTACCCACAATACGCATTCTTACTCTAACTCATACCCTTATCTCCTCATTCACCAATTGATCAATTGATGCACATGATGACAGCACACACCTTGCATCTCTTCTGTAATTACTTTATGTAATTACATCCATTTCCCTGTTACCTCCAAAATTTAACAGGGAAACCCCTCGCAAGTTTTCTGAACAGATAGCAAATATCTTACTATCCACTCTGTTAGGGGCTGGAGTGGGGTCAAGAGAGTTTGGACACTGGCAAATGTCTTCCTATCTACAGGTTTAGGATTGGGAACTAGGTCAAGTTGGGGGGCCCCTATTAGACAGTTGGCCTAGTGTGTCAGAATTCCTTGCGCCAGCCCTGAGTACATACTACTTGGAGAAAGAGGTATTTTAGGAAAATGGAAATGCATTCCTAAATTGTAGGTGCCAGCAAGAGTCTGGCCTCTTTGCTCAGATTAAGGGTGTGTGGTTCACCTTTAAAAACAGCCAGAGGTGTCTATTTTCTCTAAACTGCTCAGGAATTCCTTCCAAAAAATAGTGGGGCTGGGTAGAGAATGTTAAAGTTGTTGTGTTTTTTGTTGTTGCTTTGAGCTGTGGGGACACATACTGAAGATGACTTCTTTTGAAATGAGTTTGTGTATGTGTGTGTGCAACTGAAAAGTATTAAAGGTATATAGAAATAAATGAATGTATGAGACATCATGAATTTCACTATAACCAACTCATGATTTCTTCCTTGACATTCATTAAATTAATACACTGCGTAAACATGGCTATGAGGGTTGTATAGAGTCCAACAATAAAAAAGTGTGGGGGATGCTGATTGGGAGAATTAATACATACATATATAATACTAATTCCGCAAAGGATGCTTTTCAAGGTACTTCTGCACTAGAACACACATATCTGTTCAAATATAGACATTGTCCAATATTGGATTTAAAGCTTATCACGTATGCAGGAATTCACTCTTCAAGGGTTATTTTTATACCTGCGACCCAATGAAACTTACTACCAATTAAAGTGTTGATGCAAATGACCTAGATCCTGTTTACTAGAATGTACCTGTTCAATGCCAGCTCCCTGATGATCATCAAGCATGATATTCATACAGATATGTGTGTTATAAACCTAGACATAAACCTAGACGGGAGGTGTCTAGTTTTGGTTTTATATAGAGAAATGACCTGAACCCCAACACCAAAATAGCATCTCACCAGCCAGTTGTGCTTCCATTATGGATGCTGCTTGGCTTGTCTGTTCTCACACATTAAGAAACTGAAATGCCTGTAAACCATATGCACACCAAAGTTGTCAGGCCCTACGGTCCATATACAGAATGTGAATTCCATTGCTAACATGTTTTCATTGCAATTAAGTGCAATGCAGTAGCACTGAACTCCTAGGAGGGCCATCATATTGTGCCGACAATGCCACAGCACTTCTTCCAACGTTCCTAACAAATTTCTAAGGGAGCGCGGCACATTCATCTCAGGTGAGCTTGGGGCACTTAATTCCGAACCTCAGCTTGTCTGCCCCCAGTCGTTTAAAAGAAGCAGAGAAAGACGGTTTCCCATTAGCACTTGGCAACATAAAGATGGCTAACCTGTGCTCAGTGCCTTAGGCAGTTAGAACTTCCTCTCGAGTCTTAGCGTGGATTTATTCATGTGGTTGAAAAGAGATAATTTCAGTGATTGCAAAGTGTAACTGTATACTTCAGCAGTGACACGTTCTGAACAAGACAAGGATGGGGACATCACTGTGGATAAAGCTGGTCAAGGCCTGATTATTGAAACATATGTTGACAGTGATGCATAATGACATAAGTCATATGTTGTATGTATTTTGTATGACCCTATGCAAAAGTTGATTAGATTATTATATTACCTCGCTCTCACGGCTCTGCCTCGAATTATGGAACGTAAGGGTGCTGTTACCTGAGGTGGATCCTTGAGAACGGTTGGAACTGTAATGGGACATGGAAGGTGTGGGTGTTGCTCTGGAGAATAAAGCTTGAAACGTGTCATGTTGACGTTGCCCTGGGAGCGGGAGGTTGGAGTTGGGGAAATGGGAACTGACGCAGGGAGGCGAAGTGACGGGGAGGGGACAGGGAGTGGGGGGGGGAGTTTGTGAAAATGAATAAAGAAAGACGTGTTCTAGAACCCCCGTGTCCGCGTCTTCCATGCTGCGCCACACCACTCCAGGGCTAACCTTCGCTCCAACAATGGCGATGAGGAGGGCAGCCTGTATAGCGCGGCCGCTCTCATGAAGAGAGAGTGAAGGCCCGCAGAACGCGAACTGGAGCACACACGGACAGAGGAGCAGAGCGCCCGAGGATGTGGGCCCGCTCGTGTGACAGCCCACATCAGAGGAAGCCTGGGCTGCGGCGGCGAGCGCAGGAGGCATGGAGGGGCCACTGCGAGCGGCACTGAAAGCAAGGAGGCTGACACGGCACCCAGCCCGCAGCGGTGAGAAGGGAGAACAGCACGTGCGCCACGTGGAGCGAAGAGGCTCCAACCCAGCACGTGTTGGCTCCCACGGAGTGAGGAGCTCCAAAGCACAGTAAGTGCTGTACATCCCCTGCCCAAACCGCCAATGAGACTCCACTAATGGTGCTCGTGCCACTCCTGGTGGTCATCTAATCCCAAGAAAAGCAGTCTGGGTCAGGGCCTGAGGAAGAGGGAGAGTGGAGCACATAGCCTCTGCTCAGGGACCACCCCCAACCGATGGTGCTCGTGCCATAGCGGTGGCCCTCAGAGAGGGAGAGAGTGGTTGACAAGCAGCCAGGAAGAGACTGAAGGAACACCCCAGGCCAAGTTAACCCCATACAGAGGAAGTGTCAGGCCAATAGGACAATCAAGGGGCACAAGCTCAAGGATGGCCCCCCAGCTCTGGGTATACAAGCACCAGACCCCTTGCCATACCATCTGCCAGACACGCTGGCTGCCCAGATGGCAGGTGCATTCGACATCACTGACAGCAGCAACATGGGTCCTAGATGGATCAAGTGGATTAGAGACTTTGATCTATTCATGGGAGCCACAGGGCCGATCGCCGACGCCAGGTGGGTCTGCCTATTGAAACTTGCGGTCGGGTCCGCCACACGCGACATCATTGATGTAATGCCCCCTGACTCCATAGACTCCATCCAAGACCTCAAAGACGCGCTGGCCACATACTTCGCTCCACACACCAACGTGGATTATGAAAGACATCTATTCCACAGCACAAACAAGCTAAAAGTGAGACGATAGATGCCTATGTAATGCGACTGTGGACCAAGCTAAAACACTGTGATTTCGTCAACTATTCGAACACTGAGCCATTGAGATCGCAAATTATATCTGGATGCGAATCACAGGCGTTCCAAAGGAAACTGCTTCAAAGGTCCTGCACTCTGGAAGAGATACTGGCGCTAGCGAGAGTCGAGAGGGCCATTGACTCCCAGGTAGAGAGCTTTGGAAACGCAAATCCAGGGGAAAACCTGCACAGGCTCCAGCTGGAAAGGAAGGCAGAAGAGCTATTTTGCTACAAGTGCGGGTTTGAATACCCCCATGAAGGGACGTGGCCCGCGATTGGACAACGCTGTGCCTCCTGTGGTGAGGAAGGGCACTTCAAAGCAGTGTGCAGACTATTCAGGGACCGGTGAAGAGACTGACTCAGAGACAACCCATCCTGATCCAAAGCGCGGAGTATGGGGCCATCAAACCCCGTCCCAGCCTCAAGCACCAAGAACCTGTCTTCCCAGCCCAACCCCGATCCACGAGAGAGGGACTCGGGGGAAGACAGGCAAAAGAGAGAAAGAAGAGATAGAAGAAGATATGTCATGCGTGCGAAGCCAGAGCGCAGATCGAGACACCACATGCGATACCTTGTGGAACAATCCCCCACAGACTCTGACTCCAGCTCATCAGGGAGTGATAAAAAAAAGGGGCCTATGTGTACGCCCTAGGCAACCCCACGGCAATGGCACACAGCCCTACGCTCATCATCAAACTCAACAAGTGACCGACTGAATTTCTCATTGACACGGGAGCCACGGTGAACGTGGTTAGTGAAAAAATATACAACAACCTATCCCAGAAGCCAAAGCTACACCCCGCAACAGTAGATATCTACGCCTCCGGTGCCAAGGCACCCCTAAAGTGTCTGGGACAATTAATTGGTCTCTGTCACTACCAAGGACACAAAATGAAAATACCAATACATCTTCTGGCCACAGAGACAGACAGTGGCTGTGTCCTAAGCTTCAAGGCTGCTGCCGACATGGGACTCATTCACATCCTGTATAACATAATGGTTCACAAATACATCGACCCCGTCGAAATGGTCAACAATTTGTATCCCCAGATATTCAAAGGAATCGGCAAACCAATAAACAGATAAATCAAACTCCACGTAGATGACTCAATACACCCGGTAGCCCAACCATACCGAGGAATCCCAGTCAACATCCAGAAGAAAGCTGAGGATGAGCTCCACAAACTACTGGAACATGACTTCATCGAACATGCCAAAGACCCTACCACCTGGGTGTCCCCAATAGTTCCTGGGCCCAAAAAGGGGTCAGAGGCCATAAGACTTTGTGTGGACATGTGTCGCCCAAATCAAGCCATCAGGCGGGAGAGACATCCAGCACCCCTCATCACGGATATGATCCACTTACTGAATGGAGCAAAGGTCTTCTCCAAACCTGACCTACAGAAAGGATACCACCAGCTGGTATTAAGCCCTGAAAGTAGAAACATCACAACGTTCGTCACCCACATTGGTCTTTTCAGGTATAAGAGAGTGAGTTTTGGAGTGTCCTCGGCCGCAGAAATTTTCCAGGCCGAGGTACACAATGTCATCAAACACATCCTGAACTGTCTCAACTACAGTGACGACATACTTGTATTCGGCACTGACGTAAACAAGCACGACAAAACCTTGATGAAAGTCTGCAAAGCCCTGAACGACGCAAACCTCACCTTGAAGCGAGACAAGTGTGAGTTTCGCATAAGCACATTGAAATTGTTTGGACATGTGTTATCGGAATCAGGCATGACACCAGAGAAGGTGGCAGCGCTAAACAAAACCTCGGCCCCCGCCAGCGTGTCCGAATTGCGTTCCATCCAGGGCCTACCCAGTTACTGCAATCGCTACATACAGGACTTTGCATCCATCAGTGAGCCTCTGAGATGCCTGACGCACCAAGATGTGACCTTTCGGTGGACCTATGACTGTCAGAGGGCGTTCAAGACTATTAGAGAGAGGGTCAGGAAAGTAGAAAACATGGCCTACTATGACCCCAGCCGGAAGACCAAACTGACCGTGGATGCCAGCCCTGTAGGCTTGGGAGCCATACTTGCACAAGTAGACCCGAAGGATCCATCCCAAACACACATCATTGCCTACGCGAGCAGGAGTCTCTCCACCACCGAGCAGGCATACTCTCAAGCAGAGAAGGAAGGCCTCGCAGTTATGTGGGCGTGTGAGCACTTTCATTTATCCCTGTACGGAAAGCCGTTTTGAGTCATCACGGACCTCCAAGCCCTACTGTTCCTGTACGGAAATCCCCAGGCAAAGATGCCACCCTGCATTGCCCGGTGGGGATTGAGACTGCAAGACTATGCATTCGAAATCATACACATGCCAGGGAAAGGGGAAAACCCTGCAGACTTTCTGTCTAGGAGTCCACGTGAGGGGGGCGCCCCGGAGACCTCTGTGGCTGACAGATACCTCAGGTATCTCATACACCAGACCACCCCAGAGGGAGCAAATACAGAGACACTAGCGAGGGAGACAGAAAATGACCTAGCCTGCCGAATCATATGCGAGGGACTTGAGTCTGGACTGTGGCAAAGGGCAAAGGAAAGAGGGAGAGCCGCAGGGGATGCGGTACCAGAGGACGTGGAGTGCCTGATACAAGTGAAGGATGAGCTGGCACTATTCGAGGACCATCTGCTGCTGAAAGATTGTAAACTAGTAATCCCGGCAGCCATGAGAGCAAAAGTCATTGAGTTGACCCATGAGAATCACCGGGGCATGGTCTCCGCCAAGCGCATGCTGCGCCAGAAAGTGTGGTTCCCCCACATGGACACCATGGTGGAGGCGGCACTGAAAGCCTGTCCCACGTGCTGCCTTATCACCCCAAATCATCACCCGGAACCATTTTCATGTCCGATCTCCCACAGGGAATATGGGATGCTGTCGCTGCTGATTTTTTTTGGGCCCATCGAAGGAGGGAAATACGTCTTAGCAGTGATGTACGAATACTCCCGATACCCGGACTTTTAATTAATATCATCCACGGCAGCTCACCATGTCACCCCGGCTCTGGACCACATTTTCACGGCCTACGGAGTGCCTAAGGTACTCAAGAAAGATAATGGACCCCCGTTCTGTGGGCATCAGTTTGCCCAGTTTGCCGAGTACTTGGGGTTTCACCATCGGATGATTACCCTCCTCTGGCCCCAAGCCAATGGCATGATTGAGCGCTTCATGGCAAATCTAAAAAGAGCCCTGCAGATTGCCAAATTGACTGGACAGCCATATGAGCAAGTGCTGAATCAGCTCATGAGAGATTAGGAGTTGCGGGAACGTGATGAGGCTGCGAAGGCCCGCATGAAAGAGTATGCAGACATCTGCCGTACGGCACAAGAGCCACAGATTGAGGTGGGAGACGTGGTTGCTGTCAAACAGCCCCTAACGCACAAACACACATCACCATTTCAAGAGGAACCTCTACTCATCACGCACAAAAAGGGTTCCATGGTAACAGCTCAAGGTCCGGAGGCGTCAGTCACTCGGAACTCCTCCCATTTCAAGGGGATCCCAAACTTGGGAGCCAGGCGCTTGAGTGGGCGGGTGGAAGCGCACCTGGAATATGAATCGGATGACCCGTACCAAGGAGATCAGTGGGACACTGAGGACTCGGATCAGGAATCTCTGAAGGAGAGTGAGGGTGTTGGGCAGTCCCCAGCGACTTGTCATGCACGCCCGCAGAGAGCCTGGAACAAGCCTCACCGATGGATTGAGGAAATGGACAAGGGAGAAGTTTGTGGAAGTGAATTAAGAAAGACGTGTTCTAGAACTCCCGTATTCGCGTCTTCCATGCTGTGCCACACATGCTCCAGGGCTAACCCTCGCTCTAACAAAACGTACCTTGGTGTCTGGTTCTGTCATTGAATCCACAGCATAACACTTCCGTTAAATTGTATGTTTTGTACCAGAGTGTAAAGTTCAATGGCAACCTTTGATAAAAGTCCCACTTAATAGTCTCCAGAACCCGTTGTGTGTTGTAAAGGAGTCTATGACTGCGAAAGTACAGTCACACTTTCAATCAAAAATGGCGGCAGGTTCAGAGTGTTTTTGGATCACTCTTAAATGCTACCTCATTCACTAATGCTCTCCCCACATCTTTCAAGTACTTAGCCCCTTCCACAATCCTTTAACCACTTCCTGCTTTTGCTCTCCCTTTTCATCTGTGCCCTGTCCATCCTTGCAACTCGAAATCTTGCCATGTATCATTGGTATGTGGAGAATCTGCAGAAGGAGAGGAAGGGAGTAAATTGGCTTTAGAGATGGAGAGGAACGTGAGCTATGAAGGGTGTTTAAATGCTTAGAAATTCATATGCGAAATGTTACTTTCGAGTCAAGACAAAATGTTAATATTTACCCCTGTTCTTATGTACCCCGCCTACAACTTAAACATGATTTAGATTTAGGCAAATAGCTATAGCTAATTATGTGCTCCACAGTCAAGAATATTTCAATACTTTCAACAGATCATCATTGTTGTGCAATTCCAGCAGATACTTTGCTGAAAGTAGGTTGTCAAGTGGACCTGCTTCCAATCACATAGATCCACAATACTAGCATTTCAGACCCAGACCATAGGAATCAAATCCTTATTCATTTTATCCATCAATTACAGATAAAATGATCTGTTTCCAGAGTTACAATGCAACAGTGTGTTGCTGTTTTACTTAAATTACTGTGGAAATACTTACTTCAAAGACATGGTTGAAGCTGCATTAGATAAATGTCCGGATTCTGCCAGTTCAATGGCATGCTTCTTCTCCAGCTTCTGGTAGAGAAGCACAATACTGGAGCTTGCTTGGGTATGATCACTGAGTAAAACCTTTTGCAGATACTTTGTGTTGAAATACTCAAACCTACATAAAGAAAGAAAAAAATATAGGCACAGATTGTATAACAATGTTTTAGAGAAGCCTGTAATTCTAAGAGCATACAACCCATTGCAATAGTGTATCTGTTTTTCTCCTTGTTGCCTATTCTAAAAAATTGTTAATCCTGTTTTAGAATATGTTTTCCACATTGTAGATGACTTTCATTCTAAGTTAATTGTGTTATGAAGTATGACTGATTTATACATTTTGAAATATACTGGGGTTATTCAACGCTTTAAACAAGAAGTTTAAGTTGTTTTCACTGTTATGTTTCCTATTGATATTACTTCATATTGTATGTTTTCGGGGCCTGAATCCTGTAAATGTTTTAAACCATTGACTTTCAAAGACATTGTGAATCAAGGAATGATCGAAGGCAATAAGACATGTTGTGACAAACTGGATTCTGATGCGCAGAAGTGCAAGCATGAAATAGGGGTAAAACGCCCACTGAGCCCTCACACTTCTACAAACTCAAACATAAAGGTAAAACAGGGACAGTTAAGATATACAACTCCTTTTGTGGTAACATAGGCAGAGGGAAGGCTATGCCCTTAAGAGGGCTGTGAAGGTGAACCAATAGTGACCAAAACAGCACAGTATCAGAGTCCAAAATAAAGGGACTGTCCAATCAAGGTTCTATAAAAATATATCTACTTTAAAATCAAACACACCATATGCACATAGAACATCTGCACATATAACAAATAAAGAATACTTTCCAAAAGACCCACCCCAGAAAATAACAGGGAAATGTACAAAAATAACGGGGAAAAATGCAGAATGTGCATTTTAATGCGCATTCCGCATGGACGAAAATCCGAATTCCACAGGGAGCAGGGTTTGCAGGGTTTTGTCAACCGCTTCCCCAGTTCAGCATTATGGGATTCATGGGCTGCGGTGGTGTCCCCCATCTCAATTACAGTTGGAAAGTTTCTTGCAGTTGGCCTTTTTGGAATACAAATCTTTCCGCTCCGATGTATTCCGCCTCGCTCTTTTCTGCGTTGAGATTTCAGCGTAGATCCAAAGAGAGAAGATTCAACAGACTGGAGAATGTAGCACTTTGAGCGTAGTTCCATAGCTTGAAGGAAAATCAATAGCCACAAAAAGGATATCTCTGCTGAAAACAGGAGCGATTGTGACCTAACCAGTCTGTAGGGTCCAAATGGACTGAGGGGGCAGTCCAGAGTCAACATTACCTAGATTCAGTTCTTGATGGGCAGTGTAGATGCGAGTGGGCTCAGTTCAGGCATGTTGGATAGTGTGGGCCCAACTAACAAATAGCCATCGAGTAGGGGCGAAGGCGGTTGCACTGCACAGTAGAAGGGCGGCTCTCAAGGAGGCAGTTCAGGGTCGACCAAGGTATGTTTCCCAGTTGGTCAGGCCGAGTCAGGCTTTAGCCACTGGGTGGGGTCAATGAGTAACATTCCAGCGGTATGAGTCAGCGGGCAACGATGGATTAAAATGGTGATCTTAGGTGCGTTGATGCACTATCCATGAGGTGGCAGTTCAAGAGCTACCTGGGTCAAGCCATGATTATAACCCTGTTAGAGTCTGCGTGTGCCTCTCCAGTGGTTTAGGTCCAGACATTGAGCAGTCACTTGGGTCCTAACACGTGACAAACTTTAGCTAGGACATGATACAACGTTGAGCTTGTTCAAAATTCAAGCAAATTCAAAGTGGTGGAGGAGCGCAGCAACTAATGCCAGTGACTTCCCTCTTGTTGCAGGTGTGGTGGTGAGCGACTGGTTCAGTGCAGTGGAACAGCGAGCTTCGTCTTGTCTGGTCCTCTGTTTGCTGTGCAGGCCACTCAGCAGGATTTGAGTATAGGATGGTTCCCTTAAGCGCCCGCTCTCCCAGTTCAGGAGATTCGGGTGCAGAGTGGTCAGTCCCAATCCACAGAAGAGGTCAATCCTGATGTGCCCTGGGATTAGGTATGGAAAAGATCCTTCTTGGATGATCCCTTCTTCACCTCAGGTGGAGGACTTTGGAAAGTGCAACTTTCCCAAATGAAGTCCAGTGAGATCTTCAGAACAAATCTGCGGCCTTAAAGGATCCAAGAGGGTCTGAATGAATCTAAAGATTTGTTGGAAGACTCCTTCTATTAAAGTAGGCTTTGCCCTTCCGATGTTACAATGAAAGTGCTTTGCTCCAGAGAAAGTGAAGGGGACAGGAAAGAGAGAGAGAGAGAGGGAGAATATAGATGGTGGAAGTCTTCTGACCAGAGCCCTCCTGCCTATCATAATCCTGCCCCCCTTCTCTTCTCACTGAAAACAAAGATCTCTGTCGATGCAGCATCCTGGTGTGAGGTTACTTCTCTTGAATGAGTGTGCTCTTTTGATGCCCAGGTCAGCTGCCTGATGTGTGGCTGTCTCGGGTGGAAGGTTGTAAGAGGATTCAATCCAACACTACAGCTAAGTCAACGCCTAGTCTAGAATACTGAATGAAAACCCTTATTGATATACCTTTATGTCCAGTTCATGCGTTCTGGATGACTACCCCTATATAACACCCCTCTCTTGGAATCCCCCTGACCCCACTGAGCCAAGAAGTAGTTCTGTTTTGCAAGTTTAAAAGGTTTATTTGATAATTTAAAATATATATATATCACACTTTATAATAAATTAATAATTGAATAGCACACTTAATCTGATATGATAAAGATCAACAACGGAGAATCTGGCACTAGCACACTTCTTATAATCACTAATGAGTTGACATGAAATGGATAAGGTAGCACACTGGTAAATAGGAACAAAAGTATAATGTGGTAGAGGATGCTTTATAGGGTTCAAGGAAATGCAAGGTTGAATGAATGAAATGCAGTATAGAAAATACTCAATATGATTTCAACAAAACAATGTAATCACTTTTCTCTGGCTATTCACTCCCCCCCTCTTTATGCAATGCAATGGAATGGGAGGAGAGCACACAGTTCTCAGAAATGCAATCAATGTAATCAGTTCAATCCCCCCCCCAAGCTTAGACAACAGAAGTTTAAAACACAGATAAGAGTTTTGAAAACACAGGCCCAAATGCTTTGATATGTGCTAGCAATGGATGAGAAATATGCTGGAAATGCTTTTTAATTCCCTTTCAGAGGTTCAGGGTGAGTGGTATCTAGTTAATATTAGTCCAGGCTCACACTAGCAATGGGGCAGGGATAGTTAGCAGGTTAAACGAATTTCTGGCAAATGGAAGGCAAGCAGCAGCAGTTTTACATGTGAAGAAATTTGCAAATCGCGGTAAAATTTGCGAATGCGTCGAGCGCTATTACAGAGGAACCACAAGGACTATCTCTATCGTTTTGGGGTCCTAGGAAAGCCTAGGATCTCAGCTTCAAAATGAAAGTTACTGCAAGTCTCTAGCACAAACGGTTGCGGAGATATGAGCGATTAAATAAAGGTCGTTTTTCAGATTTGAAATTTTAAAGTTCCAAAAGACAAGTGCAGCTTGCAATTAGAAATGACAAGTGACAGCTTTACAAATGACAGGTGACAGTTAGGAGACAGTTCTACTTAGATTAAAATAGGATTGAATTATATCATTTAACTAGGAGATTGGTTCTGCACAGTTTTCTAGGTACTCACACTATATTCTTGAGTGAAATGGGCCTCGCCATGGATCTGGTCAGGTTTTAAACTCGCCTCTGGTCTCTGCACTTCACAGTGATCTGGGTCAGCTCTCTCTGGTTCTCTGGTCTGGGTCTCTAGTTCTGGATAGATTGAAGTCTCTAGTTTGGCTCTCTGGAGGTTTGATGAATTTGAAGTCTGGATCTCTGGATGTTGTATGGTCCGGCAGAGCGCGTTGCAGCAAATGGAATTGAAGGTCCCTATCTGTCCTGACTCTCTGCTTTTATGTGTTTTTGAGAGTGGGTGTGTGTGTTGCATCACTAGACTTGCCCCTCTCACTTGTCATTGGTCCAGCTTTCATTCCTCCCCTTGATTGGGGAATGAACTGTGAGTCAGAGTGATGTCATTTTATGGCTTGCCAAGAGGGCACTCCCTTGTCAGATTGCACACATTCTATATTTGATAATAAAAGACATATTTCACAGTTACACAGTTGCTTGAAATTACATATACATGGTGTGCCTGAATTTAGCCATGTCTCTGTCCAAATCTGCTCTTTCTAGGAGCTTGCATTCAGAGATGGTACATAATTGACTTTTTAACTGATTTTTCAATTTCTGACATGGACCCAACTTTACATACATGTGCGCAGGGAGTAGGGACATTAACTGATGAAGTTTCAGACTTTTAACATGCATACATTTAGAGTAATATCCACTTTTCCGCTAAAACCCCCCTGAACACGCCACCGGGTCGAAAAACCTCTTAAAATGTGGGCAGAAAAATCACAAGAATTATGGTATCATTTATAAAATTTTCACATGTCCGCTCTATGAGTTATTCATCTTTTTAGAGTTATGTTCTGGCTCCAAAGGGGTGTGGTTTTCTCTCAGCACAAGGTAGAAATACTGGTTAATCCAGTTCTGCCAAGCCAGCTTGCTCTCACAGGCAGTGCCCCTCCCAGCTCCTGCCAAGAGGAAGCTACATTTTACGACTGCGTAATAAAACCTTTGCCTGAGTGAAGAGGGCTTTGTTCACTCTCCTGCAGAGCACAGGTAATTCAATTATCAGATAGATGGCATATCCTTAGTGTGGGCAGCAAAAGGAAGATTGGCCTGGGAACACAGTGGTGACTCAAGTTTCACTCCTGATGGGGGTAGTTGCCAGGCAGAATCAAGTTCCTTAAGCCAGACTTTCAGCTACTGTCATGTTATTTGTTGCTTTTTAAATTAACTTGCAATTTTACACATGCAGCTAGGATGCTGATTCTAAGTGCAAAACTATGACATTTCAACAGTTACAAAGGCATGTGATACCAAACATAGGTCACTCATTTAATCTAAACATTTTCGATTTTAGTGTCTTTAAATCCAGTGCAACTTAAACTGCTGCAATCCACAGCTCAGCCAGTCTTGTTATAAACCTTGTCTTATGATCTTCATTTCCCAGATTTTGTAGGCACACAAAACTCCATTCTGCCAAATGTCTGCTGGTGTTCAGTAAATATTTTGCACATATTGCAATGTTTGAAAATAGGCATTTTGACTTGCCTTCAGGGAAACAGAGTGGTTTTAAAACGCCGGCTTTTGGATAGTGGTGAGTACTGGTACTGCACCCATTTTTGGGATTTAAGAAATGAATTCCCCACAATTCTAGGTTGCATTTGGCAATCAGCATTTCCATTCCCAATGGTTTCAGACTACTGTGCGGGTAGTCCAATGGTGGTTTTAAAGCGCTTTGAAGCTAACCGGCGCTACTGTTTTTCCTTTGGCAACCCATTTCCCTCATGGCAACCCGGCCTTTCATTCTCGCACTGGTGGGTGGCAAGTGAGGCAACCATTTTGGTGTGCGCACAAACTGCGCAGCTTTCCTGGATTTCGGCGCACATGTGGGTTTTCCGCCATCTTGAATTTTCTAAGCCCACAGCACCAAATGTTGTGGCATGATAGCTTAAACTTGGGTCAGGACACCCAACAAGCCCCCCCCACGCGACTGAACTTTGAATTTGAGTCGATGGGGAGTCGCGTGCCCAAGGGTTTTGACCCACGCACCGGTCTGTCCGCATAATCTTCTTCCTCTTCTGTAGATGGCATAGTTCAGCATCTTCTTCTCCATCCGGTACTGATCGATCGGTTCTCCTCGCCAGTCCTGATGGGAGTATTGGGCGGTCCACTGGGCCCATCGGATCTTCGTTCCCGGTCTCCGGATCGTCCTCCTTGGCCCGTCTTCAGGTTTTCTTTCTCCTAGGACGACAAAGGAAGAGCGGCAATACCTACTCATAGACGTTTTTCCACCACTGTTGAGATAGTGGGGCAGCATATGCATTTCATCATAACGAAACATTACATTCTTATTTTGAAAAACAGTATGACTAAGAGACAGTTTCATACAAATCACAGTATGTTAGAGACTAGATGTGGTACGTTTTATGATTGGAACTGAATTAGTCTGATACAGTACCCGCTAGGATTGCAGAGGATTCCTCCAGTTGTTGCAGAGTGTGCCTGGGATGGCAACATTTCAACTGGTTTATGTGGACCCACTTGTCTTCCCCCGCTGCCAAAGGACCTTTGGGGATGTGGATTTTGTAGGCCACAGGGGAGATCTTGTCGATGATCTCAAAGGGTCCCTTCCATGTAGGCAAAAATTTGCGCTGCTTGGCCTGGTTCCTTTGGAAGTTGTATAGATAGACCCGGTCTCCCACCTGATATTCCTTCCTGGAAGTTTTCAGGTCATAATGGGTCTTCATGCTATCAGCTGATCTTTCTAGATTCCGCTGAGCATAAGCAAAAGCATGTTGGAGGTGTTTCCTTAAATTCTCTACATACTCATGAGTAGTGGAGGCATTTATCAGTGTCTGCTCTTGGGTCCTGTAGAGCAAATGCTGAGGAAGCACCATCTTGCGCCCAGTCATCAACTCAAATGGTGACATTTTGGTTGCAGATGAAGGGGTAGATCTGATAGCCATTAGGACCAGAGGTAATCGGATATCCCAACTTGGCCCAGAATCTGCCACAAACTTCTTTAATATGCTCACAATGGTTCGGTTATATCTCTCTACTGCCCCAGAAGAAGCTGGCCGATAAGCAATATGCAACTTCCTTTTGACCCCCAGTATCTCCCACATCTTTGTCATTACTTCACTGGTGAAGTGGCTACCTCTGTCTGACTCAATCCTTTGAGGTAGACCAAAACGGGAAAAGATGTGGTTAATCATCAAGGCAGCTGCAGTTTCTGCCTTGCAGTTTGGGGCTGGGAGACATTCCACCCACTTGGTAAACAAGCATGTCACAGTCAACATGTACTTATTCCCCCTAGCAGAGCGAATCACAGGGCCTACAAAGTCGATTTGTAAATCTGACCATGGCAGTGTCATCCCCCGCTTTTGGAGAGGCGCGCGGTGCGTGAGGGATGATGGCTGAAATTGTGCACACACGAGACACCCCTTCAAGTATTGGTTGAGGTCCTGGCCCATGTGTGGCCAGTATGCAACCTCTCTTAAGATTTCCAATGTTGTGTGAAACCCCCTATGACCGGCGGTGGCCGCATCATGGGCGTGACTTAACATCAGGCTTCGGAATGAGGTAGGAACCACCCACTGATCGTGGCCAGCTTTGGATTTCCTTACCAACAAACCGTCTTGGATTCGGGACATTTTTGGACATTTCATCAACACTCTTAGGTCCTCTTTCCCAATGTAATCGGTATCCGTCAGGGGAAAGTTCTCAGGGTCCTCAAGGTGCTGGTAAAATTTACCAATTATTGGATCCCCCTTCTGAGCGGTAATCAAATCAGCATCAGGGGTCTCCTTGCTCCATTGTGCAATTGAAAGGTCGTTGTGAGCATTTGTCTGGGACCTAGTGATAGCAGTGACCTGGATTTCCCCCAATAGGGACTCAATCTCAATTAGATCCCCTTGGATGGCCCCGGTTTTGGCCAGCTGATCAGCTAAGTCATTTCCAGTTTTGTCTGGTCCCTCTACTTTGGAATGACCCTTGATCTTTTTCCAGTAGATGGTCATCCCATTCGAGGTGACCAGATCATCAATGTTTTGGATCAACTTCCCATGTTTCAAGGGTTTGTTGTTAGCACATAACATGCCTCTGGTTTTCCAATTAACCAGGTGCTCCACGAACCCGTTCCGTACATAATCCGAATCTGTGATTATGACCAGTTCGTGGAGTTGATGTTGGACAGCAGTGAGGATGGCCTGATGCACAGCCATCAATTCTGCCACCTGACTACTTCGGGGACCAATTTTGTATCCAGCGGAGGGTTCTGGGGACTCATTCACCCATGCATTCCCTACGCCGGCCACCAGTTCTTTCTCCCCGTTGTTGTCAACATGGTAAGAGCATCCATCCACATAGACAGTGGGCATTCCCTCACACTTGTCTTCTTCAAAGACCTTGTGTGGGGAATTAAGGTATGCCTCCATGTTGTCCTTGATTTTTAGACTTTCGTCCTCGAGACAGTTTTCTCTGGCACAATCATGCAAGTCAGCCAGACCTTGCGCGAGGGGACTCTTCTTGTTTTGGCCATATCGGACCTCCACAGGAAAGCCTTGCATTGACAGAATCCAGGAAGTAATTCGGGAATTACTCACATTTCCGGCCCGGATTCTGTCACTTTGGAGATATTGCAGAGGCTGGTGTGGAGTCTCCACTATGATGTGTTCCCCCTGGATAAACGGGCGGTAATTCTTCAATGCCCACACCGTTGCCAGGAGTGCCTTCTCACAATCGTTGAATTTTTCCTCCACAGAGGATAAAGTTTTGCTCGCATAGGAGATTACTTTATTGACCTTGTCATGCTTTTGATATAATACTGCCGTCAAGCACGTATTAGAGAACCCCGTTTCCAGGAAGAACTCCTTGTTTCTGACAGGGTAAGCTAGGCAGGGCGCTTGTGAGAGGCTTCTTTTGAGTTGTTTTACTGCCTCTGCCTGTTCTGGACCCCATTCCCACTTGACCCCCCCCTTCAGGAGATGAATCAGGGGTCTGGTGATCTCTGCGTAGCCCTCAATGAACTTTCTGCTGTAATTAGTCAGTCCAAGGAGGCTCCTTAGTTCCCGCAGAGTTGTGGGGTCTTTCAGTTTCTGAAGTGCTTCCACTTTCTTTTCCTGGGGACAGAGGCCCTGAGGAGTAATCTCATGCCCCAAGAAATTAACACGGGTTCTACACCACTGTGCTTTCTGAAAGGAAAGTTTTGCTCCGGCGGCCCTCAACTGTGTCAGAACATAACGGATCTCCGCTATGTGTTCCTCCACAGATGAACTTTTGATGAGGACATCATCTACATAAGCCAGGTTACCCCTCGCACCCAGGTCGGGCATGGCCTTATGTAGGAAAATGTTGAATTCATTGCCGGAGTTGAGGTATCCAAAGGGAGTCCGGGTCCATGTGTACTGCTGGCCCCCAAAGGTAAAAGCCAGCTTGTATTGGTCCTCCCTACTGACAGGCACAGTCCAGTATCCATTGGTCAGGTCTATTGCTGTGAATACCTGTGACCCCTGGATCTGGGCCAGCCCTTGGTCAATGTAGGGCAGAGGCCATCGGGAAGTATGGACCCGTTTGTTGAGCTCCCTGAGGTCGGCGCAGAGTCTCCACTGGCCGTTTGGCTTCAATATTCCCAGCACCGGATTATTGAAGGTGCTGTGGACTGGACGGATTATTCCCGGGACTCAAGGTTCTTAATTATTTCAGTAAGGGACTCCATTGATGCGAGAGGCAAGCGATATTGCTTCACAAACACAGGAGTCATGCCAGGGTCCGTGGGGATTGTGGTTGTGTGGATGTCAGTGCGACCACAGTCATATGAGTCTACCGCAAAGAGATCTTGGAAATCCAAGAAAACTTGTTTCAACTTTTGCTTTTGTTCCAGAGTCACACAGGCATCAGCTAGGTTGACTCTCTCTTCCACCATCTGCCTGAAGCCTGGAAAGACTTCTGGTTTGGCTATCTCCGCGGCCTCCTCCAGCTGGGTGGAGAAGTCCCTGGTCAGAGTGCTGATTTGGACCGGAGGCTTCAGGTGGGCAAGGCAGCCTTCATGAACCTGGAAAATCACCTCATCCCTCCTGAATTCACAAGTCACATCTTCCTTACCATAAGGGCAGGAAGTGTACACCAGGAAGTTCCCCCCATGCCGGGTAAAAATCCTGTCTGGTGTGGTATTGTCCTCACTGTCACTGTCAAAACAGTCCTTGGGGATTGGTCCTAACAGTTCATTTCTAAGATCAATGGAGAAATGTCGGTCATCAACCGCCATTCCAATAATGGTGCCTGCGGCTAGAGTAATACTCTTTAAGTCGCTGTTATCCACCTCTATTGGAATGGTGTCATGTTCTATGTTGACTAATGGTGTTGGGTTTACCCCCAACCCTTGCTGTTGGAAAGAAGCATTTAGATGTATGTAAGCATCAGGGTTTTTCAAATGTTGTCCTCTTTTAACTCTCACTTCCAGGGAGAATTGTCGGGTCCTTTCTGGGATGGTGACTTCCTCTTTAACCTGAATTTCTACTGCATACGGTAGCAATTGAGCTGACCTAAATGCTTTTTCTGGATCATCAAAGCCCATGGGATTATCCGCTAATCGGGACCAAGCTTTGAAGTTTATTAGGTCCAAACTAATGGCAAAGCGATTGAGAATGTCACTGCCTAAGTAAAAGGTGGCAGTGACGTCTCGCACGACCCAACAATTATGGACTATGCTCTTGTTGCCAATGGAGATTTTGAGCATACACCTGCTTGGCAGGAGATGTTTTGAATTGGGTGCTTCCAGGTCCATTTCCCATGTGTCTATCAGTTTGAAGGTGGGAATGGCTGGATCTTTTGGAAGTTGGCGAAACATGGCTTCGCTGATGAAGCTCTTACCGTTGTTCACACACACTCGAGCGAGAACAGAGTCCTTCCCATCATTTAACTGAACAGGGATGAACAACTGCTCTCCAATTTGCTGAATATCAGCCAGGCTTTGAGCTGATTTCACATCTTTCTGGACTATAGGAGTGGGAGTTTCAGATTGTGGATTGGTATAGAATTTCAGAGTGTTTCCTTCCAGCGTGGAATACCACTTTAAACTGGAAGGAAGGTTGATTTTCAGAAATAGAGAGGACCCCCCATCACCAGTCTGTTGTCCTACTGCTATTACTGTCACGTCTGGAATTTGGTTGTTCTGGAAGTGAAATTCTACTTGGTCAGATTTTTGTTCAACCATGTGGCATGTGCCGTTTAAACTAACATGGTTGACACTCTGTTTTAATTTTATTGGTCGGCTAGTCTGGGTCCAGAGGACCTTGTTTACGCAATCTATTAGGGGTGACAACCTTCTCAGGAGGTCATTCCCTAGTAAACAAGGGGTGCCCTCTGGGGTCACGACTATGACCGGGTGTTTCAACTTGTGTCGCCCGATCTTAATGTCCAAGTCTGCCGTCCCCTCGACAGGAATTTCCTTCCCGTCAAAGTTCTGGAGTTGTCCCGGAAGAGAGGTGAGAGGAATTTGGTAATTCTCTCCCCTTCCTGCATTCAGTTCATCAAAGGCCCTTCTGGACAGAAGGGTAGCTTGAGATCCAGTGTCCACCAGTGCCGAGATTGTACCCTGCCCCTGTACTTGTACCGGGGCATAATATCTTCCCTCCTTCTCCTCAAGGGGGCACAGGTAATGTACATTTTTGGACAACTGGTGGGCTAACTTTCTGGTTTTGGACATCGATAGCGAAGAGATTTGGGCAGAATTCTGTGGAGAGTCTTGGGAATCTGAAAGAAAAATTTGGCAACTGGAGATCAGAGCCAGTGTGGGTTCCCCTGGCTCCGGTTCTGGGCCGCCCCCCCCTTTTTGGAGGCAGTCACCAGGATGGGTTTGAACCAGGGGATTTTCTTGCGGTTGGTTCTGGGATGAGATGGTGGGCGGCGGTAGCTCAGTCTCCACATCTCCCCAGTCTAGATTTGCATCCCTAGGGACCCATTTTTCTTTGGGAGGAGTTCCCCCCTCTCTGAAGGAGAAGATCCTTTTCCCAGGATCCTCTGAGGATCCCTCTCCCTCAAATTGGAAGATCTGTACCTCCTCCTCAAACTGAGTCTGTTTGGGTCTTTTGTTTCTCCTACCCCCCCTCTGCTCCTTAGGAGGCAGACATTCAGGGGCAAGAGATTTTGTTTCCGGTTCCTTGGTTTCCAGGGGCTGTTTACAAGTGAGGAAGGAAGCTTCCTCCAAGGCTTTACACCCCCCTTCCCTTTGTGCCTCCTCCCTGGGAACCGGTGAGTTATCGGGGTGCTGCCCCCGTCATTGTTCTGGAGCACCAGGTCCAGAATTGGGTGCGTTCTGCGCCGGCATGCTGATCTGAGGGTTCTGCTGAGCCCTCAGTATGTGACCCATATCCCGCGCCATGTTTTGAACCTGGCGCTCTAACTGGGAAACCCGCTCAGGCTGATACGGGGCCCTGTTTTCTCCCCTGGGCTGATCCCGGGAAGGGTAGCTGTCCCTCCTCTGGTAATACCCCGGGTTGGGAAGATTTGGGTACCCCTCCACCCTTGGCCTCCCCTCTCCCGGATTCAGTGGTCTGGGCTCAGGGAATTGGGGAAAGAAGGATGGATGGTTTTGGGGCTGAAAGTCGGGTGGATATCTGGGGAAAAAGTTCTGCCCAGGGTTTGGTAAATTTCTGCCCTCCTGTGGGAAGTTTGGAGGGAAGTTCCCTGGGTTACGTGCTTGGCTGGATCCCCCCCCTTGGGCTGGAGGAGTCCACACATAACCCAGGATGGGTCGATTTCCCTTGTAACGGGGACTTACATAATCCGGAGAGCGAGGGACCCCATTTGTGGGGCTGCCTCCTTGGCTCCCGGTCTGTGACTGGCCCGAGGACCTTCTGGGCCTAGCATTATTAGGTGCAGGTAGGTTTTTAGGCCCCCCCATCTCCAAATCCAAAACGGGGGTGACCTTTACCTCTGCCACCTTGGCAGCAGCAGGGGTGCTGTTGGCTTTGGGGTTTTTCTGGGCATTACTTTTGCTATCTGTCGGTTTCTGCACCTCATAGATCCGGGTAGCCTGTTCAATGACCCAGTCTAAAGATCTTTTCTCGTGAAAATCCCTCACGAGCTGGGTCATGATATATTTGGGCAAGGCATGGAAAAACGTATTTATAAACTCTCTACTATCTGTGCGCACCCTTCTTGTGGTCTGTGCAAAAGCACGCTTTAACTCCTGCACAAATTCTTGTGGGGCCTGATCCTCCCCACATTGCAAATTGTAGGCTGCCTTGCGAGCCTCTTGAGGATTTCTGTGAACAGAAAAATGTTTCAGGATGGCCGCCTTATATGTGGACCATCTTACATGATTTTGGTCCTCCAGCCCCGCAAAGAAACTGGAGTATTCCGGGGAGAATGTCCACTTTACATATTGAATACAGCTTTGGCTGTCCTTCAAATGGAAAGTCTCCATCATTTGTTCAAACAACTCTAAGTGCTCCCAAACAGAATACTTAGCGTTCTTATGGTAAGGCGTGATGACGCTCCTGATCGCCTTAATCTGCTTTAAGGGGTCCTTAAGCAAGGCCCTTTTTGCCTTATTGGCCTTTTTGGTTCGGGTAACCCTTGTCCATTCTTCCTCGGACTCAGAGGCACTGCTCCCAGAGGTTCCCGTCTGTTCTTCCAGGTTTTCCCGGATTCTGCGAGCCTGGGAATGGCTGGCAGAATGTGGGGACCTGGTCTCCTGTGTCCTGCGCAGTTCAGAGGAGTCTTCAGATTCCTCCTTGCTGCCAGGATTTGACGGGTACCCCCTCCACTGACCTAACTGGGCCCATACCAGCCCCTTAATGGGCCTACTCTCCTGGGGTTCCCCATTGAACTGTACTGTACTTGGGTGCCCATACCCGGATGCCCACCCCTCCATTCCTGAGTGGTACTGGCCTATGAGCCCCATACTCTTAGCTGGATAGTAATCTGCCATCCCTGCGGCCCTGTGCTCATGTGCGCCAGGGAACATGGGGGTGGTAGAGTCCAGGGACTGGGGGAGATGAAGGCCCCTGGGGTTAGGGCTCCTGCGGTTATGGTCAGGAGTCTCTCTTTCCCAGCGGACCTCATCTCTATCCGCCCCTGCTCCCTGTTGCAATGCAAGAGCCTGCATTTGTGCTTTCAGTTCCTCTGTTAAGGCCTTACTCGACTCTATCAGTCTCTCCTGCATCGCTACCTGTTGTTGGAGCCTATCATTGTGTTGACAGAGGGCCTCATTTTCCCTCTGTGCTTCCTGGTTGGTCCTGGAGAACTGGGCCAGTCTTTGCTGCAGGAGGTTTACCTCCTGAGCTGTGTCCCTATTGGCCTGCTCCTTTCTTGCTAGAGCATCCTCCACCCTCCTGGTGTGCTCTAGCAAGTTCTGGTGTTCTTTTTGGAGGTCACCCAGTCCCTGGTGGGTCAGGTGATTTTCTTCCATTTTTCTTTTTAAATGGCAGACTTCCTGGCCTAAGGTATCCCTTTCCTGACTGAGAGCCTGCATCTGTGCTGCCAGGTCGTCCCTTTGCCTTTGGAAGGCACCAGCATTCTGGCGCTCCTGATCAAACTCTGCCTGGGTATCCAGGTCTTTCAGAATTAGTTTGTTGCTCTCTGCCTTCACTCTATCTAGGTGGCCTTGCAGGGTGACTACCTGCTCAGCACATACCCTGTTGAAGTCCAGTTGTTGCTCCAGCTTTTTCTGGCTTTGCAGTAGGGAGTCCAAACCTTCTTGGTGTTCCTTCTGCAAGGCCAGAAATCTGGTATCCTGTTCTGACTTTTCCTTTTGCAGCACATCCATATCCTCCTTTATTTTAGTGATGTACAGCCTACTATCATCTTCTGACTCCTGGCTCCTCTGCAGCCTCTGCTCAGAAGAGTCCAGATCAGATTGGGCCTTCTGTAATGCCATCTGTTGCCTATTTGCCAGATTTTGGCTTTCAGCCCATCTATCCTGCGTGTCTCCCATATATAGGTACAGGTATGCTGCTATCCTGGCAATCTTATTGTGTTCCTCTTTGGCTTTAGGAGCCATATATAGTTCACTCAGGGCCACATGTAAGGGACCCTGATGTCTATATATATCTGACCCTGTTTCAGTGACCTGTTGTGTGATGGCCTGCAACCACACATCCTGGCCCTGTTCGGTCCATTCACCTCTCACAAATAGCTTATGCAAGAGGTGCTCTCTGGCTATTTTCATGTCTACTAAGGTCGTCATTCTAGAGATTGGTCTCTGTCCTGACTTACAGAAGTTTGTATTTTATTTTTGCAGAACAGAACTTTTCTTGGAGTGTCCCTTTTGAGGAATGCTTCACAGCGTAATGCAGCGTGGTGATCCGACCGGATGTATGTATCCCGTCAGTTAGCACACTGTATTAAGCTGCACAAGTGGTAAATCTAACCCAACGTCTCGGCTCGAGCCCCCAATTTGTAAGAGGATTCAATCCAACACTACAGCTAAGTCAACGCCTAGTCTAGAATACTGAATGAAAACCCTTATTGATATACCTTTATGTCCAGTTCATGCGTTCTGGATGACTACCCCTATATAACACCCCTCTCTTGGAATCCCCCTGACCCCACTGAGCCAAGAAGTAGTTCTGTTTTGCAAGTTTAAAAGGTTTATTTGATAATTTAAAATATATATATATCACACTTTATAATAAATTAATAATTGAATAGCACACTTAATCTGATATGATAAAGATCAACAACGGAGAATCTGGCACTAGCACACTTCTTATAATCACTAATGAGTTGACATGAAATGGATAAGGTAGCACACTGGTAAATAGGAACAAAAGTATAATGTGGTAGAGGATGCTTTATAGGGTTCAAGGAAATGCAAGGTTGAATGAATGAAATGCAGTATAGAAAATACTCAATATGATTTCAACAAAACAATGTAATCACTTTTCTCTGGCTATTCACTCCCCCCCTCTTTATGCAATGCAATGGAATGGGAGGAGAGCACACAGTTCTCAGAAATGCAATCAATGTAATCAGTTCAATCCCCCCCCCAAGCTTAGACAACAGAAGTTTAAAACACAGATAGGAGTTTTGAAAACACAGGCCCAAATGCTTTGATATGTGCTAGCAATGGATGAGAAATATGCTGGAAATGCTTTTTAATTCCCTTTCAGAGGTTCAGGGTGAGTGGTATCTAGTTAATATTAGTCCAGGCTCACACTAGCAATGGGGCAGGGATAGTTAGCAGGTTAAACGAATTTCTGGCAAATGGAAGGGAAGCAGCAGCAGTTTTACATGTGAAGAAATTTGCAAATCGCGGTAAAATTCGCGAATGCGTCGAGCGCTATTACAGAGGAACCACAAGGACTATCTCTATCGTTTTGGGGTCCTAGGAAAGCCTAGGATCTCAGCTTCAAAATGAAAGTTACTGCAAACGGTTGCGGAGATATGAGCGATTAAATAAAGGTCGTTTTTCAGATTTGAAATTTTAAAGTTCCAAAAGACAAGTGCAGCTTGCAATTAGAAATGACAAGTGACAGCTTTACAAATGACAGGTGACAGTTAGGAGACAGTTCTACTTAGATTAAAATAGGATTGAATTATATCATTTAACTAGGAGATTGGTTCTGCACAGTTTTCTAGGTACTCACACTATATTCTTGAGTGAAATGGGCCTCGCCATGGATCTGGTCAGGTTTTAAACTCGCCTCTGGTCTCTGCACTTCACAGTGATCTGGGTCAGCTCTCTCTGGTTCTCTGGTCTGGGTCTCTAGTTCTGGATAGATTGAAGTCTCTAGTTTGGCTCTCTGGAGGTTTGATGAATTTGAAGTCTGGATCTCTGGATGTTGTATGGTCCGGAAGAGCGCGTTGCAGCAAATGGAATTGAAGGTCCCTATCTGTCCTGACTCTCTGCTTTTATGTGTTTTTGAGAGTGGGTGTGTGTGTTGCATCACTAGACTTGCCCCTCTCACTTGTCATTGGTCCAGCTTTCATTCCTCCCCTTGATTGGGGAATGAACTGTGAGTCAGAGTAATGTCATTTTATGGCTTGCCAAGAGGGCACTCCCTTGTCAGATTGCACACATTCTATATTTGATAATAAAAGACATATTTCACAGTTACACAGTTGCTTGAAATTACATATACATGGTGTGGCTGAATTTAGCCATGTCTCTGTCCAAATCTGCTCTTTCTAGGAGCTTGCATTCAGAGATGGTACATAATTGACTTTTTAACTGATTTTTCAATTTCTGACATGGACCCAACTTTACATACATGTGCGCAGGGAGTAGGGACATTAACTGATGAAGTTTCAGACTTTTAACATGCATACATTTAGAGTAATATCCACTTTTCCGCTAAAACCCCCCTGAACACGCCACCGGGTCGAAAAACCTCTTAAAATGTGGGCAGAAAAATCACAAGAATTATGGTATCATTTATAAAATTTTCACATGTCCGCTCTATGAGTTATTCATCTTTTTAGAGTTATGTTCTGGCTCCAAAGGGGTGTGGTTTTCTCTCAGCACAAGGTAGAAATACTGGTTAATCCAGTTCTGCCAAGCCAGCTTGCTCTCACAGGCAGTGCCCCTCCCAGCTCCTGCCAAGAGGAAGCTACATTTTACGACTGCGTAATAAAACCTTTGCCTGAGTGAAGAGGGCTTTGTTCACTCTCCTGCAGAGCACAGGTAATTCAATTATCAGATAGATGGCATATCCTTAGTGTGGGCAGCAAAAGGAAGGTTGGCCTGGGAACACAGTGGTGACTCAAGTTTCACTCCTGATGGGGGTAGTTGCCAGGCAGAATCAAGTTCCTTAAGCCAGACTTTCAGCTACTGTCATGTTATGTGTTGCTTTTTAAATTAACTTGCAATTTTACACATGCAGCTAGGATGCTGATTCTAAGTGCAAAACTATGACATTTCAACAGTTACAAAGGCATGTGATACCAAACATAGGTCACTCATTTAATCTAAACATTTTCGATTTTAGTCTCTTTAAATCCAGTGCAACTTAAACTGCTGCAATCCACAGCTCAGCCAGTCTTATTATAAACCTTGTCTTATGATCTTCATTTCCCAGATTTTGTAGGCACACAAAACTCCATTCTGCCAAATGTCTGCTGGTGTTCAGTAAATATTTTGCACATATTGCAATGTTTGAAAATAGGCATTTTGACTTGCCTTCAGGGAAACAGAGTGGTTTTAAAACGCCGGCTTTTGGATAGTGGTGAGTACTGGTACTGCACCCATTTTTGGGATTTAAGAAATGAATTCCCCACAATTCTAGGTTGCATTTGGCAATCAGCATTTCCATTCCCAATGGTTTCAGACTACTGTGCGGGTAGTCCAATGGTGGTTTTAAAGCGCTTTGAAGCTAACCGGCGCTACTGTTTTTCCTTTGGCAACCCATTTCCCTCATGGCAACCCGGCCTTTCATTCTCGCACTGGTGGGTGGCAAGTGAGGCAACCATTTTGGTGTGCGCACAAACTGCGCAGCTTTCCTGGATTTCGGCGCACATGTGGGTTTTCCGCCATCTTGAATTTTCTAAGCCCACAGCACCAAATGTTGTGGCATGATAGCTTAAACGTGGGTCAGGACACCCAACAAGGTGTTCCCTGGCCTGCCAAAGAGATCAAAGAGGACCTCCAGGTTCCTGTCCTTCCATTTAGTGGGCTACACCTGACTGAACAGAATACACATCACATTCCACAGCAGAGCTGACACGTGCAAAATCAATGGGATGTGGCCGCTGTGATCAGAAATTCTCAGACATAGCTTTATTTTAGAGATTATCCTAGCACCATCAATGGGCCACTTATGATCATAGCTGTTTGGGTGCATATTTTAATTGTGCCCCTGCACGTAGCAACTTGTTTTGCCACTGGCGCTGTCACATGCGCATCTGTGACCTCTTGACATGCTCTGTGCCACAGGTAGAGCAGGCGCAGCGACTTAGGATACTGATTCAGCAGGCCTCAGATCCATAATATGCTTTTGGCATGGAGTTGGCAATAGAGGAATCTGAACAGCAGATTACCCTTTCTGATCTGGGACTTCCCGCATTATTTTATTATTCAATAATCAAAAAAGCCAGGGCTTTACTCCCTTGCCAGATGGCAGTTCCTCACACGTGTACGTTTTGATATTTTAATTTGTGGGATTGTGACAGGGTACATTTCTATTCTGTTTTGTTTATCTAATCGAAAGTGCATTAACGTATTCTGTTCTTACAGTAGGTTGGTGTTGGGGAGAAGCTGGACCCCCACCAGGGCAGTGGGGGCCAGCAGCCATACCCTCACCATCTATGGGAGACCCCAACACCTCCCATATGGCCCCCAGAAATGCAACAGAGTCCCAAGCAGGCAGCAGCATGTTCCAAACTGCGTTTATTTCTGGGCAGCAAAAAAAGAAAAAAAAAACGCAGAGCATCGTGCACATTGAGAGTTCAGGCGCCGTCTCCCCCAGGGCTGGCTTGCAAGCCAGCTTTATGATCACACTGCAGGCTGACCTCACAGAATTGGATCAGTTCCCAGAAACCTAACTCCTCCTGCTATTGGCTGCTAAGTGATAGGTTACCTATGTAGCCCTTATAGAGAGCCTGATAATTGGATATTAGCCTTTTGCGTCAGTGGGTTGGTTTAGCTGTGCCAGCCCCATTACCTAATTCTAACTTGTTGCAATATGACCTTGTCCCCTTAACTTTTTAGCTGAACAAGTAGTTCGCACCTGGGCTCTGGGCGCTGATTAGCTGGGCTGCGCCATTCTTGTTACAATTTATGTTTCAAATGTTGTGCGAGTCCTTGAGAAAATTTCTTTCTTTCCCAGAAAGAAAAAAAAGCACACTGGGTTGCCGTGATTTATTCGCATTTGTGGATAAAAAAAATGTTTGTCTGCAGAAAGCAATCTTATCTTGAATGTGCGACCTTGGCAGTTCGGAGGTTTTGCGAGGAACATTGCTGAAGGCTCCCGCAGCCAGTGTTCAGTGAGAGAAATGAACTTGGCTGTAATTTTCCTGAAACATGGCTTTACACTGTGCAATTAGACCATGTTAATTCATATAGGCATTTGCAAGCCTTTAAACAGGGACTTTTGTGTTTGTAGATTCTGATATTGCAGCATTGATTCTAATGTAGCATGGAAGTTGCACTGTTGGTGAAGTGGGTGTGTTTCAGCATATTTGTCACCCATGGGTGCACTGGGGCCTGGTTCAAATGATAAGTGCGCTCCTTGTTCTTCCTGCTGTTCTTCTTTATATGCGCCTGGGGTGAGGGGGCATGGGTTTGATCTCGATTTTCCCTCTTCAGTCCCCCCTCTGGTCGACTTTGTCGACCACACCACCAAGCAACATTCACCTCCTTCCGGTCTGCATATCTTTGTCAATTCCTTGAAGTGTCCATAATTTTTTGCATTGTTGTTGATGAACAGTACATATAGGAGTGTTCTCCTTCTGTGTTCCACCACACTCACTTCCCTTCGTACTTCCTCTGATCACAGGGAGTGGCCACCTTTATTACTGCTGGAACCATGTTGCACACCGCTATCTCAGACCGGCTCTTCCTTTCACCATGTCTCTTATTTGCATTCCGATAACTTCTTCTGTTGTTCCCTTGCAATGTATCTCTATCTTGCACAATGATGCTGTGCTCGGTACTAGTCCTTCCGTTATCACCTTCAATTAACCAGGCAGTCATGATGTCCTCCATTACCATGCAAGCACTAGCTAGTTCTTTGCTTTCTCTTTTCAGATGCAGTTTTGCTGATCATTCTTTAGTATGCTGGTACTTCACCCATTATCCTTCTGTCTCGCTCGAGAAGTAATTCCCCCCTCTTTTTACTCCTCTTTCTGTTTCTCTTCTTCCGTTGTTTTCCATCTTGGTGAATGTGTCACTCTTCACATATTCCTTGGTCATCACTAACAAGGGCAGGCTGATGCGCACCAATGAACACTCTCCTCCCCAATTCAGTGGTAGTTTCTCTTGATCTTTAGATGCATGTGCTCAATAGTAGTCCATAAGCAGTGATGTTCCTGCTCTCATCTCGCAACTTCTCTCAACCTTCTTGCATCCAGAATGATTGTCCACTTCTTGCCACTGTTGTGCTGGTAACATAACGCTGGTAACTTAACAGTATACGTCCTTCTTCATTCTCCACCCAAGTGACCATCTTTGCTCTTTTGTCTCACTCCGTTAGGCACTTATCATATTTTTGTCTCTTTTATTTTATTTTTTCTTCTCTTTTTGTTTTTCTTTCTTCTTTTATTATTTATTTATTATTTTTTTCTTTTTTATTTCTCTTGCAGCTTGCTCACTTGTGCATTTGCTCGTTGTTTCTTCTCTCTCTGGTCACTTTCCACATACAGTTGTTCTCCAATAAGCTGCTTTATGTAATCATCTTCCATAGGGGATTACCCCCCTTTTTTTTTTCTTATCAATCTCAATGTTGCTGTCTTCCCTTGCAATCTTCTTCGCACCTTGGCATACATGGGCGTCGTGCTCTGCTGTAGTAATTTATGTTGTAATCAATTCTCTTCCGGCATATGTTAAAGAACAGTCAGGACAGCTCTCTCCAGCGGTGTCCCTACCAATTTTGTACATGTGTGCATGTTGTTGGTCACTTCTGCTATGTGTGTTATGTGTATGTTTTACTCCCTTTGTGTCTGCCCTTAACTCTCCTTACTTTAGCAGCAGCTTTTCCTCACCCACTGACGCCGTAACTCTTCCTGCTTAGGTTAGGGAATGTTAGCAGGGGATACAGCGGTAATGCTCACTATTACAAATAATTTTCAAATTACCACCCCCATTATTTCGTTCATCATTAATAGTCCCATCGTGAAGGTAAAAGTCCTTATTTGCTTGCCCATAACCACTTACGCTGCTGGGTCCTTGCAGCTGATGAGATGATAAAGTTGCCCGCCTGAAAATCGCAAGAAAGGCGTTAATAGTTAGTACTTGTTAGTAACCTCAAGCTCCGCGAACTAAACAATCACTAAGGGCAAAAATCAAACCTCCCCCTGGACATTTCGTGTTTTCAAAATTTCTCAATATGGGTAGGGAAAATCTTGGGTTGTTTATTCAATGGAAGCAAGGAAATATACTTCAGGGAAACATGCTCTAAGGGGTCTGAGGTTCTTGATAGGGTGGGCAATTGAGTGGGGAATGCTTCACGATGTTTTAATCAGTAGGCCTCACAGTTTCTAATGGAAGATAATATTAAGGACATTTCCTACACATTTCTAACAGCATACATACGCAACAACCTGCATGTGCGGGGAAAAGAGAAGGAACAAAACAGTGTTACAGCTGTAGGTGCACAAAATGTAATATGAAACTCAATTAAACTTTGGAAATGCGTGTGTCAGTCCTATTCTAGTTGCTAGTGTGCGTTGGACCATAGGGTGGCCATGTTTCCCTAACTCGGGAGTGTTCGTGCTATTTTGCAGTTCATGAAAATCTCTTGCGTTGGCCCTGTTGATCGTTGCTCCCTCATTGCCAGGGTGGCCACCGCTTTGTAGGGCTTGACGCCTCACACATCTAACAAAGTCTGTCAGGAGGGGAAAATGTCCCACTGTAGTCCATAGCCATTGGGTGTTGCTTGTCCGTTGTCTTCAGGCCTGCCCTGGGTCCTTTATATCTGGCGAGAAATTAAATGGAAGCGCTTGAGACCTGAGAATTTACATATTCTTCAATTTCTTGACCTAACCTCTGTTCACTACTCTCACACTATTCAGTGTCCTAGTGGGAGGAGCCAATGGTACACCTATGCACCATCCTGTCACCACCTGGTGGCGTTCAATGGCGGTCTGACTGTAAATTATTACACAATTCGAAATGTACCCAGAAAATGGGTAGGCACTTAATTTATGTGAAGATACTCATTACACACTTGGATCATATATACGCAATTTAGGTGCTAGTGTACAAATGGGCCTTTGGATCTTTATATTTACTGTGCTTTTGTTGTAAGCTATTTATAGTGCGTGCCTTTGTCCCGTGGGGCATCAGGCACTGACAAGCTAAATAGGGAAACATCAGGGTGGTAAATTTGTCATATAGGGTGGCTGTGTTTCTAAATTAAGTGCACCATGTTACTTAGTTAAGATAATCGCAGGGTTTTTAAATCTTTTTTTTCTATGGCTCCTCTCTCAACTTCTCAGGGCGTGCCTCGCAGTGAACTGCAGGCACTTTAAGCTGGTACTAATGAAATTCGCTACCAATTATTCGCTACCTGTCTCTCCCCCCTCTTTGTATTTATTTATTTATTTATTTATTTATTTACTCTTTTCTTTCAAACCCAACCCTCACAGTTTACTCCCATTCTCTCTATCCCACCCCATGTCCACTTTTTAAACCCTACCTACTCTGTTAATTACTCATTTAGTCTAGTATTTTATTACTCCACTACTGTAATTACTGTTACATTTAAACAATATATTTCTCCCCCCAATATCTGCTCTCAAATTTTAATACAACCATCATTCTCCAGTTCGTGCAGCAATGACCTCTTTCCCTATGTGTGTTGGCTAATGCATTTGTGCCAGTGCTATTTTCAAAAGCGCTAGTGGCATCACCACTTGCACTGTTATTTTGTCGCCAAATTAATTCTGTTGGGAACATGGATCATCCACCCTTTACCCCTATTTCTCTCCTCCTGTGGTGAACTGTCAATTAAATGTAGGCCTCCCCCCTCAAGTGCACCTTCTTCCACCTTGTGTGTCTCATTTAATTGTTCTGTGTTAATCGTGTATTCATGAGCCCAGTCTCCTCACTGAAAGATGTGTGCTCAAAATGTAGCTAAATGTACTCTCTTGTGATGCGCTATCATTATGCACCCCCCTCTGTACCGTGTACCCCCATTATCCTTAAACAATCTTCCTTACTTTCAACATGTGTATGCCTGGTGTTTAACAAGTTATGGATTTCTTTGTTAATAAGGTGGTCATATCCACATCGCTCATGATGTCACAAATGTCTCTTCCCTAATGCATGGCCTAGTCACCCCACTGTCACCCAGAAAAGAAAATGTTTTGATACCTATCACCACCCCTATGCAATTGTCCTCTGCATTATTGAGTGTGCGTGAGTGTGTGTGTCGACGCGCGTCTCGCCCGCTCTGTCGGGGAGGTGGAGCATGAGTGTGTGTGGCAGAGTGAGTCAAATCAAGTTTGACTTGGGCTGTCCTATTAGCGGTATAATGTCAATCTACGTCCTTTGAAAGGTTTGTCCCCATCAGGAAGACCCCACCCAGTCATGTAACCGGTACCATTGCTATTGTGTCAGTGTTCTGTATGGGTGCTGGCTGCTGTGCAGTGCCCCTGTGTTGTGATTCTAGTCAGTCCTGGGATAGTGGTGCTTTCATTTGTTGTGTCTGTACATGTAGTGGTGACAGTACCTGCGTTGGTGCTTGTGGTGTCTGCTGAAATGATCCCATCCTGCCCCATGTATCCTCCCCACATGGGCGGTGCATATTGTGGTGATTGTTGACACTGCTATTGTGATTCTTGTGCGTGTGTGTTGAGGCTGTTTTTAACTGCCCCTCCCATTGCATACTTTAATAATTTATTTTGTGCCTACTTGTCCTCATCTGCCTTTCTCTGCCCCTGTGTTTTCTTGCCACAATCTACAATGCACACAGTCAATGTCTAGCGCGCTATCATTCCTTCCTCCCTTCCATAACCCCATGCATGCTGCACCACCCCTTACTGATCCTCTATCATGTTTGGCTGTGCTGTCTCGTTCAGTCCTTCTCTCCTCCTCCAATCCCTTTCTTCCCTTTCCAGTTCCCCCTCTCTGTTGCTATTGTTACTCCTTGCACCTCCCCCGTTATCTTCCCTATAAATTTAATTCCTCTGTACCTGTGCCTTCAAATCTGCTTCCATGCACTGCAGCCCTCATTTGCTCACTCCTGTGCTGCTAGTGGGTTGTTCTGCACCTTCCTGTTTGTGTATTGTGATTGTGTGTGTGTGGTGTTTAAATGTCCTTCTGCTGTTTTCAGTTCTCTCATGCAATGCATTCCTTGCTTACCATCTGTGTCATCAAATATTACACTCCCGGAGGTTCAGAAGGGTGAGTCCCCTCAACCCTCTGCTCGCGATGGTTCAGCATCAGCTGACCCCTCGCATCTTCCCTTTCCTTCGTGCACACAGTTCAACTGTAGCCATGTGCTTTTAAAGCTATTCCCGTGTAAGTGCTGTGTATGTGTGTCCTTAGCGATTGCTGCACGCTCCTGGAGAAGCCGCCTATGAGCAGCCATGGTCTTTTTTAATTTACCTTCAGTACTTTTGAATCTTTGCACACTATGTTTTACTTACTCATTTCGGCATGGAAGCTGTGTGCTACACAACAGGTGAAGGGGAGTCATTTCTGTATTGTGTGATACATTTTACCTCTTTTCAATTTGAAAATTCCGATAGTCTGCTGTTCAGGGAGCAAAAGTTAGAAGATAATTGAACATTTTTCAACTTCTGTGAGCCTTCTTGGCTCCGCACCTTAGCCAGTGCTCTCCACGTGCAGCCCATCTTCACCAAACCATTGCCTTCTCCGGCACACCCCCACAATCTTGCGCATGTGTCTTCCACACACCGCCTCTAGGTCACCTATTCTCCAAATCCAAAACCACACCACTATCTCCTCACCATCAAAACTCTGTATCCTATGCATCAATCTGAAGGTGACGTCACCAAACTAAAAACACAGTGCAAATGAACAGACAAATGTGCATACACAGAACAATAACCCATTTCTCCCAACCCCACAAAAATCCCAAAATAAAACCCCACAATCCCCACAGCTGTCTTCCTGTCTCAACTGGAACAAGGTAAACTATAATAAAAACTCTTATAATTGGACTGCACACGCTGCGTCGCCTCACGTGTGATACGCTCCTCACCAGGGGACCTTAACCAGCCAACTATCTTCCGCACTCGGGAACAATCTAGCTACCTCCTGCGGGGAAACATCATCCACTCACTGAACAAAAAAACGCTCAATTAGCAGGGAACCTCATCTACTCATTGATCTATAACGTCAATTCATAGGAAATCCAGACCCCCGTACATGAAATCGCCATCCAGACCAACCAGTGCGACCCTCCTGTCCTATATGTGGGGAGTCACTACCCCACCCAATAGGCTCAAAAACACAAGAAGGGACTACTGCCACCGCCCCAGTCCCAACTACAATTCACGTGCCGATCACCACCAATGCGCTGAATTTTGCGACAATGTACAATCACCCACCACCCAATTTACAATGCCTCCCTCAGTTTCTACCCAAACAAAATAACTTAACATTTCTGCAACATACTGATCAACAATGCATCATAATACTTTAAACGTTTCCCCCCCTCAAAGCCCATGTTGCTGGTTGACTTACATTTTCCTATGCTGCACTGGCAGTTGCTCCGCTGCTGGACACCCCCTCAAGGCGCTTCACCGGACCCCTTCTCCTGCAGGGCTCTCACCTGCCCTCAAGCAGGGTATTTCCAAGTGGCCCCCGAAGCCTTTAGCCGGTTACGCGTTTTCCGGTGGTCTTCAGGTGCAGGCGAGGGTCCCACAGCTTCCTTGAGTCGGCAGCAGGGAGTTCAGTTCAACGCAGGGCTTGCGCAGGCAGTGCTCATTCACCCATGTTACAATGAGCAATGAGCCTCACAGAGGGCACCAACTTGTTGGGGAGAAGCTGGACCCCCACCAGGGCAGTGGGGGCCAGCAGCCATACCCTCACCATCTATGGGAGACCCCAACACCTCCCATATGGCCCCCAGAAATGCAACAGAGTCCCAAGCAGGCAGCAGCATGTTCCAAACTGCGTTTATTTCTGGGCAGCAAAAAAAGAAAAAAACACGCAGAGCATCGTGCACATTGAGAGTTCAGGCCCCGTCTCCCCCGGGGCTGGCTTGCAAGTCAGCTTTATGATCACACTGCAGGCTGACCTCACAGAATTGGATCAGTTCCCAGAAACCTAACTCCTCCTGCTATTGGCTGCTAAGTGATAGGTTACCTATGTAGCCCTTATAGAGAGCCTGATAATTGGATATTAGCCTTTTGCGTCAGTGGGTTGGTTTAGCTGTGCCAGCCCCCATTACCTAATTCTAACTTGTTGCAATATGACCTTGTTCCCATAACTTTTTAGCTGAACAAGCAGTTCGCACCTGGGCTCTGGGCGCTGATTAGCTGGGCTGCGCCATTCTTGTTACAATTTATGTTTCAAATGTTGTGCGAGTCCTTGAGAAAATGTCTTTCTTTCCCAGAAAGAAAAAAAAAGCACACTGGGTTGCCGTGATTTATTCGCATTTGTGGATAAAAAAAATGTTTGTCTGCAGAAAGCAATCTTATCTTGAATGTGCGACCTTGGCAGTTCGGAGGTTTTGCGAGGAACATTGCTGAAGGCTCCCGCAGCCAGTGTTCAGTGAGAGAAATTAACTTGGCTGTAATTTTCCTGAAACATGGCTTTACACTGTGCAATTAGACCATGTTAATTCATATAGGCATTTGCAAGCCTTTAAACAGGGATTTTTGTGTTTGTAGATTCTGATATTGCAGCATTGATTCTAATGTAGCATGGAAGTTGCACTGTTGGTGACGTGGGTGTGTTTCAGCATATTTGTCACCCATGGGTGCGCTGGGGCCTGGTTCAAATGATAAGTGCGCTCCTTGTTCTTCCTGCTGTTCTTCTGTATATGCGCCTGGGGTGAGGGGGCATGGGTTTGATCTCGATTTTCCCTCTTCATTGGGTTTCAGGACACACATCTCTGGCTTTTCTTTTATTTCATGTGTGTGTGTTCATTCTTTTACTATCAGTATGCTTCGCTTCACCTACTTGCAGTAGTGACACTCCCTTTAGGTGCACCCATTTTGTGGGTCGCTGTGCGGGCGCCACACTTACCCTTGTATCTTGCAAGATCTTCATTAAATTGTCCTCCCTATATAGCTTCCTCAATACCAGGTAAAGGCAGATGTATGTTCATGTTTTTGACCAGTGGATGCGTATGCTGTGGGAGAGGTGTGTGATGCCTTTTGGAGACTTCAGGGAGAAGTCAACAAATGGTGTCAACTTCTGGGTGAATCACCAGGGATTCTGGCCCCTGCCCCAATCGTCTTATGAACACCTAGCCAAGGGTCTTAGTTGCCCACATCAGCAAATGCCTCAACAAGGCCGACAGTGTGCAGCACCTTAGAAAGTTAGATTGTGATAGTGCGCAGCCTGCTAACCAAAATACTAACGAAGGTCAAGTGAGGGCATGGGGTTCTCATATTTAAGTCAACCCTGTCTCTGAACCAAAAGTTCATGCCTCCCATAAAAAATAGAAATCTGAATATGATAAAGATTGGAGTCTCCAGGTTGCCACCTGCCCTCATCTGGCAAATCCCAGAACCCTTTTGCATAATGGGCCTCATAGCCATGCCCTTAATAAGGGCACGGCTACCTCCAAACCGGGTCCTGGGTCCTGGTCCCACAAAAGGGGACTTACTGGGCCATTCCAACCTTGGAGGGCCCGGTAAATCCCTTTCGCGGGACCCGGACCCGGTACATCCCCATTCCCATTGAGCCCCATAGGGCTCAATGGGAATGGGGAGGATGCTAACAACGGGCCTGTTAATGACAAGCCCGTTGTTAGCATCCTGGCCTGCTAGCGGGTCCCACTTTTCACGTCTGGTCTGACCAGGCGTGAAAAGCGGGACCCGCTGCATGCCTGGTAATCTGGCGGCCCAGAATGAACAGTGCCAATCCCATACCGGCACTGTTCATTCCACGGCCGCCAGCCTTGTAATGAGGCCCAATGTATATATTTAAGAGAGAGATAGACAGTTAGAGAGATAGAGAGATAGAGAGAGGGAGACGGAGGTAGTGAGAGAGGCCCAGAGAAAGAGAAAGACAGGGTTTGACAGTAGATTTGCCTTGTTTGGTCTTTCCACGATTTGCTATGACTTTACATTTTTTGACAACCCTGTCATGTCTATATTGCCTTGCTATGCATGTTATGCCTTGCTCTATATGGCTTTATCGTCTGCACCCCTAGCTAAACCACTCACCATTATTTTCTGATTTATACTCAGATTCCCAGTACAATTAGCACCCTACCATGTTTATGCTCCCTGATGCCCAATGTTATTCATGTGGCTGCCTTCTGGATATCTGACCTTGGCCTTGTGGTATGCCGTGTTGGCCATTGAGACCCCACCATGGCTCTGCCACATCTGAAATCACTACTCTTAACCTCACCTGCTGTTTACTTGGTACTAACTCCTGCATATTTTCCTTGTCGTCCCCTCCTCCCTGTGTTTCCCCAATCTCATCCATGGTCAATCGTTGCACACTGTCCCCTTCCAGAGATAGCAGCCCACTCTAGGGCACCTCGGGAAATGCCCTCACAGGTACCTAAGCAAAGGAGAACCGTTATCAAGATGGCACCCAAGGGGAACTCCTAGCAAGACGTCAACATGCCCACTGTAGAGAGAGGATTGAAGTAGCCCATTGGACTCTCAGGTAACTTCCCGGCATTAACATTCTCTATCTCTATGCTCAAAATTGCCACACACATACCAACTGAGCCGTTAACACATGGCAACCAAATAACCCTCCAAACAGACATAAAAAACTGAATGTTACACCGCTTCAATCAACTTACATATCAAAGTCCCGGACAATGTATCCTAGTGCCATGAGACACACAATCTTCTCCTCTGGACATAGCTGCCTTTATGTTCCTGACAAAGTACACCTACAAACAGACCCACACAGAACTCAGGGTACTTTCACACTGTATATATTAACACAAAAGCATGGCTATCTTGCATTGTCCCTCTCCCCCACTCTCCCTCCCTACCCGCTCTGTTTCAGATATGCCAGAGAGCATGGAGACCATGCAAATGGCAGTGGTGTGAGGTATAAATCACAGTAATATAACACTACATACTTAGTGTATAGATGATGTCCTTTTGAAAAGCAAAAATATAATGGCACACCTAGTTGAAGTCAGACCTGTATTAACCCAAGTGCATGATGCAGGAGTAGAGGTCTCCCTTAGGGGGTGAGGGTCTTTCTATCAATAAGCATCTCCTTTTTGTCCAAGGTGTCTCCCTTTGATGGACGATATGACAGCTAATGCATATTGAACTATCCTTGCAGTTATAGACCACAGGAATTTGCCACCTAGGTAAATGGCTGAAGAGAAAGGAATTCCTTCCCGAACTCCAAGAGTATTTGCACAGACAAGATTGCCACCAGGATGGTTTTCCAGTAGAGAGGGGAGTAGCAAGATAGAACCTTTTGTCTTGTCATTTGCTTGTGCAGCAGTGTCCTTGCAAGCTTAACGATTACCGGGCTTCTGAAGGAGCAATCCATGTGAGCTATGGCGCTTTGCAGCTAGGTAGGCAGGTATCTGAGCGATGGGTGCCTTATTGGTAATGCAGACAGTCTTAAAGAATATTCTGGTTGGGATGGGAAGGTAATGCAGCTCCTGCAGATGGAAAGAATGTGGTCACATTTCTTGTTCCCATTATAAGTCATGCTGCAGGGTATTGGGCGGCCCTAAGTGTGGGCCAGGTGTATTGTCAGAATGCCGCGAGGAGAGCTTTTCCCTCATCGATATGAGAAGATTAGCAGGGCCTGGCCCATTCTTCTGTAGTCCTTGGGTGGAAGAAAGGGTTTTATCTTCTGAAAGAGGGTAAGATTGTACTTGGTGGTTTGGGTATTTTTGTTGGTATGTCCTCATGAAGAGAGAATACTTTCTATAGTAAACCCAATTTATTTGGCAATTGGGGCCAGGTAAGCTATGAATCCATTGATGCGTATGTTGTTTAATCACCCTTAAACAGTTGCCTGCTTAAATGGGTGACAGAGTATGACAAATTCCCTCTTTCAGGATAAAAATTCAGCTATGTGCTTTTCATCACGTTTTGGATGGAAGTGAGGCAATTCCTGAGGTGTAAGATATGTTGGCTACCACTGACTTTTATAATCGTCCGTCTGTGTGTGGGTAGAGTGAGATGTCGTGGTCATTGGGAAGTGATCCCACTAGCAACGATCACCATGCAGAGTATTTAGTTCTGTGGGACTCTGCAGGTGACTGCTCTGTGTTCTGATCTGAAGTATCCAATATGGAGGGCTTGGTTACTGCCACAGAGGTAAATGTGAACCACTTGGAAAGTGTGCTTGATAAAACCATTAATTTTGCGAGTAGGCTGGTTGGTGCGAGGTGTGTCGACCATGATTTTTTTAAAAAGAAAACTTTTTTTTATTGGTTTATACAACAATCATAAGGACCAGAACAAAACAAAAACATACATCGATCTATCCGTAGACTCATAACTCATAATCATGGTAGTAAGCACAGAAAATCTTGTTCGCCAACACATCTGTATACAACTTGAATTCGACATGGCCATATGGCCCTTTCCTTTCCTCGTATATCAAGGACATCTAGGTCTCTCCCTCCTCCCATTTCGCCCATATTTTACTAGCTTTGGCTAGGCTGCCTCTTGCATTGTAGATCCTGTGTTCCACCATCGCACATATCTCCATATCAGCTGCCCACTGATCCACGGCCGGAGAATACGGGGAGCCCCATTTTTGTGCAATGTTTCATTTTATCTGCTCCACTGCCATGGACAGGAATATTCCTTCCCATTTATTAGCAGTGTTTTCATCGGGGATGCCCAGTAAGAGTGATCATGGGTCCGACGTATATTGCGGCCAGAACCCTAGTCAATTTATTGCAACACTTGCTCCAGAAGCTTTGGATTCGGGGGCATTCCCACAGGATGTGTGTAAAGGTTCCCTCCCCTACCTTGCATCAGAGACAATATGGTCTTGGAGCCCTTCCCCAACCATGCAACACCGTTCTGGGGTAGTAGATTTGGTTCAACATTTTTTATTTCACCAAGCAGAGTCTAGAAGAGATAGCAATCTCCCGGGAATGCATTAGCACCTGAATCCAGTGTTCTGGGTCTATGGCACCCACGTCCTTCTAGCAACAACAAAAAGAGACTGTGGGCTATTTTAATGACACAAAGGTTCTGCCCGTAAACATTCATGAAGTCAAAACCAAAGAACCAGTGTGTCTCCTCTCCTTAGGACCTTTTCTCTCAATATCTCCCTTCCCCCTCTGTTATTTATGGAATCTCCCAGACCATGAACCAAATAGGTACTGGGTAACACAAATACAATCAGTATAAAAACATTTTTATTTTATATATATCTCAATTATCAATATTACACAGAAAAACACATATATATCTAAAACACAATCCTTTACAACCCGGTGTGGTTAAAAACATTCAAAATAGAATATACTCATAAAAGAATACATATTGTTAATTGAACCTTAAATAAGTACCTTAGTGTGGTTGATCCCTCCACAGTGGTCAATTGTCCCCTATGAATGGATCGACCTCAAAGTGCAAAAGTGCAAATTGAACTGTAGTGTCAAAAAAGTAGTGCAAAATCTGCATTGGATTTTTACAGTTTTTTTCAAAGGACCTTTTTTCATCTAGGTAACTTTGAACCTTTTTGTTAGAGTACAATATCTCACTCCTTTCCTCTGAAAGGTATCTCATAATTAATAACTTCAAAACCCTTCTGGGGCCTGGGGCCAAAATACCTTCAACTCGCTCTTCCTAAATATCTTCCTTCCCGAGCCCTTCGCTCACCCGTCTCCAACTCCCTCAGGGTCAGCCGCTTCTCGAAGCAACAAGCTGGGGGTAGATCTCTCTCCGTGGCAGGGGCCTCCCTCTGGAACAGCCTTCCTGCCTCCCTGAAACTTGAGGAGAACCATCTCTGGTTCCGGAAGCACCTCAAAACCTTCCTCTTTGCTTCTGCTTTCTCTGTCCCTCTCCCCTGCTAAATTCTACACTGAAATTGCACAGAATCTGCAACTGGGCCACTCTCACCGACCTCGGTCCTGGGCCCAGCCACTCTCCACTTGCACTGCCTCCCTGGCATCCCCTGCACTGCGGGACTGTCTCTGTATCCCTACAGCCCCCCCCTTCCCAGCACTTGTCTGCACTTAACTTGCACTTGCCACCAGCTGGCCTATTTATTTATTTATTTTTATTCTACTTACTTGTACTGCACTTCCCCCTCCCCTTCCCCTTGCACTTTTCCCTTCCCCTACCCCTGCACTTGCGCGGTCTGAATGATACCTGGCCTAGTAGGATCGTTGTCTGTCCTCCCCTTGTTCCCCCCTCCCTGCCTCGTCGCTCCTTGAAACACTTGTGTATAGGCGCGGTACAAATGCCATATCATATCATATCAACTTTGGTCTTGCCACACTGTTATTAAATCACAGTGCTCTATACCCAACATGTTTCGTTCTACTGGAGCTATTTTGCTCTAAATATGAGAACTTCTTCAGGGGGACCAACGTAATCCCACTACACACATAAAACACAAGTCTTGAACCATTCAAATCCTGATTAAAGATGTATTCTACAGGACAAACTTTAACACACAAATGTGACTCCTTGGTTCTCAGGTCAATTTTCTTCACTTCTTGAAATCGAAGAGAGGATAGCTAAGCCATACCAGGAGAGAGCGAGAGAAAGGAAAAAAAGGAGAGAAAGTAGCAATTACCACTTAGTATATAAGGTTTAGCTACAAAAAAGTTTCAACAGCATTATATTATGCTTTCTACGCACTTACCATGCAATAGTTACATTTATAGTCCTGCACATGGGAATGTCCAGGTGTCCTTTTGCTGGACCACTCCCTGTGAAAACACCATAGAGGCTTTGATATAGACATGCCATATGTAACCATACTACAACTAACTTTAACTTCCTTAAACCTCCTCTGCTGATTCAGGCAGTTCTCAAACCATAATTGAAATGTACATCAAATGGGTGCACATATATGAATACTTCATCGTATTCTACACACGTCCTTCACAGTTAATAACTGTATGTTAAAAAAATGACTAGGTCACATGATTCATGTATCGCAATTTACCTTGTGTCCACAAGGGGTTACTTCTAGGAGCACTGAGAACTCCTGCTGTCGCACGTTTTATAGATGTTTGTTGACAAATGCCGATGGGAATCACTTCGTCCTGATCGTGCAGCTGTGCTAGCTGAAACTGCTGGTCAGAGCCTGAAAACAACATGCCACGGTTTCAACAGAGGTTTCAAACGTCCTCATACGGACAGTTGTTTGTCTATATTAGCCACCTACTGGCTATATTAAGACTCCCTATTTACTTACCGTCACGGTCTCCATGTAATCAGCATACTCTTTACTGTCTGTCTTCCTCACGCCGTTTGAATACAATGCGTACTTCTCGTACCTTTCCCCGAGGCTATATTGTGTTTGTAAGAGGCAGCCTCCTGTCACATGACCCCACATAACCAGGACGGAACTTCATGTCATACGTCCTTCTTCCTCTGAGCTCATTTGTTTAAACAAATGTAGACCGCTGACGTTCACCTAGTCCTCGCATCAAGGCTCCGCCCACTAATGCGATCAGCCGTAGCACCCGAAAATACAACAAACTGCGTGTCTCAATACACAGACCCCCAAACTCGCGGGCACAGTTAATCGACATCTCCAGGTATTGCTCTTTTGGGGATTCAGAACAAAAAATACCATTTGGTATTAAGATTGGTCAACTCGGGGGTGGCAAAGGCTGTCATAGCGTTATAAAGGATGGAGGTAAATTTAGTGGGGACGTATGCTGCGAGTATATCACATTCTTTGGGTGTACACTCCGGTATGGTGATGCCTGCCGGGATATGCCTTCTCAGGGCCTGAGTCAGCTGTGTATAGAGGAAATGTCCGTGTTCGGGATTTGGAATTTTAGTTGTAGAGCATCAAAAGAGGCAATCTTCCTATCTGTAAGAATATCCCCAATTTTTGTTATTCCGGCCTCTTCCCATTTGGGCCATGATTTGAGTTTCCTTAGTTCGGCAAACTTACCATTATGCCACAGGGGCTGTAAAGTGGTTACCTTATTCCCCCATCCTATAAAAGTGTGCGCTTGTCTCCAAACCACGGCAATATGTGCTGTGATCATCTGTAACAGGGGTTTGTGAAGAGGTTGATAAAGTAGGTGAAGTGGGTCTGTATCGTGAATAGCAGCGATTTCTGCCCTTATGTGTGGTAGCTCCCGATCCCCATGGAGCAGGTCATTGACCACGGCCAACTGAGAAGCCCAGTAATATGTTTGAAGGCGTGGTACCCCTAAGCCCCCCTCCCAAATTGATCTTTGAAGTGTGGATAATGCAATGCGAGGTTGCTCCCCTCCCGATATGAGCTCTCTGAGGAGACTCTCAAACCGGTCGAACTCTGGGTCAGGGATCCTAAGCAGGGTGTTTTGTAAAATGTATAGGAATCGTGGTAGGGTCATCATCTTGAAAAGTGCGGCTCTACCCATGAGTGTTAAGGTAAGGAGTTTCCAGTGACGGACGTTTCTTGTGAATCGGTCCACAATCGGTTGAAGGTTGTGGGCTGCATAATTTGTTAGGTCACCAGATATCCAAATCCCCAAGTATCGGAAGCCATCATGCTCAATTTGGTATGGGCAGTCTTGGGGAATAGTCTGCAGCTCACCTCTCACAGGAAAGAAGATTGATTTTCCCCAGATGATTCTCAACCCACTGAAATCACTGAAGCGTGTAAGTATCTGCGTCACTATGGGGCAGATCCAAACTGGGAATCCCAGGTATATCAAAACATTGTCAGCATAAAGCAACGTTCTGTCCTTGCATCCCTCTGCCCACTTGAACCCTGTCCAAGCCTCGCTTTGTCGAAGCCACGAGGCGAGCAGCTCGATTGCGAGTGCAAAGAGGAGTGGGGAGAGGGGACATCCCTGCCGGGTTCGTTTGCCTGGAGAGAAGGGTTCAGAGAGCCACCCATTCACTTTTACTCCTGCCTGAGAGTTCATATAAAGTAATTGCAACCAGCTCAGGAAAGTATCCCCAAATCCCATATGTCGCATGGTTTCCCAGAGGCTGCCCCACCGGACCAAGTCAAATGCCTTTTCAAAGTCATTTGCCAACAATGCATGAGGCGTATCTATGATGGGAGCACGCTCCAGTAACAGATGGAGGTGTGGTATGTTTATTCATGCTGACCTATGCGGCATAAAGCCACATTGGTCTGGATGGATCAGGGAGGAAATAACCGATTGCAGTCTGTTGGCTAAAAGTTTGGTGAGCCTCCCCATTAATCAATGATATAGGCATATAAGAGGTGCATTGTTCTAGAGGTTTCCCCGATTTGGGGATGACTAAAATTGTGGCCCTGCATAGGTCCGGTGGGAGAGTGCCTTGTTCTCGAGCCCGAAGGAACCATCTTATGAAGGGGGATGCCAGTATTTCGCCACCGAGCTTCTTCCATGTTTCCATCGGGAACCCATTAGGACCCGGCAGTTTCCCTGATTGGAGCTGTGCAATAGCCTCAGCGATCTCAATTTCAGTAAGAACACAATCTAATTGTGTTTTCTGCTGCTCTGATAAGCATGGGAGTGTAATATTGTCCAGGAGGGAGGGATCTAATGGAGATGTCGTCCCTTCTTTCGAGCCAGGCCGGCATCTTACCTGCTTTGTCCCCGTACTCATAAATCCAAGCCCTGGATTCCCAATGTGCCTGTTTAGCGTTATCTACCGTCATATTTCGGAGACGCTCCCTGGTTCTCAGAAGAGACCTGTGGGTTTCAGGGGTTGGATCAAGAATATATTTATCTTCTTCATTTTCCATCTCCACCTCCGCCTCCGATATATTCTGAAGGCACTCTTTCTTTTTGTTCGACGTCCAGGAGACTATCTCTCCCCTCAGCACTGTTTTGTAAGCCTCCCATATCGTCACAGGACTGTCAATCGCAGTATTGTTTATTTCAAAATATTCATCAGTTGTATTGGTGAGACGATGGATAAAGTGTGGGAAGCCCAGATGGTAACTGTTCAGCCTCCATGTTCTAGGGGGAATTGTTCCCTGCATACGCATTACCACCGTTAGTGGTGACTGATCCGAGATGCCTCAGGGGAGTAACTCCGCAGTGATCACCCGTATGTCTCAGTACCTGGGAGGAAGAGGTAGTCTAGCCTGGACAGGGAGCCATGGGCACCAGAATGATACGAGTAACCCTCGATTCCAGGGTGGAGTTCTCTCCATACGTCTTGGAACCCCAACGTTGATGCGAACATCGCCAGTTTTGTAGGGATGTTTGGGTTGCGATTCCAAATATGAGTGCGGTCCATGGTGTTACACATGACATCGTTGAAGTCGCCCCCCAAAATCCACACATCCGGTTGGTGTTTGGCTATAAAGGTGGTCAATTCATCTAGTAGCTCCTCTCCTAGCCCCGGCGGGGAGTATATTGCCACAATGGCCATTATCTCTCCCCAGAGTGTACCGAAGACCAGTACGTAGCGACCCCTGGGGTCCTGTTCCACCGTCAATGGTATGAACGGAATGCACTTGTGAATAAGGATCAGAGTACCCCTGGATCCAATAGTGTATTCCACATGCAGTGCAGAACAATAATTCGTTCTGCAAAAGAAGGTACAGTTTGAGCCCGCCAGGTGTGTCTCGGTTATTAGGGCCATGTCAGGGAAGTGCCTGTTCAAGAACAGCGTAATAAAACGCCTCTTGATCCCAGAGCCCATTCCAATCATGTTCCAGGTGAGCAGCTTGAGGGACCTATGACCATCAACAGCTGATAATCAGGACTGCGTGGGTGTCATTTATAGTATACAGTACAGGGTTCACAGAGTCTGTATGGGTTAAGCGCAAGGGCAAAGTCCAGCCGGTGGACTTTTGTGGAAGTGTGATGCCGGTAAGGAATAGTGCTAAACGACATGCAGTGGATGGTTTGATCGATGAGCCATGTGAGTATGTGGTGATCTAGAAACAACAAGAAACAGTGCGTAACTCCCCCCTCCTCCCTATGCTCCACCCCAACATGTAGTACCAGTCGCTCGAACATTGTTGACACCCCGGAACTAGAGCGTTAGCATAACACAAGAACGAAAACTACTCTCCCTTTGCTTAGGTAGCAGCTCACTAAACTAATCAGAGGCGTGGGGTCTTGGGTGGTAGTCACGCCGGCGGCCAATGTTGTAATATGGTTATACAGTGGGGGAAAGGATGCCAACAAGATCATAGAAGTCAGAAGGGCATCCTCTCTTCTTCTACTCCCATATGACTATCAGGATTGTCTAGCATACATTATGAAACGGCGATAGCCCGAGTCAACATCATAATCTGGATTGTCGCTCCATGGAGCGGGGTAGTGTGAAGGTGCCCTCACATAAGTCACTGGAACATGTCCTCTGGTTCTTATTACGGTTCGCAGGATGTGGTGTTCTGTGGCGTTCTGTCTCATGGGTCCGCTCCTTCCCCCGGATTGGGATGTTCTTGCGGTATGGGCTGTCTCGGGAGGCGATCTCTACATGGTCTGTTTCGAGATCTGCCCCCAGGATCCGGAGTGTGTGCCGTCCAGTCTCCTTCGACATGGGTCTCTGCCCACTTCCAGGCTTCTTGTGGATCCGTGAAGTGCACCGGTATGCCTTTGTGCTGAATCCACAGTTGGGCCGGAAAGAGGAGACTGTATTTTACATTCATGGAGTTGAGAATCCTCTTTAGGTGTTCAAATGACTGCCTGGCTCTTTGAACTTCACAGGGGGAAGTCTGGGAAGAATGCAATTTTGGCACCATTGTATGTGACTGACCCTTTCGTCCGGGCCATTTGCAATATTGCATCTCTATCCTGGTCATTCAGGAGTTTGGCATTGACCGTTCATGGGGGTGCTCCGGGAATCGGCCGGGTTGTTGGTATACGATTCGCCGTCTCTATTGTGAAAAACTTGGAGAAGGATTTGGGGGCAAAGAGGTCAGCCAACCATTTCTCTAGAGAGTTCCATGCTGGGACCCTCTGCATTCTCTGGAAGGCCCAGGATGCAGGCGTTATTTCAGCGTGATCTGCCCTCTCCCTCATCCACCCGTGCCTCCAGTGTTTGTAAACGGACCAGTGCTTGCGACAATTGCTGGTGTACTCCACCAAGATCATCCTCCACCCCAGACACTCAGTGCTTCATTTCCCCAGTCCGGGAGGTTAACTTCTGGAGGTTGTGACGAAGGAAAGACACCTCGGCTGAGATGCTGTCCATTTTCTTCTCCATCAAGGAGCGAGAATTGGCGATGGCTGCCATGATGTCTTTGAGTGTTAAGGCCTCAGATGGGGAGGCAGAGGCCGGCTGCAGGTCTGCTTCTGCTGTAGTATTGGTAGTGGTCATGGCAAATTGATCCATAGTGCTCTCTGTGGCGACCTTCTTGACCTTGTCTTTACCCATGTTGTTGTCGCAATACACACCGGGTGCAGTAGAGCCACATATCGATTGTTTATTCTGCTATCGGGTGTCAGCCGGGCCCAGGCAATATAGGAGCAGGACTGCTAGTACTGCTGATTTCAGGCCAACAGCACCGCTAATGTGCCGAGGTATATGAGGCAGTTACGGTCTGAGTCTGATCTCCCTCACCCCACAGGATCAGTGGGCAGCTGTAGTGAGTTTGTACCAGGTATCTCAGGCTGTGGCACTTGGGAGGCGAGGAAGCCACGGAGCAGATCCGCCAGGATAGGCACGTCGGGACGGCAACCTCAGCAACGTTGTAGGGTGTATAGGAAGCAAAGGGTGTTGTCTGTCCCTGAAAGGACCTGCATCTGGTGCTCTAATTACCAGCAAGGGGAGGAAGAAGGGCCCTCTGTCCCAGCAGATGTCCAGGAGCAAGGTTAGTTTGCAGAACCGCAGCTAGGTCTGTATATTTCCTGCGTGACCCAGTGAACAGCCCTTATTTCTTTTCTGCCGTGAAGCAATGGTACAGCAGGAGATGCCACACATATTACGTGGGTCCTCCCCCCATCCGGGTTGAGGGGTGCTATTAGTTGCAAATCACAGAGTTAGTACCACGGCTAAGTCAGCTATTTCGCTGGCCGTCGCCACATCTCGGCAGCATTACCCCCCAAATTTTAGAACGTTTCCCCGGGCTATGGGAGAGTTTATAAGGGTGAGTATGCGCCAATCGATAATTACGTTTACCTTGCAGGACAGGGCCGTGCCCAGCATACGTGTATTGTTCCCGGTGCGGAGGAGTGCTCTGCAGCTGGTGGTGATCCACGCTTTGTCTTTGGGGGAGGGGTGTTCAGCTGGCTTCCCAGGCACCGCGGACCCTGGTTCTTTGAAGTACTGCATTAACCACGTAAACCTCGCCCCAGGTGTTCCGGCCCCAAGGTCTCAATCAGGGAGTCCAGCCCGCAGTCACCGCCACTCTACACGGCCACCCCCGTCGCAGCCCGTATCACGGGGAGGTGTGAAGAGCTGCAGAGAGGGCTGCAGAGACAGGGGTGCGGTCGTCGAGTGCGACACACTGTAGATGGAGCTAGGGGTCAGCGCTGCAGGCCCTGCTCTGTCTCTCAGTCGCGGAGTTGGACCGGTCCTCTAGGGCCCCACCAGAAGCTTCCTCGATCACCCTTGTGGTCTCTGGGGCAGCGCCAATGGAGTTGCTGGTGCGTCGTTCCCTCTGCAGTCACGTGTTCGTTGCTGCCGCAGCTCGTAAAGCACCAGCAGTCCTACATGAATATTGACTATTCCCAATCTGGCATCAGTGTGGAGCAAACGCAGGTGCCATTCTTCGACGTGGGCCCCAGGCAGCTTACTCTGTCAGGTACGCAGGGCCGAGGTGGCCATTTTTAAGCCATAACACTGCATCATAAGAGCGGAGGAGTTTTGCTCCGTAGCTCTAACGGGGATGCGATTTCAGAGCCAAAAATCACCACAGAGCAACCTCAGATGTTCCCTCAAGTGCTGATGTAGTTGCAGAGGATTCCGCCCTCTCAGACAGGATTAATTGTTAGGATGTTGTCAGCAGCCAGAGGAGCTCTTAGGACTCACGTCGTTTGTGCTTGCATGTTGGCCACGCCCACGTGTCGACCATGTTGATTGCAACAGAGAGGGTTGAGAGGGACCAGGAGACATGAGCCACCTTTGTCCATCATTTAAAGAGATTGACCTATGACCTGGACAGTGGCTGTTACAGTTCTACAGTTTGGTCTGAACGCAGATTGGTAATCCCTGAGCAGGCATGCCAGCTAATCCAATTATGGATTTGGTTGGTAACTGCTTTCTCAATGATTTTTCCAATGAATTGTATGCTAATGATTGGTCGATAAATTGTGAGATTGTCTTGGTAGATTATGGGTTTTTTGAGGAGAGGTTAATTAGTCCTGGTTTTAGGGTACTTGAGAAGCTGACTTTGTGAATTAAGCTTTTACTATTTCGAGGAGGGGATGAGGATGGCCTCCTTTATCTGCTTTAGGATGGATGTGGAGAAGTCATCATCTTTTTAAACGGTTGATCAAGTGAAACATGGTGTCAGCAAGATCCTTGAGGTGAGGGACAGCAGTCTAGATTTGTGTTATGTGATGCGGTATGTGCAGCATTGATCTGCTGTAATATTATTACCTATCCTGTTGATGAAAATGCTGTTCATAGATTTGCATTTTCCTGCAGGTTCAGGAGTTATTGGTTTGGGGAGCCTGATTGAGCTGTCTTTGATGGCCTTGAAGGGAGCTTTACTCCTGTTATTGGCTGCTGATAAACTGATGGCCAATATGCAATTTGTGCACTTAAAGGGGAAACTCTAGGCTATGGTGAGTTTACCCTGTCCCTTGTTGGATGGGGTGTGGTCTCTCCATTCCAGTAGGATCAGGTAAAGACATCACATCATTAGGATGCTTAGAAGACAGGTTTGAGTATGTTTCCTCTGATGTGACTGCGGTTTAGTATGTGTTATTTTATGTTATCCGGGAAATCCAGGAGATGGAGGAGTGCATTCCTGGTGCTTTTATGGCTTAGATCCCTGGCAGATTCAAATCACCAAGATATTTGTTGAGTTTGTGATTGAGGTGATGAGGCCAGAAATGCCATCACCTAATTACCAACATATGTGAAGTGGGTGGTAGAGCAGATCGAATGCAGTGTTTATATGATAGTATAAGGTGGCATTAAAGAAGCTTTAAGAATTTAATGGCTGTTTGGCTGATCATGGTGCAGATCCAGTCTGATTTGTGAATAACTGCCACATCTTCCCCTACCTTCCGCATTCAGTCAACATGTTGTATGCCTTCCCTTTCCCATGAGAGACCTCAGGGCTAGTGCCCAGGGGATGGCACAGCACAGACCTGCAGGAAGGATAACAGTCCCATCCTGAGAGCTCCCTATGGAGACATTCTACAGCTTTCATTGAGGCCAAGTGGGCCAGTGAGTGCTTTGAACTATCATGCAAGACTTTCAGAGACCAGCCACTACCAGCGAGCAAGGAAGGACAATCTCACTTAGCAGTCCAACTCTATATAAACAAAGTGAACCACACCAAATTCATTACAAGGTGTATGGAATGAGCCCGGATGCACCGGAGCAGGCCGCCCTGACAGACTCTCCAGTGGCTACTGAGTTTGATCAGCAAAGGATTGCAGGAAGGACCCTCCATGCATGCATCCTAGAAAACTAGGCCCCTGCCATCTTCCAGCTGCTCTTGCTAGACCATGTATAGAGTCTGTAGAAGGCAGTTGAACAAGGTGTGAGTTTAAAATCTGCCCATGGGAGACAGCAGTACAGACTCTTGGAAGGATCTCGTACACACCCTTCAAAGACCAGTTATCACAAGCGAGTGAGAAAGTGAAAGCTTACAAAGCAGTCCAACTGTATACTAAGTCTGCCAAATAAAACACCAGGTCTGTGGAATCTCACCAGGTGCATGGTTTGCCTCCAGTCCTGCTCCCATGAAAAAAAACATCTTGAAAGATTACTGGATAGCAGGATGCTTTTAGCAAGTCAGCTCTTCTGAATCACCTTAGGGACTTTTCCATTCCCAAAGGGAGGCCCTAGAGCTTGAGCCTAAAATATGGACCTTCAAGTGACAGCTGGGCTGGAACACACACCACAGGTCTACAGGAAGGTCCATTAGCACATGGTGTCTGATAGATCATGGCACTGAGATCCTACAAGAGAGCCTCACCAGACCATCAATAGCCTGCACAAGGACCAGGTACACAAGTGTGGGCTTCAGAGTCTGGCCATGTAAGAGAACGACCAAGTTGCTTGTGAAAGTCTCATGCACATCTTTTTGTTTAAGAGACCAGACAACACCTGCGAGAGGGGTACTGGACACCTGCAAATCATTTTAACTCTTTATTGATCAAGTGCCCCAAATTGATCATTGATGGAAAGCTGTGAGGAATGGGCAAGTAGGCACCCTGATGTGCCATCCTGCCAGTCGAGTGACAGCCGTCAAGTTTCTGTTCTCTGCATGCCTCCCACCCATCTCTCAGGAGAACACCAACCTTCAAAAGGTGGCAGGACACTAGCTGCGGACCAGCTCTACTGGGGAATCATATGGCGTTTCCCTTCCCTGATGGGAAATAAGCGTATAGTTCCCACAAGTGGTCACTGGGCTCGATCAACACACGCTTGTGAGAAGGACACATCATACAGGGTGTTTGGTTGACTATACCACTCCGATCCAAAAAGCTGGTCACACAGAACCATCCACTGCCACAATGGAGGCCCAGTGCACCAGTGTCAGCTTTGGACTCGAGGCAGAGCCACCCAGGTGCTCTGCAGGATCACATGCACACACCTCAAAGCCCAGCCATCACCAGCAAGCAATGAAGGAAATGCTCATCAAGCAGTTGACCTCTGTATGGACCAAGTGACATAATTTGAACACAGGATTTCTGGAAGAACACCAAGTAGGGTACCCTGCTATTGGGTCTCTGTGTCTATGTGCCTTCATGTTTCAGTTTGTCTCTTGTCCTGCTTCGATGCAGGAAGGTGTCTCATAGGAGCACACAACTTCAGTAGGTAGCAGAACTTAACCAGCAGTCCAACTATGCAAGGGATTTCTGTGGCTTTCCTGTTCCTCAGATAGAGACCACGGGAAGAACCCGCCAGTGAATGATGTGGTGGACCAGCAGAGTTATCCAGGTGAGTGCATGGAAGGACATGCTGCTGCAATTTCCAGCTTCACCCTAGCTAGACCATGTCCAACCCCAACTAGCCAGATGCACCATGTGTGGAGTTTGGGTTCCAGCCCAGGAAGAAACCCCCCTCGATGCTCTGGCGGATCTTGTGTACACCTCCATGAGGTCTGTCACCACCATCAAACAAGGAAGAAACATGTTGACAATGCTGCACGTTTCCCCAGACTTGAGCAGTTTATTTCTAGGCCTCATGTTATTCTGAAAGGAGGCCCAGCTGTCTTAAAAACCTCTCCAGGGACCACGGTAGCCAGGGTTGGGAATTGGCATCCGTTCACCATCCATGATGATCAGTGACTGGCCCACAGCAGGCGTCACCAACACAGGGGTGGCAAACCTTCCTTCCTGCTGCTTGGAGATGCACTCAGGGGGCTCCAGATTTCTCAAGGGGCCAGAGGATCTCTGTGTGCAACTGCAAGCTTGCCAGAAAGGAAGGACCCATAGCCAATTTAGGGACTACACAAAGACTGCAGTGAAATCCCAAGACCCATGTGGGTGGCAGACAGGCCCCAGACACACCTTTACAATAATCTGGAGGTAAGTGACTAAGCTTTCTTGTGATCTGTGTACCATGGGTGACGATGGGAAGGTCTGAATGCATCCAATCTCCTTATAGACCTATTCCGACATTTTAGTAAAATGTGGATTAATGTGCTTGACACTCTTGATTAAGTAATACAATTCAACTGGTGCAAGGCAGCGAGAGTGACATGAAACGTACAACTTGCTTCTACACCTGGGGTTTTTTCATACACTTACCCTCAAATGGAATGGTATCCTACAGAACAAATACAAATCCTTCTATTTCATCAATGCCAATCTATTAGATTTTCCTTGGTCAACATGTGTTTCACATTTCAGGCTTTATCGGGGCCATTGTTGACTCAACAATCACATTTGTGATCTTTCATTTCACTTAAAAAGAAATCTGAATTCAATGAATTGGAAAATAAACAATGTGATTGTTTAGTGAAACAATGCCTTGATAAAGCATTAAACAGGAAACAGGTTGACCAAGGAAAATCTGACCCAGATTGTAATTGATGAAAGAGAAGAAGAACTGGTATTTGTTTTGTATGATACCATTCCACTGCAGTGCTAATGCCTGAGATCAGAACCCCTTATAGAGCTGACTGGAGATACATTTCACGTAAGCCTTCATCAAGACTTTCAGGGATGCCCGGCCAACCGGTCATACTGGTCTCACTGGTGCCAGAAGACCACACTGTAAACTGGTTATCCAATGTATTTCAAAAGGAGCCTGCAATAGGGAACCCACTCACCATGGACAATGAATGGCAAGCACCATGGTTCAAATGGGGCCAAGCCACCCACCCAAAATGAGCTAGACTATCTCCTGAAGCTCCAACCCTCTAACTCTAAAATTCATCAGTGTTGCTTGCTGGAGAAGACTGACACTCTGCTTATAGCTTGTAGGACTCGGCACTCAGCAAGCAATGGCCCTGTGGGTTTGTGGATGAAGCCCAGAGCCAGGGGTATTACACCAAGCACAGCTGGGAGCCCCTTGGTGCTCTAAACAAGATATTCTAGAACCTGGTGAACACTTGCCTAGCTAGAGAGATTAGTGCTCAAGGTCAGGAGTAAGATCTCATCTGTGCCTTGGTCGCATCTGTAGCTCTAACGCAGACAGGTCAGAGCTCCAGTGGATCCTGGATAGAGTCAAGAACCATAAGCACACACCTAATTGTTACTGTTACATTAACTGTTAAAGTTGTTATTGTAATTGTTATTTTGGGTAGGTGCTGCCACCATTAGGTATCTAAGTGTTCAACCTAAACAACTAAACATATAATAAATATGGAAGATTGGAAGGAACAGGTAAACAACAAACCCATCAGATTGTACTTGCAGGGCATCTGCACCTCTAAGTCTGAGTTTTTCACTGCAGTTAGAGATGAGACTAATCCTCAAACGTGCAAACTTTCGTCATAGTTAGGGACAGCCACCCTGGTTTGGGGGTGATAGCTCAGGGACAGCAATGCAAGTGTGTTCATGGGCCAGGTGGAGCACTAAATTGGGTGAGTTAGAGCCTGGTGCAAAAAAAGCTAGTACTCTTCCCGGCGCTAATGAAACTCTCCTCTGGGCTTAGACAGCCACATAGGTTTGCAGGCCATTGGAAGTAATTGAAGTGGCAACACAGAACTTGCACAGCTCTAATTAGAGTGAATCAAACTTTCCCATCCTGGAAGAGACTGTGGGCCTCATTACACGGAAGGCGGTGAGCCATGGCGCTATTAGCGCCATGGCTCATGCCGGTAAAATACCGGGGCCGCCTTGGCGGAAAGGGGATTTACCGCCCCATTCCAAGGTTGGAGGGGCGGTAAATCCCCCTTCCGCCATTGCCCTTACCCATTCCCATTTCTGCCCCATAGGACTCTATGGGAATGGGGAAGGCGCTAATTACGGAACCGCAATTTTGCGGTGCCGTAATTAGCTCCGAGGTCCCTTAGCGGGTTGGATTTTAACGCCTGCTAAAAGCAGGCGTTAAATCCCCCAACCCGCTAAGGGACCTCGTAGTAAGGCGGTAGGGATTTACCAGTACCGGTATTTTACCGGTACCAGTAAATCCCTAACGCCATCCGTGTAATGAGGCCCTGTGACTCTTGGTGGGACTCTCAGAAAGCTCCCACTGGTATGGACAGCAACGTCCAGTGAGAGGCGTGAGCCCTCAGTCAGGGCTGCAACGTAAGTTTGTTTGTTTGTTTGTTTTATTCACTTATAATGCGCACCAAACCCAAAGTTATCTGGGCTCAGCAGTACAGGATATGCGAGGCTTAGAAAGTGTCAGCCTTAGTGTGGAGTAAATCAGGCGAGTAACTGGATATTTGTAAATTATTTCTAGATTGTCCTTAATTTTGTTGGTGCTACCTACATGGGTGTTTGATTGCTCTCAAGGCAGGAGGGAGCTTTAACAAAGCTTCAAAGAAAATGTTCAAACACTGTTTGACAGGCGCTCCAAAAAGGATATTTATTTGATTTTAATTATTAGAAAGTCTGTTCTTTTCACAGATGAAAATTAAACAAAAAAGTAATTGTCAAATGTTTAAATCCTCGACACGTGTTTCCCCACTTTTAATGCAGTGGTTCTTCAGGAGGTAAGCTGTGATTGAAACAATATCTGCAAAGAAATATATATATATATACATAGCATTGTGAACAAAATTTAAAAATAATGGATATAGTTTTCAAGACATGATTCTGGTTGGTTTTTGATCCATAACATAGTTTTAGTATGCATATTCATATTATGCTTCAAATTTTCAAATTTATATGTAAGTCATATGTGTAACCATTCATGTGTCATGTGCATTCTTCAAAATATCACCAACAAAAGTATGTATGTGTATCTATATGAAGATTCAAAATAAAGGAAAGCTGGTTCTTACTGGTCAATTCTTGTTAGTTGTTTCTGCAGATAGATCAACTTGATTTCTGTGCAAATGGAATTCTGATCTTATTGAAGAGTGTCCTTCATATATAGTACTGAGCAGTCCCTGTTGGTAGTAAGTGAACAACTACACTTTAAAATGGATTTCTGGCTGTTAGTGCTCAGAAATTTGACTAATGCTGCCAGGGCTCTTTGTTTGTTGTAACTTAGAGTCCTAGCATCTTTATAGTTGGAAAAATGAAGGTTCTAGGAGTTAGATCCTAAAATCTAATGTTACTAAAGTTGCAGATTCAATTACCTGGATTTCTCCTATCGTCGGATGGCACTGGATTCTAGTTCAGAAGGCTGGAGCTGCTCATTTAGTGAGCCAAGATGGCCGCTATTTATTTGCGTGCCGCTGCGTGATGACATCATCCACGTGTTCGCGTAATGAATGTCACCACGCTGCGGACGCCATTTTGAAGTTTTTCGATCAGTGCAGTTTAATATAAAACGAGCATTATACCTGCCGCATTTTACTGATCATTTAAATGACTTTATTGAGGGTGATTTTCTAATGATCCTAGTAGAGGGATTACCCCGGATGAATGAAAATAACATAAGAACTAATTGGCCAATTAGTGTATGCGTGCCGTAGCGTGATGACGTCATCCGCAAAGTTGCGTGATGAACGTCATTCCGCTGCGGGCGCCATTTTGGATGTTCAATTTTCTCTGATGTATTTAAACTGACTGGAAACATTAACTCGATCTTTAAATGAATATAATCTAAATAACTTTATTTCCGTTTAGTTATCGTGTGTCTGCCCTAAGGGTATTTAGAGATTTCATATGACATATTACACTGATTTTTTCACTGGTTGGCCAGTGTCTATGCTTTGTTGGTTGCATGTCAAAAATCACACCAATTTTAAGGAATTTAAAAGAAAAAAAATAGGTAATTAGATCTGTAAAATTTATAACCATTTTTTGAGAGCAGGTTAACATTCTGACATATTAGATCTAAATATTGGAATACCTTATAGTCACATAGGGTGTCGTTTGTTAACTGAATGCTAAGGATATGCGAGGCTTAGGTAAAGGTTACAATATACATGCAGAGTAAAATATGAATAGTCAATTACAGGTTATGTGTGGGCAAGCCGCAAAATATATACAAAATATATACAAATTACAAGGAAGATAGCATATACAGGCACTAGTAGGACATTGTGTCCCGAGGGAAAAAATAAGAATGTACACATAGGTAGCAAATAGGGGTCTATAACATATCAACTCTAAGGGGTCTCAGGAGTTAAATTAAATAGGAACTGGTGGTCTAGTCATTTGCAGATTTCAGCAGGTTGATGTAGTTGGATCTGAATTTCAGGAAGGGCTGCTCCTCCCGTAAAGGGTGGGGCAGTGAGTTCTATAATTGGGCTGCTCGTATCTGGAAGCTACCGCCCCCAGCGTTAGTTTTTTTTTTTTTAAACAATTTTATTAATTTTATTTTAAAAAAATAACAAGTCAAACCAAACTTACAGTGGTTACATAATGTCAATCACAAATAAACATAAATTGCTGTATTCCAGCCCACTGTATCTCCCCTTCCCTCCCTCCACCCCTGCCTACTCCCTCTCATTTCCAGTCTCTACCTCTTGCGGTGGGGATTCCTCTTTGTCAGAACCTGTTGGGTCTCCACCATTTTGTCCATCATGCGAAGGCCCAAACAATTCAGCAATCAGTTGCCTCCAACCCAATAGGGTTCCGGCTTCTTCTTCTATCTCCCCTTTACACGCTTCCTGCCATACCACTGTTTCCGCCTCCACCCACTCTTGCAGATCCCTCCACCACGTTTCCATTTTGGGTCTATGACATGCCTTCCAACCCATCGCAATCCTTCTCTTTGCTAGGACATACGCTAGATCTTTCAGTTTGCTTACATGTTTAAGCTTACGTGGTCTGGGAAACCCTCCTATCAAACAAGCCCATGCAGTATCCACCTTCATGTGGATCCCTTTGTCATCCATTTTCTGCTATTTCTCCCCAGTATATCTCTATTAGTGGGCACGCCCAAAACATATGCACTATTCCCGCATTTTCTTCATCACATTTATGGCACACTTGACGACCAGCGTTTTTAAATTTAGCTATCTTTTGAGGCGTCAGGTAAGCCCTGTGAGTTATATACAGCTGTATCTGCTGTAACCTAGCATTTCTCAATACTTTTTTATGGTATCCTTGTGCTCTCTCCCACATCCCATCACTCATCGGGGCCCCCACTTCTTCTTCCCAGTCCAGTCTAAGTTGCACCACCTCCTTGCCCGCTTGGGACATTATCATTTCATATAATCTAGATGTTTCGTGTCCCCCTTCTCCTATGTGATATATCGTATCTATAGTAGCGTACGGTTCCTCCACCAGTGCCACTTCCGACCAGGTAACTTTAATTTGTTGCACCACCCCGTGATACGTAATATATTGCCCAACACTCAACCCCATTAGTTCCACCAGCTCCCCAAATTCCAATATCTTCCCCTCCTGCCACACATCCGCCATCGTTGCTATCCCCACCGATTCCCAATGCTTCCTAATCATTAACCTCAGTTGCTTTTCTCTTCCCACCACTGTGACCAGTGGGATCTGTGGGGAGCACGGGAATGGCTTTTCCATTAACCGGCACGCTCTTCGCCACATCCCCCACCCATGGCCCATCATACCCGGGCGGCCTTCCAACTCCGATCCAGGCAACCATATCATCTCTTGTAGAAAGTATGGGGCGCAGTCCTCCTGAAACAGCATGTGTTCTAAGGTAGGCTCCTCAGAGAGCCATTTAGCCACGTATTGTAATTGGCTCGCTACATAATAGACTTCCCAGTTTGGTAATTTAATGCCTCCTTTCTCGTATGGATTCTATAATTTCCACAGGGCTACCCTGTTCCTCATCCCGTGCCATAAGAATTCCCTGCCTATGCCATCCAGCCTAGCAAAGAATTTCCTGGGTATTGAGTATGGGATATTCGCAAAGCAATGCAACAATCTGGGTAGCACCACCATCTTGAGCATCGCCCCTCATCCCATCATTGCCAATGGGAGCTTCACCCAAAACTTCATGCTACTCTCCAGTTTCTCAACTGTTCTTTCCGTGTTATAACTATGTTCAGCTTCCACAGTATGATATATGTCTACTCCCAGATATCTGAATGTGACTTCCCACGGTATCTGTAGGATTGTCAAATGCTCTAACGGGAGCCCTCTATATCTACCCAACGGGAACATACAGGACTTACTGGGGTTCACAGCTATACCAGCTAGTTCTACAAGGTGTGCAGTCATAATGTCGACAGTCAAAATGTCGACAGTCAAAATGTCGACAAATAAATGTCGAAAAACAATAATGTCGACAAACAAAAATGTCGACATTTTTCGATATTTTTTCGAAATTTAATTTATTGTATGAATAAATAAATAAATATATATATATACGATGTGTTGAGTATGAGGGGTGGTTGGGGGGGTGTGGGGGGGTGGCAGGGGGGTGTTGGGTGAGGGGGGGTTGGGGGGGGGACCCCCCCATAGTAAATGATACTATTTTTATTTATTTAATTATTGACTAAATAAATAAATACATATATAATTGTTATGTGTTGAGTATGAGGGGTGAAAGGGTGGTTGGGGGGGTGTGGGGGGGTGGCAGGGGGGTGTTGGGTGAGGGGGGTTGGGGGGGGACCCCCCATAGTAAATGATCCTTTTTTAGGTTATTTATTTATTGAATAAATAAATAAATAAATAAATATATAATTGGTATGTGTTGAGTATGAGGGGTGAAAGGGTGGTTGGGGGGGGGTGGGGGGGGGGGTGGCAGGGGGGTGTTGGGTGAGGTGTTGATAGTTTTAAGGGTTTATAGTCATAATGTCAAAAAAAAAATGTCGACATTTTTTTTTCGAAAAAATGACTTTTTACATTATAAGTATAGGATGTCGACATTATTATTTTCGACATTTTTTTCGACATTTTTGTCTGTCGACATTTTTTTTTCGACATTATGACTATAAACCTTCTACAAACCTCTTGATCACTTCCAATATATATTGGAGGTTCTCTTCTGGGTAGCGCAGATACAATAACATGTCATCTGCATACAATGAGATTAAATGTGGTGTCTCCCCAAGGACAATACCTATTGCATCATATTGCTGCCTTAAATAAATCGCCAGGGGTTCTAAGGCTACAATATACAGCATGGGAGACCATGGGCATCCCTGTCTAGTACCCCTACTAAGTTGCCACCTTTCAGAAACCACAGCTCCTGTTTTCACTCTAGCTAGTGGCGCGCTGTATAACATTTTGACCCATTTGAGATATCCTGGTCCCATGCCAAAATTGGCTAGAGCCTCCGTTAACCAGGGCCATTTGACCGAGTCAAATGCCTTGATCGCATCTAATGATACTATCGCCATCTCGCCTGCATCTCCATTAGCATGTTCAATGACTCGGTGGAGTCGCCTAAGGTTATTCGAGATGTTCCTATTCAGAACTTATCCTGTCTGATCGGGATATATTAACTTATTAATGACCTTCTTCAGTCTATTTGCCAGGACCGCTGTTAGAATCTTGCTATCTTGGTTTAACATTGACAAGGGCCTGTAAGAGCCACAGTCGCTACCAGGTTTATTGGGTTTGGGAAGTGGTATGATGACTGCTTCACGTAAGGATTCCGGTAATTTCCCAACTTCATATGCTTCGGTAAGCATCTCCAGCAGCGGGGGGAGTACCTCTGTTTTATATGCTTTATAGAATTCGCTTGGGAGTCCATCAGTTCCCGGGGTTTTACACGTGGGCAACTGCCGCACTATCTCTTCTAGTTCCTCCAGGGTAATCAGGGCTTCTAGCTCCACCCTCTTTTCTGCACTGATCTGGGGAAGTCCAATGTCTTCCAATGTATCTCCTATCTCCTCACTGTTGCTTCCTGTCTCATCCCCATACAGGCGTCTATAGTACTAAATTCCCGATTAACCCCCTCTTGTGTGTCTGGTATGCCCCCATCTTCTTTCACTATCATTCTAATTGGGAGCCTAGGGGTCTCATTTTTATACAGCCATGCCAGGGCTCTTCCAGGTTTGTCCCCTTCTGCATGCTGTCTCTCTATATACTTTTTATAGTTGAGGTTGCATAATCTCTCCCAGTATACTAAACATTTCTGTTGCAGGTCGAGTACCATTTCCGTGTCTTCCTTAGTATTACTACCCCTTTCCAACACCCTTTCTAGCTCCTTTTCGGCTTCCTGCAACTCAGTCAGGATCCCATTCTGCAGTCCCCTAGACTTGGCTATGGCAATCCCCCTCACCACCACCTTGAAGGCTTCCCAGAGTGTGCCCGCTGTCTTAACACTGCCAGTGTTTATCTCAAAATAACTTATTATTTCCTCTCGCATATCCTCCCTGAATACGTTGTCCTTCAGCGCCTCTGCATGCATGCGCCATGTGGGTATTCTTCCCCTCGGGGGTCGGTATTGCCACACTAACATCAGTGGCGAATGGTCTGAGAGGACACTTGCTTTGTATTCTGCATGCGTTATTTCAGTCATTTGTTCATGCGTGACAAACACATAGTCTAGTCTAGTATATAGGCCCGGCGGGGCCGCATAGTGTGAATATTGTTTATTCTGTGGATGGCACGTCCTCCATGCATCGTCCAGCCCAAAATCTGCCAAAAATGACTGCAATGCCTTAGCAGCCGGAGTGGGTCTGTCTACCTTATTGTCTGATCTATCCATGTTTGGGTTTAAGACGCAATTAAAATCCCCCCCCCCACAGCACAGTCCCTCCCACACTCTCACTGAGTTTACCATACAGGGTTCTGAAGTACGCAGCCGTATCCTGATTCGGGGCATAAGTATTTACTATACATATCTCTCTGTTTTCCACCAGCCCTTTCATAACCACCATCCTACCGTCTGGTTCCGCCGCAAAATGCAACAACTGGAACGGGACATGCAGGGCCACCCATGTAATCACCCCTCTTGCGTAGGCTGAGTATGCTGCCCCAACTACAGTCCCCTTCCACTTCTTCCATATCACTTCCAGTTTTTTCTGCGTTAAATTAGTTTCTTGTAATAAGGCTATGTCCACTTTCTGTCTGCGCAGGTCCATTATAACCTTGTTTCTTTTCAAATAACTGTTGAGCACCCTAACATTCCAAGTAACTATCTTAAGGTCTCCCATGGTTCATATCGCTTTTCCCGGGGTGTAGGCTCATACCCCAACTGTACTTTCTCCCCAACTACAACAAACCACGGCACACAACCCCTTCTCTCCCCCCTGTCCCACCCTACCCCAACCCCAACAGGTGTCCAGCTCCATCCCTGGATCTCAAGCTCCCCCGCGTTTGGTCCTACCTTGGAACACCCAGGCCAGGACCTCAGCAGGGTGTCACTGCACTATCGGTGACCTAACTAAATTCTAAATGGGGGTATAAGAACTAGTTCTGCAAGGCTCCTTATCGAAGCCATAGTCACAGTGCTCACGTATCATATTCTTTTCCAACCTGTTCATGCCAGCCCTTAAGATGCATCAGTTACTATAATCGAGTCCCATAGTCTGAAGCCGCAACACCCACAGGTGCCCCCGTGCACATTACTTATCTCCTCTTTCTCCTTCTCCCATCTGGATGCCCGACTCCTGGGGGCAGCTTTGCATGGCAAACCACCCTATAGCTTCTTCCGGAGTTTCGAAGAACAAGGTTCTGTTTTTGTGGAACACTTTTATCTTCGCCGGGTAGAGCAACATGTACTTGTGGCCCGCTTCTCGCAGTCTTCTCTTGACAGTCCCAAAGTTCATACGGCTCCGCTGCACCATCAGGGTATAATCCAGGTAGGCAGTTATGTTTGCCGTCCCTCTTTATATTGTTCCACCCTTACAGAAGTGTTCAAGGACTCTTTCTCGGTCCCGATAGTTGATGATCTTAGCGATCACCAGCCTAGGCGGGTTGCCCGGCGGCAGCTTCCTCGTTAGAGCCCTGGGCGCCCTTTCCACCATGGACCCCTGGGACATAACTCCTCCGGTTATCTCCTGCAACAGCATAGATTCTATAAACTCCGTGGGGTTGTGACCCTTTGCTCCCTCCGGCAAGCCGACGATGCGGATATTATTCCTCCGGGCACATCCTTCCGCCTCCTCCGCCCTGTTCTCTAAGTTACCCATGCGCTGCACTAGGGAATGAAGTTCCAATTTGTGAGAAGCACAGTCCGCTGTGTTCGGGCCCACCTCTTTCTCAAGGTTCTCAGTGCGCTCTGCCAACGACCTGACATCTTGCTGGAGAAGATTCACTTCCTCTTGCACCACCCCAACTTTGAGCTCCAGCGTTGTTTTCAATTCGGTCACGGCCATTTCAAGCTTGTTCTCCCAAGCCACCTCAGGTCAGCGATTGCAGCAAGGACCTCCTGATTCGTGCCCATGACAGCCACACTCCCAGTAGGGGCCCTGTCCTTGCTCTTGGTCCTTCCGGGCCGGGCGGTGTCCTAGCGTATTCGTCTAGCGTAGGTTGCTTGCCCTTCAGTCTCGGAGGTTTGTTGGACATGGCGCTGCAGCTAGATTTCGTAGGCTGGCCCCACCCCTTGTGGTCTTCATTCCCAACGGCGGCAAACTTCTGTTATCGCCTAAGCTCAGGGGGGCATCCCCAGGAGCATCCAGAAACTACCTTTTAGCTGCTGTAATGGCTTGTGCCCTCCCACGTAACCGTGTGGATCCCCTCTCCAACTCAGCTAGCGGCCTCAGAGCAGCGGGTGCGCTGGCTGCATCTCTATGCGATTTATGCCACTGAGCACTCCATGGCGTTATTGCTCCCTGTGCTCACACGGATTGTGCAATCTGCTTCTTCTGCTGTTTAGTTGGGCACGGTCCCAAACGCTGCACTAATCAAGCCTTCCGGCTGGTACTCTGCAATCTTCCGCCATGTACCTCCTCTTGCCCTGCCTGTTATTGTCCACGGGTTGCTGTGCATCTAAGAGGATGCCCTGTGATTCATGCCTGATTCGCCAGCGGGTAACTGCTGCAGTTTGAGGTTCTTGATCTCGGGTGTCAGGCCATCCTATGGTCCCCGCAGCATCCCTCTTCATCCAGGGTCTACTGCCTGCAGGGCATGTTAACTGGCCAGTGTGCTCTTCTCTCCGCAATGGAGTGGGGGAGCGTGCACTTTATTGCAATGCCGCCAGCGCTGCCCGAGCCAGGGGGCACTAACAGCTCACAGACCCATCCGGCCTCCTCCTTGACCCGTCCGAGGCAGTCTGCAGTGGCCTGCCGGTCTGCTCTCTCCCTCCTTCTATGTTTGTGAGGGCAGTATAAGGATGCTAGCAACGTTTCTGCATATAGTTCTGTGCAGTTTTATTTGTGACAATGATTGTGGAGGGGGATATTGTGAAGTAGAATGCTGTTTGGTTCCCACTCAGAGCATTCCACTTGTGTAGCCCTGATGTTCGTAGCGTATCGTAGCACACCCAGGGCGCTTCATACCTCACCTTTGGGCCGCCACCGAACATCCGCATCTGCAGACTGAGGGGTTACTATGCTCCCCAGCGACTCCAACGCAAGGCCAGCGTTCGCCGCTCGACTTCCCTGACCTCAGGGGGACCACACTAGCTACCAGGTCACTGTTGGAGCTTACACTGAGCGAAAATCCCTGCCACACAGCGGCCTTCCTGCCGTAACAGGGTATCAGCCATTTGGATCCATCTCATTCATACTCCTCATCAGACTTTGCCACCCATTGGGAGCCAGCTAAAAAATGTCAAAAGCTGTCAGGGGTGCATCGCGGCAAGCAAAGTCATTTTGGGAGCCTCTGTTCTGGGCTTCTTGCCTTCTTGCTCCGGCGCTTCTTCGCAGCGTGTATGGGATGTTTCGGTTAACTAGTTGCGAGGTCCGCCTCGCCTGCCAGCCCAGGCGGGTCCTAGCGCCAGCCGCCCACCGTCTCGGACTGTCTTCTGGGGCCCGTACTGGGCAAATGGAGCCAACGGAAATGCGTCAAGGTCATCTCAAAGGCGCACAGATTAGCGTATTAGCGTATTGCATTCCATTTGGATGAAATGAATTGCCTTTTACTGCCGAGCGACTTGCCCTGCCCCTTTTAACCGCAACTGACCATAAAAAAACAGGCTGCATGCATTTGTGCGTGTGCATTGCAGAGTGCTTGTCGAGTGCAACTAAGCAGTTACGCCAGTGGGCCGGTGAGTGTTCCTGCCATCTGTATTGGCCTAAATCTGTCACTGTGCCCCAAAGCTATTATACCCCTGCACTATGTAGCGATTCGACTCCGCCCAGGGTGCATTGTCTAAGCAAGCATTATCTTCTTTCACTATCATTCTAATTGGGAGCCTAGGGGTCTCATTTTTATACAGCCATGCCAGGGCTCTTCCAGGTTTGTCCCCTTCTGCATGCTGTCTCTCTATATACTTTTTATAGTTGAGGTTGCATAATCTCTCCCAGTATACTAAACATTTCTGTTGCAGGTCGAGTACCATTTCCGTGTCTTCCTTAGTATTACTACCCCTTTCCAACACCCTTTCTAGCTCCTTTTCGGCTTCCTGCAACTCAGTCAGGATCCCATTCTGCAGTCCCCTAGACTTGGCTATGGCAATCCCCCTCACCACCACCTTGAAGGCTTCCCAGAGTGTGCCCGCTGTCTTAACACTGCCAGTGTTTATCTCAAAATAACTTATTATTTCCTCTCGCATATCCTCCCTGAATACGTTGTCCTTCAGCGCCTCTGCATGCATGCGCCATGTGGGTATTCTTCCCCTCAGGGGTCGGTATTGCCACACTAACATCAGTGGCGAATGGTCTGAGAGGACCCTTGCTTTGTATTCTGCATGCGTTATTTCAGTCATTTGTTCATGCGTGACAAACACATAGTCTAGTCTAGTATATAGGCCCTGCGGGGCCGCATAGTGTGAATATTGTTTATTCTGTGGATGGCACGTCCTCCATGCATCGTCCAGCCCAAAATCTGCCAAAAATGACTGCAATGCCTTAGCAGCCGGAGTGGGTCTGTCTACCTTATTGTCTGATCTATCCATGTTTGGGTTTAAGACGCAATTAAAATCCCCCCCCCACAGCACAGTCCCTCCCACACTCTCACTGAGTTTACCATACAGGGTTCTGAAGTACGCAGCCGTATCCTGATTCGGGGCATAAGTATTTACTATACATATCTCTCTGTTTTCCACCAGCCCTTTCATAACCACCATCCTACCGTCTGGTTCCGCCGCAAAATGCAACAACTGGAACGGGACATGCAGGGCCACCCATGTAATCACCCCTCTTGCGTAGGCTGAGTATGCTGCCCCAACTACAGTCCCCTTCCACTTCTTCCATATCACTTCCAGTTTTTTCTGCGTTAAATTAGTTTCTTGTAATAAGGCTATGTCCACTTTCTGTCTGCGCAGGTCCATTATAACCTTGTTTCTTTTCAAATAACTGTTGAGCACCCTAACATTCCAAGTAACTATCTTAAGGTCTCCCATGGTTCACATCGCTTTTCCCGGGGTGTAGGCTCATACCCCAACTGTACTTTCTCCCCAACTACAACAAACCACGGCACACAACCCCTTCCCTCCCCCCTGTCCCACCCTACCCCAACCCCAACAGGTGTCCAGCTTCATCCCTGGATCTCAAGCTCCCCCGCGTTTGGTCCTACCTTGGAACACCCAGGCCAGGACCTCAGCAGGGTGTCACTGCACTATCGGTGACCTAACTAAATTCTAAATGGGGGTATAAGAACTAGTTCTGCAAGGCTCCTTATCGAAGCCATAGTCACAGTGCTCACGTATCATATTCTTTTCCAACCTGTTCATGCCAGCCCTTAAGATGCATCAGTTACTATAATCGAGTCCCATAGTCTGAAGCCGCAACACCCACAGGTGCCCCCGTGCACATTACTTATCTCCTCTTTCTCCTTCTCCCATCTGGATGCCCGACTCCTGGGGGCAGCTTTGCATGGCAAGCCACCCTATAGCTTCTTCCGGAGTTTCGAAGAACAAGGTTCTGTTTTTGTGGAACACTTTTATCTTCGCCGGGTAGAGCAACATGTACTTGTGGCCCGCTTCTCGCAGTCTTCTCTTGACAGTCCCAAAGTTCATACGGCTCCGCTGCACCATCAGGGTATAATCCAGGTAGGCAGTTATGTTTGCCGTCCCTCTTTATATTGTTCCACCCTTACAGAAGTGTTCAAGGACTCTTTCTCGGTCCCGATAGTTGATGATCTTAGCGATCACCAGCCTAGGCGGGTTGCCCGGCGGCAGCTTCCTCGTTAGAGCCCTGGGCGCCCTTTCCACCATGGACCCCTGGGACATAACTCCTCCGGTTATCTCCTGCAACAGCATAGATTCTATAAACTCTGTGGGGTTGTGACCCTTTGCTCCCTCCGGCAAGCCGACGATGCGGATATTATTCCTCCGGGCACATCCTTCCGCCTCCTCCGCCCTGTTCTCTAAGTTACCCATGCGCTGCACTAGGGAATGAAGTTCCAATTTGTGAGAAGCACAGTCCGCTGTGTTCGGGCCCACCTCTTTCTCAAGGTTCTCAGTGCGCTCTGCCAATGACCTGACATCTTGCTGGAGAAGATTCACTTCCTCTTGCACCACCCCAACTTTGAGCTCCAGCGCTGTTTTCAATTCGGTCACGGCCAGTTCAAGCTTGTTCTCCCAGGCCACCTCAGGTCAGCGATTGCAGCAAGGACCTCCTGATTCGTGCCCATGACAGCCACACTCCCAGTAGGGGCCCTGTCCTTGCTCTTGGTCCTTCCGGGCCGGGCGGTGTCCTAGCGTATTCGTCTAGCGTAGGTTGCTTGCCCTTCAGTCTCGGAGGTTTGTTGGACATGGCGCTGCAGCTAGATTTCGTAGGCTGGCCCCACCCCTTGTGGTCTTCATTCCCAACGGCGGCAAACTTCTGTTATCGCCTAAGCTCAGGGGGGCATCCCCAGGAGCATCCAGAAACTACCTTTTAGCTGCTGTAATGGCTTGTGCCCTCCCACGTAACCGTGTGGATCCCCTCTCCAACTCAGCTAGCGGCCTCAGAGCTGCGGGTGCGCTGGCTGCATCTCTATGCGATTTATGCCACTCAGCACTCCATGGCGTTATTGCTCCCTGTGCTCACACGGATTGTGCAATCTGCTTCTTCTGCTGTTTAGTTGGGCACGGTCCCAAACGCTGCACTAATCAAGCCTTCCGGCTGGTACTCTGCAATCTTCCGCCATGTACCTCCTCTTGCCCTGCCTGTTATTGTCCACGGGTTGCTGTGCATCTAAGAGGATGCCCTGTGATTCATGCCTGATTCGCCAGCGGGTAACTGCTGCAGTTTGAGGTTCTTGATCTCGGGTGTCAGGCCATCCTATGGTCCCCGCAGCATCCCTCTTCATCCAGGGTCTACCGCCTGCAGGGCATGTTAACTGGCCAGTGTGCTCTTCTCTCCGCAATGGAGTGGGGGAGCGTGCACTTTATTGCAATGCCGCCAGCGCTGCCCGAGCCAGGGGGCACTAACAGCTCACAGACCCATCCGGCCTCCTCCTTGACCCGTCCGAGGCAGTCTGCAGTGGCCTGCCGGTCTGCTCTCTCCCTCCTTCTATGTTTGTGAGGGCAGTATAAGGATGCTAGCAACGTTTCTGCATATAGTTCTGTGCAGTTTTTTTTGTGACAATGATTGTGGAGGGGGATATTGTGAAGTAGAATGCTGTTTGGTTCCCACTCAGAGCATTACACTTGTGTAGCCCTGATGTTCGTAGCGTATCGTAGCACACCCAGGGCGCTTCACACCTCACCTTTGGGCCGCCACCGAACATCCGCATCTGCAGACTGAGGGGTTACTATGCTCCCCAGCGACTCCAACGCAAGGCCAGCGTTCGCTGCTCGACTTCCCTGACCTCAGGGGGACCACACTAGCTACCAGGTCACTGTTGGAGCTTACACTGAGCGAAAATCCCTGCCACACAGCGGCCTTCCTGCCGTAACAGGGTATCAGCCATTTGGATCCATCTCATTCATACTCCTCATCAGACTTTGCCACCCATTGGGAGCCAGCTAAAAAATGTCAAAAGCTGTCAGGGGTGCATCGCGGCAAGCAAAGTCATTTTGGGAGCCTCTGTTCTGGGCTTCTTGCCTTCTTGCTCCGGCGCTTCTTCGCAGCGTGTATGGGACGTTTCGGTTATTTAGTTGCGAGGTCCGCCTCGCCTGCCAGCCCAGGCGGGTCCTAGCGCCAGCCGCCCACCGTCTCAGACTGTCTTCCGGGGCCCGTACTGGGCAAATGGAGCCAACGGAAATGCGTCGAGGTCATCTCAAAGGCGCACAGATTAGCGTATTAGCGTATTGCATTCCATTTGGATGAAATGAATTGCCTTTTACTGCCGAGCGACTTGCCCTGCCCCTTTTAACCGCAACTGACCATAAAAAAACAGGCTGCATGCATTTGTGCGTGTGCATTGCAGAGTGCTTGTCGAGTGCAACTAAGCAGTTACGCCAGTGGGCCGGTGAGTGTTCCAGCCATCTGTATTGGCTTAAATCTGTCACTGTGCCCCAAAGCTATTATACCCCTGCACTATGTAGCGATTCGACTCCGCCCAGGGTGCATTGTCTAAGCAAGCATTATCCTCCATGACTGGTGTTTACTCCTTAAAGACAGCCATGCCGCCTCTAAATGAAATGAGTAAACTGTTGAATCAAGTGAAGACTAAATGTGCAAGGGTTCTCACCCCTGTGAGTGCACCACAGCAAGTGGTGACATCTTTGTGGCTCGTTCCCACTCACTAACAGCTGACAGAGGTTTTTGTAGCATCGAGCACATTGCAAAGGCACCCGCTAGGTGACTGGTGGATGGCCTCAGGTCTAAATTAACATCTCACAGTGGAAATACAGATTCTGGTATGGAATTGCCGCCAATCAATCTTCCAGAATTACCGTATTTGATTATGGCAGCAGAGTTGCCTTCTCTAGAAACGTGTCCAATGCACATAGTAACACAAAGTAAAGCCCAATCAATGGAAGGGCCGCCCGCTGTGCCAACTGGTGAGATAATGATTCCCACTGTGATCCAACTGAACTTGATATTGGCGCAAATTCACACAGGTGCAAATCCCTTGTCCAATCCTACTCAGCATGTTATCAATAAAAGTCCTGACGAACATGCTGGCAATATTGCAAATCATCCTTCTGTTACACCTACGGTTATAGCTGAGACAGCTGACTGCCAGAATATTTCAATATGCACTGCAGTAGAGATCTTTGATTCCCAGACGTATCTGGTGCATTCGTCCTGACCTGCCTCCCCATCAGTTTTTTCCCAATCTCCAATCATATTTCCCAATTCTGCACACAATTCTATGTCCCAATCAATTTCATTCCCTATTACCACACCGCAGAGAGAGACTCTTTCCAAACCTGAGACTTTGCCGCTTGTGGAGCTGACATTGGGTGCTATGAATAAGGGGTTAATGTCCTTAGCTACACTATATGAAGCCTTGGATACAAAGATTAATAAACAAACAAACTTATTATCAGAATTTCTAGTGAAATTTACAAATGGTGTAAAGATTGTCTCTCCCAGAATTATGTCTGAGGGGGCAATCCAATCATTTCTGTATCAAGTCAACTGTCACCAAATGGGACTGCTCCCATTGTCTTGCAAAATCCTAACAACTCTGTTATGCCATATGATTCTGTCACTGAAGCCCAAGACGTTCTTACCTAAGATCTTGTCCCGCCCATCAATCTAATACTAAGCAGGTGTTCACAATTTTCTCCCGTCATAAAACAGCTACCAAGTCTGTTAACATGCCAAAAAAATCCCAAAATATGAAGCCACAATTTGGCTCTGCACAGTCAGGCTCGCACAAATGTATACAGTCTTTGTCCATGCCTACAAATCAAATCTTAAGAGCAAAAAATGCCATAACTAGAAAGTATGCTAACAGAGCAAGCCAAATAAGATTCTCAAAAATGCTTTACATCTGTGTCCCGTGAACCTGCAACTACAGATGTAATGCATTATGAGCCCCTGGATGATTTGCTTCATGAGGCAGAACCTTTGAATAGTACAACATGTGGAAACATGGAGGTTCCCTCTGAAACTCGCTCACCATCCTTGAGTCTGCCTACCTTGAATGTGGCGTGTACCTTAAAGTCAGCTCCACTCAAAGTCCCTGAATTCCTCACATTGGAACAGAGGGGAAACAAAATTGCTAAATCCATCACTATGTTCTCTGCTCTGCCCAAATCTCAAATCAATGTTTTAAAAATCATCCCATGAGCCTTCAGAAGAAACATGGCCTTCCTCAAGTCGTAATGTTATAGCTAACCACGTAATGACAAATCGCAATTCACACACTTTAACAGGCAGCCAATCGAAGACCTCACATGCTGTGATAGATTGCCATCATCTGATTCTTCAATGTAGAGGTTGGTCCTATCTGGTATACGATTTGAATAGAACCAGTATATATTAAACATCTTTAGTGATGTGAAGATCTTGGAGGACTTATGTTCCTCCGATGTAGCCCAAGTGGGATTCCTCCACGATTACGATCTCAATGCTGTCAGACTTTGGATTAAGCCTGGCATACTTTTAAATACCATATGGCAGGCGAGATCTGAGCTATATCGGATGGGCTTCACTCTGACTCAAGATCAGTTGCTTCAAAAACCTAACATGCGTGGCAAACCCGGCCTTAGTGGTAATTCAAACAGCAAGGATAACTCTAACTCGTACTTAAAAGTCACTTTCTCCAGGGGCACCTTTGGTTCGATTAGACAAGTGGAAACTATACATAGGTTAAGATCTATAACCTCGACTCAGGGGCCAGTTAACAATTAACAACTCATGCCCACGCAGCAGAGAACTTGCAAGTCAGCTCGCTGAAACACTAGGGGATTTAAACATCGTTTAACCTCAGTAAATAACCCCCTGAATGAGTTTGACATTGTATTGTTGCAAGAAATCTGGTTAGCAGAACCCGAGCATGGGATGGCTATGGTTTTTCGTTGTTGCCTGCTAAAGGCTTTGCCAAAGGCAGACTGACAGCAGGTCTTTTGGTCGCAGTGAAAGCAGGTCAGGACTATCTCTAGAGCTGTGGGCTACTTCAAACATGTCTGCCCAATTAATCAAGATAAAAACGGCTACTGCAGTATTGGCCATTGTGAACCTGTATTAGAATCACGCTGGTATTATGGCGAAAACTTTCCTTCGAGACATAGAGCACACATTAGACTTAATCACCAATGACTCATCTGTTAGCCATGTTTTACTGGCGGGTGATTTGAATCTTCATTATTTATCCATGAAGCTGCACAAAACCAATGTATTATGATCAATGGAGCCGTTGAGGGAGACACGCCCACACAAAGCACATGGAAAAGAGGAGGCCAAACAGCCATTATAGATTATATTTTTGTGCACAGAGATATGTTTGTCATGACTCAGAACTTTCAGGTTACTGCTCAAACACATAGTGACCACAAATTATTATCACTCACTTGGACTTGGTCCTATCACTTAGTTCAATCGCACTACTACAAATCAACACTTGAGCTCTCTCGTTTAAGGAATAGGTTTAGACGGTCTTCAGAGTCACTGTCTCACCTTGGTAGGTGAGTACAGGGCCATCACTAGCACTTGAACTCTGAAGTGATCAAGTCAGAGGGTTTATATGTGACTGCCTTGAATCTATTTAGATTGCAGCCATCCACTCATCACAAACCAACCTTCGAACATAAACATGTTTATGTGTTTATGATTCTGAGTTAAATAAGAGAAAGATTCAATTATGCAAAGATATAAGAAATCTAACTGGCCTGCCTTTAGACTATAAATCATCTAGAGTGCGAACACAGAAGATGCAATACAGAAATTGTCCCAAATCCCAGAAAAGCCATTATCATGCAAAAAGATGCTGAATTAATGCTAGATGCTTTGGATTCCAAAAACACTGGCCAAATGTGGGGAATTTTAAATTGAGCAAACCATGACACACAGATTCCATTTCAGATTAATTATGTGCAAGAAGATGTTTTGGTCCAATATTATCAAAAATAAAATGCCCAGCTACCAACTATCCAAGGTGAGATAATACAGAAGTGGTCAATAAGTAATGATATGCAAATTGATAGAGATGATATTATATACCAAATTAAGTACCTCCAGAGCTCCAGGTCCAGATGGGTTTATGAACATTATGCCAAAACCTCACCCTGAACACTGGGCGAATATTCTTTTCAACATCTTCTCCAATGTAATAATTCAAAAACAGATTCCTCTGACTTGGAAAAAGTCAATAATAATTCCTATCTTTAAAAAAGGTGACCTTAAGCATCCAGAAAAACTATCGGCCATTTGCGCTGCTAGATATACCAGGGAAGATATTTGCACAGTTGATCCTGAGAAATTTCAATCAGTGGATGACAGCTGTGCACTTGCTTGATCATTTCCAAGCAGGCTTTGTCCCAAGACTAGCACAGCTGTTAACTTATTGGCTATTTTTGCGGTTAAAAAGCATGAACAGCAAGCCAAACAACCTGTATACTTGGTGTTTGTTGACTTTAAAACAGCTTTTGACTCAGTGTTGAGAGTACCTTTACTGGGCAAGCTGGCAAAGGCAGCATGCCCTTCCCATATACCCGCATCTGTCTCACAGCTACACTGAAGCACATTGGTTAAAATTCGATTGTCCTTGGATGGAAGATTATCTGAACCTCTTTCCACCTACAGAGCTCTCAAACAGGGCTGTATCTTGGTGTCTGCCCTGTTCAACGTCTTCATCACAGATATTGGTCTCCATCTAACAAAGACTGTCAGACTCGCCGAAACTCGGCTTGCGCCCAGTACACTGGCTCTTATATGCGGACGATGTTGTTCTCTTCTCCAAAACGAAAAAAGGTTTACAGAACCTCTTAACATCACTTGAACAATATGCTACCAAAATCATTTAACAATCAATTTTGAGAAAACCAAGGTCATGATCTGCGCCACTAAACTTCAGATCAAGAGGTGCTCTTATATATGGCACCTGTATGGTTCACGTTTGGAGGTAGTTAGTGAATATCGTTACCTAGGTCTTAATACCAATAATCATCCCTCAGTCCGAGTTTTACACAAAAAATATGGCAAATTCTCAATTAACCCCCTCACCAAATTTTATAAACAAAAAGTGGTGCCCGTTATTACTTATGGCGCTGAGACCAGGGCTTGGAAGAATTCCGCCTTTTGGACTGGTCTGGAGGGTCGATTCTGGAAGTAAGTGCTCTCTCAGCAAGCTAGTTAACCAATGAGTACTGTAAGAAATGAACTTGGTTTGCTCTCACTCGGTATAACATGCATTTGCAAAATGTGCATCTTTTATAGGAAATGCATACTGGCCTCTGATATAGACTCCTTGTTATTCCCTGTCGCCACCTATTTAAATTCCACCATCGATAATTCCATGGGAATTTGGAAAAACAAATTGTCGAAATAATGTCAGCTGTGGATATTTTTGTTGCACTCTTAACAACTAATCAGGATCGTGCAAAGAAGAAATTGTGGCTTTACGACTGGATTTTGACACATCAACAAAGCATTTCCTACCAATATTCCAAGGGTGGAAACATTAAGATCAAGAGACTTAATAATTCAGAACCATATCTCCTGGAGTTCCGAGTCATATATACAGAAATCTGTTTCTTCGCTTTCGGTTGAATTTATGGCCCACAAGGGATGTGCTGGGCAAGTGGATGCAGGTTGCCTGAGCAGAAATATTGTGTTGATTTTGTAATAATCCAACAGAACTTGAAACACTCTTGCATCTCCTTGTGCACTGCTGACATCTGCTATCAATGAGGAAACTGTTTATGCAGCATCTATTTCATGATTATAAAGATCTAAATTGTGACATGTTATGGCACAAGGTATTTAATGGTGAGCGCATTTCTGTTAGCATTGCCGCAATGTAGTTTTTATTATCTTAATTTATGTATTTTTATTTTGACACTTGTAAAGTGCACCGAACCCTGAGGCATCGATGCACTGCTTCTTGACAGTAAAGCAAAAAAAAGTCCACGCATTATGGTTAATAAGGTTAAAGTTTTCTGTTTAGAGTCATGCATACAGTTAGAGTTAGTATGATAGCGAGTTACTTTAACAATTGTTACATGAAAAGCAAAGTTTTTAAGCTTTTACGGAAGGACCAAAAGGAAGATTCTGATGTTAATGAGGATGGCAGAGCGTTCCAGTGTTTGGCAGCTACCACTGGGAAGCTACTGGCCCCTGCTTTCTATAGTTTGAATCTAGGAATGATGAGTAAATGGGAGTAAGTTGAGCGCGTGGGTCTTTTGGATTGGTTTTTGGAAAATGTGTTGCATAAGCACTTGGGGGCTGAACTGGAAAGACATTTGAGTGTCAACGAGAGGGTTTTGAATAAGATTCGATCTTGGACCGCTAAACAGTGGGCGTTCCTTCTCATCATGGTAATGTATATATTTTTAGGGATGTTAAGGGCTGCTCCTAGCGCATAGTTTTGAATCACATGCAGTTTTTTAAATTGTGGCTGTTGGTACCTGCATAAAGGGTATTGCAGTAGTCTAATCTAGATAACATAAGAGCTCCAGCCAGCGTAATATATCTGTCGGATTACAGGAAGGGTCTACAGGCATTGATCAGCTTTGAGGTGTAAACTGCTGCTGATGCCGTGGTGTTGACATGTTGAAACTGAAATCAGATAAATGAACCTTAGAGTGCTCAGAATGTAATTCTAATTGATGACATACTCTAACTTGTAAAAGAGTTGCTAATATGAGGACATGCCTCTTTTTATTTCTGAGGTACCAGGATACCAGACAACCTGTTGCTCAATCTTGCCCTCGAGCCTAGAACCCTGAAATCAGTTACGTACTTCCATAGTTTTTAAAATGTCTTCGAATTCAATTATTACAAAGTCTTTTATGATAAGTATATCATCATAATTGCATTTGGTTGTTTTTTATATAGTTTTATGTCATTTGCATTGTCATTTTAAATTATTATCACAAGATATTATCGTTTTGTAACATGTATTTGAATTATTAAAAGGTTGATAATTCAACCATAACAATAACAAAATATTTTTAAACTTAGAAAATTCTTACTTGTCTTTCCAGTAGTATTGTCCCCAGTGCCCACAGACATCTTCAATGCCAGCCAGTAAGTGATCCAAAACCTAAAATTGAAAGCAGAAAATTGTAAATCCTAGGTAACCCATCTGATGCAAGTCAGGTAATAGTGTCTAACGTAAAATCAAATGCCTGTGAAAACTATCCATTTGACAGGCTACCACCATTGTGTATTTCTCTGCCTAACAGTAAGGATCCAAAGAACGAAAGTTCGTGTTCAGTTTAAGTATCACCCAGGCCGCCTCTAATGTCCAAACGTTTACTGTTGATTGTGGGCTCAGCTTCAAAATGAAAGCATAAAGAGCTCATTGTCAACCAGTTACAATTACCCTGAATTATGGGATCATCAGGTTCTGCAACCCCCAGAGTTACCTCAATTTGAATATTTTCCCTATGTATCAAGGGGGATTCATGGAGAATTGACATTGGGTTGATTTAATGACCTTAGGCACCTCTTTGGTTGATGCCCCATTTGAATTACTAAACACTACCTCTAGCTCCATATGACACTGGCCATTTCTTGATATCAATAAGAACAAATCCTAACATAGCAGTTGTTAGGGCCATTGATCACTATTTACGCCGGCTGTGTGATTATTCCCCTGGGTAGTTGGGCATGGCTACTATGCCTGCTTAAAAGGAGACTCTCAGAGACCCTTTTATTGATGATAGTGTGCATCGGTACACTTTTGGTGACTCACATGGTGCTCTGAAATTGGCGTACTGCGAATATGTAACTGCACAATAAAAAAGAGTGATCACTGAAGTGACTCTGTCATATTGACCTTGCTAGAAATATCCCAAATTGCTGATAGGACAGAATGAAACTAACGAATGTCATGTGCCATGATAACATTATGATAGTAATTTTAAAAAGGCAAAGTCATTTTGCAAGTTGTCTTGTGTACTGCCCGTTGGACACTTTTCTGGCATTGCAACATTCTCATGAACAATTTATTAGAAGACATACCAGATATTGTTCAAAACATCCACACCAAAATACTTGAACATTGGCACACTCAAGAAGCTTCACACACTGACAACACAATTGACAGCATAGCCGGTGTGTACTGGGGAAGATCCAACACAAAGGTTTTAGTTCTGCATAGATATGCTGTACCTTCCCGAAATGACCACGGACTCCTCTATCCTTTGGAATGAAAGTGTGAGGCACTTTTGGAGGTAGCCGCTGCCTGTGTGGGGCTGAGTGTGTGCTTAATGTACAGTTTGTGTATTACCTTTTGCTGGGAGTAGTGTTTAGGAGGCAAGAGCACAGCCTATGCATGTGTGTGGTTAATGTAGGGGTATAGTGAGGTGAATGAATGAATGTATGATGTTGATTTATATTTCTTCATTTATTTTTTATGTTATTTATATTGCATATAACTTATTAGTACCGGGCAGTTTTTACTGCATCTGGGCGAAGGTGGAACCTTATAAGCAATAATTGATGGTGATAAACGTAGCAATGGATATTAAAAATTCAGTAAGAAATGAGGCAGGTTCTCAAGTTTTTACAACACATTTCCAGAGTTCAAAAAAGCGAAGACGAAGAGGGAAATTATTCCATAGCCACGGGCACAGCACTGAGAACGACCTGTCTCCTCTACTGGTACATTGTCAAACGGGGATGTTCAGTAAGTGTAAATGTGAAGATCATAGAAGCCATACAGCTTAGTCGGGATGAATTTTCAGAGAAAAATAATGTATAGCCAGGCCATGAATGCACTTGACAACCAAGCACAGTATCTTGAATGTGATACAATGGTGTATCACAATGCAAGTTACGCCTGCCTATAAAAAAATTATGAATCCCTCGGAAGTTTAAATATGATCTGGACAGCCAGAGTTTCGGTGGTTTGAAGGTGGTGTACCTCTGGCATTGCTACATATAGGGCATTAGCATATTCGTGATGGGATTTAGACAATGCACTGACCACTGCCATATGACCAGACTATGGACATATGGAAGGACGTGCCTCAGCAACCAATGGAAAAAAAAGATCTTAGAGTTTCGTTAGTCTCTGTATTTAATATCATTTTAGAATCCCAAATAACAACAAGGTTTCTGCACTTATATGAAAATGTAATGGGAGGTCTGAATAGCAGTGAGGCAGTGATTGTCTAAAAGGGTCCTATTACACATGTTTAGGTCCAATGAGCATAATTTTGATTTTAGGGATATATAGTTGGACATTGTTGTTAGTTATCCAACCATGATTTCATTTGTACAAAGCACAAATGATTTTGGGTGAAAGTCTCCATGGGGCTAGAGACCTTGCTAAATAATTGTGTATCATCCGTACTCGAAAAACTGGAAGCTAAAATTGTGGATGATGGGGATCAAAGGTAGACAGAAATGTTGAACAAAAGGGGTGAGAGAGAGGAGCCCTCAGGCATCCTGCATGGAATGGGAGAGGAGGCGGAAATGTATGGACCCAACTTTACTTCCTTTGAACTCCTAGAAAGAAAGCTCCAAAACCATTCCAATGAGTTTCCATGAACCGGGCAAAATCATAAAATCATGAGAGCAGCATAGGGTGGTCCACTGTGTCAAATGCAGTGGACAAGTCCATTATGACCAGCAAGGACAAATACTCCTCGTTAGAATAATGCAAAAGGTAATCCCAGGCAGGGACCAAAGCGGTTGCTGGGCCATTTCTGAGACGAAATTCAGACTGAAGAAGGTCTCAAATCTGATTATTCTGTAAAACGTTCATCAGTTGTTGTGTTACAACCTTCTCAAGGCTCTTGTCCATCCAAGGGAGGCCAGCTATTAGTCGATAATTGCCTAGCATAGCTGGATCAAGTAAGGTTCTTTTTAGTAGATGAGTTATTAGGGCAGTTTTTAGGCTTTGGGGAATAATCTCCTGACAGAGGGATGAATTGACACACTTGGTAATGGTTTAGTCAAAGCCAAAGCTTTCACTGGTGCTACTAAAGCAGGCAACATATCAAAGCAAGAACGGGTGGGTTTAAGCTTGTTAAGCAAGGAGGACATTATTACTCTGAGACATCCGTGAAAGCAAATAATTGTCTAGGTTAAGGTACAGCCTGAGGCTCCCGGTTTGACTCGGTTATTTTTGCAGGTTTTTAGGCTTTCATGGATCTTATGAATCTTAGCGATAAAGAATTAATTAACATTGTTGGATAGCTGGTCTAAGGATTCCAATTTCTCACAAATACATGGGGGATTGTGTACGAAGGTGGTTTTTGCCTTCCTAGTGGCTTTTCTGAATGTAAGTAGTGCTTCTCCGACTTGAATAAGGTGAGAATTTGCCCTTGAATTTACGTCCTCGAGGAAGGGGATGAAGTGAGTGCATGATTTGTGTGATGCATATTGTGAGATGACAGAGAGGCATGTGGAGGGTGAGGGTGCTAGAGTAGAAAACTGCGTGTGTGTGTGTGTGTGTGTGTGTGTGATAGTGTAGGGGTTTGAGAGTTATATGTTAGAGATTAAAGATACCTTGCGTAACATGGCTTGCGTCACTTTGCCCTAAGCACCAGTATTGGATCAGTGTTTGCATGCACTCATCGCAGCAAATGATCACATCTTAAAATGACATTGCGAATAACGACACATATTGTCAAAACAACTTTAATTAATGCATGTCAGGAATTTCTGTGTGCCGTGGTTTGCGTTATCATGCTTACCAGGATGAGGTCCATCACAGAGTTATATTAAAATGTAGGTATTATAGATTACTTTTAGTCTGATCCCACATGCTCATTAGAACTTGGATCATGGATAGTGGACCAGAAGGAGGGGTTCTACTAATGTCATGGTGTTTCATCCCAGAGGGGAGCAGCTGTCACTCATTGGTCTTGAATAAACTCTTATCTGCTCATTGTAGCCCAGTTGTGACTTTTCGTTTCACTCGTGTGTCCCTGGATCCCTGCAGTGGATGGTGGCCACACTGAACCTACAAACTGCTTTCACCGCAGTGCAGTCAACACTTCTTCAGTTCTCGGCTACACTATGCATCACTGGGCTATATGTTGGTGTGAGCACCATGTTTCACTGATCAGCCTGCCGTCCCCTTCTCCCATTTTGGCATGTTGCCTAGCCTCACAGCACCCCCATGCACCACACCATACTCCTGCTTCCGGGCCCACGGTGTGCATTGCCTAGCAACCAGGGATGCCACCTCAGCTGCATTGTCTGTATTTGTATTTGTTTTATTTGTATAGCGCACCAGGCCCAAGGGCATCCGGGCGCATATCCTGGCACAAAACATTGGTACAACAATTGTACAAACAGTGACAGTTACAATGTGATAACGTGATGACTAGTAGAGGCACTGGATACACAAAACATAGTGTGCATGTTATACAATATAGAAACCTAACAAAAAAAGGTGAGCACTATATATACAGTAGCATTATAATTACAATACATAATATGATATGCATCATTATCTACAGTTAGCATATAGAATTTGCTTACAAACTCTGGACAGATAGCGAACTGAGGTCCTGAGGTGGAAGTGGTGAAGGAGTTTAGTCTTGTGCAGTAGATAACCAAAGTTTGTTTTTTTGTTTGAATAAGGACAGGGAGTATTCGGATTTGATGGTTAATGGAATCGAGTTCCATAGTTTGGCAGCAAGGACTGGGAAGTTTGTGCCACCTGCTTTCTGCAGTTTGTATCTAGGGATGGACAAGCAGTGTGCTTGGGCTGATCTGAGTAGTTGTGTAGGGGAGTATTGAGAGAAATGGGAGGCTAGGTCTATGGGGGCCTGATTGTTCAGACATTTGTGTGTGAGGGTAAGAGCTTTCAAAGATATTCTTTGCGATACTGTGAGCCAGTGTAAACTTCTCCTTGTTTCAGAGATGTGTGTGGATCCGGCGATGTTGAGGGCGACTCGGAAGGCGTTATTTTGGGTAACCTGGAGTTATTTAGGTTGCGTTGGTTGGTCCCTAAATACAAGGCATTGCAGTAGTCTAGTTTTGACATAACCAATGTTCTAGCCAGCTTAATGCAGTTCTGTGTGGTTAGGAAGGGGCGGCATGATGTAATAAGCTTACATGTGTAAGCAAAGGCAGAGACAACAGCATTAGTTTGTCTATTGAGGGATAGCGTGGAGTCAAGGTAGATTCCTAATCTTTTGGTGTCAGAGTAGACTTTAATGATGTTGCTGTCGATATTGCAGGTTTTGAATGAAGGTTCAAGTCTGTTCAATCGATGTTGGGAGCCCAGGATGATGACCTCTGTCTTGTCATCGTTAAGACAGAGCTCATGCTGGGCCATCCAGGCTTGAATGACTTGATAGATATTGTTCAAGGCTTTTGAGTCCACTATGTAATCCCCTGTGACGGGAATGAGTATCTGGGTGTCATCAGCGTAGTTGGTATAGGTGACACCCAGATAATCAAGTACATCGAACAGAGGTTTAGTGAATACATTATAGAGCATTGGTGAGATACAGTAGGCGAGAATACCCTCATGTGTCTGTTGTCCAGGAAGGAACTGATCCATTTGGTGGCTTTCTCAGAGAAGTGGGAAGCTGATTTCAGGTGCCGACAGAGGATTTAATGGTTGACCAAATCAAAAGCTGCCGATAAGTCGAGGAGTAATAATAAGGCATTTTGCCATTGTCTTTTAGGTCCTCAATTTGAGTTTCGAGATCTAATAGGGCTGTTTCCATCCCGTGCTTAGGTCAAAAACCAGATTGTCTTGTGCCGAGTAAATAGTTGGTTTCCAGATACTGCTGAATCTGTATATACGCTGCTCTATCCAAGATTTTCAGTAAGAATGGGACCATTGTGATAGGCCTATAATTGGTGGGTATACTAGGGTCTAAAGTAGGTTTTTTTTAGCAACGGGATGGCCCATGCATCCTTGAGATTGTCAGGGACAATGCCCGAGTGAAATCAGGAATTGATGAAGGCGGTGATGAACGGGGCAAGTTCATGCGCAGATTCCTTAATGATAGGGGCAGAGCAGGAATCACCCTGACAATTAAACGGTTTCAGTTTACTAATGATGCTTTCTACCTCAGGGATGGTTAGAGGAGCAAAGCTAAATGGTGTATGAGTGAATGTGGGTGTTTTAATTTTACTAGTCGAGAAATTAGTTTGAGAGATGGTTTGTAAACAGTTTTGCTTAGCATTGATTTTAGTCTGTAAGGTCCTTACTACATGTATCGGGGATTGAGGAGGGGGATTCGAATTCTTTGAGAATTTTGAATAGCTCCCTCATGTTAGATTCTGCTTGTGAGATACTCTGGTTGTAGGTCTCTTTTTTTGCTTGTACAATTGCTTTCTTGTAGTTAAGTGATACTATAATGAGGTTGTCTTTATTAGCCTCACTTGGGTGACTTTTCCAGATTGCCTTAGCATTACGTTTTTCTTTGCAAAGTATTCTGAGATGTGGAGTGAACCTCGAGTTTAGGTGGACGCGCTCTTTAGGTTTCCTAGATTTGAGAGGTGCTATGGTGTTAATGGCATTAAGCAAAATTTGGTTAAAGGTGTCCAACAAGACCGTCGGGTCATCATGTGCAAAGGCACAGTTATTGAGTATAGGCAAGATGAGAGGAAGCAGTTTGTCCCTAGTAATGTCCTTTTTGTTTCTTGTAGGGATGGAAGGCGCAATATTAGGTTTGGTGCATGGGTCATTGGCGGGCATGTTAAAGGTGATGATGTGGTGGTCTGACCAAGCACCTGGGTAGTTGGAGCCAATATGCGTGTTACAGTTTAGGTCAGCGATCCAATCGAGCATTCTTCCCTTGGAATGGGTAAGTTTGAGAATGCGATGGGAGAATCCTAAGTTTGAAATATTGCTAGCAATATCTCGAGCATGGAGGTCATTAGGATCCAGTAGTCCGAGATTGAGATCACCAAGTAATAAGACTTGGGAGTTAGGTTTAGTGTTGTCTGCAAGGATGGTCATGATGTCATTCGAGAATGTAGAGAGAGGGCCTGGAGGCCTATAGATGAGGTGCAAAGTAGCTGTAGTATTATGAGAGAGTTTGACTGATAGGCACTCAGCCGAACTAAGTTGTGTATTGGGAATCAATCTCATATTGATGTCGTCTTTATGTATAAATGCAACACCGCCTCCTTCAGAGAGGTTGGAATTGCGATTACTTCTAATGATGGAGTATTCATCAGGAATGGCTAATGCTAATAGAGGACCTGAGGCTGCGTGTAGCCAAGTTTCCGTGATGGCGATGAAGTCAAGGTTTTGTGTGGTAATTAGATCTGCGATGTCAAGAGCATGGGCCGTGAGGGATCTAGCATTGATGAGAGCACCCTTTACCTAATTTTTTAAGGGGGTCTTGTGGTTGTCACACTGTACCTTGGCAGACAGAGGCGGGGTAGTGTTTGTTCGCTGGTAAGTATTACAATAAAGTCGTGGTGTGTGGAGGAAACTAGGTCCTAGTCTGTGGTTTCTCAAGTGGAGCGAGAAGGGTTGATTAGGTGTGGGTTTTGTTGCAAAGTGCTGTAGCCCAGGGCAGGGGAGTTAAGGTAAGGATTAGTATTGTGGGGGAGGTTGGAATTTTGGGTGTTGCGGTGGGTAGGTGTAAGAGGCATGATGGGCGTGGAAGTATGGTGAGCCAGTGGTCTGGTAACAGAGTTGATGGCCGGTGGCATGGTAGTATAATAATAACAGTGGGTCTCTGAGGTAATGTTGAATGACGAGTTGTAAGTGCAGCCCAGGGGGGTAGCCAAGGCCCAGTGTACAAGGAAGTGGCAAGCAAAGAAGTGCAGCAGCATAGCGAGATGCGGATGTACTGTATGGTGGCTAGTTCAGAGCAGGGTGGTAAAGCGTGGCTGTGAAACTAAGTTGTAAGGTGGGGGACACAGTCACTATCATTATTTATGTACAATGCTGATATAGTAGGAGGCGGACATTCTAAGATCAATGACACAGTCGCACGTATCCGTGTGGTAAGGCGGGAGATAGTAGGACTGGTATGCGGACACAGTCACAATTACAGGAGTGATAGAGTAGGAAACAGACGTGCTAAGCGTAATTGATACGGTAGATAGCTTTGTAAGTCACAGCACTGCAAGCTGTGACACAGCAATGCCAGTGCACACACAAGTCAGTCTTAGATATGCAAAAGGGGTTAGAGTAAACCCAGCAGAGGTACAGTACATTATGCAGAGGACAGCAATACAGGGTATAACAGAATATGCATGGCAAGTTATCAGAGCAATATATGAGGCTAGCAACGCTGAGGAGGCAGCATGTTTAGTATGAGTAAACAGATGTTATATAGGTCATGAGGCGTGACAGTACATCTTGAGGCAAAGCAATGAAGGTATACACTGTAAACAAGCAGTGAGAGAATACAAGGTACACAAGTACAGCGGATTGGTAGCCGCAAATACAGCAGTGGAGCTACTTCATGGCATATAAGAATTGCGGAAAGTAATATGGATTCAAACTGCAAATACACATAGTGGCGTAGTGAGTGTTTGTTCAGCGTAGTGCTCGATGACTCAGGGTCAAGGTGTTGGCTGTGACAGCATGAATGAACAGAATGCAAGCAGACTCTTACCGGTGGTCTGGAAAGTGTTTGGGAAATCAAGATCAAGCTGGTAGATGGCTGATGTGCTTCCGTTTGACACAGTTAGTCTCTTGGAGGAGATAGATTATCTAGCCTCTGCTAGGTGTAGGTATATGCGGCTTGGATGGGGGGAAGAGCTTTACGAGAAGGGGGGCAGTGACGAAGTGTCCCGCGCCGTACTGCCGGTGCGGACAGGTGCAGACAGGAAGGGGCCTTAATCGTTGTGGGCCTTTGTCGGGGTGGGCCGGGTTCCGCCTCCGGCTCACTGTGTGTAGTTAAATCTCGTCGCACAGTGGTTGCTAGGCAACCATGATAAACAAATAGGCGGCGGCCATCTTAGTGAGCTAATTCAGGGGACACCACAACCTGGACCTCCCACTAAATGCTGTGGCCCAGTCTCCCAGAAACATGAAGCAGCCAGGGTTTGCCTCAGACCCCCTCAATTGGTACTAACTCCAGTGCAGGTAAGCAGCGTGGTTTCCAAGCGCGGATCTGGGATTTGAACGTCTGTTGCTCTCCGTGGTCTTGCTTCCAAGACCAATGTGTTGCCCCTGTGCTATCCTCTCACATATGTGACAGCGCCTCACACTCAGTGCAATGTCTTAGAATAGTCTGTCTGTGTCTACAGGTGCCCCTTCTATGGCAGGATGAAACACTTCTCCAAAATGAGGCAACAATCAAGAAAGCAAAAACCAGGGAGGGGCCACACTGTAGCCAGTCTGTATGATCAGGGTCATGAGGTGCTCTACCACAAGGAACTGCAAGTCAGACCCAATGACGTGACGCTAGTCTTGGGGGGGTGGGGTCCAGCGTAGGGAAAGGGGCCGATGGGGATCCCCCAAGGCTAATGGCCAAATAGCAGAGTCAAGATCACTAAATATAGTAATCTCCACGCAGCTCTAGGAGAAGTTACAAGCAAAAACTGGGAAGCTCCTATTTTAGTACATTTCCCCACAGGTACTCCATTGCGATAAGTGTCATCTTACAGGCAGTGATGCCGTTCAAAGAAAAGTGAAATATGAGCCTCACCCCACCTTTAAGAGAAAGTGCTGGTGTTTTAAAGGAACAAGTCACATTTGGAACATGCAGCACGGGCTAGCAAGCAGAGTTCCACTGATGGCATGTGGTCGTTCGGCCTTGGTGTAGCGGATAAATGACAAATGGTGTTTTGTCCCAGCGGCTGTAACTCACTGATTTCTCTTCATTTTCACTGTGAACTGGCACAGTGGGGGCAGAGGGCCAATTTAGGGTTGCTGTTGGTTATGATGTGGGGGAAGACTGGATATACCATTGACGACAAGCAAAGCAGTGCTGATTGAGAGCATGATGTGTATCTGGATTTTCTAGAGCTGTGTATTCTATGATGTTGATATTGGGCAATTTGTGAAGCATGTTGTTCGGCTATTGTTACATGTTGCTTGGTGAGGAAGTAGGAGGAGGTTGGTGTTTTGGGGATTAGTTGATGAGTGGTGCTCATTTTGTGTGATTCATGTTACACAAGTACACAAGGAGGACAATGTGGTGGACTTTGCAACATCACTGACTCATTGCTTTTGACTACATAAAAAGCAAATTCACGACCTGGTTCTATGCACAAGATCAGCGGTTTCACTCACTCGCTAGATATTTGTAAAAGAAAAGTACATTTTCTCTCTCATTAGTTATGAGCACATGAAGGCCTTTTCGCTTGCTCTCTGGTTCTCAGCACACAGTTCACCCTTCCACTCCCTCACCAGTTATGAGGATATAAAGACTGGTGGTAAAAGTACCATAATCAACAATTGCACGGACACAGGAGCTGTTGCGCATCTTCGGTATGGCTGCCTGGCTGTGTGTCTCCGCCTCAGACCACATGCTTAACAAGTAAATATCCTGATTGGTGCTACCTAGTGGCAAGTAAACAAAGAAAAACAGAAGCGTAAAGCTTTGGACAGATGCTGGGTCGTTTTGGGCTCTCTCCGCTGAGCGGCTGTCTAGATATCTATGTCGGCATTCTCTCAGCAAGACCAGAGACTGCGGCCCGTAGCGGACTTCCACAGGATGGGAACGCCCTGCTGAGGGAATGAATGCGGCTTCGTAGGCCAATGACTTGGTGGAGCCAGCTGTGAGACATTGAAGCAGACCCGGGAATCTCCTGCACCAACACAATAACTCCATGACGATCGGAGAAGAAGGGGGGTAAGACCAGCCCCCCCTTCAGTGAGATCACGCACACCATATCCCCCCCTGGGGGATCGTGACCAACTGTGGCGCTGGTGCCCCTGCACTCACTCGCTGGGTCCGTAATGTGCACCGGACTGCACGGCCCCTGCGGACAGACTTGAGTAGCGGGACCCTCGCTTGCTGAAGGGGTAGCAGAGGAAGAGAGCCGGGTGGAGCGTCTACACAGCTGCACTGCTGCAGGCATGCGTGGCTCCTCCGACCCTTGAGGCCACAGCTTTCCCTTGTTGCTCCATGACTCCCGCAATGTCCGGATACAGGTCCCTAACATCCGTGGAGGCCTGGCCTCGTCGAGGAGAGGTGTTGACATCTAGGATAGCAGCAGTCACATGAGGTATGTGATATCCTAATTGACATTCAACCACAAAGTCACAGAACCAGCTGGCTCGCCCTGCACAAGTGTAGCGGGGAAGGCATATCCCTACCTCCGGTTGGCTGCACGACCCCATGGAACATCTGCCCCCCATATGTTGTATGCGCCTCTGGGACTGGCCCGCTGCAAATTACTTACCACTGTGTGATCAACGGGTGGGGTGTAATTGAATCCCGGTGCAGCGGCAGTCACTAGGGATACATGACACTTATAACCATTCAATCACGAGAGTAGAGTACTCAGCTGGCCCGCCCTGCATGACGGTGGGGATGAAAGCAATCCATATAATCTGCAGACCACACAATCTCTGAATGCAGGTATCCCCCCAGATATTGAGGCTAGCCCTGTGGCAACTCATTAGTTGCTGATCAATTAACAGACTGATCCACAAGGGGCATAATCTGGGCCCTTTAGCCGGGATGCGGGCATAATACTAAGGAGCTCAAGAAATATAGAGGGACAAATGTGTGGCTCCTAGTTCACGAAGCAAAACTCTAAATAATGGGGGGGGCAACAGTGTATCCTACGCCATAAAGAAGTGAAGCATATAGGTCAAAGGCGAATGGAGGTGGCACAGGAATACTACATGGGCTGAAGCAGTAGTGGTGTTGCAATACATTATCAAGCACCCTTATTCAATTAACAGACTTTACCCCCAACAAATAACACGCACAGGAAATACACAGCCATATGTATCATTTGGGAGCGGTGTACTGTTCACTAATTTCCCTCAAGTCCCCAACACTACCATAATATCAAGCGGGTCACACTGTGTGAAACAACTTGATCACGTGGTTCAGGCCCTTGATGATAGGGGGACTATAATTTATGCTGTGATCCATGGTGTACACTGGAAAAGACATACACAACGAACACCGGATCTGTGGGGCAAGGCAACACTATATAGACAGAATCCTCTAATCCTAAGACTTTCCTTTGACGGCCAGCAAGGTCTCATCCTAAGTGTAAAGCAATACAGTCGACTGCAGAGTCTGGAGGCTTTGGCGAACCAACAATATAACCAACGGTTGGAACATTATTGTGAACAAGTCAGGAAGAGTGTTGTCCAGCCCCAACACTTGAAAAGAAAGGGTTGGGTAGACCAGCCACAAACAATTTATATGGACTAACCCTTTAAGGTACTGCCTAATAGATTTGATTGGTCATAGTGAACTATCCTTTTACAACCCGTCGATAATGACTAAAGGCGCAGGCGGTAAGAAGAAGGGCCCTATGGATTCTTTCACCAACTCCCACACTCCTGTGGCGAATCCTCCGGCGCCACTGCCAGGCGAGGCCCCATCAACATCGACCGGTAACTCCAGAGAAGACCATCTACTAACAACTGTCCAGTCAAGCTTCCTAACCCTTAATGTCTAACTGGATGACATAGTAGCAACGATTGGGTGTCTTAAGGCAAAATTGGAGAAAGAGAGTGCTCGAATAACGGAAATGGAACTAGAATCAGTGTGACGGAGGACAAGGTGGATCAGCATGACCGAGACATAACACTCCTGAAGGGGGAGCTGTCCAAGATAAGGGGAAAATGTGAGGATTTGGAGTCAAGATCCAGAAGGAACAATGTTCGAATTGTCGGAGTACCAGAATCTGCATGCAAGGGCCAGATGGAAGTCTTTGTGGAGGCACTTTTGACATCCCAGTTTGCAACTGCATCCTTTTCAGATCCATTTCTTGTAGAGCAGGCTCATCGCACCTAGCCCTGCCACCCAAACCAGGGCCTCTCCCACACCATTATAGCGAGGCTGCTGAATTACAGAGACAGAGACTTAATCCTAAGATTGTCCAGAGAACTGAGGACGCTGACATACGAGGAAAGTAACATCCATATACCCGGATTCTGCTGTGGGGGTGCAGGCCCAGAAGAGGTCCTATACCGGTGAAGAGACAGCTCAGACTGCACTGAATACCATACGCTTTGATCTTCCCCGCAAAGTTGGAAATACAGCATGGAGACAGGGCACACTTTTTTTTGAAGCCATGAACTATGTTGAATCTTCTATCCCGATTCCACCCCGGAACCGAGATTTAGACCAAAATAGAAGCCCGAGACCGGACGATGACAAGAGATATCCTACAGACTGAACTATGTTAATGGTTATAGCCTTTAAGCGCTGCATTATATGATGGAGAATTCAAGTAGCACCTATACAGTTGAGTTAGTAATGCCTGGACGGTTGTGTGTGGTTGTGGCTGGCAAGGTTGCTGCAGCACGCACGCCTCTGGAAAGTTCCTAGAGTCATGGTGGTTCATCATCTAGTTGGAGTTGATGGTGTGGGTAGCGGGATGGGTTCAGACACAACCCAGTCTAACCTTAAGCCTGAATTAAAGGCAGTTTGGGCTGGTATGTTCATGGGGAACTGTGGCGTTAACAGTTACCACAGGGAAGCTTTTGATATGTTTTGGGGGAGGGAGGGGTGGAGGGTAAGGCAAGATGTCTACAAGGGTTAAATGGTTTAAAAATAATGGTCCTGTTGCAAAGAAATTTATGAATGAAGAGTGTGTGCATACAGTGCTGGTTAGAAGAGCATATCGTAAATGGCCTCTAGGGGTTCCATAGGTAGAGGGCTGCAAATCAAGCTGATGACTTGGAATGTCCGAGGCCTTAACAAACCGAGCAAGGTGAGGAAAGTAAATGCATATGTGTCAAGACACAGCCCAAAGATCCTGATGTTGAACACCTCCTTTGCCCGCAAGGGGTATCCTTACTCTTACTCATCCTTCGGTGGGTTTCCTATTATGCTAGGAGCAAGGTTGACCCTCTGGGATGATATGTACCTGTCTGGGGAGAGATGGCTGGACTTCCAGCTGTATTGGGTAATACCTATGGACCTAATATGGACTACCCAGAATTTTACCAGGCAATTGCAGACATGCTTATCCCATTAGATGGAACCCGGTGATTTGGGGGGGGAGATTTTAATACTATTCTTGACACAACAATGGATCGGTCCTCTGATGCCCCACGAGCGCTCACAAAAGAAGCTAATACATTACACCAAATTCTATTGCAGCTACCCCTTATAGACATGTGGAGAACACTTAATCCACACAATAACGAGTTCATGTACTATTCTACGGTTCATGACTCTGAGTCCCAAACAGATTATTGGTTATTATCCACCTCAATTGCCAATATGGTACAAAGTTGCAATATCCTACCGCACACTCTGTCTGACCACTCCCCAGTCTCTCTGTCCCTTGTGCTGAACGACTCACCACCACAAGTGCTACGATGGAGGATACCGTCTGCAATCCTCAGAGTCCCCAATGTGTCTGAGGCCCTAAGTGCTGAAATTACAGAATCTTTTGACATTAATGTTGGGTCCGTCTGCACCCACCGGGTGCTTTGGGAAACTTTCAAAGTCTGGGTCATGGGTATTATTATGTTCAAAACCTCTGGATCACTTAAAAATATCAGAAGAGAACTAAGCCAAATTGAGTCCCAGTTTAGGGAGCACGAGAATAAATATAGTGCAGCACATAAGGAGGATACCTTAGCACAGATTCAGGAGTTATTAAGAGACTTCCACAAGCTTGCGGACTGGAAGGTATTATACATGGCCACCCCAGTTACGGCTTGTAGATATGCAGAAGGGGATAAAGCTGGAAGATCTCTTGCTAATCTGTTAAAAGCCAAAAATTACTGCAATCCCACCGCGGGGATTCAAACAACAGATGACTCAATCATAACCCATGATAAAGACATTAATGCCTATTTTAAACATTTATATACCACACTATATTACAATCGAGATGAGGTCACAGAAGATGAACTTGTTAGATACCTGGCAACATTGGAACTACCTACAATCTCACCTGAGGCAAATCTTGCTCTGGAACAGCTCATAACGCAGGACGAAATAGTTAGTGCCATTAAGTCACTTGCATCTGGGAAGGCAACAGAGTCGAATGGGTTGGGGATTGAATTATATAAAGAATTCCACCAGGAGTTGGCACCTATCCTACTGGGGGTGTGGGAGGAATCTATGGAAAAGGGCGCACTTCCGGAATCGATGCAGGAAGCTATTATTACAGTGTTACTTAAACCTCCCTGACCCACACACGATATGGCCTCATATAGGCCCCTGTCATTGATTAATACAGATGCGAAAATATTTGCGAAAATTCTGGCTTCTAGGCTTCTCCCGAATATGCCCCTCTTAGTGCATCCAGACCTATCAGGATTTATTCCAACGAGGTCGACCGCACTGAATCTCTGGCGTTTGTTTGGGTGATGGCACAGGTGAGTCCCGATGCGACAGCTGTAGTGGCCCGCCTTATACGCCGAAAAGGCATTTGACTCTGTGTCGTGGAGATACTTGTTCATGGTCTTGTGCTGTTTTGGGATCGGCCCTTACTTTTTGAGCTGTGTATGACTCCTGTACACCAGACCTGGCGTCATAGTCCTAACAAACTGAACACTATCAGCATTATTTTCACTCGGGAGGGGCACCAGACAGGGTTTCCCCTTCCCCCCAATACTTTTGCCCTTACCATCGAACCCATGGCCCCTTTTATTAGACTGGTGCATGGACACAGGTGGATTGGGATAAGTGGGCCTCCACAGATAATATCTCTCTACGCCGATGATACTCTCCTATTTATCGGAGACCCCGATCATAACCTTGAACCCATAATGAAAGACATTCATACTTTTTCCCGATACTCCGGCTATAGAATAAACGATTCCGATTCAGAACTGTTTCCTATCAATCCCATCACCACGCAACCACCCAAGACAGGTGGCTTTAAATGGACACCGATTCGGTTGCGGTACTTGGGCATCATGGTGTCTTGTGACCGACGGCTATTGTACACAGACAATTATGACAACCATTTGCAACAGTCGGCTACAAAGTTACAATTATGGATAAAACTCCCAATTTCACTTTACTGGCGAGTGGCACTTTTGAAAATGATAGTCCTCCCGAAATTGTTATATTACTTCTGTAACATACCCATTTGGCCTGGTAGACCCTTCTTCGTCAAACTTAAATCGTTAGCTACTGCATTTGTCTAGGGAACCGTCGTGGCAAGGATAAACTGGTGTAAATTAGCTGAACCGTACTCAAGTGGTGGACTAGCAGCACCCGACTTTGAACTTTATTACTTGGTGTCACAAGCCCAATTCGCAATATATTGGTGTACCCTGGCAGACACAGCTACACATATACCGTTGGAAAGATATGCTGCATCCCTTAATAACCTTATTTCAGTTATATTTAGTATAAAACACAGAGACTCCTGTGCATTTGACTCCATTAGAGCCACTAAAAAATCGATATGGAGACACCCTATGACCGAGAAGCCCCATTGTGGTGCATTCCGGGAATCTCTCACACATTCGGCGAGACGTTACAATGAACTTGGGACCCCTCCAAACAACTAAACATAGGCGATATATACCCTCAGGGGGAATATGTCACTTTAAGGGATTTTGGGAACACTATTGGGGGCCGGCAGTTGAGATTCCTACAATACCACCGAATGAGAGCTGCATTCCATAAAAGATGGCCTTCATTTCCGAAAGAACCAGATTCACACAAACGCATAAGAGCCATTATGTCTACTGATGGTACACAGAATGGGGTGTCTAGGTTATATGGGTTAATACAATCGCATGTTCCCTCACAAAACTCCATCAAATCAACATGGGAGGCGAGTAGGTGCCCTGATTGGGGGTGACAAATGGTGCAAATATTGTTTATTAACTAAATCTATATCCTTGAATGCTGGGTTGTGCCTGATTCAGCTCAAGATTTTGAACCAATTGCACTATACTGCTGTTAGAGTGGCTAAATTCATGACAAACTGTACTGGTGAATGTTTGAAATGCGGATCTCTTCGGGCAGATACCTTCCATATGAATTGGTCATGTCCCGCGATTGCATCATTGTGGGGAAGGGTAGCTGCGGCCATAGAAGACAGAGTCCACTTTCCATCCTCTCTGGTTCCTCTTAAGTACCTGTCTGGCAACATCGGCAAATCCTCAGAGACTACAAGAAGGCTATTTAATGTTTCATATGCTGTGGCTAAGAAAAGCATATTAAAGTGTTGGAAGTCAAAAAACGCTCCCAACTTGGAGGACTGGTTTTGTGAGCTAACGTATGTTAATGAATGCGAAGAGCAATTTGTTCTCTCTGTACCTTCGATATGTCACCTTAAGAATATTTGAGCCCCGTTCAGAATATACTTGTGTATTTTGGAATCTGACAGCAGAGGCATAGCTGGGGGGTGGGAGGGGGCTAGGGGGCTATAGCCCTGGGTCTTTTGGTTGTAGCCCCAGATAGAAACTCAGGGGCTACAACCAAAAGCTATAGCAGGCCCCCAGTCCCACCAGTCCCGACATCAGCTGAGCCCCTGATCTTTTCCAGACCTAGCAACACCCCTGTCTGACAGCGACAGCTCTTGAATCTAACTTAATAAATGTTTGTAATTCTTCATGTACGAGTGATTGAAAGAAATGTTTCACACTGTATGTATATAAGGCTGTATTGTTTTGCTTGTAACAGGACCTTTGAATAAATAAAAATAAAAAAAACAATTGCACGGCCACATTTTTTCTGGACTCATCAAAAGCTATTTCACTGGTTCTCAGATGTTTTTCCAATATGATTTTTCTAGGCATTAATACTATATGTTATAGAAAAACAAAGATGTTCCCAGTCTCACTGCGCCAAGAAATTATAATTAGTTGTTTGTGCAAAGACAAAGACATCTCAAATTGGTTGGACACTAATGTCAGTGTGACTTACAGCAAAGGTACATCCCTTAAAAAGTTATTGAGTCCATCATTTATGAGCCCCTTATCTATACCCTAGACTTGGCTCAATTCCGTCAGAGTCCTTGGTTTTCATAAATGTGGTGTTTGTAATATGTGCAACTTTACATTTGAAACATCCGCAGTCTCTTTTGGGCTACGAGGTAATCATGAAATCAAGTCTTTCATCAATTGTAATTCTAAGTTTGTAGTGTATTGCATTATATGCACCTGTGGCCTGAAATATATAGGGAGCACTATTCGCCCACTTAAAATTAGAATTTGTGAACATCTGGCTTCCATTGGGAGCCAAGATGCTAAATACCCCCTTGCCTATCATTGGCAAAAATCTCATCAAATGGACTGCAAAAATGACATTCGTTTTGTGGGGCTGTGCAAAGTGGCATTGCCCCCACGGGGTGGTAACCTTACACTAAAATTACGACAATTGGAGGCCAAATTAATTTGTAAATATCGCACTGTTTCTGAAGGACTTAATTCAGATCATGAGTTTGCCATATTTTTATAATTCATATTTCCTCTGTTGGGGTTGACAAGTGCCTTTCATTATCCTCTTGGTGGGAGCCCCTCCTGTAATTATATTCTTGTTCCACGTGTATTATTACTGTGCAATGCGCCTTTATTTGTAATGTTGTTCAGTAGCAGCGCACTCAGGCACCACACTTTTTTTTTTATTTTTTTTTAGTGCATTGGAATTGTTGGTTTATTTAAATACCACTTCAATTATTCATGACTAGCGGTGGCTTGTTACTTTTAAATTAATTTTGTCTCTAAAAAAAAAAATAATAATAATAATATATATATATATATATTTAAATAAATAAATTTAAACAAAAAACAAAAAATAAATTTCATCAGCAAAACATGAGTAATAATTGTTTGCTAAATTCTCCTTTTTATTTTTTGGCTAATTTGGGCTTATGGACCGGTTTCACTAAGTTAAGGCTTTTCTAAAGGTGTGTTTAGTTCACCCAACATGGCGATCCCTTTTGCCCCTTTCTGTTTTTCTTACTTGGAAGGCCATGCATTGTGCTATACTGCATTCCAGTATATTTAGTCCTACCTTTCTTTCGTGCATTGTGCAATGGTAACACGAGTAGACTGAAACAAGCTGTCATTGAGGTAGGTGTGTTTATTTTGCTCTCCCCATGCGGTAGTTTTAACTTTTAATTGGCTTTTTTGGTTAACCAGTCAGAAATTGTCCACAGTCCTTTTGAATCACAAGTTAATTGGAGTTAATCTAATGGGTACTTTGGTGGTTTTTTTAATACTAATTTGAGATTTATTTTCTTTTCCTGTTTTCTTCGGCTAAATTAGCTTTCCGCAACTGCGAGGCATTTTGAGGTATGTTTTTATTGATTTTATTGACAGCATTACGGTTTGTTTTGGTAATTTACAGAATCTTTTTTCTGCAATTGGCTTTCCAGTAATTACTTAATCTATCTGCCTACAGAACTGTATGTGGCATTGTCCTACTCTAAATGTGGAGTTCTTATTGCTGCAACCTAAGGTACTTATTTTTGGAATACATTACAGTCTTTGATTTAAGACTTAGCTTACTAAGTGGAACTTGATTGCGCTGCTATGGCCAACTTTTGTTTCTAAAATCATGTTTCTTTTTCTTCTTTTTTTGTTTGTCTGTCAACGGACTACTACGAATGAAATTGGTTAATTTGTGGTAACTTAATTTCTACTTTTTTTACTCTTCCTACATGTGATGTACATGTGTTATATTTTTTGTGGTTGCATCGCGCCCTGGACTGCTTGCTCACAACTTGTGCCTATGTTCTTTATGTAACAATTCTTTGCACAAAACAATCATGTGTATGTTTTATTTTTAACTTTACCCAATTTGTATGGAAATGATGTACTATGCAATTTAAGCCTCTGATGAAAAGCTGTACACAGCTTGAAACACGTGTCAGGCTTCTCTTCGCACAAACAATAAAGGCTTTTCTTTGCACAAACAACTAATTATAATTTCTTGGCGCAGTGAGACTGGGAACATCTTTGTTTTTCTTCAACTATTTTTGTGGATGTGTATTGGCAGTACACCCACACTGCCCAGATACCCGCAGCCTTGATGTTTATTTTCTTAATCACTGTATAAGCGCTGTGAACTTGTGACTTTTTCTGCCATAACTTTGTTCTTACTATCTGTTATAACAGCACTTAAGAGTCTGGCATAAAGCGCTATTGAAGAACACAATAATATTATTTTTGAAATTATTATTACATTTATAACTACTATCATCCTCCTGGGATGTGATGTGGCACTCCATTGTCAATTTCAGGGCCATACAATCTGTTATGTCTCGGAAAACCGATTATGACCAGGAAATAGGCCAAATGACGGGAGCCGTGTGCTTCCTGAGGGCTGTCAGCACGGCACTCATAGAAGAGAGGGTGCAGCACACTGAGAGCCCTGTCGCGGGCAAAGCCCTGAGTGCAGCGCTCCCTCATCACAGGGAGCACTGTGCTGATAAGCCCACTGCAAGCAGGGCTCTCTGCGCAGTGCTCCCTCTAATCCTTCTAATCACAGGGAACACTGTGTTGAGAGCCCCGCCTCTTGCCCTGGCCGCACATGACAGATGTGGCCCAGGCAAAGTGAATCCCCAGTCCCCCACCCCCTCCTCCTTACCTTCAGGTGGCCGACGTAGCATCCGCCCTGCTCCCTTATCAAATCTTCTGCAGGGCTACACCAGGCAAAAGTGGCCTGGCTTCTCCACTCCTGCCACTTAACCTGGCCAGTTTCCCCTCCTTCCTGCCCACCCTGTACGTTGTTGCCCTCTGGCCGTACCAGAAGTAATGGGCCTGTAAACCTTGTTAAATACCCTTGCTGCACTCGGGCCATTTAACTCAGTCTTCAGGGCCCATTACACCGAGTACAGCTCTCAGGCTAGGTCTATTAAGACAATGATTATTATTATATGAATCAATTTCACATACACAATATTCTGGACACAGATTGGTCAATTTTACACATCAGCAGATTATGAGCACATACACATTTGTTTCACTGACTAACTAAATCTCAGCATATAAAGTAACATTAAGGGCCTGATTCAGCTACCTTTGCGTGCTCCCCCATTGAGAACACACACACCCATCAAACGGTGAATGGGGTGCCCCGTAAGCGGGCCTGCATGTCGAGGACCCTGCGCTGGGTTCCCCGTAACTGTTACCAGAAGCCGACAACATGTGTATGATGTATGGTGAAACTCAGAAAATCTGCGTGCAAACCCCTGTAAACCGTTCCTGCTTCACACTACACTGCGTACACGCACACCTAAGTCCGATCGGATCCCCGGCTTAGTACACGCACCCCTAAATCTGACATGCAAACCCACCTCTGCACTGCAATTGCTATGTGCAAGTGTACTTACACCTGGCTTCAGGTGGCAGAGACATGGAGGGAGTTGCGTGAGCATTTCGCAGATGGGAGGTTGCGCGATCACATCCATGAATACTCTTTCTCGTGTGAATTTGTGACCATGCTATGGACTGCTTGTGGCCCGTCCCTGGTAACGCCCTATTTTTCCTATGATCTTCCTCATTTTTCAAGTTCCACCCCCTACTCTGCCCTCTGCACAGGCCTTGCCCATGCTCTGCGTGGTCTCTCGCACAAGGCACTCGACTGCTCGCAGAGACATGCCGAGCCTGCGCGACGTCCACGCAAGTTAGGAAGAAGTGCAGCGCAGCGCAGTCGATCCCTGATTTTCCATGCAAATATTTCCATGAATCGGCCTCATAGGGTCATTATACCTTTGTGTGAATGCCAGCATTTCACCAGCAACATTACCTTACAATCTGCCTATATGTGGGGTGAAGGTCCGGGAAAACATGGTGAGGGGAAGCAAGGGTAAAGTGGAGATATGTCCGCATTAGAAACAAGGGAATGCCTCCATGTAGAACCATAAAGCAATGTCAGTAGCTGGCTTTTTCTGAGCACATAAAAGCAATTTCACCCCATGATTATATTACAGCAAGATAAATGCATCTTTGCACCACTGTATGTAGGCACTTATTTACATGAACGTAAATATAGAACATCTGAAAAAAAACAAGATGTCAACTCACCCGAATGTGAATCTGCTCACTTACAGTTGGGGGAGTCTTACTCTTCCTCTTAACATCCAGTAACTCAACCAGAGGGCGGATTGTCATCCCCTGCGGCAGTCCAAGAAAGGCAATGTGTCATTCCAAATATGTGCAAAGGTTTTCACAATAATCCATAGCTAAAATATTCTTTGAAAGTTCACATTGCGTAAAACTCTACATATTACAATTTTAAAAGCATACCATTTTTTTGCTGTACTGTACAATTAAAATGTGAAGACCAAAGCAGATGCCATTATTTCTGTATAATGACCCGTCCCCAAATTATTGCGGATTATTCTCCTCGGGCTATACATTGGGGAAGGGTCATTCTCTCAACCAACAATTATCCTTCACTAATATCATAGGGCTGTTAACAAATAGCCCAAACTTCACACATGTTGTATTTTATTGATTGCATGTTTGTTTGTTTTAAATATGTGCAAAGTTTTTGACAGTAAGCGGTAACTACAATATTCTTTGAGAATGTGCATTTTGTAAAACTACATATAATCACTTTAAAAGCATACAATTTAAGACAATCTTTTTGTTTTGTACTGTACAATTGGACGGCAAATGCTCCTCTCAGCTTTTACTCATTTAAAGGTAATTGTTCTGTGCTGCTTGTCAGGGTACTGCATACGTCACAATGCTTGGGCATATACAATAAATGATGAGACTGCATTACTAGCATCCTGATTGGCTGACATGAGATGAAGTCTAAGTTGGACTCCAAGTGTTAATTAAAGGTACACATGTGGTAAATTAAAAGTCAATAACCCTACACATATATTGCTGAATTTACGCTTCACCAGTTTCCCTCCAGATCATTTTCAAGCGTCAATAAAGTCGGCGTTGAAGGTTCCGTTGTCATGAATGGGCATCACATAAAATGCAAGGGTGTAAATAATATCAGGAAGGCACATTTACCCTGGGTAAATTAAGAGCACCTCAGTGTGGGCTCACGAGCAGGACAGCAGTAAGGGAAAAGAAGGACAACCGTAAGCAGCATTTCAGCATAACACTGTTGTAGTGAAACCTCATGTAACCTGAAGGTAACACTAATTCACATTTAAAGTGGCAGGTTAGGTCAGTGGCAGTGGCTAGTGGCTGCAGTGGGGCAATGCAGCAGTGGGCATTTCCCACGATCTCTAGGTAATTCCTCATCTATTTGCCCTAATGCCGTGGAAGGTTGTTGGTCTACATTTCCTTAAGGAGCACATGGGTAGCCAGTTTTTCCTCACATTTGGGAGTACTCTAGCAGTGCAGGTCACATTGGGTTTCATTACGAGTATAGAGGTAGCCACACAGCTTTTGGCGGCATGGCTACCCCCCGGGTACCGGGTCCGGGTTCCTTGAATGGGGAAATACCGGGCAATTCCGACCTTGGAGGGCCCGGTAATTCCCTTTCCCGGGACCCGGACCCGGGCCCTTATAGGGCTCAATGGGAATAGGGAGAGGCCCCTTGTTAGCATCCTGGTCTGATAGCGGGTCCCGCTAAGGATGCCTGGTTTTACCAGACGTCCTTAGCGGGACCCGCGAGCAGACCTCGTAATGAGGCGGTAGAGGGTTAATGGCGCCGGCAGCTCTACCAGTGCCATTAGCCCTCTACCGCCTGGGTCGTAATGAGGCCCATTGTCTATCTATGGTTACCTTCAGAATGGATCCACTACCACCAGCATGATGGTAGTAATCCCGGAAGTTGCCAAACCTTGTGCTGCTCTTTTCCCATGGCTTCTGGCGTAGACAGGCAAAAGGAACGGGTGCTCTTTTGCCGCCCTGATTTTTAACATGCCACAGTAACCGTGTAGCTACCTCTGCTTCTACTACATTGTCGATACCATATTTTCCCACATACTTGCCTTAGTCTTGACTGCGCCCTGATGACTATGGAGGGCAAACTGCATGACCCTCTGAGTCACAGATCAGGATTATGCAATGTCTCTGAGTTGCAGTTCTTCTTAAGTGATGGATTGTTAATGTTGGACATCCTTTACCACCTGTTCGCCTCTTTATGCATACAGCCTGTCATGTCAATTTACTCCACCATGTGTATTGGCCACTAGATGGTCACCTATAGGCCCTTCTTCACCTGCATGCCCTTGTCCATGATGTGAAAATAAGGAGTCACATGGGTTTTTCAGTGTGTTCCATTTTCTTCTTTTGCCCACACATATGACTGACCACAGAATCAGAGACCAGTAGTCAAGGGGTTGCCAGCTCTTGGTCAATGCTCCATGTCAAAGTCACACTCCTGCAGGTTTAGGGTCGACTTTCCAATCCTGTTCACTAGAGTCATACGTTTTAAGCAGTACGGCTCTGAACATATGCCCAAGAGGCACTCTGTTTGCCTGGACACCCGCAGCAAGGTCCTCTCTTTTATGGATAACACTTGGCTTGCTGTGGTTACAGATGCACTTGAATAAGCTTGCCATGCTTTCAGTCCACATTCCAGGAGCAGCACCATTACAACTCAACTGACAGAAAAGTAACCCTTGCAAGCAATATATCTTCAACTGAAGACTCTCCATGGAATGTGTGCCAGAAGCAACATACCTTACAGGTATACTGCAACATATATGCCACATATGCTCAGACAATCCTTATGATAAGCAGATACATATTCTCAATTGTTAGATATTTCACTGTCCTAAACTTTGTGAAATGAGCATGCAGGTCAGTGCAAACATGATTTCAAGGATCTCACACTATCAGCTTCACACTAATCCCCATGTGTGAGTATCTGTGTCCCAATTTTGGTTGGCACAAACACATGACAGTGATAACAGAGAAAGAGAAATATCAATGACTTACTCTGGTGCATAGTCACACACTTACAATACAAGGATGTCTTGGTTGATAATCACTTGAATGTTTTTACAACATCTGGGGCCAGATAACAGATAATTGTACACTGGTGCAAGTGCAAAGTTGCACCATATTAGCACTAGGGCAAACTTTGCCCTAGTGCAAAAAATATTTTGGGCATATTGAAAAGAGGTTGCACAATGGCAAGTGCAATTTTTCATCATGTAAGCACTAGGGCAAACATTTCCCTAGCACAAAAAATACGCACTTTTAATTCATTTTTGAAGCAGGGCAAGGATTTCCCTAGTGCTAATACGGAATGGCATTAGCACGATGGGCAAACTCTGCCCTGGTCAAAAAATACATTGAAAGTGCATGTTGTTTTGCGCTGGGGCATTTTTGGCACCAGTGCAAAGTTTCTGTAAACTGGCCCCTAAAAGTGTCAAGAGCCGGAGTCAGACAATTATTGTGCTCACCTACTGTCTCTCATGTTTGGGTGAAGCAGCCATTGTTTACATGGAATTCAGAAAAGGAGACTTTCTGGTGCAAATTCTTATACCATTTCTGTGTCACCAAACTAAAGGGTGGTCATCACGCGTTTCTGGAAGTCTAAATGATTCGCAAAGCCACAGCTTCGCAGAGTCTTTTCCCTGTCTGAGGTTTGAGTTTCAGTAATCAGGCACAAGTCAGAGCTTGTATTGATTCATTCATCATTACATCTGTGTGGTGGCTAGAATTGTTCCCGTGGCAGAACAGAACGTACTGTGGACATTAACAGCCACTGGTGACTCTGCAAGGTGACCATGAGAAGGATCTGCAGTTCCAGCAGAGCACATTGGCACCCACAATGTTAATCCATTGATTTATTGAAAACTACATGTTATCTAAGCTGGCAACAAAATGGATACCGTATACAGTAGCAGGCTAAACACCTTTCTCTGCACTGTGCCCACATACAATTTAAATAGGAAAAAGGAATTCAATATTTAATAAAGTTTAAAGAACTATGTCAGTCGATGTTTTTTATTTATTTAGGTTTCAGTATTTTAAAGTGTGCATGAAATGTTTCAGGAGAACCTCCCTTTGTCAAGTATTGAAATAAAAAATTACCAAAACTTTATATTTCATTTTGATGGCAAAATCGAACTGCTGAGTGTAAACTAATATATGAAGTAAGTAGCCATGCCTAAAACCACATTACAAACAGGTCCCGCCATACAATGTCTTTCAGTTGCACTGCAAAGTGCACCAGGGCAGTATAAAAAGCAGGCGAAATTGCTTGTATTTTGATACTTCACAGTCCAAATTGATTAAACACTGACTGTCATGTATGCATTGCAGGCAGTATTTATAATGGATTCCAATGAATCTGCCTGTTTTTGCTAGTGTAAAATGCAGGCGGATTCCATTGGAATTCCCAGCATGTACACCAGCAGGAAAATGTCATGCTGGTATAAATGCTGTCATATTTGTATGGCGGAGAGGATGGGGAGGCTGAAAAGAATATTACGCTCCATGCCCCATCTCTGATTAACAAATGAATGACAATGAAGCGTGGTGTAAAATGCATGAGCCTTATATCTAGTTCAAATGGGTACAGTTGCAGAAATATTGCTATCTTCAGTGCAAGTCCTTCTTCGGAGTCAAAAGGAGGGCACCTAAATAAACACTGGCAGTGTGGCTTGTTCATGCATGTTGGGATGCAGATACAGCATCCATACAGAGACAAGAGGTTGAGACTGCACAAACTCTATGAGCAGAAGCTTGCCTATGCAGTATTTGTATGTTCGCCGTTTAGCTGGGTGGTTCTGCACGCAGCACATGTGTCATTTTTATAGTTAGCATTAACACACACTGGAAAGACTTACATGATGAAAGGAAGAGCAGCAACAATGTTGAAATGAAAAGACTGAGGGCCTCATTACAAGTCTGGTGGTCCGGAAATAAGGGTGCCGGTAACAACGTCCCGGCACCCTTTCCGGACTGCCAAACTACGAGAATGCCTGGAGGGGCCGTTGCTCCCGACAGGTCAGGGCCCAGCAGTCATGTTTCTCACGGAAGTACCAGCAACGTTAGCAATGGTGCCAGTGCTTCCATGTCCCCATTCCCATTATAGTTTACATCACCTGTTATCCAGGGCCCCTGGGATTTGTAATGTCTCGGTGGCAACGGGATCTCAGGCAGCAGAGCAGTGTTAAGAGGTGTGTTACGAGGTGTGCGGCGACCAGCTGCTAGCACCGGCAGGATACCACCTGCTAGGACAGATTTTCTATACTATGGCCTGGTGGACAGATGTATAGAAGGCCAACCTATATTGTGACAAGGACAACTGTGGGAGCTGTAGCCAAACCAGTTCAAAGTAGCAGTGGCGAGAGGTCTAGGCTAAGTCTCAAGAGGTGATGAGCTTGTAAAGTGGCCACAATGAGTACACACAATGGAAAAGACAGATTAAACTTAGACAGTGTGTATGCAAATACTGTTATTTATTTATGGCCAAATATCACTATGAAAAATGACTACTAGCAGGTCGAAGTATCACACAACAGTCCTAATAGATTACATATATAGAGTCACTAGAGTAGGGCATAATACAAATCAAACTCCTGTAAAAGAAAGTGCAGATTAGTTTTATGTACTACAGGTCCACAGAGAATAACCCCTAACTTCAAAAGTCTTTCCCTAAATTGTCTGGGCCCTTATGCCCAAAGGTTCAGGAAACGTTCCGACACAGTTTGTGATGCAGAAAAAAATAAGGGTAGGGTCTCTGGGGTCCAGGGAACAGTTCGAAAGGCTAGAGGACAGTTTATTCTAACTAATAGAAGTGTCCCCAACTTTCGGAAGGCTTGCGCAAGCAAGCAATGGCAGAGCCAAAGTATATCACAAGTTTTATAAAAGTTAGGAAAACTTTTAAAGGGAGTTTAGGGCAGGTAAGAACCACTGTAACTACACCCACCCCCATACTCTGATTCCTCCCAGGACATGGAAGGTCAATGGAAGAAGGTCTGAGGTTGTTTTCCCATTGTTAGCCTCAGTCCTTGACTTGCAAGGGTTGCAGGTTCGAGCATATCTCTGGTTGGTGTCTTACGCTGGTCCAAGGACTCTTAGATGAATTATGCAGAAAAACAGGACCCCTCTCAGGACTGGACTCAATGCAAGTAAGCTGTTTCAGACGGTGGTCACCACAGCATGGTGACACAAAGGACAAGCTGAGGATCCCCCAAGTTCCAGGTCTCAACACGGAACAGCGACTTGGCAGCGCGGTCAGCCAAAGGGAGGTCCCGGGACACATCTTATAGCTCTTCTTCGCAGGGTACCGAGCAGATGTCAGGAATGGATGCTCCCTCCATTCCAAGGGTCACAAGTCCCTCACAGGACTGCTGAAGATCAATGGCAAGACAGGGCTCCTCCAAGACAGGAGCAGAAGTTGGTTGCAAGGCCTCCTTCAGACGGGTCTCCGGTCTCTTCACAGGTCTCACAGCTGGAGTCTTGGCTCCTTCAGGTTTCTCCAGGCTCTCTGATGAGTGGGTGCATGGGTCCTCTTCTTATCCTAAAATCCAGGTAAGGAAATTACCACTAGCCAATAACAGAACTAGCCACACACACCCCCCAAAAGTGGTCCAATCAGAACCACTGCCATTAACACTCATGCATGACGATCCTACACACTGAAACCAGTTTGTGGATTGGGACCAAACAGTCCCAGCCCACATCCTGCCAGCAAACACACATAGCCCTCCAGTAGCCTGCCAAAAGTCTCTACTTTCCAGGCACTGGAAGTCCATATAAGGACTTTCCTGGCGTCACAGGCCATGAAGAATGGTAAAGAACAAGCTGGCCAAAGGACAAGCGAAATAACATGTGGTACGGCCATGTTTGGACACTAGCCACAGTTAGTAGCCAAATGCAGTAAACGTGGTAAGGCTAAAACGAAACACACCAAAAAATTGTAAAAAGTCACTAGTGCCACCAGCTTGTACGTTTAGCACATCTAGAGTAACAAAAATCCTTCGAGTGTTAGTATAGGGCAAAAACAAAAAGTGTACCCTATTGTACAGCATGGTAAGATGCTTTGTACAATGCTAAAAGTTACCACAAATGATAAGTTACTAAAAGTAGTAACAAAGTTGCAAGACTAAGGGAAACAATGTTTCCCAGTACTGACAGCCAGAAGGACATGTCAGCTTCCCCATAACAGATGAGCAAAAGACAGTGTAGTGAAGATTAAGGCTTCATTGCACTGTAAAAAGTACAGGTCAGGATCAAAAATAAAAGCAAAACGTTTGGGGGGTCCATAAAAATGGAAGGAAATGTGCTGTAAAGAGACATTTTTCCTAACACTGCCGACCTTGTAATGAGGCCTTCAGGCTTAGTCGTGTTGTGGACATGCATCCAGTGGTAAAGAGCTATGCAGTGTTCTATTAGTATGAGAAAGAACATAGAATATATCATGTCATTTTGCATTTAGGGAACTCCTAGTAGCATTTGAATGATAGGCCAAAGTGCACAGTAGAATACACATATAGCATAAGGAAGCTGTTTTTTAGTGTGAGGGTCCTGGGCCATGTTAGCAAGAGTTTCACCTTTTTTGAATTTGGCCTGTTATGAATAGATTATTTATTTATTTCAATTTATTTGTTTAGTTTCTTAAAAAAAAACTACACAAATTTATATTACATCATCTAAAATCATAACCAAGTAAAATGCACATTTACATTTCATATGTTCGCCATAAATTTCTCATTCTCTTAGTGTACTCATTTGCATCTCTTAGTCAGATAACATCATATTACTCATCTATCGTCATATCGCACAGTTACTTTCTGTACAGCAAACATCACTGTTGTCTAATACAAGTTTGCATCTATGTATCACATAACATATAACATAATATTATTCACCACTTAAAATCAATAATACACTAAAATATCCAATCCTATTAAAACCATAGTCACCTGTATTTCGTCTCTCGTTACCATTTTTCTATGCCGACTAGATAGTTTATATGCATTTAGCTACTCACTTGTAATGCTAGATCGCTCACGCCAAAGCTTTTGTTAAACATTTTTTTAATTTGAGACCACAGTTGGTATAGGGCAATATGCACCCCCTGGCACTCTGAATTCAAACAGTATATCCAAAATGTATCACTTTTGATTGCGTCATACTCATGTACAAGATTGACATATATTCAGGTCCCAAGACAGAGAATTCTGTCAATCGATTATGCAGGATGGGTTTGTTGGAAGAGTGAGCATTAGCTCACGTTTAGAAGCCTGCAGTTGGTCAGCTAATTAGAAGGTATTTCCCTTCCTCCACGGGTGTTTGGATAGTCAAGGCTGAGAATAACAGAGCAAGGCACTGTGTAAGATAAGTGGCTGATTTAAGGAGGTCGGCCCGGCTGCAGGGGATGGAAATGGGATGTGCAGTAGGTCTATACCACAGCCAGAAAGACCAATCTTGTGGGAACAAAAAGCACGAATGTCAGACATGGCACCAGTTAAAAGAGGCACCTTAACACAAGAGCGGCGCTGTCACGATTTGCTCCCTTAGCTCCCATTCCCACCACTTGGGGGCATGATTTGGTGTTTATTCCCAACTGGACTTTCCTTTCGAACCTAATGCTATGGTGCTGTGATGAATTGGGAGTGCTAAATCCTTATTTTCCAAACTACTTCCCTTCCAGATCCATTCCAGGTTTTTGGCAGCCAGTATGCTGCTTTAATCAAATCACTATGCGTCCCAGAATGACTGCCCCACATCTTCATCTCCACCATTGCAGGACAAGGCTGGGTGGAGGATAGACAACACCTGTGGCTGCAGGTGCAGCAAGCAGCACACCTGCGGCTTGTGCTCGTTAAGCAGGTTTAAAAGCCTCAGTTTGCTTCAGTCCAGCGCTGCTCATTGATGCAGTGTGCCTGTTTGTGACTGGTCCCTTGTTCCTGGTTATTAGCCTTGTGCCTAGTTCCAAGTTTCTATTCCTTGTTCCTTAGCCTTGGATTTCAAATGTATGTGCTTAGTTGATTTCTGCTTCCAGATTCCCTTTCTATCTTCCTCTGTTTGCAGGCAGCATTTTCAGTGCTTTCCCTTTTGGTGCAGACCAGTTTGCCTGTGTTCTATAGTTCTTTGACTTTGCCCTTTGCTGTTGTAAACCTTGATGCTTTAGTCTTTCCTCTTTATAGATTAACTTCCTGCCTTTTTCCTTGGAGGGGTGGGGAAAGTTTGCCCTTGTAATTTCGTTTTTCCCTGCTCCTGTTCTTTTACTTTCGCTTGGAATCCATTCCATGTTTTCCCTTGCACTTCTGCATATATTTCCCATTGATTATTAGGTGTGGTGTGCGGTTGTAGCTAGCTCCTGTGTGAATGCCTATGTTTTCCTCACTATTCTATAATCACTATTCGTACTTGCCCCTTCTCTTGAGTCTTATGTATTTAGTTATCCTTCCATTGCTGTTACAGCCTTTCTGGGTCCCTGTTTGATCAACAGGGTTCGTGGGCTTGCTGACATTCAAGTGGTATTTCTCGTCCTTGTGAGTACTGTTTTTAAGTGTCCTTATTCAATACCATCAAGAGTGTTAGATCACAGATCATGTTGTTGCTTGCCCTGTTCGTGGGCTTTGTGCTGACAGTACCTGTAATAGCAATTGTGGGTAAGGAGCTTGGCGACTTTCCTTGCAGTCATAAGGAGCATCTAAGTGCTTACTCCACATCCCTTTTCATATATTTGTATTGCTGTCACACTCTGTTTGCACTCCTGGGTTTTAGTATACACGAGTCTTGGTTCCTGTGTGCATGTTGTTTCACTCAAAGCTATTCACTGTGTGATTGTGTGCACAATTCCCTTGCCATATTCACTGCCTTTGTCCTTACCTGACAGGCGCATGGTTGTATTGTTGTAAGGACATCTGGGTGCCCAGAGCGATAAGGAAGAAACATGTATTAGGGAAGAGGCTTCTTTCAAGATGGGCATAGTTCAAGGAGCCATGTACACAAATTGCAAGGTTGACCGAGCCATCTGGGTTTGCCAAGTTGTTTGATCATTTGACAAGACCATTATATCTTAGAAGGGGTGTTCCAGGGAAATGCACATCTCAAGTTGATCAAAGTGTCTCATCTAGCAAGGACGATCCATCAGTGTAACTGAATAGCTGATTAGCAGAGATCATATTAGGGGTGTGTTTTTAGATATTGTCTATCCAATGGGGTAGCAACATACATGTGAATGTTTAGGGTCATATAGGGTTTTGTGCAATGGGGAACTTGGGAATGTTTTTATCTGATATGTTGATTCCAGGGGTTTACTGCTATGAAAACCTGTAACTTGTATGTGTCAGTTCCAAAGAGCTGACTATGATCCCCAGCCGTGTTTGGATGTAATAAATCGTGTTATCCTTGCAAGAGCTTGCACTTGTTACTTGCTGTGTGGATTTTTCTGTTGTTCGATTCAGGACCTGCCCTTCATGCATGGCTAAAGACGTGGAAGTGTTACTAGGAAAACAGATATAAAACACAGGAAATGGGAAATGCCTGGCCAATATAAATTTCAAAAAGGGTTGAAGCCAAACTATTTTATTAAAGAGAATTGCTTGAGAATATGTTTGTGTCGGTAACTATAGAAACTATAATAGGATTAGTCTTAAAGGACAGAGAAAAAAGAAAAAAAAGACAGTACCTACGGAATTCAGATGGTATTTCAAAATGAATAAAGCAACAGAAAATGAACCATAATTAAAAATAACAGCAGTGTTTGTGTGTTAAAATCAAATAAAATGAATGTTCTCATCGCAACAAAAAAAATCACTGCTGAAATGTACCAATCAAAGTGAATAAGAATAAAGAAAACATTCTAATTGAGGAAGTGATCGGAAAAAATAAACATGCTGGTGGGAGCAAAATACTGCAGAAGTGATAGGAGAGACATTAGGAATAATTATTAACATAAACATATCATAGGTTAATTTTCAGAAGAGATAAAATAACAGTTCTAATAAGGTGAATTGCAATTATAAATACGGGTGAGTGAGTGTGTGCTCCTAATATTCCTAAAAAGGGGACAATTTAGACCAAAAGTGAGAGAGATCAAATGAAATTCTGTTAATGAGCAGGAGAGAGTGTGACAAGATTTTATTTATAAAAACTGCACTCTTTCAGTTTGGAAATTTGGCCTCAAGGTAAAGATATCACATATGTTATGAGATGAAGAACTCTGTGTCCTGTGTATGCATGCATGGAATTTATAAAGTGCAAACCTAAGTGGGGCAACGTGTGACGTGGCACAGATGCCCTGAGGCTTGAACTCTGTGCTGGCTGCGAATGGGTTCATTTTTCTAATGTGTCAGAAGACGCTGGTTTTTTTATTGGCATGACTTACATGAGAGTTATGCTCTATATGCTGTTATTTGTTTGAACCATAGAATGCTTGATAAAGGCCTTTGAAACTTTGAAGAATATGGTCCCTGAAACATGCCAAGCATTGTGACAATTACATTTTCTTTGCTGTCTTGGGATGTTGAATTTATAGTGTCCTTTGATGATGCAAATGCAATAGCAGCAGGTTAATCATAGGAAATGTTCCCTTCTTTTGTGCTGCAATAGTGCTGTGTGGTTGTGATGCTGATGCAATGCATGTTATCAAGAATCTCAGAGGCTTTATTTCATTTGGAAGAGAAGAGAGTTGTTTGACTAATTTTGCCGCTTCAGTGTAACATGAAGGCTATTGCTTTGCTTATTGATGATGCTGGCGATTTAATTGCTTAGGATTCGAAAAGTCAACAAAGAAGTTTCTTAGGGTTCGATGATTTTCTCAGAATCAGTGAAAGTGAATTTCTAGTGAAAACTTTTGTTTTGCCACTTGCCGTAAAAAGGCCATCATAATAGCCTCTTTGATGAGCGTTCTCGTTCATGTGAAACTTTGTGGTTTCCAACGTGGAGTTATCTCTACTTTTTTTATCAACTGAAAATAAGTCATGTTGTTAGTGGTGTTAATAGAGTTAATTGATGGCCATAAGGTAAAGAATTCTGGTCAGCAGGCTTGGCGAAGCTACTGAAAATAGGATGAGGAGATGCAGCTGAATTGAATATCAAAACAAATAATCATTTTAGGCTCAATTTTGAATGTGCATTTTGTGGAAGCATGCTTAGTAATTAAATTAGTAACAAGTGATTCTAGGGTTGAAATCTCATTTTGTCACATTATAAATACATGGGGCCTCATTACGAGGTGGGCGGTAAGGGATTACCGGCACCGGTAAGGGCACCGGTGCCGGTAATCCCTTACTTCCCTACTACGAGTTCCCTTTGCGGGTCCTCCCTTAACGCCTGTTTTTTCCAGGCGTTAAGGATGGGACCCGCAAAGGGACTCTTGAGCTAATAACGGTACCGCAACTTGCGGTACCGTTATTAGTGCCTTCCCCATTCCCATTAAGCCCTATGGGGGCTCAAATGGGAATGGGGAATGGCCCTGGTGAATGGGGAATTACCGGTCCCGCCAACCTTGTAATGGACCGGTAATTGCTCCATTCACCAGGGCGGAGTCGGAACGAGTTTGGAGGCAGCCATGGCGCTAAGCCAAGGCTACCTCCAACCTTGTAATGAGGCCCATCATCACAGCACAAATAAACCCTGCAGAATTCTATTCTTCAGTCATAAAAATGAAAGTAGATTCCAACAGATTCCAACAGTTCATGAATAGATTGGGTTATAGTGGTGCACATTTAGCACCCAGAAACGTTCCATTTTTGTTTGTACAAATTCTCGTTATACAGAAATAATTTTGAATCAATCAAATTGCTTTATTTGTGAATTTAAAAAGCATTAAGCACACTGTTTAACAGATTGTGTAAAAAATAATTTTATATTTTTCAAACGTTTAGGATTAACCCTCAGTACGTCTTGGGTGAGTTACCAACATGTCCATCTTGCGTGATTTCTAACACTCACTAATTGGTAATGGGTCTCAACAATGCCTCAAACACATAGACATCTTTTACCTATCCATCACACAGACTAATCTAATGGATTGAATTGCAATATCATCACACATTATTAGAAGTGATCCCTACAATATCTAACAAACTGAGATTGTCAATAATACAATGTCAATTGAAGTGTGACCATGTGCTTAGTAATCTCATGTCTTATTTCCCCACCTCTGCTCTCGCTCCCTATGATTGTGCCTGCCTGGTTATGGGTATGTACACCCGTTCTTGATATTATTTTTTGCATATCTGCCCTGAATAATTGTACTACTTGCGCTTGTACATCAATACTGTTTTGATTATGATTTGATGGGCATGACTCATCACATGTGAACATTTGATGTGTGAACTATCACAATGTTATCACTAACAGCCTTGAGAACGACCTGCTGGTCGAAACACTTGTCGGCTGTACTTGGAATAAATCACCCTTCACATACTGGACAGTGTCATGCATAATCTTTGATCTTGCTATGAGATTGGAATCTTATTTAGAGAGTATTGACTAGTATGATTTACTAATCCGCACAGTACAACTATACAGCATGCTGAATTCCTGGCTGAAACTGATACTGCACTGGTTACCTGGCCACCTCTGATCTAGGGCCCAGGTCCCCTCCCCCGCCAGTCACACACCTGTACTGCCCTCCTGGCAACCCCCGCAATTGGGGACTGTTTTTCTGTATCCCTACTGTCCCACTACCAGCACTTGACACCGGGTATCTGCACTTACCCTTGTACTTGCCACCAGTTGGCCATACTTTTACTTATTGTTATTTATTCTATTATCCCATGTACTGCACTGTCCCCTCCACCCTTTCCCCTGCACTTTTCCCTCTTTCCCCTTCCCATGCACTTGCATGATCTGAATGACACCTGGCCTAGTAGGATCGTTGTCTTTGTCTTCCCTCTGTTCCCCCTCCCTTGCCTCGTCGCGCCTTGAAACACTTATGTACAAGCGCGTTATAAATGGTATATCATATCATATCCTGGGAGCATCTTATTTGAGGGGGGTGCAAAGTGGCATCCTACTGTATGGGGTGTCACTGCAGGTCCCCAAAAACAGAGGATTGGGGGGGCGTGGTCAAAGGAGACACATGGCCTGGAGGTGGGGTGGTGGACGAGGGCGGGACAACTCCAGCCCCACCACTGACAGTTGACAAAGAGCCTACTGGGGACCGATTCAGGCTGACTCGTGGTTTTGGTAACATGAGGTACTTTTACATGACTTGAGGCAGGCCCACTGCTGGATGTTGCAGTGGGGGATGGTTTCATCTGGCAAGGTAGTTAACTAGCTGTCAGCTAAGGTGTTAATGGGTGCAGCAGCAGATGCTGGGGCAGACAGCTTTGTGGTTGTGGCTGTTGTAGATGTTGCTATGGAGGTGTGAACCTCCATAAAGATGGCAGATGCGTCTTGGTACATCTTAGTTTCTGCTTTAATGGCTGTGGTTGTGCCCTGTGGGTGGCAGAAGAGGTGCTTGGGTGCTCGGGTGGCAGTGTTTTCTGCTGAGGTGACAAATGTGGTGTGTGGATATGCTGCTGCACCAGAAGTGCGACCGAAGTGCTTTTTGGCTGTCCTCGCTGCCGGCTGCTCTCTTGATCCCTCTGCATGCGTATGAGGAAGTGACTCTGCAGCAACACAGCGACATTTTGCGATACGTCTGTACAAGTAAAAGCTGGAACTCCACTCTGTTTACAGCTTATTCCTGGACTTTATTGACTTTTACTAAGTACTCTAAATCTTTTTTCTTAACTCCATAGCCGCCGTCTGGCCCCGTCCACCATTTCCCAGCAGCCCAGTATCGGCACTGGGCGCGCACACCAGAAGTGCGAACCAAGTTTGGGTGAGCGGTGTGCAGGTAGCGCGGGAAGCCTTTTCCTACACGGCTTTCATTACGGCTGGTTCATTACTGTATTTAATTATCTTTTTCGCCAAATTCAAGGTAATCAATTTCACCTATTAAGTATATGGCATTGTCTTGATGCAACGTTAGGTTACTTGGATGCAAGGATTCGTTACGTAGTGCCCATAATATACACCGCACTTGCAGGTGTGCGAATAATTGCTTCTTGACCTTTTATGTGTGATTCTCGATCACCCGCTTTATCAGCCTCATTCGTACTGTTTGCTTGCTTTCATAGTGTTCAGCGAGCCATGGCACATAGGTGCAACCATGCAAACGCTGCAGGCCGCAGATGAACGCCCATGAGTTTTATTTACCTCACGGACCTTGGTCTCTGACACCCACATATTCAAGTGTGGGTGTCGGATCGGCAGGCATTGCTTTTGATAGCACTTACGTTCTTGGACATCTTGCAGCTGTTTATTGGGGCGCCCGCTCTCAGCAGTTGATGTTGTTGTGCAATTATCAGCATATATTGCTGTATATGCCTAACACATTCTAATATTAGCGGATAAGTTCTCAGTGTTGCTTACTTCCGATTCTGCATAACTTCTGTTAGGGGGCTAGCACACCCGCACAGCTAGTGTTGGCCTATCTGCGATATCTATCAGGGTACCTACCTATCATAGCATGGTTGGAATCCTAAGAAGTGGCAGGACTTGCAAAAACCAAGTTAAAAAAGTTAATATGTCCACTACCCCTTCTCAAGGTGCAGTTGAGCTGAAGGTCGCTATCAACTCGCCTGAGTTACCAATTGCACCACATTTGGTTGTCACTGCAGCAAAGGACCTTGTTCTGAATAATGATGCTCAGCATAGTGAGGAAGATGCTACCATACACGGCATAGCGTTTGCACATATGTATGCACAAGTGCATACACCCTTGGATGCTGCTCAAAAGTCACACTCTTTCCTACTCCAAAAGGCCTTTGATATTGATCTCTCACACCACCAAAGTGTTCTCAGCATGCGCGAGCAGAATCGCATCTGTTCTAGCGTGACATTATCAGATTTTCCTAATGCTCCTCTATCTGACGTTTCTATCCTGGCCGGTGCGTAATGGCAGAATTGGGGAAAAGAGTGCACCTTTCTCTTGGTCCATCCACCCCAGTAGTGGCGGCTGTTGGTGGCATTGACAATGTACAGTTTTATAATAATAGGCCTCAGGCGGCTGTTGACCCTGATCCTGTCCACCCAGATGACATAGAAGACTCTTATATTTCACTGTTGCCAATGGCCAGTTCCCCTAAGCCCAATGATCTAAAGGATCTGCAGTTGAATGCAGACTGCACTCAGGTACCTCAGGATTATCTCAATTTATCGCAATCCCAGCAAGTACCTTTGAGTATGCATGAAGCCTTCCTGAATGCTTCAATGAGTAACTTATGTTTATCGCATGATCTGCACAACCTTGACTTCTCATTTCCTGTACTCACACGCATTTTGAACTTGCTGGACAAAGGGCATGACTTCACACATTATGAGTTTAGGCACTTAAAAATATTGATGTCTGATATATTAGCAAAGTTAAATAAGCTTGAAGGATTCATGTGTGCTGAAGCAACTACGATGGCCTTTATTTCAGCCCAACCTATTAAACATCAGTAGCTGTCTGTAAGGTCGTTGGGATCCCAAACTATAGAGACTATGGTTTCCTCAAGGGCAATCCAAACATCTTGCATTGAGGAACATAGCAATCCAGCTCCTCGATTTTATGTGCAGGCTCTTATCAATTCAGAAAACACACACTAAAGCAATGAATGTGTTGATTTATCCAAATTATGCCACAATGACACTAGCAATACTGTAAAAATTGAACAGCTTGAACCACTAATTAAAACCCTACAGTTTCCATCTAATCCTAATCATTACAACTGCTGTGTAAGCCCTCAGGACATGAATATAGAAACTCTGTCCACATGTGACAATCCAGACAGCCCTTCGGCCCTAACTAATTTGATTGAGCATTTGATTGAGCAGGACTTCCTAGGAAGAATTAGTGGTGTAGACATTCCCGAGGCGTCTGGTGAGTCTGTGGAAGTGAGTCCATCAAAGCAATAAAGAGATAAACGGCTCCATCTCAGAGCACTCAAGAGAAGGGCCCACAGAAAACTACAACAAAAGGATGCAGGATAAAAGATAAAAAATCTTACATTACCTAAGATTAAAAGACGTAATTCACATATTAAAAATATATGTAATCTATCGAATGAATATGTGGTTTTGGACCTTAACCGGCTCAATGAAGAGAGCAAAGAAGCTCTCCAATTGAAGGAAGTGTTACTCAACATAGCAAGCACGCTAATCATGAATAATCAATCAAAAGGTCCTGACAAAACTAAAAAAGCAAAGAAAACCCTGTGCAAAGGGCGAGGTAATGTGGAAGTGAATTCTGATGGATTCATCAAGGTAAATGATAATGGGGCAATTAATATCTCTTTGGACTCTATGACAGCAATTGTAGCCACCAAGCAGACTCAACTTTCCACATTCTTTCCGCATATCATGAGTAAACAATCATGCGCCAACGTAACATACATTAATGAGGGGCACTCCTACCCCTTGCCTTTTCCCCACACTCTGGGATCTGCCCCCTCCAGTATAGCAAGTCCTGTAGCAAACAATAACCTCCCACCTAATAATTCTTCATAACTTGCAATAACAGGCAGTAAAATTATAGTGTCTCCTCAGAAAGGGGCATTGGACAACAGATTACAACAAGAGCCTCCTAACAAGGATAATCAGGAGGGACTTCAACCAATTGTCACTCCTGCTACTGAGTTTACTGCTGACATGTTTAACGTTATTGGTTGGTTGAGTGATTTTTTCCATCAATGGAGGGCCACAGACTCAATCGCTCTTTCATCCTCCAGGCATTTAATAACATTCCTGTGTTGAGAAGTCTTAACTCCGAGGATATTGATTGGATTACACTCACCGCTACCAATAACAACTACATGATTTGTCAGTTTCATTCACCAATTATATCTTAACTGGTATGGGAGCATAGACCAGATCGCATACAGATAAGTCTAACGCTGCACCTATTTAAATCAAAGGAAGCTGCAGTCAGTTTCAATGAAACCTATGATAATATACATACAGAGGCCGCTAAACCATCCTCTTGTAATTCATCTGAATATCTTCCCGATGAATCTTTGATTGCACAACTTGCATCTTTGTCTAATGTCGTTAAAGACTGGTCATGTTTGGTGCCCCTAGCAAACAGTCTTAATGCTGTTAAGGGACCAACTGCACCATCGTAGCCGATCTGTACTCACATTTGCCTTGTGGAACTCTTGCGGATATATTAATCTTTTTTCCTGGTTAAATTCTATGTCTTTCAATGATGAATTGTCCATCGTTGTATGCCAAGAAACTATGAAGTTACAAAAATTCCATATTAATGGCTTTACATCTTACTCTGTCATTGCTGAAAGTGGCAACTTGGGAAGGCCATGCGGAGATCTAACCATTCTAATCAACAACTGACTACAGGCCACTTCCAGGGTAGTCATGGTCTTCATTACACGGACGGCGGTAACCATGGCGCTATTAGCGCCATGGTTGCTGCCGGTATTTTACTGATTCCGCCTTGGCGAATGGGGGAATTACCGCCCCATTCCAAGGTTGGCAGGCGGTAATTCCCCATTCACCAAGGCCCTTCCCCATTCCCATTTGAGCCCCCATACGGCTCAATGGGAATGGGGAAGGAGCAAACAAAGGTACCGCTGTTAGCGGTACCGTTATTTGCCCTGAAGTCCCTCAGCGGGTCCCTTCCTTAACGTGTGGTCTGGCCACACATTAAGGACAGGACCCGCTGAGGGACCTCGTAGTATGGCACTAAGGGATTACCGGCACCGGTGCCCTTACCGGTGGCGGTAATCCCTTAGCGCCATCTGTGTAATGAGGCCCATGGAATTAGCAGATATTTTAGCCATTGAATTAACACTTGCCGGAATAAATCAGGTCCCATATTTAATAATTTCGTTTTATTGAATCCAGCTAGAAAATTGCTTGATCAAATGCTTTCTCAGCTTACAATGATATTTGAAGAGGCCTTTCTTAATAATCCTAATTGCAGGCTTCTTCTGGGAGGTGACTTTAATGCCTGCTGTCTGGAAATATGATGTCATTTGAACGCAATTCCATCTCCACCATTAGAGGCAAATGATGGATTGATTTTCCAGCTCATTGGGACATCTGCATATTAGGCTTTGATCCACAAGCTTTTCAGTTCACGTGGCACAGTGGCAATAAATCCTTGTGCATAGATAACTTTGCAATATCCTTGAATCTATCAGACTCTTGTAGGCCTGTGATGACCTTGGATCCTGTCCTTTGTGATCATTTAATCATCCCCACTCCCATTGATGTAGCCACTTCTTCTCTACAGACTGATTCTAACATGAAATTTCTTGAGTGTGATCGTCTCTTTCTTTCTGTACGTTGGAATTCTCAGTTGTGTAGTAAGCTAATTGCTATGATCAATAAAGCGATCAAAGCAGACTGCCATGCGTCTAATAAAGAGTTAAGTATCCATCAGTTCAAAGATAGGAACAATCGCATAATCAAATCTATGCTGGAAAAATTATTGATATCACAAGCAACTTCTGAGTGTCAACACATTCTTTTGTATAACTCTGAGATCCGCGTACTAAAACTTCAAAAAAATCAGTCACTAAGGAATTTGAAATCACTCAATCTGCTGCTCGTCCCTTTTCTTCACAAAAAAAAATCAATCTCCAACTCCTACAAAAATGCTTATCAGACTATCAGACACCACCTACAGAGACTAGATAATCAAAAGATAATCTTATATCTCTGTCGTAATGATAGAAGATCGTCTATTTCTGGGGAGCTGTCGGTGACATTCTTGACTAACAAATTTAAAATGCTGCTTAAGTTTGCCAACGTGACGGTTACTAATAGCACTCAATTCTACTCTTTGTCCCTGGTCCGTGCCAGACGTGGAATGGGCAATTTCCAGACTAAATTATTCAAAAGCTCCACGACCGGATAGTATCCCTGCCTGTGTGCTTAAACAAGATCCAAGTTTCTGGGCCTCCATCTTAAAAATAAAATTTGATAACATCATTCTCACAAATACTTTACCTCAATCTTGGCTCAGTTCCATCACTGTGCCAATGTTTTAAAAGGACAACCCTGCGGAACCAGAGGACTTTCGCCCCATTGCATTGTTGGACATCTCAGCAAAAGTTTTTTCCATTCTGATTATAAGAGAATTGGAAAGTTACATGTAACATAATAACATCTTGTCACGCTTTCAAATCAGCTTCCGCAGGCAGATGGGGACTCCCCTAAATGCCACTTTATGTTTGTTTGTTTGTTTATTAATTTGTATAGTGCACCGAACCCGGAGGTAACTGGGCGCAACAGAGAACTGAGTACATGGATACTTAAAAACTTAGTTACAGAATAAGGCACGAAGATACATGAAGAAGGAACAATATTGCAAATAAGTCATTGAACAAAACAAGTTAGAGAATATACAGCTGTACAAGCGGGAAGTTAGAACGGACAGAAGTTCGAGGCTGAGTGGTTTGCGATTGGTCTTAGGAGTCATTGCAGTGTAGCCATTTGAGAATATTACGTCTGAAACTGTAATAGGTCTGATCTATTCTAACGTCAAGTGGGAGGGCATTCCAGTACTGGGCAGCCTTGACCGGGAAGCTACTGCTGCCTGTTTTTTTTAGTCTGAATCTCGGTATATGTAACCAGTAAGAGTTGGCTGCTCTGGGTGGATGTTCTTCTCACTATTCCCTCTGCCAAGTAGGGGGGAGCTGCATTATTGAGACATTTGTAGGTTAGTAAGGCTGTTTTGAGTGAAATCCTTTTGCAGATTTTTAGCCACTGTTGTTCTCTTCTTATGTTAGATATGTGCTCTCTAGTAGGTAAGTTGATGGCAGTTCGAAGACCATTATTTTGTAAGGTTTGCATTTTGTCAATGATGTATTTGTTAGCTCCCAAATACAAGGCATTGCAATAGTCAAGTTTGGAGAGTATTAAGGCGTTGGAAAGAATGATGCAACTTGCTTGTCTCAAGAAAGCCTGGCATGCCATAATGAGCTTGCAAGTATAGGAGGTAGAGGATGCTAGGGAGTTTACCTGTTTCTTCATCGCCAGGGATGAGTCACGGTGAAAGCCTATTGTTTTCACTACTTTGGCTACTGTAATTATGTTGCCATCAATGTTGAATGCAGAGTAGTTGGAGCTAAGTTTTTTTAGGTTGGCATCTGAGCTGAGGAGCAGGATTTCAGTTTTGTCATCATTCAGGCAGAGGCCGTGATTGGCCAGACATGCCTGAATGATGAGATATATTTCATTTACCAAGGCTGTATCAGAGACAAAGTTGCCCGAAAGGGGTATGAGGATCTGGGTGTCATCTGCATAGTTAGTGTAGGTGACACCTAGTCTGTCCAATTTGTCAAACAGCAGCTTGGTAAATATATTATACATGGTCGGCGAAACATAGGACCCTTGGGGTACACCGCTGGCTATTTCGATGGGGTCTGCTGATGCCGATGTGGAGAAAACTCTCATGGTTCGGTTGTCCAAAAATGATTGGACCCAGGCTATAGCCTCACTTGAGAAGTGGGCCGCCGATGCCAAGTGTTCTCACAAGACTTTGTGGTCCACCAGGTCAAAGGCCGCCGACAGGTCAAGGAGGAGCAGCATAGCAGTATTTCCCCTGTCGTTGAGCTCGTCAATTTGGGTCTTGAGATCAATTAAGGCTGTCGCTGTACCATGCTAAGGTCTGAAACCAGATTGGCGGACACCAAGGAGTTGGCTAGATTCAAGATAACGCTAAATTTGTAAGTGAGCTACTCTGTCTATTATCTTAAGGAGGAAAGGTACTGTAGTAATGGGCCTATAGTTAGTGGAGATAGAGGGGTCTAGGGTTTGTTTCTTGAGGAGAGGTAAAACCCATGATGCTTTTAAGTTACTTGGTATAGTGTTGGTAGAGAAGGAGGTATTAATCAGATTAGTTATAAATGTGGCTAAGTCCCTTGCCGCATCCTTAATTAGTTCGGCTGGGCAGTTGTCGCCCTAACAGTTGGAGGGCTTGAGGGTTGCGATAATCTTTTCAGTTTCCTGGATGGAGACTTTGGTGAATTTGAAAGGAGCTAGGCTAGCGGTGTTAGTGGTGGGGCTGGGGAGTGGTATCTCATTAGGAGATAAGGAGGCTTTTTTTTGGAGATTTTAGTTTGAAGTGTTATAATTTTGTTAGCGAGGGCATGTTGGATGCTAGTGCACCATTGTTTATCTTTAGGAACATTATCAGGAGGGATGACTGGGGATTCCAGTTCCCTAAGGATAGCAAATAGTTCCTTAGTGTTGGAGCTTGCGTTAGAAATCCTTTCGTTGAAGAGGTTTTTTTTGTGAGTAGGATTTCTTTTTATAGTTGTTAGCAAAGTGTTTAAGTTGCAATTTGAGTTGCTATGAGGCTGGATAGGTCCTCCTTGAAGGTGCCGGTGGGACCAGGTGGCCTATGTATCAAATACATAGTTAAGGTACGACAATGGGGAAATGTTGCTGTGAGTAGTTCACATGACTTAAGGGGAAGTTGAGTAAATTGTCTTAAAGCAAGGTTAGGTTTTGCTATAATGGCAAGACCGCCTCCTTTACTGTTTGGTCTATCCATTCTAATTAGTTGGTAGCTGTCCAGAATGGCTAGGGAGAGCGCTGGGCCTGCTGCTTCGTGCAGCCAGGATTCCGTGACTGCCAGAAAGTCGAGGTTGTCAGATGCTAAAATGTCAGCTATTTCTGTGGCATGGGCCACTAAAGATCTAGCGTTGATTAGGGCTCCAGATACTGTAGTTTGATTAAACATATTCTGTGTTTTATGGCAATAAATTTAGGACTGGGGAGTGTCTCAGAGTGAGCTGAGGTAGGTTTATACTGGGCATTAGAAATCTTATTGCAATGAACTACGGGCTCATAAACGTGAGGTAATCTAGCTGGCCATTTACTTGCAAAGTGTAAAATATGCAATTCTGGGTCAGTATACACCCCTATATACTCAGTGCCTATGATGACAAGGACAATGTTTATGGCTTTTGGAGAAGTATTTTTTTAGGCATTTGTCAAGTATTCCACATTTGCCAGGTATGGCACCTTATACCTTCATTATCAACAATATATTGTGAAGCTAAGGTGGAAAGTAAAAAAGAAATCCTTAACATTTGCGATGCAACCCAGCCTTCCTGTTGCAAGGACAAAGAACCTCATTCCGAGTATGGAGGTGAGGTAAAACAGGTGGTAATGCAGTGGCAATCCACTGCATTACTGCACTGCCATACTGCAATTTTGGTGGTAAGGTGGCAAAATCAGCAGAATTACCCCCGGCGGGATTTCCGCTGGTGGTAATTCTGCCGAAATCCCCATGGAGTCCTATGGACTCCAAAAAATGGGGACTTCCACCACTTGCAATCCTGCAGTAAATCCGCAGGACCAAGTGGCATTTACGTTATTCCGTTTGGTGGTATTTCAGCAGATTTACCATAGGAATACTTTCAAACTCATAATGAGGTCCAAAGATTCTTTGACTCAGAGAGATTCACTCCACAGCATTCCATGATCTGTGTCCTCTGGCAACACAGTATTTTGCATGTGGAATGCTCGGACTGCACTAATTAGTCCAGTTAATCTCCTCTGCCCTCTCCCATGTATGATAACATTTGGGAATTGGTAGCCGCACCACCAATTAGCTACATCTAAAAAGAGAAATAAATTATCAATATGTGAATACTATGTACTCTTCAGCACATCTGTCTGAGAAAAGCAGGCACTATTTGGTGATTTATGATTGCATAAATGCATTCAATCTCTTCCCCTCTCGCACTGAGCTAACACGTTTTTACAATGCATCCGACAAGACAATCTCACTATGTGGCTTTAGTGATTATTAGGAATAATTGAAGATGTAGTGAATGTTTGATAAAGTGCTCAACCCGTAGTACCCTCTCATCCCAGTATCCTCAACCCCCCACAGCAATATGTCAATTGTGTCAATCCTGTAACATCGTTGAGAGGGCAGCTTGCTCTCGGATGGCCATGTCCACAAATCACACTTTGTAAGTCCACAGATCCCAAAAGGGATTTCTGAGTAGAAGGAAGAGTCGGCTGTGGTTGCAAGGGTCCTGCAGCTAGACGCTCAATGCATATTCAAGGGCACGTTCCCGGCAATTGCATGTGCATTTGCTCACGGACATTACGTCAGTATGGCGCAGGAGTTAGCCACCCCCTCCTTTCACCCTCCCACTTGGGTCAGTGAGTGCATTTTCAGCGGTGAGCGTAAAGGTCTTATCATTGCAAATGTATTTTTTACGATTCCATCTCCACTCGGGAGGTAGAATTGTAAAGAAAAAGTACCCGGATCGTGCATGAGTGTTTCTATTTTGGGCAGATCAATTTGGCCAGGAGTATTTTTAGAGCCCCGGCGCCACTTTGCTTAAGACCAGACACGTCCTATTACACAGACACAGAACAATCTTCATTATCTACTCATCCAGCAACAAAGCAACAAATGCAGATTAAGAAGTGCTGTACATAAAGTTCAATATTGATAAGAACATGAAATGGAGCTCCTTAATGAGCTGGGATGTGACGCCTGTAACAGCCAATCACAAAATATGACATCACACAAAAGATGTATAATGTGCTCCCCTTCTTTCTCCTTTGCTGTTTACCACAACATACAGGTACTCCACATTTACCTTAAATACTGCTTACTCATCACGGGGAACATGTTTACTCTATAACGCGTATAAAGGTAATCTCTCACTGCAACTAAAAGACCCTGCATTTCTAAAATGTGAATTGTTTACTTCATACTCATGAATATGATGTTTCATAATGTGATAATTTCAGCACCGCTCCGGGACTCTTTTGGGCGGAGTGGTCACAGGGTTCCCTGATGTGTAAGTAGGCTGTGGCACTGTTTCCACTTTAGTATGAGTGGCATTTCACTCATGCGTCTCATTGTGAAGGGACTTCCCTAGGAAGTGTGCTCACAGAGTGATTCATTTCAGCAGGTAAAAGTTTCCTTTGCACCCCACCTGCTCCCAAACAAGCAGCCAGTGTCCAACAGGTATGGTGCTCATGCGATTCAGCTCGCCATGAAAGTGGTGCTTGGAAATGGTTCCCCCTGCCCTTTATGTGAAACACCCCCCTCTAAATGGTTGCTGTGCATATCCTGGGTGTTGGGGATTTGCCAGCTCAGAAGATTACGGTCAGTAATTAAACGAGTCTGTGGGTCTTCCGATATATCACAGATTTATTTCTTCTTAGCACTCAGGACGGGCAGCACAGCCAATCGGCTAACTCAGATAGTGTGCTGAATCCCACAATCCAAGCCCATGTTCCGAGCAAGCTAGAAGTTGCGAGTGCCTGCCTAGCCATCTTCTCGCCACCTCCCCGTCTCTCTGGTCTTGCTCCTTATGCCCATTTCACCATACCTACCTGATTACTCTGGCAGTGGCGCCACTGGCACTACTCCCGCATCATGCGTCACGGTCCGCAGTGGAAATAGATGGTAGAACTCCATGCTGTGCTAAGAAATACAAGAGGTGCGCCGCAGGGAGCCTGCCTTCTATTTCCATGGTGGCCATCTTGGGCAAGTATTTGTTTGAAATGAACGGGACATGGCAATACTGCAACCAGTTCTTCAAACAGATTGCAATCAGCACCAGGGATAAAAAAACAATGTTGCTAATACAAGTCATACCCGAGCTTGTGCCCAAAAGGCCATTAACGCACGATCCAGCCAGCAGGCGCAGGTATTATTGCTATAATAATATCCGCTGTCACTTCCTGCTAACGAGTATTGACTGTGAGCTGCAAAGTCTTTTACATTCTAAAAAATATCACAGTACTCATACCCAGTTTGAGACTTAAGCCTGCTTGGCGGATTGCTGTCAGCTATTAAAGGAGCAGCGTGTATCAACTTCTGTATTTGTGTACACGTGTATTTAGCGCAGTGGCCCTTTTTGCCTGCTGCTGGCAAATGTTGAAGCCTGGGTTCACATGTCTAGTTTACGACCTGCACTCTATTCTGGTTTTCACTGCAAACATGTGTCTATGGACATTTTGTGAGTTTTTTACCGTTTAGCAAAATGCAGCAATTAATGTTATTTGATAAGATGCTTTACCGCTGTGGGGGCTTTTGTCACAGCGTTATAATTAATGGTTTCATCTTAAACATATGTTCCTATTATATTGTTGATTTGTTTCCTCATTTAAACAACCAGGGATCTGCCCCTTGCAGTCGAGTAAATCAAAGTGTTTTTCTTTTCCCTAATACCCCTTTCCATCTGGTTATTGATAGTTTAAGTTAATATCCCAGGTGCAGGCTTATTTCATTTTTCGATACCAAGCATTTACGCCTTTATTTTCAGTAAATACGCAATAACCACAGTGTTCTTATGCAATAACCACAAATGCGCCCATATGCCTACTGGCTTGGAGCGCTAAAAAAATAAATAAACTGTAATAATGCATAGTTCACACTGCTTTAGGTTTCTTCTTGATAAGTTTACTTCAGATTCTTTAGTTACAAGTTCTTGATATCAGGTAAAAGACAATATAACACCGGCACCCATCACCCAGGAAGGGTGGGACCAACTGACTTAACACAGAACACTCACAACAGCATTCTCCCACTCATACATCAACATTCAACAGGCACTCACATGACATCATCAATCACATGACAAGCCACATCAGACTCAAACAAGTACTTCACAACACATCTCCCTCCTTACTGAACACACTCACAAGCAAGTACTTCACAGCACATCTCCCTCACTACCAAACATACGCACAAATACTTCACAAAGCATGTAATCACATAAACACCTACACGCATGACATCGAGTCCAAACTACCGTGCATATTCTACAAGAAAATCCCACAGCTATGCAATTCCAAAACTACCCCTAACTTCTCCAAACACAATCATTCTAAACATTAATCTCCTTCCATCTGCCGCTGGCACAGACAAACTCTAGACTTACACTCTAGACACATACCAGCCCAGATCCTAGGCAATACCTACCAAACAATCCAATAACCTTCAAAACAAACCTTTGTCCTTCTGCCCGCCCCCGCCACAGGCGAGCCTTCAGGCTGCCACCCTGAAGAACCACTTGCCATCCTGACGCATTACTAGACATCCAGGATGACAACAGAATCACCATAACCAGAGAGAAAACTCAGTAAAACACTACAACCACCACTAGAAAATACCCATCAATATGCATGCCTCACATACACAAATACAAAGATGGACTAAGCCAATCGAGCAAAACCCAACCACGCCATGATATACAAATCATCCAACAACTTGAAAATGCTGGCCAGCCATCTTCAAAACCACCAATCAAAACATGGAGTTAAACTATTGCTCATCTCAATGGCAGAACTAACCAGTCCTATGGTTGAACCCTGACCTCACAGCACAATGGTCAGAATTTACACACAACACATAAAGCAATAAAATAATCAGATGACTCTTAAACTTAGACTGACCACAAAAGTGATGGGTGGAAGGTTTCGAATGAATCTAAACCACTGGCAATTGCTCTGGGCAACCTTCCACACCACCGTTTTTTAGCCCGTCTGCGCCATTGCAAAAGGGGACCAGCCATGTGCAAATCAGTCAGCAGCTGCCGCCACCGAAGGTAGCAGCCCAGCCCGAACTGCTAGGCCAGGTCCCCTCTGCACAGAAAACCAAGCAACCCCAGACATGTTTCGGCCTTGTTGGACCTCCTCAGTGAGGTGCAGCCTGGTTCCCTCTGGCGCAGCGAGCAACGGACCCACGTCTGGGCATACCCTCTCTCACAAGGAGAAACAAACTGACCACAAAAGTGATGGGTGGAAGGTTTCGAATGAATCTAAACCACTGGCAATTGCTCTGGGCAACCTTCCACACCACCGTTTTTTAGCCCGTCTGCGCCATTGCAAAAGGGGACCAGTCATGTGCAAATCAGTCAGCAGCTGCCGCCACCGAAGGTAGCAGCCCAGCCCGAACTGCTAGGCCAGGTCCCCTCTGCACAGAAAACCAAGCAACCCCAGACATGTTTCGGCCTTGTTGGACCTCCTCAGTGAGGTGCAGCCTGGTTCCCTGTGGCGCTCCTCACTGACGACGCCCAACATGGATGAAACATGTCTGGGGATGCTTGTGGTCTCGTGCAGAAGGGATGTGACCTAGCAGTTCGGGCTGGACTACCCCTTTGGAGGTGGGACCAAGCCTGATTTGCATATGGTCTTTCCCCTTTTGTAATGGCTTGGCAGGTGAAAGAACGATGGTCTGGAGGGTTGCCCAGAGCGATGCCAGAGGTTAAGATTCATTCTAAACCTTCCAGCCATCACCTCTTTTGTTTTGCTATTGTCACCCCGAGTGGGACGGGTATGCCCAGACGTGGGTCCCGTGCCTGCTGGGCCTAGAGACCCAAGCTACTCCTCACTGTTGACGCCCAAAAAGTTTAAAACATGTCTGGGGATGCTTGTGGTCTCGTGCAGAAGGGATGTGACCTAGCAGTTCGGGCTGGACTACCCCTTTGGAGGTGGGACCAAGCCTGATTTGCATATGGTCTTTCCCCTTTTGTAATGGCCTGGCAGGTGAAAGAACGATGGTCTGGAGGGTTGCCCAGAGCGATGCCAGAGGTTAAGATTCATTCTAAACCTTCCAGCCATCACCTCTTTTGTTTTGCTATTGTCACCCCGAGTGGGACGGGTATGCCCAGACGTGGGTCCTGTGCCTGCTGGGCCTAGAGACCCAAGCTACTCCTCACTGATGACGCCCAACAAGGTTGAAACATGTCTGGGGATGCTTGTGGTCTCGTGCAGAAGGGATGTGACCTAGCAGTTCGGGCTGGACTACCCCTTTGGAGGTGGGACCAAGCCTGATTTGCATATGGTCTTTCCCCTTTTGTAATGGCCTGGCAGGTGAAAGAACGATGGTCTGGAGGGTTGCCCAGAGCGATGCCAGAGGTTAAGATTCATTCTAAACCTTCCAGCCATCACCTCTTTTGTTTTGCTATTGTCACCCCGAGTGGGACGGGTATGCCCAGACGTGGGTCCTGTGCCTGCTGGGCCTAGAGACCCAAGCTACTCCTCACTGATGACGCCCAACAAGGTTGAAACATGTCTGGGGATGCTTGTGGTCTCGTGCAGAAGGGATGTGACCTAGCAGTTCGGGCTGGACTACCCCTTTGGAGGTGGGACCAAGCCTGATTTGCATATGGTCTTTCCCCTTTTGTAATGGCTTGGCAGGTGAAAGAACGATGGTCTGGAGGGTTGCCCAGAGCGATGCCAGAGGTTAAGATTCATTCTAAACCTTCAAGCCATCACCTCTTTTGTTTTCTTAAACTTAGACATCCACTTATCATAGACCATAGTTTACCAGAAGGCGTCCCTTACAATTTCTACTAATACTTTTAAATTGGTTATCTGTCTTTTACAAATTAATAAGAGTCGACCTGTACTGGAATGCACCTACTACTACTCCTGAAATCACTAACATGCTACTTCCATTCTCCTCGGTGCACGTCTCAATTCCACTAGGTCATATTCCTGGCAAAATGCTACTCTAACTTACACAGGAATCACACTTATGACCTAAAAAAAAATATAATTCCTCAAAACTTAACTTCTTCATACTGGTTACATACTCACAACGCTACCTCCATAACCTAATATTGCAAACCACACTAACCTAGGACTAATAAGGGAGGAAACCATTATAGGAGGCGCTACCACCTATCTATACTCATATCCAACGTGGTGGCGCTACCTCCTGTCACCTTCATTGGAGGCGTTACCTCCCAAATCTCTATAGTTCATACCAAAAAAAAAGGAATGTCATAATCACTCATTCTCTTCTTCACTTCCATACTTTTTAAATAAGCGACTATACTTGTGACATTTCTTCACTTACATACTTCTTAAATAAGCGACTATACTTGTGACATTTCTTCACTTCCATACTTCTTAAATAAGAGACTATACTTGTGACATTTCTTCACTTCCATACTTCTTAAATAAGCGACTATACTTGTGACATGTCTTCACTTACATACTTCTTAAATAAGCGACTATACTTGTGACATTTCTTCACTTCCATACTTCTTAAATAAGCGACTATACTTGTGAAATTTCTTCACTTACATACTTCTTAAATAAGCGACTATACTTGTGACATTTCTTCACTTCCATACTTCTTAAATAAGCGACTATACTTGTGACATTTCTTCACTTACATACTTCTTAAATAAGCGACTATACTTGTGACATTTCTTCACTTCCATACTTCTTAAATAAGCGACTATACTTGTGACATTTCTTCACTTCCATACTTCTTAAATAAGCGACTATACTTGTGACATTTCTTCACTTCCATACTTCTTAAATAAGCGACTATACTTGTGACATTTCTTCACTTACATACTTCTTAAATAAGCGACTATACTTGTGACATTTCTTCACTTCCATACTTCTTAAATAAGCGACTATACTTGTGACATTTCTTCACTTCCATACTTCTTAAATAAGCGACTATACTTGTGACATTTCTTCACTTCCATACTTCTTAAATAAGCGACTATACTTGTGACATTTCTTCACTTCCATACTTTTAAAAACATGTGAATAATACATGTGGTATTTCTCATAACAGTTTAAAACTTTGACATACTTTGAACTAAAACTCCATCTCTAGCACAATTCATTTCATTGCTCATGGCCTATAACAGACCTGACATAAATGCCTAAATGTCCATGTTGTTATCTAACAACCTAACACCTTAAATTCCTCAATATGTCACACTAGCTCATTCTCACTCCAATAAGCTCCACACCATACTTCTTTGCATTTAAATATGCATTTTTCTCTATAATGTCCAATAGTCCATGAACCTGCAAATCCTCAAACATGTTAAGTTTGTATGCCAAAACATCTATCTCCCTCTAGATCTCATTCATATTACTCCCAAACCACATGTCTAGAGTCTTGGCACTTCTTAAAAATCCACTTACACTGCATTTGTGTGACCTACTTAAATGTATCAAAATTGCCAATACTTAGTACATTAATAATCATTTAAATTCTTTAACATACACTTCCACAGCATTTATCAAAACAACTTAAGAGCATCAGAATTGGCAAAATATTACACTTGTTACATTTAACGAAACCTCACATAATGACGCCTTCACCTCACGGCATCTCGTGAAGGCATATTCCTATCTTTGCCACTCTGATGGCCTCTACAAGATGCCTCGCTATCGGGGTGGAGCGGCATTTACTGTAGACAGCCTCCTACCTAACGAGGCCATGCATGCTTGGCATTTAGTGCCCACAGCATCCTACGGAACAAAGTCATGACTACACCTACTGATCTGCCATTGTTGGCCGCTACAGGACGCCCTGCTATCCGGGACAGAGCGGCATTCTTTGCCATGGCCATCACTTCCTTCCTCAACATGAGAAGCAGAGCGGCTTACTTAGCGACTTCCTATCCTCTTCCGGATGCGACCACGTGATGACGTCACGTTGCGTCCAATAACCAGGTCCTTTACTCATACGCTGCAATGCTACGGTGCTACGCCTGGAGCTTCCACACATGGAATGTTAGTCACACAGTTCCAACTCTCTGCCAACTCCCCTTGCGTCTTGTATGACGTAATCAGTCACAATTCTACTGCGGGATACTGCATAGCTCCTCTAACCAACGGTCAATCGCAAACATTTCCTTCGGACCGCTCTCTTCTAGGGCCTCTTATGTTTAAGAAAACATCACGTTCACTTCTGCTTCACGCGGAGACCCCGTTTCCCCCATCATGATGTTCCATCTCCATTAAGACTTCACTCACAAGTGAATTCACAAGTCTCATGCCCGCTTCAACTCCCTGGGATATCTCCAACTAGCGGGCCAAGCTCAATTCTGAGCTTTTCTTCACCTTATGGCAGATTCACATCCCCCGGACCCAGCACTCCCATGACCTATGGGCTGCCGGTCCTCACTACAGGGGCTCCTCTCCACTTAACATGATGCCACATCCATTCTCTCAATGCCCAGGACTCAGGACTCCCAAGCTTTTATGGACTGGGGATCCAGTCAGATATGGGCATTCAATCTCCTCCCTTGTCTGCCCTGGGTGATGGGTAAGCTTTCTTGGGGGCGGTGTTGTCTTTTTCCCCTCTCCTGGTCCTGATATCTACTGCACCCCCTGCAGCCTTCCTCTACTGTCCTTGTCATTTCTTCTTCACCTTTATCTGCAGCAGGGTCCTTCTGATCCTCGTCGCCAATGTAATAATGCATAGTCCACACTGCTTTATGTTGCTTCTTGATAAGTTTACTTCAGATTCTTTAGTTACAAGTTACAAGTTCTTGATATCAGGTATAAGACAATATAACACCGGCAACCATCACTCAGGAAGGGAGGGACCAACTGACTTAACACAAAACACTCACAACAGCATTCTCCCACTCATACATCAACATTCCACAGGCACTCACATGACATCATCAATCACATGACAAGCCACATCAGACTCAAACAAGTACTTCACAACACATTTCCCGCCTTACCGAACACACTCGCAAACAAGTACTTAACAACATAAACTAAACTAACAAAACTAAACATAGGGTCTCAGGGTCTTTGGGAGATAAAGTTGATAATGTTGGCTGCCATGCAAACAGTTGCTGCTACACAACATGCCACCACGTGTGCCCGCCCTTTTGGGTTGTGTTGAATGGAGCATCGCTTGCTCGTTATTGCTCAGTCAAGATAGCCTTTCAAATATAAAATGTCTCTTTCCACCTCCCATTGTATGACTTCCTTCTGTTCCGGAAATATGATATAACTGTTTATTTAGGGGTACATCTGTGGGCTCCCCCTTAATATGCTTACAACAAACACCCCTTCTACCTGTGCCCCCAGGGTCCTATTCATTCATTATGCATTACTGCAACAAAGATTCATAATTATTTTTCTGTGCTAACACAAACCATATATATCTCATTGTTCTGTGAATTAGATCCATGATGCAAGTAGCGACCGGTCCTCCATGGGACTAACCACTGTGGAAGGTATTTCACCCCGAAACTGTACGAAGTTACATTTGGGATCACTACCAAACCGGTCCGAGTTCAAAGGAATTCTTTCTATGCATATTATACTCCCGATGGGTTTGAGAATGGGCTCCTGTAGTTGATTGGTAGATTGTCAGAAAGGAATGAGTAACATATCTTTGACTTCACCTTAGGTTGCAGGAGGTTCCCCAGGTTCATCAATCTAAATCACAATGCACTTAAAGCATACTGGCACTTTTGAATTTTACTGTTTAATAATTGCTTGAAGGGGTAAGGGAAATTGTCATTTAACCTTGTTCCTATTTTAGCAAATTCCTGTTATTGCTTTTGATTGTATCACTGGCTTGTTGTGTTTTTATATTTGGATGCTTTGAGATGATATTTTGTTTTTAATATTTGGCCTTTTATGGTAAAATCACCGAAATAAAGCTGAAATGAAATTTCTTTTATTGTGCTTTTTTTGTGCTCAAACATATCCCATATTGGTTCTTCAGTATGAGATTGAATTCGGCTACAAGATGTAAGCCAGAACGATTGTATTGGAACACCGATAGGGTGTAGATGGGATGTTATGAGGCGGACACGCGCTGTGGGTGCATTTGGTCATTTATCCACTCATTGCCAGGTTAATCCCTGTGGCATTCCCACCAAACACCTCCCCCTCCGTGCTGAAACATACCCTCTTGGACACCCTTTGAGCTAGCTCAGTCACAAAGTAACACCAAACGTGTGCTGTATAGGGCCTACTGGTGTAATCCCCAAGCATTCTTTTGAGTGTTTAATAACTTAATTGCCTGTGTAAATGAGCTCCTGTTGTAGCAAAGATCTCTTAACAATGTGTGTCTTTATCCAGTTGATTTATAAGCAATAAGTATGTCCTTGCATCTGTTACTTGCACTGAAGCCCTGTCTAAAATAAGCAATCGTAAATACAACAGTTTTGGTTTGTGTATAGTTATTAGACAGACATTTGCCAGAAAATGACATCCTATGCTTAGGTATTTGCACCATTTTCCAGATGTTCCCGTTTTATGGCCAGGTGGTACCCTTATGACAGTGCTGGTAAATGCCTATCCCAAGTGTACTCAAAAGCCCAAGCAGTTGAATTTTCTAATGTGTATTGGTTTCAGTTTGTCTCCCTTAGTGAAAGTGTATGGGCCTAGATGTAGGTGCCTTGGTTGCTTTGCCTAGGGAATCAAGCTGCACCTCACTGAGTTGGCCCAACAAGGCCCTACCTGAACATGTCAGGGCTATGATGGCAAGTATTGACTATCTTCAGATCTTCTCATATATACTTACCAGTGGGGTTCTGACCTAAATAGCATGTATCTTTGTGTGGAAGCCTAACGTGCCCAGACAGAACTTTTCATAATTTGAACTGATAAGTACTGACTTGATAACATCCAGTGCTCCAGATAAGATTCGGAAGGAGGAATATTTTACTCCTATTTTTTAAAATTGGGAGTAAAATTACTTTATAGGGAGTAAAAATGCAACTCGAATTCCCAATGAGAGTATTTTATAAGTAGGAAAAATGTGTTTTAACAGGAAGTTTGCACCTAGTTATTCATGCATATTAAAAGCTACAGCTTTACCTCTTCTGATCAGGCAGTTATAACTGTAGTTTCTTCCTGTTGTACTATGTGCATTACTGCTCCAAACATATTCATGGAACTGTATGAGTGAAATGAGGGGCACAAGCTCTGTTTCCTATTTTTTGTTGAGAGTATTTTTACTCCCTATTTTAATTTTTGGGGAGTATTTGCCTATTTTTAGGGAGTAAAAGTGGCTGATACACCCCTTATCTGTAGGGCTGATAACATCATTCTGTTTGACTAACTATTAACAGTGTTTTTAGGCAAACAGAATACAAGTGTATTTTAGGTCCCTGCTCTGCCTTTCTCCACTCAAAGGCAGCCTGGGCTGCTCAGACCCTTCCAGTGAGGCCTTATCTTTTTAACATGTCTCACCAGCGGAGTGATTCAAGATGGGAAAAGGTAACTGGCAGTGACCATTGATGTGGAACTTTTTTCTTAAAAGTCTATAAGATTTTAATAAGTTATTTAATTGTAATTGTTGGGTGATTAGAAATCATGGCGGTGAAACAATGACCCTGTGATGCCATTCATTTCACTTTGTGTCTGTATGAGATTTTCAGGGTAATTCATAGAATTTCGCACAAAAGTGGTGCACGCGGCTGGCGCACAGTGTGCGCGTGCGAATGTCTGCGCCAGCCGCATGAGCTAAAATCGATTTCCGCGCGCAGCGTATTCATGGATTTTAGCCTCCAAAACTAGCTGTGGCGAAGAGTGGCGCAGCGACCCTGCAGCAGCTCCAGTTACGCCCCCAAGAACGACCTTGCGCAAGGAAAAGCCATCAAAATTCCCAATTCAGCGCAAAGGGCTGCGCTAACCCTGGACCAGTTTACAGGGCTGCCAAACAGCAAACGCCAAGTGGGGAACGTGTATTACTGGGGTGCGTGTGAAGTTTCACACGCGAAAGGGCCTGTGCGAGTGGGGTACTTGTATTACTGGGGTTCGCGGGAAGTTTCACACGCGATTTCAGCAGGGTACATGTATTAAGGGGTACGCAGGAACTTTCACACGTGAAAGGGCCTGTGCGAGTGGGGTATGTGTATTACGGGGTGCGCGGGAAGTTTCACACGTGATTGGCCTGGGAACGTGTATTTCAGGGGTGCGTGGGAAGTTTCACTTGCGATTGGCCTGGGTACGTGTATTTCAGGGGTGCGCAGGAAGTTTCACAAGCGATTGGCCTGGGTACGTGTATTTCAGGGGTGCGTGGGAAGTTTCACATGCGATTGGCCTGGGTACGTGTATTTCAGGGGTGCGCCGGAAGTTTCACACGCGATTGGGCTGGGTACGTGTATTTCAGGTGTGCGCTGGAAGTTTCACACACAATTGGCCTGGGTACGTGTATTTCAGGGGTGAGGAGGTTTCACACGCGATTGGACTGGGTACGTGTATTTCAGGGGTGCGTGGGAAGTTTCACACGCGATTGGCGTGGGTACGTGTATTTCAGGGGTGCGTGGGAAGTTTCACACGCGATTGGGCTGGGTACGTGTATTTCAGGGGTGCACGGGAGGTTTCACACGCGAATGTGCTTGGTACGTGTATTTCAGGGGTGCGTGGGAAGTTTCACACGCGATTGGCCTGGGTACGTGTATTTTGGGGGTGCGCGGGAAGTTTCACACGCGATTGGGCTTGGTAGTGTATTTCAGGGGTGCTCGGGAAGTTTCACACGCAATGGGGCTGGGTACGTGTATTTCAGGGGTGTGCGGGAAGTTTCACACATGATTGGGCTGGGTACGTGTATTTCAGGGGTGCGTGGGAAGTTTCACATGCGATTGGCCTGGGTACGTGTATTTCGGGGGTGCACAGGAAGTTTCACATGCGATTGGGCTTGGTAGTGTATTTCAGGGTTGCGTGGGAAGTTTCACATGCGATTGGGCTGGGTACGTGTATTTCAGGGGTGCGCTGGAAGTTTCACACGTGATTGGGCTGGGTACGTGTATTTCAGGGGAGCGCGGGAAATTTCACATGCGATTGGCCTGGGTACGTGTATTTCAGGGGTGCGCAGGAAGTTTCACACGTGATTGGCCTGGGTACGTGTATTTCAGGGATGCGCGGGAAGTTTCACACGCGATTGGGCTGGGTACGTGTATTTCAGGGGTGCGCAGGAAGTTTCACACGCGATTGGCCTGGGTACGTGTATTTCGGGGGTGCGCGGGAAGTTTTACACGCGATTGGGCTTGGTAGTGTATTTCAGGGGTGCGCGGGAAGTTTCACACGCAATTGGGCTGAGTATGTGTATTTCAGGGGTGCGCGGGAAGTTTCACACGCGATTGGCCTGGGTATGTGTATTTCAGGGGTGCCCGGGAAGTTTCACACGCGATTGGGCTGGGTATGTGTATTTCAGGGGTGCGTGGGAAGTTTGACACGTGATTGGCCTGGGTACGTGTATTTCAGGGGTGCGCGGGAAGTTTCACACGCGATTGGGCTGGGTATGTGTATTTCAGGGGTGCGCGGGAAGTTTCACACGCGATTGGCCTGGGTTTGTATATTTCAGGGGTGCATGGGACGTTTCACACGCGATTGGCCTGGGTATGTGTATTTCGGGGGTGCGCGGGAAGTTTCACACATGATTGGGCTTGGTACGTGTATTTCAGGGGTGTGCGGCAAGTTTCACACGCGATTGGCCTGGGTACGTGTATTTCAGGGGTGCGCGGGAAGTTTCAGTCGCGATTGGCCTGGGTACATGTATTTCAGGGGTGCGCGGGAAGTTTCACACGCGATTGGGCTGGGTACGTGTATTTCAGGGGTGCGCGGGAAGTTTCACACGCGATTGGGCTTGGTACGTGTATTTCAGGGGTGCGTGGGAAATTTCACATGCGATTGGCCTGGGTACGTGTATTTCGGGGGTGTGTGGGGAGTTCTACACGTGAATTGGCAGTGTGGGTCCTCCCAGGTGTTCCCTCTACCCCCTCGACGGCCCCTGCAGGCAGCTCACACCACAGGGGACTACCCTGCACCCCTGGTCATGTCCCGCAGGCAGCCCATCCACCATGGGCATGCTCCCCAGCCAAGCCACATGTCACGTTGCAATATGATCACCAACTCATGTCTCCCAGCACCCCCACCCTCCAGCAGTGCAAGGCACCTGCCAGCAGGCCCCCACACATGTCCCCCAGCACCCCACCCCCCAGCAGTCAGGGGCACCGGCCAGCAGGCCCCCACACATGTCCCCCAGCACCCCCACCCCCCAGCAGTCAGGGGCACCTGCCAGCAGGCCCCCACACATGTCCCACACATGTCCCCCTGCACCCCCACCCCCGGCAGTCAGGGGCACCTGCCAGCAGGCCCCCACACATGTCCCACACATGTCCCCCTGCACCCCCACCCCCCAGCAGTCAGGGGCACCTGCCAGTAGGCCCTCACACATGTCCCCCTGCACCCCCACCACCCAGCAGTCAGGGGCACCTGCCAGCAGGCCCTCACACATGTCCCCCAGCACCTCCACCCCCCAGCAGTGCAGGGCACCTGCCAGCAGGCCCCCACACATGTCCCCCAGCACCCCCACCCCCCAGCAGTCAGGGGCACCTGCCAGCAGGCCCCCACACGTGTCCCCCAGCACCCCGCCCCCCAGCAGTCAGGGGCACCTGCCAGCAGGCCCCCACACATGTCCCCTAGCACCCCCACCCCCCAGCAGTCAGGGGCACCCGCCAGCAGGCCCCCAAACATGTCCCCCTGCACCCCCACCCCCCAGCAGTCAGGGGCACCTGCCATCAGGCCCCCACTCCTGTTCCACACATGTCCCCCTGCAACCCCACCCCCCAGCAGTCAGGGGCACCTGCCAGCAGGCCCCCACACATGTCCCACACATGTCCCCCTGCACCCTCACCTCCCCATCATTGACAGGCAACTGCCAGCAGGCCTTGACACATGTCCCCCAGCCAACACGTCATCACAATCCAGATCCCTGGCTCTTATGGCCACACAAATCCCACCCCACAGCACCCCAGTCCAAACACTCAACCAAGCTTTACATCCACTCCAAATTGAAATCCCCATTACATGATAGATCACAAATAAGCAGTATGCGCATGAGTACAAGTCTGTCCGACCCACACAATGGCAACACATGACTGAGAAAACCCACATTGTGACATGCATGAAACCAATAAGAGAAGACCACACATTGAAGTAAGAAACAAAAATGTAATCAAGTCAAAATTAAGTGAATGAAATAAAAACACACAATAATGCCAATAATAATGAAAATGCAGCATGTCCCAAAAAATGATAAATAAAAAAAATGAGAATCCAAATTAATCCAAATGAAAATGTGTCCAAAGTCACCGTCCAACAAAGCAAATCCAAAGGGAAAGAAAAGCGTAATATCCATTGCTCCATGGTGAAGAAAAATAAAGATGAAGGAGAAAAATCCACTGTAAAACTATGTACAAATAGCAAATCCAGGGTCCATGAGCCCAACGACATAAATGAAACCTACAATGAAACCTACCTAATTACTGACTACTTACAAAAATGTGGGGCATAGTCCATGCGCCCCAAATGAAAGAACAAAGAAATTAAACTTAGCACTAATGAACTATATACAATGGCGGCGAGCAAGTCCAACGGCTCACTTGTTGATGTCATGGGCCATGGCATCATCAAACTCCTGTTCAATGTCTTGGAGGCGGGCCTGTTCTCTGACCCCGAGGTCTCGCAGGGATAACGCCATGTCCACCTCCAACTCCCTGCGAATTCCCTCGAGGCACTCAGCCCGCCTCAGCGCCCTGCGCATGGAGTTCTCCACCCTCACCATCGTGAGCCATGCCTCCTCCGCCAGCCGCCGCTCCGCACCTATCTGCTGGCCCAACCGCTGCCACACGGAAGACACTCCCATTCCAGGGTCCTCCTGCCCTCCGGCCGATGCCTGCCCCTCTGATGTAGATTGCCCCGAGCCATGATGCCTCCCACGTTGAGCCTGCCGCTGCCTCCGACGCAACTGCCTCTGCCAGCACAACGGCATCCAGGCTGATGGAATCCACCGACGCCGTCTTGCACTTGCCCTGCTCGATGATGCTGGCACATCCTCCATCTGCTGGGGTCCAGTTGCTGTGGTGTCCACCCCTGCTGGACCTCCGACTCCCGACTGTGGCAGGGATGGGATCCCCACTGAGCTGGCTGCGTTGGTCAGGGCAGGTCCACAGGGGGCCCTGGTGGCATCTGGCCCGGAAGACGGCATGGAGAACGACTGGCGCATAGTCTCCACAGAGTAGGAGAGGGCCGCCAGAGTGGCCGACACATGTACAAAACCCCCGACCATGGACACTCCCAACTGGGCCACGTTGGCACGCTGCTCTTTGTGATGATGTGCGTGCTCCCCCCGGGAAGCACGCACGTCATCACGAATGTCAAGCATGCGCAACGCAACACCAATCAGGACCTTCTCCATACGGCCAGGGGTCCCCTCGTCCGCAGGTAGAGGAGTGTCAGATGACATGGACATCCCCCCTACCTGCGGACAGGCCTGGGATGGGGCATCCCTGCTGGTGCATGGTGGTGCAGTCACAGGGTCCGGGACAGCGACATGCACAGGCCCCTCCGCTGTGACCTGTGCTGCCTCCTGCCCCTGGCCCTGGACTGCACCACTTGCACCAGTTTTACCACCCCCACCAGGCCCCATGTCCGGCCTCCTCCTCCTCTGTGGAAACCACCAACCTGGATGGCTCCACACCGTCTTCCGCCGTTGCAAGCCCCTGTGGGGGCTCATCCACCCTTCCGCTGAAGCCGTAGTGGCAGACGCAGCACCAGTCCCCTCAATCCCAGACGATGGTCAATTCTGGGAGGGTGACTGGGCGGCGGGGATGCCCCCACCGGACGGTTGCCGGCCGGTGGGGGCATCCCCGCCGCTTTGCTCCACAGCACCGTCTCCGCCCTCTTCATCACTTGCCGCTGTGTAGAGGGAGACATAGAACACAAGCATCAGGGTACTGTACAATGGTCCCCTAGACAGGAAGCAATAGCAGTTGAGTGGCACTGTCAAACATCACTTCCATCATGTCCCTCCACAAGACATGGGTCAGTGCAGTCAAAACACATGCAGTAACAGCCATGGTGCATGCTATGAACATTAGCATACATGTCCAAGGGACTCTTGAAACATACAATGCTGGTTTGAAACTCACATGCATCATGGGTCATACCTATCACATGCACACACTTCACCCTAGTTTCATCCATCTGGCCTCGTACACCCCAGACACAGTGGATACAAGGATGATTAGGCTGCATCAGTGAATCTGAACATTTTCACAGACATGTGTCATGCATCCATGGCATTTCCAAGTCACAGACACGCAAGTCAGACACACAGACATGGACACCATACATGTCCATGACAGCAGCACCCATCTCTCACACCCCATCCATGTCCAATAACAGAGACAGGCATGCATTAATGTGTGCATTCCCCATGCTGCTCCGCATGTTGCATTGTAACACATGCACCAACCATGTGGTTCACACATTACTGGTCTCACATGCATGACCATGATGTCCCTGCACACACACATACGTACATGGCCTATGTCACACATTCAGGCAAGTATCAGACAACCAGCACCCTGCAACATGCCCTGTCTCACACAGCAATGCTTGGCCACTTACCGCTCAACTCCGGACGGGTCTGCCTCCGAAGGATCTGGGTGTGGAGCGCTGGGCCTACGCGTTCCAGGACCCTCATCTGGATGGTACTCATGCTGCACTGGCCCCCCTCCACTAGGCGCCAGGCCTTGTTGAGGGTCCTGGACCTCAAGTCCTCCCAGTGCTCCTTGACATGTTGGAATCTTCGGACTGCCACCCCCTCCGCGTTGATGGCAGTCACGATGTCCGTCCAGATCCTGGTCCGTCCTTCCTTGTCGGCGCGCGAACCTCCGAAGAGGGCATCATACTGGCACCAGGACTTGCTCCACCAGGACACCAACTTCGGTGGCCCTCTGCCTCTGTGGCTGGGGGTTGCCAGTGGTCTCAGATGGTGGTGTGCCCGACATGGCAACCCCAGAGGCAGGCGTGGGTGGGCAACTGGGTCCTGGGGCTGGGCTGTGGAGCGATGGTATCCCAGTCGGGAGTCTTCTGTTCCAGCAAGGGTGTTCACAGCAACTGCACCCCTGCAGATGGCTGATGTGCAGGCACCAAATAGCAGGGCACGTGGGCAGCAGGCAGGCAGGCAGCAGCAGATGGCAGGTAGGAGCGTGCTCGGGGCTCTCGGGGGCAGGAAAATGGCCTTCAGGGCAGGAGCGTGGTCTTCCGTGTGTTTTCGCGTGGCCAGCTTGATACGGAGTGATTTGGCACGTGAAAAAATTGCACCTCAGTGTGTAATTCGAGGAAAGGGCCTTAGCGTGTAAGTGCGTCAGCACACGCATGCGATTCCATTGGACCAAAGGCCCTTAGCGCGTAAGTGCATCTGTGACGTATCGCGCACGGGCGTTGCCCTGGCAGGGCTTGAAGATCCCACGTGGATTTCCATTGCTCTGTACGTGCTTTTTGTGGGGTGCGGTGCCTGTTTTTTCCAGGCGTTGGGGTTCACACGCTATTACTTCACAGCGGGTAGGTGTCGGCTTTGCGTTCTTCTACACGCAAGGCAGACGGTGAGTGGTAGCCCGCGTTCAGGTGCCGACAAGGAAGGACGGACCAGGATCTGGATGGACATCGTGACTGCCATCAACGCGGAGGGGGTGGCAGTCCGAAGATTCCAACATGTCAAGAAGCGCTGGGAGGACTTCAGGTCCAGGACCCTCAACAAGGCCGGGGCCACCTGTCGGAACATCAAATGAGGGTCCTGGAACGCATATCCCCAGCGCTCCACGTCCAGGTCCTTGAGAGGCAGACCCGTCTGGAGTTGAGCGGTAAGTGTACATGCATACTGATTGTAAGCTGTGCGTGTGGTGGTGTGCCAGTAGTGTGCAGGTTGCACATGTGGTTTTGTAGGGCCATGTATGGATGTGTATGTACAAGGCCGTGAGGCTAACACATGCGAGTCCTCTCATGTGTGAGACACATGGATGGTGCATGTGTGTGTAAGCTTGCATGCCAAATACAGATGTGTGAGCACACATGCTTGAATGACTGTGTATGTAAGTTGGCATGGTTGTAGTGTCACACACGGATGTCGGTTCCAGCAGCATGTATCTGCACCGTGTACATGTGCATGTGTGTGTATTTTACAAGGGTGCAACAGTGATGCAACATGGATGCTTGGGACACTGATATGTAGAAGACTGATTGCCAGATGTGACATGGATGCCAATCTTATCACTGCGACAGTTGGTGGAGGTGTACACATGCATGTAAGTGTGGTGACGTGTGTGCATGTCTAGTGCACTCCCTGTGTTTCATGTGATGTCTGGCTCACCTTTGGCTCACCTTTGGCTGCTCATGCTGTTGTATGTGTATGGAGGGTGCTGGCTGTTGCCATATGGCTGTGGAATTGCTCAGGTTTGTGAGTTGACATGTCATGTGTGTTGGGGATTGTGATGCCATGTCTGAAGTTTGACACTACCACAACTGGCATGTGTGTATCAGTCCATTGTACAGTGTCCTGATGCCTGTCTCCTATCTCTCCCTGTCTGCAGTGTCAACTGATGAAGAGGGCGGAGAGGGTGCTGTGGAGCACAGCGGCGGGAATCACACCACCAGCCGGAGACGCAAGGCCCGGCTCCCCTCCCAGGTTGTGATCTCGTCAGGGAGTGAGGAGTCCGGTGCCGCGTCCCAGGCCGCAGCTGCCGAGGGTAGGTCCAAGAGGCGGAGGTCGGAGTTGGACTCCTCAGCAGCAGAAGGGGCAGCTGAGACCCCACAGGGTCCAATGAAGGAAGATGGCACGAAGTCATCCAGGTTGGTGGGGTGTTTGGTGGAGGAGGAGGTCGCGCAAGGGACAGAGACGGGGTCTGGAGGTGGGGATTCCACTGGTGCCAGTGGTGCAGTGCAGGGGCAGGGAAAGGAGGCAGCACAGGCCGCCGCGGAGGTGCCTGTGTGTAATCCTGTCCCGATCCTGTGACTGCATCATCCCGCACCAGCAGGGATGCCTACGTCCAGACCCGTTTTCAGGGAGGGGATCCGCTTACGACAACTGGCCTTCCTCTCCCTGCGGACGTGGCTATCCGGGACCGGGTTGAGCCTGTCCTGGGTGGAGTGGCATTGTGTCAACGGGACATGCGAGGTGACCTGCAGTCTTTTCATGGGGAGACTGCATGTCATCTCGAATGGCTCGCTGACCACGTCAGCCTACTGGGACAGGTCACCCAGGCCGGATTCCTCTGTTTGCTGAACCTTGCTTCGACCCCAACATCACCTGAACCCCCTATGCGCCAGTCGTCCTCCGTGCCATCTTCCCACCCACGTATCACCTGGGTACCCTGTGGAGCTGCCTCTGACCGTGCGGCCAGGCTGGTGGAGGACACATCCCTGCCACAGTCGGGAGTCGGACGTCCAGCAGGGGTGGCCACCTCAACAACTGCACCCCAGCCGGAGGAGGATGTGCAGGCAGCAGGAGCCAGGGAACGGGCACAGGCACAGCAGCAGCAGCAACAAGGTGGGAGCCATGATGGCTCTGGGCCTTCGACATCGGAGGAGCAGGCATCGGCCGGAGGGCAGGAGGACCCAGGATGGGAAGTGTCTTCCGTGTGGCAGCAGTTAGGCCATGCTATAGATGCGGAGCGGCAGCGGGCGGAAGAGGCATGGCTCATGATAGTCAGGGCGGAGAACTCCATGCAAAGGGCTCTGAGGCGGGCCGAGTGCCTCGAGGCAATTCGCAGGGACCTGGAGGTCCGGATGTCATCGTCCCTGCGAACCCTCGATGCCTTAGAAGAGGACCGCCTCCGGGACATCGAGCAGGAGTTCGATGATGCCCTGGCCCGGGAAATCAGGAAGTGAGCCGTCGGACTAGCCCGCTGCCATTGTATATAGTTAATTAGTGTTAAGTTTCCTTTTGGTTTTCATTTCATTTGGGGCGCTTGGACAATGCCCCACCTTTTTGTATATAGGTGTTCATTAGGTAGGGTTTTTGTAGGTTTCCTTTCAATGGTTGGGCTCATGGACCCTGGATTTGTACTTCGTATATAGTTCTACACTGGATTTCACTTCATTTAAGTTTCTTTTTTACCATGGATCAATGGATGTCTTATTTTTACACTTTGGATTTGGTTGGACGGACAGACTCTTTGGACCCATTTGCTTTTGGATTGATTTGGATTCTGGTTTCACACATGTTTTTTGAATATTTTGGACATGCAGCTTTTTCTTCATTTTTTCCATTATTTTGTGATTTTTTTTTTAATCATTTGGTTAATTATTGAATACACATTTATTATATACTTTACTGATGTGGTCTTATCTCATTTGTTTTGTGCTTGTCACAATGTTGATCTTTTCACAGTCATGTGTCACCATTGCGTGGGTCTGAGGGACATTGATTCATGGCCATGCTGGTTATGTATTTTCTATCATGACTTTGGGAATTCAATGTGGGGTGTTTGGGCTGGGGTGGGATTTGGGTGGCCATGAGGGGCATGGGTCTGGAGTGTGATGACCTGTTGGGGGGGACATGTGTGGGGGCCTGCTGGCAGGTGCCCCTGACTGCTGGGGGTGGGGGTGCAGGGGGACATGTGTGGGGGCCTGCTGGCAAGTGCCCCTGACTGCTGGGGGGTGGGGTTGCTGGGGGACATGAGTGGGGGCCTGCTGGCAGGTGCCCTGCACTGCTGGGGGGTGGGGGTGCAAGTGGACATGTGTGGGGGCCTGCTGGCAGGTGCCCCTGATGGCTGTGGGGTGGGGGTGCTGGGGAACATGTGTGGGGGTCTGCTGGCAGGTGCCCCTGACTGTTGGGGGGTGCGGGTGCAGGGGGACATGTGTGGGGGCCTACTGGCAGGTGCCCCTGACTGCTGGGGGGTGCGGGTGCAGGGGGACATGTGTGGGGGCCTGCTGGCAGGTGCCCCTGACTGCTGGGGGGTGGGGGTGCTGGGGGATATGAGTGGGACATGAGTGGGGGCCTGCTGGCAGGTGCCCCTGACTGCTGGGGGGTGGGGGTGCTGGGGGTCATGAGTGGGACATGAGTGGGGGCCTGCTGGCAGGTGCCACTGACTGCTGGGGGGTGGGGGGGCTGGGGGACATGAGTGGGACATGAGTGGGGGCCTGCTGGCAGGTGCCCTGCACTGCTCGGGGGTGGGGGTGCTAGAGGACATGTGTGGGGGCCTGCTGGCAGGTGCCCCTGACTGATGGGGGTGGGGGTGCTGGGGGACATGTGTGGGAGCCTGCTGGCAGGTGCCCCTGACTTCTGGGGGGTTGGGGTGCAGGGGGACATGTGTGGGGGCCTGCTGGCAGGTGCCCCTGACTGCTGGGGGGTGGGGGTGCAGGGGGACATGTGTGGGACATGTGTGGGGGCCTGCTGGCAGGTGCCCTTGACTGCTGGGGGGTGGGGGTGCTGGGGACATGAGTGGGACATGAGTGGGGGCCTGCTGGCAGGTGCCCTGCACTGCTGGTGGGTGGGGCTGCAGGGGGACATGTGTGGGGGCCTGCTGGCAGGTTCCCCTGGCTGCTGGGGGGTGGGGGTGCTGGGGGACATGTGTGGGGGCCTGCTGGCAGTTGCCCCTGACTGCTGGGGGGTGGGGGTGCAGGGGGACATGTGTGGGGGCCTGCTGGTGGGTGACCCTGACTGCTGGGGGGTGGGGCTGCAGGGGGACATGTGTTTGACATGAGTGGGGGCCTGCTGGCAGGTGCCCCTGACTGCTGGTGGGTGGGGGTGCAGGGGGACATGAGTGGAACATGAGTGGGGGCCTGCTGGCAGGTGCCCCTGACTGCTGGGGGGTGGGGGTGCTGGGGGACATGTGTGGGGGCCTGCTGGCAGGTGCCCTGCACTGCTGGGGGGTGGGGGTGCAGGGGGTCATGCTTGGTGATCAGTAGTGCAAGGTGACAAGTGGCTTGGCTGGGGGCATGCCCATGGTGGATGGGCTGTCTGCGGGACATGACCAGGGGTGCAGGGTAGTCCCCTGTGGTGTGGGCTGCCTGCAGGGGCCGTGGAGGGTGTAGAGGGAACACCTGGAAGGACCCACACTGCCAATTCACGTGTAGGAATCCGGCACCCCCGAAATACACGTACCCTGCTGAAATCGCGTGTGAGACTTCCCCGAACCCCAGGAATACACGTACCCCACTCGCACAGGACCTATCGCGTATGAAACTTCCTGCGCACCCCAGAAATACATGTACCCCACTCGCACAGACCCTTTCGCGTGTGAAACTTCCCGGTCACCCCAGACATAGACGTACCCGGATCCAATTGCGTATGAAACTCCACGCGAACCCCAGTTATACACGTACCCCACTCGCCCAAGGCCTATCGCATGTTAAAATTTCCCACGCACCCCCGAAATACACACACACGCTATTTTTCACACAGCGGGTGTTTGTCGCATACCCCTTTGCTCGACATTTGTCCTAGAGGGACACAGTATGGGACATTCATCATAGCTGTATGTACGTGAATTTTGTTAGCGCACATTTTTTTCATGCGCAGGGACGCTACTGCCTCCCTTCGTGTGGCGGACGTGTTTAGGCCTGTGCGCGTCTTTGCCCGTGCGCTGGTTTTGCCCTATTCGATTCCATGAATACGTGTTGTAGGCGAGCGTGTGGGCGTTCCGCGCACTTGCCTCCATTACTTCCCCCGTGACGCCCACATTTTCACGAGTTGTTCCCCATTCGGCGTGTCACGCCCCCTGTTCCTCCTACTATTGTTGTGTGCGCCGCGCTATGTGTGATTTCGCTGTGCGCTTAGCGCACGCTGTTTGGAGACGTGTGCGCCACCGTGCGCCATGCAGAATTTTGGCGCACATCCTGGAATTTCATCGCGCACAGACTTCCATGAATCGCTGTGTGTGGGTTTCGCTGCGATTTTCGCACTGGCACTGCGATTCGCGCGCTTTCGCACGCTTGCACTGAAAATTTCAGCGCACATTAATTCCATGAATCGGCTCCTTTATCTATGTTCTCATTCATTTGCATGCTGTACCTTGTAGGTTTCCATTCAGGATCGGGAAAATAAAGCTACAATCATATGGGTTTATTTTCCAAGTCCTGCAGAGTACAAAAAGTGGAGGTGAAAGGATTTTACTTCCCCTTTTTCCACTCTGCAGTACTTTGAAAAAAAAAACATTTTACTGCTACCTTTTCCACTACGAAGGACTTGGAAAATAACCCAGTGTGATGGTAATGTTATTGGTAAAATCAGGCAGATTCCAAAGGAATCCATTGTAGATGGCTCTCACAATCGCTAATTGTGGGAGGGATTTACACTTTTCCAGACACATAGTAGAAAAATGAAGAGAAAAGGCAATTTTGCTTGTGTTTTACTATTTACTTTTCCAGTACTTGGTGGAAACAATTAACATTGCATGGAGGGGCCCTTTTGCTAAAAAAAAAGTGCAAACAGGAGGGATTGATTCCATGCAATTTAGGATTCAAAACAAAACTACCCCTACAATGATGTATACATTTTCAGGTTCGTTTAACAAGTTACTTGTGTGAATTTTAAAGTATTCTGTATAAAATTGAGTATTATTTTAGGAATTCAAAACCAAATGTCAACACATATTTGTACCAACTTGAGATGGGAAGATGCACAGTCAAGTACCACATTTCAGGGTATGCTCAAATTCTGGCATTACCACCTAACCAAAGTGTGTGATCCTGGGCAAATCATATTTTTGAAACTTTATTTAGACTTGGCAGGTGATAAAGCAAGTCACCTTAAATATTTAAGTCATAGTACAGCCAGCATGTCACAGATATTCAAGAACTTCAAGGATTTCATTACACAGTACCGTTATCATTGTCAACATTTTCTATCGACTATTACAACAATAAGATTCCACCTCAGCATTACACTTTGAATCTACGCTCGTGGCCATATAGACTGTGAATTGTCCGCAAATGTCCCTAGGTCTACATGTAGGCAAGATTGTAGTAATGTATGTTTCTTCCCTTTCATTAGTGTATGCCAAGCACTTCATCCATACAGCATGTGTAGGGCCAATACTGGACTTCCAATGCTGAAAAATACATTTTTAGCCACTATACAGGCTGCATTAAAAAATCTTCGAGTGACAATGGAAGCCTTGCCTATATCCCCCAAAAGATACTTAATTGCGGTAAATGAAGGAGGGATATCCATGATATCTGCAATTATTTCAGCTAAATCTAGCCAAAAGAGAGAAATATGTGGCAGGCCCAGAACACGTGCATGAAATTTGCCCGTGTTACACCACATTTAGGACAGATGGCACTGGTACCTGGCATGAATTTAGCTACCTTAGCTGGGGTATTGTGAAGACTGTTCAGTATCTTGAATTGAATCAGCCTATCTCCAGGATTCAAGGAAACCTCCGTAGTAAGAATACAACATCTCCTCCACCATTCCTCAGAGATCTCACCTCCTAGATCCAGCTCCCATCTCGAACGCACTTGGTTCATTATTACCTGACTCTCCCGAACCAGATAATATAGCCCGGATATCACTCTCCTGAATTCCCAACCTGAAGTAATTGCTTCAATACATGGATGCGACTGCGGTTCCTGAGGGAAGGACAGCCATTTCTGCCTGAATACCGCTCTCATTCGAAAGTGCTGCAATACCAATATTATTTTTTTCCCATTTTACCTGTAAAATCATTTAGAGAAACAAACAATCCATCTAGGAACAGATCCCCCAGTACCAGTCGACTGCCCCTATCCCACTTAGCTCTAACATCTCTATCCAGGGTTTGGGTGATGCCGGTAGATTTCCACAAGTGGATCTTCTTACTATAAAGGACTCTAATGCCTAACCTACTAAACAATCTGGACCACACATTTATTGCAAAAAATCACTGGTTTCAGATCATATGGCAGAGCGCTATACTTCTCGAGTGCTACATGCACCAAATGTTGGTACAGGATATACCAATAGGTGGCAAAATGTGCTTGAGCCACTAAAAAATATAGCTCAAAATTTGGTGCTGTAAATCCACCATGCTTAAAGTGTTCCACCAGATTCTCCCAACTCAATCTGGCCACACCAGTGCCCCATATAAACCTAGAAGCCATTATACATAATGTAGTAAAAAAACTCTCCCCGGCCAAATGGGAAGCTAGTAAAATAGTACAATAATTGAGGCAGAACCACCATTTTCAATAATGAGAGACGACCATACATCGAGATAGGGAATTTGCTCCACACAAGCAGTTTTGCCGCAAGACATGAAAGGCAAGTTGCATAATTCTCAGAATATAAAGACTGCAGTGTACGAGACACCCGAATCCCAAGGTACATAAAGGACAGAGGAGCCCACCTGAACCCCAACAAAACCGGTAAGGGTGTAGTAGCATCCGTCAACGGAAACAGCTATGATTTGGATCTATTAATCCTGTAACCTGCATAGCTCCCAAACATGTATATATCTTCCATAATGTGTCTCAGGGTTGTCTCTGGGATGCAGATACATAATAAAGCATCATCCGTGTACAGTGAAATATCTTGGTGTGATGCAAGAAAATGAAAGCTTCTATGTGCATGTTTAGAGTGCATAAAGGCAGCCAGTGGCTCAATAGACAGAGCAAAAAGCATTGGGAAAATATGGGCCAATTTGAAACCACCTTGTAACCGCAAATAGGTAGCTCCAAGAGACCGAATCAAAAGCTTTCTCAGCATCTAACGAGGTAGCCACTGCTTTGGCTCCAGTGTTTATCTGTGAGATAATGCAAAATAACCATCTACGATTTAGCAACGGTGAGCGCTCTGGAATAAACCCCAATTGATCAGAGAGCATGAGCTCTGACATATGTAGGAACAGCCTTGTCGTCAGTACCTTGGTGAACATTTTCATATATACATTAAATAAAGAGAGCGGCCGGTATGAAGCCACATCGTCCAGAGGTTTATTTGGCTTATGAAGCACTGTAATATTTGCTTTCCTGAGTGTCAACTGAAGTTTATACCCCACCACCCTCTCTTCTGATAAGCAGAGTAACTGAGGCACTAGGCTATGCCTACATTTTTTATACAATTCCGCCACCAGTCCATCTGACCATGGTGCCCTTTCCAGGTGAAAATAGCTGCTAGAATCTCGAGAGCCGAAACTGGCACATCAAGTACATTCACTGATTTATCAACCAACTGTGGCAGTTCACTACCTTCAAGAAAACCTGATAATGGTAGTCTCAGTATATATCAGCGTTAATATATAAACCCTGTAATAGGCGTGAATTCCTCCTTAATGGACTTGCTGTACGTGACGACCATGCCTGCCGACCTTGAAATCCCAGTTATAGCTTGTGCCCTACCTTCCGCCCTGATTGCATGAGCTAATGATTTCCTGGGTTTATTGACTTCTCCTCCACACCAGTACCGGTTTAGAAATGTAATAAGTCTCCCTCTCTGCCAAAAAGCGAAATGTAAGAAGATTGTTTTTAATCTTCTCTAGCAGCTCCCTGTTCTTGGTGACCCCATATTCATTCTCGAGGTGGCGCAACCACCCTTCAAGAGCGCTCAGTTCTGAGTGTACCGTTCTAAGTAGCTCACCCATCCCAACCATTGAGTATAGCAACTACCCCCTCACATATACCTTAAACGCCTCCCATACAGTGAGTTGGGGGGAAAGGAAATCTACCAATACTGGATTCAAAAGCGTACAGGGAGACATCCTCCAAAGTGGACGTGTGTTAGGACCCTCAACCAATTTGAGTGATAACAGCACTTGAGAATGATACGAGAATGTTCAGGCAAATATGTAACACTTAGACAATGAAGACGAGACCAGCCAATAATCAATCCTAGAGAGAGGGTCATGGACTGTGGAATAGTATGTATACTCTCTAGACGTGGGATGAGCACATCTCCACACATCCAGTAACTGCAATTGTGACATTGTGCGCAAAATAGCCAAGGAGCATGCCAAAGGAGTGCGAGGGACCGAGGCAGATCGATCCAGGTCCAGAATTGTATTAAAGTTCCCTCCCCGCACTATGGGGATGTCCACTGATCAATCTATTATGGATGCCACTTGCACGTAGAAATCCGGGTCATCTAAGTTTGGTCCCTTGGTGTTTACCAGCAGTACAGCTTTGCCTGCCAAAGTACCCCACACAACAACATATCTCCCCTGTGGGTCTACACATGACTTTGTGTACTGAAAGGGAACTGAATAATGAATTAGGTTCATCACACTTCGAGCCTCCGAAGAATATTCCATATAGTATTGATTATTCCTCCACTTCCGGGCAAACGAAGCATATACCTAACCCATTGCGTACATCTCCTGTAACATAAGTATTCTAGGCAAGTGGCGCTCCATATACACAGGCAACTTGCTAGATTTAACAGAATTATTCAAATCCTGAACGTTCCAAGTCAGGAATGTCATGGCATCACTCACCATCCCAGTTTGCATTCAAAGCCAAAGACCCGGTAAACATACCTAAAACTCCTTGCCACACCATAACCAGTGAAATGACATAAGTAGATATTCCTGCCATAACTTTTCAACATCCCCCCAAACATGACAGTGTTCAACCCCAACAACCAAAACTGAACATTCAAGAGAAGCGATACGAACAGCAACTAAGCCAGGTTATCGGAAGGCTACCTGACCTACGCTGTCATTACTTTGCAATGATCCATCGTCTGGACCGGTCCATATCTTCATCAGCTGTAATAAGAAATAATCATTCCACTGAGTCTGACAGGCAGGCATTTTAATTATGTCCACGATCCAAACCACCAGTGGGTCCTGCCAACCACAACAGAATCAATGATTCTGTATAGGATCATGCTTCACTGAAGGATCCAAAGAAGTGCACTCGGCCCCCTTGCTGTATGTGGATCTTAGAAGGAGAAAGCATGGCATAGGGAATGCAACACTCCCATAGTAGGCACTTGACTGGATCAAAACATTTCCGGGCTGCTTGAACACCAGCAGAAAAGTCTGTAAGTGATATTCAATCAACACTACAGCTAAGTCAATGCCTAGTGTGGGATGCTGAGGAAAACCCTTATTGATGTATTTTTATAATCAGTTCAGTACTCTGGATGACAACCCTTGTATAACACCCCCCTCTTAGAATCCCCCTGACCCCACTGAGCCAAGAAGTAGGTTTGTTTTGCAAATTAAAAGGTTTATTTGAAAAATTAAACAATATATATATATCACACTTTATAATAAATTAATATCTGATAGTACACTTAAACATATGGTGTTGATCAACAATGGGTAATCTGGCACTAGCACACTTCTTTACAATCAATGAGGAGTTAGTATAGGATGGATAAAGTAGCAAAAATACTTTTATGATTTCAAGGGAAAAGCAATGAGGAATAAAATGCAGTACAGAAATACTTGATATGATTTTAGCAAAAGATAAGATAATCACTTTTTCTCTGGCAATTCACCCCCCTCCCCTATGCAATGTAAGAAATGGAAGGAGATGGAAAGAGGAGCACACAATTCTCAGGAATGCAATCAAATACAATACAAAATTCAGTTCCCCCCCAGCAAGCTTAGAGAAAACAGGTATGAGTTTTAAAACACAGGCCCAAGTGCTTTGAATGTGGTGGCAGTGAAGTGAGAAATATGCTGAAAATGCTTTTAATTCCCTTTAGGAGGTTCAGGATGAGTGAGAGATACTTGGGATGAGCTCAGGCTAACTTTAGCAATGATTCAGGGATGGTTATTAAGAGACAAACACATTTTTAGCTAAGGAAAGCAAAAAGCTGCTATCTTTTTACAGGTAAAGAAATCAGGCCAAATCACAAATCGCGGCAAAATTCGCAAGTGCGTGAATCGCGATTACGGCAAAAGTATAGGGAGTAGCGGTTTTAGGTTCGTTGGAAAGATTAAATTTCGTTCCTAGCCCAAACGGTTCCAGAGATACGCACGATTAAATAAAGGTAGTTTTTCGGATTTAAAGTAAACTCAAAATGACAGGTGACAGCTTGCAGCTGCAGAATTGACAGGTGACAGTTGTGCAGCTTTAAAAATGACAGATGACACGATTTCTAGGAGGCAGTTCTACTTAGGTTAAAATAGTTTGGATTAGATTATTTTAACTAAGAGATTGGTTCTGCACAGTTCTGCTAGGTACTCACAATATAACTTTGAACTAGGCCTCGTCACGGATCTGGTCAACACGTCCGGCTGCGGTTCTATCTGCTCGGCGGGTCAATCAGGCACCGGCTCTGCTCACAGCAATCTGGGTCAGCTCTGCTCTGCTGGTCTAGCCTCTCTGGATTCAGCGGCCTCTGGTTCTGGATACTGCTCTGCTTTCCGGTCCGGATCAAGTGGATTCTGGATGTAACACTGCTTTCTGGGTACTGGCAAGAGTTCTTGGCAAAAGAATTCAGACAACTCGCCCGGCTGTGGAATAGTTTGCAAATGATTTTGAGGCCTGCTGACAAATACTTTTGCTTGCAGTGGGCCTTCTTGGTTCAAAGTTCTGTAGTCTCTGTTTAGCTTGGAAGTCTAAGTGTTGGATCTCTGGATGTGAAGTCGTCGGTCAGCATGCTCCGCAGCAAATGGAATTGAATGTCTCTACCTGTCCCAGCAGTCTCTTTTTATGTGTTTTGAAAATGGGTGTGTGCCTGGGCCTAGCTAAGCCTGCCCCTCTCTACTTGTCATTGGCCCAATTCTCCCCTCTCCCATGATTGGGGGAAGGAAATGGATTGTCATCATGATGAGGTCTGTTTATGGGTCAGAGGATCCTCCCCTGGTCAGTTTGCCCACAAATCTATATTTGATTCAAATACATCTTTCCCAGATATACAATTTGTTGAAATTACATGTGCACATTATATATTCCTTATGGTCCATGCTTGTCCGCCTCTGATCTTCCTGGGGGCTTGCATTAAAAAATGACAACATTTTGCGCTTTTTAACTTGTTTTGCAATATCGGACATTTACCCAAAATTACACACATGTGCGCAAGGAGTATGGACATTAATTGATGAAGTGTCAGATTTTTAACATGCAGACATTTGGAGTGAGACCCTATTTTCCGCTAGCAACACCCCAGAATACACCACAGGGTCCTAATGCCTCTCAAAATGTTCACAGAAAAATCACAAAAATAATGATATTACTTATATAATTCTGACAAGTCCGCACTATGAGTTATCTATCTTTTTAAAATTATGCTCTGGTCAAAAAGGGGTGTGGCTTCCCACATCACAGGGTGGAATAACTGGTTTATCCACTTCCCCCAAGCTCAGCTGCTAGCAGAGGCACTGCCCCTCCCAGTTTCCCCTAAGAGGAAGCCACTTTAGGACGCCCCCAATATAACATTTGCCTGAGTCAAGGGAGTTGCATTGTTCTGTTCCTTCCAGTTCCCAGGTGCTCCACCCCTAATCTAATCAGAGAGGTGACAACTCCTTTTGGCAAGGGGCAGCAGGATGCAGCTAGGCCTGTGAAGAGTGGCTGAACAGGTTTCTCCTGTCGGGGTAGTTGTCAGGCAGAATTCATTTTCATTAAGCCAAGTTTCAGCTAAATGTCACTTTTTGTTCCCAGTTTTCTACATTCAAATCAAACTGACAATTTTTACCTATACATTAAATAATTACTTCCTTCAAGTCATTTCAGAATATAGTTTTACATTGTATCCACCTCTTAGCAAGTCTTTCCTTGGTCTGGTTTTGTTTCATTTGTTCAGTTTTACACAAACGTCTGGTGGTTTTAAAACGCCGGCTTTCTGATAGTGGTGAGTACTGGTAATGCAACCATTTTTGGGATTAAGAAAATGAATTCCCCACAGTTTTGGGTTGCTTTTTTGGCAATCAGCATTGCCATTCCCAATGGTTTCAGGCTACTGTGTGTGTAGCCCAATGGTGGTTTTAGGCAGTGCCCTCCTGTGCTCACAACATAGGCAAAAATGGGTGGCAGCCTATTCTTCATGTTTTCCCTGTGCACTCTCTGGGGAGTTCTGGCCATCATGATGTTTTCCATGCCAGTACTACACAGTTTTATTGTAGGGCTTGGATGCATGGGTAAAAACATCCCACAAGTCAGGGTATGTAACCACCTTGCTGGACTTGAATTGTAGTGCCCCCCTCTCTCTTGGCAAGTCCCTGTCCCAGTAATTCAACATCCTCGCGATAATCATGCCTGGTGGTTCTCCAGGCTTAGGTACGGGCAGAAGTGCCCTATGAGCTCTTTCAACCAGCTATTGAGACGAAAAAGGAGGGTTTCCAAGCAGTGATTTCAATAGACCTTCCACAAATTGCATGATAGGCCCATTTGAGGTGCCGTCGGGCACACAGTCTATACCTACTGTAACGCTCACCTGATTCCCACGGAGGCGCTGATCCCGGCTGGGCTGCTATTGTTTCTTCAATTGAGAAGCGTAGAGCTCGGACGACTCTCAGGACTGGGCTTCCTCTTATCGAATGTCTGACTTGCAGGGTAAGTTTTCTGCAGGTGGAAGAAAAAGGGTTAATCACCGTTTGATGGGATTTCTTCTCCCACCAATCGCCAGTTTCTCCCACAGCCTAGCTTTCTACTTGTCTCGGCGAGCTCTCACCTTAGGCGTATAAATGCTGAGCTCTCCATCCTGCGTCTGGTGCAGGGGTGTGTGGATTCCAGTTACGTCACTGGATGAGTTCAGTGTTGAGGCTCAAGTCTTTTGCGGCCTTAGTTGTGGCACTGGTGCTGGGATGCCGAAGAGCGATGCCGCCGTTACTGCACGAGCGGATGCCTGTAAGTATACTGTAGTCTTTAGGCTTTAAAAGATGGGCACCTCAATAATGTCCCTTTTCCTTTGTTTCAGGCCTCGGGATGCTGTGGGCGTAGTTTTCCGTTGCCGCTGCACGTGCCGATGCACCTAAGTATAATGTTCGTTGGCCACTTTTAATGGCACCTCTAATAATGTCCTTTTTCTAGTTTTCAGGTGCCGGGATGCTGCGGGCTTTATATCCGTTGCCACTGCACGTGCCGATGCACGTAAGTATAATGATCGTTGGCCGCTTTTAATGGCACCTCTAATAATGTCCTTTTTCTAGTTTTCAGGTGCCGGGATGCTGCGGTTGATGCGGCCGCTTCTGCGCGTGCAAAAACTGGTAAGTTAAGATGAATGCGACTGCCTTCACCCGAACCCCTTTTTAATTATGTCCTTTGCCTTTCAGGTGCAGAGAAGCTGCCGAAGAGAAGGCGGCAGTTAGCTCTGTTGCAATCACGGATGGATAAGGTAAGCGGGCGCGGCTGCAAGCGAGTTGCACTTTTCTAACCTTATGTTTATTCTTTGCAGGTTTTGCCGGTGACTGGATTCCGGGATCTGGTATTGTTCTGTGTCTTTCTTCATCCACAGGTTGCTGCGCGGAAGCTGAAGATGACTCTGGACCTGGAATGCAGGAGCCGACTCGGTGAGCGTACTGCTGCTGCTGCAGAATAACGCGAAGAACGTGTTTTCCATCGGGCGTGGTTTAAATAGCAGAGAAGTGCTTCCAGTGGGTGTTCTTCCACTGGTTCCACCCAGGTAAGAAAAGAGTTCCTGAATGGAGGGAATAGTTTCTCCCAGCCCTGATGGCTGGGGACTTCAACCAGACTGGATTGTTCTGGGTAAATATGCAGCATGGTCTGCCTCAGGTAAGTCCACCCAAGCATTATTACACTGTTTATCAATATGAGCCCGGCGCCTATGGCTCCGGGACTGAAACCCTTCATGAGCCTGGCGCCAAAGGCGCCAGGACACGGTCCAAAGGGCCCCTTTAGGGGTCTGCTGGGTCCGGAGTAGTGGAAGACGGGTCTGCTTCCGAGGGCGCTGGGCCAGTCCTGGCCCCTCGGGAGTAGCACCCATGACAGCACCCCCCCTCAAGGCCCCTCCCAAACTTGTCCTCCCCAGGGTTTTGGTTTATCGGGAAAGGTTCGGTGAAATTTCTGGACTAGACGAGGAGCATGGACGTGGTCATAGGGTTCCCATGACCTTTCCTGAGGTCCGTAGCCTTTCCAGTCGATTAGGTAGAATAGCTTCGATCTGATGATTTTAGAGTCCAAAATGTCTTTTACTTCAAATTCGGGCTCCCCATTCACTTGAATGGGTTCTGGAGGATTGGTCAATCTGGTTCCAGGTTGCATGGGTTTCAAAAGAGATACGTGAAATACAGGATGTATTCTCATATGGGTTGGCAATTCTAATTTAACGGCCACTGGGTTAATTATGGCCGTAATTGGATATGGTCCCAGGTATTTGGGGTTGAAGGTGCGAGGCCCTTTAAGCGATAAATGTTTGGTGGACAGCCAGACTTGATCCCCAACCTGGTATTGAGGGGCATTGCTTCGGTGTTGATCTGCTCCTTTTTTGTACCTCTCTTTAGCTTGTTGTAGATGTGCAGTTGCTTACTTAAAAGCTTGGGTAATAACGGTGTGCAATTGATCCACGGCGGGTGTTCCAAGATCTTGAGGTGGATCAAGGTTGGAGGTTCGAGGATGAATCCCATACAAGATGTAGAAGGGACTCTTCCCGGTACCCGAATGAACTGAATTGTTGTAAACATATTCAGCTATCCAAAGGATGTCCTTCCAGTTACTCTCCGACTGTTGTAGCATGCATCATAAATATTGCTCGAGAGTCTGGTTTGTTCTCTCGGTTTGCCCGTCGGTCTGGGGATGATGGCTGGTCGAAAGTCTTACATCGATTTGAGCTAATCGACAACAGCTACGCCAAAAGTGGGAAATAAACTGGCTCCCCCTATCTGAGATTAGTACTGACGGGAAGCCGTGTAGCCGGACAATGTTTTCAAGAAATACTTTGGCTAGGACTGATGCTGAAGGTAAGCCTTTTAGCGGAATGAAGTGGGCCATTTTAGAAAACAGGTCCACAATAACAAGAATGGTGTTGTACCCGGAACAGGAGCGTAAGTCTGTGATGAAGTCCATGGAAAGGGTATGCCAGGGACACGGTGGGATGTCTAATGGTTGCAGAAGACCAGCCGGCCTCTTCTTCTGACCCTTGTTTTGAGCGCACACACCGCAGGACAACACAAATTCCTTTATGTCTTTTCTCCACGAAGGCCACCAGAAGTGTCTCTTCACCTTTTCTGTGGTTTTGGCAATGCCAGGGTGACCCTCAATTAATGAATCATGATAGCAGGAGATTACCTGTCTTTGTAAATCGGCGTGTGGTAGGAACAATCGTCCTTGGAAATAAGGCAAGTCATTGCTTACGGTGAAATCTTTTCCTTTTTGTAACCAGTTCAGTAAGTCTGGTGAGGTTACAAGTTGTTTTGTTTTTTCTTCAATATCCTCAATGGATTGTGAAGAAATCAGACCCACGATCCTTTGTTCAGGAATTATTGGTACAGGTTCTGGATTGGCAACATTATCTCCCATTCCAATTCGGGAAAGAGCATCCGCTTTGCCGTTCTTGTTGCCGGGGCGATAAGTGATCACGAAGTCAAATTCAGCAAAGAATAGAGCCCAGCAAAGTTGTCTGGAGGATTGAGCCTTGGCGGTTTTCAGATACTGCAGATTTCGATGATCGGTGATCACTGTGATGGTGTGTCTGGCCCCGAGGAGATAATGCCGCCATGCCTTAAAGGCTGATTTAATCGCTAGAAGCTCTTTGTCTGTGATGGTGTAGTTGATCTCAGGCGCCGAGAACTTCCGAGACCAGAATGCCACAGGATGCAGTTGGTTAGTCTCTGGATCTCTTTGTGATAGGACTGCTCCCATTGCTAAGCTGGAGGCGTCGGTTTCAACGATGTAAGGGAGGTCCGGGCGTGGGTGTTTCAGTATTGGCGCCGAGGTGAATTTAGCCTTTAGCTCTTGGAAGGCTTGTTCTGCTTCTGCGGACCATTCAAAGCGTTTATTTTTTCTTAAGAGGGCGGTGATGGGTTGTACCACTCGTGAAAACTCTGGAATAAATCTACGGTAAAAATTGGCAAAGCCTAGCATGCTTTGAACACCTTTCACGGAAGTAGAAGACGGCCATTTGAGGATAGCGTCTACTTTTCTCGAGTCCATTTGGACTCCTTTGGGTGTCAGAATAAATCCCGAAAATTCGACCTCAGTGACATGAAAAACACATTTTTCGAGCTTGGCAAAAAGTTTATGTTGACGAAGTTTTTCAAGGACCTCCCTAACATGATTTCGATGGTCAGCTTCTGAAGATGAGTACACAAGAATGTCATCTATGTAGACGACAACGCAGACATCAATGAGCTCTCTGAGGACATCATTCATAAAATATTGGAAGGCGGCTGGTGCATTGCATAGTCCAAAGGGCATCACTTGGTATTCAAATAGCCCATACTTAGTGCGAAAGGCCGTCTTCCATTCATCTTCTTCCTTGACCCGTACCAAGTGATAAGCTCCCCGGAGATCAAGCTTAGTATAAATACAGGCGTTTTTTACCTGGTCAAGGAGTTCCGGGATCAGAGGTAAGGGGTACCGGTTTTTTACTGTTATCTGGTTCACAGCACGATAATCTATACAGGTTCTGAGGTCACCTTCTTTTTTTGGTACGAAGAACAGAGCCGAGGATGCAGGGGACTTCGACGGACGGATAAAGCCATTGGCCAGGTACTGGTCTAAATACTGTCGCAGATGAAGGTTCTCAGGCTCGGTAAGGGCGTAAATCCTACTGCAAGGGGGAGTTGCACCGGGTAGCAAATCTATCTGACAATCGTATGATCTGTGGGGTGGCAAGGTGTTAGCCTGTTCCTTTTGAAAAACATCTTGGAACTCTTGATACTCTAGAGGTAATTGTGGACCGTCAGCCGTCACTGACGCTAGGACAATGTTGGGTCGTGGATAACAAGTTGGTGTGCACTCTGGGAACTTTATCGTCTTTGCTCGCCAATCAATCTGAGGATTGTGTTTCTCCAACCAAGGAATCCCTAGAATTACTTGGAATTGAGGAGCCTTGATCACGTCGAACACAATTACCTCCTGATGCCCGTCTTAGCCTAGTATGGTCACTTCAATAGTGGTATGGGTCACTGGTCCGGAGGCGATTTCCGTCCCATCCACCGTGGTAATGACATCTTTAACCACCTTTGGACAAAGAAGTAAGTTCATCCTGGAAGCCAATTCGCGGTCCACATAATTTCCAACTGCTCCGCTATGAATGTATGCCTTAATTGCATGCAAACGATCCGGTTGCTCTGGGTTTACGAGGACCATTGGCATTATGAAGTGCAAGGTCAAAGAACTGGTTTTTACGCTCGGCAAGCGGACCTCTACACTTGTCGGGCGAGGTCGTTTCCCGGCTCAGGCTTTTCAGAACTCTTATCAGAAGCTCCCACTGTCTTCTTAGGTGGTTTCACCGGGCAATCTCGAAGAAAATGTCCTGAATTTCCACAATAGAGACATAGTTGCATTTGTCGTCTCCTGTCGCGTTCTTTCTGGGTTAGGGGACCCTTTACAACCCCAATTTGCATAGGTTCGACGGCTTCAACTCCTTTGGTGTGACTTTGAGGCTTAGGGAACGCTCGTGTTTCAAACCTGGATCGATCCACCTTTCTGTTTTGTAGTCTGTGATCCAATTGGACCACCAAATCAATGTACTCTGAACAATCCTGAGGAGGATTCACTACCTGGGCAAGGACGTCTTTGAGTTCGCCACGCAAACCCCTGTGAAAAAGCGTGATTCTTTTGTCCTCAGGCCATCTGGTTTCCACGATTAGCCTATTGAATGATGCAATGTAGGCCAAAAGATCTTGATTGCCCTGTCGTAGGGAAAGGAGTTCGTTGTCCAGGGCCTGCCCCTGGGAATGCCTTGCAAAAAGTCTTTCCATATTTGCCTGGAAGGTCGGGAAATCACGAAGGATCGGGTCATCCTGTGTAACCAGAGGGATCGACCAATCAGCGGCACTGCCGCTAAAATACGAAAGCACAAAGGCTACCTTAGTCTGGTCAGTCGGAAAGGCTGCAGGTCTACAAAGAAAGTGCAATCGGCATTGATTTATAAACATCGCAAACCTTTTAGGGTCACCAGAGAAGCGTTCAGGCGGTGCCAATGGCACATTTCCGGGTAGGTTGATTTGAACAGGATTGGCTGAAGCCGCTGGGATATAGCTCCCTACTGAATTAGGTAGCGGGGTTTGCCCCGCTTGTGTCTGTAATAACTGTCTGGCGAGATCATCAGTTCGTTCTTTTGATATTATCAATTCCCTCCTAAGGGCATTCGTTTCCTGGCGGGCAGCATGAACTTCAGCTCTTAATTCCCCTAATAACTGGGCCAGTTGGTCTGTGTCGGAAGTTTCCATAGCGCCTGGGTAGGAGGTTATTGGTGGTGCTTCGCGTTCTGTAACGCTCACCTGATTCCCACGGAGGCGCTGATCCCGGCTGGGCTGCTATCGTTTCTTCAATTGAGAAGCGTAGAGCTCGGACGACTCTCAGGACTGGGCTTCCTCTTATCGAATGTCTGACTTGCAGGGTAAGTTTTCTGCAGGTGGAAGAAAAAGGGTTAATCACCGTTTGATGGGATTTCTTCTCCCACCAATCGCCAGTTTCTCCCACAGCCTAGCTTTCTACTTGTCTCGGCGAGCTCTCACCTTAGGCGTATAAATGCTGAGCTCTCCATCCTGCGTCTGGTGCAGGGGTGCGTGGATTCCAGTTACGTCACTGGATGAGTTCAGTGTTGAGGCTCAAGTCTTTTGCGGCTTTAGTTGTGGCACTGGTGCTGGGATGCCGAAGAGCGATGCTGCCGTTACTGCACGAGCGGATGCCTGTAAGTATACTGTAGTCTTTAGGCTTTAAAAGATGGGCACCTCAATAATGTCCCTTTTCCTTTGTTTCAGGCCTCGGGATGCTGTGGGCGTAGTTTTCCGTTGCCACTGCATGTGCCGATGCACGTAAGTATAATGATCGTTGGCCGCTTTTAATGGCACCTCTAATAATGTCCTTTTTCTAGTTTTCAGGTGCCAGGATGCTGCGGTTGATGCGGCCGCTTCTGCGCGTGCAAAAACTGGTAAGTTAAGATGAATGCGACTGCCTTCACCCGAACCCCTTTTTAATTATGTCCTTTGCCTTTCAGGTGCAGAGAAGCTGCCGAAGAGAAGGCCGTGGTTAGCTCCGTTGCAATCACGGATGGATCAGGTAAGCGGGCGCGGCTGCGAGCGAGTTGCACTTTTCTAACCTTATGTTTATTCTTTGCAGGTTTTGCCGGTGACTGGATTCCGGGATCTGGTAAGTATTGTTCTGTGTCTTTCTTCATCCACAGGTTGCTGCGCGGAAGCTGAAGATGACTCTGGACCTGGAATGCAGGAGCCGACTCGGTGAGCGTCCTGCTGCTGCTGCAGAATAACGCGAAGCACGTGTTTTCCATCGGGCGTGGTTTAAATAGCAGAGAAGTGCTTCCAGTGTGTGTTCTTCCACCGGTTCCACCCAGGTAAGAAAAGAGTTCCTCAATGGAGGGAATAGTTTCTCCCAGCCCTGATGGCTGGGGACTTCAACCAGACTGGATTGTTCTGGGTAAATATGCTGCATGGTCTGCCTCAGGTAAGTCCACCCAAGCATTATTACACTGTTTATCAATATGAGCCCGGCGCCTATGGCGCCGGGACTGAAACCCTTCATGAGCCTGGCGCCAAAGGCGCCAGGACACGGTCCAAAGGGCCCCTGTAGGGGTCTGCTGGGTCCGGAGTAGTGGAAGACGGGTCTGCTTCCGAGGGCGCGGGGCCAGTCCTGGCCCCTCGGGAGTAGCGCCCATGACACCTACGTTATTCCGTCAGGATCTTGATTCCAGATCATCACATTTCAACCATACTGGCACAAGCTCCGTCTTGATCGCAGCCATGTTGGTGCCATGAGCCTCCACTACATCCTCCACATCACTGATCTGCGTTTTGACCTGTGAAATACGTCTACATTCTTTGTCCAGTTTAGCTTGCAGTGAGTTGATGTTAGCCACTATATCACCAAGCGTGGAGTTCACCGAAGCAAACCCAATCTGCATGGCAGCCATGATGGGGTCCAAGGAAGTAGATGCCACCACGCCAACCACAGCTGCGCTACTCGACAAATTAATCTCGGCATTTCCCTTGTAGGGGTGCTGGTGGATGAATCCACAGGACCTCTTTTCTTCCCACCCCCTCATGGCAAGGACAGGGTATTAAGGCTGAGGGCATACAGAAATCAAATACACATGCCCCTGCACCAAAGAGGGTTCTTGATTTCACCTGAGCTCCTCCACCCCCCAGCAGACACCAACACATGACCCAGATCTTTTAGGAATCTCCACCATCCTCACAAATGATATACCTCTGCGCACAGTCACCTGGGGGCACCCACCACTGTTCAACACGAAATGTCTCCCACAAGAGATTTCCAATGTGGCCCTCCCAGTGGGCCTTTCACGCCATTCGAAGCCCAGGGGACACACAAATCCAGCCACCTGGACTCTCAAGGAGGCTCAACCTCGTAAAGCTCCTCTATCGCTTTTATCATCCGCTGCACCTCGCTCCACAGCTCAGTGCCGGTTGGTGCATCAACAATGTTGCATCGATCCTCCGAGCTTGCATTCTCACTTCACCATTAATGGCAGCAGCTTGCATGTCTAGCCCAGGTATTCCCCAGGGTTTCAGACCACCACAATTCTGCAATCCATGCCTTCACTTGGTCCAGAGGGATCCACAGGCACCTCTGTCAGGCTGCCGGACCGTCTGCCTACCTGTCACGCTCCTCCCCCACCTCAGCTATCGGGTCAGGCAGAATGCTTACTACTGACTCAAGCGGCTTCAGGATGCGACCTGAAGCTCTCCTCATTGTTGCTGAGTGACCGCAGCTCTTCCTGGTCCAAGTCAAGACCCAATGTACAAGATTTCTAGTAAAGGATTATGCCAGGCTCTGTACCTCTGGAGCTACGCCGCCATATGTGTTGCATCACAGCAGCGATCACCTCCTGGGCAAATCATTTAATCTCACTCTGCCTTCCCTTCCAAAAGGCCCTTATAAGTGATTCAGTTTTCAGTATGAGCTATTGCAAAAAAGCCTCACTCATTGTTTAATAGATAGCAAGCGCAGAAGTCAAGGCCCACCAAGGACACAAGGACACACCTCTTCCTTTGGAATATACAAGGCCACATTTATTGAACGAAATTGTGACATTCAATAGCAAATCAAAGTAAAGATGTCAAACAAGAAGTCATCTTGAAGAGTTGCATATTATAAACAGAATGTAAACAGTATGTACCAGACAATTGCATATAGGAGGTTGGCAGTGGTGCAGCAGCCCCTCCACCCTGCCATGCCTCACTAGTGGTTATACCAAGAGTAAGGACACCCGTCAACCAGCAGACAGCCTCCTGATCCCACTACACCCGCCCTAGCTCTCCTGCATTCTAGGACTCCCTCGAACCCTTGACTCCATTAAAATGTACTGCGAAATTGCAGCAAATAAATACTATTTTGTGCTTCAAAATGCCATTTTGTAAGAAATAAAATATTCTATTCTTGCATCAGTATTTTGGAGGAGGTGAAGGGGTGTGTCTCTCACAACAGGATGGCTGTACCACAAGCACCTCCTCTGTGGTCTGCTGGCAGTGGCTTCAGTGTTCCGGGAGGTATTGTTGAGTACACACCATCTGAGATGGAATAAGGACTGGAGGTTGAATTGCTCAGCCCTGGCAGAGGTGGAGGCATCATTATTGATTCTCCCCAGCCAGGCCAAGAGGACATGGTGTGGGTAGTGTTAGAAAATGTATGAGATAAAGAATTGGTGCAATAGGTGCATTAGCATCTGACATAAACATTTAAAATAGGGAGGTGAGTAGATTCAGGTTAGATTTACTTATGATTTAGATTAATTTAGATTTACTTACTTCCAAAAGCATGTGGCCTATCTTAAATCATCTTGTGCTTTCCTTACACATCTTCTTTGGCAAATACGTCCCTATTTGTCTGAAGCAAATAGAGCATCAATCGCAGCTGCGATTGTAAATACTAAACTGGACTATTGTAATAGTCTCTTTATTGGCACTACCAAATCCAATATAAAGAGTCTTCAAACAATTAAAAATGGAGCAGTTCGGGCGGTGTGTGGATTGAGTCGTCAATCCCACATTACAGAACACCGAAAAATATTACACTGGCTCTCTATTGAGCAACGACTGACCTTTAAGGGACTAGTCATAGTCTTTAAATGTATATTAGGTAGTGCCCCAGAATATCTCAAGGCAAGATTAAAAATGGTAACACCCAAACGTAGCTTACGTTCAAATACTCAGATGCTGTTATTTCAACCATGCGCAATCACAAAAAAACTAGGCAGAGCAAGTTTTGCAGCCTGGGGCCCAAGAAATTGGAATGTAATTCCAATTTATCTGTAACAATGTGCAACGCTGCAAAAGTTCAGGAAACGGCTGAAGACGTTCCTGTTTGAAGGCTAAAAAAAAAAAAAAAGAAACTGACATATGATCCCAAAAATAAAAATCTGCCTCTCCTTATGACACTGCCTGTCATTTGATCAAGAATGACTTCTGAACCCCATCTGCATCCATGTCTTGATTTTTGTTTGTTCTTGTCCATGTGAGCGCCCTGAGACCTTTGGGTGAGAGTTGCGCTATACAAGAAAATATTTAGTTAGTTAGTTAGTTAGTTAGTTAGTTAGTTAGTTAGTTAGTTAGACACGCAAATGCTAGCATAGCCGCAGGTGCATAAACATAGTTGGGTTTCAAAAACTCAAGTAAAATCAAATGTGAACAACAGTGCCTCTTTGAAAAAGATTTAAATTTTTATAGCATGCTGAGCATGTAGCAGAAGTGAGTTTGGCCTTGAAAGAAATCAAGCATTATTCATGCACGTTAAAACAGGAGGGAAGGAAATGAAATGTATGAGTAACATTATTCCTCAAGCAGCATGAGATTGTGCCAAACGAAATCCTGTTCAAAGATTGCCATGGGTCAAAGTAGGAACTGGCAAATTACACAAGCTGGCACATGATGTAGTGATAGGTGACATCATATGAAGAACGTGGGGAAATTGAAAGAAAATTTACAGAGATGTGTGAATGAATTACAGGAATTGAAATAGAGGGGGTAAAAGGAGGGGTTAGAAAAGTTGGTAGTTGTAGTCAGAGCTGGCTGGCAGCTGGGCTGGGAGTTTGAGTTTATAGAAGGCTACGACTGGGGAGAATTTGAGGTCCGGCTCTGGGGCGTTGTTCTGACAAGGATGAGCTGAGGCCTACCTAGCTGCAAGAAAGGAGATTGCTGGCCACCTGCGTGAGGGGAAGAAAAAGCCCAATGGCAAAATGGTCCATTTAAGATACGGAGAGACAAGAAATCGTTTGGATGGTGAGTATAAATGATAAATAAATAAAATCTCTCCTGCAGATTTGATTGAAATAAGCATTCATTGACCTTCATGGTACCAAACGGTTAATGAAGTAAACTGTATTTAAATTTCATGTGGCAGTTTTCTCTTTATCATAGAGGGTTGAAGTATAACAAGCCATCAAGGATAGAGGAGCAAGGGAGGGTCTCAGAAGGTTGAAAACCAAATGTTTTTATATAATTGCATTAAGCAGGGAATGCAGAAATCGAACAAATGAAATACATTTTGAATGCCATGCCAAAGTATATGTTGATGTGCACGTGTACCTTAAAATAGCTGTTTCATGTGTGTTGGTGTCTAGGCACAACACGTTATGTAATAAACTTGATTGATTCAAGCTGATGAGATTGCTTGTACAAAGTGCATAATTGTGAATGGTGTAGCAGTCTTTATTTGCATCTAGATGTGAACACAGTGCTAAGTCTGAAGGTGCATAGTTGAAGATCCAGAATAAAACAATAAGATTAGCAAAGTGGAAGAGATAAACTAGTCCTTCCAACATATTTGGTGGAGAATGCAGTCACCATTCAGCTGGTCTGCATCAGTCTGACGTGATAACACGTGTTATCAGTAGTGTGCATTTTTATAGGCATTGTATGATACGCCATCAGGGTGAAACATGTCTGAGGTTAGCATGTCAGATTTGCAGGATTATGAAGAAGCCAAGTTTATTGGTCTAGTAACGTGGTCATCGGATACTATAAATATGGTGTGAACGTTTAATCTCAGAGATTGAAAAAGAATCTCCAGATCATTTATTTGAAGCGAGTACTGTCTGGCACTCATGCCTCATTAGGCTATTTGACTGATGTGATAGAAAGTCACAAAAAGAGAGTATCATTTGACTGGGTGCGAAATTATGGTTAATCCTAAACATGGTGTTAAATTTTCGAAGTCATGAATTGCAAACGATTGTGATGTATCAAAATGAATTGACAGAAGTATGTGAAAAAGGGAGGCAACTAGAAAATATTTCAGGCAATGAGGATCAACAGTTGTTACAGGTGCAAGCCAGAGGTAAGGAGTTAATGGAAGAGTTGTCACACTTACAAATGAGTTCTCAGCTATATGATACAATGCAAAGTGAAATGGAGATTAAAAGAAAACAAATACAGGAATATTTAGAATGCATTGTCCAGTTGAAAGGGAAATAGGTCAGATTCAAGTTGATAGAGAGGAGTTCATAGTAGAAGTGCAAGGTTATATAAAGAATTTAAACAATTGTCACATGATATTCAGTGCTTAGAAGACAAAATCACCAATTTGATGCCAGAGAGCGAAACATGTCTAAAAATAGCCTCAGATTAAGCCTCAGATTATAAAAAACAAGTCACAGAAATGAATACATTAATCACGAGGTTGAAACGGGAGCAAAGTAAAATGGATACAATTCAGGATGAAACAGAAGCTTTGAAATTACACATATGAGAATATAAATTACAGAACAGAGAGTTAAAAGGCAAATATTACATTAGCATAACAATGAGCTACAAAATATGTCAGTAAGTGAGTCTGTGTTACTTCAGAACATGGAAGCTGAGCCAGCTGCACATCAGCCAATAAATGGCTGGAAGTAAGGTTCCACCAAGAAGAAGTGCGCAGAAACCCAGGCTTGCAGAGACAGGGGTTGGGACGCTCTGGCTCAGAAGAAGGGCATGAGTTTCACAGTGGGGAGAGAGATGTGCAGTATAGGGAACACTAGTAGAGAAAATAATGTACATCTAATGGTGGGGTGCACAGAACAAGTAGACTGAGATAAGGAAACAGGACAGCCTCACAAGAACCTCAAAGCTATATATGCAAGGAGATGCAGTGCATGCAGATCCACTTAAAATGATGAAGTTGCTTAAAGATATGATGAAGCCATTTACAAAGGATTCTGATGGGTGTATTGAGGAACGATTTGATCAGGTCATACAGATTTATCAAACCCTGAATGTGCCAAAAGAGCAGCATATTTGGAAAGTCAACGCAGAACATGCTGTTTTTTTTGCATAGTCTAACTGAACAACATGTTATTTTGTGGGCGAAACACAGAGAAAAGTATTTCTCACTGTACAAGTTGATACAGGAAGCAAAGCACACAGCATGTGCATTGTCAGCAGGCCCAGATGAATCCCCAGGCAATTTCTACAGGCATTTTTAAGATTTGACACAGGGTATGATATCAATTTGAATGACTTCAAGACAACATTTGTTTACAGACTACAGCAGTCGATTGTATGGCAGTTAGCATGCAAATTCTCACATAAGAAAAGTATTCATTGGATACTAGGTCAAGCCAGGACAGTATGGGAAGTTCATGGTCCACACAGAGAATAAAGCTAAGGGGTAGAAAACAAAGCGAAAGAAGTGTTAGTTGGACTTTAAGTCACAGAAATTAAATCAGGGAAGGGTATGGTATTGGAGACAGGAAAACCAAAGAATGGCATATCTCAAAATCAGAAGGAATTGCCAATGCAAGGAAGGACCCAGGCAGAGGGTGCCCTATCACCATCGCCAATGTTTCAGTCTACCAATTCAACGGAAGCATCAACGTATGTAAGTCCAAGATACTTAAGGAAATCTCACAGGATAGGCTTTCAGCACAGTTTAACAGAACCAAATAACACCACAGGTCAATCACCTTATGCACCATACCAGGCACTGGGTACTTCAAGTAGGTTTAATCCTATGACAATGACATATGGGAGCAGTAATCAAATGGAACCGAGATATGTAGACAGATTCATTGAAACAGGGGCTCAACATAGAGAACAATATCAGCCTAATGAAAGACCTTATGTGATGTATAGCCCACTCGCCTTTTCCCAAGTCACATTGTAAGGGGGTTACGGACAAGGAACAACACCATATTCCACCCCTCCCTTATCACAGGAACTTAGGGGAAGTACTAACCAAATCCAGTCACCTGGTAACCATGGTAACATGAACATGCTCAGGCAATTTTAGTTAAATCAATATAGGCCTAGAGCACAGAAAAATGACTTTAGGGATCAAGAAAGATTTCAGAGTCTAGAGACACAAGTGAGGACGCTTGCTGAGCAGGTAGGGAGACTGTGTGCTAGCCAAATAATTCACCAACAATAGACAAATTAGAACAAGGAGCATAAGAGTGAGACTGCACAAGGGACTAGTATGTGACTAGTCATGCAAACACCCCAACGGGGGAGCAGATACAAAATAACACACCATCAAATAAACATACAGGGTGTAAAGTTACTCAGATTTGGACAATACGGTGTGCAATGACAGTAGAAATAGAAGCACACACAAGAAAGGGGTGTGGTTCAACCTAGAGTTAAACCAAACTAGTGACTCCATTCAGGAGTGTGAGGACAGTGACAAAGGAAACATACATATGATTACACCAGCATGAGTGTTAAACCGAAAGAACAGCAGAGCGGAAACAAATGAAAGGAAAATATACTGTAAATGGAGATGATGACCATAAAAATAAACAAATACACCAAGGTAGCAAGGGTGCAGGATGAGACACTCACAGCACGGACAGTGAAAGAGAGAGTGTTCAAATAAATGATGAGGCAAAGGGCCATAGTGTCTGTAATACCTTGGATGATCCAGTTAAGATAATACACAGGAGAGTACAAATCACATCAGAGATAAATGAAACAGAAATAAATGAAATGACCAATGAGGATAGACTGAATGAAAACGAAATTGGTGGGGCTCCATTGACAGAGGAATCTACTGTTATTCATATTTTCACAGATGTAGAAGCTCATCAAAGTGCACATATAGGTGAGTCATCAGAGAAATATTTCATGCCACAGATGTTCAATGGGGTGCAATTAAAAGGTAAAGTACAATTGCAACATCACAACACAAAATGATCCTGTTTTACAGCATGAAGAGGGAACTACTGCAAATATAGGGAAATGGTTTAAAATAGGGAAGATAAATGACAATACTGGAAACTATGTGAGGAAAACAGATAAGGAGTTAGGTGTGAACACAAGCGAGTCCATTGCACAGGGAGGCCAGTCAATAGCAAAGCTTCAGATGGACTTGCAAAACAGAAAAATAAACAAAGAAGACCGGTGTGTTGGAAATGAAACAGTCAAAAATGGGGGTAAGGTATAATTCCACATTGATTTTGTTGGACATGTCCAAAGATCAACACAGGGAAACAAGTCTATGCTGACAGTTACATGTTTAATGTCAAAATAGTTGGAATGCATAGATGCTCCTGATTGCAGCGCACAAACTGCAGCCACCTTAATGGTGAATCATATATTTTCCAGGTTTGGCTTAACCCAGAGAATAGAGTCAGACAGTGGGAGTATTTTTACAAGTGCAGTAATGCCCAAGATGTGTCAAATTGTACGGGTGAAGAGGAAGTTACATATTTCATATCGACCATTCTCCAGTGGGGGAATGGAGCGAGGCAATAGGACAATAATCGATATCATAAGATGTAATTTACGACTCCCTTTAGTACTCATGGCCATTAGAGCAACACCATCAAAACCTACAAATCTCAGCCCACACAAGTTAATCACAGGCAGGAAAATGGTACGTCCCCAACATTTGTTGTACAGGACCAATAAACAAGTCTTGGTAAGTGCATCCACAATTCATGAATAGGTGGAAGAGTTAGGAAAGCATTTGCATTTACACAGAGAGATCAGGTAAGAGCAGCTGGGGGTGATAGGTCTTACTACGACAGAAATTCAACCATTAGAGAATATGAGATAGGTGACCAAGTATTTAAATTCACTTTTGCAAATGGAAAAAACAAGAATTCTAAGTTCCTGGCATCCTGGCATGGCCCATTTAAGATTGTGGACAACATTTTGCCTATGAAAGAAGACAATATGGCCGTAAAACAGTTTGTCCATGTTAATCATTCAAGCCATTCAACCCAAAACAAGAGATAAAAAGAACAGAACAGCCAAGTGGAACAAACAAGGGTTAAAAGGGCATTAGTTACATCAGGAACAGAGATGCATCATGATATAGGTGAGTAGTGTAGTTCACAATGGGTAAGATGTGGATTTGAAAGGAAAAGGATCCATCGTAACAGGTAATTATGAGTGCTTAGAGTACTTGAAGGAATGGATGAAATGTTGAGCTGCGATCCTTAAAAAAAGAAGAAATTTGGGTACAATTATTAGTGCTTGATCATTAAGCTGTTTGACTCATTCCTCTATTATAGAAACGAGCAACTCGTTTTCCTCCAAAAAAGTTTTCTGGAGCCGATGCCCACAATGGAGCTCGGAGAAAAAGGGGAGTCCATTGGACAGGAAAAGGAGGAGTCACCCGGACACGAAAAAGAGGAGTCCTTGAGATGGAAAAAGGCTGGTGGGCGTAGAAGAGAAGAGCAGATTACCAGACAGCAGTCCAAGTTATATGGAAGGAAAAGGATAATGAAAGACTTGGCTAAATTGTTAAAAAATAAAATTTAATAGGGTTAACAACCTCTACAAAGGCCACACCAGCAGATGGGCAAGTTGTGCTTGAGCCGGCGCCAGCATCAGCATTGTAATGGTAGATGCAACCAGGTTCATTTTACGTAACAGAAGGTTGCTACATCAAAATATTTCTACTAGTGTGATTTTAGACAGAAATTTGAATTTTAACTTAAGTGAAACAGTGGGTTCGGATACGTAGGGAAGGAACTCAAAGGGCTGTATACGAGATATTGGCTCAATTAGGGAAGACATTTATGAATAAATCAAGTGTGAAGAGAAAAATGGAACATAGAATGGCAGGATTTCTTTCTAATAGTGGTTAATTTAGTCACGATAATCTGGGCTATGGTTGGGACAACTTTGTCTATGTCGAATGCAATATCAGTGAACATGCTAGACGACAAGGTCCAGGAGTAAGGCCAAAATTTGAGGATGAAACAGCAAAGATTAGACAAGATTGTAAAGGAACAGAAGGACTTGGTTCAGAAAGTGAATCAATCTATTGTAACTCTAAATGATCACTCAACCCTGTTAGAGCATAGTATAAATGTAATCGTCAGGCAGGATATGCTATTGCAGGACATAATGCATTTTGTGAATCTGATGACAGTGGAATTAACAACATTTTTAAGAGAAATTCAAGATGGAAAATCTCAGTTGATAAAGGGTCACATTCTTTGTATTTTGCATCATCTGACATCATCCGACAAATGATGGCATGGATAACACTGCGGGAAATGGAACCAATACAAGAGTAAATCGCTTTTGAGATGGGAATTGTGATTCCCCTGTACATAGATATAGAGCTAATGGAGATTGGGTTTTCATTGAGCATTCCATATATCACCCCAGAATTGATATATCAAACCACAATTGTACATAATGTAGACTTCTGGCAGAATGATAAATACCTTCAAATTGTGACTCCTAAAATGGTGGCATTTCAGACATGGGAGGTGGTTTAGTACCTAATTCCAATTCATTCTAATTCCAGTCATACTTGTGTGAGGTTTTAGGAGCAAAATTATATATGCCCTGGAAAAACGTTAATACCCAATGCAACAAATGCTCTATGTGGATAACATGTAGGTCAAGGGGTTACAGAAGGGTGTGAGGTGTCAATAAGTAATCCAAAAACTGAGGTATTAGCACTTGCCAAATTAATCAAGCATAGATGGTTGGTCAGTACATTTGTAGAAAATTATACAGTCACACACCTGAGTCATGGGTCGTTTGTAGTAAGGCCATTGCAGTACAGTGGGTTCTTTATAACAGTACCCAAGGGCAACTTGATAATTGTTGGAGGAATATGATTGTTCTGTGTAGATGGTGATTGATGAGAAGGAAGATTGTAAACAATAAAGTTGTTCCAAAGAAACACATTTCCTATGGATCCTACTGCACAGTATTTCCTGAAACATAAGGGAGCACATACAATCAAGTTGAATATACTAAAGGATAATATCACAGTGAGTGACCTGAGTTTGGCAAATGAAGATATAGATAAATGCAGTGGACAGCAAAATTATTAATATGTGTATGTGTGTCTATATTTATTATCATAACATGGTTTGTGGCACTTACAATAAATATACTATGCTGCTAGACTGACAACCATAGGTAAGAAAAAGTAAATACTTGTAAATGTGGCACATGATTTCTTGCTATGGAAGTTATCAGTCTGCAGAGTCCCCATGTTTTGACCAGTGTCTTCAACAGAAAAGTGGGGAATGTTAGAGAATTTATGAGATAAAGAATTGGTGCAATAGGTACATTAACATTTTAATTGAGGGGCTAAGTAGAGTGAGATTAGATTCACCTATGACACAGAAATGCTAGTATAGCCACAAGTGTATAAACATAGTTGGGTTTTGAAAACTCAAGTAAACTCAAATGTGAACAACAGTGTCTTGCTGAAAAAGACAAGAAAAAGATTTGGAGCGGGCCGAGCATGTAGCAAAAGTGTGTTTGGTCTGTAAAAGAAAGCAATCGTTGTTTGTGTTGGAACAGGAGAGAAGGGAAGGGATGCAAGAGTAACAATATTCTGTGAGCAGAAAGAGATTGTGCCAAATGGATTGTTGTTCAAAGATCGCCATGGGTCGAGATAGAAGCTGGAAAATTACACACGCTGGTATGTGATGTGGTGAGAGGTGACATCATATGAAGAAGCTGGGGAAATGTAAAGAATATGTACAGGGGGTGAATGAATGAGTGGAGATGAAATAGAGGAAAAAAGGAACGGTTAGAAAACGTGGTGTATGGAGTCTGAGCTTGGTGACAGTTGGGTTGGGAAGTTGAAGTTTACAGAAGGCTGTGACTCAGGAGAATTCAAGGTCTGGCTCAGGGGTGCTGGTCTGACAAGGACAAGCTGAGGACTACATAGATGCAGGAAAGGAGATTGCTGGCCATGTGCATGGGGGTAGAAAAGCCCATGGGCAAGATGGCCCATTTAAGATACGGAGAGGGAAAAAACATTTGGTGGTGAGTATAAAAGATAAATAAATAGAATCCCTCCTGCTGAATAATTGGCAGGGTGTCAGATTTGACGCAATGCAGCATTCATTAACCTTTACGGTACCAAAAGGTGGGATTTTTTCCCTTTATAGCAGAGGGATAGAGTATAATGAGACATCCGATGATGGAAGAGTAAGGGAGGGTCACAGAAGGTGGAAAAACAAATGTTTTATATATAATTACATTAATTAGTGGATGCAGAAATCTAACATATTGGATATGTTTGGAATGCCATGCCAAAATAAATGTTGATTTACATGTGTATCTTAAAATAGCTGTTTCATGTATGTTGGTGTCTATGCCCCAAAGGTTATGTAACACAATTGATTGATTTAAGCTAATGGGATTGCTTATATGAAGCTGCAAATGGGTGTAGCAGTCTTTATTTGAAACTAGAAGTGGATACAATATTAAGGCTGATTCAATAAAACAATAAGATTGACAAAGTGGAAGAGATAAACTACTTCTTCCAACAATACGGTGGGGTAAGTGGGAATGGTTGTACATGGGAATGATGGACCCGGGGGAGCTGATGGAAGGTGACTGGGTGGTGAAACTTGAAGGAGGAGTGGATATAGTAGGAAGGGGAGAGCAGATGTAAATGGATTTATGTTGCCACACAATTTTTTAATGCTTCTCTTTTGCTCTCCACTGTATTATAGCATTATGTTGAAAGAAGTTACATACCTTTCGTCTTAAAGCATGACCAATTGAGATTCAACTCTCAGGCTCAAGTTCAGGGGTCTGCAGTATGCAGTTGTTATATTTCATGCTTTGGCAATAGTTCTCCTTATGGAGACAGGGGAGCGGATAGAAGTTGAAGTGAGTAGCCAATTGAAGATCAAAGTAGTGAGGGAGCTTATAGAAGGAAACAAAGGAGCACATGTAAGTAGAGAGCAGAAGACTTTGAAAGGGTACTGACGAGTATGTGATTTTGAAAGGGATGAGGGTTTGGAAGGAGGGAGCAGATTTCACACTTGAACACATTAAGTGATCCTGGGCAAATTACTTTCAAGCAAAGCCTGTCATACACCTAAACACTGAACTGAAAGAGTAGAAAAACTTCAAATAACAACTTAAAATACAAGTAACATTTGTTGCACTCGGGCAGCCATTAACTACTCCCGTCATGTGCTCCACACCCATGCACCACAACTATGCCCTACCTACCCACGGCCATCTGTCAGCCATGCCCAAGAATACCCTTCCCTTAAATTTGTTACATAGTGCAATCCTAACAAGCATCTTGTTTAGACTTTCATTGAAGTAGCCTTGAGGATAAGTGTGTGCCTGGTCCTACCAACCATTTTAATCTTGGCGTCTGCACCTTTTAAAGCAGTCTAGTAGACTAACCAATTGAGGGGTGCAAATGGATTCTTCCAGATCTAGAAAGACATTTTTGGCTGGAACAAGGATCAGAGAAATCTGCCTCAACACTTTGCTTAGGGTAATCCTTGTTAGGCAGAATCACCTGCAGTACCCTTTGGCAACACTACAGGCAATTAGGACTACAAGTGTAAGCACAATTTCACCTTTGGTACAAGCCTGTATAACACAGTAAAGTGGTAGCGATAGCTGAGCAGCCAGACTTATCTCAAGAGTTTATGTGAGCAGTAGAACAAGTAACACAAAGGACCAACCAATACAGTGATTCAAGTAAACACTTACTCCAGGTTTCTCAGTAAAAGAATATACATTTATTTACTCCATCATTTATAAAACACGACTCTAGCACAAGCAGATCAATATCACACACTAATACACCACAAAAATCCAACCGGTAAGTAACTAAACAAGTTTAGCTCAAAATTGAAGTGTGAGCAAAATGGCACTTTAGATACTTTGCAAGGGAGGAAAAAGACAAGGTTATAAGAATAGACAGCGCAAATACATTCATAGGCAGGGCAAAGGGCTCAAGTTAAATACAACCAGCAATTCTTCTCAATAGGCCTGGGCCAAAGTCAATGGTTCAGAGTCTCTTGTATAGGATAGCACAGTCTGGTATGTAACGGTTAAGTCTTTGCCACACATTTTTCAAGGATTTGGCTAGGCAAAAAGTTTGATGAATGTTTAGGGAAGGACAAGCCTTCGTAGTTGGGGAAAGTTTCATGCACTTTCTTGATGGCCGAAAAGATTTCCGGACCGTGTTTGCACAATACCTTTTAAAAGAAGAAAGCTGTAGCTGAGGCAGTTGTTCCTGGCAGTTCGAGCAGATCTCGATGTTCCTGAGCGTCATTCATGGGGACAAGAAGGAGGACGTTGGGAGGTATCTGCACTGCCCAGTGAAGAGGCCAAAAGCTGTAGCAAGACGTCGGTTTAAGATGTGAGTCCCTTAAAGTCCCCCTGGTTTCCTTCCCTCTGGCTATCCGGTTTTCAACAGCACTCTGAAGAAAATTCTACCAGAATAGGACGGTGTCCAGGTGGCTTGCAAGTTGGTTGTTCCCACCAAACTCAAGGGAAGAAGTTAAACTTGAAGGGCTTCTCTGTCGATTGGAGTTTCAGGCAATTCGGACCTGCAGCAGGGCTTCACCGGTCGTCCAGGAGTTGCAGCAGTCCTCTTCCTTCCTCTCCTCTTCGGTTCTTTCGTTCCAGTGGTCGACTCTCCTTTCCAAGTCCCAGAGACCTGCTTTTCCCCCCATTTCCCCTGGCTGTCACTCACCCAGCAGGGTTGCTGTCCTTGCCAGACAGCCAGCCGGCCAATCACACCAAAGTGCATTCAGGTCTCCAAGGAGACTAAGCACAGGGAGTTTCGGGCACCTCCCTCACATCCTGTCCACCCCAGACACTCTAGCACCAGAGGAGGGCTTCAGCACAGAAGCCCACCAAAGGGCACAAACAAAGGGACCAAACCTGGTTTGGCACGCAGAGACAAACACAAGAAGGACCTTTCCAAATAGAAATGGCGAACAAAGATGACCAGATTCTGTTTTTACAGATAGGTCTGGGGTGCCATATTGAAAAACATGGCTACCCCTGATTTTGATTTTACTGTTACATGAGTGTTTTGACTCAGGGGAAGCTAAGCAACCCCTCCAGCACTCTATGGTAAGATAGGATGTTCTGGGTCAGTAAATTTAAAGAGACTAGTAAAGTCAATTTAACTTTACATGCCCTGGGAGAAAGTAGTAAGTCCCAGGAAAGGTATTTAAACCTTGGGGAGTCTGAAAGACACCCCTGTGCCACTGCACTGAAGGTGCTGTGTGACACATAGAAAAAGATGATGCCACTGGAGTTGCTTTAAAAACTCCATAACAAAAGAACACTAAAGTAAAACACATTGAAAATCAAAGGTTCAAACCCCCAAAATATAGCAAAAGACCTGGAGGGCTCTAAGGTAGAGGGAATTAAGCAATTGTGTGAGAAATCTCCCTAACACTCGCCCCCACCCCCCCAGACTAAGGCACAGGAGGATCTAATCCCCACCAGGATGGATCTCCTGTTGCAAGTCGGTTAAATGGCCTGCTGAGTACACCAGCAACCTTTTGTAACCCTTGCTATGAAACTTTCTATCAGTGGTTTTCATTTGTAAACTATATGACCTACAAACCTGTTGCGGTACATCTCTCTTTTTTAATGTATAGGGGATCTGTTCTAACAGTCCCTCAGAAGTTGTGACAGCCTCTGAACCTACAATAGGCTTTTTCAAGGGGTCCTTAGTAAGGAAGCACTTAGATCTAGAGGGGCCTCCATGGTTCCTCACCACCTCTCTCACAAGAGCAGGTGGGGTCTCAGGTATCTTGGTTGGAGGGGCTGTGGACAAGCAAGGTATAAACTTCCACCTCCTCTGAGATCTGGCTTTACCTGGCTTAGAAGTTTCCCTCCTAAAATTAGGATTTATACTGGAGTCTTCAGTAGAAGCTCCAACAGTCTTAAGGTGTTTAGCCTTAGACCTATTTTTCCTGGTTTTCCACCAGCTTTGAGAATTACCAGTCCTCACAGGCCTAGAGAGGGGTCCAATTTGTCTATCCACCTCTTCCTCAGAGTTGGGGGGGGTCAAAGACTCTACAGTTGTATGGGCAATGATGGAGCTTGGTTGGGGCTCCCATTTCCCTACTATACTAGCCTCAGATTTGCCTGGGTTAGAGGTCAATTTACTAACACCAGGGCTTGCAGTGGTGGTTCTCTTTAGAGGTTCCCACAGGCTCAGAGTGGTCTCTTAAGGTTTCCTCTCTAGCCAATTTGGTTTGGTTCTGTTTCCTCTCACTGGGAGGCCTGGGGGTACTGGATACTACTCCTCGAGTTTTTAAATCATTCCCCAACAGGACTCTCCAAGGGACCTCATTCTGGACACTGACAGGAATCCTCACTGTCATATTATTACACTACTGTTCTGCTGGCCCCAGTGTCTCTCCTGGCAGGAGTACCCTGGCCATTGACAAGAACACTGTCCATATAATACCCTCTAGAGTTATCTGGAATGGAGTTGTACACCTCCATATTCTGTTTCTTACCCAGACCCATGCACTCTAAGGATACAGTAGCCTGAAGACCCAAGGGTGCTTCAGCAAATAATTGAAAGTGGGTACTAGCCATTTGTACTTCTTCCTCTGGGGAGAAGGCTAAGGAGGCAGTGCTGATCCCTGCAGGTTTACCCTTGCATCTGGGATCTCCTTTCACATGGTCAGTTGACCCACAGACATAGCATTTACCAAATGCTCTCTGGAATGGGGGTTTCTGCGGACCTCCCTCTGGTTGGGCACCAGAGGATTCACTAGCCCTATTTGGTTTCCCATGTGGCTTACCCTGGTTATGTTTGGCGGCCTCTTCTGGTTGGATGGATTTAGATTTATCTGTGTTCTCACCTTTGTGCTGCTCCCCCTCAACCTTTTTGGGAGTTGCCTCAGAATCCTTCTGAGTGGCCCTGTTGGCTACCCATGCGTCAGCTGCTCTAGATAACTTTTTTGGATCTAATTCCTTAGAGTCAGCCAAGTACTGTGTCAGCTCAGGAGCGCAGGCATCATTAATAGACTCCAACATAAACAAATTCCTCATACCTTCATAAGTGTTCACTCTGTAACCCTTAACCCAACCATCTAAGTTTTTAAAACATTCAGTCACCCAGGTAGCCTAACGGGTACCATCATGCTTTTTGAGGGTTCTAAACCTCTTAAAATACTTGGAAGGGGTCTTCCCAAATCTAGCTATCAAAGCTAGCTCCCCAGTTTCATACTCCTTTCTGTCTATATCCCCTAACTCCATTACCACATCAGTTGCAACAGGGGTTAGCCTAGAAAAAAGTCAAGGAATCAGCTGATTTCCCTGTAATGTCTTGAATCCCATGGTTATATTCAAAAGCAGCCAACCAATCCAAAATATCAAGCTTAACCTCATACATACTTACTGCATCTTTGGGAATGCGGGGCCTCTTAGGACTGGAAGACCTAGAAGACTCTGGGAGAGAACCAGTTTCAACAGACAACTTTTTCATCTCTAGTGCATGGTTCAATTCCATCCCTCTGAGTTTAAGTTCTTGATGTTTGCATTCAGTTTGAGCTTGGATTCTTTTAAACTCTAACTCAAATCTCATTCTTTCTAAAGAGACAAATTCAGGACTTAATGTTGGACCTGGTGGGGTCCCTGTGGTCAGAGGTTGAGGCCTATGAGCAGACAGAGGTAAAACAGGGCCTACATTTAGAGACTCTTCTTCCTCCTCTAACTCATCTATAACATTTGAGTTACTGTCAGAAACATTATCACCTCATCAACATTTTCCACTTTTGCTGCAGGTGTGGGGGATTCAGACCCACTCCACAGACTTTGGTATTCTAGCAACTTTTCTATCAGTTCAACCTTTTTACCTTTTACAGTGAGATTCCTAGATGTGCACATATCTCTCAATTGATCAACAGTTAAAGTCAGTAAGGTCTCCTGTCTGTAGCTTTCCATGTCAGTCATGATAAAACAATTGCTTTACTAGTGTTGCTTTGCCTTGGGAGGATTATTTGAACAAAAGTAAAAGTAGCACTCTAAATGTGACAAGTATACTTTATCCTCACCGCTGTACACCAGTGTTAGGCAGAATCACCTGTAGTACCCTTTGGGAACACTACGTGCAATTAGTACTACAAGTGTAAGCAAAATGTCACCCTTGGTACAAGCCTGTACTACACAGTAAAGTGGTAGCGATGGCTGAGCAGCCAGATTTATCTCAAGAGTTTAAGTGAGCAGTAGAACATGTTACACAAAGGACCAACCAATACAGTGATTCAAGTAAACACTTACTCAAGGTTTCTCAGTAAAATAATATAAATGTATTTACTCCATCGTTTATAAAACATTATACTAGCACAAGCAGATTAATTTCCCACTCTAATACACCACAAAAATCCAGCCGGTAAGTAATTTAGCTAAAAAATGAGTGTGAGCAAAATGGCACTTTAGATACTTTGCAAGGGAGGAAAAAGAAAAGGTTATAAGAATAGACAGCCCAAATACATTCATAGGCAGGGCAAAGGGTTCAAGTTAAATACAACCAGCAATTCTTCTCAATAGGCCTGGGCCAAAGTCAATGGTTCAGAGTCTCTTGTAGAGGATAGCAGAGTTCTGGTATGTAACTGTTAAGTCTTTGCCACAGATATTTAAAGGATTTGGCTAGGTGAAAAGTTTGTCAAATGTTTAGGGAAGCACATGCCTTCATAGTTGAGGAAAGTTTCATGCACTGTCTTGATGATTTCCAGACCGCATTTGCACAGTACCTTTTAAATGAAGAAAGCTGTAGCTGAGGCAGTTGTTCCTGGCAGTTCGAGCAGATCTTGTTGTTCCTGAGCTTCAGTCGTGGGGACAAGAAGGAGGACGTTGGGAGGTTCCTGCACTGCCCAGGGAAGAGGCCAAAAGCTATAGCAAGATGTCGGTTTAAGGTGTGAGTGCCTTAAAGTCCCCCTTGTTTCCTTCCCTCTGGCTATCTGGTTTTCAACAGCACTCTGAAGAAAATTCGACCAGAATAGGACGGTGTCCAGGTGGCTTGCGAGTTGGTTGTTCCCACCAAACTCAAGGGAAGAAGGTAACCTTGAAGGGCTTCTCTGTGGTCGGAGTTTCAGGCAATTTGGACCTGCAGCAGGGCTTCACCGCTCATCCAGGAGTTGCAGCAGTCCTCTTCCTTCCTCTCCTCTTCGGTTCTTTCGTTCCAGTGGTCGACTCTGCTTTCCAAGTCCCAGAGCCCTGCTTTTATAGGTTTTCCCCCAATTCATTCAGCCTGGCTGTCCCTCACCCAGCAGGGTAGGTGTCCTGGCCGGACAGCCAGCCGGCCAATCACACCAGAGTGCATTCAGATCTCTGAGGAGACAAAGCACAGGGAGTTTCGGGCACCTCCCTCACATCCTGTCCACCCCAGGCACGCAGAGAGAAACACAAGAAGGACCTTTCCTAAAAGAAATGGCGAAAAAAGATGACCGGAGTCTGTTTTTACAGATAGGTCTGGGGCGCCATATTGAAAAACATGGCTACCCCTGATTTTGAGCTACCGTTGTTAGCGGTCGTGAAATATCACGGTAGTTGATATAAACCACTGCCAACAGCCATTTAAAATAGGAAAAGTTAACATTTTACTGTTACATTAGTGTTTTGACTCAGGGGAAGCTAAGCAACCCCTCCAGCACTCTATAGTAAGATAGTGTAAGAGGATTCAATTCAACACTACAGCTAAGTCAATGCCTAGTCTGGGATACTGAATGGAAACCCTTATTGATATATCTTTATGTCCAGTTCATGCGTTCTGGATGACTACCCCTATATAACACCCCTCTCTTAGAATCCCCCTGGCCCCACTGAGCCAAGAAGTAGGTTTGTTTTGCAAATTTAAAAGATTTATTTGAAAAAAATTAAACAATGTATAGATATATCACACTTTGATAATAAATTAATAATTGGATATCACACTTAATCTGATATGATAAAGATTAACAACGGAGAATCTGGCACTAGCACACTTGTGAATAGGAACAGAAGAAGAAGGTGGTAGAGAATGCTTTATATAAGTTCAGATGGATGTAAGGTTGAATGAAAATGCAATACAGAAAATACTCAATATGATTTCAACAAAACAATGTAATCACTTTTCTCTGGCAATCCCCTCCCCCTTTATGCAATGCAAGGAAATGGAAGGAAGGCACACAGTTCTCAGAAATGCAATCAAATGTAATCCCGTTCACCCCAGCAAGCTTAGACTACAGATCGGAGTTTTAAACACAGGCCCAAAATGCTTTTACATGTGCTGGCAATGAAGTGAAAAAATATGCTAAAATGCTTTTAATTCCCTCTAGAGGTTTAGGGTGAGTGGTATATGCTTTGAATAAGTTCAGGATCACTTTAGCAATGCTCTATAATGGTTGTCAGGTTGCAAACGAATTTTTGCAACGGAAGGCAAGCAGCAGCAGATTTTTACACGTGGAGAAATTTGCAAATCGCGGTAAAATTCGCGAGTGCGCCGGGCGCGATTACAGAGGAACTACAAGGACTATCACTATCGTTTTGGGGTCCTAGGACAGCCTAGGATCTCAGCTTCCAGATGAAAGTTACTGCAAGTCTCTAAGACAAACGGTCGCGGAGATATGAGCGATTTTGTAAAGGTCGTTTTTCAGATTTGAAATTTTAAAGTTCAAAGTGACAAGTGACAGTTTTGCAAAATGACAAGGTACAACTTCTAGGAGACAGTTCTGGTTAGATTAAAATAGATTGAATTATATTACTTTAACTAAGAGATTGGTTCTGCACAGTTCTACTATGTACTCACAATATATTTAGAAATATGCCTCGCCACGGATCTGGTCAGGTTTTGGACTGGACTCTGGTTCAGCTCTCTGGTTCTGCTAACAGCGGTCTGGGTCAGCTCTGCTCTGCTGGTCTGGTCTGGGTCTCTGAAGGTGGATAGATTGAAGTCTCTATGTTAGCTCTCTGGAGGTTGATGGAGGTAGAGTATGGATTTTCCGGCAGAGCGTCCCGCAGCAGATGGAAATGAATGTCCCTATCTGTCCTGTCTGTCTGCTTTTATCTGTTTTTAAAATGGGTGTGTGTGCAGCATCACTAGACCCTACCCCTCTCCACTTGCCATTGGCCCAATTCTCCCCTCTCCCATGATTGGGGAAGGAACTGTGAGTCAGAGCGATGTCATTTTATGGCTTGCAGAGAGGACACTCCCCTGTCAAATTGCACATAATCTATATTTGATAAAAAAAGACATATTTGTACAGGTACACATTTGTTTAAAATTACATGCACCCCTCACATATCACAGGAGGTATCCCCTGTTCAAACTCTGCTCTTCCTGGGGGCTTGCATTCAGAAATGGCACATATTTCACTTTTTAACTGATTTTGCAATATCGGACATTAACCCAAATTTACACACATGTGCGCAAGGAGTATGGACATTAATTGATGAAGTGTCAGATTTTTAACATGCATACATTTAGAGTAATATCCTCTTTTCCGCTGAAACCCCCCTGAACATACCACCGGGTCCTAACACGTCTTAAAATGTGGGCAGAAAAATCACAAGAATTATGGTATCATTTATAAACTTTTCACATGTCCGTACTATGAGTTATTCATCTTGTTAGAGTTATGTTCTGGCCCCAAAGGGGTGTGGTTTCCCCCCAGCACAAGGTTGAATTTCTGGTTTTTCCAGTTCTGCCAAGCCAGCTTGCTCTCACAGGCAGTGCCCCTCCCCTGTCCTTCCAGGAGGAAGCTCCATATACGACTCTCGCCAATAAAACATTTGCCTGAGTCAGGACAGGGCTTTGTTCAGAGCTCCTGTATTCTGTGGGGGCTCCCCTTAATTCAATTATCAGAGAGATGGCATATCCTTAGTGTGGCCAGCAAAAGGCAGATAGGCCTGGGAACACAGCTGTGACTCAAGTTTCACTCCTGATGGGGGGTAGTTGCCAGGCAAAATTGGAATCTCTTTAAGCCAGTTTTTAGCCACATGTCGTTTCTGTTCCCCAATTTTCTGCATTTAAATAACTAACAATTTTTTACATATGCAGCTAGAATGCTGATTCTAAGTTTAAAACTATGACATTTAAACAATTGCAGCCTATGTGACACTCAAAAGTAGGTCACTCATTTCTTTTAAACATTTAGATTTTTAGTGTCTTTCAGTCCAAATTTACTTAAACTGCTGAAATCCACAGCTCAGCCAGTCTTGTTATAAACCTTCAAGTCACTTCAGAATATAACTTTACATTGTATCCACCTCTCAGTAAGTCTTTCTTTGGCTTGCCTTGGGTTCATTTATTCAGTTTTAAACAAAATCTGGTGGTTTTAAAACGCCGGCTTTCTGATAGTGGTGAGTACTGGTACTGCACCCCTTTTTGGGATTTAAGAAAATGAATTCCCAACAGTTATGGGTTTGCTTTTGGCAATCAGCATTGCCATTCCCAATGGTTTCAGACTACTGTGTGGGTAGTCCAATGGTGGTTTTAGGCAGTGCCCTTCTGTGCCCATAACATCGGCAAAAATGAGTGGCAGCCTATTCTTCATGCATTTCCCTGTGCATTTTCTGGGAAGCTCTGGCCATCATGATGTTTTCCATGTCAGTACTGCACAGTTTTGAGGTAGGGCTTGGATGCGTGGGTAAAAACATCCCACAAGCCCCCCTCTTGCGATGGCCATTCTGTTTCACTAATGGGACTCGCAAGACCTGGGATGTTTCCTCATCTTCTTCCAATAGATGGCACAGTTCAGCATCTTTTTCTCCATCCGGTCGGATCGATCGGTTCTCCTCGCCGGTCCTGATGGGAAGATTGGGCGGTAACCCGGGCCCGTTGCGTCTCTGCTCCCGGTCTCCGGATCGTCCTCCTTGGCCCGTCTCCCGGTTTTCTTTCTCCTAGGACGACAAAGGAAGAGCGGCAATACCTATTCATAGACATTTTTCCCCCACCATTGATATAGTGGGGTGGCATATGCATTTCATCATAACGAAACATTACATTCTTATTTTGAAAAAAAAAACAGTATAACTAAGAGACAGTTTCATGCAAATCACAATATTTTAGAGACTAGATGTGGTATGTTTTATGGTTGGAACTGAATTAGTCTGAGACAGTACCCGCTAGGATTCCAGAGGATTCCTCCAGTTGTTGCAGAGTGTGCCTGGGATGGCAACATTTCAACTGGTTTATGTGGACCCACTTGTCTTCCCCCTCTGCCAAACCGCCTTTGGGGATGCGGATCTTGTAGGCCACAGGGAAGATTTTGTCTATAATCTCAAAGGGTCCCTTCCATGTAGGCAAAAATTTGCGCTGCTTGGCCTGGTTCCTTTGGAAGTTGTATAGATAGACCCGGTCCCCCACCTGATATTCCTTCCTGGAAGTTTTCAGGTCATAGTGGGTCTTCATGCTATCAGCTGATCTTTCTAGATTCCGCTGAGCATAGGCAAAAGCATGTTGAAGGTGTTTCCTTAAATTCTCCACATACTCATGAGTTGTGGAGGCATTTATCAACGTTTGCTCTTGGGTTCTGTAGAGCAAATGCTGCGGAAGCACCATCTTGCGCCCAGTCATCAACTCAAATGGTGACATTTTGGTTGCAGATGAAGGGGTAGATCTGATGGCCATTAGGACCAGAGGTAATCGGATATCCCAACTTGGCCCAGAATCTGCCACAAACTTCTTTAATATGCTCACAATGGTTCGGTTATATCTCTCTACTGCCCCAGACGAAGCTGGCCTGTAAGCAATGTGTAGCTTTCTCTTGACCCCCAGTATCTCCCACATCTTTGTCATTACTTCACTGGTGAAGTGGCTACCTCTGTCTGACTCAATCCTTTGAGGTAGACCAAAACGGGAAAAGATGTGGTTAATCATCAAGGCAGCTGCAGTTTCTGCCTTGCAATTTGGGGCTGGGAGACATTCCACCCACTTGGTAAACAAGCATGTCACAGTCAACATGTACTTATTCCCCCTAGCAGAGCGAATCACAGGGCCTACAAAGTCGATTTGTAAATCTGACCATGGCAGTGTCATCCCCCTCTTTTGGAGAGGCGCACGGTGCGTGAGGGATGATGGCTGAAATTGTGCACACACAAGACAACCCTTCAAATATTGGTTGAGGTCCTGGCCCATGTGTGGCCAGTATGCCACCTCTCTTAAGATTTCCAGTGTTGTGTGAAACCCCCTATGACCGGCGGTGGCCGCATCATGGGCGTGACTTAACATCAGGCTTCGGAATGAGGTAGGAACCACCCACTGGTCATGGCCAGCTTTGGATTTCCTTACCAACAAACCGTCTTGGATTCGGAACATTTTTGGACATTTCATCAACACTCTTAGGTCCTCTTTCCCAATGTAATCGGTATCCGTCAGGGGAAAGTTCTCAGGGTCCTCAAGGTGTTGGTAAAACTTACCAATAATTGGATCCCCCTTCTGAGCGGTAATCAAATCAGCATCAGGGGTCTCCTTACTCCATTGTGCAATTGAAAGGTCGTTGTGAGCATTTGTCTGGGACCTAGTGATAGCAGTGACCTGGATTTCCCCCAACAGGGACTCAATCTCAATTAGATCCCCTTGGATGGACCCGGTTTTGGCCAGCTGATCAGCTAAGTCATTTCCAGTTTTGTCTGGTCCCTCTACTTTGGAATGACCCTTGATCTTTTTCCAATAGATGGTCATCTCATTCGAGGTGACCAGATCATCAATGTTTTGGATCAACTTCCCATGTTTCAAGGGTTTGTTATTAGCACATAACATGCCTCTGGTTTTCCAATTAACCAGGTGCTCCACGAACCCGTTCCGTACATAATCCGAATCTGTGATTATGACCAGTTCGTGGAGTTGATGCTTGGCAGCAGTGAGGATGGCCTGATGCACAGCCATCAATTCTGCCACCTGACTACTTCGGGGACCAATTTTGTATCCAGCGGAGGGTTCTGGGGACTCATTCACCCATGCATTCCCTACGCCAGCCACCAGTTCTTTCTCCCCGTTGTTGTCAACATGGTAAGAGCATCCATCCACATAGACAGTGGGCATTCCCTCACACTTGTCTTCTTCAAAGACTTTGTGTGGGGAATTAAGGTATGCCTCCATGTTGTCCTTTATTTTTAGACTTTCGTCCTCGAGACAGTTTTCTCTGGCACAATCATGCAAGTCAGCCAGACCTTGCGCGAGGGGACTCTTCTTGTTTTGGCCATATCTGACCTCCACAGGAAAGCCTTGCATTGACAGAATCCAGGAAGTAATTCGGCAATTACTCACATTTCCGGCCCGGATTCTGTCACTGTGGAGATATTGCAGAGGCTGGTGTGGAGTCTCCACTATGATGTGTTCCCCCTGGATAAACGGGCGGTAATTCTTCAATGCCCACACCGTTGCCAGGAGTGCCTTCTCACAATCGTTGAATTTTTCCTCCACAGAGGATAAAGTTTTGCTCGCATAGGAGATTACTTTATTGACCTTGTCATGCTTTTGGTATAATACCGCCGTCAAGCACGTATTAGAGAACCCCGTCTCCAGGAAGAACTCCTTGTTTCTGACAGGGTAAGCTAGGCAAGGCGCTTGTGAGAGGCTTCTTTTGAGTTGTCTTACTGCCTCGGCTTGTTCTGGACCCCATTCCCACTTGACCCCCCCTTCAGGAGATGAATCAGGGGTCTGGTGATCTCTGCGTAGCCCTCAATGAACTTTCTGCTGTAATTCGTCAGTCCAAGGAGGCTCCTTAGTTCCCGCAGAGTTGTGGGGTCTTTCAGTTTCTGAAGTGCTTCCACTTTCTTTTCCTGGGGACAGAGACCCTGAGGAGTAATCTCATGCCCCAAGAAATTAACACGGGTTCTACACCACTGTGCTTTCTGAAAGGAAAGTTTTGCTCCGGCGGCCCTCAACTGCGTCAGAACATAACGGATCTCCGCTATGTGTTCCTCCACAGATAAACTTTTGATGAGGACATCAACTACATAAGCCAGGTTACCCCTCGCACCCAGGTCGGGCATGGCCTTATGTAGGAAAATATTGAACTCATTACCGGAGTTAAGGTATCCGAAGGGAGTCCGGTTCCATGTATACTGCTGGCCCCCAAAGGTAAAAGCCAGCTTGTATTGGTCCTCCCTACTGACAGGCATGGTTCAGTATCCATTGGTCAGGTCTATTGCAGTGAATACCTGTGACCCCTGGATCTGGGCCAGTCCTTGGTCCCTAAGGTCAGCGCAGAGTCTCCACTGGCCGTTTGGCTTTAATATTCCCAGCACCGGATTATTGAAGGTGCTGTGGATGGGACGGATTATTCCCCTGGACTCAAGGTTCTTAATTATTTCAGTAAGGGACTCCATTGATGCGAGAGGCAAGCAATATTGCTTCACAAACACTGGAGTCATGCCAGGGTCCGTGGGGATTGTTGTTGTGTGGATGTCGGTGCGACCACAGTCATATGAGTCTACCGCAAAGAGATCTTGGAAATCCAAGAAAACTTGTTTCAACTTTTGCTTTTGTTCCAGAGTCACACAGGCATCAGCTAGGTTGACTCTCTCTTCCACCATCTGCCTGAAGCCTGGAAAGACTTCTGGTTCGGCTATTTCAGCGGCCTCCTCCAGCTGGGTGGAGAAGTCCCTGGTCAGAGTGCTGATTTGGACTGGGGGCTTCAGGTGGGAAAGGCAGCCCTCATGGACTTGGAAAATCACCTCATCCCTCCTGAAGTCACAAGTCACATCTTCCTTACCATAAGGGCAAGAAGTGTACACCAGGAAGTTCCCCCCATGCCGGGTAAAAATCCTGTCTGGTGTTGTATTGTCATCACTGTCACTGTCAAAGCAGTCCTTGGGGATTGGCCCTAACAGTTCATTACCTAAATCTATGGAAAAATGTCGGTCATCAACAGCCACTCCAATAATGGTGCCTGCGGCTAGAGTAATACTCTTTAAGTCGCTGTTATCCACCTCTATTGGAATGGTGTCATGTTCTATGTTGACTAATGGAGTTGGGTTTACCCCTAACCCTTGCAGTTGGAGAGAAGCATTTAGATGTATGTAAGCATCAGGGTTTTGCAGATATTGTCCTCTTTTAACTTTCACTTCCAGGGAGAATTGTCGGGTCCTTTCTGGGATGGTGACTTCCTCTTTGATCTGAATTTCAACTGCATAAGGTAGCAATTGAGCTGACCTAAATGCTTTTTCTGGATCATCAAAGCCCATGGGATTATCCGCTAATCGGGACCAAGCTTTGAAGTTTATTAGGTCCAAACTAATGGCAAAGCGATTGAGAATGTCACTGCCTAAGTAAAAGGCGGCAGGGACGTCTCGCACGACCCAACAATTGTGGACTATGCTCTTGTTGCCAATGGAGATTTTGAGCATACACCTTCTTGGCAGGAGATGTTTGGAATTAGGTGCTTCCAGGTCCATTTCCCATTTGTCTATCAGTTTGAATGTGGGAATGGCTGGATCTTTTGGGAGTTGGCCGAACATGGCTTCGCTGATGAAGCTCTTACCGTTGTTCACACACACTCGAGCGAGAACAGAGTCCTTCCCATCATTTAATTGGACAGGGATGAACAACTGCTCTCCAATTTGCTGAATATCAGCCAGGCTCTGAGCTGATTTCACATCTTTCTGGACTATAGGAGTGGGAGTTTCTGATTGTGGATTAGTATAGAATCTCAGAGTGTTTCCTTCCAGCGTGGAGTACCACTTTAGACTGGAAGGAAGGTTGATTTTCAGAAATAGAGAGGACCCCCCATCACCAGTCTGTTGTCCTACTGCTATTACTGTCACGTCTGGAATTTGGCTATTCTGGAAGTGAAATTCTACTTGGTCAGGTTTTTGTTCAACCATGTGGCAGGTGCCGTTTAAACTAACATGGTTGACACTCTGTTTTAATTTTATTGGTCGGCTAGTCTGGGTCCAGAGGACCTTGTTTACGCAATCTATTAAGGGTGACAACCTCCTCAGGAGGTCATTCCCCAGTAAACAAGGGGTGCCCTCTGGAGTCACAACTATGACCGGGTGTTTCAACTTGTGTCGCCCAATTTTAATGTCCAAATCTGCCGTCCCCTCGACGGGAATTTCCTTCCCGTCAAAGTTCTGGAGTTGTCCAGGAAGTGAGGTGAGAGGAATTTGGTAATTCCCTCCCCTTCCTGCATTCAGTTCATCAAAGGCCCTTCTGGACAGAAGGGTAGCTTGAGATCCCGTGTCCACCAGTGCCAAAATTGTACCCTGCCCCTGTACTTGTACCGGGGCATAGTATCTTCCCTCCTTCTCCTCAAGGGGGCACAGATAATGCACATTTTTGGACAACTGGTGGGCTAACTTTCTGGTTTTGGACATCGCTAGCGAAGAGATTTGGGCAGAATTCTGTGGAGAGCCTTGGGAATCTGAAAGAAAAAGTTGTCAACTGGAGATCAGAGCCATTGTGGGTTCCCCTGGCTCCGGTTCCGGGCCGCCCCCCCCTTTTTGGAGGCAGTCACCAGGATGGGTTTGAACCAGGGGATTTTCTTGCGGTTGGTTCTGGGATGAGATGGTGGGCGGCGGTAGCTCAGTCTCCACATCTCCCCAGTCTGGATTTGCATCCCTAGGGACCCATTTTTCTTTGGGAGGAGTTCCCCCCTCTCTGAAGGAGAAGATCCTTTTCCCAGGATCCTCTGAGGATCCCTCTCCCTCAAATTGGAAGATCTGTACCTCCTCCTCAAACTGAGTCTGTTTGGGTCTTTTGTTTCTCCTACCCCCCCTCTGCTCCTTAGGAGGCAGACTTTCAGGGGCAGGAGATTTTGTTTCCGGTTCCTGGGTTTCCAGGGGCTGTTTACAAGTGAGGAAGGAAGCTTCCTCCAAGGCTTTACACCCCCCTTCCCTTTGTGCCTCCTCCCTGGGAACCGGTGAGTTATCGGGGTGCTGCCCCCGTCATTGTTCTGGGGCACCAGGTCCAGAGTTGGGTGCGTTCTGCGCCGGCATGCCGATCTGAGGGTTCTGCTGAGCCCTCAGTATTTGACCCAGATCCCGTGCCATGTTCTGAACCTGGCGCTCTAACTGGGAAACCCGCTCAGGCTGATACGGGGCCCTGTTTTCTCCCCTGGGCTGATCCCGGGAAGGGTAGCTATCCCTTCTTTGGTAGTACCCCTGGTTGGGAAGATTTTGGTACCCCTCCACCCTTGGCCTCCCCTCTCCCGGATTCAGTGGTCTGGGCTCAGGGAATTGGGGAAAGAAGGATGGATGGTTTTGGGGCTGAAAGTTGGGTGGATACCTGGGGAAAAAGTTCTGCCCAGGATTTGGAGAATTTCTGCCCTCCTGTGGGAAGTTAGGAGGGAAGTTCCCTGGGTTAGGTGCTTGGCTGGATCCCCCCCCCTTGGGCTGGAGGAGTCCACACATAACCCAGGATGGGTCGATTTCCCTTGTAACGGGGACTTACATAATCAGGAGAGCGAGGGACCCCATTTGTGGGGCTGCCTCCCTGGCTCCCTGTCTGTGACTGGCCCGAGGACCTTCTGGGCCTAGCATTATTAGGTGCAGGTAGGTTTTTAGGCCCCCCCATCTCCAAATCTAAAACGGGGGTGACCTTTACCTCTGCCACCTTGGCAGCAGCTGGGGTGCTGCTGGCTTTGGGGTTTTTCTGGGCATTACTTTTGCTATCTACCGGTTTCTGCACCTCATAGATCCGGGTAGCCTGTTCAATGACCCAGTCTAAAGATCTTTTCTTGTGAAAATCCCTCACGAGCTGGGTCATTATGTATTTGGGCAAGGCATGAAAAAATGTATTAATGAATTCTCTACTGTCTGTGCGCACCCTTCTGGTGGTCTGCGCAAAAGCACGTTTCAGTTCTTGCACAAATTCTTGTGGGGCCTGATCCTCCCCACATTGCAAATTGTAGGCTGCCTTGCGAGCCTCTTGAGGATTTCTGTGAACAGAAAAATGTTTCAAGATGGCCGCCTTATAGGTGGACCATCTTAAATGATTTTGGTCCTCCAGCCCCGCAAAGAAACTGGAGTATTCTGGGGAGAAGGTCCACTTTACATATTGAATACAGCTTTGGCTGTCCTTCAAATGGAAAGTCTCCATCATTTGCTCAAACAACTCTAAGTGCTCCCAAACAGAATACTTAGCGTTCTTACGGTAAGGCGTGATGACGCTCCTGATCGCCTTAATCTGCTTTAAGGGGTCCTTAAGCAAGGCCCTTTTTGCCTTACTGGCCCTTTTGGTTCGGTTAACCCTGGTCCATTCATCTTCTGACTCAGAGGCACTGCTCCCAGAGGTTCCCGTCAGATCTTCCAGGTTTTCCCGGATTCTGCGAGCCTGGGAATGGCTGGCAGAATGTGGGGACCTGGTCTCCTGTTTCCTGTGGTGCTCAGAGGAGTCTTCAGATCCCTCCTTGCTGCCAGGATTTGATGGGTACCCCCCCCACTGACCTAACTGGGCAGAGGTTTTCAGGATGCCCTTAATGGGCCTACTCATCTGGGGTTCCCCATCAAATTGCACTGTGCTTGGGTGCCCATACCCGGATGCCCGCCCCTCCATTCCTGGGTGGTACTGGCCTATGAGCCCCATGCTTCTGGCTGGATAGTAATCTGCCATCCCTGTGGCCCTGTGCTCATGTGCGCCAGGGGACATGGGGGTGGCAGAGTCCAGGGACTGAGAGAGATAAAGGCCTCTGGTACTAGGGCTCCTGAGGTTATGCTCAGGAGTTTCCCTTTCCCAGCGAACCTGGTCTCCATCCGCCCCTGCTCCCTGTTGCAATGCAAGAGCCTGCATTTGTGCCTTCAGTTCCTCAGTTAAGGCCTTACTAGACTCTATCAGTCTCTCCTGCATCGCTACCTGTTGTTGGAGCCTATCATTGTGTTGACAGAGGGCCTCATTTTCCCTCTGTGCTTCCTGGTTGGTCCTGGAGAACTGGGCCAGTCTTTGCTGCAGGAGGTTTACCTCCTGAGTCCCATCCCTACTGGCCTGCTCCTTTCTTGCCAGAGCCTCTTCCACCCTTCTGGTGTGCTCTACCAAGTTCTGGTTTTCTTTTTGGAGGTCACCCAGCCCCTGGAGGGCCAGGTGATTTTCTTCAATTTCCTTTTTTAAGTGGCAGACTTCCTGGCCTAAAGTGTCTCTTTCCTGACTGAGAGCCTGCATCTGTGCTGCCAGGTCGTCCCTCTGCCGTTGGAAGGCACCAGCTTTCTGGCGCTCCTGATCAAACTCTGCCTGGGTATCCGGGTCTTTCAGAATCAGTTTATTGCTCTCTGCCTTCTCCCTATCTAGGTGGCTTTGCAGGGTGACTACCTGCTCAGCACATACCCTATTGAAATCTAACTGTTGCTCCAGCTTTTTCTGGCTCTGCAGTAGGGAGTCCAAACCTTCTTGGTACTCCTTCTGCAAGGCCAGAAATCTGGTATCCTGGTCAGCCTTTTCCTGTTGCAGTATATCCATGTCCTCTTTTATTTTAATGATATACTGCCTACTATCATTTTCTGACTCCTGGCTCCTCTGCAGCCTCTGCTTAGAAGAGTCCAGATCAGATTGGGCCTTCTGTAATGCCAGCAGTTGCCTACTCGCCAAATCTTGGCCTTCAGCACATTTGTCCTGCATGGCTCCCATATGTAAATATAAATATGCTGCTACCCTGGCAATCTTGTTGTGCTCATCCTTGGCCTTAGAGGATATATATAGTTCACTCAGGGCCACATGTAAGGGACCCTGATCTCTCCATGTATCTGACCCTGTTTCCGTGACCTGTTGCGTGATGGCCTGCAACCAGACTGTTTGGTCCTGGTGAGTCCACTCACCTCTCACAAATAACTTATGTAAGAAGTGCTCTCTGGCTATTTTCATGTCTACTAAGGTCGTCATTCTAGAGATTGGTCTCTGTCCTGACTTACAGAAGTTTGTATTTTATTTTTGAAAAACAGACCTTTTCCTAAGAGCGTTCCTTTGAGGAGTGCTTTACAGCGTAACACAGCGTGGTGATCCGACCGGATATGTGTATCTGGTCAGCTGGCACGCTGTATTAATCTGCACAAATGGTAGATCTAACCCAAACGTCCGGCACGAGCCCCCAATTTGTAAGAGGATTCAATTCAACACTACAGCTAAGTCAATGCCTAGTCTGGGATACTGAATGGAAACCCTTATTGATATATCTTTATGTCCAGTTCATGCGTTCTGGATGACTACCCCTATATAACACCCCTCTCTTAGAATCCCCCTGACCCCACTGAGCCAAGAAGTAGGTTTGTTTTGCAAATTTAAAAGATTTATTTGAAAAAAATTAAACAATGTATAGATATATCACACTTTGATAATAAATTAATAATTGGATATCACACTTAATCTGATATGATAAAGATTAACAACGGAGAATCTGGCACTAGCACACTTGTGAATAGGAACAGAAGAAGAAGGTGGTAGAGAATGCTTTATATAAGTTCAGATGGATGTAAGGTTGAATGAAAATGCAATACAGAAAATACTCAATATGATTTCAACAAAACAATGTAATCACTTTTCTCTGGCAATCCCCTCCCCCCTTTATGCAATGCAAGGAAATGGAAGGAAGGCACACAGTTCTCAGAAATGCAATCAAATGTAATCCCGTTCACCCCAGCAAGTTTAGACTACAGATCGGAGTTTTAAACACAGGCCCAAAATGCTTTTACATGTGCTGGCAATGAAGTGAAAAAATATGCTAAAATGCTTTTAATTCCCTCTAGAGGTTTAGGGTGAGTGGTATATGCTTTGAATAAGTTCAGGATCACTTTAGCAATGCTCTATAATGGTTGTCAGGTTGCAAACGAATTTTTGCAACGGAAGGCAAGCAGCAGCAGATTTTTACACGTGGAGAAATTTGCAAATCGCGGTAAAATTCGCGAGTGTGCCGGGCGCGATTACAGAGGAACTACATGGACTATCACTATCGTTTTGGGGTCCTAGGACAGCCTAGGATCTCAGCTTCCAAATGAAAGTTACTGCAAGTCTCTAAGACAAACGGTCGCGGAGATATGAGCGATTTTGTAAAGGTCGTTTTTCAGATTTGAAATTTTAAAGTTCAAAGTGACAAGTGACAGTTTTGCAAAATGACAAGGTACAACTTCTAGGAGACAGTTCTGGTTAGATTAAAATAGATTGAATTATATTACTTTAACTAAGAGATTGGTTCTGCACAGTTCTACTATGTACTCACAATATATTTAGAAATATGCCTCGCCACGGATCTGGTCAGGTTTTGGACTGGACTCCGGTTCAGCTCTCTGGTTCTGCTAACAGCGGTCTGGGTCAGCTCTGCTCTGCTGGTCTGGTCTGGGTCTCTGAAGGTGGATAGATTGAAGTCTCTATGTTAGCTCTCTGGAGGTTGATGGAGGTAGAGTATGGATTTTCCGGCAGAGCGTCCCGCAGCAGATGGAAATGAATGTCCCTATCTGTCCTGTCTGTTTGCTTTTATCTGTTTTTAAAATGGGTGTGTGTGCAGCATCACTAGACCCTACCCCTCTCCACTTGCCATTGGCCCAATTCTCCCCTCTCCCATGATTGGGGAAGGAACTGTGAGTCAGAGCGATGTCATTTTATGGCTTGCAGAGAGGACACTCCCCTGTCAAATTGCACATAATCTATATTTGATAAAAAAAAGACATATTTGTACAGGTACACATTTGTTTAAAATTACATGCACCCCTCACATATCACAGGAGGTATCCCCTGTTCAAACTCTGCTCTTCCTGGGGGCTTGCATTCAGAAATGGCACATATTTCACTTTTTAACTGATTTTGCAATATCGGACATTAACCCAAATTTACACACATGTGCGCAAGGAGTATGGACATTAATTGATGAAGTGTCAGATTTTTAACATGCATACATTTAGAGTAATATCCTCTTTTCCGCTAAAACCCCCCTGAACATACCACCGGGTCCTAACACGTCTTAAAATGTGGGCAGAAAAATCACAAGAATTATGGTATCATTTATAAAATTTTCACATGTCCGTACTATGAGTTATTCATCTTGTTAGAGTTATGTTCTGGCCCCAAAGGGGTGTGGTTTCCCCCCAGCACAAGGTTGAATTTCTGGTTTTTCCAGTTCTGCCAAGCCAGCTTGCTCTCACAGGCAGTGCCCCTCCCCTGTCCTTCCAGGAGGAAGCTCCATTTACGACTCCCGCCAATAAAACATTTGCCTGAGTCAGGACAGGGCTTTGTTCAGAGCTCCTGTATTCTGTGGGGGCTCCCCTTAATTCAATTATCAGAGAGATGGCATATCCTTAGTGTGGCCAGCAAAAGGCAGATAGGCCTGGGAACACAGCTGTGACTCAAGTTTCACTCCTGGTGGGGGGTAGTTGCCAGGCAAAATTGGAATCTCTTTAAGCCAGTTTTTAGCCACATGTCGTTTCTGTTCCCCAATTTTCTGCATTCAAATAACTAACAATTTTTTACATATGCAGCTAGAATGCTGATTCTAAGTTTAAAACTATGACATTTAAACAATTGCAGCCTATGTGACACTCAAAAGTAGGTCACTCATTTCTTTTAAACATTTAGATTTTTAGTGTCTTTCAGTCCAAATTTACTTAAACTGCTGAAATCCACAGCTCAGCCAGTCTTGTTATAAACCTTCAAGTCACTTCGGAATATAACTTTACATTGTATCCACCTCTCAGTTAGTCTTTCTTTGGCTTGCCTTGGGTTCATTTATTCAGTTTTAAACAAAATCTGGTGGTTTTAAAACGCCGGCTTTCTGATAGTGGTGAGTACTGGTACTGCACCCCTTTTTGGGATTTAAGAAAATGAATTCCCAACAGTTATGGGTTTGCTTTTGGCAATCAGCATTGCCATTCCCAATGGTTTCAGACTACTGTGTGGGTAGTCCAATGGTGGTTTTAGGCAGTGCCCTTCTGTGCCCATAACATCGGCAAAAATGAGTGGCAGCCTATTCTTCATGCATTTCCCTGTGCATTTTCTGGGAAGCTCTGGCCATCATGATGTTTTCCATGTCAGTACTGCACAGTTTTGAGGTAGGGCTTGGATGCGTGGATAAAAACATCCCACAATAGGGTGTGCTAGGTCAGTAAATTTAAAGAGACTAGTAAAGTCAATTTAACTTTTCATGCCCTGGGAGACAGTAGTCAGTACCAGAAAAGGTATTTATACCTTGGGGAGTCTGAAAGACACCCCTGTGCCACTGCACTGAAGGTGCTGTGTGACACATAAAAAAGATGATGCCACTGGAGTTGCTTTAAAAACTCCATAACAAAAGAAAACAAAAGTAAAACACATTGAAAATGAAAAGTTCAAAGCCCCAAAATATAGCAAAAGAGCTGGAGGGCTCTAAAATAAAGAGAATTAAGCATTTGTGTGCGAAATCTCCCTAACACTCCTACACCCAATGGCAGTTGGGTCCCCCTGATCGCAAGCCTGGCCCACCCAGATGAAAATTCCAGGACCCGGGCCGGAATGCCACACTTGCAGTATGTGGATGAAGATGAGCGCTTCCTCGGTAGTGTCTCAAAAGATCACAGCAACGGGCAAGGCAGCGCGTTGCTAGTTAGGTCCTGATTATCATGTAACTGTTATGGCACGCAGGACGTCACATTCTTGAGTGGGAATTGGGAAAGCAGAGTTCTAAGTGAGTACGGTGCCTGAGAAAGTTGTTATAGGAGGCAGAGACATGAATGTACAGAAGAGGACATTAAAACCGCATGGAAAGTTACGTTTGGAAAATTCGATATAACTGTTGTGTGTGTTTGTGAGTAGGCCTGTCTGCATATGTCTGTATGTGTGCAATGCTTGCATATGTGTGTGTTTGGCACAGTCAGCGGTGCACCTCACTGATGTGGCATGCTGGCTGCCATTGGACACAATAGGGAAAGTGCAGAGTAGAGCTCTTACTCACGTTCTGTCATTGCACAGATGTCATGCATGTTTCAGTAAGGGTTCCAGTTTGTCTTCAGCTTCATTTCGTTTCCTGAAAGACAATGGAACTTTCACGTGTGCTTCAGGACAAGGCAAGGAAGGGCATGAACAATGTACTTTGGGGGGTTTTGTGAAAGGTCACTGTTAGATGCCGCATGTTGTATTTGTTGATACCCATAGGTGCTCATTTTAGGACCACTTCTCGTTTTACAATAGATCCTTGAAGCCAGGTAAACCTCAATCCAAATGTTTGTTTTAAAAGCGTTACTTTCACTTATATCCCATGCATTCATGGCAGGCAGATGTGCTGGGCCTCACTTCAAATGTGAGTTTGGGGCTCTACTACCTTCAGCTGAGAAACGTCCTGCATATGATAATAACAGAAACACACTGAGCTGGTATAGTTTAAGGTTTTCTTATGCAAGGAGGCAGTGGAAATATCTAAATATGTTTTTGGGGCACAGGTAGTTGCAGTTGGTGCAGTTTTGTATTCCGGGAGCTGTGCCTCAACATCAATATATGATATAGATAATGGGAAGATTGAATTGAGTGCAGCAATCTAAAGGACTTTGGTTGGGGTGAATGCATTTCAAATACATGAATACGTTTCATAATAAAACATCCAATGGGTGATTTTCCAGGTTTTGCATAACATGAGCCCCACATGGAACTTCATTAAGCTCCAACCATATTTGCTTTCCTCACCAAAGAGCTAAAAGCTGGTTAAAACAGGTCTATGCTTATTGAACACCTTTTCGGGATGCCGGTCTTTGGCCAGTAGATTAATGTTTAAAGTGACACTGGGAACTTAGGGAATTTGCACATACCATTAGTCCCACCTTGTGGCTTCAATATGTGGCAAAATCATAGATTAAACAATGGAGGGGGGGATGAGTTGTTGCAGGATTATCACTGGGTAGGTGTATTGGCCTTTGCACGTCAGAACAAAGAAAAGAAGCCAGCAGGGTATCCAAGGAGGCCGAAATCCTAAACAACCCCTTAAAAACGGGAAACCATTCTTTTTCTGAGTCACAGGGGCACCCCTAAGCTGTGAGGGCCGATTTATTTCAATTGCAAGAGTTGCAATAATTGAATGATAATGTCCTACGGATAGAGAAACTGCTATATAAAAGACACATTATTATTATTATATGCTAAATACAGCCTATTCTCTCCTCCTTAAATTCACCAGGCTCATTCGTAAGTTTTCTTTTAAACATAGGTTTTTTCGTGTGGGATTCAGACAGGTTTTAAATATTTGTATTTCACACAGACCATCATGGCACCCACCGAAAATGACCATGTATGTTTCTTGAAAGCCTAGAATGTTTCCCTACATTCATCGGGGGTTCCCCAGGCAGTGTGGTATCCTTATTACATTCATATTATCATGCTCAAACTCTCATTGTGGGTCCAGCTTGCGCATTTTCAAACTGCTCTTCAAAACCACCTGGGACTGGGATGTATACAAAATGCCCAGGGCCTAGTTTACAAAAGGTTTAGAGTAGCGCAAAGTGACTTTGCGCCGCAAAATTACACTTTGCGCTGCGCTAAAGGGTGTTTTCCGATTCACAAATCGTCTTTTGCTCTGAACCTTCCCACTTAGCGCCCTGAGCGAACGCTTTGCACGGGATAGAACTCAGCACGTGGGAAGGGCCAGTGCAAAGAAAAAAAAGGGGACGGGGCATACACAATCCTCAGTAAAGGAGGAATAGGAAGAATAACATGGGTGTGGGCAGGGAGGCACCGTGCAAACAAAAATCATGCCCCATCAAGCGCTAAGTAAAGCCTATTCACAGAAACCATTGCGCTATCGATTTGACTCCAAAGGAGCAAGATCTCTCCGGCACCTGTCTCCCATCGCAAAGCACAAAGCGCAATTAAAGGCCACACATAAAAAGCGTATTGCAGTCCCAAAGACCATTTGATTACCACAATGCCTGCATTGCTAGCACTGATATTACTACATGGAAGGAGGAGAAGGAGGGCCAGAATCCTCCATCCACGAATAACAATATTTGGGATGCCAGTTGAAGAGGTACATGGAAGATTCCGCGTCCCTCCCCATGTCATCCTAGGCCTCGTCAGGGAGTAGGAGAATGGCGGTATCACCCGCCATGTGCTCACAGGCTGTGCCACCTCTGGTCAAAGTGCTATCAGCCTTACAGTTCCTGGTCACTGGTTAATTCCAGCGCACCACAAGCATTGTTGGGGGTATATCACAGGCCACACAATCAAGGTGCAACCACCAGGTCTTGCGGTGCATCCTAGCATGTGTGCATAGGCACATTTATATGCCAAGCACACTGCAGGCAAGGCAGAAAGTGTGGCAGGAATTCTATGCAGTTGCACACTTTCCTCGGGTCCTGGGAGCCATCGACTGCCCCCACGTAGCTCTAAAGCGCCCTCTGGAGACTGAGCACATACACCGAGCAGAAAGCATTGACATTCCACAAATGTGCAGGTGATCTGTGATGCCAAGGAACACATCATGCATGTGTATGTCAATTACACATGATACACAGATAATAGCTACATCTTGCAACAGTCCCCTTATACACAAGGGCCTGGCATCGGGAACCTTTGGCAACACCTGGCTCATCAGTGAGTATCAATCATCACTCACACACAAGCAGTCAATTGACTCACAGAAACACAAGAAATGAACCTGCATGTAATCAATTAAAATCAGAATAATTGTTATAAGGGCATCAATTGAGTATGGATCGAGGTTTGAGAAGCAACGGAGTGCTTCACAATCATAAGGGGAAATAATCTCTGAGGGAATCAGAGAAAAAGGGAATGGCGAGAAAACACTGGAGTGCATGGGTGGGCATTTGCTAGCAAGGGATCGGCAAGCAACCAGGGAAGGAGACAGTGGGGTACATATCACAAAGCCCCAGGTAGGGCAGAGAAGGCATGGTGTGTGGACCTACATGTTAGGGAGGAGTCATTTCATGAAGAGGAAGGTCTTGAGCTCTATCCTGAACTCTCGAAGAGATGGGGCAAGTCTGACATCGATGGGGCGGAGGTTCTAGAGTCTTGGAGTGTAGACACAGAAGGCCTGTCACCAGGTTCTTTCCTTGCTTCAACATCAGAGTTCCAATCTGCACATAACCTTTCTTCTGGTGGATCACAGGCCCCTGGAGGAGCTGAGTTTCTCAGTGAGGTAGCTTGGGGACATCACAGTGACAGCCTTGTAGATTATGCAAGAGGATGTGTACATGATACGGGCCTGCGGCGGGAGCTACTGCAGCTCGATGAGTGTTAGGGTGATGGGGGTGAATCTGCTTTGATGAGTCTTGCTGCAGCATGCAGGAAACATCTCAGGGGTGCCAGTGTCTTGCTGGAGCCCTTCCAAAAGGGCATTGCCACCAACCAGGTGGGAGAGGGCCAAGGATTGAACAGTGGATCAGATGTTGTATTGTGGGAGGAAGGGCTTCATTTCACACATGAGAGAAAGTAGATATCGAAGATGTCTGTGTCTTCCTTGCTATGCGCGGTTTGAATGTGAGTTGTATGTTGATGTTTCACCCAAGTATCTTGGCACAGGTGGCCAGCTGCATTTTGAAGCCCTTGAGGTTCATAGCAGAGAGTCATGTCTGGCTGTCAGGGTGTTTGGTGTTGTTGGTTAGCATTAGGAATTCAGTCTTTGAGAGGTTGAAAATCAGGTAAGCCCTGGATATGTAGGACTGGATCAATGTGAGGCAGGCCTTGAGTCTGTGGCTGTCTTACATGGCAGATAGCCTCAGGCATACCTGCGTGTCATCTGCGTATTGGTGTATGTGGATGTTGTGTGGATCAAGGAGGGTTCAGAGCTTTTCCATGTAAAGATTGAACATCCCGGGGTACAGGATGGATTTGTGTGGGACTCCACAGGTGATGGGTAGAGTTGGTGATGTTGAAGAATCCATTTGTATTACCTGTTGCTGATTCACAAGATAGGATTGTAAGCATCTGAGGACAGATATGTAGATTGTCAGTGAGTGTCTGGGGTATACTGTGTCAAATGCTGCTGAGAGGTCAATGAGAACTATGAGGCAAGGGCGGTGAGTATTGAGGATTTTAAGATCATCGTCAATCATCTTGATGGTAGTCATTTCTTTGCTGCATCTGGATCTGAAACCAGATTGGTAGGACTGAAGGAGGCTATTGGCCTTGATGTGTTGGAGGAGTTGAGTGGCTACTGCTTTCTCAAAGATTGTACCTAAGAAGGGAAGATGGGTGATGGGGCAGTAGTTGTTGAAATGAACAGGGTCCACAGTTGTTTTCTCAAGATGTGGGAGCATTCATCCAGTCATGAGGGGTTGAGGGGAAGGTGCATAGACTTAGGGAGAAGTTGATGACTCATAGGTAAGGGTTGAGTGCTTCGGTTAGAAGGCCTTTGATTAGAGAGACAAGGAGGATGCTAAAAATTCAATGAGTTAGCGTCTTGAAAGTTGTCCAGATAGTTGTGGTTTTGTGAAATCGTATGTGTACTGTGCTGTCATTTGTTGCGTTGGTGTATATGCGTTGGCGAGTCATGTTGATCTTGTTGATGAAAAAAGAGCAGAAGGTGGTGGCTTATTTGATGGAATGTGCTACGTGTAGGTCAGGCACAGGGTTGATGCAGTGCCTGATGGCTTTGAATTGGGCTCTGCTTACATTGTTGGCCTTGTCTATGGTATTTTGCTAGTAGCTGGCCGTAGGACGGTTAATCAATTGTCTGCATGCAGTGTGGAGTTCCTTGAGCAGTGCGAGGTCAGATGTGCTGCTGGATGATTTTCCTATTCCATTATTGTTCACTGATTGTTTATTTGTTTATGTTGAGCACTTGAGTGTATAAGCAAAAAGGAGCGATACACAGGGAAAATAAACTACAGGTTAAGTGTTGAGGATCCAGTCCTAACACTACAGAACCAACAAAGGTACTGGATCCATTTTGACGTATGCGTGGGGAAACACTCTTTTTACTCCAGGATAACAGTATAAAAATATCCTTATTTAATTGCATACAATCGATAAAGATATGCAGAAATATCTAATTTAAAAAATGCAATAATTTTATCAGTCATATATTTTCTCCAACCTACCACACATGCCTCTTCAGACATTCCCATACTGAAAATAATCAGTGCTATTAAAAACCATTAGATTGACCGTAAATGCAACCCATAAAACTTTCCTTTTAACAAAACATGGATTTGAAAAACAACATAGCATGTCATTTTTCTGTTCATTATGATATAAATTGTTGACCCGGTGTAAAGACTGGTAGGGGGTGATCTGTACTTCTGCTCTCTATATGGTAGAGGGGAGGCACAGAGGACCCCAGCCTAGATTCCCTATTCGGTAGCTATGGTCGAGCAATCAAGGCCTAGCTTCTCAGGAGGTGATGCAGGCTGGTTCTTAAGTACAGTGTAGTCCCCAAGCCCCCCACAAAGGAATGTCCACACACTGTATTGGTTAGAACACAGTCTTTATATAATCAATATTCAAGGTTATGTACACTTATCATAATAACTCACTTTGTACTTAGGAAATATATACAATTCTAAAGTGGTACCACCCTTTGTATTAGATCTCATTAAAGTGCATCAACAATACTGTAACAATGTCACACAGATCAATAGAGTGAAACCAGCAATAGAGAGAGGAGAGAAAATAAGATGGTTTGAGCAATAGGCAGAATACTGGCCCCTACCACTAGACACAGTTCTGTGTGGAGATCCCCCCACCTGGGCAACCTGTAAAATAAAGATATAGCACAAGCCCAGTCCATATATTGTTCTGCAAGTCTTATTCCCTCCTATAATGTTTTTACCCCCCCAATGTACCTGGTGGAGTCGAGTTCTTCGAAGAGGCGTCGACAGATCCTTCTTGAGCGACCCCCGTTCAAGCGGGAGTCACGGATCGTCGAGAGGCGTCGAGAAGCGTCAAGGAACTCGGCGTTCGGCGGTGGGGAATCGACGGCCCTTCTTGAATGCCTTCCCTTTCAAGCGGGAGACACGGGGCGTCGAACGTCCGTCGAGGAACTCGGCGTTCGGCGTCGGGGAATCGACGACCCTTCTTGAATGTCTTCCCTTTCAAGCGGGAGACACGGGGCGTCGAACGTCCGACAACAAACAGGGTAGAACGGCGTCGATGAGGCGGCAGCTTCGACCCAAGCGGTGCTCGTCGACGATGGAGCGTTGGCGTCCTGCAAGGCAGAGGCGTGCGGGGCACCTCAATGACAATTGTTCTGGACCGCAAAGATTGTGAAGACGGGGGCCCAGCAAGGGCGTCGAGTCGTTCGAGTCTTTGTGGTCTTCGGGTGGCGGGAAACCCACCGGCAGGTTTCTCCTCGGCGCGTTGGTCGTCCTCGACTTTCTCCGGCAGGATTAAGCGGTCGACGATGCGGACGAGGGAGTCCTCCGATTCAAATGTTCTTAGGCAAGGAGCGGACGGCTCCGGTCGTCGGCGGCACGGCGTCAAGTGGCTCCCACGGCTGGGCAACACAACTTCGACGGGCCTCCAGTGGTTACACAGACCTGCGAACCCTGGTCGACGGAAATGGACTTTGACGGTGGCGATGTCCGGGTGCTTCACTTCGATCTCCTCGGCGGTCCCATCTCGGGTCGGCAGCCTTTCGAGGGTCTGACTTCCAGGGCGCTTCTGCGAAGATGTAGCGGTGCTCGATGATCCCTCGGAGCACAGGAAGAGGGTGCCTTACCAGGTCCTCTCTCGGGTCAGTCCTCGACGAATTCGGCAGCTTTCAGATCGGTCAAAGCAAGTGCAACAGCAAGTCTTCTTCTTCCAGCTGGGCGTCGAGGATCAGCAGTTCCAGTTACTCTTAGAGTGGAGACTCAGCTTCTGAACGCTTCTGAACAATTACTAGTGGTGAGAGGTCCCCAGATATACTATTCTGTCTCTCAGCCACACTGCTGGCACACACTCAGCAGCCAATCATACAGAAGGGCATTCATGCAGTCAGTCAGCCAATCAGGCACACAGTGCATTCAGGCCACACTCCTCCCTTTCAGACACTCACAACAAGGAATGTGGATTGGGATAAGTACCCAGCCATTCAACACTACACACTGCATTCAGGCCAGTTTCGGGCAGGGCTGTCTCAGTCTTTGTCTCTCATGCCAGAAACCAGACAACCACAACAAGGAGTGTATATTGGTCACACACTCCATTCACCCAGGTCCCACCCACAGGAGGTACCCACAACATACAGTCACTGGGAAGGCTCCAGTCAGTCTAGCTGGGCCTTCACAACAACACCATATATGGAACTTCCCCCCAACAGCCAGTCAGGGGGAAGGGACAGAGTCATGGCTTCCCAGGACTTTGGGAAGACAAGGTAACAGGCAATAGAAAGCAAGAGGCCGCAGGGGCCATCTTGTTTCCTATCAGGAATCAACTGATCCCAATGGCAGGGCCTGGGTATCCCAAAATGGAGGACACCCAGAGCACCTGTCAAATTCAGCATGGAGCTGCCACCAGCCCATACCCTGCTCTGTGGGCCACCCACAGGTGCCCAAAAACATACACTAGGGTCACAGGGTTGTACCCCTACCCATGGGTGCCATAAGGGTATCCCATGGGTCTGTTCACCAAACCAAAAGAGAGAGCTGCACTGCCAGGAGTCCCACATGGACTCCTGGGCAGAAAACACGACAGAACACACGATAAAAAGCAGTAAAGGACAAGGATACAGAGGCCCTGTCCCTCCGATGCATTTCCAGCATCACAGTCGCCCCCCCCCAGACTGGGGTGGAGGGTGCCTAATCTCCCACGGGATAGACACCCTCATCCAGACGGTCAACATACCTTCTGGAAAGGCCATCTGCATTATCGTGACTCTTCCCTGGTCTGTGCTCTATGGTGAAGTCTAGCCCTTGCAGGCTAATGGACCACCTGAGCAATTTCGGATTCTCACCCTTCATCTGCATAAGCCACTTCAGGGGCTTATGATCTGTTTGGACCTTGAAGGTAGACCCCGTAAGGTAGGGCCTAAAACGCCTAAGGCTCCAAACTATGCTAAAACACTCCTTTTCAACAGTAGCCCACCTAAGTTCTCTATCCTTGACTTGTCTACTCATGAATATGATAGGATGTTCTCTCCCTTTGTCATCTAACTGGGACAAGACAGCTCCAATTCCGGTGTCGCAGGCATCCGTCTGGACGATAAAGGGTCGGCTGTAGTCAGGTGCACACAACACAGGTGCCCTACACAGACTTTTTTTCAAGCCATCAAAGGCCCTCTGACAGTCTTCGGTCCAATTAACCTTCCTAGGCTGTTTGGGTGAAGTTAGAGCTGTCAGGGGTGCAGCTATGGTTCCATAGTCTGCCATGAAATTGCGATAGTACCCAGTGAGGCCCAAAAAGGCTCTCACCTGGGTTTGAGTAATGGGAGTCTCCCAGTTCTGTACATCCTGTACTTTACTGGCGAGAGGTTGGATTTGACCCCCTCCTACCTCATGACCAAGATAGGTAACTTTCCCCTGAGCTATCTGGCACTTGGTGGCCTTGATAGTGAGGTTAGCCCTTTTCAAGGCCTGCAACACCTTATCCAGATGTGTCAAATGCTCTTCCCAGGTGGAACTGTAGACGGCAATGTCGTCTAAGTAAGCCACACAAAAGGCTTCCAGCCCACTGAGCGCATGGTTGACCAATCTCTGGAAGGTGGCAGGGGCATTCTGCAACCCAAAAGGCATGACCCTAAACTGGTAGAGTCCCTCAGGTGTTGAGAAGGCCGTCTTTTCCTTGGCATGGTCCGTCAGAGCTATTTGCCAATAGCCTGAGGTAAGGTCAAAGGTGCTCACAAATTTGGCAGCACCTATGGTGTCCACGAGCTCATCAGCCCTGGGCAATGGGTGCGCGTCAGTTTTGGTGACGGCATTGACTCCTCGGTAGTCCACACAGAACCTCCTATCCTTGGTACCCGCCTGGGAACTTGCCTTGGGGACAAGGACCACTGGACTGGACCAGGGACTGGTTGAGGGTTCAATAACACCCAGATCCAACATCTTGGCGACCTCAGCCTGGATGTGGTTCTTGACGGTATCTGACATACGGTAGCACCTGCTTTTGACAGGCACACTGTCACCAGTGTCAATTTCATGCCTACACCACGGTGTAAGGCCTGGCGTCAGTGAAAACAGAGAGGCATACTGTTGGAGCAAAGCCCTGCAGGCCCTCTGTTGCTCTGTTGTCAAATCCGGAGAGAGATGTACTCCCTCCACTGAGCCATCCTGAGGGTTGCTATGCAGCAAATCAGGAAGGGGCTCACTCTCATCCTCTTCTTGCCCTGAAGCTAGCAAGAGACATGAGACTTCTGCTCGCCGGTGGAAAGGCTTGAGCCTGTTGACATGGAATACCTGAGGGGCTACCCCAGAGGCTCCCATGTCAACCAGATAATTGACTTCGCCCATCTTGGAGATGATCCTGAAGGGTCCAGTCCACTTGTCTGCCAAAGCTCTAGGCTTGGTAGGCTCCATCACAAGGATTTCCTGTCCCGGAGTCCAATCCACTTGCGAGGCTTTAAGGTCATGCCAGTACTTATTCAATTCCTGGCTGGCCTTGAGATTTGCTGTTGCCTGACCCATCACCTGTGTCATCCTCCGTCTGAGGCCTAACACATAGTCCCCCACTTGCTTAGCGGGACCTGGAGGGGTGACTTCCAAGCCTTCTCTGATCAAGGCGAGGGGCCCCCTCACGGGATGTCCAAAGAGTAACTCAAAGGGGCTGAAACCAACACCCTCTTGAGGTACCTCTCTGTAAGCAAACAGCAGGCATGGCAGGAGGAGATCCCATTTCCTCCTTAGGGGTTCTTCCAAAGCCCCTAGCATGCCCTTGAGAGTTTTATGAAATCTCTCAACCAGACCATTGGTCTGGGGGTGGTAAGAGGTGGGGAACTTGTAGGTTACCCCGCACTCTTTCCACATGGTTTTCATGAAACTAGACATGAAGTTGGATCCTCTGTCAGAGACAACCTCCTTGGGGAATCCAACACGGGTGAAAATGCCCACGAGAGCCCTGGCAACCACCTTGGCAGTAACAGTCCGAAGGGGTATTGCCTCAGGGTACCTGGTGGCATGATCTATCAAGACCAGGATGAACCGATGTCCACCTGAAGTGGGAGGGTCAAGTGGACCGACGATGTCAATGCCCACCCTCTCAAATGGTGTGCCAACCACTGGCAATGGTTGCAGTGGGGCAATGACACTGCCTCCAGTCTTGCCAGACAACTGACAAGTTGGGCAGGTCCGGCAGTGGGACTCCACCTCTACTCCCATCCGTGGCCAGTAGAAATGGGCAGAGAGCCTCTGCTTAGTCTTCTTGATCCCAAGATGACCAGCCAAGGGCACCTCATGCGCCAACTGCAGTAGGAAGGGCCTGTAAACCTGGGGTACCACCAACCTCTTGAGGGCACCAGGTTCAGCCTTAGTGGGCTCACTAACAAGGAGCTCACCCTCCCAATAAATCCCGAATGTCCTAGGCACTTCTCCTTGTGCCTGGGACAGGGCCTGTTTCCTCAGTCCCTCGAGAGAGTGGCACTCTCTCTGTCCCTTACAGAAGTCTGCCCGGGAGGGTCCCCCTTCAGCTAACAAGCATTGAAGGTCGGGATGATCCTCCGGGTTGAGAACCTCTCCCACAGGAGAGTCTTCTGTCTCTTCTCCCACAGGAGTTGAGTTTGGGTTTTCCACTGGACCCAGCCCGTCCGGAGCATGGACCCCAATGGATGCTGTCGGAACAGCAGGAAGAGAAGGTGTTCCCTCCACAGAGGTGGCCTTCTTGGTCTTCCTTCTTCTTGCCTTAGGCCTCGCCTTTGGCTCGGGTACCTGACTCACAGCCAGACCCGGTGTCACCTGTGACCTAGTGACTGCAGCGGCAGTCATGGGAAGACCATCCGAGATCAACCCCAACTCTACTAGATCATTTCCTAACAGAATGTTAGCAGTGACATTGTCCTGAACCAGGACAGGAAGCTTTGCTGTCTTGTCTCCAATCATGAGTGTGACTAAGGCTACAGGCGATAATTTGGGAGGCCCACCAGCTAACCTGGTGGTTCTCAGAGGAGCACCTACATAGTCCTCTGGCTTGAGCAGGGTCCTGTCCACCACTGTCATGCTTGCCCCAGTGTCTCTCAAACCAGTAGAAGGCTGGCCATTCAAGAGGACACTTCTCAAAAACCTACGGGTGTTCTGTGGGATAGTCGCCAGTACTTCTGCATACTGGTCCCAGGCCCCAAGGGACACTAAGGAAATCTCTACCGGAGCACCAAATGTGATCCCGGTAGAGGAGGGGAGGACAGTGGCCTCCACCTCAGACACGGGGTAAGGGTAGGTCAGGCTGACATCCTGTACTCCAAGTGCCTTACCTTTACACTTGGAGTCACCCCTTTTGTGATCCAGAGCCCCACAGTCCCAACAAGTGCCAGGAGTGCGGGGTACGGTACTGGAACCACTGGGAGCCTGCTTTGCAGCAGGTGGACCACTACTCTTATTCCCACCCACAGATGACTTATCCCCACTAGAGTTTTGGGTCTTGGGAGAGGAAGGTTTAGGTTTACCCGACTGTGACTGCTTGTGGGACTCCTCAGCTTTCTGAGAGGCCCCCTTTTCTTTGTCCTTGTCCTTCCCACTGGAGTCCTTAGGGGACACCCGGTGGGAGACCCACTTGTCAGCCAACCTAGCCAGCTTGAAGGGGTCCAAAATGTTCTGGTCAGCCACATACTGACGCAGCTCTGGTGAACAGGCTTCAGAAAAATGCTCAAAAAACAAGAGGTGGGACAATTCAACAAAAGTCTTAACCTTGTATCCATCAATCCACCCCATCATGGTCATGTGCGCAGCACTCACCCAGTCAACCCAAGACACATTCTCTCTAAAATCCCTGAACCTTTTAAGGTATTGGGTAGGTGTCTTGCCAAACTTGGCAATCAAAGCAGAATTCATGCACTCATACTGACCCCTTTCTTCCACACTCAGCTTCAGAATGCAGTCATATCCAGTTTGAGGCACTCTGCTTAACAAACACTTAGCCCAATCTCTTTTATCAACATCATGAATCGCACAAGCCATTTCAAACGCTTCAATCCATTGGAGGATATCTGAACCCTCCACAAATACACCAACCAAATCTTTCATAAACTTGGTGGCTGGGGACCTGACACTCTCACTGGTTTTAGCTGAAGTCTCCACTCTAGCTTTCTCTAGCTGGATTCTCTGACATTCAGTGTCCTGGCTCTTGAGTTCAAGGTCCTTATTTCTGAGTTCAAGATCCCTATTCTTGAGCTCCACTTGTTGAGCCAACTCCTCTTTCTTAAGTTCAGCATCTATTTCCAACTTGCGGTATTCAAAGGCCAATTTCATCCTTAATAACTCAAGCTCCAAGGAATTGCTGGGGTTTGGAACAGAGGCAGCAGTAATGGCGTGTTGTGCGTTGGAAGTCGTGGAGATATAAGAGACCTCCGTCCCCAAGTGCCGCGCAGGGAGAAACTTAATACACTCCCTAGGCGACCTTTGAGGCCACAGGTGGAGAAGATCCGACGTCTGAACCGAAGTGTTAGGAACCCCAAGGCGGCTGTGAAAGAAAGCAATGGTTACAATCCAAGCAAGCAGGGCACAACGAGTAACATAGATAAAAGAACCCTTAGGGTCTTACCGGGGATGGAAAGGATGCAGGACCTGGAAGGCTCCAGGACTCACTCAGGCAACGGACCGGATAGGACCAGAGGTAGTTTGTCGGTCTCCACCTGGAGAGTGTAGTACCGGAGGATCCCCACAACTGGATGGTAAGCGTCACCAGTGAGATCTGGCCCAGCGTGCAGCGAGGTGATATGGGGAATCCAATAGAAGTCCGTTGGCAGAATCAAGGAAGGGTCCAAAGCCAGGAGAGCCGTCCGAAGGAAGAACAAAGAACAAGATCCAGAGGGAGTCCGTGAGGCAGTCCGAGGTCAAAGTATCGTGTTAAACTGGGGAGCCGATGTCGCCGTAACCAGAACGTGATCCGTAGGAAGTCCGATATACAAGAGCAAGGTTTCAGGAAGCCGGGTACGTAGCACAAGAAAGTTCGCCAAACAAGGTCTCCGATGAAGTCAGCTGTGAAGCGCGGAGTACCGGTATTGCCTGGCTTAAATGCGTTCACTTCCTGGTCACGTGATGATGACTGGAGTCACGTGACCGGGTCAACCCGGTACGAGGAATTGAGCGGCTACCTAATCTCCATGGCAACTGCCAATGGAGAAACGGCCGCAAGCGCGACTGAACAGCGTGCGGCGATTGCTTTGCCAGCGCGCTAGCCGCACCGGGTTGCCTGTGAGAGCCCTGGGGGACATGTGGAGGGGAGTGAGTTCTGGATAATGGGGCCTGGCCTGAGACATGAACCGAGGACGTGACAGAGCCCCTCCCCAAAGGCCCACGACCACGTGGGCACGAGGGATGCTCCCGGTGAAACTGTGCAACCAGCCGGGGGGCTTGGACATCCGAGGCAGAGACCCAGGAACGTTCCTCCGGACCATAACCCAACCAATCGACCAGGTATTGCAGGCGACCCCTAAGGAAACGGGAACTCAGTATTCCCGAGACCTCGAAAACATCAGGCACCCCCAGGGAAACAGGGGCTGGAGAGGGGCGGAGACGGGTCGAGGAGGGACAGGGTTTGAGAAGGGAGGTATGAAAAACAGGATGAACCCGCCAAGAAGAAGGGAGTACCAGGCGATAGGCCACAGGGTTGATGACTCGGGAAACAACATAAGGACCCACGAAGCGGGGCATCAACTTGCGACAACCTTTCAGGTGGAGATGACGGGAGGACAACCAAACCCGGGAACCAACACGATATAAGGGCGCCACAGTACGCCTAGCGTCAGAGGAGGTCTTCATGGAAGCCTGTGCTTCTTGCAGATGGACAAGGACCCGGGCATGAAGGGACGTCATATCCCGAATACAGGTGGCGGCGGCCGGGTTGTCAGAGGGCGTTATGGCAGGGACAGGGAGAAACCGGGGATGCTGGCCATACATGGCATAGAACGGAGAGAAACCAGTGGAAGAGTGTGTAGCGTTATTGTAGGCAAATTCCGCATAACGGATGTTTTGTAACCAGGTTGTCTGCTGCTGTAACATCAGACAACGTAGGTACTGCTCCATAGACTGGTTGGTTCTTTCCGTCTGCCCATCGGTTTCCGGGTGGTAGGCGGAGGAAAAACGCGCATCGATACCTAGCAAAGCGGTCAATGCACGCCAGAACCGGGAGGTGAATTGAGAACCACGATCGGATACCAGGACAGACGGAAGGCCATAAAGGCAGAAAACGGAGTCAAAGAACAATTTGGCCAAGGCAGGGGCAGAAGGGACACCATGACAGGGGATAAAGCGAGCCATTTTTGTGAAGACATCTACTACCACCCATACGGTGTCATAACCCTTGATCCTGGGTAAATCGGTCACGAAGTCCATGCTCAGGGTGTGCCATCTGACCTGCCTACTGTTCACGCATTTCAAGGCTGCTAGGTCCTGTAAGTTCCTGTGGTCGGTGTATACCGTGACCATGTGTTTGGCCCCCAATAGATGATGACGCCAGGTGCGAAAAGCGTCCATCACCGCCAGTAACTCCTTTTCTGTTACAGTGTAATGGGTTTCTGCAGGATTAAATTTACGCGAGTGAAAAGCCACAGGATGAAGCCGACCCGTATTGGGGCATACTTGGGATAGGATAGCTCCCAATGCGAAGGAAGAGGCGTCAGCCTCAACTATGTACGGCTGGTCAGGGTCGGGGTGTTGTAACACTGGGGCAGTGGTGAAGGCGTCCTTTAATGCGTCAAAAGCCTGCTGGTGTAACGTCTCCCATTTGAACGGGACAAGAGGACTGGTAAGGGAAGTGAGAGGAGACACTAAAGAAGAGAACCCAGAAATAAAGCGCCGATAATAATTGGCGAAACCCAAGAATGATTGTAGGGATTTCAGGGTTTTTGGCGTTGGCCAATCAAGGACCGCTCGTACTTTGGCACGATTCATGGCCAACCCACCAGGTGTAATGTTGAACCCCAAAAACTCCACGTTAGCTACATGGAACAAACATTTATCGGGTTTCACAAATAACGAGTGGAGTCGCAGCCGGGACAACACTTCTAGTACGTGTTGGACGTGTTCCTTCAATGTGTGCGAAAAAATGAGAATGTCATCAAGGTACACCACCACATAATTATCCAAGATGTCCGAGAAGATGTCGTTCATGAAGTGTTGAAAGGTGGCTGGGGCGTTGCATAGGCCAAAGGGCATAACTGTATATTCATAAAGGCCATACCGCGTACAGAAGGCGGTTTTCCACTCGTCTCCCTTTCGGATGCGGACGAGATTATAGGCCCCCCGCAAGTCCAACTTGGTATACACGGAAGCATGGGTTAACCGGTCTAGGAGGGGAGAGATGAGTGGAATCGGGTACCGGTTCTTGATAGTGATGGCATTAAGTCGACGATAATCCACACAGGGGCGGAGATCGCCCTCTTTTTTGGGCACAAAAAATATGGGGCTAGCCGCAGAGGACCTAGATGGTCGTATGTGACCTAAGTGCAGCGCCTTATCAATGTACCTTTTAAGCGTCAAATCTTCCGAGGCGGATAGGGAATAAATGCGGCCCGAAGGTACTTCGGTCCCGGGAACCAGGTCGATCGGGCAATCATATGGGCGGTGAGGAGGGAGTACTTCGGAGGAGCCCTGATCGAATAACATGCTGTACTCCCGATACTCCTCAGGAATGTGACCAGAGACTAGACCCACTATGTGAGAGGCAGGGGGAACATCATCGTCCAGGATTGATAAATGGGCAACTGCCCCAAGAGCCAATGCCGGGGTGTCAGTCTCTGAGTCTGTAGGAAGACAGAAATTCTGGCAGAGCTCGGATTCGAAATACATCTGCCCTGTTCCCCAGTCGATATGAGGGTTGTGCTCTCGCAACCATGGTATGCCTACGATGATACCGAACTGGGGCGTGGATATCAGATCGAAATGGAGGGTTTCTTTATGGGTTGATTGGATGGTCAGGATAAGGGGACCTGTCTGTTGTTTGATGGGACCAGAAACAAGCTCAGACCCGTCAACAGTTTGAACCGGTTCGGGTCGGAGTTTGTTGAGCAAAGGCAGATTCAGAGTCTGGGCTAGGGTGATATCGATATAGTTCCCGGAGGCCCCAGAATCTATGGTGATCTGTACGGGATGAAGGATACCAGGGGCAGGCTGTATGGTAGCTTCTACCTGGATGGGCCTGATTCGACCAAACGATGGAGTGGGACTCGGGGAAGGGCATGGAGGACTCGATCCTACCCCCGTATCTAGGATCGAGCTATGCGAAAATCCGGTTTCTTGGATTTGGGTTTTCGAGGACACTCCCTGATTAAATGCCCCCCCAGTCCACAGTAAAAGCAGGCGTTCTCAGCCCTCCTGCGCTCCCTTTCCCTAGAAGTGATGGGACTCCTAATACCCCCTATCTGCATGGGCTCAATGGTGGATTCGGGGCAAGACGATGAGGAGGCAGAGCCGGAGGAGTGAAGGTAGCCGGCCTCAGCCCTACGTTCAGAGCGTCGTGCGTCCACTTGGAGTGCCAGATCCACCAAAGCCGGGAACTGGACAGGTAAGGATGGAACCATGGCCAGAGCGTCCTTCATAGTGTTGTTTAGCCCCCTATAGAACACTACCGATTTTTTGCTTTCGGGCCATGAGGTCTCAGCTGCTAGCTGATTGAACCGAGTGATGTATTCAATTAGGGAGCTCTTATCCTGTGACAAATCCAGTAATTCCAGATCATGGGACTGTGCTCTGTATCTGGTGTCAAACACCCTGGACATTTCCGTTATTAACAGATCAAAATCATAGAGGGCAGGATGATTGTTTTCTAGCAGCGGGTTTGCCCAAGCAGCAGCCGTGCCAGCTAGGTGAGATAGAGTAAATGCTGCCTTGGTGGTGGGGTCAGGGAAAGCAAGGGGTCGACACAAGAAGTGTAATTTACACTGGTTGAGGAAGGTTCTAAATTTCCTCGGGTCCCCCTGGAATTTTTCAGGGGCAGCCAAAGGAAAGGGAGAGGGCAGAACTAATGGAACAGGAGCCGGGAGTGGTTGTGCAAGGGGTACAGGAACTGGGGGGGTGTCCACCAGTTCTGGGTCTGCGGGCAAGGGGTGCTGGGCGCTCTGCAATAGGTCGAGACGCTGATGGATGGTTGTATTAGCAGCAACCATGTCGGCCCGTAGTACCGTAATTGCCTGGATTATAGCAGCCAGGGGGTCTTCAGCTGCGCCCTCCATATCTCACACGACCAGGCTTCACAGTCTGTTGTGCGTTGGAAGTCGTGGAGATATAAGAGACCTCCGTCCCCAAGTGCCGCGCAGGGAGAAACTTAATACACTCCCTAGGCGACCTTTGAGGCCACAGGTGGAGAAGATCCGACGTCTGAACCGAAGTGTTAGGAACCCCAAGGCGGCTGTGAAAGAAAGCAATGGTTACAATCCAAGCAAGCAGGGCACAACGAGTAACATAGATAAAAGAACCCTTAGGGTCTTACCGGGGATGGAAAGGATGCAGGAACTGGAAGGCTCCAGGACTCACTCAGGCAACGGACCGGATAGGACCAGAGGTAGTTTGTCGGTCTCCACCTGGAGAGTGTAGTACCGGAGGATCCCCACAACTGGATGGTAAGCGTCACCAGTGAGATCTGGCCCAGCGTGCAGCGAGGTGATATGGGGAATCCAATAGAAGTCCGTTGGCAGAATCAAGGAAGGGTCCAAAGCCAGGAGAGCCGTCCGAAGGAAGAACAAAGAACAAGATCCAGAGGGAGTCCGTGAGGCAGTCCGAGGTCAAAGTATCGTGTTAAACTGGGGAGCCGATGTCGCCGTAACCAGAACGTGATCCGTAGGAAGTCCGATATACAAGAGCAAGGTTTCAGGAAGCCGGGTACGTAGCACAAGAAAGTTCGCCAAACAAGGTCTCCGATGAAGTCAGCTGTGAAGCGCGGAGTACCGGTATTGCCTGGCTTAAATGCGTTCACTTCCTGGTCACGTGATGATGACTGGAGTCACGTGACCGGGTCAACCCGGTACGAGGAATTGAGCGGCTACCTAATCTCCATGGCAACTGCCAATGGAGAAACGGCCGCAAGCGCGACTGAACAGCGTGCGGCGATTGCTTTTCCAGCGCGCTAGCCGCACCGGGTTGCCTGTGAGAGCCCTGGGGGACATGTGGAGGGGAGTGAGTTCTGGATAATGGGGCCTGGCCTGAGACATGAACCGAGGACGTGACATGGCGGCATTCCCAGAAACAGATTCAGCAGAAACCCCAGGGGCAGAGTCCTCATTGGTTGCATTCCCCCCCTCATCAAGAGTTTCACCATCAGTCTGGTAGTCCACCAGGGCAGCTATCAGCTCAGCCCTAGACTTATCCACAAAGTCTAACTCCCTGGCTTCACAAGCACTCTGGAGAGCCTCCAAGCTCATCCGAGTCAATTTGCCATTTGCAATAGACTCCATTGTTTGTAATGCAGTTATCTTGTACACAACTAAACCTTAATTTAATAAAGTGCAGATATTTTGTAAGTGGCACGGTTATACACTGATTCTTAAAACCATAAGCATCCCACCGCTGCCACCAGCTGTAAAGACTGGTAGGGGGTGATCTGTACTTCTGCTCTCTATATGGTAGAGGGGAGGCACAGAGGACCCCAGCCTAGATTCTCTATTCGGTAGCTATGGTCGAGCAATCAAGGCCTAGCTTCTCAGGAGGTGATGCAGGCTGGTTCTTAAGTACAGTGTAGTCCCCAAGCCCCCCACAAAGGAATGTCCACACACTGTATTGGTTAGAACACAGTCTTTATATAATCAATATTCAAGGTTATGTACACTTATCATAATAACTCACTTTGTACTTAGGAAAATCAACAATGGCAAATATATACAATTCTAAAGTGGTACCACCCTTTGTATTAGATCTCATTAAAGTGCATCAACAATACTGTTACAATGTCACACAGATCAATAGAGTGAAACCAGCAATAGAGAGAGGAGAGAAAATAAGATGGTTTGAGCAATAGGCAGAATACTGGCCCCTACCACTAGACACAGTTCTGTGTGGAGATCCCCCCACCTGGGCAACCTGTAAAATAAAGATATAGCACAAGCCCAGTCCATATATTGTTCTGCAAGTCTTATTCCCTCCTATAATGTTTTTACCCCCCCAATGTACCTGGTGGAGTCGAGTTCTTCGAAGAGGCGTCGACAGATCCTTCTTGAGCGACCCCCTTTCAAGCGGGAGTCACGGATCGTCGAGAGGCATCGAGAAGCGTCGTGGAACTCGGCGTTCGGCGGCGGGGAATCGACGGCCCTTCTTGAATGCCTTCCCTTTCAAGCGGGAGACACGGGGCGTCGAACGTCCGTCGAGGAACTCGGCGTTCGGCCTCGGGGAATCGACGGCCCTTCTTGAATGTCTTCCCTTTCAAGCCGGAGACACGGGGAGTCGAACGTCCGACAACAAACAGGGTAGACCGGCATCGATGAGGCGGCAGCTTCGATCCAAGCGGTGCTCGTCGACGACGGAGTGTTGGCGTCCTGCAAGGCAGAGGCGTGCGGGGCACCCCGATGACAATTGTTCTGGACCGCAAAGATTGTGAAGACGGGGGCCCAGCAAGGGCGTCGAGTCGTTCGAGTCTTTGTGGTCTTCGGGTGGCGGGAAACCCACCGGCAGGTTTCTCCTCGGCGCATTGGTCGTCCTCGACTTTCTCCGGCAGGATTAAGCGGTCGACGATGCGGACGAGGGAGTCCTTCGATTCAAATGTTTTTAGGCAAGGAGCGGACGGCTCCGGTCGTCGGCGGCACGGCGTCAAGTGGCTCCCACGGCTGGGCAACACAACTTCGACGGGCCTCCAGCGGTTACACAGACCTGCGAACCCTGGTCGACGGCAATGGACTTCAACGGCGGCGATGTCCGGGTGCTTCACTTCGATCTCCTCGGCGGTCCCGTCTCGTGTCGGCAGCCTTTCGAGGGTCTGACTTCCAGGGCGCTTCGGCGAAGATGTAGCGGTGCTCGATGATCCCTCGGAGCACGGGAAGAGGGCGCCTTACCAGGTCCTCTCTCGGGTCAGTCCTCGACGAATTCGGCAGCTTTCAGATCGGTCGAAGCAAGTGCAACAGCAAGTCTTCTTCTTCCAGCTGGGCGTCGATGATCAGCAGTTCCAGTTACTCTTAGAGTGGAGACTCAGCTTCTGAACGCTTCTGAACAATTACTAGTGGTGAGAGGTCCCCAGATATACTATTCTGTCTCTCATCCACACTGCTGGCACACACTCAGCAGCCAATCATACAGAAGGGCATTCATGCAGTCAGTCAGCCAATCAGGCACACAGTGCATTCAGGCCACACTCCTCCCTTTCAGACACTCACAGCCAGTCAGGGGGAAGGGACAGAGTCAGGGCTTCCCAGGACTTTGGGAAGACAAGGTAACAGGCAATAGAAAGCAAGTGGCCACAGGGGCCATCTTGTTTCCTATCAGGAATCAACTGATCCCAATGGCAGGGCCTGGGTATCCCAAAATGGAGGACACCCAGAGCACCTGTCAAATTCAGCATGGAGCTGCCACCAGCCCATACCCTGCTCTGTGGGCCACCCACAGGTGCCCAAAAACATACACCAGGGGCACAGGGTTGTACCCCTACCCATGGGTGCCATAAGGGTATCCCATGGGTCTGTTCACCAAACCAAAAGAGAGAGCTGCACTGCCAGGAGTCCCACATGGACTCCTGGGCAGAAAACACGACAGAACACACAATAAAAAGCAGTAAAGGACAAGGATTCAGAGGCCCTGTCCCTCTGATGCATTTCCAGCATCACACCCGGCATCTCAGACAAAAGAGCAAGATGGGCGCCATAGAACAAACAAGTTCCTTGTTCAGCATTGTCTGAGATGAACACTGTTATTGACTGGGATTTCCATCGGCACACCCAAAGCCAATGGAGCATTATTAAATTGCATCATGCACAGCATTAATTTGTATGCTATTTCCGCCGCCTGAAACAATAAGATGGGGACATTATTCTACAGTAGAGCTCTCCTGAGAAACGTGACTATGTGTTTTTCTTCATGCTATTGATTTGAGCACTTTATTCCAGCCCCTGATGAATATTCAGCATGTATAGCATAATACTTACAAAGAATCCCTCATCACCTCCACCTAACACTGAGCCTATGCATTGGTGCTAGGAGGGTCAGTGTCCAGCAGGGGGAATGGGAACTTGTGTGGGAAATTAGTGCTTGGGGAGTCCTCTCAGGGATTGTGGGCACAGGATGAGGCACGAAATCTGCAATGACATTGGACATTTGTTCGGACTAGCTAAAGAAACTTGTCTGACAGACTGCACATGCACACATCAATGTTGAATGGACTGTTCATCTGTATGTAGGAGACTATAGCATTCCACAAGACAATGCAGTTTACTTCAATGAGCATGGCTGCATGTCCAGTCCTCCAGAACAATGCCGTAGTTGAGTCACTGCCCTCTAGAGTACTATGGCCCTGTCATGAGGAGAAAGTAAACACAGTCCACCTTGGACGTGGGCCAAAGAAATAGGAAACACATCCATACTCCCGCCATGGGTTCATGGAGACCAGTGTGCATAAAGAAGGTGTAATGGTGGCATGAGGATAGTAGTGTGTGGGGACATGGCCAATGGCATCAGCGGCGTGGTTCAGCTGGAACCCCCATCCTGTGGTAGAACTATAGATGGTGCACTCTGACTACACAATGCCAAAGTCTGGTCCTCATTACTAGGGCCACTTGTCAGAGGGATGCATGGATGAGGGCCCAAATTGCAACAAGGACCAGATGATGGCTATCATGAGTGGCCAAAGAGTCAGCATGCATGGTGACCCTTGATGTATCCAACTGAATGGTGAGAGTTTGCCACAAGGCATCCATCTCTTGGCGATGGACGGCCCTTAAATTCAACATCTCCTCATGCAGAGATCGTCTCAAGAAATCTGTTTCTGCACAACGGAATTCCCTTGAGGTCAACATCTCCTCATGCAGATGTTGTTTCAAGAAATATGTGTCTTGATGGTAGCTTGCCCTTGAGGCCAACATCTATGTATGCAGACTTTGTGCAAGGTGGCCCTCTCTTGCCACAGGATGTCCCATAAGGCCAAAATCTCATCACCCAGGGATTGCATCAAGGTAAAACCCTCCTCTCGAGGTGCCCTGTTCTACAATTATATGTCCTCTCTCCTCTCAGTGAGCGCAGCATTGGAGGAGTTGAAATTTTCAGCCCGGCAATAGATGTCCCTGGCCATTTCTTGCAGGACCATTCCCCTTTGGGCTCTTCCACTCCTCCTCCCAATCCAAGTGTCCGACAGGCACACATCCACCATGTATGCATGGCCTACCAAGCCAGGAGTGAGTGCACTGTCATGGCCTGGTGGCCTACAACCCTCCCTCCAACATCAGACTCTGCTGCAGACTCCATGATGGTAGGACGGCAAGTTTCACAGAATCCACCATTGTAGCAGGCCTCTCCACTGCCAGTCCCAACTCTCCTCCTCAGACTCAGCAGCCTCTAGGAACGCAAGGAGATCCATGACATCTGGACTACTCATTGCTGGCCCTCTCCATCATGTCCCTCATTATGCCTTCCATATCTGATTCGGCAGCATCAGCAGAATATGAGTCAGCAGGACTGCTGATGATGACCTATAAGAGGAGGGGATTCTCCCCAGACACAGAACCCTGGGCTGCACTGGTGGATGGTTGTGCCTCATCCTCCACCTCCTCATCCGCCACATCATCACCTGCACAAAGTCAGACAACATTATTCAGAGGCCCACCTATCCACTTGAACATACATGCTCAAAATAAGTTACATACAGGTACAAAATATGCGGTACACATGCATCAGACATTGAAACTGGGCATTCTGTATGGTGGAACGGAAGGGTGGCTAACAATAAATGCGTTGTGCAATCTTGTCGGGGCACATTGGGCCTTGTATCAAGCCAGGGTTTGGAGGAGTAGGTGACCATACATACAGCCAGACATGTATGAGCGTGGAAGATGAAACAGTAGACAGATGGAGTTCATTGCTTGATTGCTGAGCCCATTCTCAACTTCATAGATGCATACACACCACATGTGGAAGCATCAAGTTTTCTCCTGATTGCATAACTGTTCTACAGGATGTTGTGTTGCCAACATAACCATCACCCACTTAGCATGATAAGGCAAGGCCCAACTAGTTGTTAAACATGCTCACATGCATCTTTCCCATATGTGAGGACATTACAACATGGTCATGCCCAGTGTGCACTTAAATGACCACAGACGAATTGACAGTCCAAATGTGGAATGAACATCACTTATCAAACATCTTTTGGACAACCACTGCAACTTCGGTCTGGAATACATCCTCTCGGGAGGATAGCTCAGGGTCTTGGGAGGATATCTCAGGGGCAATATGCTCGCCTTGAAAGCAAGACGACATTGAGCAACACAGGTTCGATCCCTGGGTCCACGCTTAGAAACCTCTTAGTATTAAGCATATTATAAATATCCTATCATATCATATCATATCATGCTACTTCTCACTGACATTGTTGCCCATCCATGTCCAGTGGTTGCCAGGGACAGGGAATGGATAACTCTGACATCATCCACTGCTTAGTGATATTCCACATGAGGCTCCATTTCGGGTCACAATACACTATCCACAAGCATGACACTGTGAGTGTGTCCAATGACATGTGTCTTGCAGGCCGTCATTTAGGTGTAATGGCATCGCAAAGGTATTCTGTATACAGTAATGTGTACAGTAAGATCAATTTCCACCATAAGCATAGACCAAGCATCCACCTTCTAGTATGCACATGTAATGGAAGTGATCATAGATGGGTGAGAAGGACCCCGGCCAACTGTACTGCAACATTTGATAGCATATCATGAGTTGAGGAATGCATATATTTATCATGCACACATGGTACTCACTTGATGGGATTGCATAGGTGTCCCTGCTTCCTATGCCAACAACCTGCTCACTGGTAATGAGGTCACTGGCAACCTCTTCAAATGGAGCGTGCTCCTCAACAAGTGGTGATCCACCTCCAGTAGTCTGGGTAGAGGCAACATTGCTGCCACGCTTCTCCTAGTCTGCCTAGTGATGCCAGCCATCCTCTTGTGGACCTCTTCTGCAGTGTGCCTCTCCACACCACAGGCCGGTATAAAATCTGTGACCTCCTGCCACATCCTCCACCGATGGGTCAGAGGAAGAGTACTGCAGGCATAGGGGTACAGGCCAACATGGTTATCATCCATGTAATCCATTGTTAGCTCCTCATCAGTGAAGGCCTTCTTGCTTAGTGGCCTCTCCTCCTTAGCCTGTGGCTCTTCGTGGGGTGCTCCTATGCCTGCTCTGAAGGTTGGACCCTCTTAGCCCTAGTGGGCCTTAATGGTACTGGGGCACCTGTAGCCTCACCACTATATCTTGCAGGTGGACTCTTCTTCTGCCCTCATCCCCATCCTTGTCCTCTCTGTGGTGCCCTTTCACTCATGGTGTAATGGGATGACTGAGTGAAAAAGTTCTCCAAAGCACTATGTAATGCGCATTTATGGCAAGGTACCCCAAATATCACCATCTCCGTGCACGCAGGCAAGTCCACTTGTTACCCCCAAATATCGCCACCTGCATGCACGGGAGGGAAAGTACATACAGATTGGAGGCGCTCTCGAGCACGTTATTTACAGCATTAAGCGTGTATATGTGCAACATGCAGTGCGTAAAATTACATGCATAGGGCCAGTCCTCTGATTTTGTCACTGCTGCCTCATGCATCAAGTGGAGACACCTGTGGATTGATGTTCATCCTACCATGTGCATTATTAGCCTCCTCTTGCTGTATTTTTCCTCCAAGTCTCTATATCTCCTGCTGCATGGTAGTTTGTCACTGGCTGCTTACCAATAGCACTGCCTTGGTGTGCCTGGTATTCCTCAATAGCCTGTTCTTCTGTGGGTCTCCTGCCAGGCTCTGTAACTACCTTATCTGCCATATAAGGACTTCCAACCTTCACTATGACCACCACAGCTCAACAGCATGTGTACAGTTAGGGCAAAGGTTCACTCCACCAGCCTCAGGTGCGCCATGTCAGCTACATCAACAAACACCTCTAAGGTGGCGAGGTTGAGAGCTGCCAACTTCTCTGCTGCAGACGTTGGCATCCTGGGTGAACAGGTTCTGGCCCATCATGATGCTATCATCGATCCGCAGAAGCAGCTTGGGATGTGTGGCCGTCAGAAGATCTGGATGTATATCACGGCTGCCATCAATGCTGAGGGGGTGGCAGTTTGTACAGTGGGCAGTACGAAGAAGCGCTGGGACGACCTGAGGATCTGGAGCCAGGCGAAGGTTGCCCTCGAGGCAGGTGCTTTGGTGGAGGTGCACTCTGCAGGCTGCCATCGGGTGACACCGCTTCACCTCTGGATCCTGGAGAGGATTAACACAGTGGTCCATGTAAGTCTCTGAACTACAGGCTCCTATCCAAACTGCTGTTGAGCACTCACAGGGTGAACATTTCCACAGATTTAGTATGTCCTGGATGAGTATGTAGAAATTGGGCAATTTAGTGCTTTTCACGGCATGTGTGTTGTACAATTCTTAACTGGCATGCAGCCTCATGCCGACACTGGAAGTATAGCAGAAAAACACTTCGGGCTGAGTTACTTTCGATTTTAGCAGTATGGAAAGATATCTTTTCTCCCAAAAAACACTCTCTACTTTATGAAAAATATATGTGTTACTTTTTTAAACATCAAGTAAAAGAAATATTTACAATTTTATTATAAATCACTTAAAAAATATCTCCTAAACTTTTAAAGAAAGTGTGTATTGAATATTTATTTTACTTGATGTTTAATAAAAGTAACATATACTTAGTAGAGATCTGCTAGTTTGTTTTTAGAAAAAATATCTTTCCAAACTGCGAAAATCTAAAGTAACCCATCCCGAAGTGTTTTTCTCCTGTATTACAGAGTACAGGGAAGGGCTGTGATATCACACATGTATAGGTTTGTGTGCCCAGGTTTCCCCTTTGTATAACGGGGACTGGACGTATGTCATGGCACACATCTGTGAAGCAGACAGGTGTAGGAATGAGCTCTAGCAGTTTTTGGTGACAAAGTATACTTGTGTGCATCCAATGTGAGATGCTCACAACAAGGCCTCAGACAGGAACACAACCCAGATTGAGATTTTGAGGGCATTTTAGGGGCATTCATGCACACCCCCTCTATGGGGTGTTCAATTGGGTATGATGATTGCATCATCTCCACTCAGCAGCTAAGACTGACAAATGTGTTTGGATGGCTGGTCATGGAAATTTAGAGCATTTGACTATCTGGATCAACATTGGCACCTGTCAGGCCACTGAATGAGGGGCATACATGCTATGCCATCATGATATTTGTCTGTGTTGGGACCAACAACATTGCTGCTCGATCCTCAGCAACGGTGTTGCATGCTGTCATTTTCGACTGTCAGGGGTGCATGTTGCAAGATGTGGTTGCATGTAGATGTGCCTATGGTGCTGTGGATACAAGTGGACATGTGCCGTTTCCACTGCCCTGCCTCAGGATAAACTTGGGTCGCATTGGTATTGTGATATGAAATTATTTGTTGTCATGTGCACGTTGCCACATATCAATGTGCTATGTCCACATGTGCGTGTCTCATCATTATGACTTGTCATTTTGCTTTCAGTTATGAGACTGGATTCATTCATATTTCCAACCATGGACCTGTGGGTGTAAGGCAGTGACTTGTTGACTCATGCTGACAGCATGCTACTGATACAATTGAGGAGAGTACACATGCATTGGCACTTATGATTGAATCCAATGTTATTTGTCCCCTTTTTCACAGTTGCAGCGGCTGAAGAAGTGGGTACGGCCTGTTCTTTGGAGCTGCATCCAAGGGCCAACGCCTGCAGGTGCAGGCGCAGTCTCCAGGCACGCCAAGTTATTTCCACCTCCTCTGAGGGTGATGTGCCTGGGGAGCGTTGCATTCTGATGGCACTGCTGCTGAGGAAGAGTCACAGGATCTCATCTTTATGGTGGACACCGCAGCAGCAGACAAACAGGGTGGTGGAGACATTGCCCAAAGGGGCCCCAAGGCATGGAGACCTCATTGGTGGTGTCAGGGTTGATGTAGAAGAAGAAGGAGGCCATTGCAGGCTTGTCCACAGTGTCAGGTTGGGGTTATCGAGGGAGATGTGCAGGCTGCATAAATGGACCTGAGAAAGGAGGCTAAGCACTCCACCGATGAGGGGTCAGCACAAGCCATGTTCCAGAGCCATCTAGTGTAGCACTACCCACCTTCATCGATGCCTCCACCCAGACCAAGCTCGCATTTCGGGTCCATGAGGCCATCTATGATTCAGTGCTGCCACTACTGGTGGGTGGCTTGAGGTGGCAGGCATCTATCTGTGATGCTGGGCATGCAACACATTAGATGCTTGTAGAGCATCACAATCAGATGTGCTGCCTCTTGTCCAAACTGGTACCAGCACTGCTTGCCGATGGCCTCTATGGACAGGCTACTGCAATGGCCCCTCCTCCTCCTCATCTGTGCCCCAGTCAACCTCAACTGAGGCCTCCAAGCCAGCTACCACCATGGCCTCCTGTGCTACCTGTCCTGCCATTGGGGAGTCTGGATGTGCCTGTATCCCTGGCAGAGGTGAAAGTCAGTACCATAGCAAATGAGGTGGTCACAGAGCCTGCCCATGAACCTACAGGGCAACAGGCTGTGGAGGACCACCAGCCAATTGATGGAGTGCAGGTGCTCTATTCCCCAGGCACAGAGTGTCACTCAGTTGGAGGGAGTACCTGCGCCACAGACACCTTGCCAGGCAGCAGGAGGTGCTGTTGGTGAGGAGGCAGATCCTCGATGGCACAGCTAGGAGGAGGAGGGAAGAAGGTGCATGCATGGTGAAAGTGTGACAGGAGGTATGACAGCACTTGCAGGGCCTGGTGTCTTCCCAGGTGGCATTTGTGAGGCAGCAGGATGAGGTGAGGCAGCAGCCAGATGAGGTAGCAATTGCCAGGGCTGAGGCTGCGGAGAGGTTGACGCGTGCGTGGGCTGCCAACCTGAAGGAGTCTTGCAGGGCAGTGAAGGAGATTTAGTCAAGGATGAGTAATGCCGTGCAAGCCTTCCAGGAAACAACAGATGCCTGCCAGCAAGAGGCAGATATTGAAGGGGAATCAGCCTTGGCTGAGGCATTGTCTGAGACTTCTATGGACTAGCCCACTGACTTTTTGTACATAGTTCTGTAGTTGCAGGTTTCCTTTTGTTTTTTTGTTTGTTCCATGAGGATTATTTTGTTTCCATTTTTGTACCTAGATTAGCACTAATACATATATATTTGAATATTCAACGTCATTGTTTTCCATCTCTTTGTGCCATGTGCAGCATGTCTTGCCTTGCTGGTGTATGCGTGCTCTTGTGTTTCTTTATGCATGTGCACCTTTTGTTTGAACATGATTTCCAACTGAGTATGTCTTATGGCTTTCATGTGGGTTTAGGACACACTGTGTGACTCACTGTGGTAATGGCCTATTTTCTGGGGGACATGTGTGCATGCCTCAGGTAAGTGGGATGTTTAGTATTAAGCCTTCATGATCAATGTATTTATGGGGACTATGATAGATCTAGGGAGAATACATGTTTGGAGTTGCACATGTTTCGCATGTTTATCATGCACATCTGTTGCTTGGCTGTACATGCCTGATGGTCATTAATATTCATGGTGTGTGTCGGTGTATCAAACATGTATGCTGTGGTTGACATGGCACTTCATTTGTAAATGTTTTCGTGGTGAGTCATGTTGGGGGTTGTTTGAGGTCGGCATGGTGGCATTACTTTGATTGACTTGCCTATATGGCTATGTTGACATGTGTTTCACACGTAGGTAAGGGACCATGGCAAGAGTTGGGGTAGCAAGGAATTGTCGCCTCACGCCATTTATGGTGAAGGGGCATTGCATGTTTGCCTTCAGTGTATCATGGTTGGTTGAGTATGTTTTGGATTGTGTGTCTACTGGTGGCGATGTGTGGAGGTAATTGGAGTTGAGAGGTATATTTTATAATGATGTTTTGGGTCTCTTATTAAGAATGAGTACTCATTTGTGTAGGTATCTGGCCAGATGTTCTCCAGTGCTCGAATATTTTAGGTATTTGGGGCCAGCTCATTCACCTCTGTCCATTCACTTCTCCAGATTTCAGATTCTTCAACGTAGTGTTCCTTTATGCTGCCCCAGCAGTGTAGGTGGCCTTCTGGAACTTGCCTGTCCATGTGGAGGAAATCATACTTCCACAACAGGTATAGCTCATTGGCATTCGGATTGGCGATAAGGGATGGGGGCTCACTTTGATTCACTGGTCTACTCACCTCACACGAGGACTATGGCACCTAAACATCAAGGGACCAAAGTGTAGCTGCAGTAAAAATATGCTTGGCTATTGTGCAGCTGAGTGTGATCCAGGGGGAAGACATGCTATAGGTGGCTATTCTGGATTCACCAGCATTGCTTCCAAGTGATCATGTTGGAGGAGGATGTCTGCCAGGTGTAGTTCATGGAAGACACAAGCCAGAGGAGTTGAGGAAGGTAAGTGATCCACAGTGAACTGGGGCATGGGCGTTCAAGATGCATAACTGGCAAGTGTTGTTGCAGTTACAACAATTGAAAGGATAACGCTACCATCGTACTGAACAAGGCCTGCAAGCCTGTTCATCACTGTGTAGGGACAGTGAATGGCTGTGGGTATCCAGTACTGTTGGGTATGTGGCTGTACCCATTTCACAGCAGGTAATGAGTGTGTGCCAGCATACAGTTCTGTCTGTTCAGCAGCCAACAAGAATGGTACATCTGTGGGAATCCGATTATTGTGTCCCTAAATCTAAGGGGTAGGGAGAGGACATCCAATGAGCTATTGTCAAGCGAGTGTTGTTGCCAAATTACATGGTAGTGGATGTGGACCATTAAGGTGGACTGGGGGTTCATCATACACCTCTGCAAGCAAGCTGATTCAATGGGTATTCACTCAGACATTTAACATTTCAACCATCTTCTGGTGTCAGTACTGTGCACTGAAAGAGTAAGAGCGGGCATTGGGGTGATGTACATTTGAAGTGCATTATTGAGATGAAGCACCTTGTTGGGGCAAGTACTGTGTGGAAGAGGAATGGGTGTAGAGTCATGCAGATTTGGGGGTGCAGATTAGGGGAGGTACTGGGACAAGGGTGGACTTGTGTGTTCTGCCTTAATGTAGGGTCTTGGGGCACAGATTAGTGGAGACACTGGGACATAGAAGGTTTGGTCGCAGAAGAGGAGTGGAAGTAATGGTGATTGCTGGTAATTAATCCTTGCTGACTTCTTTCCCATGGGTCCGGCGTTAAAGTTGTTCAACAGCGCTAAGTTCATTTTGTCCTGGGGTGTGTTGTGGCCTGGCAGGTGCCTTTCATTGTTCTTTGCGCTGTACCTTTGGGATGACTTAGTGCTTTTTTTGTAAATTAGGCCCGAGTGTCTATTGTGCATGACTTTTGTTAACTGTCATGAGCCCGTAATTGGACAAATTGTTTGAGGAGGTGTTTTACACGCATCATTGACACTTATTTACATTACTGGAAATAAGAGGAAACAATGTTGTGCTTGGTCACTTTTATAGGGCTAACCAAATGACAGTCCTTCTGGTGGAAGCCCTCGGGGAAGACCTTACCATCCTCCACCTCACATGGACCAAACACCACCAAATGAACTGCGACTCTCTTCTGGACGCACTCAATGCCACCCTCTCGACCTCCATCGACCGAGACGCGCTTCTGAGCAATCACTTGAAAACTGAAACCGTCAGCATCCTGGTACATGCAAGAACTCAACCTCAGAAAAAAAGTCATCAGGAAACAAAAGAACACCTTGCACCACTCCAGGACTGCATCCGAGCTGGCGCTCCTCAAAGAACTCTGAGCAACCCGCTGACAACTTATCAACACAGACAAGGACTCCTACTATCAGAAAACAATTCCAGAAGCTGAAAACAATATCAAAGCCCTCTTCAAAGCAGTCAAGCACTGTGTCAACCCGCTACCTGACCCTGCCATACCACACTCCACACCCAAATCCACTGCCATCAATGCCCTTCTTCATCGACAAAATCAGCAAGATTTGCCAGCACATATACACCAGCTCTGCACCCACAGACCCACCTAAGATCCCTCTTTGCAAAATCTCCATACCCTGGTCAACATTCAAGACACTCTCTACAGAGGACCTGGTTGAAACCTTGGCCGCCTTCAAAGCCACATCGTATACAGACAACATCCTCACAGTATCCATCCTCAACACCCTGCCCACAGAAGCTATCCTTCCCTACCTGGAGTTCATAAACAGCTCCCTAACTCAAGGCACCTTCCCATTGAGCCTAAAAACAGGACAAATCCTCCCCCTACTTAAGAGACCCACTCTAGATCCTGACAAACTAGGCAACTATCGCCCCATCACCCATCTTCCCTTCATAGGTAAGATCATTGAGAAAGCAGAAGCCATGCAACTGCAGCAACACATCAGCAACAATCTCCTCCAAACCTACCAATACGGGTTCAGACCCAGATGCAGCACAGAGGCATTAACCATACAGTTGGTCGACGATGCCCACAACATCTTTGATGAGGGCCACCCCTGCCACTTGGTTCTACTTGCCTCTCTGCCACTTTCGACATAGTAGCCCACTGTTAGTCAGAATCATATGCAGTACCCTTTGGGAACCCCACACACAATTAAGACTACAAGTGTAAGTACAATTTCAACTTTGGTACAAGCCTGCACTACACAGTAAAGGTGTAGCGATGGCTGAGCAGCCAGACTTATCTCAAGAGTAAAGTGAGCAGTACAAGAGGTTACACAAAGGACAACGATCACTATGGTTCAAACAAACACTGATTCAAGGTTTCTGAGTAAAAGAATATGCATTTATTTACATCATCAGTTATAAAACAGTTCACTTATATAAAGCATCCGAAAATCACAATCTTAATACACTACAATGACCCCCAATCAATTCTGGACAAGTTAGGATTAAAATGAAGTGTGAGCAAAATGGCACCCCAGTAATTTAAAAGGGAGAAAAGACAAGGTTATCAACAATCCATCATCACCAACAAGTTATAAGCAGGGCAATCTAAAAAAGGCTTTCTACAACTAGTATTCAAGTCAATAGGCCTGGGCCAAGGTTAATGGTTCAGAGTCTTTGCAGAGGATCACACAGTACAGAGTAGTTTGCGGTTAAGTCTTTGCCAATAGTTAAAAACTAAGTTGGCCAGAAGAAAGGTTATTCAAAGGAGAAGAGAAGGACAAGCCTTCGGAGAGGTGAAAGATTTCAAACACTCTCACCGCGGTCAGACAGAACAAACGACCGAATTTGCACCGTACCTTAAATGAAGAAGAATGGTGTAGCTGAGGCGGTTGTTCCTGGCAGTTCCTGCAGGCTCACGGTTCCTGAAGCGACTGTTGTGGTAACAAGAAGAATGAAGCCTGGAGGGTCCTGCACTGCCCAGGGAAGAAGCCAGCAGCAGAGCAAAGCGTCAAATAAAAGGTGCACTCCTTAAAACCCAAACAGGTTCAATTCCTCCTGGCTATCCGGTACACTGCAGCGAGGCACAGCAAATTCGACCAGGAGAGGGAGGCTGGCGTTTGGCGAGCTGGTTGGTCCCAGCAAGCTCAAAGGAAGAAGATTCCTTGCAGATCTTCTCTGTCGTTGGAGTTTCGGGCGATTCGGACCTGCAGCAGGGCTTCACCGGGATGTCCAGTAGTTGCAGCAGTCCTCTTCCTTCAGCTCCTCATTGGTTCTCTTGTTCCAGTGGCGACTCTGCCTTCAAAGTCCCAGAGACCTGCTTTTAAGCAGTTTTCCCCCATTCAAACAGCCTGGCTGTCAATCACACAGCAGGGTGGCTGTCCTGGCAGGACAGCCACCTACCCAATCAAACTAGAGTGCGACTTGGGTCTCCAAGGAGTCCCTGTGCAGGGGGCCTCAAACCCCTCCCCCCTCCCTCACATCCTGTCCACCCAGACATTCAGGCGCCTAAGGAGGCTTCTGTGCAGAAACCCGCTAAAGGACGGCGAACAAAGGAACCAAACCTGGTTTGGCGCGCAGAGTAAAACACGAGAAAGACCTTTACAAAAAGAAATGGCGAATAACCCTGAACGGAACCAAACAGAAATAAAAGGGGTTGAGCGGATTAGAGTTTGAGGCTACCACCATAGCCTCTAACAGTACCGAGGCTATTTTCATAATCTGCGGTAGACTAAAAATGGTAGATACTACTGCCACCAGCCAAATCTTAGAGAAAGGGGAACGAAATAATGTTCCATGAGAATCAGACAAAAAGGGATAACTATTAACCCTTCCAGTACTCTATGGGAAGATAGGTTGTACTGGGTCTGTAGATTTAAAAAGACTAGTAAAGTCAATGGCAACTTTACAAGTTCTGGGAGACAGTAGTCATTCCCAGAAAATTGAGTTTAAAGTGGGAAGTCTAAAAAGACACCCCTATGTCACTGCACTAAAGGTGCTGTGGGACACACAGTAAAAAGATGATGCCTTTGGAGTGGGTGAGACTCCATAGTCCATGAGCACAAAAATGTACAACACACAGCAAAAACACATGTAAGAGTGGTAACAAAGGCTCACACTCTTACCGGGTGAAACAAAAAATCCTAAAAATCCAGCAAAGCTGCTGAGGGATTCAACAGGTAAGGGAAAGTAGACATTCTGGAGAATTCTCCCTAACAACCACCATACCACCATGCGCTCACGCACACCCTAAATTGGCACTTGGGGATCAGCGACCTTGTCCTACGGTGGATCAAGTCCTACCTCTCCAACCGCCAGCAGTTTGTTCAGATTAACTCCTTTAGATCACCAATGTTACCCATCGCCTGTAGAGTCCCACAGGGTTCCATCCTATCCTCAGTGATCTTCAATATATACATGGAGCTGCAGGGAGGCCTCCTAGCCACACACAACATCCACATCTACATCCATCAATATGCCAGCCACACACAGCTTTACCTCAAGGTCGACTCCATCGAGGACATCCACAGGCTTAAACCCCGGCTCTCATTGATCCAATCTTGGATGTCCAGTGCATACTTGAAGCTCAACCCCTCCAACACCAAACACCCAGACATACAGACCTGTCTATCAACCATGAGCCGTGAGGGCTTCACACCCGAACTCACCTCCTGTGCCAAGTCCCTCGCATTCTGGATCGACAAACTTCTCTCCTTCAAGACACACAAGAACATTCAAACAGCTTGGTATCAGCTTTCCCTCCTGTGGTAAATCAAGCCTTTCCTACCTCCACACAGCTTTAGATCCACCATTCAAGCCCTGTTCTTATCCCACATGGATTTAGGTAATGCCTTCCTCGAAGGCCTCCCGTCGTCCTCCCTTGTACCCTTGAGAAGTGTCCTACATGCAGCTGCACACCTCATCACGGGTCTACGCAGATACGATCATATCACTCCGGCCCTCATCGACCTTCACTGGCTCCCCCTGTCTGCATGAATCACCTTCAAGTCCTACTGTATCATCTATAAGGCAGTCACCCAGCTACCTTTCAGAGAAACTCAGCATCTCTGGTGGACAGCACACCACCAGAAGCCAGGACACGTGCAGACTTGAAATCCGCTGGTGCAAAAAGGAAAGGACCAGAAAACAAGCTTTCTCTGCCTACAGCGCAAGACTATGGAACCTCCTCCCCGTCAGCATCAGACTCGCCCGCATGCTGCTATAATTCAGAGAATAACTAAAAACCCACCTCTTCAGGGAGTCTCTCCTCCTCAACACCTAGTCCATCACGTCAACCCATGCCACCAGACTAGTAGGCACCACCCACCCCTCTCCTCCCCGTCACCCTGTAGATCTGTCCCCCTCCTCTGTGCCCGTCTATGTCCTACCCCCCCCGATGTATATCTGTTCTGTAGTTACCTCTGAAAAGCACTCTGTTATGCATCTGTAGTGTTGTATAACTCTGCATATTGCTCTGTTGTGTATCTGTATTGTTGTATACCTCTGTAAAGCGCTCTGTTGCTTCTCAAAGCTAGGTCTGCGCTCAATAAATACCATGATAATAATATTAATAATAAAATATGCAGCAAGATAATGAGCTGTTAAACTTTCTCTAGGCTTTCTGCTGCATCGATAAACCTGTAATAGCACCTACAACAAGAAAATACATTATAGATTATGTTTTTCAACAGTGATACTTGCAAGGTCATCCGCTTGTAGGAGCATTAATGAACAGTGAGGATTTGTTTGCATTCTTCATTTTAACTCAGTCTTATATAAAAGAAAAATCATCATATATCTCTATGTTAGACTCTCTGTCTGAACATATTAGATGATTACACAAATATGGGTTATGCATGAATTGTTCCTCCCACCCAGCCTGTCTGCTTCTCTCTTTACTGCTAGGTACATGAAGAAGGAACCTGCCTCCCTCTTATGAGTTGCAATGACTGTAGCTGGCACAATGCGGAACGAGTCTCTGAATTGCAGGTCTCAGTTCTAAATGTTGAGACAGATCCAATTATTAAATAGGGAAAATGCTACAGTCGGTTCCGAGCGCTTAAGAAGAAAGAAGAGGGACTAATCACAGAGGCTTTCATGTGGTTTCACATATTGTGATTGCTTGTTACAGGGGTCACGGCCCAGCTCATTAAGGAGATCTGTTTCATGTTCTGTTGAAACATTTTAAACTTGAATTAAAACATTTCTTAATGTGTATGTTTTGCTTTGCTGCTTGGTGAGTGGATAAGGGAAGATGAATGCATAATACTCACCTCAGTGCCTTTTATAGAATCTAAACCACCTCTCACATTAGCAGGGGGACTACAGAGAACTTCTCCGAGGCGGGAGACAACGCAGAGGGGAAAGAGGTTCGGCTCTACCACAGATACCAAAGCAGAGTCTGTTGTGAATTGAGATGCGTTTGGGGAGAGAATTCCCTGCTCACGTTCTGAGCTGCGCCTAATTCATTCAAATGAATCTTCACATGCAAACACATGTTGTGCAGAAGATGTACTTTTGTGAATAAGGCTCCACACGGACGAGAGAGCCTTCTCCACTCGTGTGTACCCATTTCAACTGAAAGGGCGCACGTGCAGCATAAAATGGTTGCTGGCCCCATTTTCAGTGAAATAAAAGTCACGCAGAGTAAATTAATGGAACACATAGGTGCGTGTTGTTAATCCTTGAAGGGCACTCTTTGAGGTGAAACGCCTGATGAATGGATTCATTTTGTGTGGAATTAATCTGAAATAAATAAACAATATGTCTAGAATTAAGAAGTAAACCAAACCTAATTTGGGTTGTTTAGCCCATAATTCAAAGAGGTCCTCACAGTAGCGCAACCTCTTTCGTGATTGATACTCGTGTAGTTGGTGGGTTTTGGGATTACAAAAATGCTCCAGGATGTTATTACATGTAGCCTAAAAGATTTTCAAACAATACACCAAGAGAACTAACCAGCGTTTAAATGTTTTATCATAATGTATTTCGTTTTACTTAACTCCCAAAGTACATTCCTTCGACATAAAGCTCGGCTTCTGTTTTTTTTTTTTTTTTAAAAACACATTTGACTAGAAATTACATCATCAGTGTGCGTTGTTGGAATGCACAAAAGCCATCGCTCGGTCTGAGCAATTCTTTTTGTTAAGCTTCAACAGAATGGAGCGGCTGCCCCTCTAAACCATACAGAACGACAGGGTCTCTGAATAGGCAGGTCAGTCAAGTAACCGGGTCTTTTCAAATGGCACCCCACATTTGCATTTTACACTTTCCAGCCTTCGCCTGCATACTGCTTTCCCCCGTTCACTGCATTCATACAGACAAAAACGAATGAATGACGTGGATTGCTTTTCAACCGTGCGATGTCGAGGCAAAAGCACCCTTTGGCACATAACGTCAAAAGAACAAGTCCAATCTTTGAAACAACAAGCCGCAATTTTGGAACTGGGCATTTCAGCGACTCAGATGCAAGTTTTTTTTTTTTTTGTTTCTCACAAGAAGCAAATTCAATTTTTATAAAGAAGACCGGAAATTATTTCGAAAGAGGCCAGGCAATAATCGTTTTTACCACTAGATGGTAGCGCAGAATCACAAAACATTCCTATGACGCTACTAAATGTTAGAATCCAACGATAGTAGCAAATACAGCCCCACAAAAACAGGAACTGTGGGCGTCTATTCATCAGACCACCTGAAGAAGGAGAAAACCAGATAGTTCCTCACTCCGGCGGTTGAAAAACGGCGATCCTTCAAGTGTATGCCTGCAACTTGCATCTACTAAGTCCTAAAGAAATATCAGGCCAGCCCGGGATGTCCAGACATTCTGTCATAAATTATACTATTGACATCTTCAGATATTTTGGAGCTCAGGGCACAGACCGGTTTGGGCCACTCCCCAAAATAAAATAAAAAGGCATCCAAGAATCTCTGTTCAACTGCTTCCCCGTCCCCACCGCCTTCTGCACCACAACCTATAATTGTAGATGGTTCCCCGGGCAGCAATGAAAAATGGCACGGGACTCATTCGAAGTCCCCTTAAACCACTTCATCCGTGCTGGAATTGAAACATATTATATAAGAAAGTGCCTTTTCAAGGGCAGCTTCAGCAGTTCATGATGAGAATACTCGTGTTTAGGCATAGGGACAGGCCACCCGTTAACAACAACCACTAAGAAAGTGTACAATATAAGACACCATTCAGTAGCGTATGATTATAATAGGATATTTATAACGCGCTTAATTACCCTGAGGTTTCTAAGCGCGGACGCGGGGAACGAACCGGTTTTTCTCTGCATCGCCATGCTTTTAAGGTGAGTGCTCTGGCCCTGAGCTATCCTCTGGCACTATTAACAAAAGAATGCACGCACAGAGACAGAGATAGAGAACGCAGAGTAGCAGCATCACTGAATGTACACGAGCTCAATCATGGAGACACGAGGCAGATTGGAAGCAAGAAATGTACATATACCATGGCATAGATAGGGGATGCGGATTAGAGGTTATCAGTACGGTGACCATATCAGAACATAGAGTTAGGTCAGAAGAGCGGCGTGGTTTTCAAGTGGTGTGCAAGGAGTGTGTACAGAAACCGATTACTTTGTCAAGTGTAATATATCAATGGCCACTATTATCATATATGACGTGGCAGCATTGTCCGTTTAAATATGAGTGAGGCTCAGAGGTATAGTTTGACACAGACTTGCAGATTGTTATTCATGATATGGTGAAACATTTCAATTTTAGAAAGAAGCACCCCTTTTTTGTGCCAAATAAGCAGACCTGATATAAGCTTGCCAGAGGTCTGTGCCAGTTGGTTGGCTCTCTCCTATGTTGGACCATGTCTAATAATATGGCCTAAATAACCTACATAAAAGGAAACAGTATGGAATGGGCTAAACAATGCAACCAGAATGAGAGATGACCTTTTCAAAGAAGACAGCTCAGTATTATACCGTAAGATAAAATTATTTGTACAGGCTCGCAATATTGTCCGTCAGTGAAGCAGGGATATGAGTCAGTCTCTGTACTTTGTTTCCACATTCTTGAATTTGGCCACCCAAACTCAGTGCCTACCTGGGCATCACATACCAGGCATTGCAGTGCCTGACCTCTTTTCTCCTGGACCAACCCTCCCAGGTCCAACTTGGGTCCTTTCTCTCCACCAACTCTCTCTCTACATGTGGTGTTCCCCAGGGCTCCAACCTCTCACCCTGGCTCGTTAACCTCTATGTGGCCACTTTGGCCCGTCTGATCACTGCGTTCTTCTCCAACTTTCAGTGTTATGCAGATGACACTCAGGCGCCCTACAGACTCCTCCCCTATCTCACATATTCCTGACTGTCTATCCGTGATTCAGGAGTCGTGTGCCTCTAATGATCTCTGCATTAATACTAGTAAGACAGAGATTCTTCTCATCGAGGCCCCTGCTCCCACTTTCCCTCTCTCACTATGGCTGCCTTCCATGGGCCTTCTTCCTTCACCTTCACCTTCCTTCGACTCTACTCTCTCCTCACATTGCATACCTTTCCAAAAGGCCCATTACCAGCTGCACCTCCTCAGAGGTACTCTTCTTTTTCTCACTTCCCCCAGACGCTCATTGTCTCCAGAGCTCTGGTTCTCTCTAGGTTGAACTACTGTAACAGCCTCTTTCTCAAGCTGCCTTCCTCTGCTCTCCGCCCTCTGCAACTAATCCAGAACAGGACTGCAAGATTTATCCATGGCCTCAAACCTGGGGACCATATTTCTCGAGCCCTGAAATCTCTCCACTGGCTCCCGGTGGCTGCAAGGATCACGTTTCTAGGCCCTCTGCATTGTCCAGAAGGCTTTCTGGAGTCGGGGCACACGCTACATTCATCACTCGCTTCCTAAATACCCTTCATCTCAAGCCCTTTGCTCTGTTGCCTCCAACTTTCTGAGGGTCAGATGCTTCTCCAGGCAGAGAGTAGGGGGTAGATCACTTTCCTCCGCAGGTGCCTCCCTCTGGAACAGCCTCCCTGCCCATCTCAAACTTCAGCCAGACCACATGAAGTTCCGGAAGTAGCTTAAGACTTTTCTTTTCTCCTCTTCTTTCTCTCTCTCTCTCTCTCCAGTGCTGACCTACCTGCATGCTGCGCTGATTGGTTGCTTGGATACCCTCAGAGTCTCACTGGGTGCCAGGCTCCTCTATGACCAGTCTCCCCCACACTGCCTCCGAGCACTAGGGGCTGTAACTGTCACCTCTACAGTCCCCTGCCTCCTTGCACTTACTCAGAGTGCAGTACCCTAATCGCACTTTCCCTTTCCCTTTCCCTCTCCCTTTCCCTCTCCCTTGCGCTTATTCAGAGCATAGTGCCCTGATCTCACTTTCCCTTTCCCTCTCCCTTGTACTTCTCCCTCCCTATGCCTGTGCTGCTTGTGCTAGCACACTTGCATGATCCGAATGACACAAGTCCTAGTAAAATCATTTGTCTTGTCGTCCCTCTGTACCCTCCCTTGTCCTATCGCTCCTAGAAACACATGTGTACAGGCGCGTTACACATGACTTATCATATCATTTCATACCCAATCACCTCACGCAACTAATGTATGCTCTTCATTGGGGGTGGCTGCCCAGTTTTTACATGCCTCATTTCAAATACACTACAAAAGTTGTGCTTTAGTGAATGTGCAAACTGTATGTACTCTGAACTCATTAAAGGATTAATTGATCAGGTTGCACCTTAGAGTTCTATATGTTTATCTTTAAATATGCAATATTTGGCCCGGAAGTGGCCTTTGGGCTGTTGACTCTGTCTTCCTCTGATCTGGTCATCTCATATTTGGACTTTCTGCCTCTAAGTGGCTCCCATGCCCCGCCCCTTTTCTCTTTGCTGCTGTATAAGAGTTTGGTTGCACGCACACTAGCGCACACTAGCGCGTGCGTACCGGGAAGTGGCCAGAAGTGGCTGTTGGGCTGGTGACTTTGTCTTCCCCTGAACTGATCGGCTCGTATTTGGACATTCTTCTTTTAAGGTGTGCAGCACCGATAACTGGACTTATAAGCACTTAAACATTGCATTTTGAATGTCCTATTTAGCCCCAATCTATAACTATTTACTTTTTTTTACAGCGGCTCCCAAGTCCCGCCCTTTTTCTCTTTGCTGCTCTATAAGAGTTTGGTTGTACGCGCGCACACCGGGAAGTGGCACGGAAGTGGCTATTGGGTTGCTTCGCTGTACAGCTGTACGGGCACGGTCTTGCAGCGGCTTCCGCCAGGCCCACTCTCGGAGTGCTCAGGATGAGCGGGAGCTGGCTGAGTAACTGTCTTTTCCTCTGCTGTTTGTGTATCGTGAGTACTAATTGGGAAGGTGGGTTCCTGTATAGTAAGCCTACAGAGTCTACAGAAGGAGACCATAGGAGGTTGGTGGTTCCCCTTGCTGTAAAACCCTTCCTCCTGCAGTTGGTGCATTAAGTGCCCCTTTCTGGTCACCTTGGAATCAAGAGAACCAAGCAAAGGTTATCCATGCACTTCTACTGGCCCAAGATGGGGGGTGCAAGTAGAAAGTCACTGCAGGAGTTGTGCCTCCTGCCAATTGTCTGGTAAGAGTGGCTCAACAATCCAAGCTCCATTGGTGCCACTCCCAGTTGTGGGGGTACCATTTGAGAGGATAGGGATCGACATTGTCAGGCAATAGGTTTATCCTGGTGCTGGTCGACCATGCCACCAGATATCCTGAGGCCATCCCATTAAAAACTGTGACTGCCAAGTCAGTTGCAAAAGCTTTGCTTGTCATCTTTACTAGGGTTGGCTTCCCTAAAGAAGTTGTGTCTGACAGAGGCAGCAACTTTATGTCCAAGTATATGCAGGCCATGTGGAAAGAATGGGGGGTTACCTATAAGTTTTCCTCTGCCTATCATCCACAGACCAATGGCCTAGTAGAAAGTTTTAATAGAACATTGAAGAGCATGATTGGGGCTCTGGAAGAACCCCAAAGAAGAAAATGGGATCTTCTATTAGCATGCTTACTGTTTTCATACAGAGAGGTACCACAAGAAGGTGTTGGCTTCAGCACCTTTGAACTTCTGTTTGGTCACCCTGTAAGGGGACCCTTAACCATAGTCAAGGAGGGATGGGAGATGCCTACTCCCCCCATAACTACCAACATAGTGGACTATGTGCTAGGGCTCAGAAAAAGGATGGTACTCCGGATGGGTCTGGATAGTGAAAAGTTGAAGGCAGGGCAAGCTCTGGTGAAACATTGGTATGACCAGAAGGCTTCCCTCATCAATTTCAGCAAGTCCTGATCATGAATACTATAAGGCCTAGAGCTTTACAGGACAAGTGGTCAGGCCTTTACACAGTGGTGGAGTCACTGGGTGAGGTCAACTATTTAGTGGACCTTGGAAGGGCTGGTCAGGCTCCCAAGGTGTTCCATGTAAATAGACTGAAGGCTTTCATCCCAAGAGTTGAAATCGCAGCCCTGCTGTTGGCTTCAGATGTTTAAGAAGAGGAGTCTGAACCTCTTCCTGCCCTGTTCCAAAGCAGTCCTTCAGACAGCTCCATTAAGGGTGTCCAAGTGGCCCCTCACCTGACTTCTGATCAACAGGCTGAGGTGAAAACTTTGCTTTGACAGTTTTCCCCCTTGATCTCACAGTCCCCTGGTTTGACACATTGGTGCAAACATAACATAGACACAGGAGACAGTGTGCCTACCAAAAGTAGGGGATACAGAATGTCAGACAAAGTAAGGTCTTACATTAAGACGGAGGTCAACAAGATGTTGGATCTTGGGGTGATTGAACCCTCCAGTAGTCCTTGGTCCAGCCCAGTGGTGTTGTTTCCAAAAGCAGGTACTTCTGAACTGAGGTTCTGTGTGGATTACAGGGCTCTGAATGCTGTCACCAAGACAGATGCAGACCCCTTGCCTAGAACAGATGAGCTGGTGGATACTTTGGGTGCCTCCAAGTACCTCAGCACGTTTGACCACACTGCAGGCTATTGGCAAATAGCCCTTGCAGAGCATGCCAAGGAGAAGACAACTTTCCCAAAACCAGAGGATCTTTACCAGTTTACGTAATGCCTTTTGGGTTGAAGAGTGCTCCTGCCACTTTCCAGAGGCTTGTAAATCATGTGTTGAATGGGTTGGATGAATTCTGTCTTGCATATCTGGATGATATAGCAGTTTTCAGTGCCACCTGGGAAGACCATGTGAAACACCTTAGGATTGTGTTGCAGGCTCTTCAGAAGGCCCACTTGACCATATAGGACAGTAAGTGCCAGATTGGACAAGGACCGGTGGTCTACCTTGGACATGAAGTAGGTGGAGGGAGTATACAGCATCTACCCAGAAAAGTACAAGCAGTACAAGACCGGCCTATCACCACTACACAGACCCAAGTGAGAGCCTTTTTGGGACTCACTGGGTACTACATACATTTAATGGCAGACTATGGCACCATAGCTGCCCCTCTGACTGCTCTCACTACTCCAAAGAAACCCAAGAAAGTAACTTGGTCTGAAGAGTGTGAGAAGGCCTTGAATGGCTTAAAAGACTCCTTGTGCCAGGCCTGTTACACTCTTTTACACTTACCTGGTATCCATGTGGACGCCACCCAGCCCTGGTTGGATGATTTGCACTCTCGAACCCTCTGCCGGTCCCTTGGTAAGGTCTCTGGTTAAAGATGGGTCTGCAATATGGGAGAGCTGGATTCAATACCAGATTGTCTTTATGTTTTCCCACCTCCCTTGGCCTCAACTCCTTCCTCCCCCTTGGGCCTTCTCCTCAACTTAATATTTTAAAAGGTGGATTCTCTGTCCTGCTCCTCGTGGCATGGACGCATAGATGTGGGGGGTGAGCAGCGACCAAGTTACTTCACTGGTGCAAGCCCCCCTGTGGGAATCCAGGCCTGCTGCGACTCCGTAGGTTTGCTGCTTTACAGTCTTTATATGCAGTTCTTATGTTCCTTTTAGTTCGAATAATAATGTCTTGCTTCTTTCCTTTTAGGTATGGAAAGGTATTTTGGTGTTGTCATGCAGTTTGAAGATGAGCATGGGCCGGTAGGCGAAAGCACAGTGTGCGCAATGCTGTCCAGTGAGTAATGCGCAATGCGCGACGCTGTTTCGCCTTTTATATTGCTAACCTGTGTCTTTTCTCTCCTTGCAGGTTGCGATGTTCCTCGCCGAGCGCCGTAATGTTCCAGCAATGATACGGACCAGGAGATGACTACCCAGGTAAGAATTGTGTGGCTTTCTTCATTCGGGAGGAAACATGAGTAAACGCTTACTAATGCTGTCTTTCTTTCTCCTCTTCCCAGGCAATGTTATTCCAGGATGCAAGCAGAGCCGGATGATACAGTTAATACCTTCAGGTGAGTGGAACTTTAGTCAGCGATGGATTGAAGACAGGATACTGTTCCAGGTAAGATTTGTAGTGTTCTTTCTCTCTCTGCAGGTCCTTGGTTTCAGGTAAGCAGGCATCAAAGAACTGGACACAGTGAGCGTTACGCTGCCCACAGCAGAATAACGCAAAGCATGTTCTGCTGTTTGGGGACCGGTTTAAATAGTTTCAGGTAAAGTAGGCTTGTTAAAATAGTCCCAGGCTTGCCACACCCAAAGTAGTCCAGGTAAAGTAGTCCCAGGCCTGCCACACCCAAAAGACTAAACCGCATAGCTCAGTTCCTTGTAACTGAGCTATGTGTGTGCCTCCATGTTGGCTGAACCCCCTCAAGTTAAATAGTCCCAAGTAAATAGTCCCATTCTAATGTTGGTCTTCATGATGGTTATGAGCCTGGTGCCAGAGGCGCCAGGACTGACTCCAAGAGAGTCTTGGATGAGGTTTTAAGGCCTTTGACCTGGCCCTAACTGGAAGGCTGACTTGCCAGTGAGGGCCAAGGGCAAGGGTCATGACAGGCCCCTGTTCTCAGGGCCCCTGATTACCAAAGACCTTCTATTGTGCAGACAGATGCCTCTGACACTGGTATAGGATATGTACTATCACAAGTAGATGAGAAGGGTAAGGAACACCCTATTGGCTTCATCAGTCGCCAGCTTAAGGACAGAGATCTCAGATGGTCCACAGTAGAGAAAGAATATTTCTCTGTTGTGTGGGCCCTAAGGAAGCTGAGGCCCTACCTCTATGGGACCCACTTCACTGTGCAAACTGACCATAAGCCCTTAAAGTGGCTAATGAACATGAAGGGAGAGAATCCAAAGTTGCTTAGGTGGTCCATAAGTCTGTAAGGCTTTGACTTCACTATTGAGCATAGGCCAAGTGTCCAACATAGCAATGCTGATGAGTTGTCCAAAATGTTTAACTGACCTAAACAAGAGACCATTCAGGGGTGGATTAGTTCCCCCTGTCCTTTGTCTGGGAGGGGCGAGTGTTAGGAAAGATTTCATATGAGTATGTAATTTTCCCTCCATGTGTCAACCCCCAAACTTTTTGCTGCTGTTTAGGCACCTCTGAATGACTTTGCCAGTGAAGCACAGCCTTCAGCTGTACTCCTCTGGGCTTTCGCTCACTTTTTATGGGGAAACTGACATGCCCTTAAGACAGTCAGTACTGGGAGAGGTCGTTTTCCTCAGTCCTTTTCCTCATGTTGCAACTTTTGTGCAACATGAGACAAGTGTGCAATGTATCCTACTATACAGCACACTTGGGTCTATAGTCATTTCCAAAGGCCTTAGATACTGTCGCTGGACTTTTTATGAACCGTGCAGATGTGTCATGGACAGGACTGCTGGCAGCTATCGTTTCGCATTATTCTTAACCCTTTCCTGCCATGTTAACCGCGTCAACCGCGTTTGGCACGAATAGGTGGCCTGGCTCCAAAATGGCCATGCCACGAGGTTCTTTCTCCTGTCCTTTGGCCATCTTGCCCTTCACCTTCCCCAGGTCGAGTCGACCCGGGCCAATCCTTATTTGGTCATTCATTTTCCCACGAATCCTAATGCTTTCCAGAGCTTCTGCATGCCTTGTGTGTGCGCCTCCGGGATGTGGGCTGGGTTGTCTGTTCCCAATACACATCCTGGGTGCCAGAGAGTCTGAAGTGTCCTGAATGCCTGAGACCACCATGGTCTGTGATTAGTCCACATATGGAGTGAGTGTTTGTGAGCAGATCTCCCATTGGGTCCTCTCTTTTTTGGCACAAAGGCAACTTTGGATAAGAGGAGGCTGGAAACACCACTACCATGTCGATCTCCTGGGTTCTCACTGAATGAAGGATAGGATCCAAGTATCCTGCAACTGAGTCGAGGAACCGCTGGAAGGTTTGGCACTCTGCACCCACTGTCGTCCCATGGGACTCCTCTGCATCTGGTCATCCTAGAAGGTCTGCGAAGACGCTTTGACCCATCGGAATAGTGGGACCAACTATTCTCAGCACCTTCACCAAAACCTGCAAGTAAGCTTTCTCGGAAGTGTCCCTGGGCCAACCAGTGGGCTGACCAGGTTACGCAGGACCTTTGCTCTGTCTCCGCCATCGTTTCGAGGAGGCCCTTGAAACCTAGTATACTGCTAGCTCTGTGTCCACGGCACCGCACACCGAATTACGTACACTTGGCATTCCCAGGTCAGAAGTGAGACGAGTGCGTCCAGACCGGAGCAGGCGCGGTTACCCTGTAGCCCTGCTGCAGCAACGTCCTTTACAAGTCTGCTGCATTTGTGACCCTCTTGCCCTTGAAGCCTGCTGCAGTGAATCTGGGGTGATTCATCTCCCCGGAGCAGAGAAATCACCATTGTCCCATTTGGGAATACTCGTTGGATCTCAGGAACAAAAAGGTGCCGAGATGTCCTTTTTACCGCCGTTAAACCTGCAACCGAATTGGACTAATCTGCCGAAGTTTGGGTCTCCTTGCCTCAGGGACTGGTGAGTAATCATTACCCCAACCAGTGGCCCCTAGCGCCAGAGCCCAACTTTATGCACGAATGGCGCCTGGGGGCCCCTCTCCTATCCACTGCTATTGCAAAATAGAGACTCCATCCCAAACTCCTGAACTGCCTCTGCCTTCAAGTGGCGGTCCTTCTCGAATAGTGGTAACTTATTCTTCATCGCCTTATCCACCTTCCCGAGCTGTTAGAGACCCCTAAAGAGACCCTGCTTTGTCCATTGGAACAACCGCGTGCCTTGGCACACATGTACTATTGAGCACAAGGCTCACCTCTTCTTAGGGCTTGGACTGCCTCTTAGTTAGGTGAATACTGATGTTGAACTGGGTCTAAAGATTAACTGCACTGCCTGTTTTCGTCCCCTCTAGGTTATCAACATATTTCGTGCAGTCACCCCTTTCTGACCCTCCTGGTCTTGTATATGTGTTGTATTGAATGTGATGTATTGGTTTACTTAGTGTTACTGTGATTCTTTGGTATAGTCAGTGTTACAAAGGCCTTGTAATAAATGTGTCTATATTTTTCATATACCACCTGTCTGGAGTAATTTATAAGTGTCTTTGCTCTGTGTTCTCATTGAGGCCCTTCAGTCACCCTCACCACTCCTGAGACTTAGTCTTGACCGCCTGCCTTAGCTACCTTGATTGGTCTGGCTTGTCCAGAGGTTAACCTTTTATGTTACTTTTATTAAAACATTATTAAACCTTCCGCTTAAATCCCTACAACTAGCTGAATGTCCCTGTCCAGAGAACAAGCTCACTGTCCCTTGGGGTATGGTAGTCCTAGTGAGGTGCTGATGTATCGCCTATCTAGGGTGGGGGGACAAAGGGGTTGAGAAAAACTCTCCCTAACCTGGCTCACTACTTTCCTATGCTAAAACTGCACACTGAGGTCAGCCAACAGTTAGCTTTTAATGGCGTTGCTGGCCCTTCATGTGACTTATCATAAAACACGGTGGTGCAACCACCGTCTAGTGGGAGTCCTTCCACTAGATTTGAATAAAATAGTAGAAGAGTATATGTGTCCTATATCCCAGATCACTTCCAGGTTATTGTGGATCTGGTGGGTTGGATTAGCTGCCTAGTCATGTGTACACTTATTCCATTATAAAAAAAATGGACAGTTCTTATAATGACTGTCTTCTAATTTCTTTTGCTGGTGCGGGCATCCTCCACAAAGTTGGGACATTTCGTCATTGCGTACTTTCCCTGCAAGGGAAAAAACATACATATCAGGGGCTGGGGTTGGCATGACTACTGAACACTGTGCTTTAGTGTCCTTAATATGTCTTACCAGAAAATCATGGCCTGTGTGGTGTAGGCGTGGATCCGGTCTCTATAATGAGTCTGATGGAACCCTATAAAGTAAGTAACAATCAATACATTTCCCACTTTACTCTATTGTTACTGCAGTCTTCACTGTAAATTTCCTGGTATACAATGATGAAGAGGGCACTTACCCTATTAGGTTGAGATCATTTCGTTTTGTGTTTAGGGGGTATTCATGTCCTTTTCCTTTTGTTGGTAGGCTGTCTCAAATAGATGGCGAAATCTGCCTAAGAGTAATGAGACATTATCAGGCGATACATTTTTACTCTCTCTGAGGGTTACATATAATAACTGTGTTTTGCTCTTGGTGACTGGGGCTAGCGGAGTGAATGTACTCCAAGTCTGCCCTCACCCCATTTGCAAAACAAAACAAACAGGATTTAACGAGATTTATCAATTAGCGTTATGCACTTAATGTGGGTCGTGCGTGCACAGGCTAAGGTATGCCCGCTCTGTGACTATAGCCACATATTTACATATCTCAATACCAGGTAGGGTTAATGTTCGACGACTGCGCTGGTGTTTCAAAGATTTCTAAATTTAAGAATTTACAAGGTGATTTTAGAGCTTCACATGGTCCGTATAATGCCGGTCATCTGTGCAGAAGCTTGTTTTTCCCTGCTCTGTGGTTCGTGTGTCGTATCATCCGTCTCCTCCCAGCTTCCACGAGAATTGCGGTCGCCATCTTGGGAGAGTTCCCCTTATGTACTTGCCTGGAAGATGGTAATAGTTTCTATGCCGGACGTTCCCTAAGATCGTGTACTACACGATAAATAATGCTTCCGGCCTGATCTTTTCTAATTTGCCAGTGTGCTTGTGTATAGATGTTTCACATGGTGACTGCCATTGTTGAGCACTAAGGCAATTTGGAAATGTGTGGGAATTGTACTTTAATTTAAATTCTAATTTAAATTTAAACCCAAATTTAAAAATCCTGCGTAATATTTGCCCCATTTCATTATGCATGCCTCCTACAATTTCTGTTGAAGATATAATTGTTATTAGCATCGATGTCACTCATACACGGGTGTTATATGGATATATCATCAAAGATTTGATGTAGTGGTGTGAGTGTATGGGTACGTCAAGTCATTCCCCAATTAATAAGAGTGCATGATATCTAGACTAATCCCAATCTCATTGTCATTAGGGCAAAAGTGCCATACAACTACCAAGTGTGACATCATTTTTTATTTTTTATATATACATAGCGCTATGTCATACAGCCTTGGTAATGCCTAATAATCATAGCGAAATGTCCAGTGCGGTTATAGTTTGTTGGTAATTTATGTACATATGTCCGATGCAAATACAGTTTGAACACTCAGACTGGGACTATATGTTTAGCAAGAATGTTGTCCCTAACAAGTGGCATTTATATGCTGCCGACCTCAAAGCCCTATGGGTGTAGTGGTGTTTACAAAACCGCAAGGGCTTGCCAGCAAATTGCTTTATTCAGGCCAATCAAGTGACTGTTAAGTCTAAATATCCATGCTTGTTCTCGTTTCAGGAGCATAGCTCCTAGGTTTCCACCTCTTTTGGGCTGTATTATTTTTTCCAATATCGTACAGCTTATGTCATTCTCTGTGTGTTTCATCAGTAAAAAATGCTCGACGATAGGGGCGGTGATTCTTTTTGTTCTGATATTAGACCTGTATTCCCCAATACACACTTTTATGGGTCTCGAGGTCATCCCCGCATACATCTTATTGTAGGGGCATTGTAGTAAATAGATCACATTGGAGGTGTTGCAATTAGTTAGTACCCTCTGTTCCCAAGGCGAATTCCACCTGATGTCAATGGATGTAGTTTGTTTGGTAAAGGGACAGGCTGAGCACGTGCCACACGGTGTGTGTCCTACTGCTTTGGGTTGATTCCACAAGGTGGTTTGATTGTGTGTCAACTCTTTTTTCTGTTTATAGGTCTGGACTAGGGTGTCTCCTATGTTTCGCCTTCTCTTGATAGCAAATCTTGGGGTGTCCAAAGTGTTCTCGCCTACATTAAGGATGTGCCAGAGTTTTTTTACCTCCCTTTTTATTCGGTTTACTATAGGTGAGTGACTAAACACTGCTGTTAATTGGTTCTCATCCCTTGTTTTCCTCAGGTGTTGTTCCAGGGCCGTTTCCCTAGGGATATTGCGTGCCCTTTTCTTGGCATGTCTTAGAATTTTTTCGGGGTAGTGTCTTTCCCGTAATTCTTTGACTAATCCTTCTGCTTGTGTGTCATACTCACTTCGGGTTGAGCAGTTGCGTCGAAATCTAAGAAATTGCCCGAAGGGTACATTTTCTTTTAATGAGCGCTGATGAAAGCTGTTGTATTCCAATAAGGAATTACGGTCAGTTGTTTTTTGATAGACCGTGGTTTCGATTTTTCTTCCTTTCCTCTATAGTTTTAAATCCAGAAAAGTCGCTGTCTCTTTGCTACTTTCTGATGTGATTTTTAAGAAGGGATTTTGTGAATTAAGCCATTCCGTGGAGTCCTGAAGTGTTCTTTCATCTCCACTAAATAACATCAATGCGTCGTCAATATAGCGACGCCAACTCAAGATGTATTTGAAAAAGGGTTGGATGTATGGTAAATCGTCCGCTGTTCGAAATCTGCGACATACAGATTTGCTAAAGCCAGGGCGAATGTAGCCCCCATCGCTGTTCCCGATATTTGTTCAAAAAAACTGTCCTCAAGTATGAAATAGTTCTTAGTGAGGGCTAGTTCTGCCAATTGCATAATGAAGCAAATGGGTATCCCGATCTTGGGATTTTTTGCCCGTAATGTCTTTTCAACAATTTCGAGGGTTTCCCCCTGGGGTATCTTTGAATACAATGATTCTGTGTCCATGGTGACGATGTAGATGTTATCAGTGTCTAAAGTTAGATTCTCCAGGTACATGAGGACTGCAGTAGTGTCCTTTGTGTAGGATCTCATATGTGTTACCTCATCCTTCAGGAAGAAATCCACAAATTGAGATAATGGTTCTAATATAGAGCCTATGTCCAATACTATGGGGCATCCTGGAGTAGGCATAATGCCCTTATGTATCTTAGGTAAAGCGTAAAACGCCGGGCATGTGGGATGTTTCGGGCACAGAAATTCAGCCTCTTTTTGGCTTATATATCCTCGTGTGAGTGCCTCTTCAATAATGGGGTTGATTATTTGTCTAAGAGTCTCTGTAGGGTCTCGACCTAGTCTCCTGTAGGTGGTAGTGTCGTTTACCAAGGTGTTTTCCATATTTTGGTAATCTTCTTTTCCCATTACCACTATCGCACCCCCTTTGTCGGCCGGTTTTATTATAATGAGTTAATTGTTTTCTAGCTCTCTGAGCACTTGACTTTCTGCTTTCTGCAGGTTAAAGAAAGGTTGTATTTCTTTCGGCCTCAATGGTTTCAATTCTCTTGATCAATGCTTTTTCAAATGTAATAGATTCCGGCGTAATGGACTGGGGGGGTAGTAGGTGGATTTATTGTGGAGATCAGTGGCCCCTTGGTTGTCTCTCATTGTTGAATTAGAGAAGAACTGTTTTTGACAAATCTTCCTCATGAGTTGTGTCACTTCTATCCGAACTTCGAAGGAGACAGAATCTGAATACCCATATGACTTCAATTATATTGATTGTCCAGAGGTTACCCTGTTCCAAGAAACTAGGTTGGCCTTCTGAACCTCTGCCCCTCCTGGACAGAGTTCAGAAATCCTTCTTAACACACTTGCGAGACAATCCTGCCAATTATTCATCCCACCAAATCTTTAGGCCTCCCCTCTGCATGTGTGGAAAGTATTACTGGAGAGAAAGAGAATGTGGGTTTTTGGTAAATAGCTCTCTGACAAACCAAGAACTTCTACCCTGTAGTAAGGAACTGGATATTTTGGTTCATCAATCTTGCTTGACTGCAATTTCCGCTACATGCTGTTCCAGGTCAGATCCAACTTGCAGCTCAGGGTTCACGTATGAATAAGGAGGGGGTGGCCATAGAGAGGGGGCCAGGATCCCAAGCTGGGATTTCTGTGCCTGCTGATCTGGCCATGGGTGAACTAGGGAGCAAAATAGCAGATAACAACATCAGGATGTATGATGTGGTAAACCCAGACAGAGACTGTGGGGACGAACAGAGAGAGGGTGTTCCTCCTCCAGGGAGGAAGGAGAGACCATTTAAATCTATCCATAACAGTCAATTTGAAGATGTGTTATGGAGACATCCTCACTTTCCTGATGACCCAAGTGTTCTGCTACACTCATGGTTGGCCTGTATCCCTCAATAGCTGGAGAATTTTGGCCCTGTTTAATGAGATCACTCGCCTGACCCTAATTTCATCTGGGGATATCAAATTGGTGGATTTCATTCATCCTGAGCACTTTGATTATGTCAGGATTGTTTTTACTTGCGCACAGTGTAAAATGCGGTTTTGCAGCAGGTGGAGTCCTTTAGTAAGTTCGGCTGTGACCTACTTAATTATATCCCAGGCTTTCTAAACCCACGTGTTGAGAGGCAATCGGCGGGTCAGAGAGGAAGGGTTATGGTGGACCCCCAAGGAAACCAGAATAGATATCAGGGGGGGGGGAATCTGATGACCCTAATCTTCGGTGGTTGGCTTTGAGCGTTCGTGTGTCTATCTCACAATTACAGGGGCTAAAGGCGAACCTTTAACCAGGCTAGAGGTCTCTCCTTGGTGTCTTGGAATTGCAGAGGGTCCTGGTTCCTGAAAAATTCTGCAGAATTATGCTCCACAGTAACGAAATTCTCTGTACTGTGCTTACAGGAAACCTTACTTACCACATCCTACGCTATTGATGGTTTCATAGTTCATTCAGCACTTGCAGAGAAGGGTCCCAGAGGGAGACCCTCGGGAGGTCTTACACTGGCCATTAGAAATGATGTCAACCTAAGAATAGCATTTTATTTTCACATATGAAAATGGTGTATAGCAGCACTGCTGGAGTTAGACCTCTGGGCATCGCCCTGGCACCATATTAGTGGTGAATATTTATTGGAATCCTGATAATAATCTGTCTGATTCCCTTAGATCATTAATTTATTGATTTGAAGAATGTTATACCTCGTGTCAGGATCTCCAGATTATAGTTGTGGGTGATCTAAATGTTGGAATTGAATTGCAAGGGGGCACTGGTTATGCACACGGAATGCACCTTGGTATTTTGTCTTGTCTTCCAAATAACACCATATGGCAGCACGCGGAAGTAGCTTCAGGGGCAACTGTGCTGTGACTTTCTCACAAACTGGGGTTTCTATTGTGCAAATTATTTGTTAAGATTTTCGACTGAGCAATCTACATGGACAAATGGGATTGTTTCCACAACTATTGATTATGTGTATCTGTCTTAACCCCTGATGGATTTTGTTTTCTCATTTACCCTTACAATAACTGTTTATAGTGACCATAAAATGTTAGAGTACATTTTTGCAGGTGATTGGGCTCAAAAGAACCAGAAATATATCCCTTCCCCTTGACTACCAACATGGCTTCTACGCAAATTGTATGGCATAAAGATAATTTTAATAAATTGAATATGCTGTTTTTGTGTCAGACTTCTCCAATGTTGAACTGGGGAAGAAGCTTACTTTTTACACCCATTATTCTTTTCGTCACTATGTTGAGACCCCGATAAAGAAGGGAGTGCCTCCAGTGTGTGTTAATATTTGCAAAAAAACATACACATATCTATGATGCGAAGTTCTATACGTAACTCGAATCTTTCACTGACAGAAAAAGTGGTACTGTTGAAGAGGGCTAGCAGTAAATGGAAAAACTAAATAAAGAGCCATCAGGCTATTCTCTATCAAGTTGATAGTGAAAATATGCTCACTGCTTTGAGGGACCCTTGGAATTTTCTCAAACTATTGTGCAAACCTCTGCAATTTCTGAGGAGTTGTAGGAAGGCCATTTTGGTTCGCTCTATGGGCCCTCAAGGATTTCATGTCCACTCCCTGAGTACGTGAAAAACTCACCTAGGAAATTCAAAATATTGCAGGATGACATTAAAACTCTTATAATGAGGGATTCTAAGTCTCGGGCAGCAGGGCCAAATGGCCTAGCAAATACTATACTCAAAGGGAATGTTGATCCCTGGTCCAAAATTCTTTTTATTCTTTTCACTGACATTGCCATGACAAGGTCTATTCTGGAGACTTGGCATAGTTCATATATAGTGCCGATATATAAGAAGGGTGATAGATCGTGCCCAGCTAATTACAGGCGAATAGCACTCCTGGATGCCGACTCCAAAACATTTGCCAGACTTGTGTTGAAACACATCCAGGTGTGGTCGGATAATAACATCATGTCTAGATTTCAGTTTGGTTTCAGAAAGAATGTGGGAACAGACGCTGGAGGCTTACTTCTAAAGATCTTGCAAGACAAAGCCTGGAAGCCAAATAGTATATCGATTTATGTGGCCTCGATCGACCTTTCTATGGCTTTTGACCTGGTCGACAGGAATATTCTTTAGTTGAAAGTTTTACTTGAAGAGCTTCTCTCCCCCTTCTTTCTATTTTGTACCATCTGCATGAGGGTCCCAGGCTTCAAGTATGTCTCAATAATGCCAGTGTCTTGTCTCACTCTATCAATGCCTTAAATGGCCTTCATCAAGGGTGCATTTTTGCACCCACCATATTCAACCTATATGTGACAGATGCATGCATTACTTTATATAAAGCTGCCTTTGCACCGCCTGTGGTGGAGGGGAATGATTTTATGTTTTATGATCACACCCCCAAGGGTCTGCAGCATATGTTAACAGCCTTCAGAGAATACACGTTGCTGAATTTGCTCAATATAAATACGAAAAAGACGGTTATTGTGAGGATCTATGGTAGGTCCACTCTCTTGAAGTATTCTTGGTTCTTAAATCATGAAAAATTGTCCGTAAGATCTTCAATTCGTTAAACCCCCATCTTTGGAGACAATAAAAAATCACACTATAGACATTACTTAGAAGGGAAAGTTGGTCCACAAATAGCTCAGCTTAAAAAGATTGACAAGAAGTATGGGAAATTCTCTTTTCTATCCACACTGCAATACTATAAATGCAAGGTTATTCCGCATTTCTGTTATGCTTTAGAGATGCCAATTAGAGCGATGGTAGAACTAAATAAATATGTATTCTGAGGTCTGTCTATAGGTGTCTTCCTAATTGCGTCCCGCTAGCGGCTATGCGCTATGAGCTTGGACTATTATCAATTGGCAATGTGGTTATGTGGCGAAGGATCTCCCTCTTTAGGAAATTGATAACTAGTCCTAAAACCACTCTGTAAGATTTGATGGGCTCTGGTCTGCGTAATGGTTCCATCACTTCTGGCTACCTAGGTGAATTAAAAACAGAAGGCTTCGAATCTCTAGCTAAATTAGGTGCATTATATGAGCTTCTCATCTTTAATCCAGAGAAAGTTAAAAAACCTTTGGAGTATATGGACTGGAATGATACAATGGAGAAGGTTCTGGAAACTAAGCCCTACCATCAACTAGTTTCACATTTCAAAAGGGGGGTATCCTGGAGCCATAGTTGAAACCATTTCCTGATAAGTATTGGTGTCAGGAATTCATGCGCTTCTGATTCAATGTACTTCTGACTGGAGAAATCATAGATACAATGGAAAGAAGGGGTGCTAAACCCTCAGTGTGTAGGTTCTGCAAAGAAATTGGTTATACCAAAATGCTGAGACATCTTCTCATTGACTGTCACTCTTTAAGATCAGAACGTATAGGATGTTTTAGAAATTTTGTGACAAATCCCGAAAGTGTAAACCTTAACAACTTGTGGTTGGAAATACTGCATGGAAAAAGGGCTTCATTACAGATTGAAGTTGTCTGCTTCCTGATTGATAAGTGTAAATTAGGTATAAAGGATGGATGTAAGGCACCCCCCTCATCTATTGTGTAGTTACTGATTGTTTTATAAAATGTTGCATATGGTATTGTAAAGATTATTCTCTGTATGTGGGAGATTGTTTTAGCAGTAAGAATTGTATAGGCTAGATGTTCTCTCATTCAACTTAGTAAATGTATTCAGTTTTTTAAAAAACATTTGGAGGAAGTTCTATTTGTTTAAGGACTTTATGAAATTATATCTCACAGAAATATGCTATTTCCTTTTACTGATTGTGACGTTTGGGTAGTTTTTTCTTTCCTTAAGCGAGCCTAATTTGCATATTGTTTGGTGTGTGTTTCATGAATTGTAATGCCTGTACATATCTATTTATTTGTTCTTTTATCCATTTTTTTTATTTTTGTGAAGGTTACATGTAACCATAAACAAATAAATAAATGAATGATTAAATATGCAATACAAAATGGGCAACGTAAGCTCTTTCATTCAAAAGTGTTTGTTTATATTTATCTAACAACACTGTGAAGGTGCCTGGCTTGCCTGGGCTATTGCATGTTTACATTCAATGTGAGCATTCTGTATTCTATGTTGTCAGTTATGTATATATATTGGAGCCCTGGGAGTGTTCATGAGACTGCTGAGAGAGACGTGCAGGAAGGAGGGCCTCTGAGAAGAACCCACTTAATAAAGAACTCGTTTGGAACACAGTGCCCAGGTGCTTATACCTTACAAATCTGGTGGCGAGCTGGTTGAGAGGCCCTTCTGTCCTAAAAGTGCAGCCTGTGCATATTGATTTAGCCCCTTTTGTAATGGATCATGAGGTGTATCCTGTTACCATTGGCGTGGGGCTTAGCTTGCCCTTCCCATGTTGCCTGCAGAGGGAGCCTAAAGTGTAGTAGTGCAGCGGCAGCGAGAGCGGGGTGCAACGTGGCGCCTCCCGCTGTGGGGGCACTATGTCCTCTCTGCTGTGGTTTTCAGCTGCAGTGTTGGGCTGTCGATGTTCCTAGAGGGGTCCCCTGTGGTCTGGTGATGGGTGGACATCCCCTGTGTTGCGGCGAGGTGTCGTCAGACTGAAGCAGGGAGCCGCATCGAGTAAATGACCCAGCGGAGTGCCGTCCATCCAATCACGCATTGTGTTGTGTGGAAACACGAAACGTGATTTCAATACAACAGTGCAACTGATCTGTTATGCAGTGATGGATGGTGAGTTGCTAACTTACTATCCCATATCTAAATAACAGATTGAGTTGAAGCACAATAGTGGGTGAGCTGGTACGCATCATATTTCTATTTCTGGGCTAGTTTCCTCTCAGCAGAACCACTCAGTAGTTAGTGTGGGCATTTATGAAACATTGGACAATTTGAGCCACAGCAGAGATAAGGAGCTTTTTTGCTTACTGTGTCGAATTTTAAGGAGGGTACTTGCCTACTAAGCAGACCATGACTTCTCTACACATTTATGCCCATGGTAGGAGAACCTTCAGTTAAGTGGGACACATGGAAGGAAGACTTTCAAGAGGACATGTTGGCCAAACACGGGTCCATGTATAGTATAGAGTGCCGCAGAGCCTTCGGATGCACAGTTTAGCATTTGTAGAGATTTGTAGGTAGATTACTTCTGAAGAGACTTCCAGACCCGGTTCCCTATGGTTTTGGCTCTGGTGAGGGTAAGGAGACACCCAATGCTTATGAAACAATATTGAAGAAGCTTGATAAACATTTTGAAAAGAGAATTAGTATAATTCTTCAATGATGATATTACTTCAGTACTAGAGACCAAGGCAGAGAAGAGTCCCTTGAAGACTTTGTCACCATGCTCAGGGAGGTAGCAAATAGGTGTCACTTTGTACCATCCTACAATGAAAGGCTGAGAGATCAGTTCATATCAAAGTTCTGTGAGAATAAAATTAGAGAACAATTTTGGGCAAAGGGTGACCCCACTTTTAAAGAACTATACTAAAAATACATCAGAGGTGATGTCATACTACGTGGCAAATAATGAAAAACCTATGAGGGATTGTAATTAGTTCAAGGGGAACATCTAAGTATGCTTTCTATAGGAGCTAGGATTGTAAATGGCTGCCCACTGCCAGGTGGACAATATATGCCTACCTCTAAAACATCCCATCATAAAAATCATTAAGTACATGGTTTTCAATTGGTCTTCAAACTATAAGGACCTTTGTCATACAGCCCTCTACAATTGATTGGCACACTTTTGCCATGTCTTGAACATTTGGTTCACTTAGCAGCATGCAAGCCGAGACCCAGGTGCTAGGAGGTGGACTTGTTGGCATGCATCAAAGAACTAGAAAAGAAGGAAAACAAAGAGGCTGTTATGAATTATTCAAATGTTGTAGTCAATGAACACAAAAGGGTTTTTCCTCCTGGCAAAAGACTAAAGCACCTGCGATATCTCTCAACAAAAAGAAGGAACGTGGAGAGGGTCAGGAACAGGAAATATCTGGTACAAAATTGTAACAAACCCCTAATTTAAGAAGTGTTTCCTTTGTGGGAGCATCTCACGTTTTGCTAATTCGATAACATGCTCATGTCACAATGCGTTGTGTCTTAAATGCGGGAAGAAGGGACATTTTGCTCTTGTTTACACAATTTCTCCTGAAAAGGCGTTAAAGAGATTTTGGGTAATCAGGACTCTGGCAGTTCAGAAGACACAGTTGAGGATGCATACAGGAGTGTCTGTTGGTCTGTGAGTGAGGTTGGTGTCCAGGCACAAAGGGATGGTAAGTCTCATGCCAAGGTTCTTGTGGATGGTGTGGGTGTGTTCATGTTAGTTTACTCAGGGTCAGACTATACTAATATTAACTATGATATCTGGTGTGAAAAGTTTCAGAATGTTCATTTGTCAAAAGCACAGTTTAAAGAGATGCCTCTCGAGGTGTAAGCATTGGCATTGTGGGTTGCTTTCAGATGGCATTGGAGTGTTTAGGGAGAGTTACCAAAGCCAAAGTATATGTGTCTGATAATGGAGGGTGCATCCTAGTTTGGTACGAACAAAGCAGTTTGGATATTGTTATTAATCCCAAGGTTCCTGGACTTACTGCGGCAGTCAGTGAATCCACCTCTCAACCAGAGGATGGGTATGAGGAAGTATTCAGTGACTCCTTGGGATGCCTGAAAGGGTGCTGTCTTGAGATTAAATTGAAAAAGGAAGGTACCCCTGTGGCAGCAGGTGTCAGGTGTGTTCCCTTAGCACTGAGAGAAGATGTGTCAGAGGAGATAAGAAGACCCGAGAGAGAGGGTATTATAGAGATGGTTGAGGCATCGGAATGGGTCTTGCCAGTGGTCGTGGTCTGCAAAAGTAATGGAAGTCTAGGACGAGTGGAGTGTGTGGACCTTCGAGGTCTTACCAAGTGCGTGGCGGTGGATAGATTTCCTCTACTAAGCATTGGTGAAATGATAAGAATGATGGCTGGATCCAAAGTATTTAACACTCTAGATCTCGCGTAGGCATATCATCAGGCAGTGCTGCATCCTGACTCAAGGGAATACACTAAGTTCATCACGCATGAGGGCACATTTAGATTTAAGCATATGCCCTTTGGGCTGTTTTCTGCAGCAGTATTTTTCCCGCTGCTCATGCATGCAGTTTTAGGGAGAGTAAGTTGAGTCATGTTTTATCAGGAGGATATTCTGATATGGGGAAGTCTCTGGCGGACCATGATAGGAAATTGGCACTGGATTTGAATGAGCTTCGTAAAGTGGGGTTGACTCTTCAGACAAACAAGTGTCGCTTCAGGTTGTCAGAAATGGATTACCTAGGACACAAACTCTGTGGTCAAGGCGTGTCTCCCAAGGTGGGCTTGGTAGAGACCATACTAGGGCTGGAACCACCTAAGGACAGGCATGATATTATGTTGTTTTTAGGAATAGTCGAATACTATGCAAAATGTGTTAGAATCTTTGTGGATCGTTGTGTGAATATTAGAACATTATGCAAGAAAGATGTCAAGTTTTTCAAAATGCATTCATGATTTTGATAAAATCAAGGTAGTGATTTCCAGGGCCCCTGTGTTGGTCAGTTTTGATACAGATAAAGACACACACATTATGAATGATGCTAGTGACACAGGATTGGGAGCAGTATTGCTACAAAACTAGAATGGTGTTGAGAGAGGGATTTCATTTACGTCCAGGGTACTCGCAGGTGCAGAGTCTTGATATTCAGTTATTGAGATGGAAGTGATATGTGTTGTTTGGGCAATCAAGAAATGAAAGAGATTTTAAGGTCTTTAGTGATCACAAGCCTTTGGTAGCCATTGTCATGTCCAAGGGTCTGCATTACATTTCCAGCAGAGTGCATGAGCATTCCTTTATGATGGAGTTTGTCCTTGGCAAGGAGAATATCTTAGCAGATTTGTTGTCTAGATCACAAAGCAATAGTATTGATCACCAACAGCTGGATGAAGAAGTTGTTGCTGGTGATGATGCATTTATGGTGTGTGAAGGAACAGTCACAGCTCATATTGGGCGGGACAAAGGTCAAAGAAATGATATCCATGAACTGGGAACAGTGGACCAGTGAGGATTGGTTAGGATTGTTTCATATGGTAAAAGATGAGTTGAGCATTGAGGAAGGTCATTTGTTCAGGTCGGGCGGGTAGTACCACCACTAGGGGTCAGGCGTAGACTACTGGAGGTGGCACACGCAGGTCATCTGGGGATGACTAAAGCTAATGGCTGTCTCAGAACAGACTACTGGTGCCAGGTCTTGGAGCAGTAGTTGAGGAGTTAGTTAAGAACTGCAGTGTGTGCAGTGAGTCAGACAAGGTATTGAGGACACATATACAACCATTGAAGCCATTGGAGATTCAGGCTTAAAATGGGAGTTTGTTGCCAGTGGAGGCCTTCAAAAATATGTCCTAGTGCTAGCTGATTGGTACTCGAAGTGGGAAGAAGTGAACGTGGTGCAGGGGGCAGATTCACGAGGAGTGGTCAAATGGGCAACACGCGCGCTTTCATTCAAAAGTGTTAGTTTACATTCATCTTGCGACAGTGTGCAGGTGCCTAGCGTGCCTTGCATGTTTATCTCCAATGTTAGCATTCTATGTTCTCAGTTATGAATATATATTGTAGCCCTGGGAGTGTTTATGAGACTGCTGAGAGAGACATGTAGGAAGGAGGGCCCCTGAGAAAATCCTACTTAATAAAGAACGCGTTTGGAACACAATACCCTGGCGTTTATACCGTACGCTTAGTTTTAAACAACAACTACAATAGGTGCCAAAAAATATATCAAAATAACTCCTGCGCCAGTTTTGCTGCTTGTGAATGAAAGTATTTCTCCGATCAATATAACATTAGAGTTTGCACATGCGCTAAGATGCAGAAAGCTGACATCGACCTACTTTTGCCGCTTAACGTATTAACACATGTTATTGTTATTGTTATTGTTATTTTGCATTTATATAGCGCCTTATATACCATTGGTATGGTCTGAAGGCGCTGGTAGGTTGAACGCCCTTGGGAACCGAAGTTCAGATCAGTAGAGAGAGTAGAGAGAGACAAAAGTTGCGTGTGAGCACCGGGTATGTGTGCAGCTCGTGCGTTATCCGTGTAATAGCTGCTTCTTAGCGGTAGGTGTGGTGGTTGAGAGATCAGGAGTATGTGTTCATTCTGGCAGGATTTATCCAGACCGGATGTGGCTGAGTTAGGCCTGAGGAGAACGCCTCGCTGTGTGGTGAGTAACCAGCAGTGTTTACTTAGAATGATGTGGGGTGAGGGGCGGATGTTGGTATGAGAACAGTTATACCGAATGGTGTCATAGTATCTCTGTGTTCTAGTTGAGTGGTGATGTAAAGGAGAGAGTAAGCGTGGTGGTGAGATATGAGGGTTATGTGCTCTTTCAGACGTTCTCTGCATTCAAAACCCTACTATATACGTCATGTAATTCTATGCATCCCAGTCTGCTCCATACACTCCGGTCCGCTCCACGCATTCATGCATTCCAGCTAGCCCTGCGCGTTCGAGTCCGCTCTGCGCGCTCCAGTCCGCCAAGCGTGCTCCAGTCAGCCCTACACATGCACTCTTGTCTGCCTCACGCATGCACTCTTGTCTGCCTCACGCATGCACTCCTGTCTGCTCCACGCATGGACACCTGTCTGCCCCATGCATGCACTCCTGCCTGCCCCATGCCTGCACTCCTGTCTGCCCCATGCTCTACGCATTCATCCATTCTATTCATCCCTTCTATGCACTCACCCCCTCTACGCACACTCACCCCCTCTATGCACACTCACCCCTCTTCACGCACTCACCCTCTTTGCGCACTCACCCCCCTCTGCGCACTCACCCCCCTCTGCGCACTCACCCCACTCTGTGCCCTCACCCCGTCTACGCCCTCTCCCCCTCTACGCACTTATCCCCTCTATGCACTGTTCCCCTCTACGCACTTATCCCTCTACGCACTTATCCCTCTACGCACGTATCCCTCTATGCACTTATCCCCTCTACGCACTTATCCCCTCTACGCACTTATCCCCTCTACGCACTTATCCCCTCTACGCACTCATCCCCTCTACGAAAGTGATGTGCTGCCTTCCTTAAGATGGCCTTGAAGGCCATTTGGTGGTCTACAGGCGAGGTCTGGTGAGCCGGGCTGGATGGAGGAGAATCCAGGCATAGAACATCAGTGTCCTGATCTTGCGTGGGGAGCGTCCATGGCTCAGTTTCCACTTGCTGGGTTTCCTCCCAGTTGTCCATGGCATCCGCCTGGTCTTCAGTGTAGTCCTGCAGGAAGGAAGGGTCTTCTTCGCTGTTGATGTCCTGATAAGTGTCCATCTGGACAACATCTTCATGATGGACAGAGACCGAGGGATGAGAGTCAAGATTTTCTTCGAAACGTGAAGCCAATCATAAAATAGGTTCGCCACAAGATCTCTTAGGGGAAGGATGTTCAGAAAAAGATATTTTCTCAAGACGATCCATGCACCCTTCAAATTTCTCCCTTGTCCACTTAGAGGAACCAGAAGGGCCTACAGTTGGAAAAACATCATCTTCCGCCCTTTGGCGTCGAAATTTGTCTCCAAGGATGTTGGACAGAGGCTCTTGACTGTCCTTGTAGGTGTTGCGATAATCAGGGCACCATGGCGCATCTTTGGGCTTGTCCACGGCCTGCCCCATGCGTTTAGACGGAGTAGGTACCAGCCCAACCGCCTAAGTAATTCTCGCGATACTGTCTTCAATCTCTGCTGAATCGGCGCGAGTTAATGGGTTAGAAGGCATATCTGTAGATTTACCGCCTACCGCTGCGTTTGAGGGCCTAGCGGTCGATTTTTCACCTGGAGGCCTAGTAGTATGTTTTGGATGAAACCTATTTAACGCACAGACACCATCCCGGCTTTCATCTTTAAAAAGTGGAGACAATATTTTCGGTTTGGTACTTTTGACATAAAAACAAGAACACCATTTGGCTCAATTACCTGGCACGGGTTGCAGATCCTAAATAGAATTGTGCCTGGTAAAGTTGTAGTAAACTGTTTGCTCAGCCCCTTATCGAGCCAGCAATACTGTTCAAATACTCCCTGCTCATGTTTGCTCTCTACTGCAAACACCTGAATGGAATACGGAATCAAGCAAAGCATGTTTGCTCTTTTGTCACCGACTCAGGAAGCAGAAATGACGCTAAATGCACCTGCTCTACTTTCAGCGCTGGTGCAAACTTTATATGATCTGACCATAGTTTGCTGATTCCTTGATTTAAGCAAAATTAAATGGGCTTTTGGAGCTGGTCAAAACGAAGATCAGAGCCTCCCCTGTCCACAATATGGCCTCTCCCACTGCAGAGCCCCACCACTAACTTTCTATCTGTCAATTGAAAGGCGGCGGTAGATGGGTTAGCCCTGTCCCTCGCCTGCTGTGTAGCTCCAAAGCGCTGTCTTACAAAATGCTTTCAAATTTCTTGATAAGCGGTCAAAAGAAATATTGACATTTTGGGGAAATAGCTATGACCGGCCCTTAAAGATGTCAGATCAGGATTCTGTCTGTTTTTTCAGAATGATGGAAACCAGGAAACTGGCGCACATCAGATCCCGCACATTCATTAGGGCAGTGCGAGAATAAGGCCATGGTTCTGCGGAATGGACCAGGTGCCAGAGCAAGAAGATTTGATCCATGTCTGCCGCAAAAGTTACTCCAATAGTTTCTACATGACCCATGTGCTCACATGTTTCTTTTTTCATCCCCTGAATTTCTATCAAGAAGGGTCCAGTGTATTGAAACCAATTGGCTACAAGTGGATCCAGGACCAACAGAAGGTTCCACTAGCATTTACTACTCACAGTTGGCATGAAATAGCCCTCCTAAATTGGTTTTTACTTGAAGGCAGGGTGTCCCAGTGGAAGTCTGCACGTTACCATTCCCAAAATCCTTCTACTAGATTTATTTGCAGACATATAGGTATTTGTACATCTTCTGATGTGCTGTAAAGTTTTCCTCACTTGAGATTTTTTCCCGCTCTATGTGCCCTTACATTTGCTGACAGGGTTCTACAAGCTTCAGTCGTTCTCTCCCTCCTCGCCTCTCTTTTTTTTTTTTAGGACCTGAAAGCATGGTTTTGCAAATGTGTCAGTGTTTTATTTTTTGAAGTGTCATAATGTAGATACAAAAAATAGTGATATACCTTTAGTAACTGAGGTATAGCCTGTGGCCATGGGCAGTGGTCAGATTGTCTGGTTCATGGCCATGACTCGGACAATCTGGCGACTGGCCATGACCACGAGGGACTGCAATGGGGTTAAATTGGGCATGGCCACCAGTGACCAGCTATGAGTTAAAGTTTTTGGAAATTGGGATTGGTTTGAACGGGAATAAAATATGCTCATGGGTACAGGTTGAAGTGCTGGATGGGATTGCAGAAAATATGCACCAGGAGGGCCAGCAAGAACTTCAAAGAATGGTTTTTGCAAATATGTCCTATGGTTTATTTTTTTCAAAGGTTTAAAATGTAAGTACGCAACACACAGTATAAGATTGGTGTCTGGGCAATGGGCCTGGTCGTCAGCAAGGAGAAATGTGTATTGTAATTTGCTTGTTGGGGCATGCAGCATGGCCGAAGAGCTAGGTTACGAAAACGTAAGAATGCAAGCAGAAAAACTAGTGTTATACATTTGGTGTCTGGGTAGTGGGTCTGGCCCTCGGCAAACTCAAATGTGTACTCTGATTTGCTTTTGGTGAATGCAGCATGGCCGAAACCTATGCCGCATGGATTTGGAAACTGGCCATGGCTGCAAGCGATGAACACTGCCCATTGGTTTAATTTTTAGGGTATAGTGGACCCTGAGCTAGGATGCAGGGTGTTTTGGTTTGGCTGGGGTCATGGTGGAGCCTTATGACGTAGGCAATTGAACTATTGATTTCCATCCATAGCATGCGTTGCTGATAACGACAGGGGATGTATAGTTCTTTCATGTATATGAAAAGAGGAATTATTAATAGCTTATATACACTGATGTAACACCATGAAAGATTTTCACTTATAAAAACTTATTCAATTGACAGAAAAATCTTTGATAAAGGGATGTTACGGTTAAGATGTATTTCACCCTTGGGACTCCTCTCCTCCAGTACTTAGCCAGTGGCGTCCCACCTTGGCATCCGCAATGCAGATGCAAAAGAGTTGTGGAAGATTGTTAAGCGTCAGTTGATGTGTGTAAGTTTATTATGGTCATACGGTTATATGTACAGTTTTTGGAAGTAATTGGTGGATGGATGTGACTGTTTGAAAGCAGGCATTGAGGGAGTGTTACAAATATAAAATTAAAAATGGTAAAAGGGCTGCCCTGTGCGATGTTGTGCACATGCCATCTGGGTGTTTTAATGATCCATGGCCTGGAAAGAGTACTGTGGAGACCGTGGATAATTATAAAGGTTAATCGATTATGATCCTTATTGTATGCTAGAGAAAGTATCTGGGACAGAAAATTGTTTCTGTCCTTTTATATGTTTCCCTAGTATACAATGGTCCATTAGCACCCTGGGTGGGGGAGCCAGCCAATCAGGTGGCTGGGAATGCACTGCTAAGACTAACAATCAGGACATCAAAGATGACATCACAAATGTCATTGATGACATCGCTGATGATGTCACATATCTAGGACACTTGCTTTTGTTTACTGACATGATTAGGCTACAGGTTACTGACAATGAGAATTTCCAAAGTTTAAAAGGTGCTATATATCTACACATTAACATTTTTATATTTTCTTAAAGTACCTTCCTTAGGGTTTGGTCTCAGCTCATGGTGCACATACATTGAACAATAAGCAGGCCTCAAACACACAATTTATTTACATGAAGATACACTTTAATGTTATTAACATTTTCTGGTGCTGCTGTTTATTTCTTCCTTACTTTAGTTTCCCTGTATGTGCCTCTGATTTGTATGCGTTACGGGTCTTCACATGTATTGTTTGTACTAGCTCAAGTGTGTAGTAAGTCTTGAATTGTTAGCTAGTTATTGCATGTTTAACATTACTGAAAACTCTGATAAGGTACATTCATTATTTTACTGTGCAAAATAACAAGATTTTAAATATTGTACTTCTATGGTGCATGCTGCAGCCATTGCCTATGTTTATGCATGGTGAGGTTGCTGTATTAACAAGAACACTCCAATATACTGTTTTGTGTAGATGAGTACATTTTTTAATAGATTAAGTCGTTCATGATAGGTCTCCCGATCAGCCTTCACATCTTGTTACCAACACTGAATACACTTCCCCTTGTAGGGACTTTTCATCCAAATTAATTTCATATGTGATGTCATCAATGACATTTATGATGTCCTGGGTACGGTGGTGGTGTGAGTTATGTTTGCTTGGCTTACCATTACTGGCGAATGTCATAGGTTTTTCCGTTTTACTTGTAACCATGACGTCCCTTTAACAAAGTTTTTTCAGTGAATTTTATGGGTTTTTACCAGCGCATGCTAATTTCCTGCAACTTACTAATAACATGCTTACTCCAATATTGCAACATTATTGTTCAGTTTACAATGTTTCACCTTAAAACTCTGCCATTGCCATTTTATAGCATCATTTGTAACACTTCTATACACTTTTTGCACCTTTTTCTACTATTTTTGCATTCGTAAATGTTCGCGAACCTCTACCGTCCTTGCAGATCTTCTGGACAGTGTCACATGATCACACGCACCTGAGCGGCATGATGACGTGTTTGTGAATGCATCCACACTTCGTGATTGGGTCTCTGCTTCGGGGACAGTTCAGAACTGCACTTTCTACTGATTTAGCAACTTTCAAACTCAAAATGTACCCTTGCACAGCTCCTACACCTAGTCTTACTCTTTATCCACTAAGAATCTAGCACACAGCACATACTTGGAAGAATATTAGCAAAACTGCTATTTATCTTTAAAATGGCATGATCTACAGCCATTACTCCTGCCCAAGAGCCACCATCACCACTACTAGCTGCAGGACGAGCCCAACAAACAAAGCTTAGGACTTCCAAAGATAATGAAGGGGACCAAGAAAAGGAGATAGAAGAAGTGCCTACCTCTATCACCAAGAGACAATCATGGGTATGACAGTTCTTTACCACTGTTGGGAATGTATCAAAGGCTAAAGCTATGAAAGGGAAATGCACTCAGTGCAATGTTATACTTCGGCGTGTTCTACCTGGAAAGTACTCCTATGGTAGCACAGCCATGTGCCGCCACACCCAATCCAACCACCACAAAGCTCTCAGAAAGGCTGTTCCTTACTTAGCAAGTAGTAGCCTGTCTTCCTCCACCTCATCTTCCTCAATCAGTACTATAACCACACAGCCTACTTCTGTGGGACACAACATTCCACCAGCTACCTTGCAAGCAATTAAAGAGGCTGTTGATCCATATCTTTCATCAAAGACAACAGTCCTCGGTATGTACTGCAACACACCACTCCACAGGGGGATGCAACTTTGAAGTGTTTTTGAAGCTGTAATCAAAGAGCATGAAAAACACTGCTCCCTACCGTGTATGTAACACACATGCAACATCTTCCGCTGTCCACCTGCCCCTTCATTTTATTGCTTGGTGCCTATTCCCCAATTTCTGGCCCCACCTTACATTGTGACTTTTCCTAGAAAGAAAATAATAACATTTTTAAAAAAGAAAGGTTCCGGTAGGAACCACCTCTCACAGTTAAAAAACAGAACTAATAAAGTAATCTTATAGAATTCATCTACTTTGCATGTTCAGTAAAGTAGATAAACTCAATAAGATTCTATTGGCTGAACTTCAAAGGGCCGTGCAGCACTGACTACATTCGCCAGCCCCTAACGTTAACGTCACTATAAGCTCAGAATGAGCTCCACCTATTTCAATGACATCAGTGGGCAAGGTAGCCAAACGTACACGGTCATCACCAAGGTCATAAAGTTGTGTTACACAGAACAAGGACCTTAAACACAAACATTCACAACAAATGCAAAACTTTAGTCTTTTTTTACAGAAATGATAGAAACATTTTATTTTGAAGAAAACAGCAATAGTGTGGACCGTAAGAAATACTTTTCATTTTAACACAACAATGAAAACATTCACTTAAGTCCACGAAAAGTTTGTTAACTTTTTCGAACACAGTTCATAGCTACCGAACGTCAGTGTTCAGATTTTCACTGAAACTGACAACTGTATTCTTCTACTGCCAAATCTAATCATCGATCCATCAATGCAAGTCTTTGCTTTCTCCACCAAAAATTATTTTCCATGCTTTGAAATTGAAATAAATGCAATACCTTCACATACGCACTTTTCTAGAACCTTTATGCAACCATGTTGCTACTTGTTACCGCAATCACAAAAGGACAAATTGTTGTCTGGCAATCATCCCACATAATATTTATAAGAGATCCGTTGTTGATAAATATTGTCCAAACACTGTTGAAAAAGCCATTGGCCGGTAGACTGAGCCCAAGACATGCACAGAGCAAGTATATAACTATGTAAAATAGATAACAGAAAAACATATTTCAGTGAGCACTTTACAATTCAATATACACATACATTCATATAAATTAATGTTTTACGTAACGTGTACGATGTCTAGTCTTTGCAGCAAATTCAACCTTCATCCGTCACAGGGTTTACCATATGGCAGACAGTACACTTTCCACACTTCAAAAGCTATCACCTAAAATGTTGCTTATATTGCGTTTTGCGAATCCATTTTTCTGATGTTGTACAGGACGAACCACTTCATAACACAGTTTTCTGAAATAGAAAGTTTACTTTCTGTTGTCTGCTTTCAATAGAGTGAATCTTATCATTTCTTTGTGGACACATTTACTCCCACAAATTCTTAGTCCACTATTTTGAAGGACACATAACAAAGACACCCTTCATGAAGCAGCGTTCACAGCGTGTCCGAGACAGTTTTGTTTCTGGAAACACATCCCACAACAATTAACATTATTACTAGCAAACAGTGTAGAATAAAAATAACCAAATATTTCAAGTAAACCACATATCACAATATTTACTTCCATTTTACTGGTATCAACGCGCTTGTTTACAATACAATACAATTTTTCTTTAAAAAATAACCTTATCCGCGGTGCACACAGGCACGTATTTTCCTATACATCATTAGTAATGTGCCCCCTGCTTTGAGCTATAAAAAGCATTTCCCTAGCACACAGTTGTAGCAGCAACATCGCATGTATCGTGAAGAAAAGTAGTTTGTCAGAAAGAGCTGCAGATAGTGTGTTTCCAAGGGCCGGACAGCCTTGTCGATAATACAAGGATCTTCAATTTCATCCTTAAAGCAAACACCAAGGCCGCCTACAAAGTACCATTGCTCTACACATCTTCAGTTTCTAGGTAAAGGTAAGAGGAGGACAATGACAAGGGCCCGCGCCAAAGCATAAGGGCACCATATGTAGCTAGAAAACACAGGAACAAAAGCAGGGGCTGCTGTGACCCATAGGGCGAGTTCAGCAGTGCTGAAGCTGTACAATATTAGTACAGCACAATAAGTACATAACACCAACAGTGGTTGTTATCTGCCATTTTCCCACCTAAGTTCCGGTTTTCTTGTACCCCCTCACTTTCCTTTAGCCACACTACAAAAAGGAGACCACAGGGGGGAACCAAAAGGCAAGTTAGGATCTCACACCATGGTGCCCAGAGGGCCCAGGTGTCACTCTGCAGAACAAGAAAGCAAGGGAAACAAGTGCAGCATAGGAGGACGGGGGACACACACCCATATGCAAAAGTGTCGGCGCAAGACGGCCGACAAAGGCAGCAAGGCCATTACCAAACGAATGGCCTAGAGCCACAAAAAATTAATAAAAGGAGCCGTGCCAGCAAGGATCTCCCACTCTCAAAGCACTCCGAACGGAGAGCAAGGGAGCTGTTCTGTGACCGCAAAAGACTTCTACTTTATCACCCAACCGACCAACCCGAAAAAATAAGAATAAAAAAAAATGAAAGACGGACACAAAAAAGAATGACAGTACAATGAACGTTGTCACACAGTCATGGGAAAAGAAGGCGGTACGAGCCAGGGGTACACCCACTGGCCCTCGTGCTCAAAAGGACTTTTTCATGTTTTCTATGCAAAGTTTTATGAATAAAATAGTATTATTATATATGTAACTGTGCAGTAAAATCCATGGCCTTTCGTTGCCAACGCTACCTACAATGTGTCAGTATTCTTTGGACAAACAACCCAACAAGGTTGGGAGTAGGGGGAATAAAACAAGAGACCCAGGTGCCCATCGCTGCTCCTCTTCTTAAGGGGTAAGCACAATAGGCCTGGGACAACATTCAATGGACTCATACATATTTTCGCTGCTGGAACAAGGTCTTCAAAGGAGAGACAGCAGCACTACGGTGTCCATTTGCAAAATACTCACAGTGCATATGATACCTTTCTGGAGCACATGGTGTACCACACCTTCAGCATCTCCATCCACCATGCCCCCTTGCGAGCACACCATCAGAGGTGACAACTTCCATCAATACTAGATGGGGGGTATGTAAGTGTAAGGCAAATGCCATTGAACAATGCATGTGTTATTGTACACCAATATGTAACAATACGCTTATATGTTTGAACGTGTAGTGCACTTACAGAAGTGTCTTACAACTGTTTACCTGCAACTATTTTTAATATTTGTATTTGTTTTTTTTTTAAATCCGATACGTTTTTTCCCCCAATGACTCAATTTTGTAATACCACATATTACGAACACTTTATAGTCTCACTACATTATGGACAATTACTTTACACATATTGCTACTATGACCATTCTGGCCTTAGTCCTACTACAATACCTATAATCACAATACACATACTACTAATACTGTGGTCATTGTGCCCAGTGCACATATTCTGGGGGGCATGGCCGCAGGTCATGCCCGCCAGAAAGTAGCCACTGTCCACAACACAATTAACTGCATAACAAGTATGTATCATACACAGTGAACTAATGAAACTCACTGCCACCTCCCTGAAATTAGGTGAAGAAAAACGCTTTTTTGTGGGCTTTTTAAGGCCATATCCCATCCCATTCTCATCACCCCTCACCTCCTCAGAGATTGTTTCACTAGGTTGACACGTGCAATGTTGTGTTTTTTAATATGTTTTTACTGTGATGTTCGCAGATACCCGTGACTGTCCACGAATCCAACATGGCGGGCGTCTCACAACATCTGATGCGCCTCATGCTCTACACCATCCAGTCAGCGAGTGCATCTAATGTCCGCAAACATCTCATCCGTCCTAGGTCCAATCGGGGGCCCGTCCACTTACCGAAGAGGGAAGTTAGTTTGAGGACCAAACCCATATATCATCTATTTGGTCTACTATATGGTTGTTTTAAAAAGAAATACTGGATGAATTTATATCAAATTTACAAAAGGCCGCTTTCGGGACCGAACCGCTGTTCCTGCCGAAAATTTGGTGAAAATCCACCCAGCGGTTTGGGCTGTAGACGTGAGCAATTTCTTTTTCCATTGCGTCTATGGGAAAAACCGCACATTTTGGGACCCCGCTATTACTTTGCCCCTCTTGACGAAACCTCACTAAACTCCGGAGGATCGATCCGACAGGGCCATATACATATTTTGCAAAGTTTTGGGAGGATTCGTCCAATGGGGGGCAAAGTTATAAGCCAGCCAAAATGTGCTTTTCCTATGGGTTGAGTAACTTAACCATAACTACAGGACCGCTACCGCAGGCTCTTTAATATAGCGGCAAACGACTTCTGCCTTGGGGCTGGGACAAAGTGCTCTACTATGACATTGTAAAATTACAGAAATAATAAATGATAACACAGAGATCATGAAACACAATTTAGTTGGCAGGCTAGTGAGAGATAATGCGATCCAAGTTTTCTTATTGCTGACTGGCATAAAATATAATGATTTATCAAAATAGATGTGAAAGCATATCTCGCCCAATCTCTATCACTCCCTTCCTGGGCAAACTCCTGGAGAAGTTGTCGATCTCTCAGCTGAACCTCCACACTGAATCAATTGGTTGCTTCCATGAGCATCAGTCTGGCTTTAAAGCATCCAGAGGCACAGAAACTGCTCTCCTGAACACCCATGAAGACCTGCTCTCAAATCGTGACACTTCTTGATCTCTCCTCTGTCTTTGATACAGTAAACCACAACATCCTGGTTGCATGTCTCATTGACACTCTGGGAATCACATATCAGGCTCTGGCGAGGCTAACCTCTTTTCTCTCCGACCGCCCATCCCAGGCGGAACTTGGAGCCTTTCTCTCGACTATCACTCCCTACACATGTGGTGTTCGCCAGGGATCCAACCTATCCCCCTGGTTCTTCAACGTCTATATGGCTACCTTGGCACGTGTGATCACCACTCTCAGCTCTAATTTCCAGTGTTATGCGTATGACACACAACTATCTTTCAGACTACCTTCAGCTGCTTCCTCCTCCTCACTTATATCTGAATGTCTGTCTGCCATTCAGTCATAGTGTGCTGCAAACGACCTCTGCCTCAACACCAGCAAAACTGAGATTGTTTGCATTGGGACCCCTGCTCCTGCTTTCTCACTCTCACTCTGGCTGGCCTCTCTTGGCCCTGCGCCCACCCCCACCTACGAGGCCAAAAACCTTGGGATCATCTTTGACTCCACTCTCTCCTTTTCTTCTCACATTTCTAACATCTCAAAAAAGTCTATCAACTACACCTCCTCAGAGGCACTCTACCTTTTTCACTTTCCCCCAGCATCTCACTGTCTCCAGAGCACTGGTTCTCTTTAGGCTGGACTACTGCAACAGCCTCTTCCTCAACCTCGCTGCTTCTGTCCTGCGCCCTTTGCAACTCACCCAGAAAAGAACCGCAAGAGTTATCCTTGGCCTCAAGCCCAGGGACTGCATCTCTTCTGCGCTGAAATCCCTCCACTGACCCTCTGCATTGTCCACAAGGCTTTCTGAGGCCTGGGACCTACTTAACTGCGACACTGCCTACCTTAATACTGTCCCTCTCCAGCCCTCGGCACATCTATCTCCAACCTTCTGCGAGTGAGCCGGTTCTCTAAGCAAACATTAGGAGGGAGATCCTTATCCTCAGCAGGCGCCTCCCTCTGGAATAGCCTCCCTCCCAACCTTAGTCTTGCGCCTGATCTTCCTCCTTCTCTCTCCCCCCACCCTGATAAATTTCTCTCTGCTCTTCCCATCTCGCCCTCCTCCTCCATACAGCTTGCTGACTGGCCACCTGCTGTACCTCAGAGTCTCACATGCCCCTGGCACCCCACCAGTCACCCCAACAGTCACCTATGCACTTGTCCAAGGCCATGCACCCCATTTCCCTCACTGCACTTGTGAATAAATCCAAGAGAGCATCTCACTCCGCACTTACCCCAGTCTCTACTTACTGGGTGCACTTGAACCCCACTGCCTCCCTTGACCGTCTTGTACTTGTACGATCTGAATGCATCGCTTCCTAAAGATCTTCTGTTTATTGTGTAATAAAATCACATCCTTGTGGTCATTGTGCAGTTTGTTATTCATGAATGATGTGAAAAAACCTAGAAGCTATTTGAAAAAGCAAACTGTTTTTGATGTGTGTCAAACAAGCAGATATCAAGGCAATGACATAGGCAATTGAAAAACCAGCATTGACAAGGGCAGTAGGTTCCAGCTGTCAAAAGTGACAAGCAGTCTCAATTATTCTAATAATGGCATCACATTCCTGGCAGTCACAATAGCGTAATGGGTAACCCTACAATTGCATCTCCTGTCATATGCCATGAAAAGCTTCAAATATGCACCAGAGATGAGTACATGTGCAGTTATGCGGAGAATCCGTCAGTAACTGGTGAGTCATACGAGGCACCTTTGCTTGGGATACTACTGTTGGGTTTGTGCACGACAGTTAGTAAGATACATATAACAATTGAGATACAGCAAACAGGCCTCACTGTGATTCTGCAGTTTTTATCAAGTGCACATAAAGGGTGACGACAAGGGAGAACAGACAAAAGTGGTGATGTATCTCGAGTTAACCTTGTTCAGGTGAACAACACAATAACACACTACCTCGAATGTGCGTGGCCCTGGAGGAAGCCCAACTCACCCTCAATAAAGAGAAATGTGAGTTTAGGAAATAAACCCTCTGTTTCTTTGGACCCCTATTTTCGTTGCATGGAATGACTCCAGCTCCAGAAACGGTAACAACGCTCACTGACGCAGAGCCGCCCAAGAAAGTCTCCGACCTGCGCTCGTTTCTCGGGATTTCCAGCTTTTGCACCCGCTACATACGAGCCACTCAGGGCACTAACGAAACAACACACGGAATTCGTGTGGACCGAGGAGTGTCAATAAGCGTTCCAGACAATCAAACAGCAGATATAGGAGCGCCAAAAACATGGCCTACTTCAATTCCAAAAGAGAAATGGAACTGATTGTCGATGTCTGCCCGGTAGGCCTGGGCGCCACTCTGACACAAATCGATGCAAAAGACAACCACACAAGGCACGTCACCTCATACGCCAGCAGGAGCCTGTTAAAGACTGAACAGGCCTACTCCCAGGCATAAAAGGAAGGACTAGCGGTGGTATGGGCGTGTGAGCATTTCCACCTCTTCCTATATGGAAAACCCTTCACAGTAGTCACGGACCACTAGGCACTGCTCTTTATACACGGAAATCCGCAAGCAAAGATGCCGCTGAGAATCGCCAGATGGGCACTGAGGCTACAGGACTACAGCTTTAACATCATACACCGACCAGGAAAGGACCTTAACCCCACAGACTTCCTGTCACATCACCCCTGCAAGGAATCCCCGTCCACACAATCCATCGCGGATCAATACATCCACTATATTGTGCATGAAAACACTCTGAGAAGGCTGAACCTACACCAGATTGCACAAGAGACTGAAAATGACCAGGGCCTACAGCTCATCCTAAAATGTCTAGAGACATGCCACGGGAAGCAGGAAAAACAGACAGGAGCTGGCACCTGTGAAGAAACAAGGCAGGACATCAGCTTCCTAGTAGCCATCAGAGAAGAATTGGCCAAGAGTGATGGAGGACTCCGACTAAAAGGAACAAAAATAGTAATTCACTGAACACTATGACAAAAGGTACTGGATTAGCGCATGAAGGACATAGAGGCGTTGTGTCCATGGAGAGAATGCTCCCAAGTGGAAGAATTACTCAGACGCTGCCCCACATGTGCTGTCATCAATCCACATACACAACCAAATTTCTTCGGACCTTTAAATGGGGTGAGTGCATAATAGTAGCTGTGGACGTATACTCTTGTTACCCTGATTTGCAGCTAGTACCATCCACCTCTGCGTTCAACACCATTCCCACACTTGACAGAATCTTAAAATCGGACAATTGACCCCCCTTTATGGGACAAGATTTCGAAGTGTTCTCAGAATACATGGGTTTCGCACACCAAAGGATCACACCGTTATGACCACAAGCAAATGGCACGGTAGAACGTTTCATGAGTAATACCAAAATAATTGTGCAAATTGCCCAGCAGACAGGGGAACCTGTAGAGAAGATATTATACCAACTGCTGTGAGACTATCCCAACACCCCACGCACACAGCACGACTGGAAAGACTCAGTCGGAGGTAATGTTCGGCAGGAACATACGGACGATACTACCCCATGCCACCAGCTCAGAAGAAAGGTATCAAGGAGATGCTAAAATGAGAAAACAAGACACCAGACATAAGGAGAGCATGAAGAGGCGAGAGGATGAAAACAGAAGAGCAAGAGACAATGACCTGGAACCAGGGCATGCCGTCATAGTGCGCAAGTCGCAAAGCAGAAAGAACGTGGCCGCCTTTGACAAGGAACCCCTGAGGGTGACACATGTAAAGGGCTCTCTCATTTCAGCAGAAGGTGAGAGGAGGAGCATCACCACAAATGTGTCACATTTCAAAAGAATGAAAGGAATTGTCCCGTCAGCATTGCACACCCCAGACCATACAACCCAAGGGTGGGTTCCATCCTATTAGGGTGATGGTGAAGACTTGTGTGAAGAGCAGGCCCGCTCACCTCAGAAGGACTATGAGGACAGTTTGACCTTGCGAGTGACAGCTCGACCTCAGAGGGCTCGTAATCGACCTCAGAGACTAATTGAGGAAATTAACTAAGGTACATCATAGTGTTTAGTACCGTAGCGGGTGGGAGGTGATGTCATTACACTAAGCCCACTCCCACATCAGGTGGAGAGAGTTATGGAACTATGGGAAGGTGAGGGGCGGGGGTCGGGAGGAGGGACGTTTCAGTTGGTGTTTGGAGTACGAGGATTACAGACGTGCTACATCCTCCTCCTTTCTCCGCCTCCTCATTGATTGGTGTATGAGTGAGGCCGAGTGGGTGATCCGCTAGAGTGTGTTAAGTCTAGATTCTACATCCTCCCCGACTCACCCTTCTCCACTCCCCTCTCACCACTCAAACTCCTTTCACTTCCTGGTATTGTGTAATGGACATTTCCCACTTGGTTTCACAAGAAATACACAGGGTTCCCAAGATAATTCTGCACATTGCCATTAAACCTTCAAAATCATTGGGTCCCTTTTTTCAATAATGAGACCAAAGCATTTTGTGGCAATTGTGCAAGTTTGCGCTGCTCATATTTGCTCTGCACACATTTGTGTAATCTTTTGTGAATCGACTACAACATTTGTATGCTGGCAAATTCTGAGTGAAGGAGGGTATGGGTCCTCCGCAGCATGGCGGTCAAGGGTCAACATCAGGCTCTCTTCGGGCTATCATTGCTCTTATTATCTGTGCCTAATAATACACAAAGTGTCTGTGAGAACTGCTCTGCTGTGCAGAAGGAAGGGATGGACACGAATAACCTACTATTCCCATTCTACGCACTCCAGGAGGAGAGTCTATCCAAGAACAGAGAGGGGAATGGGCGCTTCTCTGTATGGAATGAGGTCTTGTGGTCAACAAATGAGGCAAAGAAGGAGACTCAAAGATGTCACCTTCACGAGACTCTCACTCTCACCCTCTCCCAGGAAGCAGTGATAGAAAGTGGTGAGAATTAGAGCTGTTGTGGAAGAGTAAAATGCAGCTGGGGTTTAAAATCCACAAACAAGTATTTAAAAACTCGCTATGAAAATCCATTATATGCACATTTTTCAGATGAATATTCATTGTGGCTGACCTAAAAGGTGAACTGGAATTCACTATTTAACAAGCCCACTTTCACTTCGAATATGAGGAGGAAACATGGAACTGCTTCTTATCAGGATTAGTTCCAGGCAGGGCCCTCCGTGCAAATGGAGTCACCGCTGAACGAAACGGCAATTAATGATAACACGAACAAAGGCGTCTCTCGCGTAGATACCCGGCTCATGGGACTCAACGCTAGACCAAAGAGAGGGCAGGTAGCACGTGATCCCACAGCATATTGTTGATTCATCACACCTGCACCTCTGCACCAATCATAAGTAAACGCAACATTGGTTCACAGGCCAACGCCCTGTGTGCAGAGTGGGAGGCCTACAGATAAACAGAAGGCCATGGCCAAGTAAGCCAGACTACTTAGTTGTGCATGTGGATTATATTTGACAGGGTTTTGTCCAATCTTCTGGCAAAATGTGTTCAGACAGAATTGACATTGTAGCACTGACTTTCTCAACGAAAAATTCTCTCTGCGCAATTGTACCGTCTCCTCCACTGTGGAGGCTCCCCACGTTTCCATTCAACGTAGGGTCTAGAGAGAAGTCTTTGGAGTGAGTGAATGGCTGTGAGTTAGCATGAATTACGTCGCGGTCATTTGGTGGGTAGCTCATTGTTAAAAAGTAATTCTTTTGAAAGTCTGCAGTTTAGTGGAACACCTTGTTCGATTCGAACAAATACATATAAATGAACACACGGGACTCACAAACTGTTGAAGAGTACCAAAAACGTGGTATGTGTATGCACATTTAGGAGTAAAGGAGTAGGGAGGTGTGGTGAATGTGTGGGTGGCAGGGGTAAAAAAAAGGTCTTATTCCGGTCGACCAAAACGATTCGACCAAACTGCAGACTTTCAAAAGAACGTCTTTTAAAACATGTAGAAGCCATTTGGTGCCTGTCCATGAGTGACAGCAATGGAGAATGAGAGGAAATATAGCAGGAAGTTGGCAAAAGGTACCAACATGGCGATTGTTCATGGGGGATTTGTTATGCAGAGACTTCTGGCAAAGCTCGTGTGGCAAATTCAGCTCTGCCGACAATAGGTATGATACCAGGGTCTAGTCAAGGGAAAGGGAACTTTTGTGTGCGCTCTGTACTGCCTTTAATGCACATATGTGTGTGCTGCTCATGAGGGACCGGGCATCTGGTCCATGGGATGTTTGTGCGGTGTGAGGGTGGAATCAGGCAGCTTTAAAAATAAAATAAAAACAAAGACAAGTACCTCCTCCACCTTCAGGAGGCCAGCACGATGATATCATCTCGCTAGTGACCAGGGGTACTGAATAACGACTGAAGCAAACAGGCCGTAAGGGCATGCTCGGGGAAAGAACAGGCTTTACATACCTGCGGCAGGGCCATCAGATGCGGCTCCTGGGCTACGTTCTTGTTTTCCAGATTGTGATTAGTTGGGCAGTGCCATTGTCGTGGTCGCTGCACATCAGCGACTGAGGGTAAAATAGCCTGCATGAAGACTTTCATGGGAGCACCAAAGAAGACAAGGTCATGGCGAGTTGTAGGGAGGCGGGCACTAGGCAGGGTCAGACCCAGCAGGCTGCTTTCCCCAAAATGGAGGCTTTCCACAGGGAAAGGTGCAGGATGTACTAGATGAGCAGCCATTTCTTTTTATAAGGAGGGAGTGATGGACAGGGTGTGTTTTGGGTGCACTAGTTCGCCAGGCATTTTGAAGGGTCTGTTTGAGGGATGCGTGTGCTGCCAGAGTCAGTGGACCACCAGATAGTTAGGCCCAAATGGGAGGCAACAGAGGTCCACTAGATAAGACCATCATGTAGTAAGAACTCTTTTGAACAGGGAACATGAGCAGCCTCTGCTGGACTGCCACCAGGTTTCAGGCTCCCTTGTAGATCAAGGGCACAACAGGGTTCCTCCAGATCACCAGGTGTTCACATCCATTTTATTGGGACAGGATTGGGGCTCACCAGGACTCCAGTATGCCTGTAATTTTCTAACATGTAGTACAGATGGCTGTTGTCCACACGCCCTCTCCCCATTAGATCACTGTAACACACCAAGACACCATGTTTGTGAGCTCAGAGTAAAGGTACTTTAATTCTGGGAGGGTGATTAAGGACTCTTTGGCAACGCAGGAGGGGATGAACAATGCAATTAGGCAAGGTTTTGTGGCTTAATGATAACTCAGTGGTGTGCTGTTGCAGGGAGGTGGAAGGCCAGGGTAACTGCTGCAAGTATTTGAGTTGCAGCTTTAATCAGCAGTATGTCAGTATGTAGGTGTGGCAGGCTGGATCTTGGTAATAGCAAGCATTAAAATGGATGTTTCAGCCTGTACCTATCTGCCGTGTCCACTTACGATGCCTCCCACCAAGAAAACCCCAGAACAACCTGTCCCCTCGGGTTGTGACATGTCACTAAAATCCTAAAGATCTCACTTTTAAAGGTGATGGGAGCAATGAGGGTGCAATCAGCGTGAGCTAGGGAGGAAACTGTAAAGTAAGGGTAGTGTGGCAGAACTGGGAAAGGGTTGTTAGGAGTTGGGAGCGTTGCACCTGTGTAGAGCCACTGAGGATAGGAAAAGGATGCCAATGAAGTGGAGATAGGCTTTTCCTTTACAGCAAGTAGCAGGTGAGGAGATGAAAAGTTAAAATGATCTTGATGAATAAGTGAAGCACAGGGAAGGGAGAAAAGCACAGGAAGCAGCCCCTACAGTTCTAGCACAGTTCTAGGGGAAGCAGCAGGAACAGATCTAGAATGAATGATTGGGTGTAATAAAGGGTCTACGTGATCCGACCGCGGCTGATTTTCCCACGGCTGAAAAGTTTGCATGTGAAATGTACGAAACACAAAAGGTTTGTACATTTCCCATGTGATCACATGTTCAAAACCCTACATACGCACACACCCACAACACACCCACGACACACCGCCCACCCACACCCTCAACACACCCCCACCCACACCCCCAACATAAACAAACCTTACTTACCTTTTCTTCAGGCTGTGTCCCTGCGATGCCTGTTCCCTTTCACTTCCGTGATCAGGAACCGGCGCCGCAGGGTCCTTTTCCTTTTTTTCCCCTTGTTTTTTTCAGGAGCTGCAGGGGTTTCCCCCGCAACCCCCGCTCACTATACTCTGAAGCATAGTGAGCGGGGTGTTGCGGGGGACACCCCTGCAGCCTCTGTTTTTTCTTTTTTTTTCGGGTGTGCTGCGGGGGTGTCCTCCGCAGCACCCCGCTCACTATACCACACAATATAGTGAGCGGGGTGTTGCGGGTGACACCCCCACAGCCCCCGCAGTCATTATTTTATACTTACCTACAATGCTACCACCAAAGGTTCCAACTTTTGGTGTTCGAACCTTTGGTGGTACCATTGTGCGGACTTTTTGTACAGTCCGATCGTACAATTCCATAAAAAAAGGGAGATCAGTGGGAAGGCAGACATCAGAGGAACCAGGGAGAAAGAGGGTGAAGGTGGAAGAAGGATTGAGGGTGGTGGAGTAGAGCATGGTAAGAAGGGGGAAAACACAACAAGGGTACATTTGGATGAAGCGGGACAGAAGAGGCGTGGGAAGTTGTACAGTTCTCTGGCTATGGTAGTTAGGTGCTAGAGATGCCACAAATTAAAGGGAAAGGGGGACAGAGAGCTGCAGCTAACTTGCCCTACCTCACCTTATCTAGCCCTAGAGGGTGCTGATGCACTGCCTATCTAAAGTAAATAGGTTAATAAAAAATCAAAGGACGCCCAGTAGTCTATTTTCAGATGTTTCAGTATTGTCTCATCATCTCTTCTATGTCATCAGTTCAACCCTATTGCAAGCTCACTCCCGCAAATTCAAACAAAGTCGTTTTTATAATGTTTGTGGGTCCCAGAACACTATGATTGGCAACTACTTATGTTTTATTGGCCGATAGTCTAGGGACACAAGCTACTTAAAACAATAGCACAATATGTCAACTTAATTGAGATCTAGAAAAAGACCAGCCTTACCTACTTAAGGAGTTCAAATATTACAGTTTTATGCATCCTGTATAAAATAGTCCATTTGATCTTGTTTTTATTCCATTCATAGCTAATGAGTGTTCTGTCTTCTCATAGTTACATTTTATCTAGTTTGTATACTGTGTAATTCAAGTATTTCAACTAATTGCATGCACACTTAGACTGCTCGCGTTCTCAATCTCTAGTTCAGAAGTGCCAGAGCTATGCTTACATCATGTTCACTGTGATCTAAACACATTCGATTTATATAATGGTTTCCTATCTGAATTGGAGTGTACTCGTAATGTATTTCTTATATGGTGCTATTGATCCTCATATTACAATGTCTGCGCCTTTGTACTTTCTTAATTGTTCAATAGATTGTGGCATGCAACTTTGTATCGATTGGACTCCCCTTGTCTTCGTGAGTCTGACTTATTATCATGAATATTTCCTTTGGTATCTGTGGTGAGCAAAGGAGTGCATTTCCATGCTTGCCAGTGAAAAATGTGTCGGTTCAGCAGCACTACCAACCAATCAGTGGGCAGAATGCAAAACTAAATATTGCAGTGGTGCTCATGGAAGAAACAGATCGTTGGCTTTAATCTGAGCATGACTGTTTCCAAGAAGTTAGAGCATTTTGAGAGGCAAAATAGTGTCTATTCTTGGCACTATTTAAAATAACAGAATGATTTATCTATATCAGTTCTGTAAACATGCTCTTTGAAAAATGATCCCTTCCAATGTATATTGTCATCATAATATGCATGTTACACATGTCCTACTAAGCAACACACTTTATGAAACCTAGAACAACCATATATATTACTTTCTGGTTGAAGGTTATAATTCCAGGATTAACTGTTGGGGAAACACCTACTGTATGCTTGTTAAATACCCCCATGAAAAGGGGGAGGAAAGCAATGGCAGTGATAGTTCCTGGCTGCTTTGCATAAAATCATAACGCCTTTTGGATGTATAAGAATGACCGTATATTTTTATATTTGAAAAATGTGTCTGAGATTAAAGGGATTTATGCTTGGATCATTATGCACACTGGGCTTGGTGCTCATTTTATTTTTCACAACACTCACCCTAACATGTAAGTATTTGTAATCAGGAACCATATATACTCATTTGGACAGCTTTAGAATTTGTGTATGAGGGTAAAATATCTGTGACATATGTCTGCACAATGGCTTTTGAGGGCCATCCTGCTTGTAATTTCTAGAGATAATGTTTCCTCTTCCATATGAGGTGACACTTGGTGGGTTTGGGAAAGAAGAAGAAGAGGAGGTCCTGGGTGTCAGGGTAAGGATGGTTGTGGGGCATGCCCCGTCCCCAATGCACAGACATCTCTTGAGACTTATACATGTAGGATATAGCAGGATAAATGTGCGCTTGGAACACTGAAGAGAAGCATCTCTGTAAGTGCATTGAAAAGCCCATTGACAATAATTTAGTGAGTTACTGTCAAGCAGTGTTCACCTGACACACACAACATTATCAGCACAGAAGCTGTTAGAGAAAACATAGTAATCCAGATGACTGCTAGGCCCAAAACCTACTGAAATGATGCCAGCACCAGAAAGACAAGTTTTATGCTTTCAAGCAACCAAAGACCAATGTAGTGAACTCGTGAATTTGTGCCAATCCTTGAGTCCGAGGCACACAAGTACCCTGACCAACAGTCCTAAAGTTGGGCCCAAGAAATTGGTCAAGTCCCTTGTCAGGAACTTGATCAAAAGAAAGCTTTCTTAAAAACTATTTTTGGGCTTCATTACCTTTTTAAATAATTGCCCGTTTTTGACATCACCCAAAATTGCAATTCCCAGTTGCCCAGTATGCCTGCTGATATTATTCAGTCTAACCATGCTGTGCCTTTCCCTTGCAGAAGTCGGTTGTTATGAGTTTTTTGAGGTTATTGTGGCTGTAGCAAAGTGTACTATTTGGATACCAACTCAATGTAGCATCCCTTTTCTTGGGTAGATAGCATTCTACGATTGTTTGGATGCTTTCTCAGCTGACCTAAGTCTCCCGAGAGTATTTCTTCCCTCAGACAATGCAACCTAAGGTGTAGGAGGTATACTATCTGCTTTTGTCTGGTTACCTATCTGATTAAAACATCTCTCAGCCAAGTGGTGGTACGAATTTGGCCTTTGTGTGTAGAGGCCTTCATCCACTCACGTGTACATCATCCGACCGGAATAGGATATCCTTAGTCACAATGCTTAGAAACATAAACAGCATGACATGTCCATTGACATGACATGTCCGTAGCGAAAGTGCTTGCTAGCACTGCAACTTTCTTACGGTCAGGTTGCATGTCTTTGGCTGATAAGCTATGACCAGAGAATGTTGCATTTTCTTGCACATTTCGCATTTTTCCTGAGCATGAACTTTGGGTCTTGTAATGCTGAGCATGACTTAGCAACGCTTTAGTGTGATCTTTCCCATGACTGGCGGTAAACGTGTGCTCTTCAAGCTCTATCTGTTGGTCGCACGTACGCATGCCTCTTTCAAAAATATTCTTAGCCCATTTAAATGAGTGATCATGTTATTTTTTTATTTTTTTTTAATTTTTATTGGCATAAAATGCCTTTAAAAAGAGAAAGGAGATGAATGTTTCACTACATTTAGTTCATTCTTCTCTCCTTGAGTGTTCGGATATCTGTCGTCTGATGGCACCTTAGCATCATGAGTTTGTAAGTCGCTTTCGATCCTTTGCCTTTGCTTCACTCTCACAATTTTGTCCTTGTTTTAGGTGTTATATCAGTAGTTTTTTCAACAGGCTCAAAAAGCGAATTAACGCATAATGCAGGTGTTTTTCCCGGCTGTCGAACAGAGCTTGCCACCAATCGTCCGCACTTGGCGTTTGAAATTTCATTAATTGGGGCCCTAATGTCAATGATCTCTCCCGGTGTAGGCTTTTGCATTCGAGTGTTAAATGTTTTAGAGTTTCTTCCTTCTTGTTGCAGAATCTGCAGGCTGCATTGGGTTCTTCTATTTTGCGTTGCTCTCTAGTCCACTCTCTTGTTTTAAATGCATTTAATCTGAAGTGTAGAAACAAAGCTCTGCTGCCGTTGTCTGGGGACAGTTCGATATAAGGCTGTAGGGTGTTTAGATTTCTTGCTTCGCTCGGCACCTCCTTCATTAAGTTGTTGGCTGATCTTAAGTTCCCAGTCATGATCCAATCTAATCGCCAGACCTTAGTTTTTGCAGCATTCGGATTGTCGTGTAGGATTTTTAGGTTGATGTCATAAAAAGCCATAATTTCCTCGCAGCGTTTATACCACATTGATAGCAGACAGTTGGGATTTCCTTTGCTGGGATTTTGTAGTATTTCGAATTGTAGGGCCACTTTCTTCATGGTTATCTTTCTAAAGAGGCTCAGCAGATTCCAACTGACTCGTGCATTAATTGATGTTAGGTTTAGCTCGTATCTGATGCAAGCAGTTGATGTACCCTTTGGTAGTTGCAGAACTCTTACCCAGAAGATGTTTTCTAAGGTAGGCCAGACATCCGCGGAGCATCCGAGGGCATTTTCAGCACCAAAAATCAGGGCTGGCACTACCTTTTGGGAGTAAAAGTTCCTTACCGGTTTTATTGAAAATGTACCGTATTTCTTATGTAAGACGCTAGCTTGGCATGCAAGTTGCCGACATTTGGATTTGGCTATCTGTTCCCATTGACTGTCGTTCAGACTCGAGTTAATTTGCATGCCTAGGTATCTTGTGTTTGTTGTGTTGTTTAGCCACTCTTTTCCCAAATGCCATTTAGGTTTTTCGTGCTTTGTTGTTTTCAAGTTTTGCAATGTTAACACCTCACACTTTTTTTTATTGATTTGTAAGCCATTAGGTCTCACGTAGAGGTCTACTGCGTCAATCTTTCGCTGTAGGCCTATGGGTGTTACGTCTAGCAATATTAGGTCGTCGGCGTAAAGCATCCAGCTTAACGGGGCTCCGTGTATTTTTGGAGAGAAGGAGCGCACGCTGTCAATTGCATCTCCAATGTCCGATAAGAATAGGTTGAATATTATAGCAGCCAGTGGGCAACCCTGTTTGACCCCGCTATAGGTGTTTATCGCTTTGGACAGGGTGCCCTTTTGGTCCAGGCGGATTTTGATGCTTGTGCCAGTGTGTAGCTCTTTGATGGCCGCTATCAGGTCTTTTGGACATTCCCACTTCTTCATTTTCTCCCATAGTAGTTCTCTATCTATACTGTCGAAGGCATGTGAGAAGTCGATCAGTGCGAGATGCACTTGGGTTCTTGTTCTTATTGCTTCCATTTTAAGGAGGTTGATTAAGAGAAGATTCAGGGAGCAGCCTACACCCTTGACAAAGCCGGTCTGACGTGGGTCCAGATGTTTTGAGTCAGCTGCCCATTTTACAAGTTGTTGTTGTAAGAGAGTCGCGTACACTTTGCCTAACACATCTAGCAGCGCAATGGGTCGATAATTTGTTGGATCAGATCGATTCCCTTTCTTGAAGATAGGAATGATTATTGCGCATTTCCATGAGTCCGAACTCTTGCAGTTAGCTGCTATTCTTTTGAACATCATGTGACATAGCTCTGCCCACAGCTCTGGATTTTCTTTGATTGTGTGGTTTATTAGACCATCCGGGCCTGGGGCTCTGGAGGAGCTAGCTCTTTTTATTATCTCCTCAATGTCGTTTTTGTCGAATTCCAGCTTCCATTTTTCTAAAGTAGGTGGTGGTGTCTTTGCTACAGTTGTTCTTTTGCTATATAGCTTCGAGAAGTGTTGTATCCATTCAGCTTCAGGAATTGCGTTTGTAAGTAATGCCATTTGTGGGGCTCCTGCGTTGTTTATTATTTTCCAGAAAGCAGAGGAGTTTTTGTTTTGCAGTTTTTGCATTATTAGTTCTGAATCATTCTGCATCATAACTGCTTTGTGTGATCGTAACCAATTTTTGTACTTTTGTTTACAGTTTCTTTTTGCAGTTAAGTAGCTTTTGAAGTTCGTTTTCGATAGATTTCTTATTTGCGCTCTTAGTTCTCTCTTTCTTTTTCTCAACTCTAGATCAAATTTGTGTCTAGCAACAAAGCCACGGGCTTTGGATCCTTGATGTTTTTCTTTGTAGTCGTCTAAGAGATGGATGTATTCAGTCTCCTTTTGATCGTCTACGTATGTGGTTAGTATGTTTTTGACCTCTGTTTTCTTTAGTTTCAGTCTCACCCTGTTGGATTCGATCATTACCGGGAATGTCCAAGTTGTGGGTTTGAGTCCGTAGTCTGTGGTACATGTCAGGATGACTAAGTCATGATCACTATTGGTCATAGGGAGCACCGTGAGGGATGTTGCATGTTGATGTATTTTCTCGCTGACGTAGAAGTAGTCAAGCGTCGATCGTTGGGTGCCTCTGGACCAGGTAGGTTGGGCTGGTGTGTCTCCTGCTAAGTTTCCGTTCATCAGCATGAGATTTCTTAACTCCATCTCTGTCACCCATTGACTGGCGAGTTGTGTTTTGTTGGGATTTTTTGGATTCGATTCGTTGTTAGCTGTTAGGCAGTTCATATTCAAGTCTCCACAGATCACAATATCAGCACCAACGTCTGTTTCGAGCCAATCATCTATTATAGTTGTAACTTGGTCTATATATCCATTACCACTTTTAGTCTTGTGGTTCCAGTATAGGTTCAGGATGTGGATTTTCTTATTTTCTTCGTAATTATGAGCAATTGTCGTTGCCCGAATATATGGAGTCACGTTTTCAGTGTTGAGGATTTGATATCCAGATCTCTTTTTGATCATAGTGATAAGGCCTGCCATGGGCCTACCCATCAGTTGTTTGATGGCTGGATTAAAGGCGATCTCGTATTCTCCAGCAATGGGGCGGATATCCAGCCACGTTTCTTGGAGGCACACGGCATCCAGCTCTGGGAAGCAACTCTCTTGGAATAGGTGCACAAAACCTCTGGTGTTCCAGGATCCAAACTTAGTTGTTAGGGGCGAGTTTTCTAGTTGGCGTTAGCTTTGAGTTGTTTTATTCAGGGCCTTTGCGAGCCACCCCCAATTGTCCGTTGAGTCATGTTCGTTGTTTTCTAGTTCCCCTGTGCCATTTTTCTTGTTGAGAGCTTTGGTGCCAGCGACTGTGATTTGGATTTGTTCCACCGAGTCGTTTTGGACGTGTTCCACTTTTCTCAGGCCGCAGACATTATTGGAGCACTGATTTCTGTTATGTTGGCCAGCCTCTTGCATTTTCTCAGGACTCTTCACTTCGTTACTTTTCTTCCAGAAGGATGAGACTGGCTGTAGTTCTATAATTTTATTGAAATGACTTTTGTGGGTGTCTTCGTCGATTAGTTCCAGAGTGTCAAATCCGAGCGACAACAGCTCAGGTGTAGCATCCAAGATACTGTTGGTTATAATTTTTGATTTCAGATTTAGTATAACGAGGTCATTTTGACCTTCTCGTGGAAATTCCACTGTTTTGATGTCATACGATTGTATCGTTCTCAGACGCGGGACACAGTGGATTAGTCGTAGAACATTGTTGCGATTCATGATCACGTCGTCTTGACTTTCTAGTCTTTCAATCTTTATTTTGTAGGCGGGTATGGGTGCTTTAATGCCTAATTGTTCAATTTGGTGGGGTATAATTCTTTTATAATCGCCAGGCACTTGTTTTGTTGCGGGAGCTTTGGTTGCCGAAGGTCCTTTTCCATAGCACTTGTTTGGTGCAAATTTTCGAACGTCGTCATAAAGCTCCCGATTTTCGTTCTTGCGGTCTGATTCTATCAGGCTTTTGAGATTTTTTGTCTTTTGACAGTCTCTATCCTCGTTTTTCTTGAGCAGCCTTTCCCGTCTTTCTGTCAGAGTGAGGAAGATAGGACTGGCCTTCACCGGTGAGGCTTTTTCAATGTTTACCTTCTTGGGGATCATTGTACAGGTTCCTTGTAACGTAGAAACTTGTGAGGGCAACAATGTAGGTGTTGATTTTTGTACAGTGATCCTATTTACTGTGTCTCGTAAAAGGTCGTTTGAACTGGAAGGTGACCCAATTGAAGTCTTAGGATCGATTGGCTCCAATTCATCTGTGTCATCATACGTTGACATATTTATCAACTCGTTCAGTAGGTCAGCTTCCTTGTCAGAATCCTCGCTTTTTTGATTTGCGTGCTCACTTATTGCCTCCTTTTCTGTGATCTTTTTATTCGGGGTTAGATCCACAGATTTTGTGTTCTGGTTTACAATTACATTTACTGTTTTTATGTTGCGTAAGAACTTTCTGGAATTGTTTCCGCGTCGTGTGTTCTTGGTGCGTTGATTTTTTGTTTTTTTAATTTGAGGTTCCTTTCTGGTTTGGTTTGGATGTGTCCTCGTGGTCTGATTAGTATTTTGCTTAAAGATCGCGAAGATTCCTTTATTTCTTTCAGTTTCAGTGTCGAGGTGCCCAGAGGGGCAATCTTGTAGTCTGGCACATTTCTCGATGTTAGTTGAGGTAGTCGGTGTTTGTGGATCGAGGGAGGCTGGATTTAGTATCGATCTTGTTTTATCTAGGATTGTTTGAAAGCAAGGCTTGTTTAGTTGAGCCTGTGGATGCGTGTTAGATGGAATAGCTTTTGATGCGTTATCATATACTTCAGGGTTACTTGTCTCCACCGATCTAGTATCGTCGTGTAAACAAGTCTGCTGTGTGGTGTCATCTTTGGTTAGATCTATTGGTGGAGGCAGGGGGCTAATCGCCCCTTGGTTTTCGATTATTGTGCTCTCGAATTGTTGCAGTGGAGAAGTTTGTTTATTCAAGTTGGGCTCCAGGTTGGTGCACGCCTGTAGACCTCTTTTGTTGTTCGTACATGTCAGCTCTTGAGAATCTGGACGGATGCTAAAGTGTTCATCGTTGGCAGACTGCATTGGAGTTTTCCTTGTTTTTAAGAGGTTGAGTGCTTCTTTAGCGATTTCTGCCAGTAGCTTTTTTTCCGATCCGTTGGATTTCCTTTGGTCCAGGTGAGTATTCAATTGAGCCTCAATTCTTTTGTTGGAGTCTCGTTGCGCTTGATTTGTTAATGTGGTTTCCATGTCCAGACCTACCAGTTTTGAGTTGATCATTGCAACTAGTGTGGACAGGTCTGTGAGGTTCCCATCTACTGGCTCATACAGTTTTAAAAACGGAGCTATAGATATTGCAAGAGAGGACATTACAAGCGGTTGTATTTCTTTCATAATGCAGCTGACTATATCAGAAGAAGACTCCGCATGTTTTTTTAGTGGGAGTTGAGGTATTCGAGGACTATGGCAACTTGGTTTGTTGAGCTGAGACTCTGAGTAAGAAGAGTCAGACGAAGATGACAGGAGAGGGGTAGGTGATTGTGCCATTTCTGAGAGGCCTCCGTGTCTAGATGGTAGAGTTGATGGTCTCATTAAGTTTTGTGTAGAGATCTTGGTACCTTTTCTCTGTGAACATGGAAGGGTCGGAGATAGGCTGTGATCAATGCGCCTGCGTTTCCCATAGGCGTTTTTCCATTGTGTTACGGGCGGGGCTCCCAAGGTCTCCTTCATTACATCTACAATGTCTTCAATGGCCTCGGAGACGCTGGGCTCTTTGTTCAAAGTGACCAGTTTGTCTTTTGCTATGGCGCTTTGTGCTTTATTTATTAGAGTGATGTCGTTTAGTATCTTGTTAACGACCTCCAGTGAGTTCCTCCTGTTGGATCCCGTAGCGATTGGCTCATTGATGCGAAGGGTCTCGATTATATCATGATGTGCTTGGTGGAAGACCTCATCGTCTTTTGAGGCACCGACCCAGTCGTCCGTATGTCCCGTTTTTTGTGTTGGGTACAGATGTTCTTCTCCGTTTGTTAGTGAGCTCCTCGGGGTGGGTGTGGAGGAATCATGTCTATTGATATATGAGCTTTCCTTTGACGTTCCCATCTCAGTAGCCTGTGATAGAATGCTACATTCATCGTGGGTCGTGCCCTGGCTCCTGTCGCTTTGTAGAGTTGAACTGCAAGGAGAACCATTAGTGCCTGGCTTGGCGTCACAGATATCGTTGTTCGATGGGACGCTTGAGAGGTCATTTTCTGGGACTTCTTTTGTGTTAGAGGGAGCGAGACCTATCACAGCTGGGCAACTTGCTATCCGATTGTGGCCCGCGTTCTGCAAACTTGTGGTGTGTCGCTGTTTATTGATCCTAACATTAGGAGTTTTTGGTAGTTCTTCTCCTGTTTGTGTATGATCTAGGTCTTTATCTAGATCTTGTCTATTTTCAGGCTCAGATGCTGATGATAGACGGCTTGTCTCCCCTGTGTAATCACCATCGCAGTCTGACTTGCGTTCAGGTTTACGATAGATCGGCTGCGGCCGTGGGGATTTACTTGAGGTGGCCAGCGAGTTCCATCTTCGTAACTGTGATCTTGTGTGTGGGTGTGTCAGGTTTTCCACATGTGGGCGACCAGCAGACGACATTTTGGATGATGCTGCTGAGTCCACGTTAAGTTTTTCCAATATGGCCTTGTGTATCAGCCATTCTCTTTTGGTAAGAGTACCCTAGACTTTGCAGATGTATAGTTAGGTCAGCTCAGTTTGGAATTGTTCTTTGAGCTGTGGGGGGCTTAGGGATCTAAGGTGTCTGGCCTCCTGCAACTCTCGGCAACACCCCACCCAGGTGGTGAAATGTTTAAGTCCAACGTTGTACGCTATTGCTTGGCGTTCGTTACTAAATAGAGTAGAGTGTTTGCTAAGGGTGCGGGGTTTGCTCACCTGGTTTGTCCGATGTACGGTGTACAGCCGATCTCCGAGCTCAACTCTGGATACAGTTACCCAGATGTTGTTTATCCGTCAATCTAGCGTTTGACCTGTACACCTCCAAACAGCCGCACAACAGCCAGCGGCCTTTTCTCCTTCGGGCTTAACGCCGCAAGGGTGTGCTGGGCTCTGTTTTCTGTGCCTGGGTAGGTCAGGTGATCAGTCACGTGACGGCAAAGCGCTCCGCCTCCTCCTGGAAGCGAGCGAGCAGGCGAGTTGGAAATACGAAATGCGCGAGTTCTTAGAACTCCCAGCGCACGTTGAAAAAGGACAGCAGCAGCAGCAAGAAAGAAAGTGTCCTCTCCTCACGGGAATTGCACACGCCGCTCGGCTGTGCTGGGCTCTGTTTTCTGTGCTTGGGTAGGTCAGGTGATCAGTCACGTGACGGCACAGCGCTCCGCCTCCTCCTGGAAGCGAGCGAGCAGGCGAGTTGGAAATACGAAATGCGCGAGTTCTTAGAACTCCCAGCGCACTTTGAAAAAGGACAGCAGCAGCAGCAAGAAAGAAAGTGTCCTCTCCTCACGGGAATTGATCATGTTATTGATGAGTGGGCCTGGTTGCCCATCCTTCATGATTGCTATATGGTTGATTTATAACCACACAGATGGATACTTTCTCCTTTTATGCATTCCTAGGTTCTACAACAATGGGGACCCCAATGGTGGCGTGCTTCCGCACGCTTCGTTTGGGTCTCAGGGAAGGCACCTAATCTTGTTCTCCTCTGCTTTGTGTAGGATGCTGTGACAATCTGATAATTCTATGCAACTGGCCTTGCTGTCTCATTGATATGAACTTTCGCTTGAAAGTCAACCCTCTTGCTTAAACCTGTGAACAGCTTCGTTTCAGGGGTAAGGAGAAAACGTCTTCCTTTTATAGACAAGGCCCATCCTTCAACTGAGCTGAAGCTTTGCAGGAATGCTGGCAATACTGCTCATTCATAACGATGCGTGCATTGATCGGTTCTTGTTCTAGTTTGGCCTCCATGGTTTTCTTATATCTAAGGCGCATTATATTCTGGGTACAACCACTGTCAAGAGTGATTCACAGAGGCTTGTTCCCAATTGACAAGCAGATAGTCCGACATATCTTGCTTCTGCAAATCTTTGCTATTAGGAAGAAGCAGTCATAATCGCTGTCACATGATTGCTTGCTTACGGCTACACACACATGTGAACTGCAATATCACTTGCTCCCTTTTCCATTATGGCTTCCCCCTGTGCTGTCAGGATGATTTATCTCTGCTTACCCTGCTGAATTCCCTTAAACGCCCTGTGTCTGGCCTACTTCCTAGAAATGGGTCTCTTTGCCACATGCTCTGTAACTGTAACTCAATGGTTGACAGAGCCTATCATTTCCAATCGTTTTCCACATCTATATTCTTTTTGTGTTTTGAGACACATTTGAACCTGAAGTCTGTATCCTTTGCGGTTGCCTCCCTTTTGTTCATAGGAAGTCCTTACTCACAGATGAAACACTTGTTTTTGCTCTGCAGTTTTTGGTTAATACAGTCTGTGGACCTGCTTTTCTGCTTTTTCATCTCTGTTGACTATGCAGATTACTGCACCCAAGGAACTGCCCCTATCAAAAGGTGGCTCTGGTGTTGTGAGCCCTTTTTTGGTTTATTGTTCACAGGGCTCCACTACAACATGCCCATTTCACACGTCCATCACCTCAAGATGAAATCTAGGTTTTCTCCTCCACTGTTTCCTTCTGTTGCATCTTAACCACAGGGATTGTACATATTTGTAACCGGTTTTCAAAAATGTGATAGTTTTTTGTTTTCCCACCAATGTGCATGTGAAAGGACACATCTTATGGTACCAATATTCACACAGGCTGTAAGCTCCCATATGCTTCTCACCCACTGACCACTAGTAAATGCAATGTTAGAATCCTCAGGTTGCACTGCTGGCATTGAATAGGGAAACATGCATTCGCCTGGCCTGTGTCAGTAAGCAATCGCTAGCAGCAGATATCTGGGGACATGGTTTGCTGGGTTGAGATCCCCAATATAATTGACAAGGTATATGTGTCACCTGAGCCCTGCTTTAGCACCACTGAACTGCACTCAGATGGTAAATATAGGTATTCACTACAGAAGTATCTCTGATAGAGGGCAGTGAAGTGGGCCAGTAGCATTTGCTCTTCTACCGGCTGCCAGTTGTAGTGTTCTTGGGCGAGTATTGAAATGGACGCAGTAGACACAGCCACACCAATCAAGAGTTAGCACTTTATTGTTAAATCCTCCATAAACACTTCTTCATCCATTATTTGGGGTATTTCACCCCCATAATGGTGACACACGACTATGCTGTCCTCGTATTTTTCCTTTTCACTTACTGTCCACTCATCAGACACAAAGCTGTCCCCAGTTCTGTTCCCCCATTCCATTGTTCCTTGGACCCCTCCCCAATGATGTGTTCTTAAGTGCGGGCAACATCATTGGGCAAGGGCTTCATTGGGCTTCAATGCTTCTTTCCACGGAGAACCTCCCCCTTAAAAACACAAATATGCTCACAAAGTTAGACCTCTTGGTTTTGCCAATGGTTACTACATTTGGCCATACACCTGCACACGTGTAAGTAGAAATAAGTGCAAACATGTGCACGTAAGAGTTTACCAAGGAGCTTCTTAATGTGCATGCTATGGTTACACACCTTCAGAAACTACTCTTTCAGCACAGAGCAATTCTGTAAATCTGAGCTTGGCGGTGCCTTTTCACTTTTGTACCCAACCCATAATCACAAATGGAATGTGGAAAAAATGGGAGAATAAATGCCCAGAAAGACATTCCCTGCATCTTTTCGAAAGGTGTAGGGGGAAGGACAATACAGAGACGGGTTAGTTGGTGCACTACTCTGCATTTTTCCAGCTCTGGACAACAGTGCTATGAGTATAGCTGTCCACGATATATGTCTAATTCACACAATAAGGAGCCTTTTATCAAAGGAAGCCCTGACAGTTAAGTGTTATCACAAAGACGTGCAAGCACACCTGATAGCAGTGTAATTCAACATACTCCACATTCATTCAGAGTTGCAGAGGAGGTGACCTAAATTCCTACTGATGTTACCCATGCCCTATTGGCGAGAGCAATGCTAGAGTAAAGGATAGTGTGATTAACTAATCCTACCTATTGGTGAACTAATCCTAAACTAGCCTGGTGTGCCAACTATCTAAAAGTGGATAGAATAAGAAACAGTAGAAGTACATTTTTCACAGTTTGTTGTATCATTTTTAGGAGGCCACAAATGGGCTGTTCTCGAGGGCTACTGATCTCAATTTTCTCATTCTCTCCTCCTCTACAACTTCTATCTGTCACTCATACGTAAAGGAAATTGTGGAAGGTCTGCCCGACTATTTATGGTAGAACCTAAAAAAGGAGGGCCTTATTTTCAAAATATCAAAGTTAAAAATAAGTGTCTGATCAGATTCCGGACACATATCCATATATCACAGATGCATATTATGATGAGGCACCGAGACCGGCCCAAGTCAATCACATAGATGGCGATCGCCAAGAAAAAATCAGAGAAGGAACACACCAGCAGCATGGAGTTTTTTTTTAGTGCAAGCTCAGAAGAAGACAACACACCAGGCAAACCGAGGGGAGAGGATTGGAATCCAGTAAGGAATTGAGTTCAGTCAAGAGATTGATATGTCCAATTTCAGGACAGGTCAAACCAATCAGGGCAGGAACAAATCAAGAGACCTTTTTTATACCATGTTGCTCCATCAAGCTACATGGGCTGCTAATGACAGAGTATCTACGAGCACATGGAGCCCCACGTGGCCTTATCATTCAGATAGAACCGTGCATCTTTATTGATTCACTCCATTTCCGAAAGGACTGGAGTTACATTACATACAAATGCACATCATATTGGTTAGTCCTGATTATTAACACGGCCAAGACCCTGTCAATTGTACTGATGACAGAGATTGAACAAAAACTGGACCAATAAAAATAAAAATCCTTTTTCGATAACTATAAGAACAAATTTGAATATTTTTACTCAAAGATAAAGGACTTTAAAGAGTTTAATCTGAACAAAAAAGTACAAAAACTTAAAAAGGCCATTGTGGCCTTCTCGCATGAACAAACCTATCCATATATCACAGATACCTAAAATGATGAGGCATCAGGCACTGAGACCGGACCAAGTCAATCACGTAGATGGTGATTGGCAAGAAAAAATCAGAGATGGAACACACCAGCAGCCTGGAGTTTTTGGGGTGCGAGCTCGGAACAAGACAACACACCAGGCACTTTGAGGGGAGAGGATCGGAATCCAGTAGGGAATTGAGATCAGTCAAGAGATCGATATGTCCAATTTCAGAACAGGTCAAACCAATCAGGGCAGGAACAATTCAAGAGACCTTCTTTATACCAACGAGGCAGAGGAAGGGCGCGAGGGAGAGGACAAAATCAGAAATCCCCCAGAACTACAAGGAGCCTAGGGAGAGGATTGCTCCCCAAACATAATTATTGGTCATTAATCTCGCCATCCACTTATTATCAAATGATGCAATGAAAGTCCTCCAAAAAGGTCTTAGTTTTGTACCCACAGCATTGTAGGATCCTTTCGAGACCAGGATAGAACTGATTCGCTTCAGTCATAAAATGAGATTAAAACAGTATTTTGGTGAGAAAAAAACCAGCAATGAAGTAGAAGAGCAAAAATATGTGACTGGTTTACAACCGAAATCTCCATTTTATCCAAACTTCATCACAGTGAAATCCATTACCTTTGAAAAGACACTACATAAGAAGTTGGAAGAGATTGAAACGGAACAACTCATCAATTCCAGAATATTTCCAACACAGAATCTGTTCCATTGAAAAATCTGGCCAAGAATAGCGACATTATTATCAAACTTGCCGACAAAGAGGGTGACGTTGTCATCATGAATATGAAGGACTATGAACAAATGGTTGCAGCTTTGCTAAACAATAGGGACAATTACCAGCAGCTTTCTGGGGACCAGACAGCCAACCTAAGGGTATTGATCACTGGGATAGTTGATGAGTCTCTCTGCGAAGGGCATATTAGCCCCAAAGAAGCAAAATTCTTATGCCCAAAATATCTGAAGTTCTCTGTGTTTTATTCCATTCCGAAGGTGCATAATGGTATGACGCCAGCACCAGGTCGAATTGTAGTGGCAGGCATCAATTCCATCTTAGAGCCGCTTTCACAGTTTCTAGATTTCTTCCTTAAACCATAAGTTCCCAAAATGTATTCATACCTGAAAGACACCCCTGGTATACTCAACATAATAAAATAACTCAACTTTGACCCACATACTCTGGCCACACTCGATATTAAAACATTATATATACGAACATCTCCCAAATGGAGACCCTGATTGTCGATAAAGTACTACAAGCATTAGTACCGGCTTTGGAAATTCCATGATATTTTGTCCTTCAGCTTGCAGAGATTGCTCTGACTCAGAACATTTTTAAGCATAAGGATGAGTTTTTTCAATAATGCTCGGGCACTGCCATGGGGCATACATTTGCACCATTCTCGGCCAACCTATATGGAGCAGACTTTGAAAGCAAGTATACTTATGGGCAGGTGAATCCCTTTAGAGATCAGATCTCCCTGCGGACCAGATATATAGACCATATATTGATTATATTCAATGGTGATCACATTACTTTTTCAGAATTCATTGGAAGGCTGAATTCCAGAAACAGATATTTGAAGTTTTCTCACACACTGAGCAAGGAGGTAATTCATTGGGCCTCATTATAAATTTGCCGGTCCGGTAACAACCGTACTGATAAGCTTGTCGGTATTGTTGTTACCGGACCGGCAAACTATGAGTTCTGCTCGCGGGTGCCTTCCCGCCCGCCAGGACTGGCCTGGTGGGCGTACCGGCACCCGCGAGCAGAGCATGTCGGATGCACCGGCACCATTCTGAATGGTGCTGGTGCATCCAACCTCACCATTCCCATTGAGCCCTACGGAGCTCAAATGGGAATGGGGAGCATTTTTTTCCGGCGCCCGCAAAAGGGAAATAACTGGGTCCGGTGGGGCCATAATGACCCGGTAATTTCCCATTCGTGGGTGCCAGAAAATAGTTTGGCGGTAGCCTGCCAGTTTTACCAGCAAGACTACAGCTAAACTTGTAATGAGGCCCATTGTGTTGATGTGGAAATTCGAGCTGAGAACACAAACCTGTCCACCACCATCATTCGAAAACAGACTGATCAGAACTCTCTGTTGAAATACACCAGTTGCCACTCGAAGAATCTGGGAGACAATCTACCGTTTGGCCAATTCCTGAGATACAGGTGGAACTGCTCTGCACTCAAGGAATATAACACGTAAGCAGCAATGCTAACTGGCTGCTTAAAAGGAAGGGGATACCCCAAAAGGAGGATCAAACATTCCAGTAAACTAGCACGTAATATCCCTCAGGATATTACGTTGCAACAGAATAAGAGACCTGAGGGGGAACAATTGATAACAGCGATCTTAAGCTACTCTAATAAGACCAATACAATCAAAAGACAGATTCTAAATTTATGGCCGTTATTGAATGTGGGTTCCTCTAATCTGCCAATACCCAGATTTGCCATTATGAAGAGACAAAATGTATGTGACATGCTAGTACAGTCCTATCAACCACCGGATCCAATTGAACTTCAGTGCACATTGTGGGGCACAGACCGGCCATCTGGACATTTGCCCTGTGGACAGTGTAATGTATGCCTACTTACAGCATGTACACAGACTATAGACCTAGAACTTAGAACGTCATGGAAATAGAATTCATTTACAAATTATAACACCACTAGCGTGGTATCTCTGATAAAACGCCCTTGTCAGCTCAGATACGTAGGAATGACCAGCAGACCTATCAAGAAACAAATTCAATAGCATATGTCATGCTTAGACCTGGACGGGAGCATGCACCGATGGTGGCTCATTTCCAGCATTATCATCATGCACCCACTGACATACAATGGACAATAATCAAGAAGGTTATTTGTCCATAGAGGGGAGGTGATATCCAATCAACGTTACTTAAAAGGGAACATAAGTAGATATTTCATCTCAAAACAGAACAAGTGGGTCAGAATAAGGCCATACCCTTGCAAACCCTGGCTGTTCTTCGTTAAAATCATCTAAAAATACCAAGCCATTAGTGGGTCTAATGTGTCCATTAGTGGCATTTCTTCTATACTGACAGTGGATAACTCCCCCCTGGCTAAACGGTTCTACTGCTAAGCAATAGCAGTCGTGCCCCTTACTAAATGAATTCAATTTCACTGGTGCACTTTTACAACCCCTTTTTGGGTTTTGATCATTGTGGGTCATTCCGAGTTTGGAGGAAGCCATGGTGCTATTAGCGCCATGGCTGCCTCCAAAATCGGTCCGGGTCCGGGTTCCTTGGATGGGGACTTACCGGGTCATTCCAACCTTGGAGGACCCGGTAAGTCCCCATTCAAAAAACCAATCCCCATTCCCATTTGAGCCCCCATAGGGCTCAATGGGAATGGGGAGGGAGCTAATAACTCCCTCCCTGGTCCCTTAGCGGCTCCCGCTAAGGGCGGCTGGTAGAACCAGCTGCCCTCAGAGGGACCCGCTAAGGGACCTCGGAATGCGGCCGTAAGGGGTTAATGGCACCGGCATCCTTACCGGTGCCGTTAACCCCTTACCGCCAGGTTTGGAATGACCCCCATAGTCTGGGCTCAACCGTTTGTGTCTGTTTGTTCCCCAGTGCCTGATTGAACAAATATTGACAACATCCAACCCGGGCACAGTGACCTGAGCACACAGTAGATTCTAGAGTAACTATCATGAAATATCACCATTGCTTTCCAGAGGACTGTACATTCATGGATAATATGACCCCCACATTACTGTAACTGATTCAGGCATCTTTTTGTGTCTTAATGCATGCATGGCCTGTCTGAACTGGAAACTAGACAGCTCAGTCCATGTTACACATATGTGAGGGCAACTTATATCTGCTCCAATAAGTGCCCTTAAATATGGATTTAGCAAGAAGAATCATTTATAATGAGTTTGGAGCTGCTCATTAATGTCTAGAATTTACAAGACGCAATCTGTTCGACCATCTGTTAGCACGTCTTTTGCTCTCCCCTATTGCCTGGCCTGCCTGACTTTGAAGCAGGACATTACGGCGTGCGTTATGAAGGCACACTCAATATATCACAGGGTCATATAACCTGGGTACAGCAGACTCTGCGAACAGTTTGGCTACCAGGGAGGTTCACACCATTGCTGGATTACAGTTCGGTACATGACACCATACAGGATTTGAGCGAATGCTGTCCGGGCCTTTCTAACAGGTATGGATGATGGTAGTTTGACAGAAGTGGTTGTGTGGGGCGACAGAGCTCGGCATACAGACTATGTTCCAACTAAATAGATAGAGGCTGAGTAGCTTGCCTAGCAATGACTGGACTGTGCCATTGTTGTACATAGAGTCCTTTTTCAGCACTCTTGAAGACAATAAACATAGACAAACAGAGCAACTTACTGTTCCTCTCTTTTGGTTTTTCGTTTTCTTCGCCATTCGACTAACTGGCTACATGTACCAGCAGTTTTACCTTGCGCGTTTATGATCCACTATTATACAAATGCTTACTTCAGTGACTGTTTTAGTTATGCACATATGATGTGTATTGTCTGCAATATGAGATCTATGCAGTATTACCAACCCATGCTTTTCCAAGGGTGGAATCTGTTGTGTGTTTTGTAACACAATGGGCCTTATTATGACCCTGGCGGGATGGGTTTAACGCCACCGGTAATGGTGCTGCTGCCTTTAAACCCATTTTGCCCTACTACGAGGTTTCCTCGCGGGATCTGCTCTGGACGTCTGGTCAGACCAGACGTCCTTTGTGGGTCCCGCGAGGGGACCAGGGAGCTAACAACGGGCCCATTGTTAACGGGCCCGTTGTTATCTCCCTCCCCATTCCCATAGAGCCCTATGGGAGCTCAAATGGGAATGGGGATGGGTAAATTGAATGAGGAATTACCAGGTCCTCCAAGGTTGGAATGGCTTGGTAATTCCTCATTCAAGGAACCCGGACCCGAGTTTGGAGGCAGCCATGCCGCACATAGCGGCATGGCTATCTCCAAACTCATAATGAGGCCCACTGTGTGCACCGGATTCACGATTAATCGCGTTGTTACCTGTTTAATTAATTTAATTTTGCAATAGTGCCATGACAGTATATTATTATTTTTTCCATAAAGGGCCACGACTTCAGTCTCCACTTACATTATCCAATGATGGTGCGGTAAGAAATATTGTACTTACATATATGCAAAAGACTAGTAAGTATTTTACAGTACTTTTTATACACGACTGTCCTGAAGAAAGTGGTTGTAAGAAATTCTTACCACTGAGGCTGGTAGACAGCAGAAAATGTGGTGGGGGCAGTAGGGAGCGTACCCATTGATATAGTTTTCATCTCATCGATCGTGGACCAACAAGATACATAGTGTGCAGAATCTGATCAGACATACGGGGTCATCAACAGTTTGGCGGTAACCCTTAAATGCGGCGGTAACGCTATTACAGCTGCATTTAAGGGTCCACCAAATTACGGGTTTGGCAGGATTCTGCCGCAAATGTGCTGATTTTCGAAGCAATTGCCGCACAGTAATACTGCTGACGGTAGTCGTGCAGAAAATTCCCCATTGGGCCCATTGGGGAATGGTGAATTGCCGAATGGGCCCAATGGGGAATGGTGAATTCCCATTTCACCAAACCCGTGATCTGGCACTTATAGCGCTGGGGGTTTGACGGTGGTGCTATTAGCGCGGGCGGTGTCCGGCAGAAATACCGCTGGGATACCGCCCAACTCGTGATGAGACCCATAGTGTCTTTGCACTTATTTTTAACTTTGATGATTTGGAAATAAGGCCCTTCTGACTATAGGTAAATAAATTAGGTTCTACCATAAATAGTCGGGCGGACCTTCCACTATTTGTTTTACGTATGAGTGACAGATATAAATTGTAAAGGAGGAGATAATGAGGAAATAGAGATCAGGAGGTCTCCAGAACAGCCCATTTATGGCCTCCTAGAAATGATACAAAAAATGGTGAAAAATGTACTCCTAATCTTTCTTATTCTATCCACTTTTAGATAGGTGGCACACCAGCATAGCCCTAGGATTAGTTCATGATAGGTAGGATTAGTTAGATAATCACCCTGTCCTTGGCTCTAGCATCGCTGTTGCCAATAGGGCATGGGTAACATCAGTAAGAATTTAGGTCACCCCCTCTACAAGTCTGTATGAATGTGGAGTATGTTGCATTACACTTCTATCAGATGTGCTTGCACTCCTTTGCGATAACACAATATATGTATACCTTTTTTAATCGGTATAAATACGGGTATAAAAACATTTTGAAATGCTTGTAATTATGAATGACAGGGCCTCCACGGCCAGTAATGCAGAATTCCAGTATCCAACTGCATTGTGGGAGCAAATGTGCTTAACTATTCGGAAAGGTCGGCTGCACATCCGGTCGTGTTCTGCATTCATTGTTTTATGAACATTGTATACATTTCCATTTAATATACATAATTGCTTATCGAACTTGACAAGCTTACTTTTTCATTATGTTATTCCATTTGTTAATTCAACCGAAATATATATATCCGAATTACCGAATGAACATTGCTCTTTGGAATTCCATTGAATATTGAACATGAAACAAAACATAAAAAGGTGACATCTTTCCCCTTCAAGGATCAAGTCAAAAGCATCCTTTCTCTGACAAAAATATATCTCAAGAATGTGGCACGTTCTAATTAGGGTATGGTTTAAAAAAGTGCAAAGGACAGGAAGCCATCATTTATAATTTACCCATTGCTAAGCGCCTAAGTTCTTGTAGAGTTATTTGTAGGTCTACCAGTTCTTATTACTATGGGCCCACTGTAGACATATTTTATTGTGTAGGTCTTAGTTATTAACTCAACGCAGGGAACCTCTCAACCACAGAGATCATTATTTCTGTTCATGTATGGGGAGCCCCTTCAAAATGTAAGACTCTGTGGTACAGTGTAAGCAACCTTTTCATATCATATTGAGGCACATTGAATCTTGTTCCACTGTAGGAGTAAGGGCAGATCAAAGTACTTGCTGTAGTTTCCAAGATCTTAAGTTCTTTGAAATGCATTGCAACATACGGCACACAATCCACTTGGAGAAATGTGAGGTGTTGCCTATGCCTGCATGCACCCGCCATAATTAATCTGAACAGAACAAGTTAATTTGGGTACAAGCAAATATGAAGTGTCTGAAGTACCTCAACATTGAATTGGACAAACTCTCCAGAGCGTCACTCAACATAATAGGCCTCATTACGACCCTGGCGGAATGGGTTTAACAGCACCGGTAAAGGTGCCGGTGCCGTTAAACCCATTCCACCCTATTACGAGGTTCCCTCGCGGGACCCGCTCTGGATGTCTGGTCAGACCAGATGTCCTTTGCGGGGTCCCGCGAGGGAACCAGCATGCTAACAATGGGCCCGTCATTAACGGGCCCGTTGTTAGCTTACTCCCCATTCCCATTGAGCCCTATGGGGGCTCAAATGGGAATGGGGATCGTCCGGGTCCGGGTTCCCTGAATGGGGAAATACCGGGCACTCCAAAGTCGGTATGGCCCGTTAATTCCCCATTCAGGGAACCCGGACACGAGTTTGGAGGAAGCTATGCCCTTATTAAGGGCATGGCTGCCACCAAACTCGTAATGAAGCCACATATGTTTCCACAGTGAGATAAGAATCTACCACATTAGTCTGGATGTGAAATAATTACCTACTATATCCCAATAGATGAAGAAAAACTCTGTCAAAATGTTGGTAGCTCTTAATTTGAAATATATTTTTGACAACTGCATACTGCCCCTTATTTATGGGACATGTGCTTGAGACGGAAGTGACGTAAAGATGCTTGTCTTAGGAACCAGGAAGACTATATTTGTGATGGAAAAAATACAGAAAACTCTAGGACTGGCGTTGCCAAGAAACGCCGTCTCACAACCCCGAAATGCAGCATGGCAGTATGATCATGTATATTTATGTGATAAGGGTTACTTCCCTTCACACCATTGAGGAATACTTATGAGCCAAGATTAATATAGGTTATGTCCAATCTTTGTGTTTACAGATTATCCACCATTGGGATCTGTCCCTATTATTGTCTTTCAGACAACAGTCGTACGGATTTAATAATTCTGTTATTGGGTAAGCCCCAGGTATTTAATCTGATTTAAATGTATTATTACATTTAATGATTCGCCTTGCAAAAATTGAACTAATTGGTTTCTTCTTTCGTTTTATCTTTATGTTTCTTGAACTTTCAAAACATTTTATCTGTTATTCTTTCTATTGTCATTTGAACATGATATGTTTACTTATTGCTGTTTTGGGTGTATTATTGTTTTTTTGTCGGCTTTTTCTGCCTCTGTTTTATTGTGCTAATGGTCTACATGATGACATTTTCTTGTATTTTTCCCAACCCACTCAATCCTCCCCTTCACCAACCCTTGTTTCTCTGTCGAATGTTAATGTGTGAAATGTTGGGAAATATTCAATTTGTATATGCTATACGTGTAATTGAACCATACATTTGACAATTGTACTGTTTGCTTTATTTATGTATATAATTTGGTTGTAATAACTAATGTAGCCCTGATTTGATAAAGGCTCGTGGGTGCCGAAACGCGTTATCGAGTAGAGGGCGTTTTTCTGTTGTATGCACACAACTATGTGCAACAGATTGTGTCATTAAACAATCCATTTTTACACTGGCGCTGAGTCCTGGAGTTTTCTGTATTTTTTCTGTTACCTTGTGGACAGTATGGGCTTAGTATCCATCCAAATCCAGTGACCCGCGACTTTTGATGACAATATAGTGCAATCACTATTTTCCATCATTTGACTTCTATAAGGGATTGTGAGGAGTCGCCTGCTGGAGCAACTTCAAACTAAATAAGCCCCATTTTCTATATATTTGTGATGTGCTCAGAGTTTTCAACAAGAAACGTTGACACCTGGATCCTCATTTGTGGCACTCTGCCTCCACGTACACAAATATTTCATTCATATCACTAATGCTACCAATCAAACGGATGACCTGGGAGAAACAGAGGTAATTGACATGATCTATGTTGAGCATAAGCACCTGAATTTAGATCCGAGATGCATTAACCATATACCAGCAAAGTATACATGTATTAATTGGCACTGATCTATATGAAGATGGCAAGTCCGTTGAGGTGGAAAGCACAGAAATCAAGGAGTAAACATCAGGTGGAAACACTGGCTTAGCAAGAGAAACACTAAAACAGCAATTTTAGCACAGGACAACAATCTACTAACATTTGAAAGAAGGATGCCATTTTAGGGGCACAACAGGGTACTAGCTGCTATCCATGGTAACTACTCTGCGACCCCTGACACTTCTTCTGCAATCCCTCATTCATGGATTGCGAAGGCATTATCATGCCAAAAGTAAAGAGGGCTTATTTCAGCGGTTTGCACCGCTTGTCCATTCCTCCACTACTTATCAGCATCCTGTTTGATGCTTTGGGGCAGGAGGACGAACAGACAGCAGAATGCAAAAACTATTGCGACAACAGCTGAGATTGGCCACTTAAATAAGGATGAAATGGACAAATCCGTTGCGGAAACCCCAACATTAGTTTATTTCACTGAAACCTTTTTGGGTATCAGTCCAAAGTCACCTGCCATTGGGGTGAAGTTACGGATTTTCGAGGAAGGAGCAATACTTTCGCACCAACCACTTCCGAGGAGCATTTGGAGAGATCTGCTCTTGGAAAAGTCCTACCTGGTGCCAAGACACTGGTACCCAGAATCCTGTCTGCTGAATGGGTAGACCTGCAAGTGTCTCTTGTACCCTCCCTGTCTGGGAATGGCAGAAGAAGGACTCACCTTTTCCTTTACAAGCATGGGTAGGGCCTCACAGTATCCTAGGATCAAAGAAAAACTGTCTCTGGATCTTCATTCATCTTCAAGCTACTTCTCGCTGTATTTGAGCTCCTTTGAGTCACTAGAAGGTCTTACAGTAATTCCTTTTCACACTGCTTTTGGCACTTTAAGGATTTAATCCGCTTCAACCTGCTTCGACACCTGAGCCCGCTGACTTAATGCCAACTGCTGGTCTTTCAGGTTCCCAGATTCCCAAGCCATTGCCACTGCTGGACCGCATCACCACATTGCACTCCGGCCGACTCACTCAATGTCAGAGTCGTATTGTTGCTTTGTCCGGATCTGATAACTGTCGATCTTTTAGGTGAACTGACTCAGCACCACCTGTCTCATGCCAGCTTCTTCAAGCCTCAAGCTGTTGTCACTTTTGAGCTGCAATGTGTTGGATGAGTCTTCCAGTTCACTGACTTGACAGTGAATCATCACCCCAGAAAGCACAGAGACTCTCAGATCGACACTGTCAAGCCCGAAAAGAAGATTTAAGATATCTACAGTGGTTCAGTTCCCCATTCCTGGTATTCAGAGCCTGGGTGACTTTCAAGAACCCAGTCTTTACCTTTTAAAGACATTTTCTTTGAAATAGAAAATACCTAGAGGGTCCCTTTCATTCAAAATCTACATATCCCATGTATGTCTTGATAAGTGTGGCTTGCTGATGTATTTAATAGTGTGTTTGCATTTATAGTTTAATTAAAGACTCATATCTTTTTTACAGAACGTCAGTTGGACATGTCTTTTATTTTGGTACTTTGTTACTGTTTGTTGTTTTGGATGCTTTCTTGCTGCCTCACACCGCTCTTGAAGAGTCCCATTCTACCGTAAAGAGGCAAATGAGGTGTACCATTATGTTCACCTTTAAGATGGAGATCACTGCTGTTCTAGTAGTAGTGTGAGGCTGAGCAAGATTTTAGAATCCACTACTCTTCCCTGCACTCCTGCAGAGCGGCAAGCATGTTGTCACATGGATTAAAGAATTTCTGTTTTCGATTTAAAATCCTTCACTTTTACATTGCACCTAATGCATGCTCATCCTAATATTAGTTCCTTTTCAGCCAGGTTTACAATTAAGATGATTACCAAACCAACACAAACTTGCTATTTAGATACTACAGAATAAAAAAATATGTCATTCATTACCACGTTTTGCCTATTTACTTAGCTCGCTATTAAATTGAAAGGTTTACTTAAGCATCACAGCTCTTTGTTGAGCTCGGGAGGGGCCATTATCACTTGGGATAAAGACCTCTCTCCAACATATAACTCTTGGCTTCACTTTGTGCGATACTCTTGCAGGAAGATCATTAACCCATGATCATGAGGCCTCCCCTAGTCTACAAACATATAGCAGGCCATACTGTGTCATTTGCGGCTCCACTTGACATACAATGGCAGCAAATGAGTCTGTACGGCAGAACAGTAGATGTGATGAATCGCTGTACATATGAACTATTGAGTGGTGCTGGATGGCCTCATTGGTTCATTTAAGGTTGTGTGTTGGCATATGATAGAGTAGCGGCAAATGGGTATGTGGGGCTTCACATTGCACGCTGTGACTACAGCGGGCAAATGAGTCCTTGGGGTGATTATTTGGGCATTTCTAGCTGTACTTAACATATGATGGCAAAAACTATAAATGTGAGGCAGCACTTGCATATTATGGCTATAGCGATGCCAAGATCAAACATATGAATAGCTGGCACTGAGTGGCATTTCTCTCGAATTTGAGGCTGCACTGGGAATGTTAAGACAGCAACTGGACAGGTAAAGCTGCAGCTTGCATTTTGTTACAATACCAGGCACATGATGCAAGCAGTGTCAGTAGTTGCGTATTTTAGGCTGTGTTTGGGATAAGATAGCAGCATGTGAATATCAAGCTGTACCCTGCATATTATGACTTTGACTGGAAAGTTACTCTACAACAGGCAGGTTTTGCATTTCTGATGCTACACTTGGCATTTTAAGTGCATCACCTGAGAATGTGGGGCTGTATTTAGCATACAGTGAACATACCACCTATGTGAGGCTATAACTGACATGAGACGGCTGTAATTGTCCATCTGGGGCTGTACTGGCATATGAGGTCAGTGCCCGAGACATATGTTCCTTCTGCTAGGTGTACCCCTCGCATATCATAAACCCAGTAAAGCATATCTAGGGAGCATGTTAGTTGAAATGTGGTTGAAATTAAAATAGAATTTAGTCTGCTTTATTAACGTTATTTGTATTTTGTATTTGAGTTGTATGTGGCACAAACCTGGCTGGGAAGCAACGGTGCATAGTACATGTCATTATGTGTAACGTATGAGGTAAGGAGAGGGGTCTATGATGTTCTCGTCGTTGGGATTATGTGATGTGGGAACACAAGAGGACTAGGTGGAACTTATATACTGACTGAAGAGGAAGGTCTTGAGCAAGGGAGGACAGGAAACGTTCTCCTTTGAGGGGAGCAAGTATGACAGAGTGACCCATTGTTCAGGGAAGGCGGCCCGAGACAACCATTGACATTGCATATTTGATATTGTTTTTAAAACTCAAATAAAACATAAAGGACAAAAAATGAAGTGCTGTTTTGTGTGGTAGTTCAGACCATAATCTTTGGAATAGCTTTTTATGTTATGCATTCTGTTATGCAAGATATGTATATTGTTTTCTGATATGTATGTTGTGTTATGCGATGTTATTGTATATTTGTTATGGTATGATGGTATATGCTAGGCCTGGTATGTTATGCTACATTATGCATTCTAAGCAAGTTAAGAGGGGCCAGAGGCTAAAAGCCCACACTAACACAATTCTTCTCCAATGTTTTCTGCTCTGAGACTTCCTGCCACACTTACATTTACATATGTGTTTATAAACATGAACCTAAGGTTATTTAAAAGAAGGCTGCTCCCTTGCGTGTGCCTGGAGCTGACCGAACATGAGATGCATTGATCTGATAAACTGCCTACCAGCTGATATGATATGATATGATAGTTTATTTGTATGGCTCCTATACACAATATGTTTCAAAGCACTTCAAGGCAAGGGAGGGAACAAGGGAAAAAACAATGGCCCTCATTACGACCCAGGCGTTGGACCATGGTGCTATTAGCCGGTAACTTATCGACTCCGCCATGGCGGAATGGGGAATTACCGCCCCATTCCGATGTTGGCGGGGCGGTAATTCCGCATGCCGCCATAGCCCTTCCCCATTCCCATTTTTGCCCCATAGGGCTCAATGGGAATGGGGGAGGCGCTAAGTACGGTGCCGCAAATTGTGGCACCGTACTTAGCACCAAGGTCCCTTTGCGGGTTGGTTTTTTAACGCCTGCTAAAAGCAGGCGTTAAAGTGCCACCCGCAAAGGGACCTCGTAATCAGGCGTTAAGGGTTTAACGGCGCCGCCACCTTTTACGGTGCCGTTAACCCCTTAACGCCTGGGTTGTAATGAGGGCCAATGACATTCTTACAAGCCATGAACAGTAAGGATGTGAAATTAACTATCATACTCGGCCTGACGACATTTCAGATAGTGCAAGAGCTAAAACATAGATAAGGAAGGGAGGGGGAGAGTGGGAAGGAAATGGAAACAGACAGGCGACTACCGTACTAGGCCTGACGACATTTCTGGTAGAGCCGGAAAAAAAACAAGAGGTGAGGGAGAGGGGTGCAGAAAGGTAGGGGAGGAACACAACAAGCGACTATCATATTATGCCTGACAACATTTCAGATAGTGCTGGAGGGGGCTTGGGGAGGAAAAAACCAGTAAGGGGAGGGAGGAGGAGACAGATAAGGTTGCTATCATACTAGGTCCAGGGACAATTCTGATAGAGTAAGTGCATAGAAGAAAGTAAGGGGAGGAGATAGGAAAAGGGAGAAGGGAAAGGAGGAGAGAACAGAGAGTTAGCAGTCAAAAGAGTGGAGAAGCAAGAGGGGAGAGTGAATACAATTGCAGAAGTCAGAAGTAACCCATAATTTTGCAAGCCAGGATACAAGATGACGATGGGAACAGCATGATCCAGGGCCACCATGAGTACAAGATGCAAAAGAAGTTCAGCATGAGATTTGAGAAAGGGTGATGCACCATGAATGAATGAAGTCCATAAAAGTTAAATCCAGCATTGTCCACAAGACGGTGATCGTGAAACCAGAATGTATCAGGACAGACTCCTGCAGAAGTAGGCTTGAGTGGGGTGAGGGGGGAGCAGGGTAGAAGAATCAAGCAAAACAGGCAACACCTGTGTGCGAGAATGGGGGGGCACAAGGGAACATCAAGGGGCGACCAGAGGGAGTAACACATGTTGGTGCATGCCTACCTGCTGTCTGAGCAGGGGGTCGGGCCCTGGGTCCTCCTGGTCCAAACAGGTCCAAACAGGAATTCCCCTTTTCTTCGTCTGCCCTTCGCTTAGGACGCCCGGGTGAGAGACGCCCTTGATCTAACAGGAGCAGGAAGGAAGAGGCAGGGCTAAGAAGGTGGGTGGTGCTTGCTAAGTGGTGAAAAAGAGTGTCAAACAGGAAGGCACCAGGTGGGCGGGGCTTGCTAAGTTGTGAAAAAGAGCAGCAAACAGGAAGGCACCGGGTGGGCGGGGCTTAGGCCAGGTGACCTAGATCCACTTGCACCTGCTTCCCATCTGCAAAGGAAAAGAGGCTGGAGGGCTCCTTAAGTAAGGAAAAAGAGCAGCAAACAGGAAGGCACCAGGTGGGCAGGACTTGCTAAGTGGTGAAAAAGAACGGCAGGAAGGAAGGTACCAGGTGGGCGGGGATTAGGCCAGACCTAGATCCACTTGCACCTGCTCCCCATCTGCAAAGGAAAAGAGGCTGGAGGGCACTTTAAGTAGGAAAAAGGAGCGGCAAACAGGAAGGCACCAGGTGGGCAGGGCTTGCTAAGTGGTGAGAAAGAGCCGCAAACAGGAAGGCACCAGGTGGGCGGGGCTTGCTAAGTGGTGAAAAAGAGCGGCAAACAGGAAGGCACCAGGTGGGTGGGGCTTGCTAAGTGGTGAAAGAGATCGGCAAACAGGAAGGCACTAGGTGGGCGGGGCTTAGGCCAGGTGAAATAGATATACTTGCACCTGCTCCCCATCTGCCAAGGAAAAGAGGCTGGAGGGCTCCGAAAGTAGGGAAAAAGAGTGACAAACAGGAAGGCACCAGGTGGGCGGGGCTTGCTAAGTGGTGAAAAAGAGCGGCAGGCAGGAAGGCACCCGGTGGGCGGGGCTTAGGCCAGGTGACCTAGATCCACTTGCACCTGCTCCCCATCTGCCTAAGCTGGTTTAGCTTTTCAGATAATCACATTCACATCTCTCTATGCTTTACATTTCTTATGAAAGGCCTGTGACATACAATGTCTGCTCCTGCCTAAAATGACCTTGGAAACATATTAGGGTTGATTAATATTTTGGAGCAGACTGAATGGACACAATAAGGGTTTGGGCCCGCTTCACCGTGATGTATTAAAAGATGTGCACTTCTCAGCTGAACAGTACATAACTTTATTTTTCTACGTTTGCACTTCTTCACTTAAAAATATACCAGTCATGGTATTTCAGTGGGTCAGTATGTTGAGGGCCCACTTTAGGATCTGCGTATAACTTGCAGGCATCTGGTCAGACACTCGGAGGGTAGGGTACCATTAAGCGTGCAGTCTATGAAAACAGCATTATTTATTGAAAGCAGCAATAAGGCTCCACAAACCCCACACATACTACAAAAATGCGTTTAACTCATGTAAACTCAATAGAAACCGTAGAGGTACAGCCTAGCACCTGGTTAAGACTTCTAAGAGCTATTACATGGAATCGGCTGAGGCCGAGTGGTATGTCCAAATGCCAGACAACTTGTGCCTTGATGTGTGTGACAGACAGAAAATAGTCCCTCTATTCAGGATGGAGGTGAAATTGAATAAGAGCCACAAACTACAAATAAGTACAATTTATCATGAACCTACTGATGCCGCCAGAGTAGGACAGTTTCCTGGGCACTTTGCCCAATACTATAATGACCACAGTGGTTTCTCATCTCCAAGGATGCAGAAGAAAATTGCACGGCCCAGAGTAGAATGGCTCCTGTGCAGCCTAATAAATATTAGAGTGTAATCCGATTAAGAAAATAGTTGTGGGGGGTGTGCCTTGGCTGGAGGATAATAGTGGTGTGATCCTCGTGAGCTCTGCAGCCTTGCGAAGTGAATATGGTAATAAGAGCCCCATCTAAACTCGACCTGAAGCCAAGAAACCTGTGTTAGGGATCTGAACCCTCGAGCACCCTGCAGACTGCGTCTCCAGAGTAGAAGAGTGCTGCAAAATCAGCGCAGGTGTGAGTCCTGGACCTGAGCACGTCAGAGGAAGGATATGCCTACCATTGCGCCTGAATCCTGGCATACCAGGCGCTTTCGGAGCGGGGATTGTGGGGGGGCAACGTCCTGCTGCTGTGGCTTGTGTGAAGATCAGCTGAGCGGCCCGACGGGAGAATGAGGCAGAGCCTCAGGAATGCAGGGATCCGCATGAGCAGGTGAGGGAGGCCTCACATCTGGAGGAGCGGGCGGCCTCAATACGGCATAATGCCCCACACGCCGATTGTGGAGCAGTGAAGGCAGTGTCGTGAGGTGGGCTCAGTTGAAACAACTGTGGAGCTGGGATGGGCACCGATGGCTCCAGGGTGAAGCTTGGCAGAGAGGAACGACTGAGCCTGAGCCTTCAGCACACACGACAGAGGATGAGCTCCCCCGGTGGCCTGAGCTCTGCAGCAGAGCATATGAAGCAGTGTGAGCAGTCTCCGTGGCTTCAACTGATACAGCGTGTGAACCAAAGCAGGAGATTATTCAGATTGCTCGCTGTTCGCAGACTGTTCGCATCTCCCAGATACTGACGAGAGTTTGCATTGCATGAGTCAGCAGGCACCCTACAGTGGCTGGTGGGATTACAGGGGCGAGCAGGGGTGCAAAACCTTTGGGGCAATAGTACAACCTCCAGACCATTCCTTACCCATCATTTAAAGGGTGAGTGGGCAGTTGCTAGCCTCAGCCCAGGGTATAAGTCCTGGACTGTGCATATGGCCTGACAGTCTGTACCAATGTATCCCGTAAAGACAAGCCTTCAGCTTGGTGTACTGGAGTTGAGGCTACCCCCCCCTTTGCTGGGGGGGTGGGGAACAACAAGGTTTACAGAGTAGAGGGTTGGAGTGAAGGGGGGGCTCTACTTGAAGTGGCAGCTATCTGCATCTGGTCCCCTTGGATCTGGAGGTGACATCTGGGCACATTGATATGATATGATATGGCATTTGTAACGCGCCTATACACAAGTGTTGCCTTGGAATCCACCTTCTGCGACCAAGTGAATGCCCAAAACCAGTTGGAACGGTGGTTGGCAGCGCTCAAATCCTACAGACACACAATGGAAGAGAGAGACAGGAGGATGCCAAAATCAGTCTTGCAGAAATAATTTCCATATCAGAGGGTTACCATGGGAAATTAAAGACCGGGTCCTGGAAGAGTACGTCCAGGGGCTATTTCAGGAAATGCTTGGTGATGCGGAAGTTGAACTCACGTTGGACCGAATGCATAGGGTATACTCCAACTTCAAAACGAGGCAGAATCTCCTTCTGGACGTCTTTGTGAGGATCCATTTCTTTAAGACCAAGGACCTCTTCTTCCAGAAGTCCAGTGGACTGTGCAATCTGTAATATAGAGGATCCTCTCTTCAACTGTTCCAAGACCTCTCCTAAAGCACGATCCAATGGCGCAGGCTAATAAGGCCCCTGACCGACTGGTTGTTGGAGAAAGGAGTCCATTACAGGTGGGAGTATCTATTACAAATCATGTTTGAAACTGGATGGAGTGCAACATCAATGTGCATCCCTCCGGGTAGCTGTGGAAACTTTAAAGATACCACAGGTATCTTTAAAGATAACATTTGCCTGAAGGGAGATCTCAAGAGACACCGACTGTCCCTTGGTCCCAAGTGCGCTTGAGGAAAGGCAGGATCAAAGAATGTCAGAGGCCCTTGTTAGACAGAAGAGAGCAGAGCAGGGACCCTGAGGCATCCGCCTGACACGATTGCATGATTGAGCAAGGAGTGGACTGCAGGGTACTAGTTCATATTTGAGGACTGGTGAACACCCAAGGTTTGAAAAGTGTGACAGCTACTGATGTAGTCAGGGATGTTTTATGCCATTTAGTTTGGATTTGGTCACATTTAAAATGGCTTTAGGAGCGCACGCCCTCATTCAGGCTGTTTGAACTGATGGTTACCCCACACAGGGTTGTTATTGTTTTAAATGATTTTTTTTCTTTTTTTTTTTTCCTCTTCCTTCTTTTTTCTTTTATTGAAGGTGCTGCATAAGGTGCAATGCGGCGAGTGTCCAGTGTTTTGGGATGTAACATCTCGAGGATTGGGGTTGGAAATGGACTTCAATGAGAGGAGGGTGGGTCATACGGAATGGGAGATTTGCATGACATCTGAAGCTGGGTTGGGACATTGCTGTGGGCTGACTTGCTGGGATAGTTGATGTGAAAGTTATTTCATTAAATGTCCAGGGTTTAAACTCTCCAAGAAAGAGGAAGAGCAGCCATCCAAGTTGGTGGATCTTAAGGCCGATATCGCTCTGCTCCAGGAGACCCACCTCTTTCCTCGGGACTGGCCGAGGCTATGCTCACGCTGGCTCCCCCATCAATACTTTGGCTTTCCCTCTCAGAAGATGGCCGGGGATGCCATACAGATAGCCGGCTCACTGCATTTCGAACAGAGGAGGACGCCCAGGGCAGGTATATCGGGCAAACAATATGGATTGCGAGTCGGGATCTTACCTTGGTGTCCGTGTATAGGACCTAACCAGCACCAGGACCACTTTTATGCCCATCTATTCCCACATATAGCACAGTTTCAGTATGGGGAATATCAGGTAGCGGGGAGATTTTAATGTAGTGCTAGAGGGGGGAATGGACAGGTCCAGCCCTGTGCCTCCTGCTGCCGACGCACCAAGGATGGTTTCTCTCAAGAAAGCTGTGACAGACATGCATCTGATGGATGTGTGGCGACATCTTCACCCGCAACAGCGTGAATACACACATTTTTCACATGTTCACCGCAGCTACTCCAGGATTGAGTATTTTATGGTGTCTGAACCCCTACTGTCTGGGACATTCCCAGCCACTATAGAGCTAGCAGTGGTCTCAGACCACTCCCCTATCACCTTACAGCTAGATGGGTATGGGTTAGGGGAAAGGATGTCCATGGGTTGGAAACTGAATCACTCGCTATTGGCGAATCAGCTCTTATGTGCCACCATCACTGAAAGGATCACCCAGTATTTTCAGGAAAACCTTACGGGAGAGGTCCCAGTGGCAGGAATGTAGGAGGCCCTTAAGCCTACTCTGAGAGGGGAACCAATTAGCCTTGCCTCACCATGGAAGAAGTTCCTTACAGCCCAACGAGTTCCAGCTGAGGAGAGGGTCCGGGAACGGGAAGCTCAATACAAGACAGCAGGAGGTAGCGAGGGCAGAACTAAAAGCACTGTGGCCAGATGACATCCCCCATAAAGTGCTTAGAACAAACCATTTCTATTATAGCACATCCGAAAAGGCATCCCACATATTGGCCTACAAACACCAAGCCCAAAGGAACAGTTCTGTGATAGAGGGGTTGAAGGGTGCGCGTGGCCTACTGCATGACGACGAGCATGCTAAAATGCAAGTACTGTCATAGTACTATACGGAATGGTTTACAGCAGACTCCCTGTGCAGCAGGATACATTCATCCAAGAGGCCCGCCTCCACCGTATATCCAAGGACCACAAACAAACACTAGATGCGCCCATAACAATGGAGGAGGAGGCCTAAGCTATTCACTCTCTCCCGAGAAACAAAGCCCCATGTCCTGAGGGGCTCATGGCCCTTTTTTATAAAGGATTCTCTGAAATACTCTCCCCTCGCATGGCAGACATGTTCAATTCCTTTGCTGAAACTGGATACATTACACCATCTATGGTGGAATTGATGCCCACACTAATAAATAAACCAGGCAAAAACCCCACTCTATGCTCATCCTTTCGGCCAATAGCGGTCCTAAATTATGACTCTCGTATACACTCAATTGTTTTGGCCACACAATTAGTTGCAGTGTTACCTGGGATGGTTGTGGCGGATCGGACCGGATTTGTTCCTGGACGTCAGGCCTGGACGCGGAAACATAAAATGGCATTGGCACTCCTTTCAACTGACGCAGAGAAAGCATTTGATCGCATAGCCTGTACACATCTATCAAAGGTATTGGCTGGGTTTGGCTTCGGTCCAAGGTTCCTTAAATTCGTGCTCCTATCCACCCGGATTAAAGAGAATGGGGTCCTCTCAAATCCAGTGAATCTATATAGAGGTACCCGGCAGGAATGCCTGCTTTCCCCGCTCCTGTTTGCTTTGTCTATGAAGCCCTTGGCCTGCCTGATGTGCTCTTCTGGGGATATCCAAGGGTTGGACATAGCAGGCTATCAATATAAAATGGCGCTATACGCTGATAACCTCCTCCTTTATATGCGGGATTCCCGGGTCTCCTTGCCTCATGTAGTCTAATTATAAGAAAGATTCCATACGGTTTCTGGCTTTAAGATCAAATATAATCTGAGCCGGTCAAGCAATAAAATCGGATTTCCCATTCTTGTGGGCCTCTCATTCACTGAAATATTTGGACATCCATTTGACAGCTCACAACTGTCCTATATGCGGCCAATATACTGCCACTCTTTACTAGGGCCAAACACGACTTGATACGATGGGGGTGCTCTGACATCTACTGGCTGGGAAGAATAACAGCGATCAAAATTACCTTATTGCCACACCTATTATACACATTCCAGGCGTTGCCAATTTGGATCCCTAGAACGGCTTTGAAAGATTTGCAGTTGCATGTTTTTAGATTTATTTGGTCCAAAACGCTTCAGAGATTTGCTAAACACACACTAATGGCAGCTAAAGGTGCGGGTGGGCTAGTGGTAGCAGACATTGAAAGCTACCTTTATGCTGCCCAAATAACAGCTATTCTGGAAAGCCAGATATCCACAAGTATTCCAAAGCATTGGGTAGATATAGAGCAGAGCACCTTAGGGACCCCCTACATCGGTGGTGTCGGTTTTCTGCAGGGATGCGTAGGCAGGGGGAGCGGGAACTTCCTACATCCTGAGCTACCCTGGAGTATTTGGAAAAGGTTGCGTGCAGATACGCCATGACTACTTTTCAATCTCCTATGACGGGTATATGGGGAAACAAAGAATTCTCACCTCGGTTGGGCATTGGTTGATTTGCCTGGTAGTCCGAGGGAGGGTTACAGCTGTTTAGCGACAATCAGCCTCTCACATTTGAGCAATGCAAGCAAGCTTACATGGTTACAGACATGGACAAATATGGGTACACACAATTAAGACATTGGGTGGCCCGGGTAATCGTATCTACTCATGGGAAATGGGAAACTACCCACTTTGAGGATCTCTTTATAGGGGATTACCCATCAGCCAAGCTCACATCTCTGTATATGGTACTGAATTCTAACAAGTTTAAAGCCACGCATGTGTACATGACTAAGTGGGAAAAGGACATTGGGAGACCCATTGATGACATGGCTTGGTACAACATCTGGAGAAGGGCGGGCCTGACATACTAGGTAGTGCAAGTTAAGGAGAATGGCTTTAAGCTGTTGTGCTGCTGGTACCTGACCCCGAAATGTTTGCACAAGATGTGCCCCAAGCTCTTACCTCATTGCTGGAGATGTGGGTCTTCCCCCCGGGATCCTTCTTCCACATGTGGTGGTTTGTCCTTCGATACAGCAGTTCTGAAAAGATGTGGTAGCCCAAAATATGTGGGGTTTAGTTGGAAATTGACCCGTGGGTCTTACTCTTGGGGAATGAGCATTCCCAGGGTCATTTCAAATTGGGAGCTAAGTGTTCTAGGTTGATAACTCAACTTTCTATTTTGCAGCGAGACTGGTGATAGCTAAACATAGGAAGTCCCAGTCGACGCCTGATATGAAGGAGTAGTGGGCACGAGTGTTGCATGTGGCCGCCATGAGCAAAATAGAGCAATGCTGGAGCAGATGGCGCAATTTGTAACTGACTGGAGCCCGTGAATCACATTCGTAAACAATCATGATAACCCCAATATCCACCACAAATCGCACAAGATGAGATCCTTCTCGATGATATAACCTACCAGATTAGATGTGAGACTTGTTTCTGCACTGGCACCGTGAATTCATATAGCATTGGTTGATTTGTGTACAGACTTATTTGAATGTTCTTTTGGTTAATAGACTTTATGTCTCAGCCACGCAATGATGTACCAAATGGCCTGAGAAGGTTCTCAGTACAATTGTTACGGATGTAATGATCAGTTGCCTTTTCTTTTGTATAAAACGGTGCTTTATAACTGTTGATGGTACAATGTTTGCGTGTGCTTTAATAAAGCTAATAAAATTTAAATGGCAAAAAATAGAAAATACTTGTATGCAAATAGAAGAGATGTCTTCAAAAGGGTGGATGTACACATTATATGAACTGTAGTTCAAGGCAGAGACCAGGTTTCGCTTTTTTTGTGTAGCTCTTTACTTCCTTAATGATGTGTGAACCCCCTGAGTAAGGTTTTTTGGTAATGATGCAGCTTTGATTTTATAAACAGCTCAAATAGCTTGAAATAAGTATGATATGATATAATATGGCATTTTATCGCGTCTGTACAGAAATGTTTTTAGGAACCAACGTACTGTTTGTAATATTAAGACAGCTGTTTTAAAGATGTTTAAGCGTGCCATTAAGCACTCAATCTATTGTGAAATGCACCCCTTGGTTCTGTGTTTTAAAACAAAATCTTGTTCTGCGCCTGAAATAGCTTTGCAAGAAATGTGGGTGGGTGGCACAAAAATGACCTATAGGAAAGTTATTACATTTATGTATGTCAATATCGCTAACACCATTCCTTGCACTGTTAGTTACACAGGAACATGGATGGAGCTGGTGATTCTGAGAGGCAAATAAGAGTGGTAGGCTTTGACTGGCTTTGCCTCGCCCATCTGCCGTTCATGTATGCATCCTCTCGGAGGTCTGAGCTCTGACTTGCAGCTGACTCGGAACGAGCTCAGTCTCTCAGCAGGGCTGGACTGGGAACTAAAAGAGGCCCTGGAAATAATTACTGGGGACCAAAAGAGGCCCTGGAAATAAAGTTCAAAGTGGCCCCATACGACACATTTGAGGCAAGCCCAAAGCTTTTCCTATGAGAACATTTGGAAATACCACAGAAAAGAGGCCCAGGGTGCAGAGGCCCACCGGGAAATCTCCAGAGTTCCCTAAAAGCCAGTCCACCCCTGTCTCTCAGGTGCCTGCCCTGTAACTGATAATGAGTGATACAGCCGAAAAACCTTTCTAAAGCGACCCCCCTTTTAGGAGGCCTCCGTATGATGGACTGACATCTTCAGAATTGTCTGATTCCAATAGGTGAGGTCATGTCCAGTGCTGTACTCTGCAGCGTCTGTGAGAAGGATTTTCCCTCCTTCCAGTTCCTTTCATCTCTCTTAATGTTGCTATGGATTTGAAGGCATGCTACCTTTGCCTTGGTCTTCAAACCCTCTGCATGATCTTTTCAGAGAAGTGCCTTGCTTTTTATAGTGAACCCCAGGATTTGCAAAGTAAAGTCAATAGGAGAAGTGCTGAACATAGAGCCCGACTTTACTTCAGAGATCAACGTTACAAGCACAAATATTCACATGATGAAGTTCAGAAGAGCATGCATGTATATGTATGTATACAGATTTATAAAGCTTGGCAAAGGCCCGAAGGCGTTGATGCGCGGGGGGCAGCGAACCACCAGAGAGGGAGAAGCAAGCGGCCAGGATCAGAACAGACAGGTTTTTAGCTGCCTACGGAAAAGGGATAGTGCCTGAATGTTCCTAACGTGCAGAGGGAGAGCATTCCACAACGCTGGAGCCAATACCGATAAGGACCTGCCACCCGCCCGGGAGCGAGGGAAATGGAGAACAGTCAGCAGAAGCTGGTCGGTCGAACGATGGTCTCTCTTAGGTTGATAAAGAGACAACGTCGACTGCAGGAACGTAGCGCCAGTGGAATGGATGGCACAGTGGACCATACAGAGGACCAAACGCACACTCCATAACCGTTCACACGTTGCTAGGTCTTCTGGATTAATATAATAGTATGCTCTTGGTGCTTCCAAAAAAGGAAATCAAACCTCAAAAGATTTTAGCTATGGGAACTTTGCAATTAAATGTATGCCCATTTCTGATATAAAGCCAATTTTTCAAGTTCCACTGCCATTTAAATATGATGCAATGCCCGTTTGTAAGCAGAATAATCTCTTGAACTGCCCATACTGCAATAGTTGTATAGCAAGTGAAAGGGCGAGTCGCACCTGTGGAGCTGTTTAATGATTCCATGTCATGGGTACTCCTGGTTCCAAATCCATCTTAATGCATTCTGTGAGTGAGGCAAACGAATTGGTTTACCTCATTTGGACTACATCAGCAGTGCTTAACTGCATAATGTTCTATTGAATGAAAGGTGAATTTACATATGGCCGTCAATACCATGGTGGCATGGTGGAGACTCTAGAAAAAGTACTGTTGCTACAAAAGTAGTAGATCCCAATGATTTGTAAGAGGAGAGCCCTGCACTGGTAACTGTGTTGCTGGTGCTTTAGAGTTAACTGTAATATTGCGAAGTTAAGTCATGCTTATGTGTGCAGTCACAGATATGTGCAGCATACACTACAGACAGGCTCAAGAACACATGGCACATCTGAGCTTGCAGACATGCAGCGCCTGTGAACAGACACATCAGCCAGGTGCACCCACTTATAGCAAACATCCTGTAATTCATATAACCGATTTTTTGATGGAGGGTAATTCGCTTTCCATTTCAATGAAATGCGAAACCCCGAAACAAATTCATGTTACAGCAATAATCGTTACTGAGTGCTCTGCACTGAGTGATAACTACTAATTGTCAGGAACACAACAGTGTGTTGTCTCCATGCCTGTGTCATTGGTATCACATTATGCTAATGTGTGGAAGAACGGGGTGACAACGTACAAGTCTGCCAGCTCGTCATCAAATTAATCAAATCAGAGTAAACACAAGTAGAATTGGGAGAGGGTGCCTCCGAGAGAGAGGGAGGAGCCATCTTTGGAGGGAAAGGTGATTTCTGAATTGCAGACTTGCCGTTTCTAAAGAGCTGTATCATCTCGGAGGCAGAAGCCGAGCAATGGCGCTGTATTCAGCTAGTTACAGCAAGCTGCCAGTAACATTCAACGTATTAAGCCCAGTCCGACACCCATCAGCTTTGAAATCCGGCAGCCTGCCGATTCAAAAACACTCAACTTTGTACATTTCAAGAACATGCTCAAACATAAATAGAATTAATTATAAAAGGTGTACCTGTAGGAATAGAAAACCTTGCATATGACAACATGTCTTTTGTTTTGCTGTAGTCACCCCGAGTGGGACGGGTATGCCCAGACGTGCGTCCAGCGCCTGCTGTGCCTAGATACCCAAGCTACCCCTCCCTGATGAGGCCCAACAAGGCCGAAACATGTCTGGTGATGCTTGTAGTCCCATGCAGAAGGGATGTGACCAAGCAATTCGGGCTGGGCTGCCTCTTCTGGGGTGGGGCCAATCGTGATTTGCATATGGTTTTTCCCCTTTTGTAATGGTTTGGCAGGTGAAGAACGATGGTCTGGAGGGTTGCCCATAGCAATGGCAGAGGTTAAGATTAATTCTAAACCTTCCAGTCATCACCTCTTTTGTTTTGCTGTAGTCACCATGAGTGGGACGGGTATGCCAAGACGTGGTTCCCGTGCCTGCTGGGCCTAGAGACCCTAGCTACTCCTCACTGATGATGCCCAACAAGGCTGCAACATGTCTGGGGATACCTGTGGTCCCCTTTTGTAATGGCTTTGCAGTTGTGTGATGTCATAAGATTTGGGAAGTCACTTCTTCTGCCACTTGCATTATGGTGAATTGATGTCTCTGAATTGAAGGGTGAATGGAATATACCTGCCAGAGAAATCACAACATCTGGAAATTCTTGCAATTAAAGCACTGTCTCCCACAAATAATGAAATGCCTGGTAATAAGCTGCAAGGTCTCGATCATCAGCAAAAACTTGGATAGGTTGTGTAACTACAGAAGCTTGGTTTTGAAACCAATCAAGCATTGCAAAGAGATATATTCAGACATGAGTAAAAGCTCAGGTCAGCAATGTTTCAACATCACAAAACAGACTGCCACAATGTAAAAATATCTCTCATTTACCCTGCCATAACCATCCCTGACACAAAGATAGTATCAAAAGGAAAGAGAAAGGCTGTGCCAAAGAAATTTCCTCAGAGAAAATGGCTTACTCCAAGTCCTTGTGTACACCATGACATGAACCCGTAGAGACATTTGCAAAACCCAAAGCCTTCAGTCTCCCAAGACAGCATCGACACTTGTAGTTCACAGAGTCAAAAACGAGTGCAGATTCTATAGAACCTATATAATTTGGATAAGGCACATTTCAGTGTCTGTTGTAGCTTTTCCCTGCACAGGATTCACCATACCTTAGATAGACACATTTTTACCTCTGAGAGATCTTATTTTAATGCCATTTAGCGGCTATGCTCCACCTATCCACAAGAAGTAGTATTGCAGTAATTTGGGTGTTATGGCACCAGCACTTCTGCTGGTGACGATATGCACCGAAAAGGAGCAGTCCCGTATCATCTGTTTTACAGGAACCTAAAATCCTTGCTATAAGAGGACGAACTCTAACCACAAATGTTGGTTTTGCACATTTGCTACATTAAACACTGCGGTTTTGATACAAAATAGCATGTCGCCTTATAGAGGTATAGTGGCAGGTAAAGATAAAAATACCTGCATTGGAGATCGTCAGGCTGCATGCTAGTGAAAGACTTGGTCACCGTCCTCTAAAGCTGGGTCTATGTGTCTTCCCTTACTGACACCTTTTCGCTCCTTCTGATCTCATTCTGTAACTATTTTCACTAACCTATTTTGCGTTCTCAAGTTTATGTTAAACCATTGATATGAAGCTCCTAGAAAATAGTAAGGCCGGAAGGGTCCACTCAGAGTGTCTCAATGCCCTACTGCCTCGCTGTCTGAGTGGCGCATGCATTGCCCAGTGGCTGATTTCTAAGCACGGCATGTGATTTATCTCTATAAAACCAAAATCCTTTTTTACAAATTTCAAATGACCTTTTGGAAACCTCATTAAACAAAACTCCCACCTCAAGTCAGATGCCTTGTTTGCAATGACTGAATGCTTCTAGGTCAAGAGCGGGATGAAATCTGGATTCAGGAAAAGTGGAGTAGTCAGATTAGCAATAGGATTCTTGGGAAGAATGTACCTTCAACTTTGTTACAAAGAAAGTGTTTCCAGAAGATGGGTACCAGCTACCGAATATTCCATGTGAACCCAGGGACATTCAGTATCCAACCTCATCTTCTTAGTAAGGACCCTTATCTCTGCTGTAATATTGTATCCAATCATCCAATACCCCTTATCTTTTTTTGGATGCATGAAAATATTCTAATCAACCCATGTCCCTTACCACTCCGTACAATCGCAAGCTATTGTTTATGTTGGGAATGAGCTCTTCGAACAACGCATCTATTTCAAGGGCCAGCAGAAAGTACAATAGGCGTGGAAAGATATTTATTTGGGAAATGGCTATCCTTCCAAACCAGGATACCGTTCAGTGCCTCCACTTCCAATCTAACTTCAGTTGCAGCAAAGTGGTGAGTAATTGTCCCTATGAAAAGAGGCGATATTGGATCAGCAGCACTGCTAGAGACTTCATGTGTTTCCCTACCCAAATGAATGGAACCTTGGATGTTAAGACATGTCTCTGTGTGGAGAGAACCAAGATATTAAGAAGCTCTGATTTGGTGCTGTTTACTTTAAATAAACAGACACTAGGGAACAAGTCTGTTTCCTTGGAAACTGCTGGAAGAGGGTCAGACAAATGAGTCAGTTTACGAATCTTGTCATCTGTGACTAGACAGATCTTGTGAGTCATTTTAGCTAAATTAATGCCATGTACATTCTTCCCCCTTCGGGGTGTTGCAGTTGAGCCATTATCATGCTTAACATTATATCATCTAACTGAAATCCAATAATGTCTATTCTAAGAAATTCCAGGTCAAGCCAGACAAAAGCTATTACAGCATCAAGAGCTAAAGGCCAGTATGTGGCCCTACGAGTATTAGAACACAATGGGCCTCATTACGACCCTGGCGGTAAGGGGTTAGCGCCATCGTTAGCTGCGCCGACCCCTTACCGCCAATCACGAGTTCCCTTTCCGCCATGGCGGTTTTTACACCTGCTTTTAGCGGGTGTAAAAAACCATGGCGGTAAGGGAACTTGGTGTTAATTACGCCACCGTAATTTACGGTGGCGTAATTAACGCCTTCCCCACTCCCATTATGCCCTATGGGGCAAAAATGGGAATGGGGAAGGGTAAATGGGGATTGGGGATTTACCGCCCCGCCAAGGTCGGAATGGGGCGGTAAATCCCCTTACCGCCATGGCGTTAACGTAGTTAGCACCATGGCGGTAAAGTCACGGCCCTGGCGGTAACTTTCCGCCAGGGTCGTAATGAGGCCCAATACATCAGTGATTATCAAACCCACCTACAAGGGAGGAGGTATAGTTATTCCAGATGTGCCGAAATACGATAAAGAAGCCTACAGGCTGTTACGCTCACCTGGTCTCTGCGGGGACATTGGGACACGGTTGCAGCCCTCCCAGGCAGTAGGACCCCCCCGATCTGCTTCCTCCCGCTGCAAATAGGCTGTGGGCTGCTGCGATGAATTGGAACCCTGCTCCTGTAGATTGTTAAAGGTGAACTCTCTGTCCTGCCACTTCTGGCAGTGGCAGGGGTGCGTGTAAAATGAGGACCAAGTTCCTTCACTTGTCCTTTATACGTGGTGTCCAGTCCAGCTGCGACGATTCCACGCCTTTCTAGTAAGTGTCTTTCTGTTTTCTGTTTGTCTTGAAGTATTGGTATTGTCTTGTTCACAGCCTGTTGTCAGCTCTGCAACAATGTCTATCTTTCTCCCCAAATAGGTTTGAGTGCTGTCCAGCAGAGCAACAGAGCCCGAGGTGGCTCCAGATGTGGAGCGGAGGATCCCGTGACGTTCCGGCAGCAGGTAAGTGAGCTTTTATGGATAAGCACAAAGAATTTTGCAAGTGCGACCTTAAAATGCAGGTTCGTATGTCTAACCTTGCCTTTTGTCCTTTTACAGGGCCGCCTTTGTAGAAGAAGATGTCGTGCTGCAGAGCCATGAGCCAAAGCTCCGCGTGTCGGAGATGAAGAAGATGTTGTGCTGCGGTGCCGAGAGCTGGAGTTCTGTGTGCCGGAGATGAAGAAGATGTCATACCGCGGTGCCGGGAGCTGGAGTTCTGCGTGCCAGAGATGAAGAAAATATTGTGCCCAGAGTTGAAGACCTGCGATCTGGAAGATGAAGAATGGATGCCAAGCTCAACGGTGATGAATACAGAGGTAAGATGACTGCAGGAGGTAAGTGTATGAACAGGAGATTTCCAAGGTAAGTGCTACTTAACTCAGGTGGCGGCGAGCGTTACGCTGCATGCGAATGCCGATTAATGCAAAGCGTGCGCCTTGGGGTTGGGCTGGCTTTTTATAGCTGAGCTCTTAAGGCATGCCGACTAGCTCAGTTCTGCTTGCCACACCTTGCCACTCCGCAAAGTTCATGTGCAGCTGAAGATGGAAAGCCACACCTGGGCTGATTACACATAAGTGGAACGTTCTTGAAAGCACTCCTGCCCATAATAAAGAATCTTGCTTAGGTTCCAAGCACTCCTGCCCATAATAAAAGAGTCTTGCTTATATATCTCCATGAGCCTGGTGCCAAAGGCACCAGGACTGACTTGAACCGGGCCCCCAGTGTATAAATGTCCCAAAGGGATGTGCGTGAACCATGGTGCTCCTTGCTCCATCCACCTGATGGTGCAGCTCCTGTGACCCTGGGCAAGTGGCCATGACAGCACTCCCCCTCAAGGCCCTTCTCAAGTGCGGTCCTCCTTCAGGTCCTGGGTTGGTGGGGTTGTTGCAATGGAATGGCCTAACCAATCGTGGAGCATAGACATGTTCGCTGGGTTCCCAGGTTCAGTCTTGAGGCCCATATCCTTTCCAGTCTATGAGGTAGTATAATTTGGATTGGACTACCTTAGAGTCTGGGATAGCTTTGACTTTGTTCCCCTTAAATTATCTCAGGATCTTGTGGAATGCCGATACGTCTACCCGGTTTCATTGGTTATAGAAGTGAAACGTGAAACACCGGATGAATCCGCATGTTGGGTGGTAACTCCAATTTCATGGCGGCAGGATTGATTATGGCCTTGATTGTATAGGGCCCCAAATATCTGGGGCGGAAAGCTCTTGGTCCTTTCAGGAAAATGTTTTTTGATGCCAACCAGACTCTGTCTCTGATTTGGTAACTGGGAGTTTCTCTTCGATGTAGATCTGCAAACCTTTTCTATCTTTCCTTGGCTCCTTGGCATTGGTCAGATGCTTGGTTGCTTCTTTAAGAACCTGGGTGATGGTCTTGTGCAGGTTTGCTATTGCTGCCGTTTCTAATGTGTCGAGTGGATCAAAACCAGATGTCCGTGGATGTCTTCCGTACACAGAATAAAATGGACTTTGCCTTGTACTGGTGTGAATGGAATTGTTGTATGCGTACTCCACCAACCAGAGGATGTATTTCCAGGAGTCTTCAGATTGTTGTAACATGTATCTTAAATACTGCTCTAGGGTCTGGTTGGTTCATTCGGTCTGACCATCGGTTTGGGGATGGTGACTTGTGGATGGCCGAAGATCAATTTTGGCAATTTTACAACACCTTCTCCAGAATGCTGAAACGAATTGGGTTCCATTATCCGATATCAATACTGATGGAAACCCATGCAGTCGCACAATCTGTTCTAGAAACACTGTCGCAAGAGCAGAAGCGGTGGGAAGCCCTTTCAAAGTAATGAAGTGGGCCATTTTGGAGAACAAATCCACAATAACCAAGATGGTGTTGTAATCGTTGCAGGAAGGGACGTCTGTAATAAAATCCATGGACAAAGTATGCCAAGGTGCTGGTGGTACCATCAATGGACGTAGTAAACCAGCAGGGTTTTGCTTTTGAGATTTGTGTTGAGCGCAGACACCACAGGTCGCAACGAAGTGGATAATGTCTTTCCTCCAAGTTGGCCACCAATAGTGTTTCTTTACTTTAGCCTGAGTTTTTGCTATTCCTGGATGTCCTTCCACCAAGGAATCATGATAGTTGGCGATGATCGTGTTTTGTAGTTTCTCATCCGGTATGTACAGTCACCCTTGTAAGTACGGTAGATCATCTTTAATGGTGTATCGGTCTCCTTTTCGTAGCCATTCCTGTTGGGCAGATTGATTCATCTGGCATCGCAAGTTGGAATGTAGATTGTCCAGACAGGTTTCCATGACCCTCATATTGTAGATCCGCTCTTCAGGAATGATAGCCACAGGGTCCGGTGTGGTGAAAGCGTCCTTTTCCTCGCTGCTCATGCGAGAGAGGGTATCTGCTTTCCCATTACGAACTCCTGGTCTATAGGTAATGACAAAGTCGTATTCTGCAAAGAAGACGGCCCAACGAAGTTGGCACGAAGATTGCGCTTTAGCGGACTTTAAGTATTGTAGGTTGCGATGATCTGTGATGACAGTGACTGTATGTCTGGTCCCGAGAAGATAATGTCTCAATGCTTTAAACGCTGCTTTGACTGCTAGCAATTCTTTGTCAGTGATTGCATAGTTCAATTCATGAGGAGAAAACATACGGGACCAGAATGCCACAGGGTGTAATTGTCTGGTTTCCGGGTTCCGTTGTGACAGTACAGGTCCCATTGCTATGCTAGAGGCATCAGATTCAACCACATACTGCAAATCTGGTTGCGGGTGTCGTAGAACGGGTGCTGTGGTAAACGCTCATTCACGTTTCTGAAAGGCTTCCTCAGCCTCTGCAGACCAGCAGAATTGTTTATTTTTTCACAGCAGAGCGGTGATAGGATGGACAATCTGAGGGAAAACGGGTATGAACCAACGATAAAAGTTGGCAAATCTGAGCACACTTTGTATTCCTTTTGTAGACGTCGATGAGGGCCATTGAAGGATAGCATTCACTTTGCATGTATCTATGCTAACGCCTCATGGTGTGAGAATAAAGCCAAGAAATTCAACCTCTGTTACATGGAAAAACCACTTCTCTAACTTGGCAAATAGTCGATGTTGCCGAAGCTTTTCTAGCACTGCCCGAACATGACCAATATGCTCTTCTTTGGAAGTTAAATAAATCAGAATGTCATCAATATAGATGAGTGCGCAAACGTCCAGTAATTCACAGAGCACGTCGTTCATAAAGAACTGGAATTCCGCGGGGGCCTTACATAACCCAAAGGGCAAGTTCTTGAAAGCCCTCCTGCCCATAATAAAGAGTCGTGCTTAGGTTCAAGCACTCCTGCCCACAATAAAAGAGTCTTGTTTATATATCTCCATGAGCCTGGTGCCAAAGGCGCCAGGACTGAGTCCAACTGGGCCCCCAGTGTATAAACGTCCCAAATGGACGTGCTCGAACCATGGTGCTCCTTGCTCCTTCCACCTGATGGTGCAGATCCTGTGATCCTGGGCAAGTGGCCATGACACAGGCGGTTGAATAATGAGGAGCAGATACTGAATTAAAAAAGGGCCCCACTAAAGACCTACAGAAATCCATTAGAGCTCTCACTGAACCCGCATATATAGACTGATACCTGAGCTCACACGTTACTCAATATAGGCAATCAAAGAATTCCAGCATTTTATCTGGGTCCAAAAATGCACAAAAGCACCACTTACTGTCCAGGATGTCCCATAATTTCAGCTTGTGGGACTTTATTGGAACCCATGGCCAAGTATATTGATTTTTTCATAAAACCCCTTGGCGACGGTAGCTGAGGCATACTTGAAGGACACTAAAGAAGCAATTTTGCTCATAGAAGGACAATAATTCAATTCTGACAAATGATTGGTTAGTGACATAGAGTCACTACATACAAATATACCGCAAGATCAAGGATTGTCCGCCCTCAAACATGCGCTTAACACCAGAAATACCACACACAATGTACCTACAGATTAGGAATTATTTCATTTTCAAAGATGAGTTCAACAATCAAGTAAAAAGGCACATCCATGTGGGAAGTCTTTGCCCCCAGTTTTGCCAACAACTTTGTAAATGAATTTGAGCACAAATACATCTGGAATTCCAATAACCCGTTTCGACGATTCATTTTAATCTATAAAAGGTACATTGACGATATTCTAATAGTTTGGACAGGTAACAGCACCCAACTTAAGGCTATACACAAGTGGATGAACACTTTAGATGTCAATTTAAAGTTCCCAAAGACGGGAAGCCAAACCACCATACCATTTTTAGATCTTCTCATTAAAGCACAAGATGGTAAATTAGTGGTTACCTTGTATAGGAAACCCACTGTCGAAAACACCATCCTAGTCAACATCCAAAGAGTTCGAAATTGAATATTTGCTTCAGTCAGTTAATTTTTGTATTTTTTATTTAATTGTGTTACAATTTTTACAAAAAAGAGAAACGCTTGTAAACTCATGTTTACGGCCTAACATGAATCGGTTCCTTGCTTTGTCTTTATCTTTATTCCTAAGACTCATCGTGAAAGAACAAGCAAAGCTTCAGCCGGTTCAGGGTCCTTTTGTTACAAATTCAGCGCCTTGAGAAACAGAGTCACTCCTATGACACATCGCTTGTTATTCCCATTAGTCAATAGTGCCCAAAGATTTTCCAGATCTAGGGTGGAATGATTCTTCAATGCCAGGATTTCGTAAGTTTTCAATTGGTTTAGTTTAAACCGTAAGAACAATCGACTGAGCCCCTTGTCTGGGAATTTGTGGAGGTATCCTCGCACTGCGTTAAGCTTCATCGGGGCGCTTGGCAAACTTGCCGTCAGAGAATAGTTGTTGGCCACTTCTTGCGTGTGAATCCAGTCAGCTTCGAACAATTTTTTCGATACTCTGTTAGGGTTTTGTATCAGTGTTTCCACCGACACGTCCAGTTCTTTCAGGATTGATAGATTGAGTTGTTCCCATCTTGCAAGCATCCAGTTGTCACCACCTATGACTTCCTTTCGTATGAGGTCCAGGACTCTAGCTTCTGGCGTGTTGATAACTTTGCAGTATAGCATGAGAGTAGCTCTAATTTTTGTTGCCAAGAGAGATGATGTACAGAGTTCTCTTCTTATCAATGCTATTGGTGTGGATGACGCCAGGCCTAGTGCGCTGCGCCAGAAGTAACTTTTGTATTTCTCCCAGATGGAATTCGGAGCCAAAGGCATTGCGTCCATGCCATATATCAGGGAAGGGACCACCTTAGCCTTGAAGAATCTCAGAATGGGGGTGGTCGAGAATCGACCATGTTTCCTATCCACAGCCTTTGCTTGCGCTGTAAGGTTCTTCAGTTTCGAACAGAGTGTTTCTTGCATGGTCTTTTCATCCCTGTCGTTACTGATCGTGATTCCAAGGTATTTGAACGCTAGGACTGTTTCCAATTTTTTTCCTTCACAGTGCCAGGAAAGCTTAAATTTCCTCTTTGGGGACGTCCCAAGATGAGAACTTTGGTTTTATCATTGTTTAGCCGTAAGTTGTTCTCTGTCATATATGATACCAAGTTATCCAATTGGCGTTGCAAGCTAATGGGAGTCAGGTCCATCAAAATGATATCATCGGTGTACAATAAACGCTCAATCTTGGATCCTCCCAATGATGGTGGAAAGTGTCTAACCATTTTACTTGACTCCCCGTAGTCTGCAATGTAAGACTTATATAAACAGGGAGCCAAGGGGCAACCCTGCTTTACACCTCGTGATGTTTCAATTTCATCAGACAGCCGCCCGTCTGCACTGAGGCGTACTCGTATGGAGGTCCCTTGATGTAAAGCCTTTATGGGTTCCAAAATTGAATCCGGACAACCGTTTGCTTCCAATTTCGCCCAGAGGCACTGTCTATTGACCTGGTCAAAGGCTTGGACCAGGTCAATAAAGGCCACATAGATGGGAAGGCCTCCTTGTAGAACTTTGGCCTTCAGGGAGCTCAGGAGGAGGATGTTGGAAGTAGTTCCTGAGTTTCTGATGAAACCGTTCTGGAAGGGGTCCGCAAGGTGAGTAGAACTAGTCCAGTTCTGGAAAGCGTCCAGGGCTAGGGACGCAAATACCTTCCCCATCACGTCTAAGAGGGCGATCGGCCTGTACTGATTCGGATCATCAGTTGCACCCCTCTTAAATATTGGAACAATAATTGCTTTTTTCCAAGATGGCAGAATTTCTTTAGTGAGGTTACAATTTGAAAAAAGCTTGCTCATGATACTGGCCCACAGCTCCGGGTGTTTTTTAAGTTCCAGGTTGCTAATGCCATCAGGCCCGGGTGCCCTTCAGTTGTTCAGTTTCTTGAGTTTGACGAGGATTGACTCTTTATCGTCTGGGATATTCCACAGGATTTTGTCTTTATGCCTTACACTGGTGGATGATTGGATGCTGTTCCCAGACGGTATTGGTGCAAATAATTCAGAAAAGTGGTCAATCCAGCGGGACTCCCCCACATTGTTCTGAATTTTATCATTGGTGTTGTTTAATGTCCCTTTCAACAGGTTCCAACATTTTTTGGGCTTATTTCCGCAGATAGCAGACAGCATTTGTTCAGAATCGTTCTGATATAATCTGTGACGGTAATGCAAAAGCCAGCTCTTATAATTTCGCACTGCCTTTATCCAATTTACCCGATTTTCAGAGGATGGTGACTTTAGGTACAGTTTCTTGAGCCTTCTGTGCAACTGTCTTTTCTCTACCAGATCTTTATTGTATGAATGTGAGTGACTTTTCTGCGGTTTAGTTGTTTTTGCTGTAGACATCAGGAACCTGGTTAATAAGGGGGTGTAGTCCAGACTTTCCCCGTTCCTTTTTAGATCAATCATGTCTTTGTTTTGAAGTCGGATGTATTGTGCATCAATTTCCAGCAGGCCTTTTTCAGATATCTTAACTCGTTTGCCTCTCTCCAATGTCTCGAGGGGCAAGGAGCACATGGGCGGTTGCATTCTTGACGCCAAGCCTTCTAAAATAAGAAGGTTATGATCGCTGAAGGCTGTAGGTGTGATCTCAAAAGAGTGGATCTCAGGCAGGATGTCCCTTGAAACTAATATATGGTCAATCGTCCCTTGTTGATCTCCTCTTTTCCACGTCGGAATTGGGAGATTTATTTTAGAACAGAGGTTGTGCATGTCCCTGGCTGCCATTAGCTCGTCGAGGAGCTTCCCTCTTTTCCTCACTCCGGACTTTTGGTCGGGCAACTTCGGATAATGACTGATCCCTTCGCATATAGCGTTGAAGTCGCCGTTTATGATTGTACTGTAGTCCGAGATTTTTCCTTGTGCTTCTTCCAGAAGGTTTTGGAGGGTGATAGTGAAATCCTCGTTCGTTGTCGTCTCAGGATTACAATAAACGTTTATTAAGAGGATTGTGCTCTCTTTCAGTTCACTAGACAAGTGCTTCCTCGTGAGTATTAATGCCTGGATCCAGTACGGCGACGGCAGGATTTCAGAGACGTCAATACCAGATTCGGCTCTGATTGCGGTAATGAGTCCGGCTGAGGGACGTCCAGACGCTCCTTTCTTAGCAGTCGTGAAGATTATTTCATATCCGTCCAGTTGAGGTTTTGTGGTCAGCCGTGTCTCCTGTAAGCAGAGAATATCCAAGTGGCCCAAGTTGACATCAGTTGCTTTGGTGAGGTGCACAAAACCCCACGTATTCCAACATCCTAGTTTAAATAACTCTGATAAGGATGTTTTTTTGTCATTCACCTTTTTCCTGTTTGGCAAGTGCTGGCTCTTCTCTTCCGGTAGTCGTTGCTAATGTTTTCGACGTGAGGTCTTGTCAGTTTTAGGCCAGGATCAGAGCTCTATTTGGTTTGTTCCTGATGATCCGGGATTACTTGATACTTGGTCACTTCGTGATGGGCGCTGAGGCCTTCTGCTTCGATCTGATAGCTGTTCCTGGTTACTTTCTTTATGGGAATTATTTCCCGATGTTCCTTTTTCCACATGTGTATAAGATCTGGATTTATCAATTGGTTGGGCGTTATGAGACGGATGAGCGTGGGTCATCCTGCTGATGTAGTGAGTACGAGGGCCCCCTGTCGTGGGGAATGAGTTCTTTGAATTACTTGTTTCTTTATCAGCTATTTTCACTGAATCCGCTTGTTTGTTTGAGCGTGTGATTTCCAGTAATTCAAATCCCAGTGCCAGCAAGCTTTCGGTTTTCTTCAATAAGACAAGTTCAATGGTTTTGGACTTGAGATGGATGTAAGAGTAGTCAGTTCTTCCTGACGTACTCGGTTCCACCAACCACAGATCCTTGTTCTGAATATGTCTCAAACTTGGTATTTGAGTTAGAATTTTGATAATGTTTGTTCTGTTCATGGCCAGACCACCCCACTTTGAGTTGATGTTTTTCAGCCTTAAGATGCAGTCACTCACAATTTGCTTGGGTTCCTTTTTCCGGTCTATTTCAGGTTCGGGTCTTCTGTCGGTTTTAATGTTCTTCTTCTCTGAAGGAGTCTGTTGAAGATATATTACTGCATTCTTTTGGCCTGTTTCCTTAGTTGACTTTGGTTTTATTTGGTCGACTTTAACCTCCTGTTTCCGTGGGTGGTCAGGCAGGGGTGAGGTTCTGCGTCTACTCCAGATATTTGAGCTTACACTATGCACCGGATCAGGTCTCTTTTTATCAGGTGCAGCCGACCTTGATTTTGAAGTGTCAACAAACCCCACTTTTTGAATTTTTGGGGTTTTCTCAGGAGTCTTTGACGGTGAGCCGGAAAGATCATAGATTTGCACTTTGTTTGGTGGTTCGCTATTCAGGGTTCCCGCAGTCAATTCCTTCACTTTTCTCTTCTGTGTTTTCTTTGGGTTATTATCAAACCCGATCTCGTCGATTGTAAGAATGCTCCAGTCCGATTGCTCCTCCACAACGAGAACCGGGTTTGTTTCCTTCTCACGGTTTTTGCGTTTTTCATTGACGCAGTTCTGCTGCGTGGTGGACGCCTCCTTGAGTTTAGACAGGGGGCCATCCCTCCTGGCTACGGCCTTTGTCTGTCTCTTCTGAACTTGTGAGCCTGCTGACACTGCTGACGTAAGATGATCTTTTTTAGGATTTCGCTGAACGATCGACTTTTACTGATTGAATATGCCATATGTGAAGACCTTGCAATTTGTATAGAGACCTTTATTCGACCTCCTCATACATACTGCTGTCTTTATGTAGGAAAAGGGATTAGGCACTTGCTTCCCAACTTCTTCAGTAACCTCGTTCAGACTGTCGGGCAGTGTGGGCTCTTCTTCTTCCTTTATTATTGCAATTATGGCATCAAGAGGCTCATCCGATGGCTCAGATGTTTGGTCACCATGGGCTCCGTCTCGTTGAAGTATCGTACTGACTGCCTCATGTTTGGTATCAGACAGTACTACCGAAGGTACGTTGGATTGGGTTGTCCGTTGATTGCTGTCTTCTTCATCAAGTGCTTGTGGCTCGGAAGGATGATGTGAAAATCCGGGCTCGGCCAGTCTTGTCGAACAGTCTGTTCTGGCTGGCCATGTACCCTGAGATCCAGTAATGTAACCTTCTAGGTAGTTCAGTTTAGAGTGCATCAAGGCCAGCATTGACACCTGGTCGCGTAGAGTATCATTGATGCTCTCGTACAACTTGCTGAAAGGTGCCAGTGCTATCGTTACTGTGGACATGATGATCACTAAGTCCACCTTCTGTTGGGGAGAATGTAACGATGAGGGGTGTTGAGTTCCACTCAGTCTGCGCATTGGTATTGGAGTGAAGGTAAGTGCAGGTGGATATATTAATTCTTTATCATTGTTTTGCAAAGGGCTTTTTTTGTTTAGGCTCGTTTTGTATTGAAGAATTTCTTGTCGTTGATGATAGAGCCAGGGTCTCCTGAGGCCCACATCCCTCTGGACTTCTGATTCTCTCATTTTGTAGCTCTAGTGCTGGACAGCAGTGGATTGGTGATTTCCTAATTGAGCTGTGAGGTGGCCGTTGATTCGACCACCCTGCTTCTGCACTTATGGTTACGTCTCCCCTTTTTACGGGAGATTTTGCCAGATCGCATGGCCTCCCGGTCTGGTGTTCTTCGTTTCATCTGTGGTTATGAGTTTTTTGGTATAGTGCCATCTAAGTGGTGGCCTGACATCAGCCTGAGACTTAGAGGTGGGAGTCTCTGAGTACCCGGGGGCTAAGGTGGAGTCTTCTGTGAAGTCTTTCTGAACTGTCTCTGTGTAGGAGAGACTCGCTAAAATTTCACTATCCGACAGCTCCTGCTGTGAGTTGCATCGCATCTCCAGTTTCTTCCGGAAGAAGTCGTTCAAGGCTACCACTGTGAGGGGCTTAGTCAGTCCGTTCTTCAGGCCCATTTTCTTGTTAAGTGGGACCTTGGATCTTAAGGTCTGTCTTTTTCTCGTCTTGTTATGGTTATATCGGTGAGTTTTAGTAGGCATCAAGACAGTTTATGTTGGCCCTCGGATTCGGATCCTCGTTTTTCCTTTTTTTTGTTTAGCAAAGTTGCCATTTGTGGCCTGGCGTGTTCAAACTTTCCTGAACCCGTATTCAAGGGCCCTGGTTCAGTAGAGGGCTCTGTTCCATCTTTGTGCTTGTGAGAAACATAGCCATATTCGTCTGAGCAAAGCTGAGCAGTTGTCAGTTTCGGTGGATCTTCAGTGTTTCCGTTAGAAATGTAAAATTCTTGGGAGCCTCCCTCTGTTAGGCTCTCCAAGTCTTCTAACTCGGGCGTGTTGTACACTTCAGCAGTGCATGATGTTACCATTGGGCCCTGCGTTGTGATAGTCGTTTGATTTTGGACATTTTTGTCAAGAGTTGTGGTTTGATGTTTTTCACCTTGGGTGTCAAAAGCCACTAGGGGGCTTGAAACAGTAAGAGTTTCGTCTGATGAATTTGGTTTTGTCTGCTTCTCATTGCTGAGTACTTCGGGCAAGGCTGAACTCTCTGGGCTAGTCGAGTCGCAACAAGTCTGGTGCCCCACCTCCAGGAGAGGCGTGAACACAGACTGAGCCACAGAGAGTGCCGGCTGTGGCATCTCAGATTGGAGCCGTTTTCCCTGCGTCTCCAGCAGCGATCCAAAGTCGGAGACAGAAACAACGCCTAAAAGAAGCTTGCCGCAGCTCGGCAGATTTGTCAGGTTTGTCGACAGCCTTGCGTTTTTCGCTGGAAAATCTGAAGAGAATTCGGGCGGGTCAGAAGAAATGGTTCGTTCGGGACCCGCTTGGGTACCGAAGACTTTTCGCCCCGCCTCTTCGTGTTTGGTTTTCCCATTTGGCCTTCCTTCAGCGGCCGGAGGACCCGGCGAGTGGATTCCGCCTTAGACGAGACAGGTGGGCAGGTAAGGCGAGGGGATAACGGTGGCGGGGTAGGGGAGGGGGAAGGACAAGGCGGACAGGTATGGGCAGGGGGAGGAAGCAGGGAAGGCAAGGGTTGAGTTTCTTCATCTGCGGCGATAGGAAGGGAAAAGGGAAAAACGCTGTACCTGCATACCGCTCCAATGTTGCTTAATGGGGGGATTGGCTCCAGCTTATCCCTTGTTGTTGCTTTTGGCAGTGAAAAGTCCATCTCAGCAGCACAGACGGCACAGAGAGCAGGCAGCGGGACAGATGTTGTGGCCCAGCTACAGCACAGCACAGTCCGCCACGGTCTGCCAAAGTCTGCAGTCACTCAACAGCTCACTCCGCAGCTGCTCCGCGGCTGGAGTGGGTTTTTGAGGTCTCAGGTGAGCTGGGAAAATGGAAGGCACTATAGAAAGACTTCCTGGTCTGCCTAAGTCTGCAGTCACTCAGCAGCTCACTCCGCGGCCGCTCCGCGGCTGGAGTGGATTTTTGAAGTCTCAGGTGAGCTGGGAAAATGGAAGGCACTGTAGAAAGACTTCCTGGTCTGCCAAAGTCTGCAGTCACTCAGCAGCTCACTCCGCGGATCAAAATGTAACTACTGCTGTCTGACGGATTACCAACAGGAAGCCACATTCATTACAGAACTGTGAAAAAAACGGGGCTACTATAAAGCCATACTCAAACTACAAACCAAAGAGAAAACACAAAATGAAAGGATAACATGTATCATTACCTACGACCCAAACAGCAATAAAATCAGGAATCTTATCCTTAACAACTGGAGTATCCTCCAAGTCTATGAACTTGAATTACCAAAACCCTAGTTTGCATTTAAGAAGGGCACAAATATAAGGCAGTCATTTGTACATGCCGTCAGACAGGGTGATGTTAACCCCAGAGATCTTAAGAGTCAGTTGAAACTGCCACCTCTTGAAGGGCATTTCCAATGAGATACCCAAGAATTTCCCTATTTAGGGAGAACATGGACCCTAAAAAAATCACCCTAATTGCAATAGTAGCGATGTAGCATATGTGATTCGCTGTCCATGTGACCTTCTCTATGTGGGTAAAACAGAGCAGCCAGTCCATTTTTGGATCAATGAGCATAGATCCAGGATCCACAATAAACATTAGCAAGCCCCAGTAGTGGCATATTTCCTTGAAAAACATCATGAAGTGGATGATCTATGCTGGTTTCTTATAGAACAAATGAAACATACTAGTGCCCACACTAGTGTCCAAGTGCTGCTAGCAAAAAGCGACTAATTCTGGATTTCCACCTTAAGGACTTACCTTAATGGACTAAATGAATGTGAAGACTGGACAGCAGAACTGTAAGAAGGCATGGTACAGACTGGTCATATGCCTGTACTTATGTGCTTACTGCATACATGATTTGTGGCCAGCATGTTTATAATCAGACAAGAGTGTGCACAAATAGTAGAGAGTTCAGCACAACTGTCCTGTAAAGGCAGCACAGACAGCCTCCCCCCTCCACTTCTTGCCACCACATTAGCATAAGGTTTGAGCCTTCGCACAACACTAGTTACATAATCATGAGCACGCTCGTACAAAGAGCCAATTCTTATAAGGGCCAGCTCGTACATGCAGGGATCTGCTACCTGAAATATTAAAAAATAACAGGATAAGACAGGATACTACATAGCAGGGCATTCCAGTCAACTGGACCTCGATACTATAATTATTATAGATATTATTCCCCATAACATGTAGTTCATCCATGTCTCATCAGTGGAGGGTGTGCCCCCAACATGCTGGAACTGTTTGTTTCCTGCCGGCCACCATTACGAACATCTTTATGGAAACACCACTAAGATGGCACCCGGTGCATCCTTCCACCCTGCCTGGACCTCCTTTGCCTGGCCAGAATCACCTGGCAGCTTGCAGAAGCCCCATTGGCCGAGCCACACTGCAAATGGGAGGCCGACATCAAGCCGGGAGGCGAAGTCAGTCCCTGTTGCAAGGCCCTGGTTTGAAGGCCCAATTTCTGTCTTTCCCTGTGTCTCGTCGGTGGAGGATGTTCCCCCAACATGCTGGCACTGTTTGTTTCCTCCCGACCACCATTCCAAACATCTTTAAGGAAACACCACTAAGAGGACCGCCGGAGCGTCCTTCCACCCTGCCTGGACCTCCTTTGCCTGGCCAGCTTGCAGCAGCCAGATTTGCCGAGCCACACTGCAAATGGGAGGCTAGCTTCAAGCCGGGAGGCGAAGCCACCCCCATTGCAAAGCCCTGGTTTTAAGGCCCAATTTCTGTCTTTCACCATGACCCGTCGATGGAGGATGTTCCCCCACCGATGTGACCCAACAAAGAGTTTGAAATTCAATATTTGCTTCAGTCAGTATCTAGGAGCAAAATGCAACTGCCCCTACCAGACGAATTTCCAACAGGAAGCCACAGTCATTACAGAATGGTTACAAAAAGGGGCTACTCTAAAGCCATAATCAAACATGCCTATAAAAGGGCCTGGTAATATAATCACGATACTTTACTACAAACCAAAGAGAAAACACAAAATGAAAGTATGACATGTATCATTAACAAGGGCCCAAACAGCAATAAAATCAGGAATCTTATCCTTAACAACCGGAGAATCCTCCAAGTCTATGAACCTGAATTACCAAAACCCCTGTTTGCATTTAAGAAGAGTAAAAATATAAGGCAGTCATTGGTACATGGTGTCAGACAGGGTAATGTTAACCACAGAGATTTTAGGAAACAGTTGAAACTGCCACCTCTTGAAGGGCATTTCCCATGCGGACATTGTACAGCTTGTCAATTAGTAGAGATATCAGCACCACTGTCCTGTAAGGGCAGCACCGACAGCCACTCCCTCCACCTTTTGGCAACACATTAGCATAAGCATTGAGCCTTAACACAACACTAGTTACATAATCATGAGCATGATCGTACCAAGAGCCACAACATGCTGGCACTGTTTGTTTCCTCCCAGCCACCATTACGAACATCTTTAAGGAAAAACCACTAAGATGGCTGCAGGAGCGTCCTTCCACCTTGTCTGGACCTCCTTTGCCTGACCAGAAGCACCTGGCAGCTTGCAGCAGCCCAATTGGCCGAGCCACGCTGCAAATGGGAGGCCAGCTTCAAGCCGGTAGGTGAAGCTGGCCCCTGTTGCAAGGCCTTGGTTTTAAGGCCCAATTTCGGTCTTTCCCTGTGTTTCGTCGTTGGAGGATGTGCCACCAACATGCTGGCAATGTTTGTTTCCTCCGGACCACCATTCGGAACATCTTTAAGGAAAAACCACTAAGAGGGCAGCCAGAGCGTCCTTCCACCCTGCCTGGACCTCCTTTGCCTGGCCAGAAGCACCTGGTAGCTTGCAGCAGCCTGATTAACTGAGCCACGCTGCAAATGGAAGGCTGGCTTCAAGCCGGTAGTTGAAGCCGGCACCCGTTGCAAGGCCCTGGTTTTAACACCCAATTTCTGTTTTTCACTGTGTCTCTTTGGTGGAGGATGTGCGCCCAACATGCTGGTACTGTTTGTTTCCTTCCAACCACCATTCTGAACATTTTTAAGGAAACACCACTAAGATGGCAGCTGGAGCATCCTTCCACCCTGCCTGGACCTCCTTTGCCAGGCCAGAAGTACCTGACAGCTTGCAGCAGCCCGATTGGCTGATCCACGCTGCAAATGGGAGGGCGGCTGTCGGGAGGTGAAGCCGGCCCCTGTTGCAAGGCCCTGGTTTTAAGGCAAAATTTCTGTCTTTCCCTGTCGTCCCGGTATACTGGAGCCGGACCTGACATTCGTAAGAGCTACGCCCGCAGATTAATCCTGTTGAGCGCTTGTCCCACTTCATATGCCTTGATCCAGCCAGCACTAACTACCCGATTCAACCCCTCAGGCATGCGCCATGCTTGCACTTAACTACAGTTTGTAACTTTCGCATAACGGCTGCGTGTTAGTTGAAATACTCCATCCGATATCAACCTATTTCTTGACTACGGACTGTAACCCCTGGCTCACGCACATCACCCTTGCAATTGCGGTGCTCATTCACGGCGTCTAACAATGATGCCTTTCGTCAACTGAAAAGGCTCCCCAAGCCTATCCTTACACAACTTGTGCCGCTCCAGCTCACATCAATATGAATCTTTGCCTCTGATTCCCACACTGCGCCATGTTGTATATTTATACTTGCGTAAACTGTTCATCTGGACATCACTGCACTATGCCCACCTGCAACCCTATATCTGGATGGACCCACCACTGACATTCGTTCGAGTATTAAAGCAGCTGTACCAAAGTATACTGCACCTTACCCTTCTGTAACTATATGTCATGCCTTGCAGGTGTCCACGAATATGAGCTCAGCTGCCCTAATTGCGCATCTGCTTATTACAAACTTCCTACTTACAAATGTATGCTAGATGCAGCCACCTGCCACAGAAAGCAAGGCTTTCCAAGTTATGCTCCTGCCATCACTGTTACCTATCTACTCATTACTGCATGGCTTGATGTAGCCTTTCCACAAAATGGGATCAGGCTTTCCATTGTGCGCACCTGCCATTACCATAACTCACCTACCTATTACTGCATGTCTTGATGTAGCCGCCCTGCAACATGGGGCCAGGCTTTCCAATGTGCAAAAATACAAATAGCAAAGGTAGAGAAAAACGCAATCAGCTACACCAACATGTTATCACAAAATACAACTTTTATTAATGGTCATTAAAAAACATCATAAAAACACAAAGATGTTAAAAAACTCTAAAAATATATATAAAGTGCAAGTGACACAAAGCTCAATAGTAACAAGTAAATAGTCACGATTAGAAATTAGTCTTTGACTGGACTAGAGCGCAACTCCTGTTATACAGCTTAAAATGACATGTACAGGAGAGGAAAAACTTCTTGGTCAATAAAGACCCAAATGCACAAACCAGATGATTTAGTAACTGGTGTAATGCCTCGACATGTTTCAGTTTGTATATTTTCATTCGAACTTTCTTCAGGAGGATGTTATGTTGTTCCGTCACTTTTCTCATTCTCAATCAATGAGGCACCTTAACATTTTACAGTGCTCAAACCAAAATGGTGCTGCTGAAAGACCTTTAAAAAACACGGTGTGAGTCTAGATGTTCACTACAGGGAAACAGATTCAATCTGTGTAAGCGAGGCAACAGAGAAACAAATACATCCATTACCTAGCATCAGAGTGGTAGTGGTACAAGGGAAGGCTGGGAATAATTCAGTCTTCAAGCAATGAATGCATCCTTCACAGTTTTCACTATCTGTAGAAAATACATACAAATTGTATCAAAACACTACTAATTTAGAGCCTCTAAAAAGCCATCTGTTCGAACATGCCTGTGCACTCCATCTAGGACTTGTGAGAAATTGTTATTATTCTTCTTGCGAAGCAAATAAAACTTGTAAAAGAACTGGAAAAAAAACTGGTAAGGAAAAACCCCCCAAAGACAAAGAGGATAGTGTCTTTCAAACATCATTTAAAACATTCAACATTGAACATGAAAAGTGCCACAGGAAAACCCGAAGTCTAGAGTGACAACTCGCGGCTACTTTAAAGGAAGGAGACGTTAAGAAAACTCACCTAATACCCTGTAAACAAATTACTGTAGCTGCAGAGTAGTGTAACTGATTTCTGTAGGCGTCATGGTAATGGCGTGTGCTTCGTGCACTAGTTTACCCGTGGGAAGCTGCGCCAGACCAGGAGGGCTGAACTCCACTGCAAGTAATATTAGAGAGTGGGGCGAATAGAGTAATTGTAGTGATACATAGGAGATAGAACTATAGAACTCAGTGTTTAGAATCCACATCAAGAATCAGTGTGGTTTCGAGCCGGCATCCGATTCCACATCTTATAAAGACACTTACCCTCACGAGCGCTCGTATTTTCAGCACCTCAAGTAGACCGCAAATGCCTAATGCCCCTTAGAGAAATCCACCTGCATGGCAAGGTTCGGGCGTTCGTAGAGAGCATTCCCTTCCGGATATCACGCCGACTGCGCCTGTGGTTTTAAATGGGAAAAATTCCCAGCAACCCTCGGGAGGGGAAACACACGGCGCAGTCAGCCATCAGCAAGTGGTTGTACTTAGAGATTAGAGAAAGGGAGGAGAAGTCCCTTCATAGTGTCGTTGCCACAACCCCAGTCTACCAGAGAAGGACCCCTACTGGTAAACCGAGGGATTGCAAGGAGTAAATAGAAAGAGTGCATAAAGGGATGCATAGAAGCTATCTTGGCAAATCCCCCCGAGATAGCTTGAACAAGTGAAACCTCCAAGTTAAGAGATTCGCGGGGTGCCTACATAAATATGGAAATCTGCAAAATGGACAATGAAGGAATAAATCGAAGGGACCCAGGCCTGAAGAATTGGCATCATAGTGTTGGGGCACTTACTTAACTTTGCGCCATTCGATGGCATCGTTTAACTCATGGAGGTCGCTGCGGGTTTGGAAAATGAGTTGTTCTTTCTGTAGGAGTTTCTGAGTTTCTGATTTTGAATAAACAGAGTGTTCGCTTTAACCACCAACAACACTGTCCAACTGAAACTATCGAAACTGTGTGCTTTCTCAACAAAATGTTTAACCATTGGGGCTTGGAGTGTTTTGTTTTTAATACAATTCTTGTGTTCATTAATCCGAATGTTTATCTTGCGATTGGTTTTACAAAGTTAAGTAAGTGCCCCAGCACTATGATGCCATTTCTTCAGGCCTGGGTCCTATTTACTCCTTGCAATCCCTCGGTTTACCAGTAAGGGTCCTTCTCTGGTAGACAGGAGTTGTGGCAACGACACTATAAAGGGACTTCTCCTCCCTTTCTCTAATCTCTAACTATAACCACTTGCTGATGGCCGGCTGCGCCGTGTGTTTCCCCTTCCGAGGGTTGCTGGGATTTTTTTCCATTTAAAACCACAAGCGCAGTCGGCGTGCCATCCGGAAGGGAATGCTCTCTACGAACGCCCGAACTTTGCCTTGCAGGCGAATTTCTCTAAGGGGCGTTGGTCATTTTTGCGGTACACTTGAGGCGCTGAAAATACGAGTGCTAGTGAGGGTAAGTGTCTTTATAAGACGCGGAATGGGATGACGTCTCGAAACTACACTGATTCTTGATGTGGATTCTAAACACTGAGTTCTATAGTTCTATCTCCTCTGTATCACTACAATAACTCTATTCGCCCCCGCCTCTCTAATAATACTTGCCGTGGAGTTCAGCCCTCCTGGTCTGGCATAGCTACCCGCGCGTAAACTAGTGCACGAAGCACACACCATTACCACGACGCCTACAGAAATCAGTTACACTACTCTGCAGCTACAGTAATTTTTTTACAGGGTATTAGGTGAGCTTTCTTAACGTCTCCTTCCTTTTAAGTAGCCTCGAGTTGTCACTTTAGACTTGGGGTTTTCCTGTGGCACTTTTCATGTTCAATGTTGAATGTTTTAAATGATGTTTGAAAGACACTATCCTCTTTGTCTTTGGGGGTTTTTCTTTACCAGTTTTTTTACCAGTTTTTTTTACCAGTTTTATGTGCTTCGCAAAAAGAGTAATAACAATTTCTCTCAAGTCCTAGATGGGGGTGCACAGGCACGTTCGAACAGATAGCTTTTTAGAGGCTCTAAATTAGTAATGTTTTGATACAATTTGTATGCATATTATACCGATAGTGAAAACTGTGAAGGGTGCATTAATTACTTGAAGACGGAATTATTCCTAGCCTTCCCTTGTACCACTTCCACTCTGATGCTAGGTAATGGATGTATTTGTTTCTCTGTTGCCTCGCTTACACACATTGAATCTGTTTTCGCTGTAGTGAACATCTAGACTCACGCAGTGCTTTTTTAAATGTCTTACAGCAGCACCATTTTGGTTTGAGCACTGTAAAATGTTAAGGTGACTTATTGATTGAGAAAGAGAAAAGTGACAGAACAACATAACATCCTCCTGAAGAAAGTTCAAATGAAAATATACGAACTGAAACATGTCGAGGCATAACACTAGTTACTAATTCATCTGGTTTGTGTATTTGGGTCTTTATTGACCAAGAAGTTTTTTCTCTCCTATACATGTCATATTAAGCTGTATAACAGGAGTTGCGCTCAAGTCCAGTCAAAGACTAATGTCTAATTGTTACAATTTACTATTGAGCTTTGTGTCACTTGCACTTTATATATATTTTTAGAGTTTTATTTACATCTTTGTGTTTTTATGATGTTTTTTAATGACCATTAATAAAATGTGTATTTTGTGATAACATGTTGGTGTAGCTGATTGCGTTTTTCTCTACCTTTGCTATTTGTATTTTTGACTCTCTAATCCCTTCTTTGAAGGTAGAGAACTCTTTACTACCCTAGGGAGCAAGTACTCTGAAGGGGTTCCTCCTTAGTATATATTTTTTTCCAATGTGCAAACCTGCTATTACTGCACCGTACCTAGTTATTATTGCATGTCTTGATATAGCCTTCCCACCGAAGGGGGTCAGGCTTTCCAATTTGTGCTCCTGCCAGTTCTGTAACTCACCCACCTATTACTGCATGTTTTGATGTAGCCGCCTTGCAACAAGAGGTTTGACTTTCCAATTCTTGTAACCGGATATTATTGCTCCTGTAAGTTACTGTAACCACCTTCTTAAGTTTATGTTTATGTTTATGTTTATTGAATTTATATAGCGCTTAAAGTGCCCAGATGCCGCTGGGTTCGGTGCGCTATATAAATGCCACAAAAAAAAGAAAAACAAAATAAGAAATGAATTCTTTATATACATGTAAAAAGTATATTGAGCCAGTGGAGTAACCCTACCATAAGGGGTACATTGCGTATTCAGTTAGCAGTCTAGCAAAACAAGTAGGGTGCCCACCAGCGAACTTACAAAAAACATCCGAACACTGGTAGGAATCAATATCACCACAGTAAAATGGCTGCCACATTGGTAGAGGTCACCATAGAGAGCATGGGCATTTCTTAGGCAGTAATCCCTTCATGTTGTGATTCTATCATAGAGCCGCCTGCATCATAGTGGCAGGCGTAAAGGCAGGTGGCACCGACAAGGAACCCTTCCGGCATGCTCCCAATACATATATTAGGTAAGGGCACAGAGCAGGACCACAGAGGGGCCCGCCTTTGACAGGGGAATGCCGAGCAACCACGTCATATGAGATTGTGCTGATGCTAATCATACACACGTTGTCTATACAGGAAATAGAGCAGCGTGTTTGGAGCTGCACTTATCTTTCACCACATCGAAAACACTCAGAGAATTAATCCATCACCAATGATGCGTTACAAAGCACCATGAGAAGGCAGGTAACTCTATACATATTGGCAATACTATGAAGATGTACAGGCACATGGTATAGGACACAAGATATTACAGAGCCTAATTATCCCACATGCCACATTGGGGTTGTATTTCAATGTATGTAAGCACACAGTCCTTCATAAGGTGAGCACAAGGCTGCCACAGATAATGGTATAGACTGGAGCTCGCTTTACCTTTCTGTATATCAAACAGCAATACAGCAGTATAATAAGCAATTTAGTTTAATTGAACAACATACTCTCCACAACTTGGTTCTAATAAGGGTTAAAGACACACAAGTGTTCTACCCAGTGAAAGGCAGTGCACAGACACGTCCTTCAGCTTTCCAGACATTGTACCCCCGAAGAGCACCCAAAATCATAAGGTACTTCTTTGAGAGACACTCCTTATTTTAATTAGCAGTCCACTGCTCATGTGTATTTTAGTCACATTAAATTTCATACACTTAACTTGTTGTATGTTTGTTTTGCATTGCAGTACCCATGAACATTTCGCCCTGAAGAAGACATAGACCATGTTAAAACTAGCGCTAGTCTTGATTTTGAGACCTAGTTCTATTCTAGACGTAGCCAATGAACATTACTATATGGTTTTAGCCAGCAGGCACTGTATATTAAAGAGGCATGGATCATTCTAGCATAATATGGACAATTTGGTAAATGTGGGTGTAGACCAATTAACAAAGTGACAAATTATGTAGCACTTTCAAAGGCAAGGCATCCATATGTTTATGTAAATTATCATAGAGTGCTCATACATATCAAGATCCATAGATATCTAAGGAAATAAATGCGGATTGGGGACTACAAAAAGAATTGAATGTTAAGTAGCCCTATTCTACCATAGATTGCACTTTAGAATTTTTTTACAATGTGTGTACTGTTTCTTATGTACAGTTTTACAAATTTTGGAGTCAAATGAGGTGTGAGTGAAGGAGAATGAGTCAGCATGAATTTTTTGATTTATATATATGCATTGTCTTTTAACATAAGATCATTGTAATACATTATTTTCCTATAATCATGAATAGTACTGCAATTTCCTATTTGTAGACAAAGATATACTTTGCAGCAATGGATCGGCCATAAGGTTTTCAACATAGGCCATATTGACCTCACAGGAGGCCCTGAAACATGAAAGATAGTAGCAGTACGTAGAGGTTCACCATAGACTACCTTTGTGTGGGTTTTTCATACTTTAAATCAATAGACACTAGGGAGGAAGTCTGTTTCCTTGGAAACTGCTGGAAGAGGGTCAGTCAAATGAGTCAGTGTTAGAATCATGTCAACTGTAAAGAGACAAATCTTGTGAGTAATTTTAGCTAAGATAATGCCTTGTACGTTCTGGTTTGCTCTTATTTGCAATGCAAATGGCTCCATGGCTAGTCCAAAAAGAGCAGAAGTGAAAGTGGTAAGCCTTATTTGGTACCTGAAAAACTTTCAGTGGAACCATCCTTCTCCACCAAACATGCCTTCAGGGTTTTGCAGTTAGCCATTATCATGTTCAACATTATATCGTCTAACTGAATTTCATCAATGTGTATTCAAGCAGGTCAAAAGCTATTTCAGCATCAAGAGCTAAAGAATGGAGTTTGTAGTTTTAAATAGGTGATGTTCAGAGAGGTGTAAGAGCCTTCAAATATTATCAAAAGCATTTATATTTAATATTCAATAGACCCGACGATCACATTCAGTAGAACCAATCTATCCACGGGTGTCCAATTTCAAATCTAAATTAATGAGCATGTGGGCCTGTTAGAGGAACATTGTTTGTGAGCCTTGGCCTCTTTGGGGACAATGGGGATATTGGAGGTGTCCATGGAATCAAGTAGTCTTCCTTGACTCTTATACATATTGAATAGCCTTCTCAGAATTGGTGCAAGCTCATGCAAGAACAGCTTCCAAAAGGGTGCCATAAAGCCCTCATCACCTGGAGTTTTCTTAGCCTTACATTTCTGTTTGCCATCAGAAGCTTACCTCCTCATTGGATCCTCCTAAAATGCCTTTTGGGATTCAGTGATCAATGTCCTATATTTGTTGATACAAGATTTATGTTCTGTTTATTCAGCAGTACTACAATTCTTCCCTGTCATTTAATCTTGTATTACTTCAACGACAACATACTTTACAGTAGTAGGCTTCTGTTCAGAATTCTTCCCTATATCTTTGCATCCTGCTAGTCAATATCGAATCTCCTTTACATATAGCAACTTGCAAAATATATGTACGAGACTCCTACAGGAGTATGTGGAGAGTCAAACTATTTTCTCTCAGATTTTAAAATGAGATCCTAATTCTCTTGTGTTCAAATGGGGGCCTGTTTTGATTCAATATGTAGATAATCCCTAATTGGTGTATACCTTTTTGGAAGCCTGTAAAGAAGATTGTCTTGATTTGCTGACAGCTCTTTCTTAGAAAGGGAATAGAGCCTTGACAGAAAAGTCTCATATGTGCCATAATCGAGTCCCTTATCTTGGTCACTATATCTCAGGTGGGGAGAGACACTTGTCCAAAGCCCAAATTAATACAATTCTTCAGTTACCCAGATCCCAGACCTGAAAAACAAGCATTGACAATGCCAACAGTTTGGGCTTTTGTTTAGGTATGCGAAAGGGACTACAAAGGCACTGGCATAGTGGTATTAACTGGCCACTGGTGGTACCAGCAGGTGCAAAATGGTGCGAGTAACAGGGCATCTAATAGCAGTGTCTGGCAAATGCAAAGTTTTCTCAGCCACGTAACGTGGGCACTTGACATAGAGGAATTTATGAGTGATGCAAAGGGTGCAAAATGTGACTAAGCTCTCCACTGGGAGCCAGTGTAGAACCCGCCTTGCCTTAGAGACATGATCAATCTTTCATAGGCCTTCCACCACATGGATCTCATTGTTCTGAATGATCTGCAAGCAAAGCATTTCTCCATAATGCATGCCCTGTAAGAGTGGTCTAAATGAACCCCGATAATTGACCTTGCGATCTTGGAGCAGTTGGAAGGGTTTAGAAAGGGCCTACGTTGGGCTAGTAGCTTCAGGTAGAATGCTGAGCAAGAGACAAGACCATTGACGTGTGACTTCATGGTTAGGCCTGGGTTGTTTTTAATGTCCTTATCCCTCAACATAGGGGGGAGTTTAGAAGACATTCTCTCCGATTGTTTCCACTTTTTTTTATCATGACTGCCTGGATAGTCTCACACCAATTATCATACTTGCTGATCTTATCAGCCACTGGGCACATATTTTCAAGTTCTTTTAGAATTTTTAAAAGCTCTCTCGTGTTGGAGGTTGCACCGTCAATTCTGCTGTCATATGAGTTTCTTTTCCTCACAGACAGCAGTTTTGTGGGCTTATGCCGTGATGGAATAGCTGGTTTTATTATTAGTTGATTGCTATTTTTTCCAAGCTGAAAGGCCTTTCTTTTTGTGACCTTTAGTTTTTGGATCTCCGCCAAATACCATATCTTAGATGGAATGACCCTTGTCAGACCCGTTTTCTCGGGTGATAAATAATTCCTTGCACTTGTCATCATTGCTTGGTATGCGACTGCGTAGTCGCCAGCCCATTGAGGTTGGATAAGTTGTCTAGCGTAGGTGTCAAATGTGGCACCACTGCTGGAGCAGTAAGTTTGTGAGTGTTCCTAATTTTGGTCCAACACCTTGTATTGGTGTTTCTTGTGGATTGAGCAAAGCAGGGCAGGGAAAAGTGCACAAACGAGTGGTCCGACCTTGGACAGGGTGACACCTCAATGTTTTATAACTCAACAATATGAGTAGTCATCCAGTCAAGCACTCTTCCGTTGTTATGCATTGTAGTTCTGACATGTTGTTGGATGTCAAGTTCGATCCACATAGAATTGACAAGGTTGTCCATGTTGGTATTTGGGTCTGCCAGCCATAGCTTCAGGTCACTCAGGATGATCAACTTAGATGAGGGTTTGAGAATGGGGAGGAGCACATCACTAAGAGGAAGGAGAAAGTCAGGCATTTTATCTAGGGGGCGATAAATCAAAAGGATGTTTATGGCGGCATTTGGATTAGTAGATAATTTAACTAATAGGATTTTACAATTTTCCACAGTAATGCCCCCTATTTGGTGAATTCACAATGAGGCATAGTAGATAAGTGCTAACCCACTCTCCTGGCCTGCTATGCAGTCCGAGCATAGGACATTATATACTGGAGGAACTGCCAGTGTGACGGGTGCTCCTGCAGCTCCATGGAGCCACCTCTTGGTCGTGGCACATATGTCAATCTTATGGTCTTTGATATATTCTGCCACCACTGTGGTGTGTCTGACCAGGGAATGCATGTTCAGTAGCATGCACCGTAGGATGTTGGGGCCTTGGACTAGGATATGAGAGTCCAAGGAGGATACATTGTCAGTAGAGCAGACAGACCAAGTAGTGTCAAGAGAGAGGGGCTCAGTTGTTGAAAAAGAGACCATATTATCTGATGGTACCTCTACATTTTGTGTGGTGTGCAGGTCTAGGGGGTTGCTCAAGGGCCCCCTATCATTTTCTTTCATACAATCCACCGTGCAGGGAGAGGCCCAGGCGCAATAGCCCCCGAAGGCTCCATTCTTCGACCGGCGCTGAGCAGCCTCACAAACACGCTGGTGCTTACACAGCGCTGACGTGTCTATGAGGCTTGGCAAAGCCAGGAAATGTAGTTCGAAGAAACTACTGAAAGCAACAGACAGCCTAGGGTGTCAGAATCCTGCCACGGGCGTGATGAAAAACGCACTGTGTGCAGAGTAAATAAAACCAAATGTCAGCAATGCACACAACTTCAAATCGAGATGGAACATTTTAAGTAAAGAAGTGAAGTTACTGTGGGAAAAAACTGAGCACTATGAGCAACGTAAATGCAGTCCTTACTGCTTGGCAGGAAACAAATGTGCTTTATTATCTCATAGGGACTATGCCACCTTAAAAGCATCCAATTTTTTCCTGCTTGGCAGGAAGCGAATGTGCTTTATTATCTCATAGGGACCATGCCACCTTGAGAGCATCCAATTTTTTCGGAAGAGGGAAGGAGAACTAAGACCTTTTGTCCAATAGAAAAGGATCTTAATACAGTTTTTCTATCATGATAGCCCTTCTGTTGTTCCTAGGTCTTAATCATGGTGGTTTGTACTATAGACCTAACTGCCTTCATGTTCTCTTTTTGTCTCTGAGAAGTTTGGGAAAGTAGTGAAGTAGCCTTCTCTCGTTTCTACCATGTCTCACACAATATATCTAAGACTTCTTGCAGTTCTCAACCATATAAGGGTTCAAATGGGGAAAATCATGTTGAGGACTGTGGTGTTTTCCTAATGGCAATAAGGGCCCATGGTTTCATAACATCCCAATTATTCCCATCCACTTCAACCAGTTTTTTTAAAATATGCATTAAAATCTTGTTGAAACAATCAACTACACCATCAGTTTGATGGTGATACATGGATGTACGCAAAGTTTTAATCTGAAGAATTTCCTTTACCTCTGATATTAGTTTACTCATACAGGTAGATCCTTGGTCTGTTAATATCTCCTTGGGAAATCCAACAGTTAAAAAAAATGGAATTAAATGCTTGAGAATGTGCTGCGTTGAGTGATCCATAAAGGAAAGGTTTCAGGGTAACGAGTTGCATAGTCCAATATCACTAGTATCTATCAGTTCCCCAACTTTGATGGCTCTAGGGGTCCAACTATATCCATACCTATATGTGAAAAGCTATTTCTATGATGGGGAGGGGTTGTAATGGAGTTGGAGGTGGTATTTGGCTACTTGTCTTGTGACCTAGAGAACCAGTGTCCGCAAAGTTCTTGATATCTGCGTATATTCTGAGCCAATAGAACCGGTTCAGGATCTGTGGCTGGGTTTTGATTGTCCCTAAATGTCTGCCTAGTCAGATGGGAATGGGCGATCTCCAGCACAATTTTCATGTGGCTTTTGGGGTTCAATCAAGGCCGGCTGCACCTCCCGGCTGGGGCAGTCATTTCTTTTTCATTAAGGCATCAAATCAGGAAAAAGGCTCAACTGAGCCTCTAAGCATCATTTCTTTAAGCCGAACACGGCAGCGGCCATTTTAGCATTGCCAAGCACCTCATTGTGCTGGTGGGGGAGCAATTCTTGCTAGAGACTGGGGGTCCCTGGGGTGCTTACTCTCATTTGCCCCGGCAGGGACATCGCTTGGCCTTATATCCCAGCCTTAGATCCAGGCCGGCTGCGCCTCCTGACTGGGGGCAGTGATTTCTTTTTCATTAACAGGCATCCAATCAGGAAATAGTCTCAACTGAGCCTCTAAACTGCATTTCTTTAAGCCGAACACAGTGGCAGCCATTTTAGCATCCCCAAGCACCTCATTGTTCTGGTGGGGGAGCGATTATTGCTGGAGGTTGAGGGGTGCCTGGGGGTGCTTCCTCTCATATCCGAAGTTGTATGTAAACAATGTTTAATCCACATAGCAAGGTAAACGTATTGTAGCAAATTTCTGAGTTTTGCATACATTATTTGGATGGGCCTGTTCATTTTACACTTTTGTAGAAGTTTCCACCCGGCTTAATTTTCATCTTTTGCCTGGCACAGTGCAAAAGTGGAGCGTAAAAAGGTCGAACACTCCCTTTTATGCCACCCTTTTGCACTCCAACATGCAAACTGAGTAAAAGCTGCTGGCCATGTACGCATGGCAGGCAGCGTTTATAATGGATTCCTATGTTAATGTTAATGTTAGTATGTGGTACAAATATCCTTTAAATTATCACAACCGGAGTGGTCCACTTGTGCTCTGGCGGATCTGAAAAGGAAAGGGGTAGGGGATTGGGATAGTGGGGATAAGCAGGGAAAGTGCAAGAGAGCAGTGATGGGCAGTTTGCAGTTTCAGTTCGGTTAACAATGTTCGCTGAGCTTGGGGTGCTTTACGGTCGGTAGCCGTTGTGTACTGTTGTGCGAAGCTATGTGTGGTTTGTTTTGTTGTTACGGTGCAGTGAAGTTTGTGCGGTTTGTTGTGCTTTAGGCTTGTGGTTGTGTTTGGTTAGAGTGTGTGAGGTTTATGAAGAGGAGTAAAATTGTTAGTGGGTTGGTTATTGGCCTCGCTATCTAGAAGTGATATGTGCTAAATTTCCACGTTCTTTCGGGATGAGGTGTGTGAATATCTCTGTATTTCTCTCTAGATCCAGCACTGGCCAACATTCATAATCCTGTCCATATATGACGCATGCCAATATTCACAATTATATCCAAATGTAGGACTGGCCCGCCTTCAAATCCCATCTAGATGCAAAGTAATCCAGCATTCACAATTCTATTTAAATGCGGCATTGGTAATATTCCCAATGCAATCTAGATGCGTTAATGGCTAACATTCGCAATTCTATCTAGATGTGGCACTTGCCGACATTCACAATTCTGTCTAGATGCGACGCAGACCAGTGTTCACAATTTTTACAATTCTATTTAAGTGTAGCATTTACTAAGATTCACAATTCTATCCAAGTGTTGTAGTTGCTAACATTTGCAATTCTATCTAAGTGTGGCACTTGCAAACATTTACAATCCTATCAAGATGCAACACGTGCTATAATTCACAATTCTATTTGGGTCCGGCGTGGGCCCGTGTTCACAATGCTATCTAAATGTGGCGCGTGCTAATATTCACAGTTCTAAGTGTGGCACTTGCTAATATTCATAATTCTATCTAAGTGTGGCGCTTGATAACATTTACAATCCAATCTAAATGCGACGCAGGCTAATGTTCACAATTCTAGCTAAGTGTGGTACTTGCTATCATTCACAATTCTGTGTGGGTCTGGCGCAGGCTAACATTCATAATTCTATCTAGATAAGTGTTAATTGCTAACATTCACAATTCTATTTAAGTGTGGCATTGTGCTAACATTCACAATTCTATCTAGATGCGATGCAGGCTAATGTTCACAATTCTATCTAAGTGTGGTGCTTGCTATCATTCACAATTCTGTCTGGGTCCGGCGTGGGGCAATGTTCACAATGCTATCTAAATGTGGCACGTGCTAATATTCACAGTTCTAAGTGTGGCACTCACTGGCTAATATTCATAATTCTATCTAAGGGTGGCACTTGATCATATTTACAATCCTATCTAGATGCGACGCAGAATAATGTTCATAATTCTAGTTAAGTGTTGTACTTGCTATCATTCAGAATTCTGTGTGGGTCCTGCGCAGGTTAACATTCACAATTGTATCTAAATAATTGGTAATTGCTAACATTCACAATTTTATCTAAGTGTGGCAATCGCTAACATTCACAATTCTATCTAGATGCGACGCAGGCTAATGTTCACAATTCTATCTAGAAGGCGCAAGCCAACAGTCGCAGTACTATTCTAGAGGGCACACACTAACACTCACAGTACTATCCTAGAGGGCACAGGCTAACAATCACAGTACTATACTAGAGGGCACAAGCTAACAATCACAGTACTATCCTAGAGGGCACAAGCTAACACTCACAGTACTGTCACAAATTAAGTAGGTTTGTTATGTGGCAGGACTTCCAGAGTAAATGATTGCTCTACTCCCCGCCCTGGCCACCACTACCTTCTTTGTCAATGCTGGTTGACGGCTGGCTACTGGCTTCCCCTGCTGACACCTGCAGACACACTGTGGAGCCACCAATGCAGAAGCCGCCCTTTGCCTCAGGGCCCTTGGCCGCGGGGGCTGCCAAGCAGAGAGCTGCTCAGGTTGAGTCCAGAATAAGGAGGATTTGGCCAATAGGGGTCGTGGGGAGGTCGCTGGAGGCAGGACGTTCAGTTTGGAAGCTGGGACGCAGCCAAAAGCCTGCGAGAGTCCCGCTGCACAAGGCAGCGCCATGATGGTACATGGGGTATGAGGAATCATACACACTGCGCTCACCTGCTTGCCAGCTGGAATAGGCACAGGGAGCCGCAAGGGTCCTGCTGCACAAGGCAGCGCCATGATGGTACAGGGGGTATGAGGAACCAAAGACACTGCGCTCACCTGCTTGCCAGCTGGAATAGGCACAGGGAGCCGGTGTACTTTGAGTAACACAGAGGATTTGGCCAATAGGGGCTGGGGGGAGGTCACTGGAGGCAGGACATTAAGGGGGTAATTCATAGAATTCAGCGCACAAGTGGCGCACGCGGCTGGCGCACAGTGTGCGCGTGCGAATCCCTGCGCCAGCCGCGTGCGCTAAAATCCATTTCCGCGCCAAGCGTATTCATGGATTCCAGCCACCAAAACCAGCCGTGGCGCACAGTGGCGCAGCGACCCTGCAGCAGCGCCAGTTACGCCCCCAAGAATGCCACTCGCGCAGGGAAAAGCCATCAATATACCCAATCCAGCGCAAAGGGCTGCTCTAACCCTGTACCAGCACGGCAAGCGGGCTACGTGTATCACTGGGGTGCGCGGGAAGTACCTCATGCGATTGGCCCCGTGCGAGCAGGGTACGCGTATTTCAGGGGTGCGCGGGAAGTTCCACACGCGATTTCCGTAGGGTACGCGTATCTCAGGGGTGCGCGGGAATTTCTACACGCGATTGGGCCCGTGCGAGCAGGGTACGCGTATCTCAGGGGTGCGCAGGAAGTGCCACACGCGATTTCAGCAGGGTACGTGTATTTCAGGGGTGCGCTGGAATTTCCACACGCGATTGGGGGTACGCATATCTCAGGGGTGCGCAGGAAGTGCCACACGCGATTTCAGCAGGGTACGTGTATTTCAGGGGTGCGCGGGAATTTCAACACGCGATTGCGGGTACGCTTATCTCAGGGGTGCGCAGGAAGTGCCACACGCGATTGCAGCAGGGTACGTGTATTTCAGGGGTGCGCGGGAATTTCCACACGCGATTGGGGGTACGCGTATCTCAGGGGTGCGCAGGAAGTGCCACACGCGATTTCAGCAGGGTACGTGTATTTCAGGGGTGCGCGGGAATTTCCACACGCGATTGGGGGTACGTGTATCTCAGGGGTGCGCAGGAAGTGCCACACGCGATTTCAGCAGGGACGTGTATTTCAGGGGTGCGCGGGAATTTCCACACGCGATTGGGGGTACGCGTATTTCAGGGGTGCGCAGGAAGTGCCACACGCGATTCCATCAGGGTACGTGTATTACAGGGGTGCGCGGGGAGCACCAAACGTGAATTGCACGTGTGGGTCCTCCCAGGTGTTCCCTCTACACCCTCCACGGCCCCTGCAGGTGGCTCACACCACAGGGGCCTACCCTGCATATGTCCTGCAGGCACACCATCCACCATGGCCATGACCCCCAGCCAACCCACATGTCAACTTGCACTACTGCCCACCAACGCATGTCCCCCTGCACCCCCAGTCACCAGGGGCACCCTCCACCAGGCCCCACCCATGTCTCCCAGCACCCCCACCCCCCAGCAGTGCAGGGGCACCCACCACCAGGCCCCCACCCATGTCTCCCACCACCCCCACCCCCCCAGTCACCAGGGGCAGCCTCCACCAGGCCCCTACCCATGTCACCCACCACCCCCACCCCCCCAGTCACCAGGGGCAGCCTCCACCAGGTCCCCACCCATGTCTCCCACCACCCCCACCCCCCAGCACTGTGGGGCACCTGCCAGCAGGCCTCCACCCATGTCCAACTCATGTTCCCCACCACCCCCACCCTCAGCACTGTGGGGCACCTGCCAGCAGGCCCCCACCCATGTCTCCCACCACCCCCACCCCTCAGCAGTGCAGGGGCAGCCTCCACCAGGCCCCCACCCATGTCTCCCAGCACCCCCACCCCCCAGCCACTAGGGGCAGCCTCCACCAGGCCCCCACCCATGTCTCCCACCACCCCCACCCCCCCAGTCACCAGGGGCAGCCTCCACCAGGCCCCCACCCATGTCTCACACCACCCCCACCCCCCAGCACTGTGGGGCACCTGCCAGCAGGCCCCCACCCATGTCCAACTCATGTTCCCCACCACCCCCACCCCCCAGCACTGTGGGGCACCTGCCAGCAGGCCCCCACCCATGTCCAACTCATGTCTCCCACCACCCCCACCCCCAGCACTGTGGGGCACCTGCCAGCAGGCCCCCACCCATGTCCAACTCATGTTCCCCACCACCCCCACCCCCCTGCACTGCTGGGGGGTGGGGGTGGTGGGAGACATGGGTGGGGGCCTGGTGGAGGCTGCCCCTGGTGGCTGGGGGGTGGGGGTGCTGGGAGACATGGGTGGGGGCCTGCTGGCAGGTGCCCCACAGTGCTGGGGAGTGGGGGTGGTGGGAGACATGGGTGGGGGCCTGGTGGAGGCTGCCCCTGCACTGCTGGGGGGTGGGGGTGCTGGGAGACGTGGGTGGGGGCCTGGTGGCGGGTGCCCCCAGTGCTGGGGTGGTGGGGGTGGTGGGAGACATGTGTGGGGGCCTGGTGGAGGCTGCCCCTGGTGGCTGGGGGGTGGGGGTGCTGGGAGACATGGGTGGGGGCCTGGTGGAGGCTGCCCCTGCACTGCTGGGGGGTGGGGGTGCTGGGAGACGTGGGTGGGGGCCTGGTGGTGACTGCCCCCAGTGCTGGGGGGTGGGGGTGGTGGGAGACATGGGTGGGGGCCTGGTGGTGGGTGCCCCTGGTGGCTGGGGGTGCAGGGGAACATGCGTTGGTGGGCAGTAGTGCAAGTTGACATGTGGGTTGGCTGGTGGGCATGGCCATGGTGGATGGGGTGCCTGCAGGACATGTGCTGGGTAGGCCCCTGTGGTGTGAGCCACCTGCAGGGGCCGTGGAGGGTGTAGAGGGAACACCTGGGAGGACCCACACGTGCAATTCACGTGTGCTGCTCCCGGCGCACCCCTGTAATACACATACCCTGATGAGATCGCGTGTGGAACTTCCCGCGCACCCCTGGAATACACGTACCCCGCTCAATCGCGTGTGTAACTTCCCGCGCGCCCCCGAAATACACGTACCCCGCTCAATCGTGTGTGTGACTTCCCGCGCGCCCCCGAAATACACGTACCCCGCTCAATCGCGTGTGTAACTTCCTGCGCGCCCCCGAAATACACGTACCCCGCTCGCACAGGCCCAATTGCTGTATGTTGCCACTTTTGTGATGCGCTGGGACTTTACCGCCTGCCTTCGTGTGGCGGACGTGTTTCAGCTTGTGCGTGTCTTTGGCTGTGCGTGGCTTTGCCCTATTCGATTCCATGAATACGTGTGGTTCGAGTGCGTGTGGGCGTTCCGTCTGCTTCCCTGCAGTACATCCCCAGTTACGCCCTTATTTTCGCGCGTTGTTCCCCATTCCGCGCGTTACGCCCCGTGTCCCGCCCACTTTCTGGTGTATGCGCCGAGGTTGTGCGCTTTCACTGTGCGCGTCGCGCACGCCTTTCGGGATGTTGCAGTGACTTGTGCGCCATGCACGGGTTTGGCGCACATGCCGAGGTGTACACGCGCAGGGACTTCCATGAATCGCACGCGTGCGCGTGCACCTGTTTTTTTCCGCTTGCGCCTGCTTGCGCGAAGATTTTCGGCGCACGTTTGTTCCATGAATCGGCCCCTAAGTTTGGAAGCTGGAATCAGCTTTCTTTTTGCTGGTGGACCAGAAGGGTGAGGCAGAATTCTTACTTATGATTTGCACCTGTAGCGTGAGCTGTACTGTAAACTACATTATTACAAGACTTACACTAGAATTTTATTTCACATGAAATATATGTTACGGCTCAACAAACATGAGCCCATTTTTATCATTTAAATGAAAGCAACCTCTAGTACATAATTTCAATTTCAAATCTGTGGGGTAACCATGAAGATGGTGATAATGTGGGCATTTCGGATGACCACAGTCTCACCCACTTTGCCTCATAATGCGCATAGAGTCGTTGGAGATACTTCTATGAATTTTTTCTCACTGACAGTAGTGGCTTAACCGTCTACAGGGAATAGTAAATTAAAGTATGTTGTGACATTTGGATCCTAATCAGTAAAGAAATAATTATATTTTGATACTCCTGCATCTAACAATCACCCGTCTCTATGGGAGTCTCCCACACATTTCAAATGTGGAAACCAACCTTTTTTGATCTTTTGAAAGAAAATACACATATGGGCTGATGGTTTGAGTGAAGAACACAAATCAGTGTACCATGCCACAATTTAGGAGATGCATTTTACCCTGACATTATTTCTAAGACACACTCTGCTCTGGACTTTCATAAGGCAATTGAATACTTTGATCAGCTTATTTGAGAGAGGTGCGCATTCACGTGCAGGATGTTTTTACAACATAATACTCTGGTTTTGAAGAGCGCTTCTAAGCTCAGATGAATGTTTACACATTGAAACCATGCCATGGTAAAGGCGCATACATCAGAAATTATTGTGCAACCATCGCAACGGAGGCAAAAGTACTGACGACACATCTGCTTAACTGTCTGAGTTACACGATTTTTATTTTCTTCAAACCACTTCTTCCTTTACTCATGTCTTAGAATTGTTGTGACTCAATGGAAATACATTGCATACTATGCATACTAATAGAAGCCCACATATGTCCACATGCACAACCAACTTGGATAACCAAACACGTGTGCGTGTGTGTGGGTGTTTCAGGGGCATGGTTAGTACTGATTCGAACATTACGCCCCCATCCAGTGTCTGGTTAGATGTGCTGAGCGAGGGGAAGAGAATAAGGAAGAGAGGGGAATGCAGGGAAATAGAATAGAAGCATGAATCTAAAATGTTTGTTGTATGTAATTTGGTCAGGGGTTTTAGAAGTAGTTGGGTCCTTTGTTATAAAAAGGGTATGAGCTCATATTCGAGTTTTGATGTTATTCGGCAACAGCAAACATTTGTCCAAATTGTTCTCATTTGCTGCCCCTTTCCACTCTGCCATGTAAATTAAGTAAACGCTGTCTGTTATGTACACATGCCAGTCAGCATTTACAATCAATTCCTATGGCGTCCGCCTGCTTTCTGCTTGTGCAAAAAGCAGGCGCACTCCATAGGAATCCATAGCATTTGTGCTAGCATGAAACTCAAAGCTGGAGTGGCAGGAGTGTGTTTCTTGTGCAGACCTCTACACGTTTTGCAGTGTCTTTTCTATCTCCATTGAGGAAGGCGGAGCATTTTCACCAAAACCCCTGCCAGACGCGGAGCGTCGCGGAGCATCGCAGAGTTTGCCAGGAGTGTGTTTCTTGTGCAGATCTCTACACGTTTTGCAGTGTCTTTTCTATCTCCATTGAGGAAGGTGGAGCATTTTCACCAAAATCCCTGCCAGACGCTGAGCATCGCGGAGTGTGGCAGGAGTGTGTTTCTTGTGCAGATCTCTACACGTTTTGCAGTGTCTTTTCTATCTCCATTGAGGAAGGCGGAGCATTTTCACCAAAACCCCTGCCAGACGCGGAGCATCGCGGAGTGTGGCAGGAATGTGTTTCTTGTGCAGATCTCTACACGTTTTGCAGTGTCTTTTCTATCTCCATTGAGGAAGGCGGAGCATTTTCACCAAAACCCCTGCCAGACGCGGAGCATCGCGGAGTGTGGCAGGAGTGTGTTTCTTGTGCAGATCTCTACACGTTTTGCAGTGTCTTTTCTATCTCCATTGAGGAAGGCGGAGCATTTTCACCAAAACCCCTGCCAGACGCAGAGCATCGCGGAGTGTGGCAGGAGTGTGTTTCTTGTGCAGATCTCTACACGTTTTGCAGTGTCTTTTATATCTCCATTGAGGAAGGCGGAGCATTTTCACCAAAACCCCTGCCAGACGCGGAGCATCGCGGAGTGTGGCAGGAGTGTGTTTCTTGTGCAGATCTCTACACATTTTGCAGTGTCTTTTATATCTCCATTGAGGAAGGCGGAGCATTTTCACCAAAACCCCTGCCAGAAGCGGAGCATCGCGGAGTGTGGCAGGAGTGTGTTTCTTGTGTTCCTTGGGTGCCGTGGTAGTTGTGGTAGGTTCTAAAGAAGGCACCCGGGATATGGTGGGGAAGACTGGTATCCCGTTAACTAGAGCGCAATTACGACGAGCAGAGCGATCGGAGCTTATGGCGGGGAAAAGGCTCTGCCCACTTCTCAGCGAAGCGAGTCCTGTTGCTTCCCCCAGTCTAGCCCGTGTTGCCGACTCTGCCTGCATCAAACTCATCAAGAAGCCTGAAATAAGTGAAGTAAGTGAAAGCATGGCGAGTCTTGCAGGAAATGTGAACATTGCGAGGGTGGGGGCGGAAGGAGCGGAAGGAGAAAGAGCGAGGCGGGGGGCTGAAGGAGTAGGAGCGAGCCTAACGGCTGCTAGCAGCCATTGCTACGATATGCAATGCGGCACCACTTCCCCTTCTGCTCGCGACTTCGAACTCAGATTCGGACGGGACGTAGTCCCTGAAGAAGTCGTGGATGTTAACACAATCACCCACGAGCACCATCCTCAAACCTTGAGCGTGAACATTCAAAGGCGTCTCCTACAGCCTGACATTTGCAACACGTCATGCCTCAGTGCCTCACAAGTCGATAATGAAAGCGGAAATGAAAACGAAAATGCTAATTACTATTTAGCTCAAAGAAGCAGGGTCAATGTGTCAGACACTGCCAAATCATCTACCATAAATGAGGGTACAAGGGAGGATATGCCCTTAATGATAGGAACAAAGGGTCCTTTTATATCTGTAGGTGGCGCCAAAGATAATGTGCAGAACACAGGGGTTGATGCAGGGCACATTGCACACGATGATAAAAACCTGATGCCCCGGCAATCAAATACATCAAATGACCCAAAGCCAAATGTTGCCAGCGCACCCTCGAAATCCGTGCTGTGTTCAAAAGATAAGGACAAGGACTTGACAGAACAAAATAGCCCACAGCCCAATACGAATCAGCTAGTTGGGCCATCTAAGGAAAAAATAAAAACGCTGAAATTGATGGCATGGAAAACCATTGAAAAAACTGGGAAAATTGCTTCAGCATCTGCAACTTTGGCTTTGCAAAAACAGCGAAGAGCTGAAGTTGGGAGCTCTCTCCCCAGGCTGAAGGGAAGCGGCTTTCACCAACCCGCCCTGTTGGCCCTACCCCAAAAGCTTCAGGACTGCGATGTAATAAAAAGCCAAGTGATCTCAGGGTCAACTGGTGCGATGATCTCGGGGGAACAACATAAATTGCATGAGAAAATGCAAAGTCTGACCACCTTACCACCGAGTACCGATAACAGGTTGGAAAGTAATCCGGCTCAGTCCATTAGGTTGGAGACATCCGAACAATTATTACAAGAGAAAGAACAAAGTGACAGTACAAAAAGAAACTCGGTCTCAGACTCTGATGTGAGCCCCCTGCATGATGTACTGATAAATGAAAAAGCAATGGATGGTCAGTGGGTGCCGGCTGCATCCTTGGACTTTCAACGAAACATGACTGACAACAGTACAATACAATTGCGTCGGAATTCCATTGCAATAGCAGATCAAATAATTTTTGAACTGTCACAGATTAATGCAAAACTGGCACTTTCGAAGTCGGACAAAACATTGCAAGCAGTCCCCCATGTGAACATGTTAATGGATGTGAGGAGCATAAATGTCCCTAGTGGGAATCAAGCGATGCAGTGATACCAAGAATTACGAGAACATGATCATTCAAAAAAGATACGAAAAGACGCCAATTCTGAGAGGGAGTTCAGCCACTCGCAAAAGTGCGCCAAAAGTGCAGAGTCTGTGAGGATTCAAGACCGTAAAACCTGTTATAAATTACAGGGTGAAGTGTCGAGATAACTTCAAGCTCTTCTACTACCAAATACGATTCTGAGAGCTTAACTGCGCGCAGAACGGAGGAGAAAGTCTCCTATCGCCAGCTGCACAAACCTCGTGAAATGGTGGATCCAGGGGTTACCTTGACCAAAAAAGTGGTGGACACCTTAAAACCAATCCTAATGTCAACAACAACGATCGCAGTGGCGCCTTTAACAAAACTATATGAGCAGCTAAACGAATCATGCAAAGATCAAAACACACTTGATCGCATTACTTAATGCAAAAATGATAAAACTGGAAGGAGATATTTCAGAAATGGCTTCGCAGAACCAAACAATGCACTTATCAATATCCATTTTGAAAGAAGCACTCAAAAGTAATGCTGAAGATAAACGCTTGTTTGCCGAAGTCACAAAACAAGCCCTGAACATTCTAAATAGAGAACAGGACCGCAAAGCGAGTGCACGCAAACCACCTGGTTTCGGGGAAGCAAGCATAGCATCTCAAATACCGATCCAGATCAATCTCACAAATTCCCAACAGGTGCCAAGACTGCCAAGTAAAAACATCGAGATTCAGTGGCCAAACTTCAAAATAAATGAAATAATTGACCCTTTGCAAAAGGTAGTGAGTATCGATCAAGGCTTGGCTGGCAGCTCTCGTACTAACGAGTCTGCTGATGCCCCTAGCCGCAATAGCTCTTACGGTACTAAAGCTGCTGATGAGGCTGAAGAGAACACCCATACAAACAAAGAGGTCGGAAATGTACCAGATTCATTGAGGCAGATGACGTCGGCTAGTGAGGTAAAGAAGAAACCCCAGAGCACTTCCTTGCCCACCTTCAAACAAACACCAAACGCGCAACCTCTAACACCAAAGGATCTTGAGCAAGAAAATGAAAAAGAAACTTCTCAGCCCAAGTCATCAGCAATTAAGGATAAATCGAATGAGCAGGACTGATATGAGATCTTTCATAAACCACAGACCTCAAATCAACCAAAAGATAGTAAAAAGCAAGATTAACCTGCTACCAAATCAGGTAAATGCAAACGCAAAACAAAAAACATGGTTCCTCCTAAAAATAAAAATGCAAAAAACTCATCAAACTTTTTTAGAAACATAAAAGCATTAAATGTGACAATTAACAATGCAGAAACGAGTAAGGAGGTACCTTTAAAGAGTACCACAAAAGAGCAAAAGAAAAAAAGCTTTCAAAAGACAAATGAAGCGCGCCTAAATCCAGAAATGAGCCAAGACGGTGATGAGCGTAGTGTCGATGATTCTGTTATTGCAGACTTGATGAACTTGTCGACATACAGTACATCTGAAGATATTGTACATGAACCTAAAAAGGACAATGTTGATCCACATGAGAAAGAGCCCAGAAAGGAGCAATCGATTGCCCCGAATGAGACTCCAAAAGATGCAAACAGAGAAAGAAGAGTGATAAGAATAATTGAATCACATACCAAAGAAACTGAAGTTGTTGAAACTGATCTGATGGGTTCAAGACCAGAGGAAAAAAGGATTTATACGATGGCAGTAAAACTGAAGCGTAGCTTATCAAAAAAAGATCTCGAGTATATTAGGCCCCTGACAGATCCATTACTTGCTAACCCATCAATGAATCTAAAGCCATCAAATGAAGTCTGCCCAAAAACAAGATTGAGAGCACAGGAACTGTCTCAAGGGAAAACTGAGATGTGTCAACCAACTGGGAATGGAAGAAACACGGTAGACCGTAGCAAAGGCGAAATACAACGAGTCTCGTCTGAATGTCCGAGTTACAGGATTATGATTGAAAGAATAGAGGTGAAGAAACACAACTCCCCGATAAACCGAAGCTTGATATTACAACTCTTTAAAGTAATTCCGGCACTAAGGGCAGTGCAAAGTGCTGAAATCAAAAGAGTGGAACTTATTGACGAATATGGCCAAGCAAGGGCATTGTTACACATCGACTCGCTGAAAGTAGCTCAACTTGTTATGATGTGCGAAAGACTACTAATGGATGAGGGGTTTCAAATTTATGAAGTCGACAACACCATAACAGCAACCTCTACATCTGCAACCTGGTCACATGATAACCAATCATCTAGTAAAATGGTCAATGCAGAAAGACTTAATGCTCGATACATCGAATCAGAGATCAAAAATCGAAACAGGGCAGAAGATGAATTGAGCAGTGATCAGAAAACTAAAAAGATCGAAATCACTGTTATAAATACACTGGCAGTCACTCAACAACTGGAACTGCAAAACAAATGAACGTCAATACTGATGAAGTGGAAACTGGTCCTGGCTAGCAAAGGCTATAAACTCCACACACGAGAGCTAATGCCAAGACAACTGTACTCAAGTCGCTCTGGCAACCTGGAATACCAGAGGATATGTCCATTTGATCTCTAGGCCCGAACAAGAGCTTCGATCCTGTGATATAATATGTCTACAGGAGACTTGGCTGTCCAACTGCCCCTATATAGAAAGTTTTGAGGTTGCCATGAATCCAGCAGTACAACAACAAAAAGGACGTCCAATGGCAGGCCAACTAATCTTAGTAAAGAGAACGAGCGGTTTCAGTATAAAAATAAACAGGAACCACTCTCCTAACATCCAGTATGTGTATGTAAAGATTGAAGCTTTTGGGCTGACAAATAGAAGGACAAAGGAGGTACACATCTTTAACGTGTACTGGAATCATCTAGACGTCAAGCAAGGAAATCTAATGGAAGATCTGCTGGATCTTGTTGACTTGGTATTGGTTGACAATGCAGCTGCTAACATTTTGATCTGTGGAGACCTCAATCTGAAGATCATTGATATTAGCCTAACCAAATTGAACCCAACGAAGAAAGAGGTCAAAATTGCGAAACTATGGTTAGACGAAATGAATGATCGTGCCATAAACATGATGAATGGGAACATAAGAGGAGATATCCCACCAGTAGAGACTTGGGAGAGGGGCCCTCAAAAGCCCATACTCGATTATTTCTTCATCTCGGAGTTAATGTCGACGGAGATCACTAACTTAAAAGTCGTAAAAACTCCTCAAAGCGACCATAACTTAGTGAAGCTCATTTGGAACCAACCGAAGCCGCAACTCAAACAAGTTTGGACTCAGGAACTGGAGATCGAGCCAAGTAGAAAGCGCTTGTGAATGAACAACAAAGACATAATGTTGTTAGTAGATCAAATTAGAACTCAGCCAAACACAGGTAGGGACCCTGCAATTGAATACAAGGAATTCAATTCGATCCATGCCACTCTCAAGCATGCTCGGGAGATCCCTCTGTTGAAAAAAGGCACTCATAGACCCCCTTATTCCAGCTAAATGTCACCCTATTTCGATTCTACCATATTCAATGAAGCTATTGGAATCCTTGGTCCCACTGATATTAAGCTCCTTTCTAGAAAACCTTTATTTTTTCAACCCGTTCCAAACTGGTTTCAAGTCCAGCAGGGGCACAGAATCAGTGTTAGTGTCGGTCATGGATGATCTGGCGAGGCTGGCTGATCGGTGTGTAAGAGGGGTACTAATTTTATTAGATCTGTCGGCCACCTTCAACACCATTGATCATGCCATTTTGCTTCTCAGACTATCCGCAGCTGGCATTTCTGGCTCTGTTCTGAATTGGTTTGGCTCCTCTCTTGCTGAACACTCTCAAACTCTCTCCCTCAGCCATTTCACTTCATCTCCCCATTCTGTCACTTGTGGTGCGCTGGAAGGCTCCGCTCTTTTGCCCATTCTGTTCAATGTCTATGTCCAACCTCTTGCTCATCTTATCGAATCTTTTGGTCTGCGGTTTTATATGTACGCTGATGATACACAGATCCTTGTTCCCCTCACCTTTAACAACCCCGCTGGTGCTTCGAACCTAAATAACTGTTTAAAGGCCAGTGGGGATTGTATGTGCCAAAATTGGCTCAAACGTAACAGTGAAAAAACAGAGGTTTTAACTATCGGCTCAACAGCCGCTGTTTCCCTCTGGTGCCTGATTTTTGGCCTCTCTTTCTAGGTGCATTTCCATGGCCTGTTCCAGTGGAAAAGAATTCAGGCGTCAAAATCAGAGCTTCTCTTTCCATGGAAGCCCAGGTGAGCTCAATCTGTCAGAAGGGACATTTCAAGCTTAAAACCTAATGCAAGGAATTATCGTTTCTTCCATCTCCCTTATGTGCCCCAGTGGTAGCATCTTTAATTCTTAGTACTCTAAATTACTGCAATGCGCTGTATCTTTCATGGCCAGTTTATCTGCTGCATCAACTTCAAATATTGCAAAACACTGTGTTGCATTCCATGTTTGGACTATATTCTCGTGATCACATCTCATCTTCATTTTGCAGCCTCCTTTGGCTGCCAGTCTCTAGCAGAGTGGACTTTAAAGTATTATGCTTAGTCAATCATGCTTTTAATAAACTAGGAGCTGATTATTTACAGGAAAGGTTCTGCTGATATGTCCCTCTTTGTCAGCTCTGATTTTCATTAGATTTTCTGAATCTTGTACCTAGAGATTATCGTATGAGAATTGGTGGCCGAGCCTTCTCTGTCTCTGCTGCTCACCTCTGGAACAGACTTCCACTGGACACTCCCTAACCATCTAGTTTTTCAGCACCAACTCAAAACATTTTTGTACAACTAAATTCTGCTATCAGGTCCTTACGCTGTTCCTAAGTTAAAATCAATCCTCTGTGTGCCATGTTGCCTACTGATTTGTAAGTGCACTTTATAAACTAACCTAACATAACATAACAAGTAGGCAAATTCCAAATACCTTACAAAGTCCACTCATTAATTTCGCAGACAGCATTTCAAAGAAAAAAAGTCTTCAAAGTCACTGGAACAAATTCTTAATCAACCACACATATTATGCACCCGCCCTGTGACAGGTAAACAGACGTCATAACCTTCATCAAACAGCAGCCAAACTTAATGACTACTAATATGCTGCTATAATTACTGAGGCCTGCCCACGCTTAGTAACTTTTTGCTAACATTGTTTTAGTCGTGGCACACAAAACACAAGGATTTTGAGTTCTTTAAACACATTTGAGGATGACTGTTTAGCATCCTCCTGCTCATACTGATTTCCTCCACCAGAACAGTTTGCAAACTAGAACGTTTTCTATCACTTTCTTAGCCATGCTAGCACATGTTGAGGCCATTACCTCAAGTAAATGGCAAGTAAGCAAAGAAAGGAAGAAATCAGTTATGCAAGTTATGTGCCCTATTTCTAATCCAACTTTGATTATACTGATTGTGTTGGCCAAAGCGCTGTGCATAGAACATATCTCACCAAACCGAAGTTGGTGCTCACACTCGATCCCACACTTGCAAGCAAGTACCATTAAAAATGGAGTAATACTAATGCTTGGTATTACAGTGCTTAGAAGCTAGAATAGTCTGACATGCAGTGCAATATAGGAACACAATAATGCTACTTTTATTTTAAACTATCTAGTCCTCTCAATTGCCGAGGGTGCAATGACCAAACTATGGGGTTTAATTAGTTACTTTATGCATACACTTTCATAAACTGCCTACACTGTCGGAACAATTGTAGAACGCAGCCCCTTTGACTTGTCGGGCTATGGAAGCCTTCTTCTCACATAAATGATGCCACACTTGCGACGTGTATTATATACTCAGAGGGAGCGGAGTGTTGTAAAAAAGTGTTTACTTGGAATTGTATGAAGACAACTACGCAAGGTAAGATGGGATAGGGATGGTTATGCAAGTAGTGAGTGAAGATATGCATGCAATATTTATACATTTTTAACACATAAATATACAAGCAATAGGCGTAGTTTGTAGTGGTCTCAGATTTGACTCATCAGCACTGACTGGATTGGTTCTGAATTGTTGAGTTAGTTGGAGTTGATTTTAGGAGTCCAATGAGGAGAGGTTCTGTGTCTGTGGCACATAAAATGTTTTACCTCAGGCAAAATCGGAAACCAGGTATTGACTGGTTGGCATTTTATGACAAGGGCGAGTAGCCATAGAATACCATTTTAGTCATCAGCTTTCTGTTTGAATTAAACGCTAGGCAGGGTCCCACATAATACATGACAGGATTTTCGATTGTGGTGCCTAGATAACCAAACAGTTCCTTGAAGGAGAGGTTTATCAGATTGACGAAATGTGTTGATGTTCATGAGTGAATTATTTGGAAGCTTTGCAGATACATTGCTGATTTACTTATGCTTAAGTTTTGGATATTTCTTGTAGCCACCGAAGGGCGATCCAAAAGGATTGAAACATGTACATGTCATGGTTGAGGTCTCTTATTTGAGGTCTGCCATGAAAACGTTAGCATATCCAGGTGCTATTGTTGTGCACATGGCCGTTCCGGTCTTTTGTAGGCAGTGTCTTCCATTGAAGCTTCATTGATTTACTTATGCTTATGTTTTGGATATTTCTTGTAGCCACCTGGGTACGATGCAAAAGGATTAAAACATGTACATGTCATGACAGACATAATATCAACGTTGCTCAGTTGTTGCATTCAAAAGCAATAAATGCAAATTTGCTAAATTCAAGATGAATAATCATTGAATATAAAAGGAATACAGGTGGATATTAACCAAATAAAGTGAACTGGTCTCATCATAAAGCAAGTCATTTCAGCTGTTTAAGCACAATACTTTACTTGATCCCTGACCAGAAAAAACGATTTGAGTCGAAATTTACACAGATTGATTTCAGAGTGTGAGTGGTTTAAATTAACATTGGTCTTCTTCTCAACAGGTAACAAGACAAGTGTATTTTGTAATTGAAATGTGTGTAAACTCATCTGCTTGCTTTAAGCGGCTACAATAATTGTCATGTCTTTAAAGCTCCTTCCCTCGTAGACTTCACAAAGCAATTCAAGAATCTACTCTTTGAAGAATATGTCATCATCCACAGATCTGAGATCCCAGCAGGACACCCTTCCCTTTCCCCCTTCGCAGTCTCCTCTGCACTATTGTACCCTTGGCTTTTACTGTATAGCTCTGTGTTGAGCACCAACAATGTTTGCAATATTAAACATCTCATACATACAGGAAATAAAGGACACCTGCCAGAAAACAACAAACTCTGGCAACAGACATAGGATAGGCATTTGACAGGCACTGACATAATGTTACAATCTGGCTATAAGATGGCAACAACTTAAAATGTGTATAAGTAGCTGGGAATTTCAGATGAAGATGGACTTTCTGCCTGCAAGAAATTCCTGAAAAAAAGGAACACTAAGATAGACACCCCAACTACAGCTATCACAGATCTCATGATATTTATTCTCACAAACAACCATTTCTGCTTCAATGGAAGACACTGCCTACAAGAGACCGGGACGGCCATGGCCACAAAAATGGCACCTTGGTATGCTAACCTTTTCATGGCAGACCTCAAACAAGAGTTCTTACAACAACAGTCCCTGAAACCACTAAAATACATGTGTCTTCATTCATGAGATCTTATTGATTTTGACAGACGGGGAAGACTATAACAATTCCACAACTCACTAAATGGCTTCCACCAATGATTCAAGTTCACCATGGAATGCTCCAAGAAGAGCGTACATTTCCTAAATACAACCATCCCGGTTGTAAGGAAAGGCCATTTAGAAACAACTGTATACATGGAACCCACATGCATGACCACATACCTGCACAGGGCAAGTTTCCATCCAAGCCACACAAAATGGTTCATTATCTACAGCCAGGCCATCCGATTCCAACACATATGCTCCAGCAGGAAGACAAGAGACAACCAATTTTCCACACTCCACACATCCTTCTTGCGGAAGGGTCACTCAGCCAGACAGATTTACAGGGAATTCGACCATGGATTGAAAATACCCAGAGACAACCTGGCACAATACAGAGAAAGAAGAGACACAGACTGAATTATTTTAATTGTCGCCTCCCATCCAACACTAACACAACTGAATAGGATTGTTAAGGATCTACAACCAGTGCTAAGCAGGAATGATGAGCTGAGAGACATCTTCAATTAAGCTTCACTAATTTCATGCAAACAACAGAGAAACCTAGCACAGTCTCTGACCAGGAGTGCATTTCCATTAGATCTAGAAAAAAGAAGACCTGAAACCTACCCCTGCAAAATCAGGAGTCACAAAGCGCCTCAACACATCTGCACCAGATCTGCCAGAACAACCCTGCAGAACAGAACAATACAGATACAAGGGACATAAAACTGCAGATCATCCGAAGTTGTGTACTTTCTTCAACTCAAAAATGCATGCTGTAAGGTGCTGCATGAAAGGATGAACCTTCACAGATACACCATCTCGAACCACAAAAGAAAAATACCAGTGGGTCGATACTTCACATAAGATGGACACTCATTGCTGGATCCATTCCTAATTATTTTAAAAGATAGCCGCTAAAATGCAACACAGAAGGATGTAGGAGCTCAAGTACTTGAAGATGTTAAACCTAAAATACAGCAGTCTAAACATAAAGATAGGTTTTATGACACACTACGGCCAACTATGAGCCCAGTTTCAGCAATACCATCACATCAACTAAGTCAGAAGGCTTGTACATGTTTTAAACAAGGACGAAAACGACACAGGAAAAAAAGCACAAGTAATATGCAAACGAGGAAACTGACCTTGTTAACAACATGGCACATGGTCAGAAGACAAGACTCCAGTACAGTTTCCCACCATCAGCTGATTGGCCCTACATTGTATGCCTGCCAGGGAACATTAGTAGCTGTATTGAAATCACTACAATGTCTTGACACACCATAAAAGCTGATAAACTGTGTGTGAGGTAAATGCAATGCACACGCTGTTTCTTAATTGTGTGCTCTTAAACCTCTAATTTCAAAATACCTTCTAAAGTAATTTTAGGAAACTACCTAAGCCCACTTTAACACTGGCTGGGTCTAATTTAACAGTTACATTTGAAAAGGATTTCTTTGTCCCTTTTATTTGTTAAATGCAACTTTCAGATAGAAATGTATACTGTTTCCAACCCGTTGTGCCCTGCTTCCAGGAGTTTTTATGGTCTTTTAAATAAGACAGCAGTTTCCAGGTCCACATTCCAGGCACACTTAAGCCAATGCAGTTCCTTAAGCCAATGCAGTTTAAAATGTTTTTTTCTCTCGTAATTTTGAGATAAAAACGTGCTGTGGCTTTCTCTTTATGAATCATTTCACACTGCACCATATGACAAAGATGTATGTTGGACTACAAAAGCTAATGCTTTGTTCCATATCAGTATAGTATTTTCAGCTAGTCCAATAAAAGGTATAAAAACCTGCATCTTGTGTGATTACAAAAACCTAACTTTAAAACGTGTCCAGCATAGCTTAAACATGTGGTCAACAATAACCACAATATTGTGGGTAATAAACGTATAACAACTGAGCAGACCTTTAAGAAGAGAAAACTGTGCTACCATTGCTAGTAAATACAAAGATAATAAAATGTGCTTCCAGAAAAATTCACTTTGAAAGAAGCCAGTCTGTGAAACGTATTTAAGTTGTAAGATTTAATGGCATTACAACCACACAAAAGAAAGTGTAATGCTTTATCTATTCTCTAAATATATAAAACGAAAAAAATCTCTTTATTTGTTTGGTCCTTATACAAGTCCACACGGTTCCACCAATCAGCACAGCATTTTGCATAGTTACCTGTGAGGATGCTCTGCAAGTCACTAGCTACATTACATGTGGACACCCCACCTCGTTCCCCGGATTTTAGACCCTGCACACATGAGACGGTTGCCTGGAAATGGCAAAACAAAGGTGGGTGTCATTTTAAGCATCTCGATGTGAGGAACAAAAGACCAGAGAATGTACCGTTTCTGAGATGTTTGCACCGCAAAGCAGGAAATTGGCAAAAAATCTATGTGGCCGCAGACGGACCGGACAAAGGTTATTCTAAGCATCTCAATTCCAGGAACAAAACTCGAAGGTCAAAACCACGTTTGAGGGCCCTAGGATGCACAGTTTCTGATATATTTACACCGCAATGCACCATGCCAGGGTGATGCAGCAGGTGGGGACAGCGCACAAAAGGTTCCAGTATGCTGCAGCATGCCAACTCTCGCCTCCCCTACACGTCTGGTCCGCGGTAGGCCAGCCACATGCGCCCATTCTCAGTGCAGTTTCCTTCAGAGTGCAAAGCACATCAGATGATAAGCGACTTGTAACAGGGACTTACAGGATCATTGATTTTCAACAATTAATGACAGTATTATCATGTCTGTCTACTGGCTACATGACATCTGCACATCCCACCCCTTTCCCTGGATTTCATCACCTCAATACATGACACAGTTGCCTGAAATCAGCAAAACATCAATGTGGTCATAGAAGGACCAGACAAAGCTCATTTTAAGCATGTTGACACGAGAAACCAAACTCAAAAACCATGTTTCATGGCCCTAGGAAGCACCATTGTTGACATATTTGCACAGCACCAGTGTGAGGTGACAGGTGGGGAAGCATCTCGACGAGAGAAACAAAACTCAAACGGGACCTCAAAAACCACGTTTCAAGGCCCTGAAATGCACAATATCTGAGATATTTGCACTGCAAGGCACCGTAGCACATACCACTGTGCCAGGGAGAGGCCAAAGGTGCAGAGAGCGCAGAGCGACAAGTGGGGAAAGCGCGCAGTAGGTCCCAGTATGCTACAGCATGCCAGACCCGCCTTCCCTCCCCGTCTGGTCCGGGGTTTGTAAGCCATCCACACGTGCACTTTCTGAGTGCAGTTTACTCAGACTGCAAAGCACATCAAGCAATAAGTGACTCAGAACAGCGACCTGCAGGATCATTGATTTTCAAAAATAAAAGAGTGTTATCATGTCTCTCTACAGGACCTGTGAGGAATATGGGTACTTTTTGCTAGTGTTCAATAAATCAGCACCTGATGGGACCCGGAGAAATGTACTTCTGTGAAATTACAAACATGTTAGTGTTTTAACAGCACGTGTAGTTACCTTCTGCGCAGTAATATGCATATATCCACATTCCGGTTGGGAATAGTCAACATTATTTTCAAAGTATAGCAAAAGGAATTGTTGCAAATACAAAGGTGAAAATGAAAGCAGAAGTTACACGCAATCTGTTAATCAAACCAACCTTTTATCCTTTGACTGCCCACTCCATGGGGGTTGAATCTGCTGCATCCCACAAAATATATTTGGGGTGAGGCCTCTGTGACTTTGAGGCAAACAGATGGTGGGCCTTCCATTTTGTGACATGCATGTGTCCTAAAAGCAACATGGAAGATTGGTAGTGGTACTTAAGACCATAGTTCTAGCATTTCAGAACTCTTACTGACTGTGCCTGAAAGCACAGCCATACGAGCTCCTTTTGCCCCTTATAGTAGAGAGCTTGGAATATAGAATCATGGCAATTCTGAATGGGATGGGGGGCATAGAATGCTGAAGTAATACCCACTTATTGAATAGGCCTCCCATTTGGGAACTAAGAGAGGCCCCTTCCATTTTTTGATAGTTGCTTCTAAACAAGACTTCAACTGTGTGTGTTCTCAGGCTTGCTTTTTGTCTAGTTTGATATTATCACATTGCTTTCCTTAATTAATTTGAAAACCCGATCAAAATAACACAGTGACACACTGAGGACAGTCAGTTAAAAAACGAACATTCCCCTATGCTCCTACAAATTGTTAATCTGTGCTTAATCAACGGTGCACAATTTGTCAAAAGACAACCTTTTGAGAAATATCTTACAATAGGAATGAGAAAAAAACATTTTGGGGGTTGATAGCATAGATTACTTCATCAGCTGCTACAAAGATGTCAACTCTCAGAGCAATTGCTTTTTATATGCGTTTATATGCACAAATTGTATATATATATATATATATATATATATATATATATATATTCAGTGAAAAAAACTTTTTTAAAGGGACGTTATGGTTAAGTTGCGCTACTAAAAACCTATGAAATTCAGTGAAAAAACTTTGTTAAAGGGACGTTATGGTTCCAAGTAAAACCGAAAAACCCTTGAAATTCGCCAGTTATGGTAAGCTAAGCAACCATAACTCGCGCCACCACCGTGCACTGCTAAGACTAACACCCAGGACATCAAAGATGACATCACAAATGTCATTGATGACATCACTGATGACATCACATGTCTGGCTCACTATTTTTTCTTTTGCTGACATATCTAGGCCACATGGTTTTCTTCAGTAACAGTCAGAAACTAAGAATTTTATTTTATTTGTAGACATATCCTTCTAGTAGGTTCTTACAGTAATTCCCTTAGAGTACAGTCACATCATATGAAACATATACATATGGGAAAACACAAGCTTGAAAGACAGCAATCCTTTTTGTGCATAAAGATAATCACTAGACTTATGAGCACTTTCTGATAGTTCTGTTGTTTTTTTTTTATGGCTATACTTTCCCTGTATATGGTCATATTTGTATACATTGTACTCACACTACTTTCCTTAGGGTCCAATCACATCAAGTGATACATATACATAGGGTAAATAGCAGCTTTGAAACAGAGCAATCATTTATTTGCATGAAACTAATCAGTTAAGTTATGAATTGTTTCTGCTACTACTTGTGCTTTTTTGCTAACTTCACTTTCCCTGTATATACCCATATTGGTATGTGTTCTTGTGTCTTTGTGTTTTGTCTATAGTAATGCAATTATGTAATACATGGGTTTTATTAGCTACTTATTACATATTTCACAGTACACACAAATCTATTAAGAAAACAATTATCATTTCATTATTCAACATATTAACATTACGAATATCATACCTTCATCTTGTACGCTGCACACAATGTTATGTTTCTGTATGAGTAGCTTAGTATACTAGATAGAACCCCATAATAGGATGCTATTTATATCAATGCATCGTTCAATGTACTTATTAGGGTATATTTCTTGCAATGATTCTTGACACTTTTTTCGCAACATAATAAGAATCCCTTCTACACATATTTCATGAGAAGTACATACACATGTGATGTCATCAATGACATTTGTGATGTCATCTTTGATGTCCTGGGTGTTAGTCTTAGCAGTGCACGCTGGTGGCGCGAGTTATGGTTGCTTAGCTTACCATAACTGGCGAATTTCAAGGGTTTTTCGGTTTTACTTGGAACCATAACGTCCCTTTAACAACGTTTTTTCACTGAATTTCATAGGTTTTTAGTAGCGCAACTTAACCATAACGTCCCTTTAACAAAGTTTTTTTCACTGAATTTCATAGGTTTTTAGTAGCGCAACTTAACCATAACGTCCCTTTAACAAAGTTTTTTCACTGAATTTCATAGTTTTTTAGTGGCACAACTTAACAATAATGACTTTGACTTTATATACATGTCATATGGAACTGACTAGATCTCTTCTTATGAACTTGATGTCCGCGAACTTATTTAATGTTCGCGGACATGTTCGGAGAACAGTACCACTACCTAAAAACTGTGAGGGGGTGGTGTGGTATGTTTGATTGTTATATCATAATATAGGACCATTTAACAAATTCAAAAAGCAGCACACAAACACATTATATATAGTAATACATAAGAAATGTAACACACTAACCATTCATTTAAATACAATATGTTCTGAAATGGAGTATACCACAAGAAGATAAATTGGCTTCCAACATAATTACCTCACAGACACAACAGAACTGAGAACAAGACCAGACCCACTGAATACATAGGACTTATCTTACCAGAAATAGTAAGTGTACTTCATTTTACTCATATATTTATAAACTTTCTGTATTAGATTAAAAAATATATTATCTTTTTTTTTTTATCACAGAAATGTCTAGTACTCTGGAATGGCTAGAGGACAACTTCCCACATGAAGAAATGTCACAAGATAGTGAAACTAATGGTAAACACTTTATAATATAAACCATTTATTTATTATTTTTTTTATATACATTTAACATATATATTATTTTTTTGTACAGAGCATACCAACATAGAAAAAACTTCAGAAAACCCTGTTATGGATAACAGTCTTCACAATATAGAAGAAAAAATGGATGTATTGTTGGCTAATTTTAATAATTTAAAAACTTTTGTAGAAAATCATTTCAAACCAAAAACCTCGTACCATTGCCCCACATGTACTTGTCCCTCCTCACCATATCCCAGTCAATTATCCCCAAACCCTCTCCATAATCCAAAACGTTTTGATGAGATTTCCATCCCTTCTTCACCTAATACCAATCATGTTGAAACCCCAAATTCTCCTGTTTTTGTTTCTGTTTCTGCCCCACCTTCTCTGTCATAAATTATTAATATATGTTAAATAAAGTTTAATTTTTATATTGTATTGTGAATAGTTTCCGTTTTTTTTTAAAAAAAACAATAAAAAGTGTCCGCGGACAGTGCGAGTGTTCTGAAATGTTCGTACATAAACGAAAATGGAGGTGTCCTGAAGAACACCACACCTGTTCGTACTGCTCGCTAGCAAGTTGAAACTGTTCTAAGAACACATGTGGTGTCCTGAAATGTTCGTAAAGAAACAAATATTAAAGTGTTCTAAAGAACACTATATCTGTCCGTAATGTTCGCTATCAACTTAAAACTGTCCTAAGAACACAATTGGTGTCCTGAAATGTACGTAAATAAACGAAAATGATGTGTCCTGAACAACAATACAACTGTTCGTAGTGTTCGCTAGCAACATGAAACTGTACTAAGAACACACGAGGTGTCCTGAATTGTTCGTAAACAAACAAAAATTTAAGTGTCCTAAAGAACACTATACCTGTCCGGTACTGTTCGCTAGCAAGTTCAAACTGTTCTAAGAATGCTATTGGTGTCCTGAAATGTTCGTACGTAAACGAAAATGGAGGTGTCCTGAAGAACACTATACCTGTTTTTAGTGTTCGCTACCCAATTGAAACTGTTCTAAGAACACAATTGGTGTCCTGAAATGTCCATACATAAAGTAAATTACACGTGTCCTGAAGAACACTATATCTGTCCTTACTGTTCGCTACCAAGTTCAAACTGTCCTAAGAACACACGCGGTGTCCTGAAATGTTCGTTTCACGTGTGATGCACTTTTAATGACTTCAGAACCCGAACAGTGTCCGTAGGACATCAATGCGCATGCGCTAACCAATCTCCGTGCACTTGGTGTCCTGCGGACAGGCGCTTCCTTCGCAGAGTAGTTCGCGAACGGATCATATGACCGCGCCCACGCTCATCGTGTGTCCTGAAATGCGGACACTGTTCGTGTCCCCGAACAATTTAAAAGTACATTTTCAGTTAATCCATAATATTTTTCAATAAAATCTCACCATGGCACAAGTCCCACATAGCAATCTTGAGTTTCTATATACCTTTTGAAACTTTCCGATCCTTTTTTTGTGTTCGATCTGTCCACGGACAGTGCGCATGTCCGCGAACCGTGCACAAGCACCCCTATAAAAGACCACGCCCAAGAGCTTATTCCCATTGTGTTTCTGGCTCTTCTTCAGAACACAGTGATTTTTGCTGCCACCTGCAGACTACACCATCATCGAGATGGCATCCTTGGCTGCTGGACTGCCACTTGGTGCTGCACCTGCTTCAGCACCACCCCCCACCCCCTCCACCACCACCACCTCCCCAAGGGCCTGAAGAGGGGAACAGGAGTGAGGATGCGGAGGAGGAAGAAGAGGATGATGAGAATGAGGTAGAGGAAAACCCTACTACCTGCACTAGGCGTGAGTCTTGGGTGTGGCAGTTATTTACCATTCATGGAATGTTCCTAAGGCTCGTGCGAACCGTGTTACCTGCAATGAGTGCAAAATGATACTCAGTCGCGGGAAGCACGGTAAGTACAGCTTTGGGACCACTACTATGAAGCGACACCTGAGGTCATTTCACTCTGGGGCTATTCGCAGGGTTGTACCTTGCGAAGAATGTAGCAGGTTGATTTCCTCTACTTCATCCTCTGTTTCTGATCCTGCCACCACAAGGACCACCTCTGTGGGACAGCGTCTTCCTCAAGCTGCCTCACAGGCCATACAGAATGCTGATGACCCTTACCTTTCGAGGGTCACAGTTGTATGTATGTACTGTGACACAGTACTCTGCAGGGGGGAGCCACTTCGGAGTGCTTTTGAGACTATCGTCTCAGAGCACAAGAAGACCTGCTCACTACCCAAATAAAACCCACTCTACATCTTCCTCTCTCAGCTCGCCCTTTCTTATCCCTGTGGTTGGTGTCCCCCCCTTTACCCTCCTTTACCCTCCTCTCCTAGTGTGTCGTGTCTGAAAAACCAAAAAAAATACAAAATTACAAAAATAAAAAAAAAATAAGGCTCTTTTCAGAGCCGCCTTTCCCAGTTAAAAAATAGAAGTGAAAATAAATGAAGCAGGGCTCTTTGTATTTTTTAGAAGTCCGCGGACAGTTCGCGAACATCAAAAAAATTGGGTTGCTACTCCATCACAAACATTATAATTTTCTCTGGAAAGAAGTGGTGGCTCTGAAAAGAGCCTTTGGGTGGTGTTTGTAAGTCAAAAATTGTAAATGCTTAACATCTACTTCAAAATCGTTGTAATTCCAAAAAAGGTTGCAATGCATTTTGTACATTTCTCAGAAAAATCTGATTGCCAGCATAAGTAAGATGGACTCCATCTCTGCGAAAAATGTATGTACTACAAAACATAATATTTTCATTGTGAAAAGAAGACATGCCAAAATCTCTTAGAAAGGCACAAACAGCCTTATTAACATTGCGCCTTGCTTTTTCCATTTGTGGACCAAATGAAGAAGAACGAAGCCACATTTGTCTCTGCGCAATCCGTGAAAATATCACTTGAGAATTAGGAAACATGTCCATAACCTTCCTAAGTCCTTCTTTCATAGCAAATTGCAAAAAAATTCCAGTCACATGTCCTAAACTGTTCCCTCCACAATGAATTACAATTATGTCTGGATGTTGCTCTGTCTCCAAAGTAGCACAGAGAGGTAGCAAGTCCAACCACTTCATTCCACGTACTCCATGCCAGTGTACTTCCACATGTGGGAATCCAAGATCTACAGCTACTCCACAGCTTTCTGCATGCACCTTCAACCAATGTATCCATGAATCTCCTAAAATCCAAACAATCTGTTTTCTGAAACACACAGCCATAGCTATCTTTTGTTCTCTCAGCAAAAAGAGTATCTGAGAAAATCTCTCCTGGCACAACACACCCACCAAACTTTCCTGACCAATCCCTTTCAGTGCTTATTCTCATTTGCATGACTTCTGAACCCAAAAATCCCCGGATGTAACTCCTGATGTCCGCAAACTACCGCCATGTCCGCGGACATATCGTAACATGAACAGCCCTTCTACCATTTCCACTACACTCTCTCTGCCATTCCCTCATTGGATGTACCTCAAAAATCACATGACCATGCACTAATCACATTCAAGACCTCTACATCTAACTGCATCATCATAGATCAGCACTGCAAATGTACTCTGAATCTCTCTGAGTGCAAGTGTCATATCATTGGCAAGCACCATCTACCAGAAATACTGTACAAGTCTTCAAGATTTCTACTTGCAGCTCCATGCATATCCATATGCATGAACACAAACTTCAGGTATGCATATTTTCTGTATAGTAGATGAACACATTTTCAAACAGACTTTTACCTTGTAAAATCTGTAAAATGAATTTACTGTACTTTTTTCAATTTCCTAAAATCAACTATCACTTATAAACCTTTATGCCATTTACTTTCTTTATACACACACACTCAAATCATGTTAAACTAACATTTTTTAAATGAAATATATAGACTACATATATTCAAACAAAATTGCATGCAAACACAATCTATGGTTTAAACCTTTATAAACATACTTATACAATTTCATATTTTTTGTTTTTATTTATTTATTTACTTAATTACTTTAAATTAGACATGACATTGAGGCGCTATTACCTAGAACAGTTTACTTACAGAAATAGTGGTATTCACTAATATATTATAAATTTCACAAGACATAGTAAAGATATTTTTTTGCTACAGTTAGTCATTCAATACAATTTGTTCATTAAGAACATATCATATGTACTGAACTGATGCAATGTATCTTATGTAAATAAATTAGTTTAATGGTTTTACAGAAGGCACTGAGGATTTCAATTAAAAAAATCAATATCTAAATTAAAAACAGTGCTATATACAAACAAAGTTACTAATTTGAAGCTTTTACAATTGCAGTGAAGACCAGTTTCCTGAAAAGAAGCAGCCGAATTCGAAGAAGAAAGAAAAACTAAGAAGTTACCTGTTAATTTTAAAAAAAAAGTAAGTAAAATATCACCATAATATTTGTATTATTAATCAAATATACTATAACATTAATACGAGCTATTTTGGTTTCTAAAAATAGAGATTTTGTACCATTTTGTCCAAAAATTTCCATGTCTTAAACAGCAATTTACAGCCAGAATGGCCCACAAATTTCTATTTTTGGACACACAAATTACCCAACTGAACCACTACAATTTTCATATTATAGAACAAACAACTGTTTTAATTGTATACATTAGATTTGCTATTTGTACTTTTCCACACCACTAGCTTACTTTTTTTTTGTCATCTGAATCCCAGTTTAGTAACACATAAATTCAAGAATACCTATCCCTACTAGTTTTAGTTCCCAATGCACAATCACACACCATTACATACATCTTTATCATCTTACTCAAACACTCATGCACACAGCACACATACATTCCAGAACACTCCATCCCATATCTTCTTTATTTTTTTCAACAGACCCTAAAGAATGCCTACCAAAAGTCAAGTCCGTAGAAAGCAACGCAATAGTAGAGCAAATGAAAATAAAGGTGTCCAACATAAGCATCCATCTCTAGCAGAATTTGTAAAAAAAGTTGAAACAAAACAGCTAATACAATCATTTAGTGAAACACAAGAAGTTTCAAGTACAACAACTTCGCTTCCTCTATCAAAATGTAAAACAAACCAAAAAACAATTAACAGAAAATCAGCTATCAGTACAGATAAAACTACTTCTTCAAATTTTAATATAGTGCAAAGTAAGCATACCAAGAAAAGTATTTTAGCCAAAATATACCGTCACAAAGTCCTTCAAAATCTTATACAAACAGGAGAGAAATCAGGTTCAAAGCTTAAAACCTATCGTAGGAAATTAATCTTAGAAGCATTGATGGACAGTGCAATTCTTCTCAAAAGAAATGTATTTATTTTACTGTTAAACAAAATGAAACCACTAACAAAACTAATAACTAAATTACAAAAAGACTTCTCAATAAGCGAAATGTCAACAGAAAGAACTTCTTAAGTATCTGCGGAGGTGAATGGAATCACACAATAGCAGTGGTCGAGTTTATGAAAAAGTGAATAATACCATAATGGAACAAGAAGTACTCCTTACAAAAATATGCCCTGAAAACTTAGAATTACCCCTCCATTCAACTGAATCAGAACGTTTAGTGTACAAATGGCCATGCACGTCAATGTGTAACATTCCCAAACAATGTTTCAAATCTTTACGCCAATTCCTCAATAAATATGTAAAAAGCAAAGACAAAATCAAAATTAAATTACTGCAAAATATAGATACCTGTCCAGTGCGCAAGTACACAGGACTACAAGGACATTCATTGGCCTGCATTACAGGACCTACTTGTAAAACCACTTTCCATGATATCAAAAGGATATCAACACATCATTCAACTATAAGAAATCTAGTCTATAAACTGTACTATGCTAAAAGTCCTGCTTTAGCACTAGCAAAGTTAAATAACATCCTTCTACATGGTACAGCAAAAGACCTACTTGAAGAAATTCACTATATCCAGAAAAAATATTTTGGAAGTGAAACCCATTTACAGAATGAAATAGCTTTAAACCAATTAAGCAACAATTCTACACATGGCAACCTTTTGCTAAACACATACAAAAAAGAAATACTAAAATTTAAAAGTACATCAGCTGAAGTACCGAACCATGGATGTGTATGTTGCCATAGAATTTTTTATAAAAGTAACACAAAGACTGTGGACCTATCATACAAAATAGAAGACAATGAAGATTCTAAATGGTTTGAATTAGCTCTCTACCTTGTAGCAGAAAACAAATATGAAATAACTGAGCCCTTAATACTTTGCAGTTATTGCACTACAAAACTTGACAACAACCAAACTCCTTCACGTTCTATCACAAATAATTTGGAATTATACCCAGTACCAAAACCTCTACAACAACTTAATGTATATGAGAGCATCATAATTCAAACAGTACACCCATTTCAAGCAATAATACGCCTTCAACCAAAAACAGCAAAATTACCTCCCTCTGAATTGGTAAAAGGCATTCGTGGAAAAGTAGTTTATTTACCATTATATCTAAAAGAAAATGTGCATACTCTAGGACTGCAACGTCCAATGCAGCAATCTTTAATTATATTAGTAAATGGAGTACCTACAAAAGACAAAAAATATGGCAACAGCTGGTAGATTTATATAAAGTTAGACAAGCCTTCCAATATCTTAAAGAGAATAATGAATATTACAAAGAAATTAATATTGAAGAAAACTTGAAAGATACAACTGAAATAATTCAAGAAACACAAGAAGCTGGTCAATTTGAGCTACCAGATCCTGCTACAATATCAAATACTTTAGACCATTATACAATTCATCCGTTGCACTGTAATGACACCGTACAAGATGTACTGGAAACTTACCAAATGCGTCAAACAAAAGGATCGCCAATCAGTATATGGGAAAAAAGTATAGAAGCACGTGCTTTTCCTCTACTCTTTCCTACTGGCAAAGGAGGAAGGTATGATGATAGACCTATTCAAATATCAGCTTCAGAATACCGCTCATTACGGATGTATTCTGAAGATCCCAGATTTAGACAAAATGTGGAATACATATTCCACCTACTCTTTGAAAGTGAACTAGCAACTTTATGTTACGGAGTTGCACACATATTAAAATCAGGATCACACTTTCAAAATATGACAGCTACACAATTATTAGAGAAAGTGCAACAAAAGGATGAGGTTTTACAATCAAATATTACAAATCTATTAGCAAATATGCGTGGTACTAAAGAGTACTGGTTTTGACGTCATGGAGATGTACGTTGTATGATCAGAAACCTTGGCCCACCAACTTGGTTTGTTACATTAAGTTGTGCAGAATATGCATGGGAAGATTTACATGACTTCCTACGCATATCAAATAAAAACAAAACAAACATAGATATTCTAACACCTGGAGAACTTTGTTCTTTGGATCCTGTTAATGTTTCAAGACATTTTCACCATCGCTTCATTGCTATGCTACATTTTATTTGTAATAAAACTGTTCCTCCCCTTGGAGAAGTGCAACACTTCTTTTGGAGAAAAGAATACCAAGCCAGAGGAGCACCACATATCCACATGCTTTTATGGATTAAAGATGCTCCTAAATTTGGTCAAGACAGTGATGCCACTGTTTTACAGTTTATTGAAAAATATGTCACTTGTGAAATTCCATCAGAAGCCACAAATAGTGATCTTCATGCACAAATTTTACAATTTCAAAGACACAAATGTGGAAAATATTGTCGTCGCAAATACAAAAACAAAGGCAAATACTACACCAAATGCCGATTTGGTTTCCCTAGACCAGTTACAAATACAGGTCAAGTAAACAACCTCATGTCTTCAGTTAGACATAGTGTTAAAGGTAAGTCACCTAAAAATACATATTACATAAAAAGAAAAGAAGAAGAAAAATATATCAATGATTATAATGCAATCATTGGCCACTTATGGAATGCAAACATAGATGTGCAGTACATTGCAGACAATTCTACTGCAGTTGCACGATATGTCACAGCATACTTAACTAAAGCAGAAAAGACAGAGCTCCAAGACCTCTGGAATGACCTGTTATCAGATAAAACAGTATCTCAGAAATTATACAGCTTGGGCATAAAAATGCTCACCCATAGAGAATGTGGATCTTATGAAGCAGCTGATCGTTTAACTGGTACTTCATTGTATGGTAAATCTGAAAATATAGTATGGCTAAGTCTTGGTCCAGCTAAATCTAGAAAAAGAGTTCTAAAATCATATGAAGATATAGAAACAATAGCCAAACATGATCCCAACAGCCAAGACATTTAAAAAAACAATGTATTGGACACATACTACCCAAACAGAAGTAATACTTTGGAAAACATGTGTCTATACCAAATAGCCCAAAACTACACATACAAAAATAATATGAAACTTGATGAAAAAAAAGGTAAATATAGAGTGACAGACTGTGAAGGCAGCTTAGTTAAACTCACTAAACCAAATTTAATTAATCATATCAAATTGTCATTGAAGACTCCGCAACATAAAGAAGTATATTACATGTCCCTGCTACAACTCTTCAAACCATGGAGAAAAGAAGAACAATTACTAGATAACTATGACTCATATGAGGATGCTTTCAAAGCAAATGAAAGCACTATAACTGATGTAAACTTTACACAGTACAAAACAATGTTGCACAATGAACAGCAACATGAAGAAGAACTCCAAGCCCAACTAGATAAGGATACTCCTGACAGTAGTCAACCTTCTGTAACAGGAAGCCAAGAACTGCGGGATGTTTTTACCCATACATCCGAGCCCTACCTCAAAAACTGTGCAGTACTGACATGGAAAACATCATGATGGCCAGAGCTTCCCAGAAAATGCACAGGGAAATGCATAAAGAATAGGCTGCCACTCATTTTTGCCGATGTTATGGGCACAGAAGGGCACTGCCTAAAACCACCATTGGACTACCCACACAGTAGTCTGAAACCATTGGGAATGGCAATACTGATTGCCAAAAGCAACCTAGAATTGTGGGGAATTCATTTTCTTAAATCCCAAAAATGGGTGCATTACCAGTACTCACCACTATCAGAAAGCCGGCGTTTTAAAACAACACCAGACCTTTTTTTTTGTGTAAAACTGAATAAATGAACCCAAAGCAAGCCAAAGAAAGACTTGCTGAGAGGTGGATCCAATGTAAAGTTATATTCTGAAGTGACTTGAAGGTTTATACAAGACTGGCTGAGCTGTGGATTTCAGCAGTTTAAGTAAATTGGGACTGAAAGACACTAAAAATCTAAATGTTTAAAAGAAATGAGTGACCTACTTTTGAGTGTCACATAGGTTGCAATTGTTTAAATGTCATAGTTTTAAACTTAGAATCAGCATTCTAGCTGCATATGTAAAAATGGTTAATTTTATTTGAATGCAGAAAACTGGGTAACTAAAAGTGACATTAGCTGGGGCCTGGCTTAAGGAACTCAATTCTGCCCACCAGCTACCCCCGACAGGAGATGAGACTTGCACAACAGCTGTGTTCCCAGGCCTAGCTGCCCTTTTGCTGCTCCCACCAAAAGGGATATGACACTTCCCTGATTGAATTACCTGGGCTCTGCAGGAAATTGAACAAAGCCCTGGCCTGACTCAGGCAAATGTTTTATTATGGGGCCGTAAAAAGTGGCTTCCTCCTGGAAGGAAAGGGGAGGAGCACTGCCTGTGAGAGCAAGCTGGCTTGGCAGAACTGGAAAAACCAGAAATTCAACCTTGTGCTGGGGGGAAACCACACCCCTGTAGCCAGAATATGGTTTTAGAAAAAGATGAATAAGTACGGACTTGTCATGATTATTTAAATGATACCATAATTCTTGTGATTTTTCTGCCCACATTTTAAGAGGTTTTTAGAACCGGTGGCATGATCTGGGGCAAGCTAGCAGTTAAGAGGGTATTACTTAAAATGTATGCATGTTAAAAGTCTGATACTTCATCAATTAATGCCTGCATGCCTTGCACACATTTGGGTAAATTTGAGTAAGAATCTGATATTGGTAACTTGACCAAAAAGTGAAATATGTTGCCATTTCTCAATGCAAGCTCCCAGGAAGAGCAGATTTGGACAGGGTATACCTCCTGTGATATGTGATGGGTGCATGTAATTACAAACAAATGTGTACCTGTGCAAATATGTCTTTTGGGTCAAAATATAGATTGTGTGTAATTTGACAGGGGTGGGTTCTCTGTACCATAAACAGACCTCATCATGATGACACTTCATTTCATTCCCCCAATCAAGGGGAAGAGGAGGAAGTGGCCAATGACAAGTGGAGAGGGGTAGGGCCTAGGAAGCTAGCCTTTCCACCCATTTTCAAAACACATAAAAGCAGACAGACAGGGCAGATAGGGACATTCAATTCCATTTGCTGCGGAGCATGCTGCCGGACCATACAACATCCAGAGATCCAGACTTCAAATCCATCAATCTCCAGAATCCAGAGAGGCTAGACCAGCAGAGCAGAGCTGACCCAGACCGCTGTTAGCAGAACCAGAGAGCTGACCCAGATCACTGTGAAGAGACCCAGACCAGACCAGAGTCCAGTCTAAAACCTGACCAGATCCGTGGCGAGGCCCATTCTATTTCTAAATATATTGTGAGTACCCAGCAGAACTGTGCAGAACCAATCTCTTAGTTAAAATAATATAATTCAATCTATTTTAATCTAAGTAGAACTGCCTAAAAGCTGTCACCTGTCATTTTCTAGCTGCTAGCTGTCACTTGTCACTTTGAACTTTAAAATTTCAAATCTGAAAAACTACCTTTACCATATCGCTCATATCTCCGTGACCGTTTGTCTTAGAGACTTGCAGTAACTTTCAACTGAAAGCTGGGAATCTTGGCTTTTCAACTAACCGCATTCCTATTCCATACACTTTTGCCACAATCGCGAAAAACGCACTCGCGAATTTACCGCGATTTGCAAATTTCTCCACGTGTGAAAACAGCAGTTTCCTTGCTAAAAATTCGTTTGCCTCTTAAGAACCATCCCTGAATCATTGCTAGAGTGAGCCTGGACTAATATTAACTTGATACCACTCACCCTGAACCTCTAGAGGGAATTAAAAGCATTTTAGCATATTTTTCACTTCATTGCCAGCACATATAAAAGCATTTTGGGCCTGTGTTTCCAACTTCTGTGGTCTAAGCTTGCTGGGGTGAACTGAATTACATTTGATTGAATTTCTGAGAACTGTGTGCTTTCCTTCCATTTCCTTGCATTGCATAAAGGGGGGAGGGGATTGCCAGAGAAAAGTGATTACATTGTTTTGTTGAAATCATATTGAGTATTTTCTGTATTGCATTTTCATTCAACATTACTTCCATCTGAACTTATATAAAGCATTCTCTACCACCTTATTCTTCTGTTCCTATTCACAAGTGTGCTAGTGCCAGACTATCCATTATTGATTACTGCTCAGATTCAGTGTGATATTCAATTATTAATTTATTATAAAGCGTGATATATATATATATATTGTTTAAATTATCAAATAAACCTTTAAACTTGCAAAACAGAACTACTTCTTGGCTCAGTGGGGTCAGGGGGATTCCAAGAGAGGGGTGTTATATAGGGGTAGTCATCCAGAACGCATGAACTGGACATAAAGATATATTAATAAGGGTTTCCATTCAGTATCCCAGACTAGGCATTGATTTAGCTGTAGTGTTGAATTGAATCCTCTTACAAATTGGGGGCTCGTCCAGGACGTTTGGGTTAGATCTATCACTTGTGCAGATTAATACAGTGTGCCAGCTGACCAGATACACATATCCGGTCGGATCACCACGCTGTGTTACGCTGTAAAGCACTCCTCAAAGGAACGCTCTAAGGAAAAGGTCTGTTTTGCAAAAATAAAATACAAACTTCTGTAAGTCAGGAAGGAACTCAAACTCCAGAATGACGACCTTAGTAGACATGAAAATAGCCAGAGAGCACTTCTTACATAAGTTATTTGTGAGAGGTGAGTGGACTCACCAGGACCGCATGGTCTGGTTGCAGGCCATCACGCAACAGGTCACGGAAACAGGGTCAGATATATGGAGAGATCAGGGTCCCTTACATGTGGCCCTGAGTGAACTATACATGGCTCCTAAAGCTAAGGATGAACATGGTTAGGATAGCGGCATACCTGTACCTATATATGGGAGACATGCAGGATAAATGTACTGAAAGCCAAGATCTGGCGAATAAGCGACAGATGGCGTTAGAGAAGGTCCAATCTGACCTGGTCTCTTCTGAGCAGAGGCTGCAGGGGAGCCAGGAGTCAGAAAATGAGAGTAGACAGCACATCATTAAAATAAAGAGGGATATGGACATCCTGCAACAGGAAAAGACAGACCAGGATACCAGAATTCTGGCTTTGCAGAAGGAACGCCAAGACAGTTTGGACTCCCTACTGCAGAGCCAGAAAAAGCTGGAGCAACAGATCAATTTCAACAGGGCATGCACAGAGCAGGTAGCCACCCTGCAAATCCAACTAGACAGAGAGAAAGAGGAGAGCAATAAACTGATCCTGAAAGACCTGGATACCCAGGCAGAGTTTGATCAGGAGCGCCAGAAAGCTGGTGCCTTCCAAAGGCAAAGGGACGACCTGGCGTCACAAATTCAAGCTCTTGGTCAGGAAAGGGACACCTTAGGCCAGGAAGTCTGCCACTTAAGGAGAAAAATGGAAGAAAATCACCTGGCCCACCAGGGACTGTGTGACCTCCAAAAAGAACACCAGGACTTGCTAGAGCACACTAGGAGGGTGGAGGAGGCTCTGGCAAGACAGGAGCAGGCCAATAGGGACACAGCTCAGGAGGTAACATTCCTGCAGCAAAGACTGGCCCAGTGCTCCAGGACCAATCAGGAAACGCAGAGAGAGAATGAGGCTCTCTGCCAGCACAATGATAGACTCCAACAACAGGTAGCGATGCAGGAGAGACTGATAGAGTCTAGTAAGGCCTTAACTGAGGAACTGAAGGCGCAGGCTCTTGCATTGCAACAGGGAGCAGGGGCGGATAGAGATAAAGTTCGCTGGGAAAGAGAAACTCCTGAGCATAACCCCAGGAGCCCTAGTACCAGAGGCCTTTATTTCTCTCAGTCCCTGGACTCTGCCACCCCCATGTCTCCTGGCGCACATGAGCACAGGGCCACAGGGATGGCAGATTACTATCCAGCCAGAAGCATGGGGCTCATAGGCCAGTACCACCCAGGAATGGAGGGGCGGGCATCCGGGTATGGGCACCCAAGCACAGTGCAATTTGATGGGGAAACCCAGGAGAGTAGGCCCATTAAGGGCATCCTGAAAACCTATGCCCAGTTAGGTCAGTGGGGGGGGTACCCATCAAATCCTGGCAGCAAGGAGGGATCTGAAGACTCCTCTGAGCGGTACAGGACACAGGAGACCAGGTCCCCACATTCTGCCAGCTATTCCCAGGCTCGCAGAATCCGGGAAAACCTGGAAGAACAGACGGGAACCTCTGGGAGCAGTGCCTCTGAGTCAGAAGATGAATGGACCAGGGTTACCCGGACCAAAAGGGCCAATAAGACAAAAAGGGCCTTGCTTAAGGACCCCTTAAAGCAGATTAAGGCAATCAGGAGCGTCATCACGCCTTATCATAAGAACGCCAAGTATTCTGTTTGGGAGCACTCAGAGTTGTTTGAGCAAATGATGGAGACTTTCCATTTGAAGGACAGCCAAAGCTGTATTCAATATGTAAAGTGGACCTTCTCCCGGAATACTCCAGTTTCTTTGCGGGGCTGGAGGACCAAAATCATTTAAGATGGTCCACCTATAAGGCGGCCATCTTGAAACATTTTTCTACTCATAGAAATCCTCAAGAGGCTCGCAAGGCAGCCTACAATTTACAATGTGGGGAGGATCAGGCCCCACAAGAGTTTGTGCAGGAGTTAAAGCGTGCTTTTGCACAGACCACAAGAAGGGTGCGCACGGATAGCAGAGAATTTATTAATACGTTTTTCCATGCCTTGCCCAAATACATAATGACCCAGCTCGTGAGGGATTTTCACGAGAAAAGATCTTTAGACTGGGTCATTGAACAGGCGACCCGGATCTATGAGGTGCAGAAGCCAATAGAAAATAAAAATAATGTGCCCAAAAACCCCAAAGCCAACAACACCCCTGCTGCTGCGAAGGTGGCAGAGGTAAAGGTCACCCCCGTTTTAGAGTTGGAGATGGGGGGGCCTAAAAACCTACCTGCACCTAATAATGCTGGGCCCAGAAGGTCCTCGGGCCAGTCACAGACAGGGAGCCAGGGAGGCAGCCCCACAAATGGGGTCCCTCGCTCTCCTGATTATGTAAGCCCCCGTTACAAGGGAAACAGACCCATCCTGGGTTATGTGTGGACTCCTCCAGCCCAAGGGGGGGGATCCAGCCAAGCACCTAACCCAGAGAACTTCCCTCCCAACTTCTCACAGGAGGGCAGAAACTCACCAAACCCTGGGCAGAACTTCTTCCCCAGGTATCCACCCAACTTCCAGCCCCAAAATCATCCATCCTTCTTTCCCCAATTCCCTGAGCCCAGACAACCGAATCCGGGAGAGGGGAGGCCAAGGGTGGAGGGGTATCCAAATCTTCCCAACCAGGGGTACTACCAAAGAAGGGATAGCTACCCTTCCCGGGATCAGCCCAGGGGAGAAAACAGGGCCCCGTATCAGCCTGAGCGGGTTTCCCAGTTAGAGCGCCAGGTTCAAAACATGGCGCGGGATCTGGGTCACATACTGAGGGCTCAGCAGAACCCTCAGATCGGCATGCCGGCGCAGAACGCACCCAACTCTGGACCTGGTGCTCCAGAACAATGACGGGGGCAGCACCCCGATAACTCACCGGTTCCCAGGGAGGAGGCACAAGGGGAAGGGGGGTGTAAAGCCAGGGACGAAGCTTCCTTCCCAACTTGTAAACAGCCCCTGGAAACCCAGGAACCGGGAACAAAATCTCTTGCCCCTGAAAGTCTGCCTCCTAAGGAGCAGAGGGGGGGTAGGAGAAACAAAAGACCCAAACAGACTCAGTTTGAGGAGGAGGTACAGATCTTCCAATTTGAGGGAGAGGGATCCTCAGAGGATCCTGGGAAAAGGATCTTCTCCTTCAGAGAGGGGGGAACTCCTCCCAAAGAAAAATGGGTCCCTAGGGATGCAAATCAAGACTGGGGAGATGTGGAGACTGAGCTACCGCCGCCCACCATCTCATCCCAGAACCAACAGCAAGAAAATCCCCTGGTTCAAACCCATCCTGGTGACTGCCTCCAAAAAGGGGGGGGCGGCCCGGAACCGGAGCCAGGGGAACCCACAATGGCTCTGATCTCCAGTTGCCAACTTTTTCTTTCAGATTCCCAAGGCTCTCCACAGAATTCTGCCCAAATCTCTTCGCTAGCGATGTCCAACACCAGAAAGTTAGCCCACCAGTTGTCCAAAAATGTGCATTATCTGTGCCCCCTTGAGGAGAAGGAGGGAAGATACTATGCCCCCGTACAAGTACAGGGGCAGGGTACAATTTTGGCACTGGTGGACACTGGATCTCAAGCTACCCTTCTGTCCAGAAGGGCCTTTGACGAACTGAATGCAGGAAGGGGAGAGAATTACCAAATTCCTCTCACCTCTCTTCCTGGACAACTCCAGAACTTTGACGGGAAGGAAATTCCCGTCGAGGGGACGGCAGATGTGGACATTAAAATTGGGCGACACAAGTTGAAACACCCAGTCATAGTAGTGACTCCAGAGGGCACCCCTTGTTTACTAGGGAATGACCTCCTGAGAAGGTTGTCACCTCTAATAGATTGTGTAAACAAGGTCCTCTGGACCCAGACTAGCCGACCAATAAAATTAAAACCATGTTAGTTTAAACGGTACCTGCCACGTGGTTGAACAAAAATCTGACCAAGTAGAATTTCACTTCCAGAACAACCAAATTCCAGACGTGACAGTAATAGCAGTAGTAGAAACAGGGGGGGCTTTGAGCCTTCTTTTTTGTTGGAGGGGGGCCTGACTCAAAAAGGCTAATATTATAGGAAGAAGAAAGAAGAGTCATAGGCTACCCCTAATCTAACAATATGAAAAGGTAGGCTGAGAGGGAGCAGGTAGCCAGTGTATAAATGCTGGCGAAAAAAGAGGAAAGGAGCTGAGGAGATTGCAGCAAAAACAACAATTTATTTACACACTTTTAAAACAATGGGTCTAAACACAAAACCTATTTGAGGGTTTTCTTGAGTCGAACCTCAACACAACATTGAAATTGTTTTTAAACATCACAGTATGGAATAGGTGGAGGTTAGTAACATATTAAGTGAAAAAAGAGGTTTGCATTACTACTTTGAACATATAGTAGTATTGGTTGCCGACACATGAATATGTTTCCAGTCCGGGATAGAAATGCGACTTCACTTGAGCGTAGTGGTGTAGTTTAGTGAAGGGTCCGGACTTTCATCAGGACGAGGTTTTAGGGGTTGGGTTTCTGCAAAAGGATAGGAAAGTTTAGAATAGTGTTTAGAAACTAGGGGTGGGGGAAGAACCTCTAAACCTGCGGGGTCGGAGCCTACCTTGTGCAACATGAACGGTCAGATAGAATAATCTTTTGAAGGAGGCCTGCGTAAAGAGCTAGGCGGAACGCTGTAGCTGGAGTCTACAGGGAAAATGGATAACAACAAGTTATCTAAGTGCAAAGAATTCCACAGGATGGCAACCATATAATAGAATTTGAAGGGTTACCTTAATCAAAAAAGGAAATACAGGTATGAGGCTGTAAGGCGGAGGCACTGGTATGCCGTGTCCGTACGTTGATGGCACTGAAAAAATGGTGACAAAATGAATTAAGGTGCTCAGCCGAAAACAATTAAAAAGTGCGCGGTTAAATGTCTACAGTGGGATGTTATCAAGACTAGCGCATAGGTGGACGGTGTAGTAAGGCCGTCCGTGAGGGATGAAAAATGGCGCTAGTTAATGGAAAGCTAGGGGGAATTCTATGTCCTAGTAAAAGGCCGAGGAACACAATTAGTGAGGCCTAGGGCTGTACAAACTTGCCAACTAAAGCTGGGCTTCAGGGAACAGTAGCGCTTCTGTTCGTGAGGCGGGAGCAGTGCACGAAATGTGAGCTGTCTCCGACTGGGGTAGCTAGGAGAAGCTATTAGGTGCGTATGCGCGTAATAGGGCCGCGCGGGACGTAAGTGGGTCAAGGAACACGGATAGTGAGGCCGTAAAAACTTACCAACTAAAGCTGGGCTACAGGGAACAGTAGCGCTTCTGTTCGTGAGCCGGGGGCGGTGCACGAAAAGTGAGCTGTCTCCGACTGGGGTAGCTAGGAAAAGCTATTAGGTGCGCATGCGCGTATTAGGGCCGCAGTGAAACTGATCGCGCGCATGTGCAGTAGGTGATGCTAGTCAGCGGAGCATGCGCGATGGAATAGATCGCAAAAGAAGAGTGAGTGTTATTGGGCTAAAGGTATATCAGGTATTGTTGTTGATTCTCGCACATGGATGTCAGTAACAAATGGTGAGATAAGGAGCTACAGCATTGATTCGTGTAGGATGTGCGAAATGTTATAATGAAAACAAATTAATTAAATTTATAGACAACAATCAGGGACATTATAAGAGAGACTCTTAATGTTTTGGCACGGAATATGTTGCTTAAGGGCACAAGTCATGTCATTGTACAAAAGGGCAAGTGCAAGGTCAAAAAAAACATTATTTAGAGAAGCTACAGCAATGAATCATGTAGGTGTAGTTCGAAGCATTATAAAGAAGACAAATTAATTAAATGACAGTGAGAGACATTATAATAGAGACTCTTAATATTTTGGCAAAAAATATGTTGCATAAAGGCACTAGTTATGTCATCGTACGAAAGAGTAAGTGCAAGGTCTAGACGTTATTCTTGATAACAAAAACAGCAGAGGCATTGTTTGCAAGTGTAGTGCTGACCTGTTTTTAGTAACACATGGTTGGATAATCTAGGTGATTGCCACTATGACCTATAGGACACTAGAAGGGGAGGACTGGTAGGTTATTTGAAGAATAGGTTCCATTCGATGGCCACGTTAAGGCCTTGCTTGACTGAATTCAGGCGATATACCCACTGTTGCTCCAATTTCCGTAGGGCCAAGTCTCTGTCTCCTCCTCTAAAAGGGTTCTTGGCTGTTTGCAGAATGAACCAAAAAATATCATTGTGTGTGTGTTTCTTTTCTTGGAAATGTGATACCATTGGTTTATCTTGAATGCCATTCCTGATACATGAGCGATGCTCACAAATGCGTTGTTGTATCTCTCGTTTACTTTTGCCAATATAGAAAAGTTTGCATGGGCACTGTATGGCGTACACGGTCCATTTACTTTTGCAATTTGTGAAAGTGTTGAACAGCCAGGGTTTGCCGTTCAGTTCAATGGATTTCATGTCTTTTGTTAAGCAACATATGGAGCAGGATCCGCATCTGAAGTGACCTTTTACCGGGGGTAGGTTCCATAGGGTATTTTGTCTTTCAACAGTTGTTTCAGTATATGTGTGGACCAGTCTGTCTTTTAAATTCTTGCTTCTCTTGAAGGCAAAGCGAGGTTTGAGAGGTTTGAAGGTCTCCCCAGTCAAGCAAGGCCTTAACGTGGCCATCGAATGGAACCTATTCTTCAAATAACCTATCAGTCCTCCCCTTCTAGTGTCCTATAGGTCATAGTGGCAATCACCTAGATTATCCAACCATGTGTTACTAAAAACAGGTCAGCACTACACTTGCAAACAATGCCTCTGCTGTTTTTGTTATCAAGAATAACGTCTAGACCTTGCACTTACTCTTTCGTACGATGACATAACTAGTGCCTTTATGCAACATATTTTTTGCCAAAATATTAAGAGTCTCTATTATAATGTCTCTCACTGTCATTTAATTAATTTGTCTTCTTTATAATGCTTCGAACTACACCTACATGATTCATTGCTGTAGCTTCTCTAAATAATGTTTTTTTTGACCTTGCACTTGCCCTTTTGTACAATGACATGACTTGTGCCCTTAAGCAACATATTCCGTGCCAAAACATTAAGAGTCTCTCTTATAATGTCCCTGATTGTTGTCTATAAATTTAATTAATTTGTTTTCATTGTAACATTTCGCACATCCTACACGAATCAATGCTGTAGCTCCTTATCTCACCATTTGTTACTGACATCCATGTGCGAGAATCAACAACAATACCTGATATACCTTTAGCCCAATAACACTCACTCTTCTTTTGCGATCTATTCCATCGCGCATGCTCCGCTGACTAGCATCACCTACTGCACATGCGCGCGATCAGTTTCACTGCGGCCCTAATACGCACATGCGCACCTAATAGCTTTTCCTAGCTACCCCAGTCGGAGACAGCTCACTTTTCGTGCACCGCCCCCGGCTCACGAACAGAAGCGCTACTGTTCCCTGTAGCCCAGCTTTAGTTGGTAAGTTTTTACGGCCTCACTATCCGTGTTCCTTGACCCACTTACGTCCCGCGCGGCCCTATTACGCGCATACGCACCTAATAGCTTCTCCTAGCTACCCCAGTCGGAGACAGCTCACATTTCGTGCACTGCTCCCGCCTCACGAACAGAAGCGCTACTGTTCCCTGAAGCCCAGCTTTAGTTGGCAAGTTTGTACAGCCCTAGGCCTCACTAATTGTGTTCCTCGGCCTTTTACTAGGACATAGAATTCCCCCTAGCTTTCCATTAACAAGCACCATTTTTCATCCCTCACGGACGGCCTTACTACACCGTCCACCTATGCGCTAGTCTTGATAACATCCCACTGTAGACATTTAACCGCGCACTTTTTAATTGTTTTCGGCTGAGCACCTTAATTCATTTTGTCACCATTTTTTCAGTGCCATCAACGTTCGGACACGGCATACCAGTGCCTCCGCCTTACAGCCTCATACCTGTATTTCCTTTTTTGATTAAGGTAACCCTTCAAATTCTATTATATGGTTGCCATCCTGTGGAATTCTTTGCACTTAGATAACTTGTTGTTATCCATTTTCCCTGTAGACTCCAGCTACAGCGTTCCGCCTAGCTCTTTACGCAGGCCTCCTTCAAAAGATTATTCTATCTGACCGTTCATGTTGCACAAGGTAGGCTCCGACCCCGCAGGTTTAGAGGTTCTTCCCCCCCCCTTGTTTCTAAACACTATTCTAAACTTTCCTATCCTTTTGCAGAAACCCAACCCCTAAAACCTCGTCCTGATGAAAGTCCGGACCCTTCACTAAACTACACCACTACGCTCAAGTGAAGTCGCATTTCTATCCCGGACTGGAAACATATTCATGTGTCGGCAACCAATACTACTATATGTTCAAAGTAGTAATGCAAACCTCTTTTTTCACTTAATGTGTTACTAACCTCCACCTATTCCATACTGTGATGTTTAAAAACAATTTCAATGTTGTGTTGAGGTTCGACTCAAGAAAACCCTCAAATAGGTTTTGTGTTTAGACCCATTGTTTTAAAAGTGTGTAAATAAATTGTTGTTTTTGCTGCAATCTCCTCAGCTCCTTTCCTCATTTTTCGCCAGCATTTATACACTGGCTACCTGCTCCCTCTCAGCCTACCTTTTCATATGGTTAGATTAGGGGTAGCCTATGACTCTTCTTTCTTCTTCCTATAATATTAGCCTTTTTGAGTCAGGCCCCCCTCCAACAAAAAAGAAGGCTCAAAGCCCCCCCTGTTTCTACTTATCCACGGACAACCCTTTGGTTGTTGGGCTTTAATCACCCCTCCCCTCCATTAAATGGAAAATGTAAATATCACCGTCTTTTCGGATGATACATACAAAAAACTGTTAACCACACCATCACTGCTCGGAAATAAAGCACCGACAGTTATTCCAGTTCAAGATCCATCCACCAATGATCTCGATACTCTATTCGCAAAAAAGAAAAAGCTTGTAAGGACAGAATCTCACGGACACCTGATGCTCAAATATCTTAAAGCAGGAGTTATCCCTGAAGGTCTTCAAGTCAGAAATATTCCACGTGTATTTCTAGACAATCCTAGGTTTATGAAAAAATTCAGTGGCGTAGGTAATAAATGTTCCCGCGACTGGGTGATTCTAGTCATAGAAACTGCGGAGGAAGAAACTAAGAGCCAAACAGAAGAACTTCGAGTTCTAGAAGAAAAAATCAAAACTGAAAACGTCATACCAGACACCAAAACCCATCTGGAAAAAATAGAGGAAGAAATCAAGAAATTTGAAAAATTTACAATTGACAAAAAAATATGGAAACTACAGAATGATATAAAAAATTACAAAGAGGACAAGACATACCCATACCTCGTACCAGGTTTTTACAACCAAGCTAACCAGAACATCCTGCAGAACAAGCGTAACCCACGCAGACCACAAAAGAAATTTGTCAGTTTTTCAAATAGCTCTAACAGCAGTGGATCTGGTAGCGACACAGGCTCAGCCTCCTCAGTAACATCGACCCCCAACCAACAACAGGGTTTTCAAGGACGTGGTCAGAGAGGACGACCGCGACAGTACCCCCAGCACCCAATGAGAACACGCCAATGGATGTCACCAGGGAACCACACTTGGTAATACACATCTTCAACTTAAGCCAATATACACCCTCCCATGAAGAGATCAGTGTCCTCAGCAAAGGCCTCAGCTTCGTTCCTACAACACCAGCAAACAGATTTCAAACCGAAGTCGAATTACGAAAATTCTTCCGAACCATCAGGCTTAAATACTTTTTCATGAATAAACCCGAGCAAATCCCTTCCAACTCCACTGGTCTGAGACCACCCTCCACCTTTACGCCACTATCCCACATGGTGTGCCCTGAAATCTTGGCCTATGAAAATCGTATCCTTCTGGAAGTAAACCAACTTTTTGACAAAAAAATCAGATACCCAGATAATCTAGATAAAAAAGAACGTTTGGCACTCAACAACCTCGAGAACAATCTGGAATTCCTTATCAAACCCGCCGACAAAGGTGGAGGCATAGTTCTCTGGGCCAAAACACTGTATAATACAGAAGTCCAGAAACACCTGAGAAACACAAAATTTTACAGACAGATTACCACCGACCCCACTACTAGACTGCTCGCCGAAATAGAGAGCCTGATGTGCCATGCCTGGCAAGAAGGCTGGATCGACGATGACGAAAAACTCTTTCTGATAAACCGAAACCCAATCTTACCAGCTTTCTACCTGTTACCAAAAATCCACAAGGACGCCACCAACCCACCAGGCCGACCGATAGTAGCTGGAATAGGATCGATTCTAGAACCACTTTCCATCTACATTGATCACTTCTTAAGACCTTTTATTGGACAAATGCGCTCTTATGTACAAGATACAACGTCAACCATAAAGAAACTAGATACCCTCTCCGTAGGACACAATGACCTCTTGGTCACTTTGGATGTCGAATCTTTATACACCAGTATTCCTCAGCGCGAATGTATAGATGTCCTAGCGACTTACCTGAATCGCAGAACCAATATGGAGCCTCCAACCGCCTTCCTACTCGAATGCATTCGACTTGCCCTCACGGAAAACTACTTTGTCTACGAGAAAACTTTCTACCAACAATGCCACGGCACATCAATGGGAGCAACCTTTGCACCTGATGTAGCGAACCTCTTCATGGATTTTTTTGAAGACAAATCAATATATAACATCAATAACCCTTTCAAAGACCAAATAGGCTTTTGGGTTCGCTACATTGACGACGTATTTATGACGTGGAAAGGTAGCCAAACAGATCTGCAAGAATTCTTCATCTGGCTGAACGGAAAAGACTCATGTATCCAATTCACGATACAGTCAGATACAACCTCAATTCCTTTTCTAGACCTCAGAGTGTATAAAACATCTACCAATACCCTAGCTACCACTCTCTATTGCAAACCTTCGGCAAAAAATACACTGTTGGAATTCCAAAGCTTTCACCCAGCAGCACTCAAAGACAATCTACCCCTAGGCCAATTCTTACGCCTTAGGCGCAACTGCACAACCCGAGAAGACTACGACACAACAAGCAAAGATCTCTCACTGCGTTTAAAAGAAAGAGGATACCCTAGCCATATTATTCGCCAGGCAAAGAAAAAAGCGAAAAATAGAAGTAGAGAATCCTGTCTCACACCGACTCCCCGTGAAACCAATACGGAAAAAATAACCTGTGTCACAACCTTCACTCCACTAAGTAACCAAATCAAGAAAAGCATCTTACGTCATTGGAACATCTTGCACACTGAGACCTTCAAACCTCTCAAACCTCGCTTTGCCTTCAAGAGAAGCAAGAATTTAAAAGACAGACTGGTCCACACATATACTGAAACAACTGTTGAAAGACAAAATACCGTATGGAACCTACCCCCGGTAAAAGGTCACTTCAGATGCGGATCCTGCTCCATATGTTGCTTAACAAAAGACATGAAATCCATTGAACTGAACGGCAAACCCTGGCTGTTCAACACTTTCACAAATTGCAAAAGTAAATGGACCGTGTACGCCATACAGTGCCCATGCAAACTTTTCTATATTGGCAAAAGTAAACGAGAGATACGACAACGCATTTGTGAGCATCGCTCATGTATCAGGAATGGCATTCAAGATAAACCAATGGTATCACATTTCCAAGAAAAGAAACACACACACAATGATATTTTTTGGTTCATTCTGCAAACAGCTAAGAACCCTTTTAGAGGAGGAGACAGAGACTTGGCCCTACGGAAATTGGAGCAACAGTGGATATATCGCCTGAATTCAGTCAAGCAAGGCCTTAACGTGGCCATCGAATGGAACCTATTCTTCAAATAACCTACCAGTCCTCCCCTTCTAGTGTCCTATAGGTCATAGTGGCAATCACCTAGATTATCCAACCATGTGTTACTAAAAACAGGTCAGCACTACACTTGCAAACAATGCCTCTGCTGTTTTTGTTATCAAGAATAACGTCTAGACCTTGCACTTACTCTTTCGTACGATGACATAACTAGTGCCTTTATGCAACATATTTTTTGCCAAAATATTAAGAGTCTCTATTATAATGTCTCTCACTGTCATTTAATTAATTTGTCTTCTTTATAATGCTTCGAACTACACCTACATGATTCATTGATGTAGCTTCTCTAAATAATGGTTTTTTTGACCTTGCACTTGCCCTTTTGTACAATGACATGACTTGTGCCCTTAAGCAACATATTCCGTGCCAAAACATTAAGAGTCTCTCTTATAATGTCCCTGATTGTTGTCTATAAATTTAATTAATTTGTTTTCATTATAACATTTCGCACATCCTACACGAATCAATGCTGTAGCTCCTTATCTCACCATTTGTTACTGACATCCATGTGCGAGAATCAACAACAATACCTGATATACCTTTAGCCCAATAACACTCACTCTTCTTTTGCGATCTATTCCATCGCGCATGCTCCGCTGACTAGCATCACCTACTGCACATGCGCGCGATCAGTTTCACTGCGGCCCTAATACGCGCATGCGCACCTAATAGCTTTTCCTAGCTACCCCAGTCGGAGACAGCTCACTTTTCGTGCACCGCCCCCGGCTCACGAACAGAAGCGCTACTGTTCCCTGTAGCCCAGCTTTAGTTGGTAAGTTTTTACGGCCTCACTATCCGTGTTCCTTGACCCACTTACGTCCCGCGCGGCCCTATTACGCGCATACGCACCTAATAGCTTCTCCTAGCTACCCCAGTCGGAGACAGCTCACATTTCGTGCACTGCTCCCGCCTCACGAACAGAAGCGCTACTGTTCCCTGAAGCCCAGCTTTAGTTGGCAAGTTTGTACAGCCCTAGGCCTCACTAATTGTGTTCCTCGGCCTTTTACTAGGACATAGAATTCCCCCTAGTTTTCCATTAACAAGCACCATTTTTCATCCCTCACGGACGGCCTTACTACACCGTCCACCTATGCGCTAGTCTTGATAACATCCCACTGTAGACATTTAACCGTGCACATTGTAATTGTTTTCGGCTGAGCACCTTAATTCATTTTGTCACCATTTTTTCAGTGCCATCAACGTTCGGACACGGCATACCAGTGCCTCCGCCTTACAGCCTCATACCTGTATTTCCTTTTTTGATTAAGGTAACCCTTCAAATTCTATTATATGGTTGCCATCCTGTGGAATTCTTTGCACTTAGATAACTTGTTGTTATCCATTTTCCCTGTAGACTCCAGCTACAGCGTTCCGCCTAGCTCTTTACGCAGGCCTCCTTCAAAAGATTATTCTATCTGACCGTTCATGTTGCACAAGGTAGGCTCCGACCCCGCAGGTTTAGAGGTTCTTCCCCCCCCCTTGTTTCTAAACACTATTCTAAACTTTCCTATCCTTTTGCAGAAACCCAACCCCTAAAACCTCGTCCTGATGAAAGTCCGGACCCTTCACTAAACTACACCACTACGCTCAAGTGAAGTCGCATTTCTATCCCGGACTGGAAACATATTCATGTGTCGGCAACCAATACTACTATATGTTCAAAGTAGTAATGCAAACCTCTTTTTTCACTTAATATGTTACTAACCTCCACCTATTCCATACTGTGATGTTTAAAAACAATTTCAAGGTTGTGTTGAGGTTCGACTCAAGAAAACCCTCAAATAGGTTTTGTGTTTAGACCCATTGTTTTAAAAGTGTGTAAATAAATTGTTGTTTTTGCTGCAATCTCCTCAGCTCCTTTCCTCTTTTTTCGCCAGCATTTATACACTGGCTACCTGCTCCCTCTCAGCCTACCTTTTCATATGGTTAGATTAGGGGTAGCCTATGACTCTTCTTTCTTCTTCCAGTAATAGCAGTAGGACAACAGACTGGTGATGGGGGGTCCTCTCTATTTCTGAAAATCAACCTTCCTTCCAGTTTAAGGTGGTATTCCACACTGGAAGGAAACACTCTGAGATTCTATACTAATCCACAATCAGAAACTCCCACTCCTATAGTCCAGAAAGATGTGAAATCAGCTCAGAGCCTGGCTGATATTCAGCAAATTGGAGAGCAGTTGTTCATCCCTGTCCAGTTAAATGATGGGAAGGACTCTGTTCTCGCCCGAGTGTGTGTGAGCAACGGTAAGAGCTTCATCAGCGAAGCCATGTTCCACCAACTCCCAAAAGATCCAGCCATTCCCACATTCAAACTGATAGACAAATGGGAAATGGACCTGGAAGCACCTAATTCCAAACATCTCCTGCCAAGCAGGTGCATGCTCAAAATCTCCATTGGCAACAAGAGCATAGTCCACAATTGTTGGGTCGTGCGAGACGTCCCTGCCGCCTTTTACTTAGGCAGTGACATTCTCAATCGCTTTGCCATTAGTTTGGACCTAATAAACTTCAAAGCTTGGTCCCGATTAATCCCATGGGCTTTGATGATCCAGAAAAAGCATTTTGGTCAGCTCAATTGCTACCTTATGCAGTTGAAATTCAGATCAAAGAGGAAGTCACCATCCCAGAAAGGACCCGACAATTCTCCCTGGAAGTGAAAGTTAAAAGAGGACAATATCTGCAAAACCCTGATGCTTACTTACATCTAAACGCTTCTCTCCAACAGCAAGGGTTGGGGGTAAACCCAACTAAATTAGTCAACATAGAACATGACACCATTCTAATAGAGGTGGATAACAGCGACCTAAAGAGTATTACTCTAGCCGCAGGCACCATTATTGGAATGGCGGTTGATGACCGACATTTTTCCATAGATTTAGGTAATGAACTGTTAGGGCCAATCCCCAAGGACTGCTTTGACAGTGACAGTGATGACAATACGACACCAGATGGGATTTTTACCCGGCATGGGGGGAACTTCCTGGTGTACACTTCTTGCCCTTATGGTAAGGAAGATGTGACTTGTGACTTCAGGAGGGATGAGGTGATTTTCCAGGTCCATGAGGGCTGCCTTTCCCACCTGAAGCCTCCAGTCCAAATCAGCACTCTGACCAGGGACTTCTCCACCCAGCTGGAGGAGGCCGCTATGATAGCCAAGCCAGAAGTCTTTCCAGGCTTCAGGCAGATGGTGGAAGAGAGAGTCAACCTAGCTGATGCCTGTGTGACTCTGGAACAAAAGCAAAAGTTGAAACAAGTTTTCTTGGATTTCCAAGATCTCTTTGTGGTAGACTCATATGACTGTGGTCGCACCGACATCCACACAACAACAATCCCCACGGACCCTGGCATGACTCCAGTGTTTGTGAAGCAATATCGCTTGCCTCTCGCATCAATGGAGTCCCTTACTGAAATAATTAAGAACCTTGAGTCCAGGGGAATAATCCGTCCCGTCCACAGCACCTTCAATAATCCGGTGCTGAGAATATTAAAGCCAAACGGCCAGTGGAGACTCTGCGCCGACCTCAGGGAGCTCAACAAACGGGTCCATACTTCCCGATGGCCTCTGCCCTACATTGACCAAGGGCTGGCCCAGATCCAGGGGTCACAGGTATTCACTGCAATAGACCTGACCAATGGATACTGGACTGTGCCTGTCAGTAGGGAGGACCAATACAAGCTGGCTTTTACCTTTGGGGGCCAGCAATACACATGGACCCGGACTCCCTTCGGATACCTCAACTCCGGCAATGAATTCAACATTTTCCTACATAAGGCCATGCCCGACCTGGGTGCGAGGGGTAACCTGGCTTATGTAGATGATGTCCTCATCAAAAGTTCATCTGTGGAGGAACACATAGCGGAGATCCGTTATGTTCTGACCCAGTTGAGGGCCGCCGGAGCAAAACTTTCCTTTCAGAAAGCACAGTGGTGTAGAACCCGTGTTAATTTCTTGGGGCATGAGATTACTCCTCAGGGTCTCTGTCCCCAGGAAAAGAAAGTGGAAGCACTTCAGAAACTGAAAGACCCCACAACTCTGCGGGAACTAAGGAGCCTCCTTGGACTGACTAATTACAGCAGAAAGTTCATTGAGGGCTACGCAGAGATCACCAGACCCCTGATTCATCTCCTGAAGGGGGGGGTCAAGTGGGAATGGGGTCCAGAACAGGCCGAGGCAGTAAAACAACTCAAAAGAAGCCTCTCACAAGCGCCTTGCCTAGCTTACCCTGTCAGAAACAAGGAGTTCTTCCTGGAGACGGGGTTCTCTAATACGTGCTTGACAGCAGTATTATACCAAAAGCATGACAAGGTCAATAAAGTAATCTCCTATGCGAGCAAAACTTTATCCTCTGTGGAGGAAAAATTCAACGATTGTGAGAAGGCACTCCTGGCAACGGTGTGGGCATTGAAGAATTACCGCCCGTTTATCCAGGGGGAACCCATCATAGTGGAGACTCCACACCAGCCTCTGCAATATCTCCAAAGTGACAGAATCCGGGCCGGAAATGTGAGTAATTCCCGAATTACACCTGGATTCTGTCAATGCAAGGCTTTCCTGTGGAGGTCAGATATGGCCAAAACAAGAAGAGTCCCCTCGCGCAAGGTCTGGCTGACTTGCATGATTGTGCCAGAGAAAACTGTCTCGAGGATGAAAGTCTAAAAATCAAGGACAACATGGAGGCATACCTTAATTCCCCCCACAAAGTCTTTGAAGAGGACAAGTGTGAGGGAATGCCCACTGTCTATGTGGATGGATGCTCTTACCATGTTGACAACGACGGGGAGAAAGAACTGGTGGCCGGCGTAGGGAATGCATGGGTGAATGAGTCCCCAGAACCCTCCGCTGGATACAAAATTGGTCCCCGAAGTAGTCAGGTGGCAGAATTGATGGCTGTGCATCAGGCCAACCTCACTGCTGTCCAACATCAACTCCACGATCTGGTCATAATCACAGATTCGGATTATGTACGGAACGGGTTCGTGGAGCACCTGGTTAATTGGAAAACCAGAGGCATGTTATGTGCTAACAACAAACCCTTGAAACATGGGAAGTTGATCCAAAATATTGATGATCTGGTCACCTCGAATGAGATGACCATCTATTGGAAAAAGATCAAGGGTCATTCCAAAGTAGAGGGACCAGACAAAACTGGAAATGACTTAGCTGATCAGCTGGCCAAAACCGGGGCCATCCAAGGGGATCTAATTGAGATTGAGTCCCTGTTGGGGGAAATCCAGGTCACTGCTATCACTAGGTCCCAGACAAATGCTCACGATGATCTTTCAATTGCACAATGGAGTAAGGAGACCCCTGGTGCTGATTTGATTACAGCTCAGAAGGGGGATCCAATTATTGGTAAGTTTTACCAACACCTCGAGGACCCTGAGAACTTTCCCCTGACGGATACCGATTACACTGGGAAAGAGGACCTAAGAGTGTTGATGAAATGTCCAAAAATGTTCCGAATCCAAGACGGTTTGTGGGTAAGGAAATCCAAAGCTGGCCACGATCAGTGGGTGGTTCCTACCTCATTCCGAAGCCTGATGTTAAGTCACGCCCATGATGCGGCCACCGCCGGTCATAGGGGGTTTCACACAACATTGGAAATCTTAAGAGAGGTTGCATACTGGCCACACATGGGGCAGGACCTCGACCAATACTTGAAGGGGTGTCTTGTGTGTGCACAATTTCAGCCATCATCCCTCACGCACCGAGCGCCTCTCCAAAAGAGGGGGATGACACTGCCATGGTCAGATTTACAAATCGACTTTGTAGGCCCCGTGATTCGCTCTGCTAGGGGGAATAAGTACATGTTGAATGTGACATGCTTGTTTACCAAGTGGGTGGAATGTCTCCCAGCCCCAAATTGCAAGGCAGAAACTGCAGCTGCCCTGATGATTAACCACATCTTTTCCAGTTTCGGTATACCTCAAAGGATTGAGTCAGACAGGGGTAGCCACTTCACCAGTGAAGTAATGACAAAGATGTGGGAGATACTGGGGGTCAAAAGGAAGTTGCATATTGCTTACCGGCCAGCTTCTTCTGGGGCAGTAGAGAGATATAACCGATCCATTGTGAGCATACTAAAGAAGTTTGTGGCAGATTCTGGGCCAAGTTGGGATATACGATGACCTCTGGTCCTAATGGCCATCAGATCTACCCCTTCATCTGCAACCAAAATGTCACCATTTGAGTTGATGACTGGGCGCAAGATGGTGCTTCCTCAGCATTTGCTCTACAGGACCCAAGAGCAGACACTGATAAATGCCTCCACAACTCATGAGTATGTGGAGAATTTAAGGAAACACCTTCAACATGCTTTTGCTTATGCTCAGCGGAATCTAGAAAGATCAGCTGATAGCATGAAGACCCACTATGACCTGAAGACTTCCAGGAAGGAATATCAGGTGGGGGCCGGGTCTATCTATACAATTTCCAAAGGAACCAGGCCAAACAGCGACAATTTTTGCCTACATGGAAGGGACCCTTTGAGATTATAGACAAAATCTCCCCTGTGGCCTACAAGATCCGCATCCCCAAAGGCGGTTTGGCAGAGGGGGAAGACAAGTGGGTCCACATTAACCAGTTGAAGTGTTGCCATCCCAGGCACACTCTGCAACAACTGAAGGAATCCTCTGGAATCCTAGAGGGTACTGTCTCAGATTAATTCAGTTCTAACTTAAAAGATCCTACATATAGCCTATCAAATTCTGTGTTTCTCAAGTTTATGTGTTCCTGTCTCTTAATTTAAAAAAATGTGCATGTTCATATCTGCTGAGTTCTAAAATATATATGCCACCCCACTATATCAATGGTGGGGGAGAGATGTCCATGAATAGGTATTGCCGCTCTTCCTTTGTCGTCCTAGGAGAAAGAAAACCTGGAGACGGGCCAAGGAGGACGATCCGGAGACCGGGAGCAGAGACGCAAGGGGCCCAGTGTACCGCCCAATACTTCCATCAGGACCGGCGAGGAGAACCGATCGATCCGACCGGATGGAGGAAAAGATGCTGAACTGTGCCATCTATTGGAAGAAGATGAGGAAACATCCCAGGTCTTGCGAGTCCCATCAGTGAAACAGAATGGCCATCGCAAGAGGGGGGCTTGTGGTATGTTTTTACCCATACATCCGAGCCCTACCTCAAAAACTGTGCAGTACTGACATGGAAAACATCATGATGGCCAGAGCTTCCCAGAAAATGCACAGGGAAATGCATAAAGAATAGGCTGCCACTCATTTTTGCCGATGTTATGGGCACAGAAGGGCACTGCCTAAAACCACCATTGGACTACCCACACAGTAGTCTGAAACCATTGGGAATGGCAATACTGATTGCCAAAAGCAACCTAGAATTGTGGGGAATTCATTTTCTTAAATCCCAAAAATGGGTGCATTACCAGTACTCACCACTATCAGAAAGCCGGCGTTTTAAAACAACACCAGACTTTTTTTTTTTTGTGTAAAACTGAATAAATGAACCCAAAGCAAGCCAAAGAAAGACTTGCTGAGAGGTGGATCCAATGTAAAGTTATATTCTGAAGTGACTTGAAGGTTTATACAAGACTGGCTGAGCTGTGGATTTCAGCAGTTTAAGTAAATTGGGACTGAAAGACACTAAAAATCTAAATGTTTAAAAGAAATGAGTGACCTACTTTTGAGTGTCACATAGGTTGCAATTGTTTAAATGTCATAGTTTTAAACTTAGAATCAGCATTCTAGCTGCATATGTAAAAATGGTTAATTTTATTTGAATGCAGAAAACTGGGTAACTAAAAGTGACATTAGCTGGGGCCTGGCTTAAGGAACTCAATTCGGCCCGCCAGCTACCCCCGACAGGAGATGAGACTTGCACAACAGCTGTGTTCCCAGGCCTAGCTGCCCTTTTGCTGCTCCCACCAAAAGGGATATGACACTTCCCTGATTGAATTACCTGGGCTCTGCAGGAAATTGAACAAAGCCCTGTCCTGACTCAGGCAAATGTTTTATTATGGGGCCGTAAAAAGTGGCTTCCTCCTGGAAGGAAAGGGGAGGAGCACTGCCTGTGAGAGCAAGCTGGCTTGGCAGAACTGGAAAAACCAGAAATTCAACCTTGTGCTGGGGGGAAACCACACCCCTGTAGCCAGAATATGGTTTTAGAAAAAGATGAATAACTCATAGTACGGACTTGTCATGATTATTTAAATGATACCATAATTCTTGTGATTTTTCTGCCCACATTTTAAGAGGTTTTTAGAACCGGTGGCATGATCTGGGGGCAAGCTAGCAGTTAAGAGGGTATTACTTAAAATGTATGCATGTTAAAAGTCTGATACTTCATCAATTAATGCCTGCATGCCTTGCACACATTTGGGTAAATTTGAGTAAGAATCTGATATTGGTAACTTGACCAAAAAGTGAAATATGTTGCCATTTCTCAATGCAAGCTCCCAGGAAGAGCAGATTTGGACAGGGTATACCTCCTGTGATATGTGATGGGTGCATGTAATTTTAAACAAATGTGTACCTTTGCAAATATGTCTTTTGGGTCAAAATATAGATTGTGTGTAATTTGACAGGGGTGGGTTCTCTGTACCATAAACAGACCTCATCATGATGACACTTCATTTCATTCCCCCAATCAAGGGGAAGAGGTGGAAGTGGCCAATGACAAGTGGAGAGGGGTAGGGCCTAGGAAGCTAGCCTTTCCACCCATTTTCAAAACACATAAAAGCAGACAGACAGGACAGATAGGGACATTCAATTCCATTTGCTGCGGAGCATGCTGCCGGACCATACAACATCCAGAGATCCAGACTTCAAATCCATCAATATCCAGAATCCAGAGAGACTAGACCAGCAGAGCAGAGCTGACCCAGACCGCTGTTAAGAGAACCAGAGAGCTGACCCAGATCACTGTGAAGAGACCCAGACCAGACCAGAGTCCAGTCTAAAACCTGACCAGATCCGTGGCGAGGCCCATTCTATTTCTAAATATATTGTGAGTACCCAGCAGAACTGTGCAGAACCAATCTCTTAGTTAAAATAATATAATTCAATCTATTTTAATCTAAGTAGAACTGCCTAAAAGCTGTCACCTGTCATTTTCTAGCTGCTAGCTGTCACTTGTCACTTTGAACTTTAAAATTTCAAATCTGAAAAACGACCTTTACCATATCGCTCATATCTCCGTGACCGTTTGTCGTAGAGACTTGCAGTAACTTTCCTCTGAAAGCTGGGAATCTTGGCTTATCAACGAACCTAGAACCGCATTCCTATTCCATACACTTTTGCCACAATCGCGAAAAACGCACTCGCGAATTTACCACGATTTGCAAATTTCTCCACGTGTGAAAACAGCAGTTTCCTTGCTAAAAATTCGTTTGCCTCTTAAGAACCATCCCTGAATCATTGCTAGAGTGAGCCTGGACTAATATTAACTTGATACCACTCACCCTGAACCTCTAGAGGGAATTAAAAGCATTTTAGCATATTTTTCACTTCATTGCCAGCACATATAAAAGCATTTTGGGCCTGTGTTTCCAACTTCTGTGGTCTAAGCTTGCTGGGGTGAACTGAATTACATTTGATTGAATTTCTGAGAACTGTGTGCTTTCCTTCCATTTCCTTGCATTGCATAAAGGGGGGAGGGGATTGCCAAAGAAAAGTGATTACATTGTTTTGTTGAAATCATATTGAGTATTTTCTGTATTGCATTTTCATTCAACATTACATCCATCTGAACTTATATAAAGCATTCTCTACCACCTTATTCTTCTGTTCCTATTCACAAGTGTGCTAGTGCTAGACTATCCATTATTGATTACTGCTCAGATTCAGTGTGATATTCAATTATTAATTTATTATAAAGCGTGATATATATATATATATATATATATATTGTTTAAATTATCAAATAAACCTTTAAACTTGCAAAACAGAACTACTTCTTGGCTCAGTGGGGTCAGGGGGATTCCAAGAGAGGGGTGTTATATAGGGGTAGTCATCCAGAACGCATGAACTGGACATAAAGATATATTAATAAGGGTTTCCATTCAGTATCCCAGACTAGGCATTGACTTAGCTGTAGTGTTGAATTGAATCCTCTTACAGAACCACTAATAACAAATGAGGCAGAATTAGCTATGATAGAAGTAGAAAACACCATGTGTCAGTATGAAGATAAGGATGACTTAACTATACTACAATCAAAACTAAACAATGAGCAAAGTAGCATTTTTCAAGAAGTAACAAAACAAATTGCACATGGTGTAAAACATGAAAATGAAGAATGTTCCTGCCATAATTATAAACCCATACTACTGTATGTCAGTGGTGAAGCTGGTTCTGGCAAAACATTCCTAATCAAAATCATTAGTAAATTCCTTCAAGAATTGACAAACAACAAACTGTCAGCTGTTGTCACTGCCCCCACAGGTTTAGCTGCCTACAACATAGGTGGTGTTACATTACACCGATTACTACTATTACCAGTAGAACACCAGAACAAATTAGACTATTACAAACTTTCTGCAGAAGCTGCAATGGAATTACGCAGAGTATTGAAACAAATGAAAATGCTACTAATAGATGAAGTCAGCATGGTCTCCAACCTGGTGTTAGCTTTGATTCACCTCAGATTACAAGAAGTACTCAAAACAGACTATGAAGAGCTCTTTGCAGGAAAACACATTATTGTTTTTGGAGATATGCTTCAATTAACACCAGTAAAAGGTGAACCTATTTTTAAAACATTAGGGCACAAACTCTGCCGTAAAACTGTTGGCAGCATTGGAAATGTCAACCTTTGGCAACATTTCCAATACAGAGAATTAACAGAAAACATGCGCCAATCTGCAGATCTAACTTATGCCAACATTTTAAAAAGTTTGAGAGTTGGTATACTTTCTAAAGAAGCAGAAGCAACACTGAAAACCTGGCACATTAATGCACTTTATGGCGATAATGCATGTGCTACAGATGTTATGGAACAATTAGCCCACAAAAATGTAAATTGTATGGCCTTAATGCCAACTCTTGCAAGCTGTCTCAAATTCAATGAAATAATGTTAAGTAAAGAAATGCAACCAATAATGGAAATTAGCGCCACAGACAAACTAGATTTACATGGTATGACACTACCCATGTGTGACCAAGCCACAACAAGACTAAATAATTTAGAAAAATCAATCTCAAACACAGCAGGCTTAGAAAAGATGTTAAATTTATCCTTAAATTGCAGAGTAATGCTTAAACGTAACCTTGACGTGGACCAAGGACTAGTTAATGGAGCACTGGGTACAGTTGTTGGCTTTCAAACATACCCACGTGACAACAAAATTCTGTTTGTCAATATACTCTTTGACAAACTTTCAGAAGTAAAACGGATAGGATGTTCAACAGCTAGATTCCTTCTCTTCAAAGATATGTATGTACGCAGAGAACAATTTTCTCTAACTCTTGCATACGCAGTCACGAATCATAAATCACAAGGTCTTACCCTAGACAAAGCAATGATAGATATTGGTAACACAGTCTTTAAAGAAGGCATGAGCTACGTAGCACTATCACGCTTACGTACACTTGACGGTCTATTTCTAATCAACTTTGATGCAAGTAAAGTAAACGCTGATATTCCTTGCATTTTAGAATATAATAGACTTCGCTCACTATACACTCCACATTTAAACACATATTCTGTTCCACAAAAACTAAAACGTTGTAAAAGAAAACTAAATCAAACAGAAATGCAACAGGACGTCACTGCAAATCCTCCAAAGAGAGTAAAAGAAACTAATACTTCATCAAGTACCACAAACAAAAAAGAATCAATTAGAGAAAGTAAACCAGGTACTTCTTTAAAGAAGAAAGACAAACTCCAAAAAAAGCAGTTAGATACAGAACTACCTGGACCATTTAAATTCTCTAATATAGTTGGTGTAAGTTGCTATGCAAATGTAGCAATGAATATTCTATTTCAATTACCACCAATTGTTGACAACATTTACTTACACAGTGCAGACCCTTTGTGTTTTCAAATGTTAGTACTTCACAGAAATGCAGCAAACAATCCTGACAACACATTGACAGGGTAATTCATAGAATTTCGCAGAAAAGTGTCACAAGCGGCTGGCGCAGAGTGTCCGCGTGCGATTGACTGCACCAGGCACGTGCGCTAAAACCGATTTCCGCGCACAGCTTATTCATGGATTTCAGGCTCCCAAACCAGCCGTGGCGCAGAGAATCGAAGCGACCCTGCAGCAGCGCCAGTAACGCCCCCAAGAACGCCCTCGCGCAAGGAAAAGCCATCAAAATCGCTAAATCATCGCAAAGGGCTGCGCTAACCCTGGACCAGTTCACCGGGCTGGCAAACAGCAAACGCCAAGCGGGGAACGTGTATTGCAGGGGTGCGCGGGAAGTTCCACACGCGACTGGCCCCGTGCAAGCAGGGTACATGAATTTCAGGGGTGCGCGGGAAGTTGCACACGCGATTTCAGCAGGGTACGTGTATTTCAGGGGTGCGCGGCAAGTTCCACATGCGATTTCTGCAGGGTACGTGTATTTCAGGGGTGCGCGGGAAGTTCCACACGCGATTGGCCCAGTGCGAGCAGGGTACGTGTATTTCAGGGGTGCGCGGGAAGTTCCACACGCGATAGTCCCAGTGCGAGCAGGGTACGTGTATTTCAGGGGTGCGCGGGAAGTTGCACACGCGATTTCAGCAGGGTACGTGTATTTCAGGGGTGCGCGGCAAGTTCCACACGCGATTTCTGCAGGGTACGTGCATTTCAGGGGTGCGCGGGAAGTTCCACACGCGAATGGGCCAGTGCGAGCATGGTACGTGTATTCCATGGGTGCACGGGAAGTTCCACACGCGATTTCATCAGGGTACGTGTATTTCAGGGGTGCGCGGGAAGTTCCACACGCGATTGGCCCAGTGCGAGCAGGGTACGTGTATTTCAGGGGTGCGCGGGAAGTTCCACACGCGATAGTCCCAGTGCGAGCAGGGTACGTGTATTTCAGGGGTGCGCGGGAAGTTCCACACGTGATTTCAGCAGGGTACGTGTATTTCAGGGGTGCGCGGCAAGTTCCACACGCGATTTCTGCAGGGTACGTGCATTTCAGGGGTGCGCGGGAAGTTCCACACGCGAATGGGCCAGTGCGAGCATGGTACGTGTATTCCATGGGTGCGCGGGAAGTTCCACACGCGATTTCATCAGGGTACGTGTATTTCAGGGGTGCGCGGGAAGTTCCACACGCGATTGGCCCAGTGCGAGCAGGGTACGTGTATTTCAGGGGTGCGCGGGAAGTTCCACACGCGATAGTCCCAGTGCGAGCAGGGTACGTGTATTTCAGGGGTGCGCGGGAAGTTGCACACGCGATTTCAGCAGGGTACGTGTATTTCAGGGGTGCGCGGCAAGTTCCACACGCGATTTCTGCAGGGTACGTGCATTTCAGGGGTGCGCGGGAAGTTCCACACGCGAATGGGCCAGTGCGAGCATGGTACGTGTATTCCATGGGTGCGCGGGAAGTTCCACACCCGATTTCATCAGGGTACGTGTATTTCAGGGGTGCGCGGGAAGTTGCACACGCGATACCAGCAGGGAATGTGTATTTCAGGGGTTCTGGGGAGTACTACACGTGAATTGGCCGTGTGGGTCCTCCCAGGTGTACGCTCCACAACCTCCATGGCCCCTGCAGGCAGCCCACACCACGGGGGACTACCCTGCACCCCTGCTCATGTCCCGCAGGCAGCCCATCCACCATGGGCATGCCCCCCAGCCAACCCACATGTCACCTTGCACTACTGATCAACAATGCATGTCTCCCACCACCCCCACCCCCCAGCAGTGCAGGGGCAGCCTCCACCAGGCCCCCACCCATGTCTCCCACCACCCCCACCCCCCAGCAGTGCAGGGGCAGCCTCCACCAGGCCCTCACTCATGTCTCCCACCACCCCCACCCCCCAGCAGTGCAGGGGCAGCAGGCAGTCAGGCAGCAGCAGGTGGGAGCGTGCTCGGGGCTCTGGGGGGCAGTAGTTCGGCCTTCTGGGCAGGAGCGTGGTCTTCCGTGTGCTTACGCGTGGCCAGCTTGGTAGGGAGTGATTTGGCACGTGAAAATCCTGCACGTCAGCGTGAAAACCGAGGAAAGGCCCTTAGCACGTAAGCGCGTCAGCACGCATACGCGATTCTATTGGACCAAAGGCCCTCAGCGCGTCTGTGACGTGACCCGCACGGGTGTTTCCCACACAGCACGTGATGACAGAGCACACGTGGAAAGACTGCACGTCAGAGTGTCATCGCGTGTGATTGGTGGAAATGGCCCTACACGCAGAAGTGACAAAGCGTGTAATTGGTGGAAATGGCCCTAGCGCGTACACGCCGCGTAAGTGACGCTGGACGTGTGGGCCTGTAGAAAAGGTACGCGTAGAACACCATTTCCTTGTACGTGCTTTTCGTGGAGAGCGAGTGGGTGAATTCTGTACTTCTTGTCGTTTCACACGCGATTTACTTCACGGCGTTTCAAGTTCGTATTCCCTGTTACCTCTGACAGCTTTTTCTCTTTTTTCTCTTTTACTGGTTTACCTGGGCCTGTTCCCTCAAACAGTGTTCCCTTCTACTGTTGTCCTGTCTCCTCAGACAGCGTACAAATCTTCTTTTGGCGGGGGTGTTGCCAACCAAACGCGCTCCTTTTTCACGCTCTTTTACCTGGCAGACGGTGAGTCACGCACGTATCTAACATCTGTGCTTGCCCCGTGTGTAGCCTATCCCTTCAGAGGTCATTCTAGGCTGCGTGTGACACGCATACGTTCATTCTTGTGTTACTGGGTGCCACAGCGTAGTGCAGGTTTTTCTTTCTGCACACGTGGTCTAGGAGGGGTTGCGTGCACGTCATCTCCCTTTTTTGGGGCTCCTGTGCGTAGCGTGACCCGTCATCTTTCCCCAGGGGTTACAATCAGCCTTGCAAGAGCACTAGGGTACAATTACCATCTGGTACCCAACCCCTTTGACCCCCAATTGCCCAGGACAATATTTTACAGCCACTCCCATACGCACATTAACATCAGTGCCATGGCTGGGAGGCGAGGATTCCGTAAGGGTGGCAAAGGTGGAAGAGCCACAAGTGGTGGCCGTGGCGGATCCGGTAGGGAACGTGGTCGTTACTTGCAGGGTGAGCCTGTCCCCCCATGTGTGGAGGACCAGTCAAGGGCACCCATAATCCCCCCCCCTCCCGTTGAGGCTGATGTGGCTGACACCATCCATGCTCAGCCCTTGTTGGACCAGCCCATTGTGGCACCAGACCTGGCTGACTCCATGGCTGACTTCCAGGTCAGCAGGCTTATGACACGTGCGCTGGTGCACGTTGATGTCACCATGCCATGTGCATCTGGGGCAGCAAGGTCATCTGCTGCACCAAGTAGGCAGGGCGGAGAGGCTGCAGGGGCAGCTGCGGCTCCATCCACCCCAGCCCTCACACACCCAGCCCGGACAGTGTTGGTCCTAGTCCATGCTGCTGACATTCCCCCTGACACCATCACACTAGAGCCAATGCCTATACCAACTCCCATGCTGAGTGTGCAATCCCACACTCCTGATACAGAGTCCACCAGGGCTCCTGCCCCTAGTGTCCAGAGCGGCGCAGGACACTCAGGATCACCACCACCTTCCAAGCGGAAGAGGAAGAGTGCTCGTCCGGCACAGGCTGATGCCCCAGACACGGCTACACAGTCCGGCCCATCCAGGAAGCCCAGCTTCACGGATGACGAACTGAATGCACTTGTCGAGTATGTGTCCGCACATGACAACAAGATGGTCATTGTTGCAGGATCCAAGACCACACCTGCACAAAGCCAGGCACACTGGCAGACCGTTGCGGACATCGTAAGTGCCCTTGGAATCGTGAGGCGCACAGCCAATGATTGCTATAAGCGCTGGAATGACCTAAAGCGCAGGGCAAAGAGTAAGCTGGCCTCAAGTCATGCCGCAACTCTAGTGACTGGAGGTGGGTCTCCAGTAGTAGACATGGAACTCACTCCACATGAGTCAGTCGCTGGGACCTACGTCACGGAGGAACAGATCCAAGGCGTGGGAGATTTGGCTGATTACGAGGCATTGTCCGGTGAGTGCACATGCATGTGTGTGTCATCCATGTGCATGGTGTGTTTGAGGGCTTCTGTTTGTGTGACAGGTGAGAGTGTGTGCGTCTGAGTCGTATGGGTCAGCCATGTGCTTCATGCAATACATCCTGCGCAGCTGCATTTGGCCATAGCAGTATCCCTTCTGCCAACAGTAGACATCTAGCCCAACTGCACGCCAGTTGCCCTTGAAGTGTCACCTTGCCACAACATTGTTGCTTGATTTTTCACTGTTCATTTAGTCAGATTGTTTGCATTCCACCACTTTTACTAGGCATGTCGCAGTCCTCTAGTCACATGTCTGACATGGCTATGGTAAAGTGGAGTGACTTTGTTACCTGGATATCATTTGTTCAAACATGTCCCTGTGCAATTGCACCATTTCGGCCTGGCAGCTCCAGGTGAAGAATCTGACCTGTTTGAATTAGAAAAGCTATTACATGCGGGAACTGGACTGAATGAATAGGTGCTGCCCTCCTCTCCATCTTCACTCAATAGCAATGGTACATGCCATCTGTGTGATGGCATGTGTGTTTCACCTGCCAATCACAGGCCAATGTATGATGCCACTGCCAGGCAGCATGCAGAAAATGTGTTCATCTTCCATCTTGGTGTCATCAGTGTGTGCCATTTGCCTGCCCTTCATACGCAGTGAGGGTGCATGCATGGGAGGGTTTTAGTCATGTGGGACATGTGTCAAACAAGTACTGGTTCTCTTGCTTCTCAGCCCTCATTGTGTGCCATGGTGCTAATGCCTGTTTCCATTTCTTTGTTTTTATGTCTTTGCAGGGGAAGACGCACCTGATACTGCTGGGGTTGTGGAGATGGTGCAGACCCAGGAGGGGTCCGAGGGCCGACCAACCACCAGTGAGGGACGTGGTGTGGTGGTGGGTGAGAACCCACAAGTGCTGCAGGTCCTGCTCTCAAGGGGTGTCTCTGGCTGCACCTCCCCCGAGCTGTACTCAGGTGTTGATTCGGATGAGACCTACGTGCCGTCGCAGGTGAGTGTTCCAGGGAGGGATTCTGTTCTGTCTCACCCACCTGCACCAGGGTCAGAACCCTCAATGGGGATGTCAGTGTTGGCAGCTACGCCTTTGGTGGTTACGGATGCAGGGTCACACTCCGCGACATCTGATCCTGTTCCTGGGCCAGCAGATCAGAGGGGGAATGCAGTCCTGCAGCCTCAGGCAGTGCCGGCACAGCAAGGCGCAGTTCGCCTTGCCCCAGACAGGTGTGGTGCCCGCCGACGTGGTGGCCGTACGCCACCTGGCAATACCGCATGGGAGCAATCCATTTACGGTATGGCAACCCAACAGGCAGCATCATCCGAGATGATGGCTCAGGCCATGGATAGGGTGGCCACTTCGATTGTCCCCCATGAAAGGCTGATGGAGCGACTAGAGCAGGCAACCGACTCCATCTGCCAGTCACACAGGGAGGACATGTTGGGGTCCAACAGGGACAGGCGGGCGGCACTGGCGACTCTGCAGGAGGCCATCTCCATTGAGTCCCAGGGCCACAGGGAAGCCCTGAGGCAGGAGCTCCTTCACCTCAGGACGACTCTTGTTGAGCTTGAGGCTTCAACACACCAAAGGACAGAACAGCAGCTGGAGCGTCTCACCCGTACGCTCTCAGCTGAGATGCAGGCAACGAGGGCGGAGGTCCGGGCATCCCGTGAGTTGTTGCATGGGGACCTCCGCACACTCATCCTCCAGAACCAGACCTACCACACCCGCATGCTTGCAGCCATGGAGGAGCAGACTAGGGCCTTGCGTGGGCTGCCTCCCATAGTGCAACCACCTCCGGATGCAGCTGCACAGGGTGATAATAGCGACAGCAGTGATACTCCCACAATAGGGTAGCCGTGTGGGCCATGAGCCCATGGAGGTGTTTTTTTTTCCCAGGATCCACGCAGGTGGGTACTGGTGTGCATCCTGTCCTCGGACCTCCTGGGTGGCCTCCCCAACCCCCACGGGCCCTTCAATGGCCATTTTTTTTTATTTTTTAATTTTTTTAATTTTTTTTTTAATTTATTTTATTCCCAATTTTTTTGGGACGATTTGTTGGCTTCCGTGGTTCCTGTGGGCATACGCTGCATTGTGGCTGGGCACATGCAGGCTTGTAATGTATTTGGTTCAGAGGCTTGGGTTTGAGTCACACACACCCCTCCTGCTTCCCGTTTCCATGGGCTTGCAAAGGGTGTGCCCAAGTGACAGTGAATTACACAGTGACGTTGGACTCCCATGAGATGTGTGGGCAGTCTGTAGTCAATACTGTGTATACATTCCTAGTGCATATTGCTGTTGTGTTGTACACTGCATGTTGCATTGATGTGTAACTCATCTTCTGTGTCTACCTCCCAATTTGCAGGTCCCTTCCTCATGTCTACACAAGGACCTCTAGTCTGGAGATGTGGTCCATGTTGGCAGCAGTGCACCTACAACTCTACATGGCGCCAACACTGCACAGTTGGTAGTGGTGGGAGTGCAGGCATTTCCAGGTGGTGAGACTACTAATATTTAACATTAGTGATGTCATGTTAATGGTAGTACCTGCTCAAGTTTGTTGGTCCGGCATTACTGTGAGCATTTCAGGTGTTGCAAGTTTCTAATAGGGACACTGTACATTGTGACACTAGTGTCATGTTGTGGGGATTACTTTGTTTACCTGCAAATAGCATGACATGGCACGGTGTGTGGTGTGGCGGTGCTGGGGTTGGGTTGGCTGACATGGCACTGTCCTCTTGTTGCATTTTGCAAGTGGGTATTCATTTTAGCTGCTTGAATGTGTAACTTCACAAAACTGCATTGGTGGTGTCTGTGTGGGTAGGTATGCACACATTGTGACACTTCCAGGTGAACAATCTCAGACTGATATGGTTTTCACGGTTCTTTCTCCAGACATTGAGGATCAGTGTCAGGTTGAGTCATCATTGATTGTCAGATGGAATGTGCCAGGGCAGTGTGCACTCCACAGGGGTGTGATTTCTATGTGAAGTAATTAGCCACTAGCTGTGTACGGGCTGCCTCCCCCGTGCCCTTTCCCCTCCCATGCGCAGCGGCTGTGCATGTGGTTGGGGATGGGGGGGCACCACCATGTCCACGGCCAGGCCCCGGCGTGTTGCAACGTTGTGCATGACACATGCTGCCACTATGATCCTGCACACTACTGGGGGAGCGTACAACAGCTGCCCGCCAGAACGGTCAAGGGAGCGAAAGCGTGACTTCAGCACTCCGAATGTGCGCTCCACTATGCCCCGGGTTGTAATGTGGGCTGCGTTATATCTTACCTGGGGTGGCGTGGTGGGGTTCCGAATTGGCGTCATCATGTGGGGGCTGAGAGGGTAGGCACTGTCCCCTGTGGAGGTGGTGATTGGTATCATTGGTGGGGTTGTGACCTTGCTCAGTATCTGACATGCATGCATGTGCAGTGGCATTCATACTCACCAAGCAGCCATGTATCGCCATGCCGCCGAGCTTCTAGGTCCCGGCTTAGGGTGGACATTCGGTAAATGAAGCTGTCGTGGGTTGACCCGGGATAGTTGGCATATACTGAGGTGATGATTCCCTTGGCATTACATACTACCTGCACGTTGATGGAATGCCAGTGCTTGCGGTTCCTATAGATGTGCTCAGATGCCCTGGGGGGACGTAGAGCCACATGGGTGCAGTCGATGGCACCTAGCACTTTGGGGAATCGTGCCACAGCGTAGAAATCCAGGGCGGCAGCATGCCTTTCTGCAGGTGTTCTGGGCAGGTATATGTGCCTGCGGACTGATGGGCGTGCAGTGATGATGTTCAAGACCTGGTGTAGGCAGCGTGACTGGGTGGCCTGTGATACACCACCCACAATGGCACTTGTCCGCTGAAATGATCCAGTGGCTAAGAAGTGCAGTACATTGAGGACCTTCTCCAGGGGGCTGAGTGCTTGGGAGCACAGGGTGGGTGATGTGAGGTCATCCTCCCACTCACTCACCAGGTCCAGTATGATGTGTGGTGGAAACCTGTACCTCCCATGCACCTGGTCATCAGGCATCCCGAAAAGGCTGGTTCTGGGTGTGAATATTCTGGCCCTGACTATCCTCCTCCTCCTCTTTTGGTAGGCCACGCCCACTGCTGCTAGGAACGGTATGTTCATCCTGGGTCTGAGCTTGGTATTTTTTTAGCGCGCAAATTAATGCGTTGCACGTGTTGTAGGCGAGCGTGTGACCCGCGCACCCCTGAAATCCAGTACCCAGTCCAATAGCATGTGGAAATTCCCGCGCACACCGGGATACAGGTGCGCTGACGTACTTGCGTGTGTAAGTGTCCGCGCACACCTGATATACGCGTACATAGGCCAATCGCGTGTACGCGCACTTTTGTCCAATTACACGCGATAACACCCTGACGTGCTGTCCAATTACACGCGATGAGACTCTGCCGTGCTGTCCAATTACACGCGATGAGACTCTGATGTGCTGTCCAATTACACGCGATGACACTCTGACGTGCAGTCTTTCCACGTGTGCTCTGTCATCACGTGCTGTGTGGGAAACACCCGTGCGGGTCACGTCACAGACGCGCTTACGCGCTGAGGGCCTTTGGTCCAATAGATTCGCGTATGCGTGCTGACGCGCTTACGCGCTAAGGGCCTTTCCTCGGTTTTCACGCTGACGTGCAGGATTTTCACGTGCCAAATCACTCCGTACCAAGCTGGCCACGCGTAAGCACACGGAAGACCACGTTCCTGCCCAGAAGGCCGAACTACTGCCCCCCAGAGCCCCGAGCACGCTCCCACCTGCCATCGGCTGCCGCCTGACTTCCTGCTGCCCACGTGCACTGCCATTTGCTGCCTGCACATCAGCCAGGGGTGCTGTTGCTGTGACCACCCCTGCTGGAACCAAAGACTCCCGACTGGAATTCCATCGCTCCACAGCCCAGCCCCAGGACCCAGTTGCCCACCCACTCCTGCCTCTGGGGTTGTCATGTCGGGGCAAACACCATCTGTGACCACTGACAACCCCCGGCCAGAGAGGCAGAGGGGCACCAGCTTCAGTGCCACCAAAGTTGGTGTCCTGGTGGAGCAAGTCCTGGGGCAGTATGATGCCCTCTTTGGAAGTTCCCGCGCCGACAAGGAAGGACGGACTCGGATCTGGACTAACATCGTGACTGCCATCAACGCGGAGGGGGTGGCAGTCCGGGACTTACAACATGTCAGGAAGCGCTGGGAGGACTTCAGGTCCAGGACCCTGAACAAGGCCCGGCGCCTCTTGAAGGCAGCGGATGCCAAGGGGCGCCGGGGCCACTTGTCGGAAGAACAGATGGGGGTCCTGGAACGCATATCCCCAGCGCTCCACGTCCAGGTCCTAGTGAAGCAGACCCGTCTGGAGTCGAGCGGTGAGTGTACATGCATCCTGATTGTGTGGTGATTATTCGGCATTGTGCCGGTTGCACATCTGTTTGTGTGGGGTCGAGTATGGGTGGGGGTGTACAGGGCCGTGGGCCTGACACATGCGAGGGCTGTAATGTGTGAGACATGGATGGTGCTTGTGTGTGTGGGCTTGCATGGCAAATGCAGTTGTGCGTGCACACATGTTTGGATGAATGTGTATGTAAGTAGACATGTCCGTGATGTCAGGCATGTATGTTGTTTTCGGCTGCATGTATGAGCACTGTGTACATGTGCATGTGTGTGTATTTGTCAAGGGTGCAACAGTGATGCAACATGGATGCATGTGACAGCGGTATGTGGAGGCCTGATTGGCAGATGTGACATGGATGCCCGTCTGAACAGTGCAACACTTGGCAGAGGTGTAGACATGCATGCAAGTGTGGTGGTGTGTGTACATGTGTGGTGCACTTCCTGTGTTGCATGTGATGTCTGGCTCCCCTTTGGCTGCTGATGCTGTTGTATGTGTAGGGATGGTGGTGGCAGTTGCGATATGGCTGTGGTATGGCTCATGTGTGCGAGTTGCAATGACATGTGTGTTGGGGATTGTGATGACATGTCTGAGGTTTGCCAATGCCACTCATGTGCAACTGTCATGCGTGTATGTGTCCATTGTACAGTGCCCTGATGCCTGTGTTTTGTTTCTCCCTGTCTGCAGCGTCAACTGATGAAGAGGGCGGAGAAGGTGCTGTGGAGCACAGCGGCGGGGATCCGACCGCCAGCCGAAGACGCAAGGCCCGGCTCCCCTCCCGTGTTGTCATCTCGTCGGGGAGTGAGGAGTCCGGTGCCGCGTCCCAGGCTGCAGCTGCCGGGAGGAGGTCCAAGAGGCGGAGGTTGCAGTTGGACTCCTCGGCAGCAGAAGGGGCAGCTGGGACCCCACAGGGCCCAACAGGGGAAGATGGCACGGAGTCATCCAGGTTAGTGGGGGGTTTGGTGGAGGAGGGGGCCGTGCAAGCACCAGAGACGGGGTCTGGAGGTGGGGATCCCACTGGTGCTAGTGGTGCAGTGCAGGACAAGGGACAGGAGGCAGCACAGGCCGCCGCGGAGGTGCCTGTTTGCAATCCTGTCTCCGATCCTGTCCCTGCATCATCTTGCACCAGCAGGGATGCCTACGTCCAGACCCGTTTTCAGGCAGGGGATGAGCTGACGTCAACTGGCCTTCCTCTGCCTGCGGACGTGGCCATCCAGGTCCGGGTTGAGCCTGTCCTGGCTGGTGTGGCGTTGCGTCAACGGGCCATGCGAGGTGACCTGCAGTCTTTTCATGGAGAGACTGCACGTCATCTGGAATGGCTCGTTGACCACGTCAGCCTGCTGGGACAGGTCACCCAGGCCGGATTCCTCCGTCTGATGGGGCTTGCTCCGACCCCCTCCTCAACTGGACCCCCTACGCGCCAGTCATCCTCTGTGCCATCTTCCCACCCATCAGTCACCTGGGTGCCCTGTGGAGCTGCCTCTGACGGTGCGGCCAGGCTGGTGGAGGAGGCATCCCTGCCACAGTCGGGAGTCGGAGGTCCAGCAGGGGTGGCCACATCAACAACTGCACCCCAGCCGGCGGAGGATGTGCAGGCAGCAGGAGGCAGTGCACGGGCAGAGGCAGAGCAGCAGCAGCAGCAACATGGTGGGAGACATGAAGGCTCAGGGCTTTCGACATCGGAGGGGCAGGCATCGGCCGGAGGGCAGGGGGACCCAGGACAGAGAGTGTCTTCCGTGTGGCAGCGGTTGGGCCACGCCATAGGTGCGGAGCGGCGGCGGGTGGAAGAGGCGCGGCTCACAATGGTCAGGGCAGAGAACTCCATGCGGAGGGCCCTGAGGCGGGCCGAGTGCCTTGAGGCAATCCGCAGGGGGTTGGAGGAGGACACGGCGTCGTCCCTGCGGACCCTCGGGGCCATGGAACTGTACCGCCTCCGGGACATCGAACAGGAGTACGATGATGCCCTGGGCCGGGACACCACGGAGTGAGCCGCTGGACTTGCCCGCCGCCTTTGTATATAGTTCTTTAGTTTTAGGTTTCCTTTCTTTCTTATTATGATTTGGAGTCGACGGACACTGCTCCACTTTTTGTATATAGTTGATTTTTAGGTAGGTTTTTTAGTAGGTTTCCTTTGTTCAGTTGGGCTCATGGACCCTTGGTAGTTTTTTACATAGTTCTTTATTGCATGGAGATTTTTTTACTTTTGACTTTGGGCAAATATTTTTTGGATTCTGATTTGCAGTTTTGTGTTTTTATACGGACATGCAGCTTTTTTTTCTCATTCACATTGTAGTTTGTTTTCTTTCTTTAGCATTCTTTATTTTTTTCAATACAATTTTGTTTCCATACTTCACTGTGTGGTATCATCTCATTGGTTTCATGCATGTCATGTTCTGTGTTTTCCCATTCAATTGCAACCATTGTGTGTGACGGACATGGGTTCATTAGCTTAATGAACATTGGGGGTGTAACATGTGATTTCCATTTCCATGTGGGTGAATGGGTTACTTGGTAGGGCTTTTTGGCTGTGGAGGCTGTCCATTACGCACATGATTGGGGATTGTGAGGACCTGGTGGGGGCTGCCCATGGTGGCAGGGGGGTGGGGGTGGTGGGAGACATGAGTGGGGGCCTGGTGGAGGCTGCCCATGGTGGCAGGGGGGTGGGGGTGGTGGGAGACATGAGTGGGGTCCTGGTGGAGGGTGACCCTGCACTGCTGGGGGGTGGGGGTGGTGGGAGACATGAGTGGGGGCCTGGTGGAGGCTGCCCATGGTGGCTGGGGGGTGGGGGTGGTGGTAGACATGAGTGGGGGCCTGGTGGAGGCTGCCCATGGTGGCAGGGGGGTGGGGGTGGTGGGAGACATGAGTGGGGGCCTGGTGGAGGCTGCCGATGGTGGCAGGGGGGTGGGGGTGGTGGGAGACATAAGTGGGGGCCTGGTGGAGGCTGCCCCTGCACTGCTGGAGGGTGGGGGTAGTGGGAGACATGAGTGGGGGCCTGGTGGAGGCTGCCCATGGTGGCAGGGGGGTGGGGGTGGTGGGAGACATGAGTGGGGGCCTGGTGGAGGGTGACCCTGGATGCTGGGGGGTGGGGGTGGTGGGAGACATGAGTGGGGGCCTGGTGGAGGCTGCCCCTGCACTGCTGGGGGGTGGGGGTGGTGGGAGACATGAGTGGGGGCCTGGTGGAGGCTGCCCATGGTGGCAGGGGGGTGGGGGTGGTGGGAGACATGAGTGGGGGCCTGGTGGAGGCTGCCCATGGTTGCAGGGGGGTGGGGGTGGTGGTAGACATGAGTGGGGGCCTGGTAGAGGCTGCCCATGGTGGCAGGGGGGTGGTGGTGGTGCGAGACATGAGTGGGGGCCTGGTGGAGGCTGCCCATGGTGGCAGGGGGGTGGGGGGAGACATGAGTGGGGGCCTGGTGGAGGCTGCCCCTGCACTGCTGGGGGGTGGGGGTGGTGGGAGACATGAGTGGGGGCCTGGTGGAGGCTGCCCATGGTGGCAGGGGGGTGGGGGTGGTGGGAGAAATGAGTGGGGGACTGCTGGAGGGTGACCCTGGATGCTGGGGGGTGGGGGTGGTGGGAGACATGAGTGGGGGCCTGGTGGAGGCTGCCCCTGCACTGCTGGGGGGTGGGGGTGGTGGGAGACATGAGTGGGGGCCTGGTGGAGGCTGCCCCTGCACTGCTGGGGGGTGGGGGTGGTGGGAGACATTAGTGGGGGCCTGGTGGAGGCTGCCCCTGGTGGCTGGGGGGTGGGGGTGGTGGGAGACATGAGTGGGGGCCTGGTGGAGGCTGCCCATGGTGGCAGGGTGGTGGGGGTGGTGGGAGACATGAGTGGGGGCCTGGTGGAGGGTGACCCTGGATGCTGGGGGGTGGGGGTGGTGGTAGACATGAGTGGGGGCCTGGTGGAGGCTGCCCCTGGTGGCAGGGGGGTGGGGGTGGTGGGAGACATGAGTGGGGGCCTGGTGGAGGGTGACCCTGGATGCTGGGGGTGGGGGTGGTGGTAGACATGAGTGGGGGCCTGGTGGAGGCTGCCCCTGGTGGCAGGGGGGTGGGGGTGGTGGGAGACATGAGTGGGGGCCTGGTGGAGGGTGACCCTGGATGCTGGGGGGTGGGGGTGGTGGTAGACATGAGTGGGGGCCTGGTGGAGGCTGCCCCTGGTGGCTGGGGGGTGGGGGTGGTGGGAGACATGAGTGGGGGCCTGGTGGAGGCTGCCCATGGTGGCAGGGGGGTGGGGGTGGTGGGAGACATGAGTGGGGGCCTGGTGGAGGGTGACCCTGGATGCTGGGGGGTGGGGGTGGTGGGAGACATGAGTGGGGGCCTGGTGGAGGCTGCCCCTGCACTGCTGGGGGGTGGGGGTGGTGGGAGACATGAGTGGGGGCCTGGTGGAGGCTGCCCCTGGTGGCTGGGGGGTGGGGGTGGTGGGAGACATGAGTGGGGGCCTGGTGGAGGCTGCCCATGGTGGCAGGGGGGTGGGGGTGGTGGGAGACATGAGTGGGGGCCTGGTGGAGGGTGACCCTGGATGCTGGGGGGTGGGGGTGGTGGTAGACATGAGTGGGGGCCTGGTGGAGGCTGCCCCTGGTGGCTGGGGGGTGGGGGTGGTGGGAGACATGAGTGGGGGCCTGGTGGAGGCTGCCCATGGTGGCAGGGGGGTGGGGGTGGTGGGAGACATGAGTGGGGGCCTGGTGGAGGCTGCCCATGGTGGCAGGGGGGTGGGGGTGGTGGGAGACATGAGTGGGGGCCTAGTGGAGGATGCCCATGGTGGCAGGGGGGTGGGGGTGGTGGTAGACATGCATTGTTGATCAGTAGTGCAAGGTGACATGTAGGTTGGCTGGGGGGCATGCCCATGGTGGATGGGCTGCCTGCGGGACATGACCATGGGTGCAGGGTAGTCCCCCGTGGTGTGGGCTGCCTGCAGGGTCCGTGGAGGTTGTGGAGCGTACACCTGGGAGGGCCCACACGGCCAATTCACGTGTGGTACTCCCCAGAACCCCTGAAATACACGTACCCTGCTGAAATCGCGTGTGGAACTTCCCGCGCACCCCTGAAATACACATGCCTTGCTGAAATCGCGTGTGGAACTTCACGCGCACCCCTGAAATACACGTACCCTGCTCGCACTGGGCCAATCGCGTGTGGAACTTCCCGCGCACCCCTGCAATACACGTACCCTGATGAAATCGCGTGTGGAACTTCCCGCGCACCCCTGAAATACACATACCTTGCTCGCACTGGGCCAATCGCGTGTGGAACTTCCCGCGCACCTCTGAAATACACGTACCCTGCTGAAATCACGTGTGGAAATTCCCGCACACCCCTGAAATACACGTACCCTGCTCGAACTGGGCCAATCGCGTGTGGAACTTCCCGCGCACCCCTGAAATACACATACCTTGCTGAAATCGCATGTGGAAATTCCCGCGCACCCCTGAAATACACGTACCCTGCTCGCACTGGGCCAATCGCGTGTGGAACTTCCCGCGCACCCCTGAAATACACGTACCCTGCTGAAATCGCGTGTGGAACTTCCCGCGCACCCTTGAAATACACGTACCCTGCTGAAATCGCGTGTGGAAATTCCCGCGCACCCCTGAAATACACGTACCCTGCTCGCACTGGGCCAATCGCGTGTGGAAATTCACGCGCACCCCTGAAATACACGTACCCTGCTCGCACTGGGCCAATCGCGTGTGGAACTTCCCGCACACCCCTGAAATACACGTACCCTGCTGAAATCGCGTGTGGAACTTCCCGCGCACCCCTGAAATACACGTACCCTGCTGAAATCGCGTGTGGAAATTCCCGCGCACCCCTGAAATACACGTACCCTGCTCGCACTGGGCCAATCGCGTGTGGAACTTCCCGCGCACCCCTGAAATACATGTACCCTGATGAAATCGCGTGTGGAACTTCCCGCGCACCCCTGAAATACACGTACCCTGCTGAAATCGCGTGTGGAACTTCCCGCGCACCCCTGAAATACACGTACCCTGCTCGCACTGGGACTATCGCGTGTGGAACTTCCCGCGCACCCCTGAAATACACGTACCCTGCTCGCACTGGGCCAATCGCGTGTGGAACTTCCCGCGCACCCCTGAAATACACGTACCCTGATGAAATCGCGTGTGGAACTTCCCGCGCACCCCTGAAATACACGTACCCTGCTGAGATCGCGTGTGGAAATTCCCGCGCACCCCTGAAATACACGTACCCTGATGAAATCGCGTGTGGAACTTCCCGCGCACCCCTGAAATACACGTACCCTGCTGAAATTGCGTGTGGAAATTCCCGCGCACCCCTGAAATACACGTACCCTGATGAAATCGCGTGTGAGACTTCCCGCGCACCCCGGTATACACGCACACATATTTTTTGTCAGCGGGTGTCCGTGTTTGTGGGTACCCCTTTGCACGTCATTTGTCCTGGAGGGCCACAGTATAGGACATTCATCATGGCAGTATATAGGTGCTATTTGTTGGCGCACCTTTTGGCGCACATTTCTTACAGCCGCAGAGACGCTACCGCCTGCTTTCTTGTGGCGGTCGTGTTTGTGCCTGTGCGCTGGTTTGAGCGTGCGCTTTTTTGACCTATTCTATTCCATGAATACGTGTTGCAGGCGAGCGTGTGGGCGTTCCGCGCACTTGTGCCCTGTACTTCCCCCGTGACACCCACGTTTTGGCAAGTTGTTCCCCATTCCGAGTGTTACGCCCGTGTTCCGCCTACTTTTGTTGCGTGCACCGCGCTATGTGCGAATTTCGCTGTGGCCTGTGCGATTTTCGCTGTGACCTGGCGCACGCTGTTAGATGGCCTGTGCGCCAACGTGCGCTGCGCACTTTTTTATCGCACATCCGCTGGTTTTCTCGCGCACGGACTTCCATGAATCGATGTGCGCTGCTTTTCGTGCGATTTTCGCACTTGCACTGCGATTTTCGCTATTCCACTGCGATTCGCACGTTTTTGCCCACTTGCGCCGCGCTAATTATTCCATGAATCGGCCTGATAGTGTTTTTGGAATAAGACGACAATTGGACTACTGTGCTGGAATGGTGAAATTCACTATAAACTCACAGGAAGATCCACAAGAATTTCTAATGTACTTACTATTAGTACTGGAAAACAAAAACATACCTATAAATGAAATCTTCCAGATTTCATACATGTGGAAACATACATGCACTCTGTGCAACAATGTGACACAAGAAGAAATTCCCAATGAACGCTTCATATATATATCAATACCTAATTGGGAATCCATTCCATTTCAGCAACTTGTACAAAATGCAAACCATGGTAGATTATGCTCTACCTGCAATTCAGATAATCGCTCCACGTTAGTAATACAAACACATAGTAAATACGTAATACTAATGCTTCTACGTTACAATGCAGATGGTACCAAAAACAACTGCAAGCTGACTGGATTCACACATAGTCAAATATCACTTGGTAAGAAAACCTTCACAACAATAGGTATAATCTACCACGCAGGAGCCACAACCAATTCAGGGCACTACACGGCATATATAAAAAAGAAATGTGGATGGTTTGAATGTAATGATAGTACCATTACTCTAAAGCAGAGATTACCAGCAAATCTTACAAACGCTTATTTGATGTTCTTAAAACCAAAATTTGATAAATAAACTGTATTTAAACCATTAAGTAAATTTGTGTTAAAAAAATATAAACTGTTAGAATACTCCAAAAGCTATCTAACTGCTCCAAGATTCTACGACAACTAATCAGATAAATGAATACCACTAAATTAGACCAAAAAATACACAGTTAGAATATGCCAATTGGTATCTAACTGTCCCAAAATTATAAATTTGTGTTAAAATAATATAAACTGTTAGAATACTCATAAAGCTATCTAACAGCTCAAAGATTCTACAACAACTAATCAGATAAATGAATACCACTAAATTAGGCCAAAAAATACACAGTTAGAATACGCCAATTGGTATCTAACTGTCCCAAAATTTAACAATATCCAAATAGATAAATCAAAACCACTCAAATATTTTTAAAAAATAGACAGTTAGAATACACCAATTGGTATCTAACTGCTCCAAAATTTTATAATATCAAAACAAATGAAGAATCTGTTACTGCTCCAAAAAAATACAACAAAGCAAAGTATAAAGCATTAGCCAGAAACAAAAAGTGAACACTGAAAACAAACAAACAAATAAACTGTAGCATAACAGAAAAAGGTTTTTATTTTTCATCCAACATGGATTTTTTTTTTCCCACAGACCCAATGATTTTAGCAACAAATACAGAAACTGAGCAAATTGCACAGTACTCTGATTTGTACTCTACTAAATATGAGGGTCGAAAAAAAATAAAAGTATATTGCTTATACAATGTAATAAGTCATTACAAAATACTAATACTAACATGCTATTTTCTTTGATCACAGAAATGAAGAAGAAAAACATGGACTCCCATTACTAGACCAAACAGTAAGTATACAATAATAAGGACAACCATAGCAGCATATCACATCCATAGTATCTAATACCTTTGTTCCTTATACATTTGTTTTTCACCCAAAGTTCTAAGCAAATATGAATGTGATATGCTGCGGTGGTTGTTGCCAGGGCATAGAGTCTTGGGTGCATGGCCAAATGGCCATGCACCCAAGACTCTATGCCCTGGCAACAACCACCGCAGCATATCACATCCATAGAGTCATACATTTTAACTATGATCTATGGGAAACTTTTAATGTCCGCGAACAATGTGAGTGTTCTTAGAACACTTTGAACTTGCCAGCGAACAATACGGACACCGTTTTCAGGACACCCCCTACGAACATTTCAGAACAACGCGATAGTTCTTAGAACACTTTCAATTTAACAACGAACAATACGGACAGCGTCCTAAGGACACCCCCTACGAACATTCCAGGACACCGGGAGTGTTCTCAAAAACGTCTTCAGAACACCCCCATTTTGTTTATTTGCGAACATTTCAGGACACCGCGGGTGTTCTTAGAACACATTCAACTTGGCAGAGAACAATACGGACAGCGTCCTCAGGACACCCCCTACGAACACTCCCCGGACACCGCAAGTGTTCTTAGAAGCGTCTTCAGAACACCACCATCTTGTTTATTTGCGAACATTTCAGGACACCGCGAGTGTTCTTAGGACATATTCAACTTGACAAAGAACAATACGGACAGCGTCCTCAGGACACCCCCTACGAACATTCCAGGACACCGGGAGTGTTCTGAGAAGCTTCTTCAGAACACCACCATCTTGTTTATTTGCAAACATTTCAGGACACCGCGAGTGTTCTAAAGACACATTCAACTTGACAGAGAACAATACGGACAGCGTCCTCAGGACACCCCCTACGAACACTCCCCGGACACCGCAAGTGTTCTTAGAAGCGTCTTCAGAACACCACCATCTTGTTTATTTGCGAACATTTCAGGACACCGCGAGTGTTCTTAGGACACATTCAACTTGACAGAGAACAATACGGACAGCGTCCTCAGGACACCCCCTACCAACACTCCCCGGACACCGCGAGTGTTCTTAGAAGCGTCTTCAGAACACCCCCATTTTGTTTATTTGCGAACATTTCAGGACACCGCGAGTGTTCTTAGGACACATTCAACTGGACAGAGAACAATACGGACAGCGTCCTCAGGACACCCCCTACGAACACTCCCTGGACACCTCGAGTGTTCTTAGAAGCGTCTTCAGAACACCCCCATTTTGTTTATTTGCGAACATTTCAGGACACCGCGGGTGTTCTTAGAACACATTCAACTTGACAGAGAACAATACGGACAGCGTCCTCAGGACACCCCCTACGAACATTTCAGGACACCGGGAGTGTTCTCAAAAACATCTTCAGAACACCCCCATTTTGTTTATTTGCGAACATTTCAGGACACCGCAGGTGTTCTTAGAACACATTCAACTTGACAGAGAACAATACGGACAGCGTCCTCAGGACACCCTACGAACACTCCCCGGACACCGCGAGTGTTCTTAGAAGCGTCTTCAGAACACCACCATTTTGTTTATTTGCGAACATTTCAGGACACCACGGGTGTTCTTAGAACACATTCAACTTGACAGAGAACAATACGGACAGCCTCCTCAGGACACCCCCTACGAACATTTCAGGACACCGGGAGTGTTCTCAAAAATGTCTTCAGAACACCCCCATTTTGTTTATTTGTGAACATTTCAGGACACCGCGGGTGTTCTTAGAACACATTCAACTTGACAGAGAACAATACGGACAGCGTCCTCAGGACACCCCCTACTAACACTCCCCGGACACCGCGAGTGTTCTTAGAACAGTTTCACTTTGCTTGCGAACAAAACAGACACATATTGAGTCCTTAGAACACCCCCCAGTCAGTTTATTTAGAACATTTCAGAACACCCGTGATGTCCGCAAACAAATCGAACACAAAAAGAACGTCTAACATATAAAAAACACAACTTTCATCCTATCTCATACACTCCCACCCTCCCCAAACACTCCTACACACCAACACACTCTACAAAATACACATTTTGAACAAAGTTTCACTGCGCTGTCCGCGGACGTCCGCGAATCCAAGATGGCGGGCGCTACCGAAAAATCTGACGTGCTTCACGCTCCACGCCATCCAATCAGCGAACATGTTGTATGTCCGCGAACATCACGCAAGACGATTGGCCAATCAGGACACTGTCCGCGGAGCGAACAGGGAAGTGTGTCTGCGAACCGAACACAGATATCACTAATTTTTTTTACCTACTTTTTGGTCATTTAAAAAAAAACTACTGGACAGATTTTCACCAAATTTGCAAAAGCACGCTTTCGGGACCAAGCCGCTGCTCCTGGTCCAAATTTGGTGGAAATCCGTCCAGCGGTTTGGGCTGTAGGCGCGAGCAAATTTTTTTTCCCATTCAGTCTATGGGGAAAAAAAAAAGTTTTGGGACCCCCCCTATAACTTTGCCCACCCCTGGACGAATCCTCACCAAACTTTGCAAAAAAATTCAGAGTGACCCAAATACCTTTTTTGCAAAGTTTGGTGCGGATCCGCCCAGGGAGAGCGAAGTTATAAGCCACCCAAAAAGTGCTCTTCCTATGGAAACAGCAACTTAACCATAACTACATGGCCACTACCGTGGCCATGTAATATATATATATATATATATATATATATATATATATATATATATATATATATATATATATATATATATATATATACTTGTTTTATTTTGGAGCAACTCTCTATATAAAAGATTAATTAATGGCGAGAGGGAGAGTGGGAGGGAGAGAGACAGAGAGACAGAGAGACAGAGAGAGAGAGAGAGAGAGAGAGTAGGTCCAAAAGAAAATAGGTGGAAACATCAATTAGGCTAAAACAGTCATTCATTTGCGTGGTTTGAGGTATTTCACCACTTCCGCAGGCAAAGCTGGGTTGAAGCATTACAGCATTGCAGTTAAAATGGCCCTCCTGGAAATATTGTTTTTCTTTAGCTGTGTCTATATGTGTAACTAATGTGTAGCTTTATTCAGAGAGGCATGCATTAGATGCTGAACTCACTACACATTGTAGTCTTCAAGGTCTACATGGTACACTGTAGGCACAGTCCAGTTTAAACTTGATCTGTCAGGATGGTTCCTTTGAAAGATCAGTGGTGCCACAATCATTCACATATGAGGCTTGTGCCTGTAAAAGATATAAACTGGGGAAGCACAACCAGTCATGGGTTAGGCCAATGACTCCTGGAGCCCAGTGTGGTTAGAGCCCAATGCCATATGGGGATTCTGTTGCATTACAATCATGAGAAAATGGTGGGATTTGACCTGAAACAGGGGCCCTTATAAGTCTCTGGGAAGATTTTGGGCTGGGGCAGTTTGGGTGCAGATGGTGGGGCTGGTTCAGGGTCAATTGGATACCCATGAATGGCTTTGAAAGAATGATGGAAATTGTCAGCTCTGGATGCAGTGATCCATGAATCTCTATGGTTGGAAAAACTGAGTCTGCTAGTTGGGATAGTGACTCACAAATCCACAGTGTCTGTTTAATCCCCCTGTCAGTCTATTGAAAATGTTCATGCATTTTGATACATAGGTCTTCCTGGCTTTGTCAGTGCGGAAACTACCCTATAGTACAGTAATTTGAGATCATTAGGGTCAGATTAGCTTCTGAAAAATGCTCACCAACTGGGCTGTCTTTTGTGCTCTGACGATGGAGGTTGATGTATTTATGTAGGGGCTGATCAGTTTCCCCTAGTTAGTAGCCCCACCCGGGGCATTTCATGCACATAATTAAGTAAATAATATTGCTGGATGCTCATGTAAAATGCCCAATAATTGTGTAGACCTACCCCATGCGGGGTAACTTGATTGTTTCCAAAATGTTGGTATGTTGACAGGTAAGACATCTTTTGTTTCTGAAAAGCATGGTTCCATTATCTGTACTATTTGTGTGTAGTTTGCTTCTTACCATCCTTCCCTTCAGATTGGATGATTGTCTGGAAGCAAGGCGGGCTATCTCAGAAACAAACATCTCTCAGACGCTCATCTTGTTGCAAAATGGGTTGAGAGCCTTAGAAATCTTGTGGAGTGCTTCCAATGTGACTGTCAGTGGTTCCTGGGTTTGTGCTTATTTCCCTCTGTATGTTAAAAGGTTTCTCTGGGGGATCCATGTTGCCCTGTGAATCTGGCAGCCCAGAATTCTGTTTTTGTATCCATGGTTTATGAAGTCTGATCCCAGGAGGAGAGCTCAGGGGCATCACGGTCACCTCAAAAGCAAGACGACGTGGGGCAACACAGGTTCGATCCCCGGGTCCGTGCTTAGAAACCTCTGAGTATTAAGCGAGTTATAAATAATCAATTAAATTTAAAAGTTTGTATGTTTTTACCCTAGTCCATTATATCTAAGCATTTTCAAGTTTAACGCTTGGATTAATATTAAATAATGTTTTGTGTCCACCAGGTGGAAGCTGCCACTCTTCAAATAGGTGACCTGGTCAGTTGGTTAGCGGTATACTGTGGTCTGTAGGTGGTCATCTTTTATTGTTATGGCAGTGTCGAGGAAATCTACTTTTTAGTAGAAGAGTTTGAGTTGAGGTTGATGCTTTTGTGGAATTCATTAAACCCTCTGTGGAAGTTTAGGAGGTCCTGTTCCCTTGCAGTCTAAATTAGGAGGATATTGTCAATTTATTGTACGTATCTCAAAGGTCTACAGCCAAGGAAATCATTCTCTAATTGTGCCATGCACCAATGTGCATACTGGGGAACCACTCTAGTACCCATGGCCATCCCCATCATTATGAGATAAATATCAGTACAAAATGTGAAATAGTTGTGGGTCAAGATGCATTCTATGCACGTGCCTACAGTGTCAGAAAGCAGGTTATGATCCCCACAAGCATTCGTACATGGCTCAGTGCCATTGAAGTGGGGAATGTTTGTGAAGAGCGAGTCCACATGCATGGCTGCCAGTAATGTGCCCCTTGGGGGGCAACCATATCATCAGGTTTGTTGAGTAGATCAGGGGTATCTGGGTGTCTCTCTTACTAATGGCGTCAAGATATGCGCAACGCAGCCAGTGATATTCTCATTCAGCGGGACTGATCCAGAGATGATTGGACATCAATGGTGGTTTTCTTTGTGCATTTTGGGGAGCAAGTGGAAAGTACTAAGTATTGGGTTATCTGGTACTATGCACTAAATGTGTTCCTGGAAGTTATTCTGAAGTTTCTTTACAATCTTGTTTAGTTTTTTAATATATTTTGTGGGTCTTCCTGTAGATCTGTTGTGTCAGAAAGTTGCCTGTGTGCCTACTGTACAGTCACAGGTGTTCATTATGATTGTCATATTGTCTGTTGGTGTGGTTGTAATACTCTAGTTGCTGTTCAGAGATTGTATAGCCCTTCTTTCTAGAGGTGCTAGGTTATACGAGTGTTTAATGCATTTGTCCAGTATGTCAGATGTTACTCTATGTCTGAAACATTCAATGTATCGATCCAGTTTTGGGTTGCACCCACTGTCTGGAGTCCAGTTGGAGTTTTGTTTTCTGGCTTGGTTTGTATCGCAGTTGTTTACAATTTCATTGCTGCCTTGGTTTGTTGTGAAGAAATGCCTTCAATCTGAGTTGTATGAAGAAGGCTTCAAGATCGCTGCACAGTTCTATTTTGTAAATGTGTTCAGAAGGGCAGAATGTGAGCCCACTGGGCAGCGCCAAATGTTCTACCCGTGTTGAGGTAAAATCTAAGAGGTGGTCAACAAAGTCCTATTCTTGAAGAATGTCTCATTTCTTTGACTGCCTAACTACAAGGTTCGGAATATCTCCACTGTGTACCCTGATTTCTTGACCAAAAGAAATGGTGTTATGTAATACTACTTGGCAAATTATGTGTTTTGTGGGATTTTAGCATTGAGTATGACTGAGCGATTGATGATGTGTCTGGTATGAATGAATATATGATTGGTAATTTCCATTGACAATAGATATGTTTTTTGTAATTTGTTAATTCTTGTTTTGCTAAATGGCAGGATGTCCATTGGATTGAGAATTGCATCTTGTGCTTTGAATTAAATGTACGATTTACTTTCTACTAAAAAAAAGAAAAAAGAAACATCAAATAAAGGTTTCTTTGATAAATAAATACCTAGATTCCTCTTCTGCTGTTCTCATATCCTTGTTCCCACACTGTGAAACAAAAGAATTTGCACCAAAAAGGCTCCAAGAATATTTGCTAAACAACTTAAAGTATTGAGACAGAGAGCAAGAAACACTGCTGCAGCATCTGACAGAATACATTATATTTATGTAAATAATAAAAAGGCAAAACACTTGAGTTAAGGTAAAATAGAAAAAGGGGACCACAACTTTCATGATCCTCTATCATTGACTATGCTGGATATGGTCGCTGGGATTTGTGGTTCAAAACATCTGGCCAACCAAAGGTTTGACACACCTGACATATACTGTACGTGTTTTCGCATTCCACATGATGGAACCATGGAAAGGGACTGTTCCTTTGCCATACTTAACTTATTTTCTGTTGCATCCATTTAATTTGTATGAAAAAAACAAAAAATGAGCATACCAATAAAATCAGTGCTATGTAATCACTCATGCTCAAACGGTCTGGTCGTCGCATTAAGCCAAAGAAATCCAGCAGTCGACCAAAGCCTGGCCACTGTACCTGGTATGCTACCATTTACATAAACACACAATTTTTTACAAGCAAAAGCAATACACATATTATTAATTGATATGTTTTAAAACTGAACACAGGAAGCAGTTACCTGGACGAAAACAGTGAAGAGAATAACAACAGTTGTTGCTGCAATAAAGAGCTTCTTTCTGGAAAAATCTGGGAGCAAGAATACCAGCGAGAAGCAAATAGCACCGCGCAGGCCTCCGTAGGCAATGATGAACTGGTCCTTGCGGGTCACAGCGTTCACGTGCAATTTATTTATGATGAAGGTCAACACTAGGACTCCTAAAATGTGAAGAAACAGGAAAATAAACTCAAGAAAGTGTTGGATTCATATTCAAAGTTTGAAAGCATCCAATTGTGAAGTATATTGACATGTTTATAGGAAAATGATCTGAGTAAAACTCTCATTGCACATCATATTCACTCGTCCAAGACATCAAGAACCTATCTTTTAGTAAGGATTTAAACTGCGGGTGAGTGGGGGTTAGGCTGCAGGGACCAATTGGTGTGTTCTTTCTGTTTTCCCTCTGTTCTGCAAATCAACATCTAATCTGCTTTTGATGCTTTGGAAAAGAGGATTAGAAATGGCTCAATACACCATTGGCCATGGCTAGTGGCTTGGTAGTGTTTGGCCGTGCCCAGGAGCCATGGCTAAAGGCCATGGTTAGTGGTCTGGTAGCGTTTTAAAACAGACAGTGGGCACATGGCAGAAGACCATGCTAGTGGTTTGGAAGCATTGCAGGGACGTTAAGGCAAGCAATACATTGGGCCTCATTACAACTCAGGCGTTAAGGGTTAACGCCACCGTTAACCCTTAACGCCTGATTCTGATTTTAACGCCTGCTTTTAGCAGGCGTTAAAATCCATGGCGCTAACCTGCCATGGTGCTAATTACGCCGCCGTAATTTACGGCGGCGTAATTAGCGCCTTCCCCACTCCCATTATGCCCTATGGGGCAAAAATGGGAATGGGGAAGGGAAAATGGGAAATGGGGATTTACCGCCCCACTCACCTTTGGAATGGGGCGGTAAATCCGCCATCCACCATGGTGTAAACAGAGTTTACACCATGGTGGTAAAGTTGGTGCACTTAGCACCAAGGTTGTAATGAGGCCCATTGTAACAAAACCTTTGAAATTCAAGAAACAAATTGTAGTTACAGGGACGTTACGGTGAGAACTTAACACAACCAAAACCCCTGACGGTCAGATAAAGCCACCTTAACTTCGCAACCCCTGATGCGCAGCCTATGACCACAATGATGACATCACAGATCACAACACTGATTACATCACTAATTACATGGTGTATGATAACACTGTTGACATTACAAATCACATCACTGATGCCATCACTGATGATAACATTAATTACATTGTATATAACTAATTACACCAATAATGGAATTAAACATAACATCATTTATAAATTAGCTTATGAAAACTTGATTACTATAATAACAATTTAGTCTGTGACTTGGCCATGACAAAGGCTGGGGTCACTGGCCAGCACCAAAGGCCATAGCTAGTGGTTGGTTAGTGTTAAAAAATAACAATGTGCATGGTTAAAAGCCATGTCTTGTAGCCCATCATTGTTTTAACATATATAGTGGGCATTGTTGAGAACTATAATCAGTGGCCAGTGCTAAAGGCCATACCTAGTGCCCATTAATATGATAGAATATACAGTCTGGACAGCCAAAGGTCGTGGCCACTGGCTAGTATTGTGTTGAAGACCATGGCTTGTGGCTGGTTAGTGTATATAATATATGAAATTCTCCTTACAAAACTTGCAATCAACCCAAAGACAATATATTGCTCCTATATTGTCAACCCAACTCTCATAGCTGGATTTAATTTTACTACTTACCTCCCTTATGAAACCGAACACACAAAATGTGTCATACTTGGAGATGTCCACCTGGATAAAATTACCCTTCTGACGCCAAAGCCAATGCCTTCACTAAATCACTTGCCGAAATGAATATCCTCAAACATATGTCTCTGCCCCGACTCACTATAAAGGGCAAATTCTGGACTGGCTCCTATCGACTAAAATGCTCATTGACATCACAGCCATCAACCCTGTGTCCTGGTCGGGTCACTCTTTGATAGAGTTCCATATCTCACTCCCCGACCAGATGACCAATCTTATCCCATCTACCTTGCCAACTCTGATGCGCAACATCCAAAAGATGACCGAATCAACTCTAGGGCCCATGCTACAGATACTACTCGCTCTTGCAGCCCCCATCTGTAATGACCCCCAACTCCTTGCTGACCTCTAAACCATCTCCTTACCGCCATGGGCCAGCATGCCTCCCTAAAACAATCAAACTTCACAAGCCGACGAACACTTGGTTTACGGAGGAGCTCATTTCCCTCTATAGACAAAAAAGAGCACTTGAACACCTCTGGAGGAAATATCCCACTCCGGCCAACCACGACTACCTCACCAACCTCATGAACACCTACAAACACACTCTCATTCGGGCAATAGCCAGCTCTGACAACTCATGGCAGCTCGAACACCAAAGAACATTTCACCATCCTTAAAGAGTTGGAAAACTCAGTCCCTAACAGTCCAGAGCCTCATGCATATAAGTACTTGTGCGCAATAATACATTCATCCCAGTCCAAAAAAATTGATTCCTTGAGAATTAAGATCAAAACAATAAATAAAACAACTGGCGACTAAACCGCCTTACTCAGTCGGCACTAGGCCCAACATCCCCCAGAGTACCTCATTTTCGTTCTTGCAAGCACATAAACCATCCAACTGCAAGGGTGACACCTGCCCCGCTAGGATCGTCAAGCTTTGCACTACTACTCTAACCCCGTCATCACTGACTTTATCAATGCCTCCTTTATCACCAGCACAGTCCCTTCCAGTCTCAAGGACAACTGGGTTACCGCATCGTCAAGAAGCCTTCGCTTGATCCCACCCTCCCCACCAACTACTGCCCTATCACCTCTGTGCCCTTCCTCCTTAAGATTCTGGACCACATGGCCTAACACCAAGTACAGAACTACCTTGAATATCACAACTTCTGCTAGAGAATCAGGCTTCTGGCCCAAACACAGCACCAAATTAGCCCTTCTTGACCTCAAAGTTCAATTGGACACCACCCAAAATTCAGGCACCCTGGCTCTGCTCCTTCTGCTTGACCTCTCTGTGGAGTTCAATCTGGTGGACCATGAGCTGCTCCACAACCTCCTTGGCAGGAACTTCCAATTCTCGACTACAGCTACAGCATGGATCAAATCATTCCTCAGTGAACGTACCTCCAAGGTCTCGATCAGTGATGCCTCTGCCAATCCCATCACAATCCCCATAGGAGTCCCCCAAGGTGTTAAACCATATTCGCATAAATATTGTCTGATTATGAATATTGTCCTAAGCCATTTCACATTTGTATTAAAACCTGCAGTTAATTAGAATATTCTGCTCTTTGTTCAGTAATGATTAACCATGTTATCAGCTGCCAGAGCAGACACGACCTTTGAGCCTATGTCAACACTGGGGCTGGCAGTACAGACTATTTGTCCTGTGCAAACAGATCTTGTAGTCAGAATGAACTCTCATTCAAAGTGTTATCTATGTCTACAAAACTCATCCTCCCTCAAACAGTGATATACAATCCAAGTAAACTAATGCTGTGTGCTTTTGAAGGAATCCTTTGTATATTTCTTGAAACAGGACTTACTCTAAAAACTAAAGATCCACACAGCTGACTACAACAAAGTTTGTCAGTGGCCCTCATTACAACTCAGGCGTTAAGGGTTTAATGGTGCCGTCGGCGCCGTTAACCCTTAACGTCTGATTACAAGTGTCCCTTTGCGGGTTGATGCTTAACGTCTGCTTTTAGCAGGCGTTAAAAATCCAACCCGCAAAGGGACTTTGGAGCTAATTACGGCACCGTAATTTACAGTGCCGTAATTAGCGCTTTCCTCATTCCCATTATGCCCTATGGGGGCAAAAATGGGAATGGGGAAGTGCAAATGGTGAATGGGGAATTACCGCCCCACTCACCTTGGAATGGTTCGGTAATTCCGCCATCCACCATGGCGGAATCGTAACCTTAGCGGCATGGACCATGGTGCTAATAGCACCATGGTCCTCCGCCAAGGTTGTAATGAGGGCCAGTATGTTTAAGGAACCTTGGAGCCAAAGTGAACTTTAATTTAAAGTGTTGTCTGCATCAATAGCCTCAGGCATATTCAAACATAAGAACTGAATGGTAGACAAACTCAAACTATGTGCCTTAGCAATAAGCTATTGAATGTGTTTCTTGAAACTAGGATCAACCTAAGCTGGAGGACCAACAACACCATTGAAAAGGATGGGACAACATGTCAAAAGTACAAAGTAATAATGTATATTTGTTATGTGAACTGGGCACAAACCCAAATGTGTAACCTATTAGTTTGGAGATGGGCTGGGCTATGCCCAGGACTGTGTATAAATACTGCATGTTTTGTGATAACCAGTACGCACTCCCCTCAGTGTTTTCTGGTACACACTGCAAGGTGTTGGGAGCCAGATAGCTGTCTGCTTTGATATTTGAATCTGTACATAATAAAGTTATATTCATAACTTTTGACTTAGTGACTGGCGGATCCAATTTCTGGTGGTACTAAGCCTCGATATTCCTTGCTTGATCCTACAAAGGTCTCTCCCGTACCCTATACAAGATTTATACAAAACCACTTTTCAACCTCTTGATATTAGCTACACCAGCTTTACAGATGATACCCAAATCCTCATCCCTCTCTCAGGAAGCCACCCCGACGATAAAGCAACTGTAAACAGGGTGTACAGTATTATCTAATTCTGGATGGCCAGTCATAACATGTGCCTCAAAATTATAAACATGAGTTACTAATTGTGGGCTCCCCTTTCTGCCTCAAAGTACTAGACCCTGCTTTCTCCTCCTTTCTTATTGATGGTACCTCGATACCAGTTTCAAAACATGTCAAACCTTAGGTATCCACCTTGATGCAGAACTCTCCATGAACAATCACATAATACCCTTGCTTCCTCTATCGCCTACACCACCAAACTCATCTCTCGGAGTAGGCAATTCCTCTCCAGTGAAAACTGTCTCACCCTCGGCCGAGCAATCATCATCAGCAAATTGGATTACTGCAATGGCCTCTACATGGGTACATCCTCGGAAAACATTGCCAAACTACAACTCTTACAAAACAAAGCCCTCCGATCACATCTCAGCTACTAGGCACGATGTCCACTGGCTTTCCATCAAAGCCTGTATTGAGTTTAAAATTCGGACCTTCGCACACAGATGCATATACAACGAGGCCTCACTCTACCTCAACAACTGCATTGTTCCGAAACTCCACGTGGGCCCACTACGATCCTCTACCAGCCTCGCTCCTTCCACCTCCAGATTCAACTGCAAAAGAGCTGGATACGCAAGCTTCTGTATCACTGCTCCATCACTCTGAATCTCTCTACCTCCCAACATCAGAAACAAACATACCTATATGACCTTTAGAAGGCTGGTTAAAACCTTGCTTTCCAGCAATTACGACTAACTGTTCCTAGCCCTGTCTCTGACTGTTTCTGTCCTTTCTGCCACCCCCACCTGATTGTCTACCTGTGTAATGTTTTGACCTCTCCTAACACCATGATACCCTCGGGTTTGGGCAATACATACATAAAATGAAATAAAATAAAATGTGCAGATGGTGTGTGACAGTGGCAACAAGATCTTGAATGTGAATGCTAAGTACCCTGGAGCAACACATGCCAGCTTTGTATACCGTCACTCAGCCATTCCACAGCTGTTGAAAATGAAATGGAGTCTATGGGGAGACCTGGTTTCTAGGTAAGGCTTGACTCACATCCGCTGAATGGCATCTATAAACAATAACACAACATTGATCTTAAACTCCCTTTCTCCACAGGCGATAGTAGGTACCCCTGAAAAGTCACCGTCACTCTCCTTACAAAAACACTGTGTCACGAGGGCAACAACTTAATAATGCAGCCCATGTATGCTTCCGGAATTTTTGAGAGAGAACACATTTGGCATAATCAAGTCACACTTCAGGTGCTTTCACCACTCTGCTGGAGTGCTACTGTACAAACCCTGTATACAACAGAATTGTAGCCTGCTCGATCCTACATTATATTTGGGCTGCCTGCCCACTGACATATGTCCAGATTTGCAGCCACAGCCACCTGGCTCGCATAATGCTGCTGATGCCCAAAGGGATGTGGCATCTGCATTAAGTGAGAATGTGGGCATCAGATATTTTCAATTAACTACCATGAGTGCTGACCTTTCCCCTCTCTATGTGGCCATAACTAAGGTGCACTTGCCTACAGAGAGCTGACAACCATGCCAGATTGCAAAGCACATCGACACCCTGGCCCATAGCCTGCAGATCCAATGACTTCATAGCTATCAATACAGATGGGCACCACCCCACCTCATACATGTGATGCATGTATGGTGGTATGTAGGGTGATAAGAATGGATGTATTTTTGGAGCCCAGTATGGACATGGGGATTGCATTCTTCATGTGGCTGACACACCACGTACAATGCCAAAAGCCTAGAAACATTCTGGGATAAAGAACTAAACAAATATTGCCAAATACATGTGAAATTTAAATCTATACCCAAATCTTCAAAATAAGTGTCATTTTGAACACCAGAAATCTTATAAAATAACAAGGAGCCAAAAAGAGATGTTAAGTATAATAAAAGATGGTGTAAATATATGAAGTGGACAGCATGAGTCAGGACTTACAATGAATAGTTGAAATGTGAAATGTCCGGCCTTGTATATGCTCACGGATTGTATTAGAATTTAAAATACAATGATGTGAAACATGTGTTGGGCCCTTTTTCTGCTTATCAGTAACTGAATACACATATTGTCTTTGTATTTGAAATATACTTTTATTGAGATTAATTGGTCATTAATAATTAACGTTCTAACTTCTTTTTGTACTAATTAATTATACTGACTGTGTGATTAGCTATTTGGAATGAAGTTCATTAAAACGTGTTTCATTTTTGTACCAATTAATTACATTGATTCATGGGTTAGTGTATTCAAATGCATTTTCTTTAAATATACATTATTGTTGCCATGATTGAATGTATGACTTACTTTATATTGTACTCTGATTTTCTACTTTGCATAATGTAATGCGCTCAAATAAGCAATGGGAACATGTTTTATGAAATTTAATTTTCCATCCCTGTCAGGTAGGGATTGTTCTTGTCGTAGTTGTATCAAATTTGGATAGCATATAACACTATTGGTATATATTGTTAGTGCAAGATCATCTTTACAGTTTACCCTGATCTTAATATTAATTAGCTTGGAAACTAACTTTTAATTTTCATCAACTGTGCATTTTGTGTGCATCACGTTTGTATGTGTCGCTCTATGGATGTGATCCTGGTTTCGAGCAGCCATGCATTACCCAGTATGGGGGTGCAGTTACAATTGATGACTCACATGTCATTGTGTCCTCCCACTTATTTACTTTCACTTAGCTGACTAACCGTGGTGGCAGCGCAGTATGCCAATCCATTGACATGCTTTGGTGATGGGCCTTTGTCAGCCGCAATGATGTCACAGCCATGAAGATGCAATCTCTAAACTCCACGGCAAGTGGTTATTTTTAATTGTTCTTTTTATTTGAATTGCTCTTGTATAATGCTTCTAATACAGGAGACTGTTTTCTAAGCACAAGACCAGGAATTTCAACCTGTGTTGTTATGCGTTGTCTTGCTTCCAAGACAAACACATTGCCCCTGAGCTATCCTCCCGACCCTTTGTCACAAAATATATAATGTATCTAAAAGAGCCACAATATGTAGCTCATACCACATATTCCATTCTGTTAACGCCACATGTAGTGTGCACATACAATAACTCAATCACAATAGCCATATATACCCATTACGTTACGTGCAATCAACATACACAAAATTCATACACATTAGAGACAGTAAAACAGAAAAAGAAAAAAGCTAGTGAGAACGGAACTCATGAAAAATTCATGTTGGTGTATCTCAAGGTGGGAATCATCCAGAGGGCCCACAGATCTAGAAGGTCACCCGAGTTTTCATAGACAACCGCAAGTTTCAAATAAATTGGAGCGGAGTCAGAAATAAATGTCATCCTCATTATTGAGACCACTGATGAAGAATGTTAAAAACAGGGAAACTAGCTGAAATTAATGATCAAGTGATATAGTTTCTGATAAATAGCTGCTCCTAGTGATTTGTTCAAAGCCTTTTAAATCTATTTTCGGACCAAAACAACTGTAGAAGGTATTGTGCCTCATGATAAAGTACCAGTCCTTAGCTATTTTTTGGTATCTTGGAGATTTATACATTAAACACATGTAATTTTCTGAAACATCATCTTCCTCACATGTGATCATGTTGCTAATCAGTTAATCAGATTGCTGTCACTCAGGAAAATCAAATATGGCAATGTTCATCTCAGAACGACATGTGATGTACGGGTTACAGATTTTAACATTTTGATCTCTGATACTTTCATACAAAAAATATTTGTCCATCTCAGAATAACCGGTTTGTTGATATATGAATCATTAATGCATGCCGTTTCTGTGCAGAAATCTCAATGTTCACCTAATATGCATAATTAAACATTGTTCTACATTCAGCTGATAGAGCTTTTCAACATGAACAATTGACATTACAAACACCACAACAAGAAATGTGATTCCAAATGTGATTTTCAAAAGATAGGTTGTCATGGCAAAAGTCCTTTGAAATCCAGTTGCTGACCCAGCTCCCTTGCCTTTGAGTAAAAACCACCACTTTCTGCCACTTTAGTCAGACTCAAAGTTGTGAATTGCATCCCCCTGGAATTATCTGGCTGATGAGAGATTTAATTTCGTGGAAAGAAGACCACTTCCCACAGCATTTTCTTGTATTTATAGGGCATTTGTCACCCTCTGCAAGGCATATTTATGAGAACACAAGCAAAACATTTGGTCCTTTTGGCGTAAGCAGTGTCAAAAGATTTCATGTTCGAACTTTAAAGCCAGTGTTTACACTTTTGTCATAGGAAAGCAAGCCACCAACCCTCCTGTAATTAATCAGGGACGAATGTAATTTGGCTGTCACGGCCATGCTGCTGGCTATACTCAGATGTAATTTGGCTGTCACAGCCATGCTGCTGGCTATACTCAGATAAATGCAGCCTTTAAACTTAATTTTATTTCTCATGTTGCAATTGTCATTTCAAACAGGGCAACACTGTAATATTTTATTAGCAATCAAAGTCTTAACAAAGACTTATGTTTTTAATATCTCTGTATGGTTTTATATACAATCTGTTTCCCAGTCCTGTAAAGAAGGAAAACAAATACCAGCCAGCCTCAATTCGATTTTGACTCTCCTATTAAATGATGTGCTTTTCATCCCAGATTGGACTGTTTCCCATTTAAGAATAGGTTGCTGGATACATTTTGGTACTGAATGAACTTATATTCTTGGCCTTGTCATTTACTTTGGACATATGCTCTTGTAGCTAGTCTGAAAACATCACACATTTCTTCACACTTGTCTTTTTCAGATGCTGCACACAGGCGTCAGCTCACATTTTTTTCCTTTAAATTCAGTACTTGCCTCTGCATTCTTGTATAAATGTTATTATATTATAGCAGTCATATTTAATGTACCGACATGTAGAAAGACATCTGTTTCAGTCAGGAGGCATATATGCATTTCAGTTTCAAATGAACATTTTATTTTCTTGTCCTTTAATTCTTTGGGGTAACCAAGGAATGACAGAAACTCTATATATTATGGTGCTATCAAGCAGTTCTACACAGGAAAGGGAATCACATATCGCCTTACCCTATGTTTTGTTTCACCGACCTGCACAATTTAGTATGAGTTATAAAAAGATGGGTGTATTTGAGGAACAACTTGTTTTCCATGTGGGATAAAGTGCATTACCCAGTGCTGGTGTTGAATATTTAATTCTTGATAAATGTACAGGCCAATTCAGGGAATTAATGTGCGCTGAAATTTCTGGCACAAGCGTGCGAAAGCGTGAGAATCGCAGTGCAAGTGCGAAAATCGCAGCGAAACCCGCGCACAGCGATTCATGGAAGTCCGTACGCATGTAAATCCCTGGATGTGCACTAAAATTCTGCGTGGCAAACGCTGGCGCACACGTCTCCAAACAGCGTTCGCTAAGCGCACAGTGAAAGCGCACATAGCGCAGCGCACACAACAAAAGTAGGCGGAACAGGGGGCAGGACACGCGGAATGGGCAACAACGCGTGAAAATGTGGGCATCACAGGGGAAGTACAGGAGGCAAATGCGCAGAAGGCCCACACGCGCGTCTACAACACATATTCATGGAATCGAACGGGGCTAATGTGTGCGCCAAAAAAGACGCGCTAATCCGGAAACACGTACGCCAGCATGAAGCAGGCGTACGTGGACCCGTGCAGCATAAAAGTTCATGCAAACAACAGCTCAGACGCCAAGATGAATATACTGTTCCCAGCAGCAGTGGTCGTGGGATACCGCAGGAGGAGGAGGATAGTCAGGCCCAACATTTTTACACCCAGAACCAGCCTTTTTGGGATGCCTGATGACCAGGTGTATGGGAGGTACAGGTTTCCACCTCACATAATACTCGACCTGGTGAGTGAGTGGGAGGATGTCCTCACATCACCCACCCTGTGCTCCCAAGCACTCAGCCCCCTGGAGAAGGTCCTCAATGTACTGCACTTCTTGGCCACTGGATCATTTCAGTGGACAAGTGCTTGTCATGATGCCTACACCCAGGGACCCAGACCAGCAACCCCAGAAGCAGGCATCAAGTTATCCCAAGCAAGCCCAACAACCCCTGCTAGGGGCTATTTGGGTGCAGTCCTGGCACCTATGGTGCCAGGCCCATATGGAGAGTCAGTCCTGGCTGGCGCCATAGGCGCCAGGCTCATAGATTAAAACCTACCTGATGCAGACCATGCTGCAAACTTACCTGATGCAGACCATGATGCAAGAGCTCCAAGCCAAATGACGCTTGGAAGGGACTACTTTACCTAGGGACTATTTTTTTACTCAGGTGGGGCTGGGGAGAAATACTTACCTGGGACTACTTTGGAGGCTATTTAAACCACGACCGAATAGCAGCACACGCTTCGCGTTATTCTGTATCCAGCAGCGTAACGCTCACCGTGCCTGCAAGTCTGCATCCAGCCTTCTGCCACGCCCGCCTCGAGTTTGGAGCACCTAGAAAAAGGGAGAAAGAAGGAGAAAAGGTTAGAACAAGAGCAATACCTTTGATCCTTACCTGAATTCCCGATCCATCGCGCCTTCGAGCTGGAAGAAAGAAGTTCATCCTCCTGCATGTTCCCGCCGCACTCCGGCACCTAAGGAGAAGACAAGAACAGCAAGGTGAGCCAAGGGAATACACAGAGGAATATTAGTTACCTTCCATAGACTTACCTGGTTTTACCACCGGGTGTACCATTCCTCTTCACGGGTCGGTGCAGCTTCCACTGCATCTTCGCCGAACCCCGGCCCTTAAGGGGAAACAAAAGGACAGCAAGGTGAAACAAAGGGACTAACAAGGGGAACCCCCCTCACCACAATAGACTTACCTGATTTTACCGCCGGAGGTATTATTCCCCGAGACTTCATACTTTCTCTCAGCACCTGAATAGGGGAGAAAGCAACAGGTTACATATTGACATTATTTTATCGAACTGTGTTGGATAATACAAATCCTTACCAGAATATTACCGGTTGCCACGAGGAACTCTTCACTAGGGTCAAGCTGCAACCTGCAAGGAATCGGACAAGAGTGAAAGTCAGGCATTTGAACTCTTATGAACTACATACTTACGGCGTCTTGCCGGGAATCTCTGAGTCAATATTGTTCTGGAACTCACCAATTCCTTTGAGCCAGTGAAGCAACTGGTTATCTACGCGCCCCTGCGCTCAATGCAGGATGGAGAGCTCATCTTTTCAAACCATCAGAAGAATATTCCTACGGGCCAAGCAGACGAAGTTAGGTGGGCCAGTCCAGTCTGTCATCTCGGCCCTACGCGTCACATTGGTGGAGACCGCAGCTGTCCAGTTCAGATCGACGCCTCTGTGGGAGCCAGGTGAGCGTAACAGTGCTATAGTGGGGGGGGTCACAGGCCACGCAGTCATGCTGCCTACACCAGGTGCTGGCCATCATGACTGCACGCCCATCAGTCCGCAGGCACATATACCTGCCCAGAACACCTGCAGAAAGGCAGGCTGCCGTCCAGGATTTCTACGGGGTGGCACAATTCCCCAAAGTGCTAGGTGCCATTGATTGCACCCATTTGGCTCTATGTCCCCCCAGGGCATCTGAGCACATCTATAGAAACCGCAAGCACTGGCATTCCATCAACGTGCAGGTAGTATGTGATGCCAAGGGAATCATCACCTCAGTATATGCCAACTATCCAGGGTCCACCCACGACAGTTTCATTTACAGAATGTCAACCCTAAACCGGGACCTAGAAGCTGGGCGGCATGGCGATACATGGCTGCTTGGTGAGTATAAATGCCACTGCACATGCATGCATGTCAGATACTGAGTAATGTCACAACCCAACTAATGATACCCATCACCACCTCCCCAGGGGACAGTGCCTACCCTCTGAGCACCACATGATGACACCAATTCGGAACCCCACCACGCCACCCGAGGTAAGATACAACACAGCCCATATTGCAACCCGGGGCATAGTGGAGCGCACATTCGGAGTGCTCAAGTCACGCTTTTGCTCCCTTGACCACTCTGGTGGGCAGCTGTTATATGCCTCCCCAGTAGTGTGCAGGATCATAGTGGCAGCATGTGTCCTGCACAATGTTGCAACACGCCGGGGTCTGCCGGTGGACATGGTGGTGCCCCCACATCCCCAACCATATGCACGCCCGCTGCGCATGGGAGGGGAAAGGGCACGTGGTGAGGCAGCCCGTACGCAGCTGGTGGCTAATTACGTCACATAAAATCACACCCCTGTGGCGTGCACAGAGCCCTGGCACATACCAGCTGACAATCAATGATGATGACATAAGGGACACTCAACTGTCACAACCATACCATCCTGAGATTGGTCACCTGAAAGTGTTACATTGTGTGCATCCCTACCTACCCAAACACCACCAATGCTGTGTCATCAAAAGAGTGTTGCTGCCACGCAAATGGCTCATTGTACTGCATACAACATGAACTATATCTGCAAAGTAGACGGCCTTGTGAAGACATGAGGAAGGAACCTGCAGATTAGGAGGAAGACATGTATGCACAAGCACATATCAATACACCATGCATTGTACAATACAACAACAATATCCACTAGGGATGTCTACACAGTATTGACTACAGACTGCTCACACAGCTCATGGGAGCCCAACGCCACTGTGAAATTCACTGTCACTTGGTCACACCCTTTGCAAGCCCATGGAAACGGGAAGCCGGAGGGGTGTGTGTCTCACGAACCCAAGCATCTAACCCAAGCTCAGGACAAGCCTGCATGGGCCCAGCCGGAATACAGTGGATGCCCACGGGAGCCACACAAGTCAACACACTGTAAAAAAAAAATCAAAAATCAAAAATGGCCATGTGGGAGGCAGGGGGCATGGGAGAGGCCACCCAGGAGGTTCGAGGACAGGGTACACACCAACAGCCACCTGTGTGGATGTTGCGAAAAAAAAAAAACTCCTTGGGCTCATGGCCTGCACAGCTATGCCATTGTGGGAGAACTGCTGTCGCTCTGCTCATCCTCTGCTGCTGCACCAGAAGGCGGTGGCACTATGGGAGGCAGCCCAAGCAAAGTCCTGGTATGGTCCTCCATGGCAGCATGCATGCGGGTCTGGAAGGTCTGATTCTGGAGGATTAAAGTGCGGAGATCCCCATGCAGCACATCACGGGTTGCCTGCATTTCTGCACACATGGCCTCGCGTGATGCCTGGATCTCCTCACGTGTTGCATGCAGCTCAGCTGAGAGTGAATATGTGAGCTGCTCCAGCTGCTGTTCTGCCCTAACATTTCGGGAAGCCTCAGGTTCAAGCAGACACTGCCTGAGGTTATGGAGTTCCACACTCTGGGCTTCCCTGTCGCCCTGTGACTCTATTGATATGGATTCGCGCAGAGTCTCCAGTGCCGCCTGTTGGTCCCTGTTGGACGCCAACATGTCTTCCCTGTGTGATTGGCAAATGGAGTCTGTTGCCTGCTGTTGTTGCTCTATCTGCCTTTCAGGGGGGATAATGGAAGTGGCCACCCTCTCCATTGCCTGAGCCATCCTTTCTACTGATGCTGCCTGTTCGGTTGCCATACCGTACATGGAGTTTTCCCATACAGTATTGCCTGGTGGCGCACGGCCACCGCGTCGACGGGCACCACACCTGTTTGGGACAAGGTGATCTGCACCTTGCTGTGCTGGCACTGCCTGAGGCTGCAGGACTGCATTCCCCCTCTGATCTGCTGGCCCAGGAACAGCATCAGATGCTGTAGAGTGTGACCCTGCATCCATAACCGCCAAAGGCGGACCTACCAACACTGACATCCCCATAGAGGGTTCTACCCCTGGTCCAGGTGGGTTGGACAGAACAGAATCCCTGCCAGAAACACTTACCTGCGACGGCACATAAGTGTCATCATCCGACTCAGCACCTGAATAGAGGCCTGGAGAGGTGAACCCAGAGACACCCCTGGACAGTATGGTCTGCAGTAACATTGGGTTTTCACCCACCACCACACCACGTCCCCCACTGGTGCCCGGTCGTGCCTGAGATTCCTCCTGGTTCTGCACCATCTCCTCAACCTCAACAGCACCAAGTGCGTCATCACCTGCAAAAATATGAAAGACAACAAATGGAAACAGGCATGAGCACCATAGCACACACATAGGCCGTGACAAGCCAGAGATCCAGAACATGATTTACACATGTCCCACATGACTATAACCCTGCCATGCATGCACTGTCAAAGAGTTGGAAGTGGAGTCAAAAAGGCAGACACTGGGGAGAGCAAGATGGAAAAGCAACACATTTGCAGCATGTTGGGTAGCACTGGCATCACACATCAGGCTGTGAGTGGCATGTCCAATACACATACATGACACATGCCACCACACAGATGTCATGTAGCATAGCCACGGTAAATTACAAAACTACAGCAATATGTCAGTGAATGAGTACTGTCACACATCCATGTCACATTGACATGATGCGAAGATTGATGCTGAATAGTTTTGCAAAATATGCATGTGCCACACACTGAAACACATCCAGTGTCCAATAACACAGTCATTGTGGGCTGATCAATGGTTGGTCACTTTAACATTACAGGAAACATCTGCCATCTTCCACATGCAAACAGGGCCTAGCAAAACATTTCTGCAGCCCAATACTCAATCGGCCTGAATGGTGTAATCATTAACATAACCAGGTAAAAATAGTGGGCCAATGTGGGCTGTAAACAATGACCGAAGCATATCACATATGTTGCAATAGGGCAGAATAATGTGTAGCAAAAATGGGAGAGTGGAAACAATCAGCCTGAATGAACACTTACAAAATCTGAACAATGTAGTTGCAAGATGACAGTTCAAGGTAAAGTGCACTAATGGGGGCCTAATTGGCAACTGTGGGCAGAAGGGATACAGTCATACCCAAATCCAAGTCACGTGAATGTATGGGAGGAAGCAAATGGATAACCCATAACACTCAGGAGTACACACCCTCACCTGGCACTCAATCAGAACCCTTCACCCAAACAACATACACATGGATTACACATACGCATGGGCACTCACCGGACAATGCGTCATAATCAGGTACATCTCCAACACCTTGGATCTGTTCCTCTGTGACGAAGGTCCCAGCAACAGACTCATGTTCAGTGAGTTTGTTGTCCTCTTGTGGAGACCCACCGCCAGTCACCAGAGTAGCAGCATGATTTGAGGCCAGCTTGTTCTTAGCTCTGCATTTCAGGTCAGTCCACCGCTTGCAGCAATCATCAGCTGTGCGCCTCACAAATCCATGGGCACTTATGCGGTCCGCGATGGTCTTCCAGTGTGCCATACATTAACCAGGTGTGGTCTTGCACCCTGCAGTCACCAACATTTCGCGGCTATGTGCCGACACATAGCTCACAAGTGCATCAAGTTCAGGGTCATTAAAGCTAGGCTTCCTTGATGTGCCGGACTGTGTAGCCGTGTCTGGGGTCTCAGCCTGTAGTGCCAGAGCACCCTTCTTCCTCTTCTTCAAAGGTGGAGCAGAGCCTGAGTGGCTTGCACTGCTCTGGTCAGTAGGGGCAGAAGCGCAGGGGGACTGGGTACTGGGAGTGTGCGAAGGCACAATGTCCATAGGTCTTGGTGCAGGCATTGGCTGAAGTGTGATTTAGGCAGGTGCAACGTCAGTTTGATGGACCAGGACCGACACTGTCCCAGCTGGGAGACTCAGAGCTGGGGTGGATAGAGCTGCAGCTGCGCCTGCAGCCTGCACACCCTGCCTACTTGAGGCAGCAGATGACATCGCTCCCCCAGATCCACGTGGTCTGGTGACACCAACTTGCACCGACACACGTGGCTTAGACTTGCTGACCTGGAAGTCAGCCTGGGAGTCATCCTGTGCCGGCTCAGGTGCCACAATGGGCTGGTCCAACAAGGGCTGAGCTGGGATGGTGTCAGCCACATTTCCCTCAACCATGGGGGGGCCTGGGTGTCCCTGATTGGTCCTCCACACATGGGGGTCTAGGGGCACCCTGCAAATCCTGGCTACGTCCCCTACCGTGCCCACCACGCCCACCTTTTGGAGGTTGGCCACCTTTGCCTCCCTTACCGCTAGGTCGCCTCCCAACCATGGCACTGATGTTGTTGTGCGTATGGGAGTTGCAGTAAACAATTGTCCTGGGCAATTGGGGCTGAAAGGGGTAGGGTACTAGATGGAATTCGTACCCTAGTGCTCTAGCAAGGCTGTCTGTGACCCCTGGGGGAAGATGACGGGTCACGCAATGCACAGGCACACCAAAAACAAAAAGTAACGTGCACGCAACCCCTCGTAGACCACGTGCGTGGAAAAATGAACCCGCATTACGCTGTGGCACCCAGAAACACAAAAACAAGCATACGCATGTTACACGCAGCCTACAATGACCTCTGAAGGGGTACGCGACACACGGGGCAAGCACAGTTGGTAAACGCGTGCGCGACTCACCATCTGCCTGGAAAAAGAACGTCAAAAAAACACGCGTGTGCGCGTAGGCAACACCCCCGCCAAAAGAAGAACTGTACGTTCTCTGAGGAGACAGGACAAAAGAAGAAGTGAACTCTGTTTGAGGAAACAGGCCCAAAAAAAATAAAGAACGCTGTCAGAGGTAACAGGGAGTACGAACTTGAAACGCTGTGAAGTAATCGCGTGTGAACGGACAAGAAGTACAGAATTCATCCACAAAAAGCATGTACAAGGGAATGGGGTCCTACACGTACCTTTTAAAGCGGCCCACACGTACAGCCTTACTTACGCGTGTACGCGCTAAGGCCCTTTCCTCCAATTACACGAGCTGACACTCGGACGTGCAGTTTTTGGATGTGTACGATGAACATGCACCCGTGTTGATGGAAACGCCCACGCGTGTCACGTCACTTACGCGTGTAGGCCCTTTCCTCAGATTACACGCATCCACACGGGGACGTGCAGTTTTTCCACGCGCGCTGAACCATTATGCCCACGTCACGAGGGAAATGCCCACGCGAGTCACGTCACAGAAGCGCTTACACGCTAAGGGCCTTGGGTCCAATGAAACCACGTAAGTGTGCTGACGCGCTTACGCGCATAGGGCCTTTCCTCAAATTACACGCTGACGTGCAAGATTTTCACATGCCAAATCACTCCGTATCAAGCTGGCCACGCAACAACACATGGAAGACCACGTTCCTGCCCAGAAGGCTGAATTACTGCCCCCCAGAACCCCGAGCACGCTCCCACTTGCCATCTGCTGCTGCCTGACTGCCTGCTGCCCACATGCCCTTCTATTTGCTGCCTGCACGTCAGCCAGGGGTGTAGTTGCTGTGACCACCCCTGCTGGAACCGAAGACTCCCGACTGGGATACCATCGCTCCACAGCCCAGTCCCAGGACCCAGTTACCCACCCACTCCTACCTCTGGGGTTGCCATGTCGGGCACAACACCATCTGGCACCACTGGCAACCCCCAGCAAGAGAGGCAGAGGGCCACCAGCTTCAGTGCCAAGGAAGTTGGTGTCCTGGTGGAACAAGTCCTGGGGCAGTATGATGCCCTCTTTGGAAGTTCGCCCGCCGACAATGAAGGACGGACCATGATCTGGATGGACATCGTGACTGCCATCAACGTGGAGGGGGTGGCAGTCCGCGACTTACACCATATCAAGAAGCGCTGGGAGGACTTCAGGTCCAGGACCCTCAACAAGGCCCGGCGCCTCTTGAAGGCACCGGATGCCAAGGGACGCCAGGGCCACCTGTCCGACCACCAGATGAGGGTCCTGGAACACATACGCCCAGCGCTCCACGTCCAGGTCCTTGAGAGGCAGACCCGTCTGGAGTCGAGCGGTAAGTGTACATGCATACTGATTGGATGCTGTACATGTGGTGGTGTGCCAGTAGTGTGCAGGTTGCACATGTGTTTTCGTAGGGCCATGTAGGGATGTGTATGAACAGGGGCGTGAGACTGCCACATGTGAGTCCTCTTAGGTGTGAGACACATCGATGGTGTATGTGTTGGTAAGCATGCTGTGCAAATGCAGGTGTGGTAGCACACATGTTTGAATATATGTGCATGTACGTTGGCATGGTTGGGGTGTCACACATGGATGGTGGTTCCTGCTGCATGTATCTGCACTGTGTACATGTGCATGTGTGTGTATTTGACAAGTGTGCAACTGTGATGCAACATGGATGCACTTGACACTGATATGTAGAAGGCTGAATGCCAGATGTGACATGTATGGTGATCGCATCACTGCGACAGTTGGAGGAGATGTAGACATGCATGTAAGTGTGGTGGCATGTGTGTGTGTCTAGTGCATTCCCTGTGTTTCATGTGATGTCAAGCTCACCTTCGGCTGTTCATGCTGTTGTATGTGTATGGATGTTGCTGCCTGGTGCAATATTGCTGTGGAAATGCTCATGTGTGTGAGTTGAAATTACATGTGTGTCGTGGAGTGTGATGCCATGTCTGACGTTTGACACTGCCACTCAGGTGCAACTGTCATGTGTGTATCAGTCCATTGTACAGTGCCCTGATGTCTGTGTTTTATCTCTCACTGTCTGCAGCGTCAACTGATGATAGGGCGGAGAGGGTGCTGTGGAGCACAGTGGCAGGGATCGCACCACCAGCCGGAGACGCAAGGCCCGGCTCCCCTCCCAGATTGTCATCTCGTCGGGGAGTGAGGAGTCTGGTGCCATGTCCCAGGCCACAGCTGCCGAGGGTAGGTCCAAGAGGCAGAGGTCGGAGGTGGACTCCTCGGCAGCAGAAGGGGCAGCTGAGACCCCACAGTGTCCAACGGAGGAAGATGGCATGGAGTCATCCAGGTTGGTGGGGGGTTTGGTGGAGGAGGAGGCCGTGGAAGGGACACACACGGAGTCTGGAGGTGGGGATTCCACTGTCGCTAGTGGTGCAGTGCAGGGTCAGGGACAGGAGGCAGCACAGGCCACCGCGGAGGTGCCTGTGTGTAATCCTGTCCCTGATCCTGTCACTGCATCATCTGGCACCAGCAGGGATGCCTACGTCCAGACCCGTTTTCAGGAAGGGGATGAGCGCACAACAACTGGCCTTCCTCTCCCTGCGGACGTGGCTATCCGAGACCGTGTTGAGCCTGTTCTGAGTGGGATAGCGTTGCGTCAACGGGGCATGCGAGGTGACCTGCAGTCTTTTTGTGGAGAGACTGCACATCGTCTTGCATGCCTCTTTGACCACGTTGACCTCCTGGGACGGGTCACGGGTGCTGGATTCCTCCGTGTGCTGGACCTTCTTGCCACCCCCTCCTCACCTGAACCCCCTACGTGCCAGTCGTCCTCCATGCAATCTTCCCAACCATGTGTCACCTGGGTACCCTGTGGAGCTGCCCCTGACCCAGCGGCCAGGCTGGTGGAGGACACATCCCTGCCACAGTTGGGAGTTGGACGTCCAGCAGGGATGGCCACCACGACAACTGCACCCCAGCCGGAGGAGGACATGTAGGCAGCAAGAGCCAGGGCGCAGGCACAGCAGCAGCAACATGGTTGGAGCAATAATGGCTCGGGGCCTTCAACATCGGAGGGGCAGGCATCGGCCATAGGGCAGAAGGACCCCGGATTTCAAGTGTCTTCTGTGTGGCAGCGGTTGGGCCACGCCATAGATGTGGAGCGGCAGCGGGCGGGAGAGGCACGGCTCACAATGGTCAGGACGGCGAACTCCATGCCGAGGGCCCTGAGGCGGGCCGGGTGCCACGAGGCAATTCGCAGGGAGTTGGAGGTGAACATGTCGTCGTCCCTGCGAACCTTCGGGGCCATGGAAGAGGACCGCCTCCAGGACATTGAGCGGGAGTTCGATGATGCCCTGGCCCGGGACATCAATAAGTGAGCCGTCAGACTAGCCCGCTGCCATTGTAAATAGTTAGATAGTATTAGGTTTCCTTTCTGTTTTTGTTTATTTTGGGCCGCTTGGACAATGCACCACATTTTTGTATATAGTTCATTATTAGGTAGGGTTTTGTGTAGGTTTCATTTCATTGGTTGGGCTCATGGACCCTGGATTGGTGATTTGTATATAGTTGAACAGTGGATGTTCCTCGTTTTTATTTTAATTTCACCATGGCGCAATGGATTTCATATATTTGTTTTTCCTTGGATTTGTTTTGTTGGACTGAGACTTTGGACACATTTTCATTTGGAGTTCTTTGGATTCTGATTTCATATTTTTATTTTTTTTCCAGACATGCTGCATTTTATTTATTATTCCCATTATTGATTTTTTGTCTTCATTACATTCATGTTGTGTTCAATACATTTTTGTTTCATACTTCGATGTGTGGTATTCTCTCATTGGTTTCATGCATGTCATGATATGGGTTTTCACATTCACTTGCACCCATTGTGTGTCTGTGCGTGGATGCAATACTTGTTTGGGTCTTTGGGCTGGGGTGGCGTGGGTTGTGGTGTGGGTGGCCATGACGCCCATGATTGAGGATCGTCATGACTTGGGTGCTGGGGGACATGTGTGGGACATGAGTGGGGGCCTGCTGGCAGGTACCCCTGACTGCTGGGGCGGTGGGGGTGCTGGGGGACATGAGTGGGGGCCTGCTGGCAGGTACCCCTGACTGCTGGGGGCGTGGGGGTGCTGGGCGACATGAGTGGGGGCCTGCTGGCAGGTGCCCCTGACTGCTGGGGGGTGGGGGTGCTGGGGGACATGAGTGGGACATGATTGGGGGTCTGCTGGCAGGTGCCCCTGACTGCTGGGGGGTGGGAACTGGCTATAGAGTGCATTCATAGATATCTGACCAATTCTGATGCCCAAATAAGGGTTCCAGCAAACTTTATTGTAGAACTTCTCACACTTGCCCTATCCAAAACTACTTTGAGTTTGATGGCCAATGTTATTTCCAATGTAAAGGGACAGCTATGGGGGCAAGTTTTGCGCCAAGTCTGGCTATATTGTTTATGGCAGACTTTGAGAAGACTAATATTCTATCTGAGAAAAATCCTTTCAAAAACCACATCAAAATTTGGAAAAGGTACATAGACGATATTCGCTGCATCTGGGTAGGCTCTAAATCAGATTTACAAAATTTTGTTGATTGGCTTAACAAAGTTGACCAAAACATCCAATTCACCATGCAATAATTCGGAAATCAGTTTTCTTGATCTTAAAATCCAAATAAATAATGGTTCCCTGAAATGCAACATTTTTCGCAAACCAAGCGATAGAAATACACTTTTGCATTTCAAAAGCGACCACCCGAGGCACATTAGGGAAAATTTACCCTTTGGTCAACACCTTCACATAAGAAGGAACTGTACGGAACTAGGGGACTTCTATTTCCATGCCAATGATCTCGATCACAGGCTGACCGAGAGAGGGTATCCACATCACGTAATATCTAGATCAAGGAAAAGAGCAAGATTTTTCACTCTCACTCTCACACTCTTGCTAAATAAAAATACTACTAGCAACGAGGAACCAAGAACGACCTGTGTCATCACACATGGCGCCCATACACCACTTATTTGCAAGTCCATAACTAAACATTGGAGTGTGTCCAAATTGTGCCTCCACAATGAACCCACACCACGCTTCGCATACAAGCGAGGCAAAAATCTCCGAGACCAGTTGGTGCATTCCAAATTCACCAACCCTGCTCCTAGACTGGCTCTATGGGATTTGAGGGGACATTTTCCTTGTGGTAACTGCACTTCATGCAAATTTACCAAAAAGATCAAAGTTTTTAAGATCAACGATAGATTATGGAATTTGAAAAGCATGACAAATTGTAAAACTAAAAAACGCCATCTATATTATAGAATGTCCGTGTGGTTTGAGATATGTTGGACAAACAGAAAGACCAGTCCACATTCGGATTTGCAAACATCGCTCCCGAATAAGGTGCAAGAACGAAAGTGCCCCCTTGGTTAAACACTACTTGGAAAACAAACACACAGCAGACGACATTTTGTGGTGGGTGGTAGATACCATCATTTCCTCCACAAATCTCAAAATGAGTCTGCTACAGAAAGAGGCCCAGTGGATATATAGAATTGATTCTTTCCATCATGGCCTCAACGAGGAATATATTTGTCCTACTTAATTACATGACCTTTATTTTTAGGTCGTTATGGCCTGCTGTTCTCTGTGCCGTGGTGAATGTTTTTTGACCCATATGCCATATGTATATTAGTACTTGTACATCGCTGTAACACATTTGCCCTTTTTAATTACTTCTAGATCAGTATGCCATAAGGAGTGCTTCCCAGTTTTTCGGTTCAGCACACCACAAACATATGAATTCTCTCCATCCCGGAAATACACTTTCCTCACTGCAGCACATGACCATCATCCTATGGTTTGTTTATCCTCTCTACATGGAGTGCGCATCCACATCCAGTGCGTTATATAGACATTCACTTTCTCCTACCCGGCATTTTATTGCTGCGCCCTGCATCCGCCTGCCGACACCTCTCTCCACATCTACTAGCTTCCTCAAGTCCGGTATCCTAGCAACCAAGCCTAGATACATGTTGACTCCCAATGCGAGCCGTATTCCATTAGCCTTAGTGGACTCGTTCCATATCGCATAACAATATACTCATCATAGGCTGTGTCCACTCCATGCTATATTCTTGTCTTTTCTCTTTTTTCTCTGCTCATGCCATTTCCTCATAAACGTGCAAAACACACACGTCTATGAACATGTCAGACAGAGCGAGCACTCTACCCCTTGAAAACCAGCAAGATGGTATCTTCCACTCGCACGGCATCATGGGTCCGCACTCAACCCAGGGTCTCCATAACTACGAGACGCCTCGCACTCGTTTACCTACACGGGCATGACACAACCGCTCACCCCTTGATGCCTCGCGCACTTCTCTGCTTCCTGCATTGACTGTTCGATCGTAAGTATCCAACAGCCTGTTTTTTCAGGTGCTCGGTCCGCACGCTTCTTCTGTATTTTCTGATGGTTACGTTTGTAACTTTTCACGCTTTTAACATGCGTGTCCTCCCCATGTCTCCAGACATCCTGCCACTATGTGTGACACAGGAAATTGCCAGCTCCTAGATGGCCCCCACCATGAGGGCATATTTACCCTGCGACAATTGCATCGCATGAACATCCCTGGACTTCAGCACGTTATGGGTTCCATGATTTCTACTTTAAGGTAGTTTTGTAATTCTGTTGCCCTCTTCTACTTCAGGGTAATTCTGTTGCCCTCTTCTTTCCTTCTCCTTATCACAAACACCTACATGGCTGCCTAGTCATGGGATTAATGGGTGCTTCCACTTGGCCATTCTTTTGAGCACTACCTCCCCTCTGAGTACTCCGGTTTGGGTTTTTCTTCATATCCTGATGCACCTCAATTCCGTTTGCATTTCTTTGCTGCATCTCTAAGTTCTTAACATTTCACCACATCAATCTGTAATACGTGGAGCATTCCTTCTCTATCCCACCCTTTCTTCTCTACAGTGTGAGTTCATCCTAAATCACACTGGATATTGAGTATCTACTCGAGGACCCCACCCTTGCAGTCCCAGGCTGTTGAGGCACCCGTAACCGACAAATCCCAAAGGCTGATAATCTCTGCACTACCCTGCGTCACATACAGGGTAAGTACAGTGCAGTATCTTTCACCTTGATGTTTAAACTCCTTAGCAGTATCATGTTCCCATCATGTTTTATGAAAACGGAAAATCTAGTTTACAAACTTGGGCCAACAGCATTTAGTGCATGTTCTGGAATGTGTTTAACTACACATCTGCCTTCCCTTCAAACCCCTTTTCTTTATTATTCTTCCTTTTGTTTTTTTTTTGGACCCTTTATAGACCATCCGCCCTGAGGAAGGCTCTTCAATCAAGGCCAATACTAATGGCTCTAAAGCCGAAACATGCCGCTAACACAGCTCTAGCGTTCTAACAGTAATTTACTGATGATCTGTGTTTATAACAATTATTTACAGTTTAAAAAACTGGCACGTAGGCAGCTTCACCCAGCATGATCAGACTCTGATCATGAGTATGTACAAAGGATAGGTACCTTTGCTCACAAAAGTTTGATTCAACATTGCAATACATTTTAATCTAACTGTGTACTTTGTTTGCTTCAATGTGAAAATATTTGCTTATCTTCTTTTCCCTTTCTTGTGTTTATTCTTGAATCATTCTATTTTATAAATGTTAACCATTTAAGAGATCGGTTTTTGTTTTTTGTGATTAAATTTCTCTGAACACCTTATGGGCAAATCCTGTTTGGTATTGCTCATAAGTATCACTATATACAATTTCTTTACTTAGAACAATGAATAACATTATTCATTTTAACCATTTTTTCTTTCTCTTTATATCAATAAATAAAATGTATGACTGAATATATTTTCCGTGTTTGCCCTACTTGTTCTCTTTGGTATTTTCCTATTTTCTTTCTGACCTCTTATGAAGCAGAACATTTATTGGTTGGGAAACGTGAGCCTGAACCGAGACCATAATTGCTTGGTCAACTAATAGTGAGAGTTAAAACCTTGTGTTTTCTTCGGGGGACATGAGTGGGACATGAGTGGGGGCCTGCTGGCAGGTGCCCCTGACTGCTGGGGGGTGGGGGTGCTGGGGGACATGTGTGGGACATGAGTGGGGGCCTGCTGGCAGGTGCCCCTGACTGCTCGGGGGTGGGGGTGCTGGGGGACATGAGTGGGGGCTTGCTGGCAGGTGCCCCTGACTGCTGGGGGGGTGTGGGTGCGTGAGTTGGTAATCACTAGTGCAAGGTGACATGTGGCTTGCTTGGGGGGCATGCCCATTGTGGATGGGCTGCCTGCGGGATATGACCAGGTGTAGTCCCCTGTGGTGTAGGCTGCCTGCAGGGGCTGTGGAGGGTGTAGAGGGAACACCTGGGAGGACCCACACTGCCAATTCACGTGTAGGACTCCCCGCGAAGCCCTGGAATACACGTACCCCACTTGCACATGGCCTATCGTGTGTGAAACTTCCCGGGCACCCCAGGAGTACACGTACCCCACTCACACAGGGCATTTCGCGTGTGAAACTTCCCGCCCAACCCCGAAATACACGTTCCCCTCTCCAATCTCTCCATGTGAAACTTCCCGCGCACCCCAGGAATACACGTACCCCACTCGCACAGGACATTTCACGTGTGAAACTTCCCGCGCACCCCCGTAATACACGTTCCCCTCTCCAATCTCTCCATGTGAATCTTCCCCCGCACCCCAGGAATACACATACCCCACTCGCACAGGCCCTATCGCCTGTGAAACTTCCCACGCACCACCGAAATACACGTTCCCCTCTCCAATCGCATGTGAAACTTCCCGTGCACCCCAGGAATACACGTACCCCACTCACACAGGGCCTATCGCGCGTGAAACATCCCGCGCACCCTAGGAATACACGTACCCCACTCGCACAGGGCATTTCGCATTTGAAACTTCCCGCAAACCCCTGTTATACACGTACCCCGCTCCAATCGCGTGTGACACTCCCCGTGCAGCGGGGTACGTGTATTCGGAGGGGTGCGCAGGGAGTTTTACAGGTGTTTTCGTGGTTGGGGGCCTGTGCGCCATGTATGGGATTTGTGCGCTGTGCATGGCGCACGGGGAGGGGTTGGGGGCGTAACTGGCGCTGCTGCAGGGTCGCTGCGCCACTCTGCGCCACGGCTGGTTTTGGAAGCTAAAATCCATTAATACACTGTGCGCGGAAATGGATTTTAGCACATGCGGCTGGTGCAGTAATTCGCACGCGCACACTGTGCGCCAGCCGCGTGCGCCACTTGTGCGCTGAATTCTATGAATTACCCCCTTAATGTGCAGATATTCTGAACAGAGGAGATGCACAATTCAGGTGTATATATAGGTCTCACAGGCCTGCAGGTTTATATTAGTGTTACACCTGTAAATATGTGAAATTATGTCTTACTAAGAGTCTAGGATAAAGGATTCATCAATGTAACGCTTCAGTTTGGTGGTTTCTGGTAAAATATTCCAAAAAAAAAAGTGCCAAAGTCATAGAAGAAGCTACTGGACTTGGTTAGGTTGGTAAACATGGAAGTGGAACAGCCTACCCTTCGGTTTAGTTGAAAAAACACAACAGGGGGTAATCACTTTGGTAGGCAAAATGGCACTTTTGGGGTGATTATTGATTCATTTTATTTTATAGGATGAATTAAAAAAATAAGAAGAAATCCAAATATAAACAGAGACGTTTTATTAACAGAGAAAATGCCTATGATAATGCCATGTGTAAATACAGCAGAGGGAATGGTTTTACTTATGCTGTGTTATATGGACCAAAGTGCTGAACGTACACAAGTGTAATGAGACCTGGAATGTCTGTGTGCAATGACTTAACACAGAAAGAATCCTTCAATTTCAGCAGATGTGGGAAGCAATGATCATCTTAACTCTGCGTCTCCCCATTTGCAGCCTAGAGCACTGCTAAATGAATGCTCACATTTGAATGGTCTCCGCATTAGCTATACACAGAATCCCCTTTTTATGTTTAGGTGATTCTGGACATTCAGAAATCGAGGAGGACACCCTACTCATCCCCAGATTAGACACAAATTAAAGCCTATTCAAGCAATTTGACATTACCCCAGTATGATGCAGTGCACACATTCAAACGCAAAAGAGTGCAGAATTATGTAATAATAGCATCAACCCGTCTCTCCCGGATCCCTTTTCGCGCCCACCCCATTCCGTTTTGCCAGCAGGTAGTGAATGCCTTGGGGATGAGGGAATGTGTCTGTTGTGCTTAACTGCACGCTTGACTCTTATTGACAGTTAGAGCCACAAAAGGTCCTGAAGAAAGTGGTCCTGCCTAGCCACTGAAACTGGTCGCCCAGATACTAGAAGGGATGACCAACTAAAAACAGGTTACCCCTTACAAGTTATGTGTGTTTTGTTTGTGGTTTTAATTCAGCGCTTCTGAGTTTTTAAGTATAAAAATATTATATTCTTCCTGTTAAGACTCTTTTTGCAGACACTAACTGTAGTTTATGTCTGACATTTAACTAAAGACACACCTATGTCGCCCTAATGTGGAGCCCATGATTTGAGCTAAACATTGACAGTCTAAATAGGGGTAGCCTCCTATTATGCCCCCTCACCCTACATAGGAGGCGCACCACCACAAAGTAGGGCTACAACATCACCACAGGGACAGTTAGTATCAGTTGGAGTGCATGATAGGCTACTACCAGCATTCGTTGTACCCAATCTAGAAGAGAGAAAGGAACCTCGACCTGGAGGTCAGGTCCTTAGGGGAAGGGTATGTGATGAATCCTGCAACGTCCTCAAAAAGACCCTACCTAAAATCTACTCCCAGGGGGCCAGAAAAAGGCAGACACTTTCTGATCCGGACCTGGGGGGGGGGGTGGTGTTCTGCAGAAGGGTCACCTGGAGGAGAAAAGGCCTAGGGGAATATGAGGACTCCGTTGGGTGAGATGCAGTAATTGGCTTCCTCTAGGGAAGACATCTCTTCAATGCCAAAGTATATAATGGCTTCTTGTCAGAACAATATTTCTGCTCTTCAAGTTGAACATCTTAAAATGGGTGAAAACATTCATAAACCCTTAGGCATTGGGAGAAGTGAAAACCTTTCTAAATCCATGGTGACCTACAGAGATAAAAGCTCCTCCAGCTCCCAAAGGTACAATGAAAAGGAGTACAATCTAAAAACCGTTTACTTAGTGTTCTGCACGATCCTTATGATATTCCTTTAGGGAATATCATCATCATCAATAACTTTTATTTTGGCCTAGGGCCATAAAAGTACATCAAGACACAAACAGAACAACAATAACACAAGTAAATATACATTCCAACACATGCCTATTAGTACAATTACTGTAGCCCTAGGACCCATCTATTATCCATCAGGCTCAATTCCCAATTAAGGTCCCTTCAAATTAGGCAAAAGGTATACGTTTGTGGACTGAACATAGATGAGCAAATCTCATGTTTGGTGCCTGGAATTGCAAACCGTGATCTAACCAGACCAACGCACTAGTGTGTCTCATCCGCTCCTTCGGCGTCAGGTGCTATTCTTATGCCGATGACACCCAGATTCTGATCCGTTTAGATCTTGATCGGGCTCAGGTGTCGTTGTGACTTCATCATTGCCTGACGGCTGTGAGGGATTGGATGGGCCATAACTGGTTGAAGTTGAATGGGAAAAAAGCAGAGGTGTTGGTGGTGGGCTCCCCTCTTGATCCCTCGCTTTGGATTGGCCTTCTTCTTTGGGTTCTCACCCTGTTCCTATGGCTAAGGTGAAAAACCTAGGGGTGATTATGTGAGCTACTCTGGCAATGGATGCCCAAGTGTTGGCTGTATGCCAGACTTGGTATTTCCATCTGAAAATTTTAAAAAAGGTGTTCCACATGATACTGCTACCACTGGGCCCACCGGTAGCGGCTGCTATGGTGCTGAGCCCTTTGGACTACTGCAATCTGGTCCATCAACTCCAATGTCTTCAAAGTCTTGCAGCACGCATGGCAACTGGGTCAACCTACGGGGCCCCCATCTCCCCAGTTCTATGCTCTTTGCACTGGCTCCTGGTTGCCCAGCGTATTGGATATAAGGCGCTAAACATTGTCCACCGGGCTTTGCATGATCAGGGTATCTTTGCACTAAATTTGTGTGCTACCTCCTGAGGGAGGCGTTCTTTGTGTTCTGTATCAGCTGTTCTGCTGTATGTGCCCTCCTTCCATCGCTCCCGGATTGGGGGGCAAGATTTTTCCATTGCTGCAGCCCAGCTGTGGAATGATCTTCCCCTGGTAATGAAAAAAATGCCCATCCACCTGGCATTTAAGAAAGCCTTAAAAACACATCTATTTCTCTGTGGCTGATGGCCTTTGGTTTCCCTGTTTCTCTGGTTTCTGCCTTTTCCTCTCCAGTGCCATGATGCCTTTGGGGGACTGTGCGCTATACAAGAATTCATAACATAACATAACACTCAAACCTATTCTAGGGATGAACTCTAGTTGTCTGTAATTGGTTGGGCCAGGTGGGTTGCCCAATGGACCTTTAACCAGTGGCACTGCGTTGGCACCAGACAGACTCATTTCGGAAAGTGAATCAGCATTGTTCAGGGGGTAGGCTCTGATTTCTATCATGCTATTCAGTAGGGGATGATGTCTTATGTCGATGCCCAGTATGCCGTAAGCCACACACACCTCCCCAAATGTAATCTGTTTGGAATCAAAGCCACTTAGCCCCTGGTAGTGCAACCTAGTGCAACTTAAGATGTCCATACGAATTACAGATAGGCAGCCGCGTACAGTACGGAACCAATGGTTACATTTATTTGTGAGCACTTTCCTAGTTTAAAAGTGGTTTAGGGGCCAGCTTGGGAAAATTGTCTAGGAAAAGCAGCCCCTTCCCCGTACAGCTCTCTCTCACCTCTCTGGCTTTCTTGTCCTGCCCTGGCTGTGGTCTGCAGGCTGTAGGGAAATCGTTAGGGGGAGGTGGATGCCGCATGGCTGACCCTTCTGGCTATCTTGCCCTGCATTAGATTTTGTCTTGGTGAACAATCAGGCTGTTGGTTAGAAGTCGACAGAAGTGGTGTTAATGTGAGGTTCAGAATGCATGTAATATAGACAGAAGCTCCTAAGTGGCTTGGGTTGTGAACCCCTTCAACAGGTTGGGTGCTTGAGGACTCCATTGCGTCACTATTTTCACATGTGACCCCCATAGCAGCCCTGTTAATGCTGGTCTTGTTAATACGGACATCAGGATTATGGATGGCTGCAACATCTTTTAGATTTGAGAATCTCATTGCACCCTCCATTTTGGTTGATGGCTCCACTGCGGTTCCTCCCTTTCTGAAGGCTTCGAGAAGGAACTTAAGTAAATTCCTTAATATCGCCAGCTTGGACAGGACAATGCTACATTTTCACCCCGTGGGCAGAGGTGCCTCCTTGCCAACTGTGTCAGGGCTATAGTTCATGAATGGGGCAGGGGGGTGGGTGGGCAGGAGGAGCAGCAGAAAAATAGCAAGCAACTCTTAACGCTCATAGCCTGCCCTTTCTTATTTTGGTCCAGGCCTGTAAATTGGGGATTAGTATCAGCCTCAAGCTCAATAGCAATATCCGTATCAGTATCAGCACAGTCGTCTTGTTCTGCCCCACTTTTCTTGAAGGCCAACCAGACCTATTTAAGGCTGGCGTTGTAAACTCAGGTGGTGTACCCTGCAGTCTATGGAACCATCATCTTTAATTTCTCTCTTGGTGCTTTTACTAACCGGTAGTGTCCTACACTGTGGTTCACTTAGTTGCATAGTAATCACGGGATTCAGGCCTGGACTGTCAAACAATGATACTACTTTGTCCTCGCCCACACTAGTTGTGGATGGCAGAGTAATTGTACGAATTGTAGTAAAAGTTTGAGAAATTTCTGAAATGTCAGAGATGGCTGGTAGGCACTTGCTGGAGATCAAAACATTGGGGGTTGGGTGGTGGTAGTAGTAGTATCATTGACACCCACTTTGACCATGCCTGCACTAGGTCTGTCCTGTGCGGAGGGCAAACCCCTGGACAAAACTGGTACTGAGACCTCATCTCTGGTGTCTTTGGCCCAGCACTTTGGGCTGTTGAGTATGGCACTACTGCGGCTGTTGGTGCACGAGACATCATCAGCACCTTTGTCTTTATCTTTATAACTCCCAGGGTCCAGATTGGTAGGTACAATTATTGTTCCTAGGAACTGACTGATTTTGTTAATCAGTGTTTAAACCTCAGTCACAGGTCTTGTGGGGCCATAGGACTGTCTCTTAGTGGCCCCAGACAGAGAGCATTCTGTTGGGATTTTTTGCGTTTGCAATTTTCAAATTTGCTGTGACAGGTGGTGGTGGCATGCTGTGAGCTGGATATATTTCTTTTGAGAGAGGATTTTTATTGCGCTGGTAGATAAAAAAGGAAACTGTTCTGCATAGGTATAACTTTCTCCCACCATTGCCTCTCACCTGTTTCAGGCGCCATCCGCGCTTCATGCAGCTTCTTCCTTGCATTCCCTGGCCTTATCCATCATGGGGTGCTGTGAAAAGTGCAGAGTCCACTGGTGGGGAAGGAACTTGTCCACAACGCGTTCCCCACCCTTCAGGGGCTAAACACATGCAGGTCTTCACTGAGGTCAATATATTCCAGGGGCCGTGGCCAAGGAAAGCAATCCTGCTTCCCTGGACAGCGGGAAGGACACTCATTGACTAAAATCGATATTACCATTCTGGGAAACCCTTGTTGGTGTTAGTGGCAGTAATACCTAATCTTCCTACCCCAATAATCTTGTGTAGTGAAATTCCATATTTTGATGAATGGGTTTTACGAGTAGCACAAATAAAACTTATCTCAATTAAAAGTTGTGACCAACAACCTAAGAACATATATTCCTTAAACTTCTTGGATCCAAGAAGAAATATTCTTAGATGAGCCAGTCTGGGACTGGATAACAGGTGAACCCTATATAAATACAGGGAAGGCTAATGGTGGAGAAGAGGGAAAGGAACCTGTACTCGGAGGTCTGGTCTTTAGGGGAAGGGTATGTGATGAATCCTGTGAAGTCCTCACAACGAACCCTTCTAAAATCTCCTGCCAGTGGGCCAGGGAAAGGCAGATGCTTTCTGATCCTGACCATGGGGGTCTTGTCCTGCAGGAGGATCACCTTGGAGGAGAAAGAGCCTAGGGGAATACGAGGACTCAGTTGGATGAGACACACTATTTGACTTCCTCTAGGGAAGACATATCCTCAATGCCAAAGTATATAATAGCTTGTTGTCAGAAAGTTATTTCTGCTCCCCAAATTGAATATCTCAAAATGTGTGAAAACATTTATAAGCCCTTTGGCATTGGGAGAAGTGAAAACCCGTCTACATCCATGGAGACCTATAGAGGTAAACGCTCCCCTAACTCCCAAAGGTACATTGAAAAGGAGTCTGTGAATAATAACAACTTAAACTCTTAAAACCTTTATTTCCCCATCAAATCAAGTCTTGTAGTTAATCCTAATGATTTTCCTTTAGAGAATATTAGCAGGAACAGAAATGATCTTGAGATCAGAAATCAAGCTATAAAAATAAATGTGTGCATTAGGGTTGTCAAGTTCCTTAATTCCCAAAGTACTGGGACTAAAAAGAGGGCTGAAGAGGAACAAAACTGCAAAGTGAACCTTGTTATTGGGAATGACCCACACCTCAGGGAGACTGGGAGGCTTAAAAGGCCCCCTCAGGTGTATGCCATTAAAGAGAAGAAGAAGCAGAGTAGCAGTCATAGGTGGAGGAGTTATGAACTCTCCACATTGCAGCATAAGCAAATACTGGAGGAAGAATAAGACGCTGGAGCCATTGTCAAGCAGTGAGCAGTAGCCAGTCCTGAGAGGGTTTTGCCTCCAGAAGCCTTAATTGCAGAGGTCGCACAGCGGGAAGCATGACAGAGGGAAGCTTGCACCCTGGAGACCTGTTTTGCAGAGGCTGCGCAGCAAGAAGCGGAAGTTTGGAAAGCTTTCCTTTCCTTAAATGCCACATCATATCATATAATTTCCCCCAAGGCTTTCTCTGGTGGCAGGGGAGCATCAGAGAGCCTCTGGAGCAAATTAAGCTCCTTTGCAAGTGGCGTATGTGGCGGCAGACTGAAACTAGTAGATTGTCCACAGTCCGCGTTACAAAAAAAGGGCACTCCCCATGCTGTGTGGTCTACCATCTGAGTTCTGAATGACAATGTATCCGTGCTGTGTGCTCTACCATTGGAGCCCTGATTGACTATATATCTGTGCTTTGTGCTCTACCATCTGAGCCTCTGATTGACAATGTATCCGTGCTGTGTGCTCTACCATCGGCGCCCTGATTGACTATGTATCTGTGCTTTGTGCTGTACCATCTGAGCCCTAATGGACTATGTATCTGAGTTGTTTGCTGTACCATCTGAGCCCTTCTGTGAACTTCTTATGAATGCCTGATGTAGCCCCCCGTAACTTGAGGCAAGGCTTTGCCAGTCTATACACTTGCACCTATCCTGTCCTTATGATGTATGCATGCGTGGTGTAGTCCCTGTAACATGAGGCGAGGCTTTGCCAGTCTGTACACTTGTACCTATAATGTCCTTATAATGCATGCATGCCTGATGTAGCCCCCCGTAACATGAGGCAAAGCTTTGCCATTCTGTACACTTGCACCTATATTGTCCTTATGATGTATGCATGCCTGATATACCCCCCATAACATGAGGCAAGTTTTTCCAGTCTGTACACTTGTACCTATCTTGTCCTTTGATGAATGCATGCCTGATGTAGCCCCCGTAACTTGAGTTGTGGCATGTCAGAGTATGCTTCCAACAACCTCCACTACGCTGTAATCCTAATGCGTATTCTCATACCTATGAATGGTAACAAGCACTTACTGTAACTAGCGCCTAGATACCTCAGGGTTTTGTGCGCTGAAATAAATGCAAAATGAAATCAAATAAATAAATTCCTACATCGTGAGGAGCCACTGAAGAGAAGGACCTGTGAACAGCGAAGAAAACGCGTGCAAGTCTTACCCGGTGAGTTCAACAAGTGATTGTAACATCGGAGCACTCTGTGACTGCTCACATGCTCAATTCAGGTGTTTTCTGATGATTGAAAAGCAATTGCGTTTCAGTGAGCATGAGACTGAAGTCAATTTCGAATGCCAAACTGGTTTCATTATTATATAGATAACATGACTGGGACTTTAAGAAGTCGTGTTTATTTAAAACCCAACAACAATCCAGGGCAACTCTTCTAAAACTGAATGCAAACAACCATTACCCAAGCCAAAATAAAATAAAACTAAGGCAATTTAAAACTAAGAAACATTGCCAAAGTCAGAAGGGGAAATTGAAAGTCCCTAAGGTTGTAAAGTGGATTGCCCATATGTGAAGACGTCCATACCAAAAGCTCATATAAAATCAGGTTACTAAAGTCAAGGAGGAAGCAGAATAAAACCATATAATTGTCAGTGTTTGGTTAAGAAAGAAGTGGGGAAACAAAAGTGGCAAGAAGGCTGCCCTTCTGGTCAAAGCTGTTCAGAAAGGGATGAGCATAACTTACAGAGGTTTTGCAAATCACAAAAGCGTACTAAAGAGCACCAATGTGAATCCTGCCTTCCTTAATGAATCATTTAAAGCTGGATGTTGTAAAGTAAGAAGCACTACGAAGTTGTGGTGAGCTGAACTTAACCTCAGAGGCACTTGTTTGTAAATTACTGTTTGGGCAGGGGAATTTGTTTGTTTGTTCATTATTTATAAAGCGTATCTGGGCGCATTACAAGACAGCTTAGTATGAGAAAGAAACATACATGGATACATAATAGTGAGGGTACAAAGATAAATACATACTTGCATCATCATCATGATGGACAGTAGGCAATGAAATACAGTGTAAGATTTTCAGCACCTACGAATACGCAAAAACACATTCCATCTAATCCATGTTGGCAACAGGACAACATGATAAGTGCAGGATAATGGAGAAAGGATTAGCTAGGTGAAGGTACTCATGCGAATTAGTTGGTGGACTCCTTCCTGAGGAGCCACTTTTTAGTGTTAAACCTAAAGCTATTGAAAGTTTGAGTACTGCGTAGGTTGAGCGGGAGCACATTCCAAGCTAGGGATGCTTGTACAGGAAAGCTGGTGCCTCCAGCTCTTTTTAGGTTAAAGAGTGGGGTTGTAAAAGTAAATGCAAAAGAAGTTTGTTGATCGTGTAGGTCTTAGGGCAGTTTTTAAAATGATTTTGTCTTTCAGCTACTTAGGAGCGGCATTGTTAAGGCATTTGTGGGAGATGAAGAATAGTTTGAAGTAGATTCTGTCTTGGATTGAGAGCCATTTATAGTTCGTTCTCGTTTCAGAAATGTGGTCTCTCGTAGGAATGCTCAAGGCTGTTCTCAAGGCATTATTTTCTAAAGTTTGGAGTTTGTTTATTACTTGTTTACTTGCTCCTGCATAAAATGCGTTGCGTCGCTAGTATGATGCAGCTATTTGAGGCGAGGTAGGCTTTACAGGCATGAATGAGTGGCTGATGCCGTTGCATTGACTTGTTTCTTAAGGTTCAGGGTACAGTCGAAGTAGAATCCTAAGGTTTTTGTCTCCTTGGCAGTTTTGATAATATTGCCATCTATATTAAAGGCAGTGTATTTTGGGTTCAGTTTATTGATGTTGGTGGTGGCACCTAGAATTACAATTTCAGTCTTCTCGTCATTCAGGCAGAGGCTGTGAGTTGCCATCCAGGCCTAAATGACGAGGTAGATTTTGTTTAATAGGGCATTGTCAGCATCATAGTTACCGGATAGTGGTATCAGTATCTGGGTGTCATTTGCATAATAAGTGTAGATGACACCCAGGCGGTCCAATGTATCAAATAGACGCTTGGTAAATACATTGTACAATGTTGGAGAGATACACGAGCCTTGCAGGACTCCACATGTAATAGGTATAGGGTCAGCAGTGTTAGTAGGGGAGAACACTCTCATCATTCTGTTGCTTAGGAAGGACTTGGTCCAGTTTGCTGCTTCTTGTGAGAAGTTGGCCGCTAGGGTCAGATGTTCACAAAGTATGTTGTGGTCCACCAGGTCGAAGGCGGCCGAAAGGCCTAGCAGAAGAAGTAGTGCACATTGCCTATTGTCTTTCTTTAGGTCTATTTGTGCTTTCAAATCAATTAAGGATGTTTCTGTTCCGTGAAGGGGCCTAAAGCCAGATTGTCTAAGCCCTAGGAGGTTATTGGTTTCAAGGTAAATCTGGATTAGGATATATGCTGCCTTGTCGATAATTTTGAGTAGAAAGGGGACCGTAGTTATGGGTCTGTAATTAGTGGGGATGGTGGAGTTGAGTGAAGCTTCTTTTAGAAGAGGGAGTACACAGGCGTCTTTGAGGTTGGAAGGTACTTGGCAAGATTTAAAGGAGGTGTTTATTAATTTGGTGATAAATGGGGCAAGGTCTCTAGCTGTGTCTTTGATAATTTGTGCAGGGCATATGTCCCCTTGGCATCTCAATGGTTTTAGGAAAGCTATGATTTTTACAACCTCAGGTATGGTTACTTGGGTGAATTTGAATTCTTGTAGAGTGGTAAGGGCGAAGATTTTTTCAGGTTTCTGAGAGGTCTCGGACTTATGATGTTGAGTTGTTTCGAGGCAATTTTGTTTTGTAAGGTGGATATTTTGTTGGCCAGAGCGTTTTGGATTCCAAATAGTTCCTTAATGCTAGAACTAGCATTCTGGATCCTGTCATTGTGGGTTTCATGTTTAGTTCCGACCATCTCAGCTTTGTAGATAGAGGAGATTTCAGTTACTTTGTCTTTGTTCTTTTTGGAAGGCAAGTTCTTCCACGTGGTTTCCCATTTCCTTTTTTGAAGTCTCAGGGCTTTCAGGTATGGGGTGTACCAGGTATTGATTTGGGCTTGCTCTTGTGAAGTTTTAATGGGGCTATAATGTATAAGGCCTTCGTCATGGTGTTGTTGAATAAGTTGATTAATTCTTCAGGCTCTTCAGAGCTAGTGGAGCTCAGTGTTGGGATGAGGAGGCGCGTCAGCTTCTCCACTGTGATATTGCGCTTATTTCTCATGAGTAGAGGGTGCGCAATAATTTGAGATTTGGTGTCAGGTCGATTGGTGGCAATGGTGAAGGAGATGAGAGAATGCTCAGTCCAAGACTGAGGTTCAACGGTAGTTATTGTCGTGGCACAATTATGGTCGACCAGCCAGTCTAATGTTCTTCCTTTCTCATGGGTAGGATGGTTTATTCTTTGCGTGAAGTCAAGTTCACTAAGGGCTTCCGCCAGTGATTTAGCTGCTTGGTCTTTAGTGTAGGCAAAGCCTAGGTTAAGGTCGCCTAGTACTAGAATTTGTGATGATGGTTTAGTGTTATCTGCAAGTAGCATAATAATTTCTTCCTCACAGTCCCCAATAGGGTCGGGAGGTCTATATTTGAGGTGGATAGTAAGAGTACTTGAATGGGAGGTTGCTAATTTAACTGTGAGATGTTCACAGGATTTGAGCATGGGGTGGTCGAGGGTCTAAGTGCCAGGTTAGTCCGAGCTATGAAGGCAACCACGCTGCCTTTTGAGGTCTCCCTGTCCGCCCAAATGATAGAATGGGAATCAGGATAGGCTAGCATTGAAGAAGGTCCTGCGGTGGCATGGAGCCAGGTTTCTGATATTGCTAGGAAGTCAAGTTTGTTGTCATTGATTATGTCTGCTATATCTTTTGCGTGTGCAACTATAGATCTTGCATTTATTAGTGCATATTTGATAGGACTGGAATCCGTTTGGGATTGGGAATGAGTCTGCTTAACCTGGGGGGCTGCAGGTGGATGTCTCCCTAACTTTTGTTTCAGTTTTTTAGGTGGTTGGCTGGTGGTGGTTGGGCGCAGTAGATTCTGGGTTGGAAAAATAGGAGTATTTAGAATGGAGGTAGGGGTTGTTTTCTCCTGGTATATGTTCTCTGAAAGCGAGTTGAGAGTGAGCCTGGCCCCTAATCTTTTATTTCTAAATTCACCACGACAAGGTTGGTTAGGCGTAGGTTTGACCGTGAACCTCTCAATCAATTGTTTGGGAGAGAGGACAGGCAGACAGTTAGAGTTGGTTTGTCTGGTCTGGTCATTTATCTGGTGTAGCGTTAGCTTAGGTAAGAATCCTGTAAAATTGAATGTAGGCAGACAAGGAATTTATTTTAGTGGAGGGAGGAAACTCGTAGGTTTGACATCCTGGGGGGGAAGCGCCGGTCAAGTGGCACAGCGAGTAGAGCGCTCGCTTTGACATCAGTGCAGAGCCTGCGAATGCAGGTTCGAATCCCGGCAGCGCCGAACTCAGCGTTTCATCCTTCCGAGGTCGATAAATGAGCACCACACACCGTGGGTAATAATAAGCAGTGCTCAGGTACCTGAGGGTTCGTAGCGCTATATAAATGCCAAATTATTATTATTAAATTATTAAATTGAAGATCCAGCAGTGCTACCAGTAGGTGTAGGCACAGAATTAGGGAGATTGCGAGAACGGCAGTGTAGCGCTTAGTAGCAAAAATGCTATGTTCAAGTGGCTAACAGGTGGGCCTCTAGTTAAAGGGAAGTTAGGATCATGTGTACAGTTGTAAATGGGGCAAGAACGCAGCGCTACTTTGCTCGTACTCAGTACAAATGCATAATGTAGAAGGGGCATTCAATGTAAACAGTACAGGCAATCAGAACAAGTCAAAAACGCGTTGTTGCTTTTGCTCAAACATAGTAAAAATGCATAATCTGGAGAGGGGTAATCAATACAATCAGTATAGTCAATCAACAATAGAGTCTCATTTCTCAAATAAGATGCAATGTTTTAGCGTAGGCAGGGGCGCCGTTTTATAACACAGGCTAAGTTCTCAGGTAACGTGCAAGTTTAAAGTACAGACATGGGTCATTAGGAGTGGGGTAATTGCATAGGACTTGGCATGTGAAGGTCGAAGCCGCAATCTAGTTGTAACAAGGGAATTGGTGGTTATAGTTTGAATAAACTTTTTGGGTGTGGGATGGTGTTAGCAGACAGAGCATGAGTTATAGGCATGACATAAAGGGCCAAAGGCTTAGATGCAAGAGAAATCAGAAGGCGAACAGGTTCGGATATGTGAGGGGTTGCAGTAAAGTTAGTTGACACTAAGTTACAGGCATGACTAGTCAAACTTAAATGTTATGTATTCTTTAAGGACTGGACCAACCGCCAAGTGCTAAACATACAATGCAACAATAACTAGGACGTAAGTCTCAGTGAACAAGTTAGGCAGGTTGGGGATTAGCACGCAGTGCTCGGTGGGGCTAACCAGATGGGAGTTAACTGAGGTAGTGAATCCATGAGAAGGCACAGGCTGGTAATGTTAGGGCATGTAAATGCCAGGAGGCACTGGTAGCTTACCCAGGATTTCAGGGAGTAGACGAGAAAAGTTTGCAGGTAGCGAGGTTAGCGCCTCTGCGTCATACCGCCCCAGACAGGTCCAGACAGGGGGTTGCCCTTAAATATAACCAAACAACTAACTCAGAAGTAGTAGGCCTGGCATGGGAGTAAACCAGGTGTGATTTAAGAAATAGGCCTGGTATTGAAGTAAACCAGTTGGAAGTTGATGAAGTGCTGTGAAGTGGTGTAGGTAAATTATCTTGACAAACTTTCGTTAATGAAGCAAGAGCTCTATATAAAGCTGTTGCAGTAGTGTTCAATAGCCTCAGAACTGAAAAGTTGTTTCAGAAGCATCCCAAAAAAGACAATGCATGTTAATAATAGTGGTGTGGACAAATTATCTTGACAAACTTTAATTGCCGAAGCAAGAACTGCATATAAAACTGATGCAGAAGTGTTCTAGAGCTTTGGACCTAAAAAGTTGTTGCAGAAGCATCCTCACAAAGACAATTCATGATGATGAGCTAAGGAAATGTTCTTGGTTTATGCAAAGAAGATTGTTTTGAGTCTTATTATACAGAAAGAACTTTTGCTGAACAATTCCGAAGTGTTAGAACTTTGTGTTGTCAAATTGGAGCTACAAAGAACTGTGTTGGAACTTTTGTTACAGAACTGGATTTCCATATTTCATTTGGAACTATGGAACAGAATCTTGTTTGAATCTGGGAAAAGGGGAATTCACCCAGATCATAAGGAGAGACTGTTATCATATTGTGAATTTAACTGTTATATTTTTGTTGCCTTCGAACTGCCATGCATTACCTTGCTGAGTTACTGTATGTATAAATGCGAGGAACAGAGACCTTTTTGTTAGAGATTTTCCTTTAGTTTATTTTAGGCAGGGAAATCATTGTTAGGCTCGGATAGTGAGGGATTAATCCAACCTTATGAGTTAATAAAATGGCATCTTTTGAAAAACCTTCACAAAGTTGTCCGCCTCACATTTCTGACACCTCACATAAGTGATGATTATCTTAACACAGTGCCCCCCCAATGATGACCCCCAGTATCTAATGATGTGTTATTTATATAGCGCTTATGCCTAAGCGCTTTATATAAAACACATATACATACAATATCAGCCAACCGGACTTGGCACTCATTTATCAACCTCGGAAGGATGAAAGGCTGAGTTGGCCTTGCCGACATTCCAACCTGTGACCTGCAGATCACACAGATCGCAGCAGTGACCACTTGACCCACTGAGCTATCTTGCCGGCCTCTATGTCATTGTCATGTCATTGTGGATCATTGTGGATCTCATCTGTTATATCTGTGCTCATAGGCTCTGCAATGGGGGACGCCGAGTTAAGATGATCAGCACTTCCCACATCCACTGAATTTCAAGGGTTTTATTGCATTAAATCTGGTCACCTTAACTGTCCCCAAACTAAAAGATTTTTCAGTGAATTTTAAGGGGTTTGTTATACCATAGTTTATACAAGGGCCACTAGCCATGGCCTTCAGCCATGACCACTGTACATGTTGCACCAATAGGTTTCTTTAGTACCCTCTAGCCATGGCATTCAGTCGTGTCCAGTGTACATTTTCCACCAATAGGTTTCTTTGGGTCCCACTATCTATGGCCTTTGGCCCTTGCCAATGAGCATGGCCTTCGGCCATGCCCACTGTACATTTTAAAACACTTCATCAATTGCAAATCTAAGTTTATCGTATATGCTATTTTGTGTGTGTGTCAGAAGGTTTATGTTGGCTCCACAATTAGGGAACTCTGTGTACGTATTCGTGAACATTTTTCTCATTTTAAGAGTCAAGACCCTAAATTGCCTCTAGCGATACATTGGAAAACCCATCATAAACTGGATTCTGTGAAGGACATACGCTTTATTGGACTGCTTCAAGCACATGCTCACCCAAGAGGAGGGGATCGGCAGCTACTACTTCGCCAACTTGAGGCGTGAACTATCTGCAAACTTAGATTCACCACGCTTGGATTAAACACAGATCATAAACTGAATGTTTTCCTTTGATGCCACTAACAACTAGGGTGGCATGGTCTTGTTGGTACAGGTCCATCAAGGATTCTAGAATTTATGTTATTCTAAACCATACATTAAGCAATTTTTAATGTTTTATTTTGGAAAAACACACCAGACCCACAGTGTTCCTTCTGTTCCTGCATTCCTTTTGCATATGGGGGAGCCGAGTTAATATTGTGGTCTCTTTACTATTTCCTTTCACATTGATATTTCTGACATGGATATTATACTCCTAATGGAGTCTTGACTTCACCTTGGTGAACGCCTTCCTTTGGGGGCTCCCCAGCACACTAACACTCATGGCCTAATTTGCTCTTACTCCCATGCATATACAGTGTTTACAGATCTATTTTTTCACAATAAAAATGTTCTTTATCTCTTTTGGGTTGTTTTTAATAATTGATTATTTTGCTGTTCTTTGCTTCTGTTTAGTGAGTTACAATTTCCCCTTCGTCCCGTATTTGGCCGTATACATCAATCTTATTCTTCTGCTTTTTTCAGCTCACTCACGTACTTTTGTCATGTGATCTCATGGTATCACATGATCGCAATACGCTGGGTGCCCGCTTTGCGAGTACCTGTTTATTTCCCATTGAGGAGGTTTCTGTACTCTGATTTATTGATAATATACTATATATCTGTGTACAATATTTATTAGTGGACATAAGATGATTAGAGTGTCCTTCGGGTGACATCTAAGCATCCGATTGGTTTCTCACACAGCGTGCTATCACATGACTAGAACACATCACGTGTCCTATAGACGGATATCAGGAAACAGTTACCACTGTGCGGCACTCAGACTTGGGACTGCGTGCATATTAGGTTTGCGATTTCCGTCGGTTACAAGAATGACCAGGTATTGTAACATAATCGATCTATCGCTGCTTATTTGTCTATCGCAATATATTCGGCGTATGCATTTTCTGAGGCATTCAATGTTGTTCTTTTAGGATTCCCAATGTGGATAGTACCTGTTCGAGCACATGATATCATATCAATTCAGTAAAGGGTCCTTTGTGAACTTCTCACGAGTGCACCTAGGAGTCTAACATATCAGGTAACATTCCTTTATCTTAAAGGATATACTATGTATCGGCATTTTGGGAATTCATCTCCCTAATGTGGGGCATTTTTGTTCTATCTTGCTCACCTCTAGAACACTTTAATTTGCCATTGGGCAAGTTATCCAGTTTTCTTCTAGCCGTCTGAGGCCTGCTGTATCACCAGCTCTGCATATACACGGTATCTATTTTGGACAACCTTATTCCTATTATTTTTACTCTTTTTTCACTGTTGTTAGGTTCAGTTTAGATTTCTTGAACTTTTGTTTTTTCACTGTTTCATTTTCTATTATGCATCCTCACCGCTTTTGGCAGGAACATGTTTGGCCACTGGGTTTTTTGGGTCTGGTTTCTAGCTACTTTTCACTCTGTGTAAACACACATGGGTGTGGAATTCCTTTTCAAATATTATACCATGTACCTATACCAGTGCGCTATCTATGGGTACCTGTGACCACTAAACCAAAAGTAACAACATGGTGCATCCTAATTTTGTTAAAGGAGTGGTGCTTCTTGAAGTTTTTTGAAGTTTTTTACCAGGTTCTAATATACGTTCATGATTTTCTGTTTTCTAACAACTTGTATCCTGGCTCACGACATCAAATCATATTCATCTGAAATTGTAACTTATGTATTATGAATTTCTCATTGTGAAACATGTTTGCTTTTCTGTCTGATTTCTCACCCGTAATTCTCTGTGCCTGTTTGCTTCCATTTATATCTTTTATGGAATGGATTATATTTTGTTTGTTTATCCTATTTCGGCTTACATGCATTTTGAAATTGCTCCATTTATTATATTTTTATATGAATTTTGTTGGCTTTATTTCATAGTATTATTTTTCATGGTTATTTATGTTACAGTTTTGCCTTGAGAAAGACCCAAAAAGGGTAGAAACACGTGTCAGCAGATCTGACAGAATTTTTTAAAACCTTTATGTGCAATTTCATTTGTTCATCATTGTTTATATGCTTTTTGTACATCATGGTTTAATCTTAGCACCTATTCATCTTTTGCGTGGGCCTACTGTCCCTTTTCTGGTTACATTTTAAAACAGGCCTCATTCCAAGTTGGCCGATCTGGTAAAAAAGTGCTGGTATCCCAGATCCCGACACATTACGGGACTGCCCTACTACGGGTTTGCCGGTGGGGCACTTTAGCTTATCTTCAGCTAAAAGCTGGAGTTAAGCCAGATGTCCTACCAATAAACAACGCCCTCATTACTGGCACCAGCGTTGCCAGTGCCAGTAATCACGACAAATCCCCTTATGGGGTCCTTTAGGCCTGCCTGCTCCAAGCACCACCTGCTCTAACCATCCTCCACACTTAACTCTTTAGAAATGCTGGCAACTTGTTTGCTCTTCAAACCACCAGTCTCGTTGCAATAGGACCACGCAAAGACAAAGAGGTGTGCCGCAAGTGAACACTGATCATAATTTGCTTGGTAGACATTTTGGGATCAGGTAATTTCCTTCCCCTGACACTTATCCATAATTATGGGACGGGTCATGTTTCCCAGGGATAAGGAACATTCCCCAACGTATAGCCATCAGCTTTGCCTAAAGCAATAACTTTATATTGGTCACTATCCCCCAACCAACAATTCATTTTATGCTATACAAATGGATGATTCTTTTTCATCATGAACCTGTGTGCCATCATCTCTTCAGATAGCAATCACCCAGAGCTGATACAGTTTACACTGCTAACCTTTAAACCCCCCACACTCATTCATGTACTCACTCTTTCACTCAAATAAACACACGATAAGCCTTTCTCTCGCTCATGCATACACTTAATCACTCACAACACCCAGTTTTTCAGAAAAAGCGTAGCTTTCATAAAGTGACAACTTCATATATTACCTAGAGCTCTCCAGATAAGGCAGAAAACAAGAGTGAAGAAGATGTATGTCCAGTTCCACTCGTGATTGTCTTCGATGGTTGAGACCCCAAGAAAGATGAAAATAAGTGTCTCGCTGACACTGCTCCACATCTTCATGAAGTATTTTATCGTGGTGTGGGATTTCTGAGAGATATTAGCTTCAACATAGCGTTTCATACTCATTGAACAGGCAATAATTCTGGGAAAGAACAGGAAAAGGTTTATGAGTGCCAGATTATTGACAGGGAATGGAAAGCAGTACACATCCATTACTTTACACTGTATTGTGATGATTTTTGCAGGGTCAAATTGATAATACTGCATTAAGAACCGGTTGTTTATAATGACAATTGCACAAAAAAAAATTAAAGCACTGTCTTCTATAGCCTTATTCAGTACAAAATATTCAAATCATCTAACAAATTACATTTTCAGGTACTTGTGTGTGGGATGTGGTAAACCCTCATGTAATCCTGTTATCCAGTGTTTCAAGGATGTTACTTACCATTTATGGTAATCTATCCGTTTTTTGTGATGTGATGTTTTATGTCCTGTATATTAGTTTGGGCAGTGAATGACCAGGGCGCGAGTTCTGGTTTCATAGCTTACCATTACAGGCACATTTCTTTGGTTTTTTGATTTTGCTCTGCAACCATACCGCCCCTTTAACAACGGTTTTTCACTGAATTTCAAACCTTTTTATTAGAGAAACTTAACCATGACATCCTTTGACAAAAAATGTTCACGGATATATATACAAACATATATATATATATATTCAGTGAAAAAACTTTGTTAAAGGGACGTTATGGTTAAGTTGCGCTACTAAAAACCTATGAAATTAAGTGAAAAAACGTTGTTAAAGGGACGTTATGGTTCCAAGTAAAACCGAAAAACCCCTAAAATTCGCCAGTTATGGTAAACTAAGCAAACTCGTGCCACCACCGTGCACTGCTAAGACTAACACCCACGACATCAAAGATGACATCACAAATATCATTAATGACTTCACTGATGACATCACATGTCTGGCTCATTCTTTTTTCCTTTACTGATATATCTAGCCCAGTAACACTTGGGAACTAAAAATTCAAAAAGTACTGTATTTGTACACTTATACTTCAAATATGTTCTTACAGTAATTCACTTAGGGTCCACTCAAAGCATATGAAAAATATACAAAGGGGAAAACACAGACTTGGAAGAAAGCAATGCTTTCTATGTATGAAGATGGTTAGTAAGGTTATCAACACTGTCTTATAGTTCTGTTGTTTTTTTATTACTGTACCTTTCCTGGATATGGTTATATGTGTACACATTGCACATACACTACTTTCCTTAGGGCCTAGTCACAATATGTGATAGTTATACATAGGGAAGTAGTAAGTTTGAAGCAGAGCAATCATTTCTGTGCATGAAGATAATCAGTTAAGTTACTTCACTTTCCCTGTATATGCTCATATTTGTATGTGTAGTTGTCTGTTTGTGTGTGCAGTAATGCAATAATGTAGTTAGTGATTTTTATTAGGTACTTATTAAATATTTCACAGTATGCAAAACTCTAATAAGAAGGCATTTATAATTTTAGCATTTAACATCGCAAGATTATTAATATTGCATCTCCATCATGTCTCCTGCAAACTATGCCTATGTTACGACATGTGTACCTTAGTATATTGGAAACAAAGTCATAATACAATGCTATTTGGATTAATTCATTGCTTAATGCACTATGTACCTCATGATATTTATTCCAATGATCCTTGACACTATTTTTAACATCGCAATAAGAATCCCATGTATACACTTTTCATGAAATGTAAATGCAAATGTGATGTCATCAGTGATGTCATCAATGACATTTGTGATGTCATCTTTGATGTTGTGGGTGTTAGTCTTAGCAGTGAACGGTGGTGGCGCGAGTTATGGTTGCTTAGCTTACCATAACTGGCGAATTTCAGGGGTTTTTCGGTTCTACTTGGAACCATAATGTCCCTTTAACAAAGTTTTTTCACTGAATTTCATAGGTTTTTAGTAGCACAACTTAACAATAATAAATTTGACTTCATGTACATGTAATATGGAACATACTGAACCCCTTCTACTGATTTGATGTCCGCAAACTTTTTTGATGTCCGCGGACATGTTCGGACAACAGTACCACTACCTAAAAACTCTGGGAGGGTATGTTTAATTGTTATATCATAAAATTCACAAAGCAGCACACATACATATTATATGTAGTAATACATAAGAAATGTAACCCATATATGTAACACACTAACCATTCATTTAAATACAAAACGTTCTAAAATAGAATATACCAAAAGAAGATACAATGGCTTCCAACAAAATTACCTCACAGACACTCCACAACTAAGAGCAAGACCAGACCTACAGAGTACTCAGAACATATCTTACCTGAAATAGTAAGTGTACTTAATTTTACTCATATATACATGAGGAAATGTCAGAAGATAGTGAAACTAATGGTACACACTTTACAATATAAAACATTTATTATTATTATTTTATATACATTTAACATATATATTTTCTTGGAACAGAGCATACCAAAATAGAAAATACCACTGAAGAAACTGTTACGGATAACACTCTTGACAGCATAAAAGAAAAAATGGATATATTGTTGACCAATTTCAATAATTTGAAAACTTTTGTTGAGGAGCATTTTAAAACAAAAACCTCATACCATTGTCCCACATGTACTTGTCCCCCCTCACCATATCCCAGTAAATTATCCCCAAACCCTCTCCATAACCCAAAACGTTTTGATGAGACTTCCATCCCTTCTTCACCTGATACCAATCATGTTGAAACCCCTAATTCTCCTGTTTTTTTTTCCGTTTCTGCCTCACCTTCTCTGTCATGAATTGTTAATATATGTTAAATAAAGTTAAATTTTTATATTGTGTTGTAATTAGTTTCAGTTTAAAAAAAACAAACAATTTAGGTGTCTGCGGACGGCGCGGTGGTTCTGAAATGTTCGTAAATAAATGGAAATGGAGGTGTCCTGAAGAACACTATACCTGTCCGTACTGTTCACTAGCAAGTTGAAACTCTTCTAGAACACATGCGGTGTCCTGAAATGTTCGTAAATAAACGAAAATGGAGGTGTCCTGAAGAACACTATACCTGTCCGTAGTGTTCGCTAGCAAGTTGAAACTGTTCTAAGAACACAAGTGGTGTCCTGAAATGTTCGTAAATAAACGAAAATGGAGGTGTCCTGAAGAACACTATACCTGTCCGCACTGTTTGCTAGCAAGTTGAAACTGTTCTAGAACACACGCGGTGTCCTGAAATGTTCGTAAAGAAACAAAAATGGAAGTGTCCTGAAGAACACTATACCTGTCCGTAGTGTTCGCTAGCAAGTTGAAATTGTTCTAAGAACACACGCGGTGTTCTGAAATGTTCGTAAATAAATGAAAATGGAGGTGTCCTGAAGAACACTATACCCGTCCGTACTGTTCGCTAGCAAGTCGAAACTGTTCTAGAACACACGCGATGTCCAGAAATGTTCGTAAATAAATAAAATGGGGGTGTCCTAAAGAACACTATACCTGTCCGTATTGTTTGCTAGAAAGTTGAAACTGTTCTAAGAACACCAGTGGTGTCCTGAAATGTTTGTAAATAAACAAAAATGGAGGTGTCCTGAAGAACACTATACCTGTCCATAATGTTCTCTACCAAGTTGAAACTGTTCTAAGAACACACGCTGTGTTCTGAAATGTTCGTAAATAAACGAAAATGGAGGTGTCCTGAGGACGCTATGTCTGTCCGTATTGTTCGCAAGGAAGTCAATCTGTTCTAAGAGCAAACGGTTGTCCGTAACTGTTCGTTTGACATGTGACGCACTTTTAATTACTTCAGGACCCGAACAGTGTCCGTAGAACATCAACGCGCATGCGCAAACCAATGTCCGTGCATTTGGTGTCCTGCGGACAACCCCTTCCTTCGTGAACATGTTCGCGAAGCGATCATGTTACTGCGCCCATGCTGATCACGTGTTCTGAATGCGGACACCGTTCGTGTCCCCGAACAATTTAAAAGTACATTTTCAAGTAATCCACAATATTTCTCAATAAAAAATCACCATAGCACAAGTCCCACATACTAATCCTGAGTTTCTACATACTTTTTGAAAGTTTTTGAACCTTTTTTTGTGTTCGATCTGTCCGCGGACAACGTGCATGTCCGCGAACCGCGTACAAGCACTCCTATAAAAGACCACGCCCTAGAGCTTATTCTCATTGTGTTTCTGGCTATTCAGAGCACAGCTATTTTTCCTGCAACTTGCAGATTACACCATCATCGAGATGGCATCCATGGCTGCACTATTGCCACCTGGTGCTGCACCTGCTTCAGCACCACCCCCACCCCCTCCACCACCACCACCTCCCCAAAGGCCTGAAGAGGGGAACAGGAGTGAGGATGCAGAGGAGGAAGAAGAGGATGATGAGAATGAGGTAGTGGAAATCCCTACTACCCACACTCGGCGTGAGTCTTGGGTGTGGCGGTTATTTACCATTCATGGGGATGGTCCTAAGGCTCGTGTGAACCGAGTCACCTGCAATGAGTGCAAAATGGTACTCAGTCGCGGGAGGCATGGTTCATACGGCTTTGGGACCACTACCATGAAGCGACACCTAAGGTCATTTCACTCTGGGGCCATTCGCAAGGTTGTACCTTGCGAGGAGCGTAGTAGGTTGATTTCCTCTACTTCATCCTCCGTTTCTGATCCTGTCACCACAAGGAACACCTCTGTGGGACAGCGTCTTCATCAAGTTGCCTCACAGGCCATACATAATGCTGATGACCCTTACCTTTCGAGGGTCACAGTTGTGTGTATGTACTGCGACACAGTACTCTGTAGGGGGGAGCGACTTCATAGTGCTTTTGAGACTATCGTCTCAGAGCACGAGAAGACCTGCTCACTACCCAAATAAAACCCACTCTACATTTTCCTCTCTCAGCTCGCCCTTTCTTATCCCTTTGGTTGGTGTGTCCCCCCTTTACCCTCCTTTCCCCTCCTCTCCTAGTGTGTCGTGTATAAAAAAAAACAAAAAAATATAAAATAACAAACATTTTTAAAAAATAAGGCTCTTTTCAGAGCCGCCTTTAAAAGTTTCAAATTAGAAGTGAAAATAAATGAAGCAGGGCCCTTTGTATTTTTTAGAAGTCCGTGGACAGTCCGCGGACATCTAAAATTTTGGGGTGCTACCCTATCAAAACCATTGCAATTTTCTCTGGGAGGAAGTGGTGGCTCTGAAAAGAGCCTTTGGGAGGTGTTTGTGTTTCAAAAATTATAAATACTCAACACCTACTTCAAAATGGATGCTGTCATTCTAAAAAAGGTTGCAATGCATTTTGTATGTTTCTTAGAAAAATCTGATTGGCAGCATAAATTAGATGTACTCCATCTCTGCGAAAAATGTATGTACTACGAAACATGATATTTTCATTGTGAAAAGAGTACATGCCAAAATCTCGTAGAAAGGCACAAACAGCCTTATTGACATTGCGCCTTGCTTTCTCCATTTGTGGACCAAATGAAGAAGAACGAAGCCACATTTGTCTCTGCGCAATCCGTGAAAAAATTACTTGAGAATTTGGAAACATGTCCATGACCTTCCCAAGTCCTTCTTTCATTGCAAATTGCAAAGAAATTCCTGACACATGTCCTAACCGTTCCCTCCACAATGAATTATAATTATATCTGGATGTTGCTCTGTCTTCAAAGTAGCACAGAGAGGTAACAAGTCCAACCACTTCATTCCACGTACTCCATGCCAGTGTACATCCACATGTGGGAATCCAAGATCTACAGCTACTCCACAGGTTTCTGCATGCACCTTCAACCAATGTATCCACGAGTCTCCCAAAATCCAAACAATCTGTTTTCTGAAACACACAGCCATAGCTATCAGTTCTTCTCTCAGCAAAAAGAGTATCTGAGAAACTCTCTCCTGGCACAACACATCCACTAAACTTTCCTGACCAATCCCTTTCAGTGCTCATTCTCATTTGCATGACTTCTGAACCCAAAAATCCCTGGATGTAAGACCCGATGTCCGCGAACTACCGCCATGTCCGCGGACATATCGTAACATGAACAGCCCTTCTACCATTTCCAGTTGACTCTCTGTGCCATTCCCTCATTGGATGTAGCTAAGAAGTCACATGGCCATCCACCAATCACATTCAAGAACTCTACATCCAACTGCATCATCATGGATCAGCACTGCAAATGTACTGTGAATCTCTCCGAGTACAAGTGTCATATCATTGGCAAGCACCATCTACAAGAAATACTATAGAAGTCTCCAAGATGTCTACTTGCAGCTCCATGCATATACATATGCATGAACACAAACTACAGGTATGCATATTTTCTGTACAGTAGATGAACACATTTTCTAACTGACTTTTAGCTTGTATAATCTGTAAAATGAATCTACTGTCTTTTTCCAATCTCCTAAAATCAACTGTAACCTACAAATCTTTATACTATTTAATTTCTTTATACACACACACTAAAGTCATGTTAAACTAACATTTTTGAAATGTAATATATATACTACATATAATCAAACAGAATTGCATGCACACTCTATGTTCAAATCTCAAACAATAATACTTGTACAATTCCATAATTTGTTATGTATTTATTTATATATTTATTTAATTACTTACATTTATATAGGACAAGCACCCCATGACATTGAGGCACTATTACTTGGAAGAGCTTAGTTACAAGAATAATGGTATTCAGTGGTACATTATGAATTTCACAAGACATAGTCAAGATATTTTGTTTGCTACAGTTAGTCATTGCAATACAATTTGTTCATTAAGAACATATCATAGGTATTAAACTGGTGCGACGTATCTTATGTAAATAAGATAGTGTTAATGGTTTTGAGGAAGGTGCTGAGGATTTCAATTTAAAAAATCAATGTCTAAATTAAAAACAGTGCTATATACAAACAAAATTACTAATTTGTTTCTTTTCCAATTGCAGTGAAGACCATTGTCCTGAAAGGAAGCAACCGAATTTGAAGTACAAAGAACAACTAAGAAGTAACCTGTTCATTTTAGAAAAAAAGTTAGTAGAATATCACCATAATATTTGTATTATTACTCAAACACACTGTAAGGTTAATTCATGCTATTTCTGTGCCTAAAAATAGAGATTCTGCACCATTCTTTCCAAAAATCCCCATGTCTTAAACAGCGATTTACAGCCAGAGTAGCCCACAAATTCCTATTTTTCGACACGCAAATTACCCAATTCAACCGCTAGAATTTAAATGTTATAGAACAAACAACTGTTTTAATTGTATAGCATTAGATATACTATTTATACTTCTCCACACCACTAGCTTATTTTTTTCTGTCATCTGAACCCCAGTTTAGTAACACATTAATTCAAGAATACCCATCCCTACTAGTTGTAGTTCCCAATGCACAATCACACACCATTACATACATCTTTATCATCTTACTCAAACACTCATGCACACAGCACACATACATTGCAGAACACCCCAACCCATACCTTCTTTATTTTTTTCAACAGACCCTAAAGAATGCCTACCAAAAATCAAGTCCGTAGAAAGCAACGCAGAAGTAGAGCAAATGAAAATAAAAGTGTCCAACATAAGCATCCATCTGTAGCACAATTTGTAAAAAAATTTTGAAACAAAACAGCTAATAAAGTCATTTAGTGAAACAAAAGAAGTTTCAAGTACAAAAACTTTGCTTCCTCTATCAAAATGTAAACCAAACCAAAAAACAATTAGTAGAAATTCAGCTAACACAACAGATAAAACTGCTTCTTTAAATCTTGATATAGTTCAAAGTAAGCATACCAAGAAAAGTATTTTAGCCAAAATGTTCCGTCACAAAGTCCTTCAAAATCTTATAAAAACAGAAGAGAAACCAGGTCCAACGCTTAAAACCTATTGTAGGAAATTAATCTTAGAAGCTTTGATAAACAGTGCAATTCTTCTCAAAAGAAAGTTATTTATTTTAGTGTTAAACAAAATGAAACCACTAACAAAACTAATAACTAAATTACAAAAAAGACTTCTCAATAAACAAAATGTCAACAGAAAGAACTTCTTAAGTATCTGCGGAGGTGAATGGAGTAACACTACGAGCACAGAACCATACTTTAATGAAGAAGCGTACAAACAAAAGCAAACAAATACAATTGCCATACATAGCAGTGGTCGAGGTTATGAAAAAGTTAATAATATGTCCTGAAAACTTAGAATTACCCCTCCATTCAACTGAATCAGAACGTCTAGTGTACAAATGGCCATGCACGTCAATGTGTAACATTCCCAAACAATTTTTTCAAGTCTTTACGCCAATTCCTCAATCAATATGTGAAAAGCAAAGACAAAATCAAAATTAAACTACTGCAAAATATGGATACCTGTCCAGTACGAAAGTACACAGGACTACAAGGACATTCATTGGCCTACATTACAGGACCTACTTGCAAAACCGCCTTCCATGATATCAAAAGGATATCAACACATCATTCAACTATAAGAAATCTAGTTTATAAACTGTACTATGCTAAAACTCCTGCTTTAGCACTAGCCAATTTAAATAACATTCTTCTACATGGTACAGCAAAAGACCTACTAGAAGAAATCGACTATATCCAGAAAAAATATTTTGGAAGTGAAACCCACTTAAAGTATGAAATAGCTGTAAACCAAATTAATAACAATTCTACACATTGCAACCTTTTACTACACACATACAAAAAAGAAATACTAAAATTTAAAAGTAAACAGATGAAGTACCAAACCATGTGTGTGTATGTTGCCGCAGAAGTTTTTATAAAAGTAACACAAAAACTGTAGACCTATCATACAAAATAGAAGACAATGAAGATTCTAAATGGTTTGAATTAGCTCTCTACCTTATAGCAGAATACAAATATGAAATAACTGACGCCGTAATACTTTGTACTTACTGGACTACAAAACTTGACAACAACCAAACTCCTTCACGTGCTATCACAAATAATTTGGAATTATATCCACTACCAAAACCCCTTCAACAACGTAATTTATATGAGAGCATCATAATTCAAACAGTGCACCCATTTCAAGCAATAATACGCCTTCAATCAAAAACTGCAAAATTACCTCCCTCTGAATTAGTGAAAGGTATTTGTGGAAAAGTAGTGTATTTACCATTAGATCTAAAAGAAAATGTGCACACTCTAGGAGTGCAACGTCCAATGCAACAATCTTTAATTATCTTGGTAAATGGAGTACCTACAAAAGACAAAAAAAATTGGCAACAGCTGGTAGATTTACATAAAGTTAGAGAAGCCTTGCAATATCTTAAAGAGAATAATGAATATTACAAAGAATTTAATATTGAAGAAAACTTGAAGGATACAACTGAAATAATTCAAGAGACACAAGAAGCTAGTCAATTTGAGCTCCTAGATCCTGCTACAATATCAAACATTTTAGACCATTATACAATTCATCCATTGCACGCTAATGACACCATAGAAGATGCACTGGAAACGTACCAAATGCGTCAAACAAAAGGATCACCAATCAGCATATGGGAAAAAAGTATAGAAGCACGTGCTTTTCCTCTACTCTTTCCTACTGGCAAAGGAGGAAGGTACGATGATAGACCTATTCAAATATCAGCATCAGAATACCGCTCATTACGGATGTATTCTGAAGATCCCAGATTTAGACAAAATGTGGAATGCATATTCCACCTACTCTTTGAAAGTGAACTAGCAACTTTATGTTACGGAGTTGCACACATATTAAAATCAGGATCACACTTTCAAAATATGACAGCTACACAATTATTACAAAAATTGCAACAAAAAGATGAGGTTTTACAATCAAATATTACAAATCTATTAGCAAATATGCGTGGTACTAAAGAGTACTGGTTTCAACGTCACGGAGATGTACGTTGTATGATCAGAAACCTTGGCCCAGCCACTTGGTCTGTTACATTAAGTTGTGCAGAATATGCATGGAAAGATTTACATGATTTCCTACGCATATCAAACAAAAACAAAACAAACATATATATACTAACACCTGGAGAACTTTGTTCTCTGGATCCTGTTAATGTTTCAAGATATTTTCTCCATCGCTTCATTGTTATGCTACATTTTATTTGTAATAAAACTGTTCCTCCCATTGGAGAAGTGCAACACTTCTTTTGGAGAAAAGAATACCAAGCCAGAGGAGCACCACATATCCACATGCTTTTATGGATTAAAGATGCTCCTAAATTTGGTCAAGACAGTGATGCCATTGTTTTATTTATTGAAAAATATGTCACTTGTGAAATTCCATCGGAATCCAAAAATAGTGATCTTCATGCACACATTTTACAATTTCAAAGACACAAATGTGGCAAATATTGTTGTCGCAAATACAAAAACAAAGTGAAATACTAAACCAAATGCCAATTTGGTTTTCCTAGACCAGTTACAAATACAGGTCAAGTGAACAACCTCATGTCTTCAGTTAGACATAGTGTTAAAGGTAAGTCACCTAAAAATACATATTACATAAAAGGAAAAGAAGAAGAAAAATATATCAATGATTACAATGCAATCATTGCCAACTTATGGAATGAAAAACATAGATCTGCAGTACATTGCAGACAATTCTACTGCAGTTGCACGATATGTCACAGCATACTTAACCAAAGCAGAAAAGACAGAGCTGCAAGACCTCTGGAATGACCTGTCATCAGATAAAAAAGTGTCTCAAAAATTATACAGCTTGGGCATAAAAATGCTGTCCCATAGAGAATGTGGATCCTATGAAGCAGCTGATCATTTTTCTGGCACTGCACTGTATGGTAAATCTGAAAATATAGTATGGCTAAGTCTTGGTCCAGCTAAATCTAGAGAAAGAGTTCTAAAATCATACAAAGATATAGAAACAGTAGCCAAACATGATCCAAACAGCAAAGACATTTTAAAAAACAATTTATTAGACACATACTACCCAAACAGGAGTACCACTTTGGAAACCATGTGTCTATACCACATAGCCCAAAACTACACATACAAAAATAATGTAAAACCTGATAAAAAAAATGATAAATACAGAGTGAAAAACTGTGAAGGCAGCTTAGTAAAACTCACCAAACCAAATTTAATTAATCATATCAAATTGTCATTAAAGACTCCTCAACATAAAGAAGTATATTACATGTCCCTGCTACAACTCTTTAAACCATGGAGAAAAGAAGAAGAAATACTAGATAACTATGACTCATATGAAGACGCTTTCAAAGCAAATGAAAGCACTATAACTGATGTAAACCTTACACAGTACAAAACAATGTTGCACAATGAACAGCAACACGAAGTAGAACTCCAGTCCCAACTAGATAAGGACACTCCTGACAGTAGTCAACCTTCTGTAACAGGAAGCCAAGAACCACTGGGAGAGCCACTAATAACAAATGAGGCAGAATTAGCTATGATAGAAGTAGAAAACACCATGTGTCAGTATGAAGATAAAGAATACTTAACTATACTACAATCAAAACTAAACAATGAGCAACGTAGCATTTTTCAAGAAGTAACAAAAAAATTGCACATGGTGTACAACATGAAAACAAAGAATGCACCTGCCAAAATTACAAACCTATACTATTGTACGTCAGTGGTGAAGCTGGTTCTGGCAAAACATTCCTAATAAAAATCATCAGTAAGTTCCTTCAACAATTGACAAACAACAAACTGTCAGCTGTTGTCACTGCCCCCACAGGTTTAGCTGCCTACAACATAGGTGGTGTCACTTTACACCGATTACTACACCTGCCAGTAGAACACCAAAACAAATTAGACTATTACAAACTTTCTTCAGAAGCTGCAATGGAACTACGCACAGTATTGAAACAAATGAAAATGCTTCTAATAGATGAAGTGAGTATGGTGTCCAACATAATGTTGGCTTTGATTCACCTCAGATTACAAGAAGTGCTCAAAACAAACTATGAAGAGCTCTTTGTAGAAAAACACATTATTGTTTTCAGAGATCTTCTTCAATTGACACCAGTAAAAGGTGAGCCTATTTTTAAAACATTAGGACACAAACTCTGCCGTAAAACTGTTGGCAGCATTGGAAATGTCAACCTTTGGCAACATTTCCAATACAGAGAATTAACAGAAAACATGCGGCAATCTGCAGATCTCACTTATGCCAACATCTTAAAAAGTATCAGAGTTGGTATACTTTCTAAAGAAGCAGAAGCAATATTGAAAACCCGGCACATTCATGCACTTTATGGTGATCATGCATGTGCTACAGATGTTATGGAACAATTAGCCCACAAAAATGTCAATTGTATGGCCTTAATGCCAACTCTTGCAAGCTGTTTCAAATTCAATGGAATCATGTTAAGTAAAGAAATGCAAACAGAGAAGTTAGTGGGCACCACCGATTGAAAAAATATTCTTAAATTCAAAGTGTAAATGAAAAATAATGTTCATTGAAGTTCAACAGGAGCTGGCTGCGACAAGTCTGGAGACATCCAGACTTAAAAATACAACAAAGGCAAGAGACCATGTATGAATACAGGGTCACACAGCCGCTCTCAAAATGGCCCCGAAAGGGGCGTCAGGTTATTAAGTTCAAAAACCTTCTTGTATCCACAGGTATTTCAAAGTTTTAAAAAAAGTCAAAGAAATGATGACTGCATGGAGTGATTCTGTTGGTTTTCCAATATATAAGTTTATCCTCAAAATCAAACTGTCACTAATAAAAAGCTTAGTGAGAGGAAGGTTGCCGCAACACATATATATACAAAGACTATAGCCAATGGATTTCGGAAAGATTTCCTTCTTCAGGGCAAGTCTATGTGGTTACAGACAAAAAAAGCAAGTAAAAAAACACGTAAAGAAACAAAATGCACCAATAATAGTATTGCCATTACATGTACATCATGAAGAGTAACAAAAACATACACATACCAGTTGGTGGACAATCCAATGGACAGAGCAGAATATAGAAAAAAAGGGTAAAAAAAGGAAATAATGAGTGGATTGAAAAAGCAACAAAGTGGATTTGTTACTCTTCATGATGTACATGTAATTGTAATACTATTATTGGTGCATTTTGTTTCTTTACGTGTTTTATTACTTGCTTTTTTGTCTGTAACCACATAGACTTGCCCTGAAGAAGGAAATTTCAACTATGGCCTATGGAAACTTTTAATGTCCGCGGACATTATGAGTGTTCTTAGAACACTTTCAACTTGCCAGCGAACAATACGGACAGCGTCCTCAGAACACAGCCATTTTTTATTTGCGAACATTTCAGGACACCGCAAGTGTTCTTAGAACACATTCAGCTTGCCAGCGAACAATACGGACAGCGTCTTCAGGACACCCCCACGAACATTTCAGGACACCGCAACAGTTCTTAGAACACTTTCAACTTGCCAGCGAACAATACGGACAGCGTCCTAAGGACAACCCCAATTTTGTATATTTACGAACATTTCAGGACACCACAAGTGTTCTTAGACTACATTCAACTTGCCATCGAACAATACAGACAGCGTCCTCAGGACACCCCCATTTTGTTTATTTACGAACATTTCAGGACATTATGACAGTTCTTAGAACACATTCAACTTCCCAACGAACGAAACGGACAGCGTCCTCAGAACACTTCCATTTTGTTTATTTACGAACATTTCAGGACACCACAAGTGTTCTTAGAACACATTCAACTTCCCATTGAACAATACGGACAGCGTCCTCAGGACACCCCCATTTTGTTTATTTACAAACATTTCAGGACACTACGAGTGTTCTTAGAACACATTCAACTTACCACAGAACAATACGGACAGCGTCTTCAGGACACCCCCTATGAACATTTCAGGATACCGCGAGTGTTCTTAGAACACTTTAAACTTCACAACGAACAATACGGACAGCGTCCTCAGAACACCCCCATTTTGTTTTTTTACGAACATTTCAGGACACCACAAGTGTTCTTAGAACACATTCAACTTACCAGAGAACAATACGGACAGCGTCCTCAGGACACCCCCATTTTGTTTATTTACGAACATTTCAGGACACCGCGACTGTTCTTAGAACAGTTTCAGCTTGCTTGTGAACAAAACGGACACATATTGCGTCCTCAGAACACCCCCCATTTAGTTTATTTAGAACATTTCAGAACAGCGTGTTGTCCACAGACAAATCGAACACAACAAGAGTGTCCACCACATAAAAAACACAACATTTAACCTATCTCATACTCTCCCACCCTCCCCAAACACTCTTACACACCAACACACTCTACTAAATACAAATTTTAAACCAAGTTTCACCGCGCTGTCCGCGGACGTCCGCGAATCCAAGATGGTGGGCGCTACTGAAAATCTGACGCGCTTCGCTCTCCACGCCGTCCAATCAGTGAACAGGTTGCATGTCCGTGGACATCACGCAAGCCGATTGGCCAATCAGTGCACTGTCCGCGGAGCGAACAGGGAAGTGTGTCCGCGGACCGAACACAGATATCACTAATTTTTTATGACCTACTTTTTGCTCATTTTTAAAATAACTACTGGACAGATTTTCACCAAATATGCAAAAGCACGCTTTCGTGACCAAGCCGCTACTCCTGGTCCAAATTTGGTGAAAATACGTCCAGCGGTTTGGGCTGTAGGCGCGAGCAAAGTTTTTTCCTCATTCAGTCTATGGGGAAAAAACGTTTTGGGACCTCCCTATAACTTTGCCCTCCTTGGACGAATCCTCACCAAACATTGCAAAAAAATTCAGAGTGGGCCATATACTTTTTGTTGCAAAGTTTGGTGAGGATTTGTCCAGGGAGAGCAAAGTTATAAGCCACCCAAAAAGTGCTCTTCCTATGGAAACAGCAACTTAACCATAACTACACGGCCACTACCGTGGCCGTGTAATATATATATATATATATATATATATATATATATATATATATATATATATATATATATATATATATATATATGTAAAGTTGCTTTATACTGCGGTATAAAGTTAAAATGAGTGCACTCCAAAAAGCAGTCCAGTGAGACTGTGTCACACCAAACACAAGCCCAAGAGCCAAGGGTTTCCAAGCATCAAAAATATACTTTTATTAAATAAATGCCATGGACAAAAGAAAAGTAACACGAAAACGACGCGTTTCGCCGCAAACTGGCCGCTTGTTCACATTTCGGGGGCAAACAGAAAGGAAGGACATATAAACCAGCATGCTCTCTATGATATTAGTGTATAGAGCAACGTGCACTGACACAAAGGCTTATTTTACAAAGTCTGCCATGTTTGAATGTGTTACAAACCACAGTTAATCGTGTTAAATACATTGAAATATGTTCAAACAAGCGTCAAATAAGCTGTCAGTATTGTTCTTTCCTCAACAATTATATAACTTGCACAATGGTTATTTTATATTACCAAAATGGATAATATGCAGTGATGTTAATAGCATACAGAGAATTACATATTAGGCAAGATAATGCTTTGTGCATGCGGGTCTGCCTGGTGTGTGGTCGCAATGGCCCTGTTATGTTGCTCTGCATGCCCAGTAAGTGTCGATATGTTGTCAGAATTAATGTCTGTTTATGCATCCATCACAGATAGAGCTACATTTGTGTACATAAGAGTGAATACATATATTCAGTGAAAAAAACTTAAGGGATGTTATGGTTAAGTTTCCCTAATAAAAACCTATGAAAATAAGCAAAAAATGTTGTTGAATGGGCTTTATGGTTACAAGTAAAACCGAAACCCCCCAGAAATTCACCAGTTATGGTAAGCTAAACAACCATAACGCGCGTCACCAATGTGCAGTGCTAAGACTAACACCCAGGACATCAAAGATGACATCACAAATATCAGGGTTACTTGTTTTTCTTCACTGACAGTCAAAATATTAAAATTGAAAAGGTAATATATATCTAGAAGTTAAACTTCTTGTATGTTCTTAAAGTACTTTCCTTACTGTTTGCCCTATCCCCAACTGTGCATAATCAAATCATGAACATGTCTGCAAAATTGGATGAACTAAGTAATGATTTTAAGGAACATTTACAATTGATCAAAAACCAGGTCATTACAAATGTTCCCTATCACTGTCCATCTTGCACATGTCCCCCTTGTCCCCAGTAATCATCCCCATCAAATTCCCAAAATTGAAATCAAAGATGCTTTGATGAAACCTCACTCTCTTCCTCCCCTGATCATTATTGTAAAGAAATTCCTAATCCTCCCATGTATGTTTCACATTCCGGTACACCATCCCTTTATAAATATTTGTATTTTATAGCATAAATGTGTTGTTTATTGTTGTGTGATATTTCTTTTATTGTATTTTTTAAAAGCCAAATTATGAATCCATGGACTACACAAATATCTGGTGGCACCTCCATTTTAAGAATGGACACCCCGGGGTGTCCGGTCTAAAAATGGAGGTGCCCCCGAACAGGGCGTGGTGTCTGCATATATCCGGTTCTGCATGACATATTTTTTATTAGTCCATGAACACTGCGCCTATTCTACAGACATCCATGTGCATGTGCCCTGCGATTCCCACTCTATGGGTGCCCACAGACAGCCCTCATGGCCACAGATGTCCCAGGATGTCATTGTGTGACTGCCCCCTCACAACGTGATGGCCTGTCCGTGAATGGTGTCCCCAGCCGTGGACAGTTTCAAACTGCATTTTTGGCCATTCTAGGGTGTTTCAAGTTGAAACTTTACCCTTACAGGGCACCTAGACACATCCATGGTTGATCTGGCCACTTTTTACAACTTTATGAGGCCTATGTGCGGCTCACTAGTCTGCAGACAGCACGACCGTCCACAGACAGTTCCTCTGAAGGGACCCACCCATTACATTTCCTCATTCTCAATCTGGCTATCGAGGAGATAGCATCTGGCATGACATCAGCTTTGCCGACCAGCTTTATTTGCACCAATGGCTTCATTCATTGCCAACCCTCGTTCCCGGGGGCCACCTGGAGAGCCTACAGAGGGGAACAGGTGCAGTGATACAGATCAGGATGAAGAGGAAGATGAAGATGAGGTGGAGGAAGTCCCTATCTCCAGAACCTAGAGTGAGTCCTTGGTCTGGCAATTTTTCAACACCGTTGGTGATGTACGAAGGCTCATCCAGCCAAGGTCAGATGCACTGAGTGCAAAGTTGTGCTCAGTCATGGAAAACCTGGGTTGCATTCCTATGGGAGAACCTCTATGAGACGCCACACCTCTACCCCATCTTCTTCAACTGTTCCTGTTACCACAAAGAATACTTCTTTGGGGCAGAGGATCCCAGTGGCCACCTTGCATGCCATACAGAACACTGTTGACCCTTCCCTTTTGAGGGTCACAGTACTATGCATGTACTGCGATGCACCAATCTGTAGGGGGAGCCGTTTCAAAGTGCTTTCGAGGCTGCGGTGAAGGAGCATGAGAAACACTGCCCATTACCTTAAATTTAAGGCTCGCCCAGAATCTTCCTCTGTTCACCTGCCCCTCCGTCTCTGTGGTTGGTGCTCCTTCCCTCCCTTCCCCACCTTAACTTGCCTCTCCTGGAAAAAACCACAAAAAATCCAAAATAAAATACAAAACCAAAAAAACACAAACAAACAGTTCCTTTAGGAGCCACCTTTCATAGTTAAAAAATAGAAGTGAGAAAAAGTCACATGCCCCTTTGCAGTATGCATAGTCCGTGACATCAGAAAAAGTACAGGTGTGGGGTGGGGCATGAAAATCATTTTAATTGTTTTTCACGCAAACATGGTGACTCTTAAAAGAACATATATTTATTTCCTTTTAACTTTCATAATTGTTTTGATTATTTTGTTTTATATACTAAACCAACAAAGTTTCTACACATCTACACAACATAATTATTTTTTATAACCTTTGCGCTTTGTATTTTTTGTGTGTATTTTTCATTTTTATTTAATGCATCTTCTAACAAATAATTGAATCTACACTTTATGTGTTCACAAAAACAACTTCAATACATTGTGTACGTTTTCCAAAAAAATCTGATCCCCCACATCAGCTAGCTATTTTCTGTTAGACATAGTGTAGAGGCAAATCCCTGAAAAACACATACAACATTAAAAGGGATGAAGCATCCAAGTACATCAATGATTATGATGCAATCATTTACCTATTGTGTAATGAAAACATAGAAATACATTCTGCATTGGCAAGATATTTCACAGCCTATCTCACCAAAGCTGAGCAAAACAGAGCTAAAACGCCTTTGGGATGGTATATCATCTGAAAAAACACTGTCACAAAACTGTACAGCTTTGGTATAAAAATGCTCTCGCTTAGAGAATGTGGGTGCTACGAAGCTGCAGACCGTTTAACAAGTGCAGCCTTACATGACAAATCTGAACTCATTGTCTGGCTAAACCTTGGTCCAGCGTCATCCCGAAAGAGTACTAAAATCCTACCAAGAGATAGAAACAATAGCCACAAATGATCCCAACAGCCATGACATTTTAAAAAAACAATGTAATTGACACATACTACCCAAAAAGAAGTACTGCTTTGGAAAACACGTGCCTGTATGACATAGCCCAAAATGACTCCTACAAAAACAATGTCAAACCAGATGAGACAACTGGTATATATTCAGTCTCAACTTGTGAAGGAAGCCTAGTAAAAGTTACCAAACCCAGCATTACATGTCCCTACTGCAACATTTTAAACCTTGGAGAAAAGAGCAAGAATTTTTAGGTGACCATGACTCATTTGAAGCTGCATTCAAAACAAATGAAAACAGTATAACAAATGTAAATTTCAAACAATACAAACAAATGTTGGACAATGTATGCCAACAAGAGGAAGAAATTGAAGCTCAAATAGATAAAAACACTCGTGGGGGGGTCAAAATTCCATTACAGGAAACCAAGAACCACTTGGAGAACCACTAATTCTAAATGAAGCAGAAATAGCCATGAATGAGGGAGAAAATACCATGTATCAATATAAACAATCTGAAGAACACTTGTCAGTGCTCAAATCATAGCTAAATGATTAACAACTCACCATTTATCGAGAAGTCACTGAAGAAATTGAACATGGTTTTAAACATGAAATTAAAACTTGTAGCTGCAATAATTATAAACCTCTGTTCCTGTATGTAAGTGGTTAAGCTGGTTCTGGAAAAACATAATTATTCAAATGATCATCACATTTCTACAAAACTTAAAAAACAACAACCTTTTGACTGTTGTAACAGTCCCCACGGGTTAAGCTGCCAACAACATAGGAGCAGTAACTTTACACCGACTACTGCTAATTCCAGTAGGACACCAAAACCAATTAGAATACTACAAATTATCAGCAGAAACTGCTGCTGAAGTATGCTGAATTCCGAAACAAATAAAGTAAGCATGGTTTCCAACCTCATGTTGGCTTTAGTTCACCTCAGAATGCAAGAAGTCCTAAAAACCGACTACGAAGAACTGTTTGGAGGAAAACATGTTATTGTTTTCAGAGACTTCCTACAATTGACATCAAAAAAGGTCAACTGATTTTCAAAACATTATGATATAAACAATGCTGCAACACACTCAGCAGCATTGGAAATGTAAATCTCTTGCAACATTTTCAGTACAGAGAACTCAAAACATGTGTCAGTCTGCAGACCTGACCTATGCTAACATTTTAAAAAGCATTAGAACTGGTCTGCTTACTAAAGATGCTAAATCCATCCTGAATAGCAAACTAATCCATGAGCTATATGGGCGAAACACATCTGCTCCTGATGTCATGCAACAATTAAATCAGCAAAACATAAAATGCATGTCCTTAATACCAACGCTTGCAAGCTGTAGTCAATTCATCGAGACAATGTTAAAAAAAGAAATGCAACCCATACTGCATATCAGCTCCACAGACAAACTAAAAGTGCGCAGCATTACACTCCCTACATGTCAACAAGCAACAGCACAACTAATAGATTGGAACAATGTATCTCTAACATAGCTGGATTGGAGAAAATGTTAATGTTGTGTGTAAACTGCAAAGTAATTCTAAAATGTAACCTTGAAGTAGATCAATTGAGCAATTGGTATAGTTGTTGGCTTCCAAACATATCCACATGGCAACAACATTCAGTTTGTCAACATCCACTTTGACAAACTTGCAGAAGTTAAAGGAATTGGCTGCACAGTAGCATGTTTCCTTCTTTTCAAAGACATGTATGTACTCAAAGAACAATTCTCTCTGTCTCTTGCATATGCTGTCACTATTCACAAATCGCAAGGTCTAACCCTAGATCAAGCATTGATTGACATTGGCAGCATAGTCGTTAAAGAAGGTAGGAGTTACGTAGCACTTTCCCGTCCCCGCACACTCAATGGTGTATTCCTAGTTGCAAACAAAGTCAATGCTGACATTCCTTGCCTCCTATGATGCAAAAGGCTTTGTGCACTGTTCACCCCTATCTATATATCTACCTTGCACTTCAAAAAAAAGGAAAACCCTTTAAAAGAAAACAAATGCAAACAGAACCTATAACATATCTCCCAACAATACCGCTAAAGAACCAACGACCATCAAATAAACTGTCAAGTACAAACTCAACTGCATGTCCATCAGAAGACAGAGAGCTACTTGTTTCCTCTCAAAAACAACTGTAGGCCCATGAAAGGATGTAGAAGAACAACTCTCTGGTTCATTTAAATTCAGCAACACAACTAGAGTAAGTTGATATGCAAATGCAACAATCAATCTTCACTTCCAATTGCCAACAATGGCTCACAACATTTACTTAAACAGCTCAGACCAGTTGTGTATGCAAATGTTCGTCCTTCATAGAAATGCCACAAATAATCCTGCCAGCACTTACAGTGTCTCAGGTACAAGGCAAGAATTGGACTACCATGCAGGAACGGTAAAATGTACTATAAACACACAAGGAGATCCTCAATAATTCCTAATGTACTTACTACAAGTACTAAAAACCAAAAACATCCCTATGAATGAAATCTGGAAGATTTCATACACGTGGAAACATACATGCACTCTCTGCAACCATGTTTCACAAGAGCACATCCCTAATGAACGATATCTTTATGAATCCATACCAAACTGTAAATCCATTCCATTTCAACAGCTTCTGCAGAATGCAAATCATGTCATACTATGCCCTTTTTGCAATTCAGACAATCGTTCCAGCATACAAATAAACTCACATAGCCAATATATCATACTAATGCTTCTGAGGCACAATGCAGATGATACTAAAAATAACTCTGAAGTTACTAGCTTTACAAATGGCCAAGTATCTCTTGGCAAGAAAACCTTCACAACAATGGGCATGATATACCACACTGATGCCACTATCACTTCGGGGCACTATACTGCATATGTAAAAAAAAAAAGTGGTTTGTTTGAATGTAACAACACCTCTGTTACTTCAAAACATAGGTTACAGCAAATGTAACAAATGCCTACTTAATATTCCTTCAACCCAAATTTACCCACTAAACTGTAACACAATGAACAGTTAGAATACGCCAACAGGTATCTAACTACATCAATAATACTACAATATTACCTTTAAAAGTCAATCTAGTTGGAATATGCCAACAGGTATCTAACTACTTCAATAATATCCTTCATTGCAATAAACTGAAAATACGCCATCACAATTATTGTTATTACAAAACGTCTTCTTAAAGCTAATGTAGTTTAAATACGCCAACAGGTATCTAACTACTTTAAACATTCCCTTAATGACAACACAATTCAAACAAACATACTATCACACTTACACTCACATAATTGTAATCATTTTTTTTAATCCTTCATGGATTTTTTTCCCAATGACCCAATGATTATTTAAATCTAAGTGATTTGCCTGCAGCAGAAACTACCGCGGGCAAAACGTTCACATAAGAAAGGTGCGAACTACCAAAAGTTTGCACCTCATGCAAACACACATACATTTTCACACCCATACACACAACACACCCATAAACCCCCCCTCCCACCCACACCCTCAGCACAACCCCACCCACACCACCCAATATAAACAAACCCCACTTACCTTCTTTTTCATGCTGGGTCCCTGAAGTGCCAGTTCCCTTTCACTTCTGTGATCGGGAACCGGCACTGCAGGGTCCTTTTGTTTTCTTTTTTTTAAATGGAAGGCTGTGGGTTTGTCCCCTGCAAACCCCGCTCACTATACCATAAAGTATATACAATGCTACCACCAAAGGTTCAAACTTTTGGTGTTCGAACATTTGATGGTAGCATTTTTAGAACTTTTGGTCGTTGCGACCATTTTTTTCTGGTACAATCATCCTAAACTGAATATTTAATGTCAATACAACAACAGTGTATCATACACTAATGTTGTACCAAATATAGAACATAGAATGTACTGTTTATGAGGGTCAGAAAAAGTAAATGTATTTGTAAAATTGTGTGCAATTAAAACTCTTAAACAATCCTGCTTAACAAACTACACTGGGGTTTTTTCCCCCACAGTAAACGAACCAGAGATTCCATCTTCATTACTGTACGCAACTAAGTAACCATACCAAGTATAAACAAATACATATTCCATAAGCAATATCCTCAATCGTACTGCAATCATAAATACCATAAATACCATATACGGTTCAATTATATCTTTCCACCATATTACAAAAACGTAATACTCCCACTAGATTACCTATAATTACTATACACATATCACTACAGTGGCCAGATTTATTCCACTCCCCTACACTTTCTACGCTCTCTTTCAGCCATCAAAAAACCCCAAATGTGTTTTCCAAGCTGTTCGTTCATGGCGCTGAATGCAGACTACTGCAGTGTCTGCGGAGCGGGCGGCACCCACGCCCACTTATTTCACCTAGAAAAACAGCTCCATATCATCTTGATTCCACCCTTTCCAGCCCCTAATTCGACCACCAAATAACCCCAAATGTGGTTTCCAGACTTTTTCCTCACCGCGCTGTCCGCTGACTCAGGCGCCTGTCCGTGGATCCAACATGGTGACCGGTTAAAAAAATTTGACACACCTCACTCTTTCCATCATCCAATCAGCGTCTGTGTCTGATTTCCATGGACATCACGTTGGACCCTGATTGACCCGAAGGCCGGTCCGTGGAATGAATAGGGAAGTGAGTCCAAGGACCGAACCCAGATATCACTCATTTATTTTGACCTACTTTTTCTCCCTTTAAAAAAAAAATGACTGGACAGAATTACACTAAGCTGCCGCTCCAGGCGCACATTTGGTGAAAATCCACCCATCGGTTTGGGCTGTAGGCGTGAGCAAACATTTTTTTCCATTACATCTATGAGAAAAAACACACATTTTGGGATCTCCCCTATAACTCTGCACCCCCTGGACGAAACCTCACCAGACTTTGAAAACTCAATCTGAGGGGGCCATATTTTTGCAAAGTTTGGTGAGGATTCGTCCATGGGGGGCAAAGTTATAAGCCACACAAAAAGTGTTCTTTCTATGGGTTTAGCAACTTAACCATAAGTACATGTCCGCTACCGCAATTTGTGTAATATATTTATGGGACAGTTAAACTGAATAAGTTCATTGCAACAAAACCCTTGAAATTCAGCGAAAAAACTTTAGTTGAAGTGACGTGAAGTTGCTGATGTAATGTCACAAAACCCATGAAATTCAGGAGGTGCTGAAGCAGCTCCACCTTAACCATGATGCCCCCATTGCCCGGCCCTTAAGCACATTGATGTCATCACAATTGACATCACTGAAGATATCACAAATGACATCACATATGGCATAATAAGCGACATCACTGGTACAGCAGATCATGTGTGCAAGAAAGAGAGATGCAACTTTTGAAAAGCGTGGTTCTGCATATAAGGGTGGATTCAGCTTGGCTGGATTTTGTATTTTAAAATACTGTCCATTTACAACCATGGTATTCTTATGCATCAGAGTTACTCTGTATTGATTGAGCATTCACCATGATGAGATACTCTAGTACCTTGATCACCCTGTTCTAAAACAGGTCTCTATGCAAAGAAGACATTTGAGTATTCCGATTATGACTTTACATCTGTCTGCCAAAGGATACAACATAAATACCAAGTGTCTGTTTCTGAAGTGAGCGGTTCAACATATGGCAGGCAATTGACTGTTATTATAACAAATCAAATGTTAGGCCTTGGCCATGTAGAATAGAAAATATTTTTTGAAAATAATACTTAGATTGAGAACTATGAAAGAACGAGGAAGAGGGACATGCTGATATGAGATCTAGATTCAGGAACAATATCTATGTCTTTGAGTATTGAGATCAAGAATTAACAAAAAAAGAAAGATATGAAGACACTTTTTGAATAGAGATGTCATTATGTTACAAATTATTAAGACGATACTGAGATGTGGAAGAGTACATTGCACAGAAATGCAGATAGCAAAATATGTGTACACCCAATCAAATAAAAACTGCATTTTAATCTTCCAATAACTTTATTTTATGTGAAAGGAGAATGTAAACACTACAAAAACATTGATAATTGCACTCTTTGGCAAATGGTTCAATAAAAACGGAAAAAAAACAGACTATTTACTTCCGATTTGTGATTTATGGTTACAAATATTCTGCAAACGGACTGGCCTAAGGGCACGTGTACGGTATCAAATTTGAGAGCTGATTGGTTCATAGATACGCTGGTCGCGCATCACAAATATATAATGCCGAAATCCTTACATTTTCTCATTGCTTTTGGACACAAATTCAGATGGACAGAGTGAAAACGTCTACCAAATATGCTCATTGAAACTATTTCCTATCCAAATCCTTTCCCTTTGTTGTACTTTGGTTTCTGTCTGTTCTTTTATATTTGTTTTCTGTTTGTTTTTTCCCTTTTTATGGATTTTCGTAACATTTCTCTTTTTATTTCTTTTGCTTTTTCTTTTTTAATTATTTTACGGAGATGGCGACAAAACATCCCGAGGCACCCTCCAGCGATGAAGAGATCAACCTTGTCAGTCTCCTTGAAGAACTGGAAGACATTGAGGGGGTAGAACAGCCATCTCTCCCCAAGAAATACCACTGCAGGAGCTTCACACCTTCCCTGTGCTGGCAGTACGTTAAGGTGCCTAAAGATACTCTGCTATCAGACATCGAGAAGGGACTGTGTACATTTTTCAGAGAGGTCTGAAAGAGAGGAATCTTCACAGTTCCTGCACAAAGGTGGGGGTAGGGTGGGTGGTTAGAGAGAGTGGAAGTAGAGTGGGTGAAGGTAGATAGAGTGGGGTATGGTGGGTGGGGATATAATTAGTGGAGAATGGATGGGTGAGTGGGGATAGGCAGAGTGGAGGTAGAAGTGTTAGGGAGAATTCTCTTATAAGGCTCATTTCCCCAACCTAGTGAGTCCCCCAGCAGCTTTGCTGGGTTTTTGGGGTTTGTTTTTTTCTCCTGCTAAGAGTGAGACTCTTTTCCTCCCACTCTTAGACATGATTTGAGGTATGTCTTTGACTTTATGCATGCCTATGGGCTATGGGGTCTTTTACTCCATAGGGTATCATCTGTTTTTAGTAGGTGTGTTACACAGCTCCCTCAGTGCAGTAACACAGGGGTGTCATAGTGACCCCCAAACATAGACTCCATACCCTGGGACTGACTACTGTCTCCCAGGGCATGTAAAGTCACCATTGACTTTACTAGTCCAAAATTGTGAACAGAACCAGTACAAACCATCATATTGTGGAAGTACTGGAAGGGGTTAATTCGATTGCCCCGGGTCTGTTTCCAAGACATCAATGGCACTGTCCAGTCCCCCCCTTGTCGAGTTTCTGGCTGGTGGCAGTGGTTACCACGCAAAATATTCTACCGGAATATTTCCTATGGGATTTTCCCATTGATTTTAAACGCACCACTTTTTGGTGCAATGTTAAAGATACCCCTGGTTTATTTATAAAATCACCGGTTGGGTCTTTTTGCCAGAACTCTTTTCCAAAATGCCGTTCGTGTCCGTCTCTGTTACTCCAACCAAGGTCAGGCCCTTTGTTCCACTTTTTGACAGGCTTCTCCACAGAAGCCTTCCAACAGGTGCCACTCTGTCTGGGTTCCACAGGATGTGTGGGTGGGGGAATTGGCACCCTGGACTGCGTTGCCTTAGCAACTCAAGTTGCACTCTGTTCTGATTGGCCGAGTGGTGAGCCGCCCGGCTCACCACTTAGCATGTATGAGTGACAGCTAGGCTGTTGAATGGGGGTTTTTCTGCATATGAGCAGGGCTTTCGGGACTGGAACTTCAGAAGTCACTACAAGACCTAAGAAATCCAAAGAGGGGAGAAGTTGAGCCACCTGCAATGACGACACCACTGGTGGAGCCCTGCTGCAACGACCTCACCACTTTCCCGACGACAAGAGAAGATCTTCTGCTGAAAGAGTCTCCTTCCTCTGAGCTGGTGGGATCAACCAGTTCGCCATTTCACCTTCCATGACATCTCTTGGTCGAATCACCCGTGCCAAGCACCCTGGCGGCCGGATAGCCAAGCTTCACCGCTGTGACAGCGAATACCAGGAATGCACCTTTTAACCGACGAACTCCGCGGCTGGTTTCTTCCCTGGGCAGTGCAACGACTCCAAGTTTCCTCCTCGGTGAGATCATCTCGTCCCCTGGTCGAAACCACAAACTGCACCCGCTGCCAGGAACAACTGCCACCGCTGGAGCTTCCTCAACTTTAAAGGTACTGTGTTCCACCTGGCCTCCCTTTCTACGGTTTGCTAAAGGTGATCCTTAAATCCTTTGCTTTCCAACTGGGTTGGCCCCAGACCTTCTAACTTTACCTTCTGAATCAACCCAACCTCTTTTGAACATTTTCACAAAGCTTGAATGCATTTCTCAACTGTGTGATCTTGGGCACATTTCACCTTGCTCCATTTAAAGTGGGCCTGGTCTATGAACTTTGGTTCTACAGTAGACTCTGCCTTCTTTAACTTGTCTTGGTCTTTTAAAAGTGTTGGGAACTGTTTTATTTTTATGACCTGCCTTTTTCTCTCCCTTTTATCTAATTATTGGAGTGCCATCTAAGTTACACGCTCACCTCTGTTTTGACAAAAAGTGGTGTTTTGACTTGTCTAATAATTCTTAAGGGAGGTGTGTATACTTTTCTGATTGTGTTTTGAACGTGCTTTGATTAATAGTGCTAGTGTATTTTCTAAAGTGTGTTTTAAATAAATAATTATATACTTTTGATACAAAGCTCTGGTCAGTGTTTGCTTGCTCTACTGTGTTTTTAGCCCTATTGTGTATCCTCTGTATACTGCCCTACTCTTCTTGAGAGAAGTCTGACTGCTCAGCCACAGCTACCAGGTAAATCTGGGTGGTGCGACTGCTACCAATTGGGTTTACTGCTTACTCCTGTAGTCTTAATCTTTTTGCAGTGTTCCCCAAGGGAACTGCACAGGATTCTGCCTAACAATAGGCAGAGTGGAGGTAGAGTGGGTGGGGGAAAAGAGAATGGGGATTGAGTGTGGCTACAGCGAGAATTTAGTTTGGGTGGGTGATTGGGGAGGAGAGAGTGGAGGTAGAGTGGGTGGGAATAAAGAGAGTGGGGTTGGAGGGTGGGGATTGGTAGAGAGAATGAGTATTGGGTAGGTAGATGGGGGTACAGAGAGTGGGAATTGGGTGGGTGGATAGAGTGAGTGGAGGTAGAGCAGTTTGGTGGAAGTAGAGAATGTCTGGGTAGGGTGGGTAGGTGGGGTAGATGGTAGGGGTAGGATGGGCAGGTGTTGGTAGAAAATGTGGGGGAAGGGTAGCTGGCGGTGGGTAGAGAAGTTGTGAGTATGGTGGGTGGGGGTTGAGAGAGTGGTTTGGGGGTAGAGAGAGTCAGGGTAGGATGGGGGTAGCAAGAGTGGGGGTTGGAGGGTGGTTATTGGTAGAGAGAGTGGGGTGGGTAGATGGGGGTATAGGGAGTGGTGGTTGGGTGGGGGTATAGACGGTAAGGGTAGGATAGGTGGGTTTGGGTAGAGAGGGTGAGTGAGGGGGTAGAGAAGTTGCAAGTAGGGTGGGTGGGGGTTGAGAGAGTGGGTTGGGGGTAGAGTGTGTGGAGGTAGGGTGGGTGGGGATTGTTAGGCAGAAACCTGTGCAATTCCCTTAGGGACCACTGCAAAAGGCTTACGACTACAGGTGTTGGCAGTAAACCCAATTGGTAGCAGTCTGTACCACCCAGATTTACCTGGTAGCTGTGGCTGAGCAGCCAGACTTCTCTCAAGAAGAGTTAGAAAGTGTATAGAATATACAAGATAGGTACCAAAATACAGTAGCACAATCAAACACTGACCAGAGCTTTTGGTATCAAGTATATAATTATTTATTTAACGACACACTTAGAAACACTCTAGCACTATTATTATAAGCAAGTTCAAAAACACAGTCACTATTAATATATATACATCCCTTAGTCCTTATTAGACAAGTCTTAGTTAACACCACTTATTTCCAGACAGAGGTGAGCGCTTAACTAAAGATGGCACTCCAATAAGTTGAGAAAAAGAGAGGGAAAAGGCAGAAATTAGGAACAGCACACAACACAATACTTTTAGAAGCACTCAGCAAGGCAGGAAAGTCAAAGTCTACTTGTGAGCAAAAAGTTCAGAGGCCAGGCTCCCTCTTGGAGAGAGTAGAACACCAATGCACCCAAGATCACACAGTTTAAAAGGTTTGGAAAGTCTTGCAGAGAGTTTAAAAAGGAATCAGTTCAGCTCAGAAAAGTTCAGTTAGCCAGCCTAGGGCCAAACCAAGTGGTAAGTTGAGGATTTACGAGACACCCCACACAGACCGTTGCGAGGGAGGCCAGGGGGACACAGTACCTTGAAAGTGGGGAGAATCCTCCAGCGGGGGCAGTTGTTCCTGGCAGTGGATGCAAGTCATGGCATCGTCCAGAGGAAGAGCAGATCTCGACGTGGAGGAAAGCTGAAGGTCGTTGCACTGCCAGGGAAGAAACCAGCTGCGGAGTTCTCTGGTTAAAAGGTACTACCCTTTTATTCGGGGTGGTGGAGAAAACATGGTATTCCGGTTGCCGGGGTGCTTGGCACAGGCAAGGCGGCCACGAGATGACCCAGGAAGGCGAAAAGGCAGGCAAACTGGTTATCCCCACCAGTCAAAGGAAGAAGACTCTTCGGGATGAAGATCTCCTCTGTCGTTGGAAGAAGTGGTGAGTCGGTTCAGCAGGGCTCCACCGGTGGTGTCGTCGTTGCAGGTCGGCTCAGCTTCTCCCTCTTCAGATTCTTTGGTCCTGTGGCGACGTCTGAAGTCCCAGTCCCCAAAGCCCTGCTTTTATGCAGAAAACCCCCATTCATCAGTCCTAGCTGTCACTCAAACATGCTAAGTGGTGAGCCGGGCGGCTCACCACTGGGCCAATCACACAAGAGTGCGACTTGAGTTGCCGAGGCAACTCAGTCCAGGGTGCCTAAACCCCCTCCCACACCCCTGTGGTACCCAGACAGAGTGGCACCACTTTTGGAGGCTTCTGTGGAGAAGCCCGCCAAAAAGTGGAACAAAGGGCTCCACTTGGGTTGGAGTCACAGAAGCAAACACAAACGCCATTTTGGAACTGAGTTCTGGCAAAAAATACCAACCGGTGAATTAATATTAAATAAACCGGCGGTATGTTTGAGGCTATGTTAAAAAGTATTAGCCTCGTCAATGGGAAATTCCCATAGGAATATATTCGCGGTTGAATATAAAAAGTAGTATCCACTGCCACCAGCCAAAACTCGCTCAGGGGGGACTGGACAGTGCCCCCTCGAACAACAGACCCAGGGGCAATCGAATTGCCCCTCCCAGTTCGCCCACAATATGATGGTTTGTACTGGTTCTGTTCAGAATTTAGGACTAGTAAAGCCAATGGTGACTTTACATGCCCTGGGAGACAGTAGTCAGTCCCAGGGTACGGAGTCTATGTTTGGGGGTCACTATGACACCCCTGTATTACGGCACGGAGGGTGCTGTGTAACACACATACCAAAAACACATGAAGCCCTATGGAGTACAAGACCCCATAGCCCATAAAACACATTCAAAGTCAAAGTATGTCTCAAATCATGTCTAAGAGTGGGAGAAAACAGAGTCTCACTCTTAGCAGGAGAAAAAATCGAGCAAAGCTGCTGGGGGACTCACTAGGTTTGGGAAATTAGCCTTAACAGAGAATTCTCCCTTACAAGGATAGAGAGAGTGGGGTTTGGGTGGGTGGGGGTAGAGAGAGTGGGGGTTGGAGGGTGGGTTTTGGTAGAGAGAGTGGGGGTGGGGTGGGTGGGGTGGGGTAGAGAGACTGAGGATTGGGGGGGTAGATGGGTGCAGAGGGTGGGATTGGGTGGTTGGGTAGAAAGAGTGGAGGTAGAGTGGTTGGGTGGGGCTAGAGAGAGTTGGGGTAAGTAAGATTAGAGGGAGTGGGGTTAGGGTGCATAGGTGGGGGTGGAGAGCGTGATGGTGGGTTTGGGGTATAGAGGGTAGGGGTAGGATGGGTGGTTGTAGGTAGAGAGGGTGGGGGTAGGGTAGTGGGGGTTGAGGTAGTGGGTTGGGGTAGAGAGAGTGGGGATAGTGTGGGTGGTGATAGAGAGAGTGGAGGAAGAGATAGTGGGAGTAGAGTGGGAGGGTGGGAGTAGAGAGCATGGGGGTGGGTGGGGCTTGGGTTTGGGGTTTGGGCAGGTGGTTGGGAAGAGATAGACGAGGAAGAGTGGATGTATGTTGGTAGAGAGAGTGGGGTTAGGCTGTGTGGGTGGAGGTAGGGAGGGTGGGGGTAGGTGTGGGTAAAAAGAGTGGGGTAGAGAGGGTCAGGGAGGGTAGGTGGGTGTGGGTAGAGAGTGGTTGGGGGTATGGTGGGTGGGTATGGGTTGGGATAGTGGAGTGAGAGTGGGTGGGTGGGGGTAAAGAGAGGGGGGGTAGAGAGAGTGGGGGCAGGGTAGGGGGTGAGTGGAGGTAGACAGAGTGGAGGTAGAGTATGTGGGTGGAGGTAAAGAGAGTGCGAGTGGGTGGATGGTGGTAGAGAAAGTGGGGGTATGGTGGATGGGGTAGAGAGAGTGGAAATAGGATGATTGGAGGTTTGTAGAGACAGTGGAGGTAGGGTTTGGTGATTTGGGGTGAAGAGGTGTGATGCTGGAAATGCATCTGAGGGACAGGGCCTCTGTATCCTTGTCCTTTACTGCCTTTTTATCGTGTGTTCTGTCGTGTTTTCCACGCAGGAGTTCATGTGGGACTCCTGGCGGTGAAGCTCTCTCTGTTTTGGTTTGGTGAACAGACCTGTGGGATACCCTTACGGCACCCATGGGTGGGGGTACAACCCTGTGCCCCTAGTGTATGTTTTTGGGCACATGTGGGTGGCCCTCAGAGCAGGGTATGGGCTGGTGGCAGCTCCATGCTGACTTTGACAGGTGTGCTGAGTATCCTCCATTTTGGGGATCTCCAGGCTGTGCCATTGGAATCAGTTGATTCCTGATGGAAAACAAGATGGCCCCTGTGGCCTCTTGCTTTCTATTACCTATTACCTTGTTTTCCCAAAGTCCTGGGAAGCCCTGACTCTGTCCCTTCCCCCTGACTGGCTGTTGGGTGGAAGTTTCATATATGGTGTTGTTGTGAAGTCCAGTCCAGACTGACTGGAGCCTTCCCAGTGACTGTATGTTGTGGGTACGCCCTGTTGGTGGGACCTGGGTGAATGGAGTGTGTGACCAATATACACTTCGTGTTGTGGCTGTCTGGTTTCTGGTATGAGAGACAAAGACTGAGACAGCCCTGCCCGAAACTGGCCTGAATGCAGTGTGTAGTGTTGAATGGCTGAGTACTTGTCCCAATCTACATTCCTTGTTGTGAGTGTCTGAGAGGGAGGAGGATGGCCTGAATGCACTGTGTGCCTGATTGGCTGACTGACTGCATGAATGCCCTTCTGTATGATTGGCTGCTGAGATCGACCCAGCAGTGTGGATGAGAGACAAGATAGTATATCTGGGGACCTCTCACCACTGGAAATTGTTCAGAAGCGCTCAGAAGCTGTGTCTACACTTTAAGAGTAACTGGAACTGCTGATGCTCGACGCCCAGCTGGAAGACGAAGACTTGCTGTTGCATTTGCTTCGACCTGATCTGAAAGCTGCCAAAATCGTCAAGGACTGATCCGAGAGAGGACCTGGTAAGGCACCCTCTTCCCGTGCTCCGAGGGACTATCGAGCACCGCTAACCTTCGCCGAAGCTCCCTGGAAGTCAGACCCTCGATAGGCTGCCGACACGAGACGAGACCACTGAGGAGAACAAAGCAAAGCACCTGGACTTCGCCGCTGTCGAAGTCCATTGCCGTCGACCAGGGTTCGCAGGTTTATGTAACCGCTGGAGGCCCGTCAAAGTTGTGTTGCCCAGCCGTGGGTACCACTTGACGCCGTGCCGCCGACGACTGGAGCCGCCCGCTCCTTTGCCTAAAAACATTTGAATCCAAGGACTCCCTTGTCCGCAACGTCGATCGCTTTGTCCTGCCGGAGAAAGTCGAGGACGCCAACGCGCCGAGGAGAATCCGCCGGTGGGTTTCCCGCCACCTGAAGACCACAAAGACTTTGATGACTCGATGCCCTTGTTAGGCCACAGTTCTTCTGAAACTCTTTGCGGTCCTGAACAATCCATCGGCGAGGTGCCCCACACACCTCATTCTCGCAGGACGTCGCTGACGAGCACCGCCTGCATCGGCATCGGGGTCTCGGCACCCTTGAACTTCTCATCGCTGCCGTCGACGACAAGTTCACCATCTCCGGCGCCTCTCGAGGATCCGTGGCTCCTGCTTTAAAGGGAGTCACTCAAGAAGGATCCTTCGACGCGTCTTCGAAGAGCTCTACTCCACCAGGTACATTGGGGGGGCAAAACCTTAATAGGAGGAAATAAGGCTATTGAACAATATATGGACTGGGCTTGTGCTATATATCTTTATTTTACAGGTTGCCCAGGTGGGGGGATCTCCACACAGAACTGTGTCTATCGGTATAGGCCCGCATTCTGCCTATTGTTTTAACCATTTTACGTTCCTTCCTATCTCTATTGCTGGTTTCCTCGTTATTGATCTGTGTGACATTTTAACCGTACACTTGATGCACTTTAATGAGATTTGATAACATTGGTGGTACCACTTTAGAATTGTATATATTTATCATTGTTGATCTCCGAGTACAAAGTGCGTTATTGTGATCGTGTACATACCTTTGAATATTAATTATATAAAGACTGTGTTTTCAGTAATACAGTGTGTGGACATTCCTTTGTGGGGGTTCGGGGATTACACTGTACTTAAGAACCAGCCTGCATCACCTCCTGAGAAGCTAGGCCTTGATTGCTCGTCCATTGCTACCATAATAGAGCATCTTGGCTGGGGTCTTCTGTGCCTCTCCTCTACCATATAGAGAGCAGAAGTACAGACACCCCCTCCAGTCTTTACACTGGTGGCAGCAGTGGGATGCTTATGGTTTTAAGAATCAGTGTGTAACCGTGCCACTTACAAAATATCTGCACTTTATTAAATTAAGGTTTGGTTATGTACAAAATAACTGCATTACAAGCAATGGAGTCTATTGCAAATAGTAAATTGACTAGGATGAGCATAGAGGCTCTGCAGAGTGCTTGTGAAGCCAGGGAGTTAGACTTTGTGGATAAGTCTTGGGCTGAGCTGATAGCTGCCCTGGTGGACTACCAGACCGATGGTGAAACTCTTGATAAGGGGGGGAATGAAACCAATGAGGACTCTGCCCCTGGGGGTTCTACTGAATCTGTTTCTGGGGATGCCACCATTCCTGCTGCCTCCGTTCCGAACCCCAGCAATTCCTTGGAGCTTGAGTTATTAAGGATGAAATTGGCCTTTGAATATTGCAAGTTGGAAATAGATGCTGAGTTTAAGAAGGAGGAGTTGGCTCAACAAGTGGAGCTCAAGAATAGGGATCTTGAACTCAAAAATGAGGACCTTGAACTCAAGAACCAGGACACTGAATGTCAGAGAATACAGCTAGAGAAAGCTAGAGGGGAGACTTCAGCGAAACCCAGTGAGAGTGCCAGGTCCCCAGCCACCAAGTTGATGAAAGATTTGGTTGGTGTGTTTGTGGAGGGTTCTGATATCCTCCAATGCATTGAAGCGTTTGAAATGGCTTGTGCAATTCATGATGTTGACAAAAGAGATTGGGCTAAGTGTTTGTTAAGCAGAGTGCCTCAGACTGGGTATGACCGTATTCTGAAGCTGAGTGTGGAAGAAAGGGGTCCGTATGAGTGTATGAAAGCTGCTTTGATTGCCAAGTTTGGCAAGACACCTACCCAATACCTTAAAAGGTTCAGGGATTTTAAGAAAAGAGAGAATGTGTCTTGGGTTGACTGGGTGAGTGCTGCGCACATGAACATGATGGGGTGGATTGATGGTTACAAGGTGAACACTTTTGTTGAATTGTCCCACCTGTTGTTTTTTGAGCATTTTTCTGAAGCCTGTTCACCGGAGCTGCGTCAGTATGTTGCTGACCAGAACATTTTGGATCCCTTTTAGCTGGCTAGGCTGGCTGACAAGTGGGTCTTTCACCGGGTGTCCCCTAAGGACTCCAGTGGGAAGGACGAGGACAAAGAGAAGGGGGCCTCTCAGAAAGCTGAGGAGTCCCAAAAGCAGTTACAGTTGGGTAAACCTAAACCCTCCTCTCCTAAGACCCAAAAATCTAGTGGGGATAAGTCATCTGTGGGTGGGAATAAGAGTAGTGGTCCACCTGCTGCAAAGCAGGCTCCCAGTGGTTCCAGTACCGTACCCCGCACTCCCGGCACTTGTTGGGATTGTGGAGCTCTGGATCACAAGAGGGGCAACTCCAAGTGTAAAGGTAAGGCACTTGGAGTACAGGCTGTCAGCCTGACCTACCCTTACCCCATGTCTGAGGTGGAGGCCACTGTCCTCCCCTCCTCTACAGGGATCACATTTGGTGCTCCTGTAGAGATTTCATTAGGTCCCTTGGGGCCTGGGACCAGTACGCGGAGGTACTGGCGACTATCCCACAGAACACCCGTAGATTTGTGAGAAGTGTCCTCCTGAATGGCCAGCCTTCTACTGGTTTGAGAGACACTGGGGCAAGCATGACAGTGGTGGACAGGACCCTGCTCAAGCCAGATGACTATGTAGGTGCTCCTCTGAGAACCACCAGGTTATCTGGTGGGCCTCCCAAATTATCGACTGTAGCCTTAGTCACACTCGTAATTGGAGACAAGACAGCAAAGCTTCCTTTCCTGGTTCAGGACAATGTCCCTGCTAACCTTCTGTTAGGTAATGATCTAGTCGAGTTGGGATTGATCTCGGATGGTCTTCCCATGACTGCTGCTGCAGTCACTAGGTCACAGGTGACCCCGGGTCTGGCTGCGAGTCAGTTACCCGAGCCAAAGGCGCGGCCTAAGGTAAGACGAAGGAAGAACAAGAAGGCCACCTCTGTGGAGGGAGCTCCTTCTCTTCCTGCTGTTCCTACAGCACCCATTGGAATCCATGCTCCAGACGGGCTGGGTCCAGTGGTAAACCCTGTCTCAACTCCTGTGGGAGAAGAGCCAGAAGACTCTCCTGTGGGAGAGGTTCTCAACCCGGAGGATCATCCCGATCATCAATGCTTGTTAGCTGAAGGGGGACCCTCCCGGGCAGACTTCTGTAAAGGACAGAGAGAGTGCCACTCTCAAGGGTCTGAGGAAACAGGCCCTGTTCCAGGCACAAGGAGAAGTGCCTAGGACATTCCGGATCTATTGGGAGGGTGAGCTCCTTGTTAGTGAGCCCACTAAGCCTGAACCGGGTGCCCTCAAGTGGTTGGTGGTACCCCAGGTTTACAGGCCCTTCCTACTGCAGTTGGCGCATGAGGTGCCCTTAGCTGGTCATCTTGGTACCAAGAAGACTAAGCAGAGGCTCTCTGCCCATTTCTACTGGCCTCGGATGGGAGTAAAGTGGAGTCCCACTGCAGGACCTGCCCAACTTGTCAGTTGTCTGGCAAGACTGGAGGCAGTGTCATTGCCCCACTGCAGCCATTGCCAGTGGTTGGCACACCATTTGAGAGGGTGGGCATCGACATTGTCGGTCCCCTGGACCCTCCCACTTCAGGTGGACATTGGTTAATCCTGGTTTTGGTAGATCATGCCACCAGATACCCTGAGGCTATACCCCTTCGGACTGTAACTGCCAAGGTGGTGACCCGGGCTCTCCTGGGCATTTTCACCCATGTTGGATTCCCCAAGGAGGTTGTCTCTGACAGAGGATCCAACTTCATGTCTAGTTACATGAAGACCATGTGGAAAGAGTGCGGAGTAACCTATAAGTTCTCCACCTCTTACCACCACCAGAACAATGGTCTGGTTGAGAGATTTAATAAAACTCTCAAGGGCATGATAGGTGCTTTGGAAGAGCCCCTAAGGAGGAAATGGGATCTCCTTCTGCCATGCCTGCTGTTTGCTTACAGATAGGTACCTCAAGAGGGTGTTGGTTTCAGCCCCTTTGAGTTACTCTTTGGACATCCCGTGAGGGGGCCCCTTGCCTTGATCAGAGAAGGTTTGGAAGCCACCCCTCCAGGTCCCGCCAAGCACGTGGGCGACTATGTGTTAGGCCTCAGACAGAGGATGACACAGATGATGGGTCGGGCAACAGCGAATCTCAAGGCCAGCCAGGAATTGAACAAGTACTGGCATGACCTTCAAGCGTCGCAAGTGGATTGGACTCCGGGACAGGAGGTCCTCGTGATGGAGCCTACCAAGCCTCGGGCATTGGCAGATAAATGGACTGGACCCTTCAGGATAATCTCCAAATGGGCGAGGTAAATTATCTAGTTGACATGGGTAGCCCCTCAGGTGTTCCATGTTAATAGGCTCAAGCCTTTCCACAGGCGAGCAGAAGTCTAATGTCTCTTGCTAGCTTCAGAGCAAGAAGAGGATGAGAGTGAGCCCCTTCCTGATTTGCTGTATAGCAACCCTCAGGATGGCTCAGTGGAGGGAGTGCATCACTCTCCAGATTTGACAACAGAGCAGCAGAGGGCCTGCAGGACTTTGCTCCAGCAGTATGCCTCTCTGTTTTCGCTGACGCCAGGCCTTACACTGTGGTGTAAGCACGAGATTGACACTGGTGACAGCATGCCTGTCGAAAGCAGGAGCTACCGTATGTCAGACACTGTTAAGAACCACATCCAGGCTGAGGTCACCAAGATGTTGGATCTGGGTGTTATTGAACCCTCAACCAGTCCCTGGTCCAGTCCCGTGGTCCTTGTCCCCAAGGCAAGTTCCCAGGCAGGTACCAAGGATTGGAGGTTCTGTGTGAACTACCGAGGAGTCAATGCCATCACCAAAACTGACGCGCACCCATTGCCCAGGGCTGATGAGCTCGTGGACACCATAGGTGCTGCCAAATTTGTGAGCACCTTTGACCTCACCTCAGGCTATTGGCAAAAAGCTCTGACGGACCATGCCAACGAAAAGACGGTGTTCTCAAGACCAGAGGGACTCTACTAGTTTAGGGTCATGCCTTTTGGGTTGAAGAATGCCCCTGCCACCTTCCAGAGATTGGTCAATCATGCTCTCAGTGGGCTGGAAGCCTTTTGTGTGGCTTATTTAGACGACATTGCCGTCTACAGTTCCACTTGGGAAGAGCATTTGACACATCTGGGCAAGGTGTTGCAGGCCTTGAAAAGGGCTAACCTCACTATCAAGGCCACCAAGTGCCAGATAGCTCAGGGGAAAGTCACATATCTTGGTCATGAGGTAGGAGGCGGTCAAATCCAACCTCTCCCCAGTAAGGTACAGGATGTACAGGACTGGGAGACTCCCACTACTCAAACCCAGGTGAGAGCCTTTTTGGGCCTCACTGGGTATTATCGCAATTTTATGGCGGACTATGGAACCATAGCTGCACCACTGACAGCTCTGACTTCCCCCAAACAACCTAGGAAGGTTAATTGGATGGAAGACTGTCAGAGGGCCTTTGATTGCTTGAAAGAAAGTCTGTGTAGGGTACCTGTGTTGTGTGCGGCTGACTACAGCCGACCCTTTATCATCCAGACGGATGCCTGTGACACTGGAATTGGAGCTGTCTTGTCCCAGTTAGATGACAAAGGGAGGGAATATCCTATCATCTTCATCAGTAGACAACTCAACGGGTAGAGAACTTAGGTGGGCTACTGTTGAGAAGGAGTGTTTCAGTATAGTTTGGAGCCTTCGGCGTTTTAGGCCCTACCTTACGGGGTCTACCTTCAAGGTCCAAACAGATCATAAGCCCCTGAAGTGGCTTATGCAAATGAAGGGCGAAAATCCGAAACTGCTCAGGTGGTCCATTAGCCTGCAAGGGCTAGACTTCACCATAGAGCACAGACCAGGGAAGAGTCACGATAATGCAGATGGCCTTTCCAGAAGGTATGTTGACCGTCTGGATGAGGGTGTCTAAACCGTGGGAGATTAGGCACCCTCCACCTCAGTCTGGGGGGGGCGACTGTGATGCTGGAAATGCATCGGAGGGACAGGGCCTCCGTATCCTTGTCCTTTACTGCCTTTTTATCGTGTGTTATGTCGTGTTTTCCGCACAGGAGTTCATGTGGGACTCCTGGCGGTGCCGCTCTCTCTCTTTTGGTTTGGTGAAAAAGACCCGTGGGATACCCTTACGGCACCCATGGGTGGGGGTACAACCCTGTGTCCCTAGTGTATGTTTTTGGGCACCTGTGGTTGGCCCGCAGAGCAGGGTATGGGCTGGTGGCAGCTCCCTGCTGACTTTGACAGGTGCGCTGAGTATCCTCCATTTTGGGGATCCCCGGGCCCTGCTATTGGAATCAGTTGATTCCTGATGGAAAACAAGATGGCCCCTGTGGCCTCTTGCTTTCTATTACCTATTACCTTGTTTTCCCAAAGTCCTGGGAAGCCCTGACTCTGTCCCTTCCCCCTGACTGGCTGTTGGGTGGAAGTTTCATATATGGTGTTGTTGTGAAGTCCAGTCCAGACTGACTGGAGCCTTCCCAGTGACTGTATGTTGTGGGTACGCCCTGTGGGTGGGACCTGGGTGAATGGAGTGTGTGACCAATATACACTTCGTGTTGTGGCTGTCTGGTTTCTGGTATGAGAGACAACGACTGAGACAGCCCTGCCCGAAACTGGCCTGAATGCAGTGTGTAGTGTTGAATGGCTGAGTACTTGTCCCAATCTACATTCCTTGTTGTGAGTGTCTGAGAGGGAGGAGGATGGTCTGAATGCACTGTGTGCCTGATTGGCTGACTGACTGCATGAATGCCCTTCTGTATGATTGGCTGCTGAGATCGACCCAGCAGTGTGGATGAGAGACAAGATAGTATATCTGGGGACCTCTCACCACTGGAAATTGTTCAGAAGCGCTCAGAAGCTGTGTCTACACTTTAAGAGTAACTGGAACTGCTGATGCTCGACGCCCAGCTGGAAGACGAAGACTTGCTGTTGCATTTGCTTCGACTTGATCTGAAAGCTGCCAAACTCGTCAAGGACTGATCCGAGAGAGGACCTAGTAAAGCGCCCTCTTCCCGTGCTCCGAGGGACTATCGAGCACCGCTAACCTTCGCCGAAGCTCCCTGGAAGTCAGACCCTCGAAAGGCTGCCGACACGAGACGAGACCACTGAGGAGAACAAAGCAAAGCACCTGGACTTTGCCGCTGTCGAAGTCCATTGCCGTCGACCAGGGCTCGCAGGATTGGTTAAAATCTGGAGGTCCGTCGAAGTTGTGTTGCCCAGCTGTGGGGACCACTTGACGCCGGTCTGGCCGACGACCGGAGCCGCCCGCTCCTTTGCCTAAGAACATTTGAATCGAAGGACTCCCTTGTCCGCAACGTCGACCGCTTTGTCCCGCCGGAGAAAGTCAAGGATGACCAACGCGCCGAGGAGAATCCGCCAGTGGGTTTCCCGCCACCTGAAGGCCACAAAGACTTTGACGACTCGACGCCCTTGTTGGGCCACAGTTCTTCTGAAACTCTTTGCGGTCCTGAACAATTCATTGCTGAGGTGCCCTGCACACCTCATCCTCGCAGGAAGTCGCTGATGAGCACCCTTGAACTTCTCATCGCCGCCATCGACGACAAGTTCACCATCTTCGACGCCTCTCGACGATCCGTGGCTCCTGCTTTAAAGGGAGTCACTCAAGAAGGATCCTTCGATGCGTCTTCGAAGAACTCTACTCCACCAGGTACATTGGGGGGGTAAAACCTTAATAGGAGGAAATAATGCTATTGAACAATATATGGACTGGGCTTGTGCTACATATCTTTATTTTACAGGTTGCCCAGGTGGGGGGATCTCCACACAGAACTGTGTCTATCGGTATAGGCCCGCATTCTGCCTATTGTTTCAACCATCTTACGTTCCTTCCTATCTCTATTGCTGGTTTCCTCGTTATTGATCTGTGTGACATTTTAACCGTACAGTTGATGCACTTTAATGAAATTTGATAACATTGGTGATACCACTTTAGAATTGTATATATTTATCATTGCTGATCTCCGAGTACAAAGTGCGTTATTGTGATCGTGTATATACCTTTGAATATTAATTATATAAAGACTGTGTTTTCAGTAATACAGTGTGTGGACATTCCTTTGTGGGGGTTCGGGGATTACACTGTACTTAAGAACCAGCCTGCATCACCTCCTGAGAAGCTAGGCCTTGATTGCTCGTCCATTGCTACCATAATAGAGAATCTTGGCTGGGGTCTTCTGTGCCTCTCCTCTACCATATAGAGAGCAGAAGTACAGACACTCCCCTCCAGTTTTTACAAGAGGATGGGTGGGGGTAGAGAGAGTGGGTTCTTAGAGAGAGTGTGATTTTACAGAGAGTGGAGTTAGAGTGCCTGATTTATTGTAGAGAGAGTGGGCAGAGGGTGGGTGGGGGTAATGAGAGTGGGGTCGGGTGGCTGGGTGGGGTAGAGTGACTTGAAGTAGGATGGGTGGATGGGGTAGACAGAGTAGAGGTAGTTTGGGTGGGTGGGGGCAGAGTGAGTAGGAGTAGGGTGGTTGTGGATAGAGAGAGTGGAGTTTTGGTGGGTAGTTGGGGAAGAGAAAGTGGAGGTAGAGGAGGTCAGTGGCGTAGAGAGAGTCAGGGGTAGGGTGGGTGGGCTAGGTAAGAGTGTGTAGGGTTAGTGTGGGTATTGGTAGAGATAGTGGGGTATGATGGGTGGGGATAGAGACAGTGGGGTTTGGGTGGGGAAGAGATAGTGGGGTTAAAGCCGGTTGGTGGGATTAGAGAGTGTGGGGTTTGGGTGGGTGGTTGGGTAAGTGATAGTGGAGGTAGAGTGGGTGCATGTTGGGAGAGAGAGTATGGGTAGGGTGTATGAGTGGAGGTAGGGATAGTGGGGGTAGGGTGGGTAGGTGTAGGTGGGGAGAGTGGGGATAAAGAGGGTCAGAGTAGGGTAGGTGGGTGTGGGTAGAGGGTGGTTGGGGGTATGATGGGTACGGGTTGAGAGAGTGGAATCAGTGTGGGTGAGGTAGAAAGAGTGGGGGTGGGGTAGAGGTGTGGGTTGAGGTAGAGAGAGTGGAGGTAGAGTATGTGGGTGGAGGTAAAGAGAGTAAAGGTGGGTGGATGGTGGTAGAGAGAGTGGTGGTAGGGTGGATGGGGCATGGAGTGCGGAGGTAGGATGAGTGGAGGTTTGTAGAGACATTGAAGGTAGGGTTTGATGATTGTGGTACAGAGAGAGTGGAGGTAGGGTGCCTAAGTGATGTCAGAGAGAGTTGGGAGAGGATAGGTGGGGGTAGAGAGAGTGGGGTTTGAGTAGGTGGATGGAGTAGCAAGAGTGGGGTTATTTGAGAGAGTGGGGTTAGGGTGGGTGATTGGGGTAGAGAAAGTAGAGGTAGGGTGGGTGGGTGGGGTAGAGAAAGTAGAGGTAGGGTGGGTGGGTGGGGTAGAGAAAGTAGAGGTAGGGTGGGTGGGTGGGGTAGAGAAAGTAGAGGTAGGGTGGGTGGGTGTGTGGGGTAGAGAAAGTAGAGGTAGGGTGGGTGGGGTAGAGAAAGTAGAGGTAGGGTGGGTGGGTGGGGAAGAGAAAGTAGAGGTAGGGTGGGTGGGTGGGGAAGAGATAGTAGAGGTAGGGTGGGTGGGTGGGGTAGAGAAAGTAGAGGTAGGGTGGGTGGGTGGGTGGGGTAGAGAAAGTAGAGGTACCCAACGTTCTCCCTCTTGTCCCCATGACTGAGGCTCTTTGCCGCGGTGAAAGTTTGTGCAACTGTCCCGACTTTGGGGTCTTGTTCGCTCCTAACCCGACATATAACTCTTTTTCGTGCAAACTACTTCTAAGAAGATTGGCAAAGACTTAACCGTTTACTACCAGAACTGTGCTATCCTATCCAAGACACTGATCCATTGACTTTGGCCCAGGCCTGTTGAATTGAACTGCCTCTTGTAGTGAACTGAAACTATTTAAACTGTGTTTGATTCTTATAACCTTTGTCTTTTTACCCCTTTTGAAAGTTACTCAAGTGCCATTTTGCTCCCACTTCATGGGAGCCTAACTTGTTCAGAAACGTATTGGTTTGGTACTGTCGTGTAGTATAGTGTGATATTGAGTTGCTTATTACTAGTGGAATGTTTTCTAACTAACTGTGTAAATAAATTAATATTTTTTTACTAAGAAACCTTGAGTAAATGTTTAAACCGCTGTAATTGCAAGTCCTTTGTGTAACACCTTGTACTACTCACATCCCTCTTGAGATAAGCCTGGCTGCTCAGCCCTGCTACCACAAAACTGTGTAGTACAAACCTATACCAAAGATGAGAGTGTGCTTACACCCATAGTCTTAATTGGGTGTAGTGTTCCCAAAGGGTACTGCATGTAATTCTGCCTGTCAGTGTCACACATGCAGGGCCCAACAAGGATGATGTATTGCTTTGCCGTCCTTACCATTCTCAGAACAATGCAGTGACACAGGCTTCACCCTTATTAGAGGACCTGTCTATGTCTTCCAAATGTGAGCATGAAAAGTACACTGAAAAATCGCTTGACGGTTGCCTTGCTCCTAATTCACACGCTCTTGGCCGGTTTCACCCGTCTTGGAAAGAGATCCATGACTCGCCAAGCCCCTGACCCGACCATATAATTCAATGAGCTTTCACCCGCATTGGGCTCCAAAAAGTTTGAGAGATATGCGGTTGTGTTGTCAGCACTGGGTAATACTGCTGCTCCATGGAGTGTATTTCAGATGTTACAGTGGGATTATGTTAATGGAAGCCTAGACGGATATCCACATTCAGTCAAGCAGGTGTTTAGCCAGGATGTCGAAGCAGGGTGGACCCACAGAGTACCCGCAAGTACAGAGCTTTCCTCAGCATCCTTGCAACTTGTATTGGCTTTTGTATACTTTTAATCTAGTAATTAAACGAGTTAATTCAACCAAATGTGCACTTCTGGACCAAAGCGTCAAGACACGTGTTGTTTGGGATGTGGCAAAATATTTGAAGTGCAAGAAAAAAAGCAGCACGTTTTTGCCTGTATGACAAGTAGAGATTATTATGGGCATGAAGAAGCATTATGAAATGAAAGGGGGTTTATTTTCTGATTCAATTTGATGGCTTGAACGATTAGATTGTTAACAGAGGACTTTGTGGAGTTGAGTCCAGATGCACCTATTACAGTGTAGAAGATTTACTAGAAAGAAATTTCACGCCCAAAGTAGTAAACTTGACTGCATCCGTTTGTGTACCAGTAGCTGCAAAACATTTTAAAATATGCATGGGAATATTATCCAACGAAATAGTATTCATTTTATCGACTGCGTGAAGATGATTTGAAAATCAGCATGTTTTCTGTTCTGCCGCACAATGCAATATAACTTCTGAGTATGAACATTCTAACACCTGCTAACTGCAGTGTAGTCCTACTGCAATCTGAAAAAAACACTATTCACTTGCCTACCTAATATTACACTTAATGCATACTCCTGATTCTTAACAATATATCAAAACAGAGCTCTCAAATCATGTTCTACAAGCCATGGCATTGCATGCCCTTTTACATTCCTGAACATTTTAGGTATGCAGGACTGCATGTACAAGAATGCAGTTTAATGCTACCATAAAAGCCATAGCTAGTTTATTATTTCACTCCTGACATGCCCAACTTGAGGCATCTGCAGATTATGGCTGAACTATTTCCAGACTTGCACACAAACCAGAATAGTCTGTGTGATAGACACCTGCTTGTTGTCATTACTTGACACAGGCACCTATCGAGGTACTATGCATGTTGTACACCCTGTTTAAACATCCTTCACATAAAGGTTTTCAAAGCCCTTTCAACGGATGCCCAGTTAACACTTCCTGGCTGGGATTGAGCTGGCAATATTCACAATACCCTCATGAGTCCCAGATGCCACCTTGGTCCCTTTGAAACTCGTCCTGAACACTGCAGCATGCCTCATCACAGGATAAGAAAATTCAGCCACAACACCCTCATCCTGGAGGAGTTGCACTCTATGCCACTTCAAGCTCTCCTCGTGTTCAAGACTGCATCAACTACAAAGCAGTCACAGCCTAATCGCCACTTTACATGGACAAGAACTTCTCCATCTCCGGAGGCCAGCGCACCGCCATAACCCACTGCCTCCCCAGACTGGAAACAAAGAACTGTAAGAGGGGAAAAATAACAGGAATCAGGCATGTTCCTGCTAAGCACCCTGTTTCTGAAACAAGTTGCCGACACAGATAAGGTCAGCCACCTCCATCTTACACTACAGAAAGGACCTGAAGACCCTGCTCTTCAAAGAACATCTTGTCAATTGCTGATCTCCATGCCCATCCCAGATCCTCGCAATCTACGTGTAACCAAGTGGCTGTATCCCCTCTGTACAGCGCTTTGTTGCCTTCTGGCAAGGTTTGTGTTTATAAATCTCATACATATCATGTACATTAATAATAATTTTGTTTTAATAAAGTATACATACCGTATAAAGGCAACTGCTCTGTTTTTAAGAAAGGCATTTTTTGTGTATGGGGACATGACTTTGTCAGTAGATATTGAAACAAAACGTTGCTTCATTACTGACATTAAAGTAAACATGAGTATGTTCTTATATGGGAGCACGGCACATATTTGTGCAGCCACCCTGGACCACACTCAACTGCTAGTGAGGAATGTGAGTCGGTGGCAGGCCTTGGCTCATTATGTTGGCCCAGTCTCCATGTGGCCTGGATCCAAAGGGGAGGAAACGAATGAGGGTCTCTCTCTTTACATTCCTTGCCACCCTCAATATGTGAGAACTGTCTAACAAATGAAAATGCTTCAGAAAACTTCCAACTCCTGTAAATATATATAACCTGCTACAATCTATTTAGTGTTTTATTTTAGCATATACCGACAGTGGATGACTGTAGATTGGCTTGGTTCTGGCTCAGTTTCTAAGGGTAAAATTGGATGACACACCTTCTTTCATTTCATGCAACAGCCACATGTATTTTCTTTCCATTGCATGGCATCATTTGGGCTTGGACGTCTGCTTACATTCATAGTAATTTGGTACACACTGATATTAATGCTACATATGGTGATCCATTCTTGTATGAAATGTATATCATATTACAGTGATACTGTAACCATATTTTTCTTAGTGTACTGGAACAATACTATGTGATGCCACTTCCTGTTTTGTTAATGGGTGAAATGTTGCGTGCCAACACTTCCCATGATGTCACTTGGGGTGGGGTCAAATGAAATCACTTCCTGTGGTGTTATCAGAGGTCAAGGTTTGTCTGATGTCACTTCTGCTACCAGTTGCATTCTGGTGAAATGAAGTCCCTGAGTAAACTGGTTAAATTATTTGGGGAAATAACCCCAGCTGTGCTTTCAACCACCACTGGAGGTAATTCCAAATATCCACCCAATAACATAAATGACACCACCCTAATGATAACAAAAATATGATTCCTGTAATGTATTTTTCTATTGACACCCACATGTTGATGGTCGCATAGAAAGTGTATAGTAGCTGTTAATACTACTACGGTAAATTTGTTTTAAATGTACAAAAGGGTAGATTCTCACCCTCTTGTGCATTGTACGTGAAGGGTGGTGGGAGGTGGATATTAAGGGTGCTCTCTTTGTCACCCTCAATGTCCCCAAGACAACAGTTTTCTTTTTCTGTATTGAAGAGAAGTGCTCACACTGTCCTTCTGAAAAGTGAGAAAACACTTTAAAATGTCGGACATCTTACAGTGCTGGTATATATTGTTGGTGCATCTGCAGCATCATGAAATATTTATAGTGGCACTGATGATGTATGCTGTAGGAACCTGCATCATGAAAGTGATTTACAGTGGGATTGCTGCATATAATATGTGTGTGTCAACATCATGATAGTGCTATGAGCGGCAATGCTGGCATGTTTTGCTGACTCATCATGAGTATATTATAAAATGCTCGGGTCTACTACTAGTCAAATGGCATCGATTGGATTTTTTTCATGTACTATCCAACTAAACTGATTGTAAATTGAATTGCTTCTTACCAGATTTTCCACCAAAGCTGTGCTTTATAATCACCATTTTAGTCATTATTTAACACAGTTTGGGGGAACCCACAAATTACTTAAGGTTGCTTCACTAGGCTTGCTCTTTCCTGCGGATTCTGAGGAAATGTGAATGCCCATCCGCTGAACTAATCCATTAATCCAGCCTCATGCACCCTCATTCCACTGCCTCTTTGCTTTCGCCTCAACATATCTCCCATCTACCTGGGTGTCTGTGCGCATTTACTTTGTACATGCATGTTTTAGATGAAGTTGAAGGATGAGTTATTTGACTCTGCATGCAGTGATGGTCTGACGTCGCTGCTGGAGGATTATCATGTTTACTGTTTCATTTTATTTGGGATTTTTACCATCCTCGTCTGTCTGTCTAATAAGTAACACAGTGGACAGAGCCCCAAGGGGGCTGAACTTAGGCATCTGACCAGTTATTGCTTGTGTAAATCATGTTTCCATTATCTTAATTTTGGCAATGTAAAAGGGCATTATAAATCACACACTTGTATTAACTGTGAACTGATTAACCATACAAGGTTGCATAGGGTGGTATGGTAATGTTTATTTGTAAAGCGCCTATACACAAGGCAAGTGTTTCAAACCGCACTCAAGGAGGGAGGGAACAAGGGGAGAAAAAACAACAGTCATTCAGAGCCCTTGAATTTCTGAATGATACAAGTCTGCCAGGCAGAGTAAGTGCATATAATACAGTTAACACTGTAGATAACAGCAGATACGTCTGACAACGATTCTGCAGTTTTTCCAATTGCAAAGAGGCACCACCATGCAAGGAGGGGAGACAGGGAAGGTAGATAGATGTTCTTCAAGGCATGGTACATTCAGATTGTGCAAGTGCACAGACGGTACAGGAGAGGGGGCGAGGATAAGTGCAGGGGGTGGGTCCTAGTGCGCCCAGTCAGTCAGAAACTGTGGTAAGTCCTGAGAGATGCCACTCTCATCAGTCATTGACCAAGTGCAGTAGCAGTCAGGCAAGTGAAAGCCCAGAGGCAAGTGCGAAAGGACTGACGAGGGTGCCAGGGACCTGTGAGACTCTGAGGTACACCTGGCGGCCAGTCAGCAAGCTGTGTGGAAAAGGATGGAGAGAGGGATAGAGTGGAGAGGGGTTAGCAAGGTAGAGGGAGAGAGAAGGAAGAAGAGGAATATCTTAATGAGTTTCCAAAACTTAAGGAGATCAGGCTCAAGGTAGAGGGCAGCAGCGAGGCTATTCCAGGCTGAGGATAAAGATCTTACTCAAAATCTCTGCTTGGAGAACTGGCTCACTCGCAGAAGGTTGGAGGTAGCTGAGCGAAGGGCTTGTGAAGGACAGTATTTAGGTAGGCATCGTTGGAGATAGGTAGGACCCAGGCCCCAGAAGGCCTTGTGGACAATGCAGAGGGTCTTGAACTTGATCCTTGCAGCCATGGGGAGCCAGTGAGAGATGCAGTCCCTGGGCTTGAGGCCAAGGATAAGTCTTGTGGTTCTGTTCTGGATGAGTTGCAGAGGGTGCAAAGCAGAGGCAGGGAGGTTGCCAAAGAGGCTGTTGCACTAGTCCAGCCTTGAGAGAACCAGGGCTCTGGAGACAGTGAGTCGCTTGGGGAAAGTGAGAAAAGGAAGAGTCCCTCTGAGGAGGTGTAGCTGGTAATTTGACTTTTTAGAAATGTCCAAAATGTGAGTGGAGAAGGAGAAAGTGGAGTCGAAGACGACCCCAAGGTTTTTTGACTCGCAGGTGGGTGGATCTAGTGTGTTGATTTTCATCGTCCCATTTTGACCCCTGCTATCCCAACTAAGAGCAAACCAAAATAAACACCCACTCCAAATGCTTATGTGCTACTGTACCAATTTCATAAAATGACCAAGTTTCTGCATAGATATGACAAATACCTGGCACTCCTTGGCCTTAAACCTGTTACAAGCTACTATGTCAAACCCCACCCATAATATTGGAAAGAGATGGACTACTATATGAGCTTCTTATGAATGTTCAATCTTGATTGACATTTTATTTTAAACAATGCCTTGCCACAGGTTTTTGAAGTCCAGAAAAAAGAATTCTACCGTAGTCACTGAAGATTTTTCACATAGAAGAAATGTTTCAACTCCCTTCAAAGATTTGTGCTTTATAGCTCAAGTTACTGATCAGGGGACCAATGTGGCATCGAACAGCAGTTTAGTAAAAAGAATCCTTATTTCCTTTGATTGAGAGAGGAATTATCTGTTTTGCCCTATTTTGCCCTACACTGTGCTTCCATCCAAAAAAAAAATAAACTGCCACCTAGGACATCCTCCAGCAAGTCCTCACAAGCAGCAACCAATCACAGGCAGTAGCTATTGCTCAAAGCCTGCATTCGCAGCAAACTGCCGGCTGCTCGTGCCCCCCCATCTCACATCCCATACCCCATTTGACATTGCCTGAATTTGGAAATATTGAACCCCTAATTAAGTACAATTTCTTTGACAGCCACAGTTAGCACATCCCAGCCTTACAAGCACCCTTCAACATGACACAGCAGCCATCGAAATTGTAGCAGCGTTCCTCCGGGAGCACAGGACAACATTTCCATGGATGATATTATGTTTGTCATTTTTTTAGGAATAAAACGTGTTGCATTGTCACCCCCAACCAATGTTTTTTCAAAAATCAAATGCTCTTAGAACTGTGGATGCAATGCCCGGTACTAATAGCGATAACTCTCTCAGTGGTCTAATGGGCCAGCTGGTAGACCTCAATAACTGCCCATACTTTGCTCAGGCGATTACATCAGTCTGGCGGTCCATTACTGGTCTCTATGACACACCACCTCAGGCTTTATAGCGTAATTGAACCCCATCAACCACAACAGTCCAATTCTGATACAGTATAACCACTTGGGTCTGGACATTGCCTGCGCTAGCAATGAACCCGTCTTACTCCTAGAACACAAGTCACAGTTCAAGAACCAAACCTTCGAAACCCAATGCCCCTGATACCACCAGCACAAAAAGGCTTTGCTTTGTCCCCTTCCTCGTTAATAATTGTGTCTTCCCCATACAGGACGGTCGTCAGAAATGTAGCATTTCCTTTTTAAAATATCTAAATAACACACAACTATACCTTCGAATTAATAGAACTGAAGACACGCCATGACTAGCAACTGTTTCAAATGCATCCGAAATGGATGACCAGTAATTGGTTACATAGAAAAGAATTGTGAAACAAAATGACTGTTATTCCTAAAGCCACGCTTCAGTGCCTGTCAGTAACATTTCAAATCTCGGCTAACAGTGACTCATCGCTGACTCATGATAACATAGCCCTCTTCTTGTCAAGCCGACAACCATGCACTATTTTTTATTTGCCTCTTCAGAATGTATCTAACACAAAAAGCACACAATGGCTGCACTTTCAACCCATTGTGTAGCTTGAATGAATCTTCCACTCCACCGGTTTCTAGCCTGCCTGCACCATTGCAAAAGGGCTCGAGCCATATGCAAATCAGTCAGGCACAGCCACCAATGGGAGCAGCCCTGCCCCAACTGCCAGAGGTTATATTAATCCTAAACCTTCCAGCCATCACACTTTTTGTTTTGATATAGTGGCCCGACTTGGGATGGGTATGCCCCGACGTGAGTCCTGGGCATGCTGGGCCTAGAGACCCAAGCTACTCCTCAATGATAAGGCCCAACAAGGCCGAAATATGTTTGGGGATGCTTGTGGTCTTGTGCACAAGGGATGTGACCAAGCAGTTTGGGCTGGACTGGCCCTTTTGGGGAGGGACCAAGCCTGATTTGCATATGGTCTTTCCCCTCTTGTAATGGCTTGGCAGGCAAGGAACGATGGTCTGGAGGGTTGCTGAGAGCAATGCCAGAGGTTAAGATTAATTCTAAACCTTCCAGCCATCACACCTCTTGTTTTGCGATAGTGGCCACAACGTGGGATGGGTAGGCCCCGACATGGGTCCTGGGCCTGCTGGACCTAGAGACCCAAGCTACTCCTCAAAGATAAAGGCCCAATAAGGCCGAAACATGTTTGGGGATTCTTGTGGTCTCGTGCACAAGGGATGTGACCAAGCAGTTTGGGCTGTACTGCCCCTTTTGGGGTGGGACCAAACCTGATTTGCATATGGTCTTTCCCCTTTTGTAACGGCTTGGCATGCAAAGAACGATGGTCTGGAGGGTTGCTGAGAGCAATGCCAGAGGTTAAGATTAATTCTAAACCTTCCACCCATCACATCTTTTGTTTTGTTATTCCCTAATATTTCCATTGTTCTATACAGATTTTAGACACACCTAACCTAGGACCAGCGAAGTGATGCACATTGGCAATAGGTATTGGCAGGTCTTCTCATAATTCATATGCTTGTCAGATATGGTCCCAAACTAGTTTCATAAGCAGGTTCTCAGCATGCATTCACCTGCACCATTAATGTAGGGCATTCTCGCAACATGTAGGTATATGAAATGTCTTTCAACCAGCTCTTCCCTTAGGTATACTGATGTATCCCTCAGGCCTTCTACTGCAGCACGTAGGATAGAAGGTCTGGTCTCTATGTGTAGGCCACACCTTAGAGAAATATTATATCAGGCAGAATATAAAAATAGGAAGGTTCACACTCTCAGATGGTCAAATAGTGACACTCCTCAGTGGTCTACGCACCTCAAGTGTGGTTTGACCATCCACCCAGAGGAGCAAGATGCAGACACATGCAATGATTCTTCTGACTGCAGAAGTCGCAGTATGGCATGACCTCGCATTGTAGATTATGAAAGCACCCCTCATATTGTCTGACCATCTACATTTTTACATGGAGTGGGACATGGTAGCTCAAGGTGACCTCTTCACCTGGCAGGGTGATCCTCATACTGTTTATCCTCCCCCTCCTCATAAATCGACCCAGCAGCATGATGCTCCCAGAATCAGTCATTATGGAAAAGTGTGGCTTCTTCAATGCTTTGTAGTGTGTGGTTTGTTCTAATTGGGGGTAGTGTCACTTGTTTTAGCGGCCAAAGGATGTACTTAATTTTTGTACATACTTGCTTCTGCTTGGAGCAACTTAGGTGCTTCACTTTTGTGAGTTTGCTTTTGGGAAAACATTTGACCACTTTTGTTGGGCCCTCCCCTCTTGTATGCCAAATGTATTACTTTGCATGCTTTCCAACCACTTTGCACATATTTTGCATGCATTGTGCACTAGCGCATATCTAAGATACAAACTTCTGAGAATCGTTCCCATGTATTTCTTGCTCATTTGTTGGGTGTCAGATTTGTGCCAAAGATATTTTGTTTCTTGCCCTGAATATACATAAATGCTAAATATAAAAGTTAGAGCATTCTTTATGTGGTTATTCTCATGCGCTATATTAGAATTAGTAAATGCTTGTTCTTTTAGAGTTAAAACTTTGTAGTGATGACAGCTAATGTTAATAATTTGCACACTGGTAATACAAAGGCTCACAGCAATATTGCTGTCCAATAGTAAGGCCTGTTAGGTACTCGGGAGTAGTGTTTTTTTTCTTGCACTAAGCAGAGAGTTATAACACTCTCCAGAGCCTCTCCTTGGAGGCAGCTGTTTTTTGCACCCCAAAACCTGCCAGGGCCCCAGGCTGTAGTTTTCACCACCACGGGGGTGGAGGGTGTGCTCTGGCAGGCAGGGTGTGATGAAGCATGATAGGGTGAGGAGGAGAGGTTGGGTCATAATCCGGATACGATGATTTGTTATCTGCTGCCAGACCATTTTTTGCATCCATCATTTAAAAGTAGACATATCGTACATTACTATTGGTATTACTTGGAATGGCCACCAGTTAAATAAGTTAAACTAACAAAAAAGGGGGCAGGTTAACTAGTTATTTATTTCCCATGTATAAACAATGAATAGCACCAAAACGGTGAAGGTAAGTGGTTCTTCGTGGCACAAGCCTGTCTCACTGCATTTAACAGGTAGCACTTTCTCTTAAGATGTGGACAGTCCACGTTTACTGTATGAGCAACTTCTGGGAGATATATGAGATGTACACTCAACCAGTACTAGATTAACATTGGTACTAATTAAAGGAAAGATAACTTCAAAATATGGGAGCACTGAAAGTGTCACAATAGATTTATTGAACTCCTTGGTAGTAAGAAAACTATTAACAGCTTTATTCACATAATGCTCTAAACGGTGTATCATGAGCCAAGCTAGCGCCTGCTCTCTCGCTCTCTCTCTCTTTCTCTCTCTCTCTCTCTCTCGCTCTCTCTCTCTTTCTCTCTCTCTCTCTCTCTCTCTCTCCTTCTCCCTCTATCTCTCGCTTAACACCCCTTCTCTGTTTCTCTCGTTCTGTCTCTCTTACTCTCTTCTCCTTCTCTCTTCCATTATTTCCCTCTCTCTCTCTTCCCTCCTCTATGTCTATCTACACTCTCTGTGTGGGTTACAGTCATGATGACAGATATGTTAAACCTGGGGATATGGTTGCAAAGCGTGTTATAGGATAGCAGTACATAACAGTTGATGGGCCATAGTGTGATTACCTGTGATACATGGCAATAAGGTGGCAACACCTGTACAAAAGTGGGAGTACCTGGGCATGCGATTAGAATGTCTGGCAAATGGCATCCAATGTCTATCCAAAGACAAACGTTATGTTATGAAATCTTGCATTTGTCTAGTGCCTTCTGCCATGGTTCATGGCGTCGATGTTAGGCAGAATCACATGCAGTACCCTTGGGGAACACTACATGCAATTAAGACTACAAGTACCAGTACAATTTCACATTTGGTACAATCCTGTACTACACAGTAATGTGGTAGCAGTGGCTGAGCAGCCAGACTTATCTCAAGAGTAAAGTGAATAGTAGAACAAGTTACACAAAGGACCAACAAATACAGTGATTCAAACAAACACTTACCCAAAGTTTCTTGGTAAAAAGATTATACATTTATTTACACAGTAATTTGGAAAACATTACACTAGCAAGAGCAGCTTAATCATATACTAATATACTACAAATACACAACGAATAAGTTAATGAACAAGTTCAGCTTCCCTGAAGTGGGAGCAAAATGGCACTTCAGTTACTTTAAAAAGGGGTAAAAAGACAAGGTTATAAGAAATGAAGCACAAATACTTTCATAGGCAGGGCAATGGGTTTCAGTTAACTACAACCAGCAATTCAGTTCATAGGCCTGGGACAAAGTCAATGGTTCAGATTCTTTGTATAGGATAGCACAGTTCTGGTAGTAACCGGTTAAGTCTTTTCCACGAATTTTAGAAGAATTTGGTTAGATGAAATGTTAGATGTTGGTTTAGGGAGGGACAAGCCTTCGAAGTCGGGAAAGTTTCACAAACTTTCACCGTGGCAGAAAAGATTTCTGGACCGTGTTTGCACAGTACCTTTAAAGTGAAGAAGAGCTGTAGCTGAGGCATTTGTTCCTGGTAGTTCGAGCAGATCTTGCTGTTCCTGAGCTTCAGTCGTGGGGACAAGAAGGAGGACGTCAGGAGGTTCCTGCACTGCCCAGGGAAGATGCCACAAGCTTGGCAAAACATCGGTTTAAGGTTTGAGTGCCTTAAGGACCGCAAACTGGTATCCTTCCCACTGGCTATCCGGTTTTCCACAGCACTTTGTAGAAAATTCGACCAGGAGGGAACGGTATCCAGGCGGCTTGCAAGCTGGTTGTTCCCACCAAACTCAAGGGAAGTAGTTAACCTTTAAGGGCTTCTCTGTCAATGGAGTTTCAGGCAATTCGGACCTGCAGCAGGGCTTCACCAGTCATCCAGGAGTTGCAGCAGTCCTCTTCCTTCAGCTCATCTTCGGTTATTTCGTTCCAGTGGTCGACTTTGCTTTCCAAGTCCCAAAGACCTGCTTTTAAACAGGTTTTCCCCATTCATTCCAGTCTGGCTGTCACTCACACAGCAGGGTGGCTATCTTTGTTGCTGGACAGCCAGCCGGCCAATCACACCAGAGTGCATTCAGGTCTCCTAGGATACTAAACACAGTGAGTTTTGGGCACCTCCCTCACATCCTGTCCACCCCAGACACTCAGGCGCCAGAAGAGGGCTTCAGCACTGAAGCCGGGCAAAGGCCAACGAACAAAGGGACCAAACCTGGTTTGGCGTGCAGAGTTAAACACAAGAAGGACCTTTCCAAAAAGAAACGGCGAAAAAAGTTGATCATAGTCTGTTTTTACAGATAGGTCTTGGGCGCCATATTGAAAAACATGGCTGACCTGATTTTTTGCTACCGGTGTTTGCGGTCGGGAAAAATATAAATCATGGTAGTTTGATCTAAACCACTACCACCAGCCATTTCAAGTAGGAAAGGGTAACATGTGACTGTTACATTAGTGTTTTGACTCAGGGGATGCTAGGCAACCCCTCCAGCACTCCATATGAAGATAGTATGTGCTGGGTCTGTACATTTAAAGAGACTAGTAAAGTCAATTTAACTTTACATGCTTTGGAAGACAGTAGTCAGTCCCAGAGAAGGTATTTAAACCTTGTGAAGTTTGAAATACATCCCTGTGCCACTGCACTGAAGGTGCTGTGTGACACACAGAAAAGGATGATGCCTATGGAGTTGTTTTAAAACTCCATTAACAAAGAACACAAAAGTAAAACACACATCAAAATACATGGTAGAGTGGGAAAAAAGCTCACACTCTTCTCCTAGAAATCCAGCAAAGTTGCTGGGCTCTCAAAAGGTAAGGGAAATTAGCATATTCTTGAAAATTCTCCCTAACAGTCGAAGCGCTTTTGCCTGTGAGCCAGGCAAAGGAGAAGTATGATAGAACAATAAGTAGGGGTAGGGAGGAGCAAAGTCGGGTAGATAGCTGGGTGGAGGGCAAGGGATAGATAAGGTGCTCAGGAAGCCATGAGAAGGAAAAGGTGGACCGAATTTATCAGGGACGCAACTGTATTCTAGGGGGTGAAGCGCCGAAAGCAGATATAACTGGAGAAGAGGTGTTCACTGCACACAGGGGTATGTCTGGAAGTTCCTCACTGCAGGATGAGCTGGGGCATGTTGAAGCCATGCCCAACAAAACACAGTTGGCAAAGCCTTTCTACTTAATTCTCTAGGCCTCCAACAATTTTTTGCCAGAGGTTATATGACATAAATCTGATATTTTGCAACAGATCCCTGAATAGCAAGCAAATAAACTCTAATGTTTTGGTTTCCATATTTATTTATCTCAATGCTACCAAAACTACAGTTATGTGCACAAAGTGCTTAAGAAAATCTAGCATGTCTATGGCATAGCCGTGGTCAAATTTGTGAGCCTTCCACGGTGTCATGATGGAACACAGTGCACAAAACCGCTCTATTCACTCACCTGAGCCCCCAAACAGCCAGGTTCTATAGATGGAAATCTGAAAATAAATATGGGTACATTTACCTGAGGGTGGGCTCTCAACCATGGCTTCCTTGGGCCAGAAGCCCCAGTCCGGCCTTCCTGGAGGTTCACAAGTCCTGATAGGGTCTTTTAGGTTTTTAGGTAATGGTTATATTGGTGTGTAAGGCAGGACTCCTTTTGGACTGAGGCTGGGTGCTTACAGGAGTTGATGTACCTAATCCCACCTTCGTCTAGCCCGCTCACCCTAGGAAGCAGTTACTATGTCCAGTGAGTAGACGGCAACATGCAAAATTTAGGTCAAAGCAAGGGTTTATGGTCTAGTTAACAGAATAGATGTCCTACTCCACCCTTCTGGTTTTTAGGCATTTAAAACAAACCATCATTATGAAACTTAAACATAATATGACATGACCTATCCAGCTAGTTTAAAAGGAAACCTACATCATAACCCCCCACCCCAAAGGTGTGAATGCGTACATAAAGTAGCACTCAGGTGCATTCTTGTTAAAGTGCATTTAGCCTTGGGAAAGGAACACATTGATCCCAGTAGAACAATACATTACACAACGTGCTTTTACAGCTTCAAACATGACATGGCACAGAGTATCATAGTTTAGCTGAGTGTAGCTCTGCAAAACTGGGCAAACATATAGCAAAACATGCCATTGCTAGGTATCCCAAACAAATAATGATGCAACCTAGCAGAAACAGCACTGCAAAGGTAGCATGTGGCACACCACAAACGCGCACACACACATGTACACACTGTCTGCCCCAGACTTACCATTTGTGGGATTGAAGTCTTCTGCTACTCTTACAGATTAACTGATTTGACGAAGCAAATGGCTGCTCTTTGCAGGCCATGGCCCTGGGTCTTCAAAGGCAAGGTACTCCACTCTTCATTCACTCTGCCCTGAGGCAAATTGCTGTTTCATTTCATTGAGAGGTGCCAGACAAAATCAGAGAGATGATCAAATCAACCTCCAACACCATTAGCGCCCCGTCGACCCCAGGATGCAAGCTGCCCTTCTGGACTGAAATATCTCCTCTCTCTCCCCAAAACCTCCTAACGAGTAGTCTTCCTCAAACCTCCTTCACACTCTGAAGATATCATCCAGGCCTCCATCATTAAACAATAGATGGCCCCAGTGCTCAATGTGCTCCTCAGCATCATTAATGCCTCCCTCACCAAAGGGTCATTCCCATAAACCCTCAAGACTGGTCTCATATGACCTCTTTTGAAAGAAACAACCCTACAACCAGACGCCCTGGCAAACTTCAAGCCCATTATGAACCTCCCATGTATTGGCTGAATTTAGGAAAAATTAGTCATTACACAACTACTCACCAGAAATGAACAACTTCAGCTCCTAAATGACTATCAATCATAGTTCCAGCTCAAAGGTGTTATTGAGACAGCCATTATCCAGGTGGTGGATGATCCCCTCCAAAATATGGATAAGAGCGACTCATGCCCCCTCATCCTCCTTGACCTCTCGGCTGCATTCAACACTGTCAACCATCACATCCTCCTCTTCCTCTTTGCTGACAGCATGGGATTCTCTAGCAACATACCCAATTGGTTTACCTCCTAAGTCTTGGGCAGAAACAGATAAACCTGTTGAATTCTAACCGACTCCCAGTCTCCTGCAGAATCCAACTAGGCTCCATCCTCTCACCAATCCCTTTTAATCTTTACATGGAGCCCAAGAGCTCTCTTCTCAAAGCTCCAAATAAAGCGATCCACCAATATGCAGATGATGCTCAGTTGTACATGAGAGTAAAAAGCCCACATGTTATCAGTCATCTCCATGATTACCTAGCCAATCCTCTATGCCTGGATGCCGACTGCCTACCTCAAATTTAACCCATCCAAAACTGAATTTGCCCTGATTGGTCCCCCCGCAAAACAAATTGTCCAACAATGGGTCAGTGATATGCATCTAGAAGGATTTGATCTACCATCTCAGATTCAACATATCCTTAGGCTTCACCATTGACAGCAGCTTGTCCTTCCAGAAACACATATCCAAGAAGGCACAAATGGCCTTGCCCCAAATCTCCACCCTTCACAAAATCAAACCCTTCCTGCCACCACAGGACTTCTGTACCGTAGTGCTGGCCCTTGTGGTCTTGCACAACGATTGGGGAATGCCCTCCAGATGGGGCTACAAGCTCTTTTCCTGGCTCCCTTGTAAGCAGCTGCAAACTCAAAACTCATAGTGCCTGGTAGGCCTTGATCTTCCAGGCTATAATATACGTCAACAACAAAGCATGATCAAGACCTCCATGCCCCCTGTACGCAGTCCATCACACTGCAGCATTTCTTAATATGGGTGCATGCAAATTTGACCAAATCACCCCATCCTACAAAAGCTACATTGGCTTCCTCTCCAGGCAAGGATACTGTTCAAGACTGCATGTTTCATTTACAAAGCAGTCAGGATTAGCTGGTGAACTCCACATATCTGGTGGTACATGCTCAGTTAAACCAGGTTCACATGAATACCATCTGATTATGAATGTTGGCCCAAGCGCATTCGCATTTGTATTAAAAAAACTACAGTTAAACAGATCTAAATAGAGTTGACTTCGCTGTCATCTTGGAAACATCTGCCATTTTGATTCTAACCCCTGCTTTCTGTCCTGAAATGGTTAACTGTGTTTTCAGCTGCCACTGAGCAAGAGTGAACTTTGAGCCTATGTCAACATTAAGGCTTCTGAGAGCAGAATGTTTGCTCAGTGCAGAGAACTTGTAATCAAGATGACCTGCCATTCAAAGTGTTATCTGTGTCTACAAGCCTCATCTTCATTCAAACAATGGAACACAATGCACAATGGAACTAGACTTGCTCTAAAGCTTAAGAACAAGGAAGAGTCTACATGGCCCAGAAAAGCAAAGTTTGTCATCATTGTATTTCGTGTGTAAAGGATTGTGTCTTAAACCTGGAAACAACAATGCTGTATTTGCTATGTGAATTGGGCATGAACTCTAGCAACTGTGTAACTTGAAGAGGGACTGCACAATGTAACCAGGCTTGGGGAAGAAAGTATGAATACTGTGATTTTTGTAATGTCCAGTACTCTCTCCCCTCACCGTGTCTCCTGGTACACACTGCAAGGTGCTTGAGAGCCAGATATCTATCTGATTTCATATTTGTATCTGTACAGAATAAAAGTTATACTTATAACTTTGACTTTGAGATTGGCAGATTTAATCTTTGGTGGTACTAAGCCTCGATATTCCTTGCTGATCCATCAGATGGCGCCCGAATAAGGACCCTCAAGATTGATGTCACCTCGCTGATCAGAGACACGGCTACGGACTGGGATCAGAGTTGAAAAGGGCCCCCTTTTTGTATGAGACACGACACCTCGACAGTACTGCACAATCCGATTCCTGGACGGTGAGCAAGCAGTTCGAGAGGACATCTTGATGATGGTCCCCATTTCGAGGTGGGTATTTTTGCCGAAATTGCCAGCCACGTCGATCCTTTGTAATCCGATCGGACCCTTGGTATCTTTGAAATCAGGTGAGTCGTGCCCCGATTCCTAAGAATCCTGATATTGGTTGCAGTGTGGCACTTGCAAGTACAAACGACGCCAGATAACACCAGTGATCTGACATGCCTGGGAAATTGTCTTCCTGTTTCAAGGTTTTATTCCTCAGAGATAGACAATCTTTGGGACAAGGCCAACCGGCGCCACCCGTTGGGTCGCCAGCTTGTTTAATGTACTGTAAGTACCGCCTAAATAGTATTGTATTTAATGATATTTGGCACAGACAAACTAGACATGCTCCCGAACTTCAGTGGCCAGTCTATGGTAGTTTTGAAATTGCTCACATAGTGTATTTAGAGTCCATATTGTTGAAGAAACAGGCTACGCCTGCAGGATTTTATGTAATTAAAGATTGGACAAAGGAAGCTATGCAAGAACTTAAGAGTAAAGAAAAACATGCACATAGACACATGTCAAACACTGAAAAGGCATTAGTGTATGATCAACAGAAACAGTCAGAATCTATTCAAAGTATGGATATGGCTTTTCAACTTGGAGTACAGAAAATATATCCGTCTCAGGATTTTCATACCTCAGATGAACTGATTAATAAGCTATTAAATGAGCGTAGACATGTTGCAACTGCACCTCCTCCTTATGTAACTCCTCCTGCTGTTGCACCTCCTCCTGTTGTTGTTCCTGCTCTTCCTGCTGTTGTTCCTCTTCTTCCTGCTGCTGCTCCTCTTCCTGTTGTTATTCCTCCTCCTGCACCTCCACCCTTACTGATAGTTGCTGTTCCCATAATTCCGTCTCCACCACCAGCGGTAGTGTCTCCACTGCCTATTGAACACGATTTGTCGCAACTTACTTTTCCAAGTGGTTCTGGTCCGCTTGTAGTGATTGAAGGGGCGATTGCTGATTCAAGAAAAGTGACTCATGGTACAGTATCTAAAGCTCGAAAAAGAGAATTGTATGCATGGGCTAAGAAATATATAGAAGAGGGTGAACAGGCTATTTTGATAGAGGGGATGGGAACACATTTAACTGATATCTGGAGTGATTTAACGGACATGAATGTCCCACAGGGGTTGAGGGATTTGAATGTCCTTGGCCACTCAAGGGACACTGCAGAGAAAGTACATGAGCATGTTGAGAAGGTATTTGAATTTAAAAGGGAACTAGGTCAGTTACAGAATGATGAATTAGATGGTAATAGATTGGAAGCCTCATATGTGCAGAAACAATTTCTTCCTTCATTGAAATCAGTGAGTGAAGAAACGCGCATTTGCACAAGAGACACTCTTAAATGGATTTCGGATGTTTCAATTTCTCCCATTGAAGTTCATGACACGTTTAGTCAATATACTCCGGCAATGCAAAGGAAAGTGTTACAGGTGATGGTAGCGTATCTACAAGATGAGTTTATGAAGAGAAAGGTTTGTTGTCCCGCAGATTTGATGGTCATTTATAAAAGAGCATTTTCACCTGATACTGATTTGACTACTTTGTCACTAGATTTAGCTTTGTTGCTTAATAAGAGTTCAGAATTGCCTACTTCACAATTGCCAATGATGGAGGTTCCTCCGACATTTGTTCCTAAAGTAGAAATTCCAGCTAATGCTGCAACAGGCACAGCAGCCACTACTATTGAAGCACATTATGTCTCACAGTGTGTGCATGTCCCATTTTCTAGACAGGAAGTGAATACCATTAGGCAAACAATTCCAGATATTAGGAAAAATACAACAGGATTTTATAAAGAAATTGAATCAGTTTTCACGCTCAGTGATATAGATTTGATGTTCCCTATGATCCAACCTGCTGATTTATGGAAATAGATTAGAACTGTAGATGATCAGGCAGGGATGGGTGATACATGGGTTAACTTGATGTGAATAGATGGGGAAAGGAGCGCTGGTGAGAAACCGCCACAGGTGATATTGATTTTGCCAGACAGAATAGTAGCTAAACTGAATACTTTGGTTCCAGAAAGAAGAATAGTTTGGGACAAGCTTACAGCTTGCATCCAAGGGAAATCTGAAGGTGCTACTGAATTTTGTTAATCGATTTGAACAAGTGTTTCAGATTTCAGTGGTCAAGACTTAAGTACAGAATCAGGGAAAAGTCTGTTTGTAGACAAGTTTGTGCGCGGATTGTTGCCTGAAATCCAATCACAAATTATGACTTCCGAGAGTGATTGGCAAGAAAAATCACAGTCTGAAGTATTACATATGGCTCAGTACTATGAGAATAGGGCTAACACCGGAAAAGAGAAGGTAGAATAGAAGAAGGGAGACTCGAAAATTAAAGTATTGTTGCAGAAAATAGTTAGAGGAACTAGGCGTGGGAATACACAGTTTAGCGGTCAATTTATGCCACAGAGTAATGCACAACTGGGTCCTGTACACATGAACCAATGTTCCTATTATAGACATGAAGGCCATTGGTGAGCACAATGCCCGGTCCTTCAGCAAAGATCAAATAGCACATATGGTGCCATGGGTAGACAATCCACAGGCCGTCCTGGGATAGGGGTCCTGGTAGATGTCAGTTCACTCAGAATCAACAGTCATCTTCACAGGATATTCAGCAACATAGTGTCAATAGTGGGAACATTTTTGATAATCCTTCAACTGTTTATTTTTCTGAGGATCTTGCATTTGATGACATACTGTTCCGCTAGGACAGCCCGAAGCAGAGTCTGGAACCTGTACTTATTCCTGTTGATCAGAAAGTGCCCTAAGTTGAGATGCAGGTGGGGAATAGGAAACATCTATATTTGATAGATACAGGAGCACAGAAGTGTTCCATTGATCATTCACGGGTTCCGGATATTCCCCTGTCAAGGCAGAACAACAGTTCTGTAGGGTTTTCTGGTATGCCAGTGGTTAGACCAGTCTCTCAGCCGGTACCGATTGCACTGGTGCCATTTACTGATTCATGTCCATTTCTTTTGATGACAAATTGTGGCAAAAATGTGTTAGTGTTAAATTTGTTGAAAGAATTGAATGCTCTTATTTATTGTTCCAGATTTGGAGTGCATTTAATGATTTTTCCCCAACAAAATTCCGTTCCACTGTTTCTGTCTAGACCTTTACCATCTGAATTAGAAAAAGTTCAGACATGTTTATGGGCAGGTAATGACAATGATGTTTGCATTTTACAAATTGAACCAGTTAAAATAATGTTGAAACCAGGTGTTAAATTACCGCGTATTCCACAATATATGATTTCGGTTGAAGGTGAGCAGGCTTTGAAGAGTATTGTTTCTGATTTTGTACACATTGGTGTGATTGAGGAAATTGCAGGGAGTGTGTGTAATAGTCCGATTTTACCTATGTATAAGAAAGGGAATAATGTGATTCCTTTTCGTTTTATTATTGACTTGCGCTCTATCAATAAGGTTGTTGCCCCACAGCTTCCGATTTTACCTGATGTGACTACAATATTGACAATGATTCCAGCTTCAGCTACTCATTTTCGTGTTGTGGATTTAAAGAATGCCTCTTTCAGTATTGCTGTACATGTTGACAGTAGATATTTGTTTGCGTTCACCCTTGGAGGACGCTCTTTTACATTTACTTGTGTACCACAAGTGTACACTGAGAGTCCAAGCATCTTTAAAAGAGCATTGAACGAACAGCTTGATTCACTTGAGTTACCTTTTACTTGCACGTTGTTACAGTATGTAGACAATTTACTTTTAGCTGCTGATTCTGAAGTTGCTTGCAAGGAGGGCACCGTGTTGCTGCTTGATCATCTAGCAGAACATGGGCATAAGGCTTCACTAAAAAAGCTTCACGCTGATTTTGTACACATTGGTGTGATTGAGGAAATTGCAGGGAGTGTGTGTATTAGTCCGATTTTACCGATGTATAAGAAAGGGGATAATGTGATTCCTTTTCGTTTTATTATTGACTTGTGCACTATCAATAAGGTCGTTGCCCCACAGTTTCAGATTGTACCTGATGTGACTACAATATTGACAATGATTCCAGCTTCAGCTACTCCACAAGCTAGTGTTGTGGATTTAAAGAATGCCTTCTTCAGTATTGCTGTACATGTTGACAGTAGATATTTGTTTGCTTTCAACCTTGGAGGACGCTCGTTTACATTTACTGGTGTACCACAAGGGTACACTGAGAGTCCAAGCATCTTTAATAGAGCATTGAAGGAACAGCCTGATTCACTTGAGTTACCTTCTACTTGCATGTTGTTACAGTATGTAGACAATTTACTTTTAGCTGCTGATTCTCAAGTTGCTTGCAAGGAGGGCACTGTGTTGCTGCTTACTCATCTAGCAGAACATGGGCATAAGGCTTCACAAAAAAGCTTCAATATTGTCAACAGGAGGTCGCCTATTTAGGCTACCTCTTGTCGAAGGAGGGAAGAAGACTGACACCTGAACGGATACAAAGCATCTCTAGCATGTCTGTCCCAAATACAGAAAAAGAGGTCAGAGCCTTGATACGTATGGCTTCATACTGTAGACAGTGGATCACACATTTTTCATTAATGATAAAACCAATGTTGGCATTGACAAAGAAGGGCATTTCTTTGCCTTTACCGTGGAACATTGGCTGCCAGAAAGCTTTTTATCTGCTCAAGGCTGTGTTGTGTTCAGCGCCAGTTTTGGGCACACCAAATTATGTAAAGGCCTTTGTGTTGCATGTGCATGAATGTGAAGGATGTGCTTTGGCTGTGTTAACACAGGAGCATGGGGAAAGAATCGACCGTGCGGTTATTTTTCCTCCATGCTTCACCCTGTTGCATGCGCTTTGCCGAGATGTTTGAGAGCTGTTCCTGCAGCTGCCGCTGCATCTGTAAAACAGAGTGAGGGTATGGTTCTGGGTCACCCCCTAACTGTGATGGTACCTCACTCTGTAGACCTCCTATTATACAGAATGCAAACACAACATCTCACACAGCACGATTAACAAGATAAGAGCTGATTCTATTTGCACCACATATTCAAACTAAAAGATGTTGCTCATTAAATCCAGTCGAACTATTGCCTCTTCCGCAAGAAATTGCTTGCAGTGACAAGACGTCACATGACTGCCTCTCTACCACAGAGCAAGAAACATAAGGCAGAATTGATCTAAATGATACACCCTTAAAGAAACCACAAGAAGAGTTGTTTTGCGATGGCTCCTGCTTCAAACTTCTGGATGGTACATCCGCTGCTGCTTATGCAATCACCATTTGAACCACGATAGTGGAGACCAAAAGAATTCCGCAAAATTCTACGCAGGCTGCAGAGATTATTGCGTTGACCACAGCTTGAGAACTTTCTGAAGGGCTTAGTGTGAACATATATACGGACAGCCAGTATGCCTTGGGGTGGTCGACTACGGGCAGAGAGAGGTTTCTTGACCTCGCATGGAAATAAAATACAACATGGCACATTGATTGTTTGGCTTCTTTCAGCACTTGCGCTTCCTACACAGTTAGCAATAATGAAGTGCACTGCACACCAGAGAATAGCAGATGATGTCGGAAAAGGAAACCCTTTTGCTGACAGAATAGCCAAACAAACTGCCATGATTTTCATTCAAAGATGTATGTGTTGGACCCTGTCACACTCACATGTGTCTCTGCAGGAGCGATGGACGAGCCTCCCTTGACCCCGAGTCTTCACTTCCCCTGTTTCACCCGGAGGAATATCTTGATCTTTAGTAGGGTGTGCACTCCATCCTGCCTTTGCAGGGGCGTGATTCATTCATGTGATTGGTGCCAATGTCTGTAGGCTGAGTTCAGATGCCGAATGCTGTTTTATGCCTTCACAGCGAGGCCAAGAGTTCAAGGCGCCAATTTCTTCACTGGCTAGAAAGTCCTTCCCACAAGTGAACGTTGCGCGGAGAATGTTGAGTGTCCAAAATTGTCTGTATTGTCTTTGTTTGCCGGTATTTTTGTGGGTGAGTAGCGCTGAGTGTAGAAGCTAGCTGCTGGTAGGTTTGCGCAGCACCTTCAATTCGAGCACGCCTGGTAATGTCTCCCCTTTCCCTTGCAGGAGAAAATATGTGGTATTAGCGCCTCGAGTCCGGGGTCAGCGCTACTGGAGACTTGGTGGTTAGGTAAGTTTGCACGGAGGCTTTTGGTAAGTATGCACCGGTTAGAGAGAGAGAGCGCAGTGAAATAGGTGTCCGCGTTATTGGAGCGAGCGCAATGAATAATGTCTCTTCTTTCTTACAGGGGTTTGTGCGCTCGTGCAACTAACCTGGAATCCAGCATCGCAGGAAGATTCGGTGAGTATGCACAGCGTTACTGATGTGCGCGTGTTAACGCTGTTCTTCTTTGTTCTTACAGGTGCCGGTGAAGAAGTCCCCCCTTGACTGGAGATAGCTGAGGCGTGGAGTAAGAACCAGGTAAGCTGAAGCTGAATGATCCGGAGCGGGTAAGCAGAAGCAGGATGATCCGGAGCAGGTAAGCAGAAACAGGATGATCCGGAGCAGGTAAGCAGATGCTGGCTGTTCCAGAGCACAGGAAGTGTGTTGCTGATTCAGCTCACAGTAAGCAACGCAAAGCACTGGAAGAATCTTGGGTGTGGCTTATATAGCCAGCCACACCCACACACTAGAGAGCTCATGAGTTATCATGCACTTCCTGTTTGGCAACAGGAAGTGGTAACCAGGAAGTTACTACAAACACTACAGAGGAATGAAAGGAGGGATTTTTTATGGGTTCCTTGTGTGCCTATGCTAGGCCTGCCAAGCTTCCACCCAGCATGCCCCAACTACCTGCCTGATACCCATGACAACCCTACAAAAGGGGTCACTAACACTTGTGTGATCGATGAAGGAATTGGTTGCATAAAAGAAATTCAAGCTGCTACTCCAGATTAAATTAAAACAGTGAAATTAAACGGTGGGCTGAGGGTTCAGCAAGTTTAGACAATGAGGGTTGTTGTGTAGACACTGAAAAACTAAAATGGATTCTGCCCAATGCTTATATTACTGCTATGGTGACAATGGCTCATGGTCCAACTCACATATGTGCCAAAAAGATTTGCAAAATATTAGAACCTGTCTGGGTTAATGTAAATATTCCAAAAACTGCTGAACATCTTTTCCAAAATTGCATGGCATGCCTACAGCACTTTGACACCAAGGGGTAGTTTTGGTCCCCCCTCCTTGCCTTTTGAAGTCATACATTTTGACTTAATCGAAATGGAGCAAAATGTTCTGGTAGTCATCTGTGCCTTTAGTAAATGGGTCGAAGCTTTTCCTCTGAGAGATGCCACAGCAATGTCAACGGCGAAAATCATGCTTAAGGAATATTTTCCTAGGTTTGGTTTGCTGAGGGTCATATGGTCTGATAATGGCCCACATTTTATTGCTGCTGTCATCCCGCAAGTATGCGCGGGATTACAGATCGATAAACGATTCTATTCAGCCAGGCATGTTTAGAGTGCCGGACTTGTAGAACACCATAACGGCATACTGAATAATAAGATCGCCAAGATTTGTGCAAATAGCAATTTGAAATGGCCAGACACCTTACCAATATCCCTACCGTCGATGTGGACAACTGCACAATCAAAGGCAGGGCTCTCTCCCTATGAAATCATAATGGGAAGACCAGCCAACTTGTGGAAGATCCCAAAACCCAAATTACTGAAAGATGTTGAAAATGTACTTCTTTCTGACTATTGTGACCAGTTAAATCAGAACTTGTATTTGATTCATCAACAGATGCAAGAAGCCTTCCCAGTAAAGTACGAGGGTCCAGGTCATCGACTTCAACCTGGTGACTGGGTGCTTGTGAAAGCATTCGAAAGAGCTTCCAGTCTTGCACCACGCTGGAGAGGACCGTATCAAGTGCTCCTGGCTACACAGACTGCCATCTGAGTGACTGGCAAGAAGAACCGGATCCACACGACACATACAAAGAAGATTCCTTGTCCTCTGGCCTATGACGGAGGCGAGGAGAAGGGAACTGGTGACCCTGATGCTCACAACAATCCTGTTCTAACCGACACCGAGGGTGTCCCAAAAATCCTTCCTGAGCCCGTGGGGTGTGGGGAGATTGCTGTTTCTTCTGCAAGTTCTTTTTCACCATCGAGCAATCTTGCTTCTGCTCCCCCATTGTCCTCATTGCCTTCAGGAAACGACGACACTCTGTTTGCTGATCACACTGTACCTGGAGTCTTGGGGTATGATCTGCGACGGAGAAATTAGACTTACAGCATCGGCTGTACCTACAAGGAGGTCATATCATTGTTGAGTCAGTCCCCTGGAAGGGACTGACAAAAGCCAGGTGGCCAGAAGCCTAACGGAGAGGCTTCTAAACGGACTCTGAGAAACAATGCCTATTCCTAAACTCGTTCCTGCTGGAAAAGATATTGGTCACTTGTGTAATGATGAATCTGCCCATTGAAAGTCATGATCACTGAGGACCTACTGTTTTCTGGTTATAGTAGGAACTTGCTTAATAATTGGATTTACACGTGAGTTTTGGTATCTGGAAATAGTGCATTCACTTGATATTCTGCTACCCACAGAAAAAATCCCCACTGTGTCTCCACCCTTCGTGCATCTGCACACTCTTCCTCCTCGAGACTTCCAACATAGAGAGGGTTACCATAATAAAACTCTCTTAATGATTATGAACGCTACCCATGCGATTCGGAATAAAACAAATTACTGGGTGTGTTCACATCTGCCTCAACATGGGGAAAAGGGACTGGGGTGGTATATTCATCCTCTTCCTTTACCACTGCCTGCTATGCCTCCCTTAGAGCACTATTCTTTGGCCGTTGGACCGATAGTATTACTGGGAATTAACACCTTTGGGATGTTCTCTCTTTGTGAATAGGAGCAAGCTCAATGTTGCTTCTATTAGGCCTTCTGATAGATGTTCTAGACCTTTTCAATCATTGATCTCCTTCAGAATGGCTCCTGTAGGCAACTGGGATGCCATGCCTCCTTCTTATACTATCAATCATAGTCTGAATTATGTTCCTTTCTGCATACAAAGGGAAGGTTCTCAGCCAATAGGTACATTTGAAGGCTGTACTAGTTTTGCAAATCTAACTAGTGAGGACAGACCTTTGTATGAGGAGACAAGTGTAGACGTACCGGGGGAGCCTTCAACTTCCCCACACCCTTGAAAATTCCTGAGAACTTGCCCAGTAGCTGCTCGATGTCCACTTGGTAGAGCTCCCATGCAAAATGCACTAGGTCCAGGGCCTCCGATGCCGCACAGCTGAGTAAAGAGTGAGGGCTCACGTCAGTGACAAAAAATCGGGCTTTTATGGTCTTGCCGCCTTTAGACACAGGCGCAACGAAAACGCCCTTCATCGGGAGTGGCGTGTCTCCGCCAAACGTGAAAATTTTCGCCGTTGAAACATCTAGCGCTGGTGGTCCCGGGATAGACTGGTAGTGATCGGACGCCAGCACAAATACTGAGGCCCCATGTCAACCAGCACTTGTGTCGGTACTCCCTGAATGTCCACGACACACTTTGGTTGTCTCTTCTTTTTCGCCCCTGTTGCAATGCTCGAAATGAAGAACACTTCATCCTCCTCGTCCTCCTCTTCCTCAGCCATGTTAATCTTCTGCATTTCCTGTTCTAATGCTGCGATGCTCGTCTGCCCCCTTGAACTCCTGCCAAGTGCCCTGGCCGGGCCCCTCTGTACAGTTATTGGGGCGGGAGCGCGACACATCCGGGCATAGTGTCCAGGTCCATTGCATCTGCCACATGTTCTCGATTTGGCGGGACACTCCTCAGAGTGCGGCAGGTCATATCCGCAATATTGGCAGATGGACATCGCCCTTTGCATCGGACCAGCTTCCTGGCACTTCTGGCACCACTTGGCTTTCGGCGCCAACTGCCTTCCAACGGCAAATGCATCTTCCCACCTTCCCGGACGCACCGCTGCATCCATTTTGGCACCCCTCGATTCTGCCAGTTCATAGATTCTTCCGCTGTCTAAGATCTGTTGCAGAGACCATCCAGGCTCCCTCAGCACTTGCCTACGTAGCTTGCCTGAGCTACAGCCTTGGATGACCTGATTCCTGATCATGGACTCATCATTGTCCCATCGACAAGTTGTGGCCATTTGTCGCAGGCGAGCGCAGAATTGGTCAAGTGACTCCTCATCCCGCTGTTTTTCACCACAAAACAGAAATCTCTCGTAGTCCACGTTGGACAACGGAATGAAGTCGTTTTTTAGAGAAGTTTTAACAGCATCATAGGTGGTTACTTGCAGGTTGAGGGACTCATAAATGCGCAGAACGTCCATGCCCGCTGAGTATAGGAGAGTGGCTATTTTAGCGTCGTCATTGGTTTCCCCAGTTGCCGTAAAGTACATGTCTAATTTTTTTATCCACAACAACAATCTTGGGCCCAATTTGGAGGGGGGACCAGACGTGTCAAATTCTTGCATAGGTAACAGAGCCCCCTGTTGTCTCCTTACAACCACTCTCGCTGTTTCTCCCTCGCCGTCACTATCCGCCATGTTCACAGGTCGCACAGGCACCTCGTGGTGATTCAGAGGCCGCAAACCTGACTTGGGTGAACCGTGGATGTACATTGGGTCACTGCGTCATCATGGAATGTTCGAGTTGACGAGGGCCTTCCCCTGTGCCTGTGTTCCCCTTCAGTTGCCCCTTGTGTAGTGGCAACTAGTCCAGGTGCAGTCCTCCTGGATGGTGAGGACTGCCAAGTTTCCAAAAATTGTTTAGATGTATTTTCAAGTATAAGCAGTGCACAAGCACCTTTTCAGGCCGCTACAGCCTCCTACCGTGTGTGAAAACACCTCTGCTGTGTTTGCGCCAGGTTCGTAACGCTCAGCGGTGTAGCGTTATGATGATTGACACGCGGCGGCGTGTCAACAAACGCTCCGCTTGCATCCCGCTTCGTCGGCAGATGTTATGTGTACGCCCGTGCCTCGGGCCGTACCGCACTCACGCTTGCACGCAGTCAGGCACACAAGAAGACACGGGACGCGATGTGTTCTGTTCCGCGTCCCGGCGGCAACTGCCCTCACGGGCGTGATTTATTGAAACACGCATGCGCGTAGCCAGAATGAGGCTCGCGCATGCGTCAATCGTGACTGGCACATCACAACAATAATGGACTTGGGTGGTATATACCAATCCTTCCTGTAAAGTACCATGCAGGTTTTGGAAGTTGTACTTGCTGCATCAATCATATTTAAGTACCTCAACCACCACACCTTTGTGGTACATTAGTAAACAGGAGCAGGTGAAGCCATGTTCGCTTTGATAGTAGATGGTGGGGGAGGTGGCGGCAGCAATGAGTTGGGGAAAACTATAGATTTCCACAAAAGGACCCTGAGAGCTTCATGGACCTATTCATGTACTAAGCTCGTAGGGTCTTGGGGCTTTCAGTCTGAGTATATCTCGAGTATTTTTTTTTATAAAGAAACGTTTTATTTCAATTTGCATTGAAGCCAAAATCATCTGTGTTTTCCTCAATATCGACTTATTTGCTGAAGGTTTTCTTTAATTGCATATTTTGTGTACCTTTAAAAAAAACAATGTCAACACACTCTAGAGAATTGGAGATCAGGGACCTTAGAAATTCTGGAGAGTAATTTAGTTGGAGTCTTTCTTTCAGTAGGCTTGCCCTCTCTCTTTGCTCAAGTGGGGCTGAGAGGGCCGTTTCCACACTACGACCAGTTGCTAAGTATTATCTAGGTCCTTTTTATTTGACTAACTTCTTCGTGAGGTTATTGGTTTCTGATAATTCCCCTCACATGTATGTATGTATTGAGAGCTTGGCCAGTTCTGTCTACTATGTGGTTACTGTGGCACACTAATGGATAATGTCATAGCTTCATGAGGTGCTTTTAAAGTGGTTCTTGAGCACACATGTTGGTGGCCCTTTCCTGGCATAATACTATCCCTTTTGGAGGTGATTAATTAGGAGACAAATTTGACCTTTTTTTGTAACACACACGGATATTTACACAACCAGGAACCCTCCAGACCTGCAGAATCTATGGGCCAGTCACTACAACTAATATCATTAACCTAGCGGCCATGATGAGTTCCACTCACTATCAAAAGCATCACCTGATGTGCACCACTGGCATGTCACAGTTTGCACACACTACGGAAGTGTATGTAGAACAAATCAACGTGTTGTCCTATTCCATTACAATACCTGCATTGGCAAGGCATATGGGCAAGGATCTTCCTTTTTTCCTTACAAGGGAACATGTTTGCTGATTGATGTATGATGGGTGTGTGCATGTTTATGTGTGTCTGTGTGTGTGTTTGTGTGTGTGGTTAGGCAGATGTGTGTGAGTGTCTGGATTATTTATGTACAAGTTTTAATAAGGTGGCAGCTGCGTGCACAGTTGCTTTGCAACACCTTCAAAGAAAGAGTAGGGGTAAAGGAGCCTGATCTTTGGCAGGCTTTGGGAACATTCAAATAAGATAAGTGCAAGGAGAGAGAACACGAAGTGCAAGAACATTAAGGACAAGTTAAGAACAAGTTTGTTTTTCGATTTTGACGTCGCAACCAGGGATCAGATCTAGCTGAGCTTCGAGGGCATTAAGGGATGCACTTCTTTATTGTGAGTCTGATATACAGTTTCCAGTAGGCTCTGTAGATAACACAAAGAGTTTTTAATCTGATATTTCCTCTCACCAGGAGACATTGCATAGAGATAGAAGAGTTGGTGTGACGCCCCAAGTTTTCTGGGCAAGGATTAACCTGGCTGCTTTGTTCTGGATATTCCAAAATCTTGCACAATACATTTTCTCTGCAGACTCTTGAAGTGGCTCTTACACTATTCGAGGCTAGATAGCACCATAGCAGATGCCATTTAATCGTGTTTAGTCTTAGAAGAGTAAGGATGCATTGAAGAACATGATGCTGAAAGTTGGATTTCCTTTTACGTGTATGGGTCTTTGGTAGAAAGGAAAAGGTTATAGGAGCCCCTAGAGGAGGAGAACAAGAAAATGTTGAAGAGAAAGAATGAAAGGTCAGCAGTAAACTATCTCAGACGTCTGGCATTGAGGGACAGGCTACTGTCAATCATCCAATCAGGGATATTGAGCAGGAAATCAGGGATGTGGTCTAGATCGGCATGAGTGCCAAAGAGCCTGAACACAGTCTCTGTGTCAGCTGCAGAGGTCTGAAACATGGTAGAGTGTGACATGATGAGATAAACTAAAGGTTTCAGCTATGCATTGCATGGCCAGCATTAAATAGCCAGGGAGGCAGGATTGAACCTGGAGTATTTCATCAATTTTAAAGAAGGCTCTTAAGGAATGGTTTCATGCTCCGACCTGAACATCTCTATGAGAAATGTAAGAGGGAATCCACTGTAAAACAGTGTCTAATATGTAAAAGGAGGTTTCAAGCTGTCAGAGGAGAGTGGTATGGCTAGCAGTGTCAACATCAGCTTACAGGTCTAGAAGGATGGCACTGGCAGGTGTGTCGACATCCAGAAACTTCAGAATCACATTCATCAGAAAGCGTAAGAAGGGTTATGCGACTCTTGCCGGTCTGAGGCCTGATTGGATATCATGTAGGAGGATATGGGGTTAACAGTATCCCAGAAGGTGCTGAGTTACCACCTTTTCAAAAATCTTCCTAATGCACGAGTATTGTCAATGAGGTGATAATTATCCAGTATGTTAGAGTCAACATTGATTTTTTTTTAAAAGAGGTGAGATGCAAGCTTCCTTAAGGCACTAGTTACGACAGCAGTGTCCATGGAGCTGTTAACCGGAGCCATCAGAGTAAGGATGTGAACAATATTCTTGATGGTTCTAGCCGAGTAGGGTCGAACCTGTTACATTGTGGCTCTCATTCTTTCAACCACACCTCAATATCAGATTGGGAGATAATTGAGACGGCTGAAAAGGAGGCATCACTTCCGACAGACACAGGGGGAGACAGTGATATGGTCAGGCCAGTGATTAACCAATTGATGAAAATGATCCCCCCCTTGAAGAACGAGGCGCGAGAATAGTCTTGGTCCTGGGAAGCTTTCGGCAGGATACACATTTAAATGGGGATGCAAGTTCCGTGTATGTGGTTTAGTTTGTATTTATGTGTGGCCTTATAGAGGGTGAACAGCTGAATAGTAGAATTAGTGTGTGTAGGGGGGCGGGGAAAGCTTGAGAAGAAGTCAGAAAGAATCAAAATAACATAGGGTGATGGAACAGAGGAGTGAAGCAAGAGAGACTGCACAACTGGACAGGATAATGCGGGGAGAATGGTTTAAGCAGATGAGTTTGAAGGGCAGATCTGAAGTGTCAAAAGAGGGTTTCTCAAGTCCATCAAGGGATTGTTCCGGAGTATTAGCCCGAGATATGAGAAGCATCTATAACTGAACTTGCAGTGTAAAGGTGGAATGAAGATAAGACTAGAGTTTTCAGCTTACAGAGGGCATGATTCACAATGGTGTATAATTGTACGCATTTCTGCGCAGTTCTGTTGAGGTGTATCAAGATGAATGACAGGATTTTAAGTGAATATTGGAGTGAACCATGGGGTAAGCTTCTGTGATGAGAAGAAACAGATAGATGGGTGTTTTTTAATGTAAAATCTAAGCTGCAAAGCAGCATTCTGTACTTTTTAAAATTTGTGAATTTGATAATGAAGTAGCACTTCAACGAGGGTATTGCCATCATTTAGACAGGAATTGATGAAACCACCAACCACTATTACATTGGTTTTCTCTGGGATAAGGTGAAGAATCCTGTTGAGAATTGTAAGAGAATTGTAAGAGCAAATAAATAATGTTTTATCCGAGACTTTATTGAGACTCATTTCATAGTTGACATTGTTTTACTTCCTTTTTTGCTAGAACAGTTTCGCCAAAGAAAGATTGAGTGCTGTAAAGGATGAGGTGAATTTTGAAGGGTGTCAGCAACATGATGTCAGTCTCTGAGCTTTAGGCTATCATTGTACATCTAATTATCTGTTGCTGCCATCCCTGGAGTCACTGCTGTGAATTGGTCACACACTCCATTCATGCACCAGTAAATCTGCATGTCATCAGCATGAAGGAAATGATGTTATTAGGGCTATCAAAGTATGCATATTGATACTGAACACAAGCGGAGACAAAACAGACCTGCAGAAGGAAATCACCAATTCTGGCTCTTTGTTCCTGTTCGGTGAGGAATGAGAAAAAAACATTTTACTGTGTGATAGTCATACACACAAGCAACTGATTGGCTTACCATGAACCTTTTGGGAATAATGAATTAGTAACAATGTTTTTATTCTATGACAAGACTGGAGACAAGCATTATGCTTCAACTTCTTTAATTTACTACTCTTCAGCAGTTTCAACAAAGCTCAAAAGACCATAACAAACACTGAAAACTGTCTAAACAGACTTTTCTTTCATTTAAACTACAATCCCCATAGTCTCTGTAGTCCATCACACTCCATGCCCAGTAATAACAACTTCCTGCCCCTGGGCTCCTCCTCTTCTTTTACTGCTCTTCAAGCAGATAAGTACTATTCCCAGTTATCTCCCTATTATATGTGGAAATGTGAATATTTCAGCAGTAGGGTAGATATAGCATTTTGATAGACATTGCTAGAATAGAGCAAGATCAGAGATCTGAGTCCAGAGAGGAAGGTGTATGTTTAGATCTGCAGATTGTGTATTTTAAGTACCAACGTAGCCTGCGCAGCGGCGTGCTGTGAATAGCAGAGCGATTTGGAACTCGAGCGTACTGCTAGCCTGTCCTTACAAGCTGACTTATCCACGACTCGTGCGCACCGTGCCATATGTCCGGCACTCTAGGAGAGTTAGCCGTGAGCGGATAAGCCAAAGCCTTTGCAGGACCGCTCAAGTTGTACCCCGGTCCCCCTCCCTTGCGGAGCCGGAGACCGCGGGGAGCCCTAGCGCCGTGTAGCGGCCCCCTCCCTTCGGGAGGCAGATCCTGTGGCACGTGAGGGAATCCTCATGACCCCCTCCATTGTGAGGGTGGAGTCAGCGGGTGCCTGCTTCCGTGTTCGCATTAGTTCATGCGACACGGAGCAGAGCACCCGTAATAAGCCGGGCCCGGCGGTGATTGTGATATTTTCTATTAAACGGCGAGGCAACAGCCTCTTTAAGAGGTCGTATCCCGACCAGGAGAGCGCGATCCAATGCGCGCACGGCGGAAGAGAAAAAAGACTCTTAGCCAGCATCTGCTGGGTGAAAGCCTCACGAGGTATACAGTGACATTGGAAAAGAGTCACGTTCAACGCTCCTCTAACATAGAGGCCTCAAAGAAGATAGCCCATCCCAGGCTCCTATAAAGACTACCTTCCATCCGGTGCTGCCACCAAAAAATAAAAAAAAATAAAAAAAGGAAAAAGAAAAGAAAGAATATATAATTATATTTATCTAAAACATATAGAAGGGTCACAGGAGTAAGGCCCCAAACCATCTATAGTGAAAGGGCATGCAGAGACACCCTCACAGGTACAGCAGGAACACAGCACCCACACAAGATGTCGGAGTTTGAGTGGAGTGAAGAGGAGCAGACCTCAGATCTGGCTGCCAGCTTCAAACAGGTGCTGGGAAATTCGCTGATAGATGCGGTGGCACAAGGGGTGAAGCCCCTGGAAGACAAGCTGGAGTCCCTAGAGGTGATATTACACCAGCCCTTAGACAAAGCCGGAGGAAGAGAGAGCACGGCTGCAGATCCCTCGGAAGCAGGGTCATTGGAGAGTACTAAGGCCCGAAAGAGGAAAGCCCCTCTTGACCCCCAGGGCCCTTTGGATGGGGCAAAAGATAAGGCCCCGGAGGTCGTCGACGCTTTCGCAAAGCTCCAAGAAGTGTACTTGTGGCGTCAGAGTGTGCCGGACCTCACAACCCCCTCACCAGAGGACGAAGAATATGGAGAAGAGGACCCAGGCTCAGAAGTAGAGCTGGAGGAAGGTGAGACTCCCTCTCAAGAGGAAGAGGAGGATGTAGAAATTAAACCTAGCGGAGGGAAGAGAATCCGCAAAGAGAAACACCAAGAAGAGGTGGAGGAGGACATGTTCGATCCGGACAGCATACGGAACCCGAGATCCTCGGACTGGCAGCTCTCGCCAAGAGTGGCTCAATATATGACCAAGAGGTTGCGAAAGACGCTGGACAAAGAGGTTCGCCAGAGGCTCTGAGCGGAATGCCCGAGACCAGACCTACCAGGCAAGGTAGCCGAGGTGCCAGAATTAGATCCTAAGATGCTGACTTTCGTGTCAAAAACTAGCAAAGACCCTTGTAAGGGTATCGATAGGTCTTGGAGGAGTTGCCAGGAAAAAATGTTAGACCTGGCCAGACTTCTCGCGAAAATAATGGACCTGGCTGAATGAGCTAGAGATACCGGGGAGGAAGTGGACCCCGACGTCCTGGCGGCCTGGGCGCAGAGAGCAGTATTCTTCCTAGGGAACGCAAACTACACCATTGCATCGGAACAACGGAGAGGCTCTTACTGAAGATAGATTCAAAGCTAAGTGATTTAGCTTCATACGAAGCCAGAGAAGCGGCTCAAGGGCTCCTCTTCGCAGAGACCTTCGGCAAGAAAATGGGGCGCTTCGTGGGCACCTACGCATCTCTGGAGAAGGTGCAAGCTTCCATCCGGAAGATTTTCCCCAACCGAGATTTTGGAGGGAGCAGTCGCCACAGGGGTCGCTCGACTGGTCACAACCAAGGTGGAAGAAGACCCCAGAACCCCAGAGCCCAATACCGGAAGAATAGACAACAGGACTCCTTCTTCCCGCCCAGAGGACGCTTCCCAAGGGGTCGCAGAGGAAGAGGAGCCGGTCGTGGACAAGGGTTCACTCAAGGTGAGAGCAGCGTATTATCCCCCAGTGGAGGGGAGAACATGCAAGTTCTTGAGAAACTGGACCAAGCTTTCCAGCGATGCCTGGTTGTTACAAGCAGTTGCGGGTATGCGCCTAGAATTTGTTCAGCCACCCGTGCAAGAGCGCAGGCCCCATCAGCGGCATTTGGAGTGTGCAGAGCAGATCCTTCTGGATCAGGAGCTACACCTGCTAGCGGCGAAGAACGCCATAGAAAGGTGCCCGAGAGCCCCTGCATTTATAAACAATATGTTTCTGGTGCACAGGAAAGAGAAAGTGCGACCAGTTATAAACTTAAAGGAGCTGAACAGCTGGGTAGTGTACCCTCATTTCAAGATGGAGGGCATCCATCAGCTCCGAGACTCACTCAGAGAGGGGGATTGGTTGACGAGACTAGACCTAAAGGATGCATATCTAACGATCCTGATAGCAGAGGAGTTCAGAACTTTCCTAGCTTTTCACTGGAAAGGACAGCTTTGGCGATTCAAAACTATGCCCTTCGGGCTTGCTTCTGCGCCATGGGCCTTCACCAAGGTGATGAAGCCGGTAGCGGCGGCAATAAGGGAGAAAGGAATAAGGATGATCATTTATCTAGACGATCTCCTGCTGCTAGCTGAGGATCGAGAGACCTGGGCTGCGGCGCGAGGTGCAGACACCTGCAGACAGGAGGGAAATGGAGCGAGAAAGAACTCTGTTTACATATAAATTGCCTAGAGTCATTAGCAGGATCCTTTGCGATCAGAGCCTTCACGAAGGGGAGGATAAAATCTTGTGTCCTACTGAAGATGGACAACATATCGGCAGTGCGATACATAAATCACCTAGGCGGCACCAAATCCAGGATGCTAGCCGAACTAGCGAAGGTCAGAGACGTCCGTCACAGCGGAATACCTTCCGGGGATGCTGAACGTCATAGCAGACTGGAACTCTTGTTACCTCAAGGACTCCAGCGATTGGAAGCTGGATCCAGCAGCATTTCTGTGTATGACAGAGAGATGGGGACCAGTACACATAGAACTCTTCACATCACGGCTGAATGCTCAAACAGCAGAATACTTCAGCTGGAGGCTGGACCCAGGAGCTCGAGGGACAGATGCGTTCCTACAAGAGTGGAACGGAGGTCCTCACTACGCGTTTCCCCCGTTTATGATGCTGAGCAGAGTTCTAGCGAAGTGTCGGAGGGAGAAGGCGGAGCTGCTGTTAGTAGCACCGTGCTGACAAGTATGGTTCCAGACTCTTATGGAACTAGTAGTGGATTATCCGAGAATGCTCCCAGAAGGGGAGCACTTGCTCACGGACGCAGCTGGGTCATATCACCCTCTGAGAGTGAGGGGGACTCTCTTGCTCGTCGCGTGCAGGATAACAGGAGACGCTGGGCGTTGCCAGGTGTTTCGTCTCAAGCTGTGCAGCTCATCGCAGAATCCTGGGCTCCATCCGCTAGGAGGAGCTACGACGCGGCTTGGGCCAAGTGGACGAGCTGGTGCAGAGGGAGAAGTGTTCATCCCATTTCGGCGCCTGTAGTGACGATTTTGAATTTTTTAGCTCATTTGTTGCAGGACAGGAAAGTGTTCCGCACCATAGGAGTGTACAGGTCCACCATTTCCGCAGGACACCTCCCTATCGAGGGAGGGCTAGCCGGCGAACACCGAGCAGTGATTAGGCTTATTCGAGGAGTGAAATTTAGAGTACCTCTGGAGCCTCATTATAAGACCGACTGGGATGTTTTTGCAGTTCTTAAGCTGTTGGAGAGTTGGCCCAGCAACAGATACATATCCCTGAAACAGTTATCAGGAAAGTTAGCTATGTTGTTGTGCTTGGTATCTTGTAAACGCGTGTCAGATGTAAGAGCGCTAGAGATAGACAGAAGGTCGTTCGGACCAGAGGGAGTGACGTTCTCTATAGTAGGAAGGACTAAGACAGGGACCTCGTCGGTCCATTATCCATATTTCCCGAGCAGAGCCAAATGGTGTGTAGCAAGCTGCGTAAAAAAGAGTATGAGAGCAGAACGGCAGAATTAAGAGCAGCAAGTACTAAGCAATTGCTGATAGCGCGCAGGAAACCCTTCAAAGGGGTGTCAACAGCTACGATAGCCCGATGGGTTAAAGAGGTCATGCTCGCAGCAGGGATAGATGTGGGGAAGTATGGAGCACATTCGGTGTGTGGAGCTATGGCATCTAAAGCCTTTAAGACTGGTGTATCACTTGTTAGCAGCAGATTGGTCAAATGATTGAACTTTTAAAGAATTTTATTTTAGACCGACCAAGAATTTAGCGGTTGCAGTGTTGGGAAGCTTTGAACAAGCATAATGCTCGCCTCCAGTCTTGTCATAGAATGAAGATTACCCCTACTAACTGCGCAGGGAGTATTAATTATATTAAAGACTAGGAGGCGAGCATTAAATTCCCACCCAGATTATGTATTGTACAGGATATTATGAGATTGCATAAAGTAATGATATGATGATATTGTCAATACATGGACGCCACCCTGATTTTCTGCTTTCTATTATTCTTAGGAGAGGAGCAGAAGAACAATTGATGTAGGATCCTAGGGGAAAGGGTCGCCTGAGTTCGAGGAAGTTCGATATTTGATTGGAGTGTTCAAGTTACGGCCAGTTGCAAGGCTTAGTGTGGAATTCGCAATATGACTTTCAGAGCGAGTAAAAGAGAGGAGGAGCCCAGGGACAGGAAGTGGTTATTACTGGGCATGGAGTGTGATGGACAACAGAGACTATGGGGATTGTAGTTCAAATGGAAGAAAAGTCTGTTCAGACAGTTTTCAGTGTTTGTCATGGTTTTTTGAGTTTTGTTGAAACTGCTGAAGAGTAGTGAATTAAAGAAGTTGAAGCATAATGCTCGCCTCCTAGTCTTTAATAGAATTAATAATCCCTGCACAGTTAGTAGGGGTAATCTTCATTGGCATGTATTATATCACCCTGTTGTAAGGGCATACATGAGTCTACAACTTTGCAAATGGTAAAGTGTTGGATGCCTAGAGAGAGATGAGAGAGCTGATGTTTCAAGATGGCGCAGAACGTGTTTATCTCTGAAGCAGAAGGGAGGGTGTGTCTAGAAGATTGGGTTATCTTTGGAGGATGAGAAGGCATTGGGATTGAGTAGAAGATGATGGAGTGATCAGACCATATGCATTTAATTTGGAGGTAGATCTGGTAGGGATATCACAGGTAATGACATAAATGTGCCAGTAATGCGCAGTAGTGTAGCTGGTTGTAACCTTTTATTAAGGTGCTGATGCCAGCATTGTATTAACAACTAACTCAGCATAAATCAAGTCCTGGGGCAACTGGTCCTAAGCAGTGCAGGCTGCTGTGATGATTCAAGGTATGTAGGTGGGTTAACAGTGTCCCTTCAGAGGAGCGCCGGGAGCTCAGTGTGCTCCGTGCACTCTGCTCCGGCTCCATCTTCCTTTTGCGCTCTTGGGAACCCGCACCTCCGGATTTTTGCGAGATCTCGCGAGACTGGGAGTCTCACGATTCTCTACACACCTCCCTTTGATAATGCAGGACAACTTATTGCATAACATAGTCATTGTATCTCACCGGTCTTCTGTGCTCCCTTCTTGGTTGATCTTCTTTAGTGCCACTGGTGTCCAGTACCTGACTTGTTTCCTGGAAGGCTTTGGTGCACCTTTTTCTATTTCTTCCTCCATGGTCTCTCTGCTTCCGTTGTCTGGTTCAGGTTCTCGCACAGTCTCTCTGTCAGGGCCTCCGTAGGGGTTGGGTTCTCCTTGTGGCTTTTCTACTTTGCGATGTTTCTCAAACATGGCTACTCGCTCCATATTCCATGTGCAGCCATCCTCAGTCCGGACGTGGTTGGTTCCTCTATGAACTACTCTTATGGGTTGACTGGACTTCGAACCTGTCATTTGATCCTTGCTTGGCAGTCGTATTTTAACCCAATCACCTTCTTCGACCTCTCGACTCTGGGTCGTCCTTCTTCTGTTGCTCCATTTTTTCATGCGTGCTTTGCTGTTTTCCAGACTCCATACTACTTCTATCATATCTACTTCGTCATCTTCTCTTACTGTGGCTAATCATGGCGGTACCAATGTAGATGCTGCTCTCCTCCATCTCAACATGCGAAATGGGGAGATTTGGGTTATCCAGTTGGGCGTTAACCTGTGGGCCGCAATGGCCTCTTAGACAGTCTTGAGGGGATCCATCCCTGAAGCGGTTGCCAGTTGGATGGCTCCTTTAGTGAACCTATTGGCTCTCTCCACAAGTCCATTGGCTTGGGGATTGTGCAGCGGTGCTTCTCTTTGATGAATGTTGTTTTTGTGCAAGAATGACTCCATATCGCTTCACACTAACTGTAGTCCATTGTCTGTGACTAGCTCCTTGGGGAGACCTTCCCTCTGAAAAATGGATGTGAGGACTTCTATCACTGTAGCCGTCGTGATATTGGGGACGAACTCTGCCTCTACCCACTTCGACAGGTAGTCCATCAGAAATACGCCGTAATGATGCTCGGGCGTCATCGCCTCCAGCGGTTCGATAAAGTCTACTCCCACTTTCGACCATACTGCTTTGGGGATCTCTGTGGGAATCATCGGGGCTTGCCTGGGCTTTAAGCGTTTATCGCTGTTGAGACACCCATGGCATTTCTCTATCATCGTGCACATTTCTTGATCCATGGAGGGCCACTAGTATGCTTCCCTCACTCTTCGCCGTGTCATGGTGTTCGCTATATGCTCTGAGTGGGCTCTGCATAAAATGATTTTTCTCATCCCCATTGGTGGGATAATTTAATCGTTTTTCATGATAAGCCCATCCACTTCTGAAACTTCCTCAGCCATCTTCCGGTACAATCTCATGCTTTCTGGCACCGCCCTTTCATCGGGACATCCATTCCTGATCGACTCTCTGATCCTCGTCATCGTGGGGTGTTTGCCGTCTTCTTCATTCCAGTGTCTCTCACTTAGTTCCAGGAAATCTGGGCCCTTGAGGTCTTGGATGGCTACCACTATGCATTCATCCTGCAGGAAGGTGGTGGCTTTGTCTTTATCTTCGGGTAGCCTTGACATGCAGTCCGTCTGTGCATTTTTCTCTTCTGCTATATGATGAATCTCAAATGTATATTCCTGCAGCTTGGCCGCGATACATGCCACACGGGGTGCTGACGCTTTTGTCCCTCCTGGACTGAGCATATGAATGAGGGGCTTGTGGTCGGTGACCAGTTTGAATTTGGTGCCCCACACATACATTTTCAAATGTTTAACCGCCCATGCACATGCCAGCATCTCTTTCTCAACTGTGGAGTAGTTCTTCTCAGCCGTAGACAGGGCTTTAGAGGCGAATGCCACCACATGTTCTGTGTCTCCTTTCTTTTGTGTGAGGACAGCTCCTAATCCACACGCGCTGGCATCCGTGGTGATGACCGTACACCAATCTGGATTGAATGGCTGTAGGCATGGTGCTTCTAGAATGTGTTGTTTGATGTTTTCTACTGCTTTTTTCTGGGCTTCCAACCATGAGAATTCAGAGCCTTTTTTTAGTAGATCTCTTAATGGTGTGAACATTTCTGAAAACTTGGGGATGAATTTGGCGTAATACTCAGTGAGTCACGACCTCACTTCATCCTTGTTAGTTGGTTTTGGAGCTTCGATTATGGCTCACAATAGGTTTTGTTTGGGGCTTATGCCTTGTGACGAGATCTTGTACCCTAAGTACTCAACTTTGCGTGCTCTTCATACGCACTTGTCGTACCTTAACTTGACTCCAGCATCCTGCAGCTTGGTGAGAACCTTCGTCAAGGTGAGGTCATGTGTATGCTCATCTGCAGTGCAGACTAGGATATCGTCCTGGAAGTAGGACACATTTCCTATGCCTCGTAGTAGCAGGTCCATCATACGCTGAAAGGCTGAGGCCACAGATGACAGGCCGAAATGGCATCTTTGTGAACTGGTATGGGCCAAACGGGGTGATGAATGCGGTTAGTGGCTTGGAGTCTTTGTGCAAGTGAATTTGATGATAAGCATCTCTCATGTCTAACTTGGAGAACACTCTGGCCTCTGTCATCATGAGGATTAGCTCAATAATGCTTGGAAGGGGGTAGCTGTCTGAAATCACCTCCAGGTTGAGACTGCGAAGATCAATGCACACCCTTAAATCTTGTGAATTTTGTTTCTTGATGAGGATGACAGGGCTCAACAACTCTGAGGCCTCTATTTCTTCAATGATGCCCTCGTTCAGCATTCTGTCGGTCTAGTTTCTGAGTGAGTGTCTGGCTGTCGCTGGCACTGGCCTCACTTTGTGTTTGACGGGGACTGCATTTGCCTTGAGTAGTATCTTATGAACAAAGTTTTTAATTTTTCCAGGCCTTCCGAAAACAGCTTTGGAAAGTCTTCCTTTACAACCGGCGCTCCTCTGGTACTGACCGTCAATACTTCCATGCTGGGATCCAGCTCGATTGAGAGCTCTGCCTGATCGTCCCACCCGAGGACTGCTGGGCCTTCTTGACTGAAATATATTCTTGTGGTGGTCTCTCTCCCCTTGAACTCCACTTTCCCTTTGATCTACTCTAGTAGGTCAATGGATGAGCCTCCAAACACTGTGGGCTTGTGGCGGGTGCTGAGGACCTCGACCGTTTCAGCGTCCATCATCTCTTCACATGTGCGGAGGGGCAGTATGGTTAAGTCTGATCCTGAGTCCACCATGACTCTTGTTTACATGCCGTTTATTCTGATGTCGCAGTGTAGCTTTTCCCTCTTGGCTCGTGGGCTGTTCACCATTATTACAGCTGGCCTCCCTTCTTCATCGGAGGAGGAATCTCTCTCTGCGTTGTACTCTGCATTAACATTGCTGACTTTTTTGCTACAAAATTTGCATACTATTGAAAAGTGTCTGATTTTCTTACACACTGAGCACTCTTTTTCCCTTGCCGGACATTCCCGGTCATTTGCTAAGTGTTTAGTGCTGGTGCATCTATGGCACTTCAATGGTTCTTTTCTTCTGCACATCCCATCTCTTGCATCAGCGACTGGTTTCTCCTTCTTGGTGCGGAAGGCTATGGCTTAAAACTTCCACTGGGCCGGGACCGCCCGTGTATTCTTTCCTTCATCCTGCGGTCTCCTCAACCACCCTCACGATCTCGACAGCGATATCCAGTTGTAACTCTTTTACTAAGATAAACTTGTCATGCACTTTCCTGCTATTGGTATGTACTGTCAGCATGTCACAGATCTGTCCTTCTGTGTTATTTACGAAAATTCCCCAGCACGGCTAATTCGCGTAGCTTAGTCACATAGTCGTCCACCGGTTCGGACGCTTCCTGTTTGCGGCTGTATAACCAAATTCTGTGCAACACTGTTTTCCTTGCTGGCAAACCGGTTGATTATTCTCTTGACAGCCTCCTTATACACGTCGTCATTATCATCCACCACTGCTTCGGGCATAAGACTTGCAAAGACTCCCCTCAGTGAAATGCAAAGGCTTCTGTGAGTGAAATGCTAAGGCTTCCATGAGAGAAATGCACACGCTCCAATAAATGAGTCTGACCTTTGAAATAAGAGTCACTTGTGAGATATGTCCGATTCATTTCCCACTCCTCCTCACCTTGGCTGCCACAGACTCGCACAACACACGCACACACAAAACCAGACTGGGCATTTCTGGGAATCTTTATTCTTCTTCAGTGCCTGGATAACATCTCTGGCCACACAGATCCACCTCCCCATCCCAGTCCTTGGATTGCAAACTCCTGTCCAGTGCTGCCACACCACCACCCATTGGGATCTCTACTACCGCCCCAGTCCAACTAGCCGCAGTAACTCTTCTTCTAGCACAGCAAGTCCCTCAGCACACCCCTGATCAAAGAGTGTATACCAGGCTGGCAGAGTCACATGCTACTACTGCCAGAGCAAGTACATACTAACGTGTCCAAACACAAAGGCCATGCGTCACCTGCCCACTGAAGCAAGAGAGAGAGTCAATCGGCATCCAGGCGACTAGGTCAGGCTGGCAGGCTCTGAGGGAGTGAAACCAGACTCTCTGCATTGCTTTACAGTGTCTCCATGTAAGAGTTAAGACACAAGACACACAAAACGGACTGGAGAAGGATTGGAACCATGCATGTGAGAACACAATGATCTTTCAGTCGGACAAAGCTATATACAGAAAAAAAAACATACTGTGCAATTAAGGCCTCCACCATTTAGAAAGACAGTAGCAATTGTGTAATAAGAGAACAAAGCCACCACATTTCAAGTATGTTATGCTCCATAGACTAGCTGATTGACAGCAGGGGTTATAGGAAGAATATGTTTAAAGTATGTGTGTAAGAGAGCTAAAGCCCTCTACACAAGAAGCATCGCTGGAAGACACTAAACCAAGGTTGTCCAACTCCAGGCCTCCAGGAGCCGATCCATTCCAGATTTTCATCTCATGAATATTCATGACATACATCTGCATACAATGATTCGAAATGTATGCAAATGTTTCCTCATGAATATTCATGAGGGGTATACTGAAAACCTGTCAGGTTTACGGTCCTCAATGCCCTGGAGTAGGACTACCCTGCACTAAACTAACATAAAAAAATACAATTGCTTAATATCATTAATTGATCTCAAAGTAAAGCCTAACTAGAGATTCATGGACATGGGCCTTTTCACACCTGCACAATTACCTTAAATTACTAAAAGCTCCTTAAAGATCCATGCAATTGTCCAGATGTATTTAAAATATACAAATTCAGATACAATTAATAAGTGCAATAGTGATTACAAATGTCTTCTGCTAATGTTTCTTTGAAAATATTTTTTAAAGGAAGAACATAGTTACATAATAGACGCAAAAAATGTCGAAAGATGGAAAGATCATTAAGATGTAAGTACTTGGTCTTCGCTGATAGTGCAGACTATGTTCCAGCTTTGAGGTAAAACTTTCAGAAGCTGCGTTCCAATTACTGCGCGTCCACTTAGCCCGGCCATTAGTGCTGAGATATTGTATTGTAAAGTATTGACTGTCTGCCCAGGGGGATGCAAACCCACATGAATGCATATTTCCATACGCAGTGCACACCGGGAAACGGATGCTTGCCTCGGTTGTGGCGAGTCCTACTGGGAAACGCAATTTGCTTATGATCTTACCATCTGATTTTGTGTCCTGTCAATTTTCGGAGGGTAGACAGCATTTTAAAATAACGACACGCTTATGATGCACATTTCGAAATTAATATTCTGCAACCAGGTAGGTTGATGAATATTTTTACATGTTTTTCTTTCTTTATGTTGTACAGATTGTACTAAGGTCATAATGATTTGTTATATATATATATATATATATATATATATAGCAACTACGCCTAAGCGCAGCGTTGGCATTGCTGGAATTTCAACCTACGACCTGCAGATTACATATATACTGCAACAGTGCAGCGCTCAACCAGCTGAGCTATTTTACCAGCTAACGTTAAGGATTATAACTCATTAGGTCCTGATTCACAGAAGCGGTTTATAAGGGTGCAATCCCATAGGAAAACGCTCAGTGAATCAGGCCCTAAGGATTAAAGTTAACTGGCATTTCACAGAAAGGACCCTTCCCACCCTGCCCCAGTACACTGACTCTGCCTCTCCTAGCCGGTCCTCTTGTGGATTCTTACCCAGCAAAGAGAGTGGGCAGTGCATTTTGCCTCTGTCTATGCAAAATGGATCTGAACGCATTGCTGTGTAAGCTTATCACTGTCTGCATATTGTTCCTACTTCTTTGCAGTTAATCACGATTTACCCCATGTCTCATCCTGTGTGTGTTGCCTGAGAATTACACACGAATACCAATTTGTTAACCGAACTCCCTGTTTCATTTAATGCAAGTGCTACTGCATCTTCTTTAAGGATGTCTGTTCATCGGTTTCTCCTCTCAGTACGTCCCTTCTGATGGATCCCAATCCGAACACCAAAACAGCAGCCAACAGGCCCCAATGACATAGCAGATGTCCCAGCCTTTTCATTCTCACATTCAACCTCCAAAGCTCTCAAAATGAGTTTATATGGTTCATGGTTTCAAAAACCTTAATGTTAGAGTGAGTGTTGTGATAAATGACATAATTACACAACCCAGTTTATGTTATGTACTTAGTGATTCAAGCATACAACCGGTTTTTATCACAGATGTATTTGCCTTTATAAAGATAAGTGATCATTGCAATGTTCCCGAAGTATTCTTTAATTTTATGCAAAGCAGACAGGAAACCTCAATGGCACTATTTGTCCCTTTCCCCTTTCTCATAGAGCTCTTTCAAAAAATATTGTAGAAATGGATTTGACTGTCTTTCCTGGAAAGAAAACCTTCTATCAGAAAATAATTTGCATGGTCATTCTAATATTTGATAACGTGCTTGTTAGGGAGAATTATCAGAAATGTGCTAATTCCCTTCACCTTAGAGACACCCAGCAACTGTGCTGGATTTTGGGACTTGATTTTTTTAACCTGGAGAGAGTGAGACCATTTTTCCCACTCTCTCATGCATTATAATGTGATTTGGAACACTGTGTCTCTTTTGGTTGTGGTGACTGACAAACTCCATAGGCATAATCTTTTAGATTGGGTCACACAGCACCCTCAGTGCAGTGGCCCATGGAAGTCTTTCAGATTCCCCAAAGGTTTAAATACCTGCCCATGGTTAAACTACTGTTTCCAAGAACAATAAAGTGAAATTGACTTTACTTACATTTGTAACTTTTCAGACCCAGCACACACTATCTTAAAATAGGGTGCTGGAGGGGTTACCTAGTATCCCCTTTTGTCTAGCTTCTCATATAAACATGTTTATATTACCCTTTCCTCACCAAATGGCTGGTGGAAGTGGTTTCATTTTAACTACCATGGTATGCATTTAGCACGGGCTGTGTTCGCAAATGCAGTAAAGCACCCAAGGGTGCCATTTTTGTCAAAATGGCCCTGGTCTTCTTTCTTCACCATTTCTTTGTGAAAAGGTCCTTCTTAAGATTTACTCTGCGTGCCAAACCAGGTTTGGTCCCATTGTTCGCTTTGCCTTTGGAGGGATTCACGAGTGAAGCCCGTCTCTGGCTCCATGGTTTCTGTGGTAGGCAAGAAGTGAGGGCGCTCCCCGAAACTTCCTGTGCTTAGTCTCCTAGGAGACCCAAATACACTCTGTGGTGATTGGACCGGCTGACTGTCCAGCAACGACAACCACCCTGCTGGGTGACTGACAGCTAGGCTGGAATGAATGGGAGAGAACTGAATAAAAGGCAAGGCTTTTGGCTTGGAAGGCAGAGTTGACCACTGGACGAAGGAACCGAAGAAGAACTTGAAGAGGACGGCTCTGCAACTCCTGGACCATTGATTTGCCTGGTGAAGCCCTGCTGCAGTGCCGAAATGCCAAGTTTGCATCGACAGAGAAGCCCCTGCAAGGACGACTTCTCCCCTTGAGTTGGTGGGACCAATCAGCTCCAAAGTAAGCCACCTGCACATCCATCTCAGAGCTGGTTGAATTTCCACAGAGTTGCTGCTGGAAACCGTATAGCCAGGGAAAGGAACACCAGATTGAGTGCGTTGCTTTTAAGCTGGCCAAGAGCTCCAGGAAGATCCTCCAGACTCCCAGGAAGCAGGACTGACCAAGCCTTTGCCCCCTCAACAGAGCATGGGACCCCAGAAGCAAGGAAAGTCGATAGACACGAGGAGCTGAAACACTGAACAGCCACTGAAAGTGACGTTTGCCAGTTGTGAGTTTTGACCATCCCAGTATATTGCAGGAGTCTCCCGACGTCCTGCCTCTTGTCCACACGACTGAGGCCCAGGAACAGTGAGACATGCAGAGCTGCACAGGAACAGGATTCATCGGCTGCATCTTTTCTTCATTTTAAAGGTATTGTACAAAGTCTAAGAGAACTTACCTCTTGCTGTAGAGTTGCTTGCATCTTCTACTACTCACAAGTCTAATCAGCTTGTGACCCTACATATGGTTCTTCTTTTCTTCAAAGATTTCTAAAACATTGTGCAAAGACTTTTCCATTTACCTACCAGAGGTGCTTCATCCTATATAAGACTTTTGCCCATTGACTTTAGCCTAGCCTATTGTACTGAATGACTCTTTCTGTGGGGATCCAAAAGTATTTACCTGCTTAAGAGTATTTGTGGTCTCTTGTACGTTCTAAATAATCTTTTCCTTTAGACTTATTACCATATGATTCTAACTGCAAAAGTAATGTATTAATGTCCCCACCCCCCTTCAACTGAAGTCACCTTAGGGTGTAGGTAGTGTCTGTAGGCCATCCCAAAATGGTATCTACTGATTTAGAGATATTAAGAGTGTGTATTTCATGAAGTGTATTTTGAGTGTTACTATAATATAATAAGAAGCCTTGAGTGTAAAAGTTTATTTGAATACTTGTAACTGTAAATCTCTGTGTAACTCCTATACAGCTCACATTGACCCCTCTTGAGATAAGCCTGGCTGCTCAACACGCTACCAAAACTGTGTAGTACAAGCCAATACCAAAGGTTGGGTTTCCTATACCTGCAGTTAGAGTTGTTTTGTAGTCTTCCCAGAGGGTACTGCATACAAACATTGCCTAAAAGTGCTTTTCTCAATAACACAAGTGTAATTGTCTTATGATTGTGAGCAACAAGGCATTGTTTACATTTGCAGTATTATCGCCCGACCCACACTTTTATCAAAGCATGCACAAAGACTAATTATTAAAGACAATAGAAAATACACACACAGCTTTAGAACCTGCATGCTGGACCTCTGATCCCTTTCATGGTTTCCCAGAACCCCTCACCCTCATGTATGGAAAATGAAACCTTGTGTACAAGAGGCCTTTACTACAGGACACATGAATGGCAACGCTTCTACAAATACCAGGCCGGTGCACACCCGGGGGAATGCTTGTTGATTCTCCCTTCATTGTAACTTCAACCATGAAAAACACAGTACACCCTTCTTCAAGATATGTGTGTTTTTTCTCTGGATGTGTCTGTGGTGATTCTTTCAAATGTGCAACTGACAAAGCGGCTCTCATCCACTAAGTATGCAGTGTGGCAGGGAGAGAAAGAAAGATCCCATACAGAAACAAAGAAAAAGAGAGGGCGAGAGAGAAAAAGCGAGATAACTAGTTTGGGGTATAATATGATGGGTAGAGCTTGTTTTACTTAGGACACCAGTAAAGTAGAACACGTTGTTGGAGCCACCACCCTGCAGCACTCTCGCTACCTTGCGTTTTTGCTTTCATAACATTTTGAAGATTGTACATACCACATGTGTTTATGAGCCACACGCAAACTTTTATTGAGGCATGTCTGTGCTACTTCTTCAGACTTAAGCATTCCCCTCAGCAATCTGCTTGTGGCTTGCAATCACAGATCTGACTCATCACTTCATCTACTCGAGGGCCATATATTCAGAAATAATGATAGCAATTTTTACGCTGCATGGAAGCCGGATCATTTATTCCTGAAGCGCTGTGTAAAACCCTGGTGTAATTTATGGATTAGCACTGACCAGCCTCGAGTCAAACAATATGGTATTTTACATTGAGGCCAGTAGCTTAATCAGCTCCATGTGACGAATCTCTGTTAAGGGCAAGGGCGCCTGAGCGTTTATCCTTGTTAGAACGGTCCTATTTTGTACTGCAGCCATATGTGACTTTTGGGTCTTTTTCCAGAACCTTTCACTTGCAAAAGTCCTCCCATATGGTGATAGCTGAAAACTGGAATTAAGGAGCTCTTGCACCGCTATATAGGCCTCATAGTGGCATAAAAGCGGCCAGTACTGCAGAAGAATGATGGGCAGAGGCATTGTTGCACTATAAACGGGCAAAACGGGCGAGATAGAGGCAGCATATTGTTGTAGAGGTGGAACTAAGTACCCCCATCCAAAGCTCCTCCCACATGTTGCCTATATGTTGGGATCCAGAGTGTGAGACACAAGCATTACCAGTACGAATAAAGATACCAAAGAGAGTCCTAGAAGAAAGGTTCCCATTTAGAAAGCCATACATGCATACACAACAATATGATGGCCATTTGAATGAAATCCCAGAGGAAGTGTGAAAACTGAGCAAAAGGGAACACTGGTGATGTCATGAAGAGCAGAGCTGACGCACCCAGAAGAGATGCAGAGACGAGAGAACATAAATATTCTATAAGCTCTAAAGAGGAGGTGTTAAAGTTGAGCAACATTTCAGGCTCGAGATGAAGATGCTCATGCTACAGAAATAATGAAGAAGATATCAAGTCATTTAAAATTGTACAGATGCAGTAATGCAAGTAGACAAAGTATTCTTAAAGGCAAGCTATGTAGTGAATAGATTGCGGCAATGCACCAACCTATATACATAGGAAATGTAAGGACTGTGGATGATTCCACAACGCACTTTAGCAGAGCTGGATCCCTTGAGCAGAAACACTTTTTTCCGTGTGTCGCAGTTAGAAATCAGGAAAATCAGGAACTTAACCATGGAAGTAAATCAAAGAAAGGCTTGGTTGGATCAACACCAATAAGTCAAAGCCACCATAGGACTGGCTGTGCGTACAAACAATTACAGAACGTGTGAAAGGAACAAACCTTTTGCTCAGAGCAGGTGGTGATGCATGCCTCTTGCATGTTGAAAGGTGCTGAGCTTAATTATTCCGTTCTGGAAAAAGAAGCCCTGGCGTGCCTTTGGGGCATAGAAAAATTAAAGAATTTTGTGTAGGGTCAGGATTTCACATTAAGAACTGATCATAAGCCACTTAAGTCGATATTTGAGAGTAAAGGCCTTGACAAAGTCTCAAGGAGAATTGCCTGTTGGTTGACAAGATTACAGTGCCACAAATTTACCATAGAGGTAGTTGCTGGTAGGGAGGATGTGCAGGCAGACCATGCTTCTAGGGTAAAATTGGAAAACTGTGAATGTGAGGGAGGTAGCAAAATGTGTGGTGAAAATGATATGGTATTTCCCACAGTGGGAGGTATTATACAAAAGCAAGAATGGATTCGAGTATTGGAATCTGACGAAATGTGGAAACGCATCATAAATTTTGTAAAAGAGGAATGGCCTGGGAAGAGATTACTGTGTGGTGAGGATAGATCGTTATGGGAGGTGAGGAGTGAACAGTCAGTGAAGGAGGGACTGTTGTATCGGTGGGACAAATTGGTTGGTCCTGGATGTCTGAGGGAAAGGTTGATAAGATCTGCTCATCATGGACATATAGATGTGTGTAAGACCAAAGAGGTGGTAAAAGCAGATTACCGGTGGCCAGGGATCGACCGTGAAATTGAAAGAGTTGTTGGTGCATGTGCCGATTGTGTCAAATCGGGAAAGAATTTATTGGCGTTATCCCAGCCGATGGGTAAGACTAATGTGCCCGAGGGAGTGTGGCAGGATTTAGCAATGGATGTTTTGGGGCCAGTTGACATGGGTGCAGGTCAAGGTATGTTTATTCTTGTCCTGGTTGACACTTTCTCGAGGTGGACTGAGTTCAAGATCATGAGAGAAGTGACATGTCAGCGGATCATAGAATTTCTAGAGTGTGTGTTTGAGAGGGAAGGCCTAGCCAGGAGTATCCTCACAGATAACGGTCCGCAGTTTGTGGGGAAGTTATTCCTAGAATATCTTGAAAAGTGTGGTATTCGCCACAAAAGAACTCCTTTATATTATCCCCAAGGCAATGGTATGGTTGAAAGGGCTAATCGATGTATCATGGAGGCTATACGAGGTCCGAATGCATGTGATTTAGACAGGAAAGTGGCTGTGAGAGAAAGGTTATACGCATTGTGGATGGCTCCAGATCTTGAAACAGGTGTAAGTTCTTTTGAAGTTATGAGAGGCCGAAGGGCGAATACCTTGGTGTCGCCAGCCTGGCTGGGCAGAGCAAGAGATACGGATGTGGTTGTGGATGCTGTGAGGAGTAGGATGGATTCTCGTAAGGACAAATGGGTGGAAAAAGTCAATGAAAAGCATCCAAGGAAAAGAACTGTGGTTGATGTTGGAGAATGGGTTCGGATACGAAAAGCTGTGGTCTCAAAGAAAGGAGGGCCTCTTTACTCTGACCCAGTTAGGGTTGTGCAGGTTTTCAGAAATGCAGTGGGGTTGGAAAGTGGTCAAATCTGGAATATGTCTAGAGTTGCGAAGATAAAAAGATAGATATATGATACTCTTGTGTTACTTTTATATATGTTTTATTTATGCATTGTAACTTTGCAAATAAAGAACCAATTTTATTTGTTTTAGGGGTGGGGGGTGTGTTGTATAAATGACATGAAGCCAGGGTGTCTGACACTGAGCTAAGTTAGGTAGGCTCACTCTAGAATGAGCCTATGAGGCAACGGGGTGTGTTGTATAAATGACATGAAGCCAGGGTGTCTGACACTGAGCTGAGTTAGTTAGGCTCACTCTAAAATGAGCCTATGAGGCAAACCCATTCTACTCAACAGTTCTCCCATGTTAGGAAGTTGGTGTCGATCAGCTACAACACACCGATTGAGTTCCCTTAAGTCAATACAAACTCTCAAGTCCCCATTACCTTTCTTCACCGCCATTCCACCGCCTTGGCAGGCTCAAAGATGCCTTCTTTTTCTAGTTTCACTCGCTCCTCCCACACAGCCCTCCGCATTGACAACAGTAATGGTCTGAGTTTAGCTGCAACTGGTTTACTTCCCTCTTTCACCACAATCTTATGCACCATCCCTTTAAGACATCCTACACTCTTGCTAAAAACCTCTGGGTATTTCACGATCATCTCATGACCTTTAGCGATGTTTCTATTCGACCCTGCTATATTAGCTACATTGAGTACTTGTTCCTCACTATTGGGGTCCAACTTAATGCATAACCCCCTCTGCTCCCTCCATCCAAGCAACATTTCCCCTTTTCTGGTAACATACATTTTTCCATATGTCACTCTACCTTTAAACTTAAACTCAGCATTGCAACATCCTAAGATATCAATTTTGTCTCCATTGTACCCGCCCGGGATTTTGTCAGAAGGAAACAAATGTTTCATAGAACCACCTACCACATTCTCCAATACCACTCTGGACATCAACGTGATTTTTGAGCATGAATCTGCTAGCATTTTTACTCGATGTCCATTCACTTCTATCCAGGCAGAAGGGTGTTCGCATTCATCAGACCCGGTGCACCGTACCATGTGCACAGTAACAATTTCATTCTCTGACAAATCACCTTCCTCAGAAGACGCACCATCGTACTCTTCAATTAGAAGGGTCCCCTTTCCACCCCAATCCGATAATTCTTACAACAGTTTTCGAAATGTCCCCACTTCTTACAAATACTACAATTAACACGCCTTCCGGGACATATGGGAGATTTGGACAAGTGACGTGCACCACCACATCGAAAGCACAACCTATCTTCCCTTTCCACATTAACCTGCGTGCCATCTTTCTGGGTACGTCTATTTCCTTGATCACTACCCCCACCTTTGCTTTGAATACTCTCATAACGTTTACTCGGTCTGACTTTCTGCTTTTTTTTTCTTTTGGGACTACACTCCTCTTATCTCCCACCTTTAAGACCTAAGTAATTTGAGATGGCTTACACTCTTTAACTGACAGTTTTGCTACACACTGCAACATATGCTCGATCCTTTTTGCAATACTTATGACCTCTTCTAAATTGGGGTCATCTTTCAACCAAATCTCTTCGCAAATTTTATCATTAGAACAGTGGAGCATAAACTGATCTCTTATGTGTTCATCTAGACCACTACCAAATTTACAATGCAGGGACAAATGTCTTAGGGCTGTAATGTAGTCTTCAACAGATTCTCCTTCGTGTTGGAATCTCATGCCAAAATGGTACCGTTCTAGCACGGTACTGGTTTTAGTCCAATTTAGCCAAAGCTTCATCAAAATCATTAGATCCCCCTTCCACGTCTAGCTCAGGAATGTCTGGAAGAGTGTCATATATCCTCTGATACACCTGTTGACGTGTATGGTGTCAACGCACTCCTCTGGTGCCCCCTGCAGTGCTTGTTCAATAAACAGTCTCACCTGTGTTCAGGAATATACCTCCTTGTGCAGCGCCGCTCTCATTAGCACATAGCGCCACCCTCAGGCATATGCTCCTTACAATGCCCACTCTTCGCGCCGACACCGCCTTCCCAACGGGGCCCTGGGCGCGTCAGGGACAGCAGCAGATTCGTCTTCTCCGACGTATGAGCACCTCCTGGTTGCCGCTACATGTTGCGGACACGTGATTGCGAACGCGCGTATGGAGGCGGGGCTTCCTCCACGCGCACCAATGGCAGCTCCACTGCGAGCGCCTCCCCCCCCCAGGACAGCGGGGCAGGCCCGGCTCACCTTATGTGATCGCAGGATGCGGGGAAGGTCTCCACGCCGAACTCCCCTTTTCTTCCGATGGGGAAAAGGAAGCGATCCTCTCCGAAAAGCCACCCTTTACCGCCTTGTGCCGTACAAAGATGCCTCAACAGCTGGCGTGGCTCCAGCCACTTCGTATGCCCAGACTTGCTCCTTCCAGTCGCCCCTCCTATCCAGCTGGCAGCAACTGAGGGGGGAGAGCAGGGCAGAGGTCTCCTCCTGGGCTCGGCGTTGGGGGTCTTTAAGTCGCGGTCTGGTCTCCACTCTTGCTTCCGTATCCCATCCTCGTCGCCATTGTTAAAACTGAGACCGCACCAGGTAAGTTATAAAACAGATTTATTATGTATCTTGTCACAAATACAGTGCATGACAAAAGACCCCCAACATCACCACCAACAACCAAGGCTCAACTGACAAAGCTTGAGCAACAACAAGATAAGAAACTCCACATTCCAGAATGGGTTTGCCTCATAGGCTCATTCTAGAGTGAGCCTACCTAACTCAGCTCAGTGTGAGACACCCTGGCTTCATGTCATTTATACAACACTTCTGTCTTAAGTCAGGGGCGAGAACATTGAAGATGTCAGAGGTTCATCAAACAGTCGTATTTTAAATGCATTTAGACTCAAAAACATGGTCTACAGTCACGTGGTTAGATGAAAATAGACACTATGATGAGCTGTATCGAAACCAAGAGGACAGAGTACGCTATACTCTCTCGTATTCTCCAGCACAGAGAACATTTCCAAGGCTGAGTTCAAAGCCTTAATAGACTAGTAGACCGCAAGAGGGATGAGGGATGCCAGTGCTAAATTGGTGGTAAGCTATGGTTATGACCAGCCCACCAGCGCCTGTGTGCCAGCCTGCATGCTGCTTGCATAGGTGGAATATTACAGAGGGGTACAAGGGTGCCAGCCAATTATAGAGGCACACATAATAGAGAGCCCTATAGTTTGTATAACCAATGGGATGTTGTGTATTTGATGACGTTCATAGAAACCTGCACTAGAGGAGGGCTTAGTTTCCCCACCTGATGTCAGACACCCAATCACCTTTGCTGACAAGTATGGAACGTATACCTAGATGTTCCCTGTAAGCCTAGCACCATTCCAAGTAGGTTCTTGTAGTTTGCAATGTAGATTGACATCAATAATGATGAGTTCTTAGTATATAACCTGCTTTTTCTATGTGTTGCATTGAGTGTGAAGATCGAGTTTACGCGTTGATGTTTGTTATAACTCCCTGTTTTAGATAATTGATATTAAAACAGTCACACTTTGTCAACTTCCTGAGTCAATTTTGATTATTGATGTTTGAGAAATATTCTGCATCCCCATCTGTCTCTAAGTATTGCTTCCACATCTTAAAGGGCTGGGTTGGACAACCCAGTTCATTGTGGCGAGGGAAAAGGTGGAAGGCATGGGACATGTGCAGGGAGCTGGCCATCTTGAAGAGAAGAATACAGGGAATTTAGAGCCTTAACATCAGGAACGGTTTGGAAATAAACCAATCAGAATGGCTGCAACAAATTATGTGGTGAATAATAAACAGTAGTCTTATAATAGCAAAACTAAATTACTAGTATAGATGCCAAAATGCAACTAAGTCATTTTGTAATCCCCTAGGGTGCACCAAGTATTGCACCTGGTTTACTGCCTCTTTTTCGCACTCCAGGGGATTTTTGATGGTTTTTCTGGAGATGGTTTTATAGTTAAGCAGAGTCTGACACCCATAGAAACCTCGAAAAAATGAATTGCTAATAACTTTGAAATAGTGAAGCCAATTAGGAATGTGCTTTCCCTCCAGACTGCAAAGTTTGGTAAAAATATGTTAAAAATTAAAAAAAGGTATTAAGAAAATGAAAATAAAAACGAAAACATTTTGTGGCCTACTTCCCATAGACACAAAATCAAAATCTTTCCTGGATCGCACAGCCCAATCCGCAAGACAGAATTGGACCAGGTCTGCTATAACTTGGGCACGAAGCGTTGACTTGAGGCCTATTTGTGGTTTGGGGTTAATTCGTCCAGTAGGCCTTTAAATACTTGATGGAGAAGGGGGTGCCACACTCTCCAAAATAGATAGCTATGTAAATTGCTGGGAATGTGGGTGTTTATAAATGGAACAGCCGCCATCTTTGTTTTTGCTCAAAGCGAGAGATAGCCGCAGCTATAGCCGAGGTTACTGGAAAGTGAAACGCAGGAAAAATTCCTATTTCAGGTCAAAAAACATGCAAATGCAATCAGTCTAGAGGTGGGGGGAGGTAAGAGGAAACCATGTGAAATTTGGGGATTGGAGGGGGTCTAGCTACTAGTTTGCAACACAAAGGCTTTCCTGGAGCCTCGGTTATGAACAGAATAGCCGCAAATAGATGACATTTGAATGCAAACCTTGTCACAGAAACAGTGTGTGTTGTGCGGGGAATGGGAGAGGGCAGGGGAGGTGAGGCGGCCTTCCTGGGTGTGTGGGGACAGGCACAGAGTAGGTGGACACTTGGTGTTGGGTGAAGGAAAGCACTTTTATTTCTGCTGTCTTTCTGATATTTGTGACTTTCATATGACCCCAGATAGCAAGGGTATCAGTAGTTCTGTTACCACGGCTATAGGAAAACATTTTTTTTTTAAATGGATATTTTTACAGCTACAGTGACGTTGTGGGTGAAAAATCACTGCCCTTGGCCATTGACATTACAGGTCCAGGTCTCCCATCCATGCAGTAACTGGAAAAGACCCTGTTTAGCTTCAAAGTGATGAAGGGGCAGCCCCCCTAAGGTCTAATAAATGATCCAAACTTAAGTTATGAAAACGCTTACAGCAACATGGGCCAAGAGGGGCAGTCCCTTCCTTGCCTTGAAGCTAAACAGGGTCTGTCCCAGTTACTGCATTGATGGGAGACAGTCCACCGTTTTGGATGCCTTGTGTTTTCTTAGTTATAAATATCTCATAACCCACAAACCAAACACAAGACATATGCATTATTATTATTTTTAAACCCTCCTACCGTCAGTCCTTGAAAGTATTGCACTCAGAGACCATTTGTTTGCCTTTCGCTGAATTGCATTCTGGCATTTGTAGTCTCCCAGTCAAGATGGGGGGGAATAATTCCACAATTGTACAGTTTTTACCGAGCAAAGTTCTATAAGAATTTACATATTTGATTGACACTATGGTATGTGTACATTTCAAGTTATCTTTATAAAGCAGAGTATTGTTGAAATCCAAACATGGGGTTGAGGAGGGGAAATGATGAGAGGGTAAGTGAGTCATGAGTATTTGCCCACAACGTGCAAGAGAGTTTGCAATCCTGGGCACTGGTGCAGTTATTGTCCCCTGATTATGGCTGCTTTCAATGGCACAAGTAAAGGACACCTGTGGAAGGACAGCATAACTTTTTTTCAGAGGGCTCATGCCTTGTTTTTTTTTAGGTTGGCAATCTTGCTCAAGTATTGGGCTATCAGGATTTTACTCAGGTCGTCATGTTGCCAGTGCAGACGCTTACCCACAAGACCACAAACACTTGTTTCATATTGGGATTTGTTTTCCAGGAAATATTTCACGACAAATTGCTGGGTTTAAAAGGTGAGCACGTTTTATACTTTTTTTTTAAAGTCCAATCCTATTTTGTCTTGGACACTTTCTTCTAAGGGGAAGGTCAATTGAACTACATATGTACATTTTACTGTAAGATATATATTCACTGTGGGGTACATTGATCAGCGCAACAGAACTCCCCTACCTCACCAAACTACATCTCAGCAGTCACCAGCAGAATGGCAGCGCTGGCTCTGTTGGGCACTATCGCCTTGTATTAAAACTGTGCCTTGCAATCTCCAAAATGATGGCTGCACTGTTTTACCAGCCACACATGGGGCAAAATGAAACACAGAATAACCAGAGAATTGCTGCAAGTATTTTCTTTAATTGCACCAAAGAAAAGAATTCAAGGCAGCACTGCTATACTGCCAGCTCAAAACTTTTTCACTGAGAAAGAAAATATTCTGCCTTTTAAAATGACTGCGCCCTGATGCTCTTTTTCATCTGTTCAACAGTACTGAGTTCAGATCCCGTGAGATTCAACTAGGTCTATCCATATTCAGGTTGTGCTCCAGCAAAAAGGGGGCAGTTCTCATTGAATGACAGGCTGTGTCATGCAAGATCTGTGAAATGACAAAGAAACTTCACTGCAAGCCGTACGCAAAACGCTTTCCTTTTTGCAACAGAATGACACAGATAAACTGTTCATAAGAAGCTCTCTCTTTCGTTGCTAATTTCGGTTACATTGGACCCTTGCTTTGAACTGATTCCTGTGTAGTAGAAATTGTCTATGGCCATGGAAATGCTCAGAATAAAGATACCAGGGAAAGCCGCATTTGAAAGTGACAGCCAAGGACAATGAACCACGTTGTAAATTGGTGCTTTTACAAACAAGAAAATATCTGTTCAAAAGTGAAATGTTGAATTAAGGCCCTGTCCCTGCATAGAAATGTGATGGGAGTTTGTATTAAAACATATATAGGATGTTTAATACCAACAGTCTTGCTTTCTGGTTCAGGAAAGAAAATAAATAAATAAACAAAGATACTGTGAAACCAGCAGGACAGGTTTTTAGGCCCTGGCTTCAAAGGACTGACTACAGTATCTACCTTCCCCCAAGTGTACCAGCATCTGGGGCCTATGAATATGCAGGGATGAAGCATTTCACGCCCTCATCAGACTCTGTGGCAGTGCTCCAGCCGGGTACAATGGATTTCAGAGACCCGTAGGTGTGACTTTTTAAGCAGCACCTCCCCTTAACCTAAACTGGGGAGCTTCAAAGACAAGTCCATGGCACACAGGGCTAGTGCCTGAAAGTTGGCTCTGGGTTGAAAAAAATGCCCTTATTTGGAAGACAATGCTGGCCATTTGGGGCAAAAGACTGTTCTGAATTAATGAACTTTAAGACTTTTATTTCTGCAACCTGGAAAAGCGTGAATGCAAAAGTTTAACAGTTTAAATGAAATTTTTGTGGCATTAAAACAAGATATTGTGGCTTTCCCTAGCATGTAGGAGATGCAAACGGCAGAAAAATGTAAATTGTGGTAAAAGTATACTTGGTGCAACTTTAAAATTTAATGCAAACATGCTCTGTGATAATAGGTACACATATATAAAATTGTACAATGTTAGGTGAAATATTTCCCACTGAAAAGTGCGAAAGATTATTAGGAGGGCGAAATGACAAAGTACAGACTTGGGAGTCGGAATGCCATGCTCTTTATGAAATGTATCATTTGCCTATGTGATTTTCAAAAATGCCACAACTGTAAAAATGTGCAATTTATGTCATTACTGATTTTTGGCAAAAATGACTGTGGGAGGGCATGGGCAATTTAAGCTCATACCATAAAACTGATGTCATGTCCTTGAAGCCCAACCCGTTGACAGGAAGGCGGTAACAGTAAACCCTGACCATTCCAGTTGTTAGAGGCATGTCCAGCTAAAGCACTCCCCCAAAGTATAATCCTGTGATGTCATCCGCCTTATATAAGGTAGAGTCTCACAGAGACAAAGGACACTCTCTTCTGAATGTTCGAGCTCCTGCGCATCAAGATATTCCATCTTCACTCTGCAAGATTCCAGACTCCACTGCCTGGCCAGAGCATGGCTGACATTCATCAAAATATGGGGGGGCAAATGATTGAGTTCACAGCAAATGCCCTTGCTTAATCAATTGTGTAACACAAAAGTTTTGGGCAATTGCCAACTGTATTAAAGTTTAAGTGAAGATAACCAAAGCCAAGTCTGTTTTCCAAAGCCAGGTTAACAACCTGTTCTTTGGAATAAAACCACTGTGGTTGAGGGCACAGTTATTTTTCACAGAATAAGATTCTGCTGTAGGTTTTAACACCCACAGTGGCAAGGCTGTGTAGGAGGATAGGAAAGGATAGAGTTAAATTCTAAATGTCCCTTCCTTCTGACCTCTTCTGTCCCTGTGTAGCGCTGATGTACCGCCTACAATAAAGGGGGAAAGAATAAGAAGGGACACTATCTACTTCTAGATGTTATGCAACATTGAGCCTTGTGTAAATATGCCCTGCAACCACTCTCTTCCCCTATGTGTTTGCATGGGAAGAGACAAGTACCAGAAATAAAAACAGTGCTTTTATGATGAGGTGTACATCCATCCACTGGGTTGTATACAAGTTTATTTGCCCAGGGATTGTTTGTAAAGACCCCATCCACTGTGATGTTAAAAGGAATATCACAAAGTCAGGTTGCGAGCACTCTGAGTTTGTGTTTAGACCAACATCAAAAGACAAAAGATACAACACACTCCACTTTGCGTTCTTCTAGATCTTCCTATTGCTATAGCAGGTGGAGGGTGGTAAAAAATTGCTCATGTATAGAGGGTAAATTGGTGTCTATCATTAGTAGCAATTGCTGTCTACCGGTTTCAACGGCTCCTGTTTATTATGGTTGCTTTCTTCAGGACAGTCTTTTTGTATTGTCAACAAAAGGGTAAATGGACTAAGTTCTATACCACCATGTTGATTTTCTGGTCGGGAAAGTGGGTAATCAATACTTTACCACCTCCTCGGTGTGGCAGGGCTGAAACAGACAGGTGACCTGAGTCTAGGTGCTTCCTTTGCCTTATTATCTCCTCAGGTTATAGACACCTGATGTCCCCGTGATTCAAGTGGGGTGTCCTGCTCCGTGCTGCAATCAATGTGCCACTCCCATATCTGCTCTCTCCGCACCGGCGCTAACAGTAAACCCTGACCGATCCAGTTGTTAGAGGCATGTCCAGCCCAAGCCTGCCCCCATGATATAATCCTGTGATGTCATCCGCCTTATATAAGGTAGTCTCACAGAGACAAAGGACACTCTCTTCTGAATTTTCCAGCTCCTGAGCATCCAAATATTCCATCTTCACTCTGCACGATTCCAGACTCCACTGCCAGGCCAGAGCATAGCTGACCTTATCCAGGCAGGACCATTGATCCAGAAAAACCCCACAAAAAAAGAAATCCCAAGAGATTCAGGCAGGAAGGGGAAAGGTGGCTGAATCCTCAGTGGGATTATCCACTGCTGCCTGCTTGCCCTGCTATCCGCTCTATCCAGCTGAGGTGCCACTGTGCATAGAAATCCCATAACTGCCTTAGCAGAAATCCTTAAAATTGTCAGAATCCTATGTGCATCCTGTCCATGATCTCTAAGTGTTAGCGCCATTCTTCCACTCATTTCTGTCTTGTGTAAGTCCTTAGTACTATGTTAATTAACCTAAATAATTCCCACATAAAGAGCCACACAGCGCGAAGGGGTTACACTTGCAAAGTAACCTGTGTCACGGGCGGCATCTCTCTTTTTTAGCTATTAAAATATAGTTTCTGTAAGACTTGTCCTTTCCTTTTTAAACCGATTTTCACCGTCAACTGCTTTTATATTTAAAACCGAATTTCCTTTCCTGTTAAGAATCTCATCCAGTCATTCTTCTAGAGTTCCCTTTTCACTTTCATATTATCCCTGGGATGTACATCTGTCACTCAGCATAAAAAAACGCATTCCGATTTTGTCTATTTCACCCATTTTTCAAACCGTTTTGACATTAAAACTCATGTAAATAAGCAAATGCAATTTCTATGCATGTGATTTGGCTGCACTGTGTTTTTTCACTTTCAAGTTGAGTTTCTGAATTGTATGCCCGGTGTTAGAACATTGCTGGTAGTCTGCTAGTGTTCTTACATCTGTGATAATGCTATACTCATATTTACCTCATTTATTCAACCACATATGTGAAACAAATATTTACTAATGCTAAGTGCTATTTTGCACAATTGCAAAGGTTTTTAAATCTGATTTTGCCTCTCGTTTCGTCAAATTCTGTTTTCTGCCTAGTTTACCTGCCTCCTTCCTGCTCCTTTCTATCCACTCAAAATTCCGTTAATAGGGGTTTGAGGGAGTATTGCAGGGGGAAATCTTAACTCAGGTGCTATCTACCCGAACAGTACAATTGATCCCATTCATTTGTGCTTTGGATATGTTATAATTGACGGTCACATTAAGTGTATTTCATCAATGTACCTTGTAATTATCACCCCATCGGTGATTGCTGCCCAATATTAAATTTGTGTGATGTTCTCTGAATTTAAATTAAATAAATATTGTAGTACCACCCACCGGCCTGGTTCATGGTCCATTGTGACCCGGGGTATTTGTAAAAGGGGGTGTGAGATGGGTTGGGTGCCAGTTCAATCCAAATTCAAGGATATTAAGTAAAAGTGTTTTAATTGCATGCTGCATCCTAGGCTAGTGGCAAGAGTCCTGGTCTGGTGTGTGACGCCCGATTAGAATCCTTGACAGATTGGGGGCTTGTGCCAGGGATTGGGACTGTGTTTTCACCCATGGTAGCTTAAGACAGCAGGCTAACCTTCAAGGTAGTGATACTTTGTGGGGTAGAAAGCTGTGTTAGACTGTAGAAACTGCCTCCCCAAAACATAGACCCTAAGTACCCGGCCTAAAATTAAAGCAAAGTCAACCCCAAATTAGACAAAAAGCAGCAGAATACAGGTTAACCTTACATAAATAAATTAATAAAGAAACAACACTCTCCATAATGTAGAGATCAAAATGGCTAGGCAGCACCTTCTGCACAAGTTATTTGTAAGAGGGGAATAGACACAGCAAGATGAGGAGGTCTGGCTACAAGAAATGATGCAATTGGTCACCACCATGGAAATGGATACGTGGCAGGATGGTTGCCTATTACATCAAGCTCTAAGTGAGTTGTACATGACTCCAAAAATTAAAGAGGAGCAGATTCAAATTGTCAGAATCACAGCCTACGTGTATCTCCATATGGGAGTGATGCAGGCAAAACATGAAGAAAATAGAACCCTTGCGCAAAACCAGTCTGGGCTCTTAAATCAAATCCAGACTGAATTAAAATTAGTGGAAGAAAAATTGGAAAAGAGCCAAAATTCTGAGGTAGAATCTGGAAATTACATTAAACAGCTAAAAGAGTACTTGGCTCTACAACAACAAAATAATTCAGAACAAGAGACCCAATTAGATGCACTGAAAGAGGAGTGTCAGGAAAACTAAATCAACAACTAAAATATAATAAAGGTTGCTCAGAACAAATAACTGTGTTACAAAAGCAGATTGAGAAAGTGGAAGAGGAAAGCGATACATTAATTATTAAAGAACTCCACTCGCAAGCAGAATTTGATCAAGAATGCCAGAAATGAAATGCTATCAAGCAACAAAGGGACGGCCTGGCTGATCAGAGGGGCACCCTAAATCAGGAGAAAGATTACCCTATGTCAGGAAGTGTGCAACCTAAAAACAAAACTACAGAAAAGAGAGTTAGGCCTCCAGAAACTAAATGAACTAAAAGTAGAATACAAAAAGTTATTGGAGCACACCAGATGAGTAGAAGGTGCTCTGGAAAAGAACACCCAAACTAAAAATGCACAAAACCAGGAGGTGAATCTCCTGCAACAAAAATTGCAACAGAAACCATGAGGTAGTCAGAATTAAATAGGCCTAGCATGATGGAGCTGACAAGTCAGCACCCCTCAGAAATTGATGGGCGGGTGTCCCTGTATAGATTCAAAAATATCATGGCTGATGTCTCTGAACAGGAAGCCTCCTATGAGGAGAAAGTTAAGGAATTAGACGTACAGAAGCACTATCTCCAAATCGACCATTTGGTTCAATTTGCAGAAAAAATAACGTGAAATGAGGACACAAAAGAGCATTCTGAAAACCTCCACCCAATCAGGGCAGTGGGGGGGGCCTCCACCAACCCTGGAAGCTGGGAGGAGTCAGCAGACTACTCTCCTGTGCACCACAGGGGAGAAGAAACTAGGCCCCACCATTCTGGTAGCGCCTCACAAGCTCACAAAATCAGGGAGCACCTAGAAGATCATGAGGGGACCTCAAACAGTAGCGCCTCTGAGTCTGAGGTCGAGTGGACTCAGGTGACGCGGTAAAAGAAGATTAATAAACAGAGAAGAGTTCTGGTGAAAGACCCCATTAGGCAGATAAAGGCCATTTGGAATTTCATAATACTGTACCACAAAAACACAAAATATTCTATCTGGGAGCATCTGGAACTATATGAACAAATTATGGGCACTGTTCTCATCAAAGATAGCCAGAACTGCATAGATTATGCCAAATTGACATTCTCTCCAGTGTACTCCAGCTTATTTGCTGGATTGGAAGATCAGAACCATTCAAGGTGGTCCACCTACAAGGCGCTGGATCTCATTCAGGGAGACGATGAATTTTACTTCATGGTTTGACCCGAAGTGTTATTTGGAGGAATATTTTTAACACACATGAACACTTCTTGGGGTCCACTTTTTCAGCGTGGCGACTGATTGTTGTTCTGGTACCATTTAATGGGTGACCTCAAAGAACAGTTTTCACAGAAGACTCCTCATAGTATATGTGGGCTTCTGTCCTTAGGCGTGGGGTGTATGAATCTGCTACCCATCTAGGGGTTAGGGGTTTTGTGTTTCAGAGGAGCTCGGGCCACATTTCAGAGAGGAACCTTTTGTATGGATCGTTAGACCTTATTTCTTTTATTGACCTTCGTAAGAAGTGTGTGGTACCCAAGTCGTGAGTCACTTGATGATTGTTAAAAAAACAAGGAGCTTCTTCCACAGCACAATATTGTATGATCTAGTTCACGGGGTATCCCTGGTAGATTTTTGGGATATCCTTGGTTAAAAGGTGGTCGACCGGTTTTGATGATTACAAGTTATCGTCTTCTTCAGGACCGTGGTTTATTGCTTGTCTCGGTGAGATCAAGGATTGAGCAGTATCAGGGGGGCCATCATCCCATCTACCTAAGAGAAAGAAAACCAAGATAGGTTTTTGAATCTGGAGGTCACTATAAGTCATTTACTCTGTCTTATTCAGGGGTGGTTCTTAGTTATTATGGAACATTAATTAACATTAAAAAAATCTGAACAGTCTTGTTTTGGCCACTCAAGACAATTTTGTGGCGTTCACTGCTTGATGTTACCTTATTGCAGCTCTGGCGTGTGGATGCTGTCAGCCGAGTATCTGATGTGTGCGGCTGTCTTAGTGCGTCTCACCTACAAGGCGGCCATCTTGAAGCACTTTTCTGCCGACAGAAACCCCCAGGAGGCTCGCAAAGCGGCCTAAAATTTTCAATGCGGAGAAGATCAAGCCCCAAGAGAATTTGTGCAGGAGCTAAAACGTGCCTTTGCACAAACTACCCGGCTGGTGCACACTAATTCCAGAGAATTCATAACCACGTATTTTCATGCACTTCCAAAATACATAATGACCCAGCTGGTGAGGAATTTTCATGACAAAAGATCCCTGGACTGGGTAATAGAGCAGGCCACCCGGATCTATAAGAAAAACCTGCAGAAAATATATACCAGATAAAAAAATCCAAACCAACCAACACCCCTGCTGGTGCTAAGGTGGCGGAGGTGAAGGTTGCCCCCATTTTAGACCTAGAAAGGGGGGGGCCTAAAAACAAACCGTGGCAAAATCAGCCAAATCAGAGGCAATGAAGGACACCTGATCAATCAGCAACAGGTGGTAGTCAGGGAGGTAACCCCACCAATGGGACCCCTAACTCCCCTGATTACATAAGCCCCAGATATAAGGGCAACCAACCTATCTTGGGGTATGTATGGACTCCCCGACCTCAAGGGGGGATCCAACCAGGTAAGTACTGCCTTCTAACTTCCCTCAGGAGGGCAGTGAGCCCCCAAATCCTGGGCTAACTTCCTTTCCCCGGTATCTACCAAACCCGAAACTGCAGGAGAACCCTCCATTCATTCAATCCAGACCACCCAATCCAGGAGAGGGGAAGCCAAGGGTGGAGGGTTACCAAGGGAATCCCCAGTACCCTGGGTACTCTGGGAGAAGGGATAGTTAGCCTTCCCAAGAACCATCTAGGTATGAAAAAAGACCCCCGTACCATCCGGAACGGGTGTCCCAACTGGAGCGCCAGGTCCAGAACCTAACTCAGGATCTGAGTTGCATGTTGCGGGCTCAGCAGAACCCTCAGATGAACATGGCGGCTCAGAACCATGCAAACCAAGGATCTGGCACCCCAGAATAATGAGACGGGGAGAGAACCCCGACAACTCACCGATTCCAAAGGAGGAGGCACAGCAGAAAGGGGGGTGTAAAGCCCTAGAGGAAGCTTCCTTCCTCACCCGTGAAAAGCCCCTGGACACCCCAAAACCGGAAATAAAATCTCCTGCCCCGAAAATCTGCAACCCAGGGTTGGTAGGAGAAATAAAGAAATTAAAAAGGCCCGTTTTGTGGAGGAATTTAGTGTCCTCCTGTTTGAAGGGGAAAAATCCTTACAGGATTCTGGGAAGAAAATCTCGGGAGGATAGCTCGGGGGCAACATGCTCACCTTGGGAGCAAGACAACATGGAGCACCACAGGTTTGATCGCCGGGTCCGTGTTTAGAAAACTCTGGATATTAAGTGTGTTATAAATAACCTATCATACCATATCCATCAGGGATGGGGGAATGCCTCCCAAAGAAAAATGGGTCCCAAGAGATCTGAATGAAGACTGGGTGGGTGTGGGGACTGATTCAGAGTCACCCATCCCTGAACCCCAGAAATGTCATCCTGAGAAAAAAATATTAATGGAGGGATCCTCCCCACATATTGGTTCTAAATCCCATCTATTTCAGGATGCCAATTTTTTATTACAGATTCCCCGACACCGGCAAAGAAAATTGTCCAAAACTTCACTGTGTCGGAGTCCAAAATAAAGAAATTGACCACCCAGCTTGCCCAAAATGCCCTTTACCTTTGCCTGCTTGAGTAGAAGGAGGGGAGATTCTATGCCCCCGTTCAAGTGCAAGGGCAATGCGCATTTTCAGCACTGGTGGACACTGGATCCCAAGCCACTCTTCTGTCTATAAGGGCCTTTGAGCAGCTAAATTCAGGAAGGGGTGAGAGACACCAGATCCCTCTCACCCCCTCTTCCTGGACTGCAGATCTGGAAATAAAGATTGGGCGACATAAGGTGAAACATCCGGTCATAGTTGTGACTCAAGAGGGAACCCCATGTCTATTAGGGAATGACATCCATCGCATGTCGTCTCCCCTAATAGACTGTGTGAACAAGGTCCTCTGGACTCAGACTAACCGGCCGATGAAATTAAAACAGAGTGTCAACCATGTTATTTTAAATGGCACATGCCACATGGTTGTTCAAAAATCTGATCATATCGAGTTTCATTTCTAAAATAATCAAATACCTGACATTACAGTAATTGCTGTAGGACAACAAACTGGTGATGGGAGCTCCTCTCCATTTCTGAAAATCACACTTGCTTCCTTTAAGTGGCATTCCCCACTGGAAGGAAATACTTTGAAATGTTATACCAATTCACAATCTGAATATCCAAACTCTATAGTCAAAAGTGATGTAAAACCAGCTCAAAGTTTAGCTGACATTCAGAAAATTAGGGAACATCTGTTCCTCCCTATTCAGTTAAATGAGGGGAAGGAGTCTGTTCTCGCCAGAGTGTGCCTTAGCAACGGAAAGTGCTTAATCAGCGAAGCCATGTTCAGAAAGCTCACAAAAGATCCAACCATTCCCACATGTATATTGATCGATAAGTGGGAAATAGGCCTGGACACTCCCAATTCCAAACATCTCCTGCCTAGCAGGTTTATGCTCAAAGTTTCTATAGGTGACAAAAGCATAGAACATAATTGTTGGGTCATGCAAGATGTCCCTGCTGCATTCTATTTAGGCACTGACATTCTCCATCGGTTTGCAATTAATTTGGACCTTATAAATTACAAGGCCTGATCTCGACTAATCCCATGGGCTTTGATGGGTTCCATGAGTTAGTATCTCTTCAAAAATATTGCGATACAAAAATATCGCCATTTTCTTGTGGCGATATTGAGCCATGGACCCTGCGGAGGAGACCCCCACAACCCCAGCATTATTTTTAAATGTGCGGGGGACACCCCAAAATCCCCGCTCCCACAAAATATCCCCCCAAAAATATTGCCTATGGCGAGACAAACGACCATATGTACAGTGATATTTTTGGGGGGGCTAATGTGTAGGGATAACCTTTGATGATTCTGAAAAAGCATTTCGGTCAGCCCAATTGCTGCCATATGCAGTTGAAGTTCAAATTGGAGAAGAGGTCACCATCCCAGGATGGACCCGACAATTCCCACTTGAATTACAAATGAAAAGAGGTCATAAATTACAAAATCTTGACGCATATGTACATCTCAGTGCCCTTCTCCAACAGCAGGGGTTGGGATTAAACCCAACCCCATTAGTCAATGTAGAATACGACACCATTCCAATATTGATGGATAATAGCGACCTCAGGAGTATCACTCTGGGTGTGGGCACCAGTATTGGAATGGCGGTTGATGACCGACATTTTTCCATGGATCTAGGAAATGAACTGATAGGACCAATCCCCAATGACTGTTATGATAATGACAATGAAGATGACATACCACCAGACAGGATCTTCACCCAGCAAGGGGGAATTTCCGGGTGTACTCTTCCTGTCCTTACGGGGAGGAGGAAGTGACCTGTGACATCAGGCAGGATGAGGTGATCTTCCAGGTCCACAATGACTGCCTCTACTACCTGAAACCCTCTGTCCAGGTCAACACTTTAACCAGAGACCTCTCCACACAATTGGAGGAGACTGCTGAGATAGCAAAACACAAAGTCTTCCCAGGCTTCAGGCAAATAGTTGAAGAGCGGGTCAACCTACCTGATGCCTGTGAGACTGAGGAGCAAAAGCAAAAGTTGAAACAGGTGTTCTTAGATTTTCAAGATCTATTTGCTGTGGACTCGTATGACTGTGGTCGCACCGAGATCCATGCTACCTCCATTCCCACAGACCCTGGAATGTCTCCTGAGTTTGTGAAGCAATATCGCTTGCCTCTTGCATCTTTGGAGTCTCTGGCGGAAATCATCAAAAACCTTGAGTCCCGTGGGATAATTCGTCCAGTCCACAGCACCTTTAATAATCCGGTGCTGGGGATATTAAAAGCAAATGGTCAATGGAGACTTTGCGCAGACCTTAGGGAGCTGAAAAAATGGGTCCACATGTCCCGATGGCCTCTTCCCTACATTGACCAAGGGCTGGCCCAGATCCAGGGGTCAAAGGTATATACCGCTATTAACCTGAAAAATGGATACTGGACCATGCCCGTCAGTAGGGAGGACCAATACAAGCTGGCCTTTATCTTCGGAGGGCAGCAGTACACGTGGACCCGGACTCCCTTCGGATAGATAAACTCTGGCAACAAATTCAACATCTTCTTACATAAGGCCATTCCCGACTTGGGTGAAAGGGGTAAACTGGCCTATGTGGATGATGTCTTGATTAAAAGCTAAACTGTGGAGTAACACATAGCAGAAATCCATCATGTTCTGACCCAGTTGAGGGTTGCCAGAGCAAAACTTTCCTTCCAGAAGGCACAGTTGTGCAGGACCCGTGTCAACTTCTTGGGACATGAAATAACTCCTGAGGGTCTCTGTCCCCAGCAGAAGAGAGTGGAAGCACTATTAAAACTAAAAGACCCCACAACTCTCTGTGAGCTAAGAAGCCTCCTTGGACTGACTAATTACAGTAGGAAGCTCATTGAGGTTTAGGCAGAGCTCACAAGACCCCTGATCCATCTGTTGAAGGGGGGAATAAGTGGGAGTGGGCTCCAGAACAAGCTGAGGCAGTAGAGCAACTCAAAAGAAGCCTTTCGCAAGCGCCTTGTCTAGCTTACCCTGTCAAAAACAAGTTCTTCTTGGAGACAGGGTTCTCGAATACATGCTTGACAGCAGTATAATATCAAAAGCATGACAAGGTCAATAAAGTAATCTCCTATGCAAGCAAGACTTTATCCTCTGTGCAGTAAAAATTCAACGATTGTGAGAAGGCACTCCTGGCAACGGTGGGGGCATTGAAAAATTACCGCCTGTTCATCCACAGGCAAGACATCATAGTGGAGACTCCCCACCAGCCTTTACAATACCTCCAAAGTGACAGAATCCGGGCCGGAAATGTGAGTAATTCCAGAATTACTTCCTGGATTCTGTCAATGCAAGGCTTTCCTGTGGAGGTCAGATATGGCCAAAACAAGAAGAGTCTGGCTGACTTGCATGATTGTGCCAGAGTAAACTGTCTCGAGGACTAAAGTCTCAAAACCCAGGATAACATGGAGGCGTACCTGAATTCCCCAAACAAAGTCTATGAAGAAGACAAGTGCGAGGGAATGCCCACAGTCTGTGTGGACGCGGTGCTCCTACCATGTTGACAACAATGGGGAAAAGGAACTGTTGGCCGGCCTTGGTAATGTCTGGGTGAATGATGCCCCGGAACCCTGTGCTGGGTACAAAATCGGTCCCCGTAGTAGTCAGGTGGCAGAGTTGATGGCAGTTCATCAGGCCATCCTCAATGCCGTCCAACATCAACTCCATAAAATGGTCATAATCACTGATTCAGATTATGTCCGGAACGGGTTCGTGGAGCACCTGGTAAATTATAAAACCAGAGGGATGCTGTGTGCTAATAACAAACCAATCAAACATGGCAAGCTAATACGAAATATTGATGATCTGGTCACCTCTAATGGGATGACCATCTATTGGAAAAAGATGAAATGTCATTTCAGAGTAGAGGGGCCAGACAAAACTGGAAATAACCTGGCTGATCAGCTGGCCAAAACCCAGACAAATACTCACAATGAACTCTCAACTGCCTAGTGGAGTAGGGAGAGCCCAGATGTTGACTTAATCACGGCACAAAAAGGGGATCCGATTATTGGGAAATGTTATTAACACATTGAGGAACCTGAGATATGTCCTCTGACAGATACTGATTACATTGGGAAAGAGGACCTCAGGGTGTTGATGGAGTGTCCCAAAATGTTCCGAATCCAAGACGGTTTGTTGGTAAGGAGATCCATCTCTGGATGCAACCAGTGGGTGGTACCAACCTCATTCCGGAGCCTGATGCTAAGTCACGCCCATGACGTGGCCACAGCTGGTCATCAGGGGTTTCACACTACTCTGGAAATTTTGCGGGAGGTTGCATACTGGCCACACACGGGGCGAGACCTTGACCAATATTTTGAGGGGTGTCTTGTGTGTGGCCAATTTCAGACCAGGCGTTGAGGAAGGGACCCGCTAAGGCACCTCGTAGTAGGGCGGTAAGGGATTACCGGCACCGGTCTTCTTACCGGTGTCCGGTATCCCTTACTGCCCTACTCGGAATGAGGGCCAATATCTACCAATGTTAACGTAGCCACAGCAAAGCATTCCCAAAAAATCATTTTACAAAAAAAGTCCATCATAGAGTTCTTCACAATCAGATGAAGACAGCTGAATAGTCACGATCTACCCTACCACAGAAGACTAATCCTTGAAGCACTAATTGACAGCACAATTTCGACTAAAAATAAATGTGTTTAGATGTATTTTTTGAACAGAATAAAACCACTAACTAAATGAATCAATGCATTACAAAAAGTACTTCTTAACATGCACAATGTCAATATAGATAACTTTTCAAACTTCTGTGAAGGTGAATGGATTCACACAAGCAGCACAGAACCATATTTCAATGGAGAGTCTAATAAACAAGAACACAAAACCCTAATTGCCTTAAACAGTAATGGCCAAGGGTATGCGCGATCTGAATGGCACAAGGCCTAGTAAGCAGGGACGTCATGGCGCAAAAATGCCATGGGTAGCGGAAGTGACATCACACGACCCTTGACCCCCTGATGAAATCACTGGAAGTGTTCTAATTTGACCCCATCCTCAAGTGACATCACAGGAAGTTCTCTCATTTCAGCCAGATATAAGAACCGAGGCACAGAGAGAGACATGATTGGTCCACAATTACACATTTGGGGAATGCCATTTTCCAGATTCAATGTGTGGTCTATATGTAAAACATACATGATGCAGTATTTCTAACAGGGTAACCGAAATCTGTAACCAAGGCTACAGCTAGCGTATGAAACATCTTTAGATCAATGGGCACAAAAGTACGTGTTATCTGTGGTCTTGTTGTGTTAAACAAGCCAAAAAAGCTTTGATCTGGGGAGGAGTATGCTGCTGTTTAACCAAGAGAACAATTCTGCATGAGCAAGGCCTGAAAATTAAATCATTCACCATGATTTATTATCAACGAAATTCCCTGGTTATAAATGTATATATGATTCAGCTACCACTACAATAAAAGAAACCTATTTGACTGGTCTGCGTGCAGAGAGGGGAGTGCACCTGATAATGTTATCTTTGCTTGAGTATAATTACCTGGGAAATTTTCTTTCAAGATACACAAGACCCCCCATAGTTTTTATTATCTAAGCGTAATACTGGGTGCCAGAGGATTTAAAAACACCATTTAATGTAATATCATTGCTGCACAGATAAATTCATAGCACCACACAGTTATTTAAAATTGAAAACAACCACAAGTTGCTTCCGACTCAGGGAATCACTAGCACACTTCAAGGCGCACACTGCACACTACCCAGCTAACAGTGCGTGTGTGAAGAGTTCCTGACTGTGTTGTTTGCCCGTCGGACTACTAAGATGGAATATATACGAAATACAAATTCCCTGCAACGCGATGCGTCTACGCACAGCAAGGTAGCTCCATTGCCTTGCCAACGGACAAACAACACAGTCAGGAACTCTTCACATGCACACTGTTAGCTGCCGCACTGGAAGAGAAAGGCGCCCCGCCGGCAGGTTGGTCTAATACAAAGTGCTTATCATTTTGTTATTTCTTCATGTTACGCTGAACACGGTCACGTAGTATTGACACGCGATTCGTTCAATCCACAGAATACATTGAGCAGAGGCATTACCTGCCGCCTGCATCAATATTACAAGGCAGCAACGCTGATTTCAAGGCGTCTTTACATCATTTATCAGGACTTCTTCCCGGTTTTAAATGGTCAACTATCACAATAGGTAATTGATTTTTTTAAATATATTATTTCACTCATCCTGAACCATGCACACTTCATTAATTTCGTTTTTGTTATTATTTTCCTGTTGGCACGGGTACTTTGACAACATTTGACAACAATTGAATATGGTGTGTGGTGCTTTTTTACATTTCATATTTGTTCATGTTTATGTTACTCTGATGATTTAACTGCACCATGTAAGACTCGCCCTGATGAAGGAGGAATCTCCGAAATGCATTGGCAATTAAGTCTAACTGTATGGATAAGTTGACTGCTTCTATACTAAGACATTATTAGTGATTTCTTTTGAAGACAAACTTCATGGATATAAACTTATTTTGAAGAATCAAAGTACAGACTGATTTATTACTGAATTCTAGTTGAATTTTGCATACTTCAAGAAAAGCATTGTTATATTTGCGATCTATAAACTTTAAACCTCCATATCCCATGCTGGGACTAACAGAGAGCAGCAGTGTGGCTTGGTATTTTTACGCAGCCTTTTGCTGCATACTGGTCTAGAACTGCACCATTTAAATAACATTCTCCTACATGGAACAGCCAAAGAACTCCTTTGAGAAATAGAGCACATCCAAAGTAAATATTGTGGAACTGAAGTTGACTTGAAAAGTCAGTGGGCCTCATTACGAGCCCGGCGGTAACCATGCCGGTAAAACCACCTAGTTACCGCCGGACTCGTATTACCATTCCGCCTCTGTGATTCCCGGAATTACCGGGGCATTACAACCCTGATTTTCCAGGAATCACGGAGGCGGAATGGTGTTAATCCCCATTCCCATCGAGTCCTATGGGACTCGATGGGAATGGGGATCATGGAAACACCGGCAGCATATCGTAATGCTGCCGGTGTTTCCTCGTCCGCCTGTAGGCGGGCGGTGTTAAACCCGCCAGGTCAAACCTGGCGGTAACATCACCTCCCACCTGCAGGAGTTATGATCGCCCGGCATGGAAACAACGGTGGCGGCGGGTTTACCGCCACCGTTGTTTCCATACCAGGCGATTTGTAATGAGGCCCAGTAACTTCAGAAAACATTAGCGAAAGCCTCACAAACACCAACCTTCTAAAAAGCACATACAAAAAAGAAATTGCTACATTTTAAAACGCATCTACTGAAATATCAGACCAAGTATGTGTCTGTAGTCGCAGTACTTTTTATAATCAATTATTAATCAGTCCTCAAGTAGCGCAAGGTGCATAATTCACCCCGCTAAACCTAGAGGTACTGAAAGCTCAAAAACGGGGTGTGAATTACATTTCACATACAGAGGACTAAAAACCATCGGTATTCACACCCTGTTTTTGACCTTTCAGTACCTCTAAGTTTAGCGGGCGATTTATGCACCTTGTGCTACTTGAGGACTTTCACTTTAGGTTCATGATGTCCTTATTCATGGGGTTTCGTCTCTTGGTGTCATTCTCTGGTCGTCATTTCTTCTATCTGTGAGTCAGTCTGGGTTCTTGTGACGTCACCATTCATCCTCCATTAAGACCTTTTTGGTTTCTTCCAGGACTGTACTTAGGCAATCTTCATTTAGTTTAATTTGTTGGTAGGGTTTCCTCAATGGATACCTTACTGTCCATGGTTTTCTTGGTATTGGCACTGCACTAAGTGCTGTTCTTCTGATAGGCACTGGGCAGAGCCCTACTGTGGCTCTCTGCTGGTTTGTTTGCTCATCATTCATCACATATCTGGAGCAGTTGCATTACCCAGCACACATGAAAAAAGAGAATCTTGCAGCAACGCTCGCAGAAGACTGGTTCATACCGAATTTAACCGAGCATGTTGCATTTTTTATAGTGAACTGCATAATCTGCCAACAATTCACAGCCGGGCACACATTAAAAGTAATGAGAGGAGTCATCCCCAGGCCAAATGGGTATTTTCAGTACTTGCACGTCGATTACGTCGACATGATTCAAGTATGTAACGGGTACAGATACTTAATTGTTGTGGTGTGTTCATTATCTAGATGGATTGAGGCAGGTCCCTCTACACACCCAGACTCTACCTGTACGGCCACATTTTTAGTGAGAGAAGTGTTCCCAAGGTGGTGTTTGTGTGAAGTCATGAGATCAGATAATGGACCTCACTTTGTAAATGAGACATTCAAACAGATGAGCTTGTTGCTTGGTATAAAGCACAAGTTCTCATCAGCGTATCATCCGCAAGGTAGCGGAATCTGTGAGAAGCTCAACAGCTTATTAAAGGAAAGGATAGCCAAGTTGAAGCTTACTCTAAGAAAGGGATAGTTGCACTGCCTTCCTTTGGCACTGTATGCACTCAGGAACCAACCCGGTTCCGGCCATCATCTTACGCCACACAAGATAGTTTCAAGAATACATTCACAGACAGTAACTCATCTGCCATACCCGCAAATTTCACACTAACAGCTAAAAAGTTGTTACATTGAGTTTTTACATCCTGGTGGACACAGGCAAACTTCAGATCAATTGCAATAGCAAAGTGCCCCTGTGGGTGCCCCCTGTTTCTCCTGGTGGCATTTTTGCAATAAGTATGGAAGCACTCTAACACAAAAGGGCTAATGTGCATGGATTCCTGAATTAGGACTACACTGGCATTTCCCATAAAGCTCTCTGCATTCCTTCCCATACAGCTCTCCGCATTCTTAAAGCCACACACATTCAATGTTACTATGTTTTAGACCCCATCCTAAAGGCTTTTCTTAGTAGCTCTAACTTGGGAGAACATCTTGGCTGCCACTTCTAACCAAGACCAGTCCCCCAATGATGAATTTGCTGCTCCTGCCAGTGTGTTGGTATTCTAGGATGATGCGTCCGTGGTGGAGGTTTGAGATATAGGGGCCAAAAAGGCAGAAATAGCAGATTGGACAGTTCATAGCTGAGTGATCCCAGCATATGTCTTTCCTGCCAGACTATGTGTGCGATTAGATTTGATGTGAAGTAGCAGACAGATCTCTTGGCCCCTTGTTTTGGAAAAAACCTGGTCTATATCATCAGACCATAGTGCTTGTAACATTGGAACTGCCTGAAATCCTGTCAACAGCAGGCTTCTGTTCAAACACTTTTGGCCAATCTCCTCTGCGACCAGCTCCCAACCCACAGCAACAGAATTTGACCTTTCTATTATGATCGCCAACATCTGTAGAACTGGAGATCTGTTGCGGACAAGGATGGGGCTGCCGGTGGATGCTGAGCAGTGGTCGCGATAAAAGTCAATGTGCCTGAAGGATCGGGCCACCATTTGCACAACATCCTTCTAAGCGTGTTCCCTTGAATGAGTTAGAACAGTCAGTGACGTCACAACGGAATTAAGCAAGAATGTCGTGATCTTACTTTGTTTGCTCAGTACTTTCTTCTTGGGCCTCCCAATATGAGACATATTCTCTTCACCATCAGTGTTCACAGGAGGCAGACATTGCCTCTATTGCTCTAATGCTATGTCATTAACTTATCCAGAGTCTGATAGTGTGGCTATAAAGTTCTGCACACTTTTCCGCTTGTTAACGTTAGGAGCAGGCTGGTTCTTAGTTTTCTTTTTATCTTGAACCTTTTTTTTTCCGTTGCCTCAAAGAATTCACTTGGTAGAACTGATCATTGTTGTTTGGAAGAGATGTTTCTGGTAAGGCCACAAGTTCAGCAACATCCTCCTCAAGTAGGCCTTTTCCTTCCACCAGGACCTGTTCTTCCTCTTCAAACTGAACTCCTAGTAAGGTTATTGGAGTGTCAGGAGTTGCACTTTCGTCCAATGCAGGTATAGCTGTTGATGACAATTGTGTCCGCATTGTGTGTTCACCAACATCCTCCGTTGCAGTTCCACCATCCGATGAACTATAAACCGGGGTAACACCCTTTAGTTCCGAGGATCTCCGCTCGCAGTGGGCACACTTAGCTCCTGCCAGCATTTGAGCAACATTATTATCTAGGGACCCCAACTTCTTAGCGTTATCCTGTACTGCATCTTTGATATTATCATAGAGTCTGAGCAGTGACTCTAGCACAAGATGCAGTGCTGATATAGAAGCTGGTCCCAATGTGTCCATCTGCGGCAGAATTGCAGAATTGCGTCCTATCGCTGTATTGCGGGGGGTGTAAAAATCTTCATTCACTGGTTGTTTTAGAATAGACCTCAACTTCACCGGCGGGGAAGGGATCACCAGATTTTCAGCCAGAAAGCTGGAGGACATGCCTATTTGTTCAGATGACAGATCCCGCCTAAATGGCTGGTTCTAAAGGCTTTGTTAGTAATGCCCTCCATGTTGTCACAGAGGCATTCGAAGGAGTGATCCAAAATCATGGAATCATCCTTCATTGGCGCTGGTGTCCTCTGCAGACATATTGTTTCTCTTGAGTCCTTGGTATCACCCCTCTTTTGAAAAGGACCCTTCATTTATTTGGGACCTTGGGACACACATCGGGCAGTGTGAGCTAGAACTCTCCACCTCTACCCACAATGTTAAGCAGTGTTCGGAGCCCGTACTTAAGTTGTGTGCCGTCATCGGGTTCATAGCATCGTTATTTGATATATTTGCCATTTGACTCAGAGTGGAGCATGAGCGGGCTGAGTTGCTTACGACCTCTGAAAAGAGAGGGAGAGAGCATGTAAGATCCCAAAGTACCTGCCTTCCCTCAGCTCCCTGATCTTGAGCCAACAGAGTCTTTTTGGCAGTAGTCAGTAGAGCAATTATTTCCCTTTCATCAAGTTCTTTCAACCCCTTCTCAGTAATTAACAGTCTCCCACATTTTAGTTTAGCTGTAGACATAGTGGAAGTTAGGTGGTATGGGGGTGCCTGTTGAGGTATAACGGCAAAGCCAAATACACCAATGCTGCACTGTCAACTAAAACCGTACCCGTCATAGGAGATAGGGTTGGTGTGTTGGTACGTTGTTAGGATCTTCCACTTTCGCTGTAATTGCCTCTCCACATGGCGTTCTGCACTATACTACAGGTTATAAGGGCTTAGCATAGCTGTCCATGAGAAAGTCTCCTCCCAGTAGTAAGAAACACTGTGAACAGAATGCAATGTCCCACAGGCAGTCGAAATATATAAGACCACTTGCAACCACTTGCCTCTCTGCGCCTTCAACCGAAAACTGACAAATTGCCTCCATCTGAGTTGCTAAAAGGCATCTGTGGCAAAGTAGTATATTTGCCATTAGATCTTAATGAAAATGTAGAAACTCTCAGAGTACAGTGGCTAATAGATCAATTGTTGATTGTACTAGTTAAACCTGCCCCTACAGGGCTCAATGGGAATGGGGAAGGAGCTAATAATGGGCCCACAAATTGCAGGCCCGTTATTAGCTCTATGGTCCCTTAACGGGCCCCGCTAAATCCGGCTGGTAAAACCAGCCGGTCCTGGTGGGACCCACTAAGTGACCTCGTAATATGGCGGTAGGGGGTTAACGGCACCGGCATCCTTACCGGTCCCGTTAACCCCCTACCTCCAGGGTCGGAATAACCTCTTATGTGTTCAGATTTGACATATAAGGGTGTACCTGTTAAATGGTCTGCAGCTCCGTAGCATCCACATTCTCTGTGGAAGAGCATTTTTATACTGAAGCTGTACAATTTTTGGGACAGTGTTTTGTCAGATGATATGTTATCCCAGAGGACCTTTAGCTCTGCTTTCTCAGGTTTCGTGAGAGAGGCTGTGAATATCTAGCAAACTGCAGTGGAATTGTCTGCAATGTATTGTATGTCTATGTTTTCATTCAACAAGAGGGCAATGATTGCACTGTAATCATTGATGTACTTGGATGCTACATCCCTTTTAATGTTGTATGTGTTTTTGGGGAATTTGACATTTACACTGTGTCTAACAGAAGACATCAAGCTACTTACTTGTCCTTTTTTACAAAGTGGTTTAGGGAAGCCAAAGGAACATTTGGTATAGTATTTACCTTTGTTTTTATATCTACATCAGCATTATTTTCTACACTTATGTTTTTGGAAGCGTAAAATGTGTGTACGTAGGTCACTATGTGTGGTTTCTGAAGGGATGTAGCAGGTAATATATTTTGAATAAACTGTCAGAAAGTAACATCACTGTCATGGGCACGTTTGGGAGCATCTATTATCCACAAAAGCATGTGGATGTGTGGTGCTGCTCTGGATTGATATTCTTTTCTCCAAAAGAAGTGTTGCACTTCTCCGAGCAGAGGGGTTGTTTAATTACAGAGGAAGTGCAGCATGGCAATGAAGCAATGGTGAAAGTACCTTGATGAATTGGCATGGTCATAAGAACAGAGTTCTCATGGTATTTTTTTATCTATTCCATCTTTATTTTGGTTTGCAGTGCGTAAGAAGCCATGCAAGTCATCTCATGTGTACTCTGCACAATTTAAAGTAACAAATCATGTGGGCGGGCCTAGGTTCCATAGCATACAACGTACATCAGCGTGACGTCAGAACCAGTATTCTTTTGTTCCACGCATGTTTGCCAAGAGATTTGTGATACTTGACTGCAAAACTACATCTTTGAGCCTCATTCCGAGATTGGAGGTAGCCATGCCGCTATTTGCGCTATGGCTGCCTCCAATACCGGGTCCGGCACCGGTCTGGTTCAATGGGGACTTATCGGTGCATTCCGACCCTGGAGGGACCGGTAAGTCCCCATTGAACCAACCATTCCCCATTCCCATTTGAGCCCCCATAGGGCTCAATGGGAATGGGGAAGGTGATAATTACGGGCCTGCTAATCGCAGGCCCGTAATTAGCGCCCTGGTCCCCTAACCGGACCAGTAAACGACGTGTGGTCGGACCACACGTCCCTTGCGGTTCCCGCTAAGGGACCTCGGAATTGGCCGTTAAGGGATTACCGGCACCGGTCTCCTTACCGGTGCCCGGTATCCCTTACCGCCCAACTTGTAATGACCCCCATTGACTTATTTGAAGCTGCATTCAAAGCAAATGAAAGCAGTATAACAAATGTCAATTTTAAACAATACAAAGAAATGTTGGACACTGAACGCCAACAAGAGGAAGAAATAGAAGCTCAACTTAATAAAGACACTCCTGTTCTAACCGCCCCCCCCCCCAGGTTTAGCTGCCTTCAACATAGCAGGTGGAACTTTACACCGACTACTGCTCCTTCCAGTAGAACACCAACACAAATTAGAATACTACAAATTATAAACATAAGCTGCTACTGAAGTACGCAGAATTCTGAAACAAATTAAAATGCTCCTGATAGATGAAGTAAGCATGGTTTCCAAACTCATGTTGGCTTTAATTCACCTCAGAATGCAAGAACCCCTGAAAACCAACCTCGAAGAACTGTTTGGAGGAAAACACGTTATTTTTTTCGGAGACCTCCTACAGTTAACACCAGTAAAAGTTCAGCCTATTTTCAAAAAATATTTTCACACTCGGCAGCATTGAAAATGTAAATCTCTGGCAACATTTTTACTACAGATAACTAACTCAAAACATGCCTCAGTCTGCAGACCTCACCTATGCTAACATTTTAAAAAGCATTACAACCGGTCTGTTAACTAAAGATGCAAAATACATCTTAAATAATAGACTAATCCATGAGCTATATGGGTGTAAGACATCTGCTCCTGATGGCATGGAACAATGAACTCAACAAAATATAATATGCATGTCCTTAATGTCAACCCTTGCAAGCTGTAGTGAATTCAACGAGACAATAAAAAGAAATGCAACCCATACTGCATATCAGCTCCACAGACAAACTAGAAGTGCACGGCATGACACTCCCTATGTGTCAACCAGTAACAGCACGACTAAATAGCTTAGAAAAATGTATCTCCAACATAGCTGGATTGGGAAAAATATTAACTTTGTGTCTAAATGGCAGAGTAATTCTAAAATGTAAACTTGACATAGAATAAGGTTTAGTCAATGGAGCAATTGATACAGTTGTTGACTTCCAAACATATTCACATGGCAACAACATTCAATTTGTCAACATCAACTTTGAAAAACTAGCAGAAGTTATAAATATTGGCCGCACAATAGCATGTTTCCTTCTTTTCAAAGACATGTACGAATGCAGAGAACAATTTGCTCTACTTCTTGCATATGCTGTAACTATTCACAAATCGCAAGGTCTAACCCTAGAACACGTATTGATTGACGTTAACAGCACAGTCTTTAAAGAAGGGATGAGTAATGTAGCACTTATTGCCATGTACTCAATGGTCTATTCCTAGTTAACTTTGATGCAAAGAAAGTCAACACTGACATCCCTTGCATCATAGAATACAACAGGATATGCACACTGTGCACCCCCATCTAGATATGTACACTGTACCTCAAAAAAGAAAACATTTAAAAGGAAAACTAATACAAACAGAAGCTGTAACAGATCTCCCAACAATACCGCTAATGAAACAACGACCAACTGCTTCTCCATCAAATAATACAACCACACAACTGCCTACTACAAACTCAATGCACATCCATCAGAAGACACAGAGGGAGAAATATCTCTTCTCAAAAAAGATCTGCAAGCCCATCAAACAATGCAGAGACACTACTTTCAGGTCCATTTAAATTCAGCAACACAACTGGAGTAAATTGCTATGCAAATGTAACTATCAATCTTCTCTTCCAACTGCCACCAATTGTTCACAACATTTACTTAAACGGCTCGGACCAGTTGTGTTTGCAAATGATCATCCTTCATAGAAATGCCACAAATTATCCTGACAATACTTACAGTGTCTCTGGTGTAAGGCAAGAATTGGACTACTGCGCAGCACTTACTACAAGTACTGGAAACCAAAAACATCCATATAAATGAAATCTTCCAGATTTCATGCATGTGGAAACATACATGCTCTTTCTGTAACTGCAATCCCAATAGCTTTACACATGACCAAGTATCTATTGGCAAGAAAACCTTCACAACAGTAGGTATATTATACCACACTGGTGCCACAACCACTTCAGGTCACTATACTGCATATGTCAAAAAAAGAAGTGGTTGGTTTGAATGTAAGGGATGTGGCCTAGCAGTTCGGGCTGGACTGCCCCTTTTGGGGTGGGGCCAAGCCTGATTTGCATATGGTCTTTCCCCTTCTGTAATGGCTTGGCAGGCAAAGAACGGTGGTCTGGAGGGTTGCCCAGAGCATTGCCAGTGGTTAAGATTCATTCTAAACCTTCCAGCCATCACCTCTTTGTTTTTGCTTTGTCACCCCAAGTGGGACGGGTATGTCCAGACGTGGGTCCCATGCCTGCTGGGCATAGAGACCCAAGCTACTCCTCACTGATGAGCCCCAACAAGGGCGAAACATGTTTGGGGATACTTGTGGTCTCGTGCAGAAGGGATGTGGCCTAGAAGTTCGGGCTGGACTGCCCCTTTTGGGGTGGGGCCAAGCCCGATTTGCATATGGTCTTTCCCCTTCTGTAATGGCTTGGCAGGCAAAGAACAGTGGTCTGGAGGGTTGCCCACAGTATTGCCAGTGGTTAAGATTCATTCTAAACCTTCCAGCCATCACCTCTTTGTTTTTGCTTTGAATGTAATGACCAGCAAATCTAACAAATGCCTACTTAATATTCCTTCAACCCAAATTTACTCACTAAACTGTAGCACAATAAACAGTTAGAAGAAGCCAACAGGTATCTAACTACATCCATAATACTACAAGGATTTGAGTTGAAAGCCAGTTGCTGAAATGTTCAAGGAAGAAAAGACCAAAAGTTATTTTTCTGAAAATAACTTTCGGTCTTCTCTCGCCTGAACATTTCAGACTTTGACCTTTCCCCCACCCCCTACTTACCTGTTGGCGGCACACCTCCTTGTGAGCCTCCATCTCCAACATCCCTCTGCGCCACTCACATAATTAGAATATTTTTTTTTATCCTGTATGGATTTTGTATGTACAATACACCTTCAAATAACAAAAATGAACTTGAACCCCCTGTAATTGAAATGATTTCTGCACAAAGGACAACTGACCGCGGACTCTGCATCTGCAAACCCTTTTTTCACCCATAAAACAGATCCATAACATCTTTATTCCACTCCCCTAGCCTTTCCACGCCCTCTTTCAGCCATCAAATACCCCAAATGTGTTTTCCAAACTGTTCGTTCACAGCGCTGTCTGCTGACTATTGCAGCACCTGTATGCACTTTTTTCACCTATAAAAACAGCCCCATATTATCTTTATTCCACCCCCACCCTTTCCAGCTCCTCTTTTGACTTTTTCCCAACGTGCTATCCGTGGACACTGCTCTATCCGTGGACACCAGAGGCTGTTCCGTGGATCCAACATGGTGACCGTTCCGAAAAATATGACCCTCCTCATGCTTTTCACCATCCAATCAGCGGGTGCGTCCAATGTCCACAGACATCACGCTGAATTCTGATTCGGCCCGGGGTGTCCGTGGACCAAATAGGGATTGTTCTACCTACTTTTTGGCCATTTAAAAAAAAAAAAATTGACAGATTTACACCAAATTTACAAAAGCACGTTTTCGGGACCAAGCCGCTGCTCCTGGCACAAATTTGGTGAAAATCTATCCAGCGGTTTGGACTGTAGGCATGCACATTTTTTTCCATTTCGTCTATGTGGATTTCCACACGTTTTGGGAATCATTCCATAACTTTGCGATATACTTTCCAATTTCACCTAATCACAAATCATGGAATTTTGTTTTCCTTCAAATTTGGTTAAGTAAGTGGGTGCATTTTAAAACATAGATGGGGGTCTTTGGACGTTCCGGGCTTCATATGTTGTCTTGATGGGTGATGTGGATCTCTGCTGATCCCTTCAGAGGTATGCAACCCTTCTGTCGCTTCTTAAGATATTTCTTTTTGGTTCACATATTTGATCCACTTCTAGAGGAGATGTGGCTTTTCTTTTCATTTGAACTGATGGAAGGTCCTCTATATCAGAATCTTCGAATGGATATTGACTAAGATCCATAAGATCAACCGAGGCACATTCCTCCTCCTCCAAATCAATAGGATTTTTCTTTTCCGCTAAATTAGATGATTGGGTGGAGTTTTTTGCCTCCCTCCTATTTTAAGTTTGACTACTTTTGTCTCCTTCATTCCGAGGTTTCTGCCACTTTGGCCACCCCTTGCTCTGAAGTAAAAAATAGCCACCTTGGCCGGCTGATCATTTATACTGCCACCAAGTTTTTGTGAGAAAATACCTTAGTCCATGGATCATTAGAGTTTCATTCCTGATCAGACAGTGGCGAAGAGGCAATCTTATGTGCCATGGTGTGTTCTTGAACAATCGAGCCGTTTCCTCTGCACTTGGGCACACTTGTTCCTACCCCCGTAGATATTTGCTTCTGTAGGGGGTGGCTTGACGTTACAGTATCATCCACCTGAAATAATGCTCTTGAACCAAACGTTTGTTGAGTTAAGTCCGCCTTCGGCTGCAAGCCTGTTCCCAACACCCACTTCTGTGTAGAGATTATAATAATGGGGGAGTCTATTTGTGTAGCACAGATGAATCCTTGATCTTTGAACATCGGCCTTGAAAGACCTCCATTTGAGCAGCGGTATTCACTGACTTTGGGGGTGTCGACGTCTTGAGCTTTTCACCCGAGTTAGCCAGCACATACCCCTCTAGAAGAATTAATTTTGAGTTCATTGCTGCTACTACAGATGTTTGGTCTTTCAAGGTATCTCCCAGTGTCTCGTAGAGCTTACAAAATGGATCCAGAGCAATTGTTATGGTGGACATAATTGACATTAGGACCATCTTCTTTGATGGTGTGTCTCTTTGTGGTAGAGATTAAATTTCACTATGCCATTTTCCGATCGGTGTTCAGGGTGTTCTGGGCTGTAAGAGACTCAGTTCCCACTTTGTTCCTTTTCCCTATCTCTTTTTCTTTCATCCTTCTTAGATTTTGCACTTAGCCCCGTAGTCCTTGAGACTGTATTCTGCAGCCTAAGGGCGTTCTCATTTTCCACTGGTGAGTCATTTGGTCCTTGCGGGGGCGATAGTCCTATCTTATACCCGTCACCCACGTTTTGGTTTCTTTGATTTCTATTTTCTTCATACTGATTAATCACCCCCTCTCTTTGATCATATCCGCCCACCAACTGTTTTTGGGTGATGGGCGCGACTTCACAGGCCGGTGAACTTTTTCTATCTATGGAAGAACTTCCGTTAGGAAGAGATTTTCATGGTTTACCAAAGTGCCATCTCTGTATGCAAGAGTCAATGGGCCTCTTTCCGAGATTGGTGGTAGTCATGGCGCTATTTGCGCAATGACTGCCTCCAATAACGGGTCCGGCACTGGTGTTGTTCAATGGGGTCTTACCGGTGCAGTCCAACCCTGGTGGGATCGGTAAGTCCCCAGTGAACAAAACATTCCCCATTCCCATTGAGTCCTCATAGGGCTCAATGGGAATGGGGAGGGCGCTAATATCGGGCTCACGACTTGCAAGCCCGTTATTAGCGCCCTGGTCCCTTAGCGGGACCCGTAAGGGACGTGTGGTCAGACCACAAGCTCCTTATGATCCCCGCCAAGGGACCTTGGAATAGGGCGGTAATGGATTACCGGCACCGGTCTCCTTACCGGTGCCCGGTATCCCTTACCGCCCAGGTCGTAATGACCCACAATGTCTGCGATCTTGTGGGTTGTGATTATCTCTTTATCTAAAGTCCACTTTTCCAACACCTGGAAGTTCTGATTTGTATTTTCATTTGTTGACTCTTTACTATTTTTTGATGGTAAATAGTGCATAGATGTTTCAAGGGTTTCTGTTCCAGCAATTTATTCTGCATCCATGAGGTCATTCTCAGCTCCAGGTGTCCTTGTATGAATTCTTTTTTGAAAGAAGAGTTTAACTGGGGTTATTAATAATCTTTTCTGTTCAGAAGTGAAGGACGTAGGTTTGGCCTTCTGTGATTTAATCAGTATCAATTTTGGTCCATCCAACTGTTTTGTCGTGTGCTTCCCCTTTCTTTGTTGTGCATTGTTAACAATGCAAGCTTTTGACGAAAATGTCCTTTTGAATACTTTTTTTGAAGTTTTTAATGTTTCCTTTTTCTCAAATACTCCTGGTTTGCCAGGTAACGGCACACTTTTCTCTTTCTGGCTTTTCTTCTCTGCCGCATCTGTGTCCATTGTCGTGTCTGTTATCCCAGACTCCTCAATGCCCCTTTTTTTAGGGCAGCTCACTTCGGGGAGTAGGTCTCCCACCTTCTCTGGGGGGTTGCTCTCCAGAGTTCCCCCCCAGATTTTGCTCCGACAATATGGAGGGTTCACCTCCCTCCCTCCCATGGTGGATCACAACATCCACTACCAATTTGGAAGCCGGCATATTCAGTGATGATGTTTCAGTCAAGGGCGTGCTCAGGGGTGGACTGGGAACCAAAAGAGGCCCTGGAAATAATTTTCAAAGTGGCCACAAATTACATTTTCTGCAAGCCCAAACCTTTTCCTTTGAGAAAATGTGGAAATCCAACACATTACCATAAAGAAGAGGCCCAGGGTGCAGAGGCCTAGTGGGCAATCTCAAGAGTTCCCTATAGGCCACTCCACCCCTTCCAGCAGGATGTAGGTAATTCCCCACTCCCATCCGGTTTCTTTTAAGCCACCTATTTGGCATCCTTTTAAGCTGGTCAGATAGCACAGTGAGCCAAGCGCTCACCCTTGATATTTGTGTGCATCCTGCTGTGGCAGGTTCGAATCCCGGCAGGATCAACTCAGCCTTTCATCCTTCCAAGGTCAATGAGTTAAGTACCACTCTGTGGGATAATAATGTCTTCTGGTATTTCAGCGCTCCGAGAGCTATGGGTGTGTAGCGCTATATAAGCAATGCGTTACTGTTATCATGTCAGGTGCACGTGTGTAATGATGAGTGGGAACAGTCCATTTCTCTGGCACTTTACAGCTCACTCGGAAGGGCCCGTTACAGCATAAAACTTGCTTTTAAACTTAAAAATAGAATAGTCTGCACTGTGTGCGATTGGTTGCCGTAAAAACAACGTGTTCACCTTTGTTGCACGACTGCACTTTTTATTCACGTCCTGCCTAACTGGGAAGATCGCTTGGGATCAAGGCGCTCACCTTTGGAAAGGGATGATTTTGTACAACATGCGTTTGAGCGCTTAGATGCTAGGAGAAGCGTTACATAAATTACTAATAATATTAAAAAACAAGATAGATTGCAGTATTAAACAATGAATAAAAGACTTTTCTTGTGAGGTTTGAAATAATCAGCCAGTCTTGGCTGTTAGGCTAACATCACATGCATTCTGGTCATTGTAGGCACAACTTTATAATGTCGAAAACTAGAAATATACAGGAAGTCTAAATGGCACACACTCAAGAACATAGGATTTAAGAGCGATAACAGTATGTCAGGTGTGAAAAGTGTGTTGCGCTTTATCTACGCTACTAGTTTAAGAGGGCTTTCCCATTTGTAGTTTGGACAATCGGGTGTTGCTTGCGCCACCTATAAGTCGAAACTATTGGATTGGAGTACAGCTAGGGAGGAATGACTTAATTGGAGCAGTAAACATGCTACTGGTGTATAGAAATGTCTTACCAGGCCTGCCTTCAGCCACTCGATTTATAAGCACTCTGGTTTGAAGCTTTTGCCAGGCACTGCTATTAGATGCCCAGGTGCTCGAGCCATTCTGCACCTGCTACCAACAAAGGGTCGTTAATACCACTACAGCGGTACCTGGCAAGGGCCTTTCCCATGCCGACACAAAAGGCCAAACTGTTGGCATTGCCAATGCTTCCTTAAAAGGTTGCTGGAAAGACCCTCTTTACACCGTTGCTAATGCCCCTGGAGTATTTCTTGCTCAGAAGTTGTGGTGTAGAGACAGCATATCGGCACATAGGTCAGCTTCCATTGAAAGGAATAGGCAGGAATGTGTCCTCTCTGGGATTCCTTTTCCTGAGAAAGAAGGACTGTTGGAGGCTAAGTGGTGGCAATCTGCATCCTCAAGCATATGGGTGGTGGACGGACTTTCCTGGCTCCTTGCTTTTGGATATAAGAGGGGGCAACATGAGTATCAAACGGGGAAAAGGAGTGCTTTCACAAATGTACATGGGTGCTGCTTTACACTGACAGTGGTTTTCCACGCTGGCAGCTTGGCACTGGGCATGGGCGTCCGGTTTCATGGCACAGTACCCTACACTACATAGAGCCACCTGGCCAGTGCTTCACAGCATCAGGCTGCCCCCTCCCCTTGCTGCAGTGATGCCCCAGACAGACAATGGCAGGCCACATTAGGAGCATTATGATTGAAACTCCTCTGAGATCACCAAGTACACCGGACTACCTGCTCCCGTTCCCAAACCCTGACTTTACCAGCCATCCATGGACAGATGTCTCGCCTGCCGTCTGCCCTTCTTGTTTTATGATGGAGAAAATAAAGCTACAATCACACTTCCTTTGCTTGACATGTTTTTATAATGATATGTATTTTAGAAGGTTGGTCTGTTATGTGATTTGTGTATTTTTTTAATGTAAAAAGAAATATATAATGTTAGGCCTGGGAAGACACTGCTTTAAAACAGATAAGTATTCACTGGAGATGGTTAGAGATGTGCTTAAGTGCCTAAATTGCGGACTCAGATCAAATCCCGGCTTCACCACTTACCCAAAGTGCCTGAGCCTGGGATTGTAGTGCTGGGTTTGCAGTATGGGGCATGTTCTAGAGTTTCACCCTTAGTGCTAAATTATCTGCAAACTACCTTGGAAAGAGCATACATAATGAGTGAGGTGGGGAGTGTTCTATTTAAGTAATAATGCTGCATACTGATGTTTGTACCGAGTGGTAATGGCCAGAAGAAAAGGGCATTATAGTTATTAGCATCACATGATAAACGCCCCGGGTGGTACGGGTGGAGTAATAGATGGAACAAATGGGACTCTGCAAGCTTGCAACCGGTGGGTCCTGTTTATGTGAAAACATGGAAAGTAGGCCACCATGCATTTGGGAGCCAAGGTCCCAAGCGGATTCCCTCTTCCATTACCAGGGCGGAGCGAGGGGGCGTAGGGGGGATTGGAAAGGGGCGGGTATGGGATGGAAGAGTCCACGTCAGAGCCCCTTTCGGGGTGGCCACAGTGGAGGGAAAGCCAATTTGGAACCTCCCATTCGGCGAGAGGGTGATTTAGGCGCAGCTGCTAATATTTATCGCACTTGTACCAAATGGTCGCATAACTCTGACATATATAACAAGCATTGGCAATGCCAACAGTATGGGCTTTTGTGTCAGCAAGGGCACTTGTCAGGCACACCTGTGGTGGTATTAATTGATGGTAACAGGTGCAAAATGGTGCAAGTACCTGGGCATCTAACAGCAATGCCAGGCAAATGACTAATACTTATTCACAAACCAAAACTGCTGACTTTGCTAATGTTTGTTTTGAGTGAAAAGTTAGATGGTAAGGTTTCCACGAAGCAAGCTCAAAGAGTTTCCTGTTATGCCCAAACCTTGCCCGTAAATCCCACAGCTTGAGTCTTTCATTTTAGGAATTTCAGAAGCACTACATTATAAACCGCTGATGGGTTCCTCTCAGGTGTAAGCACTTGGTGTTTGTGGTATAGCTCTGCACACATTGCAAACAAAACCACCTCTTTTTTAAAAATAAACCAGCATCTTTACAGATCGTGTGCACAAGTTCCAGCACACGTCTCTCCCACCAGCTTATGTTCACACAGTCCCACTCACAACCATCACTCTCTGGCACGTTAGGCAGAAAACCAGTCAGGACGGGTGCTCTACAAATCCCCTAGGGGTAACATAACATGATTGTTTAAACCACTGGCTATGTGCAATGCTGTAGCATCGAAGCACCCTTAGGTTGAAGGAACGCTCAACCAGCATACGCTATGTGCGCACAAAACCTGTGTCTGGGTGCTTCCTCTGCTAATCATCTTTGATTTGCAGAGCACACAGTGCAGATTGTAAACGCTCCTGCCGCCCGAGAGCCTACACTTCTCAGAAAAAAACAATACATCTGACATAAATAATTATTGAGACCTTAGGGCCAGTGCGGTGAGTACCTTGCACTCACAGAAGTATAATGACATTTATAAATACTATGATTATATAAATGGAGAGTGCCCCACATCAGGCAGTTCTGCACATTTCAGGCAACCACGCTTCGCATTCTGGAACTTGTAGTTTTGTTTATCACAATTATATTTACAAAACAAGCGTTAGTGAACCCGAGTTAGAAAAACAATATTGTAATTTGTTGTCGCTGAATATGCTTATGGGCAGGCCCCGCTGTGTGTGCATCCACAAGCGTGCATGGTATCCTACATGCACGCAGCATTGAGAAGGGCATGTGGGCAGTGGGGTTGAGTTGCGAGGAAGGGAACCATTGAGTTGAATGTCTTCCTTCAAGACCACTCATCCATTCTCTTGTGATGCTGCATTCTGGGACTGGCGAATGAGCATACCACCACACACTGTAGCCTTTTCATACCTAATGTGTCTCGCAATAAAACAGCACAACATGAGTGCTGCTGTACCAACATCAGCGTTTTCCCATGTTCAGGAGTACAAATGCTTTTCCCGTTAGTAACGAAATCCCTAAGAATGCCAGTTAGGCCCATTCAGGCTGACAATGAAGGCTGGCATGCTGTCACTCGGCCCCGTTTGTGAACCCACCTGCTGATGGGAGCTAATTAATATAGTGACTACGGGAACTTAACAGAGGGACAGGCCAGGGGAGTTATTTACTCGAGGAACGACTCGAGCAAATGATCACACAATCTCGAGATAAAGTTCCTTCAATTGCGACGTTCAGCGTTTTGCTTACCTGACACAGTTAATCGACATCGATCTGTGGCTTGCCACGGCTCATGCAGCCCGGGCCAGCTGCCTGCAGCCTGCCCTGCTGACCTGCCTGGCCTGTGCTGCCAATGGGCTGCAGCAGGGCATGTGCAATTCCAATCCGGTGCCCAGCCCAGGAGGCCCTGCGCAGGGCGGGCCCAGCCGCTGGGAAGAAAAAAAAATGACGGTGCCTCTGCAGTGCACGTGCGGTTAAAATCTGGTGCCCAGCCCAGGGGGCCCGGCGCAGGTGCGGGCCCAGCCCAGCTACTGGGAAGAAAAAAAAATGACGGTGCCTCTGCCTCGGTCAGTGGTGGCAGCCAATTCAAGGCAAACCACCCAGGCGGAGCCGATGAAAATCACGCGATGTCTAACACATGTATCCTTCCACTCAAAAAGAGGCCCTACAGGCCAGAGGCCTAGCGGGGGATGTCCCGGTGTCCCGGTGGGGCAGTCCAGCCCTGGGCGTGCTTCCAGGTCCAGTGAACGTTTCAGAAAGTGTTGGAGGGAACACACTGATGACATTATCTGCAGAGAGGGGACAGTTCTACAGTAGTGCTTCCCCTCCATCCTGCTGCCCATTTGTTCAGTGGGGCTTTTCTCCATATCCTCAGGTAAACCCGTATCTTCAGACGGGCAAATACTTTCAGCTGTGGTGTCAGGCAAAGTGCCGAGCAACAGGTTCTCATCTTCCCTTGCTCGGCCACGGCCTGCATCCTCCGTGATCCGGGGGCGACCCCTTCTCAAAGTTCTGGAGTCATCCTCCATAGCGGTACCTCAACCCGGAACCTGGAAGTCTCAAACTGCCTCAGACTGAAATTGGCCCACAGAATCGATCCTTCAATCTTGTATGAGTGGCAATGTGATATAACGTCCCCTACAGAGGAGACCAAAGAACACAATCACAAAAGGGAGACTCGTTGGCCTCACCTTTGCGGCGTCACATAGATTTTACACAGTTACCGCGATCAGATACGGGTGTAGAATCAGTGCATCAGTGCAGTGTTTTCGTCGAGATATGGCCTGGGGACCACGAGATCAAAGGATTAAATTCTGACAGTCTCTCGTGGTTCCCAGAATGGGTCATTAATGATGTAAAATAATGCTCATCCGCCTTCCCTTCCCTTTGAGGTATTTAGGGTAGGAACAATCCAAGAAGTCATAAGTTTTGCAAAGCTGTTCAGGGGGCCCCCTCCTCCCAACACTCCAGCACAAACAGCAAAAACAGCAGCTTCAGACGCAGCATTGCCCTTTTCTCCGCATAGGGCTTATCACCACAAGGTCACGTGGGCAGCCTTAAATCAGCCGCTTCCCCAAGTGGGCGTGGCCAGCAGAGTCGAGCCCCTTAAGGAAACAGGGCCGGCTGTGAACAGAACGAAGGCAATCCTCTGTGTTAGTTCAGCATATTATCAGCAAACACTGGCATGTGCTCAAACTAGATGAGCATTTGAGTGGAACATTAGACAAGAGAGCCAATATATCTGAAATCTGCCTCACTCAAAGACAATCTAGTGTCTAGCTACCTGAGACCAATTGCTTGCTCACAGGCTGAATGTTGGCTCAACGCTCGAACTCCTGGGTTTCACAAGTGCATCCAATGTAAAGCATGTCAATATACTACCAATATGAAGAGCTTTCACCATCCTGTTTTAGCTACCAACATTCAAATCATGTCCAGAATTACCTGTGACACAGCCTATGTGGTTTACATCCTCATCTGCTCATGTAAGAAATGGTATGTAGGTAGCACCATAGGCAAGCTAAAACTGAAGATTCTACAACATATTCGGGCCATCAAGAATGTTGGCCCTACATATCCCATGGCGATTCACTTTAAGACTGTTCATGCTAGCAAACTTGAAGGCTTCAAATTATTTGGGATGCAGTCCATTCCAGAACCACCAAGAGGTGGCAAAAGATAACTCTCATTAAGACAATTTGAGACCAAGTGTATTCTGGATTTTGAGATGAAAAAACACAGAGGGCACAACCTGGATGAAGAGCTTTACACTTTCTTTGAAACCAAAGCTAACTATGACATAATTGTAGTTGCTTGTTCTTTAATTGGTTTCTTTCTTGTCTTTCAAGATCTTTTCAGATTTCTTACAAATTGTTACTCCAGTTATACATTTCTTAGACTGTGTGATTATTTTTGCTATGTTTTTTCTTTCTTGTTATCTTTCACATTTGAGTTTGCTATTTCTCTTTCCTATTTTTATTTAAGGCCTATATCGGATGAATGTTCACTCTTCCCTTTTTTTATTCTTCCCATTTTTGGCTTTATTCTTCTACCAACAAGTCTGTTCTCGTAGAGGATGTTTTTAGTGAATCCATCTCTGGTTTCAGGCTATTATTGCCTTTTTGACATTAGTTGGAAAACTTTTTTAACGTCCCTGAGGCTGTATTTTATTGTAGCTTTTGTGATCTAATTAGCCCAATCCCAATGCCTGCTACTATTGCTAAGCACCAAGCACTTTACTCATATGTACTGTATTGTATTGCATTTTTTACACATGCACATTTGTGCATTGCTGTTTAATTGCATGTTTGCACAGATTTGAACTGCCCCTTACCTTCTAACTTCTTAAAGGTTTCTTTGAGATAAAGACATTGGTCCTCATTACGGGTCGGGTGGTCCGGAAATAACAGTGGCGGTAAACCTGCCGCCACTGTTAATTCCGGACTGCCCGATCTCGAGTCCTGCAGGCGGAAGGTGGCGTTCCCGCCAGGTCTGACCTGGCGGGTTTGACACCGCCCGCCTGCAGTCGGACGTGGAAACACCGGCACCATCATGAGATGGTGCCGGTGTTTCCACTTCCCCATTCCCATTGCGTCCTATGGGACTCAATGAGAATGGGGATTTACCAAATTCTGCCTCCAGAATTCCCGGGACACCGGGGTCGTAATGCCCCGGTAATTCCGGGAATCACAGAGGCAAAATGGTAAGACGAATCCGGCGGTAACCAAGCCGGAAAAACCGGTACGTTACCGCCGGACTCGTAATGAGGCCCATTGTTTATAAATATGTTTTACTCATTCTTGTCAGCTCAATTTTGCTGCTAGCTTATGCACAGCTATCTCTGATACCTGCATAACTATTGTTGACAGAACATATAAACAAGCAGATGAGCACTATGCTCTTTATTGTCTTTGATTCAGATGTGTTTCTGCATAGACCTGGTGTAGTGCGTCCCCTTTTCTCTTGTTTTTTTGTGTACTGTGTTTGCCGACATTTGCTGCTACTGTTATCTGTATCTTGATAGCTCCCATTACTATGAGCATTTACATCATGGAGGGCATTGCGGGCTGAATTTGCACAGAGCACTTTATTTACAAATGTTGCACCTTTGTAGCTAACCATATCCTTTTAATCTGTATGCTAGGATTCCATTGTGTGATTGAGTGCTTGTGCTAATGCTATTTTAAAATTCCAGTCAGACATCCTTTTTCTTTTTCCATCAGCATGTACAATCGCATTAGCGGGATTGTGTACTGTAGAGTGTGGTTTGGAGAATGTGTATCTTGTTGTGATTAATTTTGTGATTAAACTAGACGTTGTGTTTTTTTTCCTTTTACATACTTGACCCAAACTTTTTCAGCCACTAGTGCATAGATACGTAAAGTATTCTCACACTCCTTGCATTCAGTTACGATCTCAGTCTGTCTGCATATACATTTAACACATGCAGTACATGATTAAACTCAGAATGTTTACTCTATCTGCTCCGTTTAGCATTGTAAGATGTCTGACCTTTTTTGACTTACACATGTCAGTCACTCGCAGACGTTTTTTATGTTTACTCTTTCCTGCAACCATAGAGATGTGATCACTGCTTTAAATGGTTTGCTGACTTTGACATTACTCATTGTGATCAAGTGGCTGGACATCCGTGAAACGCGTTATTGCCTGCACTCTTTATTCTTTCCGCTGCACAATTAATAAAGTCTATTTTTGATTTGAGTGACGTTGGAGGTGTTGCTTTTTCGCAGCCTGTCCATTGTTTTCGGGCAGCTGCTCTCTGGAGTGCTATCCGTTTTCCCGCACTTCGGTACGTTGGTTTTGTTATATATATTTTCAATGAAAAAACTTTAGTTAAAGTGCAATTAAAATGACAGCATAACACAACAAAACCCTTGGAATTCAGCTCATTGGGTAATTCAGGACTGGTTTAACTCTGCATGCTCCCTTTCATCTCCCCATTATGCCATATCCCCATAGTACCATTTTGTATGGCATTATAATGATGATAATGATGTGTTATTTATATAACGCCTTTAACCAAAGCGCTTTACAGAGCACATATTTACAGACAATATCACCCAACCAAATTGGTATTATGAATCCCTTCTCTTATAATATATATGTGCTCTTAGGCTTTGCAATGGGAACGTGCAGAGTTAAGCTGGTCCTGAGTTTCTCAATGCACTGAATTTCAAGAATTTTGTAGCGTTATGTGTATTCACCTTAACAAAAAAATGTTGATTGAATTTCAAGGGGTTTGTTATACCATAGTTGTATTCGGTGCAACTGGCTCTACCCAGTGGCCAGGGCCCTCGGCCAAGCCCACTGTATATTTTAAGACGCCACTGGCCATGGCCTTAGGCCGTGCACACTGTTGTTTATTTTACTTTAGTAACAGGACACTAGGTATGGCATTCAGCCATAGCCAGTGGCCATGGCCTTCAACAGTGCCCACTGTATATTTTTCAGAGCAACTGCCAATGGCCAGTGCCCACTGTTGTATATTTTAAATTAGTAATGGGTTACCAGCATTACCTTTTCTGAGCCCACGTCATATTTTTCCAACACTACCAGACCTTCAGCCTTTTAAAACAGTACCAATCCACTGTCCATAGACTTTGGCCATGGCCAGTGATTTTTCACCCCTAACCCCACTGTACTTGTGTACATTTCTATATTTTCTTTCTAACGTTTTTCTCTTAACCGCGGCTACAATAACATGGCACTATCTTTAGCCATACAGATAGGCGTACTACATGTACTAAATGTAGCCGCATTATTGTGGTTTTTGTAGCCGCGATTATCAGGAAAATTGGGTGAAAAAAACGAAATCCCTCACGGACCCCTACTCACTCATCAAGTGCCCGCCTCCTCATGCAAATGTCCCCCCACTCCCGCCTCCTCACATTTGGCCCAAAAGCCATCTCACATCCCCCCTCAAACACTGTACTGTGTGACGCTTTTTCATTTCTCTATCTCGTCTTTGCGAGTAGCAGTGGGTATCGGATTGAATACCTGTGGCTACTGGAAAACAGTTGTGCTGCAAACTCAGTCCCTAGCCCACCTCCAATGGCCGAATTTCACATAGTGTCCTCTCCTCCCACCCCCACCTCTGCCCTGGCTATTTCAGTGTTTTTTGCATCCAAATTCAATGTTTTTGCTTTTTATTTTCATGTACATTTGGGAATAACCACGGCTATCTCACGCATCGGAAAAAAGAAAGATGCCAGGTTTTCATTTCTGGAAAAAACGCATCTGCCCCAATGCATCATGGGGATATAGCTATTATTTCAGGTTCTGTAATCAGTACTCACTATCTCGTTTTTCTGCAGATGCTTGTGCATAGTTCCAGGAATGTTCCCGGAGATGTGGCTGCTGGTAAGCATTCAAATACTCTGAGCATTAAGTAGAGGACACGTGGTAGGTATGGTTATTTATAGCCTAAAACCTAAAATTATGATTTTTTTGCATTTATTTATTTATATTGTGCATTCGGTTAATAAATTAAGCACCTTTACAAAAAGAAAAACACAAGATTAAATTGCACTTCTCAATATCTAACATACTATTGCATCATCCCTATGTAAAAGAGGTTTAATAACTATTACGATACAATACAATGTACATTACATCAACAATTTAATTCATCCATATAGAAATGGTCACATATCATCATAGACCGATTAATATTCAATCATTACATACACACGCATCATTTGTTAAAAACAAGACCACAAAACCAAAAATGGTTGCCGCTGCCAAGATCTTGTTGAAAACATACAAAACCTTGGGAGATCTTTCAAGATCTCAGCAGGGCCATGCACGAAATGTTCTAGGGGGTTGGGGAGGTGGGGGGGGGGGGTTCAGAATCATGTGACTCACTCCCAAAGCTGTCCCCACACTGCAGGTGATTTGGCGTCCCTACTTGGGCCTTGAGATCCATGTGCACTGTGGGGGCTTAATACCAAAGGCTGCAAGGCTCTCCTTTAAAAGGAACCCACTAGGGCTTCTTTATTTACTGAAGGGGGTCCAAGAATCCTGACAGGTTACGAGGACTATATGAGTCCTAGAAAGGGGGATGAAAAGAGTTAGGCAGACATAGGAAACAGGCCCATAAAGTCAACAGACAGCAGGTCTAATTAGAAATACAGTACTGAGTCTGAGTAAGAGGTCCCAGTTCAACCCTTCAATGGGTTCTGTAACAACATTCCTTCCTATGGCACAGAGGGAATCACAAGGCTGTATTATACTATAATCTATAATGAATCACTCTTATCTTCTAAGAACACATTTCTTTATTTAAAAACTCCAGATCCCAATGGGGGACGAGGGACTGTTCTGGTGAGAACCTTTAAGAGTCACTTTGAAGGAGTTAAAGAATCTTCCAAGCGTTCACCCAAATAATTCAATGGAACAAATCCCATAGGACCACTGTGGTTCTGGAGAAAGGTCAAGTTAGTTGACCTTTTACCCTACTGATGGTGCAGGAAATGCAACCAGCTAGAAAGGGAGATGAAAGGACACCTAAAGAGTAGCAGCCCAGGATTTGATAACCAACAGGGTAGGAAGAGCTGACAGCAGAGGGAGCAAAAGGAGCACTCCAGACAATGAACATCAACGGAAGAAGGGGGAGATTCCGAACCCCACTACTTCTGCATCTAAGGTACCCCACGAACAGTACATCTATGAAATCCAGCTTCAGGAATGACAGCCGGTCCAACCGACTTGGTGGGTGGCAAGAACAAACACATTTTGGGTCAATGGCAATAGATTTGGTGTTCAGTGCTGTACTTTGCATTTTGAATTTATAGACAACAGGGTGCAAGGAGGAGAGTGCACATTTTCAAAAGAGGGTGTGTAAGGGCTCTGGGGGTAGAGAGAGTGGGGGTAGGGTGGGTGGGGGTCGAGGGAGTGGGGTCAAGTGTGGGTGGGAATTGTAGAGATCGTGGGCATTGGGTTAGTGAGGGTATAGAGAGTGGTGGTAGTGTGGGTGGGATACAGAGTGTGAGGGTAGGGTGGGTTGGTGGAGGTAGCGAGAGTGGGGGACGGTAGAGAAAGTGGGGTAGGGTGGGTGGGGGTAGAGTAGGTGGGTCGTGGTAGAGAGAGTGAGGGTAGTGTGTGTGATGTAGAGAGAGTGGAGGTAGGGTGGGTGGTGTAGAGAGAGTGGGTGGGAGTAGAGAGAGTGGGGGCAGTGTGGGTGGGTGGGGGTAGGGTAGGTTGAATTGGGGTAGAGAGTATGAGGGTACGCTGGGTGTGCGTAGAGAGAGTAAGCATAGGGTGGGTGGGATAGTCGGTAGAGAGAGTGATGGTAGGGTTGGTGGGTATAGCGTTGAGAGTGGGCTAGAGAGAATGGGGTACTGATAATGGGCTTGGGTGGGTTGGGGTAGAGAGAGTGGGTGTAGGGTGGGTGGGTGTAGAGAGAGTGATGTTAGGGTGGGTGAGTGAGGGTAGGGTGGGTCGGAGAGGTAGAGAGAGAGCTGGTAGGGTGGGTGAGTGAGGTTAGGGTTGGTGGGGGTAAGGGAGGGTGGTGTGTGTAGAGAGTGTGGGGATAGTGTGGGTGGGGAAAAAGAGAGAGGAGGTTGGGTGGGTGGGGATCGATAGAGTAGACGGGGCAGAGTGGCGGTAGGGTGGGTGGGGTAGTTGGGTGGTAGTACTGTAGAGAGAGTGGGGCTAGGGTGCATGGGTTGGGGTAGAGAGAGTGGGGGTAGGGTGGGTGTTTGGTAGAGGGAGGGGGTAGGGTAGTTGGGTGGTAGTACTGTAGAGAGAGTGGGGGTAGAGAGAGTGGGTGTAGGGTGGGAGGTCGGGGAGTATATCTTGGTGGCAGCATTGCCCCGTAATAATTAATCTGTCACACAATCTATAAAGCTTAAATTGTATCAGGTTTTAAAATAGCTTTAATGTGGCCTCTGATAGTTTCTGGCTGTTTCTTAAAATTAAAGTTGTATGTATGCTGCTACTATTGATTTGTGTGCAAACCAGATACAAGTGCCACTGAATTCCGGATTGTGTAAATAGTTGTATAACATATTACATTGTTACTTCCGCTATTTTACAGTTTAAACATGAGTTAGATGGAGTACACTCATGTCCATGGGAAAGTGGCCCGTTCCCGATGGAATACAGATCACATGTTCTGAAAATGGACACTACATGTATTGAATGTACAGTGAACATTTACTTTATTAAGACGGTATATATCAGCCAACATGTCAATTGTTTCTTACAATGTATTGATATACATTTTTTAGAATTAAGGATTGATAACCTGCTGTAGCCTTCCGCCCCTGTACATCCAATTAGCTTTTGATGTAATTCTTTTTTTTTATTTGCTGCACATGTAATTGAAGATTCAAGTTTGGTATATATTTATTATGTATCCGAATTTGCCATCCCTTTACAATTCGCTAATTGGTTATCTGCAACCCGATGTTTCTGATCACAACTCCCACCATCCCCAGCCAGCCTATTCAATGGCGAGGGATCATGGGAATCGTAGTCCAGGTTGCAGATCCCTCTCTGATTTAACTGTGACAAGCGACAAACACCTCCCTAGCAAAACAATACTGAGGTATTTTGTGAACTACCGCCTTGTTTGTCATTCAACTGCACAGTAGTGTGATTTCCTATTACAAGCCCTTGAACACAGCTTCAAGGCTGCCTATTGCATGCAGCAGGTTTGTATTTCTGGCCATCTGTGCGGTTCACTGTCTTCGAAAACGTCATTTATGCATAGAGGGATCTGCAATTTTGGATAAATTAACAGCACCATTAATGTTTCTGCTGCACTGTTGATAAAAAGCAAAGACCACCCTCTTGTTCAATGTACACAGACCACAAAATGATGCCTTTTATTTTAGTTATTTTCTAAATAGCATAAGTGCATTAAACAAATGGGTTAATACAACGGATTTTATTTTAAACACAATGCATTTATTAAACCGAAACATATGCCATCAGTTGCAATCAAATAAACATGGCTGTTCTCTGCAAACATTCACATTAACAAATAAAGAAAACATTTTAATGTGCAGTATGCAGAAGAGTGGAGGTTTCAGTGAAGGCAATTCTATGCAGTTTGGTGTGTTTTCAGTGTACAGCAGGATGGTATGACGTGGGTGTTGGTAGGGGAAATTTCGGTTGCAACAAGTGTTATGTTTGGTTGTGTTGCAATAAGAGAGGCAGAATTTCCCATAGGGATGGGGAAGTTGCAATGGTTGTGAGGAAAGTTGTAATGGGGGTGGTTTCTATTGCAGTGGAGGCAGCGGATGCTTCAATTGCAATGGAGAGGTAGAACTCATGATGGAATAATGGGATGGAGCAGGTTACCTGTGCAGGTGGCAAGTGTTGTTGTAAAGTCTGATCTAGAGGCTTGAAATGTAAAGGTGGTAAGTGCATTACAGAGGTTAGTCAGATTTGTGCAGAGGCTAAGAAATGCGACTCTTCATGGCCAGGATCAGCTTACTGGCTCTCGAAACAATGTTTTTTTTTTTTTTTTTTTTGCTGCAACCACAAAGCCCCGAAGCTGCTACACCTTCTACACTTTTATTTCCAGGGCAGCTTCCCTGTGGTTCTTACTGTGAAAGCAGTGCAAGTGCAAAGTAAATTGCTGGCATGTACTGTGTCCCAGCTACAAACCCACCTGTTTTCTGTCATTTCAGAGGAAGAAGACTTAGGGGCCGATTCATGGAATTTTCTGCACAGAAAATAGGGTACTTGCATGCGCAAGTGTGCACAAATCCCCCTTTGTCGAATCATGGAATCAAATGCGCAATACTTTTTTCTTGGACTTGCGTGTAGTTTGTGCTGGCTCGGCACATCTGTGCAAGTTGTCCGGGCCTTGCGTGACACTCCAAGCAGAGCTTGGGCGTAGCCTGAGCAGAGGGCTGGGAAGGGGGCGGAACACCAAAAATGAGCAAGAACTTGCAAAAAAGTGGGTGTTCCAAGTGACAGCCTGCAGGCAGTTCCTCATACGCCCACAATTGAACAGCACGCAACGTATTCATGGATTCGATCGCGCAATGTCTCAGCTGGGAAATGGCCACTCAAGTCCTTCATACAATCCGCCATCCAAAGGCAGGAGTAAGTTCACTTGCAGGTAGGATATTCTGCATGCAGGTGGGCTCGCATGTCGGATTTCGGGGTGCGTGAACTCAATCGGGGTTCCAATGTAGCCTAGGGGTGCGCATAAGCAGTGTAGCGGGGTGCAGGAACATTTTATGTGGGTTTGCATGCAGATTTCCAGAGTTATTGAGATTTTTTATACGCATATTGTCGGGGTGCTGGATACAGTTACAGGGGACCCTGCGCAGGGTTCCATGTTGTAGGCCTGCTTACAGGTTACACCATACACTGTTTGAAGGGTGCATCTACTCATACCAGGGGGAGCGTGCAAAGGTAGCTGATCTGGCAGATTTCAGCTTTGCGTATGGGCGTGTCGGAGGCGTTCCAGCCACGACTCGCAAATACGGTTACTATCTGCCTGCAGGCAGGTGCAGTGTCCTTCTCGGTGCACAGCCCTGGTGTGATGTCTGCGTGAAATTCCATGAATCGGCCCTTTAATGCACTGTAAGAATCACGTGGTTGGTGCTTAGGGCACTGGCCAGCATCTCCATGATGTAGTGGACTTTACTCCCCGTCCTTTGCTTTCCCCACAATTATAAGTATTGTCCATAAAACTACAGAACATCCATGCCTGAATATTAATAGCGAATGCGAATTTGTCAAGGATCATCAGATGTTTTCATCAACTCCCTAATGCCTTTGCTTTTCTGAAAAACGTTATGGCAAAGATATAGTGACGACTGGTGTACTTCTAAAGTTTGGCAGTTCAAATGTCCTCTCTAATTATGTGGTAGTGAGCAAGTGCAATAGGCAAACCTGATCCCACTTACAAAAATATAAGAGTGGTTTCAGTTCAAGGAATAGCTTTTAAAAAGGGGCTCAAATGGTTAATTTGAAAGCTCAATTCTATGGTAAAAATAGATTTTAAAACACATAGGACGTCCTTTTGCTCTTTGGTTTTCTCCCCACTCTGCTTCACGTGACTGTCTAGCCCATGTGTCTCTCACTGTCTAACAAAGCTATGCCAGCGTCAATTATGACGCTCTTAGCTCTAATTTCTGCAACAGCTGACCAGTGTGCCTCTCAAAGCTCCATTTCAGACCATCTGGCTCTCACTGCCAAAGTTCGGTTCACTGAGGCTCTCCTTGACTCAGTTCTTCCTCATATGGCTTTCAGGCCCACACTTCACCCCCATGCGATCTCACTGACTTGACCTTTAAATGCAGATGTATTATTTCAATTGTTTTTATATTATCAATTATGTGATTCTGTCTGTCACATTGAGTATTTATCTAACATTAACCATAGACTAGGCTCTGTAATGTTTCCTTCTTTTTCAGCTAATTAAAGTGGACACTATTATAAGGATTGTTTGTTATTGTAATGTGTTTAAGTGTTTTCTGTTATATTCACAAACAGGGTTAATTGTGCCGTTTGGATTGAAGCATGTGAGCTGCTTAGGTAGCAGTTTAGTGGGAGGAAATGGTGTCATATGGTACGGACAATACAGACTGAGAATTGTAGCAGGAACTGAATGAAAGGTTATAGCCACACCAAATCATATGCACACATGTATTATTTATTTAACAAGGTTATTTTTATGACCCTGGAGCATGCCAGTTTAACAGTGTTGATTCCCTACAGCCTCTCTCCCCTTTTGAGACAAGAAACAGGCATTTCTGCAAAGAAGATCTATTTATACAAAATAAAAAAATATAAACTGAACTTAAAATACAAACAATATTTACATCTTTATCACTCTATGAAATCCCGATGCCAATGAGTACTACAATGATGAATGACCAATACGCTCTTCAATTCAAATGGCAATGCTGCATTTAGCTTGGATGTAGGCACCATATGTATATTTGGTTTACCCTGAGCGCCCTTTCACCATGGGTTGAAAAGTGAATGAGGGTTCCGAACAAAGCTTTCATTTTATAGAAAACAAAAATCTCTGCTGCTCTGAATCTATTTTTTACTAAATGTATTGTACATGTACCACATTTCAGAAAACTCATTTGAAGACAGGTTACTTGAAGTTGCTACATGGAAGTCAATTGCAAAAAGAAAATTGTCTATTTAATGTGTATATTTTCTAGATTCCCTTCAATAGTGTTTCTATTCTATTAATGTGTATGAAGTGCATATTAGTCATTTTACAATTGGCATTTTGAAGTGGAAAAATGGGTGGCAGTAAAAAACCCTTCCCTTTTTCCTTTAGTGGTTCGGGGCCAATAACAGGACTCTTCTCGGTGATATAAATGGGTAATAAGTTCAATGACATTATTATTCTAGGCCATTTGGGTCTATTTTTTCAAATCCAAAGTTTCCAGAAGCGCTTACACTTCAGAAATATATACTTATTTCCCAGGATGTACAATCAATTGATATACCCCTCCCTCTCTCAGTACTTTCACAAATAAAAAAGGGATAGGATTTAATATATTACCCTTTAGAGTGTACCTCCCCTCAGAATTATATGTCCCCTTAGCATTATGCTTACATAGGAATTTATTTTCTTTGTCTCAGAGACAGGTGGCTACCCTCTCAAGGACTGGTTCAGTTGCCTCCCCCACCCCCTAGTAAATGTGGCCATATGCCAGCAAGATGGTTCAGTTTCCTTCCCCAGCCTGGTTTCTCTCCTTCTGTATTGGGCCTGTCTTCTTCCCTTTCCACTGAGGAAGGCCTGGGGATGAACTCCATTTAAACCTCTCTTACAGGGGTCTGCCAGCAATTCAAATTGAGTCCAAAGGAAAGCAAGCTATTCTATGCTCCTACTTGTTATTGTCAATTCTTATTTCTGTCCTTTTCTTTCCAATCAGTCAGTCCCCTGAAAATCTGGGGTTTGGACCTTTATAGATTAAAGTCTACTACCTTTGGGTGTGTGTATCATATATCTATATTAATTGGGCAGTCTATGTGATTGGACATTGTTGCAAAAGTGGCGTCAAAATAAAGCATCCACTTTGTACTCATTGGGCATATTAATGAGTGCAGTCCAATGTGAATAACATTCCAATCTATTTTCCCTTCCATCTTGGATATTTTACATGAAACTATTGTTATTTTCTAAAAACATTATGTTCCAAAGATTTCATTAAGTTACTCATTAGTTTTCCCGATGGCTCTGACTCAGGTAAATCAAATAATGCTGGTCTTACTTTGGCTTGAAATCTGATGTGCATGTGATGGATGTTTACATTTTATTCTCTGATACTTTCACTCAAGGATTCTATTCCCATCTCAGGATCTCGGCGTAGTCGGTACAGACACAGGGATATTTGATTTACTCATATGCAACATTTCTGAGCAGAAATATATACATTAATATTATTTGTATAATTAAACAAATACCATACCAATATCATTTTACATTCAGTACAAAAAAGAAGGTAGGTGAGGCGCGCACTCCCGGTCCTGGTCAATTGAACCTGTTGCAAAAAATAAGTAGCTGGGTCACATCCCAAATTGGACAAATATTCACAGGTTAGATCCCTTCAAATGGACAAATATTCACAGGGTTAGATCCCTTCTGCTGCAAATTAGGTACTCAGTATTAACAGGGTTAGATCCCTTGCTGCAAATCAGGTATTCAGTAATAACAGGGTTAGATCCCTCAGCTGCAGTTCTGTGGTCTATAGTTGTTCTCCTCCTAGCGCTTTCTTATCTCAAATAATCATCAGGGAGGCTGTTGAGCAGGTGTGTCTAATTAGACTCAAAGGATTCTGGTAGCTGTAGTGAAAACGTTTTTTTCTGTTCAGGTGACCAGCAACCGACACCCCTCCAAAGCACAAGTCCTTCCCAAATTTGGGGGAGGGGAGAGAACCATCTTTATGATTCTCCAAAGTGGGGCACAGTCAGCCCGTGGCGCTGCCTCTGGAGCCCGGGACTCCCATTTTACATTCAGCTGATAGGGTTTTTGCTCTGAACAATTAAAAGAAATAGTTGCTATGACATTCCTACCAAAAGATATTCAGGGAAATATGAACCCATATGTAACTTTCAAAGATGCACATTTTTCTTTCCATGTAGTGGGTTTAGCAAAATGTTAAATGGTATTTCCATCCCCAGGCCTGGCAACAGGCCACACAGTTTCATTTATTTGAGGCTTCATAGCATGTCCATGTATCACCCCAGAGACACATGGTTATCATGGCACTATTGTCAGAATGTTCTTTGGAGCTAGGCTGCTCAGAGCCAAATGTGGACACAGCTCACTGCCGCTTAAGTGATTATACCAGCTGGCTGTCAGAGATGCCAGACTTCATGTCTCTTCAAGCATGAATCATAAAACACACAGCACTTCGTATTGTAATAAAATATAAACCAATTTAATACATCAACACATATATGGTTCTTTAGTTAGTGGCAAAATGCCTACACATTTAATTTGAAATAGATTCCCTAGGGATGGGTGTCCAAAATACAGTTTTTATTAATGCAGAACATTAAGGGGCCGATTCATGGAACAAATGTGCGCCGAAAATCTTGGCGCAAGCGCGAAAAAATCCGATCCATGGAAGTCCTTGCGCGTGTTTTCCTCGGGATGTGCGCCAAACCCGTGCATGGCGCACACGTCACTGCAACATCCCGAAGGGCGTGCGCGACGCGCACAGTGAAAGCGCACAACCTCGGCGCATATACCAGAAAGTGGGCGGAACACGGGGCGTAACGCACGAAATGGGAAACAACGCGCGAAAATAAGGGCGTAACTGGGGATGTACTGCAGGGAAGCAGACGGAACGCCCACACGCACTCGAAACACACGTATTCATGGAATCGAATAGGGCAAAGCCGTGCACAGCCAAAGACACGCACAAGCCAAAACACGTCCGCCACACGAAGGCAGGCGGTAGCGTCCCTGCGCATTACAAAAGTGGCAATATACAGCAATGATGAATGTCCCATACTGCGATTGGGCCTGTGCGAGCGGGACACGTGTATTTTGGGGGTGCGTGGGAAGTTTCACAAGCGATTGAGCGGGGTACGTGTATTTCGGGGGTACGCGGGAAGTTTCACACGCGATTGAGCGGGGTACGTGTATTTCGGGGGTGCGCGGGAAGTTTCACACGCGATTGAGCGGGGTACGTGTATTTTGGGGGTGCGCGGGAAGTTTCACACGCGATTGAGCGGGGTACGTGTATTTCGGGGGTGCGCAGGAAGTTTCACACGCGATTGAGCAGGGTACGTGTATTTCAGGGGTGCGCAGGAAGTTTAACACGCGATTGAGCGGGGTACGTGTATTTCGGGGGTGCGCAGGAAGTTTCACACGCGATTGAGCGGGGTACGTGTATTTCGGGGGTGCGCGGGACGTTTCACAAGTGATTGAGCAGGGTACGTGTATTTTGGGGGTGCGCGGGAAGTTTCACACGCGATTGAGCGGGGTACGTGTATTTCGGGGGTGCGCAGGAAGTTTCACACGCGATTGAGCGGGGTACGTGTATGTCAGGGGTGCGCGTGATGTTTCACACGCGATTGAGCGGGGTACATGTATTTCGGGGGTGCGCGGGAAGTTTCACACGCGATAGGCCTTGGGCGAGCGGGGTACCACTCACCGTCTGCATGTATAAGAACGCGCAGCCAACACCCACCCGCTGTGAAGTAATAGCGTGTGAACCCCAACGCCTGGAAAACACACGCACCGCACCCCACGGAAAGCACGTACAGAGCAATGGAAATCCATGTGGGATCTTCAAGCCCTGCCAGGGCAACGCCCGTGCGGGATACGTCACTGACACGCTTACGCGCTAAGGGCCTTTGGTCCAATGAAATCGCATATGCGTGCTGACGCGCTTACGCTCTAAGGGCCTTTGGTTCAATGAAATTGCGCAGAGGCGCGCAGACGCGCTTACGCGCTTAGGGCCTTTCCTCGAATTACACGCTGACGTGCAATTTTTTCACGTGCCAAATCACTCCGTATCAAGCTGGCCACGCGAAAACACACGGAAGACCACCCTCCTGCCCAAAAGGCCGAATCACTGCCCCCCAGAGCCCCGAGCACGCTCCCGCCTGCCATCTGCTGCTGCCTGACTGCCTGCTGCCCTCGTGCCCTGCCATTTGGTGCCTGCACATCAGCCATCTGCAGGGGTCCAGTTGCGGTGCCCACCCCTGCTGGAACAGAAGACTCCCGACTGGGATACCATCGCTCCACAGCCCAGCCCCACGACCCAATTGCCCACCCACGCCTGCCTCGGGGGTCGCCATGTCGGGGCAAACACCATCTGAGACCACTGGCGACCCCCAGCCAGAGGGGCAGAGGGCCACCAGCTTCAGTCAGAAGGAAGTTGGTGTCCTGGTGGAGCTTGTCCTGGGGCATTATGATGCCCTCTTCGGATCATCACGTGCCGACAAGGAAGGACGGGACAGGATCTGGGACGACTTTGTGGTTGCCATCAATGCGGAGGGGGTGGCAACCCGCAACATCAAGCAAGTCAAGAAGCGCTGGGAGGACTTGAGGTTCAGGACCCTCATAAAGGCCCGGCACCTCGTGGAGGGGGGCCGGGGCAGCTTGAGTACCATCCAGATGAGGGTCATGGAACGCGTACGCCCAGCCTCCATGCCCAGATCGTTGAGAGGCAGACCCGTCTGGAGTCGAGCGGTAAGTGGCCAAGCATTGCTATGTGAGACAGGGCATGTTGCAGTGTGTTGGTTGTCTGATACTTGCCTGTATGTGTGACATAGGCCATGTACGCATGTGTGTGTGCAGGGACATCATGGTCATGCATGTGAGACCAGTAATGTGTGAACCACACGGTTGGTGCATGTGTTTAAATGCAACATGGGGAGCCCTATGCGGAATGGACACATGCGAGCATGCCAGTCTCTGTTCCTGGACATGGGTGGGGGTGAGGGATGGGTGCTGATGCCATGTACATGTATGGTGTCCATGTCTATGTGTCTGACCTGCGTGTCTGTGACTTGTGAATGCCATGGATGCATGACACATGTCTGTGACAATGTTCAGATTCACTGATGCAGCCTAGTTATCCTTGCATCCACTGGGTCTGGGGTGTACGAGGCCAGATGGATGAAACTACGGTGAAGTGTGTGCATGTGATAGGTATGACCCATGATGCATGTGAGTTCCAAAACAACATTGTATGTTTCAAGAGTCCCTTGGACATGTATGCTAATGTCCATAGCATGCGCCATGCCTGTTACTGCATGTGTTTTGCCTGCACTGACCCATGTGTTGTGGAGGGACATGATGGAATTGATCTTTGACAGTGCCACTCATCTGCTATTGCTTCCTGTCTAGGGTACCATTGTACAGTACCCTGATGCTTGTGTTCTATGTCTCCCTCTACACAGCGCCAAGTGAAGTAGAGGGCCTAGACGGCACTGTGGAGCAAAGCAGCGGGGATGCCCCCACGGCTGCAGCGGAAGGGGTGGGTGAGCCCCCAAAGGGGCTTGCAACGGCGGAAGACAGTGTGGAGCCATCCAGGTTGGTGGTTTCCACAGAGGAGGAGGAGGCCGCTACTGAGCCGCACATGGGGCCTGGTGGGGGCATCCCTGCTGGTGCAAGTACTGCAGTCCAGGGGCAGGGGCAGGAGGCAGCATAGGTCGCCGAGGAGGGGCCTGTGCATGTCACTGTCCCTGACACTGTGACTGCACCACCATGCACCAGCAGGGATGCCCCATACCAGGCCCGTCCGCAGGTAGGGGGGATGTCCATGTCATCTGACACTCCTCTACCTGCGGACGAGGGGACCCCTGGCCGTATGGAGAAGGTCCTGATTGGCGTTGCGTTGCGCACGCGTGACATTCGTGATGACGTGCGTGCTTCCCGGGGGAGCACGCACGTCATCACGAAGAGCACCGTACCAACGTGGCCCAGTTGGGAGCGGCCATGGTCGGGGGTTTCATACATGTGTCGGCCACTCTGGCGACCCTCTCCTCCTCTGTGGAGGCTATGCGCCAGTCGTTCTCCATGCCATCTTCCGGCCCAGATGCCACCAGGGCCCCCTGTGGACCTGCCCCAACCAACGCAGCCAACTCGGTGGGGATCCCATCCCTGCCACAGTCGGGAGTCGGAGGTCCAGCAGGGGTGGACACACCAGCAACTGGACCCCAGCAGATGGATGATGTGACGGCATCATCGGGCAAGGCACGTGCATGACGGCGTCGGTGGATTCCATCAGCCTGGATGCCGTCGTGCTGGCAGAGGCAGTTGCGTCGGAGGCAGCGGCAGGCTCGACATGGGAGGCATCATGGCTCGGGGCCATCAACATCAGGGGGGCAGGCATCGGCTGGAGGGCAGGAGAACCCTGGAATGGGAGTGTCTTCCGTGTGGGAGCGGTTGGGCCAGCAGATAGGTGCGGAGCAGCGGCGGGCAGAGGAGGAACGGCTCACAATGGTCAGGGCGGAGAGCTCCATGCGGAGGGCGCTGAGGCGGGCTGATTGCCTCGAGGGTATTCGCAGGGAGTTGGAGCTGGACACCACATTATCCCTGCAAGACCTCTGGGCCAGGGAACATGCCCGCCTCCAAGCCATTGAACAGCAGTTCGATGATGCCCTGGCCCATGACATCAACCAGTGAGCAGTCGGACTAGCCCGCCGCCTTTGTATGTAGTTATTTAGGTTTAGGTTTCATTTCTTTATTATTATGATTTGGAGTCCACGGACTTTGCTCCACTTTCTGTATATAGTTGTATTTTAGATAGGGTCCTTGGTAGGTTTCATTTGCTTTTGGGATAATGGACCCTTCAGACTTTCGTTTTCAATTTTCAGGACATGTACATACTTTCTTTTAGTCATATTCACATTGATTAATGTTTTTTTATGCTTTCCATCTTTGGATTTCGTTCTATGGACTTTGGGGATGCACCACTTATATTTTTTCATGTTTTGGATTTCCTTTCTTGCTTGGATTTGACTTTCTTTTTCTTATTTCAAATATTATTTCTTCATTTGCATGTGTGCTTTTCATTTTGACATTTGTTATACTTTTTAATACATTTCTTTATTCAACATTATTGGTGTGGTGTACAGTGATGATTTTGGTGCATGTCTCCATGAGCATTGGCACCGTCATGTGTTGCAACTGTGTGGCTCTGTAGGACATTTGCTGATGGGCATGCTGGTTCTTTTCAGACTATCATGGAATGGGTGATTTACTAGGGAGTGGGTGCAGTGGTTCATTGGGTGTTTGCACTGGGGGGTGGAGGTGTGGGATTTGGTTTGGCATTAGGGCCATGGGTCTGTATAGTCATACGTGGTGTTTGGGGGACATGAGTGGGGGCCTGCTGGCAGGTGCCCCACACTGCTGGGGGGTGGGGGTGCAAGGGGACATGAGTGGGGGCCTGCTGGCAGGTGCCCCACACTGCTGGGGTGTGGGGGTGCAAGGGGACATGAATGGGGGCCTGCTGGCAGGTGCCCCGCACTGCTGGGGGGTGGGTGTGCAGGGGGACATGAGTGGGACATGAGTGGGGGCCTGCTGGCAGGTGCCCCACACTGCTGGGGGGTGGGGGTGCAAGGGGACATGAGTGGAGGCCTGCTGGCAGGTGCCCCGCACTGCTGGGGGGTGGGTGTGCAGGGGGACATGAGTGGGACATGAGTGGGGGCCTGCTGGCAGGTGCCCCGCACTGCTGGGGGTGGGGGTGCAAGGGGACATGAGTGGGGGCCTGCTGGCAGGTGCCCTGCACTGCTGGGGGGTGAGGGTGCAAGGGGACATGAGTTGGTGATCAGTAGTGCAAGGAGACATGTGCCTTAGCTGGGGGCATGCCATTGTTGGGTGGGCTGCCTTCGGGACATGACCAGGGGTGCAGGGTAGTCCCCTGTGGTGTGGGTCACCTGCAGGGGCCGTGGAGGGTGTACAGGGAACACCTGGGAGGACCCACACTGCCAAATCACGTGTAGGACTCCCCAGCACCCCCGAAATACACGTACCCTGCTGGAATCGCGTGTGAAACTACCCACGCACCCCTGAAATACATGTACCCTGCTGGAATCGCGTGTGAAACTTCCCGCGCACCCCTGAAATACACGTACCCTGCTGAAATCGCGTGTGAAACTTCCCGCGCACCCCTGAAATACACGTACCCTGCTGAAATCGCATGTGAAACTTCCCGCGCACCCCTGAAATACACGTACCCTGCTGAAATCGCGTGTGAAACTTCCTGCGCACCCCTGAAATACACGTACCCCACTCGCACAGGGCCAATCGCGTGTGAAACTTCCTGCGCACCTCTGAAATACACATACCTTGCTGGAATCGCATGTGAAACTTCCCGCGTACCCCTGACATACACGTACCCTGCTGGAATCGCGTGTGAAACTTCCCGCGCACCTCTGAAATACACATACCCTGCTGAAATTGCGTGTGAAACTTCCCGCGCACCCCTGAAATACACGTACCCTGCTGAAATCGCTTGTGAAACTTCCCGTGCACCCCTGAAATGCACGTACCCTGCTGGAATCGCGTGTGAAACTTCCCGTGCACCCCTGAAATGCACGTACCCTGCTGAAATCTTAAGTGAAACTTCCCGCGCACCCCTGAAATACACGTACCCTGCTGAAATCGCGTGTGAAACTTCCCGCGCACCCCTGAAATACACGTACCCTGCTGATATTGCGTGTGAAACTTCCCACGCACCCCTGAAATACACATACCCCGCTCGCATAGGGCCAACCGCGTGTGAAACTTCCCGCGAACCCCGGGAATACCCGTACCCCGCTTGCCATGCTGGTACAGGGTTAGCGCAGCCCTTTGTGCTGGATTGGGGATTTTGATGGCTTTTCCCTGCGTGAGGGGCGTTCTTGGGGGCGTAACTGGCGCTGCTGCAGGGTCGCTGCGCCATTGTGTGCCACGGCTGGCTTTGGTCGCTGAAATCCATGAATACGCTGTGTGCGGAAATGGATTTTAGCGCACGCGGCTGGCGCAGAGATTCGCATGCGCACACTGTGCGCCTGCCGCGTGCGCCACTTGTGCGCTAAATTCTATGAATTACCCCCTAAGAGTCACAAAGCTATGTGTACAAAAATGAAAAAGTGAATAAAAACAAAATACACACACAAATATACAATGAAAAAATGATTGCACGTATTAATGGAAAGCCTGTTTGATGAGAGTTGTTGATAATTTGGGCAGGTCCACTGCAGGTCTAGGTTCCAAAATACATTTCTGTATTTGTAGTGAATTCTTGGATAGACCCAGTGACAAATAGTAGTTGTTATCTGTTTTATTTTAAAATCATCTGTTTTATTATCAAGACCTGTTTTCTAGAACAAAGAGATAATTGGATCCTTTGGCCCAAGGACTCTGCCATAAAGTGTATGGCTCAGTCTCAAAGGCGTTGGTTTTGTTTCTTTTGGGTTAACATCTCCTCAGCACTGTTGCTCGGGTCAGAGCAAATGCAATTTTGCTTTTTAGCCACTGTGACTGGTTTCATGTACAAATGAAACAGATTAAGTAATTTTTCTTTTCTGCATGTCCACATTATATTCTGTTCTTTAAACAGGGGCATTATAATATATTTACATTCAGGGTTCTGTCAATAAAAATGTACACATCAAGTCTCTCTTGATTTCATTGTATAAGGCTGGTTATCATTCCTCTAAAAAAGGAAGAAGAAATAATGCAGGCCCCAAGTAGATTTTCTCTTTTGTATAAAATGCTCTGATTTTTCTGTTAAATATTTTTTATTATTAATGAATATTAAATTAAAAAATTACAATGAAAGCTAATAAAATGATCGGAATGTACGTAGCATGTTACATTAAAAGGGTTTATACATCAAATAAACAAGATAATATTAACTGCTATAATTAGTACATCCAATTCAATGAATCAAAAATGAGATTCCGATGATAAAAGCATTAAAGGGTAATTACACAAAGACTGCACAAGAGACAAGAGGGAGGCAAGGGGTTGGGTGAAATACCTAGAAAAGCATATCTATCAACTGTTAGTATTCAAGTATTGAATGAATCTATTCCATTTCTTATTGAAATTGTTAGTTATCAAATAATACAGCGTGACAATGTTCAATTCAATGGGTCGAGCAAATTGAATTCCACCAAATATTGTATGAGAGATTGGCAGCATTTTTCCAATTGCGTGCAATATTATGGAAGGCAATGTTAATGAGCAAATTAAACAAGGAAGAAGAGTCAATTTGATTAATCGGATTGGTTAAAGGACCAATCATTAAATTCGCAAGCATTGAAGGTTCTGAAAATTGGAAAATTAACTGAATATGATGCCAAACTTTAGACCAAAAGGTATAAACATGTGTACAATTGAAAATTAAATGTATAAAATCAGCATTGTGTTCATCACATGACCAACAATTATTGGAAGCGCCTACTAGACTCTTGGCAATACGTGATGGAGTAAGATATGCCCTATGAAAAATAAAGAAATAGGTTTGAGTGAGATTAGCTGCAGTGGAATGACATGTCTTCCAAATTTTTGCCCAAATATCTGGGAAATGTTATATGTTCCAATCCGTTTCCCAATGTCTGATAATATTGAGAGTAAATAAATTAAAGGTGGAAGGAACTTCAAAAAGGTTTATATTTTAGTTGTTTTGACCAAGGGAGCGTTGATTAAGAGCTTTAGAAAAGGAGAAGGAGACTTCTGTTTAAAAGTAGATATACATTTAGTAATTGATTTGATTAAAGAAGTACGAAGGGGGAAATCTGATGTGGGAATATTGTACTGTTTTTTTTAAAAAGAAAGAATGGATTGCGACAGGGATCATGGAGAGTAAATAAAGAAAAAATGGGAGTGAACATCATTTTAATGGCATCCAAACACCCCAACTAGGAGAGAAAAAGGGGTGACCATCTTTCTGTCATTTCAGTGACTTTTCCTAATATATAGTTAATATTAAGTTTAATAGTGGAATATAGATATTTGGCAACGAGAAGACCTAGGTATTTGATATGTGAAGATTGCCATGAAAGACCGGAGAGGGGAGTGTTGGATTTATTACATGCAAGAGTAAGGGGTAGGACTTCCAATTTATCTAAAGTTAATTTGGAACCTGAAACAACTGAATAGTCATTAATGGTGGAAATTAAATGTGGACTAGAGGAAGACGGATCAGAAAGATATGTTAAAATATCATCTGCATAAGCTGAAAGTTTGTACTCTATATTGTTTATAAAAATACCTTTGATGTCAGGGTTGAGTTTAATATTTTGAAGAAGGGGCTCTAAGGCCAGGTTAAATAATAAGGGGGAAAGAGGGCAACCTGGACGAGTACCTCTTTCAATAGCAAATGGGGATGTGAGAGAATTATTAATGAGGATACTAGTGGATGGTGATGAATACAACATTTTAACCAAGTTTATGAAATTGGAAGGGAGTCCATGGCAGGCTAGGTAATGAAGACCAAGAAACAAGGTTGAAAGCTTTTTCTGCATCAACAGCGATTAAAACCGAAGAAGAGCTTGAGTCTTGGCAGTGGGCTAAAATGTTAAATAATAATCTAGAATTAGAAGAAGCATAAGGTCCTTTAATAATTCCTGATTGCTCGTGACAAATGAGATTCGGGAGGTGGGTTTCTAAATGTTTAATTAATAAGAGAAATGGGTCGATAATATTTGATATTCGAGGCATCTTTGTCGGGTTTAGGAAAAGGAATGAGAAGGGCTTCACTATAAGATCCAGGGCTTTGTCCGATATAATTAAAGTGGGAGTATAATTCTAAGAGTTTAGGAACAATAGAATCTACAAAGGATTTATAGAAGAGTCTACTATATTATGTAAGGCAGCTTTTTTTATTATTTTGGAAGAAAGATTTTATATTGTCTGATTCAAAGGAGGAGTCGTCTGAATATAAATTGGAATAGAATTGATAAAATGCATTGGAGATGTCTTTGGCATATTTGAATGCATCCCAATTATTATGCATAGAAGTGTGTTGCGGATCTTTCAAAAGAAATGAGTTAAATCTCTATCTCAGTGAAAATGTATTAGGCGAGGACCATTCAAGTTTTGTAGACACAGGGGCATGATCGGAAATAGTTATGGGGTCAATTTCAGAATTTAGAACAGAGGCGGCTAATGATGAATTAACAGAATTGTAGTCAAGTCTAGTTAGAGATTGATGAGGTGGAGAGTAAAATGTAAAGTCATCTGATTGGAGGTGACAGAAGCACCATGAATCTAGTAAATTTAAATTATGTATTCAATTTAGTAAGCTAGTACGTGATTTGTAATTGATAAAATTAGATGATCATTTCAGTTCAAGAGCAAAGTCTACAATCTGATTTATATTTCCACAGAAAATTAAAATGTCACATATTTTTTGTGTAAATTTAGTTAAAAGGGCAGACCACAAAGTGGGATTAGGTGCTTTGGGGCCATATACATTAACAACGGTGGCAATAATGTTATTAATGATACTTTCCACAATAATCTATCTACCTTCTGGGTCCTTTTCTTCATTGACTAGGGTGAAATGTATTAGTTTATTGATTAATATGGATACTCTGGCTTTTTTATCCAAAGCATTAGCAAAATGTGTGTGACTGGACCAAGAGGTTTTAATCTTAAGATTTTCTTCATCAGAGCACAAATGAGTTTCTTGTAGGCATACAATATACGATTTATGTTTATTTAATAGAGTAATTATCTTGCTGCGTTTAATAGGATGACCCAAACCTTTAACATTCAATATAGTAATTTTAATGGACATTGTAGAACTCCAAAAGAATGTTAATGATAGTATAACAACATTTTAAAATGCAAACATTACTAAAATTACTTAAACACGTTTTGTAATAAGTCAACAATTCAGTGGAATAACAAACATTGTATTCAATGGGAACTTGGGATTTATAAGTAGAAACAAAAGGTAGGGGAGACAACAACATAAGAAGAAGAATGAGAAAAGACATAGGTGATTGATGTAAGAAGATATAAGTCAAAAAGTGAAGGTGGAAAAATATAGATAAGAAAAATACATACCAGTCTCATAGGGGATGTCGAGAGTGAAGATGGAATAAGCACAGTTAAGAGAGGTGAGAGCAAAGGGATGAATAACAATGATGGCTTAGGAGATATAAACACACCATAGAAATAACAGATTTTAAGTGATGGATGAAAATAAAAGAAGTGATACATAAAACAGAGCATGCAATGTAAAAGAGTAAACCATGTGATGATTGAGTAATCAATTATGCAGAGGTGTGAGAGAAGGATCAGGTGATTTAATTGGAGATCTAGATTTGTCTCTGAAATGGCTGGAGGTGGTAAGGATTTCCAATGTAATTGACAAGGTAGATCTTCTTCGTTTTGAGGTATATTTGATATGTTGGTTCTTGGGTATTCTGAAGGATGATAACGGCGTATGAGACTCTGCTGAGGGGGGTTTATCCATGGGTTTAGAAGATGAAGTATCCATCGGGGAGGTTTGTAGTTCTTGAAGTAAGTTATAAAGAGTTATAAAGTTCATCTGGATTTGAGAACTCTTTAGTTGGACCAACATGAATGGTGATAATCATTCTTGCATGGTCAAGCAGACATATCTAATGTTCATCGATTTCATCAAGGGTCTCATATCTAGGAACCTCTTCCTTTTAGCATGGGTGGTACTAGAAATGTCTGGAGAGATGTAGATTATCTTATTTTGGAAAAGAATGGGGTGTTTTTCCTTATTGCTCGAAGAATTTGTTGTGCTTGTTTATGTCAGACAAAGCATGCTATGAAGGGTCTTGAAGAAGAGTCAGATCTAGTGAAGCGGGGTCTTATCCTATGAGCCTATTGTATTTCTAAAGGTGGAGAAAAGGTAATTCCTAGAGTGGGGGGAATCCAGTTTATTAGAAAATTAATGGGGTCATCCGCGTCAGCTTTTTCAGGGAGTCCTTAAAAGCGTAGATTGTCTCTGCAATTCCTATCCTCCAGCTCCGTGATTTCGTTTTCTAATTGTAGAATCTTGGTTTGCATATTTTCCAAGCCTTCAATTCTATCCTCCACAGTGCTTATTCTATCTTCTGTTTCATCTAGTCTACCAGAAAACAGTTTAATGTCATTTTTGAATTCTTTTATTACCTCTTGGATGGAAATGAGCGCATATCAAGCGAGGAGATAGAGAAACAAATGCTACCCAGTTCTAGCAAAATATTTTCCATACCTGCGTTAAGAGGAGTAGCTTCGGTAGTAGACATCTTGTGAAAGGCTGGAGAAGACTGGATAAAGTACAAATCAATAGCCAAGATCCAAATAATAGTTTACTGAATATGAGGCTTGAAAAATTAGTATGCACATTAAGATTTTAGGGTGCGGAAAATGAGCCAGCGATAAAGGATTCCACTGAAGAGAAGAAATACTGATTTAATTTGGCAAACAGTCAGAAACATAAAGTGAAGAATAGGGTATCAACTGGGAAGACAATTTTATGCAGTAGAAGATTTAAATCAGCATCCAAAATAATCCACTCTTATTTCAAAGGTTGATAAAATAGTGGTATAGTGCCACAATTCCAGGAGTGAGTAGCTTGAAGAGCAATCCTTGTACCAAAATGAATTAATTAGATTGGTAGGGTACAATCAACCAAGTGGAATAAAATATTACACGTAAATATATTTCGGTATTATAATTAAATCCCTTGAAGAGAGTGAGAAGCTTCAAGTAAAGCACCAGATATATACAATGAAATATGTTAGCAAATGAGTTATACTGTTAGCAAGTCAATTTAAGCAAAGATATAAAAGCTCCTGTTTTTAAAAATGTTGTTTTGGCAGTGTAAACCGTGATCTGGAGAAGAATGTATGCTTAATAAACTGTAAAGAACCTTTGTGGTGGAAAGGGAGTGTATCCCACTAAAACCGGAATGCCTGAAGCACGTCACACCGAGCAGCTGACTGGAAGTGTTGAATTGTTACTTAAACAATGCTGCTGCTAAAGGCCTGCCCCACGTTCTTTTTTATGAATACGTACTTCCTGAGGTATTCGGATTAGAACGCAGGAGGCGACGAAAACTCGTTGAGGAGGTTCTTGAATACGATGAAGCAGGTACTTTAAAAGCAAAATCTTTGTTGCTCATATGCATGAAAGACGACTGTGAGATGAATGGGTTCATGTGAAATCGCGTGCTGAGGAAAAGCGGTAACACGCAAGTGATTCCGATTTCACTCCGCTAATAAGCTTACTGCCAAATGGAGCCGTAAGAAAACAGGAGTGGTGATTAAAAATAGTTCAATATGGTTCATCCATAGTGCGTTTAATGCATTGATGATTCCATCGCTCTGGAGCTCCTCAACTATTCGGCCATCTTCGTTGCTGCTCGGCCACGCCCCCAAATGCTGTGATTTGTCATCCCAGGTTGACTGTTCTCTATTTAAAAAATATTGCTGTATGCTTTCCTGTAATTGAAGTGATTTATTTTGGGCCTTGTCATTTACTGTGGACCAATGCACTTTCATTGTAGATGGGCTGCTGAAATCACAATATTTCCTCGCATGTGTTTCTTTCAAATGCTTTGCGCAGAATGGGGGTCGTTTCCTTTTGTATAGATGTCCCTACAAGCCACATGTGAGTTGAAAATGACTGTCTTTCAGGAAGCTGGATTCCAGAAAGATCTAAGTCACATCTGCATCAAAGATGCTGAAATGTGCTTTCTAGAAGGAACTGGACAAAGGAGGGAGCTCTCCTCTTAGGGACTGGAATGAGAGTTCTTATTTTCAAAGGGTTAATAAATAAATAAAGACATCTCTGCCTTTGTTAATACTCGAAAATGATGGTGTACGCTGTTTCTTTGAGAGACTCCATGTTTCAGTCACTTCATCGTGTGCACTCCATGTCATCGGACTGTCCCAGTTCTGTTCCATGTTGCTTTCACTCCCATGTTTTGCACCATGTCACTCTCACTGCCCCAGTTCTACCTCAATATCACTCTCATTGCCCCGGTTCAGCCCTTACAAACTAAGGCTCAAGACTAGGAGACAGTCTATTACATTCTATGGCCCTTTCCTCTGAAGCTCTGTCTTCACCTATTTGAGATTAGCTATCTCCCTGCAAACCTTCAGAAACGATCATAAACTCTCCTCTTTATCCTTCTTTGCCTCTAAACCTTCCCCTATCAAACCCCTTACATTTGCCACATCTCAATGAACAATACCGGTACTACTGTAAGTGCACTATCTGAATATCCAGATACAAAACATGTTTAAAACTGTTTGAAATATTGCCACACGCAACATTTTCATGTTGATGGTTTCATTCCACAGGGTTGTCTTAATGATTGAAATCTATCAAATAAAACAAATGCATGTGATGGGTTTTATAACCTAGTTTTGAATCCATGTAGGGATGTACAACGAGGAGATGCTGTAATTGGTTACAATAACATGGCTACAATTAGAAGGTTAATCTTTAAATGGTAAACATAGAAGGATCTGGAGAAAGGGGATAAAGAGGGTTACAGGTTAGGGAGGGAATGGCATATTCATTAGAAGTTTGCCGGTATCCTGGCAGTAATACAGCCAGGATAATGGCATGGAAATCCCCATTTCATGGATTCCTATTGAACTCCATGGCGGGATTGCTGGTATTACTGGCACCAGTAATACCAATAGCAGTAATACTGGCTGTTTCTTTCCGGTGTGATGCCTGACTTACCTCCAGCTCTTGTTTGGAGGTAAATCAGGCCACCCCATCGGCAAACGTATAGTTTGCCGGTCCGGAAATGTGCCGGTAAATGAAATTCCATACAAGAAAACGAATAATGACTTCCGTCTTGATTAATTTGTGGGTGGATCGGCTGTGGTGATCCCTTTGAAGTTGTATCCTGTGAGCTTCCATTGATCTGATCTTCATAACTGCACTGCTTTTTAACCTGCCATCAACAATTCCCTCCATTTCCTTCTTCTGCATGAGAGAGGACGTTCATTCCATTCTAATCTCCACTGAAGAACCCAGAGGTAGCAAGCCACCAAGCTACTTCTCCCACATTTTTCCTGCCTTCTTCTTTAGAGTTGTTTACCAACTTTAAAAAAACTGCTTTTAATTTAATTTGTGTTTGTTTAGCAACAAGATTCCACACTTCTGATTATAGTAACTTGTGATTGTGATTTTCAACACATTTTAATTGGGAAAAAATCAGGAGAAAAAGGCACCTGCTGTATTTTGAGGTATCCACAGCATTAATAAACAAGTTATTGTGGATTTCGGCCATGGCAAAATTGGTTTCTCAGCAAAATTGACTGCAGTGAATTCCACCACAAAGAATTCTGCAACGGCAAAATCACACAGATCTGCCTAAAACATCAACAACATCACACTGCTAGATCGACACGCTACATTCTACATGACACTCGAAACTCGATTCTGCCAAACTTTAAAAGCCCCACTCCTGACCCTCTGCTGCAAAGCCAGCGCAGGCCAAGGGCGAAGTGTTGTGCGCCGCAGGTGTTAGGTGCAGCAGAATGAAGCATCTCATCTCGCCCTCCATGGCCACCCTCTATGACCTCCCCTACCAATACCTTGCACTACTGCACTACTGATTTGTTAATTCCTCTTATAGGCCCACAGCACCAGTAGGCCCTAATAAGATGGCTGCCTTCCTCCAGGCACTGAATCCCCATGCTACCATGGAAGCCCCCACACTGCCTGGCCCTTGGGCAGCCCCCTCCATTGCTTCTACAACACCCCCAGGCAAAATGTAAGTCTTTTTCACCTTTGTGTACTGCCAGCCTCTATTTGACTGTGCGCAATAGCACTGACTGACTGAGACAGGCGCCCACCCCCTGCCCAACAAGTTTTCTCCCTTCCTGCATCACATTTGGCACTTATAGCATACACCAACCCCAAATGAATACTCGCGCCTCCTCGTATCCCTTGATGGAAGCCAGGATTGTACCGATCAATCCACTTGTGTGCCTCATTAATGCTACCTCATGTACATGCAGACCAGACACTCATGACAAGCCCATGCAGAGAGATGTCACTGCGCCTTGCCCTGGCCCTGCCCCGAACAAGCATACTCAGAGAGCGACTACCGCGTTCCTTCCCAATCTGTACAAACGCACGCAGAAAGCGGCTATTGCTTTTAGCCCCACCCCAATCAAGCATATGCAGAGAGCGGCTACCGTGCTCCTTCCCACCCCAAACAAACCCACGCAAAAAGTGGTTATTGTACTTAGCCCTCCCCCAAACAAGCCTATGCAGAGAAGGGCTACCGCGATCGGCCCGCCCTGAACAAGCCCACGCAGAAAGCGGCTAGCGCGCTCCATCCCACCCAGAACAAGCCCACGCAAAAAGCAGCCACCACACATAGCCCTGCCTTGAACAAGCCCACGCAGAGAAGGGCTACCGCGCTCCTTCCCACCCTGAACAAACCTACGCAGAAAGCAGCTATCGCGTGCTGCCCCACCCTTAACAAGCCCTTTCTAAAAGCAGCTTTTGCGCCCTGCCCCGCCTCAGCCCCGATCAAGCCCTCGCAGAGATCGACTTTCGTACTCTGCCCTACCCCGTGCAAGTCTACGAGAGAGCATTTACCACACTCTACCCTAACTCGAACAAGCCCACGCAGAGAACAGCTATTGCGCTCGGCCCTGCTCTAGCCCCGAAGAGGCCTACGCAGAGAGCTTCTACCATTCTCCGCAGTGGCCCAAACTAGCCTACGCAAAGAGCAGCTACAGCGATCTGTCCTGCTCAGGCCCTGAATAAGCCTACACAGAGAGCTGCATCCGTACTAGGCACTGCTCTGATCAAGCTCACACAGTGTGCAGCCTTTATGTTCCACCATGCCCCAGCCCTGAACAAACCCAAGCAGAGAGCTGCAACTGCATTCGACACTGCTATAGCCCTTAACAAGCCATCCCCCATAGTGCCCAACTACTAATGGTCCTTACACCACAACACCAGGGGAGCCCTCTAGAACTACACCAGCTCCCATATCTGATGGGAATGTAAGGTTGGTTATGATCCAGACCGCCATGAATTACCCCCGCAACACCCAGCCTCCTGCCTAAGACGAAACGCTCACCTCAGTGCCAGAACTCATCCTACTTGCGCCATCTCAATCATGAGGACAACACATGATTCCAACAAACCAGCAAGCATAATAAACACCTACCCCCCGCCACCCCAACCTGCCATTCACAGCCAGAATTCATGTCTGAACCCTGCCACCAACATGCGCTGCCCCCACACTGAGGATCTCAGCAGGCCTCTTACTGAGCACCCCACACCACTTTGCCATTGAAGCCTTTGACCGCCTTATCACCCTCCTCCCTGACCCATCTTCCAGATTAGATCCCCCCCTCTATGCAGAGCCCTCATTAACTCCAGGTCACTGCCGACTCATGCACTGGACATCAATGATCTGATAACCTCATGGAAACTGACCTTCTGGCCCTCACCGAAACCCGGCTTCACCAACCCTCTGGCCCAGCACATTCTGTAGCCATCCCAGATGGTTATTCCATCCTGAGGTGTGACAGACCACTCACACGAGGTTCAGGCATTGCACTCATCTACAGAGACTCCCTCCAAGTCAGAGCCTGCAGCACATCTACAGTAGCGCACTGTGAGCGTCCCTCCATTAAACCCACCACTACCCCCATAGACACTATCACTATACATATCATATGTATTATATATGGCCTTGAGTCGCTGCTTACTTTTGATGTGGCGTGGCTTCAAGTGATGGAGGGCAAGTTTTGGCGACGAATACTGGGGTTACCTGTGGGTGTTCCGATGGCCATGATTAGACTTGAATTGGGCCTTCTCTCATTGAAAGCGATGGTACTAAAAAAGAGAGCTGGGTTCTACCTTAAGATGATAAGTGGCTCCTCCAATCCCTTATTGACGGTGATTCATCAGGAATTGATCAAAAAACATACCACTTCGCCCCTACAGAAAGCCATGACAAAATGTTTTATAGATATTGGCTGGACACCCAGAGGAGTTACCGTCACTAAGGAAGTTCTAAATGCCCTCGGGAAAAAAGTGGACTTTTGGGATTGGCTTGAAAATTTCTCTCATTTAAGCAGTCTTAAAACCTACCATTTTGTGAAATATAGATTGTATGATTATATGAAACCTCAAGCCTATTTATACCTTTGCCCTACTAGAAGGCTTAGACGCTTTATCATCTTGTTCCATTTGGAGCAACTGCCTACCCTACATAATATAAGAGCCTGGGAAAACATCCCCGTTGAAGCGCGAATATGCCGTCTCTGTAAATCCCCTGAACATCTAGAGACAGCCAGACATCTTCTAACTGAATGCCAGACACTGAGGATACAATTCTACACTATTTGGGCGAATTTGTGCATGATCCTTTAACTATATGTGAAATCCTGTTCTGGCTTTACTGTACCAACACATGTAACATGCACTTATTCATTGCATTATATAATGTCTGGCAACAGGTTGAATTAGGTCTGGCTCTCTGATTTGAATTATCTTAGCATCAGGGATGTTAGGTAATGTATAGGGCACTTTATTTGTATAAGAAGTGGTCTTCCATTAATCAAACTTACGTTAACTCAGACATACATTGCCTTTTGCAAAAATGTGCATGTACGACTGTGTGCTGCCAAAATTCTATAGAATTACGTGTAAAGATAATAACTCTTATACACTCTACTTTGATTCTGGATCTATATTAGTTTGTAAATATTTTAAGGAAAGTTGTTTAATTTCTCCTTTTTAGCTCTTTTTTATATATGATGTTGATTTGTGTTTCTCTATTTATATGATTCTATGTATGTAATTTGTAATATGTGTAAAGTTTGAATTTATTTTCAACCTACATCACATTAAAGAATTATTATTACTATACATATCCTCTTTCACCAACCAGGCCACACAGCCACCTTCAAGGAAGACCTTGTTCACGCTATCAAGCCCACATCCAGAGCTATCCTCATGGGTTACCTCAACCTAAGTCTCCACAATCCCCTCAATACAGCAGGCTCCACAATAGCCAGTGCCCTTACAGACCTCTGCTTTAAGGACTGTGTGGCCTCTCCCACCCACTGCAAAGGCAGAACCTTGGACTGGATCGCCAATCTGAACATCCAAATCCTTATCAATGCCAACACCCCCTGTCTCTGGTCTGACCACCACATACTCAGCTTAACTCTGCCTGCATGGAAACCTCCACCCCCTTCACTACCCACACTTCCACCCACATTAGGCTGCAGCTCCTGCAAAATCACCAAAGAGTCGATTACTCACTCACTATCCCAGCTGAGTCTGGATCGCCTTAAGGCCTCAGACCCCCAAAGCCTAGCTGACATTTATGCCAGTATGATGACCAATGCAGTAAATCTGGTGGCTCCGCTCCTCCCCAGAAAATCCAAACCAACGAGCCACCTTAACCTTTGGTTCACTACTGACCTCCAAGCTCTGCGCTCACAGAAGAGACAAGCAGAAGCAATTTGGAAGAAAAACCTATCCAACCACATAAAATGAGATTTAACAAGATTGCCATAGACTACAAACTAGCCATCTCGGCAACCAAAACCGAAGTTTATAACTCAAGAATCGCCAAAGCCAGTTCCAACAATAAATAACTATTTAAAATACTTAGGGAATTAGAATGCCCTGTCCCTGCCCCTGACGGCCTCAATAAAGAAGAAACTTGGTTCTCCAACATACTGAATGCCATGCGTACCAAAATCTGCACGCTACAACAAAGAATTGCTAACAAACTAACCTTAATCACCCCGTCCAGTTCACCGCCCATCTCTAGAACACACCCCACACCCCCATTCCACTTTAGCAACATCTCAGAATCAGAAACAACCAATAACCATACACCCTCCAACTGCAAAGGAGACATCTGCCAAGCAGCCATTATCAAAGATTGCTCCAAAACCCTTGTCCCATTCATCACTAAATTGAACAACTCCTCATTCTCTAAAAACGTGGTCCTGGCAAGCCTTAAAGAATCCTGGGTCCTCCCCTTACTGAAAAAACCATCCATGGACCTGGAGTGGCCTAACAACTACTGCCCAATTATCACAGTTCCCTTCCTGCTTACGATCCTCGATAGAGCTGCATACATTCAGATCCAACACTATTTAAGCAAATCTGATCCTAGGGGTTCGACAATCCAGATCACAGGACGGACTCAGCCTTACTGGATATAAAAATCCGATTGGATACCTACAGAGATGAGGGCACCCCAGCATCCTTCTACTACTAGATCTCTCAGCTGCCTTAGACCTGGTAGATCATGAAACCCTTTGTGACCACATCACCACCTCTGCCAACTTTTCCCACGAGGCCACGACATGGATCGCATCCTTCCTAGAGGGTAGATCCATGACGAGTGCACAGTCGATCCACATACCTGCATCTCCTGTTCATTGTACAACATTTTCACCATAGCCCTATTCGACCTACTAGACGGCATTGGCATATCCTATGGTAATTATGCAGATGAAACCCAAATACTCCTACCCCTGTCGAGCTATTACAACAAAGAGTCTCTCATGCTCAACAAAGTGTACGCTACCATCCAAACCTGGATGGCCATGAAATTCTTATGCCTGAATGACAACAAGATTGAGATCTTTCTGGTAGGTTCTCCCTCCATGCTGCAGAAGCTCAGCCCCAAGTACACCTCCTTCAGAATAAATGGAATCTAGATCCAAGTATCTACGTCAGTAAAAACTTTGGTCGTCTATATGGATGCCTGCTTATCTCTTACCAAACAAGTGAGTGCGGTGACCTCATCACCCTACACCGCCAAACTGATCAATTCAGCAAGACAATACCTGCTGCCTGAGAGCTGATTAACCATTGCAAGAGCAATCACGGGGGTGAGACTGGATTACTGCAATGTCCTCTTTGCTGGGACCTCCAAACGGAACATCAATAAACTACAGATTATTCAAAATAACTTTCTTTTAGGGAGAATTCTCCAGAATGGTTAATTTCCCTTACCTACTGAGTCCCTCATCAGCTTTGCTGGATTTCTAGGATTTATTCTGTTCACCTGGTAAGAGTGTGAGCCTTTTTTTCCCACTCTTACATGTGTTTTGCTGTGCGTTTTACATTTTTGTGTTCATAGACTGTGGAGCCTCACCTACTCCATAGGCATCATCTTTTTACTGTGTGTCACACATCACCTTTAGTGCAGTGACACAGGGTTGTCTTTTTCAGACTTCCCACTTTAAACTCCATTTTCTGGGACTGACTACTGTTTCCCAGAACATGCAAAGTTGCCATTGACTTTATTAGTCTTTTTAAATTCACAGACCCAGTACAAACTATCTTCCATAGAGTACTGGAAAGGGTTAATAGTTATCCCTTTTATCTGCCTCTCATGGAACATTGTTTCATTCCCTTTTCTTTAAGATTTGGCTGGTGGCAGTGGTATCTACCATATTTTTCATACCGCGGTCTATGAAAATAGCCTTAGTACTGTTTTAGGCTATGTTAGTATCCTGGAACTTTAATCCGCTAGACCCCATTTACTTTTATTTGGTTTCCGGCTGGGTTTATTCGCCATTTCTTTTTGTAAAGGTCTTTCTCGTGTTTTACTCTGTGCACCAAACCAGGTTTGGTTCCTTTTCTTGCCGTCCTTTGACAGGCTTCTGCACAGAAGCCCTCCTTAGGCGCCTGAGAGTCTAGGTAGACAGGGTGTGAGGGAGGGGTTTTAGGCCCCCTGCACAGAGTCTCATTGGAGACCCAAGTCACACTCTTGTTTGATTGGCTAGGTGACTGTCCTGCCAGGACAGCCACCCTGTTGTGTGATTGACAGCCAGGCTGTGTGAATGGGGGAAAACTGCATAACAGCAGGTCTCTGGGACTTGGAAGGCAAAGTCGCCAATGGATCAAGAGAACCGAAGAGGAGCTGAAGGAAGAGTACTGCTGCAACTACTGAACCTCCCAGGAGAAGCCCTGCTGCAGGTCCGAATCTCCTAAACTTCGACGACAGAGAAGATCTGCAAGGAATTTTCTTCCCTTGAGCTTGTGGGACCAACCAGTTAGCCAAACACAAAGCAAGGCCTCCCTCCCCTGGTCGAATTTGCTGTGCACCGCTGCAGTGAACCAGATAGCCAGGAGGACGGTACCCTGTTTGGGTTTTAAGGAGCACACCTTTTATTTGTTGCTTTGCTCTGCTGCTGGTTTCTACCTTGGGCAGTGCAGGACCCTCCAGTCTTCCTGCTTCATGTCAGTCCGACAGTCGCTTCAGGAACCATGAGCCTGCAGGATCTGCCAGGAACTTCTTACTCAGCTACAGCATTCTTCTTCTTCTAAGGTACTGTTCAAACCCGCTTGTTCGTTTTGTCCGACCACAGTGAAAGTGTTTTAAATCTTTCGCCAATCCGAGTGCTTGTCCTTCTCTACTCTTTCAAACAACTTTGTTTCGAACTCTTGGAAAAGACTTAACCGCGAACTACTCTGAACTGTGTGATCCTCTGCAAAGACTCTGAACCATTAACATTGGCCCAGGCCTATTGATTTGAATACTCGGTGTAGTAAGCCTTTTATAGATTGCCCTGCCTACTTACTTGTTGGTGCTGCTTGATTTTGAATAACCTGGTCTTTCCCTCCCTTTTTTAAATTGCTAGAGTGCCATTTTGCTCACACTTCATTTTGAGCTTAACTTGTCCAGAATTGATTGGGTGTTGTGTAGTGTATTAAGATTGTGATTTTCTGCTGCTTTATAATAGTGAATTGTTTTACAACTGATGTTGTAAATAAATGTATATTCTTTTACTTAGAAACCAGTGTTTGTTTGAGCCATGGCAATTGCTGTTCTTTGTGTAACTTCTGATACTGCTCACTTTATTCTTGAGATAAGTCTGGCTGCTCAGCCATCGCTACCACTTTACTGTGTATTACAGGCTTGTACCGAAGGTGAATTTGTACTTGCACTTGTAGTCTTATATGATTCTGCCTAACACTTTCTCCGAGCTGCTCTAAATATTCCCAAAAGAGACCATATGTCAGCTGCCAGAAAAAAGGCGCATTGGCTCCCCATCAGGGAAAGGATCATCTTCAAAATGCTGTCAATTATCCACAAATTTCTAAGCAACACTGTCCCACAATATCTGGCCAAGAAAATCGAACGATCAAAATCCAGCAGACAGGTAAGATCACTCCATGCTAATCGGCTGGTAATTTTGCAGGGGCGGACTGGCTTTTAGGGAACTCTGGAGATTTCCCAGTAGGCCTCTGCACCCTAGACCTCTTTTGTCTGGTACGTCCACATGTTCCCATAGGAAAATGGCTGGGCTTTGTGAAAATGTGTAATATGGGGCCACTTTGAAAATGTATTCCAGGGCCTCTTTTGGTTCCCAGTCCACCCATGTCCATAAAGTGAAAACAGCCAAAGGAGGTGGAGTGAGATTCCCATTGGTGGCTGTGAACCAATGGCACGCCCTCCCCTCAGAACTAATAGCAGAAGACTCCTACTGGCCCAAACGCAAGGCACTGAAACCCTGGCTATTTGCCTAGTGCTCCTACTCTGTCACAACCACTGACTACCGCTCCAATATGTACTGTTACCGCGTTGATTTGTCAGGAGTAAATTGTCACTCCTCTGTTGAAGCGTTTTGTATCATGTAACTGGTCCGCAACAGCGCCCTGGTGCCTCAGGGTTTAGACGCTATATAAATGTAAAAATAAATAAAATAGAACAATCAGCAACAGCCACAGGGATTTAAAACATGGATTGATTCACAGGCGAGCCACAGAACCCATCAGTAGTGGTATGCACAGGACAACCACCAACCACAAGGACTTCAAGGTCTCCTTCTCAATGGGCATCTCTCTCTCATAGGCCTATAGTTTGACCTGGGTACGGACAGTGGCTCCCTGGCCACTAACAAAGGTCTAGCTATTGCCATCAGTTCTTTGTGCAGTAAAAAGAGTTGAAAACATTTGAAAACACAATGAGGTTCCTCCCAGATATATATAAAGGCACTTGGGTGTCAACTAGGGTACTGCATGAGAGGTAGTTGCTAATGATAAAATAAAATCGCAAACGTCATAAAAAAGACACAGACTTACCAGGATGTTGGAAGCATCATACAACTGTGTAAACAATGCAAACATATGCAAATAACAAATGACATAATACAATACACCATAACATGCAACAGCAAAGAAAAATATTGGATATCAGATGACGAAGGGCAGGCATGCACTGCAGTCCAGAGGGAACGAGTGGCAGATTTGTACAACCTCTCTGGGACCTGCCATGGAGGGCCGAAGTAAATGCTCAAGTGCAAATGTAGTGTCTCTCCCTTTCTCTATCTCTTGCTCTGTCTCTAGCTCTCTCTCTTCTCATCTTTCACTCTCTCTCTCTCTTACATTCTCTATTTGAGTATATATTATATACATTATGCCACCAGAGTTAGCGACTGCAGCTGAAGCTGCGTTGCATTTCCCTTTTTCCCTAAATGCCTTGCTGTGGGTTCTTGGAAGCAAGGTCCTTTCATGGAGCAGTGTTCGTCAGCGGTTCTGGGCGAGGCCTAGTCCCTGTTTATTTTTCCTTCAAATCTGCCCCTCTGCCCCAGTGATTCATGGAAGCTGCTAGATTCTAGAGGGCTGAAGTAAGCGAACCTCAAGGTAAGTGGGAAACAAAGGATGTAAGTGGAGTAAGAGTTTGAAACCTTCGGGCCCACCCACTAAGTTCCAAAAAGTAGGAGAGCTTAGCTTAACGCTCCTTTAAAACGCTCCATGCCCAAAATAAGTTGGTTTTAGACAACACATGGGTGCCCATTGGAACCTTTTTTATAACCTTAACCAGTATAGCTGGCGCACTCAACTGAACATTCAATTAAAGACCGCTGTTCAAAGTGTAGCAATGTCAGTGAAATCCTCAGGGAGCTGCTCACTCATTTAATGCAATGATGGCTATAAGACAACGCCTGGAATCTGAGCTCCCTTGAATCCACCTTGAATACATTTTATGAGTGTTATTCATGTTTCGTCTTCAGCATAGTGTTTGAACGAATAGAAACTGGGGCTAGGAGTTGACATGCTGGTATTTTGAGTCCTGTCTGATGAACAGGAATTTTTCAGCAAAGGAATGTGTCAGATCCCATTTACGCTGTGGACCGCGCCACAGCCCCTTTCTTTGTCTTTCTAATCTTCAGGATGTCGGAAAGCATGTGAAGTAATTTCAGGGATTATGAGTGTGCCCGCTGCTTAATGCAATTATGAATTTGATTGTTTAGAGAATTTTCTAAATTCATCTTGCTCACCCTACCATTGAGTGGTCCTCTGTCCAAGGATTTATATAGACGATGCATGTTTATGATTTGAAAATGCATGTGTCATCCATGATAATACAAGTACTTACGCCACAATGCCCGAGAGGTGGAACATTTCTGCGGTGAGATAAGATAGGTAGCTGTACAGGAACACGAAGAGGGGCTCAATGACCCGGATGTTCTTGGTGAAGCGAGTGGTCAAGGCAGCAACAATCCCAAATATAAGCCCGACCAAAATCCCACCAAGGCCAACCACAAAAAGTTTTCCAACTCCAGCCATGATGTCCACGATCAGGATTTCTGGCATCTCACTGAAGGATTCAAAGAGCTTGTAGAGCACCTAGGAGCAAAAGAGAATAGCATAAGAATGGTTTCTGATACTGCTAATGCTATTTTTGTCACCATAAATGAGGGCAGTAGTCATACGAATGTCCCTCTTGCAGTAGGGGAAAGGAAGAAAGAAATCCAGGCAAAGCCAAGAGTACCCTGCATACTACCGTGCATAGGCATGGGGAGGGTATTTGTCAGGCACTACTATTATACGTCCTTGCATTATCTTCATTTGATAAATGTTGCCCCCCCTATGGCCAGGTAGCACCATCATTTGCAATGTATATCCATGCAAGTCAAGGTAGTCACATCATATGGAGATATTGCTATCATATACCAGGCATTGGCATTGTGCCCTCGATTATCATTGGCAGTCATTGCCATTGAAAGTCTGGTACTCGAGCCATAGAATCAGAATGGCCAAGGGAGATCTGGTGTGTTTCACAGTGTGTGCTTGGTGCTGTAGAATGGCTGTATCACCATTTTAGACATGGTTGGCCCTCACGAAGGGTTAACTGAAGAAAGCCCTGAAAGTATGGGCATCCATGGTCCACAAATGGTAAATCACTAGTAGCTAAAGTTTCTCAGGTCAATCAACACTAATTCTGCCCCTCTGGAGTTCTATCTCTCCTGTTCTCACATACAGCGCTTGATTAAAATCGCATGTATTCAAAGATCATATAAACTCAGTGGGCAAGTTAATTCAGCAGTTTGGTAAACAATGGAAGTGCGTCAAGTTCCAAAACTCATTTGATTAATTTTACCTGGAGGCGTGGTGACAGGCCTATCTAGACTTTTGAATGTTCCACAAGGGTCAAATGTTTGCCCCAGCTTCCATCACTCATGGGATGGATGGCCAAATAATCCCACATCTAGAAACGTGGTAGAAAGACTGAACACTAGAGGGATGACTGACAACTGAATGGAAGGTCCCAAGTGTGCACTCATATGAAGCACAAGGCGCATTAATTTCAAATTGTACGCCTTGCCACGCCTCTGCATGTAGCCAGGCATACCCCCTTTAGAACTCGATTGTAGATCAGAAATCTCCCCTACAGCACCTTGAAGCTGCAGCAGTGTTGGATTGTTCGTATTCTCATAAAGGTAAACATTGTTATAATAATTACAAAAATATTAGCAACACTGAGGGTGCAGAGCTTGATTGATTGCGTGCAGAGCATAGTTGTGCAAATCCAGAGGTCCATGGAGCGAGTGAGGCTGTGTATATGGGATGTGCATCACAGTATAAAGAGTAGGCAGAAAGTTATAGGACTGTAGAGTGAGGAAGAACGTGCATGAGAGGGTAGAGCGTGTGAAGAGCACCTATAAGCATGGCGGAGGGCCTACAGAATGTGAGTAAAGGCATATTGATTGTGGTTCAGGGTATGGGTTATAATATGCCAGCAAGGCAGAAGAGTTGCAGAGCTCCCCAGAACAACATTCCTTCTGATTCATGGAACGTTTTCCTACGGAATTGCGCCATTATAAAACACTTCCATGAATCAGGCCCATTGAGTCTATGCAAAGTAAGTGGCTTAACGTGCGCTGGGTGTCTGTTAAGAAATCTCTACGAAGGGTTCATTTACAAGTGCGATAACATTGTGGGATACTTAATTAATGCTATCTCCTGAAAACTGAGGTGACAGAGCTGGTGACTTACCAGCAGAAAATAGCAAAAAGATCTTAATTTATTGTGTTAGAAATGGTTCACTTCAAAGAGTCATGGAAAAGGTGAAACTGTCTCAGGAAAGACATTCACAATAGAAAAAGCTGTTTACAACTAAAAATTACAGGGAAACAAATCAATGGAGAAAAAATAGAACACAAAGGGGGTCATTACGAGCATGCTGGTCTGCAAGTAAGGTGCTGGTAACAATGCGTATCGGCACCTTTTCTGGACTGAAATACTCTGAGTTTGCCGGTAGGGACAGTGAATTTCCGGCAGGCCCGACCTGCCGGGAGTTCAGGCTCTTCCCAGAAGAGAAATCACTGAAGCACCGGCACCGTTAACAGCTGTGCTGGTGCTTCAGTAATTCCCATCCCATGGAGTCCTGTGGGACGTCTTGGGAATGGAAGTGTACTGTTACTCCGCCACCCCTAGTATCCCGGTAATACCGGGATATCGGGCAGCAGAGGCAGTAATGCAGCTTTCGTGGTATCCCTCCAGAACTACCGGCAGGATACCAGGAAAGTTGTAATGGCCCCCTAAGAGTGGATATAAAAAAACAGATGGAGAGTTATGTTATGCTTAAATTACGACATTAAGAATGGTACACTTTTTCACTATGCCCTATTCTGACAGTGAATGCATTAATTACCGGGAATCTTCACCAGTACTAGTTCTTGTCACTCTACTTACTAGTACGGTCACCTACCTCCTTTCCGGAACTTTTCTTCTGTTTCTATATTTCCTTCCTGTTGCACCTCCATTTTCCAAAGCTACAAAATCCCTCACATCCCAACATTCTTCAGTTAATCACCACTTTTTATTGTCCCATTTTTATCAAGGTTAGGTGGCTGAGGTGGGATGTAAGTACTGTGACGAGGAAGAGAAGGGCTAGCAGTAATGACGTTTACTGGTAAGTGATCTATGCATTACCTCCCCATGTGTTGTCCCCGTTCCAGTATTTATGTATGAGGTATGCCAACTCAATGTGAGGAATAGGTCTGAGGAACCACTCGGACCACAGATTCTATCACCACCACCCATCACTGGTTTATTAATATGTGAATTCAGTGCATTCCCTTCTGTCCTGGAGTTAAAAGCGTAAGAGTTGGACAGTGCCTGTAAATCCTCAATGTATTTTTGGCAGATTGAGTCAGACATGCCCCATAGGACTGGGGGTAGGCAGGAGAGCAGATGTAGATTGAGGTGGGAACCGAATCGTTTGGGAGTGAGTCCAGGGTGGTGTGTAGGTAGAGGCTGCTGGCGGTAGAAGTGTAGGTGGGGTAGGGGGAGGAAATGTTGTTAAGTCTCCTTGTGGAGTGGACGGACAGTTTGTGATGGGAGAGGAAGATGGAGTGGCCGTGGATGCAGGCAGGGTGTGAGAGGCAGGGGAGGGTGGTGGGGGAGTGTGGTGGGTGGCTGGCTGGGCTGGCATGTCAGCTCGTTGTGGCATAGGGGTGGTGGGACCGTCTGGTGCAGAGTAGGGGATCTGCGGGCACCCAGGAGAGGCAGACAAGGAGGTAGTTCATCTAACAAATCAACAGGTGGCACTGTAGGTGCTTCTGAAGGGGAGTCTATAACAGTATCTGCAGAAACACTTGGGTAGAAACCTGTTCTGTGAGTGTGTTTCCTGTTTGGCCGGCCGGCCTTGCATGGATGCTTGTATTGTTCTAATTCCTTCTCTAGTTTAGCCTGAAAGTTCCTAACCATCTAGTCTGACTGTCATGCAATCTGTCTGTAGACACTGTACCAGGTGAAATAAGCTAATCAATGACCATCAAACACCTTAGACGTGCTTTGCTCCAAACGCCTCATGCAAGACAACAAGATTATCTGCATGAAATGGGCCCCCCAGAGGCCACTGAAAGTCCTTTTAAAATCAGGTATAATAATTCCAATATTTCAGATATTTACAGTTCAATGCCCCATAAGTGGAAAACATGAGAAAACATGAAGAATGCATTGGTCCCTTCTGCAGGAATAAGTGGTGTTTTGGAATGCCCAGAGCCAATCGCTAAGTGTAGGAATTAAAAGAGCAGGGAGGCACAAATGGAGAATGGACCTGCAGGTAGTGCAGGTCAAGAGGGGAGGTGCACACAACCTAACGCTAAGTGGTATTTACCGTTGGTGACTGTGGAAAGACAAACAAAGGAGGTTTTTTGTTTTACAAAAACAGCAAACAGGAGCAAGCAAGGAGTGATAGAGTTTGCAGAATATAAAGAGAAAGTAATACAAAAGAAGGACTAGAGGAACTGCTTCATGCTTAACTCAGCAATAACATTTGGCACTTAACCCCCAAATGGCCAGTGCCATCAGCATTGCCTCTTTAGCTGAAACAAGAACACAGATATAGAACACAAGGCTCTGAATGTTGTGGTAGATGAAGTAATGAAGGGGCGGCCAAACACGAACATTTTGTTATGGTTAAATGTTTTTGTTTTTGCCAATCAAGGCCTCCCACAGCATGGTAGTAAGGCATGTAGGTATTTCGGTGCACTCATTTGTCTGTAGCATAGAAAGTATGCTTGTGAATAGTAGCACACAATCTTGACAATGCCCAAAATAAATCAAGAAATAAAACACAAAGTCAATTTATCAACCAAAAATTACAATCACCAGTAACCCCAACGGAATATGTAAATTCTCTAAACAAGGCAGGTTTGCAGGCAGAAAATTAAATATGTCTGGTGTAGGCCAAGGATATGTGTGATAATGGCGTACTATGGCGACCCTCTGATTGAGTGGCAAAGGCAAGCCAAGGCATGGAGAATGTAAGAAATAACACAGCGACGGAGGAGAAACACAGGGCAACACAATCAGCTGTGACCATAGAAACGGCAGCCCCAGGAATGCATAACACCCTTACAATGAATGCACACTGAGAAAGAGCTCTTAATAGACAACAAGAGGCAAATGCATCAGAACCTGAGACCAAGCCTGGGGGCCATGCGACAGCCCATGAAAGGTGGACGGTACACAAATCTAATGTACATCACAAAAATGAAAAACCACCAGTTGCAAGACATTTTACATCACTTAGGCACAATTTGTCACAAGTCCAATTTCAAATTTTAGAAGTTGTCAGGAAAACATCACATGGTGGTGAAAGGGGCCCCTAGGGGTCCCTCGTGCTATGGAAACAAGGCAATGACCATACACGAAAAGATGCGCCAGACACAAGGTTTCAAATTCCCAATGCTAGGGTTTATTGCAAGCAAAAGATAGTATCAATTGGCCAATTCTGATCTCACACCCCGCAACGTGAGTTGCCTAGACCTCGAGGGACGCAAGAGAGTGAATTACGTACATCAGTTACATATATACAAAATGCATATCATACAATCAGCAAAGTCATGTTCAACACCCCTCTGTATTAAGTTACTTTGAACTCGGGATGACGATGGACATATCCGACGAGTATGACGATTATAATGCTTTCGATGTCTATTCTAGTAACAATGTGCAATTTTAGAAAGTGCGGAGGCATCTTTTAGAACACGGTGGTTCTGTTCTTGGAAGCAATCTGTACATGGGGGAAGAGCCACATTCCAAGCTTTGCTATTTAGAGGTACTATTCGTGTCCTGGGAGCCAACACGTTCTAAAGGGTTTTGCGAGGGGGGGCCATAAGAGAAGCATTATTCAAGTCTTTAACTGTATTATTCTAACATATTCTACCATCGTACGAGACTGGCTGGCAGCTGTGAAGTGATTAAATGCCCTGCAGCTTCCTCCCAAGGCTACAGAGAGGGAGCGTGGGCATTCCTCTCTGGGCTACTCATGAGGAGTTTCAGCAAAATCTTCAGTCCCGTGACCTTGTCCTTTCATATTCAGACAACAATGTTAACAGTTGAGCAGAGTAAGCAGAATCCGCAAGAATTGCAAGCTGCAAAGCAGTTTTTAGACAAAAAGCAATGAGCAATGGTTAACAAGCAAAATGGCGATTCTTACTACATTTAAAATGGCCGCTCGTTGGTCAAGCATAGCAGTTCATATTTCTCCAATTCGGTGCATAAGACGGTTGGCCCACGGCCATCAAGTTACGTCTATCATTCAAATGAAGGGTATTCATTTTTCCAGATTGACAGTGGTGACTATAAAAATGTACGAGTGTCATACGGAGGACTTCTTTGTACCAGGAGGGATTCATCCCTGTGAACTTCAGCACCTTTATGCATTATGCAGTGACTTATGAGCTATCTATATAGCCTGGATTCGATAAAGGCAGCTCTGCCGAAACACGTGTCATCCACAAAGGCTCTAACATCACAAAAATAAAAGGATTTATTAATCATCACTACTTGCCATTCCATTATTTTTCGGTGCACTATTAAGGGATAGCTCAACACAACCATTATATATTAAATTCTGACATACTTATACCGCTATCTTATTTTTCCAGGTATGGGTATCCTATGTGAGAACGCACTAATAAGATGTTCCATTGACAGGCGGGATGCGTTTTCCTTGCTACTGAACCACGGTCAAGACTATAATAATTGTTGATATTGATTTGATGCTTTTGGGTACGGTCCATTTATAATATAGGAGGAATAAATTGGATACTTATATTCCATTCTTTGTTAATTATCTCTTTAGAATTCTGGCTGCAACTTTGAAGCAGCGTCCAAGAGTGGAAAAGTTAGGAATTTTCACTGGGAACAGACTAACAGTAGATACAGTAGAACTACAATCTTTACACATCTCAAACTCAAGTAGGGTCCTTTCCTTTAACATGTCTGAGAAGGAGTACATTTTCTTGAACTAGTAAATCGTACTATCCTTGGGGTCTATTTACATTTGTCTAATTTGACAAGCCCTTTTCTGGGTGGTCAGGGCGAGTTTTGTTAATTTATGAGAAGGTTGGTGTACAGTCCTTGAATGATGGGTCCACACCTATCGTTGAGTCTATGGTTGAATGGAAGGCTGGTGATGAAGTACTGTGCATGTAAATATGATATCTGAAGTTGTGAATATTGTAATAACTATTGAATTGTCATGTGAACTTATAGGCCATTTCTGTATATTTCAACAGATTGTGTAGCTCCTGAAGAAGGAGTTCTTACCCTGAAACTTGTAGAGCTGAGCTATCAACATTGAATCTGAAACTTTGCTTTGTTATATTGAAGAATTACAGGAGATGGAGATTATTTACCTCCAATGTCTGATTTATGTGTCAGTTTACTTACATTTTTGTGTTAATTAATTGTTGTATGATAATAATTGAAATACACATTTGAATTCTTTGTACCATGAACAAGAAAATATATTTATTTTTGATTAGATAACATTGAATGTTTCCTTGACTGATTTTTTCAGCGTTGATGTGTGCAGGGGATGGGAGGGTCTATAGAATAGACACTTCTTTCTCGTGTTTAGTGTCAGACTTTGTGTCAGAGTCTGTTTTCTCCCCTGCACCCTAAATTTGTCTTCTAAAGGCATTATACTTAGAAAGCGGGAATCGTTAGAGTTTCAAAAAGTAGGTGTACACCTGGAGACTCAGGTTTTCATAAGATAGAAAATACACAGCATACCGACTGATCAGCTGATAAGCAGGACGAGTGGCAGGCAGTTGGCACTCTGAGCTCTCTAGGGAGAGCCCTTAGAGCGTCGGTTATATAGGATATCCTATGCAATCCCTAATAATTATAGCATTTGCATAATGGTGGAAGTTACTTGGCAAGAAATTGCAGACATTTGGCAATAGTTGTCACCATCTCACTTGTGACCTTGTGATGAAGCCTTGCGAGGACATTGTCTGGGTACATCGTGTTGTACTATGGATAAGTGGTACTCTCAGAAACCTTACTGTTATCTACTATATGTGGTGCTAACGCTACACTTGTAGAGAGCAAGCGGAAGAGAAGGTCTGACATGTCCATTTGCCTTGTTACAGGGTCTTGGTCTAATCTGCTCGAGGAGGGGTTTGGGCATGTCAGAAGAGCAGAGTGCAGAGGGAGACAGAGCAAAACAGAGGGAAAGGCAAAATGGAGGACCTGAGGCCTAAATGTCAGAGAGAGCATAATGTTGCATACTATAGCATAGCATAACATAGCAATACAATCCTGCTACATCACCACACTCAACACACCAGTGCCAAAGCACTAGCCCCTGTCCAAGTAAATTTAAGCAGTAGTGCTTGATGAATGTTTTTGGATCTGCCCAGATACCGGCGCAACAAATGTCTTCGATAGACCCTCCCTGGGCCTCAGACCATGAAGCAGCCATTGCCCTGGTAGACCTCTCCGTGAACCCTTCGGGATAACTGGACCCATTTGACTCCTATGTAGTGGAAATAGTTTCTTTAAGCAAATGATCTCTGAAAAGCTCCAGATCTTACCAGGTAAATCAGAGCTGCCATTTGTACATCCAGTTGACTTCATTCAAACTCCTCTGCGGCAGAGGTGTTAGAGAATGATGAGAGGATAGCTTCTTGTGATGTGAAATTTCAAGATGAGATTAACTCGGGAAGGAAGGCTGGAATACACCTAATCCATAGATATGAAGATTTGCATGGCAAGGAACAGATTTACCCAGGCTCCTGGCAGTAGTGTTGACCACTAGAAATACTGTGTTCAAGGTCAGGAGTTTTCAATGATATTCCATCCAAGGGCTCAAAGGAAGCTTACTGGAAGTCTTCCAAAACAACCCAGACATAGCAACAGGCCAGTTCATTAAGACATGATCTCTTGAATCCTCCTCCCACCCCCATTTCCCTGAATGCCCGGATCTGCAACCACTGGACCCTTAGGGTGGAGACTGATAAACCCAAATTGAACCCCCCCCTGAATGAACAGAAGGAAAATGGGAATCAGGCCCAGGTCTGCTGTTAGTCCTGTCTTTTCACACAAGCCTTATAAATTGCCCTGATGCCCAGCCTAGTCTTTCAAGATTGATGTTTTCTTATCATTCGGGATAACGTGGGTGTTAGGGAGATTTGTGCACAACCCTATTGTGGGATGAATAATCGTGTCACTTCACAGTAGAACAGTATGTCACCCAAAAAGAAAGACCAGACTCTCCAATGGTAAGCGTAGCCAAGCGGACAGACTTAACTTCACGAGAGAAGAAAGCTGTCAGGAAGGTACAATTAACGCCAATAGACACCACAAACCAATACTATAGCCACCATTTCAATTTGAACTTCAATATTGGAGAGAGGTGGATCAGGGCATTCAAGTCCTGTTATTCTTCCACCTACAACCTGTGGAGATGTGACAACAATAGTCTTATATGAAGGCCAGCCCAGGGAAGTGAAAAAACACACTGGGCCTTTTGTCCCTGAGCTTGCAGGAAATACCTTGCGGCCCTCTGTGATGTGGACAGTGTGTTATTAATGGCTCCCTGTAGTCTGACTGCTCTATCTTTTGGGATTACCACCTTCCCTCCTGACAACCAGAATCCCACCCCAATAAACTGTAGATCCTATGAGCAAATGCACTGGGAAATTAGGTTGTTCATGATGAATCCCACCCACTCCAGATTCCCGCAGATCTGATCCACAAGTTTCTCCAGTAGTTTTCGTGGCAATGCTTTGATCAATCAGTCATCTACGGAAAGCCTTTATCCCCCTCAGATGAAGCAAGGTTACTAGCAGTGGTAGGACTTTTGTAAAGACTTGGGGAGCAGACATCAGCCCAGAGGGAAGAGCTCTGAATTGAAAATTATTCCTGCCTACAGAGAATCTCGGGAACTGTCAGGTGTTCTTCCAAATTGGTATGTAGAGGTGGGCATCGTTTAGGTCTATAGATGGTAAAAGTCCTTGGGCCTCATTATGAGACCAGCGGTAGCCGTGCCGGTAAAACTGCCACGGGTGTCGCCAGAATATTTTTTTTCCGGTGCCCGGGAATGGGTGCTGCAAAAATTACTCCGGGACATTATGGCCCTGGCGCACCCGGTTATTGACTTTTCCCGTGCACCTTAAAATATTGCTCCCATTCCCATATGAGTCCGATAGGACTCAATGGGTATGGGGAGGCCGGATGCACCGGCACCATTCGTAATTGGTGCTGGTGCATCTGACATGGTCTGCTCGCAGGTGCCAGTACGCCCACCAGGTCAGACTTGGCGGGCAGAAAGGCACATGGGAGCAGACCTCGTAGTTTGCCGGTCTGTTAACAACAGTACCGGCAAGCTTACCGGTACCATTCTTACCAGGCCGGCAAGCTTATATTGAGGACCCTTGTCTGGAATGAGGGGAATCACCACTGAAGACATTGTATTTTGAAATGTTGATGTTGTATCAAGGGGCGCTTCAGTCTTTTCAGGTCTATAATCAGACTGTATTCTCTTGTCAATTGGGAACTAGAACTCTCTCCCCTAGGAGCCATCCTGGCGGCCATTTTTTTGGGACAATCTTGGATGCAATGTAACATGGCTTCCCTCTTGGAATATCCTCTGGGCAAGGGATTATGAATTGTCCCTGAGAGACTCTGAATAGAGCGAAATGCTATTCAATACCACTATACCTGTGAGACTCTGCACCATTCTTCCCAGAACCATTTGAGGTGACCCTAACTTTCCTGGCATAGGACTTCTGTGTTGTGCCTATCTCTGTCTATCAACTTCTGGGTGTCTTTGGGAACCATAGATTGATGTCTGTGGCTTGCTACTTCTTTTAGCGGAAAAAGAGGACTTTGATTTTGAATCAAACTTTTCCTTAGTTTCCCGACAGCTTTAAGACCTTCTGGACTTTGTCCTTGAGGGAAACACCAAATAACATTTGCCCCTCAAAGGGAATTTTCATGGCTGTGGTTTTCTGGTGAGTGTCCGCATTCCTGCCCCATATATGTAGGGGGTGACATCCTTCTATGGTTAACTCATGGCCATTGCAATGGCCATGTGTTAAGAGCCTGATCACTGGGACGTGGCTTACCGGTTGGCTGCTTGTTTTCACGTGCTGTCTGGTTGCTCTTCTTGGGGGCACCAGTTCACGAGAAGTCCAGGTTGTCTTCTTGCTGTTAGTGTGGACAGAAAATTCAGCCCCCTTCAATCGAAAGCAGTTGGGTACCTAGGCAAGGTCAGGGACCAGCTCCCCCACACCACAGGCTCACCTCCTGGTTTTAACGTGATTATGAGGCAGTGGGATCCACTGAACCGGGAGGTAGTTGTTTTGTAGCAAAAATACTAATCATAGGGAGTGTTATATGTTCTATGTTCCTATGTCATTCCGTTCCACCCAGAACGGAGAATGCTTTGTTTCCCCGTTCCACCACGGAATGTAACGGCTATTCTCTCCCTGACTGCCCCAGCCTCCGGGGGCCGTAAAGTAAAGCTCCCACTTACTTACTCTGGTGTCGCAGTTTATTACGGGGAGCCACCCCTAGAGCAGTTCAGATAATGATGGAGCCAAGGAAAGGCAGTCTAAGAGAAAGAGCAGGAACGGAGCAGGGAAGAAGGAAGCAGAGGAGGGCAAGGAAAGCCCGAAAACAGACAGAAGTAGCAACATGGATCGAGGAGCGAGAGTCAGGTGACCAAGGCTACTTGCAGCGTTAAGACGCAATGAATGGAAATCCTGCTGTGCTTTTATAGCAAAAAAACACATCCGGCATTGGTTGTCGCCCTAGCAACCAAACACAGTTGTAGCCAATCACAGGAGCCCATGCTGCGAGGTAGTGCCATGATGTAGGTGCGGATCCCTGAAGAACCTGGAAGCGCCTGTAGCAATCGTGGAGTCCTCTGATAAACCGTGGATGGTTGTATGCCCTCTGCCGCTACAGTGGCGGCGAGCGCCCCCCTCATCCCCAGGACCTGCAGGTAAGCATTGGCTTGCAGGACACGCACTGAGTCATTCATCTAGTGAAGGGCTCTGGAAAGCGTCTTAATGCCCCATAGGGCTGTCTCAGCTGTATATGAAGGATATGTGGCAGCTATTAGTGCTAAATGAGCTCCTCCATAAACCTTCTTGCTGTGCTTTTATAGCAAAAAAACACATCCGGCATTGGTTGTCGCCCTAGCAACCAAACACAGTTGTAGCCAATCACAGGAGCCCATGCTGCGAGGTAGTGCCATGATGTAGGTGCGGATCCCTGAAGAACCTGGAAGCGCCTGTAGCAATCGTGGAGTCCTCTGATAAACCGTGGATGGTTGTATGCCCTCTGCCGCTACAGTGGCGGCGAGCGCCCCCCTCATCCCCAGGACCTGCAGGTAAGCATTGGCTTGCAGGACACGCACTGAGTCATTCATCTAGTGAAGGGCTCTGGAAAGCGTCTTAATGCCCCATAGGGCTGTCTCAGCTGTATATGAAGGATATGTGGCAGCTATTAGTGCTAAATGAGCTCCTCCATAAACCTTCTTCAATGCACAATTCATCTTTGTGTCTGTGGAGTCTTGTATGTCTTCTTCCAGGGCCACATATGCAAGGGGGTAATCAGGGTAGGGCCTGTGAGGGCAAGGCCCGCCACAAATCTGTAAAAGCCCAATTAGCAGCGTTGGGTGGTCATTTACAGACCAATGACAGTCAGGCCTCGAGAGGAGCTGAGGAGGCAGGGTCATGATGAGTCTGGACAGAAACAGGGACGGAAAAAAATGTTTGGCTTCGCTTATGCTTGTTGAAGATTGTGTGTGTGTATGTATGTATATATGTATGTATGCAGCATGGAAGTGGGTGTCTGTTAAGTGCTCACGTTTGAATGAATGTAGTGTGAATGTTGTACATGGGTGCGAGAGCGCGTGGGAATGGCTGAAAGAGAAGCTGCATGGGTGCAGGACGTGTGGGTTAATACTTATGAATGTGTCTGTGATTGTGTGCGTGTGTGTGCATGTGTGGCTGGGGCCCAGGGGACATTTTAGCATGGCATTTTTCTTACAAGGCCATGGCATGTTTTACTGCCATGTTTGAGCATGGCCAACTTGATCAGTGCTATTACGTGGCAGAGGGGTTGGGGAGGTACTACAATGGTGCTGGCACCTGGATATTTTTATACTGTGGGGGCGAAGAAAGCATTTGTGCAGCCAGCAAGGAAATGTGTTTTACTGTGGCATGGTGTTTCTTCAATTGCGTCAAGGTCAAAGGCAACATCGTGATTGTTCTTACCAGGGGGAGAGGAGAGCATTTGTTCCGTCAGCAAGGAAATGTTTTTTAGGGTGGCATGCCATTTTATATTGGTAATAAGGGCAAATACAACATAATTAGAGTTTTTATATGGATGAGGGACCCTTGAGCAGCCAGAGAGGACATGTTATTGTACCGTGGCATGTTTTTTTTATGCTGTCATTAAGGGCAAAGGTAACATAATGATTCTTCTTACATGGATTAGGAGAGGGCATGTGTTAAGCCAGCAAGTGTGTGTTTTCGTAAAGTGGAATGCCATTTTATTTTATCTGTCATGGAATGATCCATGTGTCGGTTATAGCTATAACAGTGTGGTGGGGGATGGGAGTCTAATCAATCAGAGAGAATGGGATTCCAGAGCCATGGAATAAGATGGGCAGGGCCTGGTATGGGTCACGATGAAATATGTGACACCAGCAGGGAGAGGAGACAGGTAAATAAAGTGATACTGGGCCTCATTACACGGTAGGCGGTAAGGGTTTACCGGTACCGGTATTTTACCGGTACCGGTAAATCCTTACCGCCTTACTACAAGGTCCCTTTGCGGGTTGGAGAATTTAACGCCTGCTTTTTGCAGGCGTTAAAAACCAACCCGCAAAGGGACCAGGGAGCTAATTACGGTACCGCAATTTGCGGTGACGTAATTAGCACCTTCCCCATTCCTATTATGCCCTATAGGGCAAAAATGGGAATGGGGAAGGGCAATGGGGGAAGGGGGAATTACCGCCCCACCAACCTTGGAATAGGGCGGTAATTCCCCTTTCCACCAAGGCGGTGCCGGTATTTTACCGGCATGGACCAAGGTGCTAATAGCACCTTGGTCCACCGCTGTCCGTGTAATGAGGCCCACTGAGTTAGCCTACAGAGCAGGTGACTTTGAGATGGGGGAAGGGGTGTTTGTACTATGCAGGTGGGTGCCAAAAGACCCCCATGAAGGATTAAGAAATAGTAGGATAATGATGGACATGGGCAGGCGCATGACTGTGGTGGGCAATGATAACAATTCAAGTGTTTCTTTGTGTTTCTTCTCATGATTATTAGCCATATTCTTTCCTCTTTGTCATTGATTTGCCCCACCAAATCCCATACCACCTACATCTATCCCTACCTCCCTTCTACCATTTGGCTTTTTCTTCCTTTTATTTTCTGATCAACATTGAATTTTTCTCGTTAATAGAGTTTTGCTAATTTTCAGACCATTTTTTTTCAGATAAACTGTAACGACATTCAAGCCAGTGACTGAGGCAAGTAGTGGCAATAACACAGTTATCCAGTCCACTAATGCCCAAAATACATTTACTGAGACCACTAGCATCCAGAAAGCAGCTAGTTAATCAAATAGCCACCAGGACACCGTTACCCAGACACTGAGTACAGATGGCCCTAGTATTGGTCAGCTAAGGTAGATTTTATTAACAGTTCATGTTACTGAGTCATAAGGGTGTGGTCAGGGATTGTAACTGTGGTGATGGAGCTCAGAGTACCTGGAAGATGGTTATGTTAGCCATCTGGTAGTTGAGGTAGGTAGCAGAGAAGAATTATGATAGTCACTCAAGTCAAGAGCTCTGTGGTGTGAGACTTAAATAAATTACTTTTCTATACTTCCATGTCCCATGCCAGTTTCTCCCACCTCATAGCCATGAGAATCAGGATTTACTAATTCCATGAGGATCAGAATTGGTGCTTTGGTGCTTGTACATACCTACACCTCAGATCCGATCTGTATTTCCCTGTTACCAAGCTCTCCTTCCACTCTTTCTGTTAAATTCACCAATGGAGAGCCACAACACAGCCATAGTACACCTTCAAGGAAGAGTCTTTAAGTGAGCTTATGAAGTACCCATAGGCAGCAGGCACACCCAAGGCAACTCTCCTGACCCCCCTCCATGCTCAGAACCTCTGTAGGGCAACATATATATTTTTTTAACTCCTTATTTCTTATTTTCAACAATATTCAACAAACAACAGTTTCATCATCATAAATCATTGAACTGCAAAATATACAATAGTGGGTAGCAATACAGCAGAATTTCACACCATAACCCCATATCCCACTATATCAAACTGTAAGATTAACTTAAAACCAAACCAGATGTATCCGACAAATAACAACAGACAAACAAGACTACACAAAACAACCACATAAACAACACAAACCCCCCCCCCTATATTTATATTACCCAAAAGTAAACTATCTCACTCCACTCTATAACTCAACCTAGTATTATCCATAAAGGTCATTAAAATTCTCCCACATTTCATCATAAAGTTCTGCCTTGTTTTGTTTACTAAACATCGTTTTTTTCAAATCTTGATAAAGCTCTAACATCCAAAATCCACTCCTCCACTGTCAGCTTTTTTCGCGTCTTCCAGACCTTCAACACTTGTTTAACTGCCACCAACAAAACTTTACGCACCCCACACAATATCACCCAGCTTACATTACGCCCACCACCATATGACAGGAATATAACTGCTAAGGGAGTGCACGGGTAAACAATGTCCCAGATCTGATCAATCCTGCCAATTACCTCCCTCCAAAAGCTTACCAGCCTTTCACAATGCCACAACATATAGTACCCTGTTCTTTCTCACAAACCCAACACAAATCATCATCAACTAAACCCAATTTGCTCATACGTGCTGGAGTCCAATATATTCTGCCCAATATCCTTTGATGTATGTAATGTAGTTGCAAATCCACTTTGGCTGTCGTCTGCACTCTCCAAATCTTATCCCATTGTCTCAATGTGAGTTCCCTGCCCAACTTCTCTGTCCACGATAACCTCAACTTTTCCCACGAGTCCAACCATTGCCCATCCGGTTGCATAAACTGCATAAATGTAGACACTTTTTGAAATCCCATTTCCAATGTATCAAAATTCTGTGGCTTTTTCAAGAATGGAGCAATTTCCCTCCATTCCAAGAGTAAAGCTACCAAAATATCATACCTTCTCAATTCCCCGTTTCTCAAACCAAATTTCTCAACTAAACTCCCAAATGGTTCTACCCCAGCATCATTCCACACATCGCCAATAATCAAAACTCCTCTCTGAATCAAACTCTTCCAAGCCAGTACCTTATTATTATACTGCAGACCAGGATTATGCCAAAGTGAAGCCTCTTCGTAAAGATATAGTCTCTGACCAGTACCCATAATCCACGACGACAACGCTTCTTTGGTAGCTAATACCGATTTCAAACACCGTACCAGCTTAGGCAACTTTCCAGAAGAAAACAAACATTTAATATCATATGGCAAAAACCGCTGCATCTCAATTTGTACCCACCACGGCACCCGGGTCAGATCTTCACCAGTGTAATTAGACACTTTCTTTAGCAAAAAACCACTACAGTAGTTTTTCAATACTGGGTACCCAAATCCCCCATCTTTAACTTTCCTGACCACAATGTACTGGGGAATCTTGGCTCTCTTCCCAAATCCCCACAAAAAATCCTGAAACAATCTATCCACACGTGCAAATACTCCCTTTGTAAAATGTAAAGGCAGAGATTGAACAACATACAGAATCTTTGGCAGCAAAATCATTTTAATAGCATTCATTTTGCCCCAACGAGTCAGATTAACACGTCCCCATCTCATAATATCCCACCTAAGAACCTCAATGATTTTATCCACATTATAACTTACTAACTTTCCAAAATCTTGAGTAATATAAATACCCAAATGTTTCACACTAGAATATTCCCATTTACAGTTCCACCCCAGCAGCTGTTCGAATCCAGACAAAGCCCTCACCGGGAATACCACTGTCTTATCCCAGTTGATCCGATACCCAGATAGCTTACATACCTCTTCAAAGACCTCCCTTAATAGTTGACCCCCTACAACAGGGTTATTCAAGATGACCACCACATCATCCGCATAAGCTAGAGCCTTTACTTCCCCTTCTCCCACTGCAAACCCTCTGATTCATCTCATCTGACGTATATATGCCAACAAGGGCTCTAACACCAAGTTAAATAACCGTGGCGACAAGGGGCAACCTTGGGGAGTGCCTCTAAACAACGGAAATGACGTAGAAAACCCCCCATTCACCCACACCTTTGCCAAAATGCCATTCTGAAGAGCTTGAATATCCCTAATAAAGAAAGGACCAAAATCCAACTTAGACAGCGCATTATTCAGAAAGCCCCAATTAACCCTATCAAAGGCCTTCTCGGCATCTAAAAAAATCAACAAAATATCCTTTATTTCCGAGTCTGGCAAACTCAAAATATCTAACAGTGTTCGAATATTATCATATCCATACCTTCGCTCCATGAATCCTGTCTGAGAACGCTCCACCAAATCACCCATATATTTTTTAAGCCTTACTGTCAGTATTTTTGTAAAGATTTTCAGGTTTACATTAAGTAAGGAGATAGGCCGATAGTTATTGCACTTAGTAATATCCTTTCCAGGTTTCGGGATCACTGTGATGATAGCCTCCTTCATTGAATCCCATAACCTCCCCTCCCTCAAAAAACAGTTATATAATTCACACAAACTCGGTGCCAACACTTCACCAAATTTTGAATAAAATTCTACCGTCAAACCATCCATCCGCGGAGATTTACCCTTATCCATCTCCTCAATTACTGACAAAACCTCTAGGATAGTAATCGGTGCCTCTATAAAACATTTACCTTCTTCAGAAAGCACTGGGAGTTCAATTTTTCCAAAGAATCTATCAAAATCACCTATTTGTGGTGCAATATATTCTATATACAATTTAGCATAAAAGGAGCGAAAACATTCACCAATTTTACCTTTCTTAATCTCTACATTTCCAGACGCATCAACAATTTTCTGTACATACACCCTCTCCGAACAACTCTTCAATCTACTTGCCAACAGCTTCCCTGCTTTATCCCCCTGCTCCCAGTACTTTTGCTTCATGTAATACAATCCCTTCTCAACTTGTGAGTCTACCTCATTTTTTAGTAATTCTTTAGCATCCAAGATCTTAAGTCTAATATTCTCCTCTCTTAATAAAGCATAAGTTTAGTTGTAAGTCTCCAAGTTCCCTTTCAAGCTCCACCAGTCTGGTTTCACCTACCCTACGCAATCTTGCAGTCCAGTTCATCAGTTCCCCCCTAACAGAAGCCTTAAAAGCATCCCACACCACCATGTTGTCCTCCGTACCCTTAATTCATCTCAAAGAAATTTGATATGCAGTTCATTAATGCGTCAATGGCATCTTGATTTTGTAACACAAAAGGTTTCAACCTCCATCTACAAAGCCCCTGCCTTTCAGCGAGCAGCATAAACTTAGCCATTACCATTGAGTGATCCAAAATGTGTTGTTCTCCCATAGACACCTCTTTTACACTCTCAATTAAACTATCTGACACTAATATGTAGTCAAGCCTAGAATAAGAATTATGCACTGGTGAATAAAACGAGAACTCCCTATCCCTCCAATGAAAATGTCTCCATGTACCTACTAAATCATATACTTCCGTGATGTCCCGAAACTCCTTACTTGATCTCTGTCCGGTAAATTTGCACATCGAGGATCTATCCATTTTGGGGTCAATCACACAATTAAAATCCCCTCCCAAAACGATCATTACACCTCCCATATCACCAAACATCTGAAGTAGGAGAATGGGATAACACCCTCCCCCCAATCTCATCCAGACCATGGCCTAGGGGATCACGACCCAGGCACCCCCCACGAGAGGAGTTCATTTACCTACCAGATGACAAAATACCCTGGTTCAGAAACCTAAACATAAGAGGAGTATGTCCACCAGCGCGACAGGCTCAAGCCGACGCCTGCAACATGGACCAGCTCGACTAGAACAACAGCCGTAAGTATCCACATCATTAGAGATGCCATGACGACATAACCAACAGACAAGAACTCATGTGCCACCATGCACACTGGTCACTCGCACACCAACCTACACGAGGAACATACTAAGTGCGATGACGTAGGGGTCCGACACACCCACTGACGTGCATCGTTGTTATTTTTACATAGGCCTTCTACAGCTCCGCAGAAATGCAAGACGCATGAAGAGCTTGTGTACATGCTTGCTGACGCTTTTCCCCGCCACACATCCCTATGACGACACCACCATGTATATCTAGTGCTGCTTGTGACACTCTGTCGCCCCGCGACCTCCATACTATGGATTATGTTCCGCCACCCATGAACTAGGCCCAAGTAGGCCGCAAGCAAGAGTCCCAGACAGGAGCCTCGTCATGAAAATCCTCTCAGCGACAAGAGTACAAGTGCTGACCATGCAGAGCGAGCCTCCAATGAGAGCTCACAGCCAAGGCCACAATGTTGCAACTCGCATTCCGCGAACCCAACGCCAAGGTTACACCTGTAAGTGCCAAGCCCTCAGAGGCGAAATACAAAAACGAATGCTCATAATTCTTCTCCAGCTACGGTCTCTCCACACATGACCAGGCCGAACTGACAAGGTGCCAAGCTCACGAGACAGACAGTTGCCAGGGTCCCACATTTGGGACACAGGTTGCAACGAAGCGGCAAGATGGACACCAACAGCGATGGGAAAGACCCGCTCACAAGCCCATGAGCAGACCTGTCTGTTGTCCGCACAAACACATAGTTGCACATTGTTGCTAATGACAGGTACACCGCGAGCTGGGAACGACGATCGTCCCAGGCTTGGGGGCTCACGGAGAACCAATCAGAATACAGGGGGGCTTATTACTGACACCAGTACTCTTAGCCAATCACCAAGGGTCCCCCTGTAACAATTCTAAAGTAAGAAATGTTAGGGACAGCCCAAGTGTACCACCTGACCCGTCCTTATCCACTAACATTTCTTCCCATAGGGGACATATACTAACCCTACCACGCGGGTCCCAATCCAGAGTGGAGATAGGTTTTCTGACGATTTTTCCCAGGTGACGCGAGTAGCGCGTCATACTGCTGTAAAAAGGGCCTGCGAGCCCCACTAACAACGAGAGTCTAATCAGATGCATACCAGCCGAAACCCATCCCTGCCGTTATTATAATAAACAGCAGTACTCGCCTTGCTTCTTGTGTGTGTCTCATACTCCTTTTGGGGACACGGGAGGATTTGGGGCCTCCCCAGCCCGGAGGTCCGTGGACGGCTCTGCCGCCCCGGGAGAATCACCCTGACAAGTTGGAGGCACTGCTGAGACTAGCTCGGGTTGAGCCTATAGATGGAGAGATGTTCCAATATGGAACAGACATGGCATTTGCATGGATGCCTGGAATTGAGGGCAGGATTTGGAGAAGGCCAGCAGCATACTTGTTTAGACCAGAAACCCCAGCAAGTGAACCAGAGGGGAAGATAATTTCAGTGAGCATCGAGAGCATCATGGCAACTGCAGATTACATCGCAGTACATGCCCAAGGCAGGGAGGGGAGGGCCTGGAGAGCAGTAATAGCACTGGCTGAGGGGTGCAGGCTCACACAGGTATCTGATGAGAAGCTCTTCTCAGACAATAAAGGAGAAGGAGAGATGGTGTTTATGATGAGTGTTGACATCTGGTTGAGAGTGACATACAAGCAAGTTGCACTAAAAATGGCAATGGCACTAGAGGCACCAGCCTCTACAACAGTACCATTTTATGAGGAAGACTTGGCAGCACTAGTCCATATGACATTGGCTGCATAAAGAGCATTGGAGGAGTGAAAATAAAACTGAAAAAGGGAGCAATATTACCCAGGTTGAAACAGTACTCACTATCAAAAGAGGCAGATGAGGGCATATATGAAACAATAACAGCCCTGATAAACAATGGCATATTAGTACCATCAGAAAAACCATGCAACACGGCTGTGTACCCAGTGCGCAAAGCGAAAGGAGGGTCTTGGCATTTCATCCAAGACCTTAGGCCTTGGAATTACATTGTAGAGGCAGAGTACCCCATAGCAGCAAACTCAGCCACCATACTATGTGGAATGCCAGCAGAGGCAACACGGTTTACCGTGATTGACCTCAAAAACGCATTTTTCTCGGTACCTCTGCACCCAGATTCACAAGACTTGACAAGCTTCACATACAGGAACACAAAATGGAAACATACAAGGATGCCTCAAGGGTACTGTGAGTCACCATCCATTTTCAACAGAGTAATACAGATGGATTTGGGAAACATTGAGATGGAGAGCACGGTGCTGCAATACGTTGATGACATCATCATTTGCAGCACCACTGAAGAAAGATGTAGAAAGATGCTCACACTGTTAGCTGAGAAGGGGTATAAAATGGACAAAGAAAAGTTACAGTACTGTCAGGAACAGGTACTCTACATTCGCCAACTTATCTCTCAGCATGGAAATAACATTGCACCACAAAGAGCACAAGCCATAACCAACACACCACAACCACAGACAGTGAGAGAACTACCGCAATTTCTGGGCCTATGCAACTACTGCAGGGCATGGGTTTTTGACTACAGTTCATACATAGGACCCCTACTCGAAGCCCTCAGAGAAGCACAAAGAGGAGACAAAAAGTTGGGGTGGACAAGAGAAATGAAAGAAGCGTTTGATGAACTGAAAGACGCCATATCTACAGCACCTGTGCTAGCCACTCCTAACTATGAACACCAATTCTTCATTTTTTCACATTGCGACTCAGCAGTAATGAAGGCAGTGCTGACACAGAAAACAAGCACGGGACACAAGCCCGTGGCTCTCTACAGCAGACACTTGGACCCTGTAATGTTGGGTCACTTCCCTTGCGAACAAAGCCTGGCCGCCGCAGCTTTTGAGGTGGAAAAATCCTCATCGATAACAATGTCGTGCCCTACCACACTATTCGTGGAGGAACATGCACTTTTTGCCATCTTGAACAAGCCTAAATCCACACTGACCACCCAGAGAGCATCAGGTTATGAAATTATTCTCTCCAGGCCAGAGTTAACGATTGTAAGGTGCAACAATGTAAACCCAGCAAGATTCATAGCTGAGGTAATTGAGGATGGTGACTATGCTCATGACTGCACACAAGCCATTGAACTTTATTCCAGCACAAGAAAAGTTGAGGAAAATGCGCTAGCAGGGGGAGAAATAATGTACATTGATGGGTCATCAACGATCGACCAAAGCAATGGTGTTAGAAGGACAGGAGCAGCAGTAGTTAAGGTGACAGAAGACTGGATGTATGTGCCAGTAAAGTGTGTTCAACTACCACAACATTACTCGGCACAAGCCGCAGAGCTAGTGGCCCTAATTTTGGCATTAAAAGAGAGCTTTGATAAAAGAGTCACGATATATTCCTACAGTGCATACGTCACGTCAACAGTCCACTCAGGATTAATAAAATGGCAAAGGAGAGGGTTCAGAAGAGCAGATGGTACGCCAGTACAACATGTCCTGCTGCTTGCAGAACTAATTGAAGTAATTGATGACCCGAAAGAGATAGCCCTGGTAAAGTGTCAGGCCCACACCAATGGGGATGACCCCATCTCAAAAGGTAACGAAACAGCAGACGCACATGCTAAGCATGCTGGGTATTTTGGAGAAATTTAGACCCCACCCAGAAAAAGGAAAAGATGGGGGGAAGGTGGGAGCAAATGTTGATGAAGGATGGGTACACACACATCCCTGAAACGCAGATACTGGAATTACAGGCAGCAGCACCTATGGCAGAAAAGGAGCTATGGGTAAAAAGGGGATGCACAATGTCTCCCACTGATGCATTGTGCCGTCAGAGTAATACAGGAAAGGTAGTGATGCCCCTAGCACTATTGAAAACAGCCCTAGCTCAGCTACACCATCAGGCACACACAGGGAAGGAAGTGATTGCAGCACGAATAAAGGAGGCCTGGTTCTGTCCCGAGCTAAATTCACATGTTGCAACATTTATCAGCAATTGCCTAATGTGCCAACAGTTTACAGCCGGTCACACGCTGCAAGTGATAAAAGATACTATACCCCGGCCAGAAGGACCCTTCCTGCACTTACACATTGACTACGTTGACATGATCAACGTATGTCAAGGACAAAGATATATGATTGTAGTGGTGTGCCCATTTTCAAGGTGGATTGAGGCAGGACCCTGCTCTCATGCGGACGCATTCAGAGCAGCTAGATTCTTGGTGAGGGAAGTTTTCCCAAGGTAGGGAGTGTGCGAAGTGCTGCGGTCAGACAATGGCCCACACTTTGCTAATGAGATGTTTGAGCACATAACTGCAATGCTTGGTATAAAACATAAGTTTGCTTGCGCATACCACCCGCAGGCTAACGGTATATGTGAATGCCTGAATGGCCTGCTAAAAGAAGAGATTGCCAAAATACAGCAGACAACTAAGAAAAGCTGGTTGTACTGCTTCCCCTTGGCTCTGTTTGAGCTGAGAAATAGGCCAGGATCTGATCACCACCTCACTCCCCACGAGGTTGTGACTGGACGTCAGATGCGCCTTCCATTAACATCAGCGTCAAGGACCTTCACCGACTATGACAGCTCTGCAAATGTTTTTGGTGATGAAATGTACGAATACGTATCTTCCTTGATTACTAGTGTTGCCTTTATCTCTCAACAGCTCCAGCGCACGCGGGGCGGGATGAAGATCACCCAACCAGAAGAAACAAACGAGGAGCAAGAGCAGCAAAAACAGTGGACTATTGCGGAAGGAGACCACGTTCTCCTCCGCAATTTCAACAGAAAGTGGAACAACCCCAGGTTCACGGGGCCCCACTTGGTGGAGGCAGTGGCTCCCAGAGCCATTAAACTAGCCGACAAGAGAGTCTGGAACCACCTCCACAACGCCAAGTCCTACAAAGGCCAGACCCGCCCTCGCGTTGACGACAGGGCCACCACAACAACAACAGCATCAGCAATACCAACGACAGACAAAGACACAGCAACAGCAACAAAGGACAATTGTGACACTGCCCCTGACTCCTACCCAGCCACAGAAACAGCCATAGACTTTGGACAATCGCCCATTGCCCACCCCATTGTCACGAGATCTCAAAGCAAACAAATGTCTGCCCTGCCCCATCCCTGCCATCACCGAATAAAGGACATTGGGCCTCATCACGACTTTGGCGGTAACCCTTGAATCCGGCGGTCGCGCTATTACCACCGGATTTAAGGGTCCACCAAATCAGGACTTTGGTGGATTTTGCCCCAGCTCTTGGCTGGGGGGAAATCCGCCGAAAATTCACACTATTACCGCCGGCTGGAAATACACCGGCGGTATGAGTGCGGATTTTCCCCATTGAGCCCAATAGAGAATGGGGCATTCCCGAATGGGCTCAATGGGGAATTACATTACCGCCAAACTCGTGATCCAGCGCTATTAGCGCCGGGGAGTTCGGCGGTAGGGCTAATGCCACCAGCGGTAATACCGGCAGCGTTACCGGCAAAGTCGTGATCAGGCCCATTGTCTAACTTGAATGCTGCACACACATATAAACACATGTATGCTCTCTTTTTGTCTCGCACATGCAGGTACCGCATATTACTGTGTTGTATAAAAAGTGAAGTGACTAACGTCGTGTTCTGCCCAGGAGTAAGAGACCAAAGTATCTCAAAAAGAGGAGGGTACGCGTGTACTAAAACACTTTCATTTTGGCCATAGAACAATCATTCTCACATCTCCACGAGCACTTACCAGCTCTGAGAGATAGGTCGCTGAGATTAGCGTGGGAGCAGCTTTTCGCCTGGGCACTAAATGACTATCTGATCGGCAGGGCGTGACTAAAAGAAAACTAACCAAATAACGCATATTTTCAGAATTTCAGGCAGGCACCTTTAACATCACAAGAATAAGCTGCAGGGCAGCAGCAAAGGTAAGAACATAAATGCCAGTGAGATTAGCTATTGTAATAAAGTTCATAGGTGTGTTGGTTGTCACTGGTCTATTGGCTGCCTCTGTCTGGCAGAAACACTATGCTTACGATATGATGGCTGTACCCAAAACTAACTTAGCCCCTCCCATGGCTGCAACAGGTATGGAGTCAGGTGGTACAAGCAACCCCAGAAGTAAAGAACATAGGGTTAAACGCATGGAGATGATAAGGGAATTGAAACATACCTCACAGATTCAGCACACGTCTCGAACATGTGGTATCAGCACATGACCAAAATTGGTAAGCGGACAACTGAGGACAACTGCTATGTGTGCTCGTTGATCCCATACGCTATGAGCGCATCAAGAACATTTGTAGCTACTCAAGTACCAGCAAAAACAGTGGAATGTCTAATATATTTGGCAATATTCCAAACAAAAGGACGATTTCAAGGGACAGTGGTAACACTTCAATGGAAAACGAGGGACAAATATCCATACGAAAATAATTTCCTCAAAACATATCTGATGTACCATAAAAGGAGCCTACATACTGAAGGTTTCAGATATATGACGGATGTTCCTGAAAAAGGAGAAACCAAGAAAGTAACGTTACAATACCTGCTGTGTGATTGGTATGCCAGTGAAATTGCTGGTGAACAAGGGTGTTGGGAAAGACATCTAATAACAATAACTGGGAAGATATATACGAATATATACGAATGACGGATGGGAAATAGGAGTGGCTGGGAGCAATATGAGAACATGAGAAAATATTACCTCTATAAAAGAGCACAACGACAGATGTTGGCCGATGTGGGTCAAATATGTACCGATGCTGACGTGGCTGGAGAAAGACGAAGACCCAATAAGTATACTACCGCTAACTGCACCCACACTGTGCTATCAGCACAACGGCGATGTGGATGTGGGATATAACACCAAGTGTGAAAGAACAATAGAGATACCAGAGGGGGGTGCCGGCAGAGCAGTTCTAATGGACCACTATTGGGCCTGCGGCGATAAGGCGTACCACACCTTGCCTCCATTATGGAATGGAATATGCACTATGGTGCACATCAATGTGCCATCCCTGGTTGTGCCTCGGAAACATGTCAACATGGCCAACTTCCCCCAGATGGACGAAGGTAACAAAAGGAGGAAAAGATCTGTACAATCAGAAGAAGGCGACGAGAACAACAACAATAACGTTTTGCAAAGAGTGAAAAGACAAGGTGAACCACTGACGGGAAACTACCTGTGGGGAAGATCGGAAACAGCTCTCATCTCCATCCCACCAGAACACAGGCTATTTAGCAGAGCAGCAATGTTCTTCTCATCCATAATACACCCAGGACTGAAAGCATATGCAAATGCAAAATGGTTACAGATCACCAGATGGGAGCTGATGATGACAATAAATTCGACTGTCAATGGATTCAACGCGATAAAAGAAGAACTGAGAGCAGTTAGAATGGTAGCACTACAAAACAGGTATGTGCTAGACCTTCTCACGGCAATGGAAGGAGGAGTTTGTGCAAAAATAGGACAATCATGATGCACATTCACCCCTGCTAATGACGCAGACAATGGAACACTTACTGAAGCAGTATCACAACTCACCCTGATACACTCCAAAATGGTGGAAGAAAGTAAAGGAGTAGAGAAAGATGGCAGCTGGTTTTCATTTCTATGGTCATGGATGCCTTCATTGCTGTCAAATGGGCTGAAGCTACTAGTAGGATGCATAATGCTGGCGACAGCTGTATTGATAGTAATAAAGCTCTGGAAAGCTAGAAAAGCACGTACAACGAACGAAATGATGGAGATGGTCGGCATGCACGCCCTGCTACCAGCTGAAGATGACAAGCACACAGACATAATTACACAGGAACGTGAGAGACTGCGCAGACAAATGTTGGACACTCACATAGACCCACCATCTGTGAAAGTGGAGAACCCGAGGAGCTATGTTGGAAGATGAGTCTATTGAAAACCAGGCGGCGGCTGTGTTTATATGTATTGGTCATTTGAAGATCATGTCAACCACTATGGACACCTGGCTGCAATAACGAAAGTATGGAGAGTGAAAGGAGATAAAGGAAAGGATGATTTTGTGGTCGACAAGTCAACGAGAGGGGGGACTGAAGTAGGAGAATGGGATAACACCCTCCCCCCAATCTCATCCAGACCAAGGCCTAGGGGATCACGACCCTGACACCCCCCACGAGAGGAGTTCATTTACCTACCAGATGACAAAATACCCTGGTTCAGAAACCTAAACATAAGAGGAGTATGTCCACCAGTGCGACAGGCTCAAGCCGACGCCTGCAACATGGACCAGCTCGACTAGAACAACAGCCATAAGTATCCACATCATTAGAGATGCCATGACGACATAGCCAACAGACAAGAACACACGTGCCACCATTCACGCTGGTCACTCACACACCAACCTACACGAAGAACATACTCAGTGCTATGACGTAGGGGGCCGACACACCCACTAACGTGCATCGTTGTTATTTTTACATAGGCCTTCTACAGCTCCGCAGAAACGCAAGACGCATGAAGAGCTTGTGTACATGCTTGCTGACGCTTTTCCCCACCACCCATCCCTATGACGACACCACCATGTATATCTAGTGCTGCTTGTGACACTCTGTCGCCCCGCGACCTCCATACTATGGATTATGTACCGCCACCCATGAACTAGGCCTGAGTAGGCCGCAAGCAAGAGTCCCAGACAGGAGCCTCGCCATGAAAATCCTCTCAGCGACAAGATTACAAGTGCTGACCATGCATAGCGAGCCTCCAACGAAAGCTCACAGCCAAGGCCACAATGTTGCAACTCGCATGCCGCAAGCCCAGCGCCAAGGATACACCTGTAAGTGCCAAGCCCTCAGAGGGGCAATACAAAAAGTAATGCTCATAATTCTGCTCCACCTACGGCCTCTCCACAAGTGACCAGGCCGAACTGACAAGGTGCCAATCTCATGAGACAGACAGTCGCCAGGGTCCCACGTTTGGGACACAGGTTACAACAACGAAGCAGCAAGATGGACACCTACAACGATGGGAAAGACCCGCTCACAAGCCCATGAGCAGACCTGTCCGTTGTTTGCACAAACACATAGCTGCACATTGTTGCTAATGACAGGTACACCGCGAGCTGGGAACAACGATGGTCCCAGGCTTGGGGGCTCGCGGGAGAACCAATCAGAATACAGGGGGGCTTATTACTGACGCCAGTACTCTTAGCCAATCACCAAGGGTCCCCCTGTAACAATTCTAAAGTAACATATGTTAGGGACAGCCCAAGTGTACCACCTGACCCGTCCTTATCCACTAACATTTCTTCCCATAGGGGACATATACTAACCCTACCACTCGGGGACACAATCCAGAGTGGCGATAGGTTTTGTGACGATTTTTTCCAGGTGACGCGAGTAGCGCGTCATACTGCTGGAAAAAACGGCCTGCGAGCCCCACTAACAACGAGAGTCTCATCGGATGCATACGAGCCGAGACCCATCCATGCCGTTATTATAATAAACAGCAGTACTCGCCTTGCTTCTTGTGTGTGTCTCATGCTCCTTTTGGGGACACGGGAGGAGTTGGGGCCTCCCCAGCCCGGAGGTCCGCGGACAGCTCTGCCGGCCCCAGGAGAACTGCCCTGACACATCTTCTTCAGTGAGTCAAAAAAGACCCCACCCCCCGCAAATGGCCCATATACCGATCCAACTGTCAACAACATGCCCTCACATTTAAAATCAATAAGTATGATACGTCCTTCATCAGCCATACTCACTTTTTCAACACAGGCGTCCAAACCTTTTTTCAACAAAATTCCAACACCCTGAGAGTGGGAGGAGTAGCAATTTAAGAAAACGTTTGTATATCTTGAATTAGAGAATCACCAGTGCCATCAATTAAATGTGTTTCTTGCAAAATTGCCACATCAATTTTCTCCCGCCAAAGTTTAGTCACCATCTTCTTTCTCTTTCGCATACAATTCAACCCTTTCACATTCCAAGTACAAAACAAAACAGGCCCTTTCATAGCTCTGCAATACACTCCATATTGTCACACACACTCATAGACTATTAATCACTATTAATCTTTCCATTAAACATTATGACAAATATCAAATCCATCAAATAGAGTCGAGCAACACAAGTATCACCCCCCTCACACAACACTTCCAATAAAGTGCAAAATATCTTGTTGGTATTACTTCAAGTGCTATTGTCCATGGGGTATAGTGTGTCTCATTTATGCTGGTCTTCAACCCTTCACTCTTCTGTCCTTCCATTGATCAGCAGATTGCTAAATTACTAACATCTATTGCCTTGCCACGTGAGGCAAGAATGCACATTTTATTTAAGCCACTAGCAAAGCAAGCCCCTGAGCTTCATCACCTGCATAAATGGTAAAGGCCTCATTACAGGTTTGGTGGGATACCACCAAATTGCAATACTGTTACAGGCACCCGGTCTGCCGGAATTACCAGCAGATTACTGGTGCTAGTAATGGTATGTTAATCCCCATGCCATAGAACTGCATGGGCAAATATGCCAGTATTACCAGCACTGGTACTACTGGCGTCAGTAATACTGCTGTTTTTTGCCCATGGGGTGCCTGACTTACCCCAAGCTCTTGGCTAGAGGTAAATCAGGCCACCCCTCTGGCAAACTTGCAGCATGCAAGTCCGGAAACGTGCCGATTAATGAAACTACTGGTACGATAATTCCAGACGGCATACTTGTAATGAAGCCCAATATATGTGGCAATGGGCTCATACATTTCATGTAAAAATGGATGCAGCCAGTGTATGCATGAATGGACAACAAAGGCAATGGAAATTATATGCAATAAATCTCCCCAGTATATATAATAGCAGACACAGGACGTATATGCTATGACGGCACCTGGCAGTATATGCACTAGTAGCCATTATTAGCATTTGCAATTGTGGTAACTAACAACCTATGCAATAATGTCCCAAGCCACTGTATGCACAAATGACTGCTGAGAATATGTACGTATGTCTCTTGGTATCTGCAGCAACATTTTTTCACAGACGGCGTCTTCATTAAAGGCTGTGAAAGTATATACAAATGTAAACTACACTGCCCAAGTGCAATGATTCAGCCATACCTGACAAGTCACTTTATTGTCTTGCAGGTCTCAGTGCCACCTCTAACATGGCTCTGCGCATATAGTGACCTACAATGCTGCACTTTAGCTAATATACTCTTGTACAAGCTTCATGAGCATGGCATTGATAGTGTAGAGGTTTGAACACTCGACTTGAAAAAGGGAGCGGCCATGAGAGTTGGATTCGAACCACCTACCCAAAGATACTATAAGTGTGTGCTGTTATGATACAACAAAATGGCCTACAAATACTACAAAATGGTAATGTGGTCAGTTGTACAAATAATATTACTTATAATGGATTCCTTCCTCCCACAGATTTCTCATTTCGATAATCACGCTTCAGCACCAACTTTGTTTGGAAGCGTATTCATCAGGAGGTGTAGCACAGCGTCGTCTGGCACCCATTGTTAGGGAGAACTCTCAAGAATGTGCTAGTTTCCTGTAACTTTTGAGACCCCCAGCAACTTTGCTGGATTTCTAGGATTTACATTTTTACCTGGAAAGAGTGTGAGCCTTTTTTCCCACTCTGTCATGTATTTTGATGTGTGTTTTACTTTTGTGTTCTTTGGATATGGAGTTTTTAGACAAACTCCATAGGCATCATCTTTTTCTTGTGTGTCACACAGTACCTTCAGTGGAGTGGCACAGGGATGTCTTTCAGACTTCCCAAGGTTTAAATACCTTCTCTTAGACTGACTACTGTCTCCCAGTGCATCTAAAGTTAAATTGACTTTGCTAGACTTTTCAAATTCAAAGACCCAGCACACACTATCTCACACACTATGGGCCTCATCACGAGTTTGGCGGTAACCCTTAAACGTGGCGGTGGCGCTATTACCGTCGTTTTTAAGGGTCCGCCAAATCACAGGTTTGGCAAATTTACCCACAGCTCTGAGCTGGGGGTAAATCCGCCGAAATTCCGCGCTCTTTCCCGCCGGCGGTAAGAGCGCAAAAATTCCCCATTGAGCCCAATGGGAATGGGGAATTCCTGAATGGGCTCAGTGGGGAATTGGCAATACCCGTTCCGCCAAACCCGTGATCCAGCGCTATTAGGGGGGGTTGGCAGTAGGGCTATTAATGCTGGGGGTAATAGCGCCGGCGTTACCGCCCAACTCGTGATGAGGCCCTATATATAGAGTGCTGGAGGGGTTACCTAGCATCCCCTATTTCTAAACACTCCTGTAACAGTTAAATGTTACCCTTTCCTCTTGAAATGGCTGGTGGCAGTGTTTTTAGAACAAGCTACCATGATTCTTCCCGACCGCAAAGACTGATAGCTAAAAATCGGGCCAGCCATGTTTTCCAATATGACGCCCAAGACCCCTCTGTAAAAACAGACTTGGGTAATTTTTTTTGCCGTTTCTTTTAGGAACGGTCCTTCTAGTGTTTGTCTCTGCACGCCTGGTCTCTGGCGGTCTTCAGTGCGAGGCCTTCCTCTGGCACCTGAGTGTCTGGGGTGGACATGATGCGAGGAAGGTGCCCAAAACTCCCTGTGTTTGTTCTCCTAGGAGACCTGAATGCACTCTGGTGTGATTGGCTGGCTGACTGTCCGGCAAGGACAGCCACCCTGCTGGGTGCTGGGTGAGTGACAGCTAGGCTGGAATGAATGGGAGAAAACTGTTTAAAAGCAGGTCTCTGGGACTTGGAAAGCAGAGTCGACCACTAGAACGAAAGAACGGAAGACGAGCTGAAGGAAGACGACTGCTGCAACTCCTGGACCAGTGATTTTCCCGGTGAAGCCCTGCTACAGGTCCAAATTGCCTGAAACTCCCTCGACGGAGAAGCCCTTCAAGGACAACTTCTTCCCTTGAGCTGGTGGGAACAATCAACTAGCAAGCCACCTGGACACCGTCTCCATACTGGTCATATTTTCTTCTGAGTGCTGTTAAAAACCAGATAGCCAGTGAGAAGGATACCAGTTTGTGGACTTTAAGGCACTCACACCTTAAAACTGACATTTAGCCAAGCTTGTGGCTTCTTCCCTGGGCAGTGCAGGAACCTCCCGACATCCTCCTGCTTGTCCCCATGACTGAAGCTCAGGAACAGCGAGATCTGCAGGAACTGCCAGGAACAACTGCCTCAGCTAAAGCTTTTCATAAGGTACTGTGCAAACGCGGTGTGGAAATCCTTTCCGCTGCGGTGAAAGTTTGTGAAACTTTCCCAACTTTGGAGTCTTGTTCGCTCCTAATCCGACATATAACTCTTTTTCTGGCAAACTACTTCTAAGAACATTGGCAAAGACTTAACCGTTTACTACCAGAACTGTGCTATCCTACCCAAGACACTGAACCATTGACTTTGGCCCAGGCGTATTGAATTGAATTGCCTCTTGTAGTGAACTGAAACTTTTTGCCCTGCCTCTGAAAGTAATTGTGTTTTGATTCATATAACCTTTGTCTTTCTACAACTTTTTAAAGTTACTGAAGTGCCAGTTTGCTCCCACTTCAGGAGAGCCTAACTTGTTCAGAAACATATTGGCTGTGTACTGTAGTGTATTATAGTGTGATATTGAGCTGCTTTTTGCTAGTGGAATGTTTTCTAACTAAATGTGTAAATAAATGGATATTCTTTTACCAAGAAACCTTGAGTAAGTGTTTGTTTGAACTACTGTGATTGCAAGTCCTTTGTGTAACATCGGGTACTGCTCACATCCCTCTTGAGATAAGTCTGGCTGCTCAGCCACTGCTACCACATAACTGTGTAGTACAGGCGTGTACCAAAGGTGAGATTGTGCTTACACCTGTAGTCGTAATTGTGTGTAGTATTCGCAAAGGGTACTGCATATAATTCTGCCTAACACCCATGCATGCCACTAAATGGGTAATTGCACTGGGGACAGTATATATAAAGCCATCGTGCCAATGACCTCAGTCACTGTTTTCTGCATCTGGAACACTTCTTTTATTACACAGCCACAGTAGTGGCTGTGTAGTTATGGTTAAATTGCTAATCCCATAGGAAGAGCACTTTTTGGGCAGCTTATAACTTTGCTCCCCCTGGACGAATCCTCACCAAACTTTGCCACAAAAGTATCTGACCCACTCTGAATTCTTTTGCAAATTTTAGTGAGGTTTGGTTCCATAGACATAATGGGAAAAAACTTTGCGCACGCCTACAGCTCAAACCGCTGGATGGATTTCCACCAAATTTGTGGCAGGAGCAGCGGCTCAGTCCCGAAAGCGTGCTTTTGTTGATTTGGTGTAAATCCGTCCAGTAGTTTTTTTTTTTAAATGGCCAAAACATAAGGCAAACAAATGTGTGATATCTATGTCCGCTGCGCGGACACACTTCCCTGTTCACTCCACGGACAGGACACCAATTGGATAGTTTGCTTACATCATGTCCGTGGACATACAACGTTTTCACCGATTGGCTGGGATGAGGCGTGCGGCGCGTCACATTGTTTCGATGCACCCGCCATCTTGGATTTGCCGACAGCGCGGTGGCGGACAGAGTCAAAATGCAATTTTGGGAACTGTGTTGGTGTGCAGGAGTGATTGGGGAGGGTTGAGGAGTAAGAGATGGGTCAAATACTGTATTTGTTTAGGTGGCAGGTGCCCTTGATGTGTTTGTCATGTCCGCGGCCATAGTGGTTGTCTGCGGACATAATAAATGCACTACTAGCTAATTTACTTTAGTATGATGTTGGTTTTGAGTTGTTAGTACAGCATTGATTATTATTAATATGATCTATAAGCAGCCCACATACAACAGTCACAATGTTTGGTAGTATAAGTGTGTTATGCTGTGGTGGTTGTGACCAGGGCCTAGAGTCTTGGGTGCATGGCCAAAGGCCGTAGGCCGTATGCCATACACCCAGGACTCTAGGCGCTGGCCACAACCAACGCAGCATAGCACACCCATAGAATCAAACACCCATCAAATATGCACAACCCAAAAGTTTGTGTACTGTTTCATTTGATGAGTTTGTATGTGAAGTTTTGGCTAGGTTATGGTATTAAGATTGTAGAGTTTGTAACAAGGAGTGCAGCGTTTCTGAGTTTATTTATTGGATACTTAATGGTTGAGTTTTTTGTGGTTGTATGCAGTTTTTTCATGACATGGGTAACTGGACTAGACATACTTTTTTGATCTCTGTGATAAAAGAAAAGATCAGATGTTAGAGCAATTTGCTCAGTTTCTGTGTTTGTTTTCTAAATCATTGGGTCTGTGGGAAAACAAAATCAATGCCGGATTAAAAAAAAAACATTCTTTGTTGTGGTACAATATATTTCTTTCATTGTTTTACTGTTTATTTCTTGTTTCTTGCTAATCTTCTATCTGTTGGCTTGTTGCAGATTTTTGGGGCAATTAGATACCTGTTGGCGTATTCTAATTGTTTATTTTTACTTTTATGCTATTCATCTATCTGTTGGGTTGTTGCAGATATTTTGGGGCAGTTAGATACCTGTTGGCATATTATAACTGTATATTCCTTGTTTGATTGTAGTGGTATTTATTTATCTGTTTGCTTGTTGCAGAATTTTGGGGCAGTTAGATACCGTTGGTGTATTCTAACTGTGTATTTCTTGTTACATTTTAGTGGTATTTATTTATTTGTTTGCTTGTCGCAGAATCTTGGGGCAGTTCGAAACATGTTGGCGTACTCCAACTGTGCACAGTTTTGAAGTTGAAGTTTTGCTTATGTTCATACACAGATTACGTATTAAATTTTGGTTTTAAGAATATTAAGTAAGCGTTTACAAGATTTGCTGGCAATCTCTGCTTTAGAGTAATGGTACTAACATTACATTCGAACTACCCAAAATTCTTTTTTATATATGCAGTGTAATGACCTGCATTGGTTGTGGTTCCTGCGTGGTAGATTATACCTATTGTTGTGAAGGTTTTCTTACCAAGTGATATTTGACCATGTGTGAATCCAATCAGCTTACAGTTGTTTTGGTACCATCTGCATTGTAACGTAAAAGCATTACTATTACGTATTTACTAAGGGCCTCATTACGACCCAGGCGGTAAGTTACCGCCTGGGTCGTACCTTTATCACCATGACGTAAACTATGTTTACGCCATGGTGGTTGGCGGACTTACCGCCCCATTCCGAGGTTGGCGGGGCGGTAAGTCCCCAATCCCCATTTATCCTTCCCCATTCCCATTTTTGCCCCATAGGGCATAATGGGAGTGGGGAAGGCGTTAATTACGCCACCGTAAATTACGGTGGCGTAATTAACATCAAGGTCCCTTAGCGCCATGGATTTTAACACCTGGTGTTAAAACCTCCATGGCGCTAAGGGACCTCGGAATCAGGCGGTAAGGGTCGGCGCTGTTTACGCCGCCGTAAACCCCTTACCGTCTGAGTCGTAATGAGGCCCAATGTGTCTGTATTTGTAAGGTGGAGCGATTATCTGAATTGAAGGTAGTACATAATCTGCCATGGTTTGCATTTTGTACAAGTTGCTGAAATGGAATGGATTCACAGTTAGGTATGGATACATACACAAAGGGCCTCATTCCGAGATTGATGGTAGTCATGGCGCTATTAGCGCCATGAATGCCACCAATAACGGTACCGGCACCGGTCTCGTCCAATGGGGATTTAGCGGAGTAGTCTGACCTTTGCGGGACCGGTAAGTCCCCGTTGAAAATGCCATTCCCCATTCCCATTTGAGCCCCCATAGGGCTCAATGGGAATGGGGAAGGTGCTAATAACGTAACCGCAAATTGCGGTACTGTTATTAGCTCCGAAGTCCCTTAACGGGTCCCATCCACAATGCCTGGTCAGACCAGGCGTTAAAGGAGGGACCCGCTAAGGGACCTCGGAATAGGGTGCAAAGGGATTACCAGCACCGGAGTCCTTACCGGTGCCGGTAATCCCTTTGCGACCAACTCGGAATTAGGCCCAAAGAGTTAATGGGACTTCTTCCTGTGCCACATGGTTGCAGAAAGAGCATGTATGTTTCCACATGTATGAAATCTGAAAGATTTCATTTATAGGTATGTTTTTGTTTTCCAATACTTGTAGTAAGTACATTAGAAATTCTTGTGGATCTTCTTGTGAGTTTATAATGAATTTGACAATTCCAGCACAGTAGTCCAATTCTTGCCTTAGTCCATGAACACTGTAAGTGTTGTCAGGATTGTCGGTTGCATTTCTATGAAGGACTAATATTGCAAACACAATTGGTCTATACTGTGTAAGTAAATAAGTAAATAATTGGTGGCAATTGGAATGGAATATTTATTGCTACATTTGCGTAGCAATTTACAGCAGTTACATTTGAAAATTTGAATGGACCTGGTAGTTCTGTATGGAAGTCATTTGTTTGGAGTGTGCGTTGCTTCTTTGAAGAAGTAGTTGAGTTGATTTGACCACTAGATTTGGTCAAATCTTGTTTGATTGTGGTACTTGATGAAGTATTAGTTTCTATTTTTTTCTTTGGAGGAATTGTAGTGATATTCTGTCTCATTTTGAAGTAGTTTTCTTTTATAACGTTTTGCTTGTTGTGGAACAGGATAGGTTTCAGATGGGGGTGTGGTTGAATGCAGCCTATTGTATTCTAGAATGCAAGGAATATCAGCATTTACTTTACTTGCATCAAAGTTGATTAGAAATAGCCTGTCAAGTGTACGTAAGCGTGATAGTGCTACGTAGCTCATGCCTTAAAGACTGTGCTACCAATAATGCTTTAACTAAGATAAGACCTTGTGCTTTGTGAATGGTCACTACGTATGCTAGAGTTGGCCAAAATTGTTCTCTGCGTACATACATGTCTTTGAAAAGAAGGAAGCGGGCTGTTGAGTATCCTATCCTTTTAACTTCTGATAGTTTATCAAAGAGAATATTGACAAATTGAAAGTTGTTGTCACGTGGGTATGTTTGAAAGCCAACAACTGTACCAAGTGCTCCATTAACTAGTCCTTGCTCCACTTCAAGGTTACGTTTAAGCATTACTCTACAGTTTAAAGATAATTTTTATATTTTCTCCAAACCCAAACCAGCTGTGTTGGAGATACAGTTTTCTAGGGTATTTAGTCTTGTTGTGGCTTGTTGACACATGGGTAGTGTCATGCCATGTTCGTCCAGTTTATCTGTGGAGCAAATTTCAATTATTGGTTTCTTTTTTGAACATTGTTTCATTGAATTTGGAACAGCTTGCAAGAGTTCGCATCAAGGACATACAATTGACATTTTTGTGTGCTAATTGTTGCATGATATCGGTAGCACATGAGTTATGGCCATAGAGTGTATGGACGTGCCTGGTTTTTAATATTGATTGTGCTTCTTGAGATAGTACACCAACTCTAATACTTTTTAAAATGTTGGCGTATGTGAGGTCTGCAGACTGGCGCATGTTTTCAGTTAATTCTCTGTATTGGAAATGTTGCCAAAGGTTGACATTTCCTATGCTGCCAAGAGTTTTACGGCACAGTTCGAGCCCTAAGGTTTTAAAAATAGGTTCAGCTTTCACTGGTGTCAATTGAAGAAGATCTCCACAAACAATAATGTGTTTTCCTCCAAAGAGCTGGCGGTAGTCTGTTTTGAGGACATCTTGTAATCTGAGGTGAATAAAAGCCAACATTAGGTTGGAGACCATGCTCACCTCATCTATTAACAGCATTTTCGTTTGTTTAAAAACTCTGCTAGTTCCATTGCAGCTTCTGTGGAACGTTTGTAATAGTCTAATTTGTTTTGATGTTCTACTGGAAGGAGTAGTAATCAGTGTAAAGTGACACCACCTATGTTGTAGGCAGCTTAACCTGTGGGGGCAGTTACAACAGCTGACAGTTTGTTGTTTGTCAATAGTTGAAGGAACTTGCTAATGATTTTGATTAAGAATGTTTGCCTGAACCAGCTTCACTACTCACGTATAGCAGTATAGGTTTGTAGTCTTGGCAGGTACAGTTTTTATTTTCATGTTCCACACCATGTTCAATTCGTTTTGTTATTTCTTGGAAAATGTACGCAACTCATTGTTCAGTTGTGATTTCAGTACAGCAAAGTCTGCTGTAGCTTGTTCATACTGACACATGGGGCCTCATTAGGACCCAGGCGGTAAGGGGTTTACGGCGGCGTAAACAGCGCCAACCCTTACCGCCTGATTCCGAGGTCCCTTAGCGCCATGGAGGATTTAACACCTGCTTTTAGCAGGTGTTGAAATCCATGGCGCTAAGGGACCTTGTTGTTAATTACGCCACCGTAATTTACGGTGGCGTAATTAACGCCTTCCCCACTCCCATTATGCCCTAACGTAGTTTACGCCATGGTGGTAAAGGTACGACCCAGGCGGTAACTTACCGCCTGGGTCGTAATGAGGCCCATGGTGTGCTCTACTTCTGTCATGGCTAATTCTGCCTCATTTGCTATTAGTGGCTGTCCAAGTGGTTCTTGGCTTCCTGTTACAGAAAGTTGACTACTGTCGGGAGTGTCCACTTGTAGTTGGGCCTGGAGTTCTTCTTCATGTTGATGTTCATTGTGCAACATTGTTTGGTATTGTGTAAAGTTTACGTCTGTTATAGTGCTTTCATTTGCTTTGAAAGCATCTTCATAGGAGTCATATGTATTCAGTAACTTTTCTTCTTTTCTCCATGGTTTAAAAAGTTGTAGCAGGGACATGTAATACAGTTCTTTATGTTGTGGAGTTTTTAATGACAATTTGATATGATTAATTAAGCTGCATTTGGTAAGTTTCACTAAGCTGCCTTCACAATTTACCACTCTATCTACCTTTCTTCTTTCTTTTCATCTGGTTTAACATTATTTGTGTATGTGACGTTTTGGGCTATGTGGTAGAGACACATGGTTTCCAAAGTGGTACTCCTGTTTGGGTAGTATGCATCTAGTAAATTGTTTTTCAAAATGTCTTGGCTGTTGGGATCATTTTTGGCTATTGTTTCTATGTCCTCATATGATTTGAGAACTCTTTTTCTAGATTTAGCAGGACCAAAACATAGCCATAGTATATAGTCATATTTTACATACAAGGCAGTACCGGTTAAATGATCTGCAGCTTCATAGCAGCCACATTCTCTATGAGAGAGCGTTTTTATTCCTTAGCTGTACAATTTCTGTGATATTGTTTTGTCAGATGATATGTCATCGCAGAGGTCCTGAAGCTCTGTTTTCTCTGCTTTGGTTAAGTAGGCTGTGACATATCATGCAACTGCAGTGGAATTGTCTGCAATGTACTGCACATCTATGTTTGCATTCCAAAGGAGGGCAATGATTGCATTGCAATAAGTAATATGTGTTCTTAGGTGATTTACCTTTGACTCTATGACTGACTGAAGACATGAAGTTGTTTACTTTACCTGTTGCTGAAACTGGTCTAGGGAAACCAAAGTGGTATTTGGTATAGTATTTCCCTTTTTTTTTATATTTGCGACAGCAATATTTCTCACATATGTGTCTTTGAAATTGTAAAATTTGTGCATGAAGGTCATTATGTGTTGTTTGGAAACGGATTTCACAAGTGACATATTTTTGGATGAACTGCAAAGCAGTGGCATCACTGTCCTGACCAAATTTAGAAGCATCTTTAATCCATAATAGCATATGGCTGCGTGGTGCTCCTCTGGCTTGGTATTCTTTTCTCCAAAAGAAGCATTGAACTTCTCCGAGGGGAGGAACAGTCTTATTACAAATAAAGTGTAGCATAGCAATGAAGCGATGATGGAAATATCTTGATACATTTACAGGATCTAGAGAGCAGAGTTACCCTGGTGTTTTTATAGTTATGTTTGTTTCATTTTTGTTTACTATGCGTAGGAAATCGTGTAAATCTTCCCATGCATGTTCGGCACAACTAATGTTACAAACCAAGTGGGTGGGCCAAGGTTTCTTATCATGCAGCATACATCTCTGTGACATCAGAACCTGTGTTCTTTTGTACCACGCATGTTTGCTAAAAGATTTGTAATTCTTGACTGTAAAACCTCATCTTTTTGTTGAACTTTTTATAATAATTGCGTAGCTGATATATTTTGAAAATTGGTACCTGATTTTAATGTGTGTGCAACTCCGTAGCATAGAGTTGCTAGTTCACTTTCAAAGAGAAGGTGGAATATGTAGTCCACGTTTTGTCTGAATCTCAGGTCGTCAGAATACATTCGTACAGAGTGATATTCTGATGCTGTTATTTGTGTGGGTCTATCATCGTACCTTCCTTCTTTTCCAGTAGGAAAGATTAGCAGAAAGGCCTGTGCTTCTATACTTTTTTCCCATATGCTGATTGGAGATCCTTTGGCTTGTCGCATTTAGTACATTTCAAGTGCATCATCTATAGCCTCTTTAGAGTGAAAAGGATGAATTGTATATTGGTCTAAAAAATTGAATTATGTGATCCTGTAGTAGGATTTAGAAGTTCACATTGACCAGTTTCTGTTGACTTTTGAATTATTTCAATGGTTTCTGTCAGGTTTTCTTCAATATTAATTTCTTTGTACTATTCATTGTTGTTTTTTAGATATTTTAGGGCTTGTCTAACTTTATGTAAGTCCACGAGTTGCTGCCAAATTATTTTGTCTTTTGTAGGTACGCCATTTAAAGATTGATCTATTGGCCGTTGCACTCCTAGAGTGTGTACTTTTTCTGTGAGATCTAATGGTAAATAAACTACTTTGCCACGCATGACTTTGACCAATTCAGAGGGAGGTAATTTTGCTGTTTTTGGTTCTAGGCACATTATTGCTTGAAATGGGTGCACTGTTTGAATTATGATGCTCTGATATAAATTTAGTTGTTGCAGGGGTTTTGGTAGTGGGAATAATTCCAAGTTATTTGTGATAGCACGTGAAGGCGTTTGGTTGTTGTCAAGTTTTGCAGTGCAGTAATTGCAAAGTATTAAGGGGGCAGTAATGTCGTATTTGTTTTCTGCTATAAGGTAGTGAGCTAATTGGAACCATTTTGAATCTTCATTGTCTTCTATTTTGTACGTTATGTCTATAGTTTTTGTGGTACTTTTATAAGAAGTCCTGCTGCAACACACGCACACATGGTTTGGTAATTCAGCAGAGGTACTTTTAAATTTTAGTATTTCTTTTTTGTATGTGTTGAATAGAAGGTTGCTATTTGTACAGTAGTTGCTAGTTTGTTGTACATCTATTTCATTTTGTAAGTGGCTTTCAATTCCAAAATCTTTTCTCTGGATAGGGTCTATTTCTTTGAGTAGTTGTTTGGCTGTACCATGTAGAAGATTGTTATTTAAGTTGGCTAGTGCTAAAGCAGGACTTTTTAGCATAGTAGAGTTTTTGGACTAGATTTCTTATATTTTAATGCTCTGCTGATATAATTTTGATATGATGGAAGGTGCTTTTAGAAATAGGTCCTGAAATGCAGGCTAATGAATGTCCTTGTAGTCCTGTGTATTTGCGCACTTGGCAGTAGTAGTAGTTTCATTTTGAATTTGTCTTTGCTCTTTACATACTGATTGAGGAACTGGCGAAAAGATTTGAAAGATTTTTTGGCAATGTTACACATTGATGTGCATGGCCTTGTGTAGATGTTTTGGTTTAGTAGATTGGGGAGGTGATCCTGAGTTTTATGGGGATATTTTTGTGAGCAGAGTTTCTTGTTCCATAATGGTGTTATTAAGTTTTTCATACCCTCGTCCACTGTTAAGTATGGCAATTGGGTTTGTTTGCTTTTGATTATATGCTTCTTCATTAACATATGGTTCTGTGGTTGTGGTGTGACTCCATTCACCTCCACAGATGTTTAAGAAGCTATTTTTGGTGACATTCCGTTCATTGAGAAGTCTTTTTTGTAGTTTAGTAGTTAGTTTGGTTGGTGGTTTCATCCTGTTTAAAACTAAAATAAATAACTTCCTTTTTAGAAGGATTGCACTGTCTACGAAAGCTTCTAGGATTAATTTTCTATGGTAGGTTTTAAGGGTTGTCCATGATTTGTCTCCTGTTTTTAAAAGGTTCTGAAGGACTCTTTGGAGGAAGATTTTTTGTAGGTCCAGTGTTAGCAGTAGTGGTAGTTGAAGTCTTGTTAATCACTTTCTGTTTGGTTTTACATTTTGATACAGGAGGTAAAGTTTCTGTACTGGAAGCTTGTTTTGTTTCGCTTAATGACTGTATTAGCTGTTTTGTTTGAACTTTTTGTACAAAATCTGCTAGAGATGGATGCTTATTTTGGACACGTTTCTTTTGATTTGTTCTACTTCTGTGTTGCTTTCTACGGAGGTGCTTTTTGGTAGGCATTCTTTGGGGTCTGTTGGAGAAACAAAGAAAGTGTGGGTTGGGATATTGTGCAGTGCATGCGTGATTTGTGCATGAGTGTCTGAGTATGTTTCTAAGTATCATTGTGGAGGTGTGTGATTGTGCAATGGGCAGGTACATCAAGTTCTTGTATGTGTGTATTACTATACTGGGCTTCAGATGACAACATAAAGTATGTAGCTGGCAAGGGGAAGCACTAATACTACATCTAATGGTTAAGGGTTAATATATTTGTTTCTTCTATAACACTAAAATGCTAGTGTGTTTGAGTAACAGTTAGAATATTATGTTAGTTTTGTACTTACTTTTGTGTATGGAAAGAGTAGGTTTCTTCTAAGTCCTTGTTCGTACTTCAGACGCTGCTGCTTTTCAGGAGACTGGTTTTCACTGAAAGTGTAAAAGAAAGAGTTAGTGCATATGTGCATTTATAGCACTTTTGTTAATGTAGACATTGTTTTCCACTTTTCTTTGCCTATGTGTATCCTGTATATTTTATTCAGAATCTGTTAGCTGAATATGTTTTTAGAATGAGTATAATAGTAAACGTATAAAGCACACTTTTTTTAAAATGTTATGTTAATGGATGTTATAGCACTTATGTTAATGTAGACATTGTTTTCCACTTTTCTTTGCCTATGTGCATCCTGTATATTTTATTCAGAATCTGTTAGCTGAATATGTTTTTAGAATGAGTATAATAGTAAACGTATAAAGCACACTTGTTTTTTTAATGTTATGTTAATGGATGTTAAGAGATAGAAGAAATAATCATATGCATGTTGTGCTATTTTTACAGAGTAAATGGCAGAGATTGTACATAAAAGCATTCAATGTATGCCTTTGTGAAGCTGTGGGTAATAAAGCAGAAGGATTTGATATAGATGCAGTGGTGTTGTTTGATCTGGGAGCTTTTCTAATGATATTGTCTGTGTGTGTGCTTGAATGAAGATGTATGTACTCATCTTGGCTGTGTGTAATTTTATAACACACTGGAGAGTCTTTTTCATAATTATACTGTTATTTTTCACATGTTATAATATGAAACAATATTTTTATAGATAGGTGTGTGTGTAAACAAAAATTTGGAGAGCTGAAAGCTTTGCAAGTGACACTTCATCATAGTAGATGGGAGAAATGACAGTAAGTTCATTTTACAGTTTATACAGGGTCAGTGGCATTTAGTTTGTTCATATTTTTATTTATTTTGTTTTACATTTTTAAAGCACACAGCCTGCGGGCATCGAGATGCTGAAACAGCAATTGTTTATTTTTTAGTTGCGTAATTATTTTGTCTTAGGTGCGTATTTATAACACGTTTAAACACCCAGCGGTTTCTAAACGCGGCCCTGGGGATCGAATCTGGGTTGCTTCGTGTCGTCTTGCTTTTAAGGCGCACACGTTGCCACTGAGCTATGCTTCTGGGATGTATTGTATTTCTAGAAGAGGTGTACATTAACTGTGTAGAAAATATTCATACCTGTAGTCTGTGTTCTTGCATGTGGATGTGCTTGAATCTGAAAGTGGAAATCTTGGGAAGTTTTATAGTAGTTGTTGCTGTAGGTCCTATGCAGTGACAGCTGAATTGTACTGAGAGTGATCAATAATACATCTAAAGTGCTGATCTGTGATGACGGAGTTAGATGTAGAGTTCTTGGATGTGATTGGTGGATGATTGTGTGACTGCTTAACAGTAGCCAATGAGGAAATGGTGGAGAGAGTGTAGTGGAAAGGGTAGAAGGGCTGCCCTCAATGTTACTTACAGGCTCCATGGACAACGCGGCTGTTCGCAGACAGGACAGGCTACATCCGGGGTTTCCGAGCATGAAGTGGGAGTGTATTTTGAGGATTACCAATCAGGTGTTGAGGTTCTGCTTCGTATTGAGAGAGGCTGTGTGTAGTGAAGATGGTGGAGGTGCAGAAAGTCAGGGTGTTGGTGGTTGGAGATATGTTTGTGAATGGTCTGGAGCAGTATGCAAAATCTAGGAATGGGGCTAACCATTTTGACACAAAAGGAGTGGATGTGGTGTGGAGCAATGTGCCTGGTTTGAATTTGCAGGCAATTCTAGTAGTTTGTCTGGATGTGGCTAGGTTTCATAGTCCACATGTAGTTGTCCTACACTTTGGTGCTGTGCATTTGGGCTATGTTAGTGGCCCTACTTTATTGCAAGATCTGCAAAATTTGGTTCAGGCAATCATGAAAGTCCTAGAGCAATATGGGACAATAGTTCTGTTTTTTGTCCTCAGCAAAATGTTGCTAGGTGCTTAGTCAACCGAGGTATGTTTGGTTTTATGACTAGATTGGGCATGTTATTTTGCAACAATGACAACATTGAGTCTGGTAATGTTGATTACTTTGAGGAAGATGGCATTTCTTTATCTTTTATGGGAAATGCCATGCTGTTTTGGAACGTAAGGGTTGCTTTGGAGAAGCTAATGTGAAGATTTATGGATGAAAATAAGAAAAAAAAATAGAAAATAAAAGGTGTTTCTGAAGCATCTGCAAAAAAAAAGGCTCTTTTCAGAGCCAACATCAAAGGGGAAATGGGTCACACTATTTAAATTTTCATCCCCCACGTTCAGATTTTTCGATTTGTCCGTGGACAGCACGGTTGTTCGCGGGCAGCGTGTATTACATACAGGGATTTTGGGGTTGTGAGGCATGCAAATGAGACTGAGCAGAGAATGGATTGTCAATAAGGTTTACTGGGTGTGTTGTGTAAGGAGAGAGTTTGTCAGTAGGTCTTTTTCCTGATAGAAGAACAGATAGCTATGGCTGTGTGTTTCAGAAAGCAGATTGTTTGGATTTTGGGAGATTAATGGATAAATTGGTTGGAGGTGCATGCAGATCACTGTGGAGTGGCTGCACATCTTGGATTCTCTCATGTGGAAGTGCACTGTTATGGATTGCGTGGAATTAAGTCGGTGGATTTGGTACCTCTCTGTCCTTCTTTGGTGACACAGCATCATCCAGACATTATTATTATTCATTGTGGAGGGAACAGTTTAGGACATGTGTCTGGAATCTCTTTGAAATTTGCAATGAAAGAAGGACTTTGGAAAGTCATGGACATGTATCGAAACTCCAGAGTAATTCCTTCCCGTATTGCGCAGAGACAATGTGGCTGCGTTCTTTTTCATTTGGTCCACAAATGGAGAAAGCAAGGCGCAATGTTAACAAGGCTGTTTGTGCCTTTTTGAGAGATGTGGTATGTCCTCTTTTCAGAATGAAAACATTATGTTTTATAGCACACACATTTTTCGCAGAGATGGAGTACATCTTTCTTATGCCAGCAATCAGATTTTTCTGCAAAATATACAAAATGCATTGCGACCTTTTTGAAATTAGAGCAATCTATTTTGAAGTAGGTGTTAACCATTTGAAGTTTTTGAAACAAAAAACAACACAAAAAGCTCTTTTCAGAGCCACCACTTCCTCCCAGAGAATAGTGAAATGGTTGTGACAGGGCAGCACTGCACAGTTTTTAGATGTCTGTGGACTTCTAAAAAATGCACAGGGCCCTGCACTATTTATTTGTCACTTCTGTTTTTAAACTGTGAAAGGCGGCTTTAAAAAGAGCCTTCGTTTTTTTTGTTTTTTGTTGTTTTATATATATATTTTTTTTAAACACAACACACAAGGAAAGGAGGGGAAAGGAAGGTAAGGAAGGGCCACCAACCACAGGGATAAGAAAGGGCAGGTGGAGAGAGGAAGATGTAGGATGGGCCTTATTCAGGTAGGTTGCAGACCTTCTGATGCTCCTTGACGTAGTCTTGAAAGCAGTCCGAAGGTTCTCCCCCTTGCAGAGTACTGCATCGCAGTACATGCACAATATTGTGACCCTCGAAAGGTATGGGTCAACAGCATCATGAATGGCCTGCGAGGCAGCTGGAGGGATGCACTGTCCCACAGGAGTGTCTTTTGTGGTGACAGGAGTGGAAACGGAGGATGCTGCAGAGGAACTCAACCTACTACGTTTATCACAATGTACAACCTTACGAATAGCCCCATCGTGGAATTACTTTAAGTGTCGCTTCATTGATGTAGTACCAAAGCTATGCGAACCAGCCTTGCCACGACTCAGCACCATGTGGCACTGAGTGCAGATCACCTTGTTCGCTTGAGCTTTTGACTTTCCATCAACGGTGGTAAATAACAGCCACACCCAAGACTCACGATGAGTGCTAGTAGTAGGGACTTCCACTACCTCATTCTCTTCATCCGTCTCCTCTGCATCTTCATGCCTGTTCCCCTCTGCAGGCCCTTGGGGACGTGATGGTGGTGGAGGGGGTTGGGGGTGCTGATGCCGAGGCAGTAGCAGCAGAAGCAATTTGGGGTGCCATCTGAATGGTTAATAACCACCAACTAGGAATGAGGAACCAAGAACAGCAAACTGCACAATTGTCCTGTTGTAAATCTTGGAAATCCAAAAACAGAATGAGGATCAGCTCTGGGATGTGGACTTTTATAGAGGTGCTGGGGCATGTTTCACGGACATCGGCGCCATCCCCGAACACTTTGAACACCAAGAACGGGCTCAAAAAGTTCCAAAAAGTATGTAGATCGGCATGGACATTGTCTGGGACATGTGCAATGGTGAACTTGTACTGTAAAATACCTTGGATTGCTCAAAAAAGCAGTTTTTAAATGTTCAGGGGCACAGACAATGTCCGCAAATAAGGACACACGTTCAGCGTGGGTGCAGTCACATGATGACGTCGCGGACAGGTTTGCAAATGGGACGTCTGTCCGCAGGACCCCAAATGCACAGTGACTGTTATGTGCATGTGCGCAGGTGTTCTATGGACAGTGTTCGGGTCCCCGAACTAATTAAAAGTGCGACACAAAAGCGGCGAACAGTTGCAGAGAGGCGCGATGTTCGTAGGACCCAAGTGTGTGATGCGCATGTGTGTGGGTGTTCTACAAACAATGTTGAACTCCTTGAATAAAATAAATGTGTGTCAAAACTTAGCGGATAGGCGGACGGGATATGTGTTCTATGGATATATTCATTCTGGTTGCGGACATTACATTAATGTGTGTTCTAAGGACATCTCCATTTTAATTGAGAACAGTAAGAACAGGTATGTTGTCTTTAGGACACCCTCATTTGGGTTAATTGCGGGCAAGCGGACATCTTGTGTGTTCTGAGAACATCAGAATTTCAATTACAAACAGTACGAACAGGTATATTGTCCTTAGGACACCCCCATTTTGGTTAATTGCGGACAGGCAGACATCTTGTGCGTTCTAAGGACAACTCCATTTTAATTACGGATAGTACAAACAGGTACTGTGTCCTTAGGACACCCCCCATGTTGGTTAATTGAGAACACACCGGACAGCGTGCTGTCCGCGGACACCCTGACCGTCTTTTAAAAAAAAAATAAGACACGGGCATATACTAAGAACACATTTAAAATGTTATTATTGTTTAACAGTAGAAAAAATAGGAAAGAGAGGGGGAAGCAGAAACTGAAACAAATACAGGAGAATTAGGAGCTTGGACATGATGTTTGGGAGGGGAGGAAAGGATGGAAGTTTTATCAGACCATTTTTCTTGGTGGGCAGGGTTTGGGGATAGTTAGCTGGGACATGGAGAGGTACATGTGAGACAGTGGTATTTAATGTTTTCTTTAATGTGTTCCACAATAGACTATTTTAGTTGATTGAAGTGTTGTAGTAATAAATCAATTTTCAGTTCCATTCATTTGAGAGGATCTTCTATTATCTCTTTTTGGTATATTAGTTTTATTGGTTGTCTGGTCTGTTAAAAATAAATGCTATTTATATCAATGCATTGCTTAATGCACTACGTACCTCATGATATTTATTCCAATGATCCTTGACACTTTTTTGTCAACATTATAATAAGAATCCCTTGTACAGACTTTTCATGAAAAGTAAATGCACATCAATGACATTTATGATGTCATCTTTGATGTCCTGGGTGTTAGTCTTAGCAGTGCACGGTGGTGGCGCGACTTATGGTTGCTTAGCTTACCATAACTTGCGAATTTCAGGGGGTTTTCGGTTTTACTTCGAGCCATAACATCCCTTTAACAACATTTTTTTACTGATTTTCATAGATTTTTAGTAGCGCAACTTAACCATAACGTCCCTTTAACAATGTTTTTTTCACTGAATATATAGATACATAGATATCTTTGCCAAAGAGATAACACCAAAGGCTTCAGCCCTGACGGCAGTACCACTTTCGGGACTTAACATGCATTGTGAAGCAGGCAGAGGTGCCCCTGTGGACCACAACCGCGTACTCCCGGATTGACTCTGGCATACCCAGTGCACTACAATCCAACACAGAACTGAGTCTCTAACTTTGTACATCAATACCCCAATACTGGCCTCCCTCACCATGGTGCCAGAATTTTTTCGGAATACATTCCTTTTGAGAGGACAGTACTTGTCTAACATGTTGGAACGTTTCACCAGAAAAGGGATGCTGTCGGTAAGGAGTTTTACGGTGGGGAGGTAGATCTGGTAGATTAGGCCTCAGATCTTTAATGGGCAGGCCACGTGGACAGCTCCCTGGATTTAGATATCCTTCTGGTGCTAGTTCTGCTGCTGGGGCTGGGTAGCCCTCACTTTGGTGGAGACTTGAGGATTTTCTGCTCCAAATAGGCCTAAGTTCCAATTCAGACATATTGGCTGATGGTCCTCAAGGTGAGACCCTGTTGCCTTCTATCTAGCATTGCAGCCCCCATGTTGTCAGCCTTGGAATAAGCCACCTCAGGCACTGCGTTTGACATTGACCTTACTAATACATTTTTTTATTTTTTTTATTTATTATTGAATATAGTTGAATTTACATCAACTTTTTCAATTTATACATAGAAAAATTTCATAAACATAAACAATAAAAGGTAATTCAAATTCACAATAAGAAAAGCATTCAGTTAAATTCATGAATTGACAAAATTGACAAAATATTTTCATGATGTAATAAAATATCTACAGACAAATTCATCATTATAAAGATAGACAGTGTAGCACCAATTTCATTCCATATTCAAGGCCTTTAAAAAGTTACTAGTGGCAATTCTTATGCTCATACATTCAGTTTCTGCCAAGGCGGCCCATCTATTTCTCGTGTCAATTTGTGCAAAATACGCAAAATGGTTCACAAAATGAGCACTTCTCAAGCTTGTGAGGGCAGGACAGTCCAATATTATATGTTGCAGAGTTTCGACAATCGCGGCATTTTTACAAAACCTGCACCAGTTGAGATCTGAAGAAATTTGCTTCCTTCTTGCTTTAACCTCACGAGTGGGCCAGATGTTGAGTCGCAACCGTAAGGTAGCAGTTCTAATAGCAGCAGATGGAGCCAAACATAAATAGGATGCAGTGTCTCTGTATCGTTTAGGGCCAAATATTGCAGAATCAAAATCTTTAAGTTAAGCATTGAGCTCTAGTGTCAATCCAGTCCTTCATATACACTTTCTTCTTTGCTTGTTCCGGATGGAACACGAGAAGATCAAGTGATATATCAGCATTCACCATAATTCTGAAAATACTTATGGACCAGTTTTTTGGAAATGTTTCTGATGAGTTGAGTAGATAACTAGAAATGGAGGATAATGTAGAATTATCACGTATTGATAGCAAGCATTTACGAAGTAAGGTGCATAATCGCCAATTATATAAGGCCATTAATGAAATTAAGCCTAATTCATAGCGCAACAATACACCAGGGACACATTGTGGTAGATGTAAAATTGCACGCCAGAACTTGGCTTCTAATAAATTGAGAAAACCTATGGGAATGATTTGCGTTTCAAGACCATAAAGAATAGTTGCTACAACATTCTGGTTCCAATATGTAATGGCAGCCTTGATTGAAAATGTACCATATTTTGAAACAATCAACCGTGTTTGACAAATCGCCATAGTTAGCTTCTGTTTAATTTTTTTCAGATGCGATTCTAATGCAGGACAGCCATCAAAAATAAGACCCAAATAAACATAATTTGGAACCATCTTTATGGGGATACCCTCGATTTGCCATTCTAGCAAGTGCTTACGTGAACCTTTGGGAACAAACGTGACAATCTGTGTTTTACCAGTGTTTACTACCAATTCATTTGCTTTAAAGTAATAACAAAGAGCTGACAGAAGTTTACGTAAGCCACTAGGTGTTTTTGATACTAAGACAAGATCGTCCGCATACCACAAAGCACTAATTTTCACACCATTTAATTTGGGCGCATCAGTTATAATTTTGTCAAAGATCCAGCGCACGTCATTAATAAAGAAATTAAACAAGGCTGACGCTAGAATACACCCCTGTTTTAGCCCTCTATATGTGAAAATTGGGGAAGATAAGAGGCCCTCAGCATTTAATCTTATGTAGGCCTTAGTTTTTGAGTGGAGAGCATAAATAATATCAACAAGAGAGGAAGGACATCCCGCCTTGATTAATTTGTCTATAAGTTTTGGTCTTGATACCGAATCAAAGGTGGAATGAAGATCCACAAATGCAAAATATATGGGCTGTCTTTTGTTCTGTGCTTCTTGTTTTATGGCATTTAAGGTAATTCAATTGACACCAGTGCCCAAACCAGCCACAAAACCTGTTTGTGCTGGATCCCGTTGACTTGCCGTTGTTGACCAGACATTAAAGTCTCTAAGCACCAACCTAGAGAATATTTTTCCTGGACCGTCTAATATTGCTATTGGACGATAACTCTTAGCATCCATACGGTCACCTTTTTTGCAAATCGGAATAATCACAGATGAACGCCATGATTCTGGAATGATTTTGGTTTGCAAGATATGGTGAAAAGCATTGTTCAAGATTAACGCCCATTCTTTTGTATGCTGTTTGAACATTCAATTTGTGAGCCCGTCGAGGCCTGCCGCTCTTGACGAGGATGATGTCTTTATGACATTTTGAATGATGTATTGTGTACAATGCAAGTCCCAACATTTCACAGAACTGCTGTTGTAATTGGAATAGCTCATCTTAGAGTTATCATACAGTGTTGTAAAATGAGTGACCCACACGGATTCAGATACTCCATTAAGTTGCAAATGAACTTGGGGTGCTGTATTACATTTATTCAGCAGTTCCCAGACCAAGGTGGAGTTTCTATTATAACAAGCTGCAAGAAAATGTTCACTATCTATTTGATATAATGCAGCTTTTCTTGACCGAACCCAGTTTCGGTATCTTGAACTAGCAATATTGACAGCTTTAATCTGGACATTCATAGGTAGTTTCCGAAGATTTCTAATCTCTCTTCTATAAGCTTTTTTTCTCTCGCAGAGAGCTAGATCAAACCCATGAACATGTCTCTTAAATGGTTTATTATGAACAGGAAATAGATTCGCAAAAGAGCTCAGAACATCTATATAAGAATCAGCCTTGTGTAGCCTCTGACTGCTCAGAATGGCATCATTCAGTGCTAGAAGTTTATCAATGGACCATTTAAAACGATTTCTGCTGTTGTTGACTGATAGAGTCTGTTTGTACCAAAGTGCAGGTTCGGAGTGGTTTTCAATTTTGACCGACCAAAATAACGCTAGGAGATGGTGATCGCTAGCTGTCTGTTTTACAACAACAAATTTGTTAGTATTCATAAAGATACTATTAGACATGAAAATATAATCAATTGTCGATTTTGAAGTACCTCTCTCCCAGGTATTCATGGGAGGTATGTCGCTTGTGATCGCACCATTTGCCATATTTAGGTCAAGATCTTCCATGAAGGACAACCACCTCGTTCCCTCACGATTTTTAGTGTTTATATTCGACTCAAAGCAAGACAAATTCAAATCACCCATTACTAAAATTCCAGAAATATTGCCTTGAGCAGAAATAAGTTCAAAAAGAATCGAGAGGGCAGCATAATAGCTATCATCGATGATACCCACCGGATTACGGTAGAGATTAATGAGAGCGTAAATCTGCGAGTTAAATGAAATCTTTACCAGTTGCATGAATTTGTTTGGTGCCTGCCAGGGAGATATTTTAAAGCCCTTGCTTGCTTTCACAGCAACTATCAGGACAGCAGTAGGTCTCCCTTTATCACCTTGTTCTGCTGGAAGCAGAATAAGCTCATGATCATCCCATGTGGGAGGGTTTACTAGCCATGTTTCTTGTAAGGCTACTATATCATATGTATTCAATTGATTATTTAATGTCCATTGCAGGTGAGATGAACCTCGCATGTTCGAACTAGCAAGTGAGATTTCAGTTGGGGTGGTGCATATTCGTGGTTATGAATGGGAGTTAGTGGGAAACAAGGAATCAGGAAATGATTCTTGAGAGCAAAAATTGCAGACGCACAAGGGTTCAGTGGCGGTGCCTACAGTGGATTCATTGATGTCAACCTTCTTAATTTGATGACGTGCTGGATCTTGTGCTAATAGAAACCCAAGATTGAATAAATCCATTCTAGCATTCCATAAGGTGTTAAGTACAATTCCAGACTTTATCCATAGTCTAACAATGGAGAGATTCTTATCACAAAGAAACTCAATTTGATCCAAATCAGTGGAGGATATGGCATCCAGTCCTTCTATGTCCCCAAAAATATTAAGGACACTAGCACGGCATAAGTCATACTTTGGGAACGGCCCATCTTGACACTTCAGAATCGGACTGTGGAACAAATTGAATTTCGTTGACAGTGCAGCACTGGCATCATTTGTACAAGGTTTGGTGCCGCCACTGCAAGATTCTGAGTTCTTCCTGATGTTTTGTTTTGGAAGATCTTGATTGCGACGGCTATTACAAAGAAATGGTTTTGTGCAGGTGTCTGTTCGGGTTTTAAGAAGTGGAATTTTATTTTCAGTGTTATGTTGAGTGTTAAGTGTGTGAGAAGGCTGATTAATAACGTTTGATGCTTCGGGCAATACCTCAGAGATTCTGTTAAGTAGATAAGAGTCTACTGCTGCTTTTAATGAGCTTAATCGGTCGTTAGCGCCTGGTGTAGAAATGACAGAAGGAGGTAACTTGACGCCACCTGAAGAGATTACGCCACAGTGTGCGGTCAATGTCGTTTGTACAACAGGAGAGGGTTGCCTTATTCGCGCATTGTCAGATTTAACTGTTAACAAGTGTACCAGCTCATTCAAAGGGTCATAATTAGATGAAGAATTGGGCGCCGTCTCATGGGCAATTTCGGGAGGTAGAGAATTGCACGGCAAAACTTTATTTAGTGATGGCCGTATCATTATTTATAATTTCATCGCATATATCTAGAGAAGCCGCAGGGGTGCTGACAGAAGCCTTTGCAGCACCCAAGGGAGGATTTGATTGATGTTGTTTTTTTGTACCACCCGAAGTTTTATTATGTCTTTGTATGGCCTTAGTTGACACAGATTTTGTTTTGCCAATATTTACAGATGTGCAACCAGTTTTTTGTGGATTTTGTTTAGAACAACCAAGCGAAATGCAGTTAGCAGCTAATTGAACAGCACTTTTCACAGGAGAGTCAACACTGATCCAGGACTCATTATTTTTCGAGGCCAGGGCGTCTTCTACACATTCAATCGGCCGAATTATCTTTGAAAATGCTGGTAACACTGGATAGGTGGACAGGGGGACTTTGTTTAGCGCTTCTAGATTTGAGAGACATTGCGTAATAGATGCACCGGATTGTTCGTTCAAGCTCTGAAGGTGTGACCAATAAGATTCAAGAATAGTTACTCTTCGCTCCAGATTTTCTAAGGGGAGGCTTTTAACGCTTTTAGGCGAGTTGTCTCTCATCGAATCACTTATAAGATCTAGCTTTGTGGTTTGACTGGCTATTTTCTGATCTAGAGATTCGAAGAGCTTAAATAGACTAGAAATGGTGGTATTAATGGCCCCCAAGGTGATTTCTAATAGGGCAGGATTGGCTGAGGATGTGAAAGCTTGTTTTTTTTTATCAATGGTGGGACAGCGACGAGGAGTAGGTTGTATAAAGTACACCTCATCATCCTGTCTTGTTGAGTCCATAGAACATGGTTGTTCATAGTCAGTCATAATTGAGACTCTTGAACTTTCTAGGTCTCTACACTCAACGGGAATAGAATGGGGGGATGATGTGGACTTGTTTAAGCTAACTTGACCCACATCTTCAATAAATTCTGAGGCCACCGAGATGTTCGTAATAGACCTATCTTGTACTGATTTACTGTTATCTTTTAATAACTCTTCAGTGTCATGAGTGGATTCTTCTAAAACTGTAGCAAATGTTTGAAGAGGCTTAATTATTTTGATGGGAGAGTGAGGTACAGTCAATAAAGTTTGATCTGAGATGGTGATGCTCAAAAGGGGAATAAGGGGTCATTGTTAGAAGTAGGGAGTTTTGGTGGACGTAGAACACTTTGAGGAACCTTGGGCAAGGTCAAATCAGTTGTTGTACTCCCAGGAGATGCAAGATCGATCGGATCAGCCATCGCTCTACCACTTGGTGTTTTCTCATAAAATTTACGAATGCCATGTTGAGTAGGGGTTCTAACAGGTGGTGTTAAAATAATGTTTTTCTTAGAAGTACGAGTACGACTTTTAAACCTGTCCTGTAATTTAGAGATATTCTGATTCACAGGAGTTTGTGGGAGACGATCATGGTCTGATAGATTTTGCATTGGGCATGGAGGAATAACCATGGGATCTCTAGTGATCTCCGATGGCATACCTGTTTTCAAGGAGAACATAAAATGGTTTGCAAAAAATTATTAAGAATAAGTGGAGTTTTCCACTTTGTGAATAATACAAAACAACACACTCAGTTATTTCAAAATATAGAAAGGAGAAGTAGTTTCAAGCAAGCAAGGCCTCTTGGCTGAATGACTGACTTAACGATGATAGCGTGAATTAACAGTACCTGAAACGGGATAGGTAAATCACTACCATCCACATAACAGCCACACAACAGCTAGCGCCCTTTATCCCTGACGGGCTTAACGCCGCAAGGGTGGTTTCCTCTGCGCTTTGTAGTGGAGAATAGTCACGTGATGAATCGTGTCAAGAATGAGCTCCGCCTCCTCCAGGAAGCAAGCGTATGCCAGCAAGAGCCCCTAGACAGCTTGCAATGCTGGAGGTAAGTAAAACACCCAACAAACGTTGAGGCACAGATAATTCCAATAAAACAGCAGCGCACGCCACTCGGGAGGTTTCCTCTGCGCTTTGCAGTGGAGAATAGTCACGTGATGAATCACGTGTCAGGAGCGAGCTCCGCCTCCTCCAGGAAGCGAGCGTATGCCAGCAAGAGCCCCTAGACAGCTCGCAATGCTGGAGGTAAGTAAAACACCCAACGAACGTTCAGGCACAGATAATTCCAATAAAACAGCAGCGCATGCCACTCGGGAGGTTTCCTCTGCGCTTTGTAGTGGAGAATAGTCACGTGATGAATCACGTGTCAAGAGCGAGCTCCGCCTCCTCCAGGAAGCGAGCGTATGCCAGCAAGAGACCCTAGACAGCTCGCAATGCTGGAGGTAAGTAAAACACCCAACGAACGTTCAGGCACAGATAATTCCAATAAAACAGCAGCGCACGCTTACTGATAAAGCATTGCCTGGATCCCCTGGATCAGGTTTCCTCACCACTCATGGGTCATCAGAGAGCTTGGTTGTGTGGAAATAGACATCAGGCTTAAAGAGCATGATCCTCATTGCGAGTTCAGCAGTAAGTGGGGAAATTGGCAGTAAATCTGTTACCGCCACTTTTACCACTACACCGGTGGAAATTCCGTCAACAATTGGCGAAATTAGCTCTGGTAGAATTATCACCAGAAACACAAGTGCTAATTCTGACATATTACAAGTGAAATTAAAACCAACATACTGCCAAAAACTGGTTGTTATTCCACCAAAAATTCAGTGCAGGTGCATTCAACCAAAAGGTGGAGGTAAAAGAATCCAGGTCATGGGAATTAAGCAGGTGCCAATAATAGCCTCCTAAAGTGTATTTAAGGCCCACACATCCCCAAACACACTTTCAAGCAACATGCAGACACAACCAGAAGTGAATTACGGAATCCACAAACAACTGGTGTTCATTGAGCTCCAGCATCATGCAAAGCCACTACATGGAAGGATAAAGGCAGCAAAAAAACTGAGGCGAAGTGTGTTGCGTAGGCCGCCCATACAAAATGTCCATCCATCCCCCTTCGCTCTGACTGATGGACAATTGGCCTTGCTGTATCGCTTGCACAGGAATACCTAGGAGAGCTGATGACCCTCATAGAGGCAGATCTCCAAAGTGACATACTCATCATAACTGCAATCACACCACTTAATAAGCTGGTGTCCGTCCTCCGCTTCAGTGCCACAGGTGCATTCCAACAGACGGAGGGGATGCTGCATTGCATGTACCAGCCAACATTCTCAAAAGTGCTGGTGCAGATGTTGGACATCTTGCTGCCCACCACCCAGGCCACGGGGCATGCAGCAAAGGCAAGATTATATTCCATTGCCCATTTCCCTCATGTCATAGCGGCATGGTGACCCCCCAGGCAGTTGATCCTGCATACAGGAATCATAGACAGTACCATTCCATGAACATTCAGATGATATGTGATGCAGATTTGACCAACAGCCACTGCTCCGAAGGATTCCCAGGTTCCACACATGATGCCATGGTCCTGAGGAGAAGCAGCTTCCATGCATTAATGAACATACACAGAGAACAGCAAACCTGGCTCTTGGGTAAATATAGCAAAACAAAAAGGTGATGGCTGGAAGGTTTTCAATTAATCATAACCATGGGCATAGATCTGGGCAACCCTCCAGCCCATCGTTTTCCAGCATGCCACGTCATTGCAGAATGGGAAAGACCATATGCAAATCAGGATTGGTCCCACCTTAAAAGGGGCAGTCCAGCCTAAACTGCTAGGTCACATCCCTTCTGCATAAAACCACAAGCATCCCCAGGCATGGTTGGGGCTTGTTGGGTGTCATCAGTGAGGAGTAGCTTGGGTCTCTAGCCCAGGAGGCTACATCTGAGCATACTCGTTCCACTCAGGGTGACTTAAGCAAAACAAAAAGGTGATGGCTGAAAGGTTTTGGGTAAGTATGACATATGATGATGAAAACAAACAGAGGCAGACATGGAGACACGCATGAAATCACATGTATTGTGAGGAAGTACCATGAAACATATTCCATGTGGAACTCGGTAGCCCATGGCCCATAATACAACTAACGCTGAGTACAGAGACACCTGAGAACATACTTCATACTCCTGCATGTGCCCACACACAACCACTACAGCCCATCCACCCCCATGAACTACAGGAAGTCAGCCTTACACGCATTTGAGCACACAAAGGCCACCAGCACAATAGTGAATGATATTAGCAGGCAGAAGCACACTGTAATGTTCAGCACTGTTCTTCCTACCTGCTGTAGGTGATTCAGGCTATCCTCTGCTACCCTGGTTGTCGACACCAGTGAGGAACCCTTCTACACAACAGGAGACAGCCTACAAAGAAGCATACATAAGGACCAGGACATGCATAGAATGTTCTTTTGGACTACTCAAGGGAAGGTTCAGGCAGACAGGTGTGTCACTAATGTACACTCCTGAATAAGTGGGTAAGATTGTTGTCACATGCGCTATGCTGCAAAACAGGTGCATACTTCGGAATATACCCATGCCTCCAGATGACGACATTGTATGCCCGACTCTGATGTTGAAGAAGATGCAGGTGATGGCAGGGTACCTCACAATAGATGTGAGGAATAGAGGGAAGGCTGTATGCCTGTCCGGATATGATTGACAACTTTTTCTGAAAGCACATATAGACACCTCTCCCTGTACATTTCACTGCCACTGTATTCACATGAATCACTGTAATGAAATGAGCACAGGGTCCAATGGCTGTAGTACAAAATGATTTATTGTACACCTGTGCACCTCATCCCAGACACCATGACCCTCCCCACGCGCACAGGATCTCCAGTCTGTTCCATTAAAGCATCCACTACCTCTGTCTCTTGTCCCCTTTTTTTGTAGGTGTGGTTGCATGACTTGAGCATCGCTGGGAGCACCTTGGTGGCAGGCTTACCACTGATCCCTCATTAGGGGTGGCCGACAAGGAACTGGCAGGTTCACTGCTCCAGAGGTGCTGCATTGTGATGGTAATAGCCCTGGAGATGTTCTCATGTGTATAAGAGGTGTGCTTAGCAAACTACTGTCCCCTTTGGCTCATTAGGGTGTTGCTGGGATTGGCGTCAGCCGCACACCGACACAGACAGTCCAAGGAAGTGGCCACCCAGCTGGATGCACCCAGCACCTCATCATACATTGCTTGGGAGTTTCCCAGTTGCTCCTAGGTTATCTGCTGCACTGTCCTCTGGCGATGATTGATCTGGGTGAGCCTTTCCCAGATGGCATTGAGGGTGTGTTCCGGTACTGACCTGGAAGAATGACCTGGGCGTCTTCCCTCAATGCCAGATGCCTGGCCTGCTTGTTCCTCGCAATCCTAAGTTTGTGAATTCATGTCCTCAGGAACAGTGATAATGGAGGCACAGTGAGATGAAAGGGGGTGTAGAGTGCATGGGTGATATGGTGGGCAGGGGGATGAATCCAGGGATATCTGTCTTGCATGGGAAGCTGCAGAGGTTGAGGCAGTGGTGGCAGACTCAGGTGCCGCTATGTCAGCAAGTGCAGTGGCCTGGTCTCGTGCCTGCATGTTGTTGGCATTTGGATGGGCGGGTTCGTTGTGAGACTTCCCAGTGGTGGTGGGAGTTCCTGTAGCCTCCGTAATAGCTGGCATTGGTGGCATGACTGTGGCAGGTGTCCCTGTGTCCTGAGAAGTGGTAGCAGCAGTGCCCTTGGGCGGGGGTGTTTTTGGGGTCCTGTGGTTACTTTCCTTCCTGGGTGCAGCATGTCCTCTACCCTTTTTGCCACTTCCTGGAGCATGGCGGCTGGAGGTGGTGCTGCTTTCAATGGGGTCCTGGGTATACTACGTACTTGTTGGGAGACAGGAAATAGTGCTTCAATAAGTTGATGGAATTTAGTAGGGTGTGATCTAATGTAGTGTTCTGTGTACTACAGGGCCACCGTGTGCTACGGCCCCATGGGGGCCTACTTCATGTTGCACACAGTATGATGATTTACTGGTTTGATGGTTGTCTGTGCATATGGATTGCCAGGAATGTGTGCCTTGCTTAGACTGTGGTGTCATGCGCTTCACAGTTGTGCAAGGTAATGTGCACCCAAGTAGGGCTAGACTAATGTTGCATGAGTATCCTGTTGTACTATTTGCTGAGGGGTGCCATGCTAGCAATGGAGGTGTGAGTACATTAGGTCGGACACAAGCTTCATGGAGTCCCCTGCAGCTACTGGTCTGTTGCACGAGTTGTACATTTGCGCCACATGTCTAGGGGTGTTGAATAAGTGTCATACGTTATGTGTGTGCCAGCAGTTTGGCTGATGTGTCTGTACGTGGGTGCTTGGCATGCTGGCATGAGGTGGTGGCAATGTGACATGTGATTGGGGGACTGTTCATGATACGTGCGGTTCCATGGTAGTTGTATGTGTTCTGCATCATTGCCTCTTCCTTTTACATGGTGAGTATTTAAGGGAGTTCACACCTTGCATGCCACCTGATGTATTCTCCTACGGTATTGCATTGATTGCTTGTGCATTGTCTCGGTTACTCTCAGCTGGATGCACGGAAGAGTGTGTATGTCAACATGCTGTTTGTGTTGTGCAATTGTCCCATTATTCACTAATGTACTCACTGGGATCTTCCTGTCCGCTGGCTCTGACCCCTACCGATCACACACCCTCTAGGCTTACCATGTAGAGGATGATGCTCACCGTCTCCTCCCCGGGTGTCAGCTACAGCGGGGCAACAGTTCCTACACCAGTGGCTGCTGTCTCCTGGCGGTGGTTGGAGATGAGGGCGCAGACTTGGGGTTTGAGTTTGTTCTACCTCTTGCGCATGTCATATGGACACCACCTTGTCCCTGATTTCAACCCGGATGGCATTCTTCCGCTGCTGGGACGTTTTGTGATTTAGTGACCTACACAGCTCCTCTACATGGGCCACTCCTGCTCCGCAAGCACACAGTGCTCCTGCTCAGACATTACCGCTTTTTGGGCACCTTTCCCTTGTCTTTGCCTCCTCGCATAATTTTTGTGTCTTCTGGGGCTGTATGGCACTTTTTAATAATGGTGATTTACAGTGGATTGAGATTTCAAAAATGGCTTCTGGAGAACTTCCCGTTTGCATATTGACAATTTCTTGTATGGTGATTCTATCTATATATGATGCATACATTGCATTCCCAGAATGTAGTCGCAGCCTCTGCCTTTCTGCAACCTCTGAAATACATTGTGCACTGCATCCTGGGGATGCTTGGTGTCCAGATGCATGTGAGTTCACTCCAGTAACTACTTCAATGTTGGTGAGCACAGGTACAGAACTCCATGTCGGACCATTTGCATATCTCAGACAATGTGTCACAAGATGTTGTGATGTGGTGCCTTAGAGAGAACCTGCTGATAGTGGCATTGCTTGGCAAACCTTGACCCGACTGGCCATTGTCATGTATGCACCACTGATGAGGTGTGATGGTCAACCTTTGGATCTTTTGGTAAAAAGACACTGGACTCCATACAGAAACAAGAGCTGTGGGCAATCAAGCTGGCCCTGCTTGACTTCCTCCCCTTTATGCAAGGCAAAGGTGTACATGTCTTGATGGACAAATGATAGCTATGCACTACCTCAATAAACAGGTGGGGCATGGGTGGGATCCTTACCTCTGTGCTGAAAAGCAATGAGACTGTGGTTATCTTCTCCAGAGAAGATGTCTCTGACAGTAGCCCGTGTAGTTTGGACAGAGAACATTGTAGTGTATGCTCTCAGAAGATAGAGTTCAATCTGGATGAGTTCTTTGCCTTTTGGGGACTCCTCAGGCAGACCTCTTAATGTGAAGTGTGAACAGGAAGAGCGAGTTGTTCTGCTGCAGGGGATTTCCTCTGTAGGGTGCTCTGGGGGATGCATTGACAGTTGAGTGGAACTTCAATCTCCTCTGTACATTCCTAATGAACCCTGTCATCCTGCTAGTTCTCAGGAGAATGCAGAAGTTCAAATTCACATTGATTCTGATCACTCAATGCTATGTCTGGATGTGGTACCCGGAACATCTGGGCATGTCCATTTTTCACCCTGCTGCCTTCCAGGGAGGATGGAACTGCTCTACCACTCAGGGGTCCTCCATCTGAACCTCAGCAGCCTCACACTCCACGCTTGGTTGATAAGAGGCCGAGATATGAGCGATGAAACCTATCTGACATTGCCCTGGTTGTTCTCATTTCCACTGTGAGGCCATCCACCAAGTCCATTTGTGCTTGTAGGTGATGCAAGAGTTCCTCTGGGAGTCGGGAAAGAGGTCAAGACCTTTAATCTGTCCAATATCTTCTGCTCTGGAATTTCTGCTTTAATTAGCTCTGTCGAGCCTGCAGATTGGAACTGTGAAGGGTACCTGGCTGCCATTTCAGTTTTAAGAGTTCCTCTGAACAAGCCTCTTTCTTAACAATCCACACTGTTATGCAGTTTTTCAGGCAATTGCCCGAATTACGAGTTTCCCAGTATCCCACCGGTAATTCCGGTGGGATACCGGGAAACTGCCGTACCGTTTCTGCCACTTGATATCCCGGTATTACTGGGATATTACAAGCGGTGGAAAGGGTGGTAAATCCCCAATCGATGGAGTCCCAGGTAATTGTGGAATTTATTTGTCCGTGGGGTGATGAATTATCTCCAGCTTTTGGGTGGAGATGAATTAGTGAACCCCCCACTGGCAAAGTTATAGTTTGCCGGTGTGGTAAAATTGCCAGTGCTGGAATTACTGGCAATTTTACCAGCATTTTTCCCGCACCGGCAAACTTGGAGTGAGGGCCAATGGGCTTCATTACAAGTTTTCTGCTATCCTGCCAGTAATTCCAGCAGGATACCGGCAACCGCTAATACCGTTACTGGCACTTGTTTGCCGATATTACCAGAAGATTACAAGTGCTGGTTAAAACAGTAAATACTCATTCCATGTAGGGGATTTTGACATTATTACCTGCAATGGTATTACTGAGACAGTAATACCGCCAGATAATTGGCAGTAGGGGTCAGATTTACCTCCAGCTCTTAGTTGGAGGTGAATCTTCCATCCATACAGGCAAAGTTGTAGTTGGCCGGTTTGGTAAAAGTGCTGGTAAACATTATAACCAGCACTTTTACTGTGTACTGCCAACTTATAGTCAGGCTCAATGTCTGTCATACCTCCCTACATGGTGTTTTCCAAGGAGTAGTTGACTTTGAGAGATAATGTCCTTTCTGCTCAAGGTCATGGTGGATTTTCATGTCTCTCAAAGTATTAATACATAGGAGTGATTCCATTGGCTGTACCCGGGGACCTTGCATCTGCAGGTAGATCTCTCAAGAAAAGAGCTTGCTATTCTCTTGGGTCATATGGAGTCCTTTAGTTATCATTGGGCTTCACAGTTTAAGAAGCATTAGTACAGGATAGCAATGCTGGAGGGTGAGGATGGTTCTGTGGCAGCCTTGAGCCCGTCAATCGTTAGTTTGGTCAGTGACATAACTGTGGCCCATGTCTTCATTAATCAAAGGCTGGACCTCATACAGGGTATTGTATTGTATTGTATTTTATTAATATAGTGCGCCAAGCCCTAAGGCATCTGGGCACATTTCGTACAGTTGCAGGCAGAGTATTTACAGTTCATCAGCAAATATATTTACAGTTACGTAAGGTTATTGGGTACATTGGGCATCAACAAAAATTATTTAGCAGAGTGTCGTTGGGCTAAGCAGAGAAAAAACAGAGAAACATTTCTACAGTTGCAGTTACTGAGAACATTAGACATCTGTACATAGTTATAGGTAGTTAACATTCATTCTGAATGAGCTAAGTTTTTGCATTATTTCTAAATGTGTAGAAGGACTCGGTCAACTCCCTTTTACGCCTTTCACCAGACAATGAAAATCATGCAACATCGGGTTTAGCCAATCCTCCTCACCAGGTCCTGCCCAGCTTTTGTCTTTAGCACCTACATTATTAACAGTGGGTAGTTCCACCCACCCCATGTCTTTTGGCCCCTCCTTCCCATTTCCATGGTTACAGAACATTCATTAACCAATGCATGTTGTGTTGCTTTGTCAGCCTGCTGCTTTCCCAGATGAAACTCTGAAAGCTGCTTTGTTTTGTCTAATTTGCTGGGTATGGTGGCAACCAAAGCCAATCCTCTTTTGAAGTCCAATGATTCAGTATCATATGATTTCGAGGTGCTCCTTGCCACAGTGAATCCTATATTCAATACCCATTACAAATCACAGGCAAATTATCTGCAGTTGTTGAATTTAACACAGGGTAGAAGGAACCTGCTGGTGTAGTTAGCCATTTTAACCACTTGGTAGCAGAAATAGCTTGACCAGAAAGTAAGAAGGCAGACGGTTTCTATGAGGGACTTAATGATGAGTTCAAAGATGCCCTCTCCGTAGTGCCTTCTTTTCCACACACATACATGTTGGCCTTGGACCTACAGTTGTATGCATGCCTCTTGGAGAGGCGGACGGGGGTGTACAGCACCATCTGGCACTAACATCCTCTGTTAAAGTAGATACACTAGCATTGTGAATGTAATTTAGAGGTCACCAAGGGTCGCAGCTACGAACCACAGGACTTGCTTGGTACCCTGGCCTATAAACCATGACCTCTGTGATTTTCTTCATAGTAAGGAAAATTAAATGGACTATATTTTCTTTCATTTTTACATTGGAAAACAAATGAAAGCAATGTTTGGGCCACTGCACTTATGATTCCTTCTCTGCAGGCCGTCAGGAGGGGCATTGGAGCATTGGCCTGGTCTGATTTTAAATTGACTAACTGCAAAGGAAACATTTTCTTTTTCGTTTTCACCAGCTCATAATACTGTTAGATGTGATCGAGCAGTCAGCAAGGCCTTGCAAAGATAAAGTTACTTGTCAGACATCCAGCAGGATCCTAAACGTGTGTCTATCTCGCCTGGGTCTGTGCTACTGCTGTGCTACTGAGCAGAGTAAATTACATTTTTCAAGTTAATTGTCTTCCATGTCTGTGACTGGAGCCTTCTGGCGCCACATGTGTGGACGCCGAGGTTGAGCATCTTTGCTTCCACTGGCCTTGAAGGGCAGTGTTCAGAAGGAGTGGACTCTTACAGAAGGGTCGGATTGGCCTACAGGGCAATAGGCCCATGGCCAAACCAAAAACACAACATTCTGGTGTGGGGCAGTTTTTTGTCCAATGTGGGCCAGTTTGATGAGTTCCATCAGTATGCAGCTAGTAGTTTTGACCAGTGTTGCTGAATAAATATTCTTTAAAATGCACAATTTACATCACGTTTTACCAAAAAACTCGCATTGGATATTATTCAAATAGTCTCACAAAAGGAATACATTTCCATTTGCAACTGTGAGCCACTTTTTCATTGGTGCCCGAGACAATGTTATGGCCCAGTCCGACCCTGTCTTACATCAGCAGTGTGGCTCAGAGTCCTGAGAGGTAAGGAGTGCCAGAGTGCTTATGCAAAGCTGCTCCCGTAGGCCTGTCATGCCATTTAAGCATAAAGCAAAAGTCTTGTCCAGTAAAACATCCAAAATAAAGACTGGCATCACTGCTGATACATTTCCACACAATTTGCATATTATGTGGCTCTCGAGATACTGTTCTTTTTTAAACTTATTGTAATTACCTCCACACCTTTACAAACATGGGTCAAAGATGTATCTAAGTGTTTGGAGTAAAGCACCTGTCCGAGTTGTGATGGTTGGAAACCCAACCTCCGGCTGAACACACAGAGGCCGGGTAGATTAGCAGGGCCCACTCATTTGTTTCATGCTCGCAGTGCAAGATCAAATAACGGACACCACACACACGGCTTACTGTATCTGTGGCCCCTCTTTATTTCCTTCAACTTCCTTATCACGTGAGGTGGGCTTCCCCTCGCTCACGTGACTTGGGATTAGTGTATATACCACATTCCTCCCAAACATGATTCTTTTTCCACCACAAAGTTCTGTGTTTGCTGGCGGCACTCGCCTGTCACTTCACTTGCTGGTCGTGGTCTTCTGTTTTCGGTGGTAGACCACATGCAGGAAGTATCCTTGCAGTCTGGTCGATCGTTAGGGTTTTTCTCGCAGTCTGTACCTGGTGTTGGCTCTTCCTGGGGCTTCCTCTTCATCTTGCTGCCTGTTCGGGTCACTACTGGTGCTTGGTAACAAGGGGGCTTCTCATTGCAGGGAAACGGCATCATTGATTTCTGAGTGTTTATCGGTTTGGGTCAGGCGTATCCCTCCTTTCGGTTTCGGAGGTGGTCTGTCCTTTCCAAAGTGCACTTTTTGGAGGTGCAATATGTTCCGTGTTACTACTTCCTGACCCCTTGTGGCAGTCACCATGCTGTGGCATGGGGTGATTCTTCGGTGTTTAATGTTGAGGCCACTCAGGAATTATCAGTTCGCAACTGGTAAACGGAGGCCTGTTATCGCTCTGCACCTTTCTCGATATGCCATGTGTGGCAAATACCTTCTCTAGCGCTGTTATGACTGATCGTGCATCTGTGGATTTGGTGTGCTCAACTTTTGGGTATCTATTGAATTCATCGATCAGGACAAATAGGTACTCCTCTGCGGCAATGGTGCAAAAGTCCACACTGACTGATTCCCACCTTGTGTTAATTCTGGTTGCACTTAATATTGGCACAGACGCCATTTGTCTTCGCACAGACAGGCACGCTGCGCAGGTTTCAACTAGCTATGTGACGCTGTTTTGTATCTTTGGCATCCACACTTGGGACTTCAGGTATGCCTGGGTTTTCACGACCCCTTGGTGGCCTTTGTGTGCTAGTCTTAGGGCTCTCTCTTCTAGTGCTTCTGGCAGCACGATTCTGTCAGGCCGATTCATGGAATAATTAGCGCGGCGCAAGTGGGCAAAAACGTGCGAATCGCAGTGGAATAGCGAAAATCGCAGTGCAATTGCGAAAATCGCACGAAAAGCAGCGCACGTCGATTCATGGAAGGCCGTGCGCGAGAAAACCAGCGGATGTGCGATAAAAAAGTGCGCGGCGCACGTTGGCGCACAGGCCATCTAACAGCGTGCGCCAGGTCACAGCGAAAATCGCACAGGCCACAGCGAAATTCGCACATAGCGCGGCGCACGCAACAAAAGTAGGCGGAACACGGGCGTAACACTCGGAATGGGGAACAACTTGCCAAAACGTGGGCGTCACGGGGGAAGTACAGGGCAAAAGTGCGCGGAACGCCCACACGCTCGCCTACAACACGTATTCATGGAATAGAATAGGGCAAAAAAGCGCACGCTCAAACCAGCGCACAGTCACAAACACGACCGCCACAAGAAAGCAGGCGGTAGCGTCTCTGCGGCTGTAAGAAATGTGCGCCAAAAGGTGCGCCAACAAATAGCACCTATATACTGCCATGATGAATGTCCCATACAGTGGCCCTCCAGGAAAAATGACGTGCAAAGGGGTACCCACAAACACGGACACCCGCTGACAAAAAATACGTGTGCGTGTATACCGGGGTGCGCGGGAAGTCTAACACGCGATTTCAGCAGGGTACGTGCATCACAGGGGTTCGCGTGAAGTTATTCATGCGATCGGGCCTGGGGGAGCGGGCTACGTGTATTTCAGGGGTTCGCGTGAAGTTTCACACGCGATCGGGTCTGGGGGAGCGGGCTACGTGTATTACAGGGGTTCGCGTGAAGTTCCTCACGCGATCGGGCCTGGGGGAGCGTGCTACATGTATTTCAGGGGTTCGTGTGAAGTTTCACACGCGATCGGGCCTGGGGGAGCGGGCTACGTGTATTACAGGGGTTCGCGTGAAGTTCCTCACGCGATCGGGCCTGGGGTAGCGGGCTACGTGTATTACAGGGGTTTGCGTGAAGTTCCTCACGCGATCGGGCCTGGGGGAGCGGGATAAGTGTATTCCAGGGGTGCGCATGAAGTTCCACACGCGAATAGCCTGGGCGCGTGTATTTCAGGGGTGCGCGGGAAGTTCCACACGCGAATAGCCTGGGCGCGTGTATTTCAGGGGTGCGCGGGAAGTTCCACACGCGAATAGCCTGGGCGCGTGTATTTCAGGGGTGCGCGGGAAGTTCCACACGCGAATAGCCTGGGGGCCCGTGTATTCCAGGGGTGCGCGTGAAGTTCCACACGCGAATAGCCTGGGCGCGTGTATTTCAGGGGTGCGCGGGAAGTTCCACACGCGAATAGCCTGGGCGCGTGTATTTCAGGGGTGCGCGGGAAGTTCCACACGCGAATAGCCTGGGCGCGTGTATTTCAGGGGTGCGCGGGAAGTTCCACACGCGAATAGCCTGGGGGCGCGTGTATTTCAGGGGTGCGCGGGAAGTTCCACACGCGAATAGCCTGGGCGCGTGTATTTCAGGGGTGCGCGGGAAGTTCCACACGCGAATAGCCTGGGCGCGTGTATTTCAGGGGTGCGCGGGAAGTTCCACACGCGAATAGCCTGGGGGCGTGTATTTCAGGGGTGCGCGGGAAGTTCCACACGCGAATAGCCTGGGCGCGTGTATTTCAGGGGTGCGCGGGAAGTTACACACGCGAATAGCCTGGGGGCACGTGTATTTCAGGGGTGCGCGGGAAGTTCCACACGCGAATAGCCTGGGCGCGTGTATTTCAGGGGTGCGCGGGAAGTTCCTCACGCGAATAGCCTGGGCACGTGTATTTCAGGGGTGCGCGGGAAGTTCCACACGCGAATAGCCTGGGGGCGCGTGTATTTCAGGGGTGCGCGGGAAGTTCCACACGCGAATAGCCTGGGCGCGTGTATTTCAGGGGTGCGCGGGAAGTTCCACACGCGAATAGCCTGGGCGCGTGTATTTCAGGGGTGCGCGGGAAGTTCCACACGCGAATAGCCTGGGCGCGTGTATTTCAGGGGTGCGCGGGAAGTTCCACATGTGATTTGACAGTGTGGGTCCTCCCAGGTGTACCCTGTACACCCTCCACGGCCCCTGCAGGCAGCCCACACCACATGGGACTACCCTGCATCCCTGGTCATGTCCCGCAGGCAGCCCACCCACCATGGGCATGCCCCCCATAAAAGGCACATGTCTCCTTGAACTAATGAACACCAACTCATGTCCTCCTCCACCCCCACCCCCCAGCACTGTGGGGCACCTGCCAGCAGGCCCCCACCCATGTCCAACTCATGTCCCCCACCACCCCCACCCCCCAGCACTGTGGGGCACCTGCCAGCAGGCCCCCACCCATGTCCAACTCATGTCTCCCACCACCCCCAGCCACCAGGGTCACCCTCCACCAGGCCCCCACTCATGTCTCCCACCACCCCCACACCCCAGCAGTGCAGGGTCACCCTCCACCAGGCCCCGACTCATGTCTCCCACCACCCCCACCCCCCAGCCACCAGGGTCACCCTCCACCAGGCCCCCACTCATGTCTCCCACCACCCCCACACCCCAGCCACCAGGGGCACCCTCCACCAGGCCCCCACTCATGTCACCCACCACCCCCACACCCCAGCAGTGCAGGGTCACCCTCCACCAGGCCCCCACTCATGTCTCCCACCACCCCCACCCCCCAGCCACCAGGGGCACCCTCCACCAGGCCCCCACTCATGTCACCCACCACCCCCACACCCCAGCCACCAGGGGCACCCTCCACCAGGCCCCCACTCATGTCACCCACCACCCCCACACCCCAGCAGTGCAGGGTCACCCTCCACCAGGCCCCCACTCATGTCTCCCACCACCCCCACCCCCCAGGGGCACCCTCCACCAGGCCCCCACTCATGTCTCCCACCACCCCCACACCCCAGCCACCAGGGGCACCCTCCACCAGGCCCCCACTCATGTCACCCCCCACCCCCAAACCCCAGCAGTGCAGGGGCAGCCTCCACCAGGCCCCCACTCATGTCACCCACCACCCCCACCCCCCAGCCACCAGGGGCACCCTCCACCAGGCCCCCACTCATGTCACCCACCACCCCCGCCCCCCAGCCACCAGGGGCACCCTCCACTAGGCCCCCACTCATGTCTCCCACCACCCCCAAACCCCAGCAGTGCAGGGTCACCCTCCACCAGGCCCCCACTCATGTCTCCCACCACCCCCACCCCCCAGCCACCAGGGGCACCCTCCACCAGGCCCCCACTCATGTCTCCCACCACCCCCACACCCCGGCAGTGCAGGGTCACCCTCCACCAGGCCCCCGCTCATGTCTCCCACCACCCCCACCCCCCAGCCACCAGGGTCACCCTCCACCAGGCCCCCACTCATGTCTCCCACCACCCCCACACCCCAGCCACCAGGGGCACCCTCCACCAGGCCCCCACACATGTCTCCCACCACCCCCACCCCCCAGCCACCAGGGTCACCCTCCACCAGGCCCCCACTCATGTCTCCCACCACCCCCACACCCCAGCCACCAGGGGCACCCTCCACCAGGCCCCCACTCATGTCTCCCACCACCCCCACACCCCAGCCACCAGGGGCACCCTCCACCAGGACCCCACTCATGTCACCCACCACCCCCACACCCCAGCAGTGCAGGGTCACCCTCCACCAGGCCCCCACCCATGTCTCCCAGCACCCCCACCCCCCCCAGTCACCAGGGGCAGCCTCCACCAGGCCCCCACCCATGTCTCCCACCACCCCCACCCCCCCAGCACTGTGGGGCACCTGCCAGCAGGCCCCCACCCATGTCCAATCCATGCCCCCCTGCACCTGGGTCCCAACATTCCCCAATCATGTCCGTAATGCCCATCCTCCCCTGCCAAAAGGCCCAACCAACTATCACACCCACCCACATATCAAAGGCAATTACATGTTACACACCCAATGTAAATAATGCAATTGAACACATGTCTGTCACACACAATGGCTGCAAGTGAATGACAAAACACCCAACATGACATGCCTGAAAGCAATGAGATGATACGACACATTGAAGAATCAAAAAAAATATGTATTGAACAGCAAGTAGAATGGAAATGAAATAAGAAAAAACACAAAGCAAATCAAACAAAACAAGATGAATGTCCAAGAAAATAATCTGAAAAATTAAAATAAGCCAATGAAGAACCATGAAGAAGATCATCCTGGGTCCATGAGCCCAACCAAATTAAACCTAACTATGACTACTAACTAAAAACTGAACTATATACAAAAAAGTGGTGCATTGTCCAATCGCAACCAAAAAAAAATCAAAAAAACAAAGGAAACCTAACCCTAACTATACAACTATATACAAAGGCAGCGGGCTATTCGGACGGCTCACTGGTTGTTGTCATGGGCCAGGGCATCATCGAACTCCTGGTCAATGGCTTGGAGGCGGGCATGTTCCCTGGCCCCGAGGTCCTGCAGGGATAACGCAGTGTCAAGCTCAAACTCCCTGCGAAGACCCTCGAGGCACTCAGCCCGCCTCAGCGCCCTCCGCATGGAGTCCTCCGCCCTGACCATCGTGAGCCATTCCTCCTCTGCCCACTGCCGCTCCGCACCTATCCGCTGGCACAACCGCTCCCACACGGAAGCCACTCCCATTCCAGGGTTCTCCTGCCCTCCGGCCGATGCCTGCACCCCTGATGTTGATGGCCCCGAGCCATGATGCCTCCCACGTTGAGCCTGCTGCTGCCTCCGACGCAACTGCCTGTGCCAGCACGACGGCATCCAGGCTGATGGAAACCACCGACGCCGTCGTGCACGTGCCCTGCCCGATGATGCCGTCACATCCTCCATCTGCTGGGGTCCAGTTGCTGTGGTGTCCACCCCTGCTGGATCTCTGACTCCCGACTGTGGCAGGGATGGGATCCCCACCGAGCTGGCTGCATTGGTCGGGGCAGGTCCACAGGGGGCCCTGGTGGCATCTGGGCTGGAAGACGGCAAGGAGAACGACTGGTGGATAGCCTGCACAGAGGAGGAGAGGGCCGCCACATTGGCCAACACATGCAGGAAACCCCCGAACATGGCCGATCCCAATTGGGCCACGTCGGCACGGTGCACTTCGTGATGACGTGCGTGCTCCTCCCGGGAAGCACGCACGGCATCACGAATCACAGCCGTGCGCATCGCGACCCCAATCAGGACCTTCTCCGCACGGCCAGGGGTTCCCACGTCCGCAGGTGGAGGGGAGTCAGGTGACATGGACATCCCCTCTACCTGCGGACAGGCCTGGGACGGGGCATCCCTGCTGGTGCATGGTGGTGCACTCACAGGGTCAGGGACAGCGACATGCACAGGCCCCTCCACGGTGACCTGTGCTGCCTCCTGCCCCTGGCCCTGGACTGCACCACTTGCACCAGCAGGGATGCCCCCACCAGGCCCCATGTGTGCCCCAGTGGCGGCCTCCTCCTCCTCTGTGCAAACCACCAACCTGGATGGCTCCTCACCGTCTCCCACCGTAGCAGGCCCCTGTGGGGGCTCACCCACCCCTTCCGCTGCAGCCGTGGGGGCATCCCTGCCGCCTTGCTCCACAGCGCCGTCTCCGCCCTCTTCTTCACTAGCCGCTGCGTAGAGGGAGACAAAGAACACAAGCATCAGGGCACTGTACAATGGTCCCCTAGACAGGAAGCAATAGCAGATGAGCACCACTGTCAAAGTACACTTCCATCATGTCCCTCCACAACACATGGGTCAGTCCAGGCAAAACACACACAGTAACAGGCATGGTGCATGCCATGGACATTTCCATGCATGTCCAATGGACTCTTGAAACATTCAATGATATGTAACTCACATGCATCATGGCTCATGCCTATCACATGCACACACTTCACCTCAGTCACATCCATCTGGCCCCAAACACACCAAACACAGCGGATACAAGGGTAATTTGGCTGCTTTACTGAATCTGTGCATTGTCACACACGTGTCATGCATCCATGGCATGCACAAGTCACAGACACGCAGGTCAGGCACACAGACATGGCTACCATATATGTACCTGGCATCAGCACCCATCCCTCACCCCCACCCATGTCCAGGTACAGAGACTGGCATGCTCTCATGTTCAAAATCTGCATAGGGCTCCCCATGCGGCATTTCAACACATGCAACAACCATGTGCATCACACATCGCTGGTCGCACATGCATTACCATGATGTCCCTGCACACATACATGCATACATGGCCTATGGCACACATACAGGCAAGTATCATAGAACCAGCACACCGCAACATGCCCTGTCTCACACAGTAATGCATGGACACTTACTGCTCAACTCCAGACGGGCCTCCCTCTCAAGGATCTGGGCGTGGAGCGCTGGGCGTACGCGTTCCAGGACCCTCATCTGGATGGAACTCATGCGGCCCCGGCCCCCCTCCACGAGGCGCCGGGCCTTCACAAGGGTCCTGGACCTCAAGTCCTCCCAGCGCTTCTTGATCTTCAGGACGTCGCGGGTTGACACCCCCTCCGCGTTGATGGCAACCACACAGTCGGCCCAGATCCTCTGCCGTCCTTCCTTGCTGGCGCGGGACGATCCAAAGAGGGCATCATACTGCCCCAGGACATGCTCCACCAGGACACCAACTTCTGTGACAGTGAAGCTGGTGCCCCTCTGCCCCTCTGGCCTGGGGTTGCCACTGGTGCCAGATGTGGAAGTGCCCGACATGGCAACCCCAGAGGCAGGTGTGGGTGGGCAACTGGGTCCTGGGGCTGGGCTGTGGAGCGATGTAATCCCAGTCGGGAGTCTTCAGTTCCAGCATGGGTGGACACAGCAACTGGACCCCTGCAGATGGCTGATGTGCAGGCACCAAATGGCAGGGCACGGTGGCAGCAGGCAGGCAGGCAGGCAGGCAGGCAGCAGCAGATGGCACGTGGGAGGCTGCTCGGGGCACTGGGGGGCAGTAACTCGGCCTTCTGGGCAGGAGCGTGGTCTTCCGTGTGTTTTCGCGTGGCCAGCTTCATACGGAGTGATTTGGCATGTGAAAATCCTGCACGTCAGCGTGAAATCCGAGGAAAGGCCCTTAGCGCGTAAGCGCGTCAGCACGCATACGCGATTCTATTGGACCAGAGTCCCTCAGCGCGTAAGCGCGTCTGTGACGTGACCCGCACGGGTGTTCCCCACTCAGCACGTGATGACGGGGCACACGTGGAGATACTGCACGTCAGAGTGTCATCGCGTGTAATTGGACAAAAGTGCACGTACACGCGATTGGCCTATGTACGTGTATTTAATGGGTGCACGGGCACTTACACACGCAAGTACGTCAGCGAACCTGTATCCCGTGGTGCGTGTGAATTTCCACACGCTATTGGACTGGGAACTGGATTCCAGGGGTGCGCGGGTCACACGCTGTATCCCGTGGTGCGTGTGAATTTCCACACGCTATTGGACTGGGAACTGGATTCCAGGGGTGCGCGGGTCACACGCTCGCCTAGAACACGCGCAAAGCATAAATTTGCGGACTTTAACAATAACAAGCTCAGACGCCAGGATGAACATACCGTTCCTAGCAGCAGTGGCAGTGGGCTACCAAAGGAGGAGGAGGAGGATAGTCAGGGCCAGAATATTCACACCCAGAACCAGCCTTTTCGGGATGCCTGATGACCAGGTGTATGGGAGGTACAGGTTTCCACCACACATTATACTGGACCTGGTGAGTGAGTGGGAGGATGACCTCACATCACCCACCCTGTGCTCCCAAGCACTCAGCCCCCTGGAGAAGGTCCTCAATGTACTGCACTTCTTAGCCACTGGATCATTTCAGCGGACAAGTGCCATAGTGGGTGGGGTGTCACAGGCCACCCAGTCACGCTGCCTACACCAGGTCTTGAACATCATCACTGCACGCCCATCAGTCCGCAGGCACATATACCTGCCCAGAACACCTGCAGAAAGGCATGCTGCCGCCCTGGATTTTTACGCTGTGGCACGATTCCCCAAAGTGCTAGGTGCCATCGACTGCACCCATGTGGCTCTACGTCCCCCCAGGGCATCTGAGCACATCTATAGGAACCGCAAGCACTTGCATTCCATCAACGTGCAGGTAGCATGTAATGCCAAGGGAATCATCACCTCAGTATATGCCAACTATCCCGGCTCCACCCACGACAGCTTCATTTACCGAATGTCCACCCTAAGCCGGGACCTAGAAGCTGGGCGGCATGGCGATACATGGCTGCTTGGTGAGTATGTATGCCACTGCACATGCATGCATGTTGGATACTGAGCAAGGTCACAACCCCACCAATGATACCAATCACCACCTCCACAGGGGACAGTGCCTACCCTCTCAGCCCCCACATGATGACGCCAATTCGGAACCCCACCACGCCACCCCAGGTAAGATATAACACAGCCCACATTACAACCAGGGGCATAGTGGAGCGCACATTCGGAGTGCTAAAGTCACGCTTTCGCTCCCTTGACCGTTCTGGCGGGCAGCTGTTATACGCTCCCCCAGTAGTGTGCAGGATCATAGTGGCAGCATGTGTCCTGCACAACGTTGCAACACGCCGGGGCCTGGCTGTGGACATGGTGGTGGCCCCACATCCCCAACCACATGCACAGCCGCTGCGCATGGGAGGGGAAAGGGCACGGGGGGAGGCAGCCCGTACACAGCTAGTGGCTAATTACTTCACATAGACATCACACCCCTGTGGAGTGCACACTGCCCTGGCACATTCCATCTGACAATCAATGATGACTCAACCTGACACTGATCCTGAATGTCTGGAGAATGAACCGGGAATACCATGTCAGCCTGAGATTGTTCACCTGGAAGTGTCACAATGTGTGCATCCCTACCCACACAGACACCACCAATGCAGTTTTGTGAAGTTACACATTGAAGCAGCTAAAATGAATACCCACTTGCAAAATGCAACAAGAGGACAGTGCCATGTCAGCCAACCCAACCCCAGCACCGCCACACGACACACCGTGCCATGTCATGCTAATTGCAGGTAAACAAAGTAATCCCCACAACATGACATCAGTCTCACTATGTACAGTGGCACTATTAGAAACCTGCAACACCTGAAATGCTCACAGCAATGCCGGACCAACAACATACTTGAGCACGTAGTACCATTAACATGACATCACAAATGTTACATATTAGTAGTCTCACCACCTGGAAATGCCTGCACTCCCACCACTACCAACTGTGCAGTGTTGTCGCCATGTAGAGTTGTAGGTGCACTGCTGCCAACATGGACCCCATCTCCAGACTAGAGGTCCTTGTGTGGACATGAGGAAGGGACCTGCAAATTGGGAGGTAGACACAGAAGAAGAGTTACACATCAATGCAACATGCAGTGTACAACACAACAGCAATATGCACTAGGAATGTATACACAGTATTGACTACAGACTGCCCACACAGCTCATGGGAGTCCAACGTCACTGTGTAATTCACTGTCACTTGGGCACACCCTTTGCAAGCCCATGGAAACGGGAAGCAGGAGGGGTGTGTGTGACTCAAACCCAAGCATCTGAACCAAATACATTACAAGCCTGCATGTGCCCAGCCACAATGCAGCGTATGCCCACAGGAACCACGGAAGCCAACAGATCGTCCCAAAAAAATTGGGAATAAAAGAAATCAAAATAAAAATAAAAATAAGAAACAATCAAAAATGGCCATTGATGGGCCCGGGGGGGTTGGGGAGGCCACCCAGGAGGTCCGAGGACAGGATGCACACCAGAACCCACCTGCGTGGATCCTGGGAAGATAAAACACCTCCATGGGCTCGGGGCCCACACGGCTACCCTATTGTGGGAGTATCACTGCTGTCGCTATTATCACCCTGTGCAGCTGCATCCGGAGGTGGTTGCACTATGGGAGGCAGCCCACGCAAGGCCCTAGTCTGCTCCTCCATGGCTGCAAGCATGCGGGTGTGGTAGGTCTGGTTCTGGAGGATGAGTGTGCGGAGGTCCCCATGCAACAACTCACGGGATGCCCGGACCTCCGCCCTCGTTGCCTGCATCTCAGCTGAGAGCGTACGGGTGAGACGCTCCAGCTGCTGTTCTGTCCTTTGGTGTGTTGAAGCCTCAAGCTCAACAAGAGTCGTCCTGAGGTGAAGGAGCTCCTGCCTCAGGGCTTCCCTGTGGCCCTGGGACTCAATGGAGATGGCCTCCTGCAGAGTCGCTAGTGCCGCCCGCCTGTCCCTGTTGGACCCCAACATGTCCTCCCTGTGTGACTGGCAGATGGAGTCGGTTGCCTGCTCTAGTCGCTCCATCAGCCTTTCTGGGGGGACAATGGAAGTGGCCACCCTATCCATGGCCTGAGCCATCATCTCGGATGATGCAGCCTGTTGGGTTGCCATACCGTAAATGGATTGCTCCCATGCGGTATTGCCTGGTGGCGTACGGCCACCACATCGGAGGGCACCACACCTGTCTGGGGCAAGGCGAACTGCGCCTTGCTGTGCCGGCACTGCCTGAGGCTGCAGGACTGCATTCCCCCTCTGATCTGCTGGCCCAGGAACAGGATCAGATGTCGCGGAGTGTGACCCTGCATCCGTAACCACCGAAGGCGTAGCTGCCAACACTGACATCCCCATGGAGGGTTCTGACCCTGGTGCAGGTGGGTGAGACAGAACAGAATCCCTCCCTGGAACACTCACCTGCGACGGCACGTAGGTCTCATCCGAATCAACACCTGAGTACAGCTCGGGGGAGGTGCAGCCAGAGACACCCCTTGAGAGCACGACCTGCAGCACTTGTGGGTTCTCCCCCACCACCACACCACGTCCCTCACTGGTGGTTGGTCGGCCCTCGGACCCCTCCTGGGTCTGCACCATCTCCACAACCCCAGCAGTATCAGGTGCGTCTTCCCCTGCAAAGACATGAAAACAAAGAAATGGAAACAGGCATTAGCACCATGGCACACATTGAGGGCTGAGAAGCAAGAGAACCAGTACTTGATTGACACATGTCCCACATGACTAAAACCCTCCCATGCATGCACCCTCACTGCGTATGAAGTGCAGGCAAATGGCACACACTGATGACACCAAGATGGAAGATGAACACATTTTCTGCATGCTGCCTGGCAGTGGCATCACACATTGGCCTGTGATTGGCAGGTGAAACACACATGCCATCACACAGATGGCATGTACCATTGCTATTGAGTGAAGATGGAGAGGAGGGCAGCACCTATTCATTCAGTCCAGTTCCCGCATGTAATTGCTTTTCTAATTCTAACAGGTCAGATTTTTCACCTGGAGCTGCCAGTCTGAAATGGTCCAATTGCACAGGGACATGTGTGTGCAAATGATATCCAGGTAACAAAGTCACTCCACTTTACCATACCCATGTCAGACATGTGACTAGTGGACAGCGACATGCCTAGTGAAAGTGGTGGAATGCAAACAAACTGACTGAATGAACAGTGAAAAAGAAGCAAATATGTTGTGGCAAGGTGACACTTCAAGGGCAACTGGCGTGCAGTTGGGCTAGATGTCTACTGTTGGCAGAAGGGATACTGCTATGGCCAAATGCAGCTGCGCAGGAAGGATTGCATGAAGCACATGGCTGACCCATACGACTCAGGCGCACACACTCTCACCTGGCACCCGAACAGAAGCCCTCACACACACACCATGCACATGGATGACACACACATGCATGTGCACTCACCGGACAATGCCTCGTAATCAGCCAGATCTCCCACGCCTTGGATCTGTTCCTCCGTGACGTAGGTCCCAGCGACTGACTCATGTGGAGTGAGTTCCATGTCTACTACTGGAGACCCACCTCCAGTCACTAGAGTTGCGGCATGACTTGAGGCCAGCTTACTCTTTGCCCTGCACTTTAGGTCATTCCAGCGCTTATAGCAATCATTGGCTGTGCGCCTCACGATTCCAAGGGCACTTACGATGTCCGCAACGGTCTGCCAGTGTGCCTGGCGTTGTGCAGGTGTGGTCTTGGATCCTGCAACAATGACCATCTCGTTGTCATGTCCGGACACATACTCGACAAGTGCATTCAGTTCGTCATCCGTGAAGCTGGGCTTCCTGGACGGGCCGGACTGTGTAGCCGTGTCTGGGGCATCAGCCTGTGCCGGACGAGCACTCTTCCTCTTCCGCTTGGAAGGTGGTGGTGATCCTGAGTGTCCTGCGCCGCTCTGGACACTAGGGGCAGGAGCCCTGGTGGACTCTGTATCAGGAGTGTGGGATTGCACACTCAGCATGGGAGTTGGTGCAGGCATTGGCTCTAGTGTGATGGTGTCAGGGAGAATGTCAGCAGCATGGACTAGGACTGACACTGTCCTGGCTGGGTGTGTGAGGGCTGGGGTGGATGGAGCCGCAGCTGCCCCTGCAGCCTCTCCGCCCTGCCTCCTTGGTGCAGCAGATGACCTTGCTGCCCCAGATCCACGTGGCATGATGGCATCAACGTGCACCAGCGCACGTGTCGTAGCCCTGCTGACCTGGAAGTCAGCCATGGAGTCAGCCAGGTCTGGTGCCACAATGGGCTGGTCCAACAAGGGCTGAGCATGGATGGTGTCAGCCACATCAGCCTCAATGGGAGGGGGGGAGGGGGGGGTTATGGGTGCCCGTGACTGGTCCTCCACACATGGGGGGACAGGCTCACCCTGCAAGTTACGACCACGTCCCCTTCCGGATCCACCACGGCCACCACTTGTGGCTCTTCCACCTTTGCCACCCTTACGGAATCCTCGCCTCCCAGCCATGGCACTGATGTTAATGTGCGTATGGGAGTGGATGTAGACTATTGTCCTGGGCAATTGGGGGTCAAAGGGGTTGGGTACCAGATGGTAATTGTACCCTAGTGCTCTAGCAAGGCTGAATGTAACCCCTGGGGAAAGATGATGGGTCACGCAACGCACAGGAGGCCCAAAAAAGGGAGATGACGTGCACGCAACCCCTCCTAGACCACGTGTGCAGAAAGAAAAACCTGCACTACGCTGTGGCACCCAGAAACACAAGAATGAACGTATGCGTGTCACACGCAGCCTAGAATGACCTCTGAAGGGGTAGGCTACACACAGGGCAAGCACAGATGTTAGATACGTGCGTGACTCACCGTCTGCCTGGTAAACGAGCGTGTAAAAGGAGCACGTTTGGTTGGCAACACCCCCGCCAAAAGAAGATTTGTCCGCTGTCTGAAGAGACAGGACAACAGTAGAAGGGAACACTGTTTGAGGGAACAGGCCCAGGTAAACCAGTAAAAGAGAAAAAAGAGAAAAAGCTGTCAGAGGTAACAGGGAATACAAACTTGAAACGCCGTGAAGTAAATCGCGTGTGAAACGACAAGAAGTACAGAATTCACCCACTCGCTCTCCACGAAAAGCACGTACAAGGAAAACGTGTTCTACACGTACCTTTTATACAGGCCCACACGTCCAGCGTCACTTACGCGGCGTGTACGCGCTAGGGCCATTTCCACCTATTACATGCTTTGTCACTTCTGCGTGTAGGGCCATTTCCACCAATTACACGCTTTGTCACTTCTGCGTGTAGGGCCATTTCCACCAATCACACGCGATTACACTCTGACGTGCAGTCTTTCCACGTGTGCTCTGTCATCACGTGCTGTGTGGGAAACACCTGTGCGGGTCACGTCACAGACGCGCTTACGCGCTGAGGGCCTTTCCTCAGTTTTCACGCTGACGTGCAGGATTTTCACGTGCAAAATCACTCCGTACCAAGCTGGCCACGCGTACGCACACGGAATACCACGCTCCTGCCCGGAAGGCCGAACTACTGCCCCCCAGAGCCCGAGCACGCTCCCACCTGCTGCTGCCTGACTGCCTGCTGCCCCTGCACTGCTGGGGGGTGGGGGTGATAGGGGACATGAGTGGGGGCCTGGTGGGGGCTTCCCCTGGACTGCTGGGGGGTGGGGGTGGTGGGAGACATGGGTGGGGGCCTGGTGGAGGCTGCCCCTGCACTGCTGGGGGGTGGGGGTGGTGGGTGACATGGGTTGGGGCCTGCTGGCAGGTGCCCCACAGTGCTGGGGGGTGGGGGTGGTGGGAGACATGAGTCAGGCATGAGTGGGGGCCTGGTGGAGGGTGCCCCTGGATGGTGGGGGGTGGGGGTGGTGGGTGACATGAGCAGGTGTGCAGGGTAGTCCCCTGTTTTGTGGGCTGCCTGCAGGGGCCGTGGAGGGTGTACAGGGAACACCTGTGAGGACCCACCCAGCCTAATCGCGTGTGTAACTTCCCACGCACCCCTGTAATACACGTACCAAGCCAAATCGCGTGTGAGAATTCCCGCGCATACCTGAAATACACGTACCCTGCTGAAGTCGCATGTAAAACTTCCCGCGCACCCCTGAAATGCATGCGCCCAGGCTATTCGCGTGTGGAACTTCCCGCGCACCCCTGAAATACACCCGCGCACCCCTGAAATACACGTAGCACGCTGGGAGACATGAGTGGGGGCCTGGTGGAGGGTGGCCCTGCACTGCTGGGGGGTGGGAAGGGTGGTAGACATGGGTGGGGGCCTGGTGGAGGCTTCCCCTGGTGGCTGGGGGGTGGGGGTGCAGGGGGACATGGGTGGGCGCCTGGTGGAGGCTTCCCCTAGTGGCTGGGGGGTGGGGGTGATAGGGGACATGAGTGGGGGCCTGGTGGAGGGTGCCCCTGCACTGCTGGGGGGTGGCGTGATAGGGGACATGAGTGGGGGCCTGGTGGAGGGTGCCCCTGCACTTCTGGGGGGTGGGGGTGGTGGGAGACATGAGTGGGGGCCTGGTGGAGGCTGCCCCTGTTGGCTGGGGGGTGGGGGTGGTGGTAGACATGAGTGGGGGCCTGGTGGAGGCTGCCCCTGTTGGCTGGGGGGTGGGGGTGGTGGTAGACATGAGTGGGGGCCTGGTGGAGGCTGCCCCTGGTGGCTGGGGGGTGGGGGTGCAGGGGGACATGGGTGGGGGCCTGGTGGAGGCTGCCCCTGGTGGCTGGGGGGCGGGGGTGGTGGTAGACATGGGTGGGGGCCTGGTGGAGGCTGCCCCTGGTGGCTGGGGGGTGGGGGTGGTGGTAGACATGGGTGGGGGCCTGGTGGAGGGTGCCCCTGGTGGCTGGGGGGTGGGGGTGCAGGGGGACATGAGCAGGTGTGCAGGGTAGTCCCCTGTTTTGTGGGCTGCCTGCAGGGGCCGTGGAGGGTGTACAGGGAACACCTGTGAGGACCCACCCAGCCTAATCGCGTGTGTAACTTCCCACGCACCCCTGTAATACACGTACCCAGCCAAATTGCGTGTGATAATTCCCGCGCACCCCTGTAATACACGTACCTGGCCAAATCGCGTGTGATAATTCCAGCGCACCCCTGTAATACACGTACCCAGCCAAATCGCGTGTAAAACTTCCCGTGTACCCCTGTAATACACCTACCCAGCCAAATCGCGTGTGATAATTCCCGCGTACCCCTGTAATACACGTGCCCTGGCTAATCGCGTGTAAAACTTCACGCGTACCCCTCTAATACACGTACCCTGGCCAATCGCGTGTTAAACTTCCCGCGTACCCCTGTAATACACGTACCCTGGCTAATCGCGTGTAAAACTTCCCGCGTACCCCTGATATGAACGTTACCCGCTTTGCGTTCCTTGTTTGGCAGCCCTGTAAACTGGTCCAGGGTTAGCGCAGCCCTTTGCGATGATTTAGCGATTTTGATGGCTTTTCCTTGCGCGAGTGCGTTCTTGGGGGCGTTACTGGCGCTGCTGCAGGGTCGCTGCGATACTCTGCGCCACGGCTGGTTTGGGAGCCTAAAATCCATGAATACGCTGTGCGCGGAAATCGGTTTTAGCGCACGTGCCTGGCGCAGACAATCGCACGCGGACACTCTGCGCCAGCCGCTTGCGACACTTTTCTGCGAAATTCTATGAATTACCCTGTGTGTCTTTTCAGAAAGACTCCTTCATCCGATTGGTGAGTTCATGCTTGAATCTGAATAGGGCGTGTAGCTTCTCCTGCGCTGCTGTGATGCGGTGTGCTACCGCAGCTAGGAAGTTCTTCCAGTCACCTGACTGGATGGTGTGTGTTGTGAGCTGTAGGCAAACATCTTTTGCAGTTTCATCCGGTATTTCTTGCAGAATCACTGCCCTTAGCCTTGTGCAGTCTATCACTTGACACACATGTTCTTCGGTTTCCACTGTGTGTTCTTTCTCTTGCATGGTGGCTGGCCGGGGATGTCGGGATAGGTAGTCCTCCGGGTTGTCCGCATCGGGTCTCTGTATGATACTTTGTTGAAAGCAGTGGTTGAAGTGTACGAAAAGAAGCAGTGGAACTATGTTCCCTACTGGCCTGCACCGCTCCCCACAAACCACATCGCCGCGCCCCTTCCCATGCACAATACAAACCCCAAAACACACGCACCTGCTGTTTAAGGGCACGTCCAATGCAGTGCACTGAAAGTGCAAGTTTCACCTTCTTCCTGCACTTTTATTTTAAAACTAAATCGTTCCGGAATGGTTCCTTTTTATAATGAAAGTATAGGAACGGTAAAACTTATTTAAAACTTGTAGAGGAGCACCGCTCCCAGCCGCTCCGGCCCACTTCGACCACTGGTTGAAAGGCTGCACTCTCTTCACTCATTTCATCTTGTTGGAAATTCTCTTCCAGCCATTCCAAAGTACTGGACATTTCTGTGTTAAAAGAAATAAATATTAGTTTTAGTGTACATAATACAGAAAATATATAAGTATATGAAATAAATGTCGTGTACTTACTATTATTTTTACAAACTTTTGCTGTTACTGGTGTGTAAGTATGCTCTTGCTTCTTGCTGTGCAGTTTTTGTGAGGTCATTCAGTGGAGGCATATTTATTTTGTTTTGGTATATTCCATTATATTGGAAATGCAACTTCAGTGGTTGGGTGGTGTCTTACATATACAGTTTTCACTTCGTATTTATTATTAAATGTAATGTATTTATGTGGTTCTTTTTTAATATGTCTGTGTGTTTTTATTGTTTGATACAATAATGGAAGATACCCTCTAAGTTTCTTGGAAAGTGCTGATGGTGACCGCGTGCGCCTGCGGACATGCGCATGGTTCACGGACATCAAAATCACTAGCAGGGCAGGGTGTTTAGTATTTTCTATGTTATATAAATGTAAGGTAAGGGAGTCTTAGTAAACATTTGTCACATTTCCATTATCTATATTTATATTCAGTGAAAAGAACTTTGTTAAAGGGACTTTATGGTTAAGTTGTGCTACTAAAAACCTATGAAAATCAGTAAAAAAAACTTTGTTAAAGGGATCTTATGGTTTGAAGTAAAACCGAAAAACCTCTGAAACTCACATGTTATGGTAAGCTAAACAACCATAACTCGCGCCACCACTGTGCACTGCTAAGACTAACACCCATTGACAACATCACTGATGACATCACATGTGCATTTACTTTTCATGAAAAGTCTGTACAAGGGATTCTTATTATAATGTTGACAAAAAAGTGTCAAGGATCATTGGAATAAATATCATGAGCTAGTAGTGCATTAAGCAATGCATTGATATAAATAGCATTCTATTATGAAGTTCTATCCAGTATACTAAGATACTCATGTATAAACATAAGCTTTGTGTACAGGATACATGAGGGAAGATGCAATATTCATAATCTTTCCATGTTGAATAGTGAAATGATAAATGCTTTTTTATTAGAGTTTTGCGTACTGTGCAACATGTAATAAGTAGCTAATAAAAGCCACTTAGTACATAATTTCACAACAACACATACAAATATGAGTATATACAAGGAAAGTGAAGTAAGCAAAAAAGCAGCAGTAGTACCAGAAAGTGTTCATAACGTAACTGATTAGCTTTATGCAGAGAAATGATTGCTCTGTTTCAAAGCTGCTACTTCCCCTATGTATATGTATCACATGATGTGACTGGACCCTAAGGAAAGTATGCGAGTACAATGTATACAAATATGAGCATATACAGGGAAAGTACAGTAATAAAAAAACAACAGAACTATCAGAAAGTGCTGATAACCCTACTGATTATCTTCATGCACAGACAGGATTGCTATCTTTCACGCCTGTATCTTCCTCTATGTATATGTTTCATATGATGTGACTGGACCCTAAGGGAATTACTGTAAGAACATACTTGAAGGATAAGTCTACAAATATAGTACCTTTTGAATTTTTAGTTCCTGACTGTTACTGAAGAAAACTATGTGGCCTAGATATGTCAGTAAAGGAAAAAAGAGGGAGCCAGACATGTGATGTCATCAGTGATGTCATCAATGACATTTATGATGTCATCTTTGATGTCCTGGGTGTTAGTCTTAGCAGTGCATGGTGGTGGCGCGAGTTATGGTTGCTTAGCTTACCATAACTTGCAAATTTCAGGGGGTTTTCAGTTTTACTTCGAGCCATATCATCCCTTTAACAAAGTTTTTTTTACTGATTTTCATAGATTTTTAGTAGCGCAACTTAACCATAACGTCCCTTTAACAACGTTTTTTTCACTGAATATATAGCTACATAGATAAATTCAAGCATCAGGTGTTTGATATCTTTGCCAATGAGATAACACCAAAGGCTTCAGCCCTGACGGCAGTACCACTTTTGGGCCTTAACATGCATTGTGAAGCAGGCAGAGGTGCCCCTGTGGACCACAACCGCGTACTGCCGGATTGACTCTGGCATACCCAGTGCACTGCAATCCAACACAGAACTGAGTCTCTAACTTTGTACATCAATACCCCAATACTGGCCTCCCTCAGCATGGTGCCAGAGTTTTTTCGGAATACATTCCTTTTGAGAGGACAGTACTTGTCTAACATGTTGGAACGTTTCACCAGAAAAGGGATGCTGTCCGTAAGGAGTTTTACGGTGGGGAGGTAGATCTGGTAGATTAGGCCCCAGATTTTTAATGGGCAGGCCACGGGGACTGCTCCCTGGATTTGGATATCCTTCTGGTGCTAGTTCTGGGGCTGGGGCTGGGTAGCCCTCACTTTGGTGGAGACTTTAGGATTCTCTGCTCCAAATAGGCCTAAGTTCCAATTCAGACATATTGGCTGATGGTCCTCCAGGTGAGACCCTGTTGCCTTTCTGTCTAGCGTTGCAGCCCCCATGTTGTCAGCCTTGGAATAAGCCACCTCAGGCACTGCGTTTGACTGTGACCTTACTAATAAAGCATTGCCCGGATCCCCTGGATCCAGGTTTCCTCACCACTCATGTGTCATCAGAGTGCTTGGTTGTGTGGAACTAGACATCAGGCTTAAAGAGCATGATCCTCATTGCGATTTCAGCACTAAGTGGGGAAATTGGCAGTAAATCCGTTACCGCCACTTTTACCACTACACCGGTGGAAATTCCGTCAACAATTGGCAAAATTAGCACTGTTAGATTTATCGCCAGAAACACAAGTGCTAATTCTGCCATATTACAAGTGAAATTAAAACCAACATACTGCCAAAAATTGGTTGTTATTCCACCAAAGATTCAGTGCAGGTGCATTCAACCAAAAGGTGGAGGTAAAAGAATCCAGGTCATGGGAATTAAGCAGGTGCCAATAATAGCCTCCTAAAGTGTATTTAAGGCCCACACATCCCCAAACACACTTTCAAGCAACATGCAGACACAACCAGAAGTGAATTATGGAATCCACAAACAGCTGGTGTTCATTGAGCTCCAGCAGCATGCAAAGCCACTACATGGAAGGATAAAGGCAGCAAAAAAACAGAGGCGAAGTGTGTTGCGTAGGCCGCCCATACAAAATGTCCATCCATCCCCCTTGGCTCTGAATGATGGACAATTGGCCATGGTGTATCGCTTGCACATGAATACCATAGGAGAGCTGATGACCCTCATAGAGGCAGATCTCCAAAGTGGCATACACATCATAACTGCAATCACACCACTTAATAAGCTGGTGTCCGTCCTCCGCTTCAGTGCCACAGGTGCATTCCAACAGACGGTGGGGATGCTGCATTGCATGTACCAGCCAACATTCTCAAAAGTGCTTGTGCAGGTGTTGGACACATCTTGCTGCCCACCACCCAGGCCACGGGGCATGCAGCAAAGGCAAGATTATATTCCATTGCCCATTTCCCTCATGTCATAGCGGCATGGTGACCACCCCCCCAGGCAGTTGATCCTGCATACAGGAATCATAGACAGTACCATTCCATGAACATTCAGATGACATGTGATGCAGATTTGACCAACAGCCACTGCTCCGAAGGATTCCCAGGTTCCACACATGATGCCATGGTCCTGAGGAGAAGCAGCTTCCATGCATTTATGAACATACACAGAGAACAGAGAACCTGGCTCTTGGGTAAATATAGCAAAACAAAAAGGTGATGGCTGGAAGGTTTTGAATTAATCATAACCATGGGCATAGATCTTGGCAACCCTCCAGCCCATTGTTTTCCAGCATGCCACGTCATTTCAGAAAGGGAAAGACCATATGCAAATCAGGATTGGTCCCACCTTAAAAGGGGCAGTCCAGCCTAAACTGCTAGGTCACATCCCTTCTGCATAAGACCACAAGCATCCCCAGGCATGGTTGGGACTTGTTGGGTGTCATCAGTGAGGAGTAGCTTGGGTCTCTAGCCCAGGAGGCTACATCTGAGCATACTCGTTCCACTCAGGGTGACTTAAGCAAAACAAAAAGGTGATGGCTGAAAGGGTTTGGGTAAGTATGACATATGATGATGAAACCAAACAGAGGCAGACATGGAGACAGGCATGGGATCACATGTATTGTGAGGAAGTACCATGAACCATATTCCATGTGGAACTCGGTAGCCCATGGCCCATAATCCAACTAACGCTGAGTACAGAGACGCCTGAGAACATACTGCATACTCCTGCATGTGCCCACACACAATCACTACAGCCCCTCCACCCCCATGAACTACAGCAAGTCAGCCTTACACGCATTTGAGCACACAAAGGCCACCAGCACAATAGTGAATGATATTAGCAGGCAGAAGCACACTGTAATGTTCAGCACTGTTCTTCCTACCTGCTGTAGGTGATTCAGGCTATCCTCTGCTACCCTGGTTGTCGACACCAGTGAGGAACCCTTCTACACAACAGGAGACAGCCTACAAAGAAGCATACATAAGGACCAGGACATGCATAGAATGTTCGTTTGGACTACTCAAGGGAAGGTTCAGGCAGACAGGTGGGGCACTAATGTACACTCCTGAATAAGTGGGTAAGATTGTTGTTACATGCGCTATGTTGCAAAACAGGTGCATACTTTGGAATATACCCATGCCCCCAGATGACGACATTGTATGCCCGACTCTGATGTTGAGGAAGATGCAGGTGATAGCAGGGTTCCTCACAATAGATGTGAGGAATAGAGGGAAGGCTGTATTCTCTCTCAGGATATGATTGACAACTATTTCTGAAAGCACATATAGACACCTCTCTCTGTACATTTCACTGCCACTGTATTCACATGAATCACTGTAATGAAATGAGCACAGGGTCCAATGGCTGTAGTACAAAATGATTTATTGTACACCTGTGCACCTCATCCCAGACACCATGACCCTCCCCACGCCCACAGGGTCTCCAGTCTGTTCCATTAAAGCATCCACTACCTCTGTCTCTTGTCCTCTTTTTTTGTAGGTGTGGTTGCATGACTTGCGCATTGCTGGGAGCACCTTGGTGGCGGGCTTACCACTGATCCCTCATTGGGGTGGCCAACAAGGAACTGGCAGGTTCACTGCTCCAGAGGTGCTGCATTGTGATGGTAATGGCCCTGGAGATGTTCTCATGTGTATAAGACGTGTGCTCAGCAAACTACTGTCCCCTTTGGCTCATTAGGGTGTTGCTGGGATTGGCGTCAGCCGCACACCGACACAGACAGTCCAAGGAAGGGGCCAGCCAGCTGGATGCACCTAGCACCTCATCATACATTGCCTGGGAGTGTCCCAGTTGCTCCTAGGTTATCTGCTGCACTGTCCTCTGGCGATGATCGATCTGGGTGAGCCTTTCCCAGATGGCATTGAGGGTGTGTTCCGGTACTGACCTGGAAGAATGACCGGGGCGTCTTCCCTCAATGCCAGATGCCTGACCTGTTTGTTCCATGCAATCCTAAGTTTGTGAATTCATGTCCTCAGGAACAGTGATAATGGAGGCACAGTGAGAAGAAAGGGGGTGTAGAGTGCATGGGTGATATGGTGGGCAGGGGCATAAATCCGGGGACATCTGTCTTGCATGGGAAGCTGCAGATGTTGAGGCAGTGGTGGCAGACTCAGGTGCCGCTATGTCAGCAAGTGCAGTGGCCTGGTCTCGTGCCTGCATGTTGTTGGCATTTGGGTGGGCGGGTTCGTTGTCAGGCTCCCCAGTGGTGGTGGGAGTTCCTGTAGCCTCCGTAATGGCTGGCATTGGTGGCATGACTGTGGCAGGTGTCCCTGTGCCCCGAGAAGTGGTAGCAGCAGTGCCCTTGGGCGGGGGTGTTTTTGGTTTCCTGTGGTTACTTTCCTTCCTGGGTGCAGCATGCCCTGTACCCTTTTTGCCACTTCCTGGGGCATGGCGGCTGGAGGAGGTGCTGCTTTCAATGGGGTCCTGGGTATACTACGTACTTGTTGGGAGACAGGAAATAGTGCTTCAATACGTTGATGGAATTTAGTAGGGTGTGATCTAATGTAGTGTTCTGTGTACTACAGGGCCACCGTGTGCTACGGCCCCATGGGGGCCTACTTCATGTTGCACACAGTATGATGATTTGCTGGTTTGATGGTTGTCTGTGCATATGGATTGCCAGGAATGTGTGCCTTGCTTAGACTGTGGTGTCATGCGCTTCACAGTTGTGCAAGCTAATGTGCGCCCAAGTAGGGCTAGACTAATGTTGCATGAGTATCCTGTTGTACTGTCAGCTGAGGGGTGCCATGCTAGCAATGGAGGTGTGAGTACATTAGGTCGGACACAATCTTCATGGAGGCCCTGCAGCTACTGGGCTGTTGCTCAAGTTGTACATTTGCGCCACATGTCTAGGGGTGTTGAATAAGTGTCATATGTTATGTGTGTGCCAGCAGTTTGGCTGATGTGTCTGTACGTGGGTGCTTGGCATGCTGGCATGGGGTGGTGGCAATGTGACATGTGATTGGGGGACTGTTCATGATACTTGCGGTTCCATGGTAGTTGTATGTGTTCTGCATCATTGCCTTTTCCTTTTACATGGTGAGTATTTAAGGGAGTTCACACCTTGCATGCCACCTGATGTATTCTCCTATGGTATTGCATTGATTGCTTGTGCATTGTCTCGGTTACTCTCAGCTGGATGCAAGGAAGAGTGTGTATGTCAACATGCTGTTGGTGTTGTGCAATTGTCCCATTATTCACTAATGTACTCACTGGGATCTTCCTGTCTGCTGGCTCTGACCCCTACCGATCCCACACCCTCTAGGCTTACCATGTAGAGGATGATGCTCACCGTCTCCTCCCCGGGTATCAGCTACAGCGGGGCAACAATTCCTACAGCAGTGGCTGCTGTCTCCCGGCGGTGGTTGGAGATGAGGGCGCAGACTTGGGGTTTGAGTTTGTTCTACCTCTTGCGCATGTCCTATGGACACCACCTTGTCCCTGATTTCAACCCGGATGGCATTCTTCCGCTGCTGGGACGTTTTGTGATTTTGTGACCCATACAGCTTCTCTACATGGGCCACTCCTGCTCCGCATGCACACTCTGCTCCTGCTCAGACATTACCGCATTTTTGGCACCTTTCCCTTGTCTTTGCCTCCTCGCATAATTTTTGTGTCTTCTGGGGCTGTATGGCACTTTTTAATAATGGTGATTTACAGTGGATTGAGATTTCAAAAACGGCTTCTGGAGAACTTCCCGTTTGCATCATGACGGTTTCTTGTATGGTGATTCTATCTATATAGGGTGCATACATTGCATTCCCAGATTGTAGTCGCAGCCTCTGCCTTTCTGCAACCTCTGAGTTACATCGTACACTGCATCCTGGGGATGCTTGGTGCTCAGATGCATGTGAGTTCACTCCAGTAACTACTTCAATGTTTGTGGGCACAGGTACAGAAATCCATGTCGGACCATTTGCATATCTCAGACAATGTGTCACAAGATGTTGTGAAGTGGTGCCTTAGAGAGAACCTGCTGATAGTGGCATTGCTTGGCAAACCTAGACCCGACTGGCCATTGTCATGTATGCATCACTGATGAGGTGTGATGGTCAACCTTTGGATCTTTTGGTAAAAAGACACTGGACTCCATACAGAAACAAGAGCTGTGGGCAATCAGGCTGGCCCTGCTTGACTTCCTCCCCTTTATGCAAGGCAAAGGTGTACATGTCTTGATGGACAAATGATAGCTATGCACTACCTCAATAAACAGGTGGGGCATGGGTGGGATCCTTACCTCTGTGCTGAAAAGCAATGAGACTGTGGTTATGTTCTCCAGAGAAGATGTCTCTGACAGCAGCCCGTGTAGTTTGGACAGAGAACATTGTAGTGTATGCTCTCAGAAGATAGAGTTCAATCTGGATGAGTTCTTTGCCTTTTGGGGACTCCTCAAGTAGACCTCTTAACATGAAGTGTGAACAGGAAGAGTGAGTTGTTCTGCTGCAGGGATTTCCTCTGTAGGGTGCTCTGGGGGATGCATTGACAGTTGAGTGGAACTTCAATCTCCTCTATACATTCCTAATGAACCCTGTCATCCTGCTAGTTCTCAGGAGACTGCAGAATTTCAAATACACATTGATTGTGATCACTCAATGCTAGGTCTGGATGTGGTACCCGGAACATCTGGGCATGTCCATTTTCCACCCTGCTGCCTTCCAGGGAGGATGGAACTGCTCTACCACTCAGGGGTCCTCCATCTGAACCTCAGCAGCCTCACACTTCACGCTTGGTTGATAAGAGGCCGGGATATGAGCGATGAAACCTATCTGACATTGCCCTGGTTGTTCTCATTTCCACTGTGAGGCCATCCACCAAGTCCATTTGTGCTTGTAGGTGATGCAGGAGTTCCTCTGGGAGTCGGGAAAGAGGTCAAGACCTTTAATTTGTCCAATATCTTCTGCTCTGGAATTTCTGCTTTAATTAGCTCTGTCGAGCCTGCAGATTGGAACTGTGAAGGGTACCTGGCTGCCATTTCAGTTTTAAGAGTTCCTCTGAACAAGGCTCTTTCTTAACAATCCACACTGTTATGCAGTTTTTCAGGGTATTGCCTGAATTAGGAGTTTCCCAGTATCCCACCTGTAATTCCTGTGGGATACCGGGAAACTGCCCTACCGTTCTGCCACCTGATATCCCTGTATTACTGGGATATTACAAGCAGTGGAAAGGGTGGTAAATCTCCAATCGATGGAGTCCCAGGTAATTGTGGAATTTATTTGCCGGTGGGGTGCTGAATTATCTCCAGCTTTTGGATGGAGATGAATTAGTGACCCCCCCCACTGGCAAAGTTATAGTTTGCCGGTGTGGTAAAATTGCCAGTGCTGGAATTACTGGCAATTTTACCAGCATTTTTCCCGCACCGGCAAACTTGGAGTGAGGGCCAATGGGCTTCATTACAAGTTTTCTGCTATCCTGCCAGTAATTCTAGCAGGATACCGGCAACCGCTAATACCGTTACTGGCACTTGTTTGCCGATATTACCAGAAGATTACAAGTGCTGGTTAAAACAGTAAATACTCATTCCATGTAGGTGATTTTGACAGTATTACCTGCAATGGTATTACTGAGCCAGTAATACCGCCAGATAATTGGCAGTAGGGGTCAGATTTACCTCCAGCTCTTAGTTGGAGGTGAATCTTCCATCCATACAGGCAAAGTTGTAGTTGGCCGGTCTAGTAAAAGTGCTGGTAAACATTATAACCAGCACTTTTACTGTCTACTGCCAACTTATAATCATGCTCAATGTCTGTCATACCTCCCTACATGGTGTTTTCCAAGGAGTAGTTGACTTTGAGAGATAATGTCCTTTCTGCTCAAGGTCATGGTGGATTTTCATGTCTCTCAAAGTATTAATACATAGGAGTGATTCCATTGGCTGTACCTGGGGACCTTGCATCTGCAGGTAGATCTCTCAAGAAAAGAGCTTGCTATTCTCTTGGGTCATATGGAGTCCTTTAGTTATCATTGGGCTTCACAGTTTAAGAAGCATTAGTACAGGATAGCAATGCTGGAGGGTGAGGATGGTTCTGTGGCAGCCTCGAGCCCGTCAATCGCTATTTTGGGCAGTGACATAACTGTGGCCCATGTCTTCATTAATCAAAGGCTGGACCTCACACAGGGTATTGTATTGTATTTTATTAATATAGTGTGCCAAGCCCTAAGGCATCTGGGCACATTTCGTAAGGTTGCAGGCAGAGTATTTACAGTTCATCAGCAAATATATTTACAGTTACATAAGGTTATTGGTTACATTGGGCATCGACAAAAATTATTTAGCAGAGTGTCGTTGGGCTAAGCAGAGAAAAAACAGAGAAACATTTTTACAGTTGCAGTTATTGAGAACATTAGACATCTGTACATAGTTATAGGTAGTTAACATTCATTCTGAATGAGCTAAGTTTTTGCGTTATTTCTAAATGTGTAGAAGGACTCGGTCCACTCCCTTTTATGCCTTCCACCAGACAATGAGAATCCTGCAACATCGGGTTTAGCCAATCCTCCTCACCAGGTCCTGCCCAGCTTTTGTCTTTAGCACCTACATTATTAACAGTGGGTAGTTCCACCCACCCCATGTCTTTTGGCCCCTCCTCCCCATTTCCATGGTTGCAGAACATTCATTAACCAATGCATGTTGTGTTGCTTTGTCAGCCTGCTGCTTTCCCAGGTGCAACTCTGAAAGCTGCTTTGTTTTGTCTAATTTGCTGGGTATGGTGGCAACCAAAGCCAATCCTCTTTTGAAGTCCAATGATTCAGTATCATATGATTTCGAGGTGCTCATTGCCACAGTGAATCCTATATTCAATACCCATTACAAATCACAGGCAAATTATCTGCAGTTGTTGAATTTAACACAGGGTAGAAGGAACCTGCTGGTGTAGTTAGCCATTTTAACCACTTGGTAGCAGAAATAGCTTGACCAGAAAGTAAGAAGGCAGACAGTTTCTATGAGGGACTCAATGATGAGTTCAAAGATGCCCTCTCCGTAGTGCGTTCTATTCCACACACATACATGTTGGCCTTAGACCTACAGTTGTATACATGCCTCTTGGAGAGGCGGACGGGGGTGTACAGCACCATCTGGCACTAAGATCCTCTTTTAAAGTAGATACACTAGCATTGTGAATGTAATTTAGAGGTCACCAAGGGTCGCAGCTACGAACCACAGGACTTGCTTGGTACCCTGGCCTATAAACCATGACCTCTGTCATTTTCTTCATAGTAAGGAAAAATAAATGGACTATATTATCTTTCATTTTTACATTGGAAAACAAATGAAAGCAATGTTTGGGCCACTGAACTTATGATTCCTTCTCTGCAGGCCGTCAGGAGGGGCATTGGAGCATTGGCCTGGTCTGAATTTAAATTGACTAACTGCAAAGGAAACATTTTCTTTTTCGTTTTCACCAGCTCATAATACTGTTAGATGTGATCGAGCAAGTCAGCAAGGCCTTGCCAAGATCCAGCAGCATCCTAAACGTGTGTCCATCACGCCTGGGTCTGTGCTACTGAGCAGAGTAAATTTAATTTTTCAAGTTAATTGTCTTCCATGTCTGTGACTGGAGCCTTCTGGCGCCACATGTGTGGACGCCGAGGTTGAGCATCTTTGCTTCCACTGGCCTTGAAGGGCAGTGTTCAGAAGGAGTGGACTCTTACAGAAGGGTCGGACTGGCCTACAGGGCAATAGGCCCATGGCCGAACGAAAAACACAACATTCTGGTGTGGGGCAGTTTTTTGGGTCAACGTCGGGCACTTTTTTGTCCAATGTGGGCCAGTTTGATGAGTTACATCAGTATGCAGCTAGTAGTTTTGACCAGTGTTGCTGAATAAATATTCTTTAAAATGCACAATTTACATCACGTTTTACCAAAAAACTCACATTGGGTATTATTCAAATAGTCTCACAAAAGGAATAAATTGCCATTTGCAACTGTGAGCCACTTTTTCATTGGTGCCCGAGACAATGTTATGGCCCAGTCCGACCCTGTCTTAAATTAGCAGTGTGGCTCAGAGTCCTGAGAGGTAAGGAGTGCCAGAGTGCTTATGCAAAGCTGCTCCCGTAGGCTTGTCATGCCATTTAAGCATAAAGCATAAATCTTGTCCAGTAAATCATCCAAAATAAACACTGGCATCACTGCTGATACATTTCCACACAATGTGCACATTATGTGGCTCTCGAGATACTGTTCTTTTTTAAACTTATTGTAATTACCCACACACCATTACAAAAATGGGTCAAAGATTTATCTAAGTGTTTGGAGTAAAGCACCTGTCCGAGTTGTGATGGTTGGAAACCCAACCTCCGGCTGAACACACAGAGGCCGGAAAGATTAGCAGGGCCCACTCATTTGTTTCATGCTCGCAGGGCAAGATCAAATAACGGACACCACACACACGGCTTACTGTATCTGTGGCCCCTCTTTATTTCCTTCAACTTCCTTGTCACATGAGGCGGACTTCCCCTCGCTCACGTGAATTGGGATTAGTGTATACACCACATTCCTCCCAAACATGATTCTTTTTCCACCACAAAGTTCTATGTTTGCTGACGGCACTCGCCTGTCACTTCACTTGCTGGTCTTGGTCTTCTGTTTTCGGTGGTAGACCCCATGCAGGAAGTATCCTTGCCGTCTGGTCGATCGTTAGGGTTTTTCTCGCAGTCTGTACCTGGTGTTGGCTCTTCCTGGGGCTTCTTCTTCATCTTGCTGCCTGTTCGGGTCACTACTGGTGCTTGGTAACAAGGTGCTTCTCCTTGCAAGGACACAGCATCATTGGTTTCTGAGTGTTTATTGGTTTGGGTAAGGCGTATCCCTCCTTTCGGTTTCGGGGGTGGTCTGTCCTTTCCAAAGTGCACTTTTTGGAGGTGCAATATGTTCCGTGTTACTACTTCCTGACCCCTTGTGGCAGTCACCATGCTGTGGCATGGGGTGATTCTTCGGTGTTTAATGTTGAGGCCACTCAGGAATTGTGACAGTTAACAGATGTAAACGGAGGCCTGTTGTCTCTCTGCACCTTTCTCGTTATGCCATGTGTGGCAAATACCTTCTCTAGCGCTGTTATGACTGAGCGTGCATCTGTGGATTTGGTGTGCTCAACTTTGAATATCTATTGAATTCATCGATCAGGACAAATAGGTACTCCTCTGCGCAATGGTGCAAAAGTCCACACTGACTGATTCCCACCTTGTGTTCATTCTGGTTGCACTTATTATTGGCACAGACGCCATTTGTCTTCGTACAGACAGGCACGCTGGGCAGGTTTCAACTAGCTATGTGAATCTGTTTTGTATCTTTGGCATCCCCACTCGGGACTTCAGGTATGCCTGGGTTTTCACGACCCCTTGGTGGCCTTTGTGTGCTAGTCTTAGGGCTCTCTCTTCTAGTGCTTCTGGCAGCATGATTCTGTGTCCTTTCAGAAAGACTCCTTCATCTAATTGGTGAGTTCATGCCTGAATCCGAATAGGGCGTGTAGCTTCTCCTGCGCTGCTGTGATGCGGTGTGCTACCGCAGCTAGCAAGTTCTTCCAGTCACCTGACTGGATGGTGTGTGTGGTGAGCTGTAGGCAAACATCTGTTGCAGTTTCATCCTGTATTACTTGCAGAGTCACTGCCCTTAGCCTCGCGCAGTCTATCACTTGACACACGTGTTCTTCAGTTTCCATTGCGTGTTCTTTCTCTTGCATGGTGGCTGGCCGGGGATGTCGGGATAGGTAGTCCGCCGGGTTGTCCGCACCGGGTCTCTGTATGATATTTTGTTGAAAGGCTGCAGCTGCAGCATCCACTTCACCAGGAGGGCTGGGAGGTGAGGAGCCGAGCCTTTAAAAATGGGTATTAAAGGCTTGTGATCTGTGAATACTCTTGCTGATTGTCCCAGGAGGTAAACCTGGAAATATTGACATTTCTATAGTATTGCTAGGGCTTCCTTTTCTATGTGGGCGTAGTTCTGTTCTGTAAGGGCTCGGCTGGCAAATGCGACCGGGTACACTGTGCCTTCCTGGTCGGTTTGAGTGACACAGCTCCTAGTCCCACTCGACTGGCATCCACAAGTAGCTCAGTAACACCATAACATATGTGTGAACATTACTCCCATGCCATATGAGAGAAGGTCAGTGAGATATAATGGGAATAAAAACCTTTTTCTTTCATTGTAAACATGTCCGGGACACCTTTTGTAGTTATTCTCCCAAGAAAATGGCATTCATCAGGAACAGGCTTCAGTTCTGCTTTTGGATACCTTACAATTGTATTCATTCACTCAAAACAACGTTTTACCACAAGAAATAAAAGTAAATGCACACACATGTATAAGATGAATGAAAAGAGATGGAGATGCAGGTGAATGAACCTGGCACCTTATTCATGATTTCTAACTCTTTAGTTACATCCCCTGATTGCAGTGCACATTTCGAGTCTAACTGCACAGCAATCACTTTGAAAAAGGTCACCATTAAACAGTTATTACAAGGTAGCGCATTTTATAAAAAATGTTGATGTTTGACAAAGGCACATTCCAATCATTGTACTGAAATAAATATAGGAGGATATTTGAAGACATAAGAATTTTAAATTGTTTTGAGTTTTGATTAATAATTCTTAAAGTCATTATTTCTTGTTTTTCCTACAGATTTTGGCTCTACCAGTTTATTTGGGAGGTTCACAGAGTTATATGATTTCTTTTAAATTACTTGGTGCCTATGTCCGTTATAGGCTGATTTTCAGTTGCTTAAGTTGATGCTTAGCACGTAGATGATACCTGTTTAAGTTGTGTATGCCAGACAAATAAAACAAGCTTGCTTCTTTTCATTTTAAATACATATACCAACACGAGTTTGCAAGTGAGACAGTCTCCCTGGTGGTAATCTAAGGTTTAGGATTTGTCAAATTTACTTTTTGTAAGTAGAAACACATTGGGCCTCATTACGACCCTGGCGGAACGGGTTAAATGGCGCCGTAAAAGGCTGCGGCGCCGTTCAACCCGTTCCGCCACATTATGAGGTCCCCTCGCATACCGGGTCCCGCGAGGGGAAGAGGGAGGAAACAAAGGGCCATCTCGTAATGGCCCGTTGTTTACTCCCTCTCCCATTCCCATTCAGCCCTATTGGGGCTGAATGGGAATGGGGATGAACCGTGTCCGTGTCCTCGAGTGAGGAATTACCGGGCCATCCGAACTCGGAATGGTCCGGTAAGTCCTCATTCCGAGGACACGGACACGGATGCGGTTTTGCCGGCAGCCATGCCGCCAATAGCGGCATGGCTACCGGCATACCTCATAATGAGGCCCATTGTGCCTTATTACAATGTTGCCGGTTGGTAAATTCGATGCCGGAATGGTCATACCAGCATCGGTTACCGGACCAGAGTATTATGAGCAGCGATCCCGGTGTCACCAGCATCGGCAGGGACCCGCTGTGACCGGACTCTCCTTTGCCATTATGAGCACGGACACGCGGCAGCCATGTCAGTGACACCAGCATGCCGCAAGAAAGAGCACATTAAGAGTCGCACGGACATGCAATTACCCGGCATGCCGGTAAAAATCAGATACCATGATGCCGTTAACACCGGCATCGCTGAGCAGCCATTAAAAGGAATGGTGTAGAAACCTGCCACAGCTGCACACAATCAGCACAGGTGGAGGCAATGGAGTCTGGCACACCACGCCCCTCCCAAATCGACAATGCTACCATTAGCAGTTGCAATATTGGGGCTGGAGGACATGCCTGCACTGCTACTCCTTGAGAAGGCAGTGAACCAGAGAATGCAACGGAGGCACAGGAGGAGAAGGAGGGTGAGACTGGGCCAGCACATACCAACAGTGCAGGCAGTTGTACCCCGCAGGAAGCTACCAATCCCTCGCCCAAGGGCCAGTCCATTTGACCTAACGCCTGCACAGATCCACACCCTGTACCCCCTGGACAGGGACACCATATGCACAATAGTGGACCTCATTTATTATGATCTGGTGAGCCTCATCAACATCCGTACAGCCATCCCCCCTTGCTGAAGGTAGTGTCTGTGCTACATTTCCTTGCCACAGGCACTTACCAGCACAGAGTGGGGCAGCTGCATGGCATCTCACAACCATGTTTCTCCCGTGTGCTCAACCAAGTGCTAGATGCCCTCCTGAAACACACAAAGGACCACATTCAGTTACCACAGACTGTGGAGGAGGTGAATGCAACCAAAATAGCATACCATGCACTGGCAGGCATGCCAAACGTAAAAGGTGCCCTCGTCTGCACCCATGTGGAGCTGGTAGTCCAGCATGCTGTGGAGGTAGTGTAACGCAACAGGAAACTCTACCATTCCCTGAATGTACAGATGGTGTGCGATGCACGCAAAATCATAACGCATTGCTGTGCAAGATTTCCGGTGCTCCGCAACTCCATGCTTCCCCACTACATGGCACAACACACTGCACAACGTACCTGGCTGTTGGATACGTCTAACCACAGGGCCATGATGGGTGTTGAGTGGGGGGGGGCGAATCACAGCATCCTGGGTGCCTAAAACTGTGACCCCAATGAATTCAACAGAATGTGGGACACAGCCAATGTATGCAGATGTGGCATGCCTAAACAGCTGTGCGTACATGTAAGCAACATACACAGTGCCCACATCAGCACATGCATCAGGAACATCATTAGACATGAACAACAGGTACCACCATGCACCACCCTGCAGTGACAATGCATGGAATACATGAGCGCAGCAGAGTAAATATGGGGACATGCAGCCATGCCTGAGCTAAATCCAGCTGCCACATAAAGGAAATCTCTGTCACTGCACCCACCTCACAGGTACACTGAAGACCAGTATACCTGTCCAGACACCTTAAGGGACACGTCCAAATGCAATGGGTCAAGCCTGGAAACTATTGCACTCATCAATCAGTTACCACCACTAACATGTGATTGAGTGGTGCAGGACTCATCCACAGTACCTCAGTTTCACCATGCCAGTACCCACCGAGACATATCAAAGATACATTTCCCTTCACCGGCGGACCATACCACGAATGTGAATGTGCCTTATGGGGGAAGGCGTTGATGGACATGAACATGGTGACATCAAGTAATCGGATGTATGATAAGTAAACCACTGTATATCATGAAGCACATCAGGGAAATGTGTCATTATGCACTGTACATGCATAGTCAATTTTCATTTGCAACACATCCATCAGATGTGAGGACATCATGGACCTTTTGTGTTAATTTGTGTGAGTGCTGTTTCTGATGGAAAGGTTGCTGAAACATGAACAGTACCCACTCCCCCCCAACCATGGATCATCCCCAAGTACACTTACCTCAGTCTTTGTATAAGGAACATGTGAAATGCAGTCATGAATAATCTGTTGCATGGGATCATGAAAACTGCACAGGTAGTGCTCACAAGGAATGACCAAATGAATCACAAGTAGACTTTCTATTGCTCCATTGCAGGTGATGCTGGCTATCCCCTGAAGCCATGGCTCATGACCCTCATCAGGCAACCAGTGAACAGGCATAAAGAGGACTACAAACGTGCACATGCATGCACTAGTGTCACGATTGAGCAGTCTTTTGGGCTGTTGAAGGCCTTGTTTCGCTGCCTCAGCAGGTCAGGTGGGGCACTCATATACGGGCCAGAGAAGGTGGGCAAGATAGTGTTGTTATGTGCCATGCTGCACAACATGTGCATTTGGCGCAACATACCCCTGCCCCCTGAAATGGACCTGATGCCACCTGAAGATGAGGATGAGGATGGGGAAGATGCTGCAAATTTCTCGCGGCACAATGTGAATGAAGGACGTGTGGCATGCCAAGATTTGATTGCACAATACTTTAGATGGACTGGGGAACACATGGCACTGGGAATGAGGCACACTGCGCTTTGGCCACTGTACAAAAATAAATTGACACACACTCAAGAAGCAATGTCCAGTCATGTGTTTTTTTTACTCACACCAGCTGTATTGATCATATGTGAACTATGTACATTTACCATTCCTTAACATGCACCTCTATCCCAATTAATTCAACCCACTACCCCCACCCCCACTACCACCACTCCCAACACCCCCAAGACCCCCACCCACAAAACCCCCACCCCCAACACCCCCACCCAAAACACTGCCACCCGCACCCCCAATACCCCCACTCACAACACCCCCACACTGACTGCCCCCACTGCAACTTCAATACTGCTCCCTCACAGAATGCACCTGTGAGTACCACTACTCACATCCCCTTTTTGGAGGCGGGGGTTGAGGGTCTGTGCGGCGCAAACATTGCAGTGAGCGATGCACCAGGCTTGTCTGTGTGGAACTGGCCGATGTCGTGCTCGATGATGGAGTGGGTTGTGGGTTAGTGTTTGCATTCCTTTGCTCCTCCATAGCAGCGGCCAACTGAATGATGGCCTGGGCCATGGCTGCCATCCCTTCCCGTACGCACCAGACCATGCAGTACACGGCCCGGCTCACCACCCTTGCATTATCCTGCAGGGCTTCCTGCATGGCCCTCCGTGTAGTTTTGCCCTGCGCAACGTACTGTCTCACCATGTCCTGCATGGCCTGCTGCCACCCCTCCATGCGCGACAGCTGTCCCTCCAGATCCTGGATGTTTTGTCTGCAGGTGGTTGTATAGGAGGTGGGGTGTGTGGGCTTCCGAGGCTGTACACAACTTCCTCCATGTTGCTCTCAGGGCCACTCTTCTCCACTGTGCTGTGGCCACCTGAGCCATATCCCGGTGAGCAGAGTGGGGTTGCCTGCATGGGTGGCATTATTTCATGGTCCTCATGTGTGCTGTTGCCTGGGGGGTCTGCCACCTCCTCCTCACTGTGTTGGGCAGATTGGGCCACCTCACCCTGCTCACTTGTTGCGGCTGATTGTAGGTCCTCCATGTCACTGGCCACTGGGGATCCCAGCTCTTCTACCTGTAGTGGTTCCTGTGCCCCAGATGTGCTTGTTGTTTGTGTGGCCTTTGTGCCAGGAGTGGCTTTTGTCTGGGGGGCCTTGCTGGCAGCAGTGGGTAATTGCTGGGGGGCCTTGCTGGCAGTAGTGGGTCTTTGCTGGGGGGGCCTTGCTGGGGGTAGGTTGTTCCTGCTCGGCCTGCTGGGCAGCCTGTGTGTTCTCTTGGCTGGGGGCCTGTGGCGTGGAAGGGAAGCTGTGTGATGTGACAGTCCTGCCCTTCAGGTGGAAGGCCCCTGACTGGAGGCGTTGTCGCCACCACGGCTCCGATGTACAGCACCTTTCTTGGGTGTTGTGGCCTGTTCAGCCTCGCTGTCTGTTCCTGTGCCTGTGGGGGACAGTGAGGCAGGGCATTAGTCATGGGTCACCATACATCCTTCATACATCTATGCTAGTACATTTCGAGTCATGCACAATCTCATGGACATGTTTGAGGGCCAGGCATGGTGCACACAGGATTGGGGGGCTGGGGTTCAATGCGAGAGCATCATGCTGGTACAGCCATGTTGCGCATGGTATCCATTGGGTGGCCCACAGGTGTCTAGTGGTTTGCGTGTTGAGGCCATGCCACAGGGCCTGTGTGCCACGTGGTGTTCAATTGTGGGATTTATGTGCTCAAATTCTGTACGTAGATGCATTGATGTGTACATTGCGTGTGTGGACATGGTGGGTGTGTCAGGTGTGCAATTGGCGGTGGTGATGTGTGCATCATGCCACGAGATGGCACGGTGGTGAGGCCTGCATCTGTACAGTAATGTGTATGTGTATGTGCGCAAGCAGATGGTGTTTGTGTTGGGAATTGGGGACGCATTTGTGTTGTGTCAGTGGGGTCTGTTGTGTGTGTTTGTGGCAGGGACATGGTGGTTATGTTGGAGGTGGCTTTAGGTGGGAGGTGATGCTCTCATCTACTTACCTTTTGGACTTCACCATTCAAGTTGGGGTTGAAGGTGTGTGTTGTGACTTTGGTATTACGCTAAGGGTCACTCACCATCATTATCCGATGATGGGACTCCCATCTCGGCGTGACCAATGCCCTCGATTCCCTCAATGTCCATTACCGTGTTGCACATCTCCCATGTGACAAGTTTTGTTGGGGATGGTGGTCCACCTCCTGGGGCCAGCCCCTGGCTGCGATTGGCAGAGAGGATGTTGCGGACACGCAGCCAAAGATCATCCCACTGCTTGTGGCAGTCGCAGACTGCCCGGTGTGTTGTCCCAACAACAAGTACCTTTTGGCCAACCTCCTCCCACACAGCTTTCTTGCGCAGTTGGGCTGCCCAGCGCAGGTCTGCACAAAAAACAACATATGCATGTTGCACCAAGGTGTCAGCCAGCATATTCAGCTCTGTGCGCTGACCCTTGGCTTTCTGATACGGACTGCCCTTGTCTCGCTGCCATCTTCCTCTGCTTTCTTCCGGTCTGCTCTTTTCTCTGGTGGAGGTGCTGTAGGCTGAGGATTCCAATGGATTGTGTTTTTAAAGATGGCCGCTGGTGCATTTTCCATTCCGGCACGATGATGTTGCTTCCGGTGCCGGTATTACAGGCATCGGAGTGCCGGTACTTACGGCATCCTCGGTGCCGGAGCCAGTGCCTGTGGCATTGTGGATGTCGGCATCAGGGGTTTTGGGACCATTACCCGCATGCCGGTGCTACCATTACCGGCATGCCAGAATGCACATGCAGGCTGACTCGGAAACTACTGTGGATTCCGGCAGCAGTGCTCCAATGACGATTTTTAGCTGCAAACTTGTAATGAGGCCCATTTTCTATTACAATGGCCCTCATTACAACTTTGGCGGAGGACCATGGTGCTATTAGCACCATGGTCCATGCCGCTAAGGTTGCAATTCCGCCATGGTGGATGGCGGAATTACCGCCCCATTCCAAGGTGAGTGGGGCGGTAATTCCCCATTCACCAATGGCCCCTTCCCCATTCCCATTTTTGCCCCATAGGGCATAATGGGAATGGGGAAAGGCGATAATTACGGCACCGTAAATTACGGTGCCGTAATTATCGGCACGGTCCCTTTGCGGCATGGCTTTTAACGGCTGCAAAAAGCAGCCGTTAAACAGCCATCCCGCAAAGGGAACCTTGTAATCAGGCATTAAGGGTCGGCGCCGTTTACGGCGCTGTAAATCCCTTAACGCCTGAGTCAGAATGAGGCCCAATAACTGTATTTGTGCAGTTTACATGCAGGGATCAATTAGATCAATGCTTTAGAAATAAGTAATATTTTCAAAATCCTTACAAGTCTTTGGCCAAGGTACCCATCAAAAGCACCTGCTACCTATAGAGTCAAAGGTATTTCCCTCTTTATTGATGGGGGTGGTGAATCAAAAGTAAATAGGGACCATACATAGGGCCTCATCACGAGTTGGGTGGTAACGCCGGCGCTATTACCGCTGGCGTTATTAGCCCAACCGCCAAACACCCCTGGCACTATTAGCGCCGGATCACAGGTTTGGCGGAATGGTTAGTGCCCATTCCCCATTTGGCCCATTGGGGAATTCTTCATTCCCCAATGGGCCCAATGGGGAAAATGTGTGCAATTACCGCTGGAGGATTTCCCGCCGGCAGTAATAGCGCCAAAAATCGGCAAATTTGCCGCGGATTTCCCCCCAGCTCAGAGCTGGGTGGAAATCTGCCAAGGCCATGATCTGGCAGACCCTTAAATGCGGCCGTAATAGCGCTACCGCCACATTTAAGGGTTACCGCCAGACTCGTGATGAGGCCAATAGTTTTAGAAATGGAAATGAAAAATATCAAAATTGGACCTCTGCACTTTTGTTACAGGCATTCATCTTTCACTTCTTGATGCATTTTCCTATTTCAAAGACTGGCATCTTCTGAGATACAGCTTTGCTAAAAGTCTGAACCCCTCAACTTTAAGGCAGAGTTATTGGGGGTGGTGGAGGATACCACTGGTGCACTGAGCTGCGCATAGGTGGGGCACCGGACATGGAGCAACTTGTCTGCTCTACTCCCATCTGTGAAGCAGGACATGGAGCTTCTGCGCATTGCATCAGGTTAAGTATCATCTTTATATACAAAACTATGGGCTAAATGTGCTCGCTCAGGTTTATCCCCAGTAAGAAAGCAGAGTTCATGAAAGAACTTGCGAGCTCAATCTTCTAATCGTACACATGAAGATACCGAATCCAAGTCCGCAAAGTTATCTTGATTAAAAAAACAGGAAATTCATATGAGTTTTTAGACATCAAATGGTCACCACATGAATCCATGTTGCTGGCACATTACATGTCCAGTGCAAGGATTGAAATACGGATTTTTCCAGCAGAAGCTAAAAGCAGTTCCTGGGTGTTTGATACCACTCAAGAAGAATGAGATTCCTCTAATGAACCAGGTGCTGTTATATAGCGTTCCACAAATGTAACACCCATATAAAATGTAAACTGTAGGTTTATCAATTATATACAACCAATTATGTTTTAAATGTCTTCTAGATGCATCCAAATGATCATTTATTTTCATTACAAAGCACACCGAATGAATGCCACATAGGTGTGTTTGCATAACACCAGTTGGCATGAGAAGCCAAATGTAGCTCCTTGCAGCTGTTGGTGTTAAGCTAACCACGCTCTGCTAGGCTTTAACCAGAGGCTAAATAGCTCCCAGCAATTTCAAGCCCTGTCAATGCTTTCCTTTTACAAACAATTATCAAGTGTGTTCACCCTACAGGTCAACTGAAGAAAACCATAAGTAGCATCTCAGAGGGCAGTGCTTTTGCTAAATGTAAACTCAGGTCTGGAAACCTGGTGACCCTGTGACTTGGAGTTACCTTGTCACCCTATGTATTTATGTATTTAAACAAATGAGAGTATACTGTTTAAATACAAATATCAACAATAGCACATATACTCCGGCTCCCCTTGAATTCTGCCTTGGCTTAGAGTGCCCACTGTTGTAGGCGCGTGGCTTTGGCCAGCTGCACTCATGCGGCAACATCGACCTGAAGTGAATAGCGGCTCTAGAAACATTCTTTCACTGTGCTGGCCCGCCACAAGCTCCCCCTACTCACCAGCCTCCACTTTCCATCCCAGGAATCTAGGGAGATAAGTGTAGGGAGGAGACTTGGATGATGAGGGCAAAATTTGAAACAGCAGAGGTTATAGGGAAGGTGAGAATGCCATAAGGGAAATCTTATTTTGTAGATGGTGTTGTCAAAAAGAGGGATTGAGAATACAGGTGGTAAACATATGGAATGAAATAGAGGTGCAGGGATTAAAACAGAAAAAAAGCAAAAGAGCTAGAGTGGGGATAAGGGTATAAGTAAGGAGGGAAAGGGTGAAAGGAAAGAAAAAAGGCGGAATAAAGGAAATGGGGGTGATGAGGAAATGAAGGAGGGAGGGCTAGATGGGAAGAGGAAGTGAACAATGCAGCAGCTATTAGCAATTGAGAAAGCAGGGTAGAGGGGAAACAGTGCTGCAAAGGCTGAATTTCAAAACCATAAAAAAATGATAGAGAGAAGAGGGAGACTGGTAAACTGTGGATTGCCTCATTGCTCAGCATACTGCTCCATTTCGTTTATAGAACATGCAGGCCTAAGGTCGTGGTTATAACAGCAGTAATCACAGTAGTGCGTATGGAGGGTGGACTGTAACGCTCACCTGATTCCCGTAGAGGCGCCGGTCTTGACTGGGCGTATACCGTATCTTCAAAGGTGATGTGTAACACACGGCTGGCTCTTTGGGCTGGACCTCTGTGCACTGTATGTCTGACTCGAAGGGTAAGATGTCTGCAGATAGAAAATATGGGATTAAGGAACTGGGTTATTGAATGTCTCTCTCTTCTTCCCTTTCTCTTCTCCTGTAGAACCCCAAAGGTTAACGCTCTCACCTTAGGTAAGTGAACGCCGTGCTCTCCATCTGCCTCGGGGCAGGGTGCTGTAACCAGTTTCTTCACTGGATAAGGGGAGCAGGCCTCTTGACTTCAGAGGACTGCTGTCCGTCGTTTACTGCACGAACGGTAAGTTTCGAGTAATTCTAATGTCTTTAAAGTCTTTAGTAATGATGTTTCTTGTTTTGCAGGGTTCCGGCGATGGCGGATGACGGGCTGAAGTGAGTTGAAGATGGAGCCCGTGTGATGAATAGAAGCGCCTGGAAGCACGTAAGTAAGCGCTTGTTGCCTGCTTCACGATGCCCTCTAACTGTCTTTTTATTTTGCAGGTACAAGTTCGGAGCGGCTGCAGGGTGCCGGAATACCCACTGGGTTAGATGTGGAAAGGAGTAATGGCACGTGAGTATTAAAGTTCCCCAATGTCTTTAAACGCACCTTGTTTTGTCTTTCAGATGCGGGATGCAGCGCCGAAGGCCTCCGGAGCGTGCGAAGAGTTGGTAAGCTTTTGTCTTTCAGATGCCGGAATGCAGTGTGAAGACCTCCGGAGCGCACGAAGAGTAGGTAAGCCTTTGTCTTTCAGATGCCGGAATGCAGCGCGAGGCGTTGGTGACAGCCGATGGACCAGGTAAGTGAAGAGCTGTCACTGAAGACCGTAATGCTAACCTGTTCTTTCTTGTCTTTATAGGTGTTGCTGAAGACTGGATTCAGGATGGTAAGCCTTTTTCCTTAGGCCCAGGATCAGATGCAGAAGACACGATGAGCGTTCTGCTGCAGAGGATGCAGAATAACGCAAAGCAAGATTCATCCATCGGGTGTGGTTTAAATAGCCTCCTGTAGTGCTTAGGTGTCTCCTTCCACAGCCACGCCTAGGTAAGAAAAGAGTTCCTGCTTTCCAGAAGAGTTCCAGTGTTCTGAATCTAGGGAGTGGCTCCTGCCCCACCCAACAGGAAAAGTAGTTCCAAACAGAAGAGGATCAGAGGCTCAACTGGCAGGCAAGTAAGCAGCATGGTCTGCTGCAGGTAAGTCCACCCAAGCATTATGAGCCCGGCGCTTCCAGCGCTGGGACTGGGCATATTTATGAGCCTGGTGCCACTGGCGCCAGGACTGGGTCCAAAAGGTCCCAATTGGGACTGGTTGGTACTCGGAACCTGGGTTATGGATCTGCTTCCAAGGGAGTTGGGAAAACCCTGACCTTTTGGAAGCAGAGATCATGACAGTACCCCCCCTCAAGGCCCCTCCCAAACCGGGCTTCTCCGGGGGTTTTGGCTTGTCAGGAAATGTTCGGTGAAATCTTTTGATTAGGCGAGGAGCGTGGACATATTCAGCAGGTTCCCAGGATCTCTCTTGGGGGCCGTAGCCTTTCCAGTCAATTAGGTAAAATAGTTTAGATTTGGAGATCTTGGAGTCCAGAATGCTTTTGACTTCAAACTCGAGTTCTCCATCAACTAGAATAGGTTTTGGAGATTTAGTTAGTCGGGTTTGAGGTTGCACGGGTTTTAATAGAGAGATGTGGAAGACCGGATGTATCTTCATGTGCGGGGGCAAGTCCAACTTGACCGCTACTGGGTTTACTATGGTAGTGATGGAATAGGGACCAAGGTATCTTGGGTTGAATGTGCGTGGCCCTTTTAGGGGTAGATATTTGGTGGATAACCAGACTTGATCCCCTACTTGATATTGAGGGGCTTCCTTCAGATGTTGATCTGCTCCTTTCTTGTATTGTTCTTTAGCCCTTTGAAGGTGAGAAACAGCTTCCTTAAAGGCTTGGGTGATTGTAGAATGCAGGTAGTCTACTGCTGGTGTTTCAAGATCTTGGAGGGGATCCAACTCCGAGGTTCGAGGGTGACTGCCGTACAAAAGAAAAAACGGGGTTTTCCCAGTTCCCGAATGGACAGAGTTATTGTAGGCAGATTCGGCTATCCAAAGGATGTCTTTCCAAGTTTTTTCAGTTTGTTGCAGCATGCAGCGTAAATACTGTTCCAGAGTTTGATTGGTCCTCTCGGTTTGTCCGTCGGTCTGAGGGTGGTGACTGGTCGATAGTCTCACATCAATTTGAGCCGACCGACAGCAACTTCGCCAAAAATGAGAAATAAATTGACTACCTCGATCCGAAATTAGAACCGAAGGAAAACCGTGCAGTCGGACGATGTTTTCGAGAAATTCTCGGGCCAGAGTTGCTGCTGTTGGCAAGCCTTTGAGCGGAATGAAATGCGCCATCTTGGAGAATAAGTCCACGATTACTAGAATCGTATTGTATCCGGAGCATGGAGGTAGATCGGTGATGAAGTCCATAGAAAGCGTATGCCAAGGGCGAGGTGGGATGTCAATAGGGCGTAAGAGGCCTGCTGGTCTTTCCTTTTGACTCTTGTTTTGGGCGCATACTCCACAGGACATTATAAAGTCTCTGATATCTTTTTTCCAAGACGGCCACCAGAAGTAGCGCTTGATCTTTTCTGAGGTCTTGGCCATACCGGGATGTCCTTCTTTTAAAGAATCGTGATAACAAGAGATTACTTTTTTCTGTAAATCTGTGCTGGGTAGGTATAATCGTTCTTGGAAATACAATAAGTTGTCCTTTACTGCAAAGTCCTTTCCCTGCAGATGCCAATTCTGTATGTCTGCTGGAGTTACAAGTTGCCTGGCTTTATCCTTAACTTCCTCTATGGATTCTGTGGCGATTACACCCAGAATTCTTTGTTCGGGAATGATTGGTACAGGTTTAGGGTTGATCAAGTGTTCTTCCACTCCCATCCGAGAAAGGGCATCAGCTTTACCGTTCTTTGTACCAGGTCGATAGGTAATTATGAAGTCAAACTCGGCAAAGAATAATGCCCAACGGAGTTGTCTAGAGGATTGGGCTTTTGCGGTTTTCAAATATTGCAGGTTTCGGTGATCCGTAATCACAGTAACGGTGTGTCGGGCCCCCAGCAGATAATGCCGCCAAGCCTTAAAGGCAGACTTGATAGCCAGAAATTCCTTGTCAGTAATCGTGTAATTGATTTCAGGAGGCGAGAATTTGCGGGACCAAAATGCCACGGGATGCAACTGATTGGTTACCGGGTCCTTTTGTGATAGAACTGCCCCCATGGCAAGGCTTGAAGCATCAGTTTCCACGATGTAGGGGAGTTCGGGGCGAGGGTGTTTTAAGATTGGTGCAGAGATAAATTTAGTCTTCAAATCCTGGAAAGCTTGTTCCGCCTCGGTAGACCATTCAAAACGTTTGTTTTTCTTTAACAAGGCAGTGATGGGCTGGACTATTCGAGAGAATTCGGGGATAAACCTGCGGTAAAAGTTAGCGAAGCCTAACATGCTTTGCACACCTTTTACGGAGGATGGTGATGGCCATTTGAGAACTGCATCGACCTTCTTTGAATCCATACGCACTCCGCCAGGTGATAATATGAATCCCAAGAATTCAACTTCAGTCACGTTGAAAACACATTTTTCCAACTTAGCGAAAAGTTTGTGTTGACGCAATCTTTCGAGGACCATTTTCACGTGTTTCCGATGCTCAGATTCCAATGAAGAATAAACGAGGATGTCGTCAATGTAAACAACAACACACACATCTATGAGCTCTCTGAGGACATCGTTCATAAAATATTGAAAGGCGGCCGGGGCATTGCAAAGTCCGAAGGGCATGACCTGATATTCAAATAGCCCATACTTGGTGCGGAAGGCCATCTTCCATTCATCGCCCTCTTTTACTCGTACCAAGTGGTAAGCTCCTCTAAGATCCAGCTTTGTATATATGCATGCTTTTCTGACTTGGTCCAGGAGTTCAGGGATCAAAGGTAACGGATATCTATTCTTAACGGTGATCTGGTTCAGGGAGCGATAATCTATACAAGTTCTAAGGTCTCCTTCCTTTTTTGGAACGAAGAACAAAGCTGAAGAAGCAGGGGACTTGGAAGGACGAATAAACCCATTTGCCAGGTATTGATCCAGGTATTGTCGAAGGTGAAGGTTCTCAGGCTCGGTGAGGGCATAAATTCTACTACAAGGAGGAGTAGATCCCGGTATCAGGTCTATCTGGCAGTCATAAGACCTATGAGGAGGTAGAGAGTTAGCCTGATACTTCCGGAAAACATCTTGGTATTCTAGGTATTCGGGAGGTAACTGGGGAGTCTCTGAAGAAATTGCTGCCAGTGCAACACCAGGTGGAGGGTGACAAGTAGAGACACATTCTGGAAACTGGACCGTTCTTGCTCGCCAATCGATCAGAGGATTGTGTTTCTCTAACCAAGGTATCCCTAGAATAATCTGAAACTGAGGGGCCTTGATCACATCGAACACGATCTTCTCATGGTGTCCATCTTGACTTACTAGCGTCACCTCTTGAGTGGTATGCGTTACTGGCCCGGAGGCTATCTCCGTACCATCCACCGTAGTAATGACGTCCTTTACAGCCTTGGGACAAAGAGTTAGATTCATCCTCAAAACCATTTCATGATCCACATAATTGCCGATGGCACCGCTGTCGACGTAAACTTCAATTGCATGTAATCGATCCGGATTATCAGGGCTAATGAGGACCATAGGTATCACGAAATGCGAGGTCACGGAACTGGTTTTCACGCTCGGCAAGAGGACCTCTATTCTTGTCGGGCGAGGTCGTTTCCCTGCTCAGAGTTTGTAACTTTGGTAACTGCAGCTCCTACTGCCTTCTTGGCAGGTTTCACCGGACAGTCTCGAAGAAAGTGCCCTGAGTTTCCGCAATAAAGGCATAATTGCAACTGTTTTCTCCTTTCCCGCTCCTTTTGTGTTAGAGGACCTTTCAGACCCCCTATTTGCATGGGTTCCCCGGAGTCTACTCCTTTGGAAGGAGTTGGCGGTTTGGAAAATACTCGAGCATCAAACTTGGAACGATCGGCCTTCCTGTTCTGCAGTCTGTGATCTATTTGAACGACTAAGTCTATATAGTCCGAACAATCTTGTGGGGGATTTACTACTTGGGCTAACACATCTTTGAGCTCTCCACGTAGACCTCTATAAAACAGCGTTATCCTTTTGTCCTCAGGCCATTGAGTTTCCACTATCAGTCTGTTGAAAGACGCAATATAAGCCAAAAGGTCTTGATTACCTTGTCGCAACGAAAGAAGCTCATTGTCCAAGGCCTGCCCCTGTGAATGTCTTGCGAACAGTTTTTCCATACTGAGCTGAAAAGCTTGAAAATCATGGAGGACCGGATCATCTTGATTTACTAGAGGGATCGACCAGTCTGCCGCATTGCCACTAAGGTACGAAAGCACGAAAGCTACTTTAGCTTGATCAGTTGGAAAGGCTGCTGGCCGGCATAAGAAATGCAACCGGCACTGATTGATAAATACTGCAAACCTCTTTGGGTCACCAGAAAATCGTTCGGGCGGAGCCAGAGGTACATTCCCAGGTAGGTTGATCTGCACTGGATTCATAGAGGATGTAGAAGGAAGATTTCCCCCAGATGCGGGTAACGGGGTCTGTCCGGCTTGTGACTGTAGCAATTGTCTAGCGAGATCATCTGTTCGCTCCTTGGAAATAATCAGTTCCCTTCTTAGAGCGTTCGTTTCCTGACGGGCTGCATGCACTTCTGCCCTTAGTTCCCCAAGTAACTGGGCTAGCTGGTCGGTATCCAAGGTTTCCATAGCGCCTGGACGGGAGTTTTGTGGTAGGCTTTGCGTTCTGTAACGCTCACCTGATTCCCGTAGAGGCGCCGGTCTTGACTGGGCGTATACCGTATCTTCAAAGGTGATGTGTAACACACGGCTGGCTCTTTGGGCTGGACCTCTGTGCACTGTATGTCTGACTCGAAGGGTAAGATGTATGCAGATAGAAAATATGGGATTAAGGAACTGGGTTATTGAATGTCTCTCTCTTCTTCCCTTTCTCTTCTCCTGTAGAACCCCAAAGGTTAACGCTCTCACCTTAGGTAAGTGAACGCCGTGCTCTCCATCTGCCTCGGGGCAGGGTGCTGTAACAAGTTTCTTCACTGGATAAGGGGAGCAGGCCTCTTGACTTCAGAGGACTGCTGTCCGTCGTTTACTGCACGAACGGTAAGTTTCGAGTAATTCTAATGTCTTTAAAGTCTTTAGTAATGATGTTTCTTGTTTTGCAGGGTTCCGGCGATGGCGGATGACGGGCTGAAGTGAGTTGAAGATGGAGCCCGTGTGATGAATAGAAGCGCCTGGAAGCACGTAAGTAAGCGCTTGTTGCCTGCTTCACGATGCGCTCTAACTGTCTTTTTATTTTGCAGGTACAAGTTCGGAGCGGCTGCAGGGTGCCGGAATACCCACTGGGTTAGATGTGGAAAGGAGTAATGGCACGTGAGTATTAAAGTTCCCCAATGTCTTTAAACGCACCTTGTTTTGTCTTTCAGATGCGGGATGCAGCGCCGAAGGCCTCCGGAGCGTGCGAAGAGTTGGTAAGCTTTTGTCTTTCAGATGCCGGAATGCAGTGTGAAGACCTCCGGAGCGCACAAAGAGTAGGTAAGCCTTTGTCTTTCAGATGCCGGAATGCAGCCCGAGGCGTTGGTGACAGCCGATGGACCAGGTAAGTGAAGAGCTGTCACTGAAGACCGTAATGCTAACCTGTTCTTTCTTGTCTTTATTGGTGTTGCTGAAGACTGGATTCAGGATGGTAAGCCTTTTTCCTTAGGCCCAGGATCAGATGCAGAAGACACGATGAGCGTTCTGCTGCAGAGGATGCAGAATAACGCAAAGCAAGATTCATCCATCGGGTGTGGTTTAAATAGCCTCCTGTAGTGCTTAGGTGTCTCCTTCCACAGCCACGCCTAGGTAAGAAAAGAGTTCCTGCTTTCCAGAAGAGTTCCAGTGTTCTGAATCTAGGGAGTGGCTCCTGCCCCACCCAACAGGAAAAGTAGTTCCAAACAGAAGAGGATCAGAGGCTCAACTGGCAGGCAAGTAAGCAGCATGGTCTGCTGCAGGTAAGTCCACCCAAGCATTATGAGCCCGGCGCTTCCAGCGCTGGGACTGGGCATATTTATGAGCCTGGTGCCACTGGCGCCAGGACTGGGTCCAAAAGGTCCCAATTGGGACTGGTTGGTACTCGGAACCTGGGTTATGGATCTGCTTCCAAGGGAGTTGGGAAAACCCTGACCTTTTGGAAGCAGAGATCATGACATGGACGACTCCACTGCTCTGCTGTGACATTATCATTATGGCACAGGCACCACTCAAACTTAAAGTAATAGTAGTAGTAGATGTTGTTGCCTCTATAACACACAAAGTAAAGAGAAAAGAGTGCTAAACTGTGAGCAAATACTCTACTTGCCAGCACAATCTGACTGTATTTATGAATGCATGCTTTTACACATGGGGATTTATTAAGCACAACCACTTGTGATGGTGCAGGTAGGGCAGATGCAGCGTCATACACCGCCTTCCAGACCCCCCCAAGCAAGGGCAGACATATAAAATAAGAAAACTCTTTTAGTAAAGATTTTTAGGCCTTTTGTTGTTTGTATAGTTGCCATGTTGCTTTGTAGATTGTGGACACAAGTAGAATACTGTTCGTATTGCCACACTTCAGGGAACTAGTTTTCCTGCACTTCAAGAAGTCTTATGTTGTTGAATACACAGATGATGCAGAAAAGCAATGAAGGGTGGCGCGTATATCCAAACAGTGTATTAATGAGAACATTATCTATGTTAATTTTTGTTTGTAACATTGAGCAAGGGTGTCGCCATTTTGACGCAAGGTCCCCATTCGAAGCTGCACAATTTGTTATTCTGTTGCTAAGATTTATTTGTTTTATTAGACATTTCCATTTTTACTTCTGATCGAAAAACACCAAGCAGCCAAGGTCAGAAAGAAAGGAGACTTAGGATGGTGTTAGCTGAGTCTGTGAAAATCAGCTGTTTCCAGGACTCATAACTAGATATGTATCAATTATCTTTGTCCCAGGCTATTGCTAGATGAATACACAGAGCTTTGATCGCAAGTGCACAAGGATCCATGAAGCAACATTGCCAAAGATAAAAAGCTAAGTTGCAGACACAGTGCCCCCAACAACAATTTAGTGCATCACACCTGTGGTAGAATGTATTGGTGAGACCAAAAAATACAAGAAATCATTTTTTGCACACAGGGCCTTCACCATGTTTTCTCTCAAACAGCTATTCATCCCATAATCTAATTACAAGACTGTGCACCTGAACTGACAACATGTTTCAAGACAGGAGTTGCAGAATGAGCTATTCAAGGTTAGGGAACAGTCTGGGATTATTGGGGCCCTAGCATGGGAAATGAGATGGGAGTATCTGTTTTTCTTGAAACCATGTTTCGATCACTCGGTTCACATTAATTGCTATTTTGGTTATTCCAAAGGGATGCAACATCCAAGGCCAACCTAAGGAGTGCCAACCACTGGCATAAAGACTTTTTTTATCACTGTCAGCATAAAACCTGCAAGCCAATCAAACAGAGAGTTAATGATGCTCATGGTGATGATGTTATCGTTGATGGGTTGAACCTAGTGGTTCTGGAGATAGTGGATTAGCCAATGGTAGATTCCAAAGTACTGGGTTCTATAGGGTCTTGATTAGAGTAGCCAGTTACTATGTTCGAACTTTATGAAATGCTGTTTTCTGTAATTATGAACATTCTGTTGTTTCCCGCCTTTTATTACTTCTCCCGATGTGGGCAGGTTTAGAGGGTTCTTTGCATTTTCTTCCTGCCATTACTTTTGTAAAATTAAGTGCACTGTTATTCCTTACACCAGGTGCGCTCCATTACTTTGTGTAATTGGATTGATTATGGGGGCATTGATACACTTTGTTCACAGGCAACAGAGTATTGGCAGGGTTAGCAATGCTGTGACTGTGAGGCTGTGACTTACATGTGGTCGCTATGCCAACATATGAAGCAATGAATGCATTTCGAGGATAATTCTGGGCCATTTGAGACTCGATTTGATATACAACTGCCGAATAGGCACGTGAAGTTACACTTTCAATATGGAAACTATACCAGTGACTTGAGATGTAAGCTGGCTTTAGATGATATGTTTGAGAAATTGGTGGGTTCAGGCATTTGATGACAGCAGAGGTAATACTTTCAATCTGAAACTACTAACCAGACATAAAAAGTCAGTTGCCACTTCTATTCTATATAGACACACTGCACACCATTTCCTATTGGCCAAAAATCAATTATCACTATCTGTCGCAACTGGGCAATCCATTACATTGCCTCTGGCTTCTGAATCCCTGATGCTGTGCAAGTGCATTGCAAGTGTGGCAAGTGTAGAAGCAGTTTGGCAGCAGCTTTGGAAGTCCTGTTACTTTTGGTGTTAAGGCACAGCAGACCTTCAGTAAGGTGCATGTTGGTGCGGGATTGGACTGCGCTGGTATTGGACATTAGCAATCTATTAAATTGCCTGAGGCTTCTTAATTCCTGATGCTGCATGCAGCGAGGCTGTGTCACAAGTGCAGCAAATGTAGAAGTAGTTTGGCAGCAGCATTGGAAGCTTTGTAAGGCTTGGTACTTTTGGTGTTAAGGCAGAGCAGACCTTGACTAAGGTGTATGTAGGTGCAGGATTGGACTGCTCTGGTCTTGGACATTGGAAATACATTGAACTGCCCGTGGCTTTTTTAGCCCTAACGCTGTGTGTAGCATCAGCACGTTGCAAGTGTGGCAAGTGTAGAAGCAGTTTGGCAGTTGGACTAGTGAGCTGAACTGCCGATAGGTGAGTGCATCACATATCCATCTTTGTACTGACTGTATTCAACTTCAGTGTGTCTAGCACCTTGTTAAGATGGGAAATCAGAAAAAACAAAAAGGCAGCTATAACCACCGACCTAGGAACACAACTAAAAATGCAGGCAATACTTCTTGTTCAGAACCTGACCTCACGGGACCTGGTATGGCTGTTGAAGGCAAAACTGAGCACAAGATAAGGGCAGAAGTACACATTTACCCCAAATCCAAAATCGTTGGGTATTTTGGCCTAGACGGGATTCCTGATAGGAGTAACGCCGACCAAGCACAAGTGCAAGGAGATTGTGAAATTAATAACTCTGACATCACTGCTATCGATAACACTTGCTTGTTCAATCTCTGTTACTTTCTGCAGAACGAGATTGCTGGTTGTATGGGGGAAGAGAGACTAGGGCCTGGATCAGTCTTAGGGGTTACTGAGGTTTCCCTGAGTAGATCTGAGTCTGTAGTCACAAAGGCACCTGGCAAGGAAGATGATAAGATGGATGATGCATCTCCTACAGGTAGACTCTTGGCCTCTCCTGTAATGTTTGCTGCAAGTCCCAGCATGCACAAAGTCAGTGAAGGTTTGAAATGTACGGCAATCGGTAGTGCCTCATTGGGAACTATGCAGTTTGCTCTCAAAGGTTTGCTAAAATTATGTAGCAGGATAAACGAGGTGCTGAAAGGCCACGGGAGCATGCTATATATGTTAGCCAAACAGTGAGAAATGTCACCTGCCTGCACCTGCCTTGTGTCGGCTCCCAGTGATAATGAATGGTCCAATGGGACTAACTGGGCTATTAATAGCTCCTGTAACTCAGTGTCTGAATGTCAAATCATCTACATTGACACTGAGCAATGTAACAGCACTGCTACTTAACCAGTTGAAGCTGAAGGCTTATGTATGACCTACAAGAGGAAGTGATGCGTAAAAAAGGCCAATATATTTAAAGCCACAGCTGGAAGAAAGAAATGTATCAATGTTGAGGAAATGGCTGTTGAGCACATTGATGATGATACTCCTAGAAGTCAGACCAGAAAAAAAGGAAGATAGTCAGTAGCTAGTTACCGAGCTATGCAATTAAAGACACACTCCCTCCTATATTGGAAGAGCAGACCGCGGAGGTCGCTGAGCAGCAGTTCAAAAACATCACCACCCAATTCAACAACGACGATATCACTATGATGGCGGGAGAAAAACGTATAATCACCCCTGATGTGGAGACAGTTAATGCTAGGACTAATCTTGAATTGATGTAACAACCTCGACAACCTGAGGATGAAATTAGATCTATTGGTGGTTCAAAGTCATTTGTAATGACTAATCTATTCTCCAAGAGGGAGGATGCTTGTCTTCACAGGATGCCCATCCTTTATAGCTTTGGCCTTGTCCCATCATTGCCTGTTTTGCATTCCTAGGATATTATGTTTACCTAATTGAATTTAAAGGGAAACCGACGACCAGGGTGCATTGCTATTCTAGGGAAACAGTTGAACTAGTTATGTCTTATATGAGCAGCATCCTGGGAATGGGCTACAACATACAGGTGGATGAAAGCTCAGAAGGCTAGAAAGACCATCTCACAGTGTTAAGTCACACCCAAAGGGTAATTTCAATAAGTACAGAAAGGGTTGTTACTGGAGGGCTTGGTAATGATGATCCTGATAAGGAAAAGTGGTACTAGTTAGTTTCTTTTACCAGCTAAACCTTTGAACAGACCATCAACGTGCAAGATCTTAGTTTGGAATACGCATGGCCACATTAATTTCATTGTTCCTCCGGTGGTCATAAGATTTTGGAATGTTTTGACATGTTTATGTTGCAGGACTGCTGGCAGACCAAACGCTATTATACAGACAAGTTCACTACATTCCATAAGTATGTGAGGCAAGGTCCTAGGAAGACCTCCTGATGGCTTAACGATTTAGGTGCTCAATCTCTACGAAATGGTCAAAGTACCTACTGCAAGTGCAATACCAAATTTATTGGCAGTAGAAATTGACCAGGTAGGAGTTACTCAGACAAAATGCTTTACATATGTGTGCACGATCCCCCAAGATTAGAGCTTACAGAAACTGTTCTGGAGGAGTTGCACACCATTGTGTTGGCTTGGAGTATGGATCACCATGATGGCAGGTTAGTAGTGAGTGGAGACCGGAACGCTGGGTGCCACGATAATGCCTGTGTGACTGAGTCATCATATATCAATGTTAAGAGTCATTTAGAAAAGCCCAAGCACAATCAAAAGTGAAAATATTGGGCGGATTATTTTGAAAACTGAAGGCTGTTGATGTTAAATGGTTGTACTCAGGAGGACATTCGGTGGAATTGTGCATGCTTTAACGGCACCAAGTGTAGCACTCTTGACTACATATTTGTGAACGATCCATTGCTAAGGCTAGTTAGGACGTGGGACATTTTCAACATGCCATGCCGCTATATTTGAACTGAACATAGATATAGATATTACTCCCCTAACGCAAGATAGAATTGATGATGTGGATGTCAGGAATGAGGGGAAGAGAATAGTATCCTCAGAGAAGAAATGATTGCATTTTTGTAACTGTATGGTTAGTGAGCAACAGACATTGCTTTCTCAGCTACCTCACGTGACTCTGGGGGAAATTATGGCTTGGATCTCTCGAATAATGCGGTCTACCTCTGTGACTGTAGGTAATTATAAGATCCTTCAAAGTAGTAGTTGCACAAATAAATATGATGAAGTGATCAAAATGGAAAAATTGTGGCTCAGACAGAAAATAAAATGTATTAAAATCTGTTACCCCAATGGCGGGGACATACTGAAAATTATAAGACCCTGTAAAAATAGATATTAAATTGGGTGAAGAGAAGGCTTTCACTAATCTATTGCTGCTATATTTACAGAGTTGGTGAGACACCAATAGGGTCTTAAGTGATTTCCAGACAGGATTTCGTAAGGGCTCTGCCACCACCCACAATCTGCTTACTTTGAATGCCCTTTTTGGTCCTACCTCTAATCTGGGTATCCCACCATTATGACTACTATTTGTAGACTTTCAGTCAGCCTTTGATAGAGTCAGGAGAAGCCTAGTGTGGCACATAATGACAAGATTGAACGTAGATCCAGAACTCCTACATTGTATCAAGATGCTGCATGCAAATAGCAGTGCCAGGGTGCAATTGAGCAGCAAGGGGGCCTGTACTGATGACATTAACACCCCTGAGGGCTTGAATCAAGGGTGTGTTCTGATCCCATGATTTGTAGTCTGTACCTGGCCGACCTGCCTCAGAGACTTAAGACTGTTAACTGTACACCACCCAAGATCGGCAGCCAATCTATTTTATATTTGTATTTATTAAGTTTATATAGCTCTTTACGCCAAGGCGCTTTACATTATAATAACAAGAATACATAGAGTAATAAAATAGAAGCATAATTACAACATGAGACAAACCAATGAAACAGTCTGGAGAACAATTTACCTAGGGTAATAAACAGGTGAAGGGATGGGGGAGGAGTAAGGGGAGAGAAGAGGGAGTTAAGACAGAGAATAAAGATGAAGTTTCAAGGGGGAGCGGAGGAGGCATAAGAGGAAATGGAGAGGGTAGGGGAGGTACGTAGAGGGTAAAAATGAGGGAAGTGAGAGAGAAGTGAAGGGAGGTAATGAAGGAAGTCAGAGCGGGGAATGGAGAAAAAGAGATTACAAGGAGGTGCAGAAGGAGGAGTGGGTGGGGGTGAAGTGGATAGATAGAGGTAGAGAGTTCCAGTGTAGGGGGTCAAGGAGCTGAAAGGAATGGAAATGCGAAGAGGCACACAGGGACAGTGAGTAGGAAGAGATCAGCAGATCGGAAGGAGCGTGAGGGAGTGTAGAATGAAAGGAGAGAAGAAAGATAGGGGGAGTGAGATCATGAAGAGATTTAAAAAACGAGACAGAGGAAGTGAAATGTAAGTTGGGAGTGAAAGGGAAGCCAGCCAAGGTATGAACGCGAGGAGGAAATGGAGTTGTGAGGAGCAAGGAGACAAAGGGTACGGATGGAGGAATTGTAGAGGGATTTGAGGGGAGCAAGATGAGAGGCAGGGAATCCAAAGAGGAGAGTAGAGCAATAGAAAAGACAAGAGAAGAGATTAAGAGTTTAGTGGCATGGAAGGTGAGGGAGGAACAGATTTTACGAATATTGAAGAGATGGTAACGACAGGCGCCAGAGGTAAGAGAAATATGGTGGGTAAAGGAGAGGGAGGAGTCAAAGTGGAGGCCTAGATTGCAAGCATGAGCAGAGATGGGGAGATTAGAAGGGGGAGTGAATGAAAGGAGGGGTAGGGGGAGGGGAAGGGTGTTAGAAGAAAAGAATAAGACTTCAGTCTTATCAGTGTTGAGGGAGAGAAAGTGGGAAGACATCCCGTTTTTGATAGCAGTAAGGCAGGAAGATAGATTGAGATGGAGGTCAGGAGTGAAAGAAGAGAAGGAAAGGAAATGCTGGTGTCGTCTGCGTAGAAATGGTGAGAAATGCCGAATGAAGAGATAATGGGGGCAAGAAGGGAGGTGTAAAGTGAGAAAAGGAAAGGGCCGAGTACAGAGACTTGGGGAACACCGTAGTCCAAGTGGATAGTGGAGGAGGTACGACCACCCAAGGAAACAGCAAAAGAACGGTTAGAGAGGTAGGAGGAGTGCCAATTGAGGACAAAGCCTTTGAAGCCAAAGGAAGAAAGAGTGTTGAGGAGTAAGGGGTGATCAATGGTATCAAAGGCAGCAGAAAGGTCAACGAGGATGAGGACAGATGAATGCTTAGAGTAGCGAGCCGTGAGGAGGGAGTTGAGAACATATGTGAGAGCAGTCTCAGTGGAGTGCTTAGGGTGGAATCCAGATTGAGAAGGGGGAACGAGAGAATGATTGGATACAAAAGCTGAGAGTTGAGAGTAGACTAGGCATTCAAGAAGCTTAGAGAGGAATGGAAGAAGCGAGATTGGACAGCAGTTGGATGAGAGAAGGGGGTTAGCAGACGGTTTATTCAGGATGGGGATGATAGTAGCATGTTCGAAGGCAGAAGGGAAGGTAGCAGAGGAGAGACAGATATTTAAGAATGAGGGTAAGTAAGGAATGAGAAGAGGGTAGATTTTAGGAATAAGGAGGGTGAGGAGGAGATCAGTGGGGCAGCAGTAGGATGCATTTTGGATAGGAAGAGGGAAACATTGGACGGAGTAACAGGAGAGAAGTCAGACATGCAAGTGGAAGCAGAGGAGAAAGAAGGGGGAGGAGGGGAATGGGAATTGGAGCAGAGAATATTTTGGTATGAAGAAAGAATTTTGGAAGAAAAGAAGTCAGCAAAGTCGGAAGGAGAGAGAAAAGAAGTAGCTGAGGGGTCAGGAGTAGGCAGGAAGAGAAGACAAGAAAGGGTTTGAAAAATATAATGAGGGTGAGAGGCTTGGGAATGAAGAAGATTAGAGTAGTAGGAACCTTTAGCTGAGCTGAGACAAGAGTCATAAAGAGAGTGGTATAAGAAATAGGAGGTTTGATTAGCCAGAAAGCAGAATTTGAGCCAGCGTCACTCAAAGCGATGGAGGATACAACGCATTGACAGAAGGTGAGGGGACAGCCAGGGTTGAGAAGGTTTGCGAGTAGGGCGGAAGGGGGAGAGTGGGTAGAGTTGATCAAGACTGGAGGAGGTAGAGGAGGACAGAGAGGATAGGGCGTCATTAGCTGAGAGAGAAGAAAAGTCAGAGAGAGGGGGAAGGAAAGAAGAGCAGGTATCGAAAAAGATAGAAGGGTTAAAATTACGGAGATCCCGTCAAGAGAAGAAAATGAGGGAAGAAGAGGGAGTGGATGAAGGGACAGGGGGAGTGAGGGAGAAGGAGAGTAAAGCATGGTCAGAAAGATAGTTGGGACAGGGCAGGAGAAGTAGGTTGAGATAAAGATAAGGTCAAGAGTGGAGCCAGATGAGTGAGTAGGAGGAGTAGGGAGGGGAGAGAGGAGGTGGGAGTCAAGAATGGAGAGAAGAGGGAAAGGTTGAGAGGAAGTGCAAAGGTGATGGTTGAAATCAAATTGTGTGAGATGGTTATCCTACACCAACGATGTCATGGTGTTCAATCGCACTCAGGCTGGTCTAAAGAGAGTGGCAGGGCAACTGTTTGCGTATGCCACAGATAATGGGTTGGAGATAACTAAGTACATGATCAATGGTAAATCCAGAGCCAATAGTAAGAAGATGGCTTTAGATACTGGTGTTGTTGAGCGGATGGCTTCTTATAAGTACCTGTTAAAGAGACAGCAGGTGAATTAATAGTGGCTGGTAAGAAGGCATGTGCCTTATCTCTCATGGAAATTACTGAATGTTTTGCAGAGCAATCATCTGGGTAAACACTAAAAAAAGCAGTTACAGTATATAAAAAAAAGTAGTGGTGTCTGCACTGCTCTATGTGTTGGATGCTAGTTATTTAAGAGATTTAAAATGCCAGGGCAGGCTGGAAGCGAAAATATGGCAGAGCATACTGGGCTTAGCACAGTGCATCCCGAATGAGGCAATCAGGATCTAAGTGGGCCTGATGTCCTTGGCAGGGATGCTGAGGCTAAGGAGGGGAATGCTCTATATAAAGACCATTAAAAACTTAGAGTGCCTGTTGTTAAGGCTGCTTGGTGCCATGAAGTATTTTAGTATGCATGCACTAGACCAGTTTGAAGAGTTAAACACGTCTGAATTCGAGGCCATTGATTGGAGCCCAGATTTGTCACTAGAATACTTTGAATTGCGAGCTCAATTTAGATAAAATTGGATACTAGTGACTGGAACTCGAATTATATCCATTTGGACACTTTTAAATCTAATATTGGGCACGCTAGGCATACCTGTAGGTGTACAACTCTCCAACATTATCTGTATGAGAGATATCTTCAAAGATTTGTGCATGATATTAACTGGCTAGGGGGAAGATTCCTTGTGGGATAGATGCATCAGCGGACTTTCAATTTCCCTAAACATCGCCTTGTCTGGTATATGACAGAAAGTGGAGAATAGATTAAAAGGAGATGAAGGTTTGCCTGGGCCACTTGAGTGAAAGTACATTGCTCTCTAATATTTATCTATACAGTGGTTTTGCCCATGCACATGTACTGAAAATGTGACTGCACTATGAAGAGCACTTTGATAATATTTTGTATATTTTTATAATGATGACTCGAAAGTAATAGATATTTGCAGTAGTGTTTAATGATTTTAATGTAAAATGATGCATGTTTTCTTAAGATTGGATCGTGCAATGTTATGTCAATTTGTTGGTGCATAATGCAGTTTTTTAATTTTGCATAATGTTAATTAATCAATAGGACATGATGTTCTTTTTGTATTTAAGTTAAGTATATGTGAAAGTTCAATTTTTTAACTAAAACACATTAAAATTGAATTTTCAAAAATTACAAAGAAAACGGCTAGTGGTGAGTGCAACTTCTGTGCCCTGATTATTTAACTTTGATCACACTGTCCCCATACTTTGTGGGATGTCTTAAACCACTTTTGTTCTGCCATGCTGCATCACTGTGTTCTGATGGTGCCAGAAACATCAAAATAGCCGCAAAACCCTTGTGCGTGCCAGAACTACTGAAAATCACGCTTGCAAAACACGAAAAGATGGCTGCCCAATCTCCCACGCATGTTGTCAGTGGTGGAACAGAGATCTCACTCCTGAAACATATCACTCTGCTCCACAAGTGAAACTGGAGTACTGAAGGAAAAAGCTGTGCTTTGCTAAAGGAAACCCCAAAATGGTGCTTTAAATCCCTTTTTCTTTGTGCTGAAACTGCAGAATTCCGGTACGAAACACCCTAAAACATTCAAAATTCTTACTGGGTGCTACAATTCACTTAGCTTAAGAAATCATTGTGAACTTGCCAGGTCCTGGAAAGCTGAAGGCATAAAGATATTTTCACAGCAAAAGTTGCCTGCCTGTGGAATATGCCAAAAATCTGGGTGCAGTACCCTGAGCCGCCTGAATGACAGCTGTCAGAAGCCTGCATGATAAACTTTAAAACTAGTATAAACTGAAAGCAAGTGTGTGCAATCCAAGTGGCCGGTTAGTGAGAGTAACCTATCTTGTAATTGTTTGATCCCATGGTTTAAATTCTTGAATAAGTATGCTAGCTGTGATTTGAAATTACACATTTGTGTTAAGCTAAGGAAAACTGCAACAGAATTAACATTTAAATTTAAGCCTGGCTAAAGCCATCTGAACTGGAATAACAGCTTCCCTCACAGAGGCAAGGCCTCTCTCTCCACCAGAAAATCACACATAGGTGGTAATTATAGGGTGGGGGAAGAATCTGGGTTGCAGTGGGGAAGAAGACAATGGACATCCTCCAGCTAAAGGAAAGGCTGAGTGTGAAGGGTCGTAAAATGTCCTCTGCCAGGAACAACAGGGAGGAGACTGCTTTTGAACTGCAGGGAGACAGAAGGAGGCGGAGACAAACAGCCATCTGGGCTGAACATTCACAAAGAACATTTTGTTTAAATACATATAACTTACTATGTAAAATTGTGCAAAATATAGAAATAACAGCATTGTTAATGTAATTTCTGGATGCACAGGTGAAAAGGCTCCAGAACTCTGTGGCATGTTCTGGGAAGAAACGGTGGAAAATGTGATATTACACAAAATGTATTTCTGATAGAAGTTTTAAACTTTTTACACTTATGCCCATGTTATACGTGCACAGTTGTACAAATTTGCTGATAAACTGGACATTGTGTTCCTGATAAAAAGGGCGAAATTCAGTGGAAAGCAGACACAAGATCCTACAGCGACGGGGTTTTGAGGAGTATCTGCTACACAAAATATGTAATCTGTCTATATGATTGTTATAGAGGTTGCACATGTGGAAATATGTATTGTACCAAAAGTAGATTTTGTGTTCAAGAGGCTAGGGGTGGACTCTAGGCCTCATAAACCCACACCAGAAAGGTGACACCCTGTTTCTCTCCGCCAATCAAGGCAGAGAGGAGACCTTGACCAATCCCTGTCAAAGGGGGAGTTTAGGATAAACCAGCACACACACCCCTTTATCATAAGCATAAATAGAGACAGCTCAGCACTCAGAAGGACACACAGATTCACCCATTATCGCGATGCAGGCGGAGCACCCTGCTGCAGAACGATCCATCTTATTTGCTCCAGACTCCAGAAACTTGGCAAAGCAGAAAGGCCCATTATATAGCTGAACCATTTTCAGCCAGGCCTTAAATTTCTAGAACCAGAACCAACCCCAGAAACCTAAGGGGAACATCAAACATACAGCCGGGCTGTGCTGTACTGCTTGCCTGCTGAAATAATTATTATCACAACCAAAAAGGGCAGATCCAACCCAGTCCTGTGCCGTGCTGTGACCAGAGCCATTGCAGATCAGATCCAGTCCAGTTGTGCCATGCTTTGTCCCAAGCACCTTGACGCTGCCAATCCGATGTGCCCTGACCTGAATCCCTGACCAGAATCCTGATGGTTCCGTTTGAAACACATCTAGTGAGTATCTATACATAGAACTGTGTCACTAGCCTATGTACCTTACTTAGTTAATCCCTATCTTAAACCCATCCTCTCTTTCTTTCTGAACCAGTATTGTTAGAACTATCTTTGCGTGGACTCTTCTCTCATATGTGTTCCTAAACCCTAACTTCCTATTGATTGATTAAGAAATTGATTCCCAAACCAAACAGAAAGTAGAGTATCACACCTGAACTGTTATGATCGGCCGTGAATGACCTTCCTGTACGGCATTATACTTTTTGGTAGTCTTTAATATAGTGTAAGAAATCCTTTTTGACATTTTAAAAGTGCATTCCTGTTTTCCATTCTTGCACATAACTCGAAAAACAACCTCCACTAAAACATCCATACCTTCCTCAATATTTATGCTAGAAACTAAATTTCGACTTCTGCTTGTAGCTAACATCCACAGCTTTAATTCGCATTCGAAATCCCGTGATCGCGATTACCGCGCACTGAAAAGTTTGCCGCGAATTTCATTTTAGGGAAATTCTGACCCGTGTAAAACAGCTTTTGATTGCTTCCGACCTTAATTTTAAGATTTCACATTGCTTCTTAGTATCAAATCATTGCTAGTGCTTGTGTGCAACTATCCAAAGCAGCTCCCATAAGAATTTAAACAATTTCAGCAATTTAAACCATATTTTGTATTTTTACCCAATCCATTCTCAAGATAACTTTAAAACCATTCTGACCGCTTGCCAATCAATTCTGTTTTTCTCTTGTGTTGCTGGGGGGAAATTGGGATTGTCATTTTTTTTAATTCTGCCATTCCTGAATACCTTCTCTCTCCTCCTATCTCTTTACAGTGCCTAATTGCGGGTTGAGGGGTGTGCAGGGGAAACCTTTAACCACAGTACTATTTGATCTACACACACACACAAAAGTATTATTTATGTGCTGAATTGTTTTGCTCACTATTACTCCTTGTGTATTAGATTATTTAGTGTTACATCACCCCATTGGTGATTTTGTGTTCCCATTAAAACATAGTGTGATTGAATTGTAACTACATAAATAAATACTTTAACTATGCAAACCAGCCTGATTCCTGGTTCAGTGTGACCGGGGGGCGTTCCAGGAGAGGGGCGTGATATGAGTGGTACATTGTTCAGAATAAAAGAACTTTTAGACAAAAATAAATAAGGATTTCAGTTGTGCATTACACGCTAGGCATTGACTTAGGTGTGTGCCGGATTGAAATCACTTACAACCTGACATGTATAGCTTGTCTACAGTAACGTTATACATGCCACAACATATGATATCATATCATAACAGGCATTTTATGTAGTTTCTGTATATACAAGTCTACACTTAGCATATTATAACATCACCTAGAAATGTGGGGTTGTATTTAGCCTGTAATTACTATATTTAACATATAATAACTATACTTGATGTAGGAGGCTTTAACTTCCATACAATGGCAAGAACTGGCTATGTGTGACTGTATTGTCACATGAAGGCAGTGCCCCTGGCCTATGTTGGTTCTAGGAAACATCCTCAATCCAGTCATATCATGAACCCGCATATCAATGAAGCACTCTACTAGTTAAAATATGGTTAACTTCTAAAATAGTCATAGGTCAGTTTTATTATATTTGTATTGTTTTTATTCTTAAGCAGATGTATGCGCTTTTAAATCCGCAGCATCACTTCATTTGATGTCATCAGGTTCAAAGGTCACAGGGCTCGACTTCCGGGGATGTCGTCGGGTGAGTAATGACACTACCCTTGTCATTTTGGTGAATTGACAGCTTCCCATAATATTACAGGTATTCCTAAGCTAAGCTCATATAGACAGGGGAACAAGAGGAGTACAAGAAAAGGAGGTGAGCTTCCAACCTGTGAATATACTGCGGGCAGCAATCTTGTTTTTAGAAAGGGCTGCATTGATGAGCCCAATAGACGATAGGCCACAGGAAAGCCCATAGCATCTCACAGACATTCTATATAGATTTAGTCTTGTCAACCCTAGGCAAAAAAGCATTTCTGGCTTCAGGGTTTATGTGCTCTGGGCCTACTTGTAATTAAAGGGATCTCATGTTTGCCAATCCTGTCAAAATCCCAGTCAAGAAACTAGTCCCAGAACCAGTATAAGCAGAAATCTGTTCTACCCTTACATCTGGATGGATTAAAGAACAGACTATATAGTAGCAGATGACCACTGTCCAGTGTCACTAAGAGAACATTGGGCCTCATTACAAGTTTTGTGGTATTTCATTGGTAAATCTGCTGAAATACCACCAAACAGATTTATTGTTACCGCTAGCTAGTCTGGCGGAAATTACAGCTGGATTACAACTGGCGTTAGGTGGTGTTAGTCCCCATGTATTAGAGTTCACAGGACTCCATGGAGATTTCAGCAAAATTACCATCAGCGGTATTTCCGCTGGTTGTAATAATGCTGATTTTGCAATTTTTGGGCGGTAAGCGAGAGCAATTACCTCTGGCATTTTGCTGGGGGTTTTCCTTCCACCTTACCTCCAAACCCTTAGTTTGACGGTGCGGTAATGCAGCGATAACTCTGTTACCATTACCACCATTTTTGGACACAGCGCCAAACTCGTAATGAGGCCCATAGTGTTTGACTTAATAATGGCACCTCATTGTGGTATTATCCTTGGAATCCATTGGTTAGAACTCCACAATCCGGCTCAAGATTGGGCAGAGACAACGGTTCAGTCTTCCTCCCATCAGTATGAGAGACATGTGTAATTGCTGCCCATGCAGGAATAGCAAAAGTGAAGCACTCATGCTAGGTCTTACCACCCTCCTTCAGATTGGGGCTTTGACCACTACATCACTCGGGAAGGATCTGGACTTTGCTGATTTCTTTGATAAGCAGCAAGTCAATAAACCCAGCCAGCACAGAGTTGATTACTGTCCAGTTGACCTCAGAGAAGAAGATTGTATTCCTTGTGGTCAGGTTAACTGGCTTACACAGAAGGAAGATGCAGTCTTATGGTCATATCTAGAGTATGACCAAAAGAACAGTTGTATCCAACATGACCATTCTCCTACAGCCTCGCCCTCTTATTTGTCTTCAGAACGGAAGGGGAACTGACCCACTGTATCAATAATGGAGCCCTCAGTGACATAGTGCGTAACAATCACTATCCCATCCCCTCATTTCAGTGTGTCTTGATCAGCTTCAGTCTGTAGTGATCTAAAGCAAGCTTGATCTTAGATCCTAAAACCAGGTCCCCATCAAAATGGGTGATGAGTGGGAAACTGTTTTTCATACTAAGTATAGCTTATATTACTTACTATAGAGGGCTGCTGTTTGGTCTATCATTTTGGGTTGTGTGACGTCCTCTAGTCATCATTGAGCTTGGCAGCTTGTAGGTTGTGTGTTCTACTAGTAATGCTACTGAGCGCAATGGCCTGTTGTGTACACAGAAACCTGCAGTAAACATCTTGGATCACCTTTCTCAGCTGTGATGACCTACATTACTTGTTCACTCCCTACACACCACAACTGGGATGCATTTGGCTTTATTACTGTAGCTGTCAAACTCTACTTATAACATTTGAGCAATGTAGCCCTAGAGTGGAAATGCTCTTTGTGCCAAATAACCATAAGAGGTGGATGTTTCAGTGTCAGAAAAGCAGTGTCTGTCCAGCCCTAGGTAGACCATCAACAATCCAGCTATCAAGGTGAATGTCTCTTTACTATGTGGTCACCAACTGAGTCATTCTATCATACAGGAGAAATGCGGTTAACCCATGAGCCATGCCATGGACTCTTAGGCTATTGCACGGAAAAAGCTCTAAGGCTACACAAAGCATACCCCTTTGAGCAACAGAGGTGAATAGGTTCAAAAACAAAATAAAAATGAGCTTCTATAGGACAGAACAGTCTCTAACCCTGCACAAACCACCAAGCCTTGAAAAATAGAGGGAAACAGGCCCTAACCCTGCAAAAAGCATTGATCATCCTTCCATTGAAATGGGAATGCTCTAACGGCACACACATCTGAGTCCTTCACTCAGAGATGTAATGGGACTATCTGTGCAAATGATGGGCCCGTCAGCCATATAAATGAAAAGACGTTAACTGTGCATAAGCCATGCACCCTCCGACCACAGAGCTGGAAAGGCTCTAACATTTCACAAACCATGAAACCATCAGACATAGAGATGATCAGACTAGCTCTGCACAAACCACAGGCTTTCCAGTCAAAGAGCTAAAATCCTGTTAGAATAATAGACCATCCTGTCTTAGAGGTGAAAGTGTCTGTAACCATTTGCTAAACCATTGACCCCTAGATTGTAATGGCTTTAACCATGAGCAAACTAATCCTCCACCCATCCCTTGAAGCAAAGGACTCATCTCTTGAAGCAAAGGACTCCAGCATTTTGCAAGCTATGGACCATCCATCTTTAGAAGAGAAGCTATCTAGCTTTTTACAAACCAGCGTTCTAACATTTAGCAAAACAAAGACCACCCAGCTTTAGAATAAAAAGGCTCTAGCCTGCTGAATACCATGGAGCATCTATCTCTACAGTGTAAAGGACCACTATTCTAGATCTTAACGGGTTTCTAACCATCCAAACCATTGATCCATCCAACTGTAGGTGACTGGCCCCCTGTCATGCAATTTAGCCCACTGCAAATCATTCAGTACCAGCTTTAATGATGAGGGTTTTGCGTGAATTATTTAGTTATTTATTTCAAGAAGTGAATTTCTTGAACCTCTGCAAGGTGACACTGAGGCGCTATATACAACAGATAAATAAATTGTCCTCCAGTCATAGAGATGAAAGTCTCCAACCTTGTGAAAACTATTGACCATCCCACCAGGAGGGTGTAGGTGCTTACGAGGAGCAAATTAATAACTTTTCACCCTAAAAGTGACCATATATCAATGTATTCATTTTTGTTTTCGCAGCGTATCACATTTGGAAAAATTCATACCTGTGAAACACACCGGTCCCCATCTTCCATCTTGTGATTATATAATCTGCTGCCTGATCGACCAAAGGTCAAGGGCCCTTTCAGCAATAAATCATAGCACACAGGCCTTTATGTGACATCAGATGCTGTGTTTACTTTGCAATGCCCTTTATGATGTTAGGGAGTGTTAGGGAGAATTCTCTGTTTAGGCTGAATTTCCTAACCTAGTGAGTCCCCCAGCAGCTTTGCTGGATTTCTGGAGTTTGTTTTTTTCTCATGCCAAGAGTGAGACTCTTTTCATCCCACTCTTGGACATGATTTATGGTGTTCCTTTGAATCTTAATGTGTTGCATGGGCTATGGGGTCTTTTACCCCATAGGGTCTCATATGTTATTTTTTGTGTGTTACACAGCACCCTCCGTGCAGTAACACAGGGGTGTCATAGTGACCCCCCACCATAGACTCCATACTCTGGGACTGACTACTGTCTCCCAGGGCATGAAAAGTCAACATTGGCTTTACTAGTCCCAACTTACTATCAGAACCAGTACAAACCATCATATTGTGGACGTACTGGTAGGGGCAATTCTATTGCCCCTGGGTCTGTTATTCGAGGGGGCACTGTCCCGTCCACCCTCATCGAGTTTTGGCTGGTGGCAGTGGATACTACTTTTTATATTCAACCGCAAATATATCTCTATGGGATTTTCCCATTGTTCGAGGCTAATACTTTTTAACATAGCCTCTAACATACCGCCGGTTTATTTAATTAATATTAATTCACCGGTTGGTATTTTCTGCCAGAAATCGGTTTTTAAAATGATGTTTGTGTTCGCGTCTGAAACTCCAAACCAAAAGTCGAGCCCTTTGTTCCACTTTTTGGCGGGCTCCTCCACAGAAGCCTCCAAAAGTGGTGCCACTCTGTCTGGGTACCACAGGGGGTGTTGGAGGGGGCTTAGGCACCCTGGACTGAGTTACCTTGGTAACTCAAGTCGCACTCTTGTGTGATTGGCCCAAGTGATGAGCCGGCCGGCTCACCACTTAGCATGTTTGATTGACAGCTAAGCTTAGTGAATGGGGTGTGCTGCATAAAAGCAGGGCTTTTGGGACTGGAACTTCAGAAGTCGCCACAGGACCTGAAAATCCGACGAGGGAGAAGCTGAGCCGACCTGCTACGATGACACCACCGGTGGAGCCCTGCTGAACCGACTCACCACTTCCGAATTTCAGAGATCTCCCTGCTGGAGAGTCTTCTTCCCCTGACTGGTGGGCACAACCAGTTTATCTTCTTTTCTCACACCCCGGGACGTCTTGTGGTTGAATTGCCCATGCCAAGCACCCCGGCAACCGGATAGCCACTTATCACTGGACCGCGAATAAAAGGACCGCTCCTTTTAATTGAGAACTCCGCAGCTGGTTTCTTCCCTGGCAGTGCAATGGACTCCTGCTTTCCTCCCCGACGAGATCCTCTCTTCCCCCAGACGAAGCACCAACATGAAACCGCTGCCAGGAACAACTGCCCCCGCTGGAGCGTTCTCACCATTTTAAGGTACCGTGTCCGCCAGGCCTTCCTTTCTAAAGATTGCTACAAGGTAACAATAATCCCTTAACCTTCTGGAATGGGCTGGCTGCCTTGACCATCTAACTGGTCCCTTTCTTTTTGGTCCAACTCTTTCTGAACTTATTGCAAGACTTTTGGGCACTTTGAATCGTGTGACCTTGGACACATTTCGACCGGAGCCTCTTAAAGTGGGTCCGGCCTTGTTAACTTTGACTTTACGGTTTTAACCTGCCTTCTTCTCCCACTGTGTTCTTCCGAAAGTGTTGGGATCTGTTTCTATCTTTGCTCTGCCTTTCTCTCCCTTTTAAACCGATTGATTAGAGTGCCATCTTCATTAAGCGCTCACCGCTGTCTGAAAATAAGTGTTGCTTTACTTAATACTTGTCTAATCGTTGAAGGGAGTGTATATCTTTTAGTGACCGTGTTTTTGAACTGCTTGATATTAGTGCCAGTGTGTTTAACTAGATGTGTTTTGAAATAAATAATTATATCTCTTTTACACCAAGCTCTGGTCAGTGTTTGCTTGTTCTACTGTGTTCTTTTGACCTATTGTGAATACTCTGTATACTGCCTAACTCTTCTTGAGAGAAGTCTGACTGCTCAGCCACAGCTACCAGGTAAATCTGGGTGGTACAGACTGCTACCAATTGGGTTTACTGCCAACCACATGTAGTCTTAAATCTTTTGCAGTGGTCCCAGAAGGAACTGCACAGGTTTCTGCCTAACAGGGAACAATGGAGGAAAATGTACTGGTTACACATTTACACAATCATGTTTCAGCATGCAAAAAACATTTCTTATAACTTCATAGCTCTATTTTCATTTAGCCTGCTAAATCATGGTTTAAAATCTCACTTTAGGATACTTGTGAGTGATCTAGTGAAACTCCACATAATATTACTGTCAAGTGACATGTGTTCAGGCTTAGCTATCTATGATGAAGTTATGACTTTCGTTGTTGACAAAGATTTATCTAGCAGCTGCATCTACCTCTTGTAAGACATCCAAATTACAGGAATAATATATATTATGCAATTCCCATTTGAGATGATCGAATATTTTATCTGAAAGGTTTATAGATGTTCATGTTTATGAACGTCTTAGGGGCAACGTTCCACAATGTAACCTGAATGGAGGAAGAGAGGGGAGGGGCAAGAGTCGAGCATCATGAGTTCCCAACATACGATTGTGCTCCCGCTGTTCCAGTGGTATATGCATGGAGATTGTTAAACCACAAGTCAGAATGAGCAGCGTGTTAATGTACAAGTTCTCTTTATTTTTACAGATGGTATATTAATCACAGAGTCAAACAGCGTTCATATGAAACAACATGTCAACTTAGATCCTTTTTTTAAATAACGTTTCTGAAGTTTTGGCTTAAAGAGAACAATATAAAAAAGACTGATAAATGAAAAGATCACATTTCATGATCTAATGTAAAAGACACATTTTATTTTTGATACTTCTCTGCAATGGCAATGGCAATGCGTTTTTGAAACAGGACATTTTTATAGTACCAAAATAATTGCAATCACCACACCAGGGTTTTATTTAAATCTTCTGGTTAGTTAGGCTACAATGGTGGACTTGAGAGGACATTCCACTAGAACAATGTTCTTAGGCATAGAGTCTGCTCGTTGAAGAAAACCAGTTCTTATATGGTGTGTTTTCATCGACAAACTGTCTAAGTGAAATCTCTTACAGACTCAAATTCCATTGGTTTAAAGACAGGCTTGGCAGCCCAGTCCTTTTTTTTCTATTTGTGAAGGCCAACCCACAATGCAAATCACCTGCAGCACCAAAGGTTCTAGCCTCTTTTCTACCAACATTCTCATTGTGAGCAAGAACCATAAGGTGTGTACATGCCTCTTTACAGGTCATGCAGAAATGCAACCTATTGGGTCTGCATTTCAGACGCATGTTGTGGAACATTTCCAAATACCCAATGTGCAAAATTCTGTGAGGCCGTTTATATCTCTGGTGATTCCTTTATAATACACTGTTAAGAGCTGTATGAGGAGGTGCCCACGGCTCCAGACACCTTTTCATCTGCTCTTCTTCCTAGCTCAGAAGTGAATGCTCTTATGCATGATAGTGTGTGTTTGCCACCCATGAATGTTTGTTAGCAGCATGGCGGATAAGTGATTGCCACTTTCTACAAGTATATTCACTGAACATTCATAGTGTCTAGCGGTCCACCAGAGAATATCACTTATGGACTGTGATCATTTCAATAGTTCTTCACAGTCCGTTTCTTAACTGCCACATAGATTTTTTTGGCAGCACACTGTGGGAACCACCCTAACATGATGTTGGCAATAGTTCAAATTGTAATCCTCTGGATTGAAGACGTTCAATTCATTTTCTAAAACCACGATTCTCTATGGCAACAGAGAAGGTAGATTCAGTCACCTGGACCACCATGGAGCTTACGATTCTTTAGTGTACTGGAGGTGATGAGCGCAGTATTTTGCTGAATATCCAGGACGTTCACTTTGTCCATCACCTGAACGCCAAATCTTTTTGCCGAGTGCTACCTACTCTAGATTCCATGCATCATTCATTGCAGTGAATCCGTAATTGCGCTAGTATTTATAAAGGGCAGTTTTCGCAAGGAATTCCAATCTGAGAAATTTAAAAAAGCTTGATTTTTCTTTAAATGTGGGGCCACTAAATAGCAGTTCTTGTGAAATAAGTACATTTCCTGCTGGAACCTTTCCAAGCAGTGGATGCGTGGACCAAGAAAAGGTGCAATGTTTGTCCTCACAGCTTGCTTGAACGTTCAGGCCTGTTTCAGCTACTTGTCTTTTGAAATTGATCAGCAGTTTGGCATAATTATTACACAACAGCACTATGTTGCACTTTAGCATCTTTAACATTTCAAGCAGGCAGCAGTCAATTACTGCGTATTTGGGTTCCCAAATAAGCCACTCATTGGGCGAGTGAGTTTCTTAAAATTCAAAGGTGGTAGTTACTTTCTCCACACTTGACATGTTGTAGTCAGGGTCTTTATCCTTATCAATTAATTCTGAGGTTGCCTTGGTGGTTTCAAACTCAGACAAATCGGGTGGCTGTGATTCAATAGGTGAAACAGGTAAAACTACCTCACAATATTTCACCAAGTCTTGCACCAAGTCTTTCTATGGTGCTGTTTCAGTGACCGGAGTGGAAAGGAATGTTTTGGGGATAGTGGCAGTTCAGGAGGACATTCGGTGGTGTAGCAATGATCCATCATATATGACAAAAGGACATAGACTACCCCACCTGTCTGGCACTGGCTGGCAGTATTTCACAGTACAAATTGACTGATCAACTAGTTTGATCTGTATATTAATTGGAGATCACCAAAGTAACTTTTGTGACTATAACAATTTTATTTTCTCATAAAAAGCCCCAGTAGGCCGTTATACATGTATTACCATGTTTAACCGCAGGTGTACTGGGCGTGGATACAAATTATATTATATTACACATTCATATAATCATAGTTTGTAGTAGAAATTATTGCACAGACAAAAGATTTTTGCAATTAGTGACTAAGAATGTGGTTATTGTAACCAAAACATCTATCTAGTCGACAATTTGTGGTGTTCCTGGCAAGAACTCATGTAGTAGGTGTTCTTGTGCCGTCTTCAGGACTGTGACGTGGACTGGAAGGTGTCACTTGTGGTAGCCCGTGGATGGTGTATCTGAGCCCATCATTGTAGTGCCAAGAAGAGATGCAGTATTCTTCTCACACGGTGTCTTCTGTGCACCGTATTTTTCTTTGCTCCTATGCTTCTAGGTGCTATTATTCAAATGTTGTGGCTGTGGCCATGGATACAGCTCACACACAACCAAGGCGTTGGCAGCGGCTCAAGCTAGTGGGATGGTTTTCAAGGAAAAAAATAAGTGTTCTCAAATAATATGTCAGGATGGGTTAGCCTGGGACTTAATTCCCCATGTTTTGTGCACAGGGCACTCAAGATTTCCCAGCACAAGTTAACAGTTCCAATGGCAACAATCAGGATCGTCGATGGCCAAGCCTCATTCCTCTTGAAAGTCTCCCTTGCATTCGAGGGCCTGATGTATTCACTAACAAAACAAATGTTATTTAAAAAAAATGTTAGTTCTTTTCCACAGTTCACGCTGGGTGATGGCTTCACCCCTGGTTCCCCTCTTCCAGGTGCAGACACCTCACTCACAATCTTTAATGTCTTTTTAAAAAGTTCCGGTTGACATCCCTTAGCCGGCTTGTGGGATGTTTTAACCCACTAGGCTCTGCCTTGCAACATCCCTGTGTGCTGGTGGCACCAGAAACAGCAAAATAGCAGCAAAAGTCCTATGCGTGCCAAAACCTATGAAAATTGCACTTTGAAACCGGAAAAGATGGATGCCAATCTACTTTGCCTGTGTCAGTGGTGGAAGGAGATCACACTGCGGAAACCTGTCACTGGGCTGCCTACCGAGTGAAAATGGAAACTGCATGAAAGGCAGTGTTTTATTGCAAGGAAACCCAAAAAATACTCTGAAATCCCTTTTTCCTTGGCTGCTGAAAATACAAATTAATGGTTCAAAACATCAAAAAACATCCAACATCTTTGCTGGGTGTTACCCGACACTTTACTTAAAGAATCAACATGAGCACACAATGTCAGGAAAAGCAGAATCTATCATCAGAATATCCACATTAAAAAGTGGGCTTGCCTGTGAAAATCTGTCAAAATATGGGCGCAGTACCACCGGCCACCTGTATGACAGCTGTCAGTAATTGCATTAGAAGCTTAAACTTGTGCAGTTAAAATCAAATGGTTGGAATTAAGTGACCTGCTATCAAAAGTAATATAGGTTGCAACTATTTAATCTCTATGTTTTAAAGACTGGAATTGGAGTTCTGTTTGCCTGTTTCAAAATTATAAGTTTATTTTCATCAAAGAAAAACTTAACAAAGTGATTTTTAAAGTCAGCCTGATGCAGCCAAAGCTACAAAGCCAATTCCCCAGCTTGCCCCAACAAAAGGCACCTCTCCTGCTTCCCACCAAAAGCCAGGAAATCACATTCAGGTGTTGATGAGGAGGGGAGGAGATATGGGCTGCTGCTCCTGGGAGACACAAAGGCCTTCCTGGGCTGAAAGGATATGCAGATTGCAAGTGTCAACAGTAGCCCCTGCCAGAGGAAAAGGCGGGGATTGCTCTTGAGCCCCCAGAAACGTTGGGGGCGGGAACAGACATTTTTGTTGATTCTCAAAGCACAGAAAGTATATTTTAAAAAAAGGACTGACAAAGGACTGTGCAAATTTGTAAAAATTGTAAAATTACAGTATTATTAAATTGAATTTTTGGTGCACAGTGTAAAAGGACTCAGGACTCTGTGCGATGTTCTAAGAAGGCGTAGTGAAAAATCTGGTTTTGTAGCAATTGTATTGATGTCAGAAACATGAAACTTCATATGATTATGCCAAGATTTCATGAGCACATATGTGTAAATTTGTGGACAAATCAAACATTGGGTCCCGGACCAAAAGTGCAAAAAGTTGCCAAATCCAGGCCCAGGCTCTCACAGCAACGGGGTTTGGATGAATACTTGCTCCACAAAACATAAAACACATCGTCATGATGGCACACTGTTTTCTTCTCCAATCAAGGGAGAGGACAGACCCTAGCCAATAGAATACCTAGGGGGTGTGACCAGGATAATTCAGCCTACCCAACCCTTTAGTAAATGCATAAATAGAGACAGCTTAGGACCTAGAGACACACATTCACCCACAAACCGATTGCTGGCGGAGCACTTTGCAGGAGAACTCCATATTCCAGACTCCAGACTCCAGAAACTTTGAAAGCAGAAAGGCCCATTTCCAAAGCTGAACCATTCTCAGGTTGGCTTTTAAAAATCCAGAAACCACAATTTACCCCAGACCTCTAAGGGGAACCAATGACCAGCCTAGCTGTGCTGTAGCTGCTTTCCTGCTAAGAATTATTGCCAGAATCCAAAGATCCAACCCAATAGAGCCGTGCTGTGACCAGATAGCTGTGAACCAGAACCAGAGCCCGTAAGATCCAGTCCAGTCCCACCGTGCGGTGTCCAGAGTGCCTTGCTGATTGCAGACTAGAGCGCCTTGAATCCAGTCCAGTGTCCCTAGAAGAATTCCTGTCCTGAAACCTTGACTGACCTGAATCCCTGACAGTTCTGTCCAAACATTGTTAGTGAGTATCCATAGCATAGGATTGTCACTAGCATATGTATTGTCCATAAGTCATCCCTATCCAAACCCATCCTCTCTTATATCCAGAACTGCATTGTTAGAAATTCTTTTTGTCTTGCCTGAACTCTTTCTCTTATCCTATAGTCCTTTTGTAATAGTAGTGTTAAAATCATATTTGCGCTGATATATATTTTTTGAAGAAAGACGAGCGTCTCGGCAGGCAAAACCATCCAGAGATATCCTGGGCTGGTGGTTGTGCTGTCGTGTAGTTTGCATCCGCATAGTCTACCCCTAGTGTAAGGAAACCCTGTTTGTGATTTTAAAAGTGCATTCTTGATTTGCAATTTTGCCGCTTTCTGAAAAAAACGACCTCCACAAAAACCTTCATAACTTCTTCACCGGTTATGCTAGAAACGTAATTTAAGTGTCTACTTGAAGCTAACATCCTAAGCTTTCCTCTGAACCCAAACCCTCCTTATATTCTTTTCCGAATTCGCGCTGACCGCGCACGGAAATGTTTGCCACTAATTTTTCGTTTGGCTCCAATCTATAACGTGTGAAATAGCTGTGCATTGCACCCGACCACAAAATTAAGTTTTCTACTTGCTAGTTACTCTATAATCATTGCTAGTGTTTGTCTGATACCATACAAAGCGTCTCCCACTAGTATTGAAACAATTTCAGTGAATTAAATCCATTACCATTCATGCAAAGCCAACTTTAAACCATTTTTGACAAGTTTGCCAATCAATTCTGTTTTTCTCTGGTGATTGCTGGGGGGAAATTGGGATTGATACTATGTTGTTGAATTCTGTATTCCCGAAACCTGTTTTCTCTCCTTCCATCTCTTTATATTGCATATTGGGGGGATTGAGTAGTGTGCAGGGGGAAAGAGTAATCACATTGCATTTTGATTGAACCCACACAAAAGTATTATTTCTGTGCTGCGTTATTTTTCCTATCATTACTCCTTGAGATTAAAGACGTTGTTAGTGTGACATCACCCCATTGGTGATTATTGTATAACCATTAAAATAGTGTGATATCTATTGTGCAATCCATAAATAAATATTTTTAATTTTGCAAACCAGCCTGCTTTCTGGTCCAGTGTGACCGGGGGGGATTCAAAGAGAGGGGCGTGATATAAGTGGTTCATTGTTCAGAAATAAAAGAACTTATAGACATAAATGAATAATCAAGGGTTTCAGCTGTGCATCACACGCTAGACATTGACTAAGGTGGAGTGCCGGGTTGAAATCACTTACAAGATTGGGGGCTTGATGCCGGGATTTCTGAATTAGACATACCACTTGTGACAGTCTAATACAGTGTGCTAACTGACGGGGTGAATAAACCATGTTGGGCTACCACGCTGTGCAACACTGTGAAAAGCACCCCTCAATAGGAACACTCTAAGGAACTTGGTTTGTTTGCAAAAATAAAATAAACTCCTGTAAATCACAAAGGAAATTAATATTTCCAGAATGGCGACCTTGGTAGAAATCAATATGGCAAAAGAACACCTACTGCACAAACTATTTGTCAGGGGTGAATGGACAGAGCAGGATCAGAATGTGTTGTTGCAGGGAATTAAAGAACAGGCCACTGCAACAGGATTAAATATATGGCAGGATCAGGGTCCATTGCATATGGCACTGAGTGAACTGTATATGGCCCCTAAGGTAAAAGAAGTGCAAAGTAAGATTGCCAAAATAGCGGCATATCTGTACCTCCACATTGGAGCAATACAGGACAAATATGCTGAGATCCTAGATCTGCCAAATAAGCAACTACAATCATTACAAAAAGCCCAAACTGATCTGCACTCTGCAGAGCAAAGGCTACAAAGGAGCCAGGAATCAGAAAATGAAACCAGGTAGTACCTGATAAAAATAATAGAAGACATGGATATCCTGCAGCAGGAGAAGGTAGAGCAGGATGCCAAAGTGCTTGTGCTGCAGATGGAGTGCCAAGAAAGTTTGGACTCTCTAATGCAGAGCCAGAAAAAGCTGGAACATCAAATACATTTTAACAGAGCATGCGCAGAGCAGGTAGTCACCCTGCAAAACTGCCTAGACCAAGAAAAAGAAGAGAATAATAAATTAATCCTGAAAAACCTGGACACCCAGGCAGAATTTGATGAGGAGCGCCAGAAAGCTGGTGTGCTCCAAAGACAGAGGGATGACCTGGTTGCACAGAGGGGTACTCTTGTTCAGGAAAGGGAAGGAGGACAGGAGGTCAGTTATTTAAAAGAGAAGATGGAAGAAAATCACCTGGCCCTTCAGGGACTGGGTGACCTCCAAAAAGACAGTGAAAAACTGTTAGAGCACACCATGAGGTTAGAAGATGCTCTAGCAAGGAAGGACCAGGCCAGTAAGGACAGGACTCAGGCGGTAACCCTCCTGCAGCAAAAACTGTCCCAGTACTCTAAAATGACACAAGAAGCACAGAGAGACAATGAGGCTCTCTGTGAGAAAAATGACAGGCTCCACAGAAAGGTAGCTATGCAAGAACAACTGATAGAGATTAGCAAGGCATTGAAAGAGGAACAGAAAGGTCAGGTTCTTGCATGGCAACAGAGAGCAGGGACTGAGAGAGATGAGGTTCGCTGGGAAAGGGAAACACCTGAGCATAACCCCAGGAACCCTAGTACTAGAGGCCTTCATCTCTTCCAATCCATGAACTCTGCCACCCCCTTGTCCACTGGCGCACATGAGCCAAGGGCCACGGGGATGGCAGACTTCAATCCAATGAGGAATATGGGGCTCATAGTTCAGCCCAGCTAGGACAGTGGGGGGGTACTCATCAAATCCTGGGAGCAAGGAGGAATCAGAAGACTCCTCTGAGCACCCCAGGACACAAGAACCTAGGCCCCCACATTCTGCCAACCATACCCAGGCTCGCAGAATCCGGGAGAGCCTAGAAGACCAGACAGGTACCTCTGGTAGCAGTGCCTCTGAGTCCGAGGATGAGTGGACCAGCGTCACCCGAACCAAAAAAGCCAACAAGGTCAAATGGGCCTTGCTCAAGAATCCCCTAAAACAGATAAAGGCCATTAGGAGCGTCATCATGCCCTATCATAAGAACGCAAAATATTTGGTTTGGGAGCACCTGGAGCTCTTTGAACAAATGATGGAAACTTTCCATTTGAAGGACAGCCAAAGCTGTATTCAATATGTGAAATGGACCTTCTCTCCTGAGTACTCCAGCTTCTTATTGGGGCTGGAGGATCAGAATCATTTTAGATGGTCCACCTATAGGGCGGCCATCTTCAAACATTTTTCTGTGCACAGGAATCCTCAGGAGGCTCAGAAGGCAGCCTACAACTTGCAATGTGGGGAAGATCAGGCCCCACAATAATTTGTTCAAGAATTAAAGCGTGCCTTTGCGCAGACCACCAGAAGGGTGCGCACTGACAGCAAAGAGTTTGTGAATACTTTCTTCCACGCTCTCCCCAAGTACATCATGACCCAGCTAGTGAGAGACTTTCATGAGAAAAGATCACTAGACTGGGTCATTGAACAATCCACACGCATATATGAGGTGCAAAAGCCTGTGGAAAACAAAAATAATCCAAAAAGCCCCAAAACAACCAACACCCCTGCTGCTGCCAAAGTGGTGGAGGTGAAGGTTGCCCCCATTTTAGATTTAGAGATGGGGGGCCTAAAAACCTGCCTGCACAGAATCAAAGAAACCCCAAGCCGAGAAGGCCCTCGGGCCAATCACAAACATGGAGCCAGGGAGGCAACCCCACAAATGGGACCCCTAACTCCCCAGATTATATCAGCCCACGCTACAAGGGCAATAGACCCATCCTGGGCTATGTGTGGACTCCCCCAGCCCAAGGGGGGGATCCAACCAAACAGCAGCTAACCCAGGCAACTTCCCTCCTCACTTCCCCCAGGAGGGCAGTAATCCCCCAAATGCTGGACAGAATTTCTTCCCAAGGTACCCGCAAAATGTTAACCCCCAAAACAATCCATCCTTCTTTCCCCACTTTCCTGAGGCCAGACAACCCAATCCCAGAAAGGGGAGGCCATGGGTGGAGGGGTACCCACACTTTCCTAACCCGGGGTATTTTGAGAGAAAGGATAGCTCCCCTTCCCGGGATCAGCCCAGGGGAGACATGACGGCCCTGTATCAGCCTGAGCGGGTGTCATCACTAGAGCGCCAGGTTCAAAACATGGCACAGGATCTGGGTCGCATGCTGAGGGCTCAACAGAACCCTCAGATGAGCATGGCGGCGCAGAATGCCTCAAATCCAGGACCTTGTGCTCCAGAGCAATTACGGGGGAAGAACCCCGACAACCCACCGGTTCCCAGGGAGGAGACACAAGGGGATGGGGGGTGTAAAGCCTTGGAGGAAGCTTCCTTCCCCACTTGTACAAAGCCCCTGGAAACCCTAGAACAGGAACCAAAATCTCCTGCCCCTGAAAGTCTGCAACCCAAGGAGCAGAGAGGGGGTAGGAGAAATAAAGTGCCCAAAAAGACCCATTTTGAGGAGGAGGTACGAATCTTCCAGTTTGAAGGAGAGGGATCCTCAAAGGATCCTGGGAAAAGGATCTTCTCCTTCAGAGATGGGGGAACTCCTCCCAAAGAAAAATGGGTCCCAAAGAATCCAAATCCAGACTGGGTAGATGTGGGGACTGAGTAAGCACCGCCCATCATCCAACCCCAGAATCATCAGCATGAAAATCCGCTGGTTCAAACCCATCCGGGTGACTGCCTCCAAAAAGGGGGGGGCAGCCCAGAATCAGAACCAGGGGAACCCAAAACTTCCCCCATATCTAGCTGTCACCTTTTTATTTCAGATTCCTGTTTGCAGTTGGATACGATCTACGGAGCTACTGCTAATTCCAATAAAGGAGGAACTTCAAGATCAATAAGGCTTTGCACATTTCTGGGCGTGACTATAAAATAGTGGTGGCGCGCGCACCGCGCGCGCACACCCATGGAGGCCCCATGAAAGTCCTGCTTACCTGCTGACTTTCGCTTTCCTGTTTGCAGTTGGATACGATCTACGGTGCTACTGCTAATTCCAATAAAGGAGGAACTTCAAGATCCATAAGGTGAAGACTTGCACAGCAAAGTGTTTACAAAGTGACTATTATTAGTATACATATTCACACTATCATCTTATTTTGTTTAGGCTTTGCACATTTCTGGGCGTGACTATAAAATAGTGGTGGCGCGCACACCGCGCGTGCGCACCCGTGGAAGCCCTGTGAAAGTCCTGCTTACCCGCTTTGCCGCGCTTGTCACGGTTTGCGGTTAACCTCTGGTCTCTTTACTATCCTCCTTGATAATAACCTCTATCCTTGGGGAATAGTGTCCCATGACTAGAGTTACAGCACTATCATAATGAAAAGAGGTATCATTTCATTGAAAACGGGTATGCCCGTAGTAACAACATTCCATCGTACCAATGCTGATGGTTCTTTATTCGATCCGCCCCAATGTCCTATTAAAAGATCCCAATTAAGTTCCACTCCTCGCACAGGCAAATCTATTTTGAAATCCAGAGCAGCGATACTATTAGGCAACTGGATCATAAGGTCGTGGAACGGGTAAATCCCTCGGTTGAGGCCACTAAACTATCAGTAAAAGGAAGCCGCTTCAGACAGTTGCCTTCGAAAGAGCTCATCACATGGACTGGGTGGCGCTCATGACTGTGTGGATGCAAAAACACCCAAAGTGCAAACTGATCTTGTGACAGCTGTTATTCCTATGGTAATCTTTGCTAAAGAAAATGTGTCCTGTGACAGCATTTTGTTGACAAATCTGTTAACTGGTACTACTGTTATGCCTGTAAATAATCCTGTTTTGTTTGATACATCTGATAATGAAATCTCCAATTGTAAGTCCTTTAAAACAAACATTTCGGGTGATATGGCTGTAATTGATTTGGATACTAATGCATCATGTTTTTCTGCTCATACTCTATCTGAAAATCTATCTAAATCACCAATTCTGTTTACAAATATTAGTGACGCAAATTCAGTAGAGAAACTATCATTTATTGCTCCTACACCACGGAAAATCGCAGTCAATCATCATTCTTCAGTCGAAGCGGCTGATAAACAAAATGGTTTAACTGAAATTGCTTTATCCTCCATGAATATGGCTATTCTTTCCCTTGCCAAACTGTTTGAAGCATTAGCATCTAAGGCGGATGTTCACTCTCAGCAACTGAACCAGATTTTGTCTGGCCACCTTGTTATTACAAACAAACTTGAAACCATAGGCGGTACATCCATCTTGCCTATTGTGAAAAAGACTGTGAGCTCACAAACCACTATGCAGTTAGGTGTGTCGTCCCAGACTTTTCATAATATACCACATATATTGACTCCTATTATCGATCTGGTTGCTACTGCAAATGAACCCGTGGTTGAGTTTTAAAAAAAAACTAAATTATGCCCTATTTGATGGCACAAGTCCAAATGTTTTTGATTTGCCTGCAAAATCTGTAAAATCAAAGGGAGACTTACCTAAGAAATCAAAAAATGTAACGTCTGTAGCTAAGCAAACATCCCAAATCAAATCATTTGTTAAAAATCTTTCAACACCTTCAATAATTACCAAAATGGCTTCCAAGGCAATTGCAAAAAAATATCAAATGTAATCTCAGGCTAAGAAAGGCAAGGTTTCAACAGAAAAGAGCAATCCTGCGCAGTTCTATAGCTCTCTGAATGCCTTGGTAAGTGTAGCCATAGCAGCTGATAATGCATCTTTTTTGGAACAGCCAAATCATCCACAATGCTTGTATCCTAAGTCCTCTTTCGAAGAGCAGAATTTGTCCGCCCGACGTAGAGAAATAAGACCGGCTGTGGATGAATACATGGCCTCTCAACCGGCACCTAAGAAGCTGATCTTGCCAAGTTCTCAATCCACAGTGTTTACATCAAATACTTCCTGTCCCAATGTGAATGTCAGCAAAGGTGAGTCTGGCCCTGTGGTGGCACAGAAAGCCCAAATAGTTGGCCCTCAAATAACAGACGGTCCTCCTCCGTCTTTACACAAGAGCAATGATTTACAACACAAGGGCCTCCCCTGCTCGAACATTGAAGAACTGATTAAAATCACACTACTTAAAATTCTAGATACTCATACTGTTACAAATGGAAGTGAATCCAGAACTGTGTCCACATTGAATGCAAAACTGCCTGATTACCGTAATTTATCAAATCCAAAGAAATTGGCCTCTTGTCCTAAATGGCCTGATGTCCACTCTCTATCTTGAGATGTTGCCCAGCTCCAGCTCCCCGATATCGTCTGAATCGAGCCTCTGTCTTATCTATATTTAGTTAACTTTCAGAACTCGACGACATTGGCACCATTGATATCGAGCAATTGGAATTCACTGATCGGTTAAAATGGTCTTCAGTAAATCTATGGATAAACTCAAGAGTTGGAGTTAATGCTATCTGGGCAGCAAAGTCACAGCTCTTTGATTTTGGATTTATCATTTCAACAGGTCCGGGTTCCCTGGAGTGCACTTCAGTAGAAAACTCAAAACAAAACACACACCAACAATCGAATAAAAATCAAAATAATTGTCCTTCCAAATGCACCTGCAATCAAAAAGACGCACAGCGCTAGCATCTGGAGTGTCATGAAACCACGATCTCCTTGATCAGCTGGAATTCCATAGGGCACAGACATTTAATGAATAATCAAGCCATTACATTACTAAATCATGATGTAATATTAATACAAGAATCCTGGCTATCATGTCCCCCCTCTTTGGATAATTATGATATCCTCCTCACACCAGCTGTCAAGGAATACTCTGGGCGTCCGACCTCTGGTTTGCTAACGGCTGTTAAGCAGAGCTCAGCTTTGAAAGTTCAATCATGGTTTTTTCCAAATTCTTCCATACAAATGTCGAGACTTATTGGACATAACATGAATTGTGCACTCATTCATGTTTATTGGAACCCGACGAGCATTACAGATGACAAGGTTTTGGACTCTATGAATAAGGCTCTGGATCTCATTATTCTTAATGGCAATGTGGATACTATTATCATAGCTGGAGATTTCAATTTCCATTGCTTAGGACTAAAAAAACAGTCTGAGATGAGTCGCCTTTGTAAATGGTCAAGCCTTGTGGAGTCTAGAAATGTGTTTATGTTAAATGGTTCAACTGCTATGGATATACCCGCTAGAGCAACATGGCATCGTGCCTCTAGCAAGGGTATTATCGATTATATTTATGTTAATAGAAACATGCTGAACAAAGTAAAATCTTTTCAAGTTATAGACGCGGAAGCGAGCGATCATAACATGCTTAACGTGACCTGGACTTGTCAATTTAATGGGACTCAAGAAATATCTCAATATCTCAAAAGCTCCATTATTGCAAATACAGCTAGGAATAGGCTAATTTTATCGGAACCATCCTTGGAAGCGTTCAGATCCTGATATGATGCTCAACTAAAGTGTCATAACATGCAAAAACAAGGTTCAGCAGCACCATAACGTGAACTAATGCAGTTGTTCCAGCCAGCCCCCACTGCTCATAAACAAAAACAAACACCCCACCTCCATGTATTCGACCATGAAATTAAAATCAAGAAATCATTAGGTCGAGCAGAAAAGAGGGAGGCTTATAGGTTCCTCTGTGATAAACGAGCAAGGGCTCTGACTCATATTAAAACTAGGTACAGGAACTGGGTGAGAAGTATGCAGGCTAAATTATATCAAAATGATGGCAGCAATATGTTGAGAATATTGGCAAGTAAAAATTCAGCGGAATCGTGGAAAATAATTAATCAAGCAACTGCAGGTCATCAGGTTGCTATTCAGACAAATGATGTGAATGAAGAGAATTGGGTACAGTATTTTTCTAAACTTTACGCTGCACCCTGTGAGGCCTCGAAAACTCATAAGCCCCTGTATGAGCCGATTATCAATCTTAGTTTTGATAGGGATGACATATTATTCCTTATCAATAAAGCCAGCTGGTTCAAGGGCTCCTGGTCCAGATGGGCTGTCAAATATGCATTTGAAACAATTCCTGGTGATTTGGGCGGCTATATTATATGCCATGTTTATGAATATACTCATTACTCAGAAAATACCGCTGACCTGGAAACAGTCTATTACTATTCCCATCTATAAGAAAGGTGACTGGTCTAATCCAGCCAGCTATAGACCAATCTCCTTGTTAGACGTGCCTAGGAAGATCTTTTGCCGTTTAATTTTAAGAGATTTTAACAACTGGTCTAAAAATCACTTTAAGAGAGATCCCTTTCAATCCGGGTTTATCAGTGGGCTTGGTACCCTACCAAATATCATAAGTATCAACATGCTTAAAGCCCAGTATGCATTTCGGAAGCAATCCCTGTACTTTGCTTTTATTGACTTCCGGTCAGCATTTGACTCAATAAATCGTGAACTCATGTTTCAAAAATTAAAACTCTTAGGGTGTCCGGAATCATTGCTAGCCTTGATAATGCAGTTGCATACGGACACACGATGACTCTCTAATTTCAAGACGGGAGTTGCAGAATGAGCTATTCAAGGTTAGGGAACAGTCTGGGATCATTGGGGCCCTAGCATGGGAAGTGAGATGGGAGTATCTGTTTTTCTTGAAAACATGTTTCGATCTCTCGGTTCACATTAATTGCTATTTTGGTTATTCCAAAGGGATGCAACATCCAAGGCCAACCTAAGGAGTGCCAACCACTGGCATAAAGACTTTTTTTTATCACTGTCAACATAAAACCTGCAAGCCAATCAAACAGAGAGTTAATGATGCTCATGGTGATGATGTTATAGTTGATGGGTTGAACATGGTGGTTCTGGAGATAGTGGATTAGCCAATGGTAGATTCCAAAGTACTGGGTTCTATAGGGTCTTGATTAGAGTAGCCAGTTACTATGTTCGAACTTTATGAAATGCTGTTTTCTGTAATTATGAACATTCTGTTGTTTCCCGCCTTTTATTACTTCTCCCGATGTGGGCAGGTTTAGAGGGTTCTTTGGATTTTCTTCCTGCCATTACTTTTGTAAAATTAAGTGCACTGTTATTTCTTACACCAGGTGCGCTCCATTATTTTGTGTAATTGGATTGATTATGGGGGCATTGATACACTTTGTTCACAGGCAACAGAGTATTGGCAGGGTTAGGAATGCTGTGACTGTGAGGCTATGACTTACATGTGGTCACTATGCCAACATATGAAGCAATTAATGCATTTCAAGGATAATTCTGGGCCATTTGAGACTGTATTTGATATACAACTGCCGAATAGGCACGTGAAGTTACACTTTCAATATGGAAACTATACCAGTGACTTGAGATATAAGCTGGCTTTAGATGATATGTTTGAGAAATTGGTGGGTTCAGGCATTTGATGACAGCAGAGGTAATACTTTCTAGCTGAAAGTACTAACCAGACATAAAAAGTCAGTTGCCACTTCTATTCTATATAGACACACTGCACACCATTTCCTATTGGCCAAAAATCAATTATCACTATCTGTCGCAAGTGGGCAATCCATTACATTGCCTCTGGCTTCTGGATCCCTGATGCTGCACAAGTGCATTGCAAGTGTGGCAAGTGTAGAAGCAGTTTGGCAGCAGCTTTGGAAGTCCTGTTACTTTTGGTGTTAAGGCATAGCAGACCTTCAGTAAGGTGCATGTTGGTGCGGGATTGGACTGCGCTGGTCTTGGACATTAGCAATCCATTAAATTGCCTGAGGCTTCTTAATCCCTGACACTGCATGCAGCGAGACTGTGTCACAAGTGCAGCAAATGTAGAAGTAGTTTGGCAGCAGCATTGGAAGCTTTGTAAGGCTTGGTACTTTTGGTGTTAAGGCAGAGCAGACCTTGACTAAGGTGTATGTAGGTGCAGGATTGGACTGCTCTGGTCTTGGACATTGGAAATACATTGAACTGCCCGTGGCTTCTTTAGCCCTAACGCTGTGTGTAGCATCAGCACGTTGCAAGTGTGGCAAGTGTAGAAGCAGTTTGGCAGTTGGACTAGTGAGCTGAACTGCCGATAGGTGAGTGCATCACATATCCATCTTTGTACTGACTGTATTCAACTTCAGTGTGTCTAGCACCTTGTTAAAATGGGAAATCAGAAAAAACAAAAAGGCAGCTATAACCACCGACCTAGGAACACAACTAAAAATGCAGGCAATACTTCTTGTTCAGAACCTGACCTCACGGGACCTGGTATGGCTGTTGAAGGCAAAACTGAGCACAAGATAAGGGCAGAAGTACCCATTTACCCCAAATCCAAAATCGTTGGGTATTTTGGCCTAGACGGGATTCCTGATAGGAGTAACGCCGACCAAGCACAAGTGCAAGGAGATTGTGAAATTAATAACTCTGACATCACTGCTATCGATAACACTTGCTTGTTCAATCTCTGTTACTCTCTGCAGAACGAGATTGCTGGTTGTATGGGGGAAGAGAGACTAGGGCCTGGATCAGTCTTAGGGGTTACTGAGGTTTCCCTGAGTAGATCTGAGTCTGTAGTCACAAAGGCACCTGGCAAGGAAGATGATAAGATGGATGATGCATCTCCTACAGGTAGACTCTTGGCCTCTCCTGTAATGTTTGCTGCAAGTCCCAGCATGCACAAAGTCAGTGAAGGTTTGAAATGTACGGCAATTGGTAGTGCCTCATTGGGAACTATGCAGTTTGCTCTCAAAGGTTTGCTAAAATTATGTAGCAGGATAAACGAGGTGCTGAAAGGCCACGGGAGCATGCTATATATGTTAGCCAAACAGTGAGAAATGTCACCTGCCTGCACCTGCCTTGTGTCGGCTCCCAGTGATAATGAATGGTCCAATGGGACTAACTGGGCTATTAATAGCTCCTGTAACTCAGTGTCTGAATGTCAAATCATCTACATTGACACTGAGCAATGTAACAGCACTGCTACTTAACCAGTTGAAGCTGAAGGCTTATGTATGACCTACAAGAGGAAGTGATGCGTAAAAAAGGCCAATATATTTAAAGCCACAGCTGGAAGAAAGAAATGTATCAATGTTGAGGAAATGGCTGTTGAGCACATTGATGATGATACTCCTAGAAGTCAGACCAGAAAAAAAGGAAGATAGTCAGTAGCTAGTTACCGAGCTATGCAATTAAAGACACACTCCCTCCTATATTGGAAGAGCAGACCGCGGAGGTCGCTGAGCAGCAGTTCAAAAACATCACCACCCAATTCAACAACGACGATATCACTATGATGGCGGGAGAAAAACGTATAATCACCCCTGATGTGAAGACAGTTAATGCTAGGACTAATCTTGAATTGATGTAACAACCTCGACAACCTGAGGATGAAATTAGATCTATTGGTGGTTCAAAGTCATTTGTAATGACTAATCTATTCTCCAAGAGGGAGGATGCTTGTCTTCACAGGATGCCCATCCTTTATAGCTTTGGCCTTGTCCCATCATTGCCTGTTTTGCATTCCTAGGATATTATGTTTACCTAATTGAATTTAAAGGGAAACCGACGACCAGGGTGCATTGCTATTCTAGGGAAACAGTTGAACTAGTTATGTCTTATATGAGCAGCATCCTGTGAATGGGCTACAACATACAGGTGGATGAAAGGTCAGAAGGCTAGAAAGACCATCTCACAGTGTTAAGTCACACCCAAAGGGTAATTTCAATAAGTACAGAAAGGGTTGTTACTGGAGGGCTTGGTAATGATGATCCTGATAAGGAAAAGTGGTACTAGTTAGTTTCTTTTACCAGCTAAACCTTTGAACAGACCATCAACGTGCAAGATCTTAGTTTGGAATACGCATGGCCACATTAATTTCATTGTTCCTCCGGTGGTCATAAGATTTTGGAATGTTTTGACATGTTTATGTTGCAGGACTGCTGGCAGACCAAACGCTATTATACAGACAAGTTCACTACATTCCATAAGTATGTGAGGCAAGGTCCTAGGAAGACCTCCTGATGGCTTAACGATTTAGGTGCTCAATCTCTACGAAATGGTCAAAGTACCTACTGCAAGTGCGATACCAAATTTATTGGCAGTAGAAATTGACCAGGTAGGAGTTACTCAGACAAAATGCTTTACATATGTGTGCACGATCCCCCAAGATTAGAGCTTACAGAAACTGTTCTGGAGGAGTTGCACACCATTGTGTTGGCTTGGAGTATGGATCACCATGATGGCAGGTTAGTAGTGAGTGGAGACCGGAACGCTGGGTGCCACGATAATGCCTGTGTGACTGAGTCATCATATATCAATGTTAAGAGTCATTTAGAAAAGCCCAAGCACAATCAAAAGTGAAAATATTGGGCGGATTATTTTGAAAACTGAAGGCTGTTGATGTTAAATGGTTGTACTCAGGAGGACATTCGGTGGAATTGTGCATGCTTTAACGGCACCAAGTGTAGCACTCTTGACTACATATTTGTGAATGATCCATTACTAAGGCTAGTTAGGACGTGGGACATTTTCAACATGCCATACAGCGATCACGCTATATTTGAACTGAACATAGATATAGATATTACTCCCCTAACGCAAGATAGAATTGATGATGTGGATGTCAGGAATGAGGGGAAGAGAATAGTATCCTCAGAGAAGAAATTATTGCATTTTTGTAACTGTATGGTTAGTGAGCAACAGACATTGCTTTCTCAGCTACCTCACGTGACTCTGGGGGAAATTATGGCTTGGATCTCTCGAATAATGCGGTCTACCTCTGTGACTGTAGGTAATTATAAGATCCTTCAAAGTAGTAGTTGCACAAATAAATATGATGAAGTGATCAAAATGGAAAAATTGTGGCTCAGACAGAAAATAAAATGTATTAAAATCTGTTACCCCAATGGCGGGGACATACTGAAAATTATAAGACCCTGTAAAAATAGATATTAAATTGGGTGAAGAGAAGGCTTTCACTAATCTATTGCTGCTATATTTACAGAGTTGGTGAGACACCAATAGGGTCTTAAGTGATTTCCAGACAGGATTTCGTAAGGGCTCTGCCACCACCCACAATCTGCTTACTTTGAATGCCCTTTTTGGTCCTACCTCTAATCTGGGTATCCCACCATTATGACTACTATTTGTAGACTTTCAGTCAGCCTTTGATAGAGTCAGGAGAAGCCTAGTGTGGAACATAATGACAAGATTGAACGTAGATCCAGAACTCCTACATTGTATCAAGATGCTGCATGCAAATAGCAGTGCCAGGGTGCAATTGAGCAGCAAGGGGGCCTGTACTGATGACATTAACACCCCTGAGGGCTTGAATCAAGGGTGTGTTCTGATCCCATGATTTGTAGTCTGTACCTGACCGACCTGCCTCAGAGACTTAAGACTGTTAACTGTACACCACCCAAGATCGGCAGCCAATCTATTTTATATTTGTATTTATTAAGTTTATATAGCTCTTTACGCCAAGGCGCTTTACATTATAATAACAAGAATACATAGAGTAATAAAATAGAAGCATAATTACAACATGAGACAAACCAATGAAACAGTCTGGAGAACAATTTACCTAGGTTAATAAACAGGTGAAGGGATGGGGGAGGAGTAAGGGGAGAGAAGAGGGAGTTAAGACAGGGAATAAAGATGAAGTTTCAAGGGGGAGCGGAGGAGGCATAAGAGGAAATGGAGAGGGTAGGGGAGGTACGTAGAGGGTAAAAATGAGGGAAGTGAGAGAGAAGTGAAGGGAGGTAATGAAGGAAGTCAGAGCGGGGAATGGAGAAAAAGAGATTACAAGGAGGTGCAGAAGGAGGAGTGGGTGGGGGTGAAGTGGATAGAAAGAGGTAGAGAGTTCCAGTGTAGGGGGTCAAGGAGCTCAAAGGAATGGAAATGCGAAGACGCACACAGGGACAGTGAGTAGGAAGAGATCAGCAGATCGGAAGGAGCGTGAGGGAGTGTAGAATGAAAGGAGAGAAGAAAGATAGGGGGAGTGAGATCATGAAGAGATTTAAAAAACGAGACAGAGGAAGTGAAATGTAAGTTGGGAGTGAAAGGGAAGCCAGCCAAGGTATGAACGCGAGGAGGAAATGGAGTTGTGAGGAGCAAGGAGACAAAGGGTATGGATGGAGGAATAGTAGAGGGATTTGAGGGGAGCAAGATGAGAGGCAGGGAGTCCAAAGAGGAGAGTAGAGCAATAGAAAAGACAAGAGAAGAGATTAAGAGTTTAGTGGCATGGAAGGTGAGGGAGGAACGGATTTTACGAATATTGAAGAGATGGTAGCGACAGGCGCGAGAGGTAAGAGAAATATGGTGGGTAAAGGAGGGGAAGGAGTCAAAGTGGAGGCCTAGATTGCAAGCATGAGCAGAGATGGGGAGATTAGAAGGGGGAGTGAATGAAAGGAGGGGTAGGGGGAGGGGAAGGGTGTTAGAAGGAAAGAATAAGACTTCAGTCTTATCAGTGTTGAGGGAGAGAAAGTGGGAAGACATCCAGTTTTTGATAGCAGTAAGGCAGGAAGATAGATTGAGATGGAGGTCAGGAGTGAAAGAAGAGAAGGAAAGAAAATGCTGGTGTTGTCTGCGTAGAAATGGTGAGAAATGCCGAATGAAGAGATAATGGGCCAAGAAGGGAGGTGTAAAGTGAGAAAAGGAAAGGGCACAGTACAGAGACTTGGGGAACACCGTAGTCCAAGTGGATAGTGGAGGAGGTACGACCACCCCAGGAAACAGCAAAAGAACGGTTGGAGAGGTAGGAGGAGTGCCAATTGAGGACAATGCCTTTGAAGCCAAAGGAAGAAAGAGTGTTGAGGAGTAAGGGGTGATCAATGGTATCAAAGGCAGCAGAAAGGTCAACGAGGATGAGGACAGATGAATGCTTAGAGTAGCGAGCGGTGAGGAGGGAGTTGAGAACATATGTGAGAGCAGTCTCAGTGGAGGGCTTAGGGTGGAATCCAGATTGAGAAGGGGGAAGGAGAGAATGATTGGATACAAAAGCTGAGAGTTGAGAGTAGACTAGGCATTCAAGAAGCTTAGAGAGGAATGGAAGAAGCGAGATTGGACAGAAGTTGGATGAGAGAAGGGGGTTAGCAGACGGTTTATTCAGGATGTGGATGATAGTAGCATGTTCGAAGGCAGAAGGGAAGGTAGCAGAGGAGAGACAGATATTTAAGAATGAGGGTAAGTAAGGAATGAGAAGAGGGTAAATTTTAGGAATAAGGAGGGTGAGGAGGAGATCAGTGGGGCAGCAGTAGGATGCATTTTGGATAGGAAGAGGGAAACATTGGACGGAGTAACAGGAGAGAAGTCAGACACGCAAGTGGAAGCAGAGGAGAAAGAAGGGGGAGGAGGGGAATAGGAATAGGAGCAGAGAATATTTTGGTATGAAGAAAGAATTTTGGAAGAGAAGAAGTCAGCAAAGTCGGAAGGAGAGAGAAAAGAAGTAGCTGAGGGGTCAGGAGTAGGCAGGAAGAGAAGACGAGAAAGGGTTTGAAAAATACAATGAGGGTGAGAGGCTTGGGAATGAAAAAGGTTAGAGTAGTAGGAACCTTTAGCTGAGCTGAGACAAGAGTCATAAAGAGAGTGGTATAAGAAATAGCAGGTTTGATTAGCCAGAAAGCAGAATTTGAGCCAGCGTCACTCAAAGCGATGGAGGATACAACGCATGGACAGGAGGTGAGGGGACAGCCAGGGTTGAGAAGGTTTGTGAGTAGGGCAGAAGGGGGAGAGTGGGTAGAGTTGATCAAGACTGGAGGAGGTAGAGGAGGACAGAGAGGATAGGGCGTCATTAGCTGAGAGAGAAGAAAAGTCGGAGAGAGGGGGAAGGAAAGAAGAGCAGGTATCGAAAAAGATAGAAGGGTTAAAATTACAGAGATCCCGTCGAGAGAATAAAATGAGGGAAGAAGAGGGAGTGGATGAAGGGAGAGGGGGAGTGAAGGAGAAGGAGAGTAAAGCATGGTCAGAAAGATAGTTGGGACAGGGCAGGAGAAGTAGGTTGAGATAAAGATAAGGTCAAGAGTGGAGCCAGATGAGTGAGTAGGAGGAGTAGGGAGGGGAGAGAGAAGGTGGGAGTCAAGAATGGAGAGAAGAGGGAAAGGTTGAGAGGAAGTGCAAAGGTGATGGTTGAAATCAAATTGTGTGAGATGGTTATCCTACACCAACGATGTCATGGTGTTCAATCGCACTCAGGCTGGTCTAAAGAGAGTGGCAGGGTCACTGTTTGCGTATGCCACAGATAATGGGTTGGAGATAACTAAGTACATGATCAATGGTAAATCCAGAGCCAATAGTAAGAAGATGGCTTTAGATACTGGTGTTGTTGAGCGGGTGGCTTCTTATAAGTACCTGTTAAAGAGACAACAGGTGAATTAATAGTGGCTGGTAAGAAGGCATGTGCCTTATCTCTCATGGAAATTACTAAATGTTTTGCAGAGCAATCAGCTGGGTAAACACTAAAAAAAGCAGTTACAGTATATAAACAAGTAGTGGTGTCTGCACTGCTCTATGTGTTGGATGCTAGTTATTTAAGAGATTTAAAATGCCAGGGCAGGCTGGAAGCGAAAATATGGCAGAGCATACTGGGCTTAGCACAGTGCATCCCGAATGAGGCAACCAGGATCTAAGTGGGCCTGATGTCCTTGGCAGGGATGCTGAGGCTAAGGAGGGGAATGCTCTATATAAAGACCATTAAAAACTTAGAGTGCCTGTTGTTAAGGCTGCTTGGTACCATGAAGTATTTTAGTATGCATGCACTAGACCAGTTTGAAGAGTTAAACACGTCTGAATTCGAGGCCATTGATTGGAGCCCTGATTTGTCACTAGAATACTTTGAATTGCGAGCTCAATTTAGATAAAATTGGATACTAGTGACTGGAACTCGAATTATATCCATTTGGACACTTTTAAATCTAATATTGGGCACGCTAGGCATACCTGTAGGTGTACAACTCTCCAACATTATCTGTATGAGAGATATCTTCAAAGATTTGTGCATGATATTAACTGGATAGGGGGAAGATTCCTTGTGGGATAGATGCATCGGCGGACTTTCAATTTCCCTAAACATCGCCATGTCTGGTATATGGCAGAAAGTGGAGAATAGATTAAAAGGAGATGAAGGTTTGCCTGGGCCACTTGAGTGAAAGTACATTGCTCTCTAATAGTTATCTATGCAGTGGTTTTGCCCACGCACATGTACTGAAAATGTGACTGCACTATGAAGAGCACTTTGATAATATTTTGTATATTTTTATAATGATGACTCGAAAGTAATAGACATTTTCACTAGTGTTTAATGATTTTAATGTAAGATGATGCATTTTTTCTTAAGATTGGATCGTGCAATGTTATGTCAATTTGTTGGTGCATAATGCAGTTTTTTAATTTTGTATAATGTTAATTAATCAATAGGACATGATGTTCTTTTTGTATTTAAGTTAAGTATATGTGAAAGTTCAATTTTTTAACTAAAACACATTAAAATTGAATTTTCAAAAATTACAAAGAAAACGGCTAGTGGTGAGTGCAACTTCTCTTCCCTGATTATATAACTTTGATCACACTGTCCCCATACTTTGTGGGATGTCTTAAACCACTTTTGTTCTGCCATGCTGCATCACTGTGTTCTGATGGTGCCAGAAACATCAAAATAGCCGCAAAACCCTTGTGCGCGCCAAAACCACTGAAAATCACGCTTTGCAAAACACGAAAAGATGGCTGCCCAATCTCCCACGCATGTTGTTAGAAGTGGAACAGAGATCTCACTCCTGAAACATATCACTTTGCTCCACAAGTGAAACTGGAGTACTGAAGGAAAAAGCTGTGCTTTGCTAAAGGAAACCCCAAAATGGTGCTTTAAATCCCTTTTTCTTTGTGCTGAAACTGCAGAATTCCGGTACGAAACACCCTAAAACATTCAAAATTCTTACTGGGTGCTACAATTCACTTAGCTTAAGAAATCATTGTGACCTTGCCAGGTCCTGGAAAGCTGAAGGCATAAAGATATTTTCACAGCAAAAATTGCCTGCCTGTGGAATCTGCCAAAAATCTGGGTGCAGTACCCTGGGCCACCTGAATGACAGCTGTCAGAAGCCTGCATGATAAACTTTAAAACTAGTATAAACTGAAAGCAAATGTGTGCAATCCAAGTGGCCGGTTAGTGAGAGTAACCTATCTTGTAATTGTTTGATCCCATGGTTTAAAATCTTGAATAAGTATGCTAGCTGTGATTTGAAATTACAAATGTGTGTTAAGGTAAGGAAAACTGCAACAGAATTAACATTTAAATTTAAGCCTGGCTAAAGCCATCTGAACTGGAATAACAGCTTCCCTCACAGAGGCAAGGCCTCTCTCTCCACCAGAAAATCACACATAGGTGTTAATTATAGGGTCGGGGAAGAATCTGGGTTGCAGTGGGGAAGAAGACAATGGACATCCTCCAGCTAAAGGAAAGGCTGAGTGTGAAGGGTTGTAAAATGTCCTCTGCCAGGAACAACAGGGAGGAGACTGCTTTTGAACTGCAGGGAGACAGGAGGCGGAGACAAACAGCCATCTGGGCTGAACATTCACAAAGAACATTTTGTTTAAATACATATAACTTACTATGTAAAATTGTGCAAAATATAGAAATAACAGCATTGTTAATGTAATTTCTGGATGCACAGGTGAAAAGGCTCCAGAACTCTGTGGCATGTTATGGGAAGAAACGGCGGAAAATGTGATATTACACAAAATGTATTTCTGATAGAAGTTTTAAACTTTATACACTTATGCCCATGTTATACGTGCACAGTTGTACAAATTTGCTGATAAACTGGACATTGTGTTCCTGATAAAAAGGGCGAAATTCAGTGGAAAGCAGACACAAGATCCTACAGCGACGGGGTTTTGAGGAGTATCTGCTACACAAAATATGTAATCTGTCTATATGATTGTTATAGAGGTTGCACATGTGGAAATATGTATTGTACCAAAAGTAGATTTTGTGTTCAAGAGGCTAGGGGTGGACTCTAGGCCTCATAAACCCACACCAGAAAGGTGACACCCTGTTTCTCTCCGCCAATCAAGGCAGAGAGGAGACCATGACCAATCCCTGTCAAAGGGGCAAGTTTAGGATAAACCAGCACACACACCCCTTTATCATAAGCATAAATAGAGAAAGCTCAGCACTCAGAAGGACACACAGATTCACCCACTATCGCGATGCAGGCGGAGCACCCTGCTGCAGAACGATCCATTTTATTTGCTCCAGACTCCAGAAACTTGGCAAAGCAGAAAGGCCCATTATATAGCTGAACCATTTTCAGCCAGGCCTTAAATTTCTAGAACCAGAACCAACCCCAGAAACCTAAGGGGAACATCAAACATACAGCCGGGCTGTGCTGTACTGCTTGCCTGCTGAAATAATTATCATCACAACCAAAAAGGGCAGATCCAACCCAGTCCTGTGCCGTGCTGTGACCAGAGCCATTGCCGATCAGATCCAGTCCAGTTGTTCCATGCTTTTTCCCAAGCACCTTGACGCTGCCAATCCGATGTGCCCTGACCTGAATCCCTGACCAGAATCCTGATGGTTCCGTTTGAAACACATCTAGTGAGTATCTATACATAGAACTGTGTCACTAGCCTATGTACCTTGCTTAGTTAATCCCTATCTTAAACCCATCCTCTTTTTCTTTCTGAACCAGTATTGTTAGAACTATCTTTGCGTGGACTCTTCTTCTCTCATAGGTGTTCCTAAACCCTAACTTCCTATTGATTGATTAAGAAATTGATTCCCAAACCAAACAGAATGTAGAGTATCACACCTGAACTGTTATGATCGGCTGTGAATGACCTTCCTGTACGGCATTATACTTTTTGGTAGTCTTTAATATAGTGTAAGAAATCCTTTTTGACATTTTAAAAGTGCATTCCTGTTTTCCATTCTCGCACATAACTCGAAAAACAACCTCCACTAAAACGTCCATACCTTCCTCAATATTTATGCTAGAAACTAAATTTCGACTTCTGCTTGTAGCTAACATCCACAGCTTTAATTCGCATTCGTAATCCAGTGATCGCGATTACCGCGCACTGAAAAGTTTGCCGCAAATTTCGTTTTAGGGAAATTCTGACCCGTGTAAAACAGCTTTTGATTGCTTTCGACCTTAATTTTAAGATTTCACATTGCTTCTTAGTATCAAATCATTGCTACTGCTTGTGTGCAACTATCCAAAGCAGCTCCCATAAGAATTTAAACAATTTCAGCAATTTAAAACATATTTTGTATTTTTACCCAATCCATTCTCAAGATAACTTTAAAACCATTCTGACCACTTGCCAATCAATTCTGTTTTTCTCTTGTGTTGCTGGGGGGAAATTGGGATTGTCATTTTTTTTTAATTCTGCCATTCCTGAATACCTTCTCTCTCCTCCTATCTCTTTACATTGCCTAATTGGGGATTGAGGGGTCTGCAGGGGAAACCTTTAACCACAGTACTATTTGATCTACACACACACACACACACAAAAGTATTATTTCTGTGCTGAATTGTTTTGCTCACTATTACTCCTTGTGTATTAGATTATTTAGTGTTACATCACCCCATTGGTGATTTTGTGTACCCATTAAAACATGTGTGATTGAATTGTAACTACATAAATAAATACTTTAACTATGCAAACCAGCCTGATTCCTGGTTCAGTGTGACCGGGGGGGGGTTCCAGGAGAGGGGCGTGATATGAGTGGTACATCGTTCAGAATAAAAGAACTTTTAGACAAAAATAAATAAGGATTTCAGTTGTGCATTACATGCTAGGCACTGACATGTATAGCTTGTGTACAGTAACGTTATACATGCCACAACATATGATATCATATCATAACAGGCATTTTATGTAGTTTCTGTATATACAAGTCTACACTTAGCATATTATAACATCACCTAGAAATGTGGGGTTGTATTTAGCCTGTAATTACTATATTTAACATATAATAACTATACTTGGTGTAGGAGGCTTTAACTTCCATACAATGACAAGAACTGGCTATGTGTGACTGTATTGTCACATGAAGGCAGTGCCCCTGGCCTATGTTGGTTCTAGGAAACATCCTCAATCCAGTCATATCATGAACCCGCATATCAATGAAGCACTCTACTAGTTAAAATATGGTTAACTTCTAAAATAGTCATAGGTCAGTTTTATTATATTTGTATTGTTTTTATTATTCTTAAGCAGATGTATGTGCTTTTAAATCCGCAGCATCAATCAATTTGATGTCATCAGGTTCAAAGGTCACAGGGCTCGACTTCCGGGGATGTCGTTGGGTGAGTAATGACACTACCCTTGTCATTTTGGTGAATTGACAGCTTCCCATAATATTACAGGTATTCCTAAGCTAAGCTCATATAGACAGGGGAACAAGAGGAGTACAAGAAAAGGAGGTGAGCTTCCAACCTGTGAATATACTGCGGGCAGCAATCTTGTTTTTAGAAAGGGCTGCATTGATGAGCCCAATAGACGATAGGCCACAGGAAAGCCCCATAGCATCTCACACACATTCAATATAGATTTAGTCTTGTCAACCCTAGGCAAAAAAGCATTTCTGGCTTCAGGGTTTATGTGCTCTGGGCCTACTTGTAATTAAAGGGATCTCATGTTTGCCAATCCTGTCAAAGTCCCAGTCAAGAAACTAGTCCCAGAACCAGTATAAGCAGAAATCTGTTCTACCCTTACATCTGGATGGATTAAAGAACAGACTATAAAGTAGCAGATGACCACTCTCCAGTGTCACTAAGAGAACATTGGGCCTCATTACAAGTTTTGTGGTATTTCATTGGTACATCTGCTGAAATACCACCAAACAGATTTATTGTTACCGCTAGCTAGTCTGGCGGAAATTACAGCTGGATTACAACTGGCGTTAGGTGGTGTTAGTCCCCATGTATTAGAGTTCACAGGACTCCATGGAGATTTCAGCAAAATTACCATCAGCGGTATTTCCGCTGGTTGTAATAATGCTGATTTTGCAATTTTTGGGCGGTAAGCGAGAGCAATTACCTCTGGCATTTTGCTGGGGGTTTTCCTTCCACCTTACCTCCAAACCCTTAGTTTGACGATGCGGTAATGCAGCGGTAATGCAATGATAACTCTGTTACCATTATCACCATTTTTGGCCACAGCGCCAAACTCGTAATGATGCCCATAGTGTTTGACTTAATAATGGCACCTCATTGTGGAATTATCCTTGGAATCCATTGGTTAGAACTCCACAATCCGGCTCAAGATTGGGCAGAGACAACGGTTCAGTCTTCCTCCCATCAGTATGAGAGACATGTATAATTGCTGCCCATGCAGGAATAGCAAAAGTGAAGCACTCATGCTAGGTCTTACTCACCACCCTCCTTCAGATTGGGGCTTTGACCACTACATCACTCGGGAAGGATCTGGACTTTGCTGATTTCTTCGATAAGCAGCAAGTCAATAAACCCAGCCAGCACAGAGTTGATTACTGTCCAGTTGACCTCAGAGAAGAAGCTTGTATTCCTTGTGGTCGGGTTAACTGGCTTACACAGAAAGAAGATGCAGTCTTATGGTCATATCTAGAGTATGGCCAAAAGAACAGTTGTATCCAACATGACCATTCTCCTTCAGCCTCGCCCTCTTATTTGTCTTCAGAACGGAAGGGGAACTGACCCACTGTATCAATTATGGAGCCCTCAGTGACATAGTGCGTAACAATCACTATCCCATCCCCTCATTTCAGTGTGTCTTGATCAGCTTCAGTCTGTAGTAATCTAAAGCAAGCTTGATCTTAGATCCTAAAACCAGGTCCCCATCAAAATGGGTGATGAGTGGGAAACTGTTTTTCATACTAAGTATAGCTTATATTACTTACTATAGAGGGCTGCTGTTTGGTCTATCATTTTGGGTTGTGTGGCGTCCTCTAGTCATCATTGAGCTTGGCAGCTTGTAGGTTGTGTGTTCTACTAGTAATGCTACTGAGCGCAATGGCCTGTTTTGTACACAGAAACCTGCAGTAAACATCTTGGATCACCTTTCTCAGCTGTGATGACCTACATTACTTGTTCACTCCCTACACACCACAACTGGGATGCATTTGGCTTTATTACTGTAGCTGTCAAACTCTACTTAAAACATTTGAGCAATGTAGCCCTAGAGTGGAAATGCTCTTTGTGCCAAATAACCACAAGAGGTGGATGTTTCAGTGTCAGAAAAGCAGTGTCTGTCCAGCCGTAGGTAGACCATCAACAATCCAGCTATCAAGGTGAATGTCTCTTTACTATGTGGTCACCAACTGAGTCATTCTATCATACAGGAGAAATGCTGTTAACCCATGAGCCATGCCATGGACTCTTAGGCTATTGCACGGAAAAAGCTCTAAGGCTACACAAAGCATACCCCTTTGAGCAACAGAGGTGAATAGGTTCAAAAACAAAATAAAAATTAGTTTCTATAGGACAGAACAGTCTCTAACCCTGCACAAACCACCAAGCCTTGAAAAATAGAGGGAAACAGGCCCTAACTCTGCAAAAAGCATTGATCATCCTTCCATTGAAATGGGAATGCTCTAACGGCACACACATCTGAGTCCTTCACTCAGAGATGTAATGGGACTCTGTGCAAATGATGGGCCCGTCAGCCATATAAATGAAAAGACTTTAACTGTGCATAAGCCATGCACCCTCCAGCCACAGAGCTGGAAAGGCTCTAACATTTCACAAACCATGAACCCATAAGACATAGAGGTGAGCAGACTAGCTCTGCACAAACCACAGGCCTTCCAGTCAAAGAGCTAAAATCCTGTTAGAATAATAGACCATCCTGTCTTAGAGGTGAAAGTGTCTGTAACCATTTGCTAAACCATTGATCCCTAGATTGTAATGGCTTTAACCTTGAGCAAACTAATCCTCCACCCATCCCTTGAAGCAAAGGACTCATCTCTTGAAGCAAAGGACTCCAGCATTTTGCAAGCTATGGACCATCCATCTTTAGAAGAGAAGCTATCTAGCTTTTTACAAACCAGCGTTCTAACATTTAGCAAAACAAAGACCACCCAGCTTTACAATAAAAAGGCTCTAGCCTGCTGAATACCATGGAGCATCTATCTCTAGAGTGTAAAGGACCACTGTTCTAGATCTTAACGGGTTTCTAACCATCCAAACCATTGATCCATCCAACTGTAGGTGACTGGCCCCCTGTCATGCAATTTAGCCCACTGCAAATCATTCAGTACCAGCTTTAATGATGAGGGTCTTGCGTGAATTATTTAGTTATTTATTTCTAGAAGTGAATTTCTTGAACCTCTGCAAGGTGACACTGAGGCGCTATATACAACAGATAAATAAATTGTCCTCCAGTCATGGAGATGAAAGTCTCCAACCTTGTGAAAACTATTGACCATCCCACCAGGAGGGTGTAGGTGCTTACGAGGAGCAAATTAATAACTTTTCACCCTAAAACTGACCATATATCAATGTATTCATTTTTGTTTTCGCAGCGTATCACATTTGGAAAAATTCATATCTGTGAAACACACCGGTCCCCATCTTCCATCTTGTGATTATATAATCTGCTGCCTGATCGACCAAAGGTCAAAGGCCCTTTCAGCAATAAATCATAGCACACAGGCCTTTATGTGACAATAGATGCTGTGTTTACTTTGCAATGCCCTTTATGATGTTAGGGAGTGTTAGGGAGAATTCTCTGTTTAGGCTGAATTTCCTAACCTAGTGAGTCCCCCAGCAGCTTTGCTGGATTTCTGGAGTTTGTTTTTTTCTCATGCCAAGAGTGAGACTCTGTTCATCCCACTCTTGGACATGATTTATGGTGTTCCTTTGAATGTTAATGTGTTGCATGGGCTATGGGGTCTTTTACCCCATAGGGTCTCATATGTTTTTTGTGTGTTACACAGCACCCTCCGTGCAGTAACACAGGGGTGTCATAGTGACCCCCACCATAGACTCCATACCCTGGGACTGACTACTGTCTCCCAGGGCATGTAAAGTCAGCATTGGCTTTACTAGTCCCAAATATCTATCAGAAGCAGTACAAACCATCATATTGTGGACGGACAGGTAGGGGCAATTCGATTGCCCCTGGGTCTGTTATTCGAGGGGGCACTGTCCCGTCCACCCTCGTCGAGTTTTGGCTGGTGGCAGTGGATACTACTTTTTATATTCAACCGCGAATATATCTCTATGGGATTTTCCCATTGTTCGAGGCTAATACTTTTTAACATAGCCTCTAACATACCGCCGGTTTATTTAATTAATATTAATTCACCGGTTGGTATTTTCTGCCAGAAATCGGTTTTTAAAATGGCGTTTGTGTTCGCCTCTGTAACTCCAAACCAAAGGTCGAGCCCTTTGTTCCATTTTTTGGCGGGCTCCTCCACAGAAGCCTCCAAAAGTGGTGCCACTCTGTCTGGGTACCACAGGGGGTGTGGGAGGGGGTTTAGGCACCCTGGACTGAGTTACCTTGGTAACTCAAGTCGCACTCTTGTGTGATTGGCCCAAGTGGTGAGCCGGCCGGCTCACCACTTAGCATGTTTGATTGACAGCTAGGCTGAGTGAATGGGGGTGTGCTGCATAAAAGCAGGGCTTTTGGGACTGGAACTTCAGAAGTCGCCACAGGACCTGAAAATCCGACGAGGGAGAAGCTGAGCCGACCTGCTACGACTACACCACCGGTGGAGCCCTGCTGAACTGACTCACCACTTCCCAACGACAGAGGAGATCTCCCTGCTGGAGAGTCTTCTTCCCCTGACTGGTGGGCACAACCAGTTTACCTTCTTTTCTCGCATCCCAGGACGTGTTGTGGTCGAATTGCCCGTGCCAAGCACCCCGGCAACCGGATAGCCACTTACCACTGGACCGCGAATAAAAGGACCGCTCCGTTTAATTGAGAAATCTGCGGCTGATTTCTTCCCTGGCAGTGCAACGGACTCCTGCTTTGCTCCCCGACGAGATCCTCTCTTCCCCCGGACGAAGCACCGACTTGCACCCGCTGCCAGGAACAACTGCCCCGGCTGGAGCATTCTCACCATTTTAAGGTACCGTGTCCGCCAGGCCTCCCTTTCTAAAGATTGCTACAAGGTAACAATAATACCTTAACCTTCTGGACTGGGCTGGCCGCCTTGACCATCTACCTGGTCCCTTTCGTTTTGGTCCAACTCTTTCTGAACTTATTGTGAGACTTTTGGGCACTTTGAACTGTGTGACCTTGGACACATTTCGACCGGAGCCTCTTAAAGTGGGTCCGGCCTTGTTAACTTTGACTTTACGGTTTTAACCTGCCTTCTTCTTCCACTGTGTTCTTCCGAAAGTGTTGGGATCTGTTTCTATCTTTGCTCTGCCTTTCTCTCCCTTTTAAACCGATTGATTAGAGTGCCATCTTCGTTAAGCGCTCACCGCTGTCTGAACACAAGTGTTGCTTTTCTTAAGACTTGTCTAACTAATCGTTGAAGGGAGTGTATATCTTTTAGTGACCATGTTTTTGAACTGCTTGATATTAGTGCCAGTGTGTTTAACTAGATGTGTTTTGAAATAAATAATTATATCTCTTTTATACCAAGCTCTGGTCAGTGTTTGCTTGTTCTACTGTGTTCTTTTGACCTATTGAGAATACTCTGTATACTGCCTAACTCTTCTTGAGAGAAGTCTGACTGCTCAGCCACAGCTACCAGGTAAATCTGGGTGATACAGACTGCTACCAATTGGGTTTGCTGCCAACCACCTGTAGTCTTAAATCTTTTGCAGTGGTCCCAGAGGGAACTGCACAGGTTTCTGCCTAACACTGGTGTACAGCGGTGGGATTTGTATTGAGTATACACTTTAGTGTGCTTTTTGAATACTTTAGGACAACTAACCACAAAGCTTAGCACTAAAAAGCTGATTTTCTAACTATGTCTGCTATGGAGAGTTATAACCTAGAATCATTGTCTGCCAAAACTGCTGATTGCTTAAAAGTATTGTGTAGACATAAGAATCTCTCTGAGAAAGGCAAGAAAATGGAACTTGTAGAAAGATTGTTAGAAAACCAAACTTTGGGTGGTACAGAGAAATCTACCCCCCCAGCAAATGTAGAAAACAGTGATGGTATTGATCTGAATCAAAGTCTTGATAATGAGTCAGAAGAGGAAAGTGAACCTAATGAAGTTAGCCACTCTGAGCCTCTCTGTCTGCCTTACCTACTGTAGCTACTGGGCCTATACCAGGTCCTACATGTAACCCTGCTTATTTTGAACTTGAAAAAATGAAGCTTGAATTAGAGTACAAACGTTTTATTGCTCAATCTGAACGAAACCAAGAACTAGAGTTCAGAAGAATGAATGCCCAGGCTGAGCAGAAGCAAGCTGAGTTAAAACTCAGAGAAATAGAGCTTAATCATGAACTAGAAATGAAAAAGTTGTCTGCGGAAAATGCTTCTCTCTCCTCTGGTTCCTCTAGGAGTTCCAGTCCTAAAAGACCCCGAATGCCTAAGGAATTAGTGGGTATGTATGAACCTACGTTGGATGTGTTAGATTGGTTAAAAATGTTTGAGTATAATCATGGGCTCCAGGACATCACAGGGAATGAGCTACTTCCCGGGTTGTTCTCTAGGCTTCCCCCTGTTGCAACTGATGTGGTAATGGAGTTGGGGGAGGTGGATAAGAAGGATTATGAATGTGTGAAACTAGCTTTAATAGCTAGATTTGGGAAGACCCCTTACCAGTACCTTAAGAGGGTTAGGACCCTCAAAAAGCATGATGGTACCCCTTGGGCTACCTGGGTGAGTGAAAGTTTGAAACACTTAGAGGGATGGATTAAGGGTTACAAAGTGAACACTTATGAGGGAATGAGAAATCTTGTAATGCTGGAGTCAATTTATGATGCCTGCTCTCCTGAGCTCAGACAGCACTTGGCTGATTCAAAGGAATTAGATCCTAGAAGACTAGCTAAGGCTGCTGACTTGTGGGTTGCCAACAGGGCTACTCACAAGGATTCAGGGGTCACTCAGAAAAAGGATGAGGGAAAGCACCCACCAAAAGGGAACCAAGAGATTTACAATACCTCCCAACCCAAAGAGGGCCCCAAACAACAAAATAACCAGGGTAAGTCCCAGGGTAAACCACAACAGGCTAGTGTACCTTCTGGTCACAAACCAGAAGGAGGTCATGCCAAGCCACCCTTCCAGAGAGCATTTTGAACATGCTATCTCTGTGGGGCAACTGACCACATCAAAGGAGATCCCAGATGTAAGGGTAAACCTACAGGGATCAGCACAGTTCCCTTAGCCTTAACTCCTGAGGAGGAAGTCCAAATGGCTAGTGCTCACTTTGAAGTCTTTGCTGAAGAACCTTTGGGTCTTCAAGCAAGTGTAACAGTAGAGTCCATGGGTCTGGTTAGTGATCAGAATAGGAGTGTGTACAACTCCATACCAGAAAACTCTAAAGTTTATTATATGGACAGTGTTCTTGACAATGGCCAGGATACTCCTTCCAGGCGAGACTCTGGGGCCAGCAGAACAGTAGTGGATGAAAGCTTTTTCAGGCCTGAGGATGTTGCTAAGGCACCCAAAGGTCCCACTAAGATGTCTGGAGGCCCTGTCCAAATGGTTCCAATTCTACCAGCCCTCATTCAGTGTAATGACATGACAGTGTTGATTCCTGTCAGTGTTCAGACTGAGGTGCCTGGGAGAGTCCTGTTGGGGAATGATCTAAGAACTCTAGGAGTAGTATCCAGTACCCCCAGACCTCCCAGTATGGAAACCCAGAACCAAACCAAATTGGCTAGAGAGGCCACCTTAAGGAACCACTCTAAGCCTGTGGGAACCTCTACTGAGAACCCCACTACAAGCCCTGGTGTTGGTAAGTTGACCTCTAACCCAGGCAAATTTCAGGCTAAAATGTTAGGGAAATGGGAGCCCCAACCAGGCTCCATCATTGTTCCCCCAGTTATAGAGTCTGTGACTCCCCCTGCTTCTGAGGAAGAGGTGGATAGATCTACTGGAACCCTAACTAGGCCTAAGAGAACTGGTAATTCTCAGTGCTGGTGGAAAACCAGAAAAGAAAATTCTAAGGCCAAAAACCTTCAGACTGTTGGACCTTCCACAGAAGACTCCAACCCAATTCCTAGTCTTAAGGGGGAAACTCCTAAAGCAGGTAAAGGTAGATCTAAGAGGAAGGTGAAGCATGTACCTTGCTTATCTCCATCCCCTCCAACCAAGAGGCCTAAAACCCAACCTTCTCCCAACAGGGAGGTGGTGAGGACCTCTGGAGGCCCCTCTATATCCAACCGAATCCTTTATAAGGACCCCTTGAAAAAGCCTAACACAGGTTCAGAAGTTGTAACCACTTCTGAGGGACTGGTCAACCAGATCCTCTATAACTTTAAAAATACTGATGTTCCTCAAAGGGTTTGTAGGTCATATAGCTTACAAAGGAAATCCTTTGATTTGACCATAGAACATAGGTCAGGGTGTCACCACCAAAATGCTGATGGTCTCTCTAGGATGTATGTCATCGACTAGAGGTATGAGATTCATCCAGGAGTGGATTAAATCCTCCTGTCCCTTAGTCTGGGGGGGGGGGGCGAGTGTTAGGGAGAATTCTCTGTTTAGGCTGAATTTCCTAACCTAGTGAGTCCCCCAGCAGCTTTGCTGGATTTCTGGAGTTTGTTTTTTTCTCCTGCCAAGAGTGAGATTCGTTTCATCCCACTCTTGGACATGATTTATGGTGTTCCTTTGAATTTTAATGTGTTTCATGGGCTATGGGGTCTTTTACTCCATAGGGTCTCATATGTTTTTTTGTGTGTTACACAGCACCCTCTGTGCAGTAACACAGGGGTGTCATAGTGACCCCCCACCATAGACTCCATACCCTGGGACTGACTACTGTCTCCCAGGGCATGTAAAGTCACCATTGGCTTTACTAGTCCCAAATTACTAACATAACCAGTACAAACCTTCATATTGTAGACGTACTGGTAGGGGCAATTCGAGTGCCCCTGGGTCTGTTATTTGAGGGGGCACTGTCCCGTCCCCCCTCGTCGAGTTTTGGCTGGTGCCAGTGGATACTACTTTTTATATTCAACCGCGGATATATCTCCATGGGATTTTCCCATTGTTCGAGGCTAATACTTTCTAACATACCGCCGGTTTATTTAATTAATATTAATTCACTGGTTGGTATTTTCTGCCAGAACTCGCTTTTTAAAATGGCGTTTGTGTTTGCCTCTGTAACTCCAAACCAAAGGTCGAGCCCTTTGTTCCACTTTTTGGCAGGCTTCTCCACAGAAGCCTCCAAAAGTGGTGCCACTCTGTCTGGGTACCACAGAGGGTGTGGGAGGGGGTTTAGGCACCCTGGACTGAGTTACCTTGGTAACTCAAGTCGCACTCTTGTGTGATTGGTCCAAGTGGTGAGCCGGCCAGCTCACCACTTAGCATGTTTGATTGACAGCTAAGCTGAGTGAATGGGGTGTGCTGCATAAAAGCAGGGATTTTGGGACTGAAACTTCAGAAGTCGCCACAGGACCTGAAAATCCGACGAGGGAGAAGCTGAGCCGACCTGCTACGATGACACCACCGGTGGAGCCCTGCTGAACCGACTCACCACTTCCGAATTTCAGAGATCTCCCTGCTGGAGAGTCTTCTTCCCCTGACTGGTGGACACAACCAGTTTACCTTCTTTTCTCACACCCCAGGACGTCCTGTGGTCGAATTTCCCATGCCAAGCACCCCGGCTACCGGATAGCCACTTATCACTGGACCGCGAATAAAAGGACCGCTCCTTTTAATTGAGAACTCCGCAGCTGGTTTCTTCCCTGGCAGTGCAATGGACTCCTGCTTTCCTCCCCGACGAGATCCTCTCTTCCCCCAGACGAAGCACCAACATGAACCCGCTGCCAGGAACAACTGCCCCCGCTGGAGCGTTCTCACCATTTTAAGGTACCGTGTCCGCCAGGCCTCCCTTTCTAAAGATTGCTACAAGGTAACAATAATCCCTTAACCTTCTGGAATGGGCTGGCCGCCTTGACCATCTAACTGGTCCCTTTCTTTTTGGTCCAACTCTTTCTGAACTTATTGCAAGACTTCTGGGCACTTTCAACCGTGTGACCTTGGACACATTTCGACCGGAGCCTCTTAAAGTGGGTCCGGCCTTGTTAACTTTGACTTTACGGTTTTAACCTGCCTTCTTCTTCCACTGTGTTCATCCGAAAGTGTTGGGATCTGTTTCTATCTTTGCTCTGCCTTTCTCTCCCTTTTAAACCGATTGATTAGAGTGCCATCTTCATTAAGCGCTCACTGCTGTCTGAAAATAAGTGTTGCTTTACTTAATACTTGTCTAACTAATCGTTGAAGGGAGTGTATATCTTTTAGTGACCGTGTTTTTGAACTGCTTGATATTAGTGCCAGTGTGTTTAACTAGATGTGTTTTGAAATAAATAATTATATCTCTTTTACACCAAGCTCTGGTCAGTGTTTGCTTGTTCTACTGTGTTCTTTTGACCTATTGTGAATACTCTGTATACTGCCTAACTCTTCTTGAGAGAAGTCTGACTGCTCAGCCACAACTACCAGGTAAATCTGGGTGGTACAGACTGCTACCAATTGGGTTTACTGCCAACCACCTGTAGTCTTAAATCTTTTGCAGTGGTCCCAGAAGGAACTGCACAGGTTTCTGCCTAACAGGGAACAATGGAGGAAAATGTACTGGTTACACATTTACACAATCATGTTTCAGCACGCAAAATGCAGAAGACCCTCATTGAATGCATACCCATTTAATTGTTTAGTGACTTCTCACAAATACACTTTTTTACTATTATCGTATTGTATACAGAATGAATCAAAGGAGTCGATGCGTTACTATATCTGCATGGTATGTATGAAAATGAAAATTGTGAAATATGTCAATGGAAGGCATTCAAGCGATGTATGGTCATTACTATACACAAATCCTAGTAACTCTTAATTATTGTTTCTTTTTAAAGTAATAATGAGCACAGTTACAAGAATGTATGTCCGATTCAATTCCTTTTGTTGTACCATTAGCCTTTTTTCACTTCATCTTAATATATTTCATGTACAATGATTTGCTCCAAAGGTGATGTAGACTTTCCCATTGTAAAGCCAAGCCTCAATCCAACATCCCAATGTAGCTGTTCTACTTTATTTGGACATGAATCTTTTAAAATAGCTTATTGGAAATCTCAATGCTCGATAGACTGAAGGCCAAATCCAAGTGTAGCAAAGGTTTGTCTCCACAGGTTCGGTGATGGGAGGGTTGTGTAAATCGCCTGGGTGGGTAAGTGAGCAGAACACACAACAGAAGCTTGTGTTTGGAGATGTATGCTAAATATTTTTACATCAGAATTTTGATTGTGGGACAGCTAACATGCAAGCCTCGCCTCCTATGTTCTTCTAAATTGTTGTCACGATCTACCCATTGGGGAGTGCCTCATTGACATGTTAGCTCTATCTTTCATCCACTCGAATATAGGTTCAAGGGCAAGGACAGGTTAATCGGAAGTACCTGTTGGTCGATTAAGGAAAGTTTAAAATGATGTTCTTATGAATACATGTCACATCACTTTATTTTTTAATCTGTATACTAATAAACTTCTAATACCCTTTTCTATTAGCCAAATTATATTCTGTTTCATATTGGTATTTGAAACAAATTGTGTTCTCAGACAAAGGTAGCTTATTCCTTGGTCATTGTGTTTGGTCGCCTATCCTTGAATTAGTGTTTAATTTCATTTCTGTTGCATGGAATAGAGTCTATTTAATACAAAGAGTCCCTTCTTCAAAATAGATAGCATTTATGCAAAGGGGGAATGCCACACATCCCTATATTGTCATGGCTGCATCTTCTAGAGAATCCTTTTGAGGAGATAAATGAAGGCCATCATGTATGTATTTGAAGCGGCTTACTTTTTTCCCCAAGCTCACATTTTATAAGCAGGTATCCAAGTTAATTCTTTTATTGATGCTGAGTTTAACTTGTGTCCATTTTTTAAATTGTTCATGCACAAGTTTTCTCCAAATCATATGAATATCAACTCTTATCATACCAACTTATAATGTAATATATGTACACAATGAAAACATGTATTCATTCTTTATTTCTTCCAACTAATTTGAATTAGGGCAAATATTGGATGCAAGTAAGCTCCCAAAAAAAAACCTCATAAGAGATTTTTATTACAGGGGATGTTCATGTCGATTATTTCCACCACATCCCTTGTTCTCCTCCCGGTACTTAATCTAGATGTTGCAAAATAACTTGCAAGAATCGATTGAGACACTTCATTAATCATGTTATTGCAAATAATATCCACTCTATTATTTTGAATGATTCCCATGCACCATCCACAATAAATAAAAACATTTCTTATAACTTCATAGCTCTATTTTCATTTAGCCTTCTAAATCATGGTTTAAAATCTCACTTTAGGATACTTGTGAGTGATCTAGTGAAACTCCACATAATATTACTGTCAAGTGACATGTGTTCAGGCTTAGCTATCTATGATGAAGTTATGACTTTCGTTGTTGACAAAGATTTATCTAGCAGCTGCATCTACCTCTTGTAAGCCATCCAAATTACAGGAATAATATATATTATGCAATTCCCATTTGAGATGATCGAATATTTTATCTGAAAGGTTTATAGATTTTCATGTTTATGAACGTCTTAGGGGCAACGTTCCACAATGTAACCTGAATGGAGGAAGAGAGGGGAGGGGCAAGAGTCGAGCATTATGAGTTCCCAACATACGATTTTGCTCCCGCTGTTCCAGTGGTATATGCATGGAGATTGTTAAACCACAAGTCAGAATGAGCAGCGTGTTAATGTACAAGTTCTCTTTATTTTTACAGATGGTATATTAATCACAGAGTCAAACAGCGTTCATATGAAACAACATGTCAACTTAGATCCTTTTTTTAAATAACGTTTCTGAAGTTTTGGCTTAAAGAGAACAATATAAAAAAGACTGATAAATGAAAAGATCACATTTCATGATCTAATGTAAAAGACACATTTTATTTTTGATACTTCTCTGCAATGGCAATGGCAATGCGTTTTTGAAACAGGACATTTTTATAGTACCAAAATAATTGCAATCACCACACCAGGGTTTTATTTAAATCTTCTGGTTAGTTAGGCTACAATGGTGGACTTGAGAGGACATTCCACTAGAACAATGTTCTTAGGCATAGAGTCTGCTCGTTGAAGAAAACCAGTTCTTATATGGTGTGTTTTCATCGACAAACTGTCTAAGTGAAATCTCTTACAGACTCAAATTCCATTGGTTTAAAGACAGGCTTGGCAGCCCAGTCCTTTTTTTTCTATTTGTGAAGGCCAACCCACAATGCAAATCACCTGCAGCACCAAAGGTTCTAGCCTCTTTTCTACCAACATTCTCATTGTGAGCAAGAACCATAAGGTGTGTACATGCCTCTTTACAGGTCATGCAGAAATGCAACCTATTGGGTCTGCATTTCAGACACATGTTGTGGAACATTTCCAAATACCCAATGTGCAAAATTCTGTGAGGCCGTTTATATCTCTGGTGATTCCTTTATAATACACTGTTAAGAGCTGTATGAGGAGGTGCCCACGGCTCCAGACACCTTTTCATCTGCTCTTCTTCCTAGCTCAGAAGTGAATGCTCTTATGCATGATAGTGTGTGTTTGCCACCCATGAATGTTTGTTAGCAGCATGGCGGATAAGTGATTGCCACTTTCTACAAGTATATTCACTGAACATTCATAGTGTCTAGCGGTCCACCAGAGAATATCACTTATGGACTGTGATCATTTCAATAGTTCTTCACAGTCCGTTTCTTAACTGCCACATAGATTTTTTAGGCAGCACACTGTGGGAACCACCCTAACATGATGTTGGCAATAGTTCAAATTGTAATCCTCTGGATTGAAGACGTTCAATTCATTTTCTAAAACCACGATTCTCTATGGCAACAGAGAAGGTAGATTCAGTCACCTGGACCACCATGGAGCTTACGATTCTTTAGTGTACTGGAGGTGATGAGCGCAGTATTTTGCTGAATATCCAGGACGTTCACATTGTCCATCACCTGAACGCCAAATCTTTTTGCCGAGTGCTACCTACTCTAGATTCCATGCATCATTCATTGCAGTGAATCCGTAATTGCGCTAGTATTTATAAAGGGCAGTTTTCGCAAGGAATTCCAATCTGAGAAATTTAAAAAAGCTTGATTTTTCTTTAAATGTGGGGCCACTAAATAGCAGTTCTTGTGAAATAAGTACATTTCCTGCTGGAACCTTTCCAAGCAGTGGATGCGTGGACCAAGAAAAGGTGCAATGTTTGTCCTCACAGCTTGCTCGAACGTTCAGGCCTGTTTCAGCTACTTGTCTTTTGAAATTGATCAGCAGTTTGGCATAATTATTACACAACAGCACTATGTTGCACTTTAGCATCTTTAACATTTCAAGCAGGCAGCAGTCAATTACTGCGTATTTGGGTTCCCAAATAAGCCACTCATTGGGCGAGTGAGTTTCTTAAAATTCAAAGGTGGTAGTTACTTTCTCCACACTTGACATGTTGTAGTCAGGGTCTTTATCCTTATCAATTAATTCTGAGGTTGCCTTGGTGGTTTCAAACTCAGACAAATCGGGTGGCTGTGATTCAATAGGTGAAACAGGTAAAACTACCTCACAATATTTCACCAAGTCTTGCACCAAGTCTTTCTATGGTGCTGTTTCAGTGACTGGAGTGGAAAGGAATGTTTTGGGGATAGTGGCAGTTCAGGAGGACATTCGGTGGTGTAGCAATGATCCATCATATATGACAAAAGGACATAGACTACCCCACCTGTCTGGCACTGGCTGGCAGTATTTCACAGTACAAATTGACTGATCAACTAGTTTGATCTGTACATTATTTGGAGATCACCAAAGTAACTTTTGTGACTATAACAATTTTATTTTCTCATAAAAAGCCTCAGTAGGCCGTTATACATGTATTACCATGTTTAACCGCAGATGTACTGGGCGTGGGTACAAATTATATTATATTACACATTCATATAATCATAGTTTGTAGTAGAAATTATTGCACAGACAAAAGATTTTTGCAATTAGTGACTAAGAATGTGGTTCTTGTAACCAAAACATCTATCTAGTCGACAATTTGTGGTGTTCCTGGCAAGAACTCATGTAGTAGGTGTTCTTGTACCGTCTTCAGGACTGTGACGTGGACTGGACGGTGTCACTTGTGGTATCCCGTGGATGGTGTATCTGAGCCCATCATTGTAGTGCCAAGAAGAAATGCAGTATTCTTCTCACACGGTGTCTAATGTGCACCGTATTTTTCTTTGCTCCTATGCTTCTAGGTGCTATTATTCAAATGTTGTGGCTGTGGCCATGGATACAGTTCACACACAACCAAGGCGTTAGCAGCGGCTCAAGCTAGTGGGATGGTTTTCAAGGAAAAAAATAAGCGTTCTCAAATAATATGTCAGGATGCGGTAGCCTGGGACTTTATTCCCCATGTTTTGTGCACAGGGCACTCAAGATTTCCCAGCACAAGTTAACAGTTCCAATGGCAACAATCAGGATCATCGATGGCCAAGCCTCATTCCTCTTGAAAGTCTCCCTTGCATTTGAGGGCCTGATGTATTTACTAACAAAACAAATGTTATTTTAAAAAAATGTTAGTTCTTTTCCACAGTTCACCCTGGGTGATGGCTTCACCCCTGGTTCCCCTCTTCCAGGTGCAGACACCTCACTCACAATCTTTAATGTCTTTTTAAAAAGTTCCGGTTGACATCCCTTAGCCGGCTTGTGGGATGTTTTAACCCACTAGGCTCTGCCTTGCAACATCCCTGTGTGCTGGTGGCACCAGAAACAGCAAAATAGCAGCAAAAGTCCTATGCGTGCCAAAACCTATGAAAATTGCACTTTGAAACCGGAAAAGATGGATGCCAATCTACTATGCCTGTGTCAGTGGTGGAAGGAGATCACACTGCGGAAACCTGTCACCGGGCTGCCTACCGAGTGAAAATGGAAACTGCATGAAAGGCAGTGTTTTATTGCAAGGAAACCCAAAAAATGCTCTGAAATCCCTTTTTCCTTGGCTGCTGAAAATACAAATTAATTGTTCAAAACATCAGAAAACATCCAACATCTTTGCTGGGTGTTACCCGACACTTTACTTAAAGAATCAACATGAGCACACAATGTCAGGAAAAGCAGAATCTATCATCAGAATATCCACATTAAAAAGTGGGCTTGCCTGTGAAAATCTGTCAAAATATGGGCGCAGTACCACCGGCCACCTGTATGACAGCTGTCAGTAATTACATTAGAAGCTTAAACTTGTGCAGTTAAAATCAAATGGTTGGAATTAAGTGACCTGCTATCAAAAGTAATATAGGTTGCAACTATTTAATCTCTATGTTTTAAAGACTGGAATTGGAGTTCTGTTTGCCTGTTTCAAAATTATAAGTTTATTTTCATCAAGTCAGCCTGATGCAGCCAAAGCTACAAAGCCAATTCCCCAGCTTGCCCCAACAAAAGGCACCTCTCCTGCTTCCCACCAAAAGCCAGGAAATCACATTCAGGTGTTGATGAAGAGGGGAGGAGGGGAGGAGATATGGGCTGCTGCTCCCGGGAGACACAAAGGCCTTCCTTGGCTGAAAGGATATGCAGATTGCAAGTGTCAACAGTAGCCCCTGCCAGAGGAAAAGGCGGGGATTGCTCTTGAACCCCCAGATACGTTGGGGGCGGGAACAGACATTTTTGTTGATTCTCAAAGCACAGAAAGTATATTTTAAAAAAAGGACTGACAAAGGACTGTGCAAATTTGTAAAAATTGTAAAATTACAGTATTATTAAAGTGAATTTTTGGTGCACAGTTTAAAAGGACTCAGGACTCTGTGCGATGTTCTAAGAAGGCGTAGTGAAAAATCTGGTTTTGTAGCAATTGTATTGATGTCAGAAACACGGACCAAAAGTGCAAAAAGTTGCCAAATCCAGGCCCAAGCTCTCACAGCAAAGGGGTTTGGATGAATACTTGCTCCACAAAACATGTGATATAGATATGCTATTGCTATCAAGTTTGTAAAATTGTAAATATGTTAGAATAGAGCCGTGCTGTGACCAGATAGCTGTGAACCAGAACCAGAGCCCGTAAGATCCAGTCCAGTCCCACCGTGCGGTGTCCAGAGTGCCTTGATGATTGCAGACTCGAGCGCCTTGAATCCAGTCCGGTGTCCCTAGAAGAATTCCTGTCCTGAAACCTTGACTGACCTGAATCCCTGACGGTTCTGTCCAAACATTAGTAGTGAGTATCCATAGCATAGGATTGTCACTAGCATATGTATTGTCCATAAGTCATCCCTATCCAAACCCATCCTCTCTTGTATCCAGAACTGCATTGTTAGAAATTCTTTTTGTCTTGCCTGAACTCTTTCTCTTATCCTATAGTCCTTTTGTAATAGTAGAGTTAAAATCATATTTGCGCTGATATATATTTTCTGAAGAAAGACGAGCGTCTCGGCAGGAAAAACCATCCAGAGATATCCTGGGCTGGTGGCTGTGCTGTCGTGTAGTTTGCATCTTCATATTCTACCCCTAGTGTAAGGAAACCTTGTTTGTGATTTTAAAAGTGCATTCTTGTTTTGCAATTTTGCCGCTTTCTGAAAAAAACAACCTCCACAAAAACCTTCATAACTTCTTCACCGGTTATGCTAGAAACGTAATTTAAGTGTCTACTTGAAGCTAACATCCTACGCTTTCCTCTGAACCCAAACCCTCCTTATATTCTTTTCCGAATTCGCGCTGACCGCGCACGGAAATGTTTGCCACTAATTTTTCGTTTGGCTCAAATCTATAACATGTGAAATAGCTGTGCATTGCACCCGACCACAAAATTAAGTTTTCTACTTGCTGGTTACTCTATAATCATTGCTAGTGTTTGTCTGATACCATACAAAGCGTCTCCCACTAGTATTGAAACAATTTCAGTGAATTAAATCCATTACCATTCGTGCAAAGCCAACTTTAAACCATTTTTGACAAGTTTGCCAATCAATTCTGTTTTTCTCTGGTGATTGCTGGGGGGAAATTGGGATTGATACTATTTTGTTGCATTCTGTATTCCCGAAACCTGTTTTCTCTCCCTCCATCTCTTTATATTGCATATTGGGGGGATTGAGTAGTGTGCAGGGGGAAAGAGTAATCACATTGCATTTTGATTGAACCCACACAAAAGTATTATTTCTGTGCTCGTTATTTTTCCTATCATTACTCCTTGAGATTAAAGAGGTTGTTAGTGTGACATCACCCCATTGGTGATTATTGTATAACCATTAAAATAGTGTGATATCTATTGTGCAATCCATAAATAAATATTTTTAATTTTGCAAACCAGCCTGCTTTCTGGTTCAGTGTGACCGGGGGGATTCAAAGAGAGGGGCGTGTTATAAGTGGTTCATTGTTCAGAAATAAAAGAACTTATACACATAAATGAATAATTAAGGGTTTCAGCTGTGCATCACATGCTAGACATTGACTAAGGTGGAGTGCCGGGTTAAAATCACTTACAAGATTGGGGGCTCGATGCTGGGATTTCTGAATTAGACATACCACTTGTGACAGTCTAATACAGTGTGCTAACTGACGGGGTGAATAAACCATGTTGGGCTACCACGATGTGCAACACTGTGAAAAGCACCCCTCAATAGGAACACTCTAAGGAACTTGGTTTGTTTGCAAACATAAAATAAACTCCTGTAAATCACAAAGGAAATTAATATTTCCAGAATGGCGACCTTGGTAGAAATCAATATGGCAAAAGAACACCTACTGCACCAACTATTTGTCAGGGGTGAATGGACAGAGCAGGATCAGAATGTGTGGTTGCAGGGAATTAAAGAACAGGCCACTGCAACAGGATTAAATACATGGCAGGATCAGGGTCCATTACATATGGCACTGAGTGAACTGTAAATGGCCCCTAAGGTAAAAGAAGTGCAAAGTAAGATTGCCAAAATAGCGGCATATCTGTACCTCCACATTGGAGCAATACAGGACAAATATGCCGAGATCCTAGATCTGCCAAATAAGCAACTACAATCATTACAAAAAGCCCAAACTGATCTGCACTCTGCAGAGCAAAGGCTACAAAGGAGCCAGGAATCAGAAAATGAAGCCAGGTAGTACCTGATAAAAATAATAGAAGACATAGATATCCTGCAGCAGGAGAAGGTAGAGCAGGATACCAAAGTGCTTGTGCTGCAGATGGAGTGGCAAGAAAATTTGGACTCTCTAATGCAGAGCCAGAAAAAGCTGGAACAGCAAATACATTTTAACAGAGCATGAACAGAGCAGGTAGTCACCCTGCAAAACTGCCTAGACCAAGAAATAGAAGAGAATAATAAATTAATCCTGAAAGACCTGGACACCCAGGCAGAATTTGATGAGGAGCGCCAGAAGCTGGTGTGCTCCAAAGACAGAGGGGTGACCTGGTTGCACAGAGGGGTACTCTTGTTCAGGAAAGGGAAGGAGGCCAGGAGGTCAGTTATTTAAAAGAGAAGATGGAAGAAAATCACCTGGCCCTTCAGGGACTGGGTGACCTCCAAAAAGACCATGAAAAACTGTTAGAGCACACCATGAGGTTAGAAGATGCTCTAGCAAGGAAGACCAGGCCAGTAAGGACAGGACTCAGGCGGTAACCCTCCTGCAGCAAAAACTGGCCCAGTACTCTAAAATGACACAGGAAGCACAGAGAGACAATGAGGCTCTCTGTGAGAAAAATGACAGGCTCCACAGAAAGGTAGCTATGCAAGAACAACTGATAGACATTAGCAAGGCATTGAAAGAGGAACAGAAAGGTCAGGTTCTTGCATGGCAACAGGGAGCAGGGACTGAGAGAGAGGAGGTTCGGTGGGAAAGGGAAACACCTGAGCATAACCCCAGGAACCCTAGTACTAGAGGCCTTCATCTCTTCCAATCCATGAACTCTGCCACCCCCTTGTCCACTGGCGCACATGAGCCAAGGGCCACGGGGATGGCAGACTTCAATCCAATGAGGAATATGGGGCTCATATATCAGCCCAGCTAGGACAGTGGGGGGTTACTCATCAAATCCTGGGAGCAAGGAGGAATCAGAAGACTCCTCTGAGCACCCCAGGACACTAGAAACTAGGCCCCCACATTCTGCCAGCCATTCCCAGGTTCGCAGAATCCGGGAGAGCCTAGAAGACCAGACAGGTACCTCTGGTAGCAGTGCCTCTGAGTCCGAGGATGAGTGGACCAGGGTCACCCGAACCAAAAAAGCCAACAAGGTCAAAAGGGCCTTGCTCAAGGATCCCCTAAAACAGATAAAGGCCATTAGGAGCGTCATCACGCCCTATCATAAGAACGCGAAATATTTGGTTTGGGAGCACCTGGAGCTCTTTGAACAAATGATGGAAACTTTCCATTTGAAGGACAGCCAAAGCTGTATTCAATATTTGAAATGGACCTTCTCTCCTGAGTACTCCAGCTTCTTATTGGGGCTGGAGGATCAGAATCATTTTAGATGGTCCACCTATAGGGCGGCCATCTTCAAACATTTTTCTGTGCACAGGAATCCTCAGGAGGCTCACAAGGCAGCCTACAACTTGCAATGTGGGGAAGATCAGGCCCCACAAGAATGTGTTCAAGAATTAAAGCGTGCCTTTGCGCAGACCACCAGAAGGGTGCGCACTGACAGCAAAGAGTTTGTGAATACTTTCTTCCACGCTCTCCCCAAGTACATCATGACGCAGCTAGTGAGAGACTTTCATGAGAAAAGATCACTAGACTGGGTCATTGAACAATCCACACGCATATATGAGGTGCAAAAGCCTGTGGAAAACAAAAATAATCCAAAAAGCCACAAAACAACCTACACCCCTGCTGCTGCCAAAGTGGTGGAGGTGAAGGTTGCCCCCATTTTAGATTTAGAGATGGGGGGGCCTAAAAACCTGCCTGCACAGAATCAAAGCAACCCCAAGCCCAGAAGGCCCTCGGGCCAATCACAAACATGGAGCCAGGGAGGCAACCCCACAAATGGGACCCTTAACTCCCCAGATTATATCAGCCCACGCTACAAGGGCAATAGACCCATCCTGGGCTATGTGTGGACTCCCCCAGCCCAAGGGGGGGATCCAACCAAACAGCAGCTAACCCAGGCAACTTCCCTCCTCACTTCCCCCAGGAGGGCAATAATCCCCCAAATGCTGGACAGAATTTCTTCCCAAGGTACCCAAAAAATGTTAACCCCCAAAACAATCCATCCTTCTTTCCCCACTTTCCTGAGCCCAGACAACCCAATCCCGGAAAGGGGAGGCCATAGGTGGAGGGGTACCCACACTTTCCTAACCAGGGGGATTTTGAGAGAAAGGATAGATCCCCTTCCTGGGATCAGCCTAGGGGAGACATGACGGCCCTGTATCAGCCTGAGCGGGTGTCATCACTAGAGCGCCAGGTTCAAAACATGGCACAGGATCTGGGTCGCATGCTGAGGGCTCAACAGAACCCTCAGATGAGCATGGCAGCGCAGAATGCCTCTAATCCAGGACCTTGTGCTCCAGAGCAATGACGGGGAAGAACCCCGACAACCCACCGGTTCCCAGGGAGGAGACACAAGGGGATGGGGGGTGTAAAGCCTTGGAGGAAGCTTCCTTCCCCACTTGTACAAAGCCCCTGGAAACCCAGGAACAGGAACCAAAATCTCCTGCCCCTGAAAGTCTGCAACCCAAGGAGCAGAGAGGGGGTAGGAGAAATAAAGTGCCCAAAAAGACCCATTTTGAGGAGGAGGTACTGGGTAGATGTGGGGACTGAGTTAGCACCGCCCATCATCCAACCCCAGAATCATCAGCATGAAAATCCCCTGGTTCAAACCCATCCGGGTGACTGCCTCCAAAAGGGGGGGGGGCAGCCCAGAATCAGAACCAGGGGAACCCAAAACTTCCCCCATATCTAGCTGTCACATTTTTATTTCAGATTCCTGTTTGCAGTTGGATACGATCTACGGTGCTACTGCTAATTCCAATAAAGGAGGAACTTCAAGATCAATAAGGCTTTGCACATTTCTGGGCGTGACTATAAAATAGTGGTGGCGCGCGTACCGCGCGCGCGCCCATGGAGGCCCCATGAAAGTCCTGCTTACCTGCTGACTTTCGCTTTCCTGTTTCCAGTTGGATACGATCTACGGTGCTACTGCTAATTCCAATAAAGGAGGAACTTCAAGATCCATAAGGTGAAGACTTGCACAGCAAAGTGTTTACAAAGTGACTATTATTAGTATACATATTCACACTATCATCTTATTTTGTTTAGGCTTTGCACATTTCTGGGCGTGACTATAAAATAGTGGTGGCGCGCACATCGCGCGTGCGCACCCGTGGAAGCCCCGTGAAAGTCCTGCTTACCCGCTCTGCCGCGCTTGTCATGGTTTGCGGTTAACCTCTGGTCTCTTTACTATCCTCCTTGATAATAACCTCTATCCTTGGGGAATAGTGTCCCATGACTAGAGTAACAGCACTATCATAATGAAAAGAGGTATCATTTCATTGAAAACGGACATGCCCGTAGTAACAACATTCCATCGTACCAATGCTGATGGTTCTTTATTTGATCCGCCCCAATGTCCTATTAAAAGATCCCGATTAAGTTCCACTCCTCGCGCAGGCAAATCTATTTTGAAATCCAGAGCAGAGATTCTATTAGGCAACTGGATGATAAGGTCGTGGAACGGGTAAATCCCTCGGTTGAGGCCACTAAACTATCAGCAAAGGAAGCCGCTTCAGACAGTTGCCTTCAAAAGGGCTCATCACATGGACTGTGTGGCGCTCATGACTGTGTGGATGCAAAGACCCAAAGTGCAAACTAATCTTGTGACAGCTGTTATTCCTACGGTAATCTTTGCTAAAGAAAATGTGTCCTTAACAGACAGCATTTTGTTGGAAAATCTGTTAACTGGTACTACTGTTATGCCTGTAAATAATCCTGTTTTGTTTGATACATCTGATAATGAAATCTCCAATTGTAAGTCCTTTAAAACAAACATTTCGGGTGATATGGCTGTAATTGATTTGGATACTAATGCATCATGTTTTTCTGCTCATACTCTATCTGAAAAATCTATCTAAATCACCAATTCTGTTTACAAATATTAGTGACGCAAATTCAGTAGAGAAACTATCATTTATTGCTCCTACACCACGGAAAATCACAGTCAATCATCATTCTTCAGTCGAAGCGGCTGATAAACAAAATGGTTTAACTGAAATTGCTTTATCCTCCATGAATATGGCTATTCTTTCCCTTGCCAAACTGTTCACTCTCAGCAACTGAACCAGATTTTGTCTGGCCACCTTGTTATTACAAACAAACTTGAGACCATAGGTGGTACATCCATCTTGCCTATTGTGAAAAAGACTGTGAGCTCACAAACCAATATGCAGTTAGGTGTGTCCTCCCAGACTTTTCATAATATACCACATATATTGACTCCTATTATCGATCTGGTTGCTACTGCAAATGAACCCGTGGTTGAGTTTAAAAAAAAACTAAATTATGCCCTATTTGATGGCACAAGTCCAAATGTTTTTGATTTGCCTGCAAAATCTGTAAAATTAAAGGCAGACTTACCTAAGAAATCAATAAATGTAACGTCTGTAGCTAAGCAAACATCCCAAATCAAATCATTTGTTAAAAATCTTTCAACACCTTCAATAATTACCAAAATGGCTTCCAAGGCAATTGCAAAAAAATATCAAATGTAATCTCAGACTAAGAAAGCCAAGGTTTCAACAGAAAAGAGCAATCCTGTGCAGTTCTATAGCTCTCTGAATGCCTTGGTAAGTGTAGCCATAGCAGCTGATAATGCATCTTTTTTGGAACAGCCAAATCATCCACAATGCTTGTATCCTAAGTCCTCTTTCGAAGAGCAGAATTTGTCCGCCCGACGTAGAGAAATAAGACCGGCTGTGGATAAATACATGGCCTCTCAACCGGCACCTAAGAAGCTGATCTTGCCAAGTTCTCAATCCACAGTGTTTACATCAAATACTTCCTGTCCCAATGTGAATGTCAGCACAGGTGAGTCTGGCCCTGTGGTGGCACAGAAAGCCCAAATAGTTGGACCTCAAACAACAGACGGTCCTCCTCCCTCTTTACACAAGAGCAATGATTTACAACACAAGGGCCTCCCCTGCTCGAACATTGAAGAACTGATTAAAATCACACTACTTAAAATTCTAGATACTCATACTGTTACAAATGGAAGTGAATCCAGAACTGTGTCCACATTGAATGCAAAACTGCCTGATTACCGTAATTTATCAAATCCAAAAAAATTGGCCTCTTGTCCTAAACGGCCTGATGTCCACTCTCTATCTCTGAGATGTTGCCCAGCTCCAGCTCCAGCTCCCCGATATCGTCTGAATCGAGCCTCTGTTCTATCTATATTTAGTTAACTTTCAGAACTCAACGACATTGGCACCATTGACATTGAGCAATTGGAATTCACTGATCGGTTAAAATGGTCTTCAGTAAATCTATGGATAAACTCAAGAGTTGGAGTTAATGCTATCTGGGCAGCAAAGTCACAGCTCTTTGATTTTGGATTTATCATTTCAACAGGTCCGGGTTCCCTGGAGTGCACTTCAGTAGAAAACTCAAAACAAAACACACACCAACAATCGAATAAAAATCAAAATAATTGTCCTTCCAAATGCACCTGCAATCAAAAAGACACACAGCGCTAGCATCTGGAGTGTCATGAAACCACAATCTCCTTTATCAGCTGGAATTCCAGAGGGCACAGACATTTAATGAATAATCATGCCATTACATTACTAAATCATGATGTAATATTAATACAAGAATCCTGGCTATCATGTCCCCCCTCTTTGGATAATTATGATATCCTCCTCACACCAGCTGTCAAGGAAAACTCTGGGCGTCCGACCTCTGGTTTGCTAACGGCTGTTAAGCAGAGCTCAGCTTTGAAAGTTCAATCATGGTTTTTTCCAAATTCTTTGTTACAAATGTCGAGACTTATTGGACATAACATGAATTGTGCACTCATTCATGTTTATTGGAACCCGACGAGCATTACAGATGACAAGTTTTTGGACTCTATGAATAAGGCTCTGGATCTCATTATTCTTGATGGCAATGTGGATACTATTATCATAGCTGGAGATTTCAATTTCCATTGCTTAGGACTAAAAAAACAGTCTGAGATGAGTCGCCTTGGTAAATGGTCAAGCCTTGTGGAGTCTAGAAATGTGTTTATGTTAAATGGTTCAACTGCTATGGATATACCCGCTAGAGCAACATGGCATCGTGCCTCTAGCAAGGGTATTATCGATTATATTTATGTTAATACAAACATGCTGAACAAAGTAAAAGCTTTTCAAGTTATAGACGCGGAAGCGAGCGATCATAACATGCTTAACGTGACCTGGACTTGTCAATTTAATGGGACTCAAGAAATATCTCAATATCTCAAAGGCTCCATTATTGCAAATACAGCTAGGAATAGGCTAATTTGATCGGAACCATCCTTGGAAGCGTTCAGATCCTGATATGATGCTCAACTAAAGTGTCATAACATGCAAAAACAAGGTTCAGCAGCACCATAACGTGAACTAATGCAGTTGTTCCAGCCAGCCCCCACTGCTCATAAACAAAAACAAACACCCCACCTCCATGTATTCGACCATGAAATTAAAATCAAGAAATCATTAGGTCGAGCAGAAAAGAGGGAGGCTTATAGGCTCCTCTGTGATAAACGAGCAAGGGCTCTGACTCATATTAAAACTAGGTACAGGAACTGGGTAAGAAGTATGCAGGCTAAATTATATCAAAATGATGGCAGCAATATGTTGAGAATATTGGCAAGTAAAAATTCAGCGGAATCGTGGAAAATAATTAATCAAGCAACTGCAGGTCATCAGGTTGCTATTCAGACAAATGATGTGAATTAAGAGAATTGGGTACAGTATTATTCTAAACTTTACGCTGCACCCTGTGAGGCCTCGAAAACTCATAAGCCCCTGTATGAGCCGATTATCAATCTTAGTGTTGATAGGGATGACATATTATTCCTTATCAATAAAGCCAGCTGTTCAAGGGCACCTGGTCCAGATGGTCTGTCAAATATGCATTTGAAACAATTCCCGGTGATTTGGGCGGCTATATTATATGCTATGTATATGAATATACTCATTACTCAGAAAATACCGCTGACCTGGAAACAGTCTATTACTATTCCCATCTATAAGAAAGGTGACTGGTCTAATCCAGCCAGCTATAGACCAATCTCCTTGTTAGACGTGCCTAGGAAGATCTTTTGCCGTTTAATTTTAAGAGATTTTAACAACTGGTCTAAAAATCACTTTAAGAGAGATCCCTTTCAATCCGGGTTTATCAGTGGGCTTGGTACTCTACCAAATATCATAAGTATCAACATGCTTAAAGCCCAGTATGCATTTCGGAAGCAATCCCTGTACTTTGCTTTTATTGACTTCCAGTCAGCATTTGACTCAATAAATCGTGAACTCATGTTTCAAAAATTAAAACTCTTAGGGTGTCCTGAATCATTGCTAGCCTTGATAATGCAGTTGCATACGGACACCACTATGCACGTGAAGCTCACTATGGAAGGACTCTTGTCCTCATGCTTCAGTACATATGTGGGTCTTAAACAAGGCTGTATTCTGGCTTCTTTTTTGTTTAATTTATTTATTTTGGATATTGGCAAATCATTCGTCCAAGTTGTCTCTAATGCTCCGGATTTGGGGGGACAGCGCATATCGTGGCTACTTCACGCTGATGACTTGGTTTTAATATCACAGACCCCCAAGGGACTGCAAAATTTGTTATCTGCTTTATCCACCTATGTTAAGGACAATCATCTAATTGTGAACCTTGATAAATCACAGATTTTGATCTGTAAAAATCAGAGTAAAAGCAAATCCATAAATTACACCTGTTCTATCCGAAATTAAATACTGAAACCTGTCTCAGAATATATAAATATTTGGGGCTTATTGTACAGAATACAGTCACTGACAATCTGTATCTGATTAATTTACAATCTAAACTTTCAAACTTGATTTCTCAAGCCAGAATTCTGTATTACAAATAGGGGAAATTCACCTTGAAGCATCTATTACTTTTTTATGAGCAAAAGGTAATTCCTATATTGACCTATGGTGCTGAATCGAAACTCTATCTTAATGATAAAATGTGGAATAAATTAGAGGCCTGTTTTTGGAAAAAAAAGTCCTACACCTGACAAATTTCTCACCCATGCCTATTCTGCGATTTGAGTTAGGCGTAAATTAGCTGGCCTCCAGAGTTAAGTGGCGGATATGCTCCTTTTTTCGCAAGTGCTTGTTAGGGCTAGAAAATAACAATTTTCTGAGCACGTTTGCACATTATTAATCTTCATCAAATCATGCCTTTCCGCTTACATGGCGTAATCAGGCTATGAATACCTTGGCTGAGGCTGACATAACGGTTACACTCCTAGTTGAAAATCCAGTGCAGGCTAAGATAAAGTATTATCGAATGGATTGGATATCAAATCGTGAAACTTGTTTAAAATTTAAAGATTTCAAAGGTAGTAACTTTGGCCATAAACAGCTGGGCCAAGTTGCAGGCTATTTGTTGAAATGCCCCTCAGCAATCATAAGGAACACATTTTTACGATTTAGACTGAACCTGTGGCTAACTAGGGAAGTGCTTACTAGGCGCCATATCATCCCAGCCAATTTGAATTATTGCCCTTATTGTGAGCTGCTTTCAGAAAAGGAGACTCTGTAGCATTTGATTGTCTCCTGTGTTAACTTACATGAGCAATGAATCAAATTCTTTGCCAATATTCTGAATTTGTATAGTGAAAATGATGCAAATCAAATTTGGAAATTATTATTTGCGGATATGAAATTTCCTGTGATCAAAGCGTTAGTTCAATTTCTTGATGTGATCCTCCCTGTGGAAATTAAGATGTAATTACCTTTTGAGCACAATTTGTTAAGTGTTTAAAGCCAAATGTTAATTGGGTATTGAGACATATATAGTCTTATTTTAATTTATTAACATTTTGTAAATGTTTTTTTTTATTTTTTAAATATTTTATGTTCTTCTTTTATTTTTCCTTTTCATTTGCTTGTCCACTGAGATGTAAATATGTGATGCATTGTTGAATTTGTTCTTATTTTTGAAAAGTTGATTTATTCAGCTGTATCAAAATAAAAATTAAAATTAAAAAAAAATTCAGATTCCGAAGACTCTAAACCGAATCCCGCCCAAATCACCTTCCTGTCAGTTTCCAAAACCAAGAAACTAACCAACCAGTGGTCCAAAAATGTACATTATCTGTGCCCCCTTGAGGAGAAGGAGGGAAGATTCTATGCCCTGGTCCAAATACAGGGGCAGTGTACAATTTTGGCACTGGTGGACACTGGATCCCAAAGTACCTTCTGTCAAAAAGGGCCTTTGATCAACTGAATTCGGGAAGGGGAAGAAATACCACTCTCACCCCACTTCCTGGACAACTTCAGAACTTTGACTGGAAGGTAATTTCCGTCGAGGGGACTGCGGATTTGGACATTAACATTGGGCGACACAAGGTGAAGCACCCGGTCATAGTTCTGACTCCAGAGGGCATACCTTGTTTACTAGGGCATGACATCCTGCGGATATTGTCACCCCTCATAGATTGTTTATGGACCCTCTGGACCCAGACTAGCCGACCAATAAAATTGAAACAGGGTGTCAACCATGTTAGTTTAAACGGCACATGCCACATGGTTGAACAAAAACCTGACCAAATAGAATTTCACTTCCAGAACAAACAAATCCCAGACTTGACAGTAATAGCAGTAGGACAACAAACTGGTGATGGGGGGTCCTCTCTATTTCTGAAAATCAACCTTCTCTCTGAAATGCTTTACAAATTCCCAATCAGAAATTCCCACTCCTATAGTCCAGAAAGATGAGAAATCAGCTCAAAGCCTGGCTGATCTTCAGTAAATTGGAGAGCAGTTGTTCATCCCTATTCAGTTAAATGAAGGGAAGGACTCTGTTCTCGCCCGAGTGTGTGTCAACAACGGTAAGAGCTTCATCAGCGAAGCCATGTTCCACAAACTCCCAAAAGATCCAGCTATTCCCACATTTAAACTGATAGACAAATGGGAAATGGACCTGAAAACACCCTATTCCAAACATCTCCTGCCTAGCAGGTGTATGCTCAGAATTTCCATAGGCAACAAAAGCATTATCCATAATTGTTGGGTCATGCGAGATGTCCCTGCTTCATTTTACTTAGGCAGTGACATTCTCAATCGCTTTGCCATTAGTTTGGACCTAATAAACTTCAAAGCTTGGTCCCGTTTAGAGGGTAATCCCATGGGCTTTGATGACCCAGAGAAAGCATTTAGGTCAGCTCAACTGCTGCCTTATGCAGTTGAAATTCAGATTGGAGAGGAAGTCACCATCCCAGAAAGGAACCGACAATTCTCAGTGGAAGTGAAAGTTAAAAGAGGACAGAAACTGAAAAAAACGTGACGCCTATATTCATCTTAATGCTTATTTTCAACAGCAAGGGTTGGGGGTAAACCCAACACCACTAGTCAATGCAGAACACAACATCATTCCAATGGAGGTGGATAACAGTGAATTAAAGAGTATCACTCTAGCCGCAGGCACCATTATTGGAATGGCGGATGATGACAGACATTTTTCCATAGATTTAGGTAATAAACTGTTAGGACCAATCCCCAAAGACTGTGTTGACAGTGATAGTGACGATGACACAACACCAGACAGGATCTTTACCCGGCATGGGGGGAATTTTCTGGTGTACACTTCCTGCCCTTATGGTAAGGAAGATGGGACCTGTGACTTCAGGAGGGATGAGGTGATATTCCAGGTCCGCGAGGACTGCCTTCCCCACCTGAGGCCACAGGTCCAAATCAGCAGTTTGACCAGGGATTTCTCCACCCAGCTGGAGGAGGCCACTGAGATAGCAAAACCATAAGTATTTTCAGGCTTCAGGCAGATGGTTGAAGAGAGAGTCGACCTAGCTGATGCCTGTGAGACTCTGGAGCAGAAGCAACAATTGAAACAAGTTTTCTTAGATTTTCAAGATCTCTTTGCGGTAGACTCATATGACTGTGGTCGCACTGACATCCACACAACAACAATTCCCACGGACCCTGGCATGACTCCAGTGTTTGTGAAGCAATATCGCTTGCCTCTTGGATCAATGGAGTCCGTGACTGGAATAATTAAGAACCTTGAGTCCCGTGGGATAATTCGTCCAGTCCACAGCACCTTCAATAATCCGGTGCTGGGGATTTTTAAGCCAAACGGCCAGTGGAGACTCTCTGCCAACCTTAGGGAGCTCAACAAACGGGTCCATACCTCCTGATGGCCTCTTCCCTACATTGACCAAGGGATGGCCCAGATCCAGGGGTCACAGGTATTCACTGGAATAGACCTGACCAATGGGTACTGGACTGTACCTGTCAGTAGGGAGGACCAATACAAGTTGGCCTTTACCTTCGAGGGGCAGCAGTACACATGGACCCGGACGCCCTTTGGATACATCCACTCCAGCAATGAATTCAACACTTTTCTACACAAGGCCATGCCTGACCTGGGTGAAAGGGGTAACCTGCCTATATAGATGATGTTTTAGTCAAAAGCTCAACTGTGGAGGAACACATAGCGGAGATCCGTTATGTTCTGACCCAGTTGAGGGCTGCCGGAGCAAAACTCTCCTTTCAAAAGGTACAGTGGTGTAGAACCTGTGTCAATTTTTTGGGACATGAGATTACTCCTCATGGTCTCTGTCCCCAGGAAAAGAAAGTGGAAGCACTCCAGAAATAAAAAGACCCCACAACAATGCGGGAACTAAGGAGCCTCCTTGGACTAACTAATTACAGCAGAAAGTTCATTGAGGACTACGCAGAGATCACAAGACACCGGATTCATCTTTTGAAGGGGGGCCAAGTGGGAGTGGGGTCCAAAACAAGCCGAGGCAGTAAGACAACTCAAAAGAAGCATCTCACAAGCACTTTGCCTAGCTTACCCTGTCAAAAGCAAGGAGTTCTTCTTGGAGACAGGGTTCTCAAATACATGCTTGACTGTAGTATTATATCAAAAGCACGACAAGGTCAATAAAGTAATCTCCTATGCGAGTAAAACTTTATGCTTTGTGAGAAGGCACTCCTGGCAATGGTGTGGGCATTGAAGAATTACTGCCCGTTTATCCAGGGGGAACACATCATAGTGAAGACTCCACACCAGCTCCTGCAATATTTCCAAAGTGACAGAATCTGGGCTGGAAATGTGAGTAATTCCCTAATTACTTCCTGGATTCTGTCAATGCAAGGCTTTCCTGTAGAGGTCAGATATGGCCAAAACAAGAAGAGTACCCTCGCGCAAGGTCTGGCTGACTTGCCTGATTGTGCCAGAGAAAACTGTCTTGAGGATGAAAGTCTTAAAATCAAGGACAACATGGAGGCATACCTTAATTCCCCACACAAAGTCTTTGAAGAAGACAAGTTTGAAGTGAATGCCCACTGTCTATGTGGATTGATGCTCCCACCATGTTGACAACAACGGGGGAAAAAAACTTGTGGCCGGCGTAGGGAATGCATGGGTGAATGATGCCCCAGAACCATCTGCTGGGTACAAGACTGGTCCCTGAAGTAGTCAAGTGGCAGAGTTGATGGCTGTGCATCAAGCCATCCTGACTGCTGTCCAACACCAACTCCACAAACTGGTCATAATCACAGATTCAGATTATGTACAGAACGGGTTCGTGGAGCACCTGGTTAACTGAAATACCAGAGGCATGCCATGTGCTAATAACAAACCATTGAAACATGGGAAATTAATCCAAAATATTGATGATCTGGTCACCTCGAATGGGATGACCATCTACTGGAAAAAGATCAAGGGTCATTCTAAAGTAGAGGGACCAGACAAAACTGGAAATGACCTAGCTGATCAGCTGGCCAAAACCAGAGCCATCCAAGGGGATCTACTTGAGATCGAGTCCCTGTTGGGAGAAATCCAGGTCACTGCTATCACTAGGTCCCAGACAAATGCTCACAATGAACTCTCAACTGCACAATGGAGTAAGGAGACCCCAGATGCTGATTTGATTACGGCTCAAAAAGGGGATCCAATAATTGGTAAGTTTAATCAACACATTGAGGACCCTGAGAACTTTCCCTGACGGATACCGATTACATAGGGAAAGAGGACCTCAGAGTGTTGATGAAATGTCCAAAAATGTTCCGAATCCAAGACGGTTTGTTGGTAAGGAGGTCGCTAGCTGGCCATGATCAGTGGGTGGTCCCTACCTCATTCTGAAGCCTGATGCTAAGTCATGCCCCTGATGCGGCCACAGCCGGTTATAGGGGGTTTCATATGACACTTGAAATCTTAAGAGAGGTTGCATACTGGCCACACATGGGGCAGTACCTCGACCAATACTTGAAGGGGTGTCTTGTGTGTGCACAATTTCAGCCAACACCCCTCACACACCGTGTGCTTCTCCAAAAGAGGGGGATGACAATGCCTTGGTCAGATTTACAAGTCGATTTTATCGGGCCCGTGATTCGCTCCTCTAGGGGGAACAAGTACATGTTGACCGTGACATGCTTGTTCACTAAATGGGTGGAATGTCTCCCGGCCACAAATTGCAAGGCAGAAACAGCAGCTGCCCTGATGATCAACCACATCTTTTGGACTACCTCAAAGGATCGAGTCAGACCGAGGTAGCCACTTCACTAGCGAACTAATGACAAAGATGTGGGAGATACTTGGGGTCAAAAGGAAATTACACATTGCCTACTGGGCAGCCTCTAGTGGTGCAGTGGAGAGATACAAGACAATTGTGAGCATATTAAAAAAGTTTGTGGCAGATTCTGGGCCCAGTTGGGACATCAGACTACCTCTTGCCCTGATGGCCATCAGATCTACCCCTTCATCTGCAACTAAAATGTCACCGGTAGAGCTGATGACTGGATGCAGGATGGTGCTTCCCCAGCATCTGCTCTACAGAACCCAAGAGCAGATATTGATCAGTGCCTCCACAACTCATGAGTATGTTGAAAATCTGAGAAAACACCTTCAACATGCTTTTGCCTATGATCAGCGAGATCTAGAAAGATCTGCAGACAGTATGAGGAACCACTATGACCTAAAGACTACTAGAAAAGAATACCAAGTAGGAGACCGGGAAGGAACCAGGCCAAACGCATGTTTGTTAAATGCATGCGTCTGCCTCACTACATAAATAGTGGTGGGGAAATATCTACAAATATGCTCTGCTTTGTCATCCTAGAATTGGAAACTATAGATCCTAAGTATCAAGGAGGACCACTCAGGGACCGGACGGAAAGATACAAGGGCCCCGGGGTATCGCTCCAGACTCTTATCAGGAACCGGCAAGGAGAACCTGTCGATCCACCACTGATGGGAGAAGCAGATGAATTTTGCCATTTGGACCAGAAAGAAAAGAAACTGATCATCCCAATCTCATGACTTCCCATTGACAAGTGGTCAAAGGTCAAATCCCGAGGGGGGGCTTGTGGGATGTTTTAACTCACTAGGCTCTGCCCTGCAACATCCCTGTGTGCTGGTGGCACCAGAAACAGCAAAATGGCAGCAAAAGTCCTATGCATGCCAAAACCTATGAAAATTGCGCTTTGAAACCGGAAAAGATGGATGCCAATCTACTTTGCCTGTGTCAGTGCTGGAAGGAGACCACACGACGGAAACCTGTCACTGGGCTGCCTAGCGAGTGAAAATGGAAACTGCATGAAAGGAAGTGTTTTATTGCAAGGAAACCCAAAAATTGCTCTGAAATCCCTTTTTCCTTGGCTGCTGAAAATACAAAATAATGGTTCAAAACATCAGAAAACATCCAACATCTTTGCTGGGTGTTACCCGTCACTTTATTTAAGGAATCAACAAGAGCACACAATGTCAGGAAAAGCCGAATCTATCATCAGAATATCCACATTAAAAAGTGTGCTTGCCTGTGAAAATCTGTCAAAAGATGGGCGCAGTACCAACGGCCGCCTGTATGACAGCTGTCAGTAATTGCATTAGAAGCTTAAACTTGTGCAGTTAAAATCAAATTAATTGGAATTAAGTGACCTGCTATCAAAAGTAATATAGGTTGCAACTATTTAATCTCTATGTTTTAAAGACTGGAATTGGAGTTCTGTTTGCCTGTTTCAAAATTATAAGTTTATTTTCATCAAAGAAAAACTTAACAAAGTGATTTTTAAAGTCAGCCTGATGCAGCCAAAGCTCCAAAGCCAATTCCCCAGCTTGCCCCAACAAAAGGCACCTCTCCTGCTTCCCACCAAAAGCCAGGAAATCACATTCAGGTGTTGATGAAGAGGGGAGGTGATTTGGGCTGCTGCTCCTGGGAGAGACAAAGGCCTTCTTGGGCTGAAAGAATATGCAGATTGCAAGTGTCAACAGTAGCCCCTGCTAGAGGAAGAAGGTGGGGATTGCTCTTGAGCCACCAGAAACTTTGGGGGGCGGGAACAGACATTTTTGTTGATTCTCAAAGCACAGAAAGTATATTTTAAAAAAAGGACTGACAAAGGACTGTGCGAATTTGTAAAAATTGTAAAATTACAGTATTATTAATGTGAATTTGTGGTGCACAGTTTAAAAGGACTCAGAACTGTGCGATGTTCTAATAAGGCATAGTGAAAAATCTGGTTTTGTAGCAATTGTATTGATGTCAGAAGCATGAAACTTCATATGATTATGCCCAGCTATCATGCGCACATATGTGTAAAATTGTGGCTGGGTGTGACCAGCGCGCATGGAGTGAGGATGTGTTCTCCTCGCACTCCTGCCCGAGATCCTACAATGGACCGAATTGTTTGGCCTGCTTAAGCTGAACAAGCACGCCTGAAGTAGCTACGGGAAGTAGAACCGTTTCCCTACCCCCCAATGAAGTTTCCGCAAGAAAATCGGACCGAGATAACGGTTAACCGAAGCGAACAGAGAGGAAGCCCTGGCCCAACAAAATGGCGGCTCCCGCCGGCCCCAAATGAGACGCACCGCAGGAGGGCAGATAGCCTCCGGAGGCGAGAGAGGAGGGCCCACAGCGTCCAACCCAGTGATCCAGTGACACCCTGGGGGGCGGACCCCCGCGGCCGGCATTGACACGGGTCTCTATCTCCAAGACCGAGTGCCGGGAGGAAGAGATGAAGGGGGGGACCCTCAGCGCGAGACCACGTGCAGAAGAGGCGCTGGCTGGTGGGAGGCCGCGAGAGACACGGAGAGACACGAAGAAGAGAGAAGGCGACGGGCGGTTCCCTCCAGAACATCCGCGGGCCGATGACTCCCCATCTGCAACGACCACCCTCGCAATCGATCCTACATACACGTCCCCGCTGAACAGGAAAAGGCTGCGGAGCACGCCCAGAGATAGGCAATGTCGCCCCCCAAAAGCAAATTGAAAACCGCAACCACGGACTCCTTCACCACGGTCAGGGTGAAACAACAGGGGACAGAGGCAGCAGACGACCCGATGGCTAAGGAGGACGATCCGACAAATACGCAAAGTGCTACAAGCCATAGCGGCGCTACGGACGTCCATCAAAACCAGGATCGATGAAATCAAATCGGACATGCAACTGATGAGACAGGACACCCGTAACCTTACAGAAAGGGTGGCCACAACGGAGGCAACGCTCCAAGACAATATTAACGACACCACAGAACTTAAATCTAAGGTCCAAGACCTTGAGTTGCAAGTGGCGCGGCTAGAGGCGTGATCAGAAGACGCTGAAGGACGTGCCCGCCGCGGCAACATCCGAATCCTGGGGGTTCCGGAAGACACGGAGGGCCCAGACCCGACCGATTTCGTAGAAACTATGCTCTTGCAAGAAATCGGGGCCGGCAAACTGACAGATCACTTCAGAAGAGGCCCCCTCCGGGCTCCCGACCACGCCCTATTATTGCAAAAGTCTTGAACTTTCGCGACAGAGAGACTATACTGAGATTCTCAAGAGAAGGAGGGGAGATCGAGAAACATGGAGCCAAAATAGTCATTTACCCAGACTATACCCCCGCGGTGCAGCGAGCACTTAACTCATTTGTATCGGTGAAAGCTAGGTTGCACAAGCTAAACCTCAAGTACATGCTACTGTACCCGTCCCGCCTTAAGGTACTATACAAGGGGAAAGCTATCTTTCTTGAGACTCCGGCAGCGGCAAATATGTGGCTTGAGGACAACAACCTTGCCGATGATAAGGAAAGCACTGCGCATGAAGTCACAGGCCATTGAAAGCACCAAACAACAGGAAAATGAAGGTTCGCACAACTGCCGAATGAATACCGGACCGCTTGAGATCTACAACTCTATGTACGCCATGACGGGCAGGAGCGCACCGACCCATGCGAATAACAACGAAGCCGACGCACCCCCCTGCAACACGTGGAGGCCGACTGCCGACACACCACCCGCACCGGGAGGCCTGGAAGGATCGGGTGCCCCCGAGCGCTGCAAGTTTGAGGCAACTGCGTGGGCAGTTTTGAGTTGAAAGGTTTGTTGCCCTTATTCACTAGAATGAGGATTGTTAATGTTAATAAGTCTCCAATTGACACTGAGAGGGAGGGGGGAAGGGAGGGAGGAAACGATGAGGCTCGCGCCCCAACCCCAACCCCAACACAGACCGACCCCTGGTTAACAGGTCCAGACCCGGGGGCAGCAGAGGCGGGGAAAGGGGGGGACAACAGATCCGTTACTAAACCCCTATGGCTGCGACCACCATAAAAATAATGACATGGAATGTAAGGGGCCTAAGGACTTATCTCTGAAGGAACAGGATTAAAACCTACCTGCACAGAAAAGGGGTAATGATAGCATTACTACAGGAGACCCACTGTACGGCGGACTCGGTGGCCAAGCTACAAACACATTGGGGTGGACAGGGGTTTAGTACCACTTATTCTAAATGCGCAAGAGGGGTCTACACCTGGATTCACCCGCAGCTCCCATTCCGGGTGGACAAAACTGAGATAGACCCGGAAGGTAGGTTCGTCGTAATTTGGGGATTCATTGAACAAGAAGCAGTATGCATCATGAACTCCTATCTCCCTAACAATAACATACCGTCCTACCTGAACTCACTGTACCCTAGAGTTGCACAGTACAGGAACGATCTCTTTATTTGGGGGGGGGGGTGTTAATTGTGTGCATGACCCGTGGCTGGACAGATCCGCACCACAGCTAGGAGGCCCATCGACCGCTACGACAGCACTATCCGCCATGTTGGGGAGGCTGGAAATGACGGATGTGTGGCGGGAAAAAACATCCTGAAGCACGCGAATACTCATTTTACTCATCCCCACATAAGTTACACACAAGACTAGATTACATATTCATAGACAGGGAACACTTACCCCGGGTGGAGGGAGCACAATACTTGGGGAGGACTATCTCTGATCACTCCCCGCTTCTGATAACATGGAACCACAGAGGGCACAGACCCCCCATTCCCATGTGGAAAATGCCCACAAACGCCCTGAGGGACCCAGCTTTCCGAGAGGAATTACGCAATTCTATTGATGCATACCTAGAGGTTAACACCGGTAGTGTAGCTTACAGTAGCACAGTGTGGGAGGCTCTCTGGGTGGTAACCAGGGGAGAAGTAATTGCAAAGGCGGGAGGTATCGAGAAGCAGCTCAGGAAAGAACTAGACTTAGTGGAACGGCAGATTGAGCGACTTGAGGCTACCCCTGTAGACACCCAACAGAGGGAAGAGGAGCTTGTGAAACTTAGAGAGTGGAACATAATTGCATGGAACAGGCTGGAAAAGTTCGACTATGCCAGAACAAATAGAGCACACGTTGAGGCCGACAGACCGGGCAGACTACTCACCTGGCTCTGCCGTAAAGAGCACCCCAAACACCCCACCACCTCACTACAAGATGAGGATGGAAACACACACTGTACGCAACAGGGCATAAATGACACTTTCACTCGCTTTTACACCCACCTGTATTCACATGAGGAGCAGGTCCCCCATGAACGGTTGGTAGAAACACTAGAAGAGATAGGGCTCCCCAGGCTGCCCCCTGAGCAAGCCGACTCCCTAGAAGCAGAAATCACGCCCAAAGACATTACCGATGCAATCAGATCCCTGGCCACAGGCAAAGCACCGGGAACAGATGGGTTGCCCACAGAGTTTTTTAAAACGTATGAGTCCTCCCTGACCCCGCTATTACACGCAGTATACCAGGAGGCATAAGAAGAAGGGATACTACCCGAAAGTATGAGGGAGACGCTTGTGATCCCGATCCTCAAGCCCAATAAACTGGCAGACCAATGTGACTCATATCGCCCGATTGCAATGTTAAATTATGACGTTAAAATCCAGACTACGATTTTAGCGAAGCGGCTGTCTAGAATAATAGGAGACATAGTTCACCCAGATCAGTGCGGCTTCGTGCCGGGCCGAAATACGTCCATGAACCTACGCAGGCTGCAGCACATTATAGCGCAAACCGATAAAGACAAGGACTCATGCGCGCTGCTGTCCCTAAATGCAGTCAAAGCGTTTGACTCCATTTACTGGGAATGGCTTGTGGCAGTGCTTAGGGGGTTTGGGTTTGGTCCCGGGTTCATCAGGTGGATTGACATCTTGTATGCTAAACCTAAGGCAAGGGTGAAATCTGGGAAGTATGTGTCGGAGGCCTGGGATATATGCAGGGGGACTAGACAGGGTTGTCCACTATCCCCAATGCTTTACATACTGGGACTAGAACCCATAGCTGTTTACTTTAGAAAGCAATTCTTCGATGCAGGCATTAGACTGGGAGACGTGGATCACATCATCTTGCTCTACGCGGATAACATTCTCATATACGTCAGGGATCCACACCTCAACATACCAACCATGTTAGAAGTGCTGGACAATTATTCCAAGGTCTCTGGGATAAGTTTTAGCAGGTCAAAGTCTTGTATGTTCCCCCTAGCGGCCCTGAAAACAGCGAGTTTAGAAGCACTCCCTGAAGTTGGGATCCAGTGGCAGAATACGTCATTCCGCTACCTTGGAGTACACATTATGCATACCCCCGACCTAATGCATGAACGAAACACAAAGGCAGCACTCCCCGCCCTGCGCAAATCAATGGCGTTCTGGGCGAAACTCCCCCTCTCGATGATGGGCAGGGCTTCGATAACTAAAATGATCGTTCTCCCGCGTTTCCTTTATGGGTTTCAAAATGTACACTACTATATACACAAGCCCTTCTTCCGACTGCTTGAGACCATACTGCGAGAGTTCCTATGGGGGAAAGGCAGGCATAGAATAGCGTTGCAATTGCTAACCCTACCATATAGCCAAGGCGGTATTCAACTTCCAAACCTAGTAAAATATTACATAGCAGCACAGCTTAGTTTTGTGACCAAATGGCTAGATGATGTACCCACATCTGAAACACCATTGCTACAGGCCATGCTGCCCCAATTCCATCTGAAAGAACTGGTCTGGGCACCGTCCAAACTGCTGGGAACTCTACCCTTTTTGGCTGACCTGGGAAGGAAAATTTGGCACAGGGCGAAAATGCTCACTAACTCACGGAACCCCTATACCTCAGAAGTCCCCCTTATCGCAGACCTATGCACAACACTTTCGGATTTGAAACATATCAGGCTCTGGGAGAGGGAAGGGGTCTACACCTGGGGAGATCTGTATGATGAAGGCACTTTCAGAGAGTTCACCTCGCTGCAGGAGACGGAAGGCATACATACCGGCCAGTTTCTGTGGTACCAAAGAACTCGTGCTGTGGCCCGACGCAAATGGGACTCGTGGCCGATGGAACCAGACAACTTGGGAGAGGGCGGTAAACCCGTTTCACAAATATATGGCCACCTGATCGACATGCCAAATCCTCGGAGCATGGAAATGAAAAGCAAATGGGAGGAGGATATAGGCCGGGAAATGACTGAAGGGGAGTGGAACAGAGCTCTCACATTCCCCAATACGGTGTCCAGAAACCATAGATTTAGGCAGATTCAGTTGAACATACTACACAGAACTTACCTGACCCCGTGCCGCATAGCCACCTTCAATCCCCAGGCACAACCGACCTGCAACTGGTGCAAGGGGGAAAGAGCGGATCTGATCCACATGTTATGGGAATGCCCCAGGACAAGGGCTCTGTGGGACAGGGTCCAACAAACTTGCGAAAAAGCAGGCCTGAGTAAATATAATTGGACACCCGGCGTGTGCCTCTTAGGAACCTACCCCAGACCAGCCAAACTCAAGTATGCAACAAGGCTCATGGACATTTCGTGCATACTGGCCAAAGGAACTATAGCAATGGCCTGGAAGAAACCTATGGGCCCTCAGTTAAAACTATGTCACAAAGAGACTGAACGGTGGGTGCTGGCTGAGACCGTGACATGGGAGGACTGTGTGGCCAGATCCACGGATGACTCTAGTATGTCACTCGAGGCATGGAAGGAACTCACCAGACACATGTTCCACCCCTCGGATGATAAACCCCCCTGAATCGGAACTTAATCCAGACCCATGTGAGACCTGTCATAAAGACAGCGGCAGCGGAAGTACGGCAGAGGACAGAGACTTTGCGGAAGCCTTTCCCCTATTGTAGTTGCCGGATGGTTCCCCTTCGCTCCCACCCTCCCCCCGAAACAGTTAACGATATATGAAACGGACAGAATATGGAGACAGTTATGGTTGTTTTGTTTTTGTATTTGTAATTTTTTGACGTTCAGTTAAACATATGTTTATAACTATTTGAGATTGGCTCCATTGTACACAACTTTTTTGATATTATTGAAAAATGCCAATAAATAAAATTGAAAATAAAATATGTAAAATTGTGGACAAATCAGACATTGGGTCCCGGACCAAAAGTGCAAAAAGTTGCCAAATCCAGGCCCAAGCTCTCACAGCATTAGGGTTTGGATGAATACTTGCTCCACAAAATATGTGATATAGATATGCTATTGCTATCAAGTTTGTAAAATTGTAGATATGTATTATATATGAAAAGTAGATTTCATGTGCAAAAACAAAGGGGAGGTTCTCCCTGGATCATAAAACACATCGTCATGATGACACTCTGTTTTCTTCTCCAATCAAGGGAGAGGAAAGACCCTAGCCAATAGAATACCTAGGGGTTGTGCCCAGGATAATTCAGCCTACCCACCCCTTTAGTAAATACATAAATAGAGACAGCTTAGCACCTAGAGACACACATTCACCCACGAACCGATTGCTGGCGGAGTCCTTTGCAAGAGAAATCCATATTCCAGACTCCAGACTCCAGAAACTTTGAAAGCAGAAAGGCCCATTTCCAAAGCTGAACCATTCTCAGTTTAGCTTTAAAACCCAGAAACCAGAATTTATCCCAGACCTCTAAGGGGAACCAAAGAACAGCCTGGCTGTGCTGTAGCTGCTTTCCTGCTAAGAATTATTGCCAGAGTCCAAAGATCCAACCCAATAGAGCCGTGCTGTGACCAGATAGCTGTGAACCAGAACCAGAGCCCCTGAGATCCAGTCCAGTCCCACTGTGCAGTGTCCAGAGCTCCTTGCTGATTGCAGACCAGAGCACCCTGAGTCCAGTCCGGTGTGCCTAGCAGAATTCCTGACCATAAACCTTGACTGACCTGAATCCCTGACAGTTCTGTCCAAACATTGGTAGTGAGTATCCATAGCATAGGATTGTAACTAGCATATGTATTGTCCATAAATCATCCCTAGCCAAACCCATCCTCTCTTATATCCAGAACTGCATTGTTAGAAATTATTTTTGTCTTGCCTGAACTCTTTCTCTTATCCTATAATCCTTTTGTAATAGTAGTGTTAAAATCATCTTTGCGCTGATATATATTTTCTGAAGAAAGGCGAGCATCTCGGCAGGCAAAACCCTCCAGAGATATCCTGGGCTGGTGGCTGTGCTGTCGTGTAGTTTGCATCCTCATAGTCTACCCCTAGTGTAAGGAAACCTTGTTTGTGATTTTAAAAGAGCATTCTTGTTTTGCAATTTTGCCTCTTTCTGAAAAAAACAACCTCCACAAAATCCTTCATAACTTCTTCACCGTTTATGCTAGAAACGAAATTTAAGTGTCTACTTGAATCTAACATCCTAAGCTTTCTTATCGTCCCAATACTGTATCTCCTTGTAGTTCTTCCGCAATCATGTTACCGCACACGGAAAAGTTTGCCGCAAATTTTTCGTTTGGCTCAAATCTATAATGTGTGAAATAGCTGTGCATTGCACCCGGCCACAAAATTAAGTTTTCTACTTGCTAGTTACTCTATAATCATTGCTAGTGTTTGTCTGATACCATACAAAGCGTCTCCCACTAGTATTGAAACAATTTCAGTGAATTAAATCCATTTTCATTGTTTTTACCATTCATGCAAAGCCAACTTTAAACCATTTTTGACAAGTTTGACAATCCATTCTGTTTCTCTCTGGTGTTTGCTGGGGAGAAATTGGGATTGATACTATTTTGTTGAATTCTGTATTCCTGAAACCTGTTTTCTCTCCTTCCGTCTCTTTATATTGCATATTGGGGGGATTGAGTAGTGTACAGGGGGAAAGAGTAATCACATTGCATTTTGATTGAAGCCACACAAAAGTATTATTTCTGTGCTGCGTTATTTTTCCTATCATTACTCCTTGAGATTAAAGAGGTTTTTAGTGTGACATCACCCCATTGGTGATTATTGTATAACCATTAAAATAGTGTGATATCTATTGTGCAATCCATAAATAAATATTTAAAATTTTGCAAACCAGCCTGCTTCCTGGCTCAGTGTGACCGGGGGGGGGATTCAAAGACAGCAGCGTGATATAAGTGGTACATCATTCAGAAATAAAATAACTTATAGACATCAATAAATAATTAAGGGTTTCAGCTGTGCATCACACGCTAGGCATTGACTTAGGTGGAGTGCCGGGTTGGAATCACTTACAGGGTTTACCTTGGTCAACACACTGCTTCTCTGGACTTTAGACTTTGCCCCCTTCTCGTTAGCACCCCTCTGCTGGGTTTTCTCTTGCCAACTTCACATTTGTATTTACTTTCAATGTTCACAGGATTCACTTCCCTTTTCTTTCTCAATGTTTGTCAAGCAAAGTCTTTCGATTGTACAGGGATTTTGCTAGCCCTCCTGTATGGCCACTTTGACTGCTTTCAGCAGCTCTCGTATGGCCTTCTGGTTTTTGTAGTTTTACTCAGACGAGGCTCGACCAGAGTCTCTCGAGTTAACACCCATGTGGTGCTGGTTCCCTCTGTAGCTGGTCTCCCCTTAGCACTTTTTACAGTACTTTGAACTTAGTTCAACTTGCCACTTTGCGGTTTTCATTCACCACAGCCTGGTTCTTATCTGCTCTCCCCTCGACTCACCGGCTGTGATGAACCGCTTGGCTTTCACAACACAGGTACCACAGTAGCAGGAGTTTCCCTCACTCCCTCCTGTCAGCGTCGACACACTCTGTGTACCATTGACATCTGCTGCAAGACACTTTTGATATTGTTTGTGGTCTTAGGCTCTCTTCCACGAAGGTTCCGTGGGCCTGGGACAAAAAGGGGCAAGATTCCTTCTCTCCTCACCACCCTCTTGCTTCCCGCCATCTTACTCCTTCTCTTGAACTGTCGGGCCTGGTTAGCGGTCTCATTGTGCTGCCTGCCGTGCTCGTACTGTGCTCTATTGCTCAACCTTTTATCCCTGTGGGGAAGGGTTAGGGCCATCAGCTGTGTGTGATTCTGATCAATTCCCTGACTTTGCCTGACCCTTGTATTGGGACTTGTCAGGTAAATGGCTCCGGTGTTAGTTCGATCTCTGGTGTGTCTTGTGAAAGTTCATTTTGGAAAAGGGGGGACAGTGGTTTTGAATGTCCTACGTGGTAGGATGGGGACATGGTGTTGAGATAGAAGGGGATTACCGTATCTCACCCATCTGTGTCCCACTCCCACTCCCCGAGGACCCACCATCCAGGTGATCCTCGCTCACTGGTCCACCCCCAGGAACTGGATCCAATAGCGATGGCCGTGTCCTGGCCACCTGGATGACAGATCCCCGGCTCTAGCTAGGGAGACACCTTCAGGTTTCTCAAAATACCCTCTGACATAGCCAAAATATATTCAGAAGGTCTGCAGGCTTGCCATTACAACACAGGCATCCCGGGGACGATTGCTTACTAAAGTGTGCAACCTTATATGGGGTCATGTACGTCCTGTATAATACATTCAACTGTAGCAGACGAAAGCGAGCAAGACCTTTTTGGCAAACAGTAGGGCAGTGTCTCACTGTTTATCATCGAACTCATATTCCAAATCTGCCTCCCATGCATCTTTAATACGTGAGACTTGTACACTCACACTAGCCGTCAAACTCTGATTTAAACGGGTCACGGGTATCCACCCATATAATGTGGAAAGTATGTTATCACATTTGGGTTCTTCCAGCCATCAGGCCACTGTACCTTAGCAAAGTTAGTGAGCCTCATGTTTCACAAGAATTGGCCCAAATTAAGCCCATATTCATCAGCTATTCTGAGAACTCCCTGAAAATTCCATCCTATATCTCCCACAGTGGGAAGGCACCTCTCCTCCCACCATCTGAATAGGGACAAATCACACTTATCTCTGCTCATGCTCACCAACAAGGGTGTGTTTGGAGAGTATGCATTCTTTGAGCCCAGGATCCTACTTATCCTATGCCATACTCTTCTCCCTAGGTCTAGCATGTAAGCATTCTGGAGACAGCTATCCGCAACCCACAAAGCCTCCTTAAGAACAACCCGTCTCATAGCACCATACATCTGCGAGGGATTTAGTGTCACCTCGTCCGGCAGAAATCTTTCCAGGAACTGCGCCTGAGCAGCCAGGTAGTATAACTCAAACCACATCAATTGCACCCCATCTTAGTATCACAGCTTTAGTGTAGAAAGTGCAATTCTTTGTCTCTTTCTGCCACAGAGAAACACTTTCACAAGAGAGTCCAAAGATATAAAGAATGAGCTTGAGACAAGAATAACCATTTGCATTACAATTACAAGCAAGACGTTAGTAAAGGAAAACAATAGGCAGGTCAACACCACCATTTTGACTAATGTGACTCTCCCCATTACGGAAATGCAGCAATCACCAGAACTTCATCGACTCGGATATTCCCTTCACAGCGCCCACAGAATTATTCTCATGCATATGCTCAGGCTGGTGTGTAAAGAATTCACTGCCCCATGGAAACTGTGGCAGAAAGGGCGACATACACAGGGTTAAAGATTCTGGATCAGGGCGTACACTGACATACGTTTAAAAACTCCATCATCCACCTCAATGGCGACTTAGCAACTACTCGTTTCCTTGCATTTTGTTTGCCGTTGTGTTCTGCCTTTTGTCTGGTTTCCGCAGACAAACACTTCTGCTTTCCTGCTTTCACACTTTAAAACTCCCTTGACACAGCGTGTTCCTGCTTCTCGTGAACACTGCTGCCGTGGTGTGGGAAGTCAAGTGCCCAAGCAGCCTGCTGTTCCCGGATGATTTGAACTGGGGAAAGATCTCTGTGCAGTACCCACGTTCTTTTTACTTCAATTGAAACCAGGGCATAGGCATGTACATTATTTCTGTTGAACCTTCAAGCTCATTGTTTGGCTTCTCTTTGAACTTCCGTGCAGCAACACGGTTATCCTGTTTCTCCATCTTTGCAAAAGTATTACTGCTGTTTACTTTGAAATGTGCGTTACATGGGAAAAGGCTTCACATCCAAGTTTGCTTGACGGCTATTGGAAGCATGAGCCGACCATCGCAGTTACTGTATTTTTGTTTTGTAACGAGGAGAGAATTTATCTTTTTGTTAAGCAAAGAAACGCATTAAAGTGCAATTTACTTTTCTTTTCTTTTCTTTTTTGGTGTTTTCTTCACAATAAAGCAGCTATTAAAGCAGAGCTTGTGGGGAGTTCTTGAACATATGTTGACCCCAGATGTCGAAATGTCCGTATTTCCCATATAATATCCAATGATGGGAGATCTTCTGATCTACAACTGCGTAACTCAGCTAACGGGAAAATAAAAGACTTCTTGTGAGATTTGCGAAATTGTCTAACACCTACAGCACCAAGGGGAGGTTATGGATAGGGTCTTGTATATACAGGAGACAATGGTCTGCATACAGCAAAATCAAGTGACACGTCACTTCGATCAAGGTCCCCGCATCCTCAAATTCAGACCGCAGGTAGGCCTCTAAAGGCTCCAGTGCCAATATGTATGACACTGGTGACAGGGGGCAGCACAGTCTGGGTCCCCTACATATCTTCCAGGGGTATGAAATGCGTTTACACATGCACACCCTAGCAACAGTTCAGAATACATTTGTTTAACCCATCTAGAGAATCCATTCCAGTCCCAAAGCTATCCAAGACATGCTATCCAGTTCCAGTAGACAGAATCAAATGCTTTGATGCTGTCTAGTAACAATACTGCATGAGGGGCTTGTCAATGATATACTGGAGTCTGCGCAAATTCAATGATGTGTCTCTATTTGGGATGAAAATTGTCTGGTCACAGTGTACCAAAGAGGCAATAACACACCTCAGTTGAGCGGCCAACAATGTCGTTAGTATCTTGATGTCCTGATTCAGCCTCGGCAGAAGCTGATAAGAGTCACACAGGGCAATTGGTTTTCCTGATTTAAGAATTGGGACTATCGTGAATTCATGCATACTGTTAGGTAGACAACCTGTCTCATAACTCTCCTCAAACACCCTAAGGAGTACATGCAGCTGTGTGTCACTATAAGTCTTATAAATCTCTGACAGCAGCCCATCCCCACCAAGGGGTCCTTTCTGTTTTAACAACACCACAACACTCTGTATCTTTATGGTGTTTCCAGGACAGTGGCCTGTTCTGCCATCACCATGGTCAGCCTAATATGTGTCAACATATAGGGAACCTCATACATATATACTGGCACCTGAACATAATACGACTGATAATATCTGATGAAGACGTCATTAATTGCCACCTGGGACCTCCAGGTCTCACCACATTTATTAGTAATTTCTGTTATCAAGTGTCTGGGTCCCTCATTCCTGCATAACCATGCCAGCAACCGGCCAGATGTGTCCCCCCCATGCATTCTGGATGTAAATGTACCATAATCAAATTTTCTAAGGTGTTCCGAGGTTTCCATACATACTATGAGCAAGTACAGCAAACACTCTTCATTGGGTCCCTCTCCACTGTGCCCCCCTTACAGCTCCTGTATGTTATCCCCCAGTCTACCCAGCTCAGAAATCAAGGTTTTCTGTATACTCCACGCCTTGGCTATTGTCTCCCTGTGCACCACTACCTTTAGGGGCTCCCATATCATGCTCCGTTTATCCATACTACCAACATTAACATCCAAGAATCCAGGAACATCACAACCGCATCCTCCAAGTGACTCTAAAAAACATCATCAGAGAGGACATTCACAGGCATGCACCACGTCAGAATTGGAGCAATTAAACTCTGCTGTGTGGGATATATTGACCCACTCAACACATTGACCCACTCAAAGCATTGCCCCACATCACTGTGCTGCATTGATGCAAAAAACAGAGAAATAGCTGTGTTGACTCCTGTGTGCACCAGGATCTCAAAATTGTGTTCTTACAACCACCAGAAAAATGGCTGCACCACACTGCCACACACATTTCAGGCGGGGGGAACAGAGTACCCACTGTAGGAATGTGCCAATGTGCTCTGCAACATTTAACATGGAATTAAGTAAATAGGCAGCATTGCCTTGCTGAAAAACCCCAAAATTCCCCTTTAAAATGAAGCTTTTTCACTCTTTATAAAAGCTGCATTGACTCTAATTCCATCCATTCATTTTGAAACCACTGTGATTAAAAAGGCCATGCATTGCCCAGGATCACCCATTGTGTCTCAGCAAAACGGGGCCTAATTCCTGAATGACAGCCCCTGTCAAAAGTAACTTTGAAAAAGTAAACAAGAACTCTGCTTTTACTCGCACAGGAAAGCGTGCATATTTCTCCACAATGTATCAAACATCAGCTGTCTTCAAAACAACTTTAACTAGCCTGGTCAGGTTTGAGCCTGGTCAGTTTCATATACCCGTGTTCAGATAAAACTCATGCTTCCATGAAAATGACTTTGGCTGCAAGACAGTATTGCAAAGGCAGATGTGGCTGCCAAACCGAATTTAATGAAAGAAATTTCAGCAGTTTTTAAAACATGTGGTAAAATGGGTTTTGCTGGCTGAAGAAAAAATTGCCTAATTAAAAGTAAATTATTTAGTGAAGGCCTGCTTATTTAGCAATGTAAAATGATTATGTGGTTGGTGATAATACATAAATAGGCTATTGTGATTCCCCAGGTTTGTTTAATTCAAGGCTGAAAATGAGAGAATAAAGGTTAAAACACATAGGCTGAGTTTGCAAGCCCTCAAGCCATACCAGTTGTTTAAGTTCTAGCCCTGTAACTTCCTTCAGGAAGAGTGGCACACCATAAACTTCCAGGACACCAAAAGTGCTAATTGCCAGCCTGAAAAACTTTGAATGGACCAGGACAAAGAAACTTCACAAGCTCATCAGACATTCGCCTGTGCCCCAGGCTGGCACAATAGCAGTCCTGGGACATTCACCTGTCAAGTGGCAAGGGGCAATAAAACCTGCTTGAAAGAAACTGCCAGTTGGTGTCAGTTGGAGGAAAGAAAAAACATGATCAAATGAGAATGGACTTCCTTTTAGTTTCAATGGCTATTTTATAAGCGAAGCAAACTTTAAAGACTTTTAACTCTGCAGCAAGAATTAGTAAAAATGTGAAAGGATTGTAGTTTTAAAACTAATTTTATGTTCTTTCTGTTAAAACTTGGTAGAACTCAATACCGCATGGGGAACAGAAGTTATAAAATATGACAGATTACGGGGAAAGTATAAATGTTGCAAACATACATTTTTGTACATACATCCCCCATGACAGTACCCACATATGTATAAAATTATGGAATTTTAGGCCAAACTTTTCATGCCTAAAATGATGAAAAAGTAGTAACTGCCCAAAATAAGGTCTCACAGATTGCAGGATTGGACAGCTGTACTTAACATATACTATTTGGCCTGATTATGCAATTTATTAAGGTGCTACCATTAAATACTGATATGACAGATCTTTGGCAAAAAGGTCTGTGTGAAGTCTTTTTACCTCATAAAAATACAACCTCCTAAACTGGGTACCGCCCAGAGGAGGCTGCTAACATTGATTGCCCAATCCAGTTGTTTAAAGGCGTGCTTAGCTAAGCCAGCCCAGCAATATAGTCAATGATGTCAATATGCTCTATATAAAGGGTCCCTGACAACACACAGGGACACACTGATTCCTGATTTCCTGCCCAGCGTCCTGTCTGTTCCCGTCTTCTTGCAATTATCCATCTAGAATCCAGATCCCAACCACAAGGCCAAACCTTGCTGATCCTGCTTCAGCTAGGCCTCAATTTTTAATTATCCCAATAACCAAAGGGAAGCTGTGGTGTGTTGGGAAAGCATCCTGAATTTAACCTGGCTTGTTGCTCACTAAATGCAAACCTGCCATCCATCTAATCTGTAGAATCCAGTAACCAAAAGTGCGACCCGGTATCCAGTCCATGCCCGCTGATTTTGTCCGGCTGTCCTGTGTTAGACCAGATCTGTGTGGTGATCCTGAACGCTGTCTAAAATCCAAACTAAAAGTGAACTGTGAGTATCAATAGGAACCATAGAAAACCATAACATACCTTGCCTTGCCTTGTCCTATCCCAATCTCTAAACCATCCTATCCTTACCTTTATACCTTGTAACATTGTCAGAATCCTTATTGCAACCCTGTCATTGATTTGATATTTAGTAATTTTTGTAATTTCAATCCTAACCTATCAATCCTATTTCGAGTGATCGGACTGGTTCCGCCAGGGCGGGCGCTGGGGAACTAGGGTTGAACTCATGAATCAACCCTGGAGCTTACTGTGTCCATCTTCGGTATTCTAGCCTGAATGCTCTAGTATAGTGTCTTGTCTTTTCTGTTTTCACTACCCAATTTTTCTAAAAAAACACACCTCATACTACCTTGCATATCTCCCTCAGTTTAATAGCTAGAGACTTCATTTCACCTCCTGATTGTACCTAAGCTCTATAGCTACACCCAAACCAAAAGAACGCACTACATCAGTGAATTTCACCCATTTTCATCAAAAACCGTTTGGTTAATTTCAGACGGGAATGAGCATTTTTACAAAATTTGACACATGTTATTTTTACTATTCATTGTTTTAAACCTTCCATTCATTTTCGAATTGTATGCTTTTTCTCAATCTATTTTTATTAAGGATTTTTGCACACATTCATTGTTTTATTCAGCAATTCCCGTGAGTCTTTTTAACATTGCTAGTGTTTCAAATCTGTTTTTCTCTCTTGTTTGGGGAGGAAAGGTTGGATTCGATTTTTGTTTCTTATTCCTCATTCCTGATGACCTGCTGCTTCCTTATATCTATTTAGAATTGATTATTTGTGGGTTGAGGAATATTGCAGGGGGAAATCCTAACTTGAGTGCTATCTTTCTAAAAATTCAAATGTGTCTCTATTTTCTGGTGTTTTCTATCTGTGTTGCTAAAGGGTTAATTTAAGTGCATTGCCTATGTTCCCATTGTTATTGTCACCACATTGGTGATTGCTGCCCCATATATTAAAAAGTGTATGATTTTCCTAAATTTTAAATAAATAAATAAATATTACCTTTACCAACCAGCCTGGTTCCTGGTCCACCGTGACCCGGGGTATTTTAAAAAGGGGTGTGATATGAGTAGTGTATCTCTCAAATATTGAACCTACATATATAACAAAATAAGCATTTCAGTTTTGCGCTGCATCGTAGGTTGAGACCAGGGTGTATCGCCAGATTGAAATACTTAACAGCAGGACCCAGGAAACAATCAACAGGGAATTATCAGAGATGGCCTTGCCAGCATAATTGGCCTCCACAAATTCAACCACACATTGCTTCCCAGTGAATTGGTAATCAATCCTAGTATGAACTTTGTGTGGTGCAGAGTAATAAGTATAACATCTATTGACACAGTTGAGAGTTTGGCAGATGTCGACCAGAGAAAGGTCCTTCAACATGGTGCGGAAGGTCTTGGCTGCTGGGGAGGGCTGCATAAATCTTTGGTGAGACTTGTACAAGCCGGGGTTCAGTGTGCAATTAAAATCACACCTCCAAATCCATAAAAGTCCCCTTAGATGTGTTAGCTTCTCACACAGAGAGCAAAAGAAAGTTGATGCATTGTGATTTGGGGCATATGAGTTTACGATACAAACCTCATCAGCAATGAACAATCAGCAGTCTACCCTGGTCTTCTGTTTCAGCTCTAACCAACTTGAACAGCACCAACCCAGTGATCCACACCAGAACACCCCAGGCGTACACTGAATACATCAAACTATACCCAGCACTAACCCATTAAGCAAAGATTCTAATGAGGTCCTCCCACATCAGGTGTGTTTCATGTAATAAGCCTATAGTAATCAGTTCCCTGCGCAAATAGGAAGCAATCCTGAGCCATCTGAAATATAAGGACATGCCCTGGATGTTCCATGACACAATCCTAAGTGTGGTAATACTTCAAAAAAGACAGAGAGCTCCATCCTCCAGTTCTGTCCACACCACGTGGACTGGAGTTCCACACACCCACCATGCTCACTCAATGCACCCCAGATTACATGTGACCCAGCACCCGCCCACCCCCAATTTATCGCACCCAGCCATTTCAGATACCCATATTCTTCAATCCCTGCCATAACTGTGCCCAATTCTAACATTTGTGAACTAGAGAATACATTAACTAATACAACCCATAGAAATAAGTGGCTCAGCAGTGAAATACTGCTTAAGTCATCCCACCCCCAAGAACAGATTTGCTTCAGGGCACTGTGGGTCTGGGTGAACCCATCATAGTGGTAATGCCCAATGGCACATATGCCCTGGAGTCGTGGGCTGCTTGTGCCATGTCAGAGTGTACCAAGTTATGTCCAAAGATTCTCCTGTCCAGTTCTTGAGACATCTGTTGCTTCCATCAATGTAGTACCACACATTTGTTGATTCAACCTCAATACAACAGCCAGGCAAACAACAATCTCACTCGCTCAGGATAACAGGACTCAGATCAGCCATTCGTAGGATTCCCTGCTCTCTGCTAGGGTCCAGGTGCCAGTCCACACTCATCCATCTATTGGTTGGCCTCACCAGGAGGATCAAAGAATAGCGACTTGCCTTATGGAGTACTTTAAGCTTAGCTGGGTACATCAGAATTCATTTAAGGGCCAGATTGCGCAGCCTCTCCTTAGTAGGAAAAAACATAGTTCTCTTATTTTGTAAGAGATGTATAATCTGGGGTAGATGGGCAGCAGTGATGATCCATGTTTAATAGTACCTCCATCTCTAGAGAACCTAAGTATCATTTCTCGGTCCCAGAAATTATTGATCCGTGCAATAATGGGTCGGGAAGTGCACCCAGCGGTGGGTGGTGGGCCAGTGATCTATGCACTCTTTCGACAGCAAAGCCCTGGGATAGCATCCCAGGGTCAATGTCCTGCAGCAGCAAGTTTTCAAAATAAGGCGTATGGTCAGACACCTCCTCACCCTCTGTAAGCCCCATGATTCAAAAATTATTGCAGCGGGAACTGCCCTCAGTATCTTCTGTATGATGCTCCATGACCTTGTTCTTGCACTCCAGCTCTTCAACTGTATTTTTCAGCGTCTCACTAGTGGCCTTTGTAGTCAGGATCTGATCCTCATTGTCTGCTACCCGGGTGGATAGCGATCACATATCCTGGCAATCGAGGTTCACATCAATCCTAATTTCACACATTTTGTATTCGATGGAGTTGCGTAGTGCTGCAATTGCTACTAGCACCTTATCCTCTTGATCTTGTCTGTAACCCACCCTCAGGCCCTGGGGCATTTCTCTCTGGGCTCCTCTGGGCGCATACAAGTCCATAATGGTCTTCTTCTGGTTTGCCTTCATCTTGGTCCTCAGCATTGTGAGTAAGAGACTCTCATTGCAGGTCACTGGCAGTGTGTAGCCACTCTGGGCTAGCAATCTCCAGGTGGTTGAATTCATCATCACACTGCAGCCTTCAGTCACCAGTAGACAAATGCAGTGTCAGGACCCCACATACATTTATCACATTCAGAAAATATCACTGGGTCGCTCACTTAGTTTAAGACAAACTGATCCAAATCAAAGTCAGTAGGGAGTTACCGAAGCCAGGAGGAGGTTTATCACATGGGAGTCACAAACTCACTGCCAAAAGATGGTTCCTTTTGGCCAAAGAGGGCCTTGTGGATATCATACTATGATATCTGTATTGTGTTTTTCTAAAGCATCTGCACAATATATTGTGCTGAGAAGAAATCACTCTACTGTACTGGCTGCTTATCAATTATCAAAGAATACACACAAACAAATGAAGCAGTGCGCCTGCATCAGCAGAGCCCGCACTTTCCCTTTACAATGAGTGACAAAGGCATCCACAAAACGCAAGTTATCCCACTGGGCTATCCAAAGTTGCTGTTCCTGTCAGTTGCTGCAGGCCTCACAGCCTGGCCCTCTCTGTCAGACCGCTCCTGCAACTAGTGTCTGGTGCACGGCTCTGTTCACCAGCTGCTACAATATACCAAGGAATTGATTGTCAAGTAGTCAGCCGCCCACCAGCAAAGTTCTGTAATGTACATTATCCATAGCAGCACTCTCCTTGCAATGGCTGCCCTTCCCCTGGCGTGCTGTCAGCGAAACTACGGGGGTGCCACCATCCTCATGTGCGGTCCCACATTGTTCTCGCTGCAGCTGGCAGCAGCTTTCAATATGATTCCCGATCTGGTGTCGATGCATCCATAGGGCAGGGTCCTCCATCAGACGCACTGCTCCTCACTACATCTCCCGCCTGCTTGATGAGCAACACAGGCGGCTAGCTGTGTTGAGTATGGAGATCGCCTCGCGGCACTCCCCCAAAAGCAATCAGATATCCAGTAACAGGATCATCGGGACATATTCAGGTCTGCATAACGGCCGATATCCTCTTGCACTGCACTTGTCTTCCGCCCACACTCAGGCTGCCTCAAGGTGGATAGCAGCTGCCACTTTAAGGTCCACCCCATCCGCAAACCATGGAAAATGTCTGCCAAACAGGGTCACCAATCACTCAAAAAGTCAGTCGTGTCATGCCCCAGGTCCTTCAACACCCCTTGAGCGAAAATGTACTTCTGGGCACAAGCACAAACAATCTAATACAGGATCCATCTCAGGAGCTTGGGTCGGTCCCTGCTCAAAGCATCGTGGCAAGCCACACCCTCCCCTTTGCAAGTAAAAGCCAACACAGGATATATTTTACGGGCAATGCTTTATTCTGGCAGCCCCTTATATTTTGTCTTTAAGCCAGATATTGGATTGATTTGTTGATTTTAAGAATTTCTTCCTTGAAGCCTTCAAGTCCCTGTATCAAGCCAACCAAGCACAGAATCTGTTAGTCTGCATAAAGCAATTGCTTATACCAGCCATTTGAAGCAACTAGCAGCTGAGTCCTTATGGCCTGAGATTATGCAGCTGACCTTGTACAGAAGGAGCTTCTTTGACAAATACAAGGATGAGCTCATACATGTGCCGGAAACCACCACTTTACAGGCATTGATTGACAGAAAGATGCATGGAATGAAACGAGCGATAGAGTTGCTCCACAGTTTTCTCACACTCCGCCTGTAGTGGTAAGTAACCCTCCTCTGTGGGATACCTTGCCCGAACTGATGCAAACGTGTACACTCCATGGACTTGTTGGATATAGAGAAGCAGCAGAGGCGTTCTCTACTTCTTTGTTCATACTGCAGCGGTTTCGGTCACTATCTGGATAATTGGCCCGTCCCACCAGCACAACCATTGGAAAACTGAAGGAACTGTCCTCTGTGGGGAAGGCAATGACAGGCCCTCTCCACAAACCAAATGTCCTTCGAGATCCTTTGATTCAACTGATGCCACTTGTACTCCTGTTCCCGTTAGAAGCCACTTTAGAGTGGAGAACTCCCAGGGGCACTCCTATAAGTACACATGCACTTCTGGATTGTGGAGCATCAGTAAACTAAATGGACCAAGACTTTAATCTTGGCTCCCAGGTTCCCTATATTCCTGGCTCCTAAGCTACCCTAGTTCAAGTCATTGACAGTACCCGACTAGCACCTGGACTGATTACCAACCAGACCATCTCATGTATATGTCCGTCAGGCAGTTAAAGAGAAGATAGTTTCATATAATCAAGACACCTATTTATCCATTTGAATTGAGCCTACACTGGTTTACCTCTCATAATCTGGCAGTCAATTGGACGAGTAGGACATTGATTTTCAGCTCTGATCATTGCACTTTATGTTGCTGTCAGCTGTTTTGCTCACTGCCCACGTTCTCACTAGGGGTTCATCTACCCCCTGACAGCAATAAACACCGGTCACTCTTCTTTTCTTGCAGCCCTGTACAAATTGCGCCCTGATGCCCCCGGGCCTGATGGTCTGCGCGTTATAAATAAACAAATACAATACAAATCCCTGGCCGAATATGAGAACTTCCAAGATTTGTTCTCTGGACCCAGGCAGATCCCATTACCACCACATTTTCCGCATGATTGTGAGATAAATCTATAATCTGACTAGTCCTTTCCCAATTGTCGGATCTATACACTCACATTAAAGGAATTGAGAAGGTATCTCAATGACTTTCTAGACAAAGGGTACATAGTTCCTTCTAAGTTGCATGTGGGAGTCCCATTGTTCTTCATGCAAAAGCAAGAAGGCATGCTTCGGCCATGTATTGATTATCGCAAGCTGAATGAAATTACCCTGATGGACTGCTACCCATTACCCCTGATACCAGAGGAGCCTTCCATCTGGTCAGTATCAAGGAAGGGCATAAATGGAAAACAGCCTTTAAGACCATGTTGGGACACTATGAGAATCAATTCATGCATTTTGGTCTCTGTAATGCCCTGGCGGTGTTCCAACGTGTTATGCATACCATCTTTATAAACCTGCTTGGGCTGTCTATATGGGTCTATTTGGATGGTATTCTCATATTTTCCAAAAGTCAGGAAGAACACGTAACCCACCTATGTGAGGTCCTATGATGCTTATGGGAAAACCACTTGTATGTGAAACTCAAAAAATGTGTCTTTCATGTGCCTGGCATCGACTTTCTGGGATGTTGCATAAGTCATGATGGAATGCTCATGGACTCCAAAAAGATACAGCCTATCGTACACTGGGTGTCTCCTGGATCTTTGAAAGCCATATGATTTTTTAGTCTGACAAGTTCTAGTGCTGCTTCATTCCTCAATATGCACACATCTCCCTGGATATCACGTGCCTTCTCAAGGAAAATCTGCAGTTTTCCTGGGATGATCATGCTGGTTTTACAATGACCATTCAACACTCGTCCATTCATTGTTTTTAAAAAAAAAAAAATTTTTATTAATTTTATTTCAACAAACAATACAAACCAAACTTGCAGTGCATAAAATGACATTATAAACATACATCGCTTCAACATGTCCACTGCTCTCCCCTTCCCTCCCCCCCGTACAAGCCTATTCCTTCCCATGTTCTGTTCCTGCATCTTGTGATAAGGATTATCCTCCATGTTTTCCGTTGGGTCTTGTGGAAACCCAAATAACTCCGCTATTAATTGTTTCCAGGCTATCAGGGTCTCAGCCTACCCCCCACCCCACATTACTTGCATCATGCCATACCACAGTTTCCGCTTCGGTCCATTTCTGTAGATCTTTCCATCATACCTCTATTCGTGGTCTCTGGCATGCCTTCCACCCCATAGAATTCTCCTCTTTGCAAGTGCATACGCTAGGTCCTTTAGTTTACTCACATGCTTGAGTTCACACGGTCTCGGAAACCCTCCCATCAAACAGGCCCACACCGTATCTATCACAATTTTGATTCCCTTTTCAGCCAACCTGTGCGCCACCTCAACCCAAAAACGCTCAATGACTGGGCATGATCAAAACATATGCACCATTCTGGCATTTTCCTCATCACATTTGGGGCATGCTTGTCGTTTGAATTTGGCTATTCTCTGGGGCGTCATATACGCCCTATGGGTTACGTACAGTTGTATCTGTTGTAGTCTTGCATTCCTCGACACTTGTTTGTGGTACCCTTGGGCTCGTTCCCACATCCCATCACTCATTGGGGCTCCCACTTCCTCTTCCGAGTCCCGTCTCAGTTGTGCCACTTCCTTCCCCACCTTGGACATCATCAGATCATATATTCTGGATATATCATGTCCCCCCTCTGCGATGTCGTATATTGTGTGTATGGTAGTATCCGGTTCTTCTGCAAGTGCTAGTTCAGACCATGTCTCCTTGATTTTCCGCACCACCCTGTGGTATGTAATATACTGGCCCATATGTAATCCAGTTTCTTCGTCTAATACTGCAAGTCCCTTATGTCCCCCTCCTGCCACATATCGCCCATGGTTGCTATGCCCACAGTTTCCCTGTGTTTCCTAATCATCATTCTTAATTGCTTGTCTTTGTCAGCCAACGCCACTAGTGGTACCTGCGGAGAGCACGGGAATGAATTCACCATCATCTGGCAGGCCCTGTGCCATATCTTCCATCCTAGTATCATCATCCTTGGGCGCCCTTCCATGTCTGCCTTAGGCAGCCACCACATCATTTCCTTTAGCAAGTATGTGGCACAGTTCTGTCGGAACAGCCTGGACTCCAAGGTTAACTCTTCAGAGAGCCATTTTGCTACATACTGCAGCTGGCTTGCTATGTAGTAAATTTCGTAGTTTGGCAGTTTTATGCCCCCTTTTTCATATGAGTTTTGTAGTTTCCAAAGGGCTACTCTATTGCTCGTCCCATGCCAGAGGAAATCCCTGCACATTCTTTTTATCTTAGCAAAGGTCCGCCTTGTTATAAGGTATGGAATATTTCCATAATAATGCAGGAGTCTCGGTAGGACCACCATTTTCAACATTGCCCCTCGACCCATCATCGCTAGGGGTAGTTTCACCCAAAACTTCATACTATTTCCAATTTTCCTGATCGCCTCCTCTATGTTATACTGGTGTTCCTCTTCTACCGTATGGTATATATCTATTCCAAGATATCGGAACGTGCGCACCTCCCATGGTATCTGTATAACCGGTAGGTGTTATAGCGGGGTCCCTTTGTACCTGCCCAGTGGAAATATACTAGATTTCTGGGGGTTCACAGCTATGCCAGACATCTTTGCATATCCCTCCATCACTTCCAGAATGTACTGGAGATTTTCTTCCGGGTGCCTTAAGTACAACAACATGTCATCCACATACAAAGAGATAAGGGGCGGTTCCCCGCCTACAGTAATGCCTATCGTGTCATACTGTTGCCTCAGGTATATGGCCAAGGGTTCCAGGGCAAGAATATACAACATAGGAGACCACGGGCATCCTTGCCTATTACTTCTGTGAAGTTGCCACCTCTCTGATATCACCACCCCCATTTTAACTCTAGCCAACGGCACGCTATATAGCATTTTAGCTCACTGTAAGTACCCAGGCCCTATTCCATAGCCAGCCAGGGCCGCCATCAGCCACGGCCATTTAACCGAATCAAAGGCCTTTATTGCGTCTGGCGATACAATTGCTAGTTCGCCTTCGTCCTCATTTGTGTGCTCAATGACTCGATGGAGTCGCCTGAGATTGTTGGATATGTTCCTGTTTGGGACATAGCCAGTATGGTCAGGATTTATTAGTTTGGCAATAATCCTCCACATTCTATTTGCCAAAACAGCCGTCAATATTTTTCTGTCTTGATTGAGCATTGACAGGGGTCTGTATGATCCACAGTCATGACCGGGCTTATTGGGTTTGGGCAACGGTATAATTGTCGCTTCTCTAAGGGACTCTGGCAGCCTACCCGCTTCATATGCTTCGTTCAGCATTTCTAAAAGCGGAGGAAGCACTTCATCCTTATATGTTTTATAAAATTCACTTGTGAGTCCATCAGTCCCCGGAGTCTTACTAGTAGGAAACTGTCTGACTACTTCTTCCAACTCCTCTAAGGTAATCGAGGCATCGAGCTCCTCCTGCTCTTCGGCACTGATCTGCGGCAGTCCTATATCTTCCAGTGTTTCTACTATTTCTTTGCAGTCGCTGTCCTCATCATCTCCATACAGGAGTCGATAATACTCCACAAATTCTTGGTTACCTCCCTCTTGGGTGTCCACCAAGCTCCCATCCTCCCTCGTTATTGTTCTGATTGTGGGTCTGGGGGTCTCACTCTTGTATAGCCATGCCAGGACCCTACCTGGTTTATCCCCCCTGCATGCTGTCTCTCCATATACTTCTTATAGTTAAGATTGCACAATCTCTCCCAGTGCCCCGCACATTTCTGCTGCAGCTTAAGTATTACTTCATTGTCTTCCTTGGTGTTACCTCCCTCCCTTAGTGCCCTTTCTAGTTCCCTCTCCGTATCTTGCAGTTCAGCCTGGATCCCTCCTTGTAGCCCTTTGGACTTAGCTATAGCTACCCCTCTCATTACCACTTTAAAGGCATCCCAAAGCATACCCGCAGTCTCTACACTGCCAGTATTTATCTCAAAGTATTTTATTATTTCCTACCTCATGTCCTCCCGAAAGATGGTGTCTTTCAGCGCCTCTGTTCTGAGGCGCCATGTAGGGATCTGAGAGGACTCTCGCTTTATATTCCGTTTCCGTTATCTCAATCATTAACTCTTGCGTGGCAAACATATAATCCAATCTAGTATGCAAGTTTTGTGGGGCTGAGTAGTGCGAATACTGCCTCTCCTGGGGGTGGTGTGCCCTCCATGCATCCACAAACCTGAAATCATCCAACAGCGTATGCAGTGCTCTAGCGGCTGGGGTGGGTCTATCCATTTTACCATCTGACCTATCTACCACAGGGTTTAACACGCAGTTGAAATCTCCTCCCCAGATAACAGCCCCTCCCAAGTACGTACTGAATTTGTTGCATAAGGTTCTAAAATATGCTGCTGTGTTTTGGTTCGGGGCGTACATGTTTATAATGCTTATCTCCCTGTTTTCCACCAGCCCTCTCATCATGACCATCCTCCCGTCTGCCTCCACCGTGGACTGTAACAGTTGGAACGGACATGTGGTGCCACCCAAATGATCACTCCCCTGGCATAGGCCGAATATGATACCCCCACCACAGTCCCCCTCCATTTCTTCCAGATCATCTCCATCTTGTCTTGTGTAAGATGGGTCTCCTGCAGCAGGGCTATGTCTACTTTCTGTCTGCATAGCTATAGCATGACCTTATTCCTTTTTAAGTAACTATTGAGCCCTCTGACGTTCCAAGTAATTATTTTAAGATCCTCCATGGCATATCAAGGTCCCTCTTCTCCCACCCCAAGTGCAATCCATGATCAAATGCATTCCTATTGTATGCAGGCTCGTTTCCCAACACGAACATCCCCAAACAACAAACACCACAAACTTCCCAACCTCCCTCCCTCCCTCCTCCCTTCCCTGCCCCAACTCACTCCCCTCCATTTGTCCATTCATTGTTAAAGCATATGCCTCTGACCAAGCTATTGGTGTCATTCTTCTACAAAAATAGCAGTCGAATGTAAAAGAACATCCCTTTGCCTATTATTCACATAAATTGTTACCCTGTGAACAGAATTACTTCAATATTGAATAAGAGTTACTTGCCATAAAATGTGCCTTTGAAGTATAGAGACACCGTTTTCAAGGTGGTCTGAATAAGGTTGCAGTCTGCATTGACCAAAAGAACCTCCCCTACTTACAAGCCATGGAATCCCAGAACAGTCGCCATGCCCAAGGGTTTTCCTCTTTATGCAATATGACTTTTTCATCACTTTTATACCTGGGACTCAAAGCATCAGAGCAGACGCTCTGTCAGTAACTCCAGAGGTGGTTAGACAGAGGTGGTTAACAGTTTTAATAAGATGGCCCACGTGTGGGGCTGCCAATTGCTTACGTTATGGCATATGTCTTTTTTCATCACAGCTATCATCTGCACAGTCTCCCCCAAAACGTTATCTCTGATTAGGGCCGCGTAGTTTACAACTCATTTCTGGTCCGCTTTGTTTCTGGTCCCTTTGTGCAGCCACATTTACATCCATGCTGCTCTTATCAACCCCAGAGTAATGGACAGATGGAGTGCACTAACCAGACCCTGGAGCAATATCTTCGCTGCTACGTGCTCACCTTGGAGTCCAATTGGAGGGACCATCTAACAATGGCCAAGGTTGTATTCAATAACTCAGTCCATGCTGCTAGAAAATACAGTCCTTTATTCTGTACCTACGCCCTGCACCCTAAACTACTCCTGATGACACTCATTCATCCTGGTTGTGTGCAGTCTGCTGATACATTACTTACCAGTCTTCAGTGTGCTCATTGCCAGGTACAGGTTTATCTTCTGGCCATGAAACCCTCCAAAAAGGGCTGCCGACAAGAAGAAGTCCCGGGAACCCACCTATGCTGTTGGTGACAGGGAGTGACTTTCTACCAATCACTTGTCTGCACACAATTGGTCCAAGAAGTTTGCTCCCACATTCCAGATTTTGCAGCATATCTGGCTGGTTTCTTTCTGCCTTCTCTTGCCAGCTTTTTGGGGAATTCACCCGGTTTTCTATGTATCTCTCTTGAAGCTCATCCTGACAAGTATCATCATCCTTTGCCTCACCTCGACCCCCTGCTTGTGTCTGGCCTTCTAGTATGAAGTTGCAGCCTTATACAATTGTTGTTACTGCAGGGGATGCCTATACCACCTTGAAGCCTGGAAAAGGGGATGTGATTGCACTTGGGAATCAGCCTCTCAGGTCCATTTGCTTCATCTTGTTTGGCATTACTTTCATCCACTTTCCTAAGAAGCCTGGGGCATCTACTGGTCTTGGACGTGGGCAGCATGTCACAGTGCTTGCAAATTCAATGATGTGTTTCTATTTGGGATGAAAACTGTCTGGTCACAGTGTACCAAAGGGCCAGTAAACAAACTTTCGAGTGGCCAACAATTTCATTTGTATCTTGAAGTCCTGATTGAGCATCGACAGAGGCTTATAGGAGTCACACAGGGCATGGGGTTCCCTAGTTTAAGAACCGGGACTATCGTGAATTTGTGCATACTGTTAGGTAGACAACCTGTCTCATAACCCTCCTCAAACACCCTAAGGAGTACAGGCAGCAGTGTGTCACTATAAGCCTTATAAAACTCTGACAGCCACCCATCCCCACCAGGTGTCCTTTCTGTTTTTAACAACACCACCACAACACTCTGTATCTTGTCCTCAGTTATGTTATGTTATGTTATGTTATGTTACTTTGCATTCATATAGTGCCTTATGTACCATTGGTATGATCTCAAAATGCTAGTAGGTTGAATGCCCTCGAGAACCGTATGGGTGATTCCTGGACAGTGGCCTGTTCTGCCATCGACCTCGGCAGCCTAATATGTATCAGCATATAGGTAACCTCATACATATATACTAGCCCCTGAACACCATACAATTAGTGATAATATCTGCTGAAGACGTCATTAATTGCCACCTGGGACCTCCAGGTCTCACCACATTTATCAGTAAGTGTGAGATGTGTCAGGCAATGCCCTCCTTTCGCTGGTACTTCTGCGGCTATGAATATTTTAGATGTTCCAATAGCATAAGGTACTAGGGAACACATGTAGCAACTCTCCGTAGATGCCTTTTCTCCCACCTTTCTCATGTGTTGATGCCACGTTATTACCCAAGTGTGCTGCATTATCCAAAAAGTGTTTATCCCTCCATTACCTTCCTCTGCATTTCTCTTGTATCTCCCCAATGAACGGTTTGTGCAATACTCATGAATCATATCAAAAAGACTACTCTTTGTGGGGAGAACCATAAGAGCCTCTACCTCATTGGAAGTAATCAAATCAAAAGCAGTTCCTGTAGTAGGAGAAATCATAGTGGTCTCTATCTTACCAGGGGCATCAATATAATAGGGAATGCTAACCAGGAGAAACCGAAAGACACAGAGTATAGTTGCGCATACGTTTATCATGAACCAACATATTAACCCACACCATTTGTGGCATTCTGGTTGGGCTTGTTCATTCCCTGAGATCGTACTTGCTTCAACATTCCTCATGTTTACACTGATTGTTTAAGGAAAGAAACACTTTTACTCCTGCAACTGTAATATCTCCTATATTATTGCTACAAGCAGTCTTCTGATTACAGGGCCATTCTTAGGATACTGTAAAAAGGTGTGAATATCAACATCTCTTCTGACAAGGATAAGCTTGAAGGATAAATACAAAAACAGCAACTATAAGTCTACGGACATCCCCGTCTGTTAAATAGAGCTAACCAAATAGATACTCATTGAGAAACGAGTCAGGACTACGCTCTCGCTACCAATTTTTGAATTCAAAATCAAGCTCAGTTATATTCGTGTCACATCAATATTTAGCTAAAGTTCATTTTCAAATTCCGGTAACTTCTCAGCAAGAGTTTGCGCTCCTGCTATAATATCTATAAGGAGTGTCCAATTGAGTTACAGTCCAAATGCAAAATCTGCATTTATCAGCTAGTTGCTTATTGTCCTTCTTCTTCGTCATGGATCGAGTCTGCACATGCTGAAATTCTTCTTCTTGTCTTGCTTCTGAATCGACAGCTGGGGGATTGTGCGGTCTCGTCAGTGTACAATTTCATGTCGTTCAAATGAAGGCAAGCTCATCTGCCTTGGACTTTTACTGCTGGGGGAAGTGACATTTTCAATTCAAAACGGGCCTTTAAACCGTGGCTCATGCCACTTTCTGGTGAAATCTTTAATTAATACTGTGTCACCAACAAATAATTTAGGTGGCGATAATAGTTCAGGAGATCTGGTTGCTGGATGGTTTTCATCTGTGTTCTGAGACTGACCCCCCTGATGCTTGAGTTGATCTGATTGTCAAATAATTATGCAGCTTGTCACCTAACAATTTCACTGTACTCTGGGCATCACTTCTACTCCCCGATGGAGGTGTAAGAGGCGTTCTTATTCACCTCCTTGTTACTAGTTCACGGGGGTGAGATGGTGGTTTGAACCAGGCTGGTTCCTTAGGGCATATAACGCTAAGGGTAGGCAATATAGCCATGCCTTGTTCAAAGTTAGCTTGAGCTTGGCAATCCTTTCTTTAAGGGGACCATTGAGTCTCTCAGATTTCCGTTCGCTTGTGGGAGATAAGCAGAAGAAAACATATGTTTAATGCTCAACAATAGTCCTATCTGTTCAAACACTTCATTGACAAAATGTGGCCCATTATCAGATCTCAGCACTTCACACACACCCCATCTTGGAAAGACATATCGTACTAAAAACTTCCCTGTGCAAGTGGCTTCAGGGTGTGTACATGGACCTGCCTCGATCCACCTGGAGAAGGGACACACCACCACTATCAGATACATGTATCCACTACACACCTGCAGCATATCAACATAGTCAATATGTAAATGCTGAAAAGGACCATTCAGCCGAGGAATAACTCCTCTAATCGTTCTTAGTGCATAACCAGCAGTACACTTCTGACACACGATGCAATTCACTACATTGAATATAACATTTTCTAACAAATTCAGAACAAACCAATCTCCCGCAATTTTCTTATTTTTTTATTTGAATGTAATTGTAATTTAACAATTTTTACAAAACATGAGTCTTTTCCCTTTTTCCCACTGAAGTTTCTCATGTTTTATGTCTTGTTCATAGTTAATCCATACTTTTTTCCCATTGTTGTAGTCTCTTTGACCTTGATTCCTGTTTCTTGTTCCAGGCCAATACTCTGTAAGATCTTTGCTGTGGTCAGGACAAAGGGGATGTTTTCCCCGTTGATCAATCTATGCCACCAGTATTCTTCGTCCCATATGTGTACTGCTTCCAGGTGATGTTTTAAGTAGGCTTCTCTGGACTTATAGTTCCCAGGCATCATAGCAGGAGATGTCGTATTGTTTCTGTCTGAACGGCATCCTTGCAATAACAACATGCATTGGTGGGGGTTTGTCCCTGGATGGCTAACATCTAGTTTGTTTTTAATACATTTAGGCATGCTTTTAAGTAAGTAGCACACAGTATCCTATCAGGAAATTTGATCAGATATTTTGATGGATGATCCACTTTTTGCATGTTCGGTTGCAGGTGTGAAGTTCTTTTGTAGCTTACTGCAATTTCCAAGGTTTGGATCCAATCCCGGATTTTATGTTTAGCTTTCACTTTTTCGGGGTTGAAATCCAGCTCTTCATTTGAGCTTCCCATTTCATGTAAAAGTGTTGAGTTTTTGTTAGCCCAATCCGCTAGCATTTTATTCCTGCAGCTTTCCATTTCATTTCTGATAATGTCCAACAGCTTTGGGCGCGGGGTCCTCTTAATTTTGCTGTAAAACATCAAGCCATTGCATTTTTTCCGCCCTTCTGGTGGGCTTTTCCATGATCATTATCTTGGTCTTCTTGATGTTAATTTTCAAGTCATTTTTTTCATATAATGTACCAAGCTGTTTAACTGTCCCTGGAGGCCTATTTTTGTGTAGTCTAATAGAATCATGCCGTCCGCATAGATCAGTCATGGGACCTTTTCATCTCCAACTGATGGTGGGAACGATCTGATGTTCTCATCCATTTCTTTATTATCCCCCATGTAGGTGTTATGAAGGACGGGAGCCAAGTGGCATCCCTGCTTTACGCCTTTTGTTGTTTTTATTGAGTCGGACAGTTTGCCAGTACCGTTGAGTCTCACCTGCATCGAAGTGTCACTGTAGAGTAGTTTGACAGGATCTAGGATTCAGCTAGGGCAATTCCATGTTGTTAGTTTTGACCATAATTTGCCTCTATTTACCCTGTCAAACGCTTGCACTAAGTCGATGAAAGCGATGAAGACTCTTGCATGGCCCTCCAGGACTTTGGCTTTCTGGATATACTGATCAGCATGATGTTTGATGCTTGCACTTGTGCCTACGTTTTTAACAAACCCTGACTGAAATGGATCAGCACGCCCTGCTGTTTTGATCCATGATGTAAATTTGTCAAGGAGTAAGGAGCCAAACAGCTTTCCTACCACATCGAGCAGGACTATCGGGCAGTCATTTTTTGGGTTGTTTTTCGCTCCTTTTTTGAAAATGGGAATGATGTTTGCCCTTTTCCATGAAGCCGGTATGGCTCCTGCACTCGAACATCTCTCAATGATTTTACTGATCAAGTGTGCCCACTCTGCCGGATTGGCTTTTAGTTGGATGTTAGTAATCCCTTCTGGGCTGGGGGCTCTCGAGTTGTTTAGTTTTTTGATTTTGTTCATGAAGGTTTCTTTGTCATATTCTATGTCCCAGGCAGACTGTTGAAGATTATGCTCAATCTTTTCCATGTCGTACGTCTGATGGAAAAGCTCTCTGAAGTACGTTATCCAGGTGTTTGCACTCACACAGTTTTGTATGTTATTTTCTGTGGAGAGAGAAGTCGCTTTGACCAGTGACCAAAAGTCATTTGCTTTCCAATTGGAGAGTGCTCGCAGCATGCTTTCTGAATCGTTTTGATACAATTCAGATCAGTAATTTCTTAGCCAATTTCGATAACTACTTTTGGCTTTTGCTGCCTGTCCCTTGTTGGTTTCATTAGGGCAGAGGTTTGTGTTCTTAATTTCACACCTTGTGACTTTCCTCTTTTCCCTTATTTCTACATTGTAAACATGTAGATGCTGTTGTGAATGTTTGTCTAGCGTCATCCTTAGATGTAAATATGGGTCCAGAAGAAGTTGATAGTCCGGAGCCAGCAAGACCTTGTTCGATGTCTTCTGGTCGCTCTGGGCTATGTAGGTTCTCATGATTGAGCAAATCGCTTCTTTCGTTAGTTTTTAACAAAGAACTTTAGAGGCACTCTCCAGAGGTATTCTCATTATATTTTGTCTGACTTTTGAAGTGGGCCTCATGACCGTTAAGATGTTATGGTCACTGTGCTGCGTTTCAACCACTTCACAATTTGTTATGATGGAAAAAATTCCTTTGAGACATAGATATATTCCCTCTTGAACCGTCTCTTTCCCAAGTTGGGACTGCCTTTTTGGTCTGTAAATTGTAAAGGTCCCACAATTCCATTAGCTCGACCCAAGCTTCACCACGTTTACATGAATCTGTGCGGTGCCCAGTGTTGGTGGTGGTCTGCTCCATTGGTTTTCTGCTTTTGCCATCTCTACTTTCAAAGCAAACAGCATTCACGTCTCCACATATGATTATATGGCTTATGTTGTGAGCTGTGATGGCCTCTTCGATAGTGGAGTCGATGCTATTTAGGAAAGCCTTTGCTGAAAAAGCTTGTGGGTTCCAGTAAACATTCCTTGCCAAAAGCAGTTCAGTTACTGGACGAGCTATGTGGGGTTTACGATGAGTCTATGAGAGCAGGGCTGCCTGCACAAAGGTAGTTGATGTTAAAACCTTTGTCCTGTGCAGAGGACTGCCCGAGTGAACTGCCATCATGAGGCCTGAAGACAGTCTACCTTTTGGCCCCTTTACAGCCAGAGCTAGGCTGATTTTGTAACCGTCTAAACTTGGAGTGTTAAGCAACCAAGTTTCTTGCAAACATAACAGGTTAAAGTCACCCAAGTTGACGTCTCCTTCCGTGGTGAGGTGTGTAAACCCTCTGGTGTTCCAGGAGCCAAGCATCATCTGATTCGGTGGCTGTGTTTCCAAATGTGTAGCTAGTGGCGATAATGGACCTGGAGATGTTGGTTGCTATTTTCGGGGCTTGCACGATTAGGCTCCCGGGACCCACACCCATCTCTTTAGTTCTTTGTCTGAAAGAGGATTAAGGTGTGCTCTGACCGGGGGAATATATCGCTTCTTGTGTTTTTCTTGACTTAGCATGAATTTCAGATTTGAAGGTGGCCCATGAGGTTTGCGTTCATCACTATGGAGTAACCTGCGTTTTGTTGACGGTTACGGCGGTAGCTGGTTTTCTTTGTCGTTGATCATTGTAGTAATTAGTGGACTTGGGGCCGTCTTTGTATTTATTGCAGTATTGCCCTTTTGTTACGTGTTTTTCTTCTAACTCTGCTTTATGATGTTGGGTTAATAGTGATCTATTTTGATGGAAGGATCTTTGATGGTCATCTCTTAGGGTCGGAATTACCCTGGATCTATAATGTCCGGAGCTTTGTTTCTCAGCTGGGGGAGTCTTCCTGTCCTTTTTGGGGGATCGGGTCGGGCTCTCTATTCCACGTTCATTGGATGATATTTCTCTGAGGTCGTACCCAGTCGTTGCAGCTTCCCGGCAGCTTTGATTAACATTAACTTAATGGTTGGCAATGTTAAATGTAGATAAATACTGTCCATGCGGCCACTTCTGGCAAATTCAATTATTTCTTCTCTTCTGAGACTCTTCAGGTCCGATATATGTTTCAGTAAATCCATCACAGAGTTCCTGTTCAGAACTAAACTGTCTCCTTTATCTAGGATCCGTTCCAATTTCAGGGTCCTTGTCGCTCTGCTTTTGTGTGTGAACAGGGCACTGTTTCTAAGTGCTGTAACTTTGGGTTGAAGTTTGCCTTGTCCTGTCGGCTGGGTGGACTGCCTTTCTCGATTAGTACAGTTGGTTTTATTATACTGATTGCTGGCAGTGTGTCCGCTTTGGCGTCTTTTTCGGGTTTTGTCCATACCTTGCCCGGCCCTTGTTTCCTCTACATTTAAGTTTGGTCATCTGTTAGCTCTCTCGGCTAGTTCCGGGCGATCCTCCTTACTTGTCCTCGATTCACAAGCAATTCATTTTCTGTTGGTTCGATCTTCTTGCCTTGCTAGGCTATCACGTTTTTCTTGCAGGGTTCTAAAGGTGGAAGAGCTTGCCTCCACTAAAGCCGCTTTACATCTCGGTTCGTATTAAGGGGGTGTATCATGGATGAAACACACTTTTCGTTTTCTATCATACGCTGGTAAATCTGATTCTAAATCTTCAATGGTGTACTGGCTAATAACCATCAGGTTGTCTGTGGCATTGAGATCTTTTTGTGCTGTATTCAGTTCATTTATGGGTGTCTTTGGAGGTTGTTCATTCACTACCAAGAGTGTACGTCTCCCTTGCATCTGTTTCCGAGGTTCAAAAATTGGCGCTATGCCAGTTTCCTGGCTGGCATCTGTGTTGCCTTTATGGTGCTCTGTGGATCGTGCTGGCAATGAAGGTTGTGATACCTTTGTGTCACAAGGCCCTGATGTCTTCAGGGAATTGACGGGGAACATGGTCAGAATTTCTGTGTTTGTTGAACTTTTCCTGAGAGATTATTTCTTTCATGAGGAATTGGTCTTCTTTGATGGTACTGGGTCCTGTTTTTACAACTGGTCAATTTGCTCCGAGACGGGTGCCCGGCTTCTGAGGGCAGAAGACAAGTTTCGTTTTTTTTTCTGACTTGTCCTTTTTTTGGGTTTTATAGGTGTCGTTTGTTTGAGTTCCTACATTCATCGCACTTTTCTTATTTTGAGGGTTCGATTTGTTATGATCCATCATTTTGTCCACCAACTGATCCTTTTCTATCATTGTGCCTTGATTTCTTGTATTTGTTTTCCAAGCTTCACTGGCCATTATGTAGACTTTCAAGTGGGTAAGTTTCGAGTTCATTAAAGCCGTCATGGATGTATAGTCTTATTGTGTCTCTATTAATGACTCGTATAATTTGCCGAACGGTGCTAAGGCTATTGTCTCTGCCGACATGACTGCAAAAATGTCCAGCTTGTTGTTGGGTGAAGACTTTTCTGTTTTGTACTCTGCCTCGTTCGCCCTTTTAGTTTGCGGTGAAGTTCGCAGCTGGCTGTTGGGTGAGGCAACAAGTTCAGGTGCAATGTTCTTCCTATTGCTCCCTTGTTGGATCGTTTAGCCCTTTGTTGTTCGTAGCAATGGAGTTTCTGGAAACCTTTCTTTAGTTTCCAGGGCTTTTATTTCCCCCTGTGAGGCCAGTTTCCGACTTGCCATGTCTAGGTGTTGTGACTTAAGGGGGGCCGTTCGTTTGTGAGTGAGTTCTTTCGTACTCGTCGTTGCTTTTGGGGTTGAAGTCAGGTTGAAACCCTCAGCTAGTCTCATCTGATTTCTGAGCATTTTTATCTCCAATGTTATAGATTCATTCGGGGGCCCGTTTTGAGCTTGTTTGGTCACAGTGTTAGGGTTTCCAAAGTGCCATTTGACTGGTTTGGGAGTTGAATTCCTGTCTTCTTTGGCGGATCCTTCTGGCTTTTCCTGTAAGGTCTGAAGTTCTTGTCTTGTGGATGACCCATCTAATATATTGGGCTCAACCCCTTCTAAGATTTCTGCATCCGATATTTCAGTAGCTCTAGTAGAGAGGTCTTTATTTAATTTGTTGAAACATTTTTCAAGTGTGATGTTGATCGGTTGTTTCGCAGCCTTTGGTTTCCATTGTTTTCCCAAGTTTTCTGTCATATGTGTTAATTGTCGGTTTTATATGCTTTCAAATTTTCCTATGCTTTTGTGATGGGAAGGCTGTTAGTTTTGGTCTTAGTTATGGTCAATCACTGGGAAAGTTCTTAGTTTATTGCTGAATTTGGTGTGGTAGCAGCTTTTATCTCCAGCTCTAATTAATTGTCAAGATGTGGGTGTTGAATTGCATGTGGTTCCTCGTCCAGTATGCTCTGTTTAGAGTTTAACTCAGGCTTGCTCCTCTCCTGGTAGTTGTGAGTGTCATCTTGTCGCTCCTCTTCCAAGCTTGTTGCAGTGTCATGAGCTGGGGTTGTAGAAAAGGAACAAGGTAGATTGCTAAGATTGATCCTTGGGCTGGACAGGTCCTTTCTCACAGTTACCGGGTGGATTTCATTGCTTATTTGTGGTAACGTGAGGGGAGGTTGTTCTTGTTGTGCCACTCCAATGATGACAGAATGTTTCTTGGAGTGGCTTTAGGATCAATGAATATTGAAGCATTTGGTTCTTTTAAAATTGGGTTTGTGATTAGGAGTGAGTCAGCCTTACAAACAGGGACACCCACATCCTCTCTCTCCTCCACTTTACCCTGCTCGCTCAGTTGATTCACTATGGCAGCTATTCTCGCGCTCTCGCCCTCTATTGGCGTCTCAAGCCTCTCTGTGGCAGGCTCCAACTGTTTGTCTGCTCCTCCCCATTCCAGGGACGGTGGCGCATCAGGGGTCCAGCGTGCCCCGAAAGGCGTGGATAGCTGGCTCTCCTCTCCCTCCCACTCCCCCTCAACCTGGAGCGGACAGGATGGTGCTGCGATAGCCGGCAACCAAGATGCTGGTGGCACTACGACCGATACAGCCGTACGTTTGACTGTAGGGGGCCGCATGGGGTGATCGCAGCGGTGGAATTGGGGGGAGTCACGGGGAGCATGGGTTGCACTGACTGTTGGCGATATACATTTTTGCTCACCTACTTGAGCGTGCAACTGTGCAGGCTTTCTTGCCCTAAGGGGTGAAGTTGCAGTGGTCTCCTGCCTTCCATCTTTTAAGTGGCAACCACTCCGGAGTATTCTGCCGTCTCTATCTGGCGGTCCTTGATCCGCCGGCTCGACCATCATGGCAGGCTGCTTAGCTGCAGGACTGCAAGAATGCTCTGCTCACCTCTGCTTAGCTCCGCTTTGCTCTGCGCCGCTCCGCAGCCTGGTAGGGCTTTTTAAAGTCCAGCCCACGAAAGAAAAGACACTGGAGAAAGACTTCCAAATGTGGTGTGCAGACTGCAAGACTGCTCTGCTCACCTCTGCTTAGCTCCGCTTTGCTCTGCAATTGTAGTAGCAAGACTCTCCCTAGTCACATGTACTGGGTAATGCAGCTGTTCAAGCGTGATCTTTAATAATGATACTGGCATTATTGGCTTTCCAATAATAAAGAACATCCCCTTCATTTCCATAATTCCTGCTCTTCCTGTGGTGCACTGCCTTGAATCTCCATTAATTGTTGATTTGGCGATCGAGCAATACCAAAGTCATGGCTACTCCTTCTCCTATACTTGTAGTATCAAAACTCGATATAACACACCATACCAAGATATATGACACCATACCAAGACGCTAGCCCCAAGGTCAAAGGCGCACGTATTAATGCGCGCTCCCTTGGAGCACACGCCATAGAAATCCATGACCTCATTGTATATCAACAACTTGACATCCTGGCAGTCACCGAAACCTGCTTACACCACACATAGCCTTTGCTATCCCCCCAGGATGTAGTATCTTCAGGACAGACAGAACCAACACCCAAGGAGGCGGAGTCGCCCTAATAGCAAGAACTACACTGCAAATCAGAGCTTGTCCACTGGAACAAATACAGGGCTATGAACTCCTATTAGTTAAATTCACCCCCAACCACAAAACCACCACTAAATTCCTCCTAATTTGGACATCCCTCTACTGCTAACGGCCTTCATCAAACCCAACACCAAATGCATCATCCTCTGAGACATCAACTTAGGCTATAGTGATCCCATAGATCTGGAACCATCAGCCTTCCACACAGCTATGTCAGGCATGAACTTAGCACAGTTGATCAATGAACCCACTCATACCAAAGGTAGAACTCTGGACTGGATCCTCACCCTCAACTCTCAAATCACTATCGACTCCATCCTCCCCGTAGACCGGTCAGAGCACTTCGTCATCAGTTTTACACTGGAATACAACATCACTGACCACACCATCCCCAAATCTCCTGACTCCTTTCAAACCAGAAATATCAAAAAGCTCTCTGCTAACAACCTCTCCCCCACCCTGAGCACAGCCTTAGCTAACACTATACCCAGCCTACCTAGCAGAGTGTTATCAACAAAGCCTTTCCCATGCGATTGACTCAATCGCCCCTATCGTTACCAAAACATGGAAACCAGACAAACGTTCCTTTTACTAGTCTCCTTTAGACGTAAAAAAAGATCACTAGAGCACATACACAGAAAAACCAACACCCCTGAATCAGCAACTGCCTTTGAAGTAGCTAATAAAAACTACAAATCAGCCATAATCGCCCACAAAGCGAATGCCTTCAACCATCGCATTACCAATGCCAACTCCAACAGCAAAGAACTGTTCTCCATCCTCAGAGAGCTAGAGAACCCCTGTTAAGTCTCAGTACCCAACAATGCCAGTAAAGCCTGGTGCACTGCAATACAAGACGCATTAGCCTCATAAATCCTGCTGCTACAAAAGACAATTGAGAGTAAAAAAACACTCCAAGCAGAAAAAATACTTCCTACCATAACAGCTAACCCATCCGTGTACTCCTTTCCACTTCACCGCAGTCTCAAACAAAGAAGTGCTAGACACAATAGCCAAACTCAAAGCATCTAACTGTAAAGAAGACCAATTCCCATCCCACCTAGTCAAACTCTGCGCTCCCACTCTATCACCCATCATTAACAAATTTGTCAACGCCTCCTTCAACTCAAACACAGTCCCTACCAGCATCAAAAAAAGTATGGGTAACACCCCTCCTTAAACAAATGACTCTTGATCCCTCAATCCCCACCAACTACCAATCAATCACCACAGTCCCATTTCTCCTGAAAATAATTGACAAAATAGCATACCCTCAAATACCAAACCACCTAGACCACCACCATCTACTGGGGGACAGACAGTCAGGATTCCACCCCAACCACAGTACGGAGACAGCCCTTCTTGATTTAAAAATCCAAATGGATGCCACCAGAGAAGAAGGAAAACTCTGCATACTAATGTTACGAGATCTTTCGGCAGCCTTTGACTTGGTTGACCATGACAAACTCTGTGCCACTCTAGCCAATAACTTTAACCTGTCCAACAACACCACTGACTGGATCAAATCATTTCCAGCAGATAGGACCTCAAGAGTGTCCATCGGTAAAGAATCAGCAGACCCCATACCAGTTCCTCTAGGCATCCCGCAAGGATCATGCCTATCCCCCACTCTCTACAACGCTTACATCAAGCTGCTCATGCAGCTCTGGATGCTATCGGTGTCATCTACACTACTTTTGCAGATGACACCCAGATCCTCATCCCACTAACAGGTAACCACGAGAAAGACTCACTGCTCATCAACAAAATCTACTCACTAATCCAAAACTGGATGGCTAATAACTATATCTCAACGATGACAAAACAGAGCTACTTATACTAGGATCATCCTCCAAAATTGCCTCTCTACAGCCTGCCTACACATCTTTCATCATTGATGGCACTACTATCCCTGTGCTCAAACAAGTGAAGGCACTCGGTGTCTACCTTGATGCCACACTAACAATGTCTAAACAAGTCAACACCCTAGCCTCATCCACCTCTTACACATCAAAACTCATCTCCCTTAGTCGCAAATTCCTCACAGCTGATAACTGCGCCAGAGTAGCAAGAGAGCTCATACTTTCAAAGCTGGACTACTGTAATATCCTGTTCCTTGGCACCTCCAAGACTAATATAGCCAAACTCCAACTTATGCAAAATAAAGCCCTCCGAGCTGCATTAGGCATAAACAAATCTGAACACATCTGAAACATCCGGAGAAACAACCATTGGCTCCCTATTAAAGCTGGAATACTATTCAAAACCCTAAGTATCACACATAAATGTATCCCCAACAAAGCTCCCAAATACCTCATTAATACAGTCATGAATAAAAACCACACTAGACCTCTCAGATCCAATAATAATGCAAACCTCGAAATCCCAAGATACAAAAGAGAAAAAGCATGGGGTAGCAGATTGAAAGTACTACCTCCCAGACATTGGAATACCCTACCTACTAATATCAAGAATGAAACGTCCTACCCCCAATTAAAAAAGTCACTGAAAACCTGGCTTTCCAACCAATACTAATGACTACTATGACCCAGACCCTCACTGACTAGAATCCCCATCACTTGTATATAAAATTTATGTTTTTTTTTTCAATTTTGTTTTGTTTCTTTCTGTTAAAATATTAAGATTGTATCTAGCCATTGTCGGTAACTACGGCATGATACCTCCGGGTCTGGGAGTACAACAAATGTAATAAATAAATAAATAAATATCTGAAGGACATGCAACCCTTTTGGCTTCTATGTCTGCTGCTTTGTTCCCGCAAGAGATACACTCTCTTTACTTAGTGGGAGCTGCGCATTTAACTATTACTGTGGCTGCTGGGAGCCGTACTGCCATAATAAGCATGTCCAATAAGGATGTGTGCTGCACTGGATTGCCGTCCGCTTGGAGGTAGCCCCTACTTTACCAACATGCTAACCATGCGTATGTGGTTGACGTCGTGTAGACGGTGTCACTATACACCGTCACTTCCTGTCCTTCATGTTTCTCGAGTGTGGCAATAAGCGCCGCTAATTCTGCTGCTTGTGCTGAAAAATTAGATGATAGCCTTATGGTAGCCAACAGCATCAAGTTCCCCATTTGATTTATGGCTCGCTACAGCTGCGTCAGAATGTCTTTCTCCACTTGTCTGATCAATTCTCGAAGAACCATCAATAAAGAGAATTTCCCCTCCTGACAAAGCATTCTCTTTTACACGCGGCATATCATCATAGAATTCAACATAATTTGCAGTCATGCACATCTTCGCCCTCTGTCACTGGCTCAGCTACAAATGTGGCAGGATTCGCTATTTTACATCATTACTTCATATTCAGAAGCTCTCTGGGACGTCAATGTACCCTTAGGTTTCTATAAAATGGCAAACAAAGCATGTCCCACAAAAAGCATCATAGAGCACCCCATTACAATACTTGTAGACTTCTCAATTGCGAACGTGGCTGCTGCCAATGACTATTCACAAGAAAAGTGTCCTCTCATAACTAGGTCTAGAATCCCTCTGTAATACGCTGGGGGTTCGTACCCTAATGTAGTACCCTGTGTAAGCACTGCGGTCATGACTGTCCCATTTGTAAGAAAAAACTCTGTAACATAATTAGGGATTCTCAAAACAGGACCTGTGCAAATCACTTTTTTCAACTCCTGAAACCCTTCCTCCATCTCCTCAGTCCATTCTTTTATAACCCCATTCACCTGAGCTATCTTTAAAGCCTGCAAAAGGGGTCTTGTGTACGAACTGTAGTCAAATACCCAGACTCTAACATAATTGCATAGCCCCAAAAACTGTTGCATCTGTTTTACTGTGTGTGGTAGTGCCGTTTTCATAATTGCTTCAGCCCTTTCAGAAATCACCATTTTTCCCTCATGTGAAATCAACTGTCCTATATATAACACCTTTTCCTGACAATACAGCAGCTTCTCTTTGTCTACTTTGTATCCCTTGTCTGCTAGGATAGTCTTTAACTGAATCGAGTCTTGTCTGCACTCATCTTCTGTGGCGCTACAAATTAAAATGTCATCTACGTACTGTCCATCTTTAGGACTCTGTTAAAGATCGATGGAGACTCAAAGTACCCTTGGGGCAAACAAGTGTGTTTTAGAAGAGTCTGGTAGAACATAAATTAAGTCAAGTCTTGTGAGTCCTTGTGCAACGGGATTGAGAAAATGCATTTTTCAAATCAATCACTGTGACATATCATGCTTCGACTGGGATACTGCATAGTATCGTCACCGGGTTAGGAACTAGAGAAAACTCTGCCTCTACAATCTGGTTAATCAGTCTCATGTCCTGTATGAATATCCATGAGCCTTCCTTTGATTTTTGACAGGATTCACTGCAGTATTTCACGATGATTCTGATGGCACCAGAATACCTTGTTTCATCAGTGCTGAGATGGTCTTAAATATACCCTCATCAGCCTCTCGAGACATGGGGTACTGTCTTGCTTGAGATAGAATTGCTCTTGGCTTCAATTTTATTTTAATTTCCCCAATTCCCTTCAACAGTCCTATGTCATAGGGCCTGTAGTCCATAGGACGTTTTGAGGATGTCTTCCTCAAAAAATGCTGGACGCCTCAGCATTATTGCCATTTGCTGTGGGATTTCCCCCTTGTCTATTCCTATCCAGTATGTGATGCTCATAAAGCACACTGCTTCATCGTCTGTTGGGTTATCTCCAAGCATATCGTCATCAATAATGTCAGTAAATTTCTGAGAGCTATTATTGTTCTCCATGGTATACCCTCATCATCTATTACTTCAAGCATTGCCATTTCCCTTCGTACTATGGCTGCTTCTAATTCTAGAGGGATAGTCTGTCCCCACTCTTCGTCCATAGGTATCTGTGGTCTAAACAAGAATTTGTCAGGTATCCTCACAGTCTTTCCCACTAAGCCAGGTTAGTAGAATGCCCACCCCATGAAGAAAAATCTCTGGCTCTACTGGAATGCCTCACAGAGCCAGTTGCCCTGTGAATGCCATTATAAACTCGCCCACATTCAAATAGTGTATCCAGGCAGTGGAGCACACTATACCTTTGTCAGTAAAGGAAATCGTCATGCTAAGTTTGGTCATCAAATCTCTTTCCAAAATGTTAACTGGTGTCGGTGTCTGTTGTGAACACAATAATGGAACAGACATGTCACACTCTCCTACAGAAACTGGTAATTCATCAGTAAAAGTAACTTGACTTGTAGCTCCTGAGAACGCTTGAGCATTCATGGCAATTCCCGTCATTGGATATTTACCCTCTAGTATACATGAACAAGTAGCCCCATTGTCTACTAAAAAAGAAATAAATGTTCCTCCTACCGTCACATCAACCCTTGGTTCTTCTTGTGGGTCTGGTGTCACTGATAGTACTGAACACATCAAGTCACCCTGTGAGCTGTCCTATTGTGGGTATATGCATACCCCTGTACCTGTGAAAGGATTCCCTCCCACTGCAGTGGCACCTCCTATTCTCGGTGTCAGTACTAGTCCCGTGTTTGCATACTGTTGTGCCTGCATGGGGGCATGCTGCGACTGCCGTTGCAATGGATTCATTTTCACTTGCTCTGGTTGCTGTGTCTGTTGCATTTGCGGCACTTGTGTCTGATACACTGTCTGATTCTGGGCAAACCCTTCCCTCGTTGGTGTGCTCTATGGTGGAGGAATTGGCCATTCTGTATATTTCCTTGGCTCCCACATCTGCATGCAATGTGTCCTGTCATCCCACAAGTCCAACATACAGGAGGAGCCCGTCTGACTAGTCCCCCTTGGTTGAATCCTTCTTGCGCATTCTAATTCTCATTCTGTACATTTTGAAACCCACCTTGATTGTTTTGGAATCCACCCCTTCCTATATAGCCCATGCCTCTGCCTCGTGGCATGAACCCATTTTCCCATTGGTCCATCAAGGCACTGATTATTCGCCTGTGATGTACCCACTGCTTACTGCATTCTCAATCCTTCTCTGCTTGTCAATACCGCCCCTTCTATGGGAAATTTGAACAATTTTTGTTGGAACTAACTTGGCTTCTTCAATTTTCCTTGCCTCATCTTTCTTCTTGTTTTACTCCTGCAATGGCCGACAGTGGTGCACTATCGACAGCTGTATTTCAGCCCATGGTTTTGCTTCCATTCGCACTTGTTTCTTTAGTTGTTTCTCTTCTGACTTGGGAAACCCCTGACATAAAATGTGGTAAAATACTGCCACCGTTTTTCCCCATGGCTCCCTCGTTTCAAGAGTCCACTACTCTTGAATGTCCTGAATGTCCTGAATATAGGGTCTTCATCTTCCTTCATCTTACGTGTCATGATTGCACCCATATCTGATGTCTCAGGATACTGTACCCTGAGAGCCCTCCAAATGCCTGCTCTCCAATTATTAAACGCTGCTCCATTGTGCGCTGTGTTCTGTGCTGTCACACTTAAATAGCCTGTTCTCCTCCATATGTCATCAGCTCTTTTCCCAAGAATGGCTGCCAGGAAACTCTTAATGTCCCCTACGGCCAGCTATTTCCTTCGATCATTTTTTCCAATTCATAAATCCATTTTCCTGCACCCGACATCAAACTCGGGAGTTTGCATCTTAAATTATCCTTACTCATCTGTGGCCATGGAATATACTGCAGCTTTGCCCCCCCTTTTTCCAATAAGGGAAACTGTGTAAACCCTAACCCGCAATCGGTTCCCATCGTCTGCCAATCCATGGCGGGGATAATTGTCCCTGTCTGTCTCCTTGTCGGTAATGACCTTAACTGGCTCACATATGGCAGTGATTCTCCCTTTTCACTATACAATCGTCTTCTGGGATGCTCTGTATATGTCCATCTGTATGCTTCCCTCAGGGGCACATGCAACTCCTCCCTCTTCCCCACGGAAGGATTCTCTCTCCTCATCTGACATGTCTAATTCCCAACTAGTGTGACTCTCATCCCCTTCGCCTTTGTCTAAGTTCAGTCTGCTTATGGATAACGTTCTATGCTCAAGGCCCTCCTCCCTTGGCTTCCCCATTTGCTACTTTCTTTTAATTCTTGATAGGCTTTATTGATCCTGTCTCCAATACTTCTTATATCAACATTTTCTTTGTCCATTACTACTCTAGATGCCCCTGATGTTGCTCCCTTTAACGGAAAGTACTCTTCCATTGTATCCCATCATATTGCTGGCCTTGGCCCTACCGGCACCTTTCGAATGAGGCTAATAGCAGGCTCCCATTGTCTCCTCCTGTGTTCTAACTCTTCATCTAATTCTCTTTGCTTTCTCAACTCCCTTCTAATTCTCTCCTCCTCTTGTCTTTGCTCTTCTCTCATTGCTTCTGCTCTCCTTTCTTTCTCTTCTCTTCATCTCTGTATTCTTTTGTCACTTAGTTTCTGTGCTTCCTCCTCTTCTTTCTTCCTTTCTTGTTTGTCCCTATCTTCTATTGCTCTCTGTCTGTTGTCATACTTTGTTTGCTCCTCTGCCCGTTCTACTTTTTTCTCTTTCTCCTCCTGATAAATCTGATAAATCTGTGCTCTTCGCTCCCTGCTCTTTCTTTTATGCTCATCTTCCTTCAATCTTTTTTCTTGATCCTTGTCTTTCCTACCCTGTTCATCCTGATATTCTCTTTGCCTAACTTCCTCAATGCTTTTCCCATCTAGCTTGAGTAATATCTGTCCTCCCATCGATTCGTTCAGCACAAAATTTACCTCGTCAGCTTTATCCTTTCCCCTTTCCATCTCTTAATTTCTCATTCTATTTCTGTCAATACATTCGATCGCCCACATTTCTCTTCCTAGTTTTGTATGATCTTAAAGATCTCCTCTTTTCTCTTACTCTCCTCTGGATTATCGTCACTATCGTCACTTCTATAAGCGGGCGGTTCGTATATCGGATTACTATACCCCATCGCCCGTCGCTTTCAGTTCCTTTAATGGATACAACACTACGTCTTCCACATTAGCACCTTTCACTTCAGGCGAGGTAAGGAGAGCAGAAGGCTTGACACCTTCCTCCTTACACTGATTAAGCATCCACTCCTCAGGTGGCAGATCCTCTCTCTCTTCCTGGTTCATCTTCCAAAGCTCTAAAATAGCTAGCCTTTTCTTCAATTTCTTCCCCGTGTATGCAGCGTGCAAGTAGGTGGACATGTGTTGCAATACTGCTTTTGACAGTGATTCCCCTTGTGGCCACGGCATGAACATCTTATCTGCCGTGCCTTTTCTCCCGTTCCACACTATACTGTTTGAGCTTGGGCATATGCTTTGGCAGTGTTTTACATTAAAGCATCAAAGGAGTGTCTCCCATTGTGACGAGTCTCAATTGACTGTCAATACTTACCAGACTTTATAAAGCACCTGTTACAATTTTTTCAATACTTTTTAAAACAACAAATATGAGCGTGCTCCAACAACCGCCGCTCAAAACCTCTATCTTTTCAATCATCTCTGCCTATCTCTGAATTGCTACCAGCCACTTCCCTAGATAGTCCCTTTAGCTCCTTAACTTCATTTCAATTTCTTTTCAACACATATCTCTTTTAAACACCTTAATTCAAACACAAATACACAGACAGACTAGTCCACTTTTCACATTTACTAAAAAATACTCTGTGATCACCTTTTTTCTCTGCCCCTATTCAAACATCCTGTCACAGGATTTAGATTGTCTTCATATGTAAATCTGTTTACATGTAGCCTAGGGACTCTGATTGGAGTGTGAGACAATGGGCCTCATTATGAGGTAGGAGGTAGCCATGGTGCTATTAGCACCATGGCTACCCCCTTACCACATTCCGGGTCCGGGTTCTCGAAATAGGGACTTACCGGGTCATTCCAACCTTGGAGGACCCGGTAAGTCCCCATTCCGAGAACCATTCCCCATTCCCATTCGAGCCCCGATAGGGCTCAATGGGAATGGGGATGGAGCTAATAACGGGCCCGCTAATAGCGGGCCCGTTATTAGCTCCCTGGTCCCTTAGCGGCTCCCACTAAGGGTGCCTGGTAAAACTAGGTGTCCATAGCGGGACCCGCTAAGGGACCTCAGAATAGGGCGGGAAGGGTTTACCGGCACCGGTCTCCTTACCAGTGCCCGTTAACCCTTACCGCCCACCTTTCAATGAGGCCCAATCTCTTCTAGACCCCCTTTGGTCAGGTTTCTGGTTGCTATCTCATCTCTATCTCTATTTTCACACAATATTTCCTGTTACTCTCGTTACTTTTATATTACCACAACCCCGTTCCCTTAATTTGACATTCTCCTCAATCTACTCACCATTCGTGTGTTTGACTCAAGGCCCTCTGTATAATCTCCTCCTCCAACCGACCACTTTCGCCTTCCGTCCGCAAAGCGCCTGAGGAAATCAGGTAAGCATTTCGTCAAAGAGTGACCCTGCCCACTGTCTCTGTTTTCTATTTGCCCGCTTTCCACAGGAAACCCGACAATCTTCCGGCTAGATGGCGGAGCATGTCTGATTGTCCGAAATACTGGAGCTAACTTAATCGATGGGTAAAAACCATCCTACCACTGCTACCAAGTGAGCTTATGGCCCTTAATAAGTAGTGTATTGTGCAGTAGATGGGATGCAGAGTAACTCTTACACCAAATAATCAAACCAACTAAGGAAGTGTAAGCGATATTCAATCAACACTACAGCTAAGTCAATGCCTAGTCTGGGATGCTGAGGAAAACCCTTATTGATGTATTTTTATATCCAGTTCAGTACTCTGGATGACAACCCTTGTATAACACCCCCCTCTTAGAATCCCCCCGACCCCACTGAGCCAAGAAGTAGGTTTGTTTTGCAAATTAAAAGGTTTATTTGGACAATTCAACAATATATATCTATCACACTTTATAAATCAATTGATAACTGATATCACACTTCAGAATATGAGCAGTAGTCCGCAAGAGGTAACGTATGAATAGGAACAGAAGAATAAGGTGGGAAAGAATGCTTTATATGGTTCAAGGAAACGCAAGGTGGAATAAAATGCAGTACAGAAATAACTTGTTATGATTTTAGCAAAAGGTAATATGATCACTTTTTCTTTTGACAATTCACTCCCCCCCATGCAATACAAGAAATGGAAGGAGAGCACACAGTCTTCAAGAATCATAACAAATCACACTTTATAATGCAAAACACAGTTCCAGTTCTCCCAACAAGCTTAGAGAAAACAGGGATGAGTTTCAAACACAGGCGAATTCCTTTAATGTGGTTTGCAAGGAAGTGAAAAGGTGCTAAAATTGCTTTTAATTCCCTCTAGAGGTTCAGGATAGGTGATGGCTACTTTATATTAGTTCAGGCTCACTTTAACAATACTCTATGAATGACTAGCAGATTGCAAACGAATTTTAGCAAAAGAGAAGCAAAAAGCTGCTGATTTCTACAGATGAAGAAATCGGGCCAAATCGCAAATCGCGGTAAATTTCGCGAGTGCGTATCTCGTGATTACGGGAAAAGTATAGGGATTCTAAGCTTTCAGATGAAAGTTAAATTTCGTTCCTAGCCCAAATGGTTCCAGAGATACGGACGATTAAATAAAGGTAGTTTTTCGGATTTAAAGTAAACTCAAAATGACAGGTGACAGCTTGCAGCTTTAAAAATGACAGATGACACGATTTCTAGGAGGCTGTTCTACTTAGGTTAAAATAGTTTGGATTAGATTATTTTAACTAAGAGATTGGTTCTGCACAGTTCTGCTAGGTACTCACAATATCAATTTGAAATAGGCCTTGTCACGGTCTGGTCAGGTTTTGGACTGGACTCCGGTTCTGGTCTCGGCACTTCACAGCGATCTGGGTCAGCTCTCTGGATACAGCGGGTCAATCTGGCACCGGTTCTGCTCACAGCGGTCTGGTTTGTGGTTCTCTCGGGTTACGGATACAGCACTGCTTTCTGGATACTGCTACAGGTTCTTGCAAAAATTCTTGGCAAAATTCAAACAGCTCGCCCGGCTGTTGAATAGTTTGGTTGGTTTTGAGGCCTGCTGAAGAGGATTCAGCTGGTGGGTTCAGGCCTCTCTGCTACAAATTCTGGAGTTAATTTCTGCTACAGGTTCTGGAGATTGATGGATATGAAGTCTGGATCTCTGGATGTGAAGTCGTTGGTCAGCATGCTCCACAGCAAATGGAATTGAATGTCTCTACCTGTCCCAGCAGTCTCTTTTTATGTGTTTTGGAAAGTGGGTGTGTGCGTTGGTCATAACTAAACCTGCCCCTCTCACTTGTCATTGGCCAATTCCTCCTCTCTCCCTTGATTGGGGGAAGGAAATGTGAGTCAGAGTGATGCTGTAGGTTTTATGGTCAGAGGAACCTCCCCTTGTCAGATTGCACACAAATCTATTTCTGACCCAAATACATATTTATCTATGTACCATTTTTCTAATATTATAGGTCCAGTTAACATATTTTCTGTAGCACCAAACCATCTGATCCCTGTCTTTGTACAATGTCGTGTCCACTGATGGCAGAATTCTCCCCTTTTCATCCAGATAACGACCTCTAAACCTTTCCAGATTTTACACAAATGTGCACCAGGGATATGGGTTACAGATGATAAAGTGTCAGATTTTTAACATGCATACATTTGGAGTGAGACCCTATTTTCCGCTAGCAACCCCCCAGAATACATCACAGGGTCCTAACGCCTCTTAAAATGTTCACGGAAAAATCACAAAAATAATGATATTACTTATATAATTCTGACAAGTCCGCACTATGAGTTATCTATCTTTTTAAAATTATGCTCTGGTCAAAAAGGGGTGTGGCTTCCCACATCACAGGGTGGAATAACTGGTTTATCCACTTCCCCCAAGCCAGCTTGTTCACAGAGGCACAGCTGCCCCCCAGTTTCTCCCAAGAGCAAGCTATTTTACGACGCCCCCAATGTAACATTTCCCTGAGTCAAGGAAGTTGCATTGTTCTGTCCCTTCCAGTTCCCAGGTGCTCCACCCCTAATCTAATCAGAGAGGTGAACTCCTTTTGGCAAGGGGCAGCAGGATGCATCTAGGCCTGGGAAGAGTGGCTGTTGATCCAGTTTCAACTCCTGTCGGGGTAGTTGTCAGGCAGAATTCAGTTTCATTAAGCCAGGTTTCAGCTAAATGTCACTTTTTGTTCCCAGTTTTCTACATTCAAATCAAACTGACAATTTTTACCTATACATTAAATAATTACTTCCTTCAAGTCATTTCAGAATATAGTTTTACATTGTATCCACCTCTTAGCAAGTCTTTCCTTGGTCTGGTTTTGTTTCATTTGTTCAGTTTTACACAAAAGTCTGGTGGTTTTAAAACGCCGGCTTTCTGATAGTGGTGAGTACTGGTAATGCAACCATTTTTGGGATTAAGAAAATGAATTCCCCACAGTTCTGAGTTGCTTTTTGGCAATCAGCATTGCCATTCCCAATGGTTTCAGGCTACTGTGTGTGTAGCCCAATGGTGGTTTTAGGCAGTGCCCTCCTGTGCTCACAACATAGGCAAAAATGGGTGGCAGCCTATTCTTCATGTTTTCCCTGTGCACTCTCTGGGGAGATCTGGCCATCATGATGTTTTCCATGCCAGTACTGCACAGTTTTATGGTAGGGCTTGGATGCATGGGTAAAAACATCCCACAGAAGACAGCAAAGTGTGTTCACTGTTTTATTATCAATTGTCTAAAACAGGGAATTACAATGGACATCAACTGACGCCGCACAGCATATCTCTCAAAGCATTTAATAAAAAACAACATTTATACAGCAAAAACCCGTCATACATGACGTCATACTATATGGAAAATAAGAAAAACCTACAGGGAGTTGTGGTTGGCTCAAGGGAAACATCTAAGTATACTTTCTATTTGGGAACGGGTTGTGATTGGGTCTCTACTGTCAGGTGGACAACTCATGCTCACCCCTAATGCAAGTCATCTTCAACAGTTATTTGACACACAGTTCATCATAGGCTATCAAACTATAAGGCTCTTTGTTATATGGCTTTCTACAATTGGTTGACATGCGCGTGCCCTTCTGGAACATTCGGCTCACTAGCAGCACATAAGCTCATACACAAGGTGTTAGGGGCTGGACTTGACCGTGTCCCCCCCAATTAGCCCAACATCTCTCATTACCCATGACTTCTGCCATGCAGATTGTCTTTGAACTTGGCCTTGCAATGTATTCTTGCTCCTGGGAATATATGGGAGTGTGAGCACATGCTATCTTGATTCTGGACTGCATGCCCAACTTCTATTTCCATCCTTAATTCACGTGACATGAGACCGCAATTCTGCCCTTTTTCTAGCATTTAATTGTATTAAATGAATAAACTTGGCACTCATGGTGTTCTTTCTTTGCACCTTAACAAGGGATGATTCAGCAGCCTACAGTCACATTTCTTCAAGGATAGATAACTAGTTTGTGGCTGCGTCAGTCTTGATGCCAGGCCAGGCAGCTCTTCCCAGCCTTTCCTCAATCCCAGCTGCTCGTTTGCTGCATCACAGCTTCAGCCTTTTATCCATGGGCTTGAAGTTACTAAATTGTGACACTGATGTCCACTTTCTATATAATGGCGGCACGCCTGCAGTCTATTCACTAGATATAGCTAGCCACTACGATTGCTTGATGTAGATTACTTTGCTGCATCTGTACAGTTATTGAATGGTTTGCATTTTTTTCAGTACTTTTCACACGTGCAATCTTCATTTCGCATATGAGAGGTTACTCGATTCTTTACTTCGTCATCAGTTTCTATAAGGTCCATACATTCTCTTTGTCAGCCAGTCTTCTCTATGTGTCACACTTGTTTCTTGTGACATCACCAACTTCTCTTTCTCTCATTTTCATATTCATTCGGAGCTCTCCTCCAAGAGATTGTCATCTATACAGGGATACATCAGATAGTGTTTTCTTAGTGGATATCTTTTCTCGAAGACTCTCCGCGGGATAGTCATAAACACTGCTGTCGTGCATGGCACAATTTCTGGCTTCCAGCATGTAGGTAGGAGGGGGGACTTCCTATACAGGCATTCGGCTGCTCCTCTACAGTATCAGGGGAATTCAGCATTAATTCCTACAAGATTCACAAAGCACTTACTCTCAGCGGAAACAATGGATTCAATCTCAGTGCAGCCCCTTTCCAGCTCAATTATCCAGGCCAACAAATGGCTCAGTCGATCCGATTCTGCATACTGATGGGCTGTGGTTTAATGGGCACAGAGAATAGTCTTCCTATATGCTATGCAACAGAATTTAGTCGTAACTGCACAATTTGTTAGAGTTCAACAGTGTGGGAATGTAATAGTTCCCTCTGCAATTGCTTAAATTCAGTCTCACTTTTGTTTAGGTCATGGTGTATTGTCCTGAGAACCCCAAATTTCTTTGACACCCATATGTCAGAACTCTGAGCCTTGTAACAATGGTGGAACGTTGAACTCGTAGTGCAGTAAACAAGTTCTTCCCACCAATGTAACACTCAGGTGTACTAAAGAACAGACTGAGCGTTCAATTAGTTGAAAGATGGCTGGACACACTGGAAAGCCAGATGGCTGCAAAGAAAACACTAAGTTAACACAAGTGTAAGATGACGGTACATTTATCATACATCACTAACCTCACTATAAACAAGGTTCTTATGGCATGTGTAGCATGTGATAGGCAGCAGTGGGGATGGGATCAAGTCTAAAGAAAAAATGAGACCAACATGTAAGACGAGAACAAGAGGGTAACTGATAGAAATGACAATCAATGGCAGTTCTCTTCTTACCCGTGTGTCCAAAAGCTGATTCTCTAACCGTATATACCAGAACAGGAAGAGGTTGCTTGATGAAAGTCAGCAAGTCCAGAAAATCCAGAAAAAAACAGAAGATCCACCTACACCACCGAAACGAGGACGCCTAATGTCCCACAAGTGCTGAAGGCAGTCTCAAGTCCAGCACAATAATCCCTGTTCCCGCCGGCACGAGTACGCCTAAATATGTTCTTTGTATAAAGCAGTACTTGATGAGCAGATCCAAATAATGTCCGTGAGATAAACAAATCTGTGGCCAGTCCAGGTCAATAATCCAAAAGTAACAATGTGGATGAAGTCGCGAGGAGAAAGCAGAAGCCAAAAACAGTCCTGGTCGTGGCAGTAGAAAAAACAGTACTTGAGGGCAAGGCAAACGAAGGTCCGTGAAACAGGCAAGGGTCGTGAAACGTAGAATTTTAGAACAACGTACAACGCCACTGTTGCAATGCGAGATAACAATCAGAAGCACCGGATAGCAAGTGGGGCGGGACTATATTGGCGTCTAGCAACGCGGGAGTCACGTGATCGGAATGAGAAAGAGACACGTGAATGAAGCCGCATCAGGTACCAGCGTCACCACGGTAACCCCCAATGCCTCCGGGACTCTCTGACATAGGAATCTGATTACTGCCATGTATGTGGGGCCGCGGTGTTGGCAGCCGGAATCTAACAGCATACACACCCCATGGATGTAGACTTTGAATTTTCCCACACTATGAATACATCCATTTCCAGGGTCATATTATTAAGGGGAAAGGAAGAGGTTTCCTCATGGATTTCTGATATAAAAACCAGGTTGGATAGCGCATGTGCTTTAAATTGCCATGTTAAGGCCCAAAGGTGCAGCAGTGGGGCGGATAGCTCAAGGATGACTGGGGAGGGATCAGAAAGTGTTCCAGGAAGAATTGTGCATTGTACAATTAGTTGCACAATCCATTGGGTAGAGTAGAATTTATATTAACAGTCTTCACAGTGAGTACTCCACCACAAGTCAGAAAGAATCATTGAGGCCATTGCATCCAGGGTGCATTCATTTGAACTTGGATGACCATGGCCCGTGAGGCTAGTTTTGTCCTGTCGCTCATTTGAAAAGATGTTAAAGTCGCCCCTATTTAAGATTTCATAGCCCATGAAGTTCACCCATTTATGCAGATGACATGGAAGAAGGATGGACCATCATGATTGGGGGCATAGATATGGATTATTAATACTTTCAAACCTGCAAGTACCCCAAGAACCATCACATAGCATTCCTCTACATCCATGTGACATGTATAAGTTTAAAGTTCACAGATTTATGGATAAGGGTCAACACCCCTCTAGCGTATGGTGAGTAACAGGAGAAGCATTTATTGTCACCCCGGAACTTTTCAATTCCCCCACTAATGATTGGAAGTAGGTGTGTCTTCTGTAGGAGCACTGTTTTGGTACTATGGTGCTGAAGGTAGGCCCACTTTTTACCAGTTTTTACTGCATTATTTGCCCCTCTTATGTCCCACAAGAGGAATCATGATGTAGTTTTCAGTTACTGATCAGAAAAAATAAACATAGCATGCGTGACAGCAAACTACAGCTCAAGCATAGAATTTTCTCAGCAAAGTACATCTGGCCTTCCTCGACATTGCACACCCAGTGATAAGTATACATAGAAAACATAATTATAAACACACTCCAACTCCCCCATCTACAACAGCACACCCCAAATTGCTGACCGTCATCATCTATAAACCAGTAACTGAGGAAATTATCTACCCAGCTCCAACAAGTAGGCATACCCCTGGGTGGAGCTCTGCTGCACATGGTCACTGCTTTGTTAGAGACGAGGCAGCTGTGCAAAATTTCCTCTGCAACATTCATGACCAAGAGCAGCAACAGTATGACTGATTACAGTGTCCTTAGCCAATCAGCAGTGAGATCTGGGGGTCTTGATGCAGCCATCATTAAACCACACAGCTTCCAATGTATCTGTAAAGAGATGTCATTTATTGTTAAACAATATTTTCAGTTTAGCTGGAAAAAGCATTGTAAATTGGATTTAATGGTCCTGTGGAAGTTTTAAGACTTCATGCAAGAATTGTCTGGAAACCTGAACAGATGTGCTGAAGTCCACTAACATTTTAATGTCTGCAGACTGATCTTGGAGATGTTCTCTGTCTTTTGATGTTTGGAGGATTACGTCTCTGTACCTGTAGTTAAAGATCCAGGCGATGATACCCAGGCGATGATTTGTCTTGGAAGTTGACTATGTGCCAGTCTCAAGCCCAACATTCTATGAGCCCTCTCTCTCAGGAATCAACAGGAGAGAGCAGGCCGTCCAGAAACTCAGGGATGAACCTTTCCAAGAATATCTTGTATCCCGTAAATCAGTGAAATGGATTAGAGTGGTCCAATAAGGCAAAAAAACAGCCATATATGAAACAATCCTTTAAAATCTTGCAGTTATTTGTTCTGACAATATCTCTGATACATAGTTGTTGTGTGAATTTGGTAAGCTGAAAGAGAATGTAATCTCTCACTGGACCTGCGTGGCTTCCAGAGCCAAAAGGCATGTGATAACTAAACTGGTTCGGTACGATAAAGCCTGCAGAGAGGCACAAAGTAAAATAGTGCAATGTTTGGGATCAGCTGGGACTGTGGACAAGACACAATTCTGACTATATAGATCTGATTACAAGTCCTTAATCACAAGGAAAAAGAAAGACTTTATCATACAAAAATGGGATGAGCTACTAAAGGCATACAAAGAAGGGGATTATACCTCTTATTGGATATTGGTCGTGGGTGAAGATGTTAATGGGGATTTAACACTTCTATGTTTTATACCACGGCAGATATTTGGTGACAGCATTTTTCAAATTTATATTGAAACTCTACTGTGGGACAAAAGAATAATGTTTTGTTGGCGTTGCACTCAGAATGTAACTTCAGGGAAGAGACACTCTTGTTAAATACAGAGGAAGTGTGGAGGGCAATTGAGACTCAAAAGAGAAGAAAAGCATCTGGGTCAGATAGAATTCCCTTAGCCCTCTATAGAAATGAGTCAACAGTCTAGGGCCCAGTTTTGTGCAAAATATGTAATGCAGTGATTAGATTGGGTATTGTGCCTGCCTTTTGGAGAAAATGCGGTAATCGTACCTGTATATAAAAAAGGGGCAGGGACAACCCAGCCAACTATCAACCCATCTCGCTTTTAGATAGCATTGGGAAAACATTTGCAAAAAATGTCTTGTTTCATTTACAGTCTTAGGCTGATGAAAATGATACTATTAATGACCTCCAGGCAGGGTTCCAAAAACAAAAGACCCCAGCCGATCAATGTCGGATTATGAGGGATAGGGGAGCTCCTTCAAAATGTATCTCTGCCATACAGTCTCTGTATACTGAGAATAAGACAGTTGTGCGCTTTGGTTTCGCTGCAGATTTTACTGCGTCATTTGATGTGGTGAAGGGAGTACCAAAGAATGTGTCCTTGCCCCCTTACTCTTCTGTATATACATTGAAGAAATAATTAGGGCACAAGTGCAGAGGAGCATAGATTGACTCAAGATGAGACAGGATAATTGTCCGGCTCTATTTCTCGAAGAATAGCCAATTGAACATCTATGTGGATGAATGTAAATTACAACAGACTTCATTTTTTTATGACTATTTAGGAATTATATTCCATGAGAGCTGTAGATGGTCCTCACAGGTTGCTAAAGCCTGTACCAATCTAGGAAAGTACTCTGGGGTAACAAATTCCTTTCTTTAAAAACATGGGAGTGGTGCTATTTCTCCGGAAGTTGAATTATACCAAAAGCAGGCAATACCAGCTTCAATTTTTGGTGCAGAAATCTGGGGTTAAGGTAGCTCGCGGTCCCTTACCAAAATAGAAAATATTTTTTTTAAAATCTGCTCATCTTGCCGCAAAGCTCACCTTCAGCATTATTACACTTGAAACATGAAATCAGCCCGATATGAGACCTAGTTGTTCTAAAACCAGTCTTCTTCTATATTAGAATGTGGAGTAGGGACAGTCTTGGAAAGCACTGAGATGCATTTAAACATCTATTGAGTCTGGAAGGGGTAAATGTATACCCTGGGTGGCACATGTTAAGGAACAACTAACAGTGCTAAATGAAGCTGCATTATGGGAAGTCCCCGATAACATTGACAAATGTGCTTTACTTAGGATTAAGAAAGGAGAAATTTAAAGGAAAAGACGAATGAGGATTCAGGTTGCTATAAACCTCAAATTGGGCCCACACTATATTGAGGGTAAAACAGATCTTGGTATTGAGTGTTACCTTGATTATATACATCCGCCATTTGAGAGATCTTTGTATACTCGGTTTAGGATGGAACACTACCTCTAGCCTATTTGCCTGTTTTTACTAAATCTTGAGTGATGGGGGGTTAAGTATTTGTCTTCTTTGTGGTTTAGGTATGGAAACTGTTACTGATTTCTTGTTTATTTGTGTACATTTGAAAGATTTGAGAAGCCGATACCTAAGACCGCTATTCAGGGTGCATAGTTCACGGTCTACTACCGAAGCTTTGAAATGTTGTGGAGATTCAATTGAGCACCATATTGTATTTGCAGTAGCCCTTTATGTTCATAGGGCCTGGTTGCTCAGAATGAAAATATTGGGAAAGATTAAGGAGGACGGAAGTAAATCAGACCGTATGCCGTACGTCTGTTGAGAAGTACTGTGGCTGTTTATTTTTATGGGATTATCAGAGGCTGTGAGCAAGCTCGCCTCTTGTTATGAACCGCTAATGATTTGCAATATTTTGTCTGTTTAGAAGTTTATAAGGGATGAATTGGTCAAAAATATTGCATGTCAAATGAATTTCTTTTTAATCATCTTTTGAGAATCGAAATTGATCGTGTTTATTTATTTTAATGTGTTTGCTACTTTATGGTTTTATACCAAATACAGTATTTGAAACAAATAGCTCCATCGGACATGTTTAGGTTGATTCTGGCAGACCTAAAATGCAAATATTATTTTGCCTTTCACAGTTTTCAAAGTCATCATTCTTAGCATGGACCTTGATGTAATCAGCCTTCAATACACTCAGGGTTGATTCCAATGGTTGGATGTTACTGTGATGAATCTGGTGGAGTAATAACTGATTCCCCAGCAGTGACCTCTCCCATGTGGTCAGAGGATGGCAGTCTCTATCTGATCCTGACCCTGGGGCCGGATATATGAGGGAGGATCACATGGGTGGAGACAGCTGTCAGGGGGAGGTGGTGATTCCATCAGACGAGATGCAGTATTCTCCCCTTCCCCCTGAAGAATTTACAATACCCGAGTTCTTGATGGATTGTTGTCATCCCACAAATCCTGCTTATTGTAAAAACCAGAAACCCCTTCCTTTATGACACTGTAGACAAAAATCCATGTATACCTTAAACATTCACAACACACATATAACATATCCTGTTTCTGATGTTTCTCCAAATAAAACTTTTGAACAACCTAATTTTAGAAATCCAAAACCATCTATTAGCTTCAGCTCCCATAAAGCCTCAAGTACTGAGACGAAGAACAGCAGGAAGAAGTTAATGCAGATTAAAAGAAACCCAAAACCTAATGTGCAGGCTAGATGTTTGGCTGAACCTAAAGTATGCAGGATATTTAAAAATGGCATATGCACTCAACAGAGCAGAACAGGACAGAACCATGCCAGAGGAAGTCGATTGAGAGAGAAAAGGTACATCCATGCGACACATTGCGAACGCGAGTCACACATAACGGCATGGTGTGAAGGAAGGAGAGAAGCTGCAGGCACACCTCAAAGACCATCTGAGTAGTGGGAGCCACTTCGGAGCTCCTGGAGGTATGTTGCGCCGGGAAGCAGAATTCTTTGGTCCAAGCCACAGAGGGAAACCGGCAAGTGAACGTGGAGCTGCAGGAAAAGCTGGAGAAACATCTATATTGTCTAAGAAACCATCCCTGGGAGGAAGCTTCACTGCAGAGGTATGTCATAAATCAGAGATGCTGCGAACTACCGGTGAGCCTGCCCAGAACCATTGGTGACCCCAGAGCATAAGGACATGCATGCAATAAAGTGAAATAATTATGTGAGTCTGCTATTATGGACAATGCTCAAAGGCGGTTTCAAAACAGACACAACCCAAAAGGAAGAATATTTGAATACTGACAAGACAAAGTGCAGCAACAAAACCTGAACAAATATCTGTGCATAAGATGTCAATGTGGGGGAATACTGGAGCAAGTGTTACTCTAAGTAAACATATTGAAATACAACAAAGTTGATGTGGCTATGATATAGTGAAAAGGGCAGTGAAACAAGTAAGACGTCTTGGTTAAAGGAATTCACCAGGCAGTTGACATTTGGGGAAAGATACCAGGTAGGGAAGTATACCAGGGAATCTGCAGGACCCCAGAGAAGGATTCCTGGCAGTGGAGTATACCAGGCCATCCACCAAACTCATATGAAGTCTAACAATGTGGCTAGATACTTGGCAAGGGAGTATACCAGGAGATTTGAAGAGCTCACAAATGGATTCCTGGTAATGCAGTACACCCCGGCCCTCATTGAGCCTTCGCTGGCTCCCACTCCACCCACAAACTTTAAAACTGTGGAAAGATACCTGGCAGGGGAGTATATCAGGGGATCTGAAGAGCCCAAAAGAGGATTCCCGGCAGAGGAATATACTAGGCAATTCACCAAAGCTGTAAAGAGAAGTGTAAAACAGTGGGAAGCTACCTGGCAGAGGAATACACCAGGGGATCTGAAGAACCTATAAGTGGATTCCTGGCAGAGAAGTATACCAGGAGTTCCACCAAAGCAGAGGAATGTTTAAACATGTTGTAATATACCAAGCAGGAAGGTATACCCGGGAATTAGAGAAGCACATAAATGAAGTCCTGAAAGATAGATACAACAGGCACTTGAAGTTGTACATAGACGTTTAACACTGTGACATGATACCAGGAGATCTGAAGACCTCACAAGTGGATTCCTGGTAATGGAATACACCCTCAGCCCTCATTGAGCCTTCACTGGTTCCCACTGCACCCACAAATCACCTTCAAATCTTGCTGAATTATCTTTAAGGCAGTCGCCCCCAAGTCATCCAGCTGCCCTGCAGAGAAACTCAGCATCTCTGGCTGACAGCGCACCACCAGAAACCAGAAGACGTGCAGAATTGAAATGTGCTACTGCAAAAAGGAGAGGACCAGAAAACAATCCTTCTCATCCCAGGCCCCAAGACTATAGATCCTTCTCCCGGTCAGTATCAGACTCACGCCCATGCGCGCACAATTCAGAATTCAAGACCCACCTCTTCAAGGAATCTCTCCGACCTCAACACATAGTCCATTGCATCGCTCCCCTTATTGTGCAATTTATTATACGAATAAGAACTTTGTGAATCCAGTACAAAGAAATCAAACAAGTGTTGGATGTCATGGATTGTTTTGTTTGCACAAGAACTTTCTGAAGCTAGTACAAAGAACCAAATTAACTTTTGGACAAAGAGGCACCTTTGTGATACCAAGAAACTATTCTTCAAAAGAAACACTTTTATCATACTACCTAAACAGCCAGGGGAAGGGAACTATCCTCTAAATCCAATGGTTTCTCCTTGGAGAACACTTTGCATTGGATTTATTTTTATATGTTGATTATGAACACTTTTTGCTAAACATAAGTGAGAGAAATGTCCTTGCACTCCTTAGTTGTTTGATTCTAGTGTGAGGATCAGATTAGAATGTTTTGGACACAACAACGGTTTATATGTTTCTAACTGCCTGACACGGACGGATCTTTAGTTTTAGTGTCTTGGGCAGGGAAACTCTTCTTTAGGTTAGGGTTAGAGAGGTGTTTATCCATCCTATTTCTGTTTCATAAAAATGTCTGACAATGAGACTATTACAACTTGGTGTCCGCCTCTCATTTGTGGCCCCTCACATTACCTTTGGCGTTCAAAATCCTGTGTTCAACCTCACATATGCTGGAGCATAGGTTTCCATTTTGGAGTTTGCAGTTTCATCCTTAGTTGTCAGGGAGATCAATGAATTGCCAATTGAACCCATGGACTGTGAGGTGTCAGCAGAAACAAAGAGATACTTTTCTCAATATTAGTCATTTTATTAACATAAAAATGGTATGGATGAAGGCCTAACTTTCCCTATCCAAACGTGAATGTCCCTTCCTATGAAATTAAAACTAAAACAGGATGACCTTGTGTCCAAACTCAATCTGACCCTCACACTAACATATACAAATAAACAGTGCAAGGTAAATGTTCCAATGTTCAACTTAATGGAAAAGTGCAACAACTCAAACATATAACTTCAACAAAAATGCTTCTTGTGTCCAGGGTTTACTCCCTTCCCCTGGATCACTTCAGGTAAGTTATTCACAGTGTTCTTGTATCAATACCAGTTTCTTAAAGGCATTACAAATATCTTGTTCACCTAATACTTTCCTCAGGATGACAAAACAAATGTTCTTTTCCTAACGCTGATTCTGATAAGGCAAGGACAAGTCTTTACTACTTTTCAGAATGGCAAAACAAATGTCTTTTTCAGAACAGTGATTCAAATATAGCAAAAGGCATGTCTTTTCAAAGCTTCTGGTTGACAAAATGTTCAATTGAAACAGGAACTTAATATGACCAAGTCGCTTTTTAAAACACCAACTTAAAATATGTTTCCCAGTACACTCTACTGCAAGGACATTTCTCAAACTCACCTGAAAAAAACTCTTGATTCTCTGGTGTACTCTCCTGCTAGGTATCTCCTTCCAAAAGGGTTTCACTACCTGATACCCTTATCAGGCTTCTCTGCAACATTCAATCTCTTCTTAGATATTCTTTCAGTTACACCTCTGCAGTGGTACAACTCTTGTTCACTTCAGTTAAAACTTGCATCAATCTCCCTCACACTGGCATCCCTTATATGAGGGTTTGTTCAAGCTCCTTCTGTCAACCTCTCTTATAATGTCTCCTGGCTCTTGGCAATGCTTGTTCCAGGTTTCCCCCCAACTGACAACTCATATCAGGAGAGTTGTACACATGTTGCCTCTTTATTTCATTCAGAAACTCTTTTGGCTCTTGGTAATGGTGGTTCCAGGTTTCTCCCAAATGACCGTTTATGTCAGGATAATTGCACCATATGTGTCCCTGTTGTTCTTCAGGCAATGTCTTTTGGCTTACACAATGCTGGTTATAGGTGTCCCCCAACTAACATTTCATGACTGGAGAATTGCACCATATTCGCCTTTTTCGTTCAATTATATTTGGTCGGTATTCAAAAGCACTTTCACAATGCTGTTTAGCATGTTTGCATGTCTTGGGGGCCCCCTTCAATACCAGGCTGACTTACCGGTTCACCTTCTGTATGATTCCCACATTCTCTCTTCCCCACCTAACCTACCTCCACTTTTTCTACCCCCACCCACCCTATCTGCACTCTCTACCCGACCCACCCTACTCCCACTCTCTCTTCCCCATCTGCTACCTCCACTCTCTCTACCCCAATGTCTCTGCTCCCACACAACCCACCCCCACTCTCTCTACCCCGCACAACCTCCTCCACTCTCACTAACCCACCCAACCAACTCCATTCTCTCTACCATTATCCCTTCACCCTACCCCACTCTCTCTACCACCATCCACCAAACTCTGTCTACAACCCTCTTGCCCACCTCACCGCCACTCTCTACCCCCTCTCATCCTTCCTCTCACACACTTGCTTTATTTCTTAACCTCTCACTCCCAATCTTCCTCACTCATAGTTACTCTTGCTCATCATTGATGGCCCCCTCTCTTAATCATTTCCTCCCTTTCTCTTTTCTCCTTCCTTATCATTCACTTGCACACCCCACCCCTGATCCTATCCTCCATTGAAACTTTGCACCCTTGTAACTATAAATGCAAAATGCAAATAACAGCAGTAAACGCCCAAACTATTGGCAATGTCAATGCGTGTTTACATGGCTATGGAGGCAAGCACTTTGCAGTAGCAGAAAGACAGAAATAGACGTACATATTGCAGTGCAGACGATGGTGGAATTACTAGGAGTATACCACCAACTACAATTCTTGTAGGTCAGAAATAAATAGAACAAACAATGAGTGTGCGCAACAATAATACACTCATCGTAGAAAGTGTTGGTTGATATTGACTACTTGAAGAGGTGGCTTGCACATTCCCATGAAGACACATGAATGTATTGAGTACAGAGGACTTCTAGCTTCCTCGTGCACTGACGTCATGACAAGGGGAGTTGCAGAGCTGATACGGTAGCTGATGTCATGTACAGTGGCGTGTGCTATGATTATTGCCACCAGGGCACTAGACTATAGGTTGATCATGCAGCAGACTACATTTTTGTAAAATGGCAGATGGAGGCTTGTGTGGTTCACTGACATTAAGTTATCAAAATGTAAAAGATGCACTGTGAAAAAGAAATAGATGCTTTGATATATGGTACGATGTGCATGTCATTACGATTGGTTGAATTTAACAGGTGAATGAACCATTCCATTAAGATAGCTTAGAGGCATGCGCGCTCACTTTGCGATCTGTGTGTGATCTGCAGTTTGCAGGTTCCAATCCAAGCAAAGCCAACACAGTCCTTCGTCCTTCTAAGGTTGATAAATGTGTACCAACTTTGGTTGGCTGATAATTGTATGTAAATATGTTCGATGTACAGCTCTTTGGCAAAAACAATATATAAATAGCAAATCATTATCATTTAATAACACAATCAAGAGCTAATCATCTGCTGAGGGGACCCATATGCAGAAACAGGGAGGCATGTATACAACAATGAATGGAGCAGACTCTGAAAGAGTAGACACACAGGCAAAAACACACCATAACACATAACACATGATCACTTTTGGATTTTTTTTCTTATTACTTTATTATTTATCTGCAGCTTCCTCTCCACAACTTTATTATTTTCGCTCCATTACTGTTAGACCTTTCTTGATGAAACAGTTATTTTCTTGTAAATTGGCACTTTTCATTTTCATCAGACATCTATCTATTAAAGATATTTTCTTTTTCCAGAGAACTATATCTTTCTCATTTCTGTCCCTCTTTCTACATCTTATCTTTTGTCATAACTCACAATTAATTGTCCCTTCTTTTTCCTTTTTGCTTTGTCTTTCCTTCTGTCCCCTTCACCTGCCTGTTTCAAAGACGATCTTTCGCAGTTATTCACAAAAGACTGTAGCCAAACTGTGTTTCAATAAGTGATGGAAAGTGCTGGCTGCCGAAGCTGTTATAAGCACATTGTGATGCAACTAGTGTTTTAAAGGGTACTAGTCTAAACGACATTAAAAACAGCAAGGAATGACGCAGCTTTCCTTGCTGGCCATGGTCAATGCATTAGAGACAGACACGGGAAATGGTGAGGGGGTAGTCATTGTGGATCTACAGTGCAGGAGATGTGTTGAAAGCCATGGAGAGTCCAGGAAGTCATAGCAGACACTGGAGAGGCTGCTGATGTCAGACACGGAAACCATAAGCAGCAGCGAGAGCGAGACAAGCACCAGATTTAGATGACGGGGGAAAGGGTGACACTGAAAACAGACAAGAGGGAGAGGCAGAGGAGGATAACCAGACTCTGTCACCACACATAGCTGCCAGAGTGTTTGCAACGGTATATGGTTAAACTGACTAGGCGACAGGGAGGGAAGGAGCTTACAATCTTGGAGGAGGTACTCAGACACTCGCCATTGTGGAGCAGGGGAACCAAGAAGGTGAGGCAAGACCTGATAAAGACATTTGAAAAAGGGATTGAAAGGAGACATGGTGCATGTTGGAACTTAAGAGGCACAGTTCCTAGAGCAGAGGCCTGCAACCTGTGGCTGTCCAGATGGTTTGGACTACAACACTCATGATCCCTTATCATTGACTTTGCTGGCTTAGGCTGATGGGAGTTGTAGTTCAACACATCTGGAGAGCCAAAGGTTGCAGAACCCTGTCCTTGAACCATTTGAGAACACAATTAGGAGAAGTGATGAATAAAGGAACTTGGAGTAAAGTTCCAAGAGCTAAATGAGAAAGTGATTAAAGGGAGAAACTTGGAGATCAAGTCCCTATACCCAACTAATGAAAATAATTAAAAGAGAAAAGCTGAATGCAGAAATCTGAAGTCAAAGTCGATAAAGTTGAGCAAGAGAATCGTAGAAGAAACATTGTATCCCTTTATCCAATGTATCCCTTGGACTCTGTAGTATCTACTGTGAGGACATAGGCGTTCTATTTGGGAAAGCTCAGCCGGCATCACAATTAAACCGCAACCTTCACACTCAATGTTTTCCATTGTGAGCAGAGCTGTTGGCTATTTGGTGAAATATAATGGTCAATCTCCACTTAACCATTGCCGTGTGTGCACTTTGCGCCTTCTCTCTGCAAGTTAGCTGAGCTGTCAGACATAACTGTTGTAAGACATCAATTACCATTCAAGATGGTGCCCATGAAAAATACTGCTTTACATGAATGTTATGCATTGGAAGCCAATCTGTTATAATAGCTGTTATAATATTTGAACACATTATAATGTAACACTAAAGTGAAAAGCAACATTAATATACAAACCGCTTGCAAAACATACATGCTCTTTAATACATCATTCAATAAAACTCTCCCCAAAATAGAAAAATGTACCCGCAGCCCAAAAGTTAAAAGACATCAATGTACAAGCAGCCTGGAAAAAAATATGTTCTTAAAAGCATGATTCAATAAATCTCTCACCAGTGTAGAGAGCTCCACTGGCTGCTACAAAATGACTCCCACTATAACACTATATAACTTTCGCCATGATGCACCGATTTCGCATCACATTGCGATTATATCCATCTTCACGAGTTTGGCAGAGAGCTAAAGCTTTCTTTGGCCATACCTAAAAACTGTTACATTTTGTATTCCTACTTGTTTGTGAAGCCCAAAAATACCTTCCCATTTATTTGTGAAAGATATTCCTTCCTGTGTTTTAGTCACCTTACATTCAGTGTTGGAAAACCCCACTTGTTTGCCATTGCCAGTCACTTGTCCTTCTTGTTTTTGACTAGTGTTAGCCCTTCCCAAAGGATCTAAAACGATGGCGTGGGGTTTGACTTTGCATTCAAAGTGACGAGTGAAGGAAGAAGAGGGGGGTTCCCTTCGCAGAGTAAAATTATGTTAATTACCGGCCTTTGAAGAGAATGGTTAGTCTGATGTGTTTATGGGGATAGGTGGCAGTCTCCTACAGCCACCTCAGACTTTTCATGAGGCCAGTTGATGATTTTAACTGCCCTGGGCCTTTGAAAGACAAACTAAAAGGCATTAACCAAACCCCAAATCATTTAGCCATTTTTCCTGACAGGTAGGTATTTTGGGAGTCCTGTTTAAAAACGGAATCACTGAAATTGGAATATAGTCGAAGGCATATGTGCGCTGTGATCCATAATTAAAATTGAAACCCCAAGTAGCATCATCACAATAGGAGTTTCTCCTGCAATTTGGGATTTCTAGAAGCATTAGATATTTCAAATTGAAATGTGGAATAACATGTCCTTTCATTGTTTCTGCAAAACCCAATACATTTTAATCTAAAACACAATTCCTTGAAAATGGTGAGAGTTAGGTACTGCTCTCCCGGCATGCCAAATGTGGCAGAGATCCTGAGAAGCACACGACTTAACAATTATTTGCAACCAATCCAACCTCACACAACATGATATCAAACAGTATTTGAGTATTGGAGTGCAGAGTGTGTTCTGTGTTACTCTGTCATTGGACTTTGTTACCTGCTGCTACTGAGCAACCCAGTGTGGAGTATGTCTACACTGTTTGTTATCCAGTGCAGGTGCCTTCCCTTCAAGAACCTCTTGCATCGCAGTGTGTGGAGTGCAGAGAGTGTTCTGTGTTCTCTGTGTTTTCCTGCTTTTGTGAGGAAGTGTATTGATACCATCTTTGTTCAGCTATTAGAGCTGTTTAGCTAAGGAGCATTGCTGTCTGAGGCAGCAAGCCTACGAAGAAGGCCTTGAGCGGCGGACAATTTCCCAGTGAGATTTCTTTCTTTTATTTATTTATGACACTTCAGTTGCCCAAAACTGCCAATTCTTGTCTTTGAACCAGCAAAAACGGTTACAATTGTGCCAACTGTGCGGGCTGACCTGGGCTCCTTCTACTCGTTTGCCATCATATTGCTTCCACCACTGAACACTTACTCTGCGTCCAACCGCAACAATTGTAACAACCGTTCGGGCTGTTCCGGGCCTCTTTTATTTGACTGTCATTGCATCATTTTCTCTTATTGAGCATTTATCTCTAAAATTGTAACAACTATGCTGGCTGGCTTGGGCCTCCTTTACCTGATTGCCATTGATCCACCCTGTTACCGAGTACCCACTCTGTGCTTTCTTGTGGCAACAGCCGTTTTTTTCACTTGATTCAATTACTCAGCATATGCTATCGCTGCATCACTGCGCAGCAAGCGTATTATGAGCACAGAAGGAGACACAGTGTATGATTATGCTGACATTGTACATTTGCCATGACTGCCGAAATGCACCCAGCCTCACTTGTACAAGGAGGAGAGGGGTGTAGAAAAAACGAAAAATAATAAATAGACTAAAATCACACCTTTCTGCAAAACACCGGAGCCCATACAGGCAAAACGCCTAATTTTAACACCTGTGCCATTGCCAGCCCTTGAGAACATGCTTTCAACTATAACCCGGGTAAACGATCAGGCAACTACTAATGTATCCTGTTCTTTGTCCGATCAGGTGTTGAAGTCTCTGACATCAACAACTACTTTTACAGAAAACCATACAGCAGTCACAGCAACTTCAGCCTCCATGGTGGCGTCAGCTCCATCCTTGACTGCTGCATCACACATGTCCTTCTTACAAACAATACTATGACAGCACATATGGCTGAAGTCAGCTCTAACCAGGAACAGGACAACTCTATCATCTTGGACGAATCCTTTCTATCCCTCTGTCGTGCAATGGGCGACCTGGGTGACAATGGCGAGTTTACCAGCTTGGTCAATGATTCTGTGCAGCTGGCTACAAATCAGAGCACCTTGCTAGGCTGGGATACCCAAATACCAATGAGGAAATCTTCTTTAAAAGCACTTGCAGTACCGACTACTTCACACTCAGGAATACGCAAATAAAATGAGACTCCAACATCCTGCCCAATTTGTAAACTCTATGTCCAACATCTAATATCTGCCCTGCATCTGGAACTGGAATCTTTGCTGAGATTTATGACAACATCAAGGTTATCGTGCAGGACAACATCACTAAAATCTCTGCAGTGGACTGCAAAATCCAAAGTCTGATGGACAACCGACTGGGCCTGCCAACCCTCGACTTAGACATGAATACTTCCATGCCACAGGAGCTGACGGTTGTACCTCAATTGCTACCAATGGCCTAACAGCCCTTCTCCATTTGTTGACTGGTACTCTGGCTTGAGTGCGTCAACCTTGCTGTTCGATACACCAACAGAACAGCACAGTATATATATGATAAAGTAACAGGCGCAAGTCCAACCCTTTCAGAGCTACCTTGACCAGCCTCACAACTTAATCAGAAAAGCAAAACAAAAGAAATAACTGTCAGAAAAAAAAAGAAATAAAAAAAACAGACAGCACCGAAACAAAACAAGCAGAAATCTTACATTCTTAAGATCTTTGTTAACAAAGGATGAGGTTATTGACCTCAATAGCCAAGGGAATCAGAGAATAAATGCTGTATCTTTGGCTGGCCCTTCTACCTTGGGAGGTACACTTGCAATGTGTAATGGGATGAAAAAAGATGAGCATAGGGTTCCCACCCTCCTTGAGCGCTTTGAAACACTTGCCTGTGTATAGGGGCTTCATAAATAATTACCATACCATACCAAACAAAAATCACTAACCTTCTGCACACAAGAGACGTAGCTTTGGACACCCATGTACAATCAATCGATAGCCGTTCCCTCCTAGATAGGGTGGAAGAAGCCTCAGGGAGAAACCCTGGAATTAATCCTGTGACTAAGTCTGGAATTTTTTTGCAAGATCTGACCACGAAAACTCCAAGGGCTCATCAGGAGGTACAAGCAAGTCTGTCAATGCCTCCAAATTCATATCGTCCAGAACCATCTGACTTGAATCGCCACCACCATAAAATCCATTGGTTGGGAAAGCATTACCCATATAAATGGTGAGTTGGTAATGAACAGGAACAAACTGCTAGAAATGTTCCAGGCAATTCCCTCCTGAGGGCCTTGCACATTGGCAACATCAATTATATGGCATTCCCTGAACAGGGCAGTGATCGTTTGGTGTGACACTTTTATAGGAATATGGTCTCTCGACTAGTTCTGGAAGAATGGCATACACTGAGATCATTGGGGTTCGACTTATATGAATTAAAGAACCTTGTGGAAGTACAGAGATTCTTAACAACTCCCAGACCAAAGCAAAGAGTGGAGAAATCTGTTAGGCCTTCAAACCAGCAAAGAGGCGGAACGGACAAATCTGTTCATGTAACTAATGATAATTTGGCTACACCTCAAACAAATGAGCAAGCGCATGACTAGCCCTGGCTGAAAGCATCCATAAAAAGGTTTGCCAATTCAAGAACCGGTGGAAAGCATCTTTAACCACACACACCTCTCCATAATATCTTGGAATGTATGTGGATATACTAAACTATCCAAGGCCTAGCAGCTAACCAACTTATTAACAGAGAAAAACGTCAGAATGTTGCAGGAGATAATGACAACACACCATTTTGACTTGTAGTGGTTCAAAGCATTCACAAAACCAGCAAAAAGAAGCAAGCTGGGACGCCTCTTTGGTGGACTGGCAATTGCCATTGATTTAAATAACAAATTTAAATACCACGAAATAGACACTGGAAATGACAGCCTGCTAGCTGTGAGTATGACCACTGACACATTTCACACAGAAACCCTCTTCATCAACTCATCCTGGAACCCTAATAAGTCAACATGTTCTGACCTGCAAACAGCTTTGGCCGCTATTTTTAACAACGGCTTTAACAAGGCCAGTCTTTTGCCATGATCATAAGGGTTACTTAAATGCAAATTGTGCTGAGGGAACTAGACTAAATGACATTTCTGCATTATCATTGGGTTCAGCTACTAGCTGAACCCGACGGGGTGTCTTGTTGGATTGTGTTATGCAAAATTGGGGATTGACTTTGTGTATGCCCAGGGTAGGCTTTATGAAACTAACTACTTTACTTAGCACATAGGGAATGCCACCACATGGATAGAATACATATACGTGTCGCAAAGTCTATCCACGTTCTGTAGTCCATTAGTTGTCAAGAGTTTAGTGATCATTCAGCTTTACAATTTAACTTGCACATTTTTACCAGGTTGCATACCTTCTATCTAAACTTAGCTATGGTCTCCCCAGACAGGGTCGGAGTGGAATACATCAACATGCCGCTGCTTTATAACAATATTAAGCAATGTCATCAAAAGGGTGACTACCAGGCGATGGGACAATTGACCTCTTCTCTGTAGCACAATTCAACACTACTGTCTTGCAATGCTTAAAGGAACTAATCAGAAAAGGCAAGATGGTGAGATTTAGAAAAGCCCCTAAACATTTATGACATAAGGCTTGCAGATGCAAAAAAGTTTAGGAGGAAACAGTTCAGAGACCTTACAAATGAACATCTCCCTCCAGACGTCTTTTGGCACAGGAAAAAGCCAATTTTACAGGGGTACAAGAATGACATTTTACAGGGGTACAAGAATCACATTAAAACACTCAAATTACAAATGCATAATAAAGACAACCAAATAATCTTAAACTTAAGTTGTAAGAAACTTAAAACTAGCAACACATCAGAATGCTGTGCCTTTACGAACAATAAGGTCAGCCTACCTAGGTTGAACCTGGCATGTCCTGTTCAAGAAAATAACTGGATAGATTACAATCTTGAGAAGTACGCCACACCAGACAGGCATACTCGCCTAGACTATAGGATAGCTGGGCCTGTGGTCCATGGTGAATGTCCGTGGACCAAAGACGATTACCTATGGGCGATATCTATGGCAAAGGCATCTAGAGCCTCTGGTCCTGATGGGCTAGAACCCGTAGTGATAAGAAGTGATCCCTTAGTAAGGGTAGCAACCTATCGCCTTCCTCTAACATGGTCAGAGTCCATGATTATACCGATATATAAAAAGGGGGATACTAATGACCCCTGTAAGTACTGGCCTATAACCCTTCTAGATGCAACAAGCAACCTTTTTGCAATCCTCCTACTGGGGGACTTAAACAATTGGTTTTCGCATCTGGTTATAGTCACTTTTTACCAGGTGTGTTTTCGGCCTGGTATGGGCCCAAATTAAATGCTACCATTATGGCCCAGCTACAGGTAGCCATACAAAAGGCTTTATTGGCACTACATACATGGCATCAATTGACATAAGTGGTGCCTTCGACAGAGTTAGTAGACCTACTCTGTGGAACAAACGATTGACTTGTTGTGTGCAGCTAAAATTGGTATAACTGTTGGCGGTCATGCATAGTGGCACTTCCATCAAAGTCAGGCTAACTCTCTAATTCTCACTCCTTCAACTACTGCTTCTACTAGGCCAAAATAGAAATTACTATTTTATATGGTCTGGGCATTACGACGGCAGATTTAGGCCTGTACTTAAACACCCTTCAAGGAGTTATCTGGAAGGAAACCCTTGACTTGTCTAAATCGATCCCAAATGCAATCTTAAGACATGAACTGGGGTTGATTTCGTTACAATACAGGGTATTTTGGAGACAGTTATCATCCTACACCAAAATACTAAATCCTCCCATGAACTCACTGTAGATTGACCTGGGTGAATTTCTATTGCAAAAACAGTGGACTCTATTAACATCTTTAAAGGCAATATGATAAGGTTCCTACACAATATTGAATCATACGAGGAGGAACTTGTCTTTAGACCGGTATCAACTAAACAGAAGCTGTTTACCGCAGACTGGCCAAACACAAAAAAACAACTAGATTCCTACAGCACTTACAAGGAATATGCCAAATTCCTGAGGAAAAGAGAAAACATATCAAAATACATCTATATCTTCCCATGCAGTAAGATAGGCGCTCTTTATTTACGTTTTCAATTAAATCAGTTGCCCACACTAAAACGCATGGGCAACTGGAATTCTGAAGTGACATGACCACTGCACTGTAGACTTCGTGGATGTGCAAGTTCATCCTAGAAACACTGAAACATCTAGTTCTCTCTTGTTCCAAACTCAATAGCATCAGAATTTGATGTTTCAAAACTGCTGCTCCGGAAGTTACTATCTGGGAGGGGGAAATGTTTTGGGTTCGATTAATGTGGGGTGATGGTGTCTCATTGATCCTAGCCCTTTACAGATTCCTCTAAGAAGTTCTTAGGATCTTTATTTATTTGTTTTCACATTTATAGCAGTGCTCTCAGCCCTCAGGCATCAAGGCATTAGTTGCGTTATCCACATAAACAGTTATGTAAACCGTGCATTTAAGTCCATTTGACATAGGTATATTGGGACCAGACCAAGTCACTCTTTGTGAAGAGCAGTGTTTTCAATTGTCTATGGAAGGCCCAGTATGGTTTCTCTGCTCTCAGCGCTGGGGGTAGTGAGTTCCAAGGTTTTGCTGCTAGGACCTGGAAGCTGGCGCTACCAACTTCAGCTCATCTGAATATAGGCTTTCGAGTCGGTTGGCATATGTGGATCTGGTAGGTCTTGTAGATTGGGCTTTGGTGAATTTCTGGGGGAGGTAAAGCAGGGCTGCATTGGAGAGGCACTAATGGGTAATGGACTGTGCTTTAAATGTGATGCACTCTTGAATCAGGAGCCAGTGAGCGGCTCTTCTCACATCGTATATGTGCTCATTCCTGGGTATGTTTAGTGTGGCCCGGAGTGCATTGTTCTGTATTACCTGCAATTTGTGGATATTCCTCTTAGAGGTGCCAATAAAGAGGGTCTTGCAGTAATCTAATCTTGATCCAATGATAGCGCAGGCAATAGTAAGGCAGCTGTCGGCAGAGATGAACGGCCTACAGGTGTTAATGATTTTAATAGTGTGAGCAGCGGCAAAGGCAATGAAGTTAACTTGATGCGAGAGTGAGAGAGATGCTAGGCAGACTCCTAATGACTGTGGAGGAGACCGGTATAGAAATACAATCAATAGTGAAGGCGATGTAGCGAGGGTCAAAGTTTTTTGTACAGTTGGGGAGCCCACAAAGAGGATCTCTGCCTTTTTGTCATTCTGGCAAAGACAGTGGAGGCCATCCAAGCCTGAATGGTGTGGTAGATTTCGAGTAGAGCAGAGTCCTTAGTGTAGTCACCTGAGAGGGGGAGTAGGACTTGGTGTCATCGGCGTAGTTCATGTATGAAATGTTGCGGGAGTCCAGTAGGTCAAAGAGAGGCTTATTGCAGATGTTGTAGAGTGTTGGGGAGATACTGGAGCCGTCTGAAACCCCAGAAGATATTGGGGTAGGTGGTGGATGGTCTGCAAAAACTCTGAAGGATCTTTATGCTAGGAATGAGGTGATCCAGTTAGTGGCTTATGGCGAAAGGTTGGCTGCTGTGGAAAGGTGGCGGTAGAGATCTTTGATGAAGGATAGTAACTGTTGTTGATTGCTGACATACTTTATGTAAAATAATTGTGGTTTAAATGTTGTTTTTTGTAATCTAGGGTTTCTTTCTTAATTTGTAATACATTTTCTTTTTTTAATGTTTTTATGTATTTGAATAGATTGATGATAGTGATGTTATGTATACACTATTATAATTTTTTTTAAATTATTATTAGCATGTGGTTTACAAATGAAACCTTTCTGCTATAAAACAGGAAAGTACAAAAAAAGAGAATTAGGTTTAAAACAAATTACGAAACCACGTTAGCTGTTCCATATTTACAACTTTAAAGTTCATTATTGCTCATTTCAGTATTGTGTTGTTCCTTCAATCTTCCCAAAAATTACTGACACGAATTCCAGCAAAGCAAATGTCAGTGAGATGCTTGTTCGCTGCATTATGTAAACCCACTTGCCCTTCTCTGTCAGGATTTGGTAGTTGCAAAACAATTCTTCCAACAAGTTGATTCTAACTTCCCTCACTCCAGGGCAATTCATTATTAGATGGTGTAGGGTCTCATGTTTATGTGTACAAAGTCTACACCCATAGTTTCTTAGTATTACTTTTTTCCTGACCTCGAGTCTCTCCTTTGTCGGGAATAGATTTAGAAGCAGTCTTAGAAATTGATAACGATGAGTGTCAGAGGGACATTTTTCCAAGTAAAGCAGAGTTGTACCTTGTCTTCTGAGGTCTCTGTAGGAATTACCATAGATTTTGTATTTGGAGACTAGATCCAGTGTTTCGATCCAGTCCTGATCATAAAGCTTACGCCTCACGTAATCCGGTTTTTCCAGTAGTGTTTTTTCTGCTAAACTTAAGCCCTCCAAGATTTCTTTGCACATATCACTCCATTCTTTGAGGATTGATTCCTTTGTCCTAACAAGTGCTGATCTGATTGTAGTAAATCCTCCTTCTACTGGAGGAAAAATGCACTTGCGATAAAAAGATAGAGTTTTCTAAACTACATGGAAGTTAGGCCAAGCTCCTTCCTTATTATCGCTATGGGATTGGAGTTTGGTACTGAGAGGACGTATCTCCAAAAAGAGGCCTTCAAGAATTGACTAAACATTCCAAGACAAGGAAAATGATGCTTCTGCCCCATAAGTTAGAATGGGCAGGACGTTCATCCTGTAAAAATGTAACACTGGAGTGATGGATAACTTACAGTAGCAATGTCTTATTATTTTTGCCGGTGTGGCTAGGTTTTTTGTTCTACTTCTTAAGTAGTTGATTTCTCGGTGGGAGTCAGTAGGGCTATCATTTATCGACATTCCCAGGTAAGTCATTGAATTGACTTCCGAGATCTTCACCCCTTCCATAAACCAGCCCATCGACTTCGCCCTTCTCCCCGGCTTCCTGCCAAGGATAAGGATTCTTAATTTGCTGGCATTTATCCGCAGGCCATTTGCTGATTCGCAGGCAACTGGGGCATTCAGTTTTTGCTGCTGACCGATTGTGGTTTGATCCATAATCACTAGATCGTCTGCATAAAGGAGCCTATTCACTGGTATTCCAGACACACTTGGCGGAAAGTATCAGATGGTTTTAAATGCATTTCCCATGTCTGATATATACAAGTTAAAGATTGACGGTGCCAGATGACAACCCTTCTTAATACCGATGGTTGTAGAAATCGGATCCTTCAGATCACCCTGGGTGTATTCGGTCTTATTTGAATTTTGGTATCGGTGTGGAGTGCCTTAATGGCCTCATATAAGTCCTGCAGGCATCCCCAGTGCTTTTGTTTTGACCACAGGGTTGCACAATTTACCAAATCAAAAGCCTGTGATAAATCTATTGATGCCAGATAGATTTTGTTGTTGTTTGAAATAGCTCTAGTTTGAAATAGTTGATAAGGAACAGGTTTAAAGATGTCCCTTGTCCCCTTGACAAAGACAGCCTGCCAGTGGTCGAAATGTTTCGCCACAGTGCTCCCGTTGTTCAATTTTTTAAGTATCACTGCTGCAAATGTCTTTCTGATCACATCAAGTAGGGCTATTGGCCTATACTTTGCTGGTATTGCCGTATAGCTCGTTTTAAAGATGGGCACTATGATGGATGTTAGTCAGAATTTCCTTTCTTTTTTTGATGGCTTCCAACAAATGATGCATTCAATTTTCCATTCTTCTGGGTTTTCCTTGAGCATAACATTCGTCAGGCCATCAGGTCCTCTAGAGCTGCTGGCTGTCCTTATCAGTTCGATGATATCCACTTTTTTGGTCTCAAATGTCCAAGCAACCTGTGTCCCCTCTTCACCACTTACATCCTCTTCTAGCTGGCTTTTAAATACTGCGCTGAAGTGGGTGAGTTATCCATTTGTTTGCTGGAATCGGGTTTGCCATTAGTGCCTGCTGAGGAGCACTTGTTGCATTGATGATTCTCCAAATTTCCCCTGTGTTTTAGGAGATAACTAGCTTTAACATATGTTCAGCGTCCTGTTGGATTAAGGCAGATTTATGTTGTTTATGCCAGTTTTTGTAGAGTTGTTTCCCAGTCTTAAGGGAGTCTAGCTTAGCTGCTGACGGCAATTTCCTCTGTGTTCTTTTTAGGACATTAAGTTGTTTTTTCCTTTTTAATACATCCAAGTCAAGCTTATGACGATGGGTAAAGCTTTTTTCTTGCCAGTGCCTGTCTTTTCCTAATAGGCCATCAGATATCTTGGGTAATCCAAGGATGCTTGCGTCGGCTCCGCTTCAAATGTGGCTACTAACAAATTTATATTACCTGATGTTAGTTTCAGTCTATTTCTACCAGAATTTATTCTGATAGACTCTTTCCTGGGGGCTGATTGAGCAGAAATCCTTCCACAAATAGTCATCTTCAGAATGTTATGGTCACTGGATCTGGTGTGTATTACCACCATGCTATTAAGGTACTCTCTGATATTACCTGAGAGAAATATGTAGTTGAGAATTTGCTTTTCTTCTCCCCTTTCCCAAGTTGGAATTGGGGGTGTATCCCTAGTTATGGAGCCGTTAATTATTACAATGTTTTTCTGCAGTAGCTCGTTCCTCCATTTCAACCCTCTTGGTACTGGCTCTCCTGAGTTTGATGCTGGATCTTTTATCAAAAATCTGTTGGTATTGAAACAGTGGATATTGAGATCACTGCAAACAATAATGTCCAGATGGGGCCATTTAACCCTGGCTTCATCGATCTTGGTCACAACTGTTTTCACAAGGTTGGAGTTCCAATACAATTTGCAAATAAGTATAGTTCTTTGGTTCCATTCCTTTGAGCCAAATTCTTTAAATAGTATTGTCTGAATTAGAGGTGAGACATTTTTCATGTGAAGAGGCCTTAAACCACTTGTGTTGTTTATAGCTATTAGCAGTCCCACCAAGGGGTGTCCTGAGTGACATTTTATTGCCAGGTTTATGAATATAAAAAACTCTTTGAGAATCGGATCATCCCTTAACCAAGTCTCTTGGAGACAGATGACATTGAATTGCACAAACAAGAGTTCCCCCTTGCCGAACAGATGTTTGTGCCCCCTTGTGTTGCAACTTCCAAATGTGAGGTTTCAATGGTCTGATTCTTCCGTAGCGAGATGCCAAGACACCTGCTAATCGGCTGATTTTTCATGGTATCTCTCCCCTCCCATACACAATACAGAGGGAAGGTGACTCCTTAGACCCATCCTTGTGGACTGGTTCCAGATTAGAGACCTTCTGGTTTCTGCTATTGGCAGAAGTACTGGTCACTCTGTCTTTCTTTTGTAGGCGATCTCTTGGGGCCCTATGTTCTTTTACTTTAGTCAGTTCTATTGAGCAAACCTCATCAGGTTTCAGTTCTTTTAATGAGAAGCCCATTGTTAATAATTTCTCAGTTTCTCTTGATAAGAGTTGCTTGATCTTTACTGATGTAAAGTATACTAACACCCTGTCTTTCTTGATTCCTCAGGGGATTCTATTAGGTGGAAGTTATTAGATCGAATGGCAATTAAAGATGACAAGCTATGAAAGAGTTGCAGTACATTTGCCCTATTAAGTATAAGGTCATCATTAAGGTGTAATATTCATTCTAGCTTCATTCTAGTTGTGTCTTCTCCTCTTTGTTTTGTGCACATGTTAGGTGACTCACACCACATGTCTTCTTTAGAGGCCCACACCTTGTTTCCTTTGCCATCCCACTGGGTTGAACCGTCCAAGATGAGTCTCCTTTCTTCTAGGGTCTTGAAAAATCCACTCACTCTCCTTTGTGTGGTTCCCTGCTGGTTTACCAACTGAGACTTTCCATTGTACACTTGATGGCTCTCCTTTGCCTTGTTCCAAGATCTTCGATGATTCACCGCCTGCATTCTTGGTAGGCCGTTCCCGTTACCTTCGGGTGCCGTCCTATCTCCTCCTCTTCTTCTTCAGATCCTGCTTCATTTAGTGAATCATTCATAAGTGGTCTGGCCTGACTTCTTAGTCTCAATTTGACTGTGCGGTGGCCGGCAGATCTGTAATCGATATATCTTCTTCTAGATCGTGGGAATAAGTGGAGAGATTGGTCAAATCCTCAATCTCTTCCTCTTCCCTTTGTTGCTGTGTTAGATTAACTTCTCTTTTATTTATCTCACTCTATCTCACTCTGCTGTGATTCTGTTGTGGAACAGTTGTCATCTTTCTCCACGTCAGTCGAGTTGGGGGCCTTCAAAGGTTTTTTTGGGGCTTCCAGCAAACAGTCTGTCACTGTCTTGGTCCTTTGACTGTCTACTGCCACTGTCGCAGTTGGTTTGGTAGTCTTTAGGTTCCTGATGGTTATATTCTCTCTCTATATTCTCTCTCTCTGCCCTTACTTTTCGTGCAAGCTCTCTCTGCCCTTACTTTTCGTGCAAGCTTTATCTGACATTATTAATTTTAGGGCTTCCCTTTTAGTTTGGGGTGACCCTTCCTTACCCCTTTCTAGCAGTTTCAGGTATTTTGGAGAAGATCTTGTAGTTCTTTTTTGGTTTAGGTTAAGACAGTGTGTTAGGAGTGCACAGTCGTCTACTAGAGGCTTCTGGTCTATCTCTCTGTAATTCCTTTTTTTTTATATCCCCACGTGTTGAGACTTTTTAGGAGATCAGTTGCTTCAAGTATATCAGTTGTCATTGATAGATTTATGGAGACGTCCACAGGAACATCATTTCACCAAAATGCCAGGGGTAGCGGAAGTGACATAACATGGCCCTTGACCTCTGATGACATCACAGGAAGTGATGTCATTTGACCCCACTCCAAAGTGACATCACGGGAAGCGATGGGGTAAACTATGAAAAATATGGTTAAAATATCACTGTAAGTGATATACATTTCATACAAGAATGGATCTCCATATGTATTGTTAATATCAGTGCATATATGCCCACATTACCAAATCACTGTGAATGCAAGCAGACGTCCAAGGCCAAACGATGAAAGGATGAATGGCTGAGTTGACCTTGCTGGGAGTCGAACCTGCAACCTGCAGATCAGAGACACATTGCAGCAGCCAGCACTCAAACCTCTGAGATATCTTACTGGCTACAGCCATCAGAAAACCAGCCACTCCAGAAACAAAGAGCCACATGCTGCTGGCCACAGCCCATGAGCCTCGATGTAAAAAGAAAACCCTGGCGACCTCTAAATGACGTCCATGGACTTCCATCCTTGTGTCTATGTTACTTACACAATTTCCTGCTGTTGCTTGCAGAGTGGTAGAATTATCTATTATCTCAACATCATCATCTAGCCGTACCTGGGGGCAAATGTCACCTTCACCTCAGTTAGAATGGTGATTTTTTTTTTTATTCACCATTGATGACCTTTGTTTGTTTTTTTCCCTAACTATGGGGTCTATAATGCTGCGCAGAATATTGGCAATTTGTTCTGCGTTCTTATCCATGTTCCCCTGCAGGGCTGAGATAAACCCTTCAACAAAGACCATTTTAGAGTGTAGCATAGCAATAACTGTTGTTCGGTCTTTCAAATGGCCGGCTACGCTTTTGAAAAGCTTCATAAATGGAGCCATAGTTATTGAAAATGCTGTAATCATGTTGGCATCTAATACAGGTTTAGGCTGCTTCCGGTCTTGTGATTGAGATGCTGACAGGTCTTCTATTAGGGAGGCTGCAAGGTCAAGTAACAGATCTTCATCTGATGAGGTTCATTCTTTCAAGTAAGTGCCATCTTCCAAGAGAGGTGTCAATCTACGCCATTTGGTTCTGGAGTCCGGGCGGGTATGGAATCCCTGGGTCACCACTCCATTCTTGTTTATGTTAGGTTCTGTGTTCAGATCCAGTTCCTCATGAATACATTTCTTACCTGGGTTTCCTGCCCCAGGAGCTCCTGAGTTCCATGGTTCAGTGGCTCTAGTAGAGCTTTTGGACAGGGTCTCTATGACCTCCCCACAACCTTCAGTAAGGTCCAGGAACCTCTTTTCAATTTGCTGGGGATCGCTTTCCTGAGTGCTTTCAATAAGATCTACAGTACTGCACAGCTCTTGTGTGCTTCCTTCAGAGCATATGTGTGGTATTAGACTCTCCCCCTCTTTATCATTTTGTAACACGTTTGACTGAACAGGTAATGGCAGGGTGTCATCAGTTGAGTAACCCTATTTTCCTCGTTCCATACTGCTAGGCACTTGGTTTCCATGCTGTAGACCCTCTTGTTTGGCTACCACTCTTGATCGTTTTTTGGTGAGTCCTTACCCCAAATGTATAGACCTTGGGTTTCTGTATACGTTCCCCAGCTTCTTTATCAGACTCCATTAGGTCCATTGTGGCCTCAGAATCTAAATGGAGTGTGCCTACCAATGAGGACAATGATTTTGGTAAGTTGACAATATTCTGGATATGCGTGTCTTCATGTAGTTCAAGCCAATACTCTATGTTAGATAGTTAATTGGGAGAAATCACAATTGGTAACTCCAAAATGTTACGGGGCGAGTCTGTTTTTGTGCCTATTTCCACCCGCACATCTATCGGGCAGCTTGTGTGGTCAGAAGTGGCCACGGGTGTTGTGTTGAATACTGGAGCAGAAACGGCTAAATTTCGTGGTTCTCCTATATATATACCCCAAATCTTGGTATACCTAGCAATTCTTTATGTACAGGGTCTCTGGCAGCATAAAAACACTAATATGCTTGTTTGGATCCGTTCCATCCCCTTGGATCAAAGCGCCTGCAGCCCACAGTCTCCACGGCTTAAAATACGCACTTGGACCAGTGCACCATTGTTTTCACAATGTCAGCTGAGCACATAGCAGTCTTGTGGGGGATTCTGATTATGCCAACGGACCAAACAGTTAAACGCTCAGCTCAGTAAGCCGAGCCGCGCTACGCCGCTCCCACCAAGGCTCTGTTGGTTTAAAGTACACTGTCACCCGACTATCCCAGGGAGCTTACAGATAAAGAAGGAAAAAGTTCAGCAAGGTGGCCCACACGTGTTGGCGGCCAATAATAATTTCAACTTCAAACCACAAATGAAGTAGATATAGGGATCCCCCTCACCTGCAGTCTGTGGACTGCAGATTGTTTCACTAAGCAGCCACTTTACGGCCGCTTTGCAGTACCGCAAGATTTTGTTGAATGCTGGGGGGTGGAGCTCATCATGCTCACACAGCGTCCCACAGCTGTTAAAGAAACAGGTACTGCTCTTCAGCCAAACTTTAGGAAAGGGGAGGTCCTTTGTAAAACAACGAGGGACAAACAGGGGCATACTTTTGACAATCTAATTGTAAACTCTTTGTGGGTTCAAAGTAACAATTTTCAAAAGTTCACTTCACTTTTGAATGTAATCATATATACAAGTTTAATTAGCAAGAAAAACATAGAAACAGATCAATTCCTGTCCAGTTTCAATTGGCACCGTATATTCAGTATATACTTATTGAGACAATTCACATAAGTCATACAACAAGTATATCAAACTGTATTATGTAGATTCATATTATATTTTCATATACATCACTAATGCAAGTATTTTGTATAATAATGTCCTAATGTGCCCAGATATCTTGATAGGTGTCTGTGATGGATTGCGCTCAGGGCTGTGTCTCCTATCCTTAAACTACGTGTTTCAGGCAAACTCTGTCCTTCTTCAGGTTTAGATATCAGGCCTCTTAAAGTGTTTCTGAAGAAATAAAGATGAATAATTTCTATTAGAGTTTTTCTAACGGAATTATTCTCACTCAAATTTTAGATCATGCTATTACTATTATAACTGGCTTAATGATCTGTAGCATAAGCTCATAGGTACTAACCTGCGAAGTGGTATGGAGCCAGGACTTGTAGCTTTTTCTTAAAATTCTTCCATAGCTGTTGGAGAATAACATTCTTATATTATGAAATCCTGCTTGGATTGGAGGGTCTTCAAAGGGATAGTAGCGCTGTTTAAGGAACTGGGTTCCTTTGTAAAACCCAAGTTGTTCTGTTCATGTTGCATGCTTATTTTACTCTTTGGTTCCTACTCACCTAATGGGTTCCTCGATAAGCGTTATGTGGGTGGTTTTCATTCCCGAACATGTTCGATTTGGTTATGCTTCATATCTGTGGGAATGATGGTCTGTATAGCTTGTTAATCTCTAATGTGTTCTAATATTGCTGAGTTTAAGTACACTTTACGTGAGTCTAATAGATAATTATAGTCAGGACATACCTTTCATAACGGGGCATGTAACTCGTATGTTGCTTGGATCATACTGTTGTCATTGAGACTAGCATCTCGGTTTGCACAAACGTCTCTTCCCAGGCTAATCCTCGTTAGTATTGCAATATGCTCGGTGAGTAGTTCCTATTTCACAAATGGAAAAGGTTCTTAACAATATAGTACCTTTAGGATTCTTACTAATAAAATATCACCTAAGTGTTTATTTTTGCATTACCTTTAATTTTCCGGACCACTGCGAGTTATGTGTCTCGGGTACGTGCGTTTTCCTCCCAAGTGTGGAGCAGCAGGTTGTTGCTAAGCAACCCAGTGGTTTGAGCATTCTTATCGAGGTACTCAAACTCGTTGTGTGGCGTTACATGGATGCCATCTTGGGTGTACTGATTAGTGTCTAAACCATAGAAATACTGTGTTTATTTTCCTATATCCTTGGTATTAGAAAGGACCAATTTGTTGTCTCTCCGTCCGATAGATGTCTGTTCTTTAATTTCTATGTTTCATTTATGGTTATACAGCTTACCCCAAGTTTCCGAATCCATTATTGGACTTGTAAAGTCTTATCAGCATTTATCGTGTGATGCTAGAATGGCATCTAATAATTCACTAAACCAATTGACAAGCATATCTGATCATATTACTTGGTGCGACAAATGGGACCGGGCTTTGATAGCATATAGGTATCAGTATCATAGATTAGAAAATTATACCAACAGGTGATACACTCTCTATTATTCTTATAGTATATATTTGTCGACCACATAATTTCACTGACAAATGTCAGTTCTAGTGTCAGTGTGTATTTAGCTCACTTAATACCACAATTCCAAAGAAATAAAAGGTTTGCTTCTCCCAACAGGTAGTTGGTCATGTCATGAGTGGATTTAAACATCATTCTTACAACATACATATATAAACCAAGCTATTTTTAATGACGAATGTCCATTCTGATGTCACTACGTATGGTATTGCGAGCACGTGTCACTGGTGACAGTTCAAAGAAAGCAATTCAAGTCCCAATCCAGATTCATCCCATGGGGATGCATTGTGTCAAGCTTTTCTTTCCAATAGATCTCCTTTTGTTGGAGAAATTTGTTCAAGTTGCTCCCTCTTCTTGGCAATGTTACATGTTCCAGAATTACAAACTTTTTTGTGCAATCGTGTGTTTCAAAGTGGAGGTTTACATCAACTGAATCTTGTATCCCTTACTTACTGATTTAAATATGATGTGTTATGTTGTGATGATCAAATGCTTGTATGGTTTTATGCCGAATAAAGCTATACGTAACATAAACAGGAAAGCTGGGTAAAACTAAGGGCATTCTTAAATGAGGGAGGACTTTGAATTGTGGCATCTACGTAAACAATGCCCTGGACCCTGGTCCAGGTGGCAGGAAGTTCCTGATGCCTGCTAGGATATGTGATGTGTGAGGATGGATCTGTCTTGGGCTGAGGCTGGGAGTTATTTGATTGATGAGGCCTTTTCCACCGTTCTCTAAACTGTGCTGCAGGTGATCATAGGAGGGAGCATAACATCAGTTTATAGAAAGAATAAGGGGGTAGCTACTATAGTCTGACAAAACTGTTAAAACAATATGGGTGTTACAGTGCACTCAATCACATGATCACTGGATCACTTCCATCATACCTATTAAATATGGTGATTCTAGTGAACCTTGGGTGCAGGGGAGGAATAAACGCCCTGGCACAAAGCAGTAGTCTTATGAACAAGGTAAGAGCCCAATCTATGGGCCCTGCAGTCCCCTGCACACCTTGATTCCAAATATTGGCCAAGAAGACTTATAGAGAAAAACACACACTAGTCACTTCAAAGTTTTGTTCATATATTCCAAACATAACAAGTAGCATATATGATACGGTTTTTAAAATTGGTGTTAAATGCTGCAGTCATCAAGTCTCTCTCACACCTGAAACGCTCTGTCTCAGTGGTTACAATTGTTCGCTAAGTCAACTAAATGTAAACTCTGTGCATCCCAGAAGTGACTGTAGTGGCTTGCCCTATAGCAGTAGTAAGAACTGTTCTCCAAACTAACTAAGCATGAATTCTGCATATCCCAGAATAGACAGCGATGAAGTACCATGCAGTGTGATAACATATTCTAACGTGTTTGTGTCACATGACTTATGAACGACTGTTTCTAGCCTAATAGTAGTGGACCTTGCCACCCATGATGACCTAAATATGTGGTACTAACTGAGGGATAAACTGGAGACAGACAAACAACTCTAAATACGTGCAAGTGGGCACCTTCCCTTGTCTAGGAACTCATAACTGTAATAATGTGATGAAAGGCCACACAATTAGACACCAACACAAGGGTAAAGAAATCACATTATGTGATTACTCTACGTGCATGACCACACGGGTAATTTACACCATTAAATGTCTGTGTAGCCTACTTTATGTAGGCAAAACAACAAGAATGGCTAGAGAAAGATGGACGGAGAACAAATCCAAAAACAATCAAAACAAAATGGCTGCCAGGGATCGGGGAGAAGGGACTACATGATGTCCCTTCCCCCTTTCCATGGCGGCCATCAAAAAAATAGAAAAAAAGTAAACAAACAAAATGGTTGCCATGGAAAGGATATAAGGGACTGCTGATAGTCCCTTCTCCCTTTCCATGGTCGCCGCGGAAGAAAGGAAAGGAACTCTGTGGGATGCGGTACTCCGAACAGAGCACTTCAGGTGAGTCTTTTCGGGCCAGTTAATGACCCGGCAAGGGCCAATGGAATCGTTTGTAAGAATCTGATTGTCCCTCATTGGGTACTAAATAAATGAAAGGACCCCAAAACCAAAAAAACAATATTAATGAGATTATCACATAAATGAATACATTTTCTTATTCCACACACAGAGATGACATAACATCCCCTCATCATTTCACTCTACAACATACAAACACATATAAAATATGTACATTTATAATTTTACACATTTCTGTTCCTTATAACTTCTGACTCGCTGAATGGATTTGGCTGAAATGTTCCAAAGAGAATGTCTGGCATGGGCCCGTCACAACTGAACATTTTGGAAAACATTAACAGTTCAATTGTTATTAAGAAAACAATAAAAATCTGTGTTCAGCCGACTCCTGTTCATTTTCCCCCAGACAAAAAGATGCTTGTATTGAACACCAGTAGCACAAAAACAATTTGCTGGATTTGCACCAAATAAGAAACAAGTTGGGCAAAAAGTGTTGGAGATATTCCTTTTGTTGGTTTGATGTAAATCTGTCCAGGCATTTCTAAACATTTTACAGAGAAGGGGGTACCCTAGTCCCAAAAAAACATTTATATAACCCTAATGGTGCATCGAAGCGTTGAGGTATTTCAGAAATGAAAAGTCACTTTATTTTGATCTTTTTGCTCCATGTGAGTGATTCTGGCTATAATGCTGTGTGAAACCCCAAAAGAAAAGGGCTCAAGATGACATTTGGAGGAGGACATGGGTGGTTTTACATTAGGATGGAGGTGGGGAGGAGAAAAGAGGATCACATGGTTAGTGGAGACCTGGAGAGCCCATAGTGAGGAAGATGGTTTTTATTTTACCACGAAAATCCTATGGGTTCTCACAGCAATGTTGCAACACACGCTAGGAAAAAAAGGTCTCACACGAACAGACGAGCAACGCAGATAATAGGAGAAGGACAGCAAGGATTTTTACAGTAGGGCGGAGGTGGGGGACCTAAAGATGAGATGGGGTGCACATAGAGAGTGCCAGTGGGAATGGGGAAGACTTTTAAATGTTCAAGTGTTTTCCCATCACTGCGGTAATCGACAAATGCTGCATTACTGCGGGATTGATTACCACATGAAGATGATGATGTGTCAAGGTGACCACTTTATGTCTATTTGTGAATTTTCCATTGAAACTACTGAATAAATCAAAGTCAAAGGTCAATGCACACTTTTTTTTTTTTACTTGAATTTGTGCAGCATGGACAGTTGGCACTGCTGAATGCCGTGGCTGGTGGGATTTGGTTAATTACTAGTGAGGGAGATATAGGTCCCAGCGAGTCTGTGACACTCTTTTTGACTAATTGGGAAATCGTGAACAGTGGCCACAGCCTTTCCATAGCTGAAGGCCATGGCCAGTTGGATCTGGTAATTTATTAGTGAGGGGTGAACGGGCCATGCCCATTGGCCATGGCAACTGGCCAAAGCTAAAGACCATGGCCAGTTGGCCACATTGTTTTTGCCTACTTGTTGCAATGTGTACAGTTGCATCTGATTAGTTACTAGGCTTGGAATATGGGTCACGGACATAAACGGGGTCCACTGGCCCTGGCCAAAAGCTATGGCCACTGGGATCTGGTAAGTAACTAGGCCTGTAACCAATGCTGCATGTGCGTCAGCGGGGAAAAATTCCCTCACACACTAGTCTGCACCTTTATTCTCACTGAAATATACCACCAAGAGCCAGGAAGTGACAGCCCACTAGCCCCCTTTAACCACCCCAGTCCTCCCCCAACTAACTCCTCAATACTAAAATCTTGCATCCTTACACCTCCCACATGCCTAGGTCTAGTGTACTTAACAGATTCATACAACTAAAATCCATCTTCTTTTAACATCTGTGCTGTTAATGTTTGCACTCCACAATCCGGGGGCTGCCCATGTGGCTAACATGCCTGGTTGGTGCAAACCACAAACAACATGCAGATGATCATATCGACACTCAGGTAACGGATACTTCTAACGTGCATCCATCAAAACCAAAGTTTCTGCATCTGCCTTTCTGCTATCTAACACACCTTGCCCTCCTTTCTTACAGAGCCATGTGCAGTGAGGCCAACATTATTGACAAAATGCCTCTATATAAAACCACTTTACATTGCATTACACAGTACAGGCACAGCAATGCAAGCATCAGTCACACAGAAGATGTAAGGCATATGCTACAGAAGTACACGCTTCACTCATACATTGTTAAAGCATGGGCCACAGCAAGGCTCCCACAGAACATGCACAGCATGCGCTACAGCCTCCCTCACGCAGAACAGACACAGCAGTATTCACTCACATAGTGTTACAGCATGGGGTAGAGCAGGGCAATCTTTCATCGCACAGAAGTGGTGCAACATGGGTCACAGCAGTGCACACTTCGCTCACACAGTGTTATAGTATGGACAACAACACGGCAAGCTTCCCTCCCAGAGAATGGGTGCAGCAGGACAAGCTACCCACGCACAGAACAGGTACAACATGGACCACAGCAGTGAAAGCTTCACTTACACAGGGTCTGGCTGCAAACAAAAGAGCAACCTCCAGCCCCCAATTTTCATATACTGGATTTACGGGGTCAGGCTTTAGGCAGCAGAGCTTTATTGGACAGAGTCATCATAGTGTGCTGTTACAGTGGCATTACTGCATTCAGCAAAGCCAACATTTGTGAACTTACAGTGGGAGTACTGGTACCATATTGGACAAAGGCTTAGTTCCTGCCTGAGAGGTAAGAGGTGAATCAATTGATGAGAGCCCAAGAAACCTATCCTGTCCGCAAATAAGCCAGGTGGTGGCTAACCATGTTGAATGCTCCAGAGAGGTCAAGAAGGCCAGGAGACATGAGTAACCTTTGTCCATGATTTGGAGAGCATCATGTATGGCCTGGATATCGGCTTTTTCAATGGTACATTTCGACCTGAAGCCAGATTGATAATTGTAGAACAGTCCATGTTGGATATTCGATCATGGATTTCGATGGCAACTACTTTCTCAATCACTTTTCCAATGAATGGAAGGCCAGTGATTGGTCAGCAGTTTGCAGGATCGTCTGGGTTCAAGGTGTTTTATTTTAAGAGAAGTAAGATTAGTCCTGTTTTAGGGTGATTGGCAAGATCCCTTATGGAAGAGATTTTGGCCCTCATTACGAGTTCGGCGGGTCCGGGTCCTCGGAATGAGGACTTACCGGGCCATTCTGAGTTCGGAAGGCCCGGTAATTCCTCCCTCCGAGGACCCGGACACGGTCCTTCTCCATTCCCATTTCAGCCCCCATAGGGCTGAATGGGAATGGGAGAGGGAGCAAACAACGGGCCATTACCAGATGGCCCGTTGTTTGCTCCCTCTTCCCCTCGCGGGACACGGTAAGCACGCCTGGTTTTCCCAGGCGTGCTTATCGTGTCCCACGAGACAAACTCGTAATGCAGCAGTACGGAGTGAACGGCGCCGGCACCTTTTAGGGCGCCGTTCACTCCGTACCGCCAGGGTCGTAATGAGGCCCTTACTATTTGAAGAAGGTGGATGATGGCAGGCCCCTTGATCTGCTCTGGGATGGCAGCTGGAAGGATGGACTCTTTGTGTACAGTCGGTTTAAAGTAATGCAAGAGTGTTAGCAGGATCTTTGAAGGTGAGGGGAGTGAAGTAAGTCCAAGTTTCTGTTATGTGCTGCGGGATCGGGTTCAGTGTGACCAATTATGCGGCATCGGTCTGTTTTCGTATATTAGCTACCTTTTTGATGAAAAAGTTGTTAATAGCTGTGCATTTTTCGGTACACTCAGGAAATTACCGGGTGGAGCAGTAGGTTTCAGCAGTGTTTGACTGCCGTGAAGAGAGCTTTACTCCTGTTGGTAGCTGCTGAGATAGCTGATGAATAATATTCAGTTTCGAATTTGATGATGAGAGACTGGCGTGCACTGTGGGAGGCTTCAAGGTTGAGGAGGCCTTTGTTCCCCTGCATGTTTACCAGTGTTTCTTAAGTGATTAGGTGATGCTCTTAGTTTTGGTTAGTTCTTACGTATACTAGTGAGCAGACCAACTGAAACCAAAAAAGTGATGGGTGGAATGTTTTGAATTAATCTAAACCACTGTCATTGCTCTGGGCAACCTTCCACACCACCGTTTTGTTAGCCCTCTGCACCATTGCAAAAGGTGTCCAGCCGTATGCAAATGGGGTGAGATCCAGCATATGGTCTTTAGCCTTTTGTAATGGCTTGGCAGGCAAAGAACGATGGTCTGGAGGGTTGCCCCGAGCAATGCCAGAGGTTAGGATTAATTCCAAACCTTCCAGCCATCACCTCTTTTGTTTTACCAGTGGGCAGAGCATAGTTTCAAGTGGTCATGTGCCTCAACCAGTTCTGTTATGGTTTGTTTGAGAGTTGATAAGAGAGAGCAGGCATTGGGGATGGTGGGGTTGGTGAGAGTTGCTATTTTGTCTTCCAATACTTCAAAGTGAAGTAATTAAAGGAGTGACACAAGGACATCATAGTCTTACCCTTTAACTTGTTGGATGGGAGGGTATGTATAAGGGGGACTGGAGTGTGGTCCGTCCAGTCAAGTGAGGTAGGGTTGAGAGACTTATTGGGGGACGTTGAGAAGAGAAGTTCAGGTATGTTCTCTCTAATGTGGATGGCATTTAATATGTGTTCCATGATGTGGAGAAGACCAACCTGTGTGTATTTAGTGGCTTGGGTACCTGGCGGATTGAAGTCACAAGGGAAGATTATTATTGAGATTGTGATTGATACTGAGGTGCTATGGTCATAAATGCGGCTGTCTATTCATGCAATATTAGAGAATGGCATGAGAGAAGATCTAAGGAGTTGATGGCTGTTTGTCAGAGTATTATGAAGGTCCAGTCTGATTTGTGGATAACTGCCCGGCTGCCCGGGTTGGAAGAGTACGTATGAGATGTGGATAGAAGTGAGGGAGAGACAAGCTTTTGTGATAAAAATGTGATAAACATGGCATCAAGTCAGTAGGAGATGAGTTAGATGATGTCTGCAGCATGGCAGATAACTGAGTGCACATTTATGAGAATTAGGTCGCGAGAAAGGCGAGATGATGGAAATGGCTTTGTAACAGAGGGGGTGTGCATGAGATTGAGAGGGTTTTTGCTGAGGTGAGTATTTGTGTGCGTGTTTCCTCATGAGTGCGGCAATGGGTTGTGGCTGTAGGAGGCACATTTTAATAACTGCCTGAAAGGGATTATCTGTGGCCCTATCCAAGTGCTAACAAGCAAAAATAGATAATGCCCTTGACCACATTTTTAATTGAGGAGGCCAGTGTGAGGTCTATGAGGCAGTATTGGCATTATTGGGCAAAGACACGAAATGTATTTTCTTACAGTGGCCATACTGGCATTGTTGGGCAAAGCCAACACAAGTGTTCAGTGATGGCAATATTGACACAGCTAGCATGAAACTGTCTTCTTAGAGTTACATTATTGGCATTATTGAACAAGGCCAATAGGGGTTTGTACTTAAAATGGCAGCACTGAAGCTTTTGAACAAAGCCAAAATGTATTAATTTGTACAGTGGCATTACTGACATTATTCAGCAAAACCAACAAAATAGCATTCTACAGTGGCAGTATAGTATTGTTCGACAAGGAAAACATGAGTGTGTATCTGCAGTGGCAGTGATGGCATAAATTGGCACACCCTGCATGAAAAATGAAAACATTGGCATAAAATGGCAATATTGACATTTCTGGGCACAGCCAGCATAAATGTGTACTTTCGGTGACATTGTTTGTATTGTTGGCACAGTTCTTACATTGGAAATACTGACATAGATTGGTACAGCTAGCATGGTCATGGCTTCTTATAGTGGAAATACCTGAATTAACGGGCAAAGCCAGCAGATGTGTATTCTTACAGTAGCAGTACTGGCATTACTGCAAAAAACTAAGGTGAGTATAATCTTGCATTAGGAGTACTGGCATTAATAGACAAAGCCAACCATAGTATGTTATTATAGTGGAGTACTGACATGTTTCAACAAAGCCAACATGAACATGTCTTCTTCAGTAGGAAAGCTAGCAATATTGGGCACAGCAAACTTGAGTGTGTTGCTAAAGTGTCAGTGCTGGCATATATTTAGGACAAAGGTATCCTGAAAATGTATTTGAAAATGTTCATGTGATGCTGTTGGTGAACTGGTATCTATTGTTTTTTTGTTTTTTTTTTACATATGTTGCCCTATAGAACTGATTGTACATTGTAAGTCGTTTACCTACTTTTTCAAATAGGTGTACTGGAAAATTGAGTTTTAAACCATTATTTGAACCATTGGTTGTCCTGTTCTCCCTCCCCTTGCTGGTCCGCTCATGCTCATCACTAGTAAATATTTATACACTTCCATGGAAACAATTCACCAGCTGACACTGGCAGGGACTATCAAAAAACTACTGAGTTGCTAGATCTATCTAAATCAAGCAGTTACATGGGTGCAGGTGCAAGCGCCAACATAACTCATAAATGTGATTTTACAATGTGGCTCAAATAAACCTCATTACAGCATTTTGTAGTCATTGATGCTTTCCAACAATGTTGTAATGGAGAAGTTGAGATAGTTTGCTTATTCACTTTTAAAACTAATAAGAATCATATAATTACTGCATGGTCAGAATTGACCATAAGTGCATACCCATGCTGCAACATGCATATATCTTATGTTAGAAAGTGTTTACAATTGTACAATATCTAAAGCAAATCTATTTTTTTTATTGTTTGTGTATTTAGTTTAATTTGTTTACAATGTGTTTAAAACTTTAAGCACAATACACAATATACAATACACAATACACAATACACTAAATAAAAAAATCTTTAAATTCAAGACACTAAAATCATCATTTAAATTCTGATTAAATTTCATTGTGCAAATGCACGTTCAACATTTCTACGTTAAAATCTGCCAATGTACACCATTCATCAGCATAGTACAACATATAGATTTGTATTGTCCTTGAATGTCTAAATTTCTTCTATTAAAGAAGGACTCAAGACTAAAAAATAATAAAAGCTAAATCGCCTTCTTTTGAATCTCTGTCCATGTATCAAATGCCATCTTGCTTGCAACTACAGATGTTGCGCCATGTAAGAATGACCAAAATTGATCTCCTGAACAGTCGGTGAAATTTCTAATCAGCTTCACGTAACCCCTAACATATAGGTGGTTCAAAGAGTCACAACATGTCAAAACGTGGCAACAGGTTTTAATCTCACTGTTACAAAACATACATAGTCTATCTAAGTAGGGAATTCTTGACCAAGCACCTGTGTATTCCCTTGTAGGTAACACATTCATACGTAGGTGAAGAACAAAACGCTTAAGCTCCGTGCTGCCTAATTTAGTTAAGTACATGGACGGAGTAAGGCTAAACCAACCCTGGCACGTCACATCCTGGTACCCGGATTTAGGGCCTCATTACACGGAAGGCGGTAATGGTTAACGGCCACCGTTAATGGTAACGGTGACCGTTAACCATTACCGCCTTACTACGAGGTCCCTTAGCGGGTTGGTGCTTTAACGCCTGCTTTTTGCAGGCGTTAAAAACCAACCCGCTAAGGGACCTCGGAGCTAATTACGGCACCGCAAAATTGCGGTGCCGTAATTAGCGCCTTCCCCATTCCCATAGAGCCCTATGGGGCAGAAATGGGAATGGGGAAGGGCAATGGCGGAAGGGGGATTTACCGCCCCACCAAACTTGGAATGGGGCGGTAAATCCCCTTTCCGCCAAGGCGGTGCCGGTATTTTACCGGCATGAGCCATGGCGCTAATAGCGCCATGGCTCACCGCCTTCCGTGTAATGAGGCCCTTAGTGTGTAATTTATCCACGTTATTAGCCATGTCCCAGTATCTTGCTTTCTTTTTTATTTTTTTTCTCATAATTGGGATCTTGTGCTAATATGTCTGGGTCAAGATTCAGCTGCTCAACTAACGTTACCGCAGATTTTTTGAGTGCTTCTAGAAAATTGTTTTTACATTGGTTATGCACATTTTTTCCCATGAATAAAAGCAGGAAGTTTGACTCCTGATTACCGCTAACAAACTTTGCATACAGTAACGTTCTTTGAACATACCACAAGGTTTAGTGAAGTCACCGCATATTCCAAACGCAGTGCTTCCACAAGCACAGCTATATATATTAAACCGTAAGATTTTCCAAATCTAAGTATCAATAGCATGTTTTGGTATTTTCTACAGTTTTATCAATTTCACATTATCAGACAATGTAATACCATGTTTAATGACACTGATTGCCAAAGCTTCAAGCTTACCTGACCAGGTTGAAATAAATAAAAGCTGTTCTTCTTCAGTTGGAAAATCTTAAGCATCTTGTGCGATAAATACAGTGGCAGAGCAGGAGTGCAAGAGCAATAGATGCCTAACATGCTGTACCTGGGCTTGCACAATACACAAACAGGGTCGGACTGAGATATAACGTTGTCTAGGGCATCAATGAAAAAGTGGAACACAGCTGCAAATGGCAATTCGTTTCTTTTGTGAGAGACTGCTGGGGTAGTACACAAGGGGGAGGTGTGTGAGCAAATGTGATGCAAATTGTTCATTTTAAAGAATATTTATTCAGTAACACTGGACAAAACTGCTAGCCGCATGGTGAAGTAACTTATTAAACTGGCCCACAGAGTGCCCCACTTTGACCAGAAAAACTGGCCCACATTCGCATTTTGCGTTTTTGGTTCGGACATTGCCCGATTTCTCTAGAGGCCTGTCAGAGCCTGTACACGAAACCAGCTATTGATAGACAATGGTGAGATGAAGACTCTGCACAGTTCTCTCAGATCTATGTCTAACTAGCTTAGTTTCTGCCAGTGTTGTATGGAGCTGGGACCTGAGAAATACTTTGCAGCACAAGCACGTGTACTGTATCACATACATTTACTAATGATTACTTTCCCTGGATATTCCTTGGTCAGGGAGATATGGCAAGGGGCATGCACTTCTGCTGATAACGTTTTTCATACATCCCCTTTGACAACCATTCCTGTGGAGCATGCTGCAGAGCTAAGCAGTGAGCACTTAATTCACTCAGTAAGCCGTGGGGGGCCTTTGCATAATGGGAGTTGAGGCACAGCCCCGTCCATTATGCACAGGGCGCCACTTGCTTCAGCCACAGAGTACTCCACTTCAGAAGTGTTCTGCATGACAGAACATTCACCGACTTCCTGCAGGCAGGGCCATCTTAAGCACTTTTCAGGGCCCTGGGCACGCACATCTTTGGGGCTCCCCTCCACCGAACCAAAGGAATTAAGTGATCAATATAATCTGCCCATCCCCTGCCACAATCACAACCCATAGGTTGATATGCTGCCTCACAGCATTAAAAATAAGCATGTTTACTCCCTTTAAGTCCTCTTAACCTCTTCATTCTGGCTCTAATCAGAATGATAAACACGTACCATTTGAAGGCCAACATTATCAGTCTACCAAGAGGTTACTTCTGTCCTAGCCTAGATTCAGGAGACTTTTTATCGATAGAATCCAGGAAGGTATGCAGCCTGTAATATTAATGCAGGACTGTATGTAAAAGGTACATGTAACCCAGAATAGACAGAGAACTCACATTTTCTGCCTCACAGAACGCAAACGTGCACAAGCATGGATAGAGCAGACAAATTGGTAGGAAGGAGAAATCTACACATACTATAGCATGGATAGTGGATGCAGACTAGAAGCTACCAGAAAGGTGTATGTATCCATACAGTCTGAGATTAGAAGTGGGACATTGTTTTCAAATAGTGTTGCCATCAGAGATCAAAAGAATAAAGTGCCTGTGATGTGCAATATATCAATGCTCACTATTACAGTGGAAGCAACACTATAGCCAGTGAAACCATGAAACCATGAGTGAGGCCTTTTTGAAGATCATATCCTGAGCAGGAAATCTCTCTGAAGGGCTGACAATTTTGAAAGGTTTAGGGACTGGCAATTCCGAGAGGCTAGGCAACACAAGATTACATTAGGTGAATCTGGGATTTTGCAATTTCTGCATTTGAACACTTTCATTACCAGTTCTTACCATGAACTAAAATAATCTTATTTTATAGACGTGACTTGGAAAGTACACCAATCACATTACCAAACATGACTATTTTTAAAAACAAAATATTATAGAAGGGGTAACACAGAATGATTCCAGCTTCATTATCTCCATCATCAAGAGAGATATATAAGTACCAGCATACCAATCAGTGTGATTTAACAGATTTAATATGGGTTGGTCTTTTGTATTTTAAAGCTTTACATAGTTCCAAAACACTGGCTTGTGAAATTGTCATTTATAAACGTGCAGAAAAACCTTTGACTTTTACAAAAATGCAAATCGTTTTTTGTGTCAAACGAGCAGACTTTAAAATATGCTTGCCCCAGTCCTGCACCATCTGGTCCGCTCCATTCTGTCTATGACCCCTTCCACTCAAATAGCCTACATAAGAAGAAAGATCAAGGAATGGGCTAAACAATGCCACCACCATGCAAGGAGGCAAACTTCACAAAAGACAGCACAGTAATGTACGAGATATTAGATGATTTGACCAGGATCACTGTAGTGTCTGCTGGCAAAGCCAGGATTCATGCATGAATGCTTTGGTTCCAAATTTGGATACTTATTCATCTCTTGGACTAACAGTTTAAGCTCATCATTGGAGGTGATTGCCTAGGTTTTACAATGCCCCATCTGAACAAAACAATTTCTAGACCTTACCATAAGGATCACATGTTCGTTTTTATAGCAACCCCTATCTGGTGCAGGTACATTGATGATAATAGCACCTGTTGTCCTGCAAGACCAAGTACATACACAGGCAGGTTTATAAACTTCAGACATAGGAAAGGCTCAGCCAGCCTTACTGGAATGTGCTATTCTAATCTTGCATAGGAACACATATCTCTGTAATGAGTGCTTAACACATTGAACTAACTTCTGAACCATTGCGGCTCTCAATTTACGAATATGCATTTCAAATTTGGCTATTGCACATGATCAACATAATTCCCATAGGAAGGAAAGAATGCTACAGGAGTTGTACCGCAAGGAACACACAAACTATATATACCACAGTGAACACAGAAAGCATTACATGATGAATTGATCGAGGCAGAATGTACTTGCCACAACAGAGAGGCAATAGGTTTCGAGCCTCAGCACAACGCCATAAAATATCCTGATGTGTGCTATTTAAGTCTGGGGAACAAAGGAATCTTACTTCTTTAGATCAGGCAGTCTTGTGGGGCCTGCTCCAAGGTGGGAGCACTGGGCAAGTGCCTCATTTGCCCTCCCATAAAAACGTCTCTGCCTGCAGGGGCAGAGGCCCTGTCGGCCCTCATTTAGGGGGATGTGTCAAATGAAAGCATGCAGTGTCTGTGTCCCTGGAGATAGTCTGCTGAAAGGTGAACACGTTCCATAGGAGGCAGGGTGGGTTCCATCTATTTAGACGCTCTCTTTATGTCCTCTTGTGGAGGCATGGCTCTGGGAGGGAGGTTCTAATCAACTTCCCTCCCTGCTTCCTCCCCGTTTCTTGCATCATGTTGCTGCACAGGCTTTGGGATATCTGAGCAAATGATTTTGAGCAAGGGACTAGGCACATGACAAGGAGGCAAAGAACAGTAATTAAAAACAGAAACCTGTTTGTGTCAATGGAGGTCATTACAACCTTGGTGCTAAGTACACCAACTTTACCACCATGGTGTAAACTACGTTTACACCATGGTGGATGGCGGATTTACCGCCCCATTCCAAGGTGAGTGGGGCAGTAAATCCCCATTTCCCATTTTCCCTTCCCCATTCCCATTTTGCCCCATAGGGCATAATGGGAGTGGGGAAGGTGCTAATTACGCCACCGTAAATTACGGTGGCGTAATTAGCTTCATGGCGGATTAGCGCCATGGATTTTAACGCCTGCTAAAAGCAGGCGTTAAAATCAAAATCAGGCGTTAAGGGTTAACGGTGGCGTTAACCCTTAACGCCTGAGTTGTAATGAGGGCCAATGTGTGTATATCCTGTGAATGTGTGTGAATATGTTGCGCGAGCAGTGGTCGAAGTGTACGAAAAGAAGTAGTGGAACTGTGTCCCCTGCTGGCCTGTCCCCGCTCCCCCCAAACCCAATAACAACACTCGCTCCCATGTGCAATCCAAACCCCCAAACAAACACACCTGCTGTTTAAGGGAATGTATAGTGCAGTGCACTGAAGTGCAAGATTCAACTTCTTCCTACACCTTTATTTTAGAACTAAACCATTCCGAGTTTATTTGTGTAATTGCGTGTGCATGTTTATGTCTTTGCATGTGGGCATGTATATGTTTGTATTTCTGAGTTTGATTGCACGGAGGGATCGGTTGGGACCGACATGTGAAGTGCAATGTACGTGCTGTATGGTGCCCAGCATGCAATGTTCATCTTGTTCAAGTCAGAATACAAATGAAAAGAGTGAACACGGGTCAAAATTTACTTTACTTTTACTTTCTGTTTTACAAAAAATGAAATGCCCCCTGTAATTTACGGTTTGCAGGCCACATTTATTAATGGATTCCTATTTAATCCACATGCTCTGTAGTAGGTGCTAATTCGAGGTAGATTATATAGAAATTCATTTGTTTTACACGTGCAGGAAAATCTCATGCAGGCATAAAACAAAGCTCTTATAGTTGCAAGACAATAGGTTACATATAAATGCTGCCATAGAGTTGTCGCTGGTTTCATGACATTTTGAATGAGCCATTTGCAGTGGCCAAATATTGGGCACAACCAGAATGAAAATGTTTTATAGTGGCATTACTGGAGTACATTAAGCACAGGCTGCATTACAATGTTTTACAGTACAAACATGCTGGCATGTATTGGGCACAATCACCATGAAAGTGAATTTTGACAGTGGCAAGCTAGCATTGTCAGGCACAGCCAGCAGAGAAATACTGGGATATTTATGAATACACACAACAGAACATGCGCTAAACAGTGGCAGTAAAGGCATTTTATGTATTGTGAAGCTAATTTTACAGTAACATTGCCGGAATATATTGTGTGCGTGGATTTAACAGTAGAGAGGAGACCACTCCTGCACATTTCAAGAAGCAAAATTAGACATTCAATCGCTATATACAGTCATTCCACAAAACGCTGCTATACACAGTCATTCCACAAAACGCTGCTTTAAACGTAGTTGAGCAAGCCCTATTGGGACACACTGACAATCATCCTGTAAGCAACAGTTTCCTTTTGTGGTGTACCAGATATGTGCTAACCATGATTCTTTTCCAATATGAAGGTATCTTTTACCAACAGGTTGAGGGTACTGCCATGGGGGCAGCCATGGCCCCAAATCTTGCTAATTTGTACATTGAAATATTCAAAAAGCTGACCATTTACTCAGACAATAATCCGTACAAAATCTGTACAAAAATATTTTGGCCTCTGCAGAAGAATTTGTGTTATGACTTAACCGGCAAAATAGGTATCTAAAGTTCACTCAGGAAATTAAAGATTTATAAATCAATTTCCTTGACATTATGATCTTCTATCAAGCAGGTGCCCAACGAGTCAAACCTTATAGCAAAACCACAAATCGCAATGCACTTTTGCATTTTTCTAGTCATCACGCTTAATACATTAAATGCAATTTACCTTTTGGCAGTTCTTAAGGTTAAAACGCAATAGCAGCCTGAAAGAACATTTTGTGGACATTGGAAATGTGCTCCAGAATAAACTTGTTGAACGAGGTTATCCCGAAAGACTGGTTAAATAATCAGCAAAACGGGCATATAATAATAACTGCAAGGCTTTGTTAGAACAAACTCCGAAAGAAAATAAGAGACAGAACCCGTTGGTGAACACTTTCTCTGATTTATCTTATAAGATCAACAATGTCTTTACAAAGAACTGGAAAAAGGTATATAATAAAGAAAGTCCAACCCCTTTGGTAGCTTTTAGGAAAAGCCAGAACCTAAGGAATATCTTACTCAGAAACGACATTAGAGAGAAGAGCCAGACCATGGTTAAACAGACCACTTTGTGGGGTTTACCTTTGGTTGTGGGCACCCATGTGGTGGTTGTGTTATGTGTCAGTTTACTTCAGTAGCAAAAGAAGTGGACATTGGAATTTCACCTAAATGGTTAATTACAGAGTTTTGCAACTGCAACAGCACTAACGTGGTATACATGATTTCATGCCCATGCGGTTTACATTATATAGGCAAGACGAACATCAAATGTAAGACTCGTATGAACATAAAAGCTGTATTAAAGCTAAGGTGTCACAAGCACCTATGGTTAGACATTTCATTGACAAAGGTCACTCTCATGAGGATTTCAGATGGGTGATTTTGAAACGAGTACGTGGCACGGGAAAGGAAATGACTGGTCAAAAGCTAATCACTCTAGAACAAAAATTGATCTTCAAAACACGTAGCCATGTGGTCGGTTTGAATGAGGACATCGAATGGCATAATGTCCACCATCAGAAACAATAATTTTTCAGTACCCTTTTAAGAGCTTCTTCTCCATGCTTAATATGTTGCTGCTGTGGTATAATCAACCGAGTCATGAATGGACATTTGATTTGTAATTTACATATCAATAAAAAATTAAAATATCAATGGAAAAATGATTGGCCTGTAATGTGTCGATAAATCAATAAGTAAGAACAATGAAAAAATGATGCAAAGGATTGCTACTATGTGTATTTAAAAGTTATGGGCTTTGCAGCATTGTAAACTATTATGTAAGAAATTGGGGTTTAGATCTAAATACAAAATATGTGTGTCATTTTGAATTTTATCGAGGAAATCGTGAATCATCTGTGTATTTTGATCCCCACCCTTTTTTTTTTCTTTTGATGTACATCAGGTGAAATATATTGGCTCTCCTGGTCTTAAGAATATTTATTTTTGTGAACAATTGCCAGGAGGGATTTAATGGCATGTGTTTTGAGGTACACCATAGTGCACTGTTGGTTTGGTCATACTGGTTGCCATAGAAATGAGTAATGCTGTGTAGTTTTTTGTTTGGACCTGATATCAGTCCTCTTCCCTTCCCCTACGGGAGTGGATAGACCCGATCACATAGTTGTTGTGAATATGAAAAACTAGTTTGTCCGTTTGTGTGGTCAACGATGGTTGCCATAGTAGTGAGTGAGGCTATGTAGTGTTTGTGGACATGATTTCGGTCCTGTTTCTGTATTTTAAGGGCCCTTATGGTGCTTCCAATATATCGCAACCACATCTTACTAACAAAATGGCCGGCGCACATTGTGCGATGACATCATCAAATGACATCATTGCGCAAAGTGGCTTTTTGCAATAAAAGGGTGCTTTAGCCATTTCTAACCTGTGTCTGGAATTGGAGACATCAGGGCTTTGTCAAGTAATTCGGGGCCTAAAAAACTAGTAAGATCCCATAAAGAAATAGGATTTTGTTTCATAGGAAAATGCTGCTGCATCCCAATTTATTTTCTTCTGAAAATGATGGCTGCAAACCTATGGAAATACTGTGGAGATAAGTAACCTATAATGTTGCTGTATCCCAAATTCCTTTCTTTTGAAATCTATGGCAATATTGTGGCTATATGTAAACTATACGAAGCTAGATTGATAATTAACAATACACTTACTTACCTTTTTTATATTTTCTTCAAATTTTATTTTGGGTACCCTCCACCAATGTCTCTCAAGACTATTGAGAAATATAGAAGCAATCTTTACAGAAGTATCTTATTGCGCTGAGAAAAAAGGAAACTTTTCACTTTTTTGGGGGAATAGTATAGGGTGAGTAGTTAACCCTTAAACCATCAAGGATACAAACACTGACCAATATATATATATATGTGGTGATTATGATGTTGATTTAAGTTAAATGTATTGTTTTATAACATCAAGCTATCTCTCCTGATGAACCAATGCAAAAAAGTGGTGAAACCCGTGTAGAGAGAAAATAATTGTTTTTGGGGATCACATTAAGAATGAGAGAAAATCATTATTTTTGGAGATCACATTGAGAATTTGATAAAAATAAACAAACTGAGAAATAGTTGAAGAATAATTGATTGATTATTTGAATTAGCATTCCAGTTGGCATACAAGGATAATACCTTTGGTTATCATAAAACCCAGACTGTCTGTCTGCCAAACTGAACCCCTGAACCAGATATGCAGGCCCCTTTTATAAAATTCAGGCAGGCTTAATAACAAAGAACAGTGAGATGTTTACAGGCTTTTTTAGCGGCGGGATGATTGTCAAACAAGGAAATGTCATTACCTCATATCTATGACCTTGCGTACAGACCCCTTATCAGAGTAACAACTGTCTACTCCTCACACTTCTCCGCATGGCACAGTCATGTGCATCACTTCCCATCTAGGCATCCTTGCCTCAAGACTGAACATCCCTCTCTCGACCTAGTCAGCTGCTATATTTCCCCATGCTTTATCCCTCAGTGCCCTTCTGGTCCCTGATGCTTCTAAGAACAATCCATCTGTAGTTTCACTTTAGTGCCAACATTTACCTTGCTCACTGTCCGCTGCGTATACTTACTCATGGTGTGCACGGTGGCAACTCATAACGTTCATGCTGAGCTCTAATAACCACAGTAATCAATGTTGACTCAGTGATGTAAGCGAATGCAGCAATGCTACTCATCAGTGCCCTCTCCTAACACTTGACTTGCTCATTATGTTGTTTTCGTTTTATCCTTATGTTTCATCCTTATCTCAAACTATATGCCTGCCACCTGTCAATCTTCAGTTGAGAATGTCATGTATTTCATCTTATTAATATTATTCTTCGGATCATTTTCTTTGCAGTATACATTTAGTTGGTCACAGCAGCTCCAGAGGTAGGGTGGGGCGCTAGCGAATAAAACAATATCATTTGCATAGGAGAAGACCCCTGATTTTCACCACCCAGTTTCAGGTTTATGGGGAAATGTACAAAAAGGATGGACGATGAGCCATAAACTAATTAAATAAGTGGGCCTAAAACACAGCCCTCAACCCTAGATCCAGTGTGGACCAGTACCCAGGTGTGAGTATTTATTGCTACAATAGGTCTTGGCAATGGGAGAGACATATCCCTGGTTAGTAGCTTACAACAGAGTTTTCCTTGATTAACACCATGAAATGCACGTGTGAGATCTACGACCAAGTGTAGGGACTATTAACTTATTTTTGTACAATTATCGATGGATTCAGCGGAGCCATCTCCGCTCCGCGCCTCCACACGGCTGGAGGCTTCTCTGGTCCCTTGCCGGGAACGCAGATATGTTTTTTTTTTCTTCCCCCATTCCACTCCCGCCCTCCCAACCCCACTTACCTTCTTTTTGATCCTTTTTCGGGAGCAGACGCGCTGGCAACAGTTGTGTTCCCAGCGCGTCTGCTCCTGATGGCCACCATGGAAAGGGAAAACGGACTCCGTTTTCCCTTTCCATGGCGGTGGCCATTTTCTTCGTCATCTTTTTTTTTTTTTCTCCTGAAACGCTGCAGCGTTTTGGGACAAAAAATAAACTTTTAGTGCCCCGGTCACGCAGTTTTTGTGGGCCGGGGTACTAATAGCTATATGCCCCTCGCGGCAGGAGCCTTACCGACGCTGGTAATGCCCCGGGGGCTTCGTTAAGGCTCTTGTTTTTCTCGGGGCCTATAATTATGGATGCCGGGTGATTGCCTGAGTCGGTAATGCCTCTGCCGCTCGTGGTATATTTCTTAAATGATGTTTTACTGTTTATATTATTCAGTGTCCAATCAAAGAAAATCTCAACATTTTTCAATATGAAAAACGAGATATTATAATGTAACTTGCGAGGTATCTCTCATTGCATTGTTCGTCAATCGTGAAAAAATTGCATTTTCGAAGACTTACGACAGTAACAGCATCGTTAAGTAACGATTCTCCAAAGACCAAGATGTGCAGCTTTTCATTGACATGAATTTCTTCGAACACTGACAGCACTGCCACGGGGTCCACAGCTGCGATCAGGCTCCCGAACCAGAGATTGTGGAGCAGGGATATTTCCTTCAAGCCAAATGCCTCCACCTGGCATATCCCATAAAGGGACACACCAATTCCAAACACATTCCACATGGTTCCAATCACCGCATACCAAAGGATAGTCCCCAGATTCTCGAAAAATGGCCGGCTGGGCATGAAGTAGCCCGCATCTAGGACTATCGGTGGAAGCAAGTACAGGAAGAAGACTTCACTGTTCATCACAGGCGGAGACTTGACCTTCATGCCATTGATGATTCCTCCCATGACGAGTCCGACAATGATCAAGACACAGCTTTCAGGCACAACAGATGGAAGCTTGTTGGACAGGTGGAAGCCTGTTAAGGGCAAGATATGAAAATAAGACAAGGAACATGGTTAGACAGAAAATTGCCATTTTATCCATTTAAAGTTATTTTTTATTTATTATAAATCATTTAGAGCTGTATATGGTAGGCACACTTAGAGATAACACAGACATCTATTTTAATGTCTGAGGAGTGATTTAATAAAATATATGCTCGTATCTATTTCTTACTTTCCATTGAGCAGAATGTAGAGACGTTCGTTCCGAACACCACAGTGGCTGCATGTGTGGTTTGGCATACTTTGCCGCATAGATATTTTGGTGGAGGTGGTTAAATATATATATATTAAGCCAGTAGGAGTGATAAAGGTTAAACGGAGATGTCATAACAAGCCAGTGGAGAGATGTAAGGGCTGACCTTATATTTTCTCCTTACCATGGTCCCAGCTACAGCAACATGACTAGACGTGTGCTCAATAAAATGTTATGTTGTTGTTTGCTTTGACTGACAAAAAGAAATAAAGAGCGACACACGAATGTAATCCCACCAATAGAGAGGGACATGCCATAGTACCGCTATAAAGTGGTGGTGTGAAACACCAGATTCAAAATTGCTACCAAAAAGAGTTCGCCAGAAATTGGGCTGAAAGTCAAGCAAGCTGGAAATGGAATCTGAGGGCCTGCTAATGCTGCTTTGCGCCAGTTCAAGGCATGTGTGCTGTGCCTCGGATCTGATGACATCTGCACATGACGATGCATTGCTACAGATGGCGCAAACATGTTTTTAGTGTGTTTTGTGAGTGTAATTTCAATCTGTTCTAATTTACCAACAGTATCGGCTACATTTTCGTTTTGTACTCCAAGTGCGCTAAATATCAGATATGGTACTACTTTGTGATGTACTTAGATGCTGAGAAGCCCCTTTAACATCCCATGCAATGTAGCAACACTACTGCCTGCCACCAGCACTGTGCTGTATTTCTACGCCTGTTATATGATCTCATAAATATGTCCGAACTGCATGCGAACACATGTGCTTCCAACACATTTCCAATGCTTCCAATGTAGCAACACTACTGCCTGCCACCAGCACTGTGGTGTATTTCTACGCCTGTTATATGATCTCGTAAATATGTCCAAACTGCATGCGAACACATGTGCTTCCAACACATTTCCGAATCTGGCAGTTTTCATGACAATTTCCATGCCTTAATTACAGGAAACCGGTATTACGAAATCGAAAGTTTTTTTATTTTTATTGAAAACCGATTTTGGTAGCAACCAGAATAGGTGTGAAATACCCACAATATCGCATTAACTCTAAACCAAAGATTAGATATGCCACTCCCTCAGCAGAATCAGGCTGTGAGTTTTCCAAATATAATTAACTAGTGGTACCACCCGGCGTTGCCCGGGTCTGTAGCTGACATGCACGCGGGGATCTGCTATAGCCTGGTCTATGCTGTATTGTGTCATAATTTCCTATTTTTGAAAAATTGCAAAATCATCAATCTCCCAAAATCGCATATGCTGATAGCACAAGGCTGGACCGCGCTCCACCGCTGTGCAGGGTGAATGGGTGCTGTTGGTCAAATTTCACTATCGCCAGTACACCCCAGACTGGTATGCCAACCTTGTATCCTAACTTCCTATTTTTGGAAAAGTCACAAAATCTGCAATCTCCCGAAATCACCTATACTGATAGCACAGGGCCGGACCCCACCCTGTGCAGGGCGAATGGCTAGGGTTGGTCAGATTTCACTATCGCCAGTATACCTCACACTGATACGCCGACCTCGGGCCAAGATTTCAGCCCACCAACTGTTGTGGTGCTGGAGTCAACAATCGCAAAATCGTCATTCTCCTTAAACCGTCTGTACTAATGGCACAGGGCTGGACCTCGCCCTCTGCAGTGGCGAATGGGTGTGGTGTGATTGATCAGATTTCACTATCGCCAGTACACCCCAGACAGGTATGCCGACGCTGGGCCAGTATTTAGGCCCACCAACTGTCATGGGGCTGGAGCCAATCCCTAACATACAAACACACTTTCACAAGTACTAATATAGGTAACTGAAATATATTTACTATCTCGAGAAACCAAGAATCTTCATTAACCTATAACCCCAAAATATTACAGCATATAAAAAGAGCTTCCCTATCAGCCAAAAAGATAAACCTCTAATTGAACATTCTCGAATTTCCACTACTAAAATTTCCAGTCTTGACTTGGTTGGACTAAGGATCAATAAACACATCATAACTGAAGAGCACCAAAAGACAAATAGCACACTCTCCGCCTGTGCATTCCTCTGTTTTAGTTCATGCTGCTGAATTCCACATAGGCCCCCACAAAGCAGTCCTACCTTTCGGAATACTGGATTATCCTTTTTGACATGGTGGAACTCTGCACATACGGTGCCTGTGGCTCGCCCCAACCCTTCCCCAGGATCAGTGTCCCCTGCCCACTCCTGCTACCTTTTTGAACCACTCCTAAATTGGTAGAACCTGCTGATCCTTAGGTCCAGATGGAACCTTTCCAGGCTCAGGACCCGGTTCTGAGCCCTGTGGAAAACAGTGCCGGGATACATGCAGTGGTGTGGTGGAGCAGTCGTGCTTCCATGACGGAAATGTTGGGAAAACTGTTGCAGCGGGAAAAGCAGCTATAACCTTGTTGTTCCAAAACTTTCTGTACATTACATTTCTTACAAAGCGTTTCCACTCCACCTGATGCTTCAAAAGAAATTCTCTGCAAAGGGCAAGTGGTGGCTGCTCCCTGCATGTAAACTCGTAAATAAATCCCTGTGGGGAAGCAATGAGGGTCCCTACCACTGAAAGTGTCTACATTGCAGTAAATATTACTACAAGTCACTCCATCTGTTACCCCCCAAGTGCCAACAGAAGGACACAGTTCGAGAGTACAGAATTGAGCCTATGAACATACTTGACAGCCGCCCTGATGTTTCAAATCTCCTTTATTATCTGTACAACTTAATCGAAAGGCAAAGTCCCACACTGCCCAAAATTGTTTATCCGGTGTAATACAATGGATTAGCAGTTCAAAGCTATGTAGTAGTGCATGTCTATGATGAATTCTTGTTGGAATGTGAACAATTCCTGCGTGTGAAATCTCCCATAGAGCAAGTTATTTTAACCGTGCTCATTCTCAGTAGAGGAATTTCTTTTTTGAAGATGTGGGGTTTCATCGTAATTGTAGTCCAGGTGGACTCCTTGCTCACTCTGCTTACAGAGGCAGTTTCACCTCACTTATATGGACCAAAATGCTGAAACACTTTTATAGGGTGGCTGTTGGGTCTCTTCTTCAGAGGAGAGTTACCTAGCATTTTGGTGCTGTACTGACCAGACACTCCTGAGTGGGAAACAGCCCAATGAACAGGTTACTTTAATAATGTTTATTCTCAGTAGAGTGGGCCCTCCATTTTTAGCTTTTTGTAAAAGACTTGGGGTTTCACCCTAGGTTATTGAGGTTAATTTACACATGGACCCCTTGCTCACTGTGCTTACAGAGTCACAGCTCTCCTCACTGATGAGACCCAGCAAGGCTGGAACACGTGCTTAGGGTGGTTGGTGGGACTTTTGTTCAGAGAATTGCCTAGCATTTTGGTGCTGGACTGCTGAGGGGGGCAAGGGGGTAGACTGATATGCAAATGGATATTTCTGTTCTGTGAAATTTACAGTGAGCTAAAACGGTCTGGTGGTTGAAGACCCTCCTGGTTGTGGAAGACCCTCTTGAGGGGGAAACCTCCCATGGAACAGGTTATTTTGCCTGTGTTCGTTCTCAGTAGAGAGCCTCCCCTATTGCAGTATTTTATTCAAAAATATGATTGGTCATGTGGAACGGCAGATTCTCATCGTGCATATCAGCAGGTTACTATAAAATAGCCCTACTTGACAATAATGCAAACTGCTTCCAAATCTCCACACTGCCATCCTGTGAATTATGACACTACATGCTGGACTTTTGCACCTTTCCTGATTGTGCAGAACTAGAACACTGCAAGATGAATTCACTCATTGTGGCGGTCCTTCACAATTTGTTTTCACTATGGCTGTTGCTGCGTCAAACAGACCTAGAATCGGGCAAATTAATTTCCATTAATTTTCGTTCCACCCATGTCATATGACAATATATATAAAATCTGTTTCTGATGTTGCATGAAGCACCCTCAGACTCCAATGTGGCTTTCACCAGATCCTGTTGCTCCCCATCTCCCCTGCCACTGAAGTCATTCTCACTCTCTGTCCTAGAGCATTATTCTGGGTGAGCCATGTGATGAAACAGACCACTGTGGATTCCCTGGTGATGGCATGGTGATGATCACCTGCCATATTAAAGTACAATTTAGGAATGTTAAATGTTAAATGTTAAAGGTATTTGTACCCCGCACCGTCACCAACGGAATTGTTCCCCAGGCGCTCTGGTGGATCTGTAAATGATAAGGTGGGATGGGTTAGTAAGGTGAAGAGGGAGTAGGATAGTGAGAGGAGTGGTGTTCTGTTGGCAGCTTCAACCCTGTATACGCCGGGTGCTGAACTTCGGTGCGGGTATTGGATCGGTGTCAGTCCACGTGTGCTGTTGCTCCGGCTTATGTGTTGTTGCAGTGTTGTGAAGTGCGTGCGGCTTGTTGTGCGAGAGATGGTTGTGTGAGTTTTTTGAGTGAGATAAGTATGCAGAGTTTGAGCTTACATTGGTTAGTGGGTTACCTGACCTTTAGCATGCTAACATTCACAGTTCTATCCAAGTGTGGCACCTGCCGACCCTCACAATTCTATATGGATGCGGCGCAGGCCAATGCTTAGGATTCCATCTAGGTGTGGGCATGCCAACATTCACAGTCCCATCCAGATGCGGCGCAGGTCAATATCCACAACTTCCAAGTGTGGCATATGCCAACATTCAAGTTTCACCCAGTTGCAGGCATGCCAACATTCAAAGTCCTATCTAGATGCAACGCAGGCTAACATTAACAATTCTATCTAAGTGTGGACATGCCTATATTCACAATTCTATCTAAGTGTGGGCATGCTAACATTCAGTTTTCACCTAAGTGCAGGTATGCTAACATTCAAAGTCCTATATAGATGTGACGTGGGCTAATATTCACAATTCAGGAATACAGAAGAAACACAAAATAGAGCGGAGCAAAAAATATCTGATGAAAATACATCAAACAAGCAAATTAAAATGAAGCCTACAAAAAAATCCTCGAAATAGGTAAGTCAACACGCAAAAGTTAATTAGAACGTAAACACACCAAGCAAAATGGCCTCTGCAAATACTGATGCGACAATACAGCAAGTATTGGCATAGCAAAACGTTTTGACGACTTTTATATAGGCATTGTATAAGGAAGGGGTGTATGCGTAAATGCATTACATGAGTGAATGTACAGTAAGAGCATTTATGTGTAGTGTGTATGTGCAATATGTGGGTAGTGTGAAGTTTGAAATGCATGTGCAGTGTGAGTGTGCATGTGCAATGTTTGGAAGTAAATGCATTGTGCGGGGGTGCTGTGAGAATGTATAATCAGTGTGAGTGCGTATGTGTATTGTGTGGGTGCATGAGAAGTGTGATGTATGTGCAGTGTGTGGGTGCATGTGCAGTATGAAATACGTGCAGTGTAAGTTTTGGAATATTTGGATGCGCATGCAGTGTGTATGTGCGTGTGTACTGTGAGCAAGGATGAACAGTGAGAGAGTGTGTATTGTGTAGCTGTATGTGCATTGTGTGGGTGCATGGCCAGTCTGTGCATTCAGCACTCATCACTCATCCACAGTAAGCATGGGTGAATGTGCAGTGGCTTTCTTTGAAGCCCCCATCAACCCACCCCACAGCACCCACAGGAAGCAACACATTAGCTTGCCCTGGTGCCCATCCCACTAGGCATCCCCTCAGCCACCCCAGCTGCCACGTACAGCAGGGAATACATCAGCATTCCCTGCAGTGCCCCAAGCAGGCAGACCATCAGTCTGCCCTAAGGCCACCCTAACAGCAGAGCAACAGCAATAGGCCAGGAGGAGAGGCAGAATAGGGTGTTTAATTGAGAACTGACTGACCATCAGGTCCTCACCACCTGCAGCCCCAATTTGCTTACTATTGTCACCTTCCTGTGGAAATAACGGACAACTTTATGCCCAACAGGGAAATAATAACATCTACATCACCATGCAGAAGCTGGTTACTGCCATCCACTTCTTTGTCACAGGCACATTACAGCTCACTCTGGCCCTGCATACTCAGTCATGCTGTTGTCAAATCCTCTCACATGAATTAACCACGATTATGGGATGGATGTGCCATGTGGGGTGGATTTAAAGCCCCAAACAGGAGTCCCTTTAACATAAATAGCAAGGTTTTAAACACTGAAACAAAAACGGCTAGACTTTTGTTTTTGTTTTTCAAGTAAGGTTAAAGAGCCATGTGGAAAGAGACCTACCTGTCATTAACAATGGACAAACATCATTTTAATTTACAGAAGAAGGAGGAATCAAAAATCCCAGTCACATGAAAACAGGATTTTTGAACATTGAAAACAAAAACGGCCTGCACATGTATGGGTGTGCATATAAAAACGGCTTGAAAAAAATAAAACTGAAAAAAATATCACTGCTCACAGAAAATGTCAAGAAAACAAAACATGATGTGTGGGTTGACAAAAGTAATGCCCATTATGTTTCACCTTCACCTGACATTTGAAGAGCCTCTTTGTCTTCATGGAAAATGTCAGCCCAAGGCAGCCTGTTTCTGGCTGTGTTCAAATGTTCACAAAGGAAAACTCCCACTTCAAGCCTGGATGTCACATGTCCCAACTAATGACCACCTGCAATAAAAATGTGCTGCTAAAGGCATTGAAATTCAGTGTTCTCCAGACCTGCTGGATCTGAAAGTATGTACTTCAAGGAAAGTCACCCTTGGCTGGAGCACAACTAATATGTGTAAAAAAGGTGGCACCCACTTCAAAGAGCAAGCTTCCAACACAAAGGAGACTGATTAAGATACAGGCTGACCCAGTGAAAAGAAATGGCCAGAAGCAGAAATTGTCATTCGTCCCACAGGAAGATTCGCAATTAAGTTAAAAGGACTATTATCATTTAGGTATTTTTTCAGCAACCATAATGTGGATTGATTTCATTTTTGTACCATTGTTATGTAAGGTGATTTGGAGGATATAAAATGCATCTACCAGTGATTCTGGGAACTGTAACGGCCAGTTAGACTAGGTTTCTGGCTGATCTGAACATGTTCCAAATGTGAGAGTTGATGAACGGGTGGAAAATGAAATTAGGGACATGCTTAATAACTTACATCTTCATGACTCTTGTGCTTTTTATGGAAACGGCAGAAATGTGCCACATGGCCATGCTACATCGTACGGATTTGGTGGTTGGCTTATCTAATTGTAGATGATTAGCTGCATCAGAACATGTGCTTAGTTTAGCAGTTGCTAGTAAAATTATGAAGTTGTGATACATAACTAGTTTTGCCAAAAAGTTGAAAGGAGAACAAAGGGGCAATTGCAAATAGCAATTGTCACATGTTGCTCCAGACCCCTAAACCAATCCTGACTTGGAAGCTGGGTTAGGAGGAGAGAGAGGCCTAACTGTCCAAACTTAGTGGCAGGAATTATTGCAGGGTACCTCCCCAAGATTGTAAAATTGGTGATGTCATTGCTGCAATATAAGGGGGACTGCACTAGGGCAGAGGACACACAAAAAAACAGGGAGACAGAAAAAGGAGAAAGACAGGAGGAGAGAGAGACCATAAGGAAGGCTGCTGAACTTAGCATCTGACAGCTGTAGGGAGACACCAGAGGAGATTGCTGAGAGTGCATCTGGGTGGAGCTGTCTATTTTTAGAAAGGCCTCAAAGCTAACTAGGTCCTGTGGTGGAGAGCGGGAGGCCATCTTTGAGAGTTGAGTCACCAGACCCCTGCCCTATCTTTCCAGAGTGTACTGAGATGCAGCTGGCTTTCCTGAACCTTAAACAGAGCCTTGCTATGTAAGTAGAACTAAGCACTGGAAACTAAAAGCTGGGGGGAGTATGCTTACCTTGAATCCTTTCCATTTATAGTGGATGGGGGCATAACTGTGTAGATCCTTAGCCTATGTAACCAAAAATGTTAATTTAATTAATTCCCATTTGGGCGGAACACTACTGGCTAAATTTTGTAATCCAAAATTAACAAAGCTCACTTCCCATTGTGCGCTGAAAACTATAGCCTATAATTTAATTGGTTAATCCTTTTTGTCCAACTGACCCCGACTTCTTTAAGGAAGAGGGGTGTCTTTGTTCTTCAATCGGTCCAATCTTTTTAACCAGCTTCCCCAACACAGGCCTTTCAGTAAGGGCAGTCTGGAATCCAAAATTCCCCAAAGCATTCAAATTTTTCTGTCTGACTTCCCAACCTAGACCAAAGCAAGGGGGGGGGGTGGGTTTGAAAAACAAAGCGATATTTTAAACCAAAGGTTTTGGCGAAATTATATTATTGATATGTGTAATTATTTCAGGGAGTGAAATTGGCAGAAAGTGTACAATTGTTATTCTTTTTAACTCACTTTTGTGATTTATTTATGCAGAGAGAAGTTGATTGTGTCGTGCCACGGATGAAGTTTTTTTTTTTACATTTTCATGCTAACTTCTATTACTTTTAATTTAAATAAATGCCAATATATTTACTGTACACCAGCCTGGGTCTTGGCTCATTGTTAGCTCAGGGGTGAGGGATCCAAGGGACATGATATGTGTAGCTAAAAAAAAGAGAATATGTTAAACAGTTCGTTGAATAACCACTTGAGTGGGGAGTAAAGGTACTCCCTGTGTTGAGGGTGGCTTCTCAATAAACCGTTACAGCCACCACATAGCCTTGCTCAATGGCCTTGTGGCCATTGATTGTATCAAATCACGCTTTTATGCCATAGCAGTCTTCCCCAACGGTATCAGGTAATAATATCGCCATATATATGGTCGCCGTAAATAATATTGCCATGAAAATGTTGTGGCGATATTATTTGGGTGACCATATATATGGGGACGAGCAAAAACATGGTGGGTGCCCTGGACCACATAGACAAAGCCATCACCCAGATCTAGTCCACGAAAATTGGTCTCCATGAACAGCCATCTGCTGCACACTATCATTGTGCAGATGGTCTGTGATGCTGACCTGCTTCTCATGCACGTGTATGCAAGATTCCCCAGCTTCGCCAGTGTCTCAATGAGCCCGACACAAAGCAACCCCCCCAAACGTCAAGAAGGGATTACAACAATGCCACAAAAATAGCCCTCCTCTCCATTCCCACCCTCAGCTGCTTATGTTCATGAATCACACTAATTGACAAATCCATACCTTCACATACTTAACCTACATGTTTCCCTATCACATACCGCACTGTACACATCGGGTGAGACTATGCAGAGGTAAAAGGGCGTATCTTGCAGGAATACATGTAGTGATTCCAACATATCTGACCACATGAGGGAGAGCCTTCAAGTTTCCCTGCCATGCATGAGTAGGACAGCCAGTATTACATTATATCATTCTTTGCATTCTGGGACATGTAGTTTTGCTTCTTTCCATTTAAATGTAATATAGAACTACAGGTCCCACAATGCATAAACAACACAACTGGACATCCCACTCAGTTATGGCACGGGAAAACATGACAGCTACACATACGGATACTTGTCATACTACTAATTGCACAGTGTGGCATAGTGTGGCAATGCAGTTGAGCCAAATAATAAGACATAGCACTGGAAATCACAGTACCTCAAAAAAGCAATATACATGTTCATTTAGGATGAAGAGTACTGGCAAGGCTTGCTCCCTGGCAAACACATGAGCCTCACCTGATCTCCACACACTGCAGATCAGCATGTGCACATTCCCAAAACCCCTGATTGCAGGAAATAGCGGCATAAGTAATTGCACTCTAAGAAATACATAAATGATGCTCCTCCTGCCCCCACCACAGGGGACTCTGAATACTCAATGTTCCCATAGCTATTGACCCCACTATGCAAGCCAGTCAACCCCAGGCTGCAGAGCTACAATGTTTGCAACGCCCAGACCCTCAACCCAATCGAGCAGGTATGTGATGTCCTAAATAGCCGCTTTCATTGCTTTCACTGGCCAATTGCAGCCTTCATCTACAAATCCCAAAGGTCTGTTTCATTGTGGCCATTTGTTTGATACTGCGCAACACAGCCATCAGGCTCACTGTGCCCATGCCTGATTATGTAGAATAGGTCGATGGGTAATATGACAGCGCTGAGGGCTATGACGGCAGCCCCTGGGCCTGCGCATCAATAGGGCAGTGTTGATAGCCTCATGTTACACAAATAAATCATGTACAATATCTCCAAAGGGAGGTGACAGCAATGTTTTAAAAGAGAACATAGCCTTCCTCTCCCCCACCCCTCTTAGTAAAAACACAAAAAATCGAATATCAGCAAGCCAACTTTTATTATAAAGGGGAGGGGTGGAATTCTGCTGGAGCTTCATTTGGGAGTTGACCAAACGAAAATAATTCTAAAGTCCAGGGTAGATGCAAACACATCCTAAATTAAAGGTGGATGGAAACAGATTAAAACTCTAGTCTTGGTGCAAAGAAATCAAGGTCAAGGGAACTCCGAAGCCCATCCAGAATGATTCTAGGAGGAGGAAAAGCCTACGCACATACGAGTTTCAACTTGGAAAGTGCAAAACAGAAAGTCACTTATTGTTTATGGGACACATGGGATCTTCTCTCCCTCCATGGCCTTTACAGCTTGGGGTACGTGGTAGTTATACCTGTGGTTTCAAGCGGCTGCTGGGAAGAGTGACTGGTATAGGGAAGAAGAACAAGGGCTTCCACCATTCAGGTGAGGCAGCAGAGGTGGTGGTGGAGGGGTGAGTGCAGGGAAAGCTGGTTATGGGCTTCCACTTTGCAAATTCCTAAATATGGGAGAGGGACTGCTTCTCGCAGGTCAGCAGCTGAGTCAAGGTCACCTAGCACTGGATGTGCCCCTGTTTGGCAAACCATGACCTGGAAAATGAGGGTGACATTGGAGTGAGCCATTCGCCACATCACTGCAGAGGACACATGTTATGTTATGTTAAAATCATATATAGAGAGCACAAACGCCCGAAGGCACCCATGCCATGACACATGGGCGTCATGGCATAGGGCCTGGCTGTGCCTAGGGGCCTGCACTTCTGCAGCAGCATATATAGCTGCTGTACTGGCCTCCTCACATGCCTCTCACATCTCCCCAACAAACTCTTCCCTCGACTGGTTCACAGCCGAGGACCCCCACTGCATGCCCTACAGGGACCGGTGCATCTGACCCAGGATCTTCAGCATTGATGAGCAGTCATTCACAGTTCCTTCCTAATGTCCTCTACCGGTGCCTGGACTGCCTCCATGGAGGTCAATCTATCCACAATGCTCATAATGACACTGTCGGACAAGGGGTCAGGAGTGTTGGGAATAGGGGGTCGTTGGGTGACTGGGGTTACCTGAGCCTGAGGAGGAAAATATTTCAAAAGCTGTAGAGTATGGACAACATCCAATAATGCTGGGGGAAGGGACAGCTCAATAGGAGGGATGTAGTGGTATCCAACATCCACCACCAGCAGGCTGTCCCAATTCCTAAACTCTTGCAGGACTGGTCAGTCCACAGTGGCCAAGTCAGAGAACATGATGGCAGGCGTGGTGTCACCTGCAGGGCCTGTAGCTAGATGGAATGATTCGTTAAGGGCAGGGCTTTAATGTAGGTTGCAGGTGATGGAAAGGTGGTTAGTGGAGGGGGTATCTCTTTCACAGTGGTATGGCTAGGCAAGTTTGTCTTCTAAGTGTACTTAGGTCAACATCCTCATCCTCATTCCTATAATCAATATTATCATCATGACTGTTGCTCTCCTTCTGTCTAAGAGGGCAATGATATTTTGCATGACACGTGGCTAACATGGTTCATGAGGGATCCACAGGAATGATGACTTTGTGGCATTCTACTAGGCAAACACCTTTAGTTTAAAAGAAAGGGGTGTATGTAAGACACGGGAGAGAATGTAATGGATAAATACGGTAACACCATACCGAGATAATGGGCCTCATTACGACACAGGCGATAAACCATGGTGCTAATAGCACCATGGTCCATGCCGGTAACCTACCGACTCGGCCATGGAGAAAGGGGGAATTACCACCCCATTACAAGGTTGGCGGGGCGGTAATTCCCCCTTCCTCCATAGCCCTTCCCCATTTCCATTTTTGCCCCATAGGGCTCAATGGGAATGTGGAAGGCGCTAAGTACGGTACCGCAAATTGCGGTACCGTACTTAGCAGCAAGGTCACTTTGCGGGTCCCTACTTTAACGGCTGGTGTAGACCAGCCGTTAAGGTCAGGTCCCGCAAAGGGACCTCGTAATCAGGCTCTAATGGGTTAACGGTGCCACAGCCTTTTACGGCGCCGTTATCCCATTAGCGCCAGAATCGTAATGAGGCCCAATGGCCTGTGACCTTCCTCAGGCCAAACCATTGGCTCACACTTCTCCCACAGACATAAATGTCCATTGTTTTCATGACATTCTTCATATTACCATCCCCTTTAGAGATTTCATGGTATTGGACGCTGCAAGATATGTGTCCCCAGCATCATCCGTTTCACATAGTTGGCTAGCGTGATGTTTCTTCTGAGTCCGCGTTTTTATGATGGCACACTGAACATCAAGCATTAAGCCATTGCAGTGTTTTTTAGGTGTTTCAGTACTCAGGATGAACTATTGGTTTTGGGCACCATTGGCGAAATGCATATCACAAACCTCATTCAGTATGGGGGGACAATAAATATTCTACATCAACATTCTTGACAAATGCTTACCCAGTGCATAGAATTAAAGTTTGGTTGATAGCCTTGTGGTGCCTCTTTCAAATGACATCCACCAGGACCTTAAGCTCATTGTCAGAGAATCTTGGGTGATTTTCTTAGACATGGTCCTTCTGGCTGCCCTGAAGTGAGGGGCAAATAAGGAGGTATTGTGGTCAGGCAAGTAGAGGGCCCAAAGACCACAGAGTTTGCTGATTGTGTTTCTCAGGTGGTTGGCTGGAGGGAAGCGTGCTGTGCATCAACATTTTGGGGAACGCCGACATGGTGTATCGCAGGACAGTGCGGTGCCCAAAGGGACTGACAAACATACTTTACACCATGTGGTGGTGGGAGGAAGGGATGGAAAGGGTGGGGGAGTGAGAAGTGGTTCATCTGAGATATGTGATTATAAGGTGGACGAAGATGGTGGTCTACCTGCAGTATCCGTGCATACTGCGCCAATTCGCCGGTCCATGCACAGGCGACTACCATGTGTGGTGGATGCAGGCAGCCTTCGTTACGGCATGATAGCTCATGTCACGACCTCTTACCATGGTGAATGGTGGCAGCTCAATTGCAGAAAGGGAGTGCATTGCAAAACATACATTACGCCATGTGGTGGTGGGAAGAAGGGATGGAAAGGGTAGGGGAGTGAGAAGTGGATCATCTAAGATATGTCAATAGGTTGACAAAGACGTTGGTGTGCCTGCAGTATCCATGCATACAGCGCCAACTTGTGGGTCCCTGCACAGCCGACTACCATGTATGCTGAATGCAGGCAGCGTTCGTTAAGGCAAGATTGCTGGTGCGGCGACCTCTTACCGTGGTAACTGGTGGGATCTGAAATGCAGAAGGGGAGTGCATTGCACATGAAATGAACATTGTAAGATAGCGTGTACTACGGTGTGTTTCATGTGGTAAGGCCTCAGCCCATTCGTTGTACGGGTGGAGGCCTTGCACCGACAACTATGAGCCGTGGTTCAATTAGGTTTCACATTGTTGCCTTCTGTGCGTGGTTCATCAGCATCGCATACATTGTTGATTCCATGGGCGTGGGTATTGTTAGCACATCCTACAGTGTTTACCCATGAACCATCCTGAAGTGTGTGCACTGGTTGCAGTGTTGGAATACTGTCAGTATAGAAGAGGCTAGGGTTGAAGTGCATCTTCTATGTGCTTGCATACTTCAGTGTGTAAACTGGGTGCAACAATTGAAATAGTGTGCACATAGACGTGGATAGGGGTGAACTGCATATTTCATAGGATTGGGTAGTGTCCATTGCACAGAGTGCTGACTACTGTACTGCACTATGAGTGCTTGGATCAGGTCCACTTTTGCGAACATTTTTTTTGGTTTGGTTGGCAGTAACACCATAGTATGTGAATGAAAGTGGGTAGGGGTGTCAGAGGCTGTGTTATTTTTGTAGATTCTGCTGTTGCATGTTTCCATGCATAGCTGTAGTACGGTGCATAGGTTGGGTAGCAGTGCCAATGGCTGTGGTACGTGTGTGGAGTTTGGTACTTGGTTACATGTTGCCATGAATGGCTGCATTACGTTTCTGTGGGTGTGGGCAAGGCATAAACTACTAGGTGCATGTCCAAAGGCTATAGCCCGTAGGCCATGCACCCAATATTCTAGGCCTTGCCCACACCCACTGCAGCAATGCAGTTTAGACTACATCTCTCAGAGTGTGGTCACCTTTACAGAATGGTTGTGAAGCACATTTTAGACTTGATAGAGGTCATCTGATATGCATATATTGTTGGTTGGTTCGGTTGGCAGTAAAACCATTGTATGTGAATGAAAGGGGTGCCGGAGGCTGTGTTAAGTTTGTAGATTCTGCTAAATTTTGAATGTTTATATGCATAGCTGTATAACGGTGCAGAGGTTGAGTAGTAGTGACTGTGGCTGTCGTATGTGTGTGGCTTGTGGTAGTTGGTGACATGTTGCCATGCATGGCTGGATTACATTGCAGTGGGTGTGGCCAAGGCCTAGACTATTGGGTGCATGGCCTTAGCCCGTAGGCCATGCACCCAATATTCTAGGCCTTGCCCACACCCACCACGGACATGCAGTTTTGACTGCATCTCTCAGAGGGTGGTCACCTTTACAGAATGGGTGTGGAGCACATTTTACTATTCATAGAGCACCAGAAGTGAGCTGACATGCATATATTATTGGTTCCATGGGTGTGGTTATTGTTATAATATCCTACAGTTTTCTGTGTATGGCTGGAGATTGTGCAGTAAAAAGTCCTATGGTGTGCCCACTGGGTGCAGTGTTGGAACACTGTCAGTATAGAAAAGAGGGTAGGGTTGAAGTTAATCTTCTATGTGCTTGGATACTCTGGTTTGTGCAGCTTCCTAGGAGTAGGCCCAATGTTGTGAAGATTGTGTGGTTTTGTTGGCAGTGACACAATACTTTGTGAATGGAAGTTAATGTTAAAGGATATTTGTTACGTGCACTACCACCACCGGCTCTGAAAAAGGGAAGGTTAAGGGGTGAGTTAGTGGGAATAAGCTGGAAAAAGTGCAAGAAAGCAGTGATGTGTTGTTGGCAGCCTCAGCATGGTGGGTCTGTTGGCTGGGCTTACGATCCACAAACATAACATAGCCAGCTGCACTTCTACCCAACCCCAGCACCATAACACAGCGATGCATGGAAACATATAACAGTCAGCTGATTCCACAATCATACCACTGCCTCCACCACCTCTACCCACCCCCTGCCCGGATTGGTCCTCCTAGCATGATCGCCTGGCCTGGTGCCTCTGCTTTCTTCCCTGCACGCCATTTGCTACCCTGGCACTGCAGGTGAGTTGAGCCCGTCTGGGGCCTGTTTTAAATGTTATTTCTAGTTCCAGGCCCCCCACTCTCCTGATTGTGCCCTATATGCCCTCCCCAGTCCCACTTTCAGTTCTCCACTTCCAAACCTCCCCCGTGCCCGGATTGGGGTGTTTTACGGTCAGTAGTCATTGGGCCTCATTCCGAGTACGGCGCTAACCAATGGCGCTATTAACGCCTTGGTTGACGCCGTACCCGGACCGGCAGCGCCTTGGTGGATGGCGGAATCACCGCCCCATTCCAAGGTTGTCGGGGCGGTAATTCCCCATTCACCAAGGCTCTTCCCCATTCCCAAATGAGCCCCCATAGGGCTCAATGGAAATGGGGAAGATGCAAATAACGGTGACCGTTCATTACGGTCACCGTTATTGGCTTGGAGGCCCCTTTGCGCCCTCGACTTTAACACCTGCTCAAAGCAGGCGTTAAGGGCGAGGGCGCAGAGGGAACTCGGAGTATGGCGGTAAGGGATTACCGCCACCGGTCTCGTTACCGGTCGCCGCTATCCCTTACCGCCATACTCGGAATGAGGCCCATTGTGTGCTGTTGTGCGAATATATGTGTGGTTTGTTTTGTTGTTGCAGTGTAGTGAAGTTTGTGCAGATTGTTGTGTTTTAGGCTTGTGGTTGTGTTTGGTTAGAGTTTGAGAGGTGCATGCAGAGGGGAAAAATTGTTAGTGGATTGGTTATTTGGCATTGCTGTCCTTGAAATTATGTCTAGCTGTGATGCTTGCCATCATCCACTATTCCATCCCAGCGTGGCACTTGCTAATCCTCAGCATGCTATCTGGATGTGAGGCAGGCCAGTGACCATGACTAGATCTAAGCGTGGCACCCATCAACATCCACAGCTTCATCCAGGTGCACACGCCAACACTCACACCTCTATCTAGATGCGACGTAGGCTAAAGTTAAGAATTCCATCTAAGTGTGGCACATGCTAACATTTGCATTCTATCTAGATGCGACGTAGGCTAAAGTTAAGAAATCCATCTAAGGGCCTCATTACAACCCTGGCGTTGGACCATGGTGCTATTAGCACCATGGTCCATGCCGGATTCCGCTTTGGTGGATGGCGGATTTACTGCCCCATCCCAAGGTTGGCGGGGCGGTAAATCCCCATTCACCATGGTCCCTTCCCCATTCCCATTTTTGGCCCATAGGGCTCAATGGGAATGGGGAAGGGGCTAATTACGGCACCGTAAATTATGGTGCCGTAATTAGCACCAGGGTCCCTCAGCGGGTTGGACTTTAACGCCTGCAAAAAGCAGGCGTTAAAGTGTGAATCGGGCGTTAAGGGTTTAACGCCGCCGCAGCCTTTTACGGCGCCGTTAACCCCTTAACGCCAGGGTTGTAATGAGGCCCTAAGTGTGGCACTTGTTAACATTCACAGTTTTATTTAAGTGTGGCACATGCTAACATTCACATTTCTATCTAGATGCGACGTGGCTAAAGTTCAGAATTTCATCTAAGCGTGGCGCATGCTAACATTTACATTTCTATCTAGGTGTGACATAGGCTAAAGTTAAGAATTCCATCTAAGTGTGGCACATGCTAAAATGTACAGTTTCATTTAAGTGTGGCGCATGCTAACATTGATAATCCCATCTAGATGCGACGCATGCTAAAGTTAAGAATTCCATCTAAGTGTGGCACATGCTAACATTCATAATCCTATGTGGATGCGACACAAGCTAAAGTTGAGAATTCTGTCTCTAAGTGTGGTGCATGCCAACATTCACATTTCTAGCATTTCTATCAGACTTCTATCCAAGTGATGTACTTGCTAATATTCATAATTCCATCTAAGTGTGACAGATGCCGATATTCACAAACCTATCTAGACGCAAGGCAGGCCAGTGTCCACAACTCTATCCAGGCGCGGCACTTGTTAACATTGGCTACTATGTTAGGATGCAATGCAAGGCAACATTTCCAATACTGTCATGCATAAATTCAGGCTGGTTGTCACAAATCTTTCTAAGTATGCAGGGTCTAAGTCTATGGCAGTCTATGTTATGGAAAGGTAAGGTAGAGTGGCAGGGGCTTTCTGGAGTAGAGTAATTGCTCTACACCCCACCCATGCCACACTTACAGTTTTTGTTGGTGTCTGTTAACTGCTGGCTTCACTGGCTTCCCTGTGGACACCTGCGGACACCTGCCGACACTCTCTGTCATTGGAGCTGCCCTTTGCCTTGGGACCCTTCGTGGAAGGTGCTGCCGGGAAGAGGGCTGCCCTGGGAAGGTCACTTAAGAGGAGCGGACTGGCCAATCACGGTCCAGGGGCGGGCTGGGAGGCGGGAAGAGGGAGGCAGGGAAGACAGAAGAGCAGGGGACAAAAGGGGTGCAAAGGCCATGCTGTGGGCATTAGACGGCGAGATGGGCTCAAACGCCGAGGCACCAGGCCAGGCGAGCATGCTAGGAGGACCAATCCGGGCACAGGGGTGAGTTGGAGGTGGAGAACTGAAAGTGGGACTGGGGAGGGCATGGAGGGCACAATCAGGGGGCTGGGGGGACTGGAATCATTCATGAATGATTATTTTGCAGTACTCAATGAGGGAGTGCTGTAAAAAGAACAGTGGAGAGGGGAGAAGGACTGTCCGTGCTTTACTGAGGTGTAGCCCTCACTGTAGCTGGGAAAGCGCACGTGCCACATCCTGCCATTCTGAGCATGGTGGGCATGCAAATGGAACTGTGGGGATTATGGAATCAGGTGTCAAGGGTGTGGTTCACAGGAAGGGGCGGTACTACTTTTTTCCAATACTCTCTGTGTAATGAGGTTGGTAGAGATGGAGAGGCGCACAGTGCTGATTGTGGGTGATACCTTTGTACAATATCTGAACTGGTATTCCATGTAAAGAGGCGTTGCTGCTAATTTCAGGTTGGAAGGAATGGACGCTTTGTAGGCCAGTCTCTATGCATGCAGTTTCGGCAGGATGGTTTGCCTTTGCAGATATGTGGCCTCTGGGGCTACTGTTCAAGTTAACGTGGTCCATTATGGAGGTCTAAATTTGGGTTACATGTCATGTGGACGTTTCGTCCGTCACCTGAAGAGGTAATAAACAAAGTGATGCAGATTTTTCCCACTGCCAAGGTCGTTTTCTCAACCATTCCACCAAGAGGAGTATGGGACCATGCCGGTGTAATTTGTCCCCAGCCAGAGCTTGGAAGGTGTTATAAACAGAAGCATGTCTGCATTTATGTGGACTGATGGGATGTTCTCCACCCACTATGAGAGCATGAAGTTGCAAAATATACACTGCTTCCATGCAAATGGCAATTCTTTGAACGCCATTGACAAAACGATTATTTTTTACACTGTGCAAGAAGCGCTGACCATAATTCGGTATAAACTGAAGGAGGAGAAGCAAACAGAAACTCAAACAAAGAGAAAAAACCAAAAAAGGTTGTTTGCAAGCACATAAAAAAAATCCTGAAAACAAAAATAAACAAAAAATCTTTTCAGAGGGACCACTAAAGACCCAATCCTCTACCCTGTTTCACACCCCCCCCTTCCTAGCATGAAAACTCAGCGGATTCCACGATAGTTTCAGGATTACACGTGCCACATCCAGCCATTTTCAGGATGGCAGCCATGGAAATGGGACTGTGGGGGCTAAGGCATTGCTCAGTAAGGTTTCTGGTTGTGGTGTGTACCGAAAAAGCTGTGGCAGAGGTCTCTTTGTACAGAGAAGTGCAGAAGGCTATGGTGGAAGTGCGCAAGGTAAGGGGCAGGCATCCTGTTTGTATGCATGCACTGTATGTACTTGTTTGAATTTGCTAAAATGCATTCAGTGCTGCTTTTGTGCGACACTTTTTGCAAAGTTTGTAGTAAGTGGGGTACTGTGGGGAAGAAAATCTGTGAAGTGTAGAAGGTAAGTGGCAGGAATCCTGTTGTCATGAATGCAATGTGTGTATGATATGATATGGTGTGAAATTGTAGAATATGGCATTTATAATGCGCATATACACAAGTTTTTCAAGGCACAATGAGGCAAGGGAGGGGGAAAAGACAGAGACAACAAACCTACTAGGGCAGGTGTAACTCAGATCACCCAAGGTCATGGATAGGGGGAGGGGAAAGTGCAGTACATGGGAAGAAGAACAAATGACAATAAGTAAAAATACAGGCCGATGGTGGCAAGTGCAAGGATAAGTGCAGACATCAGGTGGTGGTGGAACTGTTAGGGATACAGAAAACAGTCCACAAGTGCAGGGTTTGCCAGAAAGGCAGTGCAGGGGTGTGACTGGTGGGGGAGGTGGCCTGGGTCCGACATCAGAGAGTGTCCAGATAACCAGTGCAGAATCAGTTTCAGCCAGGAAGTCAGCAGTAGAGAGGAGGATAAAAAGCAGAAGCAAAGAGAAAGGCTCTGAGGTGCTTCTGGAATAGGTGATTGTTGTCCTCAAGTTTCAGGGAGGCAGGGAGGTTGTTGCAGAGGGAGGCCCCAGCCGAAGAAAGAGATCTACCACCAACTGGTTGATTGCAAAAGCGACTGACCCTGATGGAGTTGGAGGCGGATGAGGGAAGAGCTCGAGCAGGGAGATATTTAGGAAGTGAGAGTTGATGGTATGGAGGTTTCAGGGCCCAGAAGGCCTTATATATAATGCAGAGGGTTTGGGTTTTCACCTGATTCCCTGAAGCCACTAGGAGCTAGTGCAGACATTTCAGTCCAGGAGAGATAAGATCCCTGGGTTTGAGGCAAAGGACAAGTTGCACAGTCCTCTTCTGGATGATTTGCAGAGGGCAGAGGGTAGAAGAAGGCAGATTTAAAAAGAGGCTGTTGCAATAGTCCAACTTAGAGAGAACCAGAGCTGTGCAGACAGTGACCTTTTGGGAACTTGCTTTAGGTTGGTAAGATACATACAGTGCTGGTTTTGGTGCCATATTTTTACGATGTATGTAGGAGATGGGTTAGTGGGGAAAAAAATTGGTAGCATTGTCGAAAGGAAAGAAGAGAGTTCCTGTTTTGATATTACAATGGATGATATGGGTAAATGAAAACATTGCAAGCATATACCATTGAAGTGCCACTTGATGGTGGGGGATGGGAGAAAAAACAGTATGCTTTTTAAGAACGTAATGGATGCTCAGCGGCAGATACCATGCACAGAGGCACTTATAAAAGAGTTGTAAACATACTGCAGAAAAAGTATTCATACCTCTATTTTGTGGTGATGAGTGCTCATGTGGATGAATGGTGGATGCCCAAATCTTGCATTCTTTTACTGAACTTTCTACTGGACGTGCTTTCGAATGACACAACACTTTCAGGCTGAATGTGTAACGGTACATATGAAGTGTTGTACAGAACTGACTGTGTTAAATGCTAACGTCTTGGAAGGCATTAGGGGATGTGTGTATGACTATTTAATAGTACCCAATGAGGTAGTGGTGGACAGAAAATTGTGGAAAGGGAAGAAGGACTGCTCCTGCTTTACTGGGGCGCGGCCCTCGCAGTAATTTGGGAAGCGCACATGCCACATTCTGCGCTTCTCACCATGCTGGCCAATGGAAATGGGACTGTGGGGATTATCCAATCAGGTACAGAGGGTGTGGTTCACAGGAAGGGGTGGCCATACTATTTTACATTATTCTGCGTAGTGAGGCTCGCTGACCTGGAAACACGCATTGTGTTGCCTTTGGGTGATGCCTTTGTGATAGATCTGCACAAAAGTCACTCGAAGTATGCCCAGGAAAGACACTTTGATGGCAATTTCAGTTTGAAAGGAGTGGATGCATTGTGGTGTGCTGTCCATGACTGCAGTTTTGCCAATATGCATGCCCTTTGCAGAGACCTGGCTACTATTGCTACTGTTGATGTTTATCGTGCACTACGGTGGCATGCATTTGGGGTACGTGGCTTGTTTGGATTTGTTCTGTCGACTGAAGAGGTTGCTGAATGTACTGAAGAGGCTTTTTCCCACTGCCCAGGTGCTTTTCTCATCCATAACACCAAGAAGCGTATGGGACAATGCTAATGTATGTTGTTCCCAGCCATAGGTTGGAAGGTGTCTCACCAATAGATGCATGTCTAATTTTTTGTCCTCTGGTGGAACGTTCTTATGCAACAATGACCTCTTTAGTTGTGGAAATGCAGAGTTTTTCCATGCAAATGGCATTTCATTGACATCCATTGGTAATGCTGTTTTGTTTGCCCATCCACAGGATGCGTTGAAGAGTTTACTGTAACAATGTGAGCACAAGAAAACACAATCAAATAAAAACCAGGAAAAAGTGTTTCTGTAGAAGCACCTAAAAAAAAAAAAAAGAAAAAAAGGCTCTTTTTAGAGCTACCACTAAAAACAAACTTCCCTACCCTGCTTGCAATTTATTCCCCCATGGCCACATGCAGCACGAAAGCCACATCTGGGGATTTTGAGGATGCGGCCTTGGAAATGGAACTGTGGAGGCTAAGGGATTGTGCAATAACATTTCTGGGTGTGGTGTGCATTCAGAGGACTGTTGTACAGAACTGCTACTGTAACATGGAGAACTCTTCAATGTGATTGGTGGATGCATGTGGAACTATTTAACAGTACCCAACGACGGCATGTTTGAAAGAAGAAAATTGAAAGGGAAGAAGGAATGTTTCGGCTTTCTTGGGGCATGGCCCTCGCCAATCATCATTTGTGATGTCATCTTTGATGTCCTGGGTGTTAATCTTAGCACTGCACAGTGGTGTCGCGAGTTATGGTTGCTTAGCTTATCATACTGGCGAATTCCTGGGGGTGTTCGGTCTTACGTGTAACCATAATGTGGATAGGTTGTTATTAGTGCAAAGTAACTAAAATGTCCCTTTCAAATAGTTGTGACACTGAAGTTGATAGGTTTTTCTTAGGGCACCTGAACCATAACGTCCCTTTAACAATGTTTTTTGTCAGTGAATTTCATCGGTTTTTAGTAGGGCACTGTAACCAGAATGATCCTTTAGCAAAGTTTTTTCATTAAAGATGATAGGTTTTTGGTAGCGCAACTTAACCATAAGGTCCCTTTAACAATGTTTTTGTCAATGTATATATATACATACACATACATGTACACATACACACATCACCGCACAAAATTTAAAAAGGAAAAAGCCTTAAAACAAAGGGATGTTTATCGCGTTTTGCATTGTTTTTCCCCATAGGTGAATAGAACAGGTGCAAAGACCAAACAGGTGGATGGATTTGCTTCAAATTCAAAACAATTCGTCCCAAAGCAATGCATACTTGGGTGCAAATCTGTGCAAATCCGTCACGTCATTTCTTTAAAATCTGTTGGTGAATAGGGTGCCCCTTGCACCAAAATCTTTTATGTATATCCCATAGTGCATTGCATCAACTTGGTCTTTTCAGAAATGAATTCCACCATTTTTTGTCATCGATGTGAGATGCTCTAGTGGGAATTCCACTAGAATTTAATTTGTTGTAAATTTGCTATGAATCTGCTTGTAAGAACCAAGGGTGGGATCACCAAAAACTCTTTACACAATGTATGCTTAAACCCCAAATGTTGCACCCATTTGCTTCCTGGACCCTCATTATCGCAACGTGGTCACTGGCCACGGCCACATGCCAGAGGGCCACAGACCTGAAACAGGGCAAAATCCCATGGTGCATTGCTTCAAAACATAAAAACATACTAATAATATTGAATATGACAACCGTGATGATATAAAAAGTGAAAGCTTTAGTACTGCAGGTGGTGCAAAATACAACACAACAAAACTCTTGAATTTCAGTGAAAGAACTTTAGTTCAAGTGACATTAACGTGATGGTTTAATGCAACCAAGCACTTGAAATTTCGCAAGTGTTGGAAGGTACGCCACCATAACTCTTATCCCCCCACTGTGCATCCCATGAGCATACTGATGACATTACAGATGACATTACTGTTCTTTTATCACAAGGCAAACTTACTATTTGGTTTGGCTTGTCCGGGCTGCCTTTGGGCTTCTGAAATGACAGTCCTACTCTACTTCTGTCTTGAATTTCCTGCTTTTCTGGTTGCAGCAAGAGTATTGAAGGAACAGTATAAGGGGAGCTGGGTGCCAGCTGAAATGATAATAGGTTTACTTCAACACTCAGAAGTTTAAACCAATCTGTACTGGTACTACTTTAGAATGTACGCGTTCAAAATCTCATTGCACCACAAACTAAGCTCTTTATTAAATGTAAATGTTTCAAATTAATTGTATCTTTGTGCAGGAAGAAGAAACACTGGTGTCGAGCCTTGGAGTGATTGACATGCTGAGAGGCTGTGTCTGGCCCCATAAGATCAGTTGGAGTTTGTTCAATGTAGGTATATCAGCTATTATTTTACCCAAAGGGTGTGTATCTTGCCTTTGAGCCTCTAATTTAAGATCATGTCTACCTTTATGCTGAAGTGCATACTTCATGTGCTGGATAACCCAGCATAACTGAAAGGGTTGACATTATTTTGCAGATATGAAGGTGCTTACTGTGAGGACCTGGCATTTTGCCCAGTAACATTTACACCCACAAAGTTTAGAAAGACCATTCGACATGCTCACATGCTTTCGCTCTAAGGCATCAGGATAAGCAGGCTTCAACAGGATATCGGCAGCATACAATATTATATTATTTTTAACAGTTAGCTTTCAATATTGCTTATGTTACCATTGTTTTGTATTGCATTGGTATTTGTATTGTATTTATTTGAAGGACTGGGATGTCAGTTTAGATCAGAAATGACATACATTAATACATTTACAGATAGCAGAGGCATTCCCCTGAAGGGGACATATACAATTACACAAATATGAGAATAGGTGGTGAAAGTTTTTAAGAGCGTGTGAATAAAGTGAAAAAGAAACCAGGAACAATCGATCTGGCTTTAATTGTGATAGGCAGCAGGTTCCATCAGAGTGGGGCGAGGGTGGAAAAAGAGTGCAAGCGATAGGAGGTACGGTGGGGGCATAGGATAGTGAGGCTGGATACAGAGCAGGAGCGGACGGAGCAAATTGGTGAGTAGTCAGGGATATAGTCAGCCAGGTACAGCAGAGTACGGCCATTGATAGCTTTGTAGTCTAGGAGAATGAACTTGAAAATGGCAAGGTTGTGCATGGAAAGCCAACCTACATGGTAGCAGTAGATAGAAGTGGGGTAGGAACTGGGTAGGTTGTGAAGTTGAGTCATTTTTCTAGAGGGGGGAAGTAGTAGAGACGAAGGCCGAGGAGTAAGGTACTAGCAGTCGTTGAGGTTTGCTAAGCATGAAGGTGGAGATGGGAATTTTTGGAGTGTTGAGTATAAAATAGTCACATTTTCTGAATGTCGTGTAGGTCAATGCAGAAGTGGTTGCAGTGATGAATTGTTGCAGTTGAATGTCACTATCAATGAGGACCTCAAGGTTCTAAGCCTTGGTTGAGGGTTTATGATAGTCAGGTAGGAAGGAGATAGTATGGTGGGGGAGAGGTGGAGTTGGAATGCCTTCTGTTTTTGAAGAGTTCAGCATGAGACAGCAAAGAGCCATCCAGTGATGTATTGCAGTGAGCCAGTTGGTAGTACGTTCCCATATGGCTGGACTGTAGGAGGGAAACAAACTTCCCTACCCTGGTTGCAATTTATTCCTCCACGGCCACATGCAGCACGAAAGCCAAATCTGGGGATTTTGAGGATGGCGGCCTTGGAAATGGGACTGTGGAGGCTAAGGGATTGCGCAATAACGTTCTGGGTGAGGTGTGCATACAGAGGACTTTTGTACAGAACTGCTAATGTTACATGGAGAACTCTTCCATGTGATTGGTGGATGCATGTGGAACTATTTAACAGTACCCAATGCCGTTGTGTTGGAAAGAAGAAAGTGGAAAGGGAAGAAGGAATGTTTTTGCTTTTTTGGGGCATGGCCATCACCGTACATCATTTGTGATGTCATCTTTGATGTCCTGGGTGTTAATCTTAGCAGTGCACAGTGGTGTTGCGAGTTATGGTTGCTTAGCGTATCATAACTGGCGAATTTCTGGGGGTTTTCGGTTTTACGTGTAACCATAATGTGGATAGGTTGTTATTAGTACAAAGTAACTAAAATGTCCCTTTCAAATAGTTGTGAAACTGAAGTTGATAGGTTTTTCTTAAGGCACCTGAACCATAACGTCCCTTTAACAATGTTTTTTGTCAGTGAATTTCATAGGTTTTTAGTAGGGCACTGTAACCAGAATGTTCTTTTAGCAAAGTTTTTTCATTAAAGATGATATGTTTTAAGTAGCGCAACTTAACCATAAGGTCCCTTTCAAATGTTTTTGTCAGTGTATATATATATACATACACATACATGGGGACTTACCGGGTCATTCCGACCCTGGAGGACCCGGTAAGGGTTTGGGGCATCTGATGAGATGCACATGTTTTTGGTGCAAAGTGATGATCATGTCAGCATTTGCAGATACAAATGTGTGCATCTGACAGATGTGCCAGAAACATGCACAAAATGTACCTTGCCTTTGAGCCTCTAATTTAAGACCATGTCTACCTTCATGCCAAAGTGCGTACTTCATGCGCTGGATAACCCAGCATAACTGAAAGGGTTGACATTATTTTGCAGATATAAAGTTGCTTACTATGAGGACCTTGATGTCATTAGTAACACCACAACATAGCAGCATTAGTCATGAAGCACACTCGCAGCCCTGCACTGCATTACACAAACACACATTCACATACACGAAGATCATGCTTACACAGTTCTATAGATAGAGGACGGATACATATACAAACTGTCAAAGGTTTATTATTTGTCTTCTTAGCCAAATGCAGTAACGCAGAAACACAAGGCAACAAGAGATCCTGAGCAAGCTTGTAGATGCTTATGGCGTATGACCATCTGGGACTACAGGAGTATATATGGAGCCTAGTAGGACCATGTATAGCTAACTTATAGGTTACTTAGCACAGTAAGAGCATGTAGAAATCACATTATAAGCCTAAGGAAAATTACAGAAGGCCTCAAGCCACAGAACACGAGAGAGGAGGAGCTGGTTCAGACTACACGAAGCGCAGATTGAGCCCACAGCTAAGGTCAGAGATAAACAGTCACATTCCAAAGTATAGACAACAAGGGGAAAAGCTACAGGAAAATTGAATAAATCCTCACAAATACAGACACAAGAGCTTGATTTTGTGGTCCACAAGCACATGATGCAAAAAAAGCTAGACAATGGGCATTCACCCTTGCTGGGAAGGAGAGCCGATCCCAGCAACCCAGACAAAGAGTAAAACAAGTGTTTCAACGTGGAGACACACTCTCATAGGTAAAGGTGATACACTACCACATACATTTCAGACACATAGTCGTTTCACATCGCCTTGAAGAGGTACACAGAAGGCTGAGAACCGAACTGGGTCCCTGGCCTGGGGAGACCAGCTCCAGCCAATCACAAAATAGAAATTCAGGGGTGGATGGAAAGGGACAAGAGCCAATGGTAAGCCCACTACTCTGCAACAATGTAATAGATAGTTTCTTGGGGATGGGACAGGTCTGCCACCTGACATGCGAGGACCAGTAGAATAACCCCTCTAGGGGATGCCTATATGGGTTACCACTCTCAGCACCCAATCAGTATTGGGGATAGGTTTTTTGGGAAGGGCCCAGGTGATGACGACATATCACAACAGAATGGGCCCTTGGGAGTCGGGCAGACCCCTAGACGACCTCTGACATACCTAGGAATTACCCGAACAAGTTGGTAGCAGAGCCGATGGTTGGGCTCACAGGTTTTGAGACAATGGGGAAATCGCACCCCATCTAAAGGCTGTCAGGAGCCAGTCTGGAGAAAATCCTTCACATGGCCCGTGAGGAGTCCAGCAGACCAGATGGGCGAAGTGGCAGCTTTGGGGGACGCGGCAGCTGAGCAGTGTCAGCAGACAATGGAGTGTAATTATTGACCAAGCCACACTGCAACCAAGGGGAGAGGGCAAGTAATGGGGGTGTGAGGGTGGTATCAAGCATTGTTGAGTATTATATTGTATTGTCAAGTATTGGATAGCATTGTCAAGGTTATTAGGGACAGGAGCGGAGGTAGATGTACGTTTCTGTGGTTGGGGCGCATTCGGCTTCGAGGCAAAAGGTTCTGGTGATCAACCTAGACTATTGACTCAAAGGCACAGATAACAGAAGTTATGTAAATAGTGGATTTCATGTGGGTTGGGCGTTTTAGCCCGGGTCATAGATGGCGGTATCCCCGTAAGGTTTAGCAAAGGGAGCTGGCCTCGATTGCGGAAGGTGATTCGACTGGTTAAGTCTCGAGGAGGCAGTTACTTACAGACAATGCTGTAGGTACAGTTTGAACACAAGAAAATATTGGTATAGTCTGCAGGGAGACAGATGTGGGGTTTGTGTTGGGGTGTGTATTTTTGGGCAACAGGGTTCTAGCATTGTGCACTCTGAAGAACACGAGAGGGTGAGGAATCGGTGTTGAGAAACTTGAGATTGACAGAGGAGGTTATACAGTGGGAGTGCGCGGAATGCACATGCGCAAGATTTGTGGGTGTGCTGGAGGAGGTAGAGATTTGTGGAGGGGCAGTGCCGGAGCACGCCTGTCAGGCGGTTGTGGAGCTAGAGAGGCTTGGAGAAAACTGAAATAATTGCTGTTGTACTGTGTTTTGTGCCTAACAGCGCAATACCAAAAACATCAATTTGAGGTCAAGTAAGAGCAAAAACAATGTATCAAGGTAAATTCGGGGGTGACATGCCCCTAGACCACCTGTGTAAGACCCTCCCACCTTATAAGGATAAGATTTGAAAATATAGCATAAAATGGACTAAAAGCACCAAGGGTAAATTGACCAAACCATGACCACCATGCAGAGATTTCTCCAAGGATGTGCAGCAATCACTACTGACACACTTACAGGATACCATTAAGGCAAATAAGCTAGCAAGCCGCATGGCAATATTCAAGTTGTGGAGGATGTTTCAAGAGGGCAAGAGGGATGCAGCAAGGCATTAGTGGATGCTGAGCCAGCACGAGGCACAGTGGCCCACGCCCCCACCCTCTGCGCCCCCACCCTTTCCTGCAAACAAAAACTCAGAAGACACAGATGATGAGCATAGGATGTACCCACTACGAGAGCTAAAAGCAGCAGAGGGATATTCAAACTAAATTATTAAGCCACCCCCATATACTAAGGAGGAGGGAGCGAGACAATTGATCACCAAAAGGGGAGTGAACAGTGAGGTACAGAGGGGCACAAGGGAGGGGCTAGAGGTCAGAGCCACGAATGAGTGGGTAGGGGGACACATTCTCCTAAAGCTGGAGGGGAAGACGACTGGAGAGACAGTAGGAGCTACCAAGGAAGTGAAGGACGATAAGGGAAGCAGTGAAGCAAAGGACTTTGCAGAGATAATAGAGGAAGTAGACAGGAGGGAGAGGGAAACAGAAGAGAGACTCGAGAGGGAGTGCAGAGAAAGGAAAAGGGAGGAAGAGAAAGAGCAGGAGCAGTGAAAAATGAGAAAGAAGGAGCAGGAAGAGATCGAGTAACAAAGGGAAGCAGATGAGAAGGAAAAACTAATGTTAGTGGACAGGCAATGGAGGAAGTGGCTGTTAGAGTGGATTATGAGAGAGCGCAAGTGAAAGGAGGAGGATGAGAGCGCGCTCAGAGACATAAGGGCACAATCGGACATGGGTGCAGGAGACAGTATAGGGGAGGAGGCAGGAGAGCAGAGCAAGACAGCACAACCCTGCCAAGCAGGACCACCACAGCATCAGAAGGAATGGGCATGGGATCTTATGGAGATAAGGGTGGCATAGACTTGATCGATTGCAGTGGGAAGTCTGAGAAGACACAACCTCTAGGAGACTGAGCTATGTGGACTATTTTTGCAGCGACATGGAAACAGAGTCAGAAGAGGATGCAGAGGGAAGTGGGGATGTGAAAAGAGGGCGACCAAAGGAAACGTCTCAGGGGGACAGTGCAGAATGGAGCGTGACATGGGAAGGGAGAAGAACTGTGGGGTTGACTAAAGATGATAAGGACGATCAGATGCAGTGGACCAGAGCTGCATCACACAATTGCACCAGCGGGGTCCCATACGTTGAGAGGCTTAGCGATCTCCCAGGACGAAAGAAGGGGGAGAAGGCCATAGCATGCTTTGGCCGTAGGGACATGCGGGAAACTGATAACTGGGCGCAAGTGACTAGAGGAGAGCCAGCAAAAGCATATACCAAGATCAGAGATGCTGACAAGCACATTAGACTGACTCAAGGAGAAAATGGGAAGGTAGGGTTTACACAGCTGCCCCTATTGGAAAAGGGAGGGGGCGACCTCAGTTTATCCCATGGAAACACATTGACAAGGAAAATGTGAGATGTAGGCTACCTTTGTTAACCACAGGTGCAGGGAAATGGATATATGAAATGGAAAGAATGACAGCGGGACAGAGATTAGCAGTGGGAGACGTAAAAGGACTATTAGTGGCAATCCTTGGGGTGGCTGCTGATGATGTATGGAAAAGGGCAGGGTTCCCAGGAGTAACCATACATGACAGGGCACATGATGGTTCGCCATTTACAAACTGTCAGGCTGCCTTATGGCAAGCTCTAAGGACACAATACCTAGACACGTCAGACATTAGTGCGATTATGGCCCGCAAAATGGGGGAAGACGGAGACCCCTTACACTATATCCAGGTGATCCAAGAGCTCTGGCACCTTGAAACGCGAGAACCGTGGGAAAAAATAGTAGCCTTATTTTACCACATATTGTGCCAGGGGTTGCCAGAACTGGCACAAAAGCAGTTTAAGAAATTAGTATTCACAGAAGCAAAACCTTGGCCAGAAATACACCTCACGATAGTAGACCATTGTAGGCTATTGCAAGAGAAGATAAGGGAGAAGATCGAGGAAAGGAAGCAAGAGGAAGCGAAGTTAGTGCAGAAGGAATTATCCAAACACGCCTTGGAAGAGGCAGTACTGACAAGCGCACAAGCGCAGGGGACACCACATCAACAGTAGGCACCACAGCCAGCTAGGTGAGGATTCATTGGGTGGGGGAACATGCAGCAGGGGTTTCAAGGAAAAGGGGGGCCCCCAGGGGATGTGCGTATGGGTCACAGATACATCACAACCAAGGGGGGTTTCCAGGAGGGTTTTGAGGATATGGGCAGCAGGTGCAGCAGGGCTTAGGGGAATATCCTGGGGTTTCCAAGGGCAAGGGAGGGAGCCACCACAGTGCTGGTTGTGTGGCCAGATAGGGCACATCTAGAGAGTATGCAGAAGCAGGGGAATGCAACAGAATGGGGGATGCAATACCAGCCAGCATATCAAGGGGAACACGATGAGTATTACACACTAGACCAAGCACAACCATGAGGACCGAACCCGAGCGCATACCCACAGCCACACCTGCCCATGACACAGATACCACAGATGCAAGCTCCTATACTGCAGTATTTGCAGGCACCACAGGGTAACACACAGCATGCATACACAGTGCAACAGACACCGCAGATACAGAACAGCATGCAACCAAATGATAGGACAGTATACGCACAAACTGCATGGCAACGACCCACAGTCGGAACTTGGGAGGGATCACCATGGTAGGAAACAATCCATTTTCTGGGAATGGGAAGTCCGTATACCCTCAATAGGACAGCCAACAGATGGACTTGGTGTGTTCCATCGTGTCGATCACACCCAACCCGGCGGAGGAACCACACATAGGGGTGTCGATAGGTGCCAAGACTTTTTTTCCCTTGTAGACACAGGGGATACCAAGTCCTGCATTCGGGAGGCGAACTATAGGTTGTCAGGTGATGCCATGAATACTCAAGGATTCTCTGGGGCTACGAAGTGGTATCTTTCACAGACAATATCTCACTTTCTATAGGGGAACACCATTTATCTTTGCCTTTACTCTACTCTCAACAGACACCTGTAAGCATACTGAGGAGAGACATCATGAGCAGACTCAAAATGATGATTTCATTGACAGACAGGGGGATAGTGTGCTCCACACCAGGCATACACATTCTCAACATAAGGGCAATCATTCAAGCATATTGTAGATGGAAAGTGCAGAGGGGGTGCCAGTGGACAAGGAGCTGTTCCAATACGGGACTGAGATTGCGATTGCCTGGCTCCTAGGGATTCAAGGGAAAATGTGACACATTCCAGATGAGTACTTTTTCAGACCAAAGATACCATTGGATGAGACAGAAGGGATAGTAGTGCCACTAGGATTGAAGGCTGTGATTGTGGGAGACGAGTGGATAGCAGTGCACGGGATGGACAACACAGGACGATCATGGCGAGCAGTGATTGCCGTAGCTCAGGGGTATAGATTGACCACAGTGACAGACGAAGAACTATTCAGTGACAACAGATCAGACCGTGAGATGGTGTTTGAAAGGAGTGTAACATATTGGGTAAAAATACATTTCACAGACGTACCACAGAGGATGGTGATGGCACTGAAAGCACCACCATTCTTCTGCAAGGAGGATCTTACCAAGGTAACCATCATTTTATGGACCACCAGTCCCTATGATGTAGGGTTGTTGAAAGGGGTGGGAAGAGTATAGATAAAGCTGAAACCAGGAGCAATTTTGCCACGAGTTAAACACTGCTGTGTACCCAGTTAAGAAAGCAAAAGGGGGCTCATGGTGTTTTATACAGGACTTGTGCCCTCTTAATCACATTGTAGAAGCAGAGTATCCTTTGGTGCCGAATCCAGCCACAATTGTCTGCAGCATTCCAGGCGAAGCTACCTGTTTCACGGTAATAGACTTGAAAAATGCCTTTTTCTCTATTCCACTGCACACAGACTAACAGGAGTTCACTTCCTTTATGTACAGAAACAAGAAGTGGAAACATACAAGACTTCCCCGAGGGTACTGTGAGTCAACTTCCATATTCAATAGGGTCCTCCAGATGGACCTAGGCAAGTACAGATGGAAAGCATGGTCATACAGTACTTAGATGACATTTAGATTTGCAGCACGACAGAAGAACAGTGTAGAAAGGCGTCAGTACACATTTTGACAGTGTTACCTGGTGGATACAAGGTGGACAAAGCCAAACTACAGTACTGTCAGAATGAAGTGCTAAACATTGGACAGATGATCTCCCAAAATGACCAACAGGTGATGCCAGAAAGGGCGCAAAACCCACGACAATAAGAGAGATGCAACAATTATTGGGGTTATGCAACTACTGGAGGGCATGGGTTTTCGACTACAGCACTTACACCAGACCTCTACTGAGTGCACTGAAGGAAGCACAAAAAGGGTCCACGATAGCACGATGGACAAAAGAAAGCACTGAGGCATTTGATGAGCTGAAGGAAGCGATATGCACAGCTCCAGTTTTAGGGATCCAAGACTACAAAAAGGAATTTTTCTTGTTCACACGGTCCGACGGGGTAGTGATGACAGCAGTACTGACTCAGAAGACAAACTTGGGGCATAAGGCACTAGCATAGTACAGTGGGAAGCTAGACCCACTAATGAGAGAACACAATCCTTGCAAACAAGCTTTGGCTGCTGCCGCATTCGCATTGGACAAATCAGCAAGTATTACCATGGCGTGCAGCACCACTCTTTACATGCTGCATGCCATCTTCTGGAGAGACCAAAGAGCACACTGGCAACACAGAGAGCATCAGGGTACGAGGTGTTATTATCAAACACATCACTTAAGGTTGTGAGATGCACACTTGTCAATCTGGCGACTTTTATCACCGGCATGCTACAGGACGGTGACTACGCACATGACGGTAAAGGAACTTGCAAGAATTCAGTGACACCCGCTAGGTACAAGAGGACGCACTTGAGGGGGGAGACGTGCTTTACATTGACGGTTCATCAAGAATTCACCAGACAGATGGGGCCAGACATACAGGGACGGCAGTGGCAAGGCTAACGGAGCATGGAACCAGTGTGGTTGTGGTCAGTGAGCGCTTGCCATCACATTATTCAGCACAGGCAGCAGAATTATTGGCCTTAATATTGGTATTGGTGCACAGCAGAGGAAAGAGGTGACAATTTACTCAGACTCAGCTTACGTGACATCCACAGTACACTCAGGACTATCACTATGGATGAGGAGGGGGTTCAGGAGGGCTGACAGGTCACCAGTACAGCATGCACTTCTATTGGGAAGGCTAGTAGAAGTAATACATTATCCTGAGCAAAGTGTGCCACATATTTTGGAGAGCTCCTAGAAATTGAGGCCTTGTCACATGCCTGTGACTATGCAAAGACAGTGATACCAAAAGAGGGATACAATGTATTGCCAGCAACACAAATAATGGAGCTGCAGGGCCCTGCACCGAAGGTGGAAAAGGACCTTTGGGCTAGGAGGGGATGTACAGTATCTCCAACAGACACCCTATGTGGCAGAATAATACAGGGAAGGTGGTCATGCCACTCACATTCTTTCACACAGCATTGACACAGTTACATTATCCAATGCATACAAGGAAGGAGGTGCTTGCCATCCATATTGAAGAAATGTAATTCTGTCCTAATTTGTCAGAACAAGTGGCTATATTTATGAGCACCTGCCTAGTTTCTAAGCAGTTTACTGCAGGGCATACATTGAGAGTTGTGAGAGAAGCCAGTTGGTTTATTTCAACACCTCCATGCTGAGTTTGTGGACATGATCCAAGTCAGCCAAGGATACTGCTACATGATAGTGGTTGTAAGCCCATTCTCTTGGTGGATTGAGGCAGGATTGAGGCAGGCCCTTGTTCTCATCCAGAGGCCCTCAGGGCAGTGACATTTCTGGTCCAGGAAGTGTTTGCACGATGGGGCATGTGTGAGGTCCTGTGGTCTGACAATGGCCGTCACTTCGGCAATGAACTGTTCAAGCACATCACAACGTTGATGGGCATTCAACACACATTTTCCTGTGCTTATCACCCACAAGCAGACAGTGTGTGTGAACACCCAAATGGCCTCTGAATGAGTGCATTGCAAAAACAAAAAAGAGTACCAACAGAAACTGGTTCCACTGTTTACCCTTAGCACTGTTTGCATTGTGCAACAAGCCCGGGTCTGACCCTCATTTAACCCCACATGAGGTGGTGACAGGACAGTGCATGCAACTTCTTGTGGCTCCTCCCACTAGGGAATTAAAAGATGCAGAGAGTAATGTGACTGTTTTAGGCCAGGAAATGTATGTTACTTCGTTGCTAGTGTCCCTTTTATCTCTCGACAGATACAATGACACCACAGAGGCCCTGAAGCCAACGGAGAAAGCAACAGTACCCATCCCACAGAGGACTTACTAAAGCAATCACCTGTTTTTCCTGGGGACCGAGTACTCCTACACAAGTTTGTCCGCCGCTGGGATGCACCCATATTCACCAACCCCTATATGTCAAAGCTGTGACTGAAAGATCAGTGAGATTCGAAGGAAAGTCAGTTTGGAACCACATCACAGACATCAAACCCTACAAAGCTGTGGCCTCACCTGGGAATGAGATTGACAGGGCCGATGATCATCAGCAAGAGGAGCAACAAGATAATTCAGAATCAGCACTGCCGAATGGAGGACACCCAATGGTTACTCGCTCACGGGCAACAGAGTCAGGGCAAGGACTTCCTACACATCGAGAGTGAGGATGTACTGTCTATTTGTTATTTTATTCTCTACATACATTCTTCGAGAAAGTGCTACTGTGATATTTCATAACTGTTCATGTTGCCCAATGATTTACAACCTGACACTTTCTCAAGCCAATTTGTCCACTTTTTTAGAAGATCCAACAGATTTCGAGCACGTCCTCCTAGTATATATTAACACATTTTCATAGCATATTTTGCCCAAGCTTAGCCACAACTCTAGCAAGGAAACCCATCAGTTCCCACAGTACTCCAAGGCCCTAGAATTAGAACTGTGTGGGAACAGCTATTTATATTTGCAATGAGAGATTACATGATCCACAGGATTTAAAATGAATCCAGTACTAACAAATTAACACAGAGTTTTTGCGCATTTCAGGCAGGCAACTGATATCTTCAAGCTGCAAAAGGATCCAGCAGCACAGATACATGAGTGAAATAATAAAGCATATGCTTATTTTGTCATGTGTCTTATTCCCAAGTGGGGTATTTGCATTCATCCTTTAGCGAATATCACTTGTGTCTAGTGAAACCGCTGTATCCTCTACCAACGGTACCCCAATGTAAAGCTCACCTGGTATCCACGGGGACGTCACTCAGCCTGTTCTGACCTCTTATGACCTCGAACCCTTCCCTGGAGTCTACTCGACTGGAGACTGGGCCTGAAACACATGATTGGTAGAGTTTAACTCCCTATTGTCTCTGTGTGCTTGAACCCCTTCTTCACCGGGGTCCAACCCTTCCCTTTGATCCACAACTCACCTTGTTTTCTTGTAAAGTGTGCTCTCCATCCTGCTTTCAGCACAGGGGAGCGTTGACTGATGCGGGCTCGTTGCTACCTAGTTACTTCACTGGCAAGAGTCCGACAGGTAAGTATAATGAGTCTTTTGAAGAGTTCTCTAACTTCGTTCCTTTCCTTCCTTAGATGATGGGCGGCGTCTGGGGATGGCGACGTGCTGCTGAGATGAGTAGCGCTGAAGGTGAGTGAGAGCGCGATGCGCAATGCGACCCTTTCGTATTTGTATTGAACTGAGTTATTTTTCTGTGTCTTTTAGGTGCCGCGACGTTTTCAGCGTGGATGCCGGTTATGAAGAAGAAATGCGGTGAGTAAGCACGGTATGCAGTGCCTCTTGATGTTTCCACGCTAACCTGGAGTGTCTTTTCCCTCTTGCAGATGGATGAGAAGTTCCAGAGACAGAGTTCCCCCAGAGTGGCTGGGATTCAGGTAAGCGTTTGAAGCTCGTACAGTCTTTAAAAATAAGAGAAGATTTGCTGAATGAATGACACCGCCAAAGATCCTGCAGAACAGAAGGAGCGATAAATGATGGGCAGAAGCATCGCAAGGTAAGGCTGTTCCTAACAGTGTTCTTGTTCTTGCAGGCCTACTGGAGACTGATCCGAACACGGTGAGTGTCACGCTGCAGGTGCAGAAAACACAAAGCATGTTTCCCAGCCTTGGTGTGGCTTAAATAGTCTCTGGGTATCCCAGGTGTCTCTGGGCTGAACCACACCCAAAAGACTAGACTGCACATGCAGTTCTGGGAACCAGAATATGTGGGGGCATCCATCTTGTCCCCATCAATGCACTACAAGTCCAAGACCCAATGTTATCCTATGGGAGTGAGTGAGTCTGGTGCCACAAGCGCCAAGTCTGACTCCAAGTGGGTCTTTGGAGGGATGGAGAGGCCCTTGAGGGCCATGTAGGTGATTGTGGCCTGGCTCCAGCCTGACATCTTGGAGGGCTGGGGACATGAGGGGCGGAAACCATGACACCCAACCCCAGCAGGTAGAACGACCATGTCAGGTGAACAAGGGAGTACTCAAAGCACGGTAAGGAGAGGTAAGTGCAGTGCTGACACAGACATGAGGGGAGTGGATCTATATCTCACTGACACTGTTCGAGTGTCTAATAACATGTGGTATAAACACATGACCAAAGTAGGTAAGGAAACCACTGGGGAGAGCTGTTATGTCTGCTCACTAATCCCCTATGCCATGAGGTCCTCCAGAACGTACATCACAACTGAAACACCAGCAGAAAGAGCCGAATACCTCATGGACCTCTCCATGGTTACAACTCGAGGAAGGTTCCAAGGGAAAACAGCAGCATTGAGATGGATGTCTCAAGCGACATTCCATTATGAAGACAGTTACATAAAGACTCTTGATATGATGAACAATTATTGGCAGTTAGACCAAGCTATACAATATATAACTGATGGGATGCAGAAAGGTGACACAAAAACAATAACACTGAAAGAGATAACCTCTCCGAAGAGGGGTGTGAAATAAAAAGGAGGAGAACCAGGATGCTGGGAAAGACCACAGACGCTTGTGTATGGCCAAGTGTACACAGACGAGGGATGGAAAGGTGGAGTAGTAGGAAGCAAAGCACACACCCTAGTGCAATCACCAGTGAATACAGTACAAGGAGAGAATGGCAGGTGCCTGAAGGAATGGGATGCAAGTGCCAAACTGCTCACTTGGGTAGACAATGAAGCTGGACCGATGCCTATAATACCTTTGAAGAAGCCAGCATGGTGCTACAAGAATGAAGGAACAGTGAGAGTACGAGAAAACACAGAATGTCGGTACACAGAAAAACATCCAGCAATGAAGATCGGCACCGCAGTACTGATGGTCCATTATTAGGCGTGCAGTTCCAAGCCATACGAGAAGCTGCCACCCAGCTGTGGAGGAGTTTGCTCGCTGGTACACATCAATGTGCCATTGTTGGTAATGCCCCAGAAGGATATAAAGCTTGATGACTTCCCGAAGATGGACACTAACACCAGAAGGAAAAAGTCTGTGGGAGTATGAAAAAAGGGAAGAAAGAAGCGGTCCGTGGAAGTGAGTAGAGTGAAAAGAGACAACTATTTCTCATCAGAATCCAAAAAGGCCCTAGATGATTTACCACCTGAACATAGGTTATTCAGCAGGACAGAAATGTTTTTTGCATCAGTGGTTCCAGCAGTTTAGACATATACAAACGCAAAATGGTTACAAACAACCAGGTGAGATTTGATGCTGACATTAAACTCTACAGTGAATGACTTCAACGCAATAAAAGAAGATCTCCGAGCAGTAGGGTTGATGGCGCTCCGAATAGATACATTGTAGACCTTCTCACAGCAACGGAAGGAGGAGTTTGCGCAAAAATTGTGAGTTCCTGTTGCACATTCGTACCTTCCAATGACGGAGAGAATGGCACACTGACAGAAGCAGTGAAACAACTGCCCAAGATGCATGCCAAAATGAAGGAAAAAGCCAAGTGGACTGGAAAAGACCAAAGCTGTATAGCGTACCTCTGGTCATGGATGCCTTCATAGCTTGCAGACGGGCTGAAAGTATTACTAGGGGCACTAATATTGGTACTAGTGGGATTGTGTGTGGTGAAGATCAGCATTACTCAATGCCACAAAACGACTGTGAAATCAATACGGATGAAGGTGATGATGGATGTGAATAAAGGAGGTGAAAAGGACAAGATAGAGGAAGAAAGAGACAATCTGTGAGCTAGAATAAGGGAGTGTCCACTATCCCCACATGAGACGAAGTTAGATAATCAATATGACAACAAGAACTACGTAGGAAGATGGGTATGGTGCAACCCAGAAGGAGAATGCAAGTACATGACTTGGAATTTTGATGATGATCATGCAAACTACTACGGGCACCTCGGAGGACAGACCAAGATTGGGCTACCAAGGATAAAGGTAGTAACATATAGTGGAGTAGTCGACAGGTCAACCAGAGGGGATACTGGAGAGAAGGTCTGACCCTCCTCGTATCCAGGAACATGACATGCCGATGGGCCAGAAACACTCAAAGCTACTCATCCATTTTTGGACAAGGCCCAACTGCACCACTGGCTGACATGTACACAGAAAGATATTCACTCAGTCAGCCCTTCAGACCTAATCCAGTACATATCCTTTCAGAGACAGGGGACTCAACGGAGATTGTGGATGGAAATACCCTAATGGACTGCCTTGATTAAACACGAAGAAGCCACTATACTACCGTCATTAGTGACACAATGACATAGCAGCGTTAGCCATGAAGCACACTCGCAGCTCTGCACCACATTACACAAACACACATTTGCATACACGAAGAATATGCTTACACAGTTCTATAGCTGGAGGATGGATACATAGACATACTATTAAAACTTGATTATTTTTCTCATTAGCCAAATGCAGTAACACAGAAATGCAAGCCAACAAGAGATTCTGAGCAAGCTTGTAGATGCTAATGGCAGATAACCATATGGGACTACAAGAGTATATATGGAGCCTGGTAGGACCACACTTAACTAACTTATAGGTTACTTAGCACATTAGGAGCATGTAGAAATCACATTATAAGTCTAAGGAAAATTACAGAATTCCTCAAGCCCCAGAACACAAGATAGGAGGAGCTGGTTCATGCTGCACGATGCACAGATTGAGCCCACAGCCAAGGTCTGAGATAAACAGTCACATTCCAAAGTTTAGACGACAAGGGACCAGCTGCAGGAAAATTGAATAAATCCTCATAAATGAAGACCAAAGAGCTCGATATTGTGGTCCACATGCACATGATGCAGCCAAGCTACACAATGGGCATTCACCAGAAGGAGAGCCGATCCCAGCAACCTAGACAAATAGTGAAAGTGTTGCAACGTGGAGAAGCACTCTCATAGGCAAAGGTTGTACACTACCAGATACAATTCAGACACATAGTTGTTTCACATCGCCTTGAAGAGGTACACACATGGCTGAGAACTGAACTGGGTCCCAGTTCAACAAAGGTAGCAGGCTCCCCTCTCTCGGAAGAACAAGGCATGATAACCTGTTCAGTGGTTGTTAACCACATTGAGAGTTCGCAGCCATCTGCTTTTTGTTCACTGTACCTTTCACAGATGGGAAATATCCATTTGCATATCAGTCTTTGTCCCGCCCACATGGGCAGTCCAGCACCGAAATGCTATGGCAATTCCTCTCTGAACAGAGTAGCACCAGCAACCCCACACACGTGTTTCAGCCTTGTTGGGCATCATCAGTGAGGTGAAGCTGAGCCTCTCTAAGCACAGTGAGCAGGGAGTCCACGTCTGGTTGCCCCCAGGTAACGTAGGGTGACCAACCCCAAGTTCCTTCCAATATTTCAACAAAGGTAGCAGGCGCCCCGTCTCTCGGAAGAACAAGGCATGATAACCTGTTCAGTGGTTGTTAACCACATTGAGAGTCCACAGCCATCTGCTTTTTGCTCACTGTACCTTTCACAGATGGGAAATATCCATTTGCATATCAGTCTTTGTCCCGCCCACATGGGCAGTCCAGCACCGAAATGCTATGGCAATTCCTCTCTGAACAAGAGTACCACCAGCAACCCCATACACATGTTTCAGCCTTGTTGGGCATCATCAGTGAGGTGAAGCTGAGCCTCTCTAAGCACAGTCCTGGGGAAACCAGCTCCAGCCAATCACAAGATAGAAATTCAGGGGTGGATGGCAAGAGCCAATAGTAAGCCCACTACTCTGCAACAATATAATAGATAGTTTCTTGGGTGCGGGACAGGTCCGCCACCTGACATGCGAGGACCAGTAGAATAACCTCCATAGGGGATGCCTGTTACCACTTTCAGCACCAAATCGGTACCGGGGATAGCTTTTTTGGGAAGGGCCCAAGTGATGACGACGTATCACAACAAAACTGGGGAGCATGCATTGTAAAGTTGAGCTGTACTGGAGAATCTTGATTGTCTTGTATGATTCCCAGTTGGCTTTTTGTGATAAACCTGAGTACTAGCTTGCCGTTGGCTGAGTCCTCCGTTTATTCTGCGGAAGGGTGTTGGGCCCTTGGGAGTCAGACAGACCCTGAGACGACCTCTGGCATACCTTGGAATTACCCCAACAACCTGTCATCAAGGAATTTTGTACAGTGATGTCTATGATTGTGTTTAGGTAGAGTAGAATATATGCATGTAATTCATATAATTATATAAGAACTGTCAGTGTGATTGCTAGACAGACCCATGGAAAGTGTTCCACGTCATAATGTCCTCTCATTCCTGTGCGCATGTTCTATGGCTGCAGGAGAATGAGGGCCAAATAAATGCAATCAATGACAACACAAACACACAGTACCCAGCTATGTCGTAAAATGCCCTCACTATTTCATCCCGTTACATGCATAGCGAGATATGTCTATATATAACCTGGCAGATATAAGGATCATGTTGAAGATCTTGCATAAGGCCTGTGGCAGTGAGAATTATGATTTCACCAACATTTCACCACTGGTGATCTGTAAGGGGTCTTTGGCTAAGAAATACAGGGCTGACATTAGCTGAACTAGTGGTGGTATGGTATGGGCTTGCATTGTGGGTGTGGTAAGGGCCCCCTCTCACTGACTGAGCATCTCCAGTATGATATGGGGTGAGAAGTGGTATCTCTGGGTGCCCTCTTAATCAACAATTGAAATACATCGATCCTCCTTTCATATATCACTTCCCTCATCATCAGTCCGTGCAGCAGCATGACGCCTACTGGATTGGCTATTTTAGGGATGTGTACCTCTCTCTCTGTGCTGGGTTTTTACACCTTGTTGTTGATTGTGACTGGGGTGCACTGTGTGCTTCTTTGATTGGAAAAATCAGTCGCACTCTTTTCTGGGCCACTTGCTCCACATTGAGAAAAGAATAAATGTTGAAAGGCCTTTTTTGGAGCAAATCCTGTGGTCATGCTTTTGTGAATCAGGATTTTGGTGCATCCTTATAATTGTAATTGCATGCTTACGTTGGTGTATTTGCATGCTTTCCACCCACTTGGCGCATCTTTTGCTCACATTGGATCTATTTATGGCGTATTTGTGGCACAGCTCAGATTTGAACACTTCTTTATTTTTGAGAATCTGGTTATAGGTGTTGGACCGTTTGAGGGGCAACAGGACAATAAGATGGGTTGGCACTGCAAATGATTGTTGTTAATTTGATTAGAGGTAGGGGAAAACAGTAGAGGGGGTAGCATGGAGAGGTGTGGCACAGAAAGAGCTGGGGAGGGAGAGAGAGGTGTGATGTGAGAGTGTCATGAATATTAGACATTTTAAAGGAAATGTAGTGAGAAAATTCATTAGTAGAGAGGGAGGAGGCAATGGATATTTGCTTGTGATGTGTGAGCCACGCTTAGAGGATAGATGAAAGTTTGTGGGGTGATTGTGAAGGAAGGAGATTACGTTTGTGAAATAGAAGGATTTAGTATAGACCAGTCCTGAGGAAAGAGCTGTAAGGGAATTGTTTTAGGTTCGGAATAGGGTGGGTGTTCGAGATTTGTGCCAGCCTCATAGGTCATGCTTCAAGTTTCATGTTTGTTTTGAGTGTCTTGCTCTCTGGGTGTTACTGGCCTGAGAAAGGGTGCAGGAAAGTGTGACTGTGCATGCAGGATAGTGCTGATCAAAGGGATTCGAAGTGTATAGTGAAATTCAGAAAACACACAGTAAATGGAAGAGTCTTGAATAGGGGAGAAAGACAGGAGAGAGGTCCTCACATCGAGGCAGAGGGCAAGAGACTGCTTGAATTTCCTCTTGATTATTGAAGAGGGGAGAGGAGGTGTAGTGGGTGGAGGCACTGAGACAGTACAGTGAACAATGCAGTGACCAGAGGGAGTGGGAGCAATGGAGAAGTAAGAGGAGGAGAGCAAAGTAGAGAGAGAAATAAGGTCAAGAGAGTTTCCACCAGAGTGGGTAGGCTTGTCATAGAGGGAGTGGTCAGATATGAGTAAATTAAGCTCTAGGCAGGTTGCTACAGAATGCTTCATTATGACAATGGGGATGCCGGTGGGAAGGGACTAAAGGAGAAGGTTCAGGTCAGGGAAGAATAAGTTAAGAGGGCCAGGAGATTGATAGCCAGAACAATGAATGGAGTAGGAGGGAGGAGTTGAATAGTGCAATATGCAAACTAGCAGAAGGTGATGTCCAAGCAAGATAGGTGAGCAGTGGTGGGGTCTTACTAATAAAAGAAAACACTCCAGCACCCTTCGCAACAGTCAGGTACAGTGAGAAAAGTAGCAGAATCTGTGTGGATGTCCTCTAGTGTAGCAGAGTCGTGTGTGGAGATCCATGTTTCTGTGATGGAAAGAAGTGAAAATAGAGAGGGTAATAAGAGCCAAAGTAGACAGTGATGTAGTTAGACTTGTTGGAGAGGAACTGTGCATTCCAGAAGCAAAGTGAAAGAGTGATAAGAGGTGGGGGAGAGGAGCTGGGTTTGTGCGGTAGTTAAGGGGGATAGAGGATGGTGGGTCCCAATATATGTATACATATGTGCTGGTTTAAATTTAGTGCAAACATAGCTGTGAAGCAATAGAGCTCTGTACAAGGGGCTACAGAAGTAGGGCACAATGATATGGATACACTTAGGATAGACTACACTTTACTTGGAAGGACATTGAGCGAGGGGACACAGAGGTTTATAGGCAGGCAATACAGGTTTGTGAGGCAAAAGCTGTCCCAGTATTAATTAACTAGTTGGTGGATCTGCAGATGTGCACCCTTTAAAGCTGCATTCCTGTGAGTTTCATGTAATGCACCATTTATACCTGCACTGTGGGGGCCCCTAGGTCTGCATCATAGATTCTTTCTCTTGGCTTCTACTAATATAGAGGAAGCATGTATATTCCCATTTAAACCCCTAGAAAACCCCATGTCAATCCCCCTGAAGCCCCCAAATGCGCAAATAATTAAGCAGTTCCTCAAACATTTTACCCCATTTTCCTAGGCCTATCCCCCTGACGACCTCAATCAGCAAGCCATTAAGCATCTACTCCCACATTGCTTTGCCTTTTACGATGACAATGTTTACCAGCTTTAAAAAGACAACCTGAATGTAATATTTCAGTGTTTCTTTCTAGCATTTCACTTTTTTGATTATCATCACTTACTTTGGTTTTCTAAACATTTCATTTTAGTTAGATATGATCAGAAGAAAGAAGCCACTAAACACAGAAGCATATACTGCCTGACAGCATTGTATTTGGGGAACTAATACAAGTGCAAATATTTCACTCCAGCCAGGCATCCCAACAATAAGGCAGGCCACACAGCAGTACCCTAGGTCTTAAAGCTGTGTTATTGTGATTACAATAATACGTAGATGAGTAGAAAGTAGAGGCAGGGTTTCTCTCTCCAGACAGGCATTGCAAAATGAGGACATACTCATAAGATCAGAAGAAGCACCACCCTCAAGGTTTTAAAACAGGGACTGACTCACAGGCAAGTTACAAAACTCGCCTGTAAATGCTAGAAAAAGCAGCGGTGGGAGGGGAATAGCACATCCTTGTGTGGGGTCTCTATGGATTCCCAGAGCTTCAGACAGGAAGCTGCCACAGGGCACTTTGGTGGGCATCATATGGTATAAGAGTGTGATCATGTTTGCATATTTAGAACAAAAGACAAAAATGTGTAGTGTCCAGAAAAATGGGTCTCATTCGACTAGGCTGCTCCGAGTTGCATAATAAGAGGCTGGTCCCCTTCGTACAGTTCCTTGTTAAAGGTAGAAAGCTCATTCTTAGAGCATTCATAGAGCAAGCTCTTTCTTAGAGCATTCATAGATCAAGCTCATTCATAGAGCAAGCTCATTCATAGAGCAAAGTCATCCATAGAGTTGGTGGGTGTACTATGTACACTCCCCACGAGACACTCAAGCAGTTAAACATTCTAGTGCCTCTTTTTTGTTGTAGTTGAGTGGGTAAGAGCCTTTTGGCATTCTCACCTCATCAATACTTTCTCGGTTTCAAGCAAACAAGGTACTATTCTGCATCCTCAAGAACATGATTTTCAAATAGTACTTTTGGTTGGTGAGCAGGTGTAATCTTTCAAGAGGCAGGGATATTAGGCAACCTTTTGATGTCACTGCCCACTCTGTCTTGTTTTGTGAAAGGCCACAGAGATATAGGCAGACATTCCAGTCACAATCAGAAAGTGTATGTACCACAATTTCTGTTGCTTTGACATTCAAATGAAGAGCCTAATAAAATCTTAAGTTTAGAGTCAAATGAATGCACAAGGTTTCAATATAAGATAGAAACAAGAATGAGCACTTGAGGTACAAAACATGTGTTGACTCGTGTGATATATCGTATGCTTGTTGTGATGGTTTAGTGACATTTTTGTATTTTTTATTTTTTTGTATTTGTTTTATTACGCACCAAACCTTGAGGTAACTGGACGCTTGAGAAACTTAGTAGTTACATACAGAAAGTGCAGGCACATTACGATCCAATGCAATAAAAACAATAAAGGAGCCTGGTTACATGTGGGTCAGACAGGAGATCATGGAGGTAGAGTCTGGTATGACAGACACAGGATTAACAAAGTCATAAATAGGCAGTGGTAAGTTTGCATGGTTAGTGGAGAGATTTGTTGCACAGCCAACATTTTATATTGGCTTTAAAGGTGCGGAAGGAAGGTTCTTGTCTGAGGGGGATGGGAATGGAGTTCCAACATTTCACATCTTGTACATTACTTCAATGTCTTCTTACTGGATTCACATTCTCCATTTATGCAAACTGATTAGGTTAAACTAAATTCCAAACAATAAACAAGTCTGTAGGTCCCGTGTGACGCTACAAGTTTCACCTCACTATATGGGCCCGATTCGCAAAGATTTGCACTAGGGCAAACCAGAAGGTGCCCTAAGCATCTCCAATTTGCTCCTGTCATCTTATTCACTAACCCTACAACTGGTCCAACCAGGAGCTGCCTAGAGCATATTTGCGATGCCCATGTGCCTTTTACAAAGATTTGCTTAAGGGAATCTCAGAGATGCTACAGGTAGCTCTGGGTGTGGTCTAGTTTAAGGCTATGGGAATATGGTATGAGATAGCAAGAGCAAATCTAAGATGCTCAGGGCATCTCTAGATCTTTGCAAATCAGGCCCAACACAGTTTGCATTTTCCACGAATCATCTTCATGAGTTTCACCTTATAAAATGCATTAGTTGGGTTCCGGAAGACTCTACTACATTTTGGCACAATCCCCACCAAAAAGCTGAACCAAAGTATTCAGACTCCTGACGTCAACACAAACCCACAACCAAAGTAAATGCACTCATGGATATGTATTTGCATTCTGGGGACCATTTTGTAACATTTTCAACATCCTGAAAACAATAAATGCACATATCAGAAGAGAGGAAGTGGGTAAAGGTGCAGTGTGGGAGAGCTCAGTGGAGAGGCAAAATGGGGTATATAATCACGCACAATTCTGGTTTTAAGAAATGCTTTGCCTGTGTTAGAACACTGTAGGGATTTAATGTGGAGGGCACGTTATCCTGTCACACCAGGACTGCAAAGGGCAGATCAAGTTAGACCCCATTACATTGGACTGATACAAAAAGAGGACTATAATATGCCCCATCAAGTCTTGCAAAACAAAGGTCCACTGTGGCATTGGGAGGGGGCATTGTGCTGTGAAATGGTGAGAAGACTAGAAGACAAGTGGAAGTAAAAAAAGGAGAAACTTGCACTGTTGTCCCTACTGAAGTCTCAGACAGAATCAACAGGTGAGACAACTTTCAAAGTAGAGGCAAGTAGAATGGTCCATACGGACATGCCAAAAAAGGTCCTGCATTTGTTATTTTAGATTTTAGAGTTTCGATTTTTTGCAAATACAAACATTGCATTTACATTATGGACTGAGTGAAGGAAATTCCCTCCATAATGTGACGTTTTTTTCTGTTATGTTATGTTACTTGGCATTTATATAGCGCTCTATATATCGTTGGTATGACCTCAAAGCGCTGGTAGGTTGAACGCCCTTGGGAACCGCAGTTCTGGTCAGTAGAAAGAGGTAGAGACGTAGGTAGGTGCGTGGGTGCACCATATATGTGTGCAGCTGATGTAAAAGCCGGTTGGTAGCTACATCCTAGCGTTAGGTGTGGTGCTGAAGATATCAGTTGGATGTGTACAGTGTGGTGAGTGGACACCCAGACTGGGCTCTGGCTGCGTTAGACCTGAAGGACGCATATGTGAGCAACAAGGCTGGAATGTGCTCGGCAAGCTGTGTTTTATTAGGGTGGTGAGGTGTTCATGGGATCGTATTCATATGTGAACAGCTAGGCCGAATTAATCAGGGGTATAGCTGTGTTCTAGTTGTATGATGGTGTATAGTAGAGAGTAAGCGTAGTGATGTGATATGATGGTTATTTTTAAGGCGCCCGAGACCAGGCACGTGAACAGGATGGCAGGGAACACAGCAACACACGGACAAATAGAGATAGGGGGCTGGGTTTACAGCGACAGGAGGGTGGATGCGGATATAAAGCAACAGCATGGGGAACAGGAAAGCAGGGTACACAGGGATACACTGCGGCATTGCTAACATTCACAATCCTGTCTGGGTCTGGTGTGGGCCAATGGTCAGAATTCTAACCAAGAGCGCCATTGCTAACATTCATAGTCTAGTATGGATCTGGGCAGGCTAATGTTCAAAATTCTATCTATGTGTGGCACATGCTGACATTCATATTCTCGATATGACACAGGCTGATGTTCACAATTCCATCTAAGTGTGTCACTTGCTATTATTCACGATTCCATCTAAGTGTGACACATGCTAACATTCACATCTCTATCCAGATGCAACTCAGGCTTAATGGTCATGATTCCATCTAAGTGTGGCACATGCTAGCATTCACAATTCCATCTAAGTGTAGGACATGCTAACATTCACATTTCTATCTTGATGTGACGCAGGCTAAAGTTCACGATTCCATCTAAGTGTGGCACATGCTACCATTCAGAATGCCACTTAAGTGTGGGACATGCTAGCATGCACATTTCTATCTAGATGTGACGCAGGCTAAAGTTTACGATTCCATCTAAGTTTGGCACATGCTACCATTCGCAATTCTATCTAAATGTGGGATATGCTCACATTCACATTTCTATCTAGATGTGACGCAGGCTAAAGTTCACAATTCCATCTAAGTGAGGCACATGCCACCATTCACAATTACATCTAAGTGTGGCACATGCTACCATTCACAATTCCATCTAATTGTGGCACATCCTACCATTCACAATTCCATCTAAGTGTGGCACATGCTACCATTCACAATTCCATCTAAGTGTGGCACATCCTACCATTCACGATTCCATCTAAGTGTGGCACATGCTACCATTCGCAATTCCATCTAAATGTGGGATATGCTAACATTCTCATTTCTATCTAGATGTGACGCAGGCTAAAGTTCACAATTCCATCTAAGTGAGGCACATGCCACCATTCACAATTACATCTAAGTGTGGCACATGCTACCATTCACAATTCCATCTAAGTGTGGCACATCCTACCATTCACAACTCCATCTAATTGTGGCACATGCTACCATTCACGATTCCATCTAAGTGTGGCACATGCTAACATTCACATTTCTATCTAGATGCGATGTAGGCTAATGTTCACAATTCCATCTAAGTGTGGCACATGCTACCATTCACGATTCCAACTAAGTGTGGCACATGCTAACATACACATTTCTATTCAGATGCGACTTAGGCTAATGTTCACAGTTCCATCTAAGTGTGGACATACTAGCATTCACATTTCTATCTAGATGTGATGCAGGCTAAAGTTCACAATTCCATCTAAGTGAGGCACATGCTACCATCACAATTCCATCTAAGTGTGGAACATGCTATCATTCACAATTCCATCTGAGTGTGGGACATGCTAACATTCACATTTCTGTCTAGATGTGACGCAGGCTAATGTTCACAGTTCCATCTAAGTGTGGCACATGCTACCATTCACAATTCCATCTAATTGTGGCACATGCTACCATTCACAATTCCATCTAAGTGTGGCACATTCTACCATTCACGATTCCATCTAAGTGTGCCACATGCTAACATTCACATTTCTATCTAGATGCGACATAGGCTAATGTTCAGAATTCCATCTAAGTGTGGGACATGCAAGCATTCCCATTTCTATCTAGATGTGACGCAGGCTAAAGTTCACAGTTCCATCTAAGTGAGGCACATGCTACCATTCATAATTCCATCTAAGTGTGTCACATGCTTTCATTCACAATTCCCTCTAAGTGTGACACCTGCTACCATTCACAACTCCATCAAAGTCTGGCACATGTTACCATTCACGATTCCATCTAAGTGTGGCACATCCTAACATTCACATTTCTATCTAGATGAGACGTAGGCTAATGTTCACAATTCCATCTAAGTGTGGGACATGCTAACATTCACATTTCTATCTAGATGCGACGTAGGCTAATGTTCACAATTCCATCTAAGTGTGGGACATGCTAACATTCACATTTCTATCTAGATGTGACGCAGGCTAATGTTCACAGTTCCATCTAAGTGTGGCACATGCTACCATTCACAATGCCACCTAAGTGTGGGACATGCTATTATTCACATTTCTATCTAGATGCGATGGAGGCTAATGTTCACAGTTCCATCTAAGTGTGGCAAATGTTACCATTCAGAATTTCATCTAAGTGTGGGACATGCTAGCATTCATATTTCTATTTAGATGTGACGCAGGCTAAAGTTCACGATTCCATCTAAGTGTGGCACATGCTACCATTCGTAAATTCAATCTAAGTGTGGGATATGCTAACCTTCACATTTCTATCTACATGTGACGCAGGCTAAAGTTCACAATTCCATCTAAGTGAGGCTCATGCTACCATTCACAATTCCATCTAAGTGAGGCTCATGCTACCATTCACAATTCCATCTAAGTGTGGCACATGCTATCATTCACAATTCCATCTAATTGTGGCACATGCTACCATTCACAATTCCATCTAAGTGTGGCACATGCTACCATTCACAACTCCATCTAAGTGTGGCACATGCTACCCTTCACAACTCCATCTAAGTGTGGCATATGCTACCATTCACGATTCCATCTAAGTGTGGCACATGCTAACATACACATTTCTATTTAGATGCGACTCAGGCTAATGTTCACAGCTCCATCTAAGTGTGGGACATGCAAGCATTCCCATTTCTATCTAGATGTGCGCAGGCTAAAGTTCACAATTCCATCTAAGTGTGGCACCTGCTACCATTCACAACTCCATCTAAGTCTGGCACATGCTACCATTCACGAGTCCATCTAAGTGTGACAAATGCTAATATTCACATTTCTGTCTAGATGCGACGTAGGCTAATGTTCACAATTCCATCTAAGTGTGGCACATGCTACCATTCACAACTCCATCTAAGTCTGGCACATGCTACCATTCACGAGTCCATCTAAGTGTGACAAATGCTAATATTCACATTTCTGTCTAGATGCGACGTAGGCTAATGTTCACAATTCCATCTAAGTGTGGCACATGCTACCATTCACAATTCCATCTAAGTGTGGGACATGCTAACATTCATATTTCTATCTAGATGTGATGCATGCTAAAGTTCACGATTCCATCTAAGTGTGGCACATGCTACCATACACAATTCGATCTAAGTGTGGGGCATACTAACATTCACATTTTTATCTAGATGTGATTCAGGCTAAAATTCACGATTCCATCTAAGTCAAGCACATACTAATATTCACAATTCTGTCTAATGTGGTACTTACTAACCTTCAAATTCTATGTAATTGTGGAACTTGCTAACATGCGCAAATGTGTTTAATTGCGATGCAAGGCAAAATTACAATCCTGTCTCAGATAGGCGTAGGATGATGGTCACAAATATATCTAAGTAGGAGTGTTGTAAGTGATGTTGGCCTGGCAGTCTATGTTTTGGTAAGGTAATGTAGAGTGGCAGGGCTTTCTGGAGTAGAGTGATTGCTTTACTCCCCACTCGTGCCACACTTACTTTTTCAGTTGCTGTCGGTTGAAGGCTGGCTTCACTGGCTTCCCCTGCTGACACCTGCAGACACTATCTGGAGCCGCCAATGTTGGAGCCGCCCTTTGCCTTGGGTCCTTAGACACAGGGGCTGCACAGGCAAAGGGATACCCTGGAGTGGTCAGTAATGACCTTCAGGGGGAGCCAATCAGGGACCGTGGAGTGGCATGGAGATGGGAGGTAGAGGAAATCAGGAAGGGACTGCACCAATGGGATGCAGGGGCCTGGGGGCTCAGAAACATTTTTTAAATTCAAAATATGGGCAAAAATGGACACCAAACACACGTGCTGCACTCACTTGCTTTGTGGAAGTAAACAAAGTTACGAGTCACTAGACTCAAACCACGGGTAGGGGAGGCAATCAGGGACCGTGGGTGGGCAGGGAGGTGGGAGGTAGAGGAAATCAGGAAGGGACAGCACCAATGGGATGCAGGGGCCTGGGGGCTCAGAAACATTTTTTAAATTCAAAATATGGGTGAAAATGGACACCAAACACACGTGCTGCACTCACCTGCCTGGTGGAAGTAAAGAGGCAGGCAAAGTTACGAGTCACTAGATTCAAACCACGGGTAGGGGAGGCAATCAGGGACCGTGGGTGGGCAGGGAGGTGGAAGGTAGAGGAAATCAGGAAGGGACAACACCAATGGGATGCAGGAGCCTGGGGGCTCAGACACATTTTTAAAAAACTAAATATGGGTGAAAATGGACACCAAACAATCATTGTTATGCTTCATCCACTCTCCTAGTGAGACCACCAGAACTTTTTGCCAAACTTCTGGACCTTTCTCTTCCTCTCCTGAATGAGGGGAGGCTTTTTCCACTCATTTATTCTTGTGGGCCCTGTCTTTTAGAACTCTATTCTTTGTATTCTACCTGTACTATGGAGTGTGCTCCATAGCTCTTAAAGGCATCTGGATTCTCCTATTGGAGCACACAGCTCTTTATGGGCAGTGTTGCGGGGGACCCGTAGGGTTCTACTTTAAGATTTTTTCTATATCTTCAAATAACTATCTGAAGGATAGAGAGATACTTAGTATCTCTTCCAAAACTCTATAGCCTGAGAGATTGGCACAACCACCTATGCTCCGGTGACTTATGTCATAGACAATGTCCTAGGTATGGCTGGAGGCAGTGGATGTGTTCCAACTACTGTGCAGTTTTTGTCCATAGCCTCGGTAGTGCACAATAGGAGCACCCAAGTACCAACTTGCGCTTTCCCTTCTTTTTTCATCATTACTAGAGTGGTTGTCCTTTTTTAGCCCGTCTACTGTCCTTTGAGTGTGTTTTACCTTTGGCGGGACCCTCGAGTGTCCCTGCCTAGGCTGCAGTGTGTCTCGACAGGCAGGAGGTAGGGGAGGAGTTTTCCACCCCCCCGTCCTTTGTCTGCCAGAGAGCCTGAATAGGACCAGCTCCCACAGGGGGTCTGACTGTGCCGATTGGACAGTCAAACGCCCCTTTGTGTAAAATGCTGAGAGAGATTGCAGAGCAGTGTGTGCTGGAACTGTATAAAAGGTGAGGCTTCTGGAGTGAAAATCAAGTCGACCACTGGAAGCTGAAGTAACCGAAGAAGACGACCAGAGACGCTCTCAGACCGTTTGCAACACCGTGAAGTGACCACTACTGTCCTGACCCAGTTTTCTTAGAGACAGAGCAGCTCCGAAGAGAACAACTCCTTCCCTTTTGCTCGTGGGACCAGCCACGCGACGAACTGCAGATTGCGCCATCCCCAAGGTGCTGTGACCTTTCAGGGCTCCAAACTGTGCCTATCAGGGCACCTCAGACCCATTTGCAGTGCAATATCCTATCATGGACAAGTCCATCCAGAACTTTGGTGAGCTCCAGTTGGACCTTCAGAGGCACGATCCTACTCATACAAGTCCCCTCAACAGAGTACAGGAATGAAGAACAGAGGAAGATCGACCCAGCAACAGCCGTCCTTTTGTTGAAGTCGATAAGGTGCCAAAACCGCAGACCGATGTGCGAGACCAAAGGAAACCTTGCTGAGCGTCCTTTCTCCTGACTGCTGCTTTAACATCCCATTCAGGGTCCTTCCTTTCGTCACCAGACCAAGGAAACAGTAGACCGGTTCCATCGCTGTTGCACAGGAAAGAATCCGGCTGCATTTGTTTCATCTAACTTAAGGTACAGTGGTGCTCGGGTGCTTGGGTGCCTACCCATAGCTCTGGTCCAGGCTTAGCAGCTTGTGTCCCATTAGGGAGTCCTTTGCTGGGTCGCTATAACTTGTGTTATCTCCTAAAGCATTTTTATTTAAGTGACTAAAAGTATCCTGAGGATCCTTGCCTTTGCTGCGGCATAAGATTTTTGTTCGACTCCTACACTGACTTATGAACTCTTGGAGAGTTAGGGATTGGACTGCTGAAGCCTTAAAAAGTGTTGCTGATAAATGTATTGATGATAATAGTGTTCCTTTTCCTTCCTACAGACTTTGACTTTAAAAATGTAATAAACTGTCATTTCTCTGTATCAAATGTAGGTGCGGAGCACTGCAAGTTAAACGGTAGAACTGTCAGTGTCAATTTCTATAACAATTGTAAGCGCAAGCAATTACTATTGAAGCAGTCACCTTTAAAAAGTATTGTTCATATTTCCTTTGTGTATTGGTTTGTCAAAGTATTTTCTTACCTGCCTTGTGTATATAAAACATGCATATTGAACTATTGTAATGACTGGGTTCAGTGTACTTACCTACAGCTCACATCCACCTCCTAAAATAAGCCTGGCTGCTCTGCCATTCCACCAGATCCTTTTGGTAGCACATACTTCCAAAGGTTGGGGACCTTGTTAGGCAAAGTTTGCATGCAGTACCCTCTGGGACCACTACCCACTACTAGGACTACAGGTGTAAGCAAAACCAACCTTTGGTATAAGTCTGTACCACACAGTTTTGGGTAGCAAGCTGAGCAGGCAGGCCTATCTCAAGAGGGAATGTGAGCTTGTAAGGGTGTTACACAGAGGTAGACACTTATACTCAAGCTTTCTTGGTAAAACACTTATTAATTTATTACACAGTCAGTTAGAAAACATTCACTAAAAGGAGGCAATCAATATCCCACGAAAATATACTACAGTACTTCACACTGTCAGGTTCTGAGACATTTAAACTATTTCGAAGGAGGCGCAAAATGGCATTCAGAGCATTTGAAGTAGGAGCAAAAGGGCATAAGTTAATAAAACGAATAATAGAGTTACTATCTGCGGTGTTCGACTTAGTAGACCACAACAAATTATGCCAAACCCTTTCAAATTACTTTCATTTCTCCAAGGAAGCGACTTCTTGGATTAAATCTTTTCTCTCCGACCCCACCTCAAGATTAGCCATAGGAGATACAGCAGCCGACCCCATTTTAGTCCCGCTGGGAGTCCCCCAAGCATCCTGCCTCTCTCCTACACTTTACAACGCCTATACCAAATGGCTCTTTGCAGCACTAGACACTATGGGAGTAATTTACACAAATTTTGCTGATGACGCACAAATACTTATTCCTATCTCAGGCAACTTAGAAAAGGACACCATCTGTGTCAATAAAATGTACGCCATCATCCAAAACTGGATGGCTGCAAATAGTTTATGCCTTAATGGAGAAAAAATGGAGATCCTCATAGTAGGCTCTCCAGCCCGCCTAGCTAAGCTTCACCCACTTTACACTTCTATAGTCATCGACAATACACCCATCCCCATCTCCAACCAAGTAAAAACCCTAGGAGCCTATTTGGACTCAAGCCTCACCATGTGCAAGCACATCAGCGCCCTTGCCTCAACTACCGCATACACCACCAAACTTATCTCACTAAGCCACCCATTCCTCATGCAACAAAACAAACTGCATCACTCTAGCAAGAGCCCTCATCTTAACCAAATTAGACTACTGTAATATACTCCTCCTAGGCTCCTAAAAAAAAAATCAACAAAATGCTGCACTCCAGAACAAAGCAATAAGATCAGCCCTAGGCATAAGCAAAAGGGATCATATCTAGCACCACAGGAGAGATGCACATTGGCTACCCATCCAAGCCAGGATACTCCACAAAACACTCACAGTCACTCACAAATGTGTCACAGGCAATGCCCCAATCTACCTTAACAACTATCTAAACCGCAAAGCCACAGTCAGATGCCTTAGATCCAATGCAAACTTACAGCTTCACGTCCCACGCTTTAATAGCGCAAGAACAGGCAGCACTAGCTTCACTATAGCAGCCCCTAGAATTTGGAACTCACTCCCTGCCAACATCAGTAACTAACCCACACTAAATAAATGTAAGAAACTCCTCAAAACGTGGCTCTTTAATAAATACTGAGCACCTTGATCGTTTTCGTAAGCTACTTTGCACGACGGATGTAAATATTGTATACTACTTGTAACCACTGTATATTCTCATGTAACCACTGTATATGCCACAACCAAGATTAAGCATTCGTAGTTTTTTACATGCAACCGGCAAGCGCTCCCTGTAATTACGCCGTGATACCCTTGGGTTTGGGCGTACAACAAATGAAATAAATAAATGAAAAATAAATAAACTCTTAAACAGTGCAAATAGTTTGAATTCACCACAGGAGTTGATTCAATGCAATAGGTAGGCCAAAGTCAATGGGCTAGAGTCTTGTATAAGAAAAACGGTTCTGGTAGTTTAAATGGAAAAGTCTTTGCCACGGTTCTCAGAAGTAGTTCATAGAAGAAAGGTTTGTATGTCGGGTCACAAGCTGACTAGGCCTGCAAGTTGCCAAAGTTGTACGCACTTTCACAGTGAGAGGTAAGTTCTCTCGGTCGGGTTTTCACAGTACCTTACAATAAAGAAAATGATGCAGCTGAAGACATCTGTTCCTGGCAGTTCCTGCAGATCTCGCTGTTCCTGAACCTCAGTCGTGGGGACAAGAGGGAGGACATTGGGGGACTCCTGCACTGCACAGGGACTGGTCACAAAGCTGGCAAACTGGCAAATCTTCAATTCCGTAAGCTGTCTTCAAGCACACAAACTGGTGTCCTTCTCCCTGGCGATTCAGTTTCCTGCAGCACTCTGAGGAAAATACAACCAGCTCCAAGAACGGTGTCCAGGTGGCTTACGAGTTGATTGGTCCCACCAACTCAAAGGGAGAAGTCGTCCTTGAAAGGCTTCTCTGTCGAGATGAACTTGGTGATTCAGACCTGCAGCAGGGCTTCAAAGGGCAAACCAATGGTCCAGGAGTTGCAGCAGCCGTCCTCTTTCAGCTCATCTTCGGTTCTTTCGTTCCAATGGTCGACTCTCCTTTTAAGAAAATGTTGTCCCATTCATACTATCCTAGCTGCCACTCACCCAGCAGGGCCGCTGTAAGCCAGCCAATCATGCCAGAGTGCATTTGGGTCTCCTAGGATACTAAGCACAGGGAGTTTCGGGCACATCCCTCACTTCCTGCACACCTCAGACACTCGGGCGCCAGAGGAGGTCTTCAATCCTGAAGCCCGCCAAAGGCAGAGGAACAAAGGGACCAAACCTGAGACAAACTCTAGAAGGACCTTTCCAAAAATAATGGTGAAAAAAGTAAGTAGACCAGGACCTGTTTAAACAAAGGGGGCTCAAACGCCACCTTGAAAAACATGGCTCCTGTGGTTTTTAGCTACCGGTGTTCGCGGTCGGGACAAATCATGGTAGCTCATTGTAAAACCACTGCCACCAGCCATTTCGATAGGAAAGGGTAGCATTTAACTGCTACATGAGTTTTCTAGATATTGGGGATACTAGTTAACCCCTCCAGCACTCTATTGGAAGATAGTGTGTGCTGGGTCTAGGAATTTAAAAAGACTAGTAAAGCCAATTTAAATTTACATTCTCTGAGAAACAGTAGTTTATCCCAGAGAAGGTATTTAAACCTTGGGACAGCCTAAAAGGCTTCCCTGTATCACTGCACTGAGGGTGCTGTGTGACACACATGAAAAGATGATGCCTCTGGAGTTGTCTAAAACTCCATAATCAAAGAACACAAGAGTAAAACACACATCAAAATACATGGGGGAGTAGGAAAAAGGCTCACACTCTCTCCAGGTAAAAAATCAAGTCCTCAAAATCCAGCAAAGTTGCTGGAGGTCTCTAAGGTGAAGGGAATTAGCACATTTATGTGAATTCTCCCTAACAGAACTGCATACCAAGGGATAGTTTTATGGAGTCTTACCTCCAAGTGGACTTTAGGAAATCACCCCTAACACCATTAAGCATAATGAGCGGTCTACTTATTTTAGTGTGACGCACACGAGCGAGTCATTTGAACTCTGGAATAAGTTACAGCTAGGGGAAGGAGACGCTGACGGAGGCGGCAGCAGCAGTCAATCACTAGAGCCATTGGTTTCAAAACAACAAGCCCCATTAAACAGTCCCAATCCACTTTCTAATGCATGACTTGATTTCGGAAATAGGTCTTCATCATCTAAGTTAGTATGATGGCTCTGGCTGGGTGTTTATCAACATTGTGCTGGCTAATGTTAATAGAGGTTAATTGTTTAAATTAGGCCCAAAACAAGACTTTTGCTGAAATCAGATCCAATATTGCGAGCAGGACTAACAAATTCTCCAGACTGTGCACTGGCAGGGGGCAGCTCAGGGATTCCTTGGTCACTCTCAGAAGTGAAGTTCGCTAGCTGGACCACATACTGAACCAGTACTGGTGGAGCAGCATCCCTATTTGTGTGTGAGGCAACAATAGATTTGTATACACCACATGAGCTAATGAAGACCCCCTGTATGTTTTCTTAGATTCATCCCCATGTGCTCGTTAACATATTTTGGGTGACCTATAAAGGTTGTAGCACACAACACACGCCAGGCAGTAGTTTCCACTGTCTTGGTTTAATGAATGCCCGATCTAACGATCAGCTATAATCACTGCAATAATCAGTGATGGCGTTGACTTGTTCTTCAGCAGCTGCAATGTGATTAGGAAATATGGCAGCTACTGATTACCATGTGCACCCCTGAAATAGCAGGCCGAAATCAAATTAATTCCAACCACCATGGGCTGCCTTTAAAAGAGGGCCCCCATATTCAAGCTACCTTTAACTGTGTATTTGCATGGCCTAGTGTCAGTGTTTTGCATAAATATAAATAGAAAGCTATATCTGGTTAGATATAATGGCACATGAGGAGATAGAGGCGATAGAGGCTCATTACGAGTTTGCCGATATGACGCCCGGCATTACCGGCGGGATACCGGAAAACTGTAGTACCGTTTCCGCCACTTGGTCTGCCGGAATCTGATTCCAAGTGGCAGAAACGCAAGTAAATCCTCATTCTCTGGAGTCCAATAGGACTCCATGGGGGGATTTGCCAGTATTACCGGCACCTGTTTACTAGGCCGGTAATACCTGCAGTTTTTTGCTGGTAGGGTGGCGGATATACCTCCAGCTCTTAGCTCTTAGCTGGAGGTATATCCGCCACCCTACCAGCAATTTTATAGTTGGCCAACTTATAATGAGGCTCGTAGAGTTTCCATTGACAAAGCTCAATCTAATATTGTTTACTTCATTTTCATTGTGTCCTGCCGGTGCAGAGCCATTTGTGTATTACACCTGGCCCTGGGCCTGCACAGGATGCCCCTTTTTTCTCTGATGGTTAGGCTGACACCCTTCCTGAGAGCACAGGACATACCTCCTGTGGGAGCTTCATTGAGGGCTCTGCAACATAATGGGGAAGTCACACCAGTATACAAGGTACAAGAGTCCTTTTGATCTGAGGCAGACAGGGAGTGGAGGAAGTAAAGTATAGCAGAGAAAGAAACCACACACTCCCAAAAGGTCCAGCCATCTTCAAAATGCCCACACCCCACTTCGGTCCTGAGACCTTCCTCTGAGAACTGACCTAAGAAGGAATTGCCCTTGTTACAGCAGCAAGGATTGGCTGTGGCAAAGTGAATGTGTAGGGTCCTGTTTGTATATCTATTTTCAATTTTATCTGTCTTGTTCATACTAATTTTATGATTAATGTATTTGTATGTTGTCTTAATTTTGTGGCCTAAAAATGCCAAAGTATAGTATTTATTGAAACATCTGTTTTTCAATACCCATAGTACTTTCTTTTCCCAAAGTCTGCATTCACTGTGTATCACATAGCAAGGGTGCGTTGGCAGTGTTTTTAATAGTTTATCTCACCTTTTAGTTTTCTTAAAGTTTTATAGAACATTGATTGAACTGTTTTTGTTGGCACTCACTATACTATTATTGTTTTGGATGCTTCCATGATGGCTCACACCCATCTGAAGCATATAGCCTGCCCTCAGCTCATGGGACCGTAAAAGGCGAAAGCTGTATACCATTCATGCTGTACCTGCTTCACCTTTGTAATTGAGATCATTGTTGTTGTAATGGTAATGTCAGGCTGAGTAAGAGCGTAGAAACTCCGCTCATCCCTCTACTCCTGCAGGGCAGTAGTCATTTCATAACACTTTCCTGAAAAGATTTCTAAAAAATGTTATTTAGTGGATGATTTCTAAGAGTTTTCTTTCACAAAATTAATGGCAATACCTTTTATGTGCCACTTCACAAGCAACAAGTGTTTGGTCTAGCGAAAAAAAAAGAGTGTGTGTTCGGGTACAGACAATACATGCATTCTACTACCTGCCACTGCCTCAATACATTTATGGGATTCTAATCTGCTCAACCTGGCAAGAAATGGCACATGCATTAATGACATGTAAGATGATCACTGGGATTCTCCCCTTCCTAGTACTAAGATAGAACTCTGAGTTATAGCCTCTAAATATAATCTCCTCCTTCTTCCAAACAATTCTAAAACTTTTCAAAGTATCTGGACTAGCCATACAATCTCATCCGGGTTCCAAAGAACGTTGACATTTTTCTATGACACACTTGGGTACAGGTGCATTATAAATGACATATGTGGACTGACAAAAAAAATGGTGCAATGAGTTGAAGTCACAAAAGGAAATCTCCTGCCTGCACAAGCCTACACAATATTCTGTGATGCTCTTTTCCTCAATCTGACAAATAATATCACTTGTGTTTAGGTCATGCAAGGTAAGTAGTCATCACAAGCAATGCCCTATCCTTTTTTCCGTTTTCGACCTCCCCCTCACCTTCATCCTATTTAAATGTTCTACCTACCCTTGTGCTAAATCCTGCATATTGCTTGTACCTCACCAACAATTAAATCCTACCAATCTTCTATCTGCCCCTCCACTAACACCTATTCACTCAACTACTGTGCCACCTCCTGCCCATGCCTCTGCCTACAGAAAGCATATTCCAAAATCAATCCATGCATTCTCTATTTAAACTATTTAGCCCAAATCACTCTAGCCCCCCTGCCGCCTTTCATCTTGAGCCTGATTTTTTTAAGTTCCGGAAACTCCTCACAACCTTTCTCTTCTCCTTTTCCTTCTCTCTCCCTCTACCCTGCTAACCTACCTCTCTGCTCTTTTCCTCTCCCTCTCCTCTTCCTCACAGCTGGCTGACTGCCTGCCTGGGGTACCTCAGAGCCTCACAGGTTCCGGGCACCCTCGTCAGTCCTCTCTCACACTTGCCTTAGGGCCCTGGACTCGCCTCTCCCTCACTGCACTTGGGAAATGACCCAAGAGAGTGGCTCTCTCTGTACTTACCCCAGTTTCCACTGACTGGGTGCACTTGGACCTCCCACTCCCTTTATCTGTCTCTGCACTTGCACAATACGAATGTACTGTTCCGGAAGATCATCTGCCTGCTCTCCCCTGTCTTCACCACTTAATTGCACTTGGTAAAACTGCAAAGGTGCCGCCATACCTATTTGCTGTGTCTCAACTGTAATTGTATTATATGCACTTACTCTGCCTGTGCAGACTATTATCGTCTCAGAATATCAAGGGCTCTGATTCGACTGTTGTCTTTTCCCATGTTCCCACCCTCCTTGAGTGGTTTGAAACACTTGCCTTGTGTATAAGCTCTTCATAAATAAACATTGCCATTACCTGAACTAACCACAAAGTGTGGAAAAGTTCTTTGTTGCACAAAATGGCAAAGGCTTACTTTCAAGAGGAAACAAGGGGCCCAATGGCCTACCTAATCCCAGGTAGACAGAGCTGTCGTCAATATGTAATTTGCACATGTGCTTGCATAGTCAATGAAGTGGACCAAGTGCCATTTTCATCACTTAACAAGTCAATACTATATCGAACCCACTGTTATTTTGCCTACTGTAGGCCAGTCAATTGCACACATGCTGACTATGTATCCTTTACTCTAAATATTACCCCTATAATAAACACATATTAATGGAAGTCTCAGACATACAGTTCGCCCAGTAAAATAATGAAACAGAACTCACCATCATGCCTTCACTGCACAGCCAGTATCACATATCTAAATATGTTTCCACGTTTCCATATCCAAATAAATCACTGTGTGGTAATTTTCTACCACTCTGCTACCCACCCCTTACTCCACCATTTCCCACCCCCCCATGCCCATACACTCAACACATACCCCCCAGGAGGAAAACAAAGACATTGGGCCTCATTACACGGTAGGCGGAGGGCCAAGGTGCTATTAGCACTTTGGTCCATGCCGGTAAAATACCGGCACCGCCTTCGTGGAAAGGGGAATTACCGCCCTATTCCAAGGTTGGCGGGGCGGTAATTACCCCTTCCCCCATTGCCCTTCCCCATTCCGATTTTTGCCCCATAGGGCTCTATGGGAATGGGGAAGGCGCTAATTACGGTGCCGCAAATTGCGGTACCGTACTTAGCACCCTGGTCCCTTTGCGGGCAGGCATTAAAGTACCTACCCGCAAAGGGACCTCGTAGTAAGGCAGTAAGGGTTAACGGTCCCCGGTACCATTACCGGTGACCGTTAACCCTTACCGCCTTCCGTGTATTGAGGCCCATTGTATATTACCATTCAGTAATTTGTTGTGATAAAACAACAGCGAACACTTCATATCAAAGACATATCAAATGAGCATTTCACATTATTCTAACCCCAGGCGACTGAGAAAAAAGTAGAGGAAATGTGTCCTCCAGACCCAGCTTCCTACACATGTATTTCAAGAGCCTATGGTATCAGCCTTCCATGAGCCTATCAAGAGCCTATGGTATCAGCATTTAATGAGCCTATCAAGAGCTTATGGTCTCAGCCTTTCTGGACAATGTGCCTCTGACTGGCATGAGCAGAGGAGTGGAAACATGGGGGTGATGGGGATATGTGAAAACGTCTTTATATCGGCAATTGCTTGTGCCCACCTATTCTGGGAAGTTGAAATCTTGTTTTAGTCATACATCTTGAGACATTGGGCCTCATTAGGAGTATGTCGGTCCGGAATTAACGTGCCAGTAATTCCATTTACCAGCACGTTTCCGGACCAGCATACTCCAAGTTTGCTGGTGGGGAGCCTGATTTACCTCCAGCCAAGAGCTTGAGGTAAGTCAGGCACCCCACCACCCAAAAACAGCAGGTATTACTGATGCCGGTGTTAACTGTGCTGGTCATACCAGCAATCCCCTGAAGGGCTCCATGGAATGGGGAATTACCTACCCTTATCGGCAACTGTAATCTGCTGGTAATTCCAGCAGACCACGTGCCGGCAACGGTAGGTCTGTTCAGTGGTATCCCACCAGATTTACTGGCGGGATACCACCAACCTTATAATGAGGCCCATTGTCTTGCTGTAAACGGAAATAATACTAATCTATAGCAATAACACTTCATCAAGGGTGTTACCAGATTTATACAAGTCCAACCCTATAGTGTTCCAATTGGTTTGGAAGTATGGTAACTTGCACACTGCCAGAAACAGATGTCACTGCGAGAATTATAAAACAGATACTGTAGTAACAGATACGCTTATGTTGATTTCACAAATATATTTCATCGGGTTCTGAACAGCCTACACGTATTTCGACCAAACTGGTCATCCTCCAGGCCTGAAATCTTGATAATGTAGTATGATAATCATGGATATGTGCCGTCACGCAAGTAGAGTAGCACGTAATAGTATTTTCAAAATGGTGTCATAGTTCAACGGTTCATCAAATAGAATAGCACATCTAATGGTGTAGTATGGAGAGATAAGTTCTATTCTGAAAGAGCACAAGTTCCTTGCATAATAAAGTCAGCTCGTATAATACGTGGACCTAGGGGTCGTGCCTCAAATGGCGTATTCCCTTGGCATATGGTCAGTAGGGATAAGTCCCACTAGTAAGGGCTAGTGGGACTTATCCCTACTGACCATATGCCTTGGGAATACGCCATTACTACAGTATCTGTTTTTTAATTCTCGCAGTGCATCTGTTTCTGGCAGTGCGCAAGTTACCATACTTCCAAACCAATCGGATTATTTTACTAATTCTGAGCCTTTCTTGGGTGGCCTCTGTGGAAGTGTAAACACAGCAGGCCATTACCTTAGTTTCTTCACGGGTGGATAATATATTGCACAGCTACATTTGTCGAACACTTTACCCTTAATCACTTCTCAACCATATAGTGTATATGCAAGAATGCATAAGCGATCTTAGAATGAAGTAAAAGGACTCCTTTGGTGAAAGGCATTCTGGGAGCGTGAGGGGGGCAACTGCATGTAGAGTGCATCGCTCCTAATGTGTCATTTTTATTTTCTAATCTCAGTTAAAATGAAGGTGTCCTTTGATCTGGCCATGGCATTTAGGAATCTTGTTAGATATCTGGTGACCTATGGTGACAGGTAGGAATCTTATCTCCTTATGTACTATTTCCCGGATGTGACTTTGCTACTGACTAGGCAGTTTTGAGTAAGCTAGAATAAACACGGGTTTCCAGCTGTGTTGATGTGCGCACTCATGTATGTCATTTACATGTGTTTGGAAAGTTAGCGCATAATTCAAAAGATAATAAAGGAAATGATTATTCTCTAGAACAAGAATGATACCCCAGGGGTAAGACAACACCAACACAGAACACTGTTGTGATAGTTACGGCTTGTGTTTCTATCGACGAACACACATTTACTTTTATTTTTTTCTTCAGCACCGTCACTGTGGACCGTTGCACTTAAAAAAAATCAATAACTTTTTCTGCTGCCAAGAAGTGTCCTAATGTTCTCTTCACAGAGTTTATGATTAATATTGCAATAGCCCCTGCTTCTTGGTCGTGCATTCCTCCGGCTCTGTTAGAATTGCAACAATAAATATGGCGCTACTTTTTCAGGCTTGTACAAAATCTAGATAAAAGCTAAAATATTTTAAAAGAAAATGCCTTCCCTAATCCTGCAATGCACCTTCCTTATTTGCAAAGACCATGTGTGCCTCTAAACTGTGCTGAAATACTACTACTATTAACATAACATAAAAGGCGTATTTTTAAAGCGCACCTTCACCCCCGAAGGGGCATCTTGATGCTAATAACAGATGTTTATTGTTATGCAACTTAATGGTACTCATGTTATCGGCCTCGGAAGGATGAAGGGCTGAGTGGATCTGCCGGGATCCGAACCTGTGACCATGAGGTCAAACACAGATCCTTGTAATGGATGCATTAGTCCACTGATCCATAGACCCGGCCACATAGCTGGCATAATACTACTACTGATACCAACACTGTTACTACTATTCCTACTACCAACACTGCTACTACTATTCCTACTATTAATAGTAATACTGATACCAACACTGCTACTACTATTCCTACTACTAATAGTAGTACTGACACCAACACTGCTACTACTATTACTACTACTAATGGTGCTGCTACTACTAACATTACTACATCTTCTGCTGTTGCTACTACTAACACTACTACAACTACTGCTGCTACTACTCACACTTCTACAACTACTGCTGATGCTACTAACACTACTACAACTTCTACTGTGCTTCTACTAACACTACTACCTCTACTACTACTACTGCTACTACTGCTACTTCTACTAACACTATTACTACTAATAATATTATTAATACCAATATTAGTAGTACATGATTTTCATGTATGTATAAATGTGTGGAACCTCTAGAGCACAAAACTAGTGTGCGAGCAATGAAGTGGTGCACACACTGTGGAAGGGTGACTGCGTGAATCAAGTCTACAGAAGCGAGTGCGGGAGAGGCAAATGGAGATGGTAAAGTGTCGTATTTTGCGGAAAATTGCAATAATTTCCAGGTGCATTTTTACACCATTCGCTCATTAAAGTATTGAAGCAGTGAATGTAAGCACTATTTCTGTTTACCACTTTGGGGATGTATTGTCTCTCACTCACATGGATACACTGTAGAGTCATGCCACCTGCAATATAAAAATTGGTGAGGCTGTCAATGATGGACATATTGAACAAAATTATCTTAAAACTCTTAGGCCAAAATTGTAAGCTGGACAAAGATTAAAGTGATCATTATTGAGACCTCTGGTAGGCCTAAATCAGATGTGATGGTGGCATCATTGAATGCACTGTACTGCCTTTTTTGGTTTTCTTAGTGCTTATTACTAGCAGTTATTTCCATCTGCTGGGGGGATTCTGCGAGACTTTTGGAAATTTTAGGAGCTCTAGTAAATGGATTCTGCCTTGAAAGTCTGCTAAACAGTCTCACTTTCAGACAGCGCTCTGTGTTTTACAAACTGGTGTTGGTGGGTTTATATCTGGATGGGCCCGCCGGCTGATGGTTGTATAGTTTAACTTATCACCCTCCATATATAAAACACACCCTGTATACTTGGTGCTGGTCATCAGTTATTGGCGTGCCAGCAGCATAATAGCAGCAATGGGGCTTCATGTTGAGAAAGTGCACAGTCAATTGTTCACTAAAAGATGTAAACCCGATTCACATAGGCAATCATGCTACAAATTTGCTAGCAATCTACAAATTGGGGGGACTTCTTCGGAAATGTTGCTTCTAAAGTATGTTTTACTGGCATGTATAGAAACAAAGTTATTCTAACATTCTCATTACCCTTTTTAGGGAATAAAAAAGTGAATCCCTTTGAAAGTAAACAAGCAATTTTGTATTATATAGAAATGTACCTCATTTAGGCCTTCTGGCCATTTCATAAATACATACATAAAAATAAGCGATATCTGGATTGATATGGTGGCCTATGGGAATATAGATGTATACTGCTCAAAACCTTTTGGATGTAATTTTGTTTGTCAGCCTGGTTTCTAATTAACCAATTAGCCCCAAGCCGCAGGCCCATTACTGAGTCAGGTAATGTCCCGGGGCCCATAGTTACAGGCCCTGTAAACACTGGAGGGCGGTATCTGTGCTCCTGCTCTCTATATGGCAGAGGAGAGGCACATAGGACCCCAGCCAAGATTCTCTATTTGGTAAAACGTGGCCGAGCAATCAAGGCATAGCTCTCAGGAGGCGATGCAGGCTGGTTCTTAAGTACAGTGTAGTCCCCAAGCCCCCACAAAGGAATGTCCACAAACTGTATTAGTGAAAACACAGCTCTTTATATAATTAAGGTTCATGGTTATATACACAATCACAATAACTCTCTTTGTGCTCAGTTAATCTACAATGGCAAATATATACACAGTTCTACGTGGTACCACAATTACTATTGGATTTCATTAATGTGCATCAACTGTACTTAGTTTAAATGTCACACAAATCAAGTAATGAAGTTAACCAACAATAGACCTAGGAGGAAAAGAAGTTGTTAGAACAATAGGCAGAATACTGGGTTCCTACTGACCAGACACAGTTCTGTGTGGAGATCCCCCCACCTGGGCAAGCTGTAAAATAAAGATATACCACATGCCCAGTCCATTCAACAATAGTTCAATGAGTCTTATTTCCTTCTAAATAGTTCTACCAGCCCAATGTACCTGGAATAGCAGAGTTCCACATCGGGTCTTTGACGGATTGTTCTTGGGCGGCTCCCTTTAAGGCAGGAGCCACGGATCGCTGAGATCCCACGAGGAAAAAGGGTGAACACTGTCATTGCGCCAACAGCTTCGGTTCTTGCAGTGCTCGTTGACAATCAGTCGAAAACGTCCTGCAGGCTTGAGGCATGCGGAGCACCTCGACGACGAGTGTTTGTTGCCGCAAGCAGTCAATGAAGAACTTTGGCCCAACAAGGGCGTCGAGTTGTCAGCGTCTCTTCGGTCTTCGTGTGGTGGGAAACTCCCCAGTGGATTCTCCTCGGTCGACAGCAGCCTTGACTTTCTCCAGCAGGACGAAAGCGGTCGACAATGATGAGCAAGGGAGTCCTTGTTTCAATGTTCTTAGGCAAAGGAGCACTGCGGCTCCGGTCGGCGATGGCAGTCATCGACGGTGATGGAATTCAATGTCTGGCCGCTTCACTTTGTGATTCCGCTGCGGTCCCTGTCTCCGGTCAGCAGTCTTTTGAGGGTCTGATGTTCAGGGAGCTTTGGCAATGATCAGCTGGTGCACGATGGTCCCTCGCAGCTCGGGGAGAGGTCTCCTAGCCAGGTCCTCTCTTGGATCAGTTCCTTGACAGTCACACAGCTTTCAGATTACCGAAGGACAGCAGCAGCAGTTCTTCTTCTTCCAGTGCTCTTCAAGGTTAAGCATCAAATATCAACTTTTGCTTCTGAACGATTTCTAGCATTGAGAGGCCTCCAGATATACTGTACTGTCTCTCCTTCATTCTGCTGGGTCACACTCACGGATTGTTCTTGGGCGGCTCCCTTTAAGGCAGGAGCCACGGATCGCTGAGATCCCACGAGGAAAAAGGGTGAACACTGGTGAGGATACTCAGAGCACCTGTAAAATTCAGCATGGAGCTGCAACCAGCCCATACCCTGCTCTGTGGGCCACACAGGTGCCTAAAAACATACACTAGGAGTACCGGGTCGTACTCCCACCCATGGGTGCCATAAGGGTATCCCAAGGGTCTGTTCACCAAACCAAACAAGGGAAGAGCTGCACCGCCAGGAGTCCCACATGAACTCCTACGCAGAAAACAATACAGAACATACATGTTAAAGCAATAAAGGACAAGGATATGGAGGCCCTGTCCCTCCAACGTATTTCCAGCATCACAGGCCCGGGGCATTACCTGACTCTGTAATGGCCCTGCAGCAGGGGGCTTATTGCTATTGGTACCCCGGCCAGCAAGACTGGGGTACTGTTAGCAATCTTTTTCTGTTCTGAAATGCTGCAGCGTTTCGGAACAGAAAAAGAAAGAAAATGTCAAAAAATGGCCACCGGGGAAGGGAAAACGGAGTCCGTTTTCCCTTTCCATGGCAGCCATCGGAAGGGGACGCACTGGGGACAGAAATGTTTGGAAGAAAAAGAAGGTAAGTGGGGTTGGGAGGGCGTGGAGGGTATTGTTTGGGGAATGGAGGGGCGGGGTGTGGAAAACACTTACCTGAATCCCCTGCGGGGGAAAATGGCAGCCCCCAGCCCTGCGGAGGCTTGGAAAAGGGATTACCCTGTTCCGAGCCTCCACATTGGATGAGGGACTGCCACAGCTCCCCGCCGGGGAAGTGAAAGAAGCGAAAGCTTCGATGGATTCTGTGTGGGAAATGGACCGGGCAAGGGCCAATAAGATTTTTTGTAACATTCTGATTGACCCTCGCCGGGTACTAATGCCTCATTCAAGTGTTAACACGGTCTGGGACCGAGTTTCACCCAAAACAAAGTATTTGGGTTCCACTGTAGATGCCCCTTTGTTCTCCCTGGGAAGGTTTGTCACCTTTCCAGGGGGACATGCTGTACCCCAAGAGGGACAGCTGGGAACCAGAGCTTCATAGGCAAACCCTACCAGGCAATAGAGGTCACCCCAGTGTGGTAACCACTGGAGTCTCTTGATGCAAGGCAGACAAATTAAAGGGAGGAGTTAGAGTAGCCCAGGAGAGAAGTTGCTGCTTAGAGATTGGTTCCGCCATCTTGGGATTTCTTAGGTGACTAACACTTCCTATTCCCCACCCCCACTTCCTGCAGTCAAAGGACACTGGGACTGACATCCCCAGAGCAGGGTCGGACCTTTACAGAAGGCGTACAGATGTGTGCACAAAATCATCACTGCTTTCCTACATTTCCCACGCCCCTTATTAAACGTACACAGCAATATCATCGTTTTCCTAAATGTTCCATAATCTTCATTGAAATGTGCGTCCCTCGTTACCGTGGCAATCCCCCTAAAGTAACAAGGGAAACGTTGTATGGGCTCACAATTCGGGCATGCATTTTACTGAGATGCTCAGAGTGGCTAAGGCCAGGCCCTTGGCTTATTTTGTAGGTTACCTCTGCATTAGCGCCCGGATATTATTAAACCTGGCCCGGGCTTCATAGCCATAGAGGAGGTCCTGGCGGAATCTCTAAGTAGTTCATCTAGGTGTCCATGGTCCCTAAGTACACAGGGCATACAGTATTGGCGGCTTCCAAAGGCAGGATGCTGCTTTAACGCAGGTTTATTCTTAGCGTGTTGGATGGGAATCGTGGCCAACCGCAGGCAGTGATTGCACTCATCATAGCCGTGTGTCATACATGTTGGGATCCCGTATCAGTGTGAGATACATTTCTTCGCAATGCTTACTCATGTCGGTACCCCTGTTCTACTTGCCTATGAAGTGTGGCACCTAATAACACTGGCGTATTGGAGGATTTACAAGAGAGATGGTTTAATTTGGTTTATTGGCAGCTTTTAATGTTGTGAGTTAAATCAAGAGCAGGCATTTCTTGATGATGCCCAATTTAAACACAAGGTTCATGGCATAATTTAGTCCTGTGGTCTTGCAACTAGGTGGTTGACACCGCCACCCTCCCACCCTAAAGGGGGGCCTGAAGGATGTCGGTGGAAGGGTGGTGCTACACTCTTTAAAAAGGGAATGTGGTAGGAAATACAAGCAGTTGTGGTATTAAGGGAAGGCAGCAACAATATTTAGACTTAAGGGTGGTTTCAGCATGAACAAAAGTGGGTGCCACTGGCTTAGTCGGGTGCAGGGAAGTGCAGAACATGGCCTGTCGCTTTCGTTTGTGATCTCACAATACCACTCTTGCTCATCGCCAGTGGTCTCTCTCCGCCTATCCCCTCATCCAGCACTCTCTGGCTCTAGATACACATCCCGAATAATGTATGTTTCGCTTGTATGCGTTGTGCTAACTTCGTTAATGTATTCAAGCGTTGGGTACATCTTGCAGGTGTTTTATTTTTATTTAAATATTTATTTGACTATTTAAGGACCATTTAAATGCCTATCATAGAAACTTGGCTGAAGCATGTGCATGCCATTCAAAGTGCATTCACTTACAGACAGTGCATGCAGGCTCACCTATTTTGGCCAGTGAGGCCAACATAATCCACAGCGTTATCTCAAAGGGTACCCGCACATGGTGGTAATCCAGAGAAAAAACTTTCAGTCGGGCGGAGACGTTTTGGGTGGGAAGCTCCTCTGACGTATTCAATCCATCCATGGGGATCTCTGGGTGAGAAATGATGTCACTGTGCCTCATGGCATCGTTTAGTTGATGGTGAAGTGCGAGGCTGTCAGGTGCCTGGATCAGGCAGAGCAGCAGGCAGCGGGTGAGTGCCGTTGACAGGAGCCCGGATCCCCCCATTGTTTTCAAGCTGTGCTCTCTGGAGGAATTCTCCGGCCGGCAGCTGTTGCAGCAGCAGACTCCCCCGGGCTCCGAGCGGAGATAAGAAGACACGGATGCTTCGCACTGGCCAGTAGCTCTCAGGCTGTCTCCAGCTGCAGTGCCTGAAGGGAGGGGACGAGATCGCTGGCGGGAGAGGAAAGAGAGGACGTGGGGGTGGGCACTGCTGGACAGGAGAAAACTGGTGAAAGAAATCTATAGCACATCCTGGATCGCTTCAGCAACACTCCAACCATAAACGAAAGACAATGTTGATACGGTTTCCTAAAACTGAAACTCATTATCTGATGTGTTTTTTTCTATATGGGCAATGTATTCCCAGCCCCAATGGTTTAATGTAAATGTGACGAATTGACTTCTGCCCTGCAGGATGAGTAGAGGCGAAAAAAGCGCCTACCCAGCCCTCACACTTGTACGAAACGAGAGCCATATAACAGGCACAGCTAAGAGATCTACCTCCTTCGCCTTTTGAGGTAACTTACTCCGACGGAAGGCTATATTGTCAAGTGGGGTGTGAATGTGAAACAGTAGCAACCCAAAAAGCAAAGTACAACAGTCCAAAATAAAGGTATGTGCAATTAAGGTTACATAAAAAATATATATAATTAAACCCAAATATGAAATAATAACTAAGTATAGAACACTACAAAAACCCACCCCGCAGAAAGAACACAGAATATGCAAAATAGTAAGAACCAGCACTGTGGGAAATGAGACAGTGGGAGAAAAGGCAATAAAAGCACAAAGTTCTTTGAAAAGGATATGCTCTAGTAGCAAAAAGGGATTAAAGTGACCTAGTCAGTCCCTAGGACCAAAAATTGCCCATGGGGCGGTTATCAGGCAATAATACTTTTGCTGTGTCTTGGCCGTTCGACAATGGTGAACCAGGCTTCTTAGCACTGTGCTGGTGGTTCGATTCAGGCTCAAATGTGCAGTTGTGGTAGTGCAGACAACATGCAGATGTCGATTCAGAGTCGAACTGAGGATTGCTATGGTTCAAGGTGATGCTCAAGCAATATGGAGCATGGAGATCACCAGGTTTGGTTCTACGGTCAAGGTTCGACGGTAGATGAGCTGTCAGGATGCACAAGGAGAGTCAGTTCAATGCGGTGCTCGAAGGACGCATTTCGGGAAAAACGCCAGGGTCAGTTTGATCTTTCAACTTGATTGTGATGAAGAGACCAGAGATTTGAACAGTGGTTCGCAGGTGTAGCATTAATGCTTCTTACTTCGTGCCGAGGCAGGGACGCGTCCTGTTGGTTTGATCGAATTTGAACACTCTTGAATCACATTTCGCAGCAGTTCAATGGCGAAAATGCAGGAATCCTGGCTGTCTTGGCTCTCAAGAGGTGTGTGAGCTGTGAATCCTACTCCAGAGTCTCAGGGGCAAGAGTAGTCCTGGGTCTGTGGCTCCTAAAGTTAGGGGAAGGCAGGCACACACCTGCAGGGGTCTGACAGCACAGTAAGGTCCTGGATAACAGCATGACTGGCAGAGGGGCAGGTCTTGCTCCAGCAGTAGGTCACCCCCATTGTGTCCTGGGATGGTTAGGGAGCAGAGATTGCTTCTTCCTTTGGACTGCCTGACTTCACCTCACAAATGGAGGACTTTGGAAAGTACGGCTCTCCCAACAGGGTCCAAACAAAATCTTCTTCAAGGGTTGAATTCCAGAGATGATTTCTTTAAGGGAAAAGTATACAGGTATGATATGATATGATATCATGAATCAAGTGTTTCTAAATGCGACAGGAAAAGGGAGGGAGGTCAAAACAACGATCCTACTAGGCCTTGAGTCATTTAGATAGTGCAAGTGTGATAAGGCAGAGTGTGGAGGGGGTAAGGGAGAAAGGGAAGTGCCAGGGAGAGGGAAAGGACGAAGTGCAGCCAGGGCAGCATGGCTCTTGGTAACTGCAAGGAGGCAGGGACTGTAGGGTTACAATTACAGCCCCTAAGTGCACGGTAAGCACGAAGGCAGTGCAGGGGCGACTGGCCGTGGAGGAGCCTGGTACCCAGTGTGACTCGGGGGGTAGCCAGCCACCAGTCAGCACACCAGACAGGTAGGTCAACAGGGGATAGAGAGAGAGAAAGCAGAGGTGAATAAGAAGGTCTTGAGCTGCTTCCGGAACTTCAGGTGGACCAGCTCAAGTTTAAGACGGGCAGGGAGGCCATTCTAGAGGGGGGCACCTGCAGAGGAGAGAGATCTACCCCCCACTCTCTGCCTGGAGAAGCGTCTGACCCTCAGTGAGTTAGAGGTGGCTGAGCAAAGGGTTCGAGAAGGAGGGTGTTTTGAAAGAGCGAGTTAAATGTAGTGGGGGCCCCAGCCCCAGAAAGCCTTATGGACTATGCAGTGGGTCTTGAACTTGATCCTTGAAACCACCAAAAGCCAGTGGAGAGATTTCAGGGCTGCAGAGATACGGTCCCTGGGCTTGAGGCCAAGGACAAGTCTTGCAGTCCTGTTCTGGATTAGTTGCAGAGGGCGGAGAGTAGAGGAAGGCAGATTGAGAAAGAGGCTGTTGCAGTAGTCCAGCCTGGAGAAAACCACTGCTCTGGAGACAGTGAACTTCTGGGAGGAATTGAGAACGTGAAGAATACCTCTTTGAGGTGCAGCTGGTAGTGGGCCTTCTTGGCAAGGTGCGTAATGTGAGGAGAGAAGAGGAGAGTGGAGTCAAAGATGACACCAAGTGTTTTTGCCTCACAGGAAGGCGTTGGAAGAGGGCCCAAGGAGGGTGGCCAGAGTGAGAGAGGGAAAGCAGAAGCAGGGCTCCCAATAAGAAAGATCTCAGTCTTAGTGGCATTAAGGCAGAGATCGTTGGAGGTGCACCAATCCTGAATCGTGGATAGACAGTCAGGGATGAGCGAGGGAGGAGAGGAGGGCGAGGGAAGCCTGAAAGAGAGCTGGGTGTCATCTGCAGAGCTGGGGGAAACAGAGGAGAAGGTAGAGATAAGGTGGCCAAAGGGGCCAAGTAGACATTGAAGAGCCAGGGTGAGAGGTCAGAGCCCTGTGGAACAACACATGTGGAGAGAGAGGTGGTGGAGAGAAAAATCCCAAGTTGAACCTGGGAGGGTCCGTCAAAGGAGGAAGGAGGAAAACCACTCCAGGGTCGGATCCGAGATGCCCATGTTCTCACAGAGTCGATTGATCAGGATGGCGTGATTGACTGTGTCAAAAGCAGAGGAAAAGTCAAGGAGGATGAGGACAGAAGGAAGGCTTGAATCAAGATTAGTGAGCAGATCTTCATGGGTGTCCAGGAGAGCAGTTTCCATGCCTCTGGTTGCTCTGAAGTCAGACTGATGGTCATGGAGACAACCAACAGATTCAGTGTGGAGAGTAAGCTGGGAGATTGTAATTGTTTATTTATACACAAGTGGAGGGCTGCAAAGCTCTACAAGTCGGGAAGGGAGCAAGAGAATACAGTAATAATTCTTAGGCCTTGAAGTTTCTGAATGATCTAAACAAAAAATAACTAGCGTACTAGACCTGGCAGCATTTCTCTTAGTGCAAGTGCATGAAGTGTAACAGTCGTGACTAAGGTAGGAAGGGGGGACAGGACAAACAAAAGTAGTAGTTTGAGTACATTCAGGTCATGCATGCGTACAGACGCAGCTGTGATGAAGGGGAAGGGGGGGAACAAGAGCGCCCAGTCCCGCATGTCTCTGGGTTAAGTGCAGAGAGGTCTCCCCACTCATGGAACGTAGGCTGGAAGTGCAATAGTGCTGATCATAGTACAGAGGCCCGGAGGCAAGTAAAAAAGACTGGCAGGGTAGCCTGGTACCTGCAAGGCTCTGGAGGTGAACCAGGCCACCATTCAACAAAAACTGAACAGAGTTAGGAAAAGAAGGAGGAAGGAGGCTGGAGAAAAGCAAAGGAGGTTAGCAGGGGAGAGGGAGAGAGAAGGATGAGGAGAAGAGGAAGGTCTTGAGGAGTTTCTGGAACTTAAAGTGCTCTGGCTCAAGATGGAGAGCGGCAGGGAAGCTGTTCCAAAGGGTGGCACCTGCAGAGCATAAAGATGTACCCCCAAATCTCTGTTTGGAAAAACAGCTCACCCGCAAAGAGTTGGAGGAGGATGAGCGGAGGGCTCTAGAGGGAGAGTATTTAGGAAGAGAGCCTTGTATCTAAATAGTGCAGCCCCAGAAAGCCTTGTGGGCTATGCAGAGGGTCTTGAACTTGATCCTTGCAACTTAAACAGGAATTCTACACCCTTGCCAAATGACATTTCCTTGCACGCCCACCTTCCAAGCCAGAAAAAGTTGAGAACCACCCTTCTGAGGGACAGGCTCATCTTCAGCATGAGAAAATAACTGGTTGCCATCTGCCTTAGCATGTTGAGACCCAGACTCAGGCAGCATGTCCATTTTAAATCTATGCAGAGATATGGCCCATGCCAAATCTCTGTATTCTTCTAATCTATGGCCCAGTTTTTCCCTGACCCCAACAGCAGCCTATGAAGGTCGGCAATGGGCTGATCAGCAACTTCTGAGCTCAGCTGTTCTGAGTCTACTCCAATTCTAGTTTTTAATGTGCCTGTCTGGCTTTTAATTCCCTTCCCATAGTCTAGGAGTTCTATAATTGAGGCTCTGCTTAAGCCAGCTTTCCAACACTGAAAAGTGGTTTGGGAGGCAGAGGCCTGCTGCTTTTTCTGCAGTGTCTCTACAACCACAGATACGACATGGGTCCCCTGTCAGCATTACATCTTGGGGGGGTTCCCACTTGAGAGAAGTTACTTTTCCTCCCATAAAACCACCCAACCGCAGTTAGTGGATTTAAGCGGCTCTAGTGTGTTTCTCCTGCCTCGCCTGCCCTGTCAGTGCTAAGGCATGACCGGGCTGAGTGAACAGTTTCCATTTTTAAATCCACAAGGGGATTGTAAAGATGATCTGTCAATGTGTCAGATGCCTCAGCAGTCACATCTAAGTGATCAGCAAGTATGCCAGGAGCCACGTCTAGTAGGAAACTCCTGGGGCCTGGGTGAAAATCAGCTCCTGGCTGAGCCCTGTGCCAGAAGTCATTGGTTCCTTCCTGTCTTTGAACAGTTCAGCGCTTTTGTCTTTCACTGGTTCCTGGTGTAGGAGTAGGCCAGGGCTTTTGCTCTGCGACAGTTACCCTTTTTGGAGTAGTACAGAACTTCTGCCATGCACCTACTCCTCCGTCTTCCTCAAAACACACCGGAGTGGGACAGTCCTTCAGTTCCTGGCAAAAGTCAACCTGACCTGGGATTCAAGCTGAAGAAGCACTTTCATTTCTGGCAGGCCCTTCAGGTCTGAAACGTCCATGTCCGCTATCTCAGATTTCATTTCTGCGCCAGTAGGCAACCCTGACACCACTGAATCCGGTGATAACTCCATAGTCACCTCATTGGTAGCTGAGCCCTCTCTCACAAGAATAAGCACCTCAGGGGACTTCAGGCCTTGACTGGGAGTTACCATTGAGACCGATCTTTCACACTCTCCAGCTGAGGAAGCCTAAGGGCCTTGGCCCTCAATTGCTCTCTCCTGCTCTGATCTCAGAGCTCTAGCTCTAGTCACTGTCTCAACTAAGTCTGGGAGGTCATTACCTATGTGGGGTGAAATGACCCCTGGATGCTGTAATTAAAGGCCAGAGTCAGTTATGAGGGCTCCCCAAAATGAAAGGCATGCCCTGAACTAATGTGGAACGGAGGACCTGCACTTTCATAGCGAAAAGGAGTAAAATTGGGCCTCGAAACACTGAGAGGCACAGAAATGCCAATTGCCTGGCTTAAGGGAAAGACACATTGCAAAGTTTGCCAAAGTTATGGAGCGCTGACATAACAATCTCAGAAACAACAGTCCACAGGACCCTCAATGGGATGTCAGCATTGTGTGCTGCAGTTGCGGTGGAGCGGATAGTTTTTTTTGCTGTAATCCTTCCTTTTTTCCATTTAAACTAAAGTAACGTTCATCAAAATGTGTGAAAGTTGTTCAAGATATGAACTCAGTTTCTGCCCATTATGAGCCCATCACAAAGGAAACAACAGGGTACACAATCCATAAGGTGACGTTGAACTACAGTAAAATGAAGGCCTTTCCATGGCTGAAACTGACAATGGCCCTCATTACGGGTCCGGCAGAAACCGTGCCAGTAAAACCGGCAACTAGCCGCCAGAACCATAATGATTTACCACCATCTAGCTTGCTGGAATCACTATGGGATTACAACCCCGACATTCCATTCTGCCTGTCAGGTCTGATGCTGGCGGGTGGTACGGCACCAGCCTACAGACTCGTAGTTTGCCGGTCTGGAAACAACAGTGCCGGTAAGCTTACAGGCACCATTGTTTCCGGACTGGCAAACTTGTAATGAGGGCCAATGACATTTTCGAGTTTCACATCTAAAGTGACACTATGTCCAGCCAGATGTGCGCAAAAGCCTTTAATAATGTAATTATGTTGCCCTTCTTTAACCACTGTGTGCAGGGAACTACTTTGCAAGGGTTTTACACATTAAAATTGTGCATTTCCAAGAGTTCATTTGAAAGTAAAATGGAGTTAAAAGTCCATGTTAGCTATGTGGGTGCAGGCCTAATCTTGGTTTCGTTTCTCTCTGCTTGTGTCTTCAAATGTGAAACCAAAGCGCATTATCATGGGGATGTGGGCCTGGTTTCCCTTCAAACACGAGTGCTTTCTCATTAAAAATAAAATCGTATGTTCCAGTAGAGCTCACTTATGCAGTGTGGCTAGATAAAAACAGCTCTGTTCCCCAGCTTTTTATGACCCAGGCCGCTTAGGCCGCAATAAAACTTGCCTTAGCTGGAAATTAGCTCTTGGAATGTGCAAGGCTAATCTCAACACAGGACCACTCTTGACGTCACAGCCAGGAACAGGCACAGGGCCAGAAGTCAAGGGGAGGAGTTAACGGCCCTTTGTGTAAATTGAGAGAAATGGTTTTCATTGTGTTATATCCACAATATTCATCCCACAATACTCATTTTGAGAATTCTGAAAAGGTGTCAAACAGGCCTTTCTGGTTACACATTATTTTTGTGTTACCTACACAACTCAAGTTATTTATGAAAACATCATGGGTCCCTCCTTGTGTAGTTGAGAGATATGAACATTTGAGAAAATATGTAAAATATGATCCATATTCTGTCCACCAAGTGCCATATTTCGCACGGATATAGTTTGGGGGTAAATGAAAGAAAACTGGAGCTCTGCACAGGAATAACCTATAAACTTCTAAGTCGGATCATTGGACTCACGGCAAAATGTAGTGTTAAAAATGCTGTCATATGTGTCAATCTATGAAGATTAAGGGCACTTGTCATGCAGTGAGATTTCTATGTTCCTGAAACAGACCAAGCCCCCTGTCACATGAGATGATGGATGGGTCTCCTCCCCTAGCCAATCCAAAGCACTCCCACATTTGATGGACCTATCAGCCCACAGATGGGTGTGGAGGATTGGACACACACTAATCCCTTCCTTGAGAACCATGACACATGGGTGATGTCATTTGCCCTATAACTAGGTAACTCGACCTTAAATCAGGACTCATGCCACTAATCCCAGAGGTGATCTACATGCCCAAAATCTGGAGAAACATCCAAGCAATGAGGCCTAAATCTTGCAAAGGAACCAGGAGACCTAGTAGCTGCCTTGGGAACCCTTGGAGGTAGGAGGACATCCTTGGCTGACACCACTGGCTATCCCAGCACTGATGCTCTAATGTTCCCCTGATGTGCAATCAGACCTCTCCTGTAAGAATAGACACCCCAAGCCCTAGTTTGCATAACCCCTTCATTCTTGTAGCATTGCATTCCATATTTCCCCCATTGAAAAACCCATTGAACCCCCCCAATTGCCAGTGTATTTCAGCCACCCCCATTGAAGAATCCTTTGTTTACCCATGTATTTCAGTCATCTCCCCATTGAAGAATCTCTTGTTTGCCTGTGTATGCTAGCAAATCCTCATTGAAAAACCCCTCATTTGTCTGTGAAAATCCTTAGTGTATTTTGTAAGTAAATCAATTAATTTCCACATTTATTTCACAGGATTTGTATGGTGGAAATTCAAAACCCACCATGTCATCCCAGTGCATTGTGAATTGGTGTAGTTATAAAGTGTTGCCCCCAAAGGAATGAATCCCATTGGGATTAGAGAAAAGAATGTGTCCCTGTGTTTAAATTGTGCACTACTGAATGAATTTCCATTTGCCACTGAACTTTCTCTTTGCATCTGTTATCCCAACCCACAACCAATTTTTCTTTTGTGAGCTAACCCCTTTCCCAGAGACTACCTGTCATTTGCAGCCTCAGTAAAAACTAATTCCATTTGCATTTTCTTTTCCATTGAAATTATGCTTTACCTCCCAAAAAACGATGTTCCCCTACTGTTCCTCTTTGCCGATTGTGTGGTCAAAACGAATTTCCATTTGTATTCCCTTTTCGTTGCCCATGTGTTGCATATCGTAAAACCAATTTTCTCTTGGTTTGCTTACTAGTATTCCCTAAAAGCCCTGCCTATCTTTCTAAACATAAGCAAGCAAGTTCCCTCTTTTCTAGCTCTTTCCCATAGCAGCGGTGAGAAATAATTCAAACCACCCCTTCTCCCATGGTGCTTTAAAACAAATTGTCCCTTTCTTTGTTGGCTCCCCATAGTGTGTATGTAGCAACACACCAAAACCGATTTTCCCCCTGTATTCTTACTCCCTGCCAATGCCTTCCATTCAAAGGAATCAAGTCCAATTGATGGTTGGGGGTTGAGTATTGCAGGGGCGAGTGCTTAACCGTGGTGCTATCATTTTCTGTGGAATTGTTCTTTTTCTGTTTTGTCATTAAAAAGGCAGTATTTGTAAGAGTACATTTTAACTGGGTGGCTTTATAGAGTTCATTGTATTTTTGTATTGCCACAACAGTGGTGGCTGTGTACATTTTTGATCCTCAGTTAACATTAAATAATAAATTAATAAATATCTTATTGATACACACCAGCCTGCTACATAGTCCAGGGTGACACATGGTTTTTGTGGAGGTTGGGTGTGAAACAGGTTGGAGGCCTTCTTAAGAAAGAATCTGAGGTATTAAAAAAATGTAAAGCGTTTAATTGTGTGCCACATTCAAAGAAGGGGAAGGATTTCCCTGGCTTGCGTGTGCCGTGGACTATATTGTGACACCTAACAGACACCCTATGTAATGAAGTGTTTGACTGCAACACAGTGCAAGGAGGTGTTACTCCTCTTAATTAGCTCCATTGCCAACGGACAGCATGTCAGACCATCAAACTCTATCACTAGATTACTTGCCCCTGCAATGTACTGGCCTTCCTTGACCCATTGTCGCCTGACATAGCTTGTCTCAAGTCCCAACCGCTGCCCATCAATGTGACAAATTGACTTCCACCCTGCAGGAGTACAACTATCAGTGGAGACTAAAGGGCCTACTCAGCCCTCACACTTCTATACACCCAGAGTGAACCCAATAATGAGGGTAAAACAGACACAGCTAAGGGATAGCCCTCCTTTGCCTTTTGTTTTAACGTGGGTCGAGGCAAAGCTATACTCTCAAGAGTGGTGTAAATGTGCTTCAGTAGCAACCCAAACGGCAAAGCATAACAGTCCAAAATAAAGGAATGTATGATCAAGTTTATATTAAAAAAAATAGATACTTTAATTGAAGTCCTCACACTAAGAACATGTTATTTTATTGAAGATTATTTGAGGAAGTTGCAATTATTAGTTAGTGTGAAAATGTGAAGGCTGACTTGTCTTTTCTTATGAAAGAATGGTGAAGTGAAGTGTATACAGCTAAAATCTGATGAATTACATGTCCATATTTCATTTATTCAAGTGAACACATTTGTCACGCCCGGCATCTGGTCATCTACATATATGTGTATATTATGTATACATTCCTCAATAATCTAACAGGCACTATATTGACTCTGGCACTGTTTGTTCACTCTGGAAACAATAGCGGTTATGGTGTACAGTTGTACTGCGCAAACAGCCTTATATTCCGTAATAGTAAATACTCTATAAACAAGATTCCAATCCCATAGCAGGGTCAAAAAATATAAGCATGAGGCTGTCCAATATGTGATGAGTGATTTATTCCAAGCACGGCCACACATGTTTCGACCAGTAGGTCGTTTTCAAGGCTGTTAGTGATAAAGTTGTGATAGTTCAAACATCATCAACAAAAAGATTAAAAAATACAATTGTACACATGTGATGAGTCATAACCACCAAATCATAATCAAAACAATATTGATGTACAAATGTGCAAATAGTAAAATTGTTCAGGGCAAATATGCATGGTAAATAAGATCAAAATCGGGTGTACATACCCATAACCAGGCGGGCACAATCATGAGGAGCGAGAGCAGAGGTGGGGAAATAAGACATGAAATTCCTTAGCACATGGTCACATTTCAATTGACATACTATTGGTGAGAATCTTTGTTTGTTAAGAAATGTAAAGATCAATTCCAATAATTTGTGTTGTTATTACAGTTCAATCCATTAGATTAGTCCATGTGGTGAATAGATGTAGAGAAGCCAATATATTAAAACATTGTTGAGACCCATTACCAAGCATGAATACCGCTGCATTCGGATATGATTTAAGAAAGTTGAGCGCACTGCATCCAGTTTCTCCCTTGTTTTAGTCACTTGTATTTCAAGTAGCCTGTGGTGCTGCCTTTCTTTGTCCATATACATATATGTTTCTGAAAGCTAACTAATGGCGAATTACTTAAAGAACAGAGAAGAGGAACGAGCTGCCTTATTTGCTCCAAGAGGGAGCACTCTGAATCCCTTCAAAAGTACATATAATGCAACTGAAACCTTAAGCCAAAAATTCATTAAATTAGAAAGATTGTCCAAAAAAGAGATCAACACATTTTGGGAACAGGCGTCACTTACAAACTATTTGGAGATTAAAAAGGTTTCTAGCGGGCTTAGAATTTTAATATTCCCTAACTTTGGCAGTACAACTATACACCATAACCGCTACTGTATATTACCATTTGAGGTACCAAGGGGAACCTCACGTATAGTTTCCGCTGCATTCGGATATGATTTAAGAAAGTTGAGCGCACTGCATCCAGTTACTCCCTTGTTTTAGTCACTCTGGAAACAAATGGGTAAATAATCTCCATTACGTTTGAGCCCTCGCCAGATTCACCTGCTTGCCATAGCTATCCCTTGAGATTTTAGATTTACTTCTACATTAGAGAGATTTGCATTCAATTGAGTATTTCAGTGATGCTTTCAAGGTTGTAAATTATACATTTACTTTGAAAATGTGTATCAATTTTTATTAATGTAATTACCTTCTTGACTCCCTATGATGTCATCAAGGTTCAAGAGCAGGGTGAGATCACTTTGTGAACGGTTATGTGTATCACTTCCTGTAATGTCATCCGGGGCAGCAGGTGCAGTCACAGAGAGGGAGCTAGGATGGGTTATTTGAGGTCTTAAAATGAGCACTTCACAGATAAGCAGAGAAGAAGGCAACAAGGTTAAATTATTACAGATTTTAACTGCATCACTTTACATTAGGCGCATTATGAGACCATGCAAATGGCAGCGCAGCGCGGTATAAATCCCATTAATATAACATGTGTGCTTTGATATCATATGATGTTGGATCTCATTCCCTGGTGCAGTGCACAATGAAACACTGAACAATTAGACAGAGACTGGGAGAAGAGGGCATGGGTTGAGAGAGGGACAGAGAGAGAGAGCTGCAGAGACGCAAGGAGCTAAAAAGAGAATGCCGAAGAGAGATAGAAGGAAAGAGATTGCGAGAGAGAGCAACCACAGCAAAGGATTGAAATAGCGAGAGCGCGTCAGAGAGATGAAGATCAAAAGAGAGCAACATTGTGGGAGAGGAGACAGAGAGAAGACACAGATTTAGAAATAGAGCAAGAACAGCAAGATAACGAGAAAACGTGAAAAAGCAACGTAGAGAATTAGAAAGCTAGTGTCAGAGCAAGAGAGCAAACAAGAACCACCACATGCTGATTGTGAAAGAAGGAGTATTTTCGTGGGGGGGAGGGTAGAGGGCTCTTAAGATGGTGAATAACATGGCATTGAACCTGTAGTCACTGCACATTACTAGGTACCAGGTGTATGTGTGTAGCTCTATTTTCTAAAGGTACTCTTTGATTGGCTCACTCCAATTCTTGGTGATCTGTACTGTGATATCAGCTTTTGCTATATTTGGCTTTTGGCTATGAGATGCTGCAAGCACTGCTGATAATATTAATGTTAAGGATCCTGCAGATGTATGGGGAGGAGGGGGGTTCATTCCATAAGTGCTCTGACTGAATTCCTGATTTTGTAGTTCATCATCTCTATTTAAAATTTGAAGTAGGGCTTATTCCATCAAGTTTGCAGACTTCTCTAATAGTTTGGTAAATCGGTGGAAGTCAGTGATTTGCACATGCATACAATATGTTCCCTCTGATAAATCTGGCATTGCAATAAGGATGCAATCTGTTATGCTCTTTTCCCCTTCACTCCTTCAGAGGGCATCATACTTGTTTGTCCATAAACCCCTCTAATTAGTGAGCACTAAATCAGCACTTGAATGGCAGATATGCAGAAAATATTCTCCATTGTTTTAAACTTAAAATGGGATGGGAGGAGAACCAGGAAAGCTGAGATGAGATCCTGGCTTCCTCATTTCAGCAAACATTATCCTGGTGAAAACGTAGCGCTACAATGTTCTGCTAAGTTTCGGAACACCCCTTTGGTAAACATGCACTAAATAAACAGCCTAATGTATGCATGACTCAAATGAGAAAGGCGCTGCTCCATGCATGCGAAGCATCAAGTGCACAAGAGTGAAATGCCTCGTAGTCCATGCAAAGCAATTTCACTTAAGAACGTGAAATATATGATGAACTACCACAAAGCTTGGGGGTGGGGGAGATTCCGTGCGAAAGTTAAGTTGTATACTATCTTCATTTTAAACAATGAAAGTAATGTCATTGATTTCTACTCAATGCTCTAAATGTGTTTGTGTATGTGGGTTGAGAGGGTAGTTTTGTGTTCTCTGGCAATTTATTTTTGTCTGAAACTATTATAGGACGAGATAAACAATCCAAACGTATCCACGTCCAGCATTGTGTGATCCTGGTCTAATTAACAAGTGCATTGTGATTGATGGGTTGGGGCTGCTACATAGTATGCTAGGGCCACTGGTCCATGGGCCATTATATAGTGATTGCCCCTTGCCAATCCTCCCCTGGGGGTGGGAAGGAAATCTCTGGTGAACTGGGTTGTAAAGCAGCACAAGGTTAGGAATGGAATCAGTACTAGGTGCATGTAAGGGGCAGTCAGAGACTCTGATAGGAGCATTACTGTTATATTATGCTACGTTGGGTGCTTTTGTAAAGCACAGAGTACGCCACCAGTGACTTCAAGGCACTGAGAGAAGACTGGCATGAGCTGGATGCTACTTGGAAGGGCCATGCTTTAAGCTTCTACCTGTGTAGGAGTTCATTCTCAGTGGTTCTGATCTGACCACGACCTTTGTTCCATAACACCGGGGCCTGGAAGGAGAAGGTGCTGCAACCTGGATGAGAGCGAATGTATTGGTTGGGAAGTAGCTCAAAGATGGGAAGAAAGGAATGCTGGACCAAGACCAGGAAAAGGAACAATGCGCCCAACACCCTTAAACTCGACATGCTTTTCCCACAGGGAGGTATTGACATCACGGGAGTAAAGAGCTCTCAAAAAGGAGTGCTCATCATGACAAGAGCCTCTGAATTCTGCAACCTCTGAAGTCTTTTTAGTAGAATGTTATGATATCACACGAGATTCCATTCAAAGGTGTGACATAACCAGCATTCTAATTGCCTGAGTTCTACCCGACTGCTGAAAGTGAGAAAATACTTATTAAATCATTCAGCGATGACAAAACCCCTACTTATACTACTTGATAGATTTGTGGTTCACGCAAGAGCCCCTGATCATACACTGGTAGTTACTGGGGTCTACTCAATACAGGGATAACTTATTTGAGCAGTGGGAGTGCGCACTGAATAGCACGGGTTGAGTGAGGCACTAATAAAGACAGGGGAGATTGAGGGTAACTGTGCCAGGGGTTTGTAGAGGTGGGCCGGAAGACGGTCAAGAGATGACATCACGTTCTTGCTGGTCATGTGAGTGAAAAAGGATCTGAAAGTAAAAGTGATGGAAAAATATGAAAAAAGATTGATGACTGCCTTATGACTAATAATGGGTTCCACATTTACGAGGCTTGCATTGCTCAAGGCTTCCCTTTTCTTCATTTCTTCATATATTTTATGTATTTTCTTTTTGACGAACACAGCCAGGTTAGTGCTTAATATTGTGCGAGATACCATATCTTTGTACAAATTTTGAAATCAAAAATCATTACAAGCAGTGCTTTCTGTTTGTCACCTGCTTGATTAATGTTTGACGTACAGAATGCTCTTTTGGCCTTTTGTAAAGAGCAGTTACTATGAATTAGTACCCAGCAGGAGCGTGGCTTTGTCCTCTTAGCCAAGGCGGAGGCTTGGAGCGGGGCGCTTACCAGGCAGTAATCCTGCCGCTCCAAGCCTCCTCAGGGCTAGGGGCCGCCATCTACCCAGCCGGGAACAGAGTACGTTTCCCCCTGCATCCTCACCACACTTTTCCACAGATCTCTCTTCCTCCCCTTTCCGCCCCACTTACCTTCTCCTTTCTGTTCCTTTTTGGGAGTGGACGCGCCAGGTGCACTTCAGTCCCCAGCGCACCCACTCCTGATCTGCAACACACTGCCATAGAAAGGGAGAAGGGACTACATGTAGCCCCTTCTCCCTTTCCATGGCGGCTATTTTTTTCTTCAATCTTTTTAATGGCCGCCATGGAAAGGGAGAAGGGCCTACATGGTGGACTTCTTCTTTGTTTACTGTTTTAAATGCCCACCATGAAAAGGGAGAACAGACTTCATTTCCCATTCCGTGGTGGTCCTTTTTATTTTCTCGCAACTGAAAAAACACACTATTAGTACTCCAGTCCAATGGGCTTGGGTACTAATAGTAATAATTCTGGGGCGTTACTGAATCCAGTAATGTCCCAGCACCTTCACTAACCATGGGCCCCGGGACATTACCTGATGAAGATGTGGTACTGTCTCCACAACCCTGGTTCAGAGCCTATTGCTTAAGTGATATGTCTGCTGGGAGACATCACCCTCCTCTACGTGCAAGATGCGCTTAGCTGAACATGTTTAGTCTCAGTGAGAGGATGTAGGGCATCGAAGGTTTACGTAGATAAGAACCGTATCCAGCACCTCATGGCATGGAGTTGATGATTCTAATATCTTTTGGTCAATCACTGATGAGATCCGTTTAGCAAATATATTGTATTAGTAGGTCTCTCAGCCACTTTTTGACCAAGATTGTAGGAGACCTTTCTGAATAGGCTAATATATATAGATATCAAGGGATTATAAAGGGATCTGACCAGGCCATCAGTCAAAGCGGCTCTTTTTGGGTAGATATTGTAGATGGAAACATTACATCTGAAGTGTGCCCGTAATTGTGCATGGGCCCTTTCACCTGATGGTTCATATTTGAGGAGTCAAGAGGCTATTTGCCATGGGGAGACTCAGAGCCTCCACCCAAATTTTTAAAACTCCCAGGACAGTGAGAGTCGAGTACCGTCTGAAGAAATTGGCTGCTATAACAGTCAGAAGGTATAGGAAAGGTAGACGAAAAAATACATGTATTACAAGGGTTAATGTAGCATTTTATTGCCTTTCCTTACAGGCAACTATTGCAGAACTGGTATTATAGAGGCTTTCACTGGGTGTTTTAAAAATAAGCGTTATGAACTACCTCCAAGTCAAATGTGATATTGAGTTGGTATAAAGTTGGTATAAAGTCATTAAACTGTGCAAAGTCTTCTTCAGTAAACCACAATTCGGTTATAAAGAAAACATCATATGAGAGGGAATCTAAAGGCTCCTGATTCCCAGAACGATGCTTGAGTGCAGAATGGGTATTATGTGAGACTGCCTTGAGAGAGCCAGGTGGAGAGCCTGGTGGTGCCTGACAATCAGTTTTGTGACTGTTGATTATCAGTCATTTCAATCCGAGCTGAGGTCTACCCGCAGTATTAAGAGGTAAACAGTTGAGTTCTCAACCAGGATCTCATTAATTGTTTTGTAAATATGTCTGCTAGGTGCCTACAGTGTTAGTACGACTTCAGCAGAGTAAGTTACTGTTAAATCCCTTGGCGGGAGTACTCTGAGCATTCCAGTTGTAGATGGGTGCAGACACATTTCCTTAGTCATTTGCGCTCTGCGAAGGAACATCCCTCAGTTTTGTATGCGCTGTCTGGTCCACGGACATTTACACAACAGACTGCTGCTTAATAGATACTGTGAGAAACCTGAAGGTACTCTCACATTCACTCCGCAGGGATCTTCTGTTCAGGTGGTCAGGGAAGGGCCATCGCTTTTGGATCCTGACCCTGGGGGTGGACATGCGAGGGAGGATCACCTGGGTGGAGGGTCCTTGGGGATTGGAGAGGGGATACCTGAAGGTGAGACATGGTATCCCTCCTTCAATAACACTGACCTACCTGACCCTCCCTCATTTGTCATGGGGTATTGTCAATCTTATCCCATCCTACTCTGTAGTTTCCCACCAAGTACTGGGAAGAGGAAAGGGCAACTAAGAGTAGTGCACACTTCCAATTGCAAACACCACTTTTTTACTGGCCGAAGAAGAGGAGGCTGGAGGCATATAGTAATGAAGATCAGGCATGTTACACAAACAGGCTTATATAAGGTCAGGCAATTGAGTTTAACTCACTTCACCTGCAGCCTGTTAAGAATGGGAAAGTGTGTAAAAGGTTCAGCCCAAAAGCATACAAGCAGTAGCAGAGGAGAGAGAAAGAGAGAAGAGAGATTCCGCTGTGCTGGAGAACCACAAAGCCGAGATGCTGGCAACGATCCCGGGAGACCTGCCAGAGGAGCTTGGCAGGACCGGGAACCCTCGTATGTGAACGTCGGCCGCAGGCACTGCCGTACTGCAGAGGTGGAGCAGAGCACAGAAGCCGGTATGGACATTGCGATGTGGCCGGCGAACTGGTGGTTTGGTTTCCCATTCAGGAGAGCCGCCGGGAGGAGTTGCGAAGAGCTGCAGAGTGTCTGGAGACAGTGAGGAGACCGTAGCGCTCCAAAGGAACTGAAAATAAGTAACAGTCCACAAACACAAGTAAATGCTGCATTAAGTGAACGCCGAGCTGAAAGAAAATTGTTATTTGAATGAGTCCAAGTAAACAATGTATCTCTTGAATACTGAACTGCAAGAAGGTTGCTATTTGAGTGAGCACAAGTAAAAGATATCTATTGACTACTGAACTGAAGGAAAGGTGCTATGTGAGTGAGCTCAAGTCAATGCTGTATATATTGAAAACCAAACTGAAAGAATGCTGCTATTTAACTAAACTGCGATGTGCTGAAGCGTGTATGAACACTTAAGTCAAACAGACATATCAAATGACACACTGCCAGTAAAACATAATATGAACAAAATCGATGACAGGTGATGAAACTGAAGGGTTGTTTTGAGCAAAGAAGAAGAATAAAGAATATCAGTCATAATTACAATCGTGAGAAAGAGCCATAAGTGTATGAAAAGCTATGAACTGGTATACAAAATTGTTACAAGGAATACAAGTGTGGAAAGTGAAAACCCAAGGCATAAGAGCCTAAAAGGGGTCAAGCAGCTTTGGGGAGATTTATGGTTACGGACCTGTATAGGTGTACCGTGTGGTCTGAAAACTGCACCCAGACCAGAAAGCCTCCTAATGTGAAAGTTACCAACATCAAGAATCAAGCCAAAGACAAAGTATAGGATTACTGTTGCATGAGCTGTGATGGGTGGACTGTGCGGTCTGATAACTGCGCCTAGACCTGGAAACCCTGAATGGTGAACAAGCTGCAAAGAAATGTGAAACAATTGGTCAAGTAAACCTGAAGGTGGGTCAAGTGGACATGGGGCCTCATTACAAGATAGGTGGTAAGGGATTAACGTCACCGGTAAGGACACCGGTGCCGGTAATCCCTTACCACCCTATCTGAGGTCCCTTAGCGGGTCCCTTCCTTAACACCTGTTTTTTTTATTTTTATTTTTTTTATTTAAAATTGTGTTTGATGCAAGCATCTTTACAATTTGTGAACAACATGCATTGAAGCATCATAACAACTACAGTAGTACAAACTCACAAAACATACAATACAATGTTCAAATCCAATCAATATAAAATACATAATAGAAAAATGAAAACACTTGTCAGCTAAAAACCATTTGACACTTTAAGAAGCCACCTTATACATATTTTCAGTTTCAAATCAAACCTACAAATTGATACAGAATAGACAAACAACACCATGAATCCACTATCAAGCCACAACTGCTAGACACCTTAATTCACTCTTTTAGACAAAACAAAATAAAGTAATACAATACCATATGATTATGCCCGGTACACAAAACAAAGAAAAACCTTCTATTGATTTATAAACATCATAGTCGCATTAAGAGTCATATTCATCTAATTTTGTTTGAATACAATATAAATATTGTGTTAATGCTAAAAGTAAGGAATTACTGTCACCCCACATACAAAAACACCAAACTAGTTCCATTGAGAACGATGACTTGGTTAAAAAATATTTGCTCAATATAGAAGAGTGTACAGATTCAAGACCATCACAATCTAGTATGAGATGTTTCAGTGTTTCAATCTGTGTGGGAATCATACAGAAGCGACATCCTAAGTCTGAAAGGAGAATTTGGCTGTTATGCCAATACTTGGTTTGATCCTTGGTGTTAAAAAGATTAAAACTAAATCTCATGAACATTTGCCTGGTTCGTTCAGAGGGACAGATCTTTAAATAGTGCATCCTAGGTGTTTGTTTATGTCTAAACTTGGCATATTCAGACAACTGCGAGTAGAGTGCCAACTGATTGGTAGTTAACGCCCAGTCAGCCTGAAACAGTTTTTTTTTTTACCTGTACCGATCTATACACAAGATCATACTCAACCATTCCCAGTTCCGTTAAAGTATCAAGCATATGCTTCTTGAATCTGGCCATGGAGAGAGGACTATCTTTATGTATCATTTCCAGTAAATCTTCATATAAAGAATTAGCAGGGGGTAAAAGTATTTTGCTGAAGTTGTTAAGTCTACGCCACTTTAACCTAGTAGCCAGAGAAGATAATGCTAATTCATGCCTAATACAGGCATTTGGGAGACACTTTTTGGTAATACAAGTACTTTTTTCCAGATAAGCCCCTGTATCCTATTGAGCAGCATGTCCAGATTTAATAAACACGTGTCAAGTCCATATAACAAAATCGATTCCACTTTAAGTAAGTTGAAATCGATTAATGGTAATAATGAAAATGTACACAGTTTGTTAAGAATAATTCTCATTTGCGCAATTAGTGGAGCTGCTTTGATGTTAAGGGCGTTATACCAGGTGATAAGCGAACTGGAATTAGTTATGTTGTATCCCAAATATATGAGACTTGATTTAATTTGAATAGGAGTACCTCTTAGTAGCCACTTAAATGAACAACCTTTTTTTCCTTGTTTTTTATTGGCAAATATGAGAATATTAGATTTCGATGCATTGATAGACAAGTTATGTTGGCTACAGAATTCAGCAAAGATGTCGATTTTTGTCTGAAGGCCAAAAGGCGTTCTGTCAAATAAGATCACATCATCTGCAAAGGCCACCCAGCTTAAATTTAAACCACCTAATTTGACAGGAAAAGAGTTTTGACCAGGCCACAGATCCTCGACGTCTGCCAAGTAAAGATTGAATAATACAGACGCCAAGTTACACCCTTGTTTGACACCTATTTCCGTGGCTATTTTGCTGGTTACGGAGCCAACTTGGTCAATTCTGATTTTATAGTTTGTTTCCTGATGTAACAGGGTGATGATAGCTATCAGATGGTCCGGAATTCCAAATTTGGCCATCTTTTCCCATAAGAGGCTTCTGATAACGCTATCAAAGGCAGCTGCAAGATCTAAGAATGCCATATAGATGGGACCTTTGCTGGCCTGAGTTGAGACAGCCAACAGGTGTGCTAGGATGGTCACATTAAATTGTGTGCCCAAATGTTTCCTAAAACCAGTTTGACAACGAGAAAGACAATTATGCATATTAATGTAAGAATTAAGGTCCAGTAGAATCAGAGCAGCAAAAACTTTGGCAGCAACATCAATGATTGCACTAGGACGATAATTAGATGGCACATCCATTGGACCCTCTTTGTAGAGCAGAATGATGAGTGAAGTGAGCCAGGAGTTAGGAATCGTTGTGGTTTGGAATAGAATATCAAAGCGCCTTTTTAGAACTGGAGCCCAAAAATGAGGATCGTCCTTAAGGACACAGGGGGGAAGGCCATCAGGCCCAGCGGCCCTGGAACTCTTGAGATTGGTTAAAGCGTGATGAATGTCATTAATTTCCCATGGACAATGCGGTAAGATGTCCTTAGAAAAATCTTTGGAGTTGAGATCCAAAAATCTCGACGGACACAAATACTTGAGTGTATAAAATTGCACCCAAGTGTCCCCTGAGATACAAGATTGAAACTCAAGGAGGGGACTGCCCAAAGGGTTGTTGAGCATCTTCCATGTCTGCCTGGTGTTCCTAGTGCAGACAAAATGAATAATTCTCTGATTGTTAGCCACAAAAATTTCACTTTTAATTCTTTTGATCTAATTTTTATAGGCTAGAAGAAGAGTTTTCTTCCTTATAATCAATTTTCCAGCCTTAAAGATCGATTTGCTAAACTGCCGCAGAGCATAATTCTTTTTTGTTTTTAAAGCCCTACATCGATGATTATACTGAAATTCTTTCTCGACTATAGGCCTACTGGAGTTTGTATCAGCTATACTACGCAGATGCAATCGGATCATATTTAGATTCCATTTGTCAATTAAAGGAGCCAGAAGTTCACCACTGTGATGAGAAGGAGGAACCCATAGGTCATGATTCACTAGGCTATTAAGATTCCTGCAAGTGGCAGGATATCATTGTACCGATAATAACTGCCTGTCCATAATGGGCAGAGAGAGATTCAAATCAACTTTATGTTTGGCAATACTTATAGCCAAAGCGCACTCCAACAACAGATGGTCACTATTCCCTGCTTTGATTAAATTAAGTGGACCTGCTGTTCTAGCTACATCATTAGAGAGAATGATATAGTCTATATACGACCTCATCCGGCCTCTCTGCCAGGTGAAGGGATTAATGTGAATGTTATCAGTAATTACATGCAAGTCCCAGTCATCAAAGAATTGGATCCAGGAAGAGGCCTTGCTATATAAGAGTGTTCCCACCAAGCCCACTGGGCGGTGAATGCAGGGATGTATTAAAATCGCCTACTAAAATGACTTCAAGGTTAGAGTTAATTATTAAAGCATCGGTCAGTATGGCGTTCAGTTTAAATATATTTTTTTCAATAGGAATCGAATTTGGATTCCAATAAAGTGAAATAATCAAAAAGCATCGGGGCGGATTCATAGGTAAGGATGTGTGAATGACTAATAACTGTGGAGAAGCTTCCAAAATATATGAGGAACAATCAATGTCATTTTTTATCAAAATAGCCAGACCACCATATGGCCTACCCACCGATCCTTTTTCAGCATTGTGAGAGAATGCTGTATACCCATCTGACATAATATCCTTCAAGGCCATTGTTTCTTGTAGCATAATGATTGAAGGCAAGTCGCTACATTTTTGAGAATGGAACCATGTGTAAAAGTTTTTGAGCCCACAACAGTTCCAGGAGCTAACAGAAAGAGAAGTATTCTATGATTTGTTACTCGAGATGTTGGCGCTCGTGATTGTCTTTATTAGTGGTTACAGCCAGGCCAAGCCTTTGACTATGTTGGAAACCGAATCCAGTTGCTCTTTCAACGCAATACTGGCCTGCTGTGAATTAAATTCCAAATTTGTTAGGTGAACAGATGAAGATGCTGCCTGCGGTTGATGTTCAATAAAGGCAATAGATTTGTCAATCCATGTAAACATAAACAATTGGTACCCAAGTGCGAACAAGTCGGATTCATGCTCCCAAATTAATTTGGCAATAATATGTGAGTGCAATCTACAGAGCATATGACTGTTCTTTATGCAAGGAAGTTTGATCCATTCCACGTCCTCGGAAATCAGACTGCGTAAGGCCGGAATCTGGCGGAACAGTTTCATCAATGCTGATCTATTTAAGCATGGAGGAGCATTATTATCTGTAGTTACAAACCATCCCATCAGTAATTTCAATTCCATAGGTAAGTGCTCTAGCATTGAAGCAGAAGTTATGACTTCGTTTCGAGGTTGAGTACCCATTTGTCTATCAACAACCGTGTCCGACACACTTGAAATTGCTGAGCCTATCACAGCACGAGACTTCTCAGTTTGTTGAACAGCATAGACATTCACTTCAAACACCATGTTACCTTCCCCAGACTGATCTAGGACAAGGTTAGTCTTGTTTGAGGATGTCTCTAGATCCTTGTTGTGTTTAGAGGATAGAATCTCATCAGTAGCCACTCCTTGAGCAGTCTCATTCATGGCCAGGGCCAAGGTGGAAAGGGAAGATTTTTTGTTGTCAGTCAACGGAAAGTAGTTACTCATTTGTGTTTGTGTTGCATCAGAAGATCCACTGCAAGTTTTCAGAGGGTCTTTAACCCTAATCTCTGCAGTTTTCATGACCACAGCGGTTGTAGCAGACTCTTTCGATAAATGCTCCAAATCTGCAGCTTTAAGATCAAGATGCAACTTGCTTTCGATGTCTAACTGATTCAAGTCTATAAATATGTCTTCTTCTGGAGAAGTTTCAGTTTTCTTAATGGGTGTTTTAGGCCCTTTGTTTTTTTTTTGATGGTATGTTTTTTGATTTAGACTCAAACGGAAGTATGGATAAAGATTCCGCTTTAGCTCTAGCCTGTGCAGTCTTTCGCCTTTTAATTGCTCTCATATATGATCTTCTCACTTTGCGCGACATAAATGGCATATTATTTTGAAAATCATTCTGACTGTCCGAGTCATCATTAGATTCAACAGATTCAGTACATTTAGGCTGCTCAGCCTCAATAATTTCAATTAAAGGTGAAGGACTATTGGGATTAGCCAAGATGTCACCTGAGTCTGTGTGGCTATTAGTAGTATTGAAAACAGGGTGAGAAGGATCATTGGGAACAAGGTTGGGTTGGGTGAGAATATTTTCTATGACAAGAATTCTATCATGCTGCAGTCTCGCAATCGACATGTAATCAATGGGCGAGACCCTTTCATCATCAGTCACCGTATGTGTTGGTATTTTAAGAACATTGGCGAATGATTTTGGATTAGTGCTTGGTTCTTCCATGGGGCCACATGTTTGAGTTTCTTCTGTCTGAAGATTGATGATAGGCGAGACTTGTGATTTGGGTTTACAAAACGTAGAAGGACAACACTGCATCAGTGCTGGTGTTTGAAAATGTTCCCGTGCCAGCATGAAGCCTTCTATTCTACTCAATTTAATAAGAATATCAGATGTGGACGCATTCAGTGCAAGAATAGCTGCATGGGTATGCTTGTGACCCTTGTCCAAGAGATTCAGTATACGGGTAAGAACCGGAAAAGTTTGTAATTCCTGCTCGTTGAGGTCAATTAAAGATTCTTCCAAAGGAAACGTTGGAAGATTAGCCTGACTCTGATGAAATGAAACCCCACCTATGTTATGCACCGAAACAGAAGATACATCCACTGAGGGGTGTTAAAGGCAAGGGTTCCAAAATCAATGCAGCCGCATCAAGTGTAGGAGAGCTAGCAGTGATTTGATCAGACATAACCTCATTACATATCCGTCCATCTTTGTTGGAGTTAGAGCCTACCAGTACTCCTAGAGTTGTTTGATGGAAATACACCTGTTCCCTTACTCCTTTAGAATTAGAGACAGGAGTTGAGGGACCATTAGACAGGCGTACACGCTTGTGCAATTCAGCCATAACACCAGGGGCTACCAATGAGGTATCTAGGTTTGAAGAGACAAAGGCATCAGTTGGAATACCCAATAAAGAATTGTCCATGGTTTTACCAGGAGTTATGGATGGGACCCGTTAAGGGACTACAGAGCTAATAACGGTACCGCAAATTGCAGTGCCGTTATTAGCTCCATCCCCATTGAGCCCTATGAGGGCTTGAATGGGAATGGGGATTTACCGGGTCCTCCAAGGTTGGAATGACCCGGTAAGTCCCTATTTCGGGAACCCGGACCCAGACCCGGAACCTCGTAATGAGGCCCATGGTGTTTTCTTGTGAACTTTGAACAGATGAAACAATGAAGTGATCCCTGAGAACCAAGGAACCAGAGAACGTTATCTTGGGGAATGTAACCCTGACAGCCAAACAACCAGAGAACGTTATATTGGGGGAAGGAAGTCCCAGGACCTTCATTTTGGGTGTACTGTGCTACATTTGAACTTTGTGAAGGGAAGCCCAGAATCATCATTTGATGTCAACAGTATGTACTCGGGCTTGAAGAAAGTTATTCCAGAACTTGACCAAACATTATTGAAGTGAACCTATATTGGAACTGTATTGAACTTGAGATAGGGAACTCAAGAAGAACTCAAGCTGAAAGTAGCTTAACCTTTACTTTTGAACACTTACATTTTGCTGAGAAGATTCCCCCACTAGATTTAGTTATAGTTGTGAGGACAAGCAAAGGTTTTGACACAGACGGACTCTTATTTTGGACCTATAGACACAGACTTTCTTTCGGTAGGGAAAATCCCACCTTAGCATAGGGCAAGTTAGACATTACATCATCCTGCTTAATATTAAAGTTGTGTTTGAAACTGTACAACTGTTGTCTGCGTCATCTCTCTTTATAACATGCCTGTCTCACAATACAGAGTTACCAAGATCTTTCCATTTGCTCACAGTACTTTCTTTATTCTTTATTTCAGCGTAATTACACCATAAATGAAATACACAATGCAAAAATACAATACAATAATCAAATGGGTATTAACACATCAAGATAAAAAATCAAAAGCAAAGGATACCAAATCCAGAATTATACAAAATGCATCACCCCAGGACGTAGTATTACAATAAAAGAAACCTTTTCCTAAAGTCAAAGTTTAAAAAAGCTACAATCGCTATTATATCTTCCTGGGTGGTACAGTATTTCAGGCAATCAAGCGCCACGTGGTAGGATATTACATTTAAGCGTAGCCAAACGGGCTTGAGCCAATGGAATCTCTCTGTTGTATAGGCAGGGCAAAAGCAAAAGAAATGCATTTCATCCTCAGTCGTAGCTAAACAGGCCAAGCACAGAGATGACTTATTCTCGCCCCAGTTACAAGTGTAATGTGCAAATGGCAGAACACCCAGTCGAAATATAGTACAGATAATCTTATCATTAGGGTTGGATATGATATGGCATTAATAACTCGCCTATGCACAAGTCTTTCAAGGCGTGACGAAGCAAGGGGGGGGAACAGAGGGAAGACAGTGACAATGATCGTACTAGGCCAGGTGACATTGAGATCGCACAAGTGCAGGGCAAGGGGAAAGGGCAAGTGCAGGGGGTAGGGAGAGAGAGCAGTGCAGTACATAGGATCAACAGTAAAAAAAAAAGGAATAGGTTAAAAAAGCAGCCAGCAGGGGTAAGTGCAGACATCAAGTGTCAAGAGCTGGTGGGGACTTTTTGGAATACAGAAACGGCCCCGAGTGCAGGGGTTGCCCGGGGAGCAGTGCAGATGTGCAGCTGGTGGGGGAGGGAACCTGGGCCCGAGAACAGAGGGTAGCCAGGTGACCAGTGCAGTTACAGTCAGGACCTCAGCAGGGGAGAGGAGGAGAGAAAGCAGAAAGAAAGAGGAAGGCCTTGGGGTGCTTCCAGAACCGTAGATGGTTCTCCTCAAGTTTCAGGGATGCAGAGGGAGGCCCCAGCCGAAGAAAGAGATCTACCATCAACTCATTTCTTGGAGAAGCGACTGACCCTGAGGGAGTTGGAGGCGGATGAGCGAAGAGCTCAATAAGGAAGATATTTAGGAAGAGAGAGCTGAAGGTATTAAGTCCCCAGGCCCCAATAGGCCTTGTGGACAATGCAGATGGTTCTGAACTTAATCCTCGCAGCTACTGGGAGCCAGTGCAGAAATTTCAGTCCTGAAGAGATACGATCCCTGGGCTTGAGCTTCAAGGACATGTCTTGCAGTCCTGTTCTGGATGAGTTGCAGAGGGTGGAGAGTAGAAGCGGGCAGATTTAGAAAGAGTCTGTTGCAATAGTCCAGCCTAGAGAGAACCAGCGCTCTGGAGACAGTAAGCTTCTGAGGGGAGGAGAGGAAAGGAAGAATACCTCTGATTAGGTGCAGCTGGTAGTGTGACTTCCTAGAGATGTCAGAGATGTGAGGAGAGAAGGAGAGTGTGGATTCGAAGATGACCCCGAGGTTTTTAGCCTCACAGGTGGGAGAAGAAAGAGGGCCCAGAGAGGCCAGCCAGTGAGCGAAGGGAAAGGAGGGAGCAGGTGTGCTAATGAGGAGAATCTCAGTCTTACTGGCATTAAGGCAGAGATCATTGGTGGCACACCACTCCTGGATAGCGGAAAGACAGTCGGAGATGAGAGGAGGAGAAGAGGTGGTGGAAGGGAGCCTGAAAATGAGCTGAGTATCATCCAGATAGCACTGCAAGTTGGGGCAGAGAGCTGCATTGCGGTGGGTAAGAAGTTCCAGGTATTGGTGAACAGCCAGGGAGAGAGGTTAGACCCCTGGGGAACACCACAGGTAGAGATAAAGATAGAGGAGAGGAAGGACCCAAGTTTGACCTGGGAGGGTCGATCAGAGTGGAAAGAGGTCAGCCAGGCCAGGGCCTGATCAGTGATTCAAGGTTATCACGAACACGGTTGAGCAGGATGGCATGGTTGACCGTATCAAAGGAGGAGGAGAGATCAAGTAAGATGAGGACACAGGGGGTGGTGGAGTCAAGGTTTGAGAGCGGGTCTTCATGGAAGTTCAGGAGAGCAGTTTCTGTGCTTCTGGCAGCTCTGGCAGTATAACTGATAATCCAAATATGGCTCCTGGCCCAACATATTTTTGAATAGCAGATAATTAGCTGCCAGCTTTCTCATACAGCACGGGTCTACCATCATGCCCCATGCCTAATGTTTGAAGCAAGTCTTGACACAATTTTTGTAGCAAGAGCCAAATTTGGTGGGGTTTGCCCAAAGATCTGCAAGCCCAATATTGGCAAGCATCTCCTTCATGTGCTTGAACCACGGCAGCTGCTTGCTTCCCCCAGAGATAAGATCTCCTCCAACCCTTCCCTGTATAATACAAGGGCCTCCGAGTTCCAGATATTCAGCCCATACAATACTTGTTGGAGCATGATGGTATATTTGATCTGGTTTAGTCCCACTCCCCAAACCACTGGAATAGAAGGTGCTCTTAAGGGCAGGCACAGTATCTCTTTGAGAAATGTATTCTCTACGACTTGGATAGAATCACAATTGAACCAGCCCCATAGTTCAGCTCTATGGGTGACTGCCGGCACCACCTGCATCAAGTAGATCTTTAGGGGTACTGATACCGCCTCAACCCCGAAGCGAGAAACCATGCTGGAAATGCAACCACAATGCTGTGTGCCGGTCAAAGAGCTCTTCGCAATCTGGTGAACCTATTTCAGATTGTCAGAGAAAGTAAATCCCAAATAGTTAAAAGAATCAACCATCACCAAGGGATGGTCATTTAGATAGAATGTAGTCATTAGACGGGACTGGCGCCCACAAGGGACACACTTCATTGTCTTCAACAGATTGATAGAAAGGCCTTTAGCACAACATAATCTCCCAAATACCTCAAGCTGATGTTGAAGCCACACCAGTGTTTTGGCCAGAAGAACAGCATCATCGTCAATGAGGAGTAAACTCCATTTACGACCTCCCAGTCCACGTGCATCCTTCGCCACAGTATGAAGGTCAAGGGCAATGTCATCTTCATATATATTTTATATTTATATTTTATTGTTATAGTTGTCTTTAGTTCCAAAGAACTTTTACAACTGTGAAAATGTCATTTTTCATAGTTATCAAACAGATAATTCATACAATTAATCAATCACTCATTCAATATACATCGAAAACAATTTCATAATCTTCATAATGCATACAAACAATTACTATTTTCATTAATTCACATGAATTCTAAAAACATGCAAGTAATAATTAATTGCATGTCAGACTTATTAACACACTACAATAAGCAATAATATTAAGTTAGCAGAAGAACAGAATTAAACTCAATATTACAAATCTCAATGGTTCCTTAAATTTACACAGTTAACCCACACTTTCTAGATATTAAAAGCTTATCATTATTATATAAGACATATTATAAAGTGCAATATGCTCAAGAAACTCTGGTAATTTGGCCTCTTTCCATCAATTCAAACATGGTTGCAGCTGTGGACCACACATTATATAAGGCAATATATAGGTAGGTGTATATAAGCAATAATGCCAAAAATGCACTGATGAAATAGTTGCATATTGATATACATTGCACATTTATGTAATTTTGATAGAGCAGAACTCTCAGTTAAAACATGTCGAACTATTTCTAAGTTTTCTATTACATTACAAAGCCGACAGTGTTGTTGGATTTTAGCCAATTGCCATTGAGAGCCATGGGGTGACCTAACCGGCAGTTGATTGGTTCTCCTCAATAACCGACATCTATGTACTTCGGGATCTGGACAACAAATTAAATACTTTTGAGGTTAACGATAGGTATGAACAATACCATCTAGTTGATTGAAATTATGGAGTCCGTTCAAGTGGATAAAATTATTTTCCCAATCTTTTATCTCAACTCTTTTTATAAATGCAGTTTTAATATCACTGTAACGACCACAACGATATTGATCAATAGACCAATTCAGTATAGAGGTCTCTGCACATGTCATCATATTTGTGAAATCTATCGATTTTAGTCAATAGAATTGTGTTATCCCCTATAATGTGTAACATATGGCTCAATGGGTGGCATATGGCTTTCATTGGGAGGAGACCTCTTTGTTGGAGAATAAGAGCTCTTAAAGATATCAATCCAAATTCAGCTCTAACATACTGTATAGGACAGGATGGCGGAAGGTCAAGTATGTTTCGCCATAAGTAACCATCCATTTTATCTAGCCATACTAGGTTCTTAACAGAGAGCACTTCCATCTGATAAGCAATAACTGGCACGAGCCACTGCTTATATAACATCAATATACCCTTCAAGGAATACCCTGCATAGTTTAAGACAAAGCTATGCACCAGCTTCGTTATTTGTTGAACTCGTTGAGTTTTCCTTTCGATTATTGACCGATAGCCAATTCTAGAGTCCATATACACTCCTAAATAATTATAGGACTCTGTATATTCAATTATACCCCAATTCAATTGGGTCTATTTGCCTGTATAGACAAAAACAACATTATTTGAGAATCTTTTAGTTTAGGTTAATATGCAAGCTGTGTAGTGTCCCAGGTCCTCCAAAATCATCTTTATGCCTTTGAATAAACAATGACAAGGTCATCAGCATATAATAATGCTGTGACCTAAGTCATTCCAAATTTGATATGGCAGTAGCCATGTTTTTCAAGTCTTATTAGCTGATTTATATAAAGGTTAAATAACAAGGCAGCCAACAAACAACCTTACTTGATGCCTTTATTAATCTTTATTGGCCTCGATAAGCACCCTTCATTATCAAGACGTATTTGCACAGTATTATTGGAGTGGAGCTTAATAATTATCTCTAATAACCATTTAGGACACTTCATTCCAGACAGTATATCCCATAACATTTTACGATCAACGCTGTCAAAAGCACAGCTAAAATCAATAAACGCGGCATAGACAGATGGTCTAGTTCTCTGTTTAGCTCTAGAGAAGGCCAATATTATACATGGTGCTGGAACCCGATCTAACACCAGATTGAAAAGGATGTAGTAGCTGATTAGCATTGGACCAACATTGCAAATGGTCCAGCACTATGGCAGAAAACACTTTACTGGTTGTATCTAATATGGACAATAGCCAATAGTCTTCAGGGGCTGTTCGCGAAACAGCCTTAAAAACAGATATTAGAATCAAGGTCGTCCAAAGAGACGGTATGTTCTTATCCTTACAAACATTTTTACAAAGTAAGTATATAATCAGGGACCAGCTAATAGAATCTTGTTTAATGGCCATTGAAGCCAGCCCATTCAGGCCAGGAGCTCTTGAACTTTTCAATTTACTAATTACTGCTGTGATATGTTCCTTAGAGAACTTCAATGCCCATTCATTCAGAGAATCATCCACCATAACAGTGGGAAGCTCTTCATACATGGAATTCGTCAGGTATGCAGCCCATCTGTCTTCACCTATCGCATTTAACGATTGAGAGGTAGAACTGCCTCTAAATTTATTTAACATATTCAACACCAAACTGGTGTCACCTTTTTGTAAAATGCCTATAATCTTTTGCCACTTTATATTTATTTTCTCTGCTTTTATGCGTTTACACCAAAACCTATATTTATTATTCAGCATTTTCTTTTTTTGAATATAGGCGCTCATGGGAAGGCACAATTTGTTTGGATTTCGAATTTCCTTTCGTTGCTTACGCTTCGCCACCACAAAGTATATTGGATATCTTCCCAGTAGCAACATTAGGAGAACCACAAACTAATGCAACTTCAGTAGTGGTTTTCTTAATCAAATTTTCAATTTCATCACCATTCATGGCACTAATGTCAATTGCCATGGTTTCAATTAATTGTCAAATTCTTCTAGTCATTTTCTTAGTATTAGATACATTCCATTTAATTTTGGACCCACTGTTATTAACTTTAATATTTATGGGTCCCCTAGCGTTGGAGCCAATGTAAGAAATATTCAGCGTAGCATAGATAAGTGAATTATTGCTATATGGCATCTGGGTCACTCCAAAGTCATTAATATGCTCAAGCATGTACACATTCCCACATATGTAATCCAAGGTGGTAGATTTACTGCCACTATGCCAAGTGCATTTTCCAGGGGTGTCACTTTTTATTCTTCCATTAAGTGACCATAGATCCCATTCCATCAAGAAATGTTTCCACGCTGTTCCCCTTAGATTACTCCTAGGCTTTTCCATAACATTAGTTATTGCAACATTATCGAAACTCGCAGTCATGGAAGAGACACCACACTGAGAGTTGAGGTCACCACCTAGAAGTATCATATTATTTCCTTCAATAAGAAGCCAGTCAGTAATTATTGAATCAATCACATCATGGATCTCAGTTGTACATATTCTAGTAGATGGATCATAAATATTAATAATCAATATATTAGGCTCAATAGATCGATTTTTAGCCTTTATTTGAAAAGCCAGCACATTGTCATGTGTATCCTTAGTTATAATTTCACTGGCAACAAAATAATGTTTTACTCCAATCATCAGACCGCCAAAAGGTCTACCTTTATCTCCTTTTTTCTGCATTACTTTGAAAAATATAATCGGAATGTATATGATAACCCTTTAGCAACCACTTCTCTTGCAGCAAAAAAAGTTATAAGGACATCATGAGAAGCACCAAATTTGAGAAAATGATCATGACCTCGCGTATTCCAGGAAGCAATGCTACACTCTCATGGTTGAGCGCTTTCCAGTTCACCAAGCAAATTTGTTAACCATTTCCATCCTGACTGATTATCATTAACAATGGCAGAGTGCCCAGGTGGGTTACACAAAGCTTTAGACTTAGAGGTGCCACAATGGTCACATTGGACAGGTAAATTAGGCTCCATGATCTCCTTGTCCAACTTGTAGCCAAGGAATTCCAAAGAATCTTCTTGGGGTCGAATCAACAAAGCAGTAGCTGGAAGAACACAATGAACTTATGTAATTGCACCAAATTCCTGTTTAAGTGGTTGTATAAATCAAAAATCACATGATTTAAGTATTCTGAGCGCCGGTATTTTAATAAATAGCTCAACCAAGACTGATCTATTTAGCGATTTCTTAGACCACTTATCAGGTCGCTTGCTTATTGTTACCACTCTGTTATTTAAAGGACTCTTACGTTCTTTAGGTGGATATATCTCAGCAACATCGTCTATAGACCCCTCTTTTATGAGCTTAGCAATATCCACAATCCGGCCAATAGGACTTTTTGGGATATCGGTCGCTATTAGAGATTGCTTTTTCAACTCCACATTCTCCATAGAGGATTTATTGTTACTTGTCTTGGTGTTTTGCAACAACCAACTGGTCAGGGTCCATGTTTTCAGTGACTGCCTTTTTCCTCTGTGGTTTTCTCCCTTCCACAGAAATCTAGATTCATTTTTTATTACCCCTGTCGAAGTTACAATAGAGTTTAGTGGCAGGCCTTGCTCGAGCGCTTCATCTTAGATGCAAATGGATGTAGATAGTTTATCCTAGTGTTGTTTCCTTTATTTGCACATTGTCTAGTTTGCTTATGTGTGGGATACGAGAGTGGAGATTCCGTTATATTATAAGAATAACCAAACTCTTTGTAGTTCACTATAGACAAATCGCCTTCTACTTATACAGACAAGTCTACCTTAGAGGCTTCATTCATTTGCTTATTTGCATTATGAGTCGACATTTTCTTGTGATGCTGCATAAGACACTCGAAAATCTTACTATTTTTTTGAGATGGTAAATAAATCCGATCACACAATTTTATTAAAATGTTCAGTGCAAAATGCATTAAACTGGTAGTTGGCTGTGAGTTGTTCACTGCAGTTGCCCCATCTTTCGCTTTAAAAGTATTTTGGTTCAGAAGAGCAATGGCTCGTTCACCAGCTTCAGTCATTTCATTGGGCATGGATATCACATAGGAATGACAGCTTATAGGCGCTGACAAGCGGAACAATGATGGAGTGCTAGATAAACGTGGAGAAGCGCCAATGTTGTTATTATCAGACAACTGGATTACAAGTTTGGATTTCCCATTCAAACACTCAGCGCTAACTTCCTCAGCTTCAGCTGCAGCTCGATTTGACCCACATAAAGGATAACAAAGGTCAAGAAGGGAATATCATCAACTGCGCCTAAGGAGTTCGCCAATAACAAACTGACGTTCGCGTACCCTTTAATTGCATGAATTTCGGCAACCGATTTGGGGTAGATCATTATTCACTGTGTTGCACAAGTCCAAGTTCCCAGGCTTGAAAAAGTCGGTAATTAGGCCAGGAGTTTACTAACGTGGGGCTTAATCGGGTTTGGAGTGGATGTAATTGTTGTTTCATTCATTTTGGCACAATTTCCGTTGTTCGAGGTATCCCGTTCTTCCCGGTGATACCCCAAGCTTTTGCCATACGGTTTAGATTTACGTCGGTTATAATGTTTGCCTTTAGTGATGGCCTTTCCAGGCATTGTCAAATTGCAGCACTGTGAACACTAAGCTTTTTCAGTTGTCAGTCATCTGTGTCAAACGATGCGAGCTTCATAGAACAAGCAGCAACAATCAGAAGCTTAGATCACTTACCGCACATTGAACAGAAGAGTAACAAGAAATGGCAGTGGGTGGTTCGCTGCAACCCGCCGAACACTGACAACCACACTCTGCTGCACACTCTGCTTCACGCTCCGCATGGGTGTCTATGCAGTTATAGAGTTAGTTGAGTTGTGCAGAGCGTCCCGCTGATAGCAATAGTAGGAAGACTACTCATAAGGCAGCAAATGCAGTAGAATGCACGATCCAATAGTTCCAACAATGACACCGACAAACACACTCTGCTGCACACTCCACTTCCGTTTTCATATAACAGAAATAGTAGGGAAGCTAGAACACATTTACTTTTTTATTTTTTGTGTGCATTTGTAAGGCACTTATACAACAAGACATTGTGTTTCAAAGTGCCCACAGGGCAACAGGGAGGAAACATGGGAACGAAAGGCAAATATAATAACAATGAAGGGAAAGAAAGAGGCGGTTCTACTGTAGAGGAGCAGCTGCATACCTCTGCAGGAAACCCTGCCCACTTCCTCCCATATGTTGGAGACCTGAGACCGTGCCGTGTTTGACACCTGTCGTTGTGCCAATGCCGCAGCTTGTGTTCGCAAGAAGATACCCGTTGAGACAACCCTACCGAATGTCTCCCCAAAGTGATGACGACCTAAAGGAGGAACTCCCTGAAGGAATATGAGAAAGAGCAAAGAAAAGAAGCTAGTGACATCACAAGAAGTATGCATGACGTCCCAAGATACTGACCAATCAATAAATGTACAGATGCTGAATTGCAAGGTAGACCAAGTCATCATAGAAGCTGGCTATATGTAGTGAATAGAACACAGGCGAAGCCGCCATTATATAAAAACTGGACATCGGTAGCATGAATTTAGTAAGCCAGGACCCATGAAGCACGGAGGGAAAACTGAGTCGCAGCAAGAATAGGCAGAATCGTGGAGCTGCAAGACAAGGCTGTCTGACCGGGATTCAAGACTGAAGCAGCCAAGTTCAGCAATCTATTCTAGAAATGAGCTAATGTGTGAAAGATGAATTATCCCTCGTTAAGGTGCAAAGAAAGAACACCAGGAGTGCCACATTTAATTTGTTTAAAGCATTTAAAAGCTGCAAAATTGACTAAATCGTGGTCTCCTGTCACGTGAGCCAAGGATGGAAATAGAGTTCAAACTTGGAGTCACAGAACACGATAGTGAGTGCTCTCACTCCCATGTATTCTAAAGACAAGGATACTCTGCAAGGCCAAGTTCAAAGACAATCTTCATGGAAGAAGGCATGGGCAATGAGAGATGTTGGGTTAATTGGGTGGGGCATAGTGTCATGCCCCATCTCCTTGCACCAGGGTTTAGGTATACAAATCATGCTGAGAACGAGGGATGGATCAGTGTAGAAGAAGGACAATCATTATGTAAAACCTACCCAAAGACAGCTGCCTTCTACATCTTACCCAAAGTACATAAGAAAAGGACCCAACCGCTCGGTAGGCCTATTGTTTCGGCCATTGATTCCTTGTTGGTACCTCTATCGGTTTATACAGAATTCTTCTTGAAGCCATTTGTGGCAAAGATGCCCTCATACGTGAAAGATTCCACAAACATGATTAGGCTCATACAGGATATCATTATTGAACCTCAGGACATATTTCCTGACCAAGTGACCAAGATTGATTGATTGATTGATAAATAAATAAATAAATAAATCAATCAATCAATCTTGGTCACTATGGACGTAGAGGCCATGTATATGTCTATTCCACAAATGGAGAGTCTCGAGGTATTAGGTAAGAACCTAGACGTGAAACTCCACACACTCCACCCACAGGCTTCATTCTCGAGTGCGTGAGACTAGCCATGACAGAGAATTTATTTTTCTCTTCAAACATCAGCTGTATAAACAACTAAAAGGTGTCAGCATGGGGGCTACATTTGCCCCTGATGTAGCCAACTTATACATGGCCACCTTTGAAAAGCTATTCATCTCGGGGAACAACACTGCACTTGGGAACAGCAATGAGTTTGAGAAGCATATTACCGTATGGAAGCAATACAATGATGATGTTTTTTTATCTGATCTGGAGAGGAAAAGTGGCGTCACTGATGGAATTTCACAAATGGGTGAATAAGTGTGACTTTAACATAAAATGTACACTTGAGTGGAGTTTGGATACAGTACATTTGCTTGATCTGAAAATTAACAAATCCATGGATGGACTACATACCACGCTATACAGGAAACCCACGTAATAGTCTGTTACACTTCACAAGCTTTTATCCTGCTAGCCTTAAACTAAATCTTCCTTAAGGACAATTTTTGAGGATTCAGAGGAACTGCTCCAAAAAACAAGACTTTGAACTACATGCAGACCAACTAAAAGCTAGGCTCATGGACAAGGGTTACCCAAAAAAAATGGTCAAGGACAATTATCAGAGGGCCTCTAACACGCATCGAAATGTGTGTTTGGTAACTTGTGAAAAACCAGTCAATGAGAGATTAAACTGTGTTAGAACATTTAATCCGATAAGGAACACCATCAAGAAAATAGTCAACAACAACTGGCATTTGGTGAAACAACAGGGGACATTATCGCAGAAACCTATGTTTGCCTTCAAAAGACATAGCAATCTATGTCAAAAACATGTACACACGTATAGGGTCACCAGCAGGGAGCATACGGTTCTGAACCAGTGGGTTTGCCTCCAGTCACGGGACATCATAAATGTGGTAACTGTGTTGCCTGCCAATTTACCGAAACAAGACATCGATTCAGCCATGGACAAATTGAATGGGAATTGAGGCAGCATACCAAATGCTGACTAAAAATGCCATGTATATTATCCAATGGCCCTGCGACTTCATTTATGTGGGGAAAACCATCCGACATGTCAGACAAACATCAGAGCACAGGTCCTGCCTTAGGAATAGGGTGGCTGAGAAACCCAAGGTCAACCACTATGTGAAATCTGGATACACAGATAAAGACATAAGGTGGTTTGTTCTACAAGCCCTGAAACCACAATCACACGGGGGTAATTTGTCTGCACAACTTCACATAATAGAACAGAAAAGGATCTAATCTCTAGATACCGTGAAACATGGTTTAAATATTTCTGTAGAGTGGAATAATTTTATAGGCGCATGTTGATTATAGATTCCCCCAGTATTCGTAAATCCAGACTGGCCTATGTATGGGAGGCCTCCCCTGCATGTACGAGAGTAATAACATAGTATACCTGTGTCAATGTATGGATATTTCTTAACTACATATTCCATAAGGCACCACAGCCTATTCCAAGCCACTCAGGATTAACAATGAGGAGACTAGCCCTGGTGATTTCTCTATGAAGTGATGGAACACAGCAATACCATTTGAGTCCTCTAGAGGGAGCTTGGCCCCTCTATATGCTTCATTCCCGAGTTGGACAGCAATAATGGATATATATTTATGTTTTTCTGACTTGACAACCAATGATTGCAGGTTGGCCTCAGGCAAGGCATCTCTATCAAAGAGGGGTGTTTTTCATGCATATTATGAAAGCACGGTTCACACGCAAATGGATGCAATCTTGTGGCAGCTTTTGGCCCTCCGGCATCTAGGGATTGGGGTCCTGTTTCTACTACCATGGATGAGTGAGTCCTTAATGGTCGAACATGGGCACGAGACAAGACGCCCAGAGATAGTCCGCCGAAAACACAGTCAGAGAGGTAAGGTCTCTACAATGCAGGGATCTGTTAGTATTACCTGAGTCGCTTTATGCACACATCAGACTAATGGAGATGTAATCTCGCTCTGTATGCATTTATTGATACTACAAGGATGCATCGGGGCTGCATAGTGCAGGGACCTGCCAGCATGACTTGGGTCACTTTATGCACACGCTAGCCTGATGGCAAAGTAATCTTGTTTCACATGTATTTACTGACACTACGAGCATGGGGGCTGCACAGTATGATAAATGGAGTCATTGCTGAACACCGACTCTGGGGTGGAACATACTTGTTGTTGTGGACTAATACTACAAAGGAGTAAATACACGAATCATTAATTATATCCCTCATATATTGGACTGCAGATGTGATACTGCCTTGTTAAGAAAATAGATTCTTCTTGCCCTTAACTCACTGTGAGGAGAATACACAACACGAGAGATAGCAGGCTGGATATTCAGTCGTTACCAGTGACTCTGGCTGGTAAGCACCATATTTTGGAGAGGCAACTGTGATATGTGTAAATGTACATAACAAAGGCATACAAAAACGGGAAAGCCTGTGGCTGATATCTAGCTTCTGATATCTTGTCTCCAGGCATTTACTCTAGCATCAAGTAAATGGGGGATACGTTGAACTCAATCATCACCATGGAATGAGAAATCGAGTGAGTATTTATTCTATATGTTCAGATTGGGAATAGGAATTTCTATCCAATTTTAGGTAGGAAATGCCAGGGCTGCTGGTTTCCTTACCCTTTTGTCTCTTTTGACATGCTCCGTCAAGAAGTTGTTTAGTTGCGTCAGCATTTGGATTTGTCCTATGTTTTTTTAGCTTCCTCCTAGAATCTTCGGGGGGCTAAATCCATTACATATAACTATTAGTGGTTACATGCACAAGTTTCTCTGCTTTTTTTGAGAATGAACGAGGGTGGTTAGAGTATTGGTAATATGCTTTATTTTGTCATTTGATTTTTAGAAGATGTTTCCAACTCCATAGTATATAGAAGTGGTACATAGCCAATCATCCACTTCCATCCTGAAGAAGGTTGGAGCAAAGTGAGGGCCCAAGTTTCAAGGCCCGCTAGTCCAATTGAAACACGTGTTGACAACGTCTGTTGCTCAATAAGACACACCAGTATATATATGGGGTGTAAAAATAGCTTTTGAATATTTGTTATAAGGTACTGCATGTCACAAGACCGATACACAATATGTACCGTCAAGAAGCATTATGAATATATGTGTGCAAGTGTATGTCTGATGGAGAACTGAATGTAGGTAGAGTGAGTATAGACTACAGCACAATCTGATTTTCATGTTCTGATTTGTCTAAATACCACGAAATATTTACAAAGTATGAAAAGAAATTTATATTTTTGTGAACTGGGTTGAACTATTTTCTACCATCATCTAGCTCTTGGTCCATATTTCTTTGTTCATACATATTGTTGGCCTGGGGAACCAAGAGGATACCGGGTACCCTTTATTTTTTGTGTATGGCCTGGAGTCAAGACTGAAGCAGCCAATGTCAGCTATCTATGCTAGAAATTAGCTAATGTGCGAAGGATGAATTATCCCTTGTTAAGGTGCAAAGAAGGAAGACAAGGAGTGCCAAGTTCAATTCGATCAAAGCATTTAAAAGCTGCAAAATTGACCAAATCGTGGTCTCCTGTCACGTGAGCCAAGGATGAAAATAGAGTTCGAACTTGGAGTCCCAGAACACAATAGTGAGTGATCTCACTGCCATGTATTCTGAAGACAAGCATACTTTGCAACGCCAAGTTCAAAGACAATCTTCGTGGCAGAAGGCATGGGTGGTGAGAGATGCTGTGCTAATTGGGTGGGAGATAGTGTCATGCCCCATCTCCTTGCACCTGGGTCTGGGCTTACGTGCTGCTACGTGAACCGAATGTTCCAGACCCTGGCACAAGTGTGCCAACCAATTGTATTAGTCCAGAAAATAAAGGACCTTATAGTTTTAAGACCAATGAGAACCTGTGTTTCTAATGTTTCTGAAGATGACATGTTTTAGAGGTAGGCACATGTTGTCCACCTGATAGCGGACAGCCAATCACAATCCTAGTCGGTATAGAAAAATATACTAAGATGTCCTCGCAGCCAATTCTGGCCCTTGATAGGTTGTTCATTGTTGCCACGTAGTGTGATATAACTTTTGATGTATTTTTGGTATAAAGTCTATGTTTTGGGAAAATATCACAGAGACAGACTGAGCGTACATCAGTTGACGTTCGTTGTTAACTCCCTGTTTTAGATAATGTTCAATAAAACAGTGCTTTGCCATCTTCCTGAGTTGGTTCGGTTATTTGGACTCAGAATTATTCTGTATGATCCCATCCATTACATATGCACAGTCCTAAATGGACCGAAGCTCACGTGTTTGCGGTGCGGATGGTTTAAAGAAACAAACTAGTTCAGCTCCAGAGTTTCGGACGATCAAGCATACTCTGCCATTAGCAGGAAGATCGCTGAGTTTCCTTTGGAGAGCGGCCGACTAGAAATAAACTTGCAAGAAGAACCAAGACGGTGGGCAGGTACCCCTCTGAAGAAATCCCTGCCCGGTTTCCACGGGCCCTCTGCGGACGAAAGGCGAGGTGGTTGAATTGGAAGACGAGTCGATATCAAACGCCTCAAGTCGATTAACAAATGGTAAGTAGGCTAAGAGGAATGGCAAATAAAGGGAGGGGATTGTGAGAATTTTGAGTAACGGGAAATATTGTGAAGCTAAGAGAGACCACCCAGGAGTCCTAATTCAAGGGAATTAGGAGACATTTCAAACTCCAACATGTAAGGTTATGTCTCAAACCCTGTACAGGGTAAAGTAAAGGCGAGAGAAGACGTACCCCATATTTATAAATGAGATAAAGATAAGTGGGAAGGTGACCACAGGGTTTTACCGCGGACTTGCTCTTCTATTTTTAAACCGTGAAAGGTGGCCCTGAAAAGAGCCATTTTATTTTTAGTTTTTTGTGTTTTGTGAATTCTGTTTTGATTTTTAAAAATGACACACAGGAAGGGTAGGGTAGAGAGGGTAGGGAAGGTCCATCAACCACAGCGATAGGAAAGGGCACATGGAGAGAAGAAGATGTTGGGATGTTGAGAAGGAGGTACGGGGCACTTTCCTTCGTGGTCCCGGCCCGTAGCTTTGAAACCACTCCGGAACTGCTCACTCCTGCAGAGTACTGCATTGCAGTACCTACACAAAACAGTGACCTTTGAAAGGTAAGGATCTACTGCGTTGCTTATGGCCTGCGAGGCTGCTGGAGGGATCTGCTGCCCCATAGGAGTGTCCCTTGTCATCACAGGAGCAGATGTCAAGGATGCTGTAGTGGAACTCAACCTACTACCCTGTTCAAAGGAGACGACCCTCCGAACTGTTGCTTTGTGGCTAGATCTCAGGTGTCGCCGCATGGAGGTAGTCCCATAACTGTACAGCCCAGGTTTGCCATCTTTGCAGAGAACCTTGGCTGCACTAGCTTTGGGCGTATCTACAACGGTGGTAAAGAGCTTTCCCACCCAAGACTCACATTGGCAGCTGGTAGTGGGGACTTCCACTACCTCATTCTCTTTGTCCTCTTGTTTCTCCTCTGCATTGTCACACCAGTTCCCCTCCCAGGCTGTTGGGGAGGTGGTGGTGGTGTTGGTGTGGGTGGGGTTAGTGCTGAGGCAGAGTCAGCAGCAAAGGTAGACCTGGATGCCATTATCCAAGCAAAAGTAGCCTGGAACCAGGAACAGAGCAATCTGTAAAACAGCAGGAACACAGCAATATGCTAAACAGCAACCTGCGGCAGTAGTCTTGGACATTTTGCAACAGGAATGCTAATTACAGGCAAGTGTTCTGAGCAGCAATTGAGCAGTAGCAATGGCCAGCAGTAGCAATGCCAATGACACCAAGTGCTCTGTCATGGGAATCCAAAAACAGAATGAGGAGCAGCACTGCAGTGTGGCCTTTTATACGGGTTGCTGGGGAGCGCTCCGCAGACACTACGAACCACAAGGTGGGCTCAAAAAGTTCCAGAAAGTGTCCAGATGGCCATGGGCATAGTCTGGGACATCTGCAAAGGTGACATTTTACAGTAAATCATCTTCGATTGGGCCAGAAAAACACTTTTGGGGTTTTCGGGGGCCTGGACCCTGTTCGTGAATAAGGGTCTACGCTCAGTGTGGGTGCGGTCACATGATGATGTTGCAAGCGTTTGCGAATGGGACGGCTGTCCGTAGGACACCTATTGCGCAGGCTCCATTGTGCGCATGCACATAGGTGTCCTACGGACAGGGTTGGGGTCCCCGAACTAATTAAAAGTGCGGCACACGTGTAGCGGACAGTTCTGAACAGGCACGGTTTTCGTAGGACCGGGGGAAGGGATGCACATGCGCCCAGGTGTCTGCCGGACATGGGTGGGATCCCCGACCTAATTAAAGTATGTCACCGCTTTGTGGACATGCCGGACAGGCCTGTTGTCCATAGGACCCGGGGGAAGAGATGTGTATGCCCCCAAGTGTCCACCGGACAGGGCAGGGGTCCTTGCACTAATTAAAGGTGTAGGTGGGGCAGTTGTATTTAATATTCTCCATGATATGTCTCTGTACAAATTCTTTTAAGTCAGCAAAAGTGTTCAGCAATTGCTCCATTTTTGTGTCCAGGCTCTCTAGTTTATTTTGAACACTGTTCATTTAATTTTCTATGTGCCCATGCACTTGTGGAGGAGTTGCTGTTTCTGGGCCATTCCCTCAATTTCCTGAATGTACTGTTAAAGAAAAATATATGTTTCAGGTACATGTGAAGCAAAGTGTATTAATTGTCTTACTTATGAATCTGCACTGTATACCATTGAAGTTACTGTCTTCACTCATTTCATCACGAGGGAAATTTTCTTCCAGCCAGTCAAGGGCGCTTGCCATTTCTGTGTAAAAAAAGAGAAAAATGTTTTACTACTATTGTGCACAGAACAAACTGCACAGTTATAGGAAAACATATAGTGTATTTACCAATTTGTAGTACAGTTGTGCTGTCTGTACTTTGCACTTGTCCCGCTAACAATTGTTTCTCAGGTAGTATCTAATGCAGCATTGAGGGAATACTGTTGGAAGCACAGGTGATTTTTCTGCCTGGTGACTTCCATTATGTTGCACACTCTATGCAATGGCATTGCTGATTTTGTAAATAGAGTTTGTACACCTATTTAATTTTTCGTTATAATTCACTTATGTGTTGGTCTTTAAAGATGTTTCTTTGCTGTATGCTACCATAATGTGAAACCATCCCGCGGTATTGGGCAGTGTGGATGCTGCCTGACATCCGCGGACAGTTGCATGGTCCACGCCTCTGCGGTTATCAGCGTGGGTTTAGGGAGTTCAGTATGTTGTATGGTACATCTAAACAAGTTAAGGGTATCCTGGTAAAAACCTACGAAATTCAGTAAAAAAAAACTTTGTTAAAGGCCCGTTATGGTTACGTTGTGCCATTAAAAACCTATCAAATTCAGTAGAAAATGTTGTTAAAGGGACATTATGGTTCAGTTGCCCTAATAAAAATGGTTCCATGTAATTTTGTCGCCTGCAATTTCATCCCCTGTCATTTTAACATGTACATTCCAACGAAAATGCTCATCGTTTTTTTTTGTTGGGGGGTCCCCCTCCCAAGTCCCCCTCCATCGCTTATTTTTGGCTATTGCCTACCCGCCCAAACCCTTATCTGCCCTTTCCCACCCCCCCCAAAAAATCTGATGAGCATATTCATTGTAATATGCACGTTAAAATGCCATAGGATGAAAATGCAGGCGATGAAAGGATGTCGTACCATAAAAACCTATCAAATTCATTGACCTTTGTTAAAGGTACATTACAGTTAGTTTGCACTAATAGAAACCTATGCATATTATGGTTACAAGTAAAACAGAAAAACCAAAGAAATTCACCAGTTATGGTAAGCTAAGCAACCATAACTCATGCCACCATCGTGCACTGCTAAGACTAACACCGATGACATCACAAATTCATTGAGAAGACGACTTATGGCACACGCTGGCCACTGGATTGTTCAGATAGTTCTGATTCTGACACCACAGGAACTGCACCAACACACACACCTCACATATCTCAACAGGAAGGCTCCATACAGACTGACACAAGAATACCTGCTGCACATTCTTCTATAAGTCCAGCAAAGCCTTTTTCAGACATGGTCTAAAAAAACTAAGAACAAATACAAAGAACGTGGAGGGGCAGAAGGAAGTGTATGCAATTCCCGCATTCAGACACGATTTCAGAACAGAAGAATTTACAAGAGAAAACAAGAAGTGCTCCTACCACGATAACAGATCCCAAATTATTTTAATTATTTTTCTTCGGGTCTGTTGTTTCAAAGTAGCATATATCAAATATAATTTTGTTTAGGTATATTCAGCATACATAGCGCTTGTACACACTCTTAGTCTTTTTGACTTAATCAAAAGATTTATAATTTCTATAATATTTTTTTTCTAAAAGCAAGATTGCTGATTCATAAAACAAACATTCAATCACATCGTGATTTTACAGCATCAAGGATAATTAAATAATTAAACAATCAAATAACATCATATGTGAAGAGACACAAGACAAAGTGACAAAAACAGATAAGATTAAAGTAACATAGAAGAAAGCAAGGCTGAATACAATGAATCTTAGAATCAAGACACATCTAAATTGTGAATTAATCGATGCAGGGATTCAGCACTGCATTTCGGCTGGACTTAGTATATCGCCTTCTTCAGGGCAGGGAACCCTAAAAATAAAGGGATAGGAATGGAGAGAGAACTGTATTCTATATTAGGCTGAAACCTGATACATGAAGTTCCCAAATTATGAACAAAGCGCAGGATGTCTCACCTGTTTCCTAGAGGTTCCAAGCAACCCAGGAGGGAAAGGAGCTGTAAAAGTGATTGTAGAACCAGCTGGTCTTCACTCTATTTTTGATTACTAGAGAGAGAAGAATTGTTGAATTGTGAATAGCACAGTTTTATTTTACAAAGTGGAAGATATATGCAAAAAAGGCTTTCTTATACATATATGAGATGGTTGCGTACCAGAGTACAACACGTATATTAATATAGGGAAGATGATCACATACCAAAATGAATTTGGAGCTAGTATCCTCTAAATGGTGCTAAAAGGAAGTTCTTGCCCCAAAACCTGATATTGTGAACAGGGCACCACAAGGGATGGTATCTGTAGTAAAGAAGGGCAAAAGGAAAGAAAACAAGAGAGAACATGGGGTCTCATTAGGCCTTATTCTGGTAGGAAGGGGTGTCAAATAGGCCACCACAATTGCAGAGAGGTGTGTTTATGTTATGTTATGTTATGTTACTTTGCATTTATATAGGCCTTATGTACCATTGGTATGGTCTGTCAGGTCAGTAGAGAGAGTAGAGAGAGTATAGAGAGTCAAAGGTGCGTGTGAGCACCGGATATGTGTGCAGCTGGTGTTGCATTCGTGTACTAGCTGCTTCTTAGCGGTAGGTGTGGTGGTTGAGTGATCAGGAGTATGTGTTCATTCTGGCAGGATTTATCCAGACCGAATGTGGCTGCGTTAGGCCTGAGGAGAACGCCTGGCTGGTGGGTGTGTAACCAGCAGTGTTTACTTAAAGTGATGGGGAGTATGCGGCAGAATGTTAGTATGAGAACAGTTATACCGAATGGTGTCATAGTATCTCTGTGTTCTAGTTGAATGATGGTGTAAAGAAGAGAGTAAGTGTGGTGATGTGATATGATGGGTTATGTGCTCTTTCAAACTTTCCATGCATCCCAAAACGTTCCATGTCAGTCACGCAATTCTATGCACTCCAGTAAAGTAAAGTGTAGCATTTCATAGTGGTATTTAGTGTATCGTAAGGAACAAAATGTAAGCATAGTAGAACGATTTTAGAAGGTTAGTTGTTCGGACGGCAATTTAAGTGAGTACCCATTCTGTATATCCATCTTGATTCTTTCTGTAGCAGCTGATCCGTCGCATTAATGGGGCATTTTACTGTACGAAGCACCCGCCATAGGATGTCACCAGGAGAATGTTTTTGGAGCACAAAGTTCTCAACCATAGGAGCTGTAAGTACCTTGCATTGAATTATTGATCTGTGTTCTGACTCAAGGGTGTTGAAGCATCTAGAAGTTTGGCCCACATAGCAGAGATCGCATGGACATTTGATTCAATAGATAACTCCCTTGGTCTTGCAGTTAGTAAAGACCAAGAGCTTCCATTGCTTGTGGCCAAACTTAAAATACAAGGTTTTTTAGTGAACTTGCATACCGAGCACTGGCCATAGGGATGGTGGCCAATCAATGGGTGCAAGATCCACAGGGTATTTGTTACTGGTTCTTTTGTGAAAGCAGAGTGAATCAATTTGTCTTTCAAGTTAAATGCTCGTTTCAGGAAAAACATAGGTATATTTTCAGCCGGAAGATCCAGGTTGACAATGAACCAATACTTCTTAAAAATAGCTTTAACTTTGGATGTCATCGTCGAGTGGGTCAGGACACATGTCATTCTATCTTAGTATCATCCCTATGTTTTTCCAATAGGTGTTCCCTAGGGGAGTATCTTGCTCTCTTTTTTGCTTTTGAAAGTAGCTTTTTAGGATAGCCTCTGCTCTTGAGTCTCCCATCTAGGATTCCAGCATGATGTGTAAAGTCCATGATGTCTGTACAGTTATATCTTATCCTCAGATATTTCCCACAGGGGAGGTTGTCTCTAAGACTCCTATGGTGAAAACTGGTATAGTGAAGGGCATTATTTTTCTCTGTAGGTTTTTGAAAAGAGGTTGTAGGTCAGTGTGTTGTTAATGATTTTTAAGATTAAGTCTAGGAAGTTTACCTCTGTACCGTGTCCTTCTTAGGTGAACTCTATGTGTGGATCAGAGTTAAGCCATATATGAAAGGCCCTAGGGTTGTCAAGGTCACTGTGCCAGATGAAGAGCATGTCATCTATATATCTTTTCCAGGTTGTTACATGTTGTAGAAAGGGATTGCTAGCATTGAAGATGTTACTTTCTTCAAAGGGTGCCATAATGATGACTGCAAGGCTATTTTATTAGTCAGTTCAACCAAAAAGAGCATAGGCACTCTATCATCTGTAAGTTATTTTGTCAAGAAATGTCTAAAACCTTCAAGGGCCTCCTCCTCTGGAATGCTGGTATGTAAGGATTGGATGTCCATTGTTACCAGCATATGCTCAGGAGGAGTCTGTGTCATACCCTCAAAGGTTGTTATAACTGATGTGGTATCTTGGATAAAAGATTGAGTTTTTTGACTAATAGGTTTTAAGAAGTGATCCACAAATTTTAGGCAGTGCATTAAAATGCAGAACCGTACTTTCTGATGGATTGAGGAAGTCATATTCTTTTTTGGGAATTGAGTCTCTTTGGAGACCAAAGGTGGTGCTGTCTTCAATGAGTCTCTGGGTGTCCTTTGGAGGATATTTGTTAAGGGGGCTGTAGTTTTGAGTATCATTAAGCAGAATCAATACCATATCTCCATATTGTGTGGAGGTCATTAACTGTATACCTCCACCCTTGTCAGCAGGTTTCACTATTAGATTACACTTTGTTTCAAGGGTTTTTAATGCCTGACTTTCTGCACTGGTCATGTTGTGTCTCATCACATTGGTGCTAGAGTGAAGCATACAAAGGTCTCGCAGGACACACTTTTCAAAGGTAATAATGTCTTTTGGGATCTGGTTCTCTTGAGGAGTGAAGGTCAACTTTGGACAGAGGGCAGTATCCTCACCTGACTGTCTCTTGGTGGTGTCTGCAAAGAACACCTTAAGTCTTACTTTGCGCATAAAACATCTAGGGGTAATTCATGGATTATTTGCGCCAAAAAGAACGGGATTTGTGCGCCATAGTGCCCGCAAATCACCATTTGTTAAACAGGCATTTGCGGGCAAAATGGCGCACAAATCCCGTTTTATCCGGCGCAAATAATCCATGAATTACGCACTAAATCTTTGTCTCAATTCTATACCAATCATGGGCAGTGGTTGGTCCAAAGGGGAGACCTTTTGTGGGTAATGAAATTTGGTCAAGTTCAAAGTCCATATTGGTAAGGTTAAAAATGACAGAATTGTCTGTGGTAATCTGCGGAAGTTTCTCAGTCTGGGGCGTTGATATTGTGGGGGGCATTGGTAGAGAAATTCAGGTTGGAAGTTGGGTCTACATCTGCCTCTCTTTTCACCTCTGCCTAAGAAAGAAAGCTTCCCACCTCTGTAGTATTGGTTGTCTCTATCTTTGAACTCTTCTCCTGATGATCTGCTGGTGGAGATATCAGAGAAATGAACCCATCTTCTCTGTTGTGGGAGGCCTTGGTGGTGGAGCCTTCTATCCCGTTATTGGTAGTGATGGCTTCTCAGTAGTTACGGGCCAGATAATGGTATATAGATTCATTTTTAAAGTTTATAATATCTTTGGTTAGTTTTTGTCTTCTGTGCCAGGGTTGTTGTCTGAAAATCATTAACTTGTTTAGTGATTTTGTCAAGTTTTTCTCTGCCATTTGGGATATTTTGACCCATTCCGATATGCCCCACTGCATCAATTTAAAAAAGGGGAAAGAATCAGCCAAACATGGATGCGCTAAACCCTGTGCACGCAAAAATCTGCAAAACTGTGTGTGGGTCACAATCACAAAAGGCTGCACACCCCTGCCACACACAGTCAAAGTGGGGGGGGACAGAATTCTCACTGCAGGAGCATGCCAGTGGGTGCTGTTACATTTAACATGACCACAGAACGGGGCCAAACACCGAAAATGCCTTTTAAAATGCAGCTTTGCAACCTTCAAGGTGCTGTTTTGGAGCTAGATCCATTCATTTCCAGTGAACCCTTGAGAGTAAAAGGTTTACAGATCATCCAGTATTGGATTGAGGGGCTCAGTGGAGCCCGGCCTCACTGACTGACAGCAGCTAAGAAATGTATTTCATAAAAAAGGCAGCCCAGCAACATTGTTTTGAGTTCCACAGGAAAAATGCAGCTAAAAATGGCAACATGTTACAATTTCAGCTGTGCAGAAAGAACTCCAAGCAAAGGCTGGATACATACTACCAGACTGCAGACAAATCCCAGCACTCAAGTATAGAAATAATGCTGAATTAAATGTGTGTACTGCATAGGACAAACATATTTAAAAGAACTCAGTTTTGATGTGTTTTTCCATGAAGAAAGTGCAAAATCGCCTGATTTAAAAGCATGTTTTGTTTAAAAGTTTAATTCTTTCAGAATGATTAAGTATTACTAATGTAAACATCCATATGTGTTTTAATGAAAGATGTAGGTGAATCTTAAAGTTAACCCAGTCTTGAGTTGATTAATTATTTTAAAAAAACTACAATTCTGCTTTGACAGTCCTCAGCCTGGGGAGGATGACACTTCAGGTTGACATTTCATTGCTGGTAGGAAGGCCTAATTGCTATGGGGAGGCCTCGCATACTCAGAACAAAGGCCCTCATTAGACATTCGTCTTTGCTTCAGGCACAGACAATAGAAGGCTTGGACACCCATCCGCCCCAACGAGGGGCAGGATGTGGACGAGGCTTCTCAGTAAACTTCAAAGAACTAGCCATTTGCTCACTTGTGAAGAAAGAAAAAAAAAACCTGACTTGTGATTTTGGAGTTAATTTGCTTATTTTGCCACAGAACTTCATGACATTTAACTTGGCAGCAAGAATAAGTAAAGGAAGGAAAAGATTTGATAGGATTTCTTACTGTGTAAGGAACTGAAGTTACGCCAAAAGACTAATTGCGCCAAAACTATTAATGCTGTAAATCTAATATTGTATACCCATGTTCTAGGGGTAATTGCACAGATATGTACCAAATTAGGAATTGTTAGGCCAAATCTTTATGATTAAAATTGACAAAATGTAATAGAAAGACACCAGCTCTCACTGATGTAGGAGTTGGATGTAAATGTAACCCACAAAATATGTAATGTATGTGTCCAATTTTATTAGAGGGCATAACTATAGAAATGTGTATTTGTGGGAAAGTGAGATTTTGATCCTAATAACTGTGGGAGTTTCCCAAGTCAAATCATAATATATGGCAGCCCTTTTTGTCTTCCAACCAGAAAAAAGCAAGTGCCTTTGACCAATCGCAGCCGTGTGGGTGTGGATTATAATTCTGCCTCTACCCTAAACTGAGTGATGTCACTTGGTAGGATAAATAAGGGAACTTCACCAAACACAGACACACTGATTCCTGACTACATCCTGATTTCCGCGTGATGCCCTGTTCCAGAACTCTTCATTCTGTTCCAGAATTCTTCATCTTGTCCTGAACCAGACTACTTTGCACTTTGCAAAACCAAGGCCATCAGCATTTGCTGAACTCTTTGCAATTAGGCCCAAATCCTGAATCATCCCAAACTTAAGGGAAATAATTATGATCCAGTTTGGCTTGCTACCATTCATGCTTGCTTGCTGAAACTCGCCATCCCGCTATCTACAGTGTCCAGTGACCAGAAGGGCCAATCCAATCCAATCTGAGGTGCAGCCCAATTGACCAGAACTGCCCAGCTGACCATCCTGCCAGAAGTGCCCTGCTGCCTGTAAACCCTATCCGTGATGACCAGAACCAGACGTTCCAATCTTAACTTACAGTGGACTGTAAGTATAAATAGGAACCCTAGCAACCCATCGTATATTTGCCTTGTCCTATCCCAATATATAACCCATCCTCTCTTTAACTTAAGAACTTGTAATAGTGATAATTTCTTGAAAATCCTTTTGTCTTGTGAAAATCCCCAAATCCTTAAAATCATCCCACGGGTAATCCGACTGAGTCCTCCAAAGCGGACACGGAGGTGCTGGGGTTGGTTTCCTTGGACCACTCTGGAGCTTACTGTGTTTCAAACTGTTAACCAGCCTGAATACCCTAGTTTAAAGCATAATTGTCATTGTATAAACTGATTTCTGTTTTCATTTTCGCCCTTTATTTTCAAAAACGCCTCTCATTAAACTTGCATAACTTCTTCAATTTTATAGCTAGAGACTTAAGGGCTAATTCATACAATTCGGCGCACAATTGGCGCACGCGGCTGGCGCACAGAGTGTGCGTGCAGCAGTCTGCGCAGCCGCGTGCGCCAAAACCCATTTCAATGCACAGCGTATTCATGGATTTCAACATCCATGACCATCCGTGGTGCAGAGCGGCGCAGCGACCCTGCAGCAGCGCCAGTAACGCCCCTAATCCCGCCTTGTGCGCCAAAAACATTGCACAAATCTCCTACATGGCTCAAAGACCAGGGGACCAGCATACAGCCCCCCCAAGCACGAAAACGTGTGTAAAAGTCCACGCGCACCCCTTGGAATACATGTACCCCTCTCGCGCTATCAAAAACGCATGGAAAACTCCCCCCGCACCCCTTGGAATATACGTACCACGCCCGCACTAGAAAAAACGCATGTAAAAGTCCATGCGCACCCCTCAGAATACACATACCCCGCTTGCACCAGCAAAAACATGTGTAAAATTCCATGCACAACACTCAGAATACACGTACCCCGCTCGCGCCAGTTAAAAGGCATGTAAAACTCACTGCGTACCCCTCAGAATACACATACCTTGCTCACGCCAGCCAAAACGCATGGAAAAGTCCACGCACCCTCGGAATTCACGTACTGCATCCCACGAAGAGCATGTACAGAGCGATGGAAACCCACGTGGGACCTTCAACCCGTGGCGAGGGAAACGCCCGTGCTTGTTACGTCACAGACGCACTTACGCGCTAAGGGCCTTTCCTCAAATTACACGCTGACATGCTGTTTTTTCACGTGCCAAATCACTCCGTATCAAGCTGGCCACGCGACAAAGCACGGAAGACCACGCTCCTGCCCAGAAGGCCAAATGACTGCCCCCCAGAGCCCCGAGCAGCCTCCCACAAGCCATCTGCTGCTGCCTGCCTGCTGCCACCGTGCCCTGCCATTTGGTGCCTGCACATCTGCCATCTGCAGGGGTCCAGTTGTAGTGACCACCCCTGCTGGAAGAGAAGATTCCTGACTGAAGTACCATCACTCCACAGCCCAGCCCCAGGACACAGTTGCCCACCCACACCTGTCTCGGGGGTTGCCATGTCCGACACAACACCTTCCAGCACCAGTGGCCACCCCCAGCTAGAGAGGCAGAGATCTACCAGCTTCAGTGAAAAGGAAGTTGGTATCCTGGTGGAGCAAGTTTTGGTGCATTATGATGCCCTCTTCACACCATTGCGTGCCGACACGGAAGGACGTAAGAGGATCTGGAAGGAAATAGTGGGTGCCATCAGTGCGGAGAGGGTGGCACCCCATGACATCAAACACGTCCAGAAGCGCTGGGAGGACTACAAGTCCAGGACCCTCAAGAAGGCCCGGCGCCTCTTGGAAGCAGAGGATGCAGTGGGGCGCCGGGGCCAGCTTACCAACAAGCAGATGAGGGTCCTGGAGCGCATTCGCCCAGTGCTTCACCACCCGATCCTCAGGATGCAGGCCCGTCTGGAGTCAAGCGGTAAGTGGCCATACACTTATGTTTAAAAAAGGGCATGTTGCAGTGTGCTGGTAGTTAGCTACTTGGCTGCATGTGTGAAATGGGTCATGTTTGGATGGGTGTGTGCAGGGACATGATTGTGCCACATGTGAGTCCAGTCAGGCATGACCCACATGGATGGTGCATATGTAACAATGCATAATGCGGAGCAGCATGTGGAACACACACATGTATGCATGCCTGTGTCTGTAATTTGACATGTTTGGGGTGTGAGAGATGTGTGCTGTTGTCATGGACATGCATGATGTACATGTCTGTGTGTTTGAGAAGTGTGTGTTCCATGGAGGCATGACACAAGTTGGTGTTGATGTGTTGATTCACTGATACAGCCTAGTCATCCCTGTATCCACTGTATCCGGGGGTATACCGGGCCAAATGCATGACCCTCCGGTGACGTGTGTGCATGCAACCAGCATGTCCCATGGTGCATGTGAGAATCATCCCACCATTGGATGCAACTATGGTGCCTTGGACATGGATGCCAATGTATGTTGCATGTGCCATGCCTGTTCCTGCATGTGTGTTGCCTGCACTGACCCATGTGTTTTGGTGGGACATGATGGAAGTGACGTTTGACAGTGCCACTCATGTGTCATTGCTTTGTGTCTAGGGGACTATAGTTCAGTACCCTGATGCTTGTATTCAATGTCTCCCTTTACACAGCGGCGAGTGAAGAAGAGGGTGGAGACGGTGCTGTGGAGGAAAGTGACAGGGATGCCTCCACCGGCCGGTGATGTAAGGCCCAGTCACCCTCCCAGGAAATACCATCATCCGGGAGCGAGGGGACTGGTGCTGCGTCTGCCACTACGGCTGCAGCGGAAGGGGCGTATGAGCCCCCACAGGGGCCTGCAACGGCAGAAGACGGAGGAGGAGGCTGCTACAGAGCCGCACATGGAGCCTGGTGGGGGTAGCACCACTGGTGCAAGTGGTGAAGTCCAGGGGCAGGAGACAGCACAGGTCGCTGCGGAGGTGCCTGTGCATGTCTCTGTCCCTGACACTGTGATTGCATCACCATGCACCAGCAGGGATGCCCCACCCCAGGCCCGTCCGCAGGTAGGGGGGAGGTCCATGTCATCGGGAACTCCTCTACCTGCGGATGAGGGGACCCGTGACCGGATGGAGTCCATCTTGATTGGTGTCACGTTGCGCACACGTGACATTCGTGATGATGTGCATGGTTCCCGGGGGGATCAAGCAAGTCATCACAAAGAGCTGTGTGCCAACGTGGCCCAGTTGGGAGGGTCCATTGTCGGGGGCATTCCTCCATGTGTCGGCACAGTTGCAGCCCTCTCCTCCTCTATGCACACCATATGCCAGTTGTTCTCTCTGTACTGTCTTCCAGCCCAGATGCCACCAGGGCCCCCTGTGGATCTTCCCCAACCAACGTAGCCAGCATGGTGGGGATCCCATTCCTGCCACAGTCGGGAGTCGGAGGTCCAGCAGGGATGGACAGCCCCAACTGGACCCCAGCGGATGGAGGATATGCCGGCATCATCGGGCAGGGCACGTGCACAACGGCGCTGGTGGATTCCATCATCCCAGATGCCGTCGTGCTGGCAGAGGCAGTTTCGTCAGAGGCAGCGGCAGGCTCAGCGTGGGAGGCATCATAGCTCGGGGCCATCAACATCAGAGGGGCAGGCATCGGCCGGAGGGCAGGAGGACCCTGGATTGGGAGTGTCTTCCGTGAGGCAGCGGTTGGGCCAGCAGATAGATGCGGAGCGACGTTTGGCAGAGGAGGAATGGCTCACTATGGTCAGGGCGGAGAACTCCATGCTTAGGGCATTGAGGCGGGCTGAGCGCCTCGAGGCAACTCGCAGGGAATTGGAACAGGCCATGACTGCATCCCTGCGAGACCTCGAGGCCAGGAAAGAGGCCAGCCTCTGGGAAACAGCTGAGTAAACACACGCGTCGGTCCGTACCTCTTCTTTTAGTGGGGTGTTGCCTATGCACACAAGCGTATGTGTTTTTTTTTGTTTTTCACGCAAGGCAGACGGTGAGTCGCATAAGCTTTTTTCCCACTGTGGTTCCCCCTGTGCATGCGTACAGTTTAGAGGTCATTGTAGCCCACTTGTTCCACGTGTTCGTGTTTTTTGTGTTCCTGGGTGCCACACCGTACTGCTGGAGGTAATATTCACTCACGTGGGCTACCGGGGTCACGTGCACAAATGTTTTTGTTCCACTTTCCTGTGCTAAAATCTTTTTTTGATTTTTTGATTTTTATCTTTTCTTTTTGGGGGTGCATGAGCGTTGCATGACCCGTCATTTCGCCCTAGGGGTCACAGACAACCTTGCAGGGACACTGGGGTACCTATTCCATCAAGTACCCTGCCCCCTTCTAGCCAATTGCCCAGGACAATTGTTGAGTGAACCTCCCATAGCCCATTTTCCATCGGTGCCATGGTTGGGAGGCCACCAAAGGCTAAGGGCGGCAAAGCTGGGCATCCTCCCAGGGCTGGATGTGGTCGGGCATGTGGGTGCGGGGACCAGGGAGGACAGGGAGTCCAGGGTGGTCAGGGTGGCTACAGGGGTGGAAGAGGCAGGGGTGCCCCTCTGGGATGGGATGCCCAGCCACGTGCTGGTGCAGACATGCCACCACCCCCTGTGGTTCCTGGTGATGCAGCTGTTGCATCACAACTTGGCACCCATATCACCCAACAGCAATTTGCATCTGCTGTCACAGGCCCACCGGTGGTGGTAGCTGCAGGTGCAGCTGTGGACACCTCCACCCGGGCTCTGGGTCAGGCAGCACATGTTGCGTTGTCTGACGAGGACTCCCAGGACGATTTCCATCCAGAGGATGGGCTCATTTGCGTCCACTGTGGCTGTGACTGTGGCACACATATCTGGGGCAGTTATGACATCTGCTGCCCCAAGCAGCTGGGTGGTGGTAACTGCATGTGCAGATGCAGCCAACACTACCCCAGCATGACTCAGACCCAAGCCAGACCTTCTGTCCTTGTCCTCATACCAACACCCACTGCCTTGGTCCAGTCCACCAGCGCCACTGTCCCCACTGATCAGTGCCACATTGCCCCCTCAGGGTCAGTACCACCGTCCAAAAGGAGGAAGCGTGCTCCTGCACAAGAGGCTGGGACCCTAGACACCGCTCCGGCCTCCGGCACATCAAGGAAGAAGCCTTTCTGCAATCAGGAACTAGACTTCCTTGTGGACTACGTTTCGGAACACCAACGCGATATGCTTGTGGCCCCACAGTGCATACAACACATCACCAGCTTTGGGTCCACTGTCAGCATGTTGCGGATGATGTGACATCCATAGGATTCCAGGTGTGCACAGCTCAGGACTGCTAAAAGCGCTGGAATGACCTCAGACGCAGTGCTAAGCAAAAGGGTGCCTCCAATTACACCATGTCTCTGATGACTGGTGGTGGGCCACCACCAGAGGAGGATAAACTCACTCAGCATGAGGAGATCGCTTCAGAGTTCATCCCGGAAGGACAAATCCGTGGAGTGGGAGAGAGGATGGATTATGATGCATCATCTGGTGAGTATTTATGCGTGTAACTCAATGACATGTGGGTTTGGCATGTGTGACCCGCCCAACTACAAGTAGGCTCTTTCCTATCTTCGATCTCCCTCACCACCTGTGTTGTTCACCAGGGGTCTGACCTCTCGGCCCCAATTCATGAGTGCAAGTGGCAGCTCTTGACTACTGCTTTATCATTTTTCTGTACAAGTTCCGGTGCTATGCTGATCACAACAAACTCATTTCCTGGCTGACCTTGGCCACCTCTTGTCCCTCCATTATTTCTGATAGCATCATTGCCATTTGCTTTTGGTGCACTACCAATGGTCTCTGTCTGAATGCCAGCAAGACTGGCATCTTCCTCATCGATGCACCTTTGCCATCCTTTGCCATCAATCTCTGGCCAGCCCCACTTGGCCCTCCTCCTGCCTCGACCTGCAAGGCCAAGAACCTCAGGGTCACCATTGACTCAACACATCCCTTTTACACACACATTTGTGATGTTTCTTGGAATGGATTTCCTTCTTGCTCCGCCACCTCAAGGGTACTGTGCCCTCCCTAACATTCTCCTACATGCTCTCAGTCTGTCAAGCTCTGGTTCATTCAAGGTTGGGGTACTGTGACAGTCTCATTCAATATTCGACCTGCCTCCACCCTCCACCCTCCACCACTAATCAGGTACAGGACTGCAAGTCTTGTCCTTGGCCTCAAGCCCTGGGATCCCATCTTTCCAGCTATGTGACCCCTTTATTGGCACAGGTGCTCCAGGCCATCGTGTCCAGAGCTGACTCTCAATCAGGCTCTGATGTATCCTCTGACCACTATGTTGAGCCGGATCAGCATCATGACGTGTCGTCGCCGGTCAGTGATCCTGTGTTGGATGGTCTTCTGTCTGCAACACCCGCAGTAGGGGGCCAGGCAGGGTTGGAATGTCCGCCTGTGGTGGTTACGGGTGCACGGTCACACTTGACATCAGTTGGCCATGTTCCTGGGGCATCAGGTCGACAGAGGGATGCAGTCCTGCAGCCGCGGGCGGCACCAACCCAGCAAGGACCACGGCTCCTTGGGCCCAGCAGGTGTGGTGTCCAGCAATGTGGTGGCCGTGTGCCACCGGGGTCAACTGAGTGGGAGCGTTCCATGATTGCCATAGCACAGCAACAGGGGGGAGCAGTTGAGATGATTGCTCAAGGTATGGAAAGTGTGGCCCATTCGATCCTCCCCTCTGTAAGGCAAATGGTGCTCCAGCAGCGGGCTACGCAGTCCACATGCCGCTCACTCAGGCTGGGCATGACAGCGTATGACAGGGCGCGCCGGGCTGAAATGGTGGCTCTGCGTGAAACACTTAATGCTCAAGCAGAGGCACACCGTGAGGCCCTGAGGGTGGAACAACAAGCCCTCCGATCTACTCTAGCTGACCTCATGATGGATGAGAGTAGGCGGACAGAAGACAGGATGGTACAGCTTGAAAGAACCATCTCGGCTGAACTCCATGCAAGCCGGGAGTCACTACGTTTGTCATGTGAGGCCATGCAAGCAGAACTCCGTCCCACACATCAGTCCCTGCAGGAGAAAGCACATGTGACACGTGAGGTAATGCATGCGGACCCCAGTCTCATTGCACGCCAGGACCTGGCTTACCAGACCCGCATACTTGCTGCCATTGAGGGGAAAGGTGCAGCTAGGCGTGGTGAGTCAACTGCAGCAAGTATGTCATGAACCATCGGACATGCCCCTTCTGGGCCTCCTGGTCCTTGACGCGTCGGGGCTTACACTCTGTTGTACTTCCAACATGGCCATAAGCACAGAATGCTGCTTACCAGCCTTCACGTCCGATGCAGCACGTTCTATAAATTAGCCACACCCCTGCGGCCCCGCGCGTCTCAACGCTACTGTTAGCTGCAGCTAGACGCGTGCTACGTAGTTCGCCTTCGCGGAACTCTGTTGTTTCCTGGTTCCCGGATCCTCCACTTTCCCCTACTATCCTTTCTCCTTCTTATTCAGCCTTCTTCCCGGATTCCGTGCATCCGCCTCCGAGTGCACCTTCTCCTTATCCTGGACTTCCTGCAGTTTCCTATTGATCCCAGACTTTGAAGTTGAACGAACACTGGAAGCCGAAGACGGAAGAGCGGGCTTGTACAAGACCCGTACTGTGCAGAAGAAAACTCCTCCTAAAGAGTCCATCAAGCAGCGAAAACAGGTGAGAAAGGGGGAAACCTGTGACAGATTGAGACGCCACCTAACTGAAGTCGATACAGACATGGAGGCGGCCATTCAAGATCTTATGCGCGGCATGCAAGAGCTAACTACCGAAGTACAAAACCTAAAAGCAGAGAATGCCGCGTTAAAACAATTAGTCTTATCCCACGACTCTGCCACGAAGGAAAGTGAACTATTGGGCGGTATTGTAGACAAATACGATGGGACAGCAAAAAACCTTCGTGGATTCCTTGATTCCTGATTGGTCCACTTTACTTTTAAGCCCTATTATTTCTCTACCCCCAGGGCTAAGGTGGGCTTTATTATTTTGCACCTTTCCGGGAATGCATTAACCTGGGCCACACCATTAGTTAATGCCAGAGATGCCCTCCTGGATGATTATGACGGATTCATTCAAGCCCTTAAGACCATGTTTGACCACCCAGAACAGGTCTATAGTGGTCAGGAATGTTTACTCGATTTCCAGCAGGGCTCCCAGGACATGCTCACGTATGTAACATGATTCAAGCAATTGGCTAAAGAAGCGGACTGGTCCTCTAAAGGCTGCTTCACTCTCTTTCGAAGAGGACTAAATGAAGACATCAAGGATGAACTAGCCAGAGTGGCACGCCCAAGTTCATACCAAGCCCTTATGGATCTCGCTCTACAGATTGACTTCCGCATCCAACAAAGGAAGGCAGAGAAAAAGAAGACCAAGTTACCCTTCCAGAAGAACCCCATAGAGACCTCCTCGAAAACCAAATGTGCTTCTGTTCCTGGTAACAAACCCGAACCTATGCAACTAGGGGCCTTCTGTGGACCCATATTCCCCTAAGAAAGGTTGCGAATGATCCATACCGGCTTATGCATGTATTGTGCCTCGGACAAACATTTAGTGAGAGAGTGTCCTATAGCCCGGCCACGTTGTTCGGGAAACGCCAACTCCCGATCCCAGATGACAGTGTCGGGAGAGAGAGATGTTTGCTCCACATCTATTCCATCTTTGAACTCTCCTGGACAAAACAATCTGGTCATTTTACAGGCCTTTCTATCGCCATCCAAGAAGGAAACCTACCCCATTCTGGCGTTGGTGGACTGTGGGGCCATGGGAATATTCATAGATCAAGAATGGGTCTTTAAACACCATATTCCTTTCGAATCCCGGAATATTATGCAACCTGTAGAAGCAATTGATGTGAGACCTCTTTCTTCAGGACCCATAACCCTTCAGACCAAGGAAGTTGAGCTTGCAATAAACCACCATCGAGAGAAGATAAAGTTTGACATCATAAAGTCTGCCCATTACCCAATGGTTTTGGGAATGCCCTGGCTACAAAGACACAATCCATACATGAATTGGGCAGCAGGTTCCTTGTTCCTGGGTTCCGAGCATTGCATGTCTCATTGCCTACTCCTGGACCACGCTTCGATACCATTGGAAGGACTTTCAGCAAACCATCAAGGCCCACTCACAGTTTCAAACATCATCCAGGTTCCTAAAGTATATCAGGAATACTCTGATGTGTTCTCTTCTGCTATTGTTCAAGCCTTACCTCCTCATAGACCAGAAGACTGTGCTATTAAAACTGAACCTTCAGCTGTGATTCCCTTTGGAAGAATGTTTATTTTATCCGAACAGGAGAAACAGCCCCTCCGTGAATATCTGGATACTAACCTTGAAAATGGCACCATACGACCATCCAAATCCCCAGCCGGAGCCTCACTGTTTTTTGTTCCTAAGAAAGACACCAATGAGCTCAGACCTTGTCTTGATTATCGAGGTTTAAATCAGTGCACCCTTAAGGATCGCTATCCGTTGCCCTTGATCTCAGATATCCTGGAAGAAGTAAGAGGAGCCATAATATTCACCAAATTGGATCTCAGAGGTGCCTACCATCTGATCCGTATTAGAGAAGGTGACAAATGGAAGACAGCCCTTAGAACACCCTTTGGTCATTTTGAATACTTGGTCATGCCCTTTGGACTTGCAAATGCCCCGGCGGTCTTCCAACGCTTCATGGATCGGGTGTTTTCAGACATGCTGTTCCTCTTCGTCATCGTGTATATGGATGATATCTTAATATTCTCTAAGGACCCTCTAAAGCATGAAGAACATGTTAAGGCAGTAGTACAGCGACTATGTGAAAACAAGCTCCTGGCAAAACCCAAGATGTGCCTTTTCCTGGTCTCTACTGTCCACTATCTAGGATTCATCCTTAACCCAGAAGGTATTGGAATGGATCAATCCAAGGTTAAGGCTATACTATCTTGGCCAAGTCCGACCACCGTGAAACAGATCCAGTCTTTCATGGGCTTGGCTAACTTCTATAGGAAATTCATACCTTCCTTTTCCGAGATAGTCCAACCGATCATTGCCTTGTTTAAGAAAGACACTCCCTTTCATTGGACATCAGCCCAAGAGGAGGCCTTACAATGGTTAAAAACAGAGTTTGCACAAGCTCCCATCCTGGCTCAACCTGACATCAACCGGCCATTCCTAGTGGAGACAGACGCCTCTAACTATGCCATTGGAGCAGTCCTAAAACAGGAATCCGACGACAAGCTGGAACATCCTATTGCTTATCTTTCATGGACATTAACTCCCAGTGAAACCCATTACTCTGTTTTAGAAAAGGAACTGCTAGCCATCCGTCAAGCCTTCACAGATTGGCGTCATTTACTTCTAGGAGCAAAACATCCTGTCCAAGTTCGCACAGGCCATCGAAATCTTCAAGTATTACAGGCCCTGGAATGTAGGAATAGCCGTCAAGCCTGTTGGGCCTTCTTCTTCGCCCAATACCAGTTCCAGATCCATCATGTCCCCGGAACACAGAATATAATTGCTGACGCCCTATCTCGACGTCCTGACTACGAAACCCTTGAAGACCGGTCATTCCCTAAAATGTTTCCACACACGATAGTCGTAGCTCAAGCAATCAGTCTCCTGGACGAGGTTCGGATACAAACACAGCCCTCTGAACTTTGGAAAGAATTTTCAGGAAAGAACTGATGGAATCTCAGAACTAAGGATGGATTTCTTTTCAAGGATAAAGGTTTAGTCATCCTCACACAGAAACTACAGCAAAGGATAATAAACCTTTGTCACGATACCCTTCACTCCGGACATCATGGCATCACAAACACCCTTCATCTAATACAAAGACAATTTTGGTGGCCGAGAATGAAGACTGACGTACGACTGTACATTCAAGCTTTTGCAGTCAAAACAAACATGATAACAAGCGACCGGCGGGCCTCCTACTGCAGCCCACACTACCAACAAGGCCCTGGGAAATTATTGCTACGGACTTCATTGTAGAACTACCACCTTCCAGGGGGTATACAACTATAATGGTCACCATAGATTTATTCACTCATATGGCTCATTTGACACCGTTATACAAGCTACCTTCTTCCTCAGAACTTGCTGGAATTTTCCTGGAACACATATTTAGACTCCATGGACTCCCTTCCAAGATCATATCAGAAAGAGGACCGCAATACATATCTCAATTTCGGAAACACTTTTGCCGAATACTAGGAATACAACGTGCCCTCTCTTCAGGGTATCATCCACAGACTAATGGGGCTACTGAACGTGTGAATCAAATCCTGGAACAATTTCTTCGTTGTTTCACTACCAAAGTCCAGGATGATTGGTCGCTTCTGATGCCTCTGGCGAAATTCTCCTATAACAATTCGGATCATTCGGCTGTCAAGACTAGCCCTTTTTTCTGCAGTCAAGGATTTCATCCCTAAGTGCTACCTTCCACCCTTCCACACCCTACACCTGTTCCAATAGTCGATTCCTGGATTGAAACACTCCTAAATATTGAAAGAGAAGCAAAGGAACAATTAGACGGACTCATACCAAGCATTATGCGGATTCCAAGAGAAGACCAGGGCCCTCCTACGCACTAGGAGATAAGATATGGCTATCCTCGAAACTACTACCCCGACATCTACGGCCAAATAAACTGGCCCCCCGGTATTATGGGACCTTTCCCATAAAATAAATCATTAACCCAGTGGCCTTTCGGCTCAAATTACCAGACTCCTGGATGAAAATTCACCCAGTTTTTCATACATCTCTACTGAAACCATACATCCAGACCTCTCGGAATAACCTCAGACCCAATCCTGTACTTGTCAATGACCAACTGGAATATGAAGTCTCTAGGATATGTGACTCCAGATATAAACGCGGTCCGCTCCAGTACTTGGCGGAATGGAAAGGATACCCTCCCAGTGAACGCACGTGGGAACCTATCTCAAATATAAATTCCCCCAGGTTACTCAGAAGGTTCCATCTCATACACCCGGGCAAACCCGACGGGACGGTTTTCGGAGGAGGCATGCTCTCATGAACCATTGGACACACCCCTTCTGGGCCTCCTGGTCCTTGACGCATCGGGGCTTACACTCTGTTGTACTTCCAACATGGCCGTAAGCACAGAATGCTGCTTACCAGCCTTCACGTCCGATGCAGCATGTTCTATAAATTAGCCACACCCCCGCGGCCCTGTGCGTCTCAACGCTCCTGTTAGCTGTGGCTAGACGTGTGCTACGTAGTTCGCCTTCGCGGAACTCTGTTGTTTCCTGGTTCCCAGATCCTCCACTTTCCCCTACTATCCTTTCTCCTTCTTATTCAGCCTTCTTCACGGTTTCCGTGCACCCGCCTCCGAGTGCACCTTCTCCTTATCCTGGACTTGCTGGAGTTTCCTATTGATCCCGGACATTGAAGCTGAACGAACACTGGAAGCCGAAGACGGCCGAGCAGGCTTGTACAAGACCTGTACCGTATGGAAGAAAACTCCTCCTAAAGAGTCCATCAAGCAGCGAAAATAGGTGGGAAAGGGGGAAACCTGTGACAATGTCCACCTTCTGATTCAGATCCAGAGGGTGACAATGACAACCTATCTCCCACATAGGTCGGGCTGTGCAGGCGCTGAGCCCAGTGAGGGTTTTTTTTTACCTCAGCATCTACACATGTGGGTGTTTAGGTGCACCCTGTACCTCCCCCCTCCTGGGTGCCCACCCCACCACCCGATCATATATGGCAATTTTTGATTTTTGTTTTTTTTCCTGCACATTTTTTATTTTTTTCCAGCAGTTTTTTTCTGAGAATATTTTAGATTTTTCATCCAAATTGTATGGTTTTTGGTAAATATGTTATCTTATCATTTTCAATTTTCATTTTATTTATTTTTTCCATTATTTTGTTGTTCTTTTTCAATGATTTCACTTTGTTTTTTTGTTTGTTATGATTTTTATGGTTTTCTTCAATTTTATTGATTTAGCTTCTCCTTCTTTCATTACTCTTTTCATTTTTTAATTTCAATTGATTATTTTCTTTAATTTGTGTTTTCTTTTGAATTTTTATTTTTTTTCAATGTTATTTTGTCTACTGTGCATACATGTGACAGTGTGGTGCTTTGGGGCATCGGAAGGCATCCACTGTGTGTTCCAGCTGGGCCCATTCAGGCTTGTCTTGTGTATGTGTTTTGCTTGGGGTCCTGACACATATGCTACTCCTGCTTCCCTTTTCCATGGGCTCGCAAGGATGGCTCGGTGTAACAGCATCTCACACATGGGCATTGGGCTTCCGTCATATCTGTGGCCAGTCTGCAGTTCTACTTGTGTGTACACCCCTAATCGGTATTCCAGATGGTTTCTCCAATGCATGTCTGCACTTCACTTTGGTGAGTATTATGCTGTCTGTGCATTTCATCATGTTGCTTGAGATGTTTGTTATGTATTGACTGTCTATGTTGATGCACATCCTGCTGTAGCTGGTACCATGCACCCTTTGGCTGCATACAACACACTGATGGTGGGAGGGGTCCATTTGCTGAGAATTGGGACCGTTTCCCCACTGTGATTTTGAAATGCCACAGGAAGGCTGCACACTGTGTTACCCCTGTCACCACGCATTTCAACAACCACCCATTCCTTGCTAGCACCACTTTGGACATTTCCCAGCCCTGGTTGGTGTTTGGATGTGACATCTGGGTTATGACTACATTGTTCGTGATTTAAATTTCCTGTTCGTGTCCTGGACCTGCTACCCACCTCCCACTGTTTGCACTTGGCCCTTGTGACAATCCGGCCAACCAGGATGCTTGAGCCTGCCACCACTACCAAAAGCCCACAAAGGTGGCCCTGTGTAGACCTGTCCAAATGCCTTTTCAGTCACTTTTATGCCCCCCTTTCTCCCCTGCCCCTGTCAGTGTCCCTCTATCTTCCCCCTTCATCATCACATCCTCTACTCTCCTTCACCGTCAGGTTTCCCTCTGCCCCCTGTGTGTGCTTTATTTCACCATCTTCCCCATTAGTCATTTGGAGCTTGGCCCCCTCCTCCCTTCTCTCCTCCCTCTCCCTCTCCACCACCCTTTAGCCTCCTCCTTGTACTCTGGCGGTCATTTTCAACCACTACCCCAATTGCCATCAGCCATGGTGATACATAGGCGCTTGTTGTTTGCAGACATTTGCCCTTCTGCCTCCATCCTTCCACACCCCACCCTCACCATTTTAAGTATATTGTTACCAGTTAATTTGATCATTAGTCACTGCACCACTGATTACAGGTCATCTCTTCCCCCTTTCCCTTCTGTCTTTCTGCTCCCCCTCCCCAGCACTATCTTGATTCTTTGTATAACTACCACAGTTTGTCACTTTGTTTTGTTACTGTCCTCACCTCTTCCCTCCTCTTCCATCACTCACCTCCTTATGTGACTCCTGCACTGCGACTATTGCCGTCAGGCATAGGAATGTTGATGTTAGTTATGTCATCCAACATTCCCTCCCTAGACTCTCACTTATTGGTCCAGGCAATTGTAACATGTACTTTGCTTTTCCAGTTCATTATCACACTGTGGACAGTTTGAAGGACATGTAGGAATGTACTGTTCTTCTCCCTTGTTCCCTCCCTCATTGATGCGCTTTGATGAAGTTTGTGTGTAGGTCATATTATGGATTTTTATGATTCAGTAATGGGTCACTGTCTGCCATTACCGATGTGGGGTACTCTGTACATGATATGTTCTGCTGGTCAATGGCTGATGCAATGTAGTGCTTCCTTTTGAGGTGTCAGGGGATGGGTGTGGTTTGACACACAGGGGGGTCCTTGGTGCTATGTTCAAATGTGCTGTGTACGGGACACTGGCATTCACTTAATTTCACATGCATGTATTCTAGGCATGTCCCTACGGACAAATACACTTGGCCAACACCGCCCAGCTACATTGACACCATGCAAACGCGTGCACCCAGATTGCCTTGTCAAGCATGCTGTGTCACGACAATCCATGTTCACTTCTGAGTCATTGATTGTGTACATGCATGACAGGGTAATATTTGGTTGAATGCCATTTTTTTAAATGATGCAGAAGGGTTTTCCCCAATGAAATGCACACTCACTGTGCTGTGCGGTGTGTGGTGTTAGATATTGCAATTCGAAATTGTCCAATGTGCATGGCAACAGGTATTCTGACTTTTGTTGGTTGCACCGCTGGTGGCATGCATTTGTGCCACCATTTTCAGGGTGTGAGGTTTTGGTCACTCCTTTCTTCCGATTCCATGTCAGGTATAATTGTCTGGTGCCTATTTACATTTCTCACGTGGCACTTCATGACTATTGTGTCATGTGTTGTGCATATGGTTGGATGTTTTGCCATTGCATACCATGGTATGGTGTGGCAGTCGGGGTTCAGGAGTGTGGGGAGGGTTTGGGTGGCATACCATTCCTATCATGCCCTATTTAGCAAGGGGGGGAATGCTTTGCATGTGTTCCTTTTGGTCACATGGGATTGGTTGTATTTATTTAGCTAGGGATGCACACAATGTGGCACTTCCATGGACACATTCTCAGGGTGGTAAGGTAGTGACAGTTGACTGTCCCTTTCTTGCACTTGCCACCAGCTGGCCCTATTTATTTACTTATTCTACTTACTTGTACTGCACTTTCCCCCTCCCCTTCCCCTTGCACTTTTCCCTTCCCCCTACCCCTGCACTTGCGTGGTCTGAATGACACCTGGCCTAGTAGGATCGTTGTCTGCCTTCCCCTTGTTCCCCCCCTGCCTCGTCGCGCCTTGAAACACTTGTGTATAGGCGCGTTACAAATGCCATATCATATCATATCATCATCAATTGTGACCTGGTATGTTCCAGGCCTGTGTGCACGCCACAGGGATTGGAGTTTAGGTGAAAAATCTGGCCACAAGCTGGGTACGGGCTGCCTCGCCACATGCCCTTTCCCCTCCCATGCGCAGTGGCCGTGCGTGTGGTTGGGGATGTGGGGGCACCACCATGTCCACCGGTATGCCATGCTGTGTTGCAACGTTGTGCAGGACACATGCTGCCACAATGATCCTGCACACTACTGGGGGTGCATATAGTAGCTGTCCACAAGAGCGGTCAAGGGAGCGGAAGCGTGACTTGAGCACTCCAAATGTGCGCTCCACTATGGCCCTGGTTGCAATATGGGCTGCGTTGTATCTTACCTGGGGTGGTGTGGTGGGGTTCCGTGTGGGCGTCATCATGTAGGTGCTCAGAGTGTAGGCACTGTCCCCTGGTAAGGTGATAATAGTTGTCATTAGTTGGGCTTGTGTATGTGTCTGTGTGTGACATGTATGCATGTGCACAGGCATTTGTACTCACCTAGGAGCCATGTGTCACCATGCTTCTCAGCTTCCAGGGCCCAGCTCAGGGTGGACATTCTGAATATGAAACTATCATGGGTGGACCCGGGATAGTTTGCATAGACAGAGGTGATGATTCCCTTGGCATCGCATTCCACCTGCACGTTGATGGAATGCCAGTGCTTGTGGCTTCAATAGATGTGCTCATTGGCCGTAGGTGGCCTTAGGGCCACATGGGTGCAATCTATGGCACCGAGCACTTTGGGGAAGTGTGCCAACCTGTAAAAGTCCAGGACCAGGGCCTGCCTTTCTGCGGGTGTTCTGGGCATGTATATGTGCCTGCGGACTGAGGGGCGTGCAGTGATGATTGCCAACACCTGGTGTAGGAAGCGTGACTGCGTGCCCTGTGAGACACCCCCCACTATGGCAGTTGTCCGCTGAAATGACCCAGTGGCCAAAAAATGCAGTACATTGAGCACCTTCTCCAAGGGGCTCAATGCTTGGGAGCACAGGGTGGGTGATGTGAGTTCATCCTCCCACTCCCTGGCCAGCTCTAGGATGATATGAGGTGGAAACATATACCTATCATAGACCTGTTCATCAGGCATCCCAAAAAGGCTGGTCCTGGGCAGAAAAATGCAGGGCCTGGTAATTCTCCTCCTCCTGCGGTGTCCCACGATCACTGCTGCGAGGAACGGGACATTCATCGTAGCTGTATATGCTTGTTTGTTGTTTGCGCGCACTTTTATGCTGCGCGGGGGCGCTTCCGCCTTCTTTCGTGTGGCGGACGTAATTGTGCGTGTGTTTTTACGTGCGCAGGTTTTCCCTATTCTATTCCATGAATATGTGTAGTTCACGTACGTGTGGGCGTTCCGTGTACTTCCGAGCAGTACTTCCACAGTTATGCCCTTATTTTCACGCTTTGTTCCCCATTCCGTGTGTTCTGCCCCTTGTTCCGCCCCTTTTTGATGTGTGCACTGACATTGTGCGCTTTCGCTGTGCGGGTCGCACATGGCGTTCGGGATGTGGAAATGACGCGTGCGCCGGTGTGCGCCATGCGCGGATTTGGCGCACATCCCAGAAAATACACGTGCAGGGCCTTGCATGAATCGCATGCGTACGATTCGCACACGTGCGCTGGCTTTCTCACGCTTGCGCCAGCTTGTGCCACTGATTTCATCACATTTATTCTATAAATTACCCCCTTAATTTCAAAACAGTGTCTTTGATCGGTTTTTATTAAAAATCACATAGCGAAAATTAGGCGGGAATTCACAATTTTGCAAAGGTTTTACACGTCTTTTCCCATTCAAAGTATTTCCAAACTTCCATTCTGATTTAAAGTGTGTACTATTGCTCATATTGTAGCTTATGTAGTATAGGACCTGTTCAGTGTTACTCCCATAGGAATATATATCAATTTAAGGATTTTTGCACACTTTTCATTGTTTTTCTAAGCCATTTTCAACTGTCATTTTAAAAGTGTAAAAGTTCCAAAAACGTTTTCTCTCTTGTTTGGGGAGGGAAGATTGCATTCAAACCCTACACACTGTGCTTTACTCCTGAATACCTGCTGCTTACTTAGATCTGTGTAGAATTGCTCATGTGTGAATTAAGAACTTTGCAGGGGGAAATCTTAACCTAACCACTATCTTTTCAACAAGCCAAAACTGTTCTTTTGTCTGTGTTTTATATTCTGTGTTGCTAAAAAGTGAATTCAATTGCCTTATTACCTTCTTATTTGTATTGTCACCACATTGGTGATTGCTGTCCCATATATTAAAACGTATGTGTTATTTAAATTTTAAATAATAAATAAATATTTACCTTTACCAACCAGCCTGATTCCTGGTCCAATGTGACCTAGGGTGTATTTTGAGAAGGGTGTGATATGAGTGGTATATCACTCAGAATATTGAACCTATAGACACAATAAATAAGTATTTCATCTGTGCATTACATGCTAGGCGAGACCGGGGTGTATTGCCTGATTGAAATCCTTAACAGGCATTAACTAGGGCAGTATTGTCAAGAAATGTATGTTTCTCATCATCAAGTTCATGTCGTAGTTTTGTGCCAATTCCTTGTGCTGTTTGTATAGTTAAGACCATAAGATCTCTACTACATTTTGCGGACACATAACTGAAATGTGTTTTGTATTCTAAGTCTTCAAGGAAAATACAAGGTTTGTTTTGCAGTCCTGAGGGGATAATATTAGCTTCCAAATATTCTCTGTGGAAATTACCATATAGCTCTGTCCTGATGCACTTTTTCTTTAATTTTGTAATGTCTTTGCTAGTTTGGTTGTTCCCTGTAGGATTGAATAAAGATGGTGCATTGATTATTTCTAAAGTCTGTTCCTCACGAAAGCTAATAGTAGGGGCCTTTTCCATGTGAAATCAGGCAAGTGAGGGAAGGGAAAAGTCGAGGTGAAGAAAAAAAGGAAAGGGAGAGGGAAAAGGGAAGCTAGGGCAAGAAGCAGAGAGGCGGTTGAGTGGCTAGGTGTAGGATACACAATCATTATTTATTTCAATTTTCTGACATTAAATGAAAAGGACAGAATGTAGTCATTAATCATTCTAATAAGACTCTTAGCCAAAAGGAGGAACACGCCTTGCAGAAGGATTTACATTTTCTACCCACCTGCAGCACCACAATGTTTGATATAAAAATCGGTCTCTTTAAATTTATGCACAAACTTAAGCTCAGAGTATTTTTTTCTGAACTAGAAACTATATCGGATACATCCCAGCTTAATGATTAAGATTAACTCCTTGAGTTCAGATCCTGCAGTACCTTTACTCTATCTATTATGGTGCCTTCAACTGAAATCTTACAAAAAACTGTTTTGCAAGAGTTTAAGAAATTATCGTTCAGAAAACTGAAATATCACATTTTGAATAGGGCAGGAATCTCAACCAGCCGATAAAGGGGCTGCCCTGGTCATTCTGAACACTGATGACTATGATGCAGAGTCCTGGTGCCAACTAGACAATGGCAATATCTATGCAAAACTAGACCATGATCCCACCCACGACATTAAGGCCAATCTTGACACACTATTAAACCAGGTTTATGAATATGGTTGATCAATGACAATACAAAGTCATTCTTACTTAAGCAACATCCCAGATACCCACTTTTTACCTACTGCACAAAGTACACAAACACCCAAACCATCCCCTGGCAGACCCATAGTGGTGGCTACTCACTGCATTTTACAACCAACAGGAACCTACATTGACCAATTCATTCAGCTGTTGATACAAAAAAACAACACTTACATCAAAGACACAACCAATTTCAAACAGATGATGGACAATGTACAACTTGACCCTGATGACATTTTATTCACTATAGATGCCAGCAGTTTATACACCTCAATTCTGCACAATCAAGGTCTAAAAGAAGTCAAGTGGCTTTACTACAAACTGAACACATAGGGGTGGTTAAAAAGTATCTCGATTCTTTTAGAGTACATATCCCAAAACCTGTATCATTGTTTTGGAATGATGTTGGCATTTTGTGGGGAAACATTTCATTCAAGGTATATAAGCAGCATTGCACACATGTTGGCATGTTGGTGGCAACCATGTCATTTAAGATTTATAGGTAGGGTGTACACTTGTTATTATATTATGTGTGGGGGACGTCAGCCTCTGTGTTTTTAAGAATCTCACAGTCATTTTATGCATTGTGCTGTCATATGCATAGTGGGTTTAAGGTACATATACCCTATCATTTTGGACCACACATTTTAGGGTTCTAAGCCACACAATTGCATTAGCAGTTCAGTGAGGCAGCTTTTGATGCATCAGCACTTTTTTGCATCAGCATTTTATGATGACTCTTATGCATTCAGCCACTTGCCTCTGTTCTATATATATATATATATAAATATATATATTCGGCAAGCTCTGTTGCTTGACCCACAAGCCTTGCCTCACCTGAAAAGGAAAACAGCAAATAGGGATGTTGACAAGAGTCTATCTAGCTTACACTTGAAAAAGATGTATAAGACCTATGCTGGACAGAGTTTTACCCCGAATCTCCCTTTCTCATACCTGCTTAAGCCCAATAATGCTCACCTCAGGCACTTTATAACCTACTTGCAATTTGATATCCTTCCCACTAATGCGCATCTGGGTAGATGGAGAGGGACCTCACCGGCAGAAAGGTTATGCAGGATGTTTAAGGGGACAATTGAAACAACCAGACATGTCCGCACTAGCTGTCCCACGCTCACAAGGTACTGGTATAAAGGGTATGCATTGAAGGGTGACCAACATTTCTTTGTGTATTCTGATCAATGGTGGAGCAAAATATATGGAGCCAGCTCCACAGTATTAATGGCAGGCGTCTTTTATATTTGGAAGAAGATGCTGAGACAGATTAGCTTTAATCCCACGGTATAGGCATTGAGATTGTCGACTGACATATACAGTTTAAAAATGGAAATGTATGTTAATTTTTAATCCAGATGTTTTGGGAAAATGTGTATGTAAAAGTATTTGGATTAATTGTAATTAAATATGTATGTATGTGTGTATAAACTGTTTCTCTTCTGTTCTAGTGTTGCATAAGGTTGATTTACAACCAATGCATAAATATAAATATATATTTATATTCTGATTCAAAAGTCTTTTTTTTAAATCTTTTGAACTCCCTTTTTTAAATCACTTCTTGTTTTTCTTTAATATCAGTGATCTCTGATTAGATTTTTCCCGATTTTTCTTATAGATTTTTTAGAGATTTGTTTTTGTTCGATATTATTTTATTTTTCATAAATAAATCATTACAAATCAGGTAACATTAAGTCCTTATGCTATCCAAATCAAAAAATGTTCTTAGCATCTCTTCTATGTAGTTGCACCAATAGCAGGTGGCTGCATCAGTCCAGTTCTAAAAATCAATTCAAAATAAATGTTAGTAAAGAAAATGGAAATGAAATAAGTTGTTTACAATGTCTTATTCCCAACATAGATGTTCAACCTTCATGTAGGTGAATTAAAAAAAGAATAAAATAAGATGCATAGTATTAAGCAAAAGAACTTGAATTTCTCTTAAGATGGTGGCGGCCATCACAAGTCTACCACTGGACTGTCAATCAGGCTCTTGTCCATGAAATAATTTTAGAGTGAGACAGGCTTCCATCCTCTGCAAGCAGGCTTCCTTCAGGGCTCACCATCTCCACCCCCTTCTTTGGTCCAGTTTTTCTTTCCCCGGGACTCTGGTTCTGAAGATGGCTGCCTCCAACTCCCAGAGCGCTGGCGGGGGAATTAGTTTGAATGCTAAAGCAAAAGAGAAATAGACAGATAAAGAATCAAGAACACCAACACATTCACTTTTCCCTCTTCTCTGAACCTCCCTGAAATCAAAATGTGGATTATACACATGAAAAATTAAATGTATACAACAATATTCAAGGTTACCTTTCTCAGGACCTGCACATAACACATGAGTTTAATTCAAGAGCTACAAATGACACTTCGTTTGCCATTGGCTGTAAGAAAATGCAGGTTCACATAATAGACCTCAATGTGATATTCTCAAGAGAAATAAAATAAATTGATTATCGCCTATAGGCAATTCCTTATGTCATTGTACTCACACATTGGTCTGGGATACTTAGCAATCAAACAAATGTCACATGGACACCCGTATCCTTTATTATTTTTCCTAAAGTTACTCACCTGATGTATCTCTCCTTTCAACCCTTTACACTAGAAGATTATATTTTTACAGTATTCACACCTACTTACCTGCTATAGTGAATCTATTTGAGATGCAAGTGCTTCATTTTCAGAATACCATTACACATTTCAGTCCCTACCAATTTGCTCTAACCTCCTTACTTCATGTTTTAGGTGGAACAGTTTAATTTAGTTAACATGGACACATTGTTCCACAGTTAACTCTCCCTCCTACATGGCTATTTTGTAGACTACAGGTGAAACCTTATCTACAGTTTTAAATGAGCCGCACCATGATGCGAGGAATTTTGCATTTTTATGTTTACCTTTACAAGACTCAAACTTATACACTTGGTCGCCTACCTTATATTCCCTCACAGACGTTTTCTTGTCATAGTATGATGTTGCACGGTCAGCAGGTTTTTCCAGATTTCGCTGTGCAAATGCAAAAGCATGTTGCAAGTGCTTTCCCACCTATTTGTGGATTGGGGATGCATTTACAAGGACCTATTCAATTGGTCTGTAAAGCAGGTATTGTGGCAAAACCATTTTCCTACTTGTCAAAATGTCATACGGACTGAGATTTGTTGACCTAATAGCCATTAACACGAGAGGGAGTCACAAATCCCAATTTGATCCTGCCTCAGCTACAAACATTATCCATATCTCAACAACTGGCCTGTTGCAATGTTCCATGTCCTCAGAAGAAGAGGACCGGTATGATATGTGCAACTTCCTCTTCACACCCAAGATTTTCCACATTTTTGTCATTACTGCACTAGAGAAATGACTTCCACGGTCTGATTCTATTCTCTGAGGTAATCCAAATCTTACAAAAATATGATTGGCTAGCAAAGTGGCTGCCGTTTGTAAACTGCAATCTGGGACTGGAATACATTCCACCCATTTAGAAATCAAACAAACCACTGTCAACAAATACCTGTTTCCCCGTGCTGACCTTTGCCCGATGAAGTCTATTTGTTTTTCATTAATGACGCTCTGTGTGTTGGGAAGTAGGTTGAAATTGTACACATATTAGACGCCCCCTCATATAGAGTTCTACATCTTGTGACATGTGTTGCCAATAAGCATAATCTTTGAACATTTCCAAAGTTTTCTGTGAACCTCTGTGGCATGGGCATGATGTAACATCAATACCCGAAATGACAAAGGTACTACCCATTGGATATGGGTGGACACAGATTCCTGAATCATTAGCCTATCTTGTAACCAAATTCTCTTTTTGTTTTTTGACAGCACCCTCAGTTCCTATTTTCCTTTGCAGTCATCACCAGTCAGAGGATTGTATTCTGCATCTAATGAATGGTTGTAAAATGGGCCTAAAATGAGATCCTCTTTTTGTGCCTTAATGAAGTCTTGATCAGGAGTATCAGAGCTCCATTGTGCCACAGGCTGATCAATTGTTTTCTGAGTTTTGGAGTATGTTTTTGCATTGAGCTGCATTTCACGAAGCAGGTGCTCAATAGGAAATAACTCCCCCGTCACAGCTCCAATTTAGGCTAATTGATCAGCTTTGTCATTTCCTTCCTTGTCTTCCCCCTGGTGTTTCAAATCACCATGTAACTTCCTCCAATGCATAATCATGTCGTTTTCTAAAACCAGTTTATCTATTGCTTGAATCATTTTGCCATGTTTAAGCGGTTTCTTGTTATACACGAGGATTCCTCTAAATTTCCAGCCAGGTAAATATTCCACAAAACGATTTCGCACATAATCAGAATCAGTGACTAAAACTATGTCTTTAAGTTTACTTTCTATTGCTGTAGATATTGCCTTATAAATGGCGGCCAATTCTGTACCTTGACTGCTTCTGGGTCCTTACCTTATGCGTACTCTTGGAATGCCATCGCGTTTAACCCACCCATTTCCTATTCCTGGCACAAATTATTTTTCAGAATCACCTTCCACGTGATATGCACATCCATCTACATACATTGTTGGGTGATCTTTACATGTTTCTTCATTGAAAGCCTTGTGCAGGGATTGCTCAAATTCATTTAAATGTGTTTCTAGCTCTATGTATTCAGGCGCACACACAGCTGCACAATCATGTAATTCTGCTAGCCCTTGAGTAACTGGGCTCTTTTTGTTCTGTCCATATCTCACTTCCACTGGGAATCCCTGTAATGCTAACGTCCATGAAGTGATTCTTGACTGGGCCTAATTCCCTGATCTGATCCTTTTACTTTGCAAGAATTGTAAAGGCTAATGATTTGTTTCAACAATAACCCACTCCCCTTGGATTATGGGACGGAAATGTTGCAATGCCCACACAGTAGTCAAAAGTGCCTTTTTACATTCACTAAATTTGGTCTCTTCCTGTGACAATGACTTGCTGGCATATGCAATGGTTTTGTTATTTGCATTATATTTCTGGTACAGCACTGCTGACACACATTGATCTGTGAATCCTATTTCTACAAAGAAATATTTTTATTGGATATTCCAAACATGGCGGTTTTATCAGTTTTTTAACTTGGCCACTGCCTCGCTCTGTTCCTTTTCCCTCTTCCAGGGTACACCCTGTTTGAATAATTTTGTTAAAGGCTGTGTAATCTCTGCATCATTTTCAATAGATTTCCTGTTAAAACATGTAATTCCTAGCAAACACTTCAGTCTTTTCGGGTTGGTAGAATATTTTAGTTTCTAAATTGCTTGCACTTTTTTCTTTTGGGGGTTTAACCCATGTTCTGTTACTTCATTTCATGGCCTAGATAAAAAAGGGGTCCCGGACCATGCATGTAATTTGTCAAAGAAAAATGCAAATATATTTGGTATATCTTCAGCTAGTGGTACACACCAGTACCCGGGTGTGAGATCCAACGTGGTAAACACCTTTGACCCTTGAAGCTGTGCAAGGCCTTGATCAATAAATGGAAGGGGCCATCATGAAACAGTTACCCTATTGTTCAACTATCTTAAGTCTGCACACAGGCACCATTGGCCATTAGGATTCTGTATACCTAGTATGTGAGTATTTGAAGTACTATGAATAGGCCTAATCATTCCTCTAGATTGCAAAGTTCTAATTATTTCAGCCAGTGACTCTAAACATGCCAGGGGTAACCTATATTGTCGTACAAATACTGGATCCCCACCATATCCTTTTGGCTGTGTGGTAACATGTGTATCGATCAGTCCACAATCATAGGCGTCTTTGGCAAAAACAAGTTTGAATTCCATGAATGTTTTCCTCAATTGATTTCTCTCTTCTACATTTGTGCAATCATCTGCAACTTGAATATGCTCCTTTGCCATTTTAGAAAATTCTGTGAAATCCTCCAAAGGAAGAACCTCTGTACATTCCTCTAATTGGTTGGCAGTGTCTCTTTGGAGCACTGCTACCTTCAAGTATTTTGGAATATTCACCTCCACCACAACATGCTGCTTTCCCCTTTCAGATTCACCCAATTCAAACAGTACACAATTGTCCTGATGACATCATATCACTTAATTTGGCTCATAAGGGTACACATACTGAATTCTAAAAATTCCCTTTGGTATATATTCCAATGACTCAGGTTATTCACCCTGTGAAGTCATATAGCTTTCAGGAATACTCCCAATCACTGAGTTGCTGAAAACAGCAGTCTAGTAAGATTCCTGCACTACCATGGATTCGTTTAGGCACACAAATGCATCAGGCCCTTTCATCCGCTGCCCCTTTCTGTACTTTAATGCTACTGTAAATTGTCTGGTAAATGCAGGAATAGTGTGAAGCATGAAGCAAGAAGATAAAGTTCCCACAATGGGGGAACTCCCGTCCCCTGCACACACTCAAAGGCTGGAGACAGCCAAGTATTCAAGAAAAGGGTATCATTTGATTCAATTTAAGCTGATATAGATTAAGGTAGTCATTAAGTGAAGCAGTTCTTTTTATATAAAGGTAATGATATATAGTAAACCATATAGTAAACCATACATATATATGTTTTGCAGACTGTGTACCATGGCGTCCTGCTTTTGTCTGTCTGTCTGTTGCTGCTTATGTGTTGTAAACTACCTTGTACAATGCATTTTTATTTTTTGAAAACATTAAAGACACCTGTATTCTAGGCAGTGTCTTTGTGAGCTTTGTTCGGAATTTTGGAGTGCGTTTTTAACGCCTGGCCAGCGGGAGTGGTGTTCACCATTTCCTCTCTCCAATTCGATGTATATATATATATATATATATATATATATATATATATATATATATATATATATATATATATATATATATATATATATATATATAGTGAAAAAACATTGTTAAAGGGGCATTATGGTTAAGTTGCACTAGTAAAAAGCTATGAAATTCAATGGAAAAACGTTGTTACAGGGACATTATGGTTACAGGTGTGGTTACAGGTAAAACCGAAAACCCCCAGAAATTCACCATTTATGGTAAGATAAGCAGCCATAACTCGCACCAACACTGTGCACTGCTAAGACGAACACCCATGACATGAAAGATGACATCACAAATGTGTTACGCTCACCTGGCTCCCACAGGGGCGTTGGTCGGACCCGGACAGCTGCGGTCTCCACCCACGTGATGCGTAGTGCAGCGATGACTGACTGGATCTGCCCTCCTAATCTTGTCTGCTTAACCCGTACAAATATTCTCCTGCAAGTGGAGAGATGGATTTAGCCACTTGTGGATTCAAGTGATGGCACCCCCACAGTCCTTCCCAACTAATCACCTCCGAAATGCCCTCACAGCAATCTCACCTTATATTCTTGAAACATGATCTCTCCATCCTGCGTGGATTTGCAGGGGCGCGTCAATTCCAGTTATTTCACTGGTTTGAAGGCTCGGGAGAGTTCCGGAGAGTATTGACTCTGAGGTTCCTGGTGAAGAGCAGTAAGTATTAAGTTCATAGAGTTCAATATGTCCGATATTCACTCTTGTTCCCCCCTTCCTTTCTTGTCTTGCAGCTGGCTCGTGAAAAGATGCTCTTGTGGCAGCTGGTGGCGCTCAGGTAAGAGTCTGTATTACCGGGCGCTGTCCGGTAAATGTTGCACGAGGAAAACGTGTTGTTTTGTCTCTCTTTACAGATGCGGCACGTGAAAATATGGAGAGTCACAAAAGGATGCCTCCGGTGGTAAATCAGGTAAGTCTATGGTGGTAAGAATTATATTTGTTGGTTCCCTCGGCTCACCTTGTGGTTTTCTTTTGTCTCCTGGGTGCCGAAGTTCAAGGAAGAAATGATGGAGGCAGCGCCGACCCGAAGGATGCTGTGAAGACTGGTGAGTATGGCGCGGCGCTGCAGCTGGAGGTGCGGCGCATGCAGAAATGATGTTCTTTACAGGTCCGGAGACAAGATGGATCCAGAATCAGGTGTGGAATAGAAATAAGTTCATTTTCTAACTTTGTTCCTTTCTTTCCTCTTTGTTTTAGGAGCTCCGGATTCGAGGCAGGCATGGCAGAAGACTGGATGCAGGCTGCAGGCATGGTGAGTGTTACGCTGCTGGATGCAGAATAACGAGAAGCGTGTGTTGCTGGTCGGGCGTGGTTTAAATAGCCTCAAAAGTAGTACCAGGTAAGAAGTCCCTAGAACCACACCCGAGTAAAAAGTAGTCCCTGTAGAAAAATAGTCCCTTTCAGGCTTCATGTTGGATTGGAGTCATTTGCAGCATGGTCTGCCTGAGGTAAGTAATGACTATGAGCCTGGCACCTAAGGCGCCAGGACTGAACCCAGATAGCCCCTAGCCGGGGCTGCTGAGGTTTTACTAAATGTCTAGATGCCTGCTCCCAGGGCTGATGGGCTTGGTCCGGATGCCTGGGGGTAGGCATCATGACAGCACTCCCCCCGAAGGCCCCTCCTAATGTTGTTCTTCCCCTGGGCCCTGGTTTGTCTGGGAAGTTCCGATGGAATCTTTTCACCAACCGAGGTTCCCATGACCTTTCTTGTGGTCCATAGCCCTTCCAATCGATTAACTAAAAAAGTTTTAATTTAACCATCTTGGAGTCCAGGATATTTTTTACCTCGAATTCAGGTTCTCCATCTATCAAGATGGGGTTGGGTGGTTTGGTTAATCTTGTTCCTGGTTGAACTGGTTTTAAAAGTGAAACATGAAAGACAGGATGAATGCGCATATTAGAGGGTAATTCCAATTTGACGGCTACTGGGTTGATAATGGCCTTAATAGTGTAAGGTCCCAAATATCTAGGGTTAAAAGTCTGAGTTCCCTTCAGAGGTATGTGTTTTGTAGCCAGCCAAACTTGATCCCCAATCTGGTATTGTGGAGTTTCACTTCTATGTTGATCAGCATTTTTCTTATATTTCTCTTTTGCTTGTTTCAAATGTTCTGTTGCCTCTTTAAAGGCTTGTGTAATAGTAGAATGCACATGACTAACTGCAGGCATTTCTAAATGCTGAGGCAAATCTAGTTCTGAGGTTCGAGGGTGATGTCCATATATGGCATAAAAGGGGCTTTGTCCGGTTTCTGAATGTACAGAGTTATTGTATGCATACTGGGAAATCCATAAAATATCTTTTCAATTACTTTCGGTCTGGTGTAGCATGCAACGTAGGTACTGTTCAAGGGTCTGGTTGGTCCTCTCCGTCTGACCATCGGTCTGGGGATGGTGACTGGTTGATAACCTCACGTCGATTTGCGCCAGTTGACAACATTTCTTCCAAAAATGTGAAATGAATTGACTATCTTGGTCAAAGACCAATACGGAAGGAAATCTGTGTATTCGAACAATGTTTTCAAGGAACTCCTTGGCCAGAATTGAAGCAGAAGGTAATCCCTTTAGAGGAATAAAGTGGGCCATCTTGGAAAAAAGATCCACAATAACTGGAATGGTGTTAAATCCATTACATGGAGGTAGATCTGTAATAAAGTCTAATGATAAGGTGTGCCATGGTGTAGGTGGAATATCCAAAGGTTATAAGAGGCCAGCTGGTTTTTTCTTCTGACTTTTGTTTTGGGCGCAAATGCCACAAGACATTACAAATGACTTTACGTCTTTTCGCCAGGTGGGCCACCAGAATTGTCTCTTAATTTCAGCTTCAGTTTTTGCGATACCTGGGTTCCTTCCATCAGGGTGTCATGATAATTGGAGATGACTAGTTCTTGTAGTTCCTTGTGTGGTAGAAATAGTCACCCTTGATAATAAGGAAGGTCATTGATGACTGAGTAGTCCGGGCTTTTCTTCACCCAGTCCTGCAGGGCTATTGGATCGAAGAGTTGTTGGATCTTTACTTGAATATCCTCTAGTGTCTGTAGAGTGGTTATGCCAAGAATTCTTTGTTCTGAAATTATAGGCACCGTTTCCGGGTTCGCATATGCTTCTTCCATCCCTATTCGGGATAAGGCATCTGCCTTGCCATTTTTACAACCTGGTCGATAAGTGATCCCGAAATCGAACACGGCAAAGAACAATGCCCATCGAAGTTGACGCGACGATTGGGCCTTAGCTGTTTTTAAATACTGCAAGTTCAGGTGATCGGTGATTACCGTAATGGTATGCCTGGCACCGAGAAGATAATGCCGCCAAGCCTTGAAGGTGGATTTGATGGCTAATAATTCTTTATCGGTAACCGCATAGTTTAACTCGGGTGCCAAGAACTTTCTGGACAAAAATGCTACTGGGTGAAGTTGACCGGTTTCAGGATCCTTCTGGGACAGGACAGCTCCATGGCTAAACTGGATGCATCAGTTTCAACTTTGTATGGAAGTTCGGGGCGTGGATGCTTTAAGACAGGTGCAGGCGTGAATTTCGCTTTCAGCTCTTGGAAGGCCTTTTCAGCTTCTTCGGTCCACAAGAAGCGTTTGTTTGTTCGCAAAAGTGCTGTGATAGGGTGTACAACATGTGAGAAATCCGGAATGAATCTGCGGTAGAAATTAGCAAATCCGAGCATGCTTTGTACCCCTTTAACTGAACTGGGTGATGGCCACTTGAGGATTGCGTCCACCTTTCGAGAGTCCATTCAGACTCCTTTTGGAGTCAGGATAAATCCAAGGAATTCAACTTCCCAAGCATGAAAAACGCATTTTTACAATTTTGCATATAACTTGTGCTGGCGTAGTTTCTCAAGGACTGCACGAACGTGCTTCACATGGTCTGATTCTGAAGAGGAGTACACTAGAATATCGTCTATGTATACAACAACACAGACGTCAATGAGTTCACGAAGGACATCGTTCATAAAATACTGGAAGGCTGCTGGTGCATTGCACAACCCGAAGGGCATCACCTGGTATTCGATTAACCCGTACTTGGTGCGAAAAGCAGTCTTCCATTCGTCGCCTTTCTTTACACGTACCAGATGATATGCCCCTCGGAGATCTAATTTAGTGTAGATGCAAGCGTCCTTTACTTGGTCTAGTAATTCGGGGATCAGAGGCAATGGGTACCGGTTCTTAACCGTGAGCTGATTTAATGCACAGTAGTCTATGCACGTTCTGAGGTCACCTTCCTTTTTAGGCATGAAGAACAAAGCTGAAGATGCAGGGGACTTGGATGGACGAATGAAGCCATTAGCAAGGTATTGGTCCAAGTATTGTCGTAGGTGAAGGTTTTTGGGTTCTGTAAGGGCGTAGATCCTACTACATGGAGGTTGTGCACCGGGTATGAGATCGATTTGACAATCGTATGATCTGTGCGGTGGTAGGGTGTTTGCCTGTTCCTTTTGGAAAACATCCTGCAATTCTTGATATTCCTAAGGTAACTGCACGACTGGAGTAGCGACTGTGGCCAGGCCCTGGTTCAAGGGTTTTTTTGGGTAACAAGTATGTGCACAATCCGGGAAGGTTATTCTCTTCTCTCGCCAATCAATACAAGGATTATGTGTTTCCAAACAAGGTATCCCCAGTATTATTTGAAACTGCGGGGCTTTGATTAAATCAAACACAACAGTCTCTCGATGCCCATCCTGACCCAATAGTGTCATCTCTGCGGTGGAATGAGTTACAGGCCCAGAGGCAATTTCAGTTCCATTGACTGTGGTGATGACATCCGAAGTGGTCTTTTTGCAGAGAGATAGATTCATCCTAGAAGCCAACTCGTGGTCCACATAGTTTCCTATGGCCCCGCTATCAATGTATGCTCTCACTGCGTGCATACGTGATGGCTGCCTTGGATCTACAAGGACCATTGGTATGATGAAGTGCGAGGTCTGAGTATCCTTCTTCAAGCTCGGCAAGCGGACCTATACGCTTGTCGGGCGTGGTCATTTCCCGAATCAGGCTCTGTTTGATTTTTATCAGCAACTCCGGCTACCTTTTTAGATGTTTTTATAGGGCAATACCATAGAAAATGTCCTGTGGCCCCACAGTACAGACACAATTGCATCTGCCGTCTTCTTTCTCTTAGCTGCGCTGCCACTAAGATATGATAGTACAAAGGCTACTTTGGTTTGGTCGTTCGGAAAATCTCCAGGTCTGCATAAAAAGTGCAAGCGGCATTGGTTCATAAACACAGCAAACTTTTTTGGGTCCCCAGCAAAACGTTCGGGTGGAGCGAAAGGAATGCTTCCTGGTAGAACCACTTGCACAGGATTGCTCGATGAAACAGGAGTTGGATTCCCCCCGAGTCCAGGTAATGGTGTTTGCCCAGCTTGGTTTTGCAGTAATTGTCTAGCAAGATCATCAGTGCGCTCCTTTGACACAATCAGTTCTCTCCTGAGGGCATTAGTCTCTTTGCGCGTGGAATGCACTTCTGCCCTAAGTTCCCCTAACAATAGGGCTAGTTGGTTGGTTTCTGAGGTTTCCATAACGCCCGGGTGGGGATTTGTAGATAGGCTTTGCGTTCTGTTACGCTCACCTGGCTCCCACAGGGGCGTCGGTCGGACCCGGACAGCTGCGGTCTCCACCCACGTGATGTGTAGTGCAGCGATGACTGACTGGATCTGCCCTCCTAATCTTGTCTGCTTAACCCGTACAAATATTCTCCTGCAAGTGGAGAGATGGATTTAGCCACCTGTGGATTCAAGTGAGGGCACCCCCACAGTCCTCCCCAACTAATCACCTCCGAAATGCCCTCACAGCAATCTCACCTTATATTCTTGAAACATGAGCTCTCCATCCTGCGTGGATTTGCAGGGGCGCGTCGATTCCAGTTACTTCACTGGTTTGAAGGCTTGGGAGAGTTCCGGAGAGTATTGACTCTGAGGTTCCTGGTGAGGACCAGTAAGTATTAAGTTCATAGAGTTCAATATGTCCAATGTTCACTCTTGTTCCCCCCTTCCTTTCTTGTCTTGCAGCTGGCTCGTGAAAAGATGCTCTTGCGGCAGCTGGTGGCGCTCAGGTAAGAGTCTGTATTACCCGGCGCTGTCCGGTAAATGTTGCACGAGGAAAACGTGTTGTTTTGTCTCTCTTTACAGATGCGGCACGTGAAAATATGGAGAGTCACAAAAGGATGCTTCCGGTGGTAAATCAGGTAAGTCTATGGTGGTAAGAATTATATTTTTTGGTTCCCTCAGCTCACCTTGTGGTTTTCTTTTGTCTCCTAGGTGCCGAAGTTCAGCGAAGAAATGATGGAGGCAGCGCCGACCCGAAGGATGCTGTGAAGACTGGTGAGTATGGCGCAGCCCTGCAGCTGGAGGTGCGGCGCGTGCAGAAATGATGTTCTTTACAGGTCCGGAGACAAGATGGATCCAGAATTAGGTGTGGAATAGAAATACGTTAATTTTCTAACCTTGTCCCTTTCTTTCCTCTTTGTTTTAGGAGCTCCGGATTCGAGGCGGGCGTGGCAGAAGACTGGATGCAGGCTGCAGGCACGGTGAGTGTTACGCTGCTGGATGCAGAATAACGCGAAGCGTGTGTTGCTGGTCGGGCGTGGTTTACATAGCCTCAAAAGTAGTCCCAGGTAAGAAGTCCCTAGAACCACACCCGAGTAAAAAATAGTCCCTGTAGAAAAAAAGTCCCTTTCAGGCTTCACGGATTGGAGTCATTTGCAGCATGGTCTGCCTGAGGTAAGTAATGACTATGAGCCTGGCGCCTTAGGCGCCAGGACAGATTCCTACTATGAGCCTGGCGCCTAAGGCGCCAGGACTGAACCCAGATAGCCCCTAGCTGGGGCTGCTGAGGTTTTACTAAATGTCTAGATGCCTGCTCCCGGGGCTGATGGGCTTTGTCCGGATGCCTGTGGGTAGGCATCATGACAAAATGTTACATTTTTACAGGATTCTCTTCAATGCTTCTTGCACAGTGTAAAACAAAACAGCATTGCCAATGGCGGTGAAAGGAATGCCATTTGCATGGAACCAGTTCAAATGTTGCTAATTGATGATGTCATAGTCAGTGGAGAGCATCCCAGCACTGCACATAAATTGACACATGCTTCTGTTTATAAGACACCTTCAAACTTCTGGCTGGGGACATATTACAGCGGCATGGTCTCAGGCTCCTCTTGGTGGTGTACATGAGAAGACCACCTTGGCAGTGGGAAAAATCTGCATCACTGCTTTCATGAACTTCTTTAGGTGACGGAGCAAACCTCCACACGACATGTACCCCAAATGTAGAGCTCCATAATGCACCATGACAACATCAACAGTACCGACAGAGGCCACACATCTGCAAAGGTGAACCATACCGCCGTAACTGCATTCATAGAGAGTGGCCAAGAAAGCCTCCACTCCTTCCAACTAAAAATTAGCAGCAATGCCTCTTTGCACGGCATATCTGTGCAGATCTTGCACAAAGGTATCACCCACAATCAGCACTCTGCGTCTCTCCATCTCTGCCAGCCTCAGTACACAGAGTATTGAGTACAATTAGTACTGCCCCTTCCCATGAAGCAAACCCTCGACACCTGATTGGATAATCCCCACAGTTGCACTTTCATGCCCAGCAGGCTGAGAAGGGCAGGATGTGGCACGTGCACTTTCCCAGCTCAGCGAGGGCTGTGCCCCAGTAAAGCAGGGACAGTCCTTCTTCCCTTTCCACTCTTCTTTTTGCAGCACTCTCTCATTAGGTACTCTTAAATAGTCACACAGGCATGCACCAATGACATCCAAGACCTCTGCATCGAACACTATCATTTCTGTACAGCACTCCATATCTACCGTTACACACTCAGAGCCCACGTCTCATGTGATTTCAAAGCACCTCCAGTAAAAAATGCTATGGTGGCTGTCGTCAAGGTCTAGGCTCTTGGCTGCATTGCCTATGGCCTACGGCCTTTGGCTATGCACCTAACAGTCTAGGCCTTGCTCACACTCAGCACAACATAACTGAGCCATGCAGCAAACATTTGGCCAGATACCACAATCCACAAATGTAACATAGGCAGAGTCCCTTCTACCCAACGCCCACACAATAATACAGTGATGCCTGCAAACATGTAACAAATAGCAGAATCCACATACATACCACAGTGTCCGGTACCCTTACCCACTTCTGTTCACATACATTGTATTACTGCCAACCAAACCACAAAAACTCACAACAGTGGCATTAATTGCACAAAACCAATACTGCATAGTGCAGTACAGTACTCAGCACTCCGCGCAATGGACACTACTCAAGCCAATAAAATATGCAGTTTAACCCTATTCACTTCTATGCACACAGTACTTCAACACTGCACCCAGTGCACACACTGCAGGACTGTTCACTCCATTAGCTGCAGCCATGGACTAAACACTGTAGTAAGTGCTAACAATCACCGCTCCCATGGAACCAACGATGTATGCAATGCTGATGAACCACACACACAAGGCAACAATGTGAAACCTACTTGCGACCAGGACACATAGTTGTCGGTGCAAGGCCTCCACCCATGCAGCGGATGGGCTACGTATTTACCACTTGCAACACACCGTAGTACACGCTATGTTACAATGTTCATGTCATGTGCAATGCACTCCCCTTCTGCAGTTGAGCTACCACCAGTCACCACGGTAAGAGGTCGCCGCACAAGCTATTATGCAGAAATGAAGGCTGCCTACATTCACCACACATGGTAGTCGCCTGTGGAGGGATCCGCAAATAGCCGCAGCATGCACGATACTGAAGGCACACCACCATCTTCTTCCACCTAATGACATATCTCAGATGAACAACTTCTCACTCCCCACCCTTTCCATCCCTTCTTCCCACCACCACATGGCATAAAGTATGTTTTCCAGGCCCATTCAGCGCCACACTGTCCTCCGATACACCATGGCGGTGTTTCCCAAAAATGTTGAAGTACAGCACGCTTCCCTCCAGCCAACCACCGGCCACGTCAAATGTTCGCTGACATCATGGCGTACTGCAAGCTAATGAGACTTTTATCTGGGGAGTGAACAGGGAAATGGGTCTGTGCGGCAGAGCCAGATATCACTAATTTTTTTAGATGTACATTTCAGTTCTTTGCAACAAAAGTACTGGTTGGATTTCCACCAAACACACAAAAGCACGCTTTCGGAACCAAGAACCAGCTCATGCTTTAAATTTGGTTAAAATCCGTCCAGCCGTTTGGGCTGTAGCTGTTTGCCCATTCAGTCTATGAAAAAAAAAAAATTGGGATCCCCACTATAACTTTGCCCCCCCCCCTCCACGAACATCCACCCAACTTTACAGCTGGATCCATATAGTTTTTTGCCAAAGTTTTATCCGAATTCGTCCATGGCTAGCAAAGTTATAAGCCACCGAAAAAGTGGTCTTCCTATGGGTTTAGTAACTTAACCATAACTACACGCATGCTGCCGTGGGCCATGTGATATATATGTATATATATTGAAAACAAAATTCTTTCTTCATAATGTTCTGTGGTTTTGACAAATTCTTCTTTAAAAGAGATGCCCAACACGTTTTGAGCTAGAATGTTCTTCGTCAGGGATTCATAACTGTGACATGACTAAAAGATAATAAATCATATATAAGTATCTCGATTTGTGTCAATCATTTACATTAAAATACAAAGGTACTCGAAGCTTGATGAATCACCTTCAGGGAATGGGGTTCCAAAAGGTGTTTGGCACGGAAGTCTATTCAATGCAGGAATAGTGACATCCTTCTTCACCTGAAGCTCAATTGCATATGGCATCATTTGGGCACAATGGTAAGCTTGTCTTCTTTTTTCAAATTCAAGTGCAGCGCCACCCAATCTAGACCAAGCATTTTGATTCAAGTAGTCTAACACCATACACACTCTGTGCATGATGTCATTTCCGAAATAGAATGTATTTTGTGTTCCCTTTACAATCCAAACATTGTGATGAATGCTTTTAGGACCAATTGTAATCTTTAGCATGCATCTTCCCACACTTCTTTGCCCCAAATCAGGGTCATCCATCCCAAATATGTGTTAATTTTTAATTTTTAAATGTGGAATCTCCTCTGTCAAGTATTTGCTTAAACACCTTTTCATTAATGAAACATATTTCCTGCTCTAGCGCTAAAGTGGCTTCAATCAATTCAGGATGTCCAACTACATGGATATTGATCCATAGCTGCCCTTCTCCCATGTGTATTTCTGAAGTTGTTGAAATGTTTTTTTCCTGATCTCATTCTGCAGCAATATTTAGCCTGCAGTTTTCCTTATCTATATAAAAGCACAATTTTGCATTCATTCATTTCTGTTTGCGACTTTTGTGTAGGATCCAAAGAAATCTCCAGAGATTGCATCTCTTTTTCTCCTCACATTTCACGCTGACACATGAGAATGACACTGATGCTAGGCACACAGCCATTCCGAAGATATACTTCCACTGCACTTTATGATTTAGCAATGGTGTGGCATTCTTTTACATTGTTGCTCTGGATCATTATTTTCTTAGGTTTTAGTGTTTTTTGGCCAAGGACCACAACACTCCATTTACCCGATCAATGAGGGGTGACAACCTCTTCAGGCAATCTGTCCCTATGAGCAACAGTATTTCATTAATGGGTGTGACAAACACTTCCTGTCTCATCCTATGTTCCCCAATCTTCATGTCAATTTCAGTGAAACCTTCAACAGGAATTTCTTCCACATTGAAATTGTAAACAGGGCCGTCATTCAACCTCACCTTAACAGAGTTGTGTGGGAATCTCCCCTCATTGATGTATTGCATTAGTTCCTGAGAAATTATTGTTGCTTGGGCCCCTGTATGAATCATTGCAAATGCATTACATGTCTCTGCAACAGTGATAGGGGCATAACATCTGTCCTCAAGTTCTTCTAGTATGCATAGAAATTGTGAATTGTTACTGATCTCAGGCTTACTTTCCTCAGACCAGCCTGTCTTTTTTCTATGACATTTTACCTGCCTTTCTGCTCTTTTTCCCCATTTCTTTTTGAATTTCTTTGTCTATTCTCCTGGGTTCAGAACCCATTTGAAGTGACTAACTGCCCCTCTGATTTGGCACAACTAGTGTTCACTTCCCATTCCTTTATTGTCCTTTCCCCATTGCTGGGTCCTTTCCACTTACCTCCATTCTGCAAACTATTGACTGTGTATTTTCACATGTGTCAGGTGACAGAATGTCAGTTTTTGTTGTGTGACACATCTGCATTTTGCACGGTACTTTTCAGTTCTGTCTCTGGGAATACCTGTGGTTCAAAATACTCCTCAGGTGAGTGACCTGCATCTGCCCTTTGGGGAATTTTCATTTATGTGGGGGTATAAATGGTATTTTGGTTACCAAGTAAGGATAAACTATGTTGATCCTGACTCTTCATTTTGTGTTTCATTTTCGTATTGCATATTCTTTTTAAATTGCCATCTAGGGCACTGCTCTTTTGGTGTTTCCTGTTCATTTCTTATTTCCAGCTCCTCCTTTTCACACACCCGAATGATCTGGTTCAAATCTAAATTAAACCACACTCTCTTTTTGTGTGTGTGATTGTTGCCTGCCTCACTTTGTTTCATTTGTTTTCTTGTTTTTAACTCGTTAGACAACTTAGTATTTTATTCAAAGGTGATTCATGGGCATCTGTGTTCTAATCATGAAATAAATGACTAATTAGTCTCTTGTTATCAATACGCGCATGATCACTCCCATGACCTTCTGCCCCTTTATTTGGTTGTTGTTTTTGAACTGCACATAGTTTTCCTATTTGTTCAGACAGCATTTGAACCTGGGCATCTAAGCATTTGAACATGTGCATGACTCTGAAGTCATCCTCTTGTGGCCGGGGCCTGTAATGGTTGGATTCACCCAGATTAAGTCTATTCTGGCACCTTTCAGGAGATTGATTTCTAGTTGTGTTTCCCCTGAATTTTCGTGACACAGGAGTTGGGGAACGTTGGCTGACCATCCTTTGACCATGGTCAACACGTAGTGGGGACTGACTATATTGGCGAGGTACAAAATTCACATTTTGTCTTTCATGTGGAGGGAATTGTTCCCTATGCTGATTCCCATTTTTAATGAATCTATCCACATACCTTGGTCTTTCTTGATGGCCATACACCATTGTGTTAGGACTAAACCTAATCTGGGCCCCTAATGTCTGGTATGGACTGTTGTACATCTGATTCTGGTTTAGTCCTGGCATATCATGGTGAAACCTCACCCTAGAAGCAGAAGCAAGATACCTAGGATTAATGTAAGAACTTCTGTCACTGGGGTCTATGGATTGCAATCCAGGAGGTTGGGGTGGTACTCTCTGTGGAGCCACGCCCCTTTGATTGTGGGTTGTGTCATTCCTTGCTTTAGTTTGGGCTGATTCTAGTGGCATCTTTACAGACTTTACCTCTGGAATTTCTGGTGTGAATTCTTTATTCTTTGATTTGGTTTCTTTACTTTTAGTTCCCTCTTCTTTCTCATTAAATATTACCTCATATGGTTACATCCCTGTTCAATGATCCATTCTAATGGTTTTTCCTTGCCAAATTCATGGATTAACTGGGATACGATATCCTTTTGATGCCCATAGAAGTACTCAGTTTTGAATTCTCCTGAGTGAGGGTTAAAAGCCATATCAAAACGTGAGTAAGCCGTTTTTAAGTTTTGAAAGAATTGGAGAGGGGATTAATTTGGCTTTTACAGACATGCCATTAAGCAGCCTTCTTGGCTTGCTGTATAGACTGATAGGGCAAGAATTGGTGTCGAATTTCTTTCTCGAAATCCACCCATGACTAATGTTCCTGTTCATTCAGACCCCAAATAACACTTGCGGAAGCGGCATCTAAAGTGATACTGTTCCCTAGGGATTTGAAGGGTTTTAAATATATCATATACTACCTCAAGATGGTATTCGATACAGCCATCCCCTCCTTTTCGGAATGGTTTAATCAAAGCTTTGAGGGATTTCATATTTTTAAGGTGCTACATGGTGCATTCTGGGATGTCATTTTGTCCACCACTACTGTTCTCTTGTGGGTAGGCATATGTGTGTGCAATTGCAGCCTCAAATATTGGAGAATAGTCAGGCCCTATCAGGTGGACAGTTGCTGTCAAATTTCACTGGCTAGGGCTGTGATTAAATTCAGCACCAGTGAATGTGGTGCACTGCCGCTTTTCTTGAGATTTAAAATGAGAAACTTGCTGTTTCATTTCTCTGCACTGTTCATGGAGCTTCTGTGCTTCGTGGCAAAGGGCCGAGTTCTCATTCCTGAATTTAGTGATCATTCCTTGCAACTCATTGATTTGTACTTTGAATAATTCATGTTCCATGGCAGAGAATTCCTTATCTTTTTCACTTTTATCATTCCTAAGTGTCTGAATTTCTGAGATTGCAACATCTCTATAGTTTTGTACACTGTCTAAAACAGTGTAGGCAGTAAACAGTAGGCATATGTGTGTGCAATTGCAGCCTCAAATATTGCAGAATAGTCAGGCCCTATCAGGTGGACAGTTGCTGTCAAATTTCACTGGCTAGGGCTGTGATTAAATTCAGCACCAGTGAATGTGGTGCACTGCCGCTTTTCTTGAGATTTAAAATGAGAAACTCGCTGTTTCATTTCTCTGCACTGTTCATGGAGCTTCTGTGCTTCGTGGCAAAGGGCCGAGTTCTCATTCCTGAATTTAGTGATCATTCCTTGCAACTCATTGATTTGTACTTTGAATAATTCATGTTCCATGGCACAGAATTCCTTATTTTTTTCACTTTTATCACTTTTATCATTCCTAAGTGTCTGAATTTCTGAGATTGCAACATCTCTATAGTTTTGTACACTGTCTAAAACAGTGTTTAAAAGAATTAATTCTCCCTCACTTTCAGCACATTGCTTGTCCCTCTGAGCCAATCGTGCACTGACCTTGCTACATTTGGCTTGCAGCTCCGTGTCTAATTCTCTATGTTTTAAATCTACCGTCATTTGTTCCACACGTTCACATTGTGCATGTAAACTACGGTGCAGTTTGGTAATAGTCTCAACATCTTTTCCTGTAGTTTTTTAAACTTGTTTAGCGAAAACCACAACTTGGCGCATACTCTAATGATGCAGTTAATCTCCTCCTTAAATTCTCTGGTTGAAATAATCTAAGAAGACATACTTGTACAATACTCCCCTCTTCAAAAGTCTTTTCTGGGGCTTCTTTCACTACTTCAGTATTAATCCTGCCTTTCCAGGTCACTATGTTTTCATATGACCAGGTTGCAAAAGCAAAAGGTTTTGCCTCTAAATAATCAGATACACCAGAAAACCATGCTTCATTTTCAGACATGGTGACTTAGTGCCATAACACAATAACACAGTGAATGTGAACACAGCACAGTTGTTGCCACTTCCCTCACAGCTCTAGGTTAGAGAATGTGCGCAGAATATGGTTATGTTATATGATGCAAAGCCACGTCCAGTAATTACTTTAACTTTTTCACAGCCAACGCACCATAAATCTGTTAGAAGTATTTTGCCGGATTTTTGGAAAGCTTGTCTGGGGTTTTTCATGGTATATTGGTGAGCCCTAAATACACAGAACTGCCTGATATTGTTCTTATACTGGGACCATAAACAGTAAACCAAAACCAGACTCGGAACGCTCTATATCATAATTTTATCACCCTGTGGTATTTTATCTTCAATACCACTTTGGCGGTAAACCAGAACACACTTACCAGGTTGTCTGAATACTGTTATCTATGTATCCAGCCCCTGAGATGGACCCAATTCACAGAAACCAACTCTGTTATGCATTTTATCACAAGTGCTAATATGAGTTTACCGTCTTCAGTAAAATGAGTTTACTACTTGCTTTACATCAGTCTGAATAATAACTCGAGGAACTAGAACACATAATAATTAGACTGATGCTATCTTGTTTCTTTCTTTTTACACTTTATAAGAAATTAGAATTTGTAAAGATGTACAACATATGCAATAGACCAAGTTATTTTGCATGACATCCCTTGCGATTCAAAATGGGAATAAAACAAAACCACACGTTTCATTTGCAAAGTCCCCCATAGTAACTGACCCCTTTTTCATAATAGGCTCCACACTCCCTTCTTTTAGTGTTGCATTTTTAAAACATTGTTATCAAAAGACCTTGGCGCACAGTATCTGCTTTTCGCAGCTTAAAGAAAGCTCAAGCTATAATTGACACTTTTACATGTAATGAGTACACAAGATAAATATCTGTCTATGTTTATAAATGTGATCCTATCCTTCCTGGCTGCAACTGTCTACAGAATGCACTTGTAATGGAAATCAATACGCATATCAATTTTACTAGGACTCACCAACAATAATGCCTGATTCCCTGCCCTCAGATTGCAAAATGGTACTCCCACCCAGCTGCCCGGACAGGAGAAACTCTTTATCTTGTTTTCTTCCCCCTAGTCAAAGAACTATCTCTGCCAAGTCTTCCTGCCTGCCTGTGAGTGCAGCATACTTCTCCCCGGGGACAGAGAGTGCTCGAGACCAGACAGAGAGTGAGAGATAGCCCAGCCTCCCACCTGACAGCTCTTTTTAAACCTACATCAAAGTAGTGTCGAAAGTTTTAGACATTCCCGTCCTCTGCACACCCAGATACTGAAAAATAGTCAAACATCTTTTCACATTTATAAAGGTAAATTTAATCTAAACAATAAAGTAAATGCATTCACAGAGCACGTAATCAACATATGCCTGTACAAAGATATCCTCGGCTCCTTATGTAATTAAACAATTCTTTCATATGCAGTCCCTAGAACGCGACACGTTTCAGGGTAATTAAACCCCTCTTCAGGATTGGACTTCTGTAAATGTACACAGAAAAGAAACTAAGATCCAGTTTACATTTGTACTGATAACTATAAAGGCAAAATATACAAATGCTGACATGAATTTAAATGATATTCAAGACAGATTGGTGTTGGATTGCCAATCTGTCTTGAGTATCATTTAACCATGTATGATTCACTGATCTCGCTTTTGTTATTTGGTTCACACAAGGTGTAATCACTTTCTGGTTTTTGCATAAATTATTCCACATCTGCAGTGAAGGTGGAGATTAAATTCATGTCAGCATTTGAGTCTGACTCTTAATGGTCAAGTCGGACTCCTGAAGGGCCTGCACCACAATCTTGAGGTGTTTCACATGTTCTTCCCAAGTTGGTCTGATGGCTGCTATATCATCCAGATATGCTATGCAGAATTCTTTTTTTAATGTTTTTGTGTTTCAGTTTACAGTTAAACCTTTCACAAATTACAGAACACCAATAAACATAACATATACATTACATACATTTGAAAAAGCAATCAATACATTTGCATAGTTATTCCTGACACACCATAAATTTCTACTTATATCCATAATCCATAGATATAACACAATCTTCACTACATACTACATTTGTATAAGATCACAAAATTGTTTAAAAAATGCTAAAAACAGCAAATGATATTGAAATCTGTTGGGTCCTGAGTATTCTGTTCCAAAATGTATCAGAATTTAAGCTGGAATAGTGACAAACACATAGGAGGTAATTATGACCTTGGCGGTAAGGGGTTAGGGTGCCGGAGCCGTCAACCCCTTACCGCCCGATTACGAGTCTGCTCGTGGGAACCCGCGAGCAGACCAGGATGCTAACAACGGGCCCGTTAGTAGCACCCTCCCCATTCCCATTGAGCCCTATGGGGGCTCAAATGGGAATGGGATGTACTGGGTCTGGGTTCCTTGAATGAGGAATTACCGGGCCCTCCAAGGTCGGAATGGCCCGGTAATTCCTCATTCAAGGAACCTGGACCCGGTACCCGGTATGGTGGTAGCCATGCCGCTAATAGCGGCATGATTACCCCCATACTCGGAATGACCCCTAATCTCAACCAGCGCATCTGCTGCGTTAACAACACGTCACACTCAATCACCAAGTGCTTAAGTATCTCTATATCTCTATTACAGAAGCAACAGCCTCTTTCGGACCTTGGAATTTTAGTTATAGCCCCTAAAATTTCATGTGTTGCAGAAATCTTGTAGCCTCTCAGGGCATGGTCAGCAACTGGCAGGTGCATTTTTAGGACCAAACGGGATTACCCTGAATTGGTCAAGACGCTCAGGTGTAGAGAATGCTGTATTCTCCTGGGCATTTTCTGTCAGGGATATTTGCCAATACCCTGCAGTTAGATCAAAGATGCTATGGTACTTGGCATCACCTAGCTTGTCCACTAACTCGTCAATTTATGGAAGGGGATGAGCATTTTTCTTTGTGAAAGCATTTAGACCTCTGTAGTCCATACAGAATCTTAAATCTGAAGTTCTTGCCTTTGATACCAAAACCAGTGGGCTCGACCAAGCACTACTGGAAGACTCTATCCTACATGATCCAATATGTTGTTGGCACCTGACTTGATGTGAGACCTGTTTTTATCTGACATTCTATAACTCCTACCGTTGGTAGGCACACTATCTCCAGTGTCAATATCATGCTTAAAACAAGGTATTGAGCGTGAATTTAGAGAACACAAGGAAGAAACTGTGTAAGCAAAGCTTTCACCTCACTCTGTTGTTGTAGAGTCAGTTGAGGGGAACATTTGACGCCCTCAACAGAGCCATCTGAAGGGCTGCCTTGGAACTGGTCAGCAGGGTTTGCACTTCAACCCTAGGGATAAAGGCATTCAATATATTTACATGTAACAGTTTGGGACACTGAACAGGTCTTCCAAAGTCCACTGACTAGTTCACCTCACCTAGTCTTTCTACAATGTGACCAAACCATTTGCCCTGTACACTTCTAGGCTTTATAGGACTCATGATCAGTATCATGATTATGAAAATTGAACAAGTGAAACTTTCTGTTCATACCAATGCTTTACCAGTGCTTGTCCAGCCTTCAGGCTGTCATTAGCCTGTGCCTTCAGAAGGGCCACTCTCTTTCTCAATCCCAACAGATAGTTATGATATGATATGATATGATATGGCATTTGTAACGCGCCTATACACAGGTGTTTTAAGGCGCGACGAGGCAGGGAGGGGAGGAACAAGGGGAGACAGACAACGATCCTACTAGGCCAGGTGTCATTCAGATCGCGCAAGTGCAGGGGTGGGGGAGGGGGAAAAGTGCAAGGGGAAGGGGAGGGGGGAAGTGCAGTACAAGGTAAGTGGCGTAAAGTAATAAATAAATAGGGCCAGCTGGTGGCAAGTGCAAGGTAAGTGCAGAACAAGTGCTGGGAAAGGGGGGGGGCTGTAAAGATACAGAGACAGTCCCGCAGTGCAGAGGTTTCCAGTGCATCAGTGCAAGTGGAGAGTGGCTGGGCCCAGGACCGAGGCCGTTAAGAGTGGTCCAGTTGCAGAATCAGTGCAGTTTCAGTGAAGGATATTAGCTGTTCAGCAGGGGAGAGGGAGAGAGAAAGCAGAAGCAAAGAGGAAGGTTTTGAGGTGCTTCCGGAACCGGAGATGGTTCTCCTCAAGTTTCAGGGAGGCAGGAAGGCTGTTCCAGAGGGAGGCCCCTACCGCGGAGAGAGATCTACCCCCAGCTCGTTGCTTCGAGAAGCGGCTGATCGGGAGGGAGTTGGAGGCGGATGAGCGAAGGGCTCGGGAAGGAAGATATTTGGGAAGAGAGAGTTGAAGGTATTTAGGACCCAGGCCCCAGAAGGCCTTGTGGACAATGCAGAGGGTTTTGAACTTTATCCTCGCAGCCACTGGGAGCCAGTGTAGAGATTTCAGTCCTGGAGAGATACGGTCCCTGGGCTTGAGGCCAAGGACAAGTCTTGCAGTTCTGTTCTGGATGAGTTGCAGAGGGCGGAGAGTGGAGGCAGGCAGATTAAAGGATAGTTCCGGGACTTTTTTTTTATTGTCCCTACGGGTCGGCCATGTGTTTGTAAGCATAAATCGGTAGATCGTAGGAAACTTTCCTATGGACCTTACCCGACTTTTCGCCCATTATCGCACTCGAAATCAGCCTCCATTTTGTGATAATCCTATCATTCCGCCGCATCGACCTGGCTCACCTGCCTTTGCGGCACTAAATCAAATCCCCCGCCCCTGAAACAGACTTTATCAAAACATTCATATTCCCCGCCTCTATCCGTGACGTGACTGAGCTGCGTAGGCAAACGCGCCCAGGCGTCTTCTACGCGACTCCACACAGACCCCGGAAATCAACACAGATCAGCTCACAATACAGCGCACCACAATTCGGAATATGAAACTGTACTTTGAAATCAAACCGCAAGATTGTAAATGTGGTAAAGTACATTTATTTGACATCAAATGTTTAGAGAATATTCAGCGATTTGCATTTTTATTTGCTCATGTTCCAAAAAGTTCGTATTGAGGAACGCGATGGTCCTTTGCTGTACACAGGGTCTTAGAGCATCTCACAATACAGCACCACAATTCGGAATGTGAAACCGTGGTTTAAAAGCAAACGGCAAGATTGTACATTTGTCAAAGTACGTTTATTGGACATCAAATGTTTAGAGAATATTCAGCGATTTGCATTTTTCTTTGCTCTCGATCCAAATTAGTTCGTCTTGAGGGAAGCGATGTTCGTGTGCAGTACACAGGGTGTTGGTTTACGATAAAAATAAGCTCTTCTGTCGCACTGATAATCGCATGGCTGTTCCAACAACGAGGCACTAGGCCACCACAACGGTAGGTATGTTGCATCTAACCGTTAGTACCGCGTAAGGGCATACTTGTACTTGGCGATCGTCCCATAAAATGGTCAGGGTGGTAACGTTGTTCACGCGGAGAAGCAACTGGTGGCTGTAGAAGCCGTCCGCCGGTGTCTGGTACTCGTGACACAGACAGTAGTGAATGATGTACCTAAAAACATAAAAAATGAAATTATTCTCACCATCAGATCCTTATTAAAATTATTCATTTCATAGCGAGGACAGCGCTACTGGGTGTACACAAGTGTTTAAAGGCGTGGCGAGGCATGGAGGGGGGGGGGAGTGGAGTACAAGGTAAGTAGCATAAAATAATAAATAAATAGGGCCAGCTGGTGGCAAGTGCAAGGTAAGTGCAGAACAAGTGCTGGGAAGGGGGGGCTGTAGGATACTGAGACAGTCCCCCAGTGCAGGGGTTGACAGGGAGGCAGTGCAGGTGGAGAGTGGAAGGGCCCAGGACCGAGGTCGCAGACAGTGGACCAGTTGTAGCAGGGGAGAGGGAGAGAGAAAGCAGAAGCAAAGAGGAAGGTTTTGAGGTGCTTCAGTAAAAGCAGATGTTTCTCCTCCAGATAGTGCGCGGTAGAAAACACTATGCCACATAGAACGAACAAGTACAACTGAACCCGTCTTTAAAGCCACTGTATAGTAATGAAATTGCGGTATAAACTCATCAAAAGTTACTTACATTATATTTGCATTTTCCATTGTGTCTCTGTGTAGGGCAGACCCGAAACACCACTCCTTCTTTGCCGACGTTACTTCTTCTAATGAACGTGGCTCATCGTTTCGTTTCTGAAATTTTATTCATTATCTTTTCTTAGTCTTTCAGGATGGTCCCGGCCTGTCAAGGTCAAATCACAATAGAACCTTATATTGGGTCGTGGGCCGTTCCGCCACCCGAGCAAAACATCAAAGCAGCTGACCTTCACTTTGAGCGAGCACACATTTCTAGTTAGCTCCAGTTAGTGTAAGGGCATCTTGTCTGCGTGCCTTTTTTTTTATTGTCCCTATGGGTCGGCCATGTGTTTGTAATACGGAAACATTCTATAATTTTTGTAAAAATGATTTATATTACTGTTTGGTTTAATTGCAATGGGCCTGCAACATGAGGAGACTCGAGAGAACAGACAATCGAATTACAATCATTTAAACCATGATGTGTATTTCTCAATGAGCTCTGCTTTAGGTGGACATGGAACAGAGGCAATGTTGGGTGGCAATGCAGTTGTCCCCTGCATAGGTTCGTTCACCACTCCATGTATGTGCCTATCGAGGACATCTACGATAAGTCTCTCAATAAACTCATATTGCATATCCTCAAACACTGGTTTGATCACCCATTGTTTACTTCTTTTAGTGAAGGCCTTATTGTAGCGAAGGGTCCCTAAAGTTCCGGTCGTCCTACTTTGTTGACGGCCAACATTATGGTTATGTGCCAAGACCGCTAGAAGAGTCCGATTTATCATGCCTTCCATGCCAAAATGCAATCTTTTGGGCCTGTACTTGAGGCACATATTGTGGAACACCTCCAAATCTCCTGTGTGGCAGAATTCCGTGAGTCCCCTCAAAGCTTTTGTTATAGTTTTATCAAATACAATCTTTTCAATGGCCTTGTGAGTGGGTGATGAAGGAATCAACCACTTCTTCTTCCGTGCCTCCTCTGTGGACAAATGGCCATGTTCACATTTGTGGAAATGCTCATTTGTCGACCATCGATGTACGTTGCTACAGTGCAACATTACTGACCGCCATTTTTCCAGTAGAATTTCCAACGACCCTTCACATGTTTTTGAGCTCCACCAAAGATGGTTGCTGATTGACTTGGACCACTGTGAAATACCTTGCATATCTTTTTTTTTTCCTGCAGCCGACAATTTTTTATTGATTGATTTTGCAAGATGCCAAACGTCAAATTGGTGATTTATATTTTTGTACTGTTCTCTCATTGTCTTGGCAATTGAAACGTGTCTGTCCGTGGCTATCAGGTCGATCACCATTCCCCGCGATTGTAGTTCTTGCAATGATGCTACAAAGCCAACTTTCTCCATGGCCACTGAGGATGTACTTTGTGACACCTGCACGACCACCGAACTCACAATTTTCTTACTTTCCATGTCCTGAAAGTGGTAGGTGCAGTACTTGGCTGAAAATCCTGGACTGTCGCATTGTCCATCACCGGCTAGCCTGAAGCGTTTGCCCGCGAATGTACTTTCCATTGACATTTTTTCCATTCTCCAAGCTTCGCTGATGGCTGGAAATAGATAATCGGTTTGGTATTTGTAGAACTGACTTTTCGCAATGAAATGGATTCCCACAAACTGAAAGAAATACTGTAACTTTTTAAAACTTGAACCACTAAAAAGTGCGGCCGCTGCACAAAGTAGATTGCCTGCTGGCAGTTGCCCCAGCATGGGTTGTGCAGACCATGCGAACGGATGATATTGTGTACAGGTGGCATGTATTTTAAGGTTAGTGCCTCGAATTGCACGAGTCACATTAATCAATGGCTCCCCACATACTTCCCCACCAACCCAATGCCCACATTTCATCATCATAATAATATCCATCAAACAGCTATCGAATACAATGAATTTGGCCTCTTTCCTTATACTGTCACTCTGCATCCCAGCTGGTTCGGCCTGTAACGTTGAGGACATGTCACTCGCATGAAAGGTACAATCTCTGATATCGTCTTCCGCTATGCTGAGTGATATTGATGGTGTTTCATTGTCGTCCACTTCATTCTCTTCCATTGCAACATCTGTTCCTTGTCCGGAGATGGGAGAAAAAAACAATGTCTTCAACTTTCGCGTGCTCTTATTTTTTGCGGGTGTGGATTCTGTGAATTGATCTACGACTGCATCCAAACTACCAGGAGGACATTCACTATCAATGGCTGGTGGTGGTATAGCTCCGTTGTCAATCACTTCATATTCTTCCCATTGGCACGATGCATCTCCAGTCTCAAGTCCCTGCCAAAAGGTTTGACAAGCAACATCTCTCGTTCGCTTCACTGTCTGTGTAGATCTAGTTCTTACACCCACTCGCAACTAGAGGACAGATTAGAAAAGGGATGTTCAGTTTAAACACAACTTACAGTATTGAACTATTGACAGTGAAAGACAACATAATATAGTGAACAGGACACTAACCTTCTTTTGCTTTCTTTTCTTTGAAACTTTCTTTCCTCGAACTTCAACATCTGGACGCTGTTGCTCCGACTCGTGTGTGCATGTCTCCACTTCCTCTCGCGCTGCAACGACTATACTTTCATGATAAGCACATCCATCACTCACTGAGGCTCCATCGACTCGCTGAAACATAGAACTTTCATTAGTATGTATAATAATATTGAAAACACAAAATGTACTTGGGGACCAATACCCATACGTACATCTCAATAGCAAAACACGAATGAACGCATTGTGTAGAACATTCAAACGACAATAGTTCACGCATTGTTGATCTAGTTAGATTGAACTGTCAAGATCCATACCTCGGGCTCCGCATAGACTTCCATTGATGATATTATTGAAGATGAGGCTTCAGCAACTCCCTGAAACACAGTAATTGCATTAGTATGGTTTTGTATTTTGTTTAAAAGAACATAAACTTTCTGCAGGCGTCAACGGCTCATCTAAATAGACCTGCACAAATGATCAGTTGTCTAAAATAAATAATGGATATCTAAATATGATTCGATTTGCTCCATCGTTGGAAGTGTCACCACCCAGAGATCTGCATCAACTACTAGGGGTGATGTTCTTGTTGAAGAAGCTCTGTCAGCTCCCTGAAACATAGTACTTGCGTTAATAAAGAAGGAAGTATAGCGGATGTAATCACGTCATTTGATCTCGCATGATTGATCTGTCAGTATCCATACCTCGAAATGCATAAGAACATCAAGGGACGCTGTAACTGCGGTGCACACTTCTGCAAGCTGTTGCGCCGACCCGTAACTGCATGCTCCCCCTTCCTCTTGGACTAATGCTCCATCGACTCCCTGAAACATAGGACTTTCATTAGTAATGAACACAATATTGAAAAAAGAAGACACATAGGAGGGCGACGACAGAAGGACATACCAATGGCTAAAAACGAAAGAAACATTGTGTGTAACAATCACGCTACAAGAATGCAAGATCTGATGATCTCCATCGATGGAACTGTCCGGAAACGTACCTCGAGCATCTGAGTGACATCTACGGTTGTCGTCAATGCGTTGGACTCCTCAGCATCTCCCTGAAAGACAGTACTTGCATTATTTTGGATAACAATAATTATAACTGAAAACAAAGACTAGAGGACGAGTACTGTGGTGTACCATTAGGTAAAATAATTACACGATCAATTAAAACTATTGATTTACATGCCTAAAACAAGTCAGTGTCAGAATAGCTAAGTAAGATTACCCGATAGGCGCTTGAAGTGGCTGATGACTGCAATAACGACACGGATGGAGAATCTTCAGCCTTCATATTGAGTGGATACATAAATGGGGAAATTATTGTTAGCTAATGCTACACACTACCGCAATGCCGAGAGATAAATACGTAAACTTGACTCACCAGTGGAGGGATGTGGACGAATAGAGTGGGAATAGCGGTTGAGAGCAATTTTCGCCTCGCTCGCTGTGTTTTCGTCCTTATTAGCAATGATGTGGAGTACATGTCTGGGCTAAAGTGCCTGCTGCAGATGCGGTATCGATCACCCCTCTTGTCCGCAAAGACTTCTAGGACTCTACTTTCTATCTCAGAGGCTGGATATCCGCAATATCGGACCCATTCTCTTATCTGATCTATTGTCTTAGGGAAAACATGCATTATAGTACCTTCAGATTTGTTATGGGTCTTCGAAGGGCAACCGCCAATGGAACAGGCAGGCATTATGGAAAGTTCTGAAAAGTAAAGATCAACAATTCTCTATGAATACCAATGTGTTAAAACATTAAATGACACATAAAAGGTTCAATGCAAGGTCCGTTTTGGTTCTTGGAACTATACACGTTATTCACATGCGGATAAGTATTTCAATAACTTTCAAAAAATAGAAAAAGTAATTTGACTAAACTCAGAACATGTGACTAGTTCCTTGCATGTACTGTCGTGAACGAAAAGAAAACATGGATGCAATTTGATGACTACTAGCAAATAGATATAAATTAAAAAATTGGACGCAAAATGATTATGGTACATGGACTTACCTTGACGAACAAACAGTTAGATGCAGGGATCAGAGTAGTTTCTTGTCGTAGAACAGGGAGCAGTTCACAGGTTGCAAACTGACGAGTTTGCTCAAAGTGGTCACGGAAGTTCACAGAGACGAAGAGCAGATAACCAGCACCTTCACGGGTTGACTAGCAAAGCGCAAAGAAGTTCTCATTAGAAATATGAAGTGGGTTATAAAGAATTCGAAACAGGGGTTTGTTTGTGAATGAATGACGTGTATATGTCGTGGCATTATGCGGTCTGCAGGGGGCCGTCCAGCGTGAGGGGGGATGCTTGGCAGGAGACACGGGGTCTGTAGGTAGACATGGGAACAACAACCCATGCTCTATAGACCACTTTGAAGTGTACATGGTCTTTGGCACCTCTTGGCCTTTATCGCTCCCTGACAGCTCCACTTGCCAGCACAAGTACCCCGGTGCGAACTGCCTTTGATAGGGCGGGGGGTGGATCGGGGCGGTGGTCGTGCAGACAAGACACAGGAAGACTCGTGAATGGAGACACACTTATGTGGATTGCAGGGGGCCGTCCAGCGTGAGGGGGGATGCTTGGCAGGAGACACGGGGTCTGTAGGTAGACATGGGAACAACAACCCATGCTCTATAGACCACTTTGAAGTGTACATGGTCTTTGGCACCTCTTGGCCTTTATCGCTCCCTGACAGCTCCACTTGCCAGCACAAGTACCCCGGTGCGAACTGCCTTTGATAGGGCGGGGGGTGGATCGGGGCGGTGGTCGTGCAGACAAGACACAGGAAGACTCGTGAATGGAGACACACTTATGTGGATTGCAGGGGGCCGTCCAGCGTGAGGGGGGATGCTTGGCAGGAGACACGGGGTCTGTAGGTAGACATGGGAACAACAACCCATGCTCTATAGACCACTTTGAAGTGTACATGGTCTTTGGCACCTCTTGGCCTTTATCGCTCCCTGACAGCTCCACTTGCCAGCACAAGTACCCCGGTGCGAACTGCCTTTGATAGGGCGGGGGGTGGATCGGGGCGGTGGTCGTGCAGACAAGACCAGTTTGCCGCAGGGCCTCACCAAGGAGAGGCCATCTAACTGAATGTAAGAGGATGGCTGCAGGATCTACTACATGGAATGCAGGGGGGTGAGTTTATAAATACCTCACCCTCCCAGGAGAATATACACTAGATTCATTTAAAAAATCAAAACAACCATTGTTAAAATATATGTTGGGCTTTATTTTAGATTTTAATTAAACATAAATAATAAACATTACACATTGTAAAGTTGAGGTTGCAGCACATCGAGGGAAAATCCGCGGTATTGTCCACTGTCACTGGGGAAATGTTGTCTAATGGCAAGTACCGCACAGGCAGGTATTACTCTCCGAACGCGGTGTCCGAGCCTCCCGTGAAGCCACCAAGTGAAGCAACGATAGGCCACCAGCCTGTACCACCTGTGAAAAAATAAAGATGCAAACTGTATTAAACTGACCAAACTTTCTTATCAATGTCGATTCAGGTAACACATGTCATTTTTCTTAGAAAAAAATGATATCTAGAAAATGCACTATATGGAACAAATTTACATGCGTTCGAATGATATGTAAATGTAATTTTATATGTGGGAGACGACCATGAAATAGTGGTGGCATCACTGACATCACAAACAGAGTATACTTACTCGTTACTCGGATTACGCGGACGAACAGTGCCGCGAAGTTCGTGCATAAGCACCATCATCATCCTCAACACGGTCCGTGAGAGGCAGGCTTCCCTGAACTCTGGCAGCTCGGTGATGCATTGCGGACTTTGCTCGCCTTCCTGCAGACTTTGCTCGCTTTCCGAAATGTAGGCCAAGCACCCGGAATTTTCACGGCAGCAGCAGTTCTCCTCCTCAGTTGGCATTAGCTCGCACCGATTGCACGTGCACCAGGTGGAGACGCCGTCCATGCGACATGGTCCAGGCTCTTCATCCGTTGACTGGTCCTCCCAACTGCCGTCCGAATCCCCATCGTTTTCGCGTGCTTGACTTTCCAGTAGTTCTTCCTCGGTGTACTCGGGCTCGTACATATACGGCATTATTGTGGCCATTGTGCGGTAAAGATAGTAAAATAATTTACAGAGATGGTACAGGTGTTCACACGGGCTACAAGCGGCGAAGGTAGCTGACCAGAGCACTGAAACGAGTCACAGAATACTCAAAGTAACACAGAGAGAGGAATGGAATCGAAAATCTGCTGCTGTGTGTTGTGAAACGGTCTGTTTATACTTATTGGGGAAAGAGGCGTCCTGCCATTTCCATGGCAACACGTCAATAGCTGAGGCGCAGCGATTGTTGACACGAGACGTGCTTGAAATGGGCAGTACGCGTCTGCTGATGTCAGGCTCAGGGGCGGGGGATTTGATTTAGTGCCGCAAAGGCAGGTGAGCCAGGTCGATGCGGCGGAATGATAGGATTATCACAAAATGGAGGCTGATTTCGAGTGCGATAATGGGCGAAAAGTCGGGTAAGGTCCATAGGAAAGTTTCCTACGATCTACCGATTTATGCTTACAAACACATGGCCGACCCGTAGGGACAATAAAAAAAAAGTCCCGGAACTATCCTTTAAGATAGAGGCTGTTACAGTAATCCAGCTTCGCGAGAACCAGGGCTCGGGAGACAGTGAGCTTCTGGGGGAAGGAGAGAAAGGGAAGAATACCTCTGTGGAGGTGCAGCTGGTAGTGTGACTTCTTAGCGACGTCAGAAATATGAGGAGAGAAGGAGAGTGTAGAGTCGAAGATGACCCCAAGGTTTTTTGCCGTGCAGGTAGGAGCAGGGAGGGGGCCAAGGGAGGCAGGCCAGAGAGCTGCAGGGAAGGAGGGAGTGGGTGTACCGATGAGTAGAATCTCAATCTTACTGGCATTAAGGCAGAGGTCATTGGCGGCACACCATTCCTGGATAGCAGACAGACAGTCAGAGATGAGGGAAGGAGAGGGGGAGGCTGAGGGTAGCCTGAAAATGAGCTGGGTATCGTCCGCATAGCCCTGGAAATTAGGGCAGAGAGCGGCGATGCGGTGGGCAAGGAGTGCCAGATACTGGTTGAACAGCCAGGGAGAGAGATTAGATCCCTGGGGGACACCACAGGTGGAGAAAAAGATGTCGGAGAGGAAGGACCCCAGTTGGACCTGGGAGGGTCGATTTGAAAGGAAAGAGGTTAGCCACGCCAGAGCCTGACCAGTGATACCCAGGTTTTCACGGAGACGGTTGAGCAGGATGGCATGGTTGACAGTGTCAAAGGCAGAGGAGAGATCGAGCAGAATGAGAACACACGGAGTGTTGGAATCGAGGTTCAAGAGCAGGTCTTCACGGATGTTCAGGAGAGCAGTTTCCGTGCTTCTGGCAGCTCTGAAGCCAGATTGATGGTCATGAAGACTGCCAACAGATTCAGCATGGAGGTTAAGCTGGGAGATGGCCAGTTTCTCCAGGAGCTTGCCCAGGAAGGGAGTGATGGAGATAGGGCGATAGTTAGCCGGGCAGGAGGGGTCGGAAGAGGGTTTCTTGAGAAGAGGGTGCACAAGGGAGTGCTTGAGGGGGGAAGGGAAGACTCCAGAGGCGAAGGAGTGGTTGCAAAAGTCAGCCAGGGCAGGAGCCAGGGAGTCGATGTGGTCCTTGATAGTTTTGGAGGAACAGGGGTGAACCTGTTTAGACGAGACTTTCATAGATCGGACTTGTCTGGAAACCTCGTCAGCAGAGAAAAGTGGAAAGGCAGAGAAAGAGGGAGGAGGGATGACTGCAGAAGGGCCAGAGGAAGAGCCGGGAAGGGAGGGAGGGAGGTGAAAGGAGGAGAGCGAGGACAGGATGTCCTGAGTTTTAGAGATGAAGTGAGAGGCCACTGCAGTGCAGAGGGCCTGGGAGGGGACAGGAGAGGTAGAGACTGCAACAGGGTTGGCCAGCTCCTTGCAGATTTTAAAGAGTTCGGCGGAGTTGTTAGATGCCGCAGAGATGCGGGCTTGGATAAGGGCTCTCTTCTTGGTGAAAACGGAGAGCCGGTACTGCCTTTGGAGCAGGCGGCAGGCCAGTTTGTCAGAGGATGAACATGAAGCACGCCATTTCCTCTCTGCAACCCTGCAACTACGTCGGTAGTGACAGGAGGAGTAGGTCATTCCCATCCGTTCTTGACAGTGGGAAGGGGTTCCCTGATAGAATGACTAAACAAGAGTTAAAAGGGGTTAAAGCCAACCCCTTCCTGAGTTACCTTTCTGTAGCCAAAAAGTAAGCATGGCCTGAGGTAATCCCCCTTTTCTTCTCTGGGGCTCCTCAAGAGCTCCAATCAGTCTTTTGAAAGTTCTGTTAAATCTCTCAACTAGTCCATTGGGTTGTCGATTGTATGCAGATGAAAAATGTGTATGACACCCCACATTCCTTCCACATGGCCTAAATGTACTTGGACATAAAGTTGCTGCCTCTGTCAGGCACAACTTATTTAGGGAAGCCAACCCTAGTTAATATGCCCAGTAATGCTCTTTCAACTGACCTGGAAGTTACAGTCTTCAGTGGGATGGCTTCAAGATATCTTATGGCATGATGAATGACCACAAATATAAACCTTCTGCCAAAGGATGTTGGAGGGCCAAGGGGACCAACAGTGTCAATCCCTACCATCTCAAATGGTCTACTCACTACAGGTAGTGGTACCAGTCGAGCCTGGATTTGTGTTGCACTCTTGCCAGATAATTGGCAAGTAGTGAAATTCCCGCAATGACATTCTAATTGTGCCCCATCTTATGGCAGTAGATGTGCATTATCAATCTCTTCTCAGTCGTCTTGGAACCAATATGGCCTGCAAGTGGGACCTCATGCACCAATTGGAGGATTGAAGGCCTCACATGAAGGGGACCACCAAACTCCTATGGTCTGCTTCAGTTGACTTTGTAGGTTCATGATATAGTAACCCACCTTTCCAAAAAATACTATGTAATCCAGGGGTTTCACCCTCCAACTGGGAGCAGACCTGCCTCCTTAGGCCTTCAAGTGACGGACACTCATGTTGGCTCTTAATAAACTCATCCCTTGAAGAACCCCCTTCTGCCTGCAAATTCTGAAATTCAGGGTGTTCCTGAGGTTTGAGTACTTCAGGCAGTCCCTCTTCCTCTTCAGGTGGAGGTTGAGGTAGTTGGTCAAGCACCTCCATGCCAGAGGTTCAATATTTAGGGCATACATAAAAGGGGTATGGTAGACATTCCTGTCTAGTTCTGGAATATAATCTAAGTTGCTTAAAGGAAACACCATTGGTGTGATGTTTATTTCGTAAGGCTATTGGGACCCCGAGATTTCAATCCAGAAACCCTGGGTGTTGAAAGAAATGTATTTTCATTCAATGAACGGGACACACGTGGTGTCCCATTAGCCGGAGGATCCCAGTGGATGTGGAAGAAGGGGCTCCATGTGAATCCCCTCTTCCAATTCCATGGCGGCCACAAAGCGATAGCAGCAGCGCAGCAGCGCAGCGTCAGAGGGGCTGCCGCCACCACAGGTCAAGAAAAGAGGTAAGTGGGGTGGGAACTGAAAAATAAAGGAGAGGGGAGATTGGGCGGAATATGGCGCTGCAGTGTGGGGGAAGCAGCCTCTAGGTTCCATGCAATACGGGCAGAATCCATGAGTTTTGGCACGCGATCCACAGAACCTGGTTGGCTGCTCTCCCCACCCCTGGTGCTAATAATGAATATCACTTCAGACTGATGAAATGTTCTTGTATATATCTCGACCTGAGCTAACAATGCCCGTTCCATTGGATATTATAGATATGGGAGAGCAGTGGATTATAAGGATGGAGTCCATGTAAGTCGCAGTTCATACCACTAATGAGATGATATGCTGCTGGCCATAAATTAACGTGTCCTTTCACAATTTACAGAAATAAAATTAAATAGCTGGGAATCTGGATAACTTTGATAGAAAACAGCTATATTCATGCAATTTACAACATAATACATGGAATCTTGAAAGGTGGGATGTCTTGCCATTCTACCTCACTGGTCGGATTAACGCCTTGCAGCAAAATGCCCTTACAAAACTAATATATTTATCTCAGAAGCTCCCTATTCAAATCTAAGGGTCTATTTTGGGGGAATTAGATGCCAAATTTTTAACATTTATTCGGATCAAAGGAAAGGCTAGGCTGAACATGACGACCTTAAAAGCAGATAAAAGGAATGGGGGCTCGCCTCTCCGGATAGTGACATCATAGGGCGGCATAACTGGTGAGTTAAGCCATAGGATACTTCGGCATGGAAAGAGAATGCGCTTTATAATGTAGAGATGTGGGGCTTCACATAACCTTTATGCTTTCCTGGCTATATGGTACCGCAAGAACTGAAATCACACCAAACAATTGAGTACACCTTCAGAGTTTGGAGGGACACACTAAGGGAGTGGGGCATCCCCTATAATCAGCTGGCCCCTAATAGTCTGGTGAAATCCTGGATTCAGGGTATGGGCGCATTAAGGAGGAAATGGCTAGTACTGGGGATAATGATAAGTAATATTGCACGGAAAGACCTCTACTTCAATCTGATCTTCTGACACTCTCTGCAACAGGAATTTGATACAGCCCAAGGACTGGTTACACCTTAGAGGTCTACACAGCAAGCTAAAAATAAGGTTCAATCTAAATGTATTACCAAGAAGCTGACCGGCTGTGAAGAGGTAGTCTTAAATCCTGACATGTTCCCGCGTACTAAAGCGACTTACCGCCTATTATTACCATTCAACAATGCTAGAGCGAGAACTTGCTCATCAATATAGTCTCACAACCTTTGCACGCAGATAAGCCTGGTGGAGTTTATGGCCCTTTGGGAACTAATTCCTGTTGTATCATTCTCCATCAGGCTATAAGAAGTGCAAGGTAAGTTGTGACACTGACTATATTACTCCCCCAAAAAACATTATGCAATGGGTTGAAGGATATATTCCCACTGCTGGAGAGGAGCCATGATGTGGGTACATTTGTTCCAAGCTACCATAATTCAAACCCCAGCTCAGGACTCACGGTCCTGATGTGGTTTAGACAGAATTGACCAATTCACAATTTTTAGTACACAAAACAATGTTATTGTCTCAACAGAGAAATGTTTTTTTTTAAAAGACCAAATATTATTGGGCGAAAAAGACATTTTTTGAAAAATAGTTATGTTTTAGAAAAATATTCTTTTTTTTAAACCAAGGCCCCATGTATATCACAAAAATAACAAGATGACATAAATAAACAAACAAAGCAGCCTGTAAACTATAAACACTTAATTGCTTAGTACATTTAAATTGCACTACATTTCAGTAAACAAACTAATTTGTTAATAATCAGCTTCCCCTAGCTAAATAACTTCCAGCAACAACATCCATGTGTTGCTGATCAACTCCTCGTCAACATGTTTCGGTTCTTAGCTGTACATCAATACCAAACTTTCCTCAGGGGAACAAATTTACCCAATTTAAATCAATCAGTGTGAAATTAATTGAAAAGCAAATGCATTTTGAATAGCATACACTCCCACTGTCACAAGTCTAGGCGGAGAGTACAGGGCCGAGGCTATCTCTCACTGCATACAAGTAGATTTAGGGAGATTCCGGAGACAATGCTAGAATATAACAGATTAAAGGTACATACGAAGTTGTTATCTGAAACAGGTATTCACAGGAACTGCAGGAGCAGGCTGTAAAAAAAAAGAAACAGAGAAAAGGCAAAGACAAGCAAGCACACTGGGCAACTTGGATTGATCAGAAATAAGGGTGTACTGGAATATGATAAGGGATCTCCAGGGATTAAAGAAAGCTCTTGGGATAGGTACCAGCAGATTACGCTTAAAAACAGTCATACAGCCACGTCATGACTTAGGCGTGCCAAGGAAACTGTTGTGCAAGGGTAAACTGAAAGACCAAATACTGAGGCAGGTACGACTTACACGGACTAGGTGAAGGCAACAAAAGTCTTCCCTTATCTGATCGGAACAGAGACCAACCCAGGGTCACACTGTAAAATGGATTCAAGTGGAGACACCAGAGTGGACCAAGATGTATACAAGTAGAAAGCAGCGTTGAAAGAAATAACCAGCTACAGGACAGGATAGGATATCAGAAGTAACAACAGGCAAGTTGCAAGGCAAGGAGCCCACAGGGACAGGGCAAAAGGCAGAGTTGTGCAGCAAAGCCGTCAGGCGGGAGCCCAGAGGAGCAGGGCAGAAGGCAGCAGAGTGTGGCAGAGCCGTCAGGTTGGAGCCCAGAGAAGAACGGTGGAAGGCAACAGAGGGCAGCAGCGATGTCAGGTGAGAGCCCACAGGAGCAGGGCAGAAGGTACAGATGGGAGCCCAGAGGAGCAGGGCGGAAGGAAGCGGAGTGTGTGGCAGAGCCGCCAGGTGGGAGCCCAGAGGAGCAGGACGGAAGGCAGCAGAGTGTGGCAGAGCCACCAGGTGGGAGCCCAGAGGAGCAGGACAGAAGGCTGCAGCAGACTGGAGAGGGAGCTGCAAGCATCAACAGCAACAGGAATCAAAAGGCCAAAAGAGGATTTCCAGGAAAGGTCAAAAACTGGTAACAGGAGCCCCATCACGAACTCCCAGTGGTAGCAGTTGACTGACCACTGCTTCTGTTCAAAGTGAGCGTATAAAGGCCCTCCCAGCCAGCAGGCCAGCAGGGTGGAGCTGATTGCAGACTCTGGCAGCTGTGTTCAATTAAGAACAGCTATGGCTTCAGTAGCCTGCAGCAGTAACAGCAGTGGTTTCTAATCAAGTGCTCTCCAGCTCTCTGCAGCCTAGCCTGCAGTAGCTTGGAACAGGTTCATGCAATCAGGCCCCCTGCAGCTCTTAGTAGCTTGCTGCAAACAAATGTATTTAGTATGCCTCCTCCAGCCCTCTGCCTTTTGGACAGCATACATGTCCCAGAATGCATCTGCTGGTTTAACCCAAAAGCCGGAATGGAACATGCAATTAGATTAGACCAAAACTGCAGCGGTAAAACAAGGAAATAAAGGCATAGACGCATGTAGCGGTGTTGGGTGGCAGGCGAGTAGGATCATGACACCCACACATACTTATACTGAGATGCATAAGTACATATTTTCTTTCTTTCTTGTTTAGCAATTCTTCTTGTCGTTCTATTCTTCAAATCAGGCCTGCGAGTAATATAATAGAAGCACAGGTATAAATATATACCTAGTGTTTGAATAACTCCAACGGATGTGGTTGTATTGATTACTATACAATGGGCCTCATTACGACCCTGGCGGAAATGGAAAAATGATGGCGGAAATGCAATACCGCCATCGAACACCGCTCGTTGCGATTATGACCCGTCACCGTAAAGTACGATGCCATTAGCGACACCGCAGTGAACGGCAACGCTAACTGCACCAAGTACGCGCACGCGCGCCTTGCAAAACCGGAATCACCGCCATGGCGCAACGGTACGCGAATTCTGACCCTAGCGGACATGTACTGAACGCCATCAAGCACGTCGTAAAGTACCATTCCGCCATGGCGAGAAATACGGCATCGTGAACCAACCGTAAATGGCCCACTGAGTGCCTGTACTCCACTCCCTGGCCACATTGCACAACTCCTGGCAGGCGCAATGTACTCACACTATGCAACCAGTGAAATCTACAATTCACCCATGCATGCCAACGTAGAAATGCATGCAGGGGCTCAAAGCGCCCCGTGAGTGGGCATCCATGTACGGCATGTCACCATAGCCGTACTGATGCAGCACAGGCATGTGAAGGTACAATACATCAAAATGAAAATCAAGAACACATGACACAAAACAACAGTAGTCCCCCATCGCTTGCCACCAGCGCAAGGCAACATCCAAAACAGCATCCTGAGGGGGATTGCACCAGCCCTGTACTCTTGCCAGTAAACAAACTAACCATCAGCAGAAGCATGTACCACACAAGTTGGCAGAGTGACTGAGCAGCCAGGCTCATCCCAAGAGGGGCCGATGGGAGCTGCAGGGCACAGATGGCATGAATACAGAAGCTATTCCAATGGACATGACCCCAGTCCCCCTCCAACAAACGCACGCAAACACAGGCACCTGTGACCAGCCACATTCTGAACATCCCATCATTCCACCAATCGACCTGGCTGACAGGCACCAGTCGGCCAAAAGCCAATCCCCCGCCCCTGAACAGCACATCATGTAAACAGTCACAATGGCAGCCCCTATCCGTGACCATACTGTGCTACGTAGGCAAACGCGGCCAGTACTGTACCACACAACTCAACTCAGAAGGCGGAACACAATGCAGATCATCTCGCAATACATACCGCCACAAATCGAAAATCGCCACATCACCTGCAAAGAATAACGCAACACGACAAATATCGGAATACAATTTAAATGCACATCCAAATGACAAAGGCCCCACAGCAATTTGCAAAATAACACCAAAACATCCATCATCACCGAGGGCTGCATCTGCAATAATTGACCAGCTTCCACTTGTGTGACGCCCTGTACCATCATGGCACACAGGGCCTACATCAACGTTCCAAAAGGCAACATGGAAGCGGCAAGAACCGCAGGTCCGTCCCATGAGGCAGGCACTAGTCGAGCTGAAAGGCCGAAATGTTGCACCTAGCCACCAGTACAGCGTAAGGGCATGTGGCCCATTGGCGATCGTCCCATAAGATCGAAATGGTGCTCCACTGATTCACCCGAAGCTGCAGGTGTCGAGAGTAAAACCCATCTGGAGGAGTGGCGTAGAGATGGCATCTGCAATAGGGCAGGAGATACCTGTCACCCAAATGAAACACAAATTAACCGATTGCATTACGGGACTCATGATGCATTACAATCTTCATTCAACACACCAAATCCACACCCATATGCATGCTAGCCCACTCCAAAGGAATATACACACCCCTAAATCAGTATCGATTCATAACGAAATCAATCGAGGTAAATACACCATTGGCAACGTCGGTTACTGTGCATGCGTCCGTCAAGATAGAACCCATGACATGGGATTAGTAACGTGCCTAGACACAAGTGTATGAAGGCGCGTCGAGACAGGGAGGATCCGACAAGGGCAGATAGACGTAAGTCCCACTATGGCAGCCTTGCATCACATAGCGCAGGGGAAGGGGAGTGATTCAAAAAACCCATGTACATGGCAGACCCTAAACGGAATCATCTGTCCATGCATCCATTCATCATTCCCTCATCCCGCAATGAAAACGCATGAATATTCACTCACATAATATGTGAAACTTCCATCGCGTCTGTGCGTAATGCAGTCTGCAAAAACCACTGTGCTCCTGGCCGGATCTGTAGTGTTGTGAAGCAAGATGGATTTGGGAACGTCCTGCCTTATCGTCCACTACGCTATTGCGCATCCCATTCAATTCATATCATTCATTGCTTGCTCGTCATGGGCCATGTCCCAAGGACATTCTACAATAGAACGTTACATTTCCAGCCAGACCTGTGGGCGTATCCTCGCCGCTACTTCAAAACCAAAAATGCTGGCCTTCGAATTCCTCACTTGCAACATTACGTCGAAAAGGCTTCTGTGAACGCTTGCATTCACAATTACATCAATGTAGTGCGGCTGTGTGTCATAATGCTAACTGGCTGCAATCACAAATGGGACGCCACGCCCGTCGGTGAAGTACGTTACTGTGCTGCATGAGGGTCGGCCATCGATCGAGCCCTACATACCACTGACTCTTCACAGGTATGTAAGCGGCTGCAATCATAGCATGTGTAACAATGGGAGCATAGCATGAAAATCAGTCAAAGTACATCACACTGCCATCGGGATTTGATACATGATTCCAATCCCAAGATGCCATGCGGCCAAATGCAGCCTTACGTGCGGGACGTGCTCGGCCAGAAGGGATTGCATCTGCCACAGATTCATTCAATCAGCACAGGTGGAGGCCATACAGGCCGACAGCACATATATAGCAGACCCAAACCCCTCCCACAACCACTCCCACTCCAAAATGCTACCGGCAGGACTAGCGATGTTGGGCCTGGGGGACCAGATAGCACTGCAAGTGCTACAACTACAAGAAGACGACGAACAACAACAGGTACAACAACCGGGCGCACAGGGGAGACGGAGGAGAAGGAGGAGGAGGAGGGCAAGGCAGGGTCAGCAAGGCCCACAAGCACTGCCACTACCACCACGCAGGCGGCCCGCAATCCCACGCCTCCGAGCTGATCCGTTCAACCTCACTGCTGAGCAGATCCACACCCTCTACCGTTTGGACCGGGACACCATAATCGCCATTGTGGACATGACACATGCTGACCTCGTGAGCATGATAGATAGCCCAACCGCCATCCCACCCCTACTGAAGGTGGTGTCTGTACTCCACTTCCTGGCCACAGGCACCTACCAGCACACAGTGGGACAGTTGCATGGCATTTCACAGCCACTGTTCTCACGGACACTCTTCCAAGTGCACGATGCCCTCCTGAAGCACGCCGACGACCACATCACACTACCACGCACGTACCAGGAGATTACCAACGCAAAAGTGGGATTCCATGCACTTGGCGGCATCCCGGGTTGCATTGGTGCCATCGACTGCACCCATGTTGAATTGGTTGTCCCACATGCCATGGAGGTCCAGTACCGCAACCGGAAACAATTTCATTCAATCAATGTGCAAATGGTGTGTGACTCCAACAAGATCTTTACGCATTGTTGTGCCAGATTTCCAGGATCTACCCATGATTCTATGGTCCTGAGGAACACAAGAATACCACGCTACATGGAGCGACACGCAGGGCACAGATCCTGGCTACTCGGTGAGTCTCATTCCATGCATGACATCGTGGCCCATTTGATGCGTCAATGACCTTGCAGGAGGGGGGGGGGGCTACTTAGCACTATCATTCCACTGACACCCTTTATTCGTCTCATACAGGTGATGCCGGGTATCCACTGAAGAGATGGCTCCTTACACCAATCCGGAACCCACAGAACGAGCATGAGGAGGACTACAACCATGCCCACTCACGTACCCGTGTGGTCATTGAACAGGCATTCGGCCTACTGAAGGCTCGTTTCCGCAGCCTCAGCAGGTCTGGCGGGGCACTCATGTACAGCCATGAGAAGGTTTCTAAGATGGTCATGGCATGTGTCATGCTGCACAACATGTGCATACGTAGGAATGTGCCCATGCCCCCTGACGCTGTACTGCATGCACCTGAAGATGATGATGATGATGAGGGTGGGGATGTGGAGGCACCTCAAGGAGTCCATGAGGCACAGGATGCACGTGCAATCCGACAGAGCATCATAGATGCATGCTTCTAGCAACCACGCATGGTGCCTATTACACGGAAAGGGGACCTGTGGCACTGTGTGTGTGTAGTACAGGCACATTGTGGACTGTACGCCTATGAAGGCCTCGTACGCAAATATCAATGTCCACACATGTCACTGGATGATAATGAGGTGCTGTATTGTTAATGTGATTTGATTTATACACCCTATGGACCCGCCACCCAGTGAAGCCCAACACACCCCCTCCACCCTACTACCTCCCCCCCCAACACCAGTGTCCAAATATGCATGCTGTCCGTGGGTAGACGCTATTGCAAGCCCCCTCTACGGGTATCAGGGGCACCCCTGCCCGTGGAGCGCAGGTTCCTGCCAGATCTGCGTTGGGGGCTGCCCTGGACGGAACTTGCCACGGATGATGTCTCTGCCTGCTCGCGTCCATGCATGTCTCTGAGGGTTTGTGAGAGCTCCGAGAGCACACGGCGCACAGCAGCAAGTTCAGCACAAACGTCTTTGGACGTCGCATGCAGTTCCCCCCTCAGGCTCTCGGTGCTTTTCTCCATTTGTGCTCTCAGGCTCTCGGTGCTTCTCTCCATTTCTCCCCTGAGGCTCTCACTACTTTTCTCTATTTGTGCCCTGAGTGTCTCGGTGGATGTTTCCATGGCTGCCCTGGAACCCCCGCATTCATTTGCATGGTCCTTGAGTAGCGTGGACACTTCCTGCTGTTGCTCAATCAGCAGGTCGAGGGACTGTTGCCTCTGCTGGGCCATGGACATTTGCGGTGGTGTGACAGGGGGGCTGCTCAACACATGTTGCCTTGGCACAGGACTTGTGGGGGTTGGCCAGTCGTCGTCTTCAGGGTGCCCCTGCGTGGTTTCGTCATGGTGTAGGGGATGGAACATGCAGGGGGATTGGGAAAGGTCATGGATGGTACCTACGTCGCCAGCACTGTTTTCCGTGTCGGAGCATGCTGGCATGACAGCTGTGTCACCTATGGTGCTGCTACCACCAGAGGCAGTGCCATCAGATACGTTCTTTGGGGGGACCTGTGGTGCTGGGGTTGTGGACTTGCTGGCTGCTGGGGTGCCTGTTGCAGTCCCCTCCAGTGTGCTGCCACTTGATTCCTGCTGCTGCCGTGTCTTGATCCTTGCACCTGAGGTGGAGGCTCTTGGGACGTTGGTCCTGGCCCTCTTTGCAGGCGTGCTGGTAGGGGTGTCCTGCAGCTCGTCGTTGGTATCGGACCCTGTGGTGGAGTAAAGAGGGGCGAGCGTTAGTTATGGGTCTGTCGGATTTGGAATGGCAACGTATCAAATGCATTGGGGTGGTACATGAGGCTGATTTGGGACTGGGCCTTGGAGGTGGTCTCATTTTCGTGTGGATTGAGGATGCATTCATTTGGCTGCCTGCAGTTAGGGGGTGCATGCTGCACATGTAGGGGTTGTTTATGGCATCTTGATTGATTTGTTTATTCATTCTGACTTTTAGAGGGCGCTGTCAGGGCAAAGTATGTATTGCACTATGGGGTCACATGGTACTGCACATGTTCGTGTTTTGTGGATTTCGCATTGTTTCTCTTGGCCAACCTACCTGATTCTCCGGATGTCGGCACTCCTTTCTCCATCCCTCCGACTCCCTCTATGCTCTCCATTCCTATGGTGGAGGCGCAGATATCCTCCCAGGGGGTCAACTTGATGGGCGACTCTGAACCCCCCCCGGTAGCTGTGGCGATGTTCCTGTTCGCAGAAAGTATGCTGCGTACGCGGATCCGCAGGTCGTCCCACCGCTTGCGACATTGCTGTGGCGTGCGGGGTGTTGTCCCCACCGCACTTACGCGCTGTGCCACCAGGGCCCATATGGCCTTCTTGTTGGCAAGGGCCGTCCTGGTCATTTGACTGGAGAAGACGACGGCGGCATTTTCCTGGAGGGTCTCGGTGAGCACGGTCAGTTCCTCTCGGGAGAAGTGTACCTGCCGCTTGCGATCACACGCTTTCTTGGCTACCTTTCCCATATTTATTTTTTTAACTGGGGTTGCTAACGGGTTGGGATGTGTGTCAGGGTCGGATTTTTAATGGTTGTGTTGGGATTCGGATTTTATAGTTGTGCGGCGTGCTGTTTCCCGTTCCGGCCACATGCTTTTACTTCCGTTTCCGTATATTTACGGTGCCCGTAATTTGCGGTGCCCGCTCGTTACGGTGACCGCTCATTACGGTGACCGCTAAGATGGGTGGCGGTATTGCACCTGGTGCAGCGTACGGCGGCGGTAAGGGCCGTTTTGGGGTCATTTCCGCCATCGCAGCCTTTCGGATTCCGCCATGGCGTAATGCTCGTGCCCGATGGGTCGTAATTAGCCGCACTTTGCTCCTTCGTGCAATGGCGGAAACGCTATTTACGCTGTTGCGGTCCGGTCAGTCACTTTCCGCCAGGGTCGTAATGAGGCCCAATATCTTTTCTGGTTATAGTACTTGGCTTGTTCGGTACAAGTCTGCTTGGTGCACCCAATCAAAATGCAAAGAATCTGCCAAAAAATCCAGATATGGACCAGTCAATGCTACAAGCACACTAGATAGAGAGGCAGATTGAGAATACCTGTGTTACCATCACCCATAGTAAGAGAGAAACACATACCTTCTCTAAAGTGCACATCATGTTCTCATTCACATAATTCTGGAGTGTCTGCCAAAATCAAATTGAATTTCAAAATTGGTCATAAGTGGTCATCTTAAAGTATTAAAACAAGGTCCTCTTTTAACATACATTTTAATAATCAGATACATCAGAAAACCATGCTTCATTTTCAGACATGGTGGCTTAGTGCCATAACACAATAACACAGTGAATGTGAACATATCACAGTTGTTGCCACTTCCCTCACAGCTCTAGGTTAGAGAATGCCCCTTTTCTTCTCTGGGGCTCCTCAAGAGCTCCAATCAGTCTTTTGAAAGTTCTGTTGAATCTCTCATCTAGTCCATTGGGTTGTGGATTGTATGCAGATGAAAAATGTGTATGACACCCCACATTCCTTCCACAAGGCCTAAATGTACTTGGACATAAAGCTGTTGGCTCTGTCAGGCACAACTTATTTAGGGAAGCCAACCCTAGTAAATATGCCCAGTAATGCTCTTTCAACTGACCTGGAAGTTACAGTCTTCAGTGGGATGGCTTCAAGATATCTTCTGGCATGATCAATGACCACAAATATAAACCTTCTGCCAAAGGATGTTGGAGGGCCAAGGGGACCAACGGTGTCAATCCCTACCATCTCAAATGGTCTACTCACTACAGGTAGTGGTACCAGCCGAGCCTGGATTTGTGTTGCACTCTTGCCAGATAATTGGCAAGTAGTGAAATTCCTGCAATGACATTCTAATTGTGCCCCATCGTATGGCAGTAGATGTGCATTATCAATCTCTTCTCAGTCGTCTTGGAACCAATATGGCCAGCAAGTGGGACCTCATGCACCAATTGCAAGATGGAAGGCCTCACATGAAGGGGACCACCAAACTCCTATGGTCTGCTTCAGTTGAGTTTGTAGGTTCATGATATAGTAACCCACCTTTCCAATAAATACTATGTAACCCAGGGGTTTCACCCTCCAACTGGGAGCAGGCCTGCCTCCTTAGGCCTTCAAGTGATGGACACTCATGTTGGCTCTTAATAAACTCATCCCTTGAAGGACCCCCTTCTGCCCGCAAATTCTGAAATTCAGGGTGTTCCTGAGGTTTGAGTACTTCATGCAGTCCCTCTTCCTCTTCAGGTGGAGGTGCTTAGAAAACTAAGTAGAGGGAAATAAAATGTTTCCCCTAAATCACCTACAACTGAGGTTGAGGTAGTTGGTCAAGCACCTCCATGCCAGAGGTTCAATATTTAGGGCATACATAAAAGGGGTATGGTAGACATTCCTGTCTAGTTCTGGAATATAATCTAAGTTGCTTAAAGGAAACACCATTGGTGTGATGTTTATTTCGTAAGGCTATTGTGACCCCGAGATTTCAATCCAGAAACCCTGGGTGTTGAAAGAAATGTATTTTAATTCAATGAACGGGACACACGTGGTGTCCCATTAGCCAGAGGGTCCCAGTGGATGTGGAAGAAGGGGCTCCATGTGAATCCCCTCTTCCAATTCCATGGCGGCCACAAAGCGATAGCAGCAGCGCAGCAGCGCAGCGTCAGAGGGGCTGCCGCCACCACAGGTCAAGAAAAGAGGTAAGTGGGGTGGGAAACTGAAAAATAAAGGAGGGGGAGATTGGGCAGAATATGGCGCTGCAGTGTGGGGGAAGCAGCCTCTAGGTTCCATGGAATATGGGCAGAGTCCAGGAGTTTTGGCACGCGATCCACAGAACCTGATTGGCTGCTCTCCCCACCCCTGGTGCTAATAATGAATATCACTTCAGACTGATGAAATGTTCTTGTATATATCTCGACCTGAGCTAACAATGCCCGTTCCATTGGATATTATAGATATGGGAGAGCAGTGGATTATAAGGATGGAGTCCATGTAAGTCGCAGTTCATACCACTAATGAGATGAAATGCTGCTGGCCATAAATTAACGTGTCCTTTCACAATTTACAGAAATAAAATTAAATAGCTGGGAATCTGGATAACTTTGATAGAAACCAGCTATATTCATGCAATTTACAACATAATACATGGAATCTTGAAAGGTGGGATGTCTTGCCATTGTACCTCACTGGTCGGATTAGCGCCTTACAGCAAAATGCCCTTACAAAACTAATATATTTATCTCAGAAGCTCCCTATTGAAATCTAAGGGGCTATTTTGGGGGAATTAGATGCCAAATTTTTAACATTTATTCGGATCAAAGGAAAGGCTAGGCTGAACATGATGACCTTAAAAGCAGATAAAAGGAATGGGGGCTCGCCTCTCCGGATAGGAGAGCACATCATAGGGCGGCATAACTGGTGAGTTAAGCCAGAGGATACTACGGCATGGAAAGAGAATGCACTTTATAATGTAGAGATGTGGGGCTTCACATAACCTTTATGCTTTCCTGGCTATATGGTACCGCAAGAACTGAAATCATACCAAACAATTGAGTACACCTTCAGAGTTTGGAGGGACACACTAAGGGTGTGGGGCATCCCCTATAATCAGCTGGCCCCTAATAGTCTGTTGAAACCCTGGATTCAGGGTATGGGCGCATTAAGGAGGAAATGGCTAGTACTGGGGATAATGATAAGTAATATTACACGGAAAGACCTCTACTTCAATCTGATCTTCTGACACTCTCTGCAACAGGAATTTGATACAGCCCAAGGACTGGTTACACCTTAGAGGTCTACACAGCGAGCTAAGAATAAGGTTCAATCTAAATGTATTACCAGGAAGCTGACCTGCTGTGAAGAGGTAGTCTTAAATCCTGACAAGTTCCCGCGTGCTAAAGCGACTTACCGCCTATTATTACCATTCAACAATGCTAGAGCGAGAACTTGCTCATCAATATAGTCTCACAACCTTTGCACGCAGATAAGCCTGGTGGAGTTTATGGCCCTTTGGGAACTAATTCCTGTTGATTCATTCTCCATCAGGCTATAGGAAGTGCAAGTTAAGTTGTGACACTGAATATATTACTCCCCCAAAAAACATTATGCAATGGGTTGAAGGATATATTCCCACTGCTGGAGAGGAGCCATGATGTGGGTACATTTGTTCCAAGCTACCATAATTCAAACCCCAGATCAGGACTCGCGGTCCTGATGTGGTTTAGACAGAATTGACCAATTCACAATTTTTAGTACACAAAACAATGTTATTGTATCAATAGAGAAATGTATTTTTTTTAAAATACCAAATATTATTGGGCGAAAAAGACATTTTTTGAAAAATAGTTATGTTTTAGAAAAATATTCTTTTTTTTTAAACCAAGGCCCCATGTATATCACAAAAATAATAAGATGACATCAATAAACAAACAAAGCAGCCTGTAAACTATAAACACTTAATTGCTTAGTACATTTAAATTGCACTACATTTCAGTAAACAAACTAATTTGTTAATAATCAGCTTCCCCTAGCTAAATAACTTCCAGCAACAACATCCATGTGTTGCTGATCAACTCCTCGTCAACATGTTTCGGTTCTTAGCTGTACATCAATACCAAACTTTCCTCAGGGGAACAAACTTACCCAATTTAAATCAATCAGTGTGAAATTAATTGAAAAGCAAATGCATTTTGAATAGCATACACTCCCACTGTCACAAGTCTAGGCGGAGAGTACAGGGCCGAGGCTATCTCTCACTGTATACAAGTAGATTTAGGGAGATTCCAGAGACAATGCTAGAATATAACAGATTAAAGGTACATACGAAGTTGTTAGCTGAAACAAGTATTCACAGGAACTGCAGGAGCAGGCTGTAAAAAAAAAGAAACAGAGAAAAGGCAAAGACAAGCAAGCACACTGGGCAACTTGGATTGATCAGAAATAAGGGTGTACTGGAATATGATAAGGGGTCTCCAGGGATTAAGGAAAGCCCTTGGGATAGGTACCAGCAGATTACTCTTAACAACAGTCATACAGCCACGTCATGACTTAGGCGTGCCAAGGAAACTGTTGTACAAGTGTAAACTGAAAGACCAAATACTGAGGCAGGTACGACTTACACGGACTAGGTGAAGGCAACAAAAGTCTTCCCTTATCTGATCGGAACAGAGACCAACCCAGGGTCACACTGTAAAATGGATTCAAGTGGAGACACCAGAGTGGACCAAGATGTATACAAGTAAAAAGCAGCGTTGAAAGAAATAACCAGGTACAGGACAGGATAGGATATCAGAAGTAACAACAGGCAAGTGGCAAGGCAAGGAGCCCACAGGGACAGGGCAAAAGGCAGAGGAGTGCAGCAAAGCCGTCAGGCGGGAGCCCAGAGGAGCAGGGCGGAAGGCAGCAGAGTGTGGCAGAGCCGTCAGGCTGGAGCCCAGAGAAGAATGGTGGAAGGCAACAGAGGGCAGCAGCGACGTCAGGTGAGAGCCCACAGGAGCAGGGCAGAAGGTGCAGATGGGAGCCCAGAGGAGCAGGACGGAAGGCAGCGGAGTGTGTGGCAGAGCCGCCAGGTGGGAGCCCAGAGGAGCAGGGCGGAAGGCAGCAGAGTGTGGCAGAGCCGCCAGGTGGAAGCCCAGAGGAGCAGGGTGAAAGGCAGCTGAGTGCGGCACAGCCGTCAGGTGGGAGCCCAGAGGAGCAAGGCGGAAAGCAGCAAAGTGTGGCAGAGCCGCCAGGTGGGAGCCCAGAGGAGCAGGGCGGAAGGCAGCAGAGTGTGGCAGAGCCACTAGGTGGGAGCCCAGAGGAGCAGGACAGAAGGCTGCAGCAGACTGGAGAGGGAGCTGCAAGCATCAACAGCAACAGGAATCAAAAGGCCAAAAGAGGATTTCCAGGAAAGGTCAAAAACTGGTAACAGGAGCCCCATCACGAACTCCCAGTGGAAGCAGTTGACTGACCACTGCTTCTGTTCAAAGTGAGCGTATAAAGGCCCTCCCAGCCAGCAGGCCAGCAGGGTGGAGCTGATTGCAGACTCTGGCAGCTGTGTTCAATTAAGAACAGCTATGGCTTCAGTGGCCTGCAGCAGTAGCAGCAGTGGTTTCTAATCAAGTGCTCTCCAGCTCTCTGCAGCCTAGCCTGCAGTAGCTTGGAACAGGTTCATGCATTCAGGCCCCCTGCAGCTCTTAGTAGCTTGCTGCAAACAAATGTATTTAGTATGCCTCCTCCAGCCCTCTGCCTTTGGGACAGCATACATGTCCCAGAATGCATCTGCTGGTTTAACCCAAAAGCCGGAATGGAACATGCAATTACATTAGACCAAATCTGCAGCGGTAAAACAAGGCAATAAAGGCATAAACGCCTATAGCGGTGCTGGGTGGCAGGCGAGTAGGATCATGACACCCACACATACTTATACTGAGATACATAAGTATAAATTTTGTTTCTTTCTTGTTTAGCAATTCTTCTTGTCGTTCTATTCTTCAAATCAGGCCTGCGAGTAATATAATAGAAGCACAGGTATAAATATATACCTAGTGTTTGAATAACTCCAACGGATGTGGTTGTATTGATTACTATACAATGGGCCTCATTACGACCCTGGCGGAGTGGGTTTACGCCAGCGGTAATCGTGGCGGACCCGTCCGCCTTACTACGAGTTCCCGTAGCGCCATGGAGCCTTTTTCCGCCTGGTTTTTCCGGGCGGAGAAATCCATGGCGCTACGGGACCTTGATGTTAATTACGCCACCGTAATTTACGGTGGCGTAATTAACGCCTTCCCCACTCCCATTATACCCTATGGGGCAAAAATGGGAATGGGGAAGGGTAAAATGGGGATTGGGGATTTACCGCCCCGCCAAGGTCGGAATGGGGCGGTAAATCCGCCAACCCCCATGGCGGTATCGACAGCTTTCCGCCATGCTCCATGGTGCATATTGCACCATGGATCTCCGCCAGGGTCGTAATGAGGGCCAATATCTTTTCTTGGTATAGTACTTGGCTTGTTCGGTACAAGTCTGCTTGGTGCACCCAATCAAAATGCAAAGCATCTGCCAAAAAATCCAGATATAGACTAGTCAATGCTAGAAGCACACTAGATAGAGAGGCAGATTGAGAATACCTGTGTTACCCTCACCCATAGTAAGAAAGAAACACATACCTTCTCTAAAGTGCACATCATGTTCTCATTCACATAATTCTGGAGTGTCTGCCAAAATCAAATTGAATTTCAAAATTGGTCATAAGTGGTCATCTTAAAGTATTAAAACAAGGTCCTCTTTTAACATACATTGTAATTTTGCACAAGAAAAGCGGATATGTATGTGCAAAAAATTGGCTTACTTGTTAAATAATCTATTCAGGGTGCGATGTAACACTCATTCTAGTGAAGAGCTGTTTTTCATTCATTCACTCGGGCACGCTCTATTCGTACATTCTCGGTGATCAAGTTTCACAAGGAACCTACAAAAGCATGATTACACAGTGTCAGGGGACCATTAGGAAATATTCATGCAGCTTCCTGATGCAGCATACATTCTAATAGCACAGGAAAGCATGTATTCAAAAATATGAGCTTACTTGTTTAACAGACTTCTCTGAGCGTGACGTAAGGCTTGTTTGAGTAAGGAACTTTTTTAATTCACTCTGCCATCCTCTTGTTAACGCATGCTATATAATCATGTTTCACCAATGGCCTACAACAACATATTTTAAATGTGTCTGTGACACTGCCTAACAGTATTTGTTTATGCTATCGAGCTCTGACTTGGTCTTACCTTGAAATGCATATCAATACGCGTATGTGGGCTCTCGAACTGCTCTGATCAAAATGCACAAGTGAGCTATGGAACCAATGATATATGTAGAAAAAGCTGTATACAATGGCGGCCATTTTGTAATGTGTACTCTGACTTGGTCCTATATTGAAACGTGTATCCATACACGTATGTGGGCGCTCCAACTCCTCTGATCACAATGTGCAAATGAGCTACAATGGAACTGCTGATATCTGTAGAAAAAGTCGGCATACTGTGACAGACATTTTTTATGTGTTATTTGTCCCTTGCACACCTCAGTGTGTATATGTTTTCACTCAAAGTTTGGTCATGCACAGAACATCAAGCGCTCTGCTTTAGTAATATTGAATATATAATTTCAAGGTAATTTCCCACATGTGTGTGACCATACGTTATGTTCGGGGAGCGAGCTGGAATGCATGACGTCACCATTTGGTGAGTGTCACCTTGGAAGCAGGCTGTAGTGCTACAGACAAAATTTGCTCAGGCAAGCGCTATATAATTATTATTTTTGATATTAGTGTCCATCACAATTGATGGATCCAATGGCGCTTCCAAAATGAATTCCTCAATGCGCGAAATGGGGACCAACGGTTTTATGATGATAATCAACAACATATATCCAGTTTTTATTATCAAAACAGGACATTACTGTGTGCACAATATTATAAGATATTTTATGTACTGAATTGTTATGCATAAGCCCCAGATCCTATCATCGGTAGATTATAATTGTGGGCATGTATGAGAAAACATTATTTTAGCTGTGTATATGTGAGTCTCACCAAAGGGGCAGAGGTTGCCATATTCAATGTACCTTGTGCCATTCTACCCCTTAATTGAGGCCATAAGACCAACTCTGGGTCAGAAAAATAAATCTGCATATATGCCCACAATGTAAATCTACTGATGATAGAGTCTGGGGCCTATCCATAACAATTCTGTACAAAATAGTCTCTTATAATATTGTGGACACAGTTGTGTTGTCGTGTTTTGGTAATAAAAACTGGATATTTATTGTTGATTATCATCATAAAACCTTTTCTCCCCATTACACGCATTGAGGAATCCATTTTGAAAGCTTCATGGGAGCCATCAATTGTGATGGACACTGTTGCGTAGTGACTACGCGGTTGACACGCATGCGCGAGCGGGACCGAGGCTCGCGCATGTGAAGTTTGAATAAAGACGGTCCTCCGGCAGTTCAAGCCGGGGACCTGAGCAGAACACACGCGTCCTGCGTGGTTCCTGGTGTGCGTGTGCCTGAGTGCGTGTGAGTGCCGGTGGGGGCCCTGGGCAGCCCCCACCATCTAACACGGCGACGAGGAGGCTCAGAAGCATCCTGTACCCGCTCCGACGGCATCGGAGTGAGAATTGATGCTCTGTGTCACCTCGAACTCACGCGTATGGCCGGCGGCCATTTTGTGTCATCAAGGTTCGCAGCGGTTGCGGCCCGGGAGGGTGCTTCTGTGCCAGCTGCGATCCCCAGTGCTTCAAGTACAATTTTTGGTCCCTCCCACAGCCCTAGCTCAATGCAGAGCTGTGGATTCAAACAAAAAAAAGAAGAAAAGAAAGGAGAATCTTTCCCCTTGCAGGGGATTGGAAGCTGTTACAAGGGTGCAAAGACTCTACAGGCTGGGCATCTACAGGCCTTCCAGCAACATTCACTGGTGTTTGGAGCACCATCATCCCCTCTGGTGCCTGGATCACGCATTCACCATCAAGTGCCATCGTGAGTACTCTGCCTGATCTCCAGCATGGGGGAGGAAGGAGGGGCTGAGGGTGCCTTTGCGCCAATCCCACGCAGGATGCACAGCACACTAGCCCCCATGCCCGAATTTGACACCACGTGCCCACCTTCCAAGCTGGGGCCGAAATGGCTCCTGTGGGTCAAGAAACTGGAAATGTTTTTCAGGGCCTCTGGGGAAGAGGATGACGACGCCAAAATTGCCATCATGGTGTATTCTGCAGGCACGGAGGTGCACAGAATTTATGACTCTCTCAATATCCCGGTAGTCACGTATGACGCGGTGAAGCAAGCCCTACGAGATCATTTTCTGCCCATGGCCAACGTGGACTTTGACAGATTTGTCATGGGCGCGGAAAGACAGCATGAAGAGGAATCGCTGGACCAGTTCTGTGCGCGGCTGAGACACCTGGCAACCTCCTGCAGGTGGGTGAATGAGGAGGAGATGGTCCGTAACCAGCTGTTGCAAGGGTGCAGTTCTTGGAAGCTAAGAAGGCAAGTACAGAGAGAGCCTGGTCTGACCCTGCAGCAAATCCTGGACACGGGGAGAGCTTACGAGCTAGCGGAGGCCAGGGGGACGAAGATGGACGCAGCCACGCACTCTGGCAAGGGCGAAGAGGCGTTTGCCATTGGACGCTCTGCCCCAGGGAGGGCGAGATGGACACCAAAGAGGGGAGATGGCCCTCCAGTGCCTGGGGCTGCTCAGTCGTGCCCCTACTGCGGATATGACCTGCCACACGTGGGGGAGTGCCCGGCAAAGTCGAGGGTCTGCGGCCGGTGTGACACACCAGGACATTATGCAAGGGTGTGCAGGGCTACCGCGCCGTTAGCAGCCTCGAGAGGACCAGCGAGAGTTGGCGGGAGCAACACTCGGAGGGTGAGGGGCGTGTCGGCTGTCGGGCAAGGCATGCAGGACCTGAACATTGCAGAGGAGGAGGAGGAAGAAATCTTCTTCATCGCAATCATTGCCAAGGGCCCCGGAGGAAGCCGACAACCGACATGTACGGTAAACATCGGGGAAGTCCCCACCCCAGTCCTCATAGATACGGGGGCGTCGGTCTGTGTGTTAGCAACTGACCATTATGAAGCATTCCCTGGCCCACCGAGTTGGCAGAATCCACAGAGCGGATATATGCATTTGGAGGTGACTCGCCACTCCCCATTCAGGGGGTGTTCGTGGCGCCGGTGTCCCACGGGCAGAGCAAGATAAAAGCGAGGTTCTTCATCACCAGCGTGAGCCCGCACTCCCTCTTAGGTCGCGCTGCCTCGGAGGCGCTGAACTTGGTGCACTTCACGTTTGCCGTATATCATACTGACCTGGAACGCCTGCTGCAGCGTTTTGACATTATCTTCCAAGGCATTGGGAAGCTAAAGGCCGACCCCATACGTCTTCACAACGACGGGTCGGTGAGGCCAACAGCTCTCAAGCATCGCCGCATCCCGTTCCACTTGAGGGCGCAGGTGGAGAAGGAGCTACAGATGATGGTCGACTTAGACATCATCGAGAGAGTGGAAGGACCCACCTCTTGGGTCTCGCCAATAGTGGTGGCCCCAAAGCCGAAACAGCCTGGGGCAGTCCGCATCTGCGTGGACATGAGGCTACCCAACCTGGCGATCAAAAGGGAACGTCACCTCACGCCCACCCTGGATGACATTGTCGGCGAGCTGCAGGGGGCGAGAGTGTTCTCTAAACTGGACTTGAGGTCTGGCTACCACCAGCTGGAGCTCCACCCCGAGTCAAGATACATTACCACCTTTATGACTCACGAGGGGCTGTATCAGTTAAAGAGGCTCAACTTCGGGGGCTCGTCGGCAGCGGAAGTCTTCCAAAATGCCATCAGGTGGGCCCTGTCGGGACTTAAAGGAGTGATCAACATGTCGGGCGACATCCTGGTGTTCGCGAGGTTGGAGGCGGAACACCTGAAGCGCCTGGAAAACACCCTGGAAGGGCTCCGCGGCCTTGGGCTGACTCCACAAAAATGTGAGTTTTTGAAGGACCGGCTGGAATTCTTCACTTTGTGTTCCATGCTGGGGGCATCTCCCCGGATCTGGAGAAGGTGAAGGACATCCAGGAGGCCGCCCCGCCGGGGTCACCCGCGGAAGTCCGGAGTTTCCTGGGGATGGTCAATTACTGTGGACGATTTATTCGCGACTTGGCCTCCCTGTCGGAACCCATGCGGGCACTGACCAAAAATGATGTGGCCTGGAACTGGACCGGGAAGGAACAGAGGGCCATCAAGAACGCCCTGTCAGGGAAGGAGACGATGGCCTACTTTAATCCGGACCGGGAGTCGGAGATCGTGGTGGACGCCAGCCCAGTAGGACTGGGGGCAGTCCTCATGCAGGCGGATCACCAAGGGACAATGCGGCCCATCGCATATGCCAGCAAGGCTCTCACTGAGACCGAGAGGCGCTATTCACAGATCGAGCGTGAAGCCTTGGCTATCCTATGGGGCTGCAAACACTTTGTATTTACATTCTGGGGAAGCCCGTAGTGGTCGTGACGGATCATAAGCCCCTGATTCTGATCATGTCCGGGGCATCGTCCTAACCACCACCGCGCATCGAGAGATGGATGCTCTCGCTGATGGAGTACGGGGTCAAGCTGATGTATCGTCTTGGCATGCACAATCCAGCAGATTATTTGTCCTGACACCCGGGCGCTGGGCGGCCCAGGGACTCAGCGGAGGTGGCGGACTGTGTTGAGGCGGTGGACCTGGTGGTGTAGGCGGTGCTGCCCGTCGCCCTAGCGCGCCAGGAGATTGCAGATGAATCGAACGCAGACGATGTGTTCTTGAGGATCAAAGAGGCTGTGTCAAGTGGGGAATGGCACAAAGTTTTGATGAACAATGCCAGAAGGGGCGAGGATGCACAAAATGACTTGAGGGCGCTCTGGAAGGCACGTCATGAGCTGTCGGTGGCCGAGGACGGTCTACTGCTGAGGGGGCACCAGATAGTCATCCCGCGCACTCTGGTGGGCAAAGTGCTGCAGTTGGCCCACAAGGGACACCAGGGGACGGCAAAGACGAAGGCACGTCTCCGTTTGAAAGTGTGGTTCCCAGATCTAGAGAGCAGGGTGGACGAATTTGTTCGGGCTTGCATTCCATGCCAGGCGGCGAGTCCAGTGGAGAGAGGGACGCCCATTCAAGCCATGGAGAGGAGTGAACACCCGTGGGGGACTGTGCATGCAGACTTCGGGTCCACGGGCCGAGGAATGTACTTTCTGGCGGTGACGGACCAGTGGTCCCGCTATCCCGAGGTGGAGCTGGTTGAGTCCACGGCGAGTGACCACACCATCCTGGCCATGGAGAAAATGTTTGCCACCCATGGTTTCACCCTGGAGATCTGTTCGGATAACGGGTCGCCGTTCCAAGGGCAGCAGTTTGCTCGCTACTGTGAGGAAAGGGGGATAAAGCACCGGAAAGTCACCCCACTCTGGCCCAGGGCCAATGGGGAGGTGGAATGCTTCATGCGGATGCTTAACAAAATCTTCTGCATATCGCTGAATGGAGGGGAAGACCTATGGCGCAACCTGTTTGACTTTCTGCGTGAGTATCGCACGACCCCACATCAATCTACTGGGGTCGCGCCGGCGGAGGCCCTCTTCAAACGGGTACCCTGAGGACTGTTGCCCGAGGTGGAAGGTCGGTGTCCGGGGGAGATCGACAACAACCGGGTGCAAGCAGGAAGGGCTGCCCAGAACGAGAATGAGACTGCTCGGCGAAGACTACCCGAGAAGGCGATTGCAGCGGGGGACACCGTGCTGGTGCGAAACAGGAGGCCGGAAGGAAAACTATTGTTGCCCTATGAGGCGCAGCCGCTGGGGGTGACCCAAGTCAAAGGGTCTATGATCACTGCGGCCAATGCACAGGGAACTGTCACGAGGAATGCTTTGTTCTTCAAGCGCATAGAGGCGACGCCAGACCCGCAAGAGAGCGTCATGCCCAAACAGAACGCAGGATCGCCACCAAGGGACGATGGACCGCCCGAGACTCCAGGGACACCAGAGGTGCCCACAGCTGAGGCACGCAGGTACCCGAGCCGGGCGGGGCGCAAGCCGCCACAGAGGTTCCAAGACTTTATTATGGACTCTGCCTCGTAACCGGTGAAAGACTGTTTGTTAAAGTTTAAATTACTTTTGTTAATTGCATAAGTTGTCATGGTTTCTTGTTTGGGGAAAAAGGAGGGATGTTGCGAAGTGACTAGGCGGTTGACACGCATGCGCGAGTGGGACCGAGGCTCGCGCATGCGCAGTTTGAATAAAGACGGTCCTCCGGCAGTTCAAGCCGGGGACCTGAGCAGAACACACGCGTCCTGCGTGGTTCCTGGTGTGCATGTGCCTGAGTGCGTGGGAGTGCCGGCGGGGCCCTGGGAAGCCCCCACCATCTAACAGACACTAGTAACAAAAATAACAATAATAATTATAAAGCGCTTGACTGAGCGAATTTTGTCAGTAGCAGCGTAGCCTGCGTCCAAGATGGCGCTCACCAAATGGTGACGTCATGCATTACAGCTAGCTCATCGAACATACCATATAGTCACACACGTGCGGGAAATTACCTTGAAATGATATATTCAATAATACTAAAGCAGAGCACTCCATGTTCTTTGTATGACCAATCTTTGAGTGAAAACATACACACACTGTGGTGTGCAAGGAAGAAAGGACACATTAAAAAATGGCCGTACGTGTACACGTTTCAATGTAAAACCAAATCAGAGCTGGATATCATAAACAAATACTGTTAGGCAGTATCACAGACACATTTAAAAGTCCCTCTGATACATTGTATATATTTTGTTCTAGGTCACCAGTGAAACGTGATTACATAGCACGCGTTTAAAAGTGGATGTCAGAGTGAATGACAAACCGTTCCTTACTCGAACGAGCTTACACCACGCTCTGAGAAGTCTGTTAAACAAGTAAGCTCACATTTTTGTGTGTACATGCTTTCCTGTGCTATTAGAACGTGGGCACATCAGGCAGCTGAATGAATATTTCATAATGGTCCCCAGACGCCCTGCCATCATGTTTTTGTAGGTTCCTTGGGAAACTTGATCACAGAGAACATACGACTAGAGGGCGCCTGAGCGAATGAATGAAAAACAGATCTTCAGTAGAATGAGCGTTATGTCGTATTTTGGGCACATACATATCTGCTTTTCTTGTGCAAAATTACAATGTATGTTAAAAGAGGGTCTTGTTTTAATACTTTATGACGACCACTTATGAACAATTTTGAAATTCAATTTGATTTTGGCAGACACGCCAGGATTATGTGAATGAGAACAGAATATGCACTTTAGAGAATGTATGTGTTTCTCTGTTACTATGGGTGATGGCAACACCAGTGATCTCAATCTGCCTCTCTATGTAGCGTGCTTGTAGCGTTGACTGGACTATATCTGGATGTTTTGCATATTGTTTGTCCTTTGATTGGGTGCACCAAGCAGACTTGTGCCGAACATGCCTTGTACATAACAAGAAAAGGTATTGTATGGTAATCAATACAACCACATCTGTTTTGAGTGGTTCAAACACTAGACAGATATTAATAATACCTGTGCTTCTATTATGTAACTCGCAGGCCTGATAAGAAGACTAGAACGATCTGATGAATTGCTAAACAAGAAAGAAATTATGTTCTTATGTATGTCAGTATAAATTGGTGTGTGAGTGCAAGTTATCACAATGCATTTGCTTTTGGATTCATTTCACACTGGGTGATTTTAATTGCTTCTCCTGAGGATGGTTCGGTATTGATTACTGCTAAAAACCGAAACATGTTGAGGAGCAGTTGATCAGCAACCCATTTATCTTGTTGCTGGAAGTTATTTAGCTAGGAGAACATGATAAGTAACAAATTAGATTGGTTACTGAAATGTAGTGCATTTTAAATGTACTAAACAATTAGGTTTTTATAGTTTGCAAACAGTTTTGTTTGCTTATTTCCCCTTGTTATTTGTGTGATATATATATGGGGTCTTCAGCCTCATTTAAAAAAAAATAGTTTTCTACAAAAAATCTCTTCAAAAAATTCCTTTGAGTCAAAATAGTATATTTGTTTTGTAAAAGACATTTCTCTCATGAGACAACAACATGTGTAATAAAAAATTGTGAATTTGTCAGTTCTATCTAAACCACATCAGCTCGGCGAGTCCTGATCTGAGGTGTGAATTATGGTATTTTAGATGTTTAGGTATCCTCTGGTTTTCACGCGACATAAAATAAAAATTCCAGAGTTCCTCTATTTATTTGTATTTTGTGGGTATATTTGGTCACATGTTTTGGTTCTGGTCTGAAGTTAAATTGATATTGATATGACGTAAAGCAGAGAATATAATCCGGATACTATCCCATGAAGAGCATTTAGAATTACAATTTTTTGGGCTCTTCAGAGAGGGCATCCCACTGATGAGGACTCACTCTTTGGCAATGAATGCAATCCACATAATGTTAATTATGACTCTCTGAGCAAGTGGAATTCTGAACAGGGCCCTTCGGTTAGAAAATGAGGATCTCGCTTATCTTGATTAGAAACCAAAGAGCTGCAAGATTTACTTAGGAGGCGAACACAGAATATAAAAGAACAAATATGATCTGCATGCAATCTATTATTGTTAATTTCACTTTGCATTGGCCACTTATGTTCCTTGCTTGTGAAATAAGAGAAAGTATCCACTCTTGACAAATCAAAACCCAGTAGATTAAGATGTAAGCTCTACAATAGGTTATTGTGAATGTGTACACCTGCTGTGATTTATTTGTAGTTTAGTGTTTATGGTTATTGTTCAATGATTTGCCGATATAGCAGCGATAATTTTTATTTCGCTTTTGATGATGCAATTTCACATAAACTATGCTTAGGACAGAACATTGGCGGCTGAATGAGAACAACCTTTGATTTTAATTTTAGAAAAGGATATTACTAACTTGATCACATAGACATCTGCTTGTACCGTTTATACTTTGCCCAAAGCACGTGTGATTTCGGTTTTTTATTATGCTTTGTTGTTGTATAACTGCCATCAAAAACTTAAAATACATTAAATGAAAAAAAAGAAACAGTATGCACACTAAAGTGAAAGAGCACGTATTGCCTAGAAACAAGTTATAATGCTTCTCCCTTTCCAATATAAGAAGCCCATTTAAGAACCTCCTAAAACTCCAATGACACTTTCCTCCTTTTAGTCACATCACTCATTTGTTGATGTGACTATCACCATGACTTTAATTCATTCTAGAGAGACCTGACAATGAACTCTTCAATGCCACTATTTGGTTCTACTAAGAAGGTGCATTGCAATGTGAACTGGCCAAGCCCACATCTGTTGGAAAGTGACGCAGGAGATCGAGTGTCAGAGAGGGTGCAAGTATAGCTGTTGTGTGGCTTGACACGTATATCACAGTGTTGCTGGGGCCTTTCCTCTATCTCTTTCCCTTTCCTTCCCTTCACTTTTTTCACAGCAGTACAACGTACAGCGGCAGTGGTCCACCGGAGAGTGAGACTCTTTGAACTGCCTGTGAGGGGTCGGAGAAGCTGGAAGGCTGGGCAGAGCTGCCCTCATTGCCACAGCAGGGCTGGAGTGAGCTGGAGTGAGTGGAGGCGCTTGATCCTTCAGGTAACGGAGCGTGGAGCTTGCAGCATGTTACTTCCATTCGCGCTCCAGCTCCTGACTTGTTCTGCCCCTCGCAGAATCCTGCAGCACCCCAGTCCACATAGCATAGCAAGTGCATTACTGCACCCTGCACTACGACACGGTCCATTGGAGTAGAAATGCGGGTGGTGTGTGGCTCTACAGCCTGTGCCTATTTCAGGCTGTGTGTTGCACCTGTGTTGCATGTAAGCTAGGTAAGCACTTTACTGATCTGCGCCTGGGTTCATGTTGCACAGGATTGTCATAGGTTGGAGTGTGATCAGAGTGGGATTAGAGTGATTAGAGTGAGAACGGCTAACTGCATTTAATTGCATATAGCCAGGGAGGAGATTCGGAAAGTGAGAACGACTCAACGACTGAAATTGAAGCTGAAGTTGGGTCATCTGATCTCCAGAGCCTTGTCACCATGGAGTGTTCTGGAAAGGAGACTTTGGTGGAGGAGGGTCTCAGTCACCTTAGGAACAAAATTACTGAACCCAGCACTGTGGAGGTTAGGGACTTCATGGGTGCGACTGAGACAGCACTGGTCCCATGTAGGGGTTCTGACATCCTCAGACGGGACGGGATGGGTGTGGATGATAACAATACTGAGTGCCCTCCACCTGCCCCTTTTTTAATTAATGTACTGGTGACAGCATTGACAGCGCTCTACCTAAAAGAGCCTGACATGGCTGAGCATTCTGGTGTTCCTCCCTTTTCATCACCTAAGCCCCAGGAGTATGTCTTTTTGAAAATTGGAGCACAGAGAAAAGAGGACCCTAAGAGATCAGGAAAAGGGGAAGGGAGCCAATCAACAGGGTATACTGACGAACGTAGACCTCCCTTCATCTGTTACTGAATGGAAAGATCCACAAAACCAGCAACATATTCTGCCACCCTGCGACCAGGAATCAACCATCAAGGATCAGGGTTTAATCATTGCTCCCCTTCACCATTAGTACCTGCACAGTCAGGACAGTTTGTCGGAAGTACTATGGGCAACAGCCTAAAAAAGGCCTTGTATGATCCCAAGAAGGGATCTCTATCCTCAGCCGCTAGTCGATCCATGGGTACCAGAGGCGTGTGGGCCTCCAGCCAAACTTTATAACAACACCTTCAAAAGGAGCCACTGTGTGGAAGTCTGTGGGTCTGGGCCTTACCACAGGCCCTGCGAAGCAAAGATTCGACTATAGAAACACCACTTCAACTGAGAAAGGTGGACCTGCAATACAACATTCCACCAAAGAAAAACACGCAGGTGAAGTAGATGATGTGCTACTATTGGAAAGCTGGACATTATTATTTATGTATTTATTGTATGCTTGATAGGCGCTTATACAGCAAGAACATACTGTTTCAAAGCACCCACAAGGCAAAGGGAGGGAACAAGGGGGTAAAACACAAACATTTTTGAAACAGTGGAGGGATAAAGGAAAAAGGACAAATCTACTATGCCTTGTGAGTACTCATGTGCAAGTGCAGCAAGGGAGAGGGAAGAGGGGGTAGGTGCTTGAGTATCCGTGCTCGTGTGTGAGCAACAGATGAAGTGCATGGTATGGTGAGTGCTATACAGCCAGGAGCCATGTTGGGTGTAAGTGCGAGCCTCCAGGGCGGAGGGTGTGTTGAGACAAGTGCTGAGGGTAGACTAGAGCTGGGGCGATTCAGTGTGGGATGTCAGGGGCCCCCGAGGATGCATAAGGGCCCAGGACACCAATCACAGCAACTGTGACATTAGCAGAGGCGAGAAGATGGGAAGGAGGAGGTAAAGAGGAAAGACTTGAGGAGGTTACGGAATATAAGTAAGTCCTACTAAAGGCGTAGAGGGAGGGGGAGGCTGTTTCATAGAAGGGAGCCAGCTGAGGAAAGCGATCGACCTCCTGACCTCTATTTAGCAAAACACTTTACACACAAAGAGTTGGTGCCTGAGGAATGTGGAGGTAGAGTATTTAGTAAGATAAGGTTGAAGATAGTGTGGTCCCTGTGCTCAGGCAGCCTTGTGGATTATAATAATTTAATCCATGCATCAACCGGGAGCCAGTGAAGACATTTTAGGGCAGGAGAGATGTGGTCCCTGGGCTTAAGGCTAAGGATACATCTTGCTGCCCTATCCTGGATTAGCTGAAGGGGTCACAGAGTGGAAGAAGGTAGATTCAAGAGGGGGCTAGTGCAGGAGTCAAGCCTGCAGAGACTCAGCACTCGGGTAACATTGAGCCTCTTGGGGAAAGGGAGAAAAGGGAGAATTCCTTTGAGAAGGAAGTGCTTAAAGTGGGACTTCTTGGCAATGTCCTGAGTGTGAGGGATGGTGGAGAGAGATGAGTCAAAGATGACTCCAAGGTTTCTGTCTTCAGAAGAAGGAGTCGGGGGAGAGCCCATGGAGGAAGATCAGAGTGAAGGGAAAAAAGAGGGAGAAGAGGTCTCAATGGGAAGGATCTCAGTTTTACAGGTGTTGAGACAGAGATTGTTGGAGGTGCACCAGGACTGGATGGCAGAATGCCAGTTAAGGATGATGGAAGGTGCAAGGGGTCAGCAGGATGTTTGAAAAAGAGTTCTGTATCATCTGCCTAACACTGGATGGTGGGGGAAAAGAAGGAGATGGGGCATGCCAGCAGAGAAAGGTAGATGTTAAAGAGCCAGGGGGAGAGGATAGGACTCTGGGGGACACCACAGGTGGAAAGGGAAGTAGGAGAGGAGAAGGTGCCCAGGATAACCTGGGACGAGCGGTCAGTTAGGAAGGATGTCAGCCAATCCAGTGCCCGTTCAGAGATACCAAGGGTATTTTGGAGCCTTTGTACGAGGATAGAATGGTTGACCATGTCAAAGGCAGAGGAGAGATTAAGTAGGATGAGGACAGCTGGGGAGTTTGAGTCAAGAGATGTGAGCAGTTCTTCCCGGGTGTTCAGAAGAGCAGTTTCTGTGCCTCGGAATCCAGATTGATGGTTGTGAAGACCACCAACAAGTACGGTATGCGAGTTGAGTTGTGGAAGGGCCGCTTCTCCAGCAGTTTCCCCAGGGAGGGGGTGATGGAAAAAGGGTGGTAGTTGGCAGAACAAGCTCACACAAAAAACAGTGCGCAAAATGGACCCATTCTATCAGAAACAGCACTCACTACAGAATCAAAGTTAAGCTGTTCTCCATCAATGGAGTTGACCCATGCCCAGCTCACCAGGGAACCTGACACCTTGGTCCCCCCTTTGAGGTGGGAGGGCACCTCTCTACTTGGCAACCTAGCAAACCTCTTCAATGAGCCTCTTACGCAAAGAGCAAGGATCTCAAATTTGGTGGGGTGCACAAACATCCTGTGTGGACAGCCTCCGTGGATGGGCCAGGAGAGCTGACGCAAACTCAGTGGGGTACCAAGAACAGAAAGAGGTGAAAAATCAATCCAGTTAGTCTTGGATCTGTCTCCCTCCTTCCCCCCGGACTCTTTTACCTAACTGGACAAGCAGGTCTGAGGGAATGGCCAATCCTAAATCCCATAGTCACCAGCTAAAGAATGGCTCTACAGGGACTGCAGTCAATGCAAACACAATGGCAGCTCTAGCTATCAATATGGTCCCAGTTACAAAATTGTATGAATCGATAAACAACCAATTCAAAGACCAAACAATGCTTATTGCTATGACGCATTCCAAAACGCTGTTTTCAGAACGCTTCATTACAGCAATTCAGGGGGAAGTTGGAATACGAAATAAAGAAGAAATCACTAACATACTCCACAGTATTCTCGACCCCCTGATTGAAGAAAGAAAGTCTACAAGACAATTAAGAGGCAGAGGTGACATCGGCAGCCAGGGTCTTTTGGGAGCCTTACCTTTGTTGGAGACATCAGAAGCTTTGAAGCGATCCAGACGGACTATGCTCCAGTGATGAGGGAAAGGCCACACAGGAAGACAAATAATTATGACTTGGTGAACCTTGCAGATGTTTCACTAGCTCTTGAGTTTCCTGACAGCCCCTCTACCCTGGGGATATGCCCTCTGGCAATGAATGCTTAAATTACTACCTCTGATAGCGTCGAAGCCCACTTGGAGACAAACTTACCTTCTAGGGAGTTGGAATTGTCCAACATTCAAGCTACCAAAGAGACCACAAATCAATATCCATGAGTGAAGCCTCCAGGAGGTTAATAAAGGAAGGGCTGGCTGCAAGGCCCGATCTTCTACAAAGGTCCCAGAAGCTCTCCCCGATGTGAGTAAAATCCAACATGAGGAAACTTTGGCAGACCAGGTGATAGAGATATTGAATAGCCCCACTCCCGGTATGGGGTCGGGCGGGCTTAAGCCCTCAACAACAATAGGAGATCCACAGAGGGAGGAAAAAGAAAGGGAGACAAGCTACACAACTAATGAAGACAAAAAATGCACTGGCATTGAACCAGAAAAGGAGTAACTCAGCCAGAAATGTTATAAACAAACTATCAACGACTGACTATAACATGGATCTATCTCAGGGTGCCACTGAGAGCTGTCAGCAAGGCATGAGAAGATCAAAGAAGACCAACGAGTCTGGTTTGATGCCAACCTCAGAATTGAGTACCAAATATGTGACTGTAACTCTGATTCCACCAAAGAAAACCTTTCAGACAAAAATTACAACCTTCATGACCCTCCATACTGCTGTGCAGTGGAAAAAGTCCTTGGAACCCTGGGAGGAAGAAGCTCTGATAAATGATTCTGAGGAACGCATGGCGATGGGAATTTCTGGGGTTGGAGAGGAAAGAGGCTTTACATCACAGCCCCAAACTCAGTGTGTGACAGGTCCTATAGCACTGATGGACTTACAGAAGTCCTCTCCTACCCTGACTACACCTGCTCCACCTGCTTTTCCTGCTATACCTCTAAACCCCTGGGTCCCTCAATTACTTCATTGGGATGGGTGACTATCCCGAGCATCTGTGAAGAAACACACTCAATAGGGGGAAACATTTGGAGATCTTCTCTAATGTCCCGGCCCTCCATTTGCTACACACATACGACATCAACCTGGTGGCCTTCTCGGAGGTGGGGAGCGAATAACTGGTCAGTCACTTACACTGAAACCTAGTGACTCACCTGGTCTGGGAGGAGAGGGAAGCTCTAAGATCCTTTGGCTATGATTTGTATGAACTGAACAAATGGTCTGTGAGAGATCGCATCATTCTTAAAGGTCCATAAATTAAAAGGCTGGGTTGGCTACAAAAGCTCTATAAATAAATGCATGGGTGAGACGGCAATCTCAGGAACAAGACTGGTCATGGTTGGAGGCAGCAATTAACATTTTTAAAAAATCTACAGAACCTCCAAAGGGCCTTTTAACCATTGCCAAAGTTAACTATTACGTTATGGAACCTATATGGTCTTAGAAGCTTAATAAAGGCCACCCACAGTGACACCTTTTCTCACAACAGGCATTTCTTATGGCCCAGGAAACCATGGGTACCAAAGATGTAGACATTGATGCTTGTGTTACTTTCACCAAAGCTGCAAGGAGGGTTATGAGAGGCAGACCTAGTGGTGGTTTGCTTATCTTGGTGGACCTGAGCCTAAAAGCACAATGCTCTGAGATACCAACCGTCTCCGACAACGTACTGGTAATTCGAGTGTCCCAGTCATCCACGGGGAGGTCTTTCCTGCTTGTGAATGTTTATTGGAATCCAGCATCCACCACCAGAGCTGGAACATTTGAGGAAGAGGGGGGCATTATATTTGATTGGTTAGAGGCTGGTTTACTGCATAAAATTATAGTTAGGGTTGACCCTGGGAAATTGTTTCACAGACGAGGGACTTAACAGCTTGAGGTGGTGCACCCCGGGTTTAAGGTAGCACTCCACCCTGACCCAGTGGGACCTGAGCATTTGTCTTCCAGAGGGAACCCATGACGCTGAGGCAACCAATAGTTGACATAGGGGAGGAGTGTGGTCATGGATAGACTATCTTTATGGTTCCAAGGAGCTGGAAGCAAGCTGCTCGCCTTTGACGCTGGTTGATTTGGGCTGCAGTGACCACTTGGCCCTGAATATCACCTGCAATTTTCCAATTTGTCTCCACGCACTTCATCTCCCTTCAGCCTTTTTAGATGCTGGGCGTGGTAAAATGGAACATCTCCAAATGTTTTGCTTTTGTGAGGACATTACAAAGGATGGTTGGGATGTAGGGGGTCACTTAATGGACTGTGTCTATGGAAAAATGTAACAAGACAATTTTACGGTGCCTAAGGGTTGTTTCTAGCAGGAAATAACGTGTACAGTCTGGGACACGTCTTCATGTCTGTACTATAGGATTACCTTAGCTAAATGAGAAAAAAGAAAAGAGCTGAGGGAATCAAGAAAGGACTATCTAATGGTCGAACTCCATCAGATTGAGGTCAAACTACGACAATTGGGGATGCTGGAAATGCTCAAATTACGTAATAGCACTGACTTCTGAGCCATTATTGATAAAATGACCCATACTTCTGTGCCCGACCGGGTCATCATGATTCCTGATGAAACTTGGGTCAAATATTTATCAGTGAAATATGTAGCTCCAGCGATGCATCTGTAATGGGAGATAGGAATCCTGAAAATTGAGAGCGTGTTTCTGCTTCCCTGGACGGAGGAGGATGGGATCTGGGCCATTAACAAGTCAAAGGCATCTTGAGAGCTGGGCCAAAATGGCCAAGCGCCAGTGGTAATTAAAACCGATCCTCAATTATGGACTAGAGTACTATGTCCCCTGTTTAAGGCCATTTGAGAGACTTGTCAGACCCCATCATCCTGGTTGGAGTGGCGTATCCCTATTTATAAGAAAGGAGACGCTGGGGAGCCTAGTAACGCCTCAAGCAAAATCTTCTCGACTCTCTTGCTGAAAGAGATCAACAAGGCATTCTCAAGGCTAGGGAACTTTGCAGACATCAAGTAGGTTTCAGAGCTAGTATGGGCACCACTTTAAATGCAACGATTTTGGCCCATCTTAGGGCTCTGATCAAGAGCGGCGGCAAGGGTCAGGCCTATATGGCCTCGTTGGACATGAGTTCTGCCTATGACAGAGTAAACCGAATGGTGGTGTTGATGAAACTGTCAAACTGGCAGGTTCCTCCACACCTGGTCCGACTGCTGGAAATCCTCCAGAAAAACATGTATTTTTTGAGTCAGGCTGACCAAGGAGGGGATCTTCTAGGGGCCAGTATGGTCTCACATTGGAGTTAAGAAGGAGTGTGTGTTGGCCCCGCTACTTTTTTACTTAACGCCTGCATCTCCAACATTGACATGTAGTGGGCAGCAGAGACCACTTTTCCAGTCAAAATGGATCACATGAAGCTTGATTGGTTGGCTTTCGCTGATGACTGTCTTTTTTGATCAAACCCCTATAGGCCTTGAGCAAAAGCTTGATTTGTTTTCCAGCTATGCAGCAAAAAACAACTTGCTTGTAAACGGCTCAAAATCGAAAAGTAGTGGTGTTCTCAAACGAGTCAAAGCGTAAAACTATGCGCTGGGTAGTGGGAGAACAAAGGCTTGAAGAGTTCTGACAACCCGCTACCTGGGAAATCACTTATCGAACAGTTGTTCCTTGGCGGAAACTGGTGCTCGACTGAAGTCAAAAGCTAAACCGTTGATTTCACAATTAAAAAGAATCAACTTTACACTTTGTAGATTTTCCCTTCTGCCACTAATTGAATTCTATCGTGCCAAGGTGGAGCCAATACTTTTGTTTGGTTTAGATCTTTCACTGTTGGATATGGGAGATTTTCTTGACTTAATACAGGATATGGTCTGGAAGAAGACTCTGAACTGTCCCCAGGGCTTGCCTAATTCCCTTGTCAGGCACAAATTAGGACTGATCTCATTGAGGTCCAGATATACGTGGAGACAATTGAGCTCCTTTGCTAAAATTGCCAAACCTGTGCCAGAATCTCTGTACAAAGACTTGGGGATCCTCTGTCAACATGGATCAGTTCCCTCGTTGGTCTCCTTTAAAAAATCCATTATCCATTTTTTCTGGGAAATCAACTCGTCATTGGAGGAAGTGGTGAACAGGCCGTCTAAAACCAAGCAGAAACTGTTCACGTATGATTGGGGGCAAACAATCGATAAAATAGGCACCTATCTGTCTTACAAACAATACTCAAACTTTCCTAGGAAAAAAGATGACTTGCCCGAATACCTTTGTCTGTTTCCATCTGCCAGAGCAAGATGCTTATACTTACGGTTCAAACTAAACATACTATCTACATTGGACCATACCAGAAAATGGGGTATTGAACCATTGACCCAAGGGGGACCTCAACTTGCCATCTGTGCAAGCAGGCATCTTCCGTGGAGACACTGAAACATCTCACACTCTTTTGTCCCAGTTGGACAGAACACAGAACACTATGTTTTGAGGGACATCTGGGAAGGGAACCTATGGCAGATTTGTTTTGGGCTCGCCTTATGTGGGTGGATAAAACCTCCCTTGTTTTAGCACTGTATAACTTCCTAAAAGAAACTTTTGATAAGCTTACCATAAGTACTTAAATGTATATATTGTTTTGGTTTTATATGTAATCGCTGATGAAACTTGCAACACTATGATGTATTTCTTTTATTCTGTTTGTGCAAGGATTGCTCAGTTTGTCATACAGTGTCAGGTCATAATACAATAAAAAACAATTAGAAGGTGCACTCCCCCATCATTTACCTGAACATCTTGAATCCGGGGGATCCTTAAATCAGTAACACGTCATTAATGGATGGGCTGCACAATAACTCTTACACCAAATAATACCAACTCAGGAAGTTGGCAAAAAGTGTCTCCCGACTGTTTTATTATCAGAAGACCAGGTATTTCAGCTGGAGGTTAGATCCGACAGCGGCAGGAGTAGATATTTTTCTTCAAGACTGGAGGGGAGCCATGCACTACGCGTTCCCACCATTCATAATGATGAACAGAGTGCTAGCGAAAGTTTGTAGAGAGAGAAAGAAGAAGATGTTATTAGTGGCTCCAATATCGAAGTCACAAGTATGGTTCCCGACGATGATAGAACTAGTGACCGATTATCCAAGAGTACTCCCACCAGGAGACAGCCCACTCACAGAACCAGGTGGGTCATATCATCCTCTGATAGCGTGCATGATAGCAGGAAACGCTGGGACCTTGCAGGCACCTCACAGGCTTTTCAGCACAAGCTGCACGAGACAGAGCTATGACGCAGCTTGGAACAGATGGTCTTGATGGTGCAAAGGGAGAAATTTCCCTGTCCGTTTCAGCTGCTTTAGTAGAGATCTTGAATTTCCTAGCAGAGCTGCTGCAAGGCTGGAAGGCGTACAGAACAATAGGAGTGTAGAGATCTGCCATATCCGCAGGACATCTTCCCGTCGAGGGCATGTCCGTAGGAGAGAACACATTCGACTCCTTAGAGGAGTACGTTTTAGGAAGCAGCCAGAACCAAGATACGATGTCCTATGAGATGTGAAGATAGTGCTAAAACTACCCACCAGCTGGCCAGGAAACAGATACCTATCTCTGAAACAACTGTCAGGGAAGCTAGCAATGCTTTTATACCTAATCTCCTGTAGAAGAGTAGCAGACGTCAGGGCACTGGACGTGAACAGAAAATCACACAGATCAGAAGGAGTTACCTTCATGCTGGTCCGGAGAATGAAGACTGGTTCCACTTCGATAGTTTACCCTTACCTGCACGATCACTCCAAGTGGTGTGTAGCAGTCTGCATAAAGGAATACGAGCATAGGACAGCGGAAATGAGACCGATGGGGACAACTTATTTACTTATAGCACGCAGAAAGCCTCACAAAGCAGTCTCAGCAGCCACCATAGCGAGATGGGTGCGTGAGGTGATGCCGTTGGTAGGAGTAGACATGTCTAGATTTGTGGCGCATTCTGTGAGGGGCGCGATGGCTTCAAAAGCGTTGGCGCAAGACGCGACGTTGCAATACATTCTGCAAGCGGCCGACTGGGCCAGCTATACTACGTTTAGAACGTTCTATTTCAAGCTTGTGCAATCAGTGGCAGCAACAGTAATTACAAGCTTTGAACAAGCATAATGCTCGCCTCCAGTCTTGACATAGAATGTAGATTAATCCTGCTAATAGCACAGGGAGTCTTGATTCTATTAAAGACAAGGAAGCAATCATCACTTTGCCACCTTAGATACATGGGAGAGTTAATGAAAATGCTATGTTTATGTGTATGACGGATTTTCTTTCAGACTAAGGTTGTGTATCCGCCTCCGTAACGTGCTCTTTATTTTTTTTTCAGTAGATGACCAGAAGAACAACTGAGTCAGGATGTCGACAGCACAGGCTGATTGAGCAGCAAAGCCCGGCAGGCATTTAAGGAGACCAAGCAGAGCAGTGCAGTTGAGAGACAAGTTCAAAGTTTTGGTCACATGTTGGAGTGCAGTTAAGAGCATTAAAGAAGAGGGAGATGACAGAAAGGACTAGGATCACATGCTCTGGGCATATTGGACTACAGATAGACTGGACCAAAGGGAAATGTTGTTTTTCTTGAAAGATGAAAAAAAATGTGTTTCCCATCTGGAAAGTAATGTTTGTTTTTGTTGAAACTGCTGCAGACAGGAATACATGTGAAGATGAAGCATAGTGCTCGCCTCCTTGTCTTTAATAGAATCAATCTTGCAACATCAGGATAAAGGTTTCAAATCTCAAGAAACATATTTAGCTTCCCTTACCGCTATATCAAAAAGTTTGTAACACTACAAAACGGTTAATGAACAAAGTAATTAACATTGACAATCTGTCACATTCGTCCAAATGCAACAAAAGTAATACAACATGCTGGCTGACCCTAAAGGAAGAACACCCTGACCCTTTCAGGAGTGCCTTTTCCTAGGTGGGCGATGGTGTGGGGATAGTGGTAGAAAACATTGTCCCTCTTCGCTGCTATTTTCATTCGTTGTATTAAAAGAAAATGAAATATGATAGAAATCCAAAAGGAACCAATAAATCAATGTAGGGACAAGACTGTGTATTAGATTGTATCGATTTACTGGTTGTACAAAGCGTGCTGCCTCTGGGCCAGGGGCTCCAAACAAGAGGATGGTCTCCTTGGATTGGTAAGTGTAAAAGGTCCTGCTTACTCAGGACTCCATAAAACTGTGATCACTGAGAGTATCCTGTGTCTTATTCATAGGATATCGTGTAGGTCATGCGGACCCTCATAGCCATTTTGGTTGACCAGTTTCAATGGCAATCATGGATTGTACCATCTTCTTCAGGACCGATGGGTTTTCAGTTTTGGCTTTACTCCGGCATGTATCTGTATTGGCAGATAAAGCGAACACCTCTGTTGCCTCTAGGGAGACAAAAAAGGTATAAAAGCTTGGGATAAGTGCCTCGAATGCTTAAATCTGTCGGCATGTGCCATTATATACGTACACGGAACAGCTTTATTCCCGCACCGGAATGGAAACACAACGTTTCAACACAGCAAGCAACCTGCTTCTTGACTAGAACAATCAGAGTAATTCGGAGGTAAGCACTGGGGCTTTCCCGCATGTGGATACTTCAATAACATTAAACAGGTCACTCACATTAGACCCGCAATCAGCTAAAGGTCTTAGTTCTGGACCTATCCACATATTAGAGATACAAGGCTTTTCTATATATTCTTACAGACCACGAGGAGCCCTGGAAAAGATGCGCGATTTTTGAATGCACCATACACACTCATAAGCATTCCCTCAGCCTTCAAATTCAACAAACAGCAGCTGGCTCGAGGTAGGTGCCTCCAGCACCATTCAAAGCACTGCATAATCTGAAATGTAGCTAAGCTGCTAAAGGTTGACCCCCAGATATGGGACAAAGGAGTGGGAGCCTAATATCACCACACTCCCTCACCAAAACACCCCATTTACCCTCTTCTTATTCAGAGAATGTGCCAAAAAAAAGAATGAGGCAGTCTAATGTCTTCTTGTAAGACACACAAACATTTTTTGCATACTCAACAACGTGGCTGCACTTTAGTACATAATGGCACATGCCGACAGATTTGAGCATTCGAGGCACTTATCCAAAGCTTTTATACATTTTTTTGTCTCCCTAGAGGCAACGGAGGTGTTCGCTTTATTTGCCAATACAGATACATGCCAGAGTAAAGCCAAAACTGAAAACCCATTGGTCCTGAAGAAGATGGCACAATCCATGATTGCCATTGAAAACGGTCGACCAAATTGGCCATGAGGGTCCTCATGACCAACACAGATATCCTATGAATAAGACACACGATACGATATATGAACAGTTGGACTCACTCTCTGTGATAACTGTTTTATAGTGTCCTGAGTAAGCAGGACCTTTTACACTTACTAATCAAAGGAGATCATCCTCTTGTTTGGAGCCCCTGGCCCAGAGGGTGAATAAAACACTTAGAGAAAATCCCCGGGCAGCACGCGTTGTACAACCAGTAAATCGATAACATCTAATACACAGTCTTGTCCCTACATTGATTGATTGGTTCCCTTTGGATTTTTGGAATTTTTCCTTTTTTATTTGAATACAACTAATGAAAATAGCAGCGAAGAGGGACAGTGTTTGCTCCCGCTATCCCTATTTGATAGGTGGTACACCATTGCCGACCTAGGTAAAGGCACTCCTGAAAGGGCCAGGGTGTTCTTCCATAAGGGTCAGCCAGCACGTTGTATTACCTTTGTTGCGTTTGAATGAATGTGACAGATTGTCAATGTTAATTACTTCTTTAATGGAATCAGGACTCCCTGCACTATTAGCAGGGGTAATCTTCATTGGGGAGTATAGCATGGCACTTCGTAGTTACAGTGATATGCTGGCATACATTTGACACAGTCAGCATGACCATCCATTTTACAGAGGAATGCTAGCATATCATAGGCACTAGCCGCATGAACAATGTTTTAGAGTGGCAAAGCCGGAATATATTTGGCACTGCTAGTATTACAACATGGTTTACAGGGCAAAGCTTGCATATCGTTTTAGACACAAGCAACATGAAAAAAGAGGAGGAGCACTGGTTAATTGTGTCGCTGGGTCTCATGATGTGCTTTGACCATAGATAGCTTGAAAATGTTTATGGTCATTTCATCTAAAACCACTGCATCTAATGCCATTCTATCAAAATGTTTCCATCTAAAAAATGTCCATCAAATGCATTTTTTCCCGTTTTTTACCCTTTAAAATGCACCTGAACAAAAATTAACCCTTTACCCCCCAAAAACATGCATTAGATGGAAATGTTTTAGATGGGAACATTTCGATGGAATGGTATTCGATAGAATGGGTTTAAATGAATTGACGAGATACCATTGAAAATAGGGTGTTCATTACCATTATGGCATATGTTGTTATATACTGATAGCATGAAAAAAAGAATTACAGGGCAATCCTGCCATATATTGTTGAGGCACTGTTGTTTTTTTCTTTGGCACAGGCAGCATACAAAAATATGTAATATAATACTACTGAATACTGTTAGTGACCTTTAAGGCTTTGCTTGACATATTTTGCTGAAATTCATGCTGTAAAATATATCTAGCACCCCATTGTTTAAAAAGGATTCCCAGGGAAGAACCCACTAGAACACTTCAAAATGGTTTAGGCTGGATCGCTGTGATCACTGAAATCGACAACTCACTGAAAACATTTATCTCTGCGACCTTGGAAATGGACAATTTGCCATTACTTTCCTTGATCTACTATTCACCATTTTTCCCCTTCTCTCATCTTGCAAACTTCACTCCCTCTGTCTCACTTTAACACTCTCTTTCAGCTACACTAACACTACAATTTCCTACTATTGTACACGTGTCACATTTTAATGTTCTCCTCCTTTCCCTCTCACTGCTGTGTATCCTTGTCTCGTCGTCTTTCCTTCCTCCCTTCCTGTCTAGTTCTACTAGTCATTCTCCACACTCCCTTACCTGCAATATGCTGTTTTTTCATCTTGGTTTCAACTTCTGAACCTGTACCCACTGGACAGGCCTCTACGCCCTCTCCCTCTCCCCCCTCCCACCTCTAAAGTTTGAAGACCACGCTTGCCCTACCATGCACTAACACAGCAGTGCAATTTTCTATAGCTACTGTTGCAATAATCATGGTGTTTGGTCTTTCATGTTACTCCAACATTACGTATTATAATTTAATGTGTGTTTCTTTTTGTGTATACTGTTACAAATGTCCAAATGTTCAATTACTTGTGTCATTCACGACTTTAACAGAAGAGGGCCTACCAGGGCTAAGAAATGAACATTTGCAGCTTTCAGGAAACATAAGCGTCTGAGGCAGAATCCAGGGCTCGTCGCTACGCTATGTGAACCAGGGAGAAATAGTAACACTAAAATGGTGACAAAAATAAAACGATTTTACTTTTCTGAGAACGTGCTCCAACAGGAAATGCATAACACAAGGTGAATTGTAGTTCACTGTGTGTTCTGGACGATATGGATTGTAAGGCGTGGCTTCGTGTAAATGTTGATGAAAATACAATAACATTATTGCAAGTAGGGAATGTCGCAACAGCGTTTCTGAAAATGAAATAAATACGATGGCTTTAATTACAAAGAACACATTTATGGCAATGCATTTGTGATTCCAACCGTCGAGCTCCACATTTTACCCTAGATTGGTACTGCGCGCCAAAAAATAACATGGGGCAAAAACTGCGCAAACAGCAGAAATGTGGGAGGGGCAGCAGAATTGTGTCATTTCCCTGCCAATGTCTGTGCGTTTCGTGTGGTGATGCCTGGAGAGTTACATTCCCATGATCGTCATTACTCACTTGTGAGTCAGCAGCCTTAACATTAAAGGGATGCTCGCTCGGTGTACTCTTCTTGAGAGTGGCATTTGCAAAATCCTCCTGGCAATATTCCAAAGAGGGTCTATGCCCAAACAGCATCAGGAAGGTGGACGGCATGAAAGGACCCTTACAATGGAGAGCAGGACTAAGAGCGATGAGGATTACTGTTGAGTCATGCAGACATTACATCACATCCCTCTTCCTCATCTCAGTCCTTACACTGGAGAAGCACATGAAAGGCTTTGGCACTATTACACATACATAGACACTAGACCCAGGTTTGCTGAAACGACTCGGGAATATATTTTCCGTCTATGAACCAACTTCATTTGGATATTTACTTAGGCATGTCTGCCCAAGAAGATGCCATACCTTGAGCCGGTCTTCTCTGAGTACGCTGTCACAGAGGAATGTGCACCTAGAAATACACTATTATGACAGCTGACTTAATCCACCGGCCTCTGTAGAAGCGTTCAGTGCTGACTTAAAAAAAGGCTTCAAAATATACACATAAAATGAGTGTTGATATTATATGATATGATAGTTCATTTATATCGCGCCCATACACAAGTGTTTCAGGGCACGAGGCAAGGGAGGAGTTCAAGGGTGGACAAAACAACGATCTTACTAGGCCCAGTGACATTGAGAACGCACAAGTGCAGGGGAAAGGGAAGGGGAAAGTGCAAGGGCCAGGAGAGGAGTGGAAAAGTGCTGAAAAATGGTCAAAACAACAACAGGTAGTGCGGCCAGCAGGTGGCAAGTGCAAGAATTAAGCGCAGACAGCGATTGGCAATAAGTGCAGGTAAGGGGACTGAAAGGTTTGCAGGGACAGACCCAAGTGCAAGAGATGCCAGGAGGCAGTGCAGGTGAGCAGCTGGTGGGCAGGGATCTGAGCCCAAACTCAGATGGTCGCTGAAACAGACAGATCAGCAGGGGAGGGGAAGAGAAAAGGCAGAAGCAAAGAGGAAGGTCTTGAGGTCCTTCCGGAACCAAAGGTGGTTCTCCTCAAGTTTCAGAGAGGCAGGGAGGCTATTCCAGAAAGAGGCCCCAGCCGAAGAAAGAAATCTACGGCCAACTTGTTGCTTGGAGAAGCGACTGGCCCTAAGGGAGGTGGAGGGTTGAAGAGTTTGAGTCGGAAGATATTTCCGAAGATATTGAGGACCCAGGACCCAGAAGGCCTTGTATATACTTTATGTATATATAGAATACACATACAGCCCCTCAGACATTCTACAAGTGGAACTGTTTCTACCACATGGAGGAGGGAGAAGGAAAAGAAAGCAGTCCAGATACGCTCCTGAGTCCTATGATGTGGTGACTCCATGTTAAGTATGAATGTCGAGTTAAGCCTCTATACAAAAGCCTTCAGAAGCACCACCAGAGTCTGTTCTCTGCACATAAAATGTGTTTGCTTTCCTAATCTTCTGGCCGAAGCAAGGGCTGTCTAAAACTCCCTATTCATGATCAGAGACAGAGGTCGAAGTGGGCGGGAGCTGTGCTCCAATACTTTTTTTTTTTTAAGTTTCACTGTTCCTATACTTTTATTTTAAAAATAAACCATTCTGAAATGGTTTAGTTTTAAAATATAAGTGTAGGAAGAAGTTGAAGCATGCACTTCGGTGCAGTGCACTTGCATTCCATAAATAGCAGGTGTGTTTGTTTGGGGGTGTGGATTGTGTTTGGGAGGGGGTGCAGGGGTGGCGCTTGTGGGGAGCAGGGCAGACCAGCAGGGAACATCGTTCCACTACTTCTTTTCGTACACTTCAACCACTGATCGGAGATATTAAATACACAATATTTAGCTGGTCAATAGGATGAGGGTGAAACACTCTGAGCAGTGGGGCAAAGACCATGTGGAGCACCATGTGTTTACTCTTAGAGAAAAACAAGCCTAAAATAAACTTTTGAGCAACCTCAACACTAAAGCCGCCACATATTTCCAGGCATCTCCGGCGCCCCTCAAAGGCCAACCCTCTGAAAACATAGTGTAAGATAGACAAGAAAAAGACTACAAAAATGCATAACTTCCTGAAATCCACTAGTTAGAGGAAGTGGGCCGAGGTCATAATGCCACTTTTGAAAAGACTTGCAATCCTTACAATAAGACTAAAGGGTTAAGGGTCTTCTAAATTGCTTTACACCTAAGGCCAGTTCTCTGGAAAAATCCTGAATTTGAAGTCCTTCTCCCTCAACACCAAAACTCAAAATATCAGGGACTAGGTAAACCAAGCTTGCTGCTGGCCACAGAACACCTGAGGAAACAGACGATTATAAAATGGAATGTTAGTTATTTTCGTGAGAAGTGATATTCCAAAGATGCGAGCTAAAAGGAAACACCAGGAGCACCTGGCACATTTCATCAGTGATCTTCAGTAAAACACTGTTGATGATAAGGGAGGAAAAGCCTGAATGAGATTGTGTAGCCAAACCAAAGATAGAACTTCTGTCCCCCACACCCAGCGAATATCTCAGCGAGTATCTCATTCAAAATGGAGGCAGCAGTACATTTTCAAAAGGAGGCCAACAAATCTAAAATAAGCTACTCAAGCCTCTGCGAAATCTCCATTTATTTTCCCAGACACAGACAATGATCCTGGGTGGATATAAAGATGTTGTTCAATGTGTCTGCCTGGCCATTCAACAAATGCATTTTGTTACAATTTGGAAAAAGACCACTGTGTCCATTCACCAAAAGAGGTAGTTTGGATGGCTAATTCTGCTAGAGGTCTTGAATGGCCAGAGTTACAGATCATAGCAATATGGATCAATGCACATTCACACACCTGTGAGGGTCTCAGAATGATAAACACATGACAATTCCTTCCTTTTGGAAGATTTAAATTGTATTAATTAAAACGCAAGCTTCAGAGCAGCGGTGCACTGTACAAGGTGTGGGCAGCCTGTGTTCAGGCTGGCATCTTTAAACAGTAGCACAGTATTATGAGTTGCGGTCTGTGTGTCGATGGGGATTAGTCCTTGGTCAGGTGTTGTTGAAAAAGCCATGTCAAGGGAACCAAGAGAAGGAAGAGAAGGATTGTTTGTTGGTGTTCCCTTTGTCAACAAGTTGTGATTCAAGCCAGGTGGTCGACTTGCTGTGCGAGGATTGTGTACCATCAGGCATGTGGAACTTATCCACCAGGTTACCTGTTGTGCTACTCGCGACTGCTTTTTAGATGATACACATGGTCTCGAACAGTATTCTGACCTAGAAAGGAAGCCAATGTAATATACATAGGATGGGGGTGATTCCGTTAACATTCTGCACACCCGACATAATAGGATGTGCTGCAGTGCGGTAGACTGCCTTTAGAGGAGCCAAGTGAGTGGCTGGGAGTCCCGTCAGGAGGACATTTCCCCCATTGATGTGTGAGACCACAAGGACCTTCATTATGCACCGGATGACCTGCAATGGGATGAAGGAGTGAATTTTGCAGCGTGTGGAGATTTGGTGCCAGGCTGTTTGGGCCTTCTTAGCTATGTGTTTCTGGAAGTAGGGGCTACTGTCAAGGGTGAAGCCTAAGGATTTCGCTGAATCCAAAAGAACCAGATCAACTCCTTCTAGGTGGAAACATTGAGCCATTGTTGGACAAGTTGTTGTTTAGAATGGGGCCAATGAGGATGAATTTGGTGTTCGATGGGCAGGCAGTCGACAATCAGGACTGAATGATGGTTAGATAACAGTGGAGATGAGTGATGTCCTGTGGGCTTTTTACGCTCTTATACAATTGAGTATCGGTCGCGTATTAGTGGATGACAATAGCAGGATCTTTGAGGAGTGTGCCCAGAACCTCCATGTAAAGGTAAAAAAGGATTGGTGAAAGGATGGATCCTTGGACGAGTCTGCAGGAGAGTCGGAGTCAGCTTGAATGCAACGTGTCGTTTTGGACAGCCTGTTATCTGCCCAAGAGGTAGGAGGCACGCCAATTCAGGGCAGTACCAAATAATTCCATCAGGTCAGTGAGGAGGGAGAGGAAGATGCTTTGTTCGAGGGTCTTGAATGCAGCCAAGAGGTCAAAGAGGACAAGGAGGCATGAGTCGTCTTTATCCCTGATTTCGCGGGCATCATCCACCACCTGGATGCCATGCTTGGAGTGGAACCCCCACTGATAGTCGTTTAGGAGGTGTAATTGTTTTATTCTGGGATGTGTTCGTGCAGCGGCTACTTTTCCAAGATTTTGCCAATAAATGGGAGGTTTGTTATGGGCTGGCTGTTGGCCAGGTCCTCTGGGTCTATGGTCAGTATTTTCAAAATAGGTTGTGTTAGACCAGCCTTGAGGGTGTCCCTGAATGACCCTACTGAGAGGGAGGCATTAATGATGCTGAGGGTACCGTTGAGTGCCAGGTTCAATTGCTTAATGATGGAAGCCATTGTGATATCATCAGAGTAAGAATTAGGTTTGAGGGAGGCTATTGTTTTTAGGAGGTCTGGAGGGGGGAGGGGAATTCAATCCAGAGGGGCAGTTGTCCTGAATATATTCTATCCAGAAATGTGTGTTCCATGCTGTGATTTGATGTGACTGTACTTTATTCCTGTCCCTTTCTCCTCCCCCTGCTTCAAAGCAGAATTTAGAGCAAACTGGATAACTGACGGTCAATGTTTAAAAATAACAATATTCCTCGGTTTAAATCCAGGTGAATATTCAGAGCTATGTGAATGTGTAGGCTGATTTATTGATCTTTGAATGCTAAAATATATAACAATCAATTGGGAAGAGTTATTGGAAATTTAAAAAGGTGTTTATCAAGAAAAGATACCTTACTAAGCGAACCCTTGAATAAGTAGGTGCCATTGATGCAGCTCAATACAGTGAATAAAATGTGTTTGTTTTTTAATAGATGCTGAAAATGCATTCAATCTAGAAGACTAAAATGTCCTATTAAAGTTCTGAAGAAATTTGCTTTTGGTGAGAAAAAATAAGAGTGATGTAAATCCTGTACTCAAAAATGCATTATGAATTCCTGTTCAACAGACACCATTTAGGAAATCTTACTAGAACAGTGGGATTGGACAGGAATACCCTTCTAGCCTTTCCTTTTCGATTTATAATTCCACTAGCCTAGAGGTTAAAGGACACCCAGGGTAAAGCTCATTTTTTACAATTTATGATAAAAATACATCTATGCAGTTGATTTCATAGTCTCTATATTACACGCAAACACTTACTGTGGAAACATTTTATAACTAACATCAAACTTTAGCAGTGCATCAGCATAAAATGTGTAGTTGTCAATTACTGAAGAATGAAATGAAATATGAATGTGATATTCCTCAAGTTAGAAACCAAGTAACATATATGGCACATGTCAAAAAGCTTCCCTGATGCAAATAGTAGTTTCAGGGCATATTTGCCCAGGTACAATTTTTACCATATGCAAATGCTGTGAAACATTATTCTGAATCTGTGCAAGATTTCTATAAAATGGCTCTTCAGTTGAACAATACCGGATAAGCTTGATGACACTGTCTATATTATTTTGGAAAATTAAACTTTGAGATAGAAAACTTCTAAAAATATGGAGCAGACTTCTATAACCCTTCAAGTGAAGTGGTAATTTGTAAAAGCTGTCACTCTTGTTGAAGATAGAATTTATTTTCAAAGCAAATCCATTTCTTATGGCCGGTGAGATAATCACCCCTCTAAAATTCATGTTTAATTCATGTATGTGGGCCTTTAAGAGCCAAAGGCTCTTCTGGAATAATTCATTGAAAAGATATTTTATGAATGCAGGAGGATCATTACCAGACATTTAGCTATTTGAGGTTTTAGACAGCATTAGATGAATGTTGATGTATTAAAACTATTGGTATTTCCAAGTTCCCAACAGAGATGTGTAATCAAAATATCTACACTTTTCTTTTTAAAAGGCACATTGAAAATTGTGTAGGCACACTAGATATCAGATGAATGTTGCTGTGTCATATTATCTGTGATATCCTTATTGGTGTGGGTCTTCCAAGTACTCAAGAAAGTTAAAAGGATCCACTATTCCACCCACTTAAATAGCAAAGCTGTCATATTAGAGCAAATATCCCACACAAGCTCCCTGGTTGCGGATGAGAACTTCGCAGCAGAGCGGAAAGAGTTGCCAAAATCTTTGTATGCGAATGGAGGGGAACTTATTAGAACCCTGGACAGTGTCTGAGTGGAGCCCTACTGGCATTGGCTGTTAAGCGTTCATTCATTTGCATTGTGGGGGCGAAATGCTTAGCTAGTGCCTTAAGTGAAATGTGTGCCAGATATACAATACATATACATTCAATAAAAGCGCAGAGATGTTATTTTGAAGCAGCTGCGATTACTGCAGATATCAAGGGGGTGTGTTGTGTATGTTATAGGCATAGTTCAAAATACTACGGGATGGGCCAAAGAGAATAAACAGTAAACTATATCTATTAAACTGCTGTGAAAGCGTGAGAGCAATACCCCACATCCAGTGAATTCTGCTCTTTGTCGCTTACTGTCTCCTGTGTCAATTTCGTGGACACACATGTTTGTGTGACATAGAGTCACTGAAAATAGACCCTCTTGCTGGTCCACCAGCCGCTGGCAGTCTTGCAACTGCTGTTCTGTCAGGGTAGAGGACATCTGTACTCCCTCTTTAGACCCATCTGTGGCTTATGTGTGCAGTAAAACAGGGAGGGGATCAGTTTCTTCTTCAGATTCATATTGTCACGAAAGCTAGCACCAAGTCATCCCTGCTGCAATGTGGTTTCTGCCATTTGACATGATACACCCTATGCATCTGCCTATGGGCTATGGTGTCAATGAGGCAGTCAATTTCATGCACGTTCTCCAAAACCAGGCTAATTCCTGCCCACTTAATAAGAAGTGCGCTAGGCTTGACAGGGTCTATTATCGAGACCATCTGCCCTAGTGTGTACTCTGTCACAGCGGTTTTCTGGTCATGTCACTGTTTCATCAGAACCTGGATAGACTTCCGCTTCTTCATAGACTAAATAGATGTGTACACCCATCTAAGAATGGTAAAAATGGGTGGACAGCCCATTACCCGTATTGGTCACTACTAAATGACCTGCCAAAGGAAGGTAATGAGAAAGGGCCAGTAGGACCCTCCTGTTGTATTGGGTCATGACCAAACTCCAGCTGGCCCCTGCCTCAGAATTCATGGGCTAACTGTGCAGGACACCTTTCTTCCAGTACACCTTCAACATCACAGGGGTCTGGCCCTGAGCCATTTTCTCTGCCTGCTCTCACAGATTTGCCCGATATGCCAGAGTAGGACAGTCTTTCTCTGCCTGGCAAAAGTTGTCCGTGCTTGGGCCTGCAGCTGGGAAAAACCTGCTTAGTTCTGACAGGACGCTGATGTCGGAAGCTACTGTGTACTCCATTTCTGGTCCCTTTTCTATTCCAGTAGATAACCAACAGATCACAAAATTCTGTGATAGCGCAGTAGGCACGTGATTGGCTCGTGAGTCCTCTCTCACAGGAGCAGGCCCATCTGTGGCCTTAGGATCTAGACTAGAAATTACCGGGGCATCCAGTCTCTTGCACTCTCTAGCAGGAAGTCTACAAAGGCTTCCTCTCTGGCTGCTCCCAGTGCTCCTGCTGTAGTGACTGCTGCAATTATTTCAGGAGCAGGAAAGTCAAAATGTAACAGTCCACTGGATTTGGGTTTTTAACTAATGCGCAAACATGGGTGGTTCCCCCTCCCAGTTAAGCTTTACTACAATCATAGGGCAAAGGTTCAGCCCATCAAACCCTCTGGCAGGTCAGACTGGACCTGCTAAAATCTTTCATTCTTGCACCTGCTGTCACTGGACGGCTTGTTAAACTGTAATGTAATCGCACAGCCCGAATGACACGTTATGTATGTTGGCAGTAAGCAAATTGCATCATCAAACGAACACCACGAACCACGAAGCCTGAATGTGGCCAGAGGGAATCCATTTTGTAATTATCTGTCATTTTCTTTTTCTGTAACACTTTGCAAACATATTCTGTGCTTCAAGACCCACACACGGTGCAAGAACATAGCTTGAACTCTGAATACTAATGTAGAAAGGAATGTGAAACCCTGCAGAAATACGTTTTTTTATTATTCAGTAAAGCCTTGAAGCTGTACAAGAGCCGTAGCTAATCAGAGGCCCAGGTGCCAGCCTGTCTTGCAAACACTGTCCTAGAAGGCAGTTAACTGAGAATTATATGCAACTAATGGTGCTCCTTCACGAAGGATGGGATTTCTTTGCTTCAGAACTGTCTGACCCTTGGCCCATGAGCGCAGCAACCAGATAACATTACTGCAATGTCTCCCTGCTAGAACATGATATCCTTCTCTGTGCCAGTGCCCCGTGTTCCCCAAAACAGTAAGCTGTCTCTGCAAACCTCGGCTAGAAATAAAGAAAGTTTAAACTGAATGGAGTTACGTGCCTAACTGTGAATGACTGAACCCTAGCTTGCACGTCATGTATATGGGTGAACCGAATAATGCTGTTAAAAGATGATGTATTATGTATATATGTTACTTCTTTATCGATGGCTCGCCCTCTCTCCTCTCACAGTGTTTGTGAGCACACGTCGTGAGGTGTTGAGACCCGATCGGCCGATCGAGATACTCTGAATAAAACCAGACTTGTTTGGGAAACGAACCTCACGACTGGCGTGTCATTTAGTATATGGTTATGGTGCCTTTATTCCATATATGGTCTTACAGGCTGTGAGACTAACAGCAATATCATACAGAGGGCACTGTGTTTGTATTAATTATGGCATGCTCCAAAAAGATCTGACTCTTGGCCCAAATCAGCATCTCATTAGAGTCTCAGTACCCTGCCCACTCAGAGTCACTAAAGACTATGCAGCCACTCTTTGGCCTAGTGGAAATTCATCTGCTAAGATCATAACACTGATGATGGCTTTAACTATGAGGACAGCAATGATTATGGCCTATTCAGGTCTACCAATACAGGTCAGATCTTCCTTCCTATTGGTCAAGTACCCACATAGAAGATCCATTGAGTGTTGAGGGTGCTGAAGTCCCAGTGTTAGAGACCACATGGCTCTTTTTTTTGGGAGATGATGAGCCATGCGTCTGGGATTTTCCCATCAGATTTTTGGACCTGTCTTGGCAAAAGTGTTAGAACCTTTGTCCTTGCCCTCCTAATGTTTATTTGTAGCTGTAGCTTTTTCTTTTCTTTTGGGTGACTTTTTCTGGAAATTAGTACTCTTGTACCGGTCGACAGCCTTTGCAATCTCCCTTGGGTGTGTGATATTCTTGTCCACTAAAGGCTGTTGAAAGTCTGCCTCTCTGGTGGAAAGTATATGCTAACATGCAATCAAATTAAGCATTCCCTCAAATGACTCAGCCATGTTGCCAGTGAACTACCTAGTCACATACTTCAACAACACATATGCAAACAACTAAAAAGCTTGACCGACCCTTTTTGGTGTGTTCTCTAAAACATTTAAGGTAGTGTTTCAGAGTCTTCAATGGAGGATCAAGCCCTTCAATTTGGAATAAAGAGGACTCTCCTCTGGAGCCAACTGAATAATGAAATGAGTACCTTGTGTTGGTAAGCGGTTCATCAGGGCTGCACCCTAAAATCCCTTCTCCACCTCCTGGAGCTGGAAGTCTAGTTGCAATGTCCCAAACCAGTCAAAACATGTATTTCCCCAACTTCATATAGCTGCACTAAGTCCTTCGGGATATGACGCATACGCTTGCCCTGGGTGTCATGGTTTGAGACACTTCGTTAACTCTCATAAAATTGTCTGTGGGTCTCTGATTTTCATCTCCTTCTTCAACATTACCCAATCCCTGGGCTTTTGTACTTCTAAGGCCACCCTCCTTTCCTGCAGAAGGTGCTTCCTCAAAGCCAGATCAGCCCCAGCAAGACTACCCTGAGACCCATATGTGACTTGAGAGAACCAAATGAAAACCTGAGACTTGACTGAAACTCTGGATCTTTGGGATACCACGCTACCTGCCTTTTGTGAAGAATGGCGCTAATAACTATCACTGCAAATGGACCCCTACCCCACTGGAATGGGCTCTTTGATTTGGGGGTTAACATCACCAACCGTCCCCTGGTCCTCTGCCATCATCTTTTATTCTATAAAAGCTTGGAGACTTTTAAGCATTTCAGAATGGCTAACCTTACAGCCATATGGCAGACCCCTTTCCTGACATAGCTCACAGAGGGCACTAGATGTCAAGCCCTTCATGGAGCTCATGTCTAATTGCATTGCACAAAAATCACCTGCCATTGTTTCTAACGTTAACTGCACAGCCTTTTATTTTGGATGACTAAGTTCTAGGCACAGCCTGTACCAAACCCAACTGCTGCCCCAAGTGTGGCAAAATGACTGCTGCTCTGCAGAAGTACACGAATGAGGAGTGGTTAAAGTGTCTACTCAGCCCCACACTACTATTAAACCAACAGTTATCCCAATCATAAAGGTGAACAAGGTGTAACAAAACTGATATACCTCCTTCCCCTCTTAGGCTACCGCAGGCCAAAGGCAAACTATATTTTTCAGAAGGGATGTGAGCTAGTACAGTAGCATCCGAAACAGCAATGGTGCTGTGGTACCAAAATAAAAGAAATGTCCAATCAAGGTTCTATAAAAATACAAAATGTTAATAACTACAAATACACACAACTAATCAAAACAAGAATTATCCATCCCTTTAAAACACATAGAATGCAGACTTTGGAACAAAGGGGATTCTGGGTTTTAAGACAGGTAATCATGTCAGCAGCAAATGTTCAATTTTAATGACAATGGCCCTCATTGTAAGTTTGGCGGTCTGGAATAAAGTGCTGGTAACAACGGTTACCGGTACCTTTTCTGGACCGCCAAACTAAAGGTCTGCCAGCAGGGGCTGTGAACTACAGGCAGGCCTGACCTGCCAGTAGCTCTGGCCCCTACCGGCAGGTTTTTCACTGAAGCACCGGCACTGTTATTAATGGTGCTGGTGCTTCAGGGTTCCCATTCCCATGGAGTCCTATACTCCATGGGAATGGGAACTTACCATTCCTCCACCACCCGTAATATCCTGGTAGCACTGTGATATCAAGCAGCAGAAATGGTAAGGCTAGTATTACCGTAATGAGTGCCAATGTATTTTAAAAGGTAAGGCATAGGGTCTTAAATGTTTTAGGGCCCTTTTAGGCAGGTCAGCAGGACAGACCCACTTCATATATATTTCAGTCTTTTTCTTTGATCTTTCTGATGCACTGTTTCAGAATTGGGTTGGTGAGCACATCCCCGGGTCCATCAAGGGGCGAGGTTCACAAGAAGCAATGGCACTATGCATGAAAAAGCTTGAGAAAAGCAGGTGATGTCTGGGTCAGCAAAACTCAGCAGCGGTTAGAGGTCGGAACCAGAACCAAATCCCAGAGCTGCTCCTTTTTAGCTGGATTGCTGTTAGATCTGTTCCAGGGTCCCAAATGATAGGACGGGTCCTTGTCCACCTGAAAGGGTACCATAGGACACTTGCAGGGCTGCTTCCTCCAATAGGGAAAGTCCTGTGTACCAGTGTCTCAGCAGGCAGGCATGCCTTGTTCTAAACAGCATCACTACAAATGTTCCTCTGGAGTTGGTGTGGGGAAGGGCTTAATCCTTCCTTGTTGACCTGGGTCTTCACTTCAATGGCAGAGGAATTTGGAGCAGACCGTTTTCCCAACGAGGTTCCAGGTGAATCCTTCTTCAAGATTCCAAAGATGAATCCACTAAGGGCAATGTGGCCTTTCTTACATAGGCACAATGCTACAATGTATTGGATACTGCTGGCCTAAGCACACGGTATGGGCTTGGCATTTGTGCTCATGACTTTGCTTTATTGTGGCTTTTCCATCTGTTGCCTTTAATCTGTTTAACCTGTGTTATTCCATTTTGCCTGAGCACACGGCATAGGCTGAGCGTTTTTGGTCGTGACTTTGCATTATTTTGGCTTTTCCATCTGCCTCCTTTAATCTGTTTAACCTGTGGTATTCCATCTTGCCTGAGCACCCGGTATTGGCTGAGCAATTTTGCTTGTGATTTTGCTTTATTTCGGCTTTTACATCTGCCACTTTTAATTTGTTAACTTGTGGTAAACCATCTTGCGGCCTCATTTCAGCTGGTTCCCTTCCCCACCCCTGATCCTCCCTCTTCCCTCCCACAACCCTGATTGGGCCTTGGCCCGTTTGTTGCTTTAAGTGAATCTACACTGTTGTGCTCCGTGCAGCTTTTGTGAATTCTGCACACCTGAGCACATGGTATGGGCTGAGCGTTTCTGCTCCTGACTGCTTTATTTTGGCTTTTCCTTCTGCCGCCTTTAATTTGTTACCTTGTGTTAATCCATCTTGCTGCCTCGCTTCAGCTGGTTCCCATCCCCACCCCTGATCCTCCATCTGCCCTCCCCCTGCTTCAGGTGAATCTACACCGTTGTGCTCGGCACAGCTTTTGTTATTCCATCTTGCTTGAGCACACAGTATAGGGTGAGCGTTTCTGCTCGTGACATTGCTTTATTTTGGCCTTTCCATGTGCTGCCTTTAATTTGTTAATTTGTGGTAATCCATTTTGCAGACTCGTTGTAGCTGTTCCCTTCCCCACCCGTGATCCTCCCTCTACTCCCCCCCAACCCTGATTGGGTCTTGGCCCGTTGGTTGCTTCAGGGGAATCTACACCGTTGTGCTCGGCGCAGCTTTTGTTATTCCATCTTGCCTGAGCACACAGTATGGGCTAAGCATTTCTGCTTGTGACATTGCTATATTGTGGCTTGTCCATCTGCCGCCTTTAATCTGTTTACCCTGTGTTATTACATCTTGCCTTAGCACACAGTATAGGTTGAGCGTTTCTGCTCGTGACTTTGCTTTATTTTGGCTTTTCCATCTGCCGCCTTTAATATGTAACTTGTGGTAATCCATCTTGCCTGAGCACATGGTGTTGCCTGATCCTTTCTGCTTGTGACTTTGTTTTATTTTGGCTCTTCCATCTACCGCCTTTAATTTGTTAACTTGTGGTAATCCATCTTGCGGCCTTGTTCAGCTGGTTCCCTTCCCCACCACTGATCCTCCCTCTGCTGACCCTGGATGGTCATTGGCCCGTTGGTTGCTTCAGGTAAATCTACAGTGTTGTGCTTGGCGCAGCTCTTGTTCATTCTGCTGGCCTGAGCACAGGTATGGGCTGAGCGTTTCTGCTCGCGACTTTGCTTTATATTGGCTTTTATATCTGCTGCCTTTAATTTGTTAACTTGTGGTAATCCATTTTGTCTGACCACACGGTATTGTCTGAGTCTTTCTGCTTGTGACTTTGCTTTATTTTGGCTTTCCCATCTGCCGCCTGGGCACATGGTATGGGCTGAGCGGTTCTGCTCCTGACTGCTTTATTTTGGCTCTTCTATCTGCTGCCTTTAATTTGTTACTGTGTGGTAATCCATCTTGCGGCCTCATTTCAGCTGGTTCCCTTCCCCACCCCTGATCCTCCCTCTGCCCTCCCCGACCCTAATTTGGCCTTGGCCCGTTGGTTGCTTCAACTGAATCTACACCATTATACTTGGTGCTGCTTTTATTCATTCTGTTGCCCTGAGCACATGGTATGGGCTAAGCATTTCTGCTCATAACTTTACTTTACTGTGGCTTTTCCATTTTCCGCCTTTATTCTGTTTAACCAGTGTTATTTCATCTTGCGTGAGCACACAGTATAGACAGAACATTCCTGCTTGTGATTTTGCTTTATTTTGGCTTTTCCAACTGCTGTCTTTAACTTGTTGCCTTGTGGTAATCCATCTTGCCTGAGCACACAGAATTGCCTGAGTCTTTCTGCGTGCGACTTTGCTTTATTGTGGCCTTTCCATCTGTCACCTTAAATCTGTTTAACCTGTGGTATTCCATCTTGCCTGAGCACACGGTATTGCTTGAGCCTTTCTGCTCGTGACGTTGCTTCATTTTGGCTTTTCAATCTGCTGCCTTTAATTTCTTAACTTGTGTTAATCCATCTTGCTGCCTCATTTCAGATGGTTCCCTTCCCTACCCCTGATCCTCCCTCTGCCCTCCCCCGACCCTGAATGGGCAATAGGCACAACTTTTACTCCCATTGTAGCCCTCTGTTGCCAAGGGCCACGAGACAAAGGGAAGCTCCTGATGAAGCTGCTCCAGAACGTGTTGGCCCGTGTTAGCCTGGGAAGCCTGCAGCCATCAACAACAGTGACTGATAAGGTAAAAGTGGTGTAGGTAGGGGGTACAGCCATTACCGCACTCCACCAACTACCCCACATGTCTCATTGCCCAATATCCTGCTTTGCAGGCACTCACCCTACTTGTTGCTTATCAGCCATAGTCAACATTTGCCCCACTTGTATAAGATAGCCTTCTGATTCTAGCCTCAATGTGTAAGGTTAACATATTTGCATCAAGCCAAGTGGGTTAGCATACCTCTCATCACACATGCTTTTGGCGGTGTCACCCGCCCTGAAAGCAGCTCTCTCACCGGCCATGATCCCTACCTCTCCATATAAATGGCCTTTCATCCGCCAAAAGCAAAATTGGGTGTCTTCACCCACCACGCGGTGACAAAACTTTGAGAGCTATGGATTATTCAGCCACTGTTTACATTTTGAGCATTTATGGATGGGGTAGAATTGTGAATATTAGCCTTGTGTCACATCTAGACAGAATCGTGAAGATTAGCATGCATCACATCAAGACAGTATTGTGAAGATTAGCATGCATCACATCAAGTCAGAATTGTGACGATTAGCCCTGAGTCCAATCTAGATATAATTGTGAAGATTAGTATGCAGAGGGCCTGGCTTGGCAGCCATGGAATAGGCTACTCTTCCCGTGTGCTCCTGCATATCCGGAATTGATCCTGATGCACATGTAGAATCAAAGCAACTGAAATAATAAGAAAATAGACCCGCGGCTGTCGGAATGCAAGGCGCACACCAGGAGCGTCATTTGAAGTGAAACAGATGAACGAGATTGAAGTTATGGAGCCGTGAAGAAGTGACTCGGTCCTACGAAGCTGGCAACAAGATGGTGGATGCCATCAGACAAAGGATAATGTTGCAGCACTGCATGGAACTCCAACAGTGGCAACCTAACAACAATAGCGGATGAGACCATGCTGTGAGGGAGAACAAAGCTCATCCCTGGCGGAGAAACATTCTGAGACCGGATGACCTACACAACGCTTGCATCATGTAGATACATTGTATCACTGTACAGACAGCGCACAGGCAGCACGGAGCACAGAGCAGTAGAAAGAACTTGTACCAGTGCGTTATGGGTCTTGGTGACATGTGATTCCAGCGTGAGATTCGAACTGCACGGGGATAAGGGAAACTGGGAGCGAGTTAACCTATGTGAACGAGGGATCAGAGTGCAGGCGAACCCTCAGCAGCGACGAAGATGAACACCACGAAAGCAGACGGACCTCTGTAATGAGAGAAGTGAACACTGCAGTGCATGCATAAGGTGTCACGAGGAACGAAGAGCCCCTGAAATGCACAGACACCCTTGGACCAAACGTACTCCGTGGAACCAACATGGTCGGTGAACGTCTCCTTGAACTGAGGCAATGATAGTTTAAACCGGCACAGCAAGCGCCTACGAAACTAGGAGCAGCAGAGGCGGAGTGTGTCCATCACACAAGAGACATCAGCCTGCGGGTAAGATACGTTGTAAGCACGGATTACGGCACGCTCCGGATACTATAGATGCTGCCTGCCACTTGAGGACTCATTGGTGAAGCGGGGGTACCTTAATGCGGTTGAGCGAAGCACTACCGCTGAAGAGACAGAGCTAGACAGAACGGTGTGGGTGCGATCTGATCAGTAGCTGAGTGCTCTGAGAAGGCCGTAAAATGATACAATGCCCAGGATGGGTGTGATAACAACAGAGCAGAGCACTGCCCAATGTGACGACAGGCGACCTTGAGGGCCCTTGAGGTATCTGCACAATACACAACCACGATACAGGATGAACCGCTCTGGACAGAAGACACATAGCCCAGACATCACTCCACGTGCAGGGGTATTATAAAGAAGGGGCGAAAGAGACCACCTGATAGCGCACAGATAGAAACAGATGACCACAGCCGCGACAGGGATGCGTGAGAAGCAGCAGAGGCATATTGTTGCATGTGTTGTGGCGCTGTGTGAGACACTGTGCAACTCAAACCCAAACAAGCATGGCATAGTGATTGGACCCGGAAACATTGCATAAATGCCACCGCACGATGGATAACCCTGCTAAGCACACCAACTGGAAGCTGACGGAAGTATCAGTAACATTCTATGAAGTATGAACCATAAATGAGTGGATAAGGCCAGCCATAACACAAAAGATAGGCGTTGTGGCCACAAATGGCTGGGTGAGGTGCTGTGCTCGGAGTTCCACGCAGGAACATACACCCGGGGGTGGGGGGGCGGTTGGTCGCAGCAATTGGAAGACAAAACATTAGTGCATGTTGCCTTGAGCAGTGTCATGATGAGGGACGTGCTCATGGTTCACACACCCTTAACCAGCGCATGAACTCCTTAAACTAGAGTGTGGAAACCACAAGGGTGCAGACGAACGCACGTTCAACTGCCAGCCAGCGCAGGACAGACATACTAGACACAAGAAGCTCCCAGACAAGAGGGAGACGGGGGCCTGAGAAGCATCAAGGTAAAACAGCACTGAGAAGGCTATCGAAATGACGAGGGAGATGCCGTCCAAAACTAACAAAGTTAAGGGGAAGCAACCTACGATGGGTGTTTTCACCATACCACCACAGTCACTGGATGTGTCTGCACAGACAAAAGGAGATACACGGGGGATAACCGCAGCACAGTGTGATGATCACCAGATATTAGAGGCTATAGCTGAGCTGAAAGCTTCATTGGGGAGTAAAATCGACAAGGCCATAGCAGAACTGAAAACCGCTCTAGAATTCAAAATAGATGCGGTCAGTGTGGACGTAAACCTCTTAAGGCAGGATGTAAGAACACTATCTGAGCGCACAAGCAGCCTGCAGAGCAAGGTGAAGACCAATGCAGACGTTGGCATGGCCAATGCCAAGGAGGTTCATATATTACAGCAACAAGTGCGCAACCTGAAAAGCTGAGCAGAAGAGGCGGAGGGGCGAGCAAGACGCAACAACATACGAGTGGTGGGACTACAGAAGGAGAAGAAGGCACGGACCCGACAAATTATATAGAGAACATGCTACTCCAGGAGATAGGAGCAGGTGTGCTCACTCAAGGGTTCACAGTCGGAAGGGCACACAGGGCCCAGCTCAGAAGGCCCCAACCAGGAAACCAGGCCACGCGCAATCATAGCTAACATACTGAACTATAAAGACAGAGAAAAGATCCTAGAACATTTCCGCAAGGGGGGAACGATAAGCAGAGCATCAGTGACTGTCACAGCGTACCTGGACTACACCATGCTGTACAAAGACAACTTCACTATGTAGCTATTATAAAACTGAGGGAATCCAGCTTTAAATACATGCTTTTATACCCAGCGAAAGTGAAATTATACACAGGAGCAAGGTGTTTTTCTTTGAAACACCTGAGGAGGCTGCGAGCTGGCTGGACACGCAGGGATGCCCGGGAGACGCGGAGGGCCGGGACCAGAGCATACAAGATAAGTGAACCAATGTCATACCATTTATAGACTTGGCCGATGCCATGTGAGCGGCCCCGATATTGACATGGTTAAAGGGCAGCTCTGATACCCAGAGGGACCCATTCAGAATGTTGGCCGCTGCGTGCACTCAATATGTGATAAATGTCATACACAAGAGGATGCGAAATACAAGAGTGCATAACATACTGTAGCATTAAGGCAGGAGATGCAGGAGCAGAGCGCTCTCACACCTAGAAGTTAGTATAGTTGGGATACCAATAGTGTGGTATCCGCCTGCTGTGATCCAAGTACCGGCATAGGCCATGAAAGGACTAGATGCGGGGTAGCCTGAGAACCACGGAAGGAGCTGGGCAACAGTTGGGGATAGGTGGGGTGGGGGTGTGAAGGGAGTTGGGGAGTTTGAAGGGGTGTTAAAAGTTAGGGAGAGAGCTTACACCTATACATCACTGCGGAAGGCGAAGGGGTTGAGGGGCGGAACAGGGTACGTATTGGATGGGGGATCTCAAGATAGCGACATGGAATGTCAGGGGGCTCAATAGTTATCTGAAAAGTACTTGAAGAGACAGAGAAATGACATTGCCTTACTGCAAGAGACTCACTTAACAAAAGAGAAACAGGAATTGGTGGGTAGGAAATGGAGAGGGGGCACCATGGGGGCAGTCTATTCGGCGTACGCCAGAGGGGTTATTACATGGATAGTACCACATGTCCCCCTTAAACTGTTACAGTCTACCATAGAGCCAGATGGGAGGATGGTACTAATAAGAGGATTAGTGGAAAATAGGGAGCTGAGCATCATCAACAGTTATACCCTGAATCAAGATGCTACAGGCTACTTCAGGACCTTTTACAATAAGATCAGTCCCTAGATGGGGGGGGGCAGTTACATGGGGAGGAGACCTTAATTGTATGCTGGACCCCAAGGTAGATAGATCAGACATGAAGATGGACAAGCCTACCCCGGCAGCTAATGTCCTAAAGACCCTATTGAGAAATTTCAATCTGGTAGACGTGTGGAGGACGCACCACCCGCATGATAGCCGCTACTCCCACTATTCCGCCCCACATAACCTGCATACAAGGCTAGACTACATATGTGCTGCACCGGAGTTGGCGGGAGAACTAGTGCGGTCGGAATACAAGGCGAGAGTCCTCTTTGATCACTCGCCTCTGATTATAACATGGCAATACTCGCCACCCAGGGCACGGATCCCGACGTGGAAACCTAGGGCCGAAACTTTGAAAGATACAATATTTAGGGAGGATATAAGAAGGGAAATTGTGGAATACTTTAAACATAACACAGAGAGTGTGGACTCGGCAGGCATAGTATGTAAGACATTTAAGGTGTTGGTGAGAGGAGCAGCAATATCCAAATCCAAAGGTCTGCTGGAGGGAATAACACATGAGCTGCACAAAGCGGAGAAGAAACTACAGGCAATTATGCGAAAGAGTGAGCATTCCCCTGAGGAGGCTGGAACAATAAGACAGTTGCAACAGGATTGTGGGGAGTATTGGGAGAGATTATGTCACTTGAGCTATAAAAAATATGTGGAAAAGCAGCACACAGAGGGAGACAAGCTGGGCAGGCCACTAGCCTGGCTATATAAGAGTGAGACACCCAGGCAAACAATTAGAGTAGTACGGGGAATGAAAGGACAAATACTGGATAACCAAGAAGGGGTTAACAAGGGCTTTCTAGAGTTTTACCAGCAACTATATAGAGATGTGGAGGAGGGTGAAGGGAAGGATGTGACTGAAACATTGGCAGATATTGGCCTTCCAAAATTAGGGACTGTGGAGAGAGGGCCCTGGAGGTTACAATTACGGTGGAGAAACTAGAAGCAGTGATCAAGCTTTTACCTCCTAGTAAGGCTCCAGGAGTGGATGGACTCCCTAGCAAGTTCTACAAAACATACAAGTTGGAGGTGCTCCCCCCACTATTAGCAATGCTAAATGAAGCTTTGGATAGGGGGATACTGCCGGAGTCCCTGAGGGAAGCGAATATTATCCCACTTCTTAAGCCTAACAAACCATGCATGGACTGAGGGTCATATTGACCGCTTTCCTTGCTTAATCAAGATACTCACGGCAGTGTTGGCGAATAGACAGACTTGTTATCAACAAACTTATACATCCCGACCAGACCGTGTATGTACCACGCAGAAGTATATCTGACAATCTTAGAAGGCTACATCACGTCATAAAACAAATGGAAGAGGACCCAAAGGAAGTTGCTATAATCTCATTGGATGCAGTGAAGGCCTTCGATTCAGTCAAATGGCCTTGGTTGATGGCGGCCTTAAAGGATTATGAGGTTGGGCCCACGTATTTGAGGTGGGCATAACTGCTGTACAGTACGCTCCTGGCCCGAGTTAGGACAGGAGTGACAGTCTCAGATCGATGGCAGCTTAGTAGGGGTACTAGACAGGGATTCCTGTGGTCCCGATGCTGTTTATTTTAGCACTGGAACCCTTGGCAATATACCTTAGGCAGCAATACTGAGAGATGGGGATCAGCAAGAAGGGGGGGAACCACTTGATATCAATGTAAGATGATGATATGCTGCTGTATCTAAGATATCCTGAGGAGAACCTACAGTATCTTCTGGAAGTAATGGGAAGATATGCAGTGCTGTCCGGCATAATGGTAAATCCCAAGAAATCATGTATATTCCCCCTAGGTAGATAAAAGGGAACTGCCGGTACTACAAATACAATGGGAGACCAGGGCCTTTAGGTACCTGGGGATCGAGGTATACCATACGGTCGAGGCGGAATACAAACATAACACTGAGAAGGCACTGGCTAACATTGAAAACAGTATGAGGTTCTGGGCCAAGCTTTGACCATGATGGGGAGAGTGGCATTACTAAAGATGGTGGTGCTGCCTAGCTTGCTGCATTTCTTTGTGAACATACCATACATGATACCGAAGCGATTCTTTGTCAAGCTTCAAAGTATATGTAGAGGGTTCATATGGCACAATATTAGAAACAGGATAGCATTATGGAAGCTGCAAAACATGTATGACCAAGGGAGCATTAAATTGCCCAACTTCGAGATTTACTATTTAGCCAGCCAACTACAATATGTAACTAGATGGTTATCGGAAGACTGAACATCAGAGTCCAGATTGTTGAGGGCTGAGTGTATCCCATTTTTCTTGAAAGAGTGGATATGGGTGCCACAGCAAGATGTGAGGACCAGAATGTTAGACTTAGGATGGAAGATTTGGCAAAGAGCTTGTCGGGTCATGGCGAACCCGAATCCGTCTTCCCCACAAATGCCGCTAGTGGCATTGAAAGAGGTAGACGAGCAATTGAGGAAGATAATCTGGAAGCATTGGGAACCGATTGGGATAGCTACGCTAGGGGACATATGGCAAGAGGGGAAGGCAGTGGAGTTTGACACACTGGTAGCAGACAACGGTCTACACCGAGGACAATATATCACTTACACTAGGCTGGAGCGGAAGATAAAAGATAGGTGGTCAGAAATAGTGCTGGAGGGTCCGCCTGATACGGCCATAGAAACAATCTATGATATAACAGAAGGTGGCCATGAAGTTTCCCGAATTTATGAACCATTGATGTCAAGGGTGGGGAAGGAGGTGCTCCAGTTGAGACGGGACTGGGAAGAGGAAGCTGGGGAATCTATGAGTGACGGATTGTGGGTGAGTGATCAGAGATACCATAAAAAAGTATCTAGAAACGCAAGGTTGCAGCAAATCCAGTTATATATTACCCACAGGATGTATATGACCCCCTAGCGGATTGCAAGGTTCAAGAATGCTGGAATACAAACATGTCCCAAATGTGGAGAAGTGGATGCAGGAATGACACATATGTTCTGGGCATGCCCAGATATATGGAGATTCTGGGGGGAGGTGGCCCATCTCTTGGCCGAGAAAGGCATTAAACTGGAGGTGTAATCTTTGTGGGCATGCATGGTGGGGGGGTTTTCTAGGCCGCGTAAACTGGCACATGTCAGCAAACTCAAAGACTTGGCCTATATACTGGCCAAGCGTAGAATTGCCATGGGCTGGAAAGCAAGTAATAGACCAAGGGTGGAAGTGTGGTGGCACGACCTTCAGAAATGGGTGGATGCAGAAACAGTGGGGTGGAGTGAAGCAGCCAACAGGGGGGGAGAAGAAGAAGCAGAGACACTGAGGGCCTGGAGGCACATGGTAGCTACTTTGAGTCGACCCTGACCATCCTTGATGACGAGAATTTTTTGGAGGGTGAGGGGAGGAAGGTACCCCAACATTGGGCATTCGAAGGTGGTGATGGGGAGTAAGCTCGGGATGGAGAGAGGTTATCAGGACAGCGGTGGATATAACATAATACTGTATATGACACTTGAAAGCTATGACTGATATTCACTGTTTGGTTTTCTTTTATTTGTTTTGTTTGTTAAAATCAATAAAAAAAATGTTTTTAAAAAAACTGAGAAAATAAGATTAGTATGCATCACATGTAGAAGAAATTGTGGGTATCAGGTAATAATGTCCCCATATATAATTTCACCATACAGAATGTCACTGGGGAAAGCCATTGGCGACATTATATATGGTGACATTATGTATGGGATGGGTTGCGGGGATGACCCCTGCTCCCCATGTAAAAAAAAATAATAATTCAGGGTTGCAGGGTTGTCAACCGCATGTTCAATGTAATAATGTCTGAGCAAAAAAATGTGACTTTTTTGACAGGAGACATTTTTGTGGGGACATTATTACATGGAACCGAATTGTGAAGATTAGCTTGCGTCACATCCAGACAGAATTGTGAACATTAGCCTGAATCACATTTATACAAAATTGTGAATATTAGCTTGTGTCACATCTACACAGAATTGTGAAGATTAGCCTTGAGTCACAACTAGCTATAATTGTGAAGATTAGCATGCATCACATCTAGAAATAATTGTGAAGATCAGCATGTGTCGCATCCACACAGAATTGTGAATATTAGCTTGTGTCACATCCACACAGAATTGTTAAGATTAACATGTGTCACATCCAGACAGAATTGTGAATATTAGCTTGCATCACATCTAAAGAGAACTGTGAAGATTAGCCTACGTTACTTCTAGACAGAATTTTGAGTATTAGCCTGCATCACATCTATTCAGAGTTGTGAATAATAGCTTGCATCACATCTATATGGAATTGTGAAGAGTAGCCTTGAGTCACTTCTAGACAGAATTGTAAATATTAGCTTGCGTCACATGTAGACACAATTGTGAAGATTAGCTTGCGTCATATCCAGACCGAATTGTGAAGATTAGCCTGTGTCACATACACACTTAATTGTGAAGATTAGCATGGATCACTTCTAGACAGAATTGTGAATATTAACCTGCGTCACATCCACACATAGTTGTGAAGATTAGCATGCGTCACTTCTAGACAGAATAGATGTGACTATTAGCTTGCGTCATATCCAACAGAATTGTGAAGATTAGCATGCATCTCATCCAGGCAGAATTGTGACTATTAGCTTGTGCCACATCTAGAGAGAACTGTGAAGATTAGCCTGCTTCACTTCTAGACATAATTGGGAATATTAAATTAAGTCACATCCAGACAGAATTGTGAGTATTAGCCTGCATCACATCAAGACAAAATTGTGAATATTAGCTTGTGTCACATCTAGACAGAACTGTGAAGATTAACCTTGGGTCACATCTAGATAGAATTGTGAAGATTAGCATACATCACTTTGAGAAACAACTGTGATAATTAGCATGTGTCACTTTTAGAAACAATTGTGAAGATTGGCATGCATCATATCTAGTTGGAATTGTGGATATCAGCATGTATCCCATCTAGATAGTGAGGCTACTAGCCAACCCTATTAATAAAAAAACCTCACCAATCTGCATACTCCTCTCAAACTCCGAACTAAACACAACCATGCCTCTAAAGCACAACAAACCACATGCAGTTCACTACACCGCAACAACAAAACAAACAACATAGCCCTGCACTACAGCACATCAAGTCTACCAACTGAAAAACACACCTAAACTCAGCAAACGATGTAAACCAAACTGAAGCTGCCAACAGCACATCACCGCTCTCTTGCTCCTTTCTCCTGCTCAGTCCGTCTAACTTACCCTACCCTCTTGCCTTTCATATCCGCAAGAGCTCCAGGGGACCATTCAGGTGGTGACAGTGCATGGTATAAATATCCTTTAACCCTTTAAGTGCCACCGACGAGTGGACTCGTCGGTGGCAAGCGCTCCATTTTGCCACCGACGCGCTGGCTCATCGGTTTAGGCACTCTGCTTTGCTCGATTTCCTGCAACGCAGGGATCGAGCAAAACTGTAATCCAACCCCCGGGTTATGTGAGGGGAGGTCCCCCCTCGCTGCCAGGGGGCTGGATTACCTTCAGTTTCACGTTGGCGTGCGTAACGCACGTCGGCGTGAAACTGAAAGTAAATTCCCTGCAGCAGCCATTTTCGGCTGCTGCGGGGACGAGATAAGGTAAGCGGCATTCTTGTTTTGCCTCGACCTCCGGCTGTATTTCAAGCCGGAGATCGAGGCGGGTATCGTTGGAAAGGGGAGATCCTCCCCTTTCCAACGATACCCATTGTGTGACATTGCTGCCTGCGGATCAGGCGCAGGGCGCGCGATCCGTGGGCAGCAATGCCACCGGATCAGTACAGATCCATTTGTGATGCAGGGGGAGGGGGTACTGCTTACTAGGTAAGCGGCTCCCTTCCCCCCCGTGGCCCCAAAGCATGGGGCCACAGCACCAGAGACCCCTGGGGGCAGATGATCACTGCCCCCAGGGGTGAAAACAAAAACAAAAAAATGAAAAAGAAATCGAGGAATGGGGGAGAAGGTTTGGGGACCTGGGGCCCACTAGACCACCAGGGATATGACAAAAAGTGGTGTCCCTTGAAAGGGGAGGTTCTCCCCTTTCCAAGGACACCATTTATATGACGCATTGCTGGTCACGGATCAGCGCATCAGAGCGCTGATCCACTGGACCACCATTGATTTGTTTGTGAGTTGGGGGGCAGGGGGGCTGCCTCAAGTAAGCCACCATGGATGGTTTACTGATTGAAAGGGGGGGTGGCCCACCCCAACCAAAGTAGATAGGGGGGGCACCCCTTGTAACCCTCCCTGGGGGCAGATATCTGCTCCTAGGAAGAGGCATCTGACCCCAGGGAGGGATGCATGAGGTGGGTCCTCCCCTATCTGACGCCAGGGAGGGATGCATGAGGTGGGGACCTCCATTTGGGGTGGGGGGAGAGTGCCACCCCCATTGCAGTACAACATTTGCTGCCAATTTAGGGTGCCCCTCAGCCCCCCCTAAAAAGCAGCCTATGATTTTGTATTTTTTTTTGTTTCCCCACCTTCGTTTGGCGCAGATGGCCACATTAGTGTGCCAATCTGGCCCCAGGGTGCCCAAACCCTACTGCCCCATCTATTAGGGGTCCTGCCCCACCTTTTATGGTGGCCCTCTCCCCCCCACCCCAAATGGCTGGGGGGGACACCTCAGGCAGCCCTCCCCGAGCCTCCTAGGAAGGACTGCATGATGTGCCCCCCACTCCGTTCGGTGTGGGTGAGGAGAGGACCACCACAAAAGGTGGAGCATGACCCCCAATAGATGGGGAAGTAGGGTTTGGGCACCCTGGGGCCAGATTGGCACACTAATGTGGCCATCTGCGCCAAGCGAACTTGGGTAAACAAAAAAAAAAACAAAAATCGTAGGCTGCATTTTAGGGGGGGCTGAGGGGCACCCTAAATTGGCAGCGAGTGTTGTACTGCAACGGGGGGTGGCACTCACCCCCCCACCCAAAATGGAGGGCCCCACCTCATGCAACCTTTCCATGGGGGCAGATATCTGCTCCTAAGAAGGGGCATCTGACCCCAAGCAGGGATGCATGAGGTGGGGCCTCCCCTATCTGATGCCAGGGAGGGATGCATGAGGTGGGGACCTCCATTTGGGGTGGGGGGGAGAGTGCCACCCCCATTGCAGTACAACATTCGCTGCCAATTTAGGGTGCCCCTCAGCCCCCCTAAAAAGCAGCCTACGATTTTGTATTTTTTTTGTTTCCCCAACTTCGCTTGGCGCAGATGGCCACATTAGTTTGCCAATCTGGCCCCAGGGTGCCCAAACCCTACTGCCCCATCTATTAGGGGTCCTGCCCCACCTTTTATGGTGGCCCTCTCCCCCCCACCCCAAATGGCTGGGGGGGACACCTCAGGCAGCCCTCCCCGAGCCTCCTAGGAAGGACTGCATGATGTGCCCCCCACTCCGTTCGGTGTGGGTGAGGAGAGGGCCACCACAAAAGGTGGAGCAGGACCCCCAATAGATGGGGAAGTAGGGTTTGGGCACTCTGGGGCCAGATTGGCACACTAATGTGGCCATCTGCGCCAAGCGAACTTGGGTAAACAAAAAAAAAAAATATCGTAGGCTGCATTTTAGGGGGGGGGGCTGAGGGGCACCCTAAATTGGCAGCGAATGTTGTACTGCAACGGGGGTGGCACTCACCCCCCCACCCAAAATGGAGGGCCCCACCTCATGCAACCCTTCCATGGGGACAGATATCTGCTCCTAGGAAGGGGCATCTGACCCCAAGCAGGGATGCATGAGGTGGGGCCTCCCCTATCTGACGCCAGGGAGGGATGCATGAGGTGGGGACCTCCATTTGGGGTGGGGGGAGAGTGCCCCCCATTGCAGTACAACATTCACTGCCAATTTAGGGTGCCCCTCAGCCCCCCCCTAAAAAGCAGCCTACGATTTTGTATTATTTTTTTTGTTTACCCAACTTCGCTTGGCGCAGATGGCCACATTAGTGTGCCAATCTGGCCCCAGGGAGCCCAAACCCTACTGCCCCATCTATTGGGGTCCTGCCCCACCTTTTGTGGTGGCCCTCTTCCCCCCACCCCAAATGGCTAGGGGCGACACCTCATGCAGCCCTCCCTGAGCCTCCTAAGAAGGACGGCATGATGTGCCCCCCATCCGTTCGGTGTGGGTGAGGAGAGGGCCACCACAAAAGGTGGTGCAGGACCCCCAATAGATGGGGCAGTAGGGTTTGGGCACCCTGGGGGCAGAATGGCACACTAATGTGGCCATCTGCGCCAAGCGAACTTGGGTAAACAAAAAAATCCAAAATCGTAGGCTGCATTTTAGGGGGGGCTGAGGGGAACTCTAAATTGGCAGCGAATGTTGTACTGCAACGGGGGGTGGCACTCCCCCCCACCCCAAATGGAGGGCCCCACCTCATGCAACCTTCCCTGGGGGCAGATATCTGCTCCTAGGAAGGGGCATCTGACCCCAGGGAGGGATGCATGAGATGCCGCCCTCTTATCTGCCCCCAGGGAGGGCTGAATGAGATTCCCCCCCTGCATTTGGTGTGGGGGGGTAGAGGGTCACCCCCCCCATTATATTAGAAAATTACCTAGCGGTTTAGGGTGCCCCTCAGCCCGCCCTAAAGTGTAGGGTACCATTTTCTATTTTTGTTTATGAAACTTGCCTTGGCGCAGAGGGTCACATTGGTATGCCAATCTGGTGCCGGGGTGCCCACACCTTACTGCCCCACCCACTGGGGGCCTGTCCCACCATTTATGGGCCCCCCCACTCCAAATGGACGGGGGGTGTACCTCACGCAGCCGTTTGTAGGAGGCCCAGGGAGGCATGCATGAGGTGCCCCCGCCACCCATTTGGGGTGAGGGGGGAGAGGGCCCCCAAAAATGGTGCGATAGGCCCCCCAGTGGGTGGGGCAGTAAGGTTTGGGCACCCCGAGGCCAGATTAGCACATCAATGTGCCTCTCTGCACCAAGGGGAGTTGGGTTACCAAAGGAAAAAAGTGAAAATGGTGGAACGCTTTTTAGGGGGGGCAGTGGGGCACCCCAAAGGGTCAGGGAATTTTCTAATGCGATGGGGAGTTGACCCCCCCCCACCCGCAATGGAGTGGGTGCCATGTCATGCAGCCTTCCCTGGGACCAGATATCTGCTCCTAGGAACGGACGCCTGAGCCCAGGGAGGAATGCAAGACAGCCCCCCCCTTATCTGCCCCAGGGGGGGGCTACATGAGAGGGGCCGCCCCTCCAATTGGGGTGGGGGTGGATTCCCATGGGTGTCCTCTTTTGGGAAATGCATGGGGTTCCCTGTTTTCCTTGCTGGCTTCAACACCCTAGGCCCAAATCTGTAGGTTGCCCACATGAACAAAATTGTCAGTGGCGAAAGGCTTGGGGTTCCAAGTGGGTTACCCTTTTCCTTTTGCACCCCCGGTAGGTGCCCCCACACATGTTAGGTACCGTTTTAATTGGGATACGTGTGGGGACGCGGGAACGTAGGCCATGTGTTGTTGGCAGTGTGTTTCGGTGGGTGGCCAGAGCGAAATGTCTGAGAATTGTCTTCATTTCCAGCCAATTTCAGAGATATTTCCCTGTGTCCACTCACCGAAACACGTCGCCAACAACAGATGTCATACCTTCTCGCGTTCCCACAGGTGTCCCGACGAAAACGGTACCTCACATGTGTGGGTGCACCTACCGGGGGCGCAAAAGGAAAAGGGTAACCCGCTGGTAACCCCAAGCCTTTCGCCAGAGCACAATTTGTTCATGTGGGCAACGTACAGATTTGGGCCTAGGGTGTCGAAGCCAGCAAGGAAAACAGGGAACCCCATGCCTTTTCCAAAAGAGGACACCCATGGGAATGCACAGAGTCTGACTTGTGCGAATCGGCCCAGAATATATTACCCAGAACCCCAGACAAAGTGAACATTGTGTTTTTTCCTCACCAAATATCACTTTGTCGGGGATTGTGGCTAATAAACACTGGGGCAATTTGCGCAAGGCAGTCCTCTGTGGATTCCCACGGGTGTCCTCTTTTGGGAAATACATGGGGTTCCCTATTTCCCTTGGTGGCTTGGACACCCGAGGCCCAAATCTGTAGGTTGCCCACATGAACAAAATGGGCAGTGGCGAAAGGCTTGGGGTTCCCAGCGGGTTACCCTTTTCCTTTTGCGCCCCCGGTAGGTGCACCCACATATGTGAGGTACCGTTTTCATCGGGAGACACATGTGGGGACGCGGGAAGGTAGGCCATGTATTGTTGGTGGTGTGTTTCGGTGGGTGGCCAGAGCGAAATGTCTGAGAATTGTCTTCATTTCCAGCCAATTTCGGAGACATTTCCCTGTGTCCACTCACCGAAACCAGTCGCCAACTACAGATGTCATACCTTCTCGCGCTCCCACAGGTGTTCCGACGAAAAAGGTACCTCACATGTGTGGGTGCGCCTACCGGGGGTGCAAAAGGAAAAGGGTAACCCGCTGGTAACCCCAAGCCTTTCGCCACAGCACAATTTGTTCATGTGGGCAACCTACAGATTTGGGCCTATGGTGTCGAAGCCAGCAAGGAAAACAGGGAACCCCATGCATTTCCCAAAAGAGGACACCCGTGGAAATGCGCAGATGTCTGACCAGCAAGGAATTATTACAGTGAAATAGCGGCTTCTAACCAACAAGTGTAAGAGAGTGATGAGATAGAGAGTATGAATGGAATGTAGAATGAAAGTGAATGAGTGGTAGTATATTGGAAAAGTGAGCTCTGGTGTCTTATAACCAACCCCGGAATGAATACAGGATTTTGGTAAAGAATGTATAATGTATATTTCTTTATGTATTTTGAAATGTGTTTGACACAATTAAATTGAATTTATTGAACAAATGATAAGAACTATTGGTTGGTATTTATAAAAAAGACCATACAGAAGAATGAGAGATCACCCCTCTATTCCACTGGTCCATTGCATATTGTTTCTCCAGTTAGGTTCACGGCCACATTTGCAAAGCAAAATAACACCATCAAATGACTTAGGTATTCATTATGAGTTTGGTGTGTGGGAAAAAGGTCAGTAAAGTCAGAAATGTCAGTAAAGTGGCTGTAATTCTTTACCTCCACTTCACCACACCACCTAATTCAAAGTTTAGAGGTAAAGTGGAGAGTAACTGCCAGCACATTACTGGAGGCAAACACTCCATTTTACCTCACAAAATTGGCAGATTTACCACCATGGATCTCCCACTTGGGGTAGATATGCCCAAATCCCCATTAAAGTCCTGTGGACTCCAAAAATGCATTGTAAAATCCTGCTACTCAACAGCTCATGGAGTAGAGAGGGCCAGGCTCTATGCTGAAATGAGTCATTTCTTCAAGAGTGATAGAAGCGAATACAGCTATTTAAACTCATATCAAACGTTGCATCCCGGGGGCATGGCCAGCGCGCAAGCGGTGTGGACATGAGCTGCCTGAGCTCCTCCAAGCGCCGAAAGTATCCTGTTAAAATATCCTGATTCCGTGGGTTTAACAACCCCAAAATACAACGAATGAGCCCAAGGGGTGCCGAGCGGCGGCCGACCAAATTTGAAGCAGACTCCTGGTCGGAGTGCAGAGAAATCCGACGAGACACAGAGGACCGTGGCCCCGTAGACACGAGTCCAAAATGGCGGACGTAGCTTGACATCGACTCGACACCGGAGGGGCTGACCCGACCCGGGACCGTGGGCGGCCTCCAACAAACTCCTGTGGGGCCATATAGAGAATCCGGAGACCGGTAAACACCAACCTCCGCGGAACCCGCCGCGGAGGTGACACAATACATGATATGTGCCCTGCCTGGCGGCGCGTAGTGCGGCTCGGGGGCACCTCGACCCCACCAGCGCAACACTCGGAGACACACAGCGCACACCAGCTCACCGCTGGTCGAGCGAGCGGCGGATGAGGCGACTCCTATGGTGACCTGCGGAGGCCTACAGCCGTGGACGAATTGCCTGGTCGCCTGGTGCAGCAGTCCTATGCAGTGAAACAACCTGAGTGGAGGAGGAAGGCTGCCTGAGGCGGAGTCTAACCCGCCATACTCAGTGGTGAAGGAGAGCGGGGCGGTGTCCACGGCTCGGGGTGCAAACAAGTAAGTCCACCCACATCCACTTCGACAACCTGCCTTATAAACTGGATGGGTGAAGCCCTATATACCTAGACAGACCTGTCTCAGAGAAGGGAAGGAAGTGGACCCAAACCCCTGACAGCCTTGATTTGCCACTACCCTGGGCCACAGATTCCACCAAATACTCGCCCCCTGCCAAGGACGACCCCTCACCCGCAGCAACTGTACACAGACAGGCCTCAATAGTGCTCTGCAGGGCCCTGACACGAAGCAACACGAAAGACAGCAAGGCCTGCGCCTCCGCGAGGCACCCAACGAACTACACTGGTGGGGGGGAGGAAACCCCGCGCACACTGGCACTGCGCACACAGGCAGGAGCCGAACCTAGAGACCTACCGCTGCTACGGGTGGTGTAGCATGGCCACGCAGACTGGTGTGACCCTAACCCAGCCTGCTAGACAACAATTGGCAAGAATCCAGGCACCCAAGTTACCAACACGATGGGCAAGGACAAGCAACAACGGAAGACAGCTACGCAGAGCAGCATGGACCAATTCACAGTCGCCAACACCTCGGCAAGTCACACACTGCACTCAAACCCTCCAGGGGACGAAGAAAACCTGTCACTGCAAGATGTAATGGCCGGGATAGCCAGCTCATGCTCCTCCATGGAGATCAAGATGCACAGCTTTGCTGCAGACGTTTCCTTCCTACGACATGATCTCCAGAAGCTCACCGCCCGTACAGGGGAGGCGGAACAGCGCATCTCTGGAACAGAGGACAACATCAGAGGCATCAATCAGCAACTATCGCAGGCTCTAAATCGCCTCAAAAAACTAGAAAACCGGGTGGATGAAGGTGAGGGCAGATCACGCTGCAACAACATATGCATTCTCGGACTGCCGGAGGGAGAGGAAGGGCAAAGTATGGAATTGTTTCTGGAACAGTGGCTAGTGGACATCTTTGCGCCCCAATCCTTCTCAAACTTTTTTTCAGTGGAAAGGGCACACAGAATGCCATCGGGCAACCCACCCCCAGGCACACCTCCCCGAACGGTGATTACTAAATTGCTTAATTATCGGGACAGAGATGCACTCCTCCAAATGTCCCGCACAAAAGGAACGATCACCCATAATGGATCCCGGATTGCATTCTATCCCGACTACACCAGGGAGGTACAGCGAGCAAGGCAGTCATTTGAGCCACTCAAGAGACAACTGGCCCTCATGAAAGTGAAATATGGGCTACTGTTCCCAGCACAAATCAAAATCAATTATAAAGGCTCTACGATCCACTTCACAGATCCACAAGAAGCGTGGGGGTGGGCAGAAACAAATATTGAAGGCGACTGGTCTGCGAGACCAGAAAGACGTGAAAGGAGCCCCGACCCGGGCCGGAGAGGCCCCCATGGGAGAAACCCAAATGCCCCTGGCGTGGACGCCATGGACCCGGTGGCTGTTCAGATTGACACTAATGGCCGCCCACGGCCCCCCCGAGTCAATGGATACCTGAAATATGGAATGATAAGGCCAACCAGCTCGGAACCCTGGTGGGTTACCACATTAAGCAACCTAACATGTAAACCCCGGACATATGGCGCTGGGGAAGGAGCTCTAAGGTAGGCTCCCCGCAAAGGAAACCCCCCCTCCAGAAGACTTTCCAGTGAAGACAAGGAAGCTAAGATCATGAACGAGCAGAGGGAGAGAAGTTGGGTAATTGTTACTAATTAATGAGTTAACTGTTTAGCTTTGGCAGAGTGTTTAATTTGGTATATGGGGCGACAGATGCTTCAAGTTGGGTGGAGTATGGGGTGGGGGATACAAGTTATAATGTTAAGAATCACACTGTCTCTAACACACACACTGTAATACTCTTATTGCTAGTAAATCACACAGCAGGAATGTACAAGCATGTCTCAATGGGAAACCAATCTTCACATAGTCACGTCAAGCCCTTAACTATGGCGTGAAACTACACAACACCCTCAGATGTCCGACTCACACTGACATCACCTATACACAACTCAGATGGCAAGGGTTACCAACGTGAATAAAAATACAACCATCCGAGTGATGACGTGGAATGTAAACGGGCTCGGCAACAGCATCAAAAGGTGACTGGTAATGCAATCATTGAACCGGCACTCCTCAGACGTGGCATTCCTTACGGAGACAAATCTGGCTGGTAAATATTGTACACTGTTCAGACGCACTAACTACAAGCTAGCATTGCATGCCGGTTTCACCATGGGATCACAAGCGGTACTAATCCTGGTACACAAAAGATCCTCTTTGCGCCTGTCTCCATTACACACGACACAGGAGGAAGATTTGTACACACACAAGAGACCCTCTGGGAACGCACTGTAATCATGGTAGCTGTATATGCACCACCTAACTTATTAACCCCCCTGACCAATGACATCACGCCTCTAATCGCGAACAACCCTGCAGACCTCACACTAATTGGAGGAGACTTGAACGAAGTAATGAATATAGACCTTGATAGAACACATGTAAGATCCAGGAAACCAGATGTACGCACCAAACTCGCTACATTCACTAATGCACTGGGGCTACAAGATGTGTGGAGGACGCTACACCCTGACACAAGAGAATACTCATACCACTCCGAAGCACACACCCCACTGTCTAGGCTAGACTATTTTTTCCTACCACTAAATAACATGCATGAAGCATGTGAGGCACAACTACTCCCCAGAGGTATATCAGATCACTCCCCACTCACACTAACGATTAAAACCGACAGATCGACCCCCCCCGACCCAGCTGGCTACTACCTAGGTTTCCCAGAACTAGTAGAACACATTCAAAAGACTACTGAAGCATACTTTGAGATAAATACTGACTCTGTAGATAGCCCGGTGACGCTATGAGAAGCGTTCAAGACAGTGCTCAGAGGTGAAATCATAGCCTGGACCACAGCCCACAAGAAACAACACCTTAAAGCAATATGTGAAGCCGAAGCAAAAGTACAAAAAGCAGAGGCTGATCACCTAACCCAGGACCAACCGGAAACATACCGCGCACTTCAATTAGCACAGACACAACTGCAACACATAGCTTTAGACAATGCGAAACAGGCACATACAGCGATGAGGGCAAAGATATACGAAACAAGGGACAAAGCCGGGAAAATACTGGCATTGCTAGAACGTAGAGACCTGGGCCTCACTCAAATTAGGAAATTGACTACAGAAGAACCAGAACCACTAGTAACAGACCTAGATATAGCGGAAGGCTTTGCAAAATACTATGCTGAGCTATACAAAGCACCACCCTCACCACCCGCGACAGACATCCTGGAGGAAATTACCGTCCCCACCCTAAACGCACAACAGTCTAACTTATTAGAACAAGAAATCACTGAGGAAGAGCTAACCCAAACCATGTCGGAACTCCAATCGGGCAAGACCCCAGGCCCGAACGGCTTCCCCATCGAAATATGGAAGAAAATAGGCGTGAATGTAATCTCTCCCCACCTGCTACGCCTATTACAACACTCACACTCACAGGGCTATCTCCCTCCAGACTTAAGGAAAGCCACGATAATAGTTCTGCCCAAGGCAGATAAACCACCCGATAAGTGCAGTTCCTATAGACCTATCTCTCGAATAAACTGCGAGGCGAAAAAAATGGCGAAGGTATTAGCCAACCGGCTGCAACAAGTCATACACACACTGGTACATCCGGACCAGTGTGGATTCATGCCACAGAGGTCCACTATGCAGAACATATACATACTGCATACAGCATTAGAAAAACTACCCGAAATACAGGATCCCCTGGCCCTACTCACCATAGATTTCGAAAAAGCCTTCGACTCTGTCTACTGGGAAGCAATCTGGGTAATTATTCAGTGCATGGGCATAGGACCGTACTTTATGAGCTGGGTCAAACTGCTATATAATCTCCCAGAAGCGGTAACAAAGGTGAATGGACATGTTTCAAACCCTTTTCAATTAGGCAAAGGCACGAGACAAGGCTGCCCCTATCAGCCTTGATCTTTGCTATAGCAATTGAACCCTTAGCAATTCTATTATGATCCACACAATCATGGAGTGGCTTCAGGCGGTCAAACGACTAGGAGGACAAGGTATCCTTATACACTGATGACCTGCTAATATACCTGAAGGACCCACGCGGATCCTGCCCCACAGTGACGCGATTACTAATTAGATACGGCGTGTTTAGCGGTCTCCGTGTCAATTGGACTAAGTCCAAACTATTCCCATTGAAGCAAACAGATAACGCAGTGCCAGACGAGTGCCCCTACCGTGTGGAGAAGGAACAGTTCAAATATCTAGGCATACAGATTACGAATAACCTGACAGACTATGTGCCAAAGAACCTACACCGAATAACGGCGAGATTCAAGGAAGACGTCCGTCACTGGATGTCCTTACCACTAACACTATTAGGTAGAGCTGCACTTTTTAAGATGCTGGCTCTCCCCTGCTTTCTCTACATATTACAAAACGCACCACTACCTATAGCGCCCAGTGAATTCCACAAAATAGACCAGACACTAAGGAAATTGCTATGGAATGAAGGTCAGCCTCGTTTGGCACTCACCACACTACAAAGATCCATATGGGAAGGCAGAATTGGACTCCCCCGCCTGCAAACCTACTACTGGGCTAGCCAGATGGCAATAGTGAACGATAGACTCCATGGGGACACCACACTACCGCATAACAGAACGCAATACCCCAACCAACAAGAAAGACCCATTATGAAACACCTCTACTGCAAAAAAGCCTGGTCTGCTACCCTGTCCATGATGGCACACATAACTTGCATATGGACAGATACACACAAATACTTAGGCTGGGACAAAAAGCTAACTCCAGTACAACCACTGTGGAACAATAAACACCTCCCGGAAGTGAATAAACTACCGAAATGGCACTCTTGGGCCCAATTAGGCATTACCAAAATTGGGGTAGTAGAACGAAATAATATAATTCACAGACTTAGCCACTGTCTTCGCACTCCCACCAAATGAGCAGTATCACTACACCTAACTTAAACATGCGCTACAGGCCGATCTCCCCGAAATGGTTGACCTGCCTGACTATACCCCGCTAGAACGCAACCTACTCCCGGAAATGATTAAGCACAAAGTTACATAGACCATGTACAATGCCATAACCTCGTTTGCTACTGGGGAACTGTCGGGTCTGAAAACCAAATGGGAAAAGGGACGTGGGTGCCATATTCATACTAATCCAACTGAAGATATTGCACAGAATTTATTAGCCGAGTGTAGCATTATTTAACTGAGGCAAAACGACTGACTCATCCTGTCTGAGATGCAAAAGGGAAGAGGGCTCTTATTATCACATACTATGGGAATGTACCGTAATTCAACAATACTGGCAGCAGTGCTGCAATGAACTCTCAAGGGTCATGGGCAAGATGATTCACAGAAGCGGGAAACATCTACTGTTGGGGATAGAAGAAGAAGTCAAGCTATCACGTTACGAAAAACAGTTTTTATCTACCACTACTGCACTAATCAAAAGAAACGTAGCTCAACTCTGGGGTTCTGAGACGACACCGAGCTACGCGCAATGGACCACGGAGTGGACATCTGCATTGCAATGGAAAAAAGCATCTACACAGCTAGGGGATGTCCTGAGAAAGCCCAGAAAATATGGCAAAAGTGGGAAGATGCATACTGAGAGGTTATCTACATCAGTAGACCGTGCCAGCACCCAAAGACATGCACAAGAGGACTAGAATTACGAGATACTAGCGCGACAAACGCAACAAGATGTGTTTAGAGACTCCATCGCATTGGACCCATGGTGTGAGGTTGTTGTTGGGCGGGAAAGGGAAATAAGCGTTACCCCGCTGCGCGAGGCTGTATGTTTTTATGTTTTCAGAAAACAATAAAATTTTTGATAAAAAAAAAAAACGCTGCATCCCATTGGGCAGTGCCATAAGTTTCTCTGTTATAACCTTGGCCCTCGAATGCCTGTATGGATTGTGATGATCTCAAGGCTTCTCAAATGTTAGACAAGAGACATTTTATGAATTTTAAAATCAAACAATATCAAGCATCATGAGGAGCGATTCCTCAGTTCCCTGGAATGTCCGGTACAAACAACTGTGAATGGATAATTGAATTATCTTTTCGTGCTTGTCCCCCTAAACGCCTTCCTTTCATGTACTTTCACTGTGAACGCCTGCAGCAAAATGTGCATGTGGCTGTGTACAAATCACATTAAATATATACATAAAAGACAATTCGCAAGAGTCACGGAGCAATGGAAGCCTTGCCCTCATCCACTCTCTCTTACTCCAAACCTAGGCAATCAACACTGAGTCATGCTCACCTCAGTAAAAAACGCATATGACTTCAACTAATCCAATCAAACAGTGTACACAGACCTAACAATATTCAATTGCAATGTGGAATTGCAATGTGGCAGGATACCATAGCAACACAGACTGACAGGAAATCGAGGGTTTACCAGCTATCCGTTTAGTTTGAGGAACTTGGCCGTGTGACACATTGCACAAAAGAAGATTAACTTTTGTATCAGATCTATCCCAGAATGGTATATTGGGTGAAGAAAGGGGATATTTCTGATGTGCATATATTAAGCTAACAATAGCTCTTGATGTATGTCATCCTTATCTCTTCCCCAATCCTCCACATAGTTTAGCTGAATGTTCAGAAAATGGAGAGACCGTTTTTGATTGCAATTGTCTGCAATACGAAAAGCCAGATAAAATTCTCCCGACAGTGCTTGGCAGGCCGGGGACCCTTTAGTCCAGCATGACTGATATTGGGGACATCAGGGAGGGTCTATGGTAAACATTGCTGTGGTATGTGAGGGAACAATTCTGATGTCGGCTCTGAAATAGAAAAGTGCCGTTGTGTGGCATAACCTTTTCTCCAGCATATTTCTCCTAAAATGTAGGGAGTGAATAAGAGAGGGCAAAGAGAATACATCAACCGGTGGAGAGATTGCAGCAGATGATAGTATTCTCAGAAAGAGAAAAGGGGGCAAGGGTGGTGCCCCGGAAGCATGATGCGATAGCGTCAGGAGGAGAGCAAAACATGGTGTACATTACAGAATAATCAATAGAAGGATTGGATATAAATGACTATAAAATATTTATGATGCCCATGTTTTTCCCGGCACATGTTAGATGAAGGGGCAGTCAAAGATAGTGGACAATTGTCTAACTCTACCATAAATATTGGACAATTATTAAACAAAAATGGCGAATCACCTGTCAATCTTTTTAACACGACAAACAAAGAAAAATAAATTTCTTTTTACAGCAACGACCCTTATGCTATTTCTTTTTATTAATTAAGATGTTACAAGTCTGGGAGGAGGTGGCGTGGGATATATTGGGCCTCATTATGAGTATGGTGGTGCGTGAAAAATTGGTGGTTATAGTAATTACGGCACCACCATACTACAACTTTGGTGTTAAGGCGGATAATTTTTCTCCAGTAATTGATGAGGTAAATCCCCCACTTGCGAGCCAAAAAACATAAACATCGGCAGAATTACTGCTGGTGGTAATTCTTCCAAAGTCCACATGGAGTCCTATGGATTCCAGAAAAATGGGGACTTACACCACCTACCACCAATTGTAATCCCACAGTAAAGGCACAGGACGAAGCAGCAGATTTACCACCAAAATACTGCCATATTTGTAACGAGGCACATTGTGTAAGAAAGCATTCTTGTGTTTTTCCAGATGGTCTTCAATTGGACTGGGCTGCGTGTGCATTTTGTAAAGAAAACATCACTGAGGGTATCATAATATGAACGCAAGCTGTATAGGATGTCATTGTCCCCCAGGAAGGGGTAGTGCTATTAGGATCATATAGTCCTCAGCCTATATCCCTAGGAAATATTATGCCCCTGGCTGAATAATATATTATCAGTTTTTAATCTAGAGTACATATCTATTATAGATAAAGGAAAGAGTAAACCATTCCTACAACACCAGAATTGAGAAATCTAACTCCCAATCTAAAGAGCTGTTCGCCATTTACAATGAGCTGACCATTCCCCCCACCTCTACCCAACCCACAGAGAAAAATGAAACATGGTGTAACAACATTCAACAGACCATGCTAGATAAAATCAAAACACTCCAGAAAGAAAACAAAAGACACAACTCGACAACCAACCTAAGGTCGCAATTCCCAAATCCAAGCCTTCTGCCACTATGCCAGCCTCTAGTGGACCATTTGGCACAAACACACCCAAACCCTTTACATTTAGGGAAGCCCTTCTGATCATGAAGCACATTTAACCATCGCTCTGCAAAAGAGACATCTGCACAGATAATCTAGTTTACGACTGTGCTACAGCTCTGGTCCCTTTTGTCACCACCTTTATTAATGCTTCCTTCGCCTCAAGTACCGTCCCTCCCTCCCGTAAGGAAGCCTGGGTTCGGCGCTTCTAAAAAAAACTACCCTGAACCCTGATTCGCCCAGCAACTACCATCCAATCACCACTGTCCCGTTTTTGCTAAAAATTATGGACAAGGTGACATATCTGCAGATCCAATCTTACCTGGAAGCACACGACATCCTCTGTAAAAGACAATCTGGTTTCCGTCCGTGTCACAGCACAGAGTCAGTCTTGCTTGATCTTAAGAATCAGCTACTTGAATACATGGATAAAGGCAAGTCCTCTCTCCTCCTACTCCTTGATCTCTCGGCTGCCTTTGACTTGGTGGACCAGAAGATACTGTGCAAACACCTTTCGGATACCGCACATTTCTCACATGAAGGAACCACCTGGATTACTTCATTCCTGGAGGGCCGAGCCATGAGGGTCTTTTCTGATCACGCATCAGCCATTCCATCCCCGATTGGGTGCGGGGTCCCACAAGGATCCTGCACATCCCCCACTTTCTACAATCTCTTCACTCTACCCTTGTTCAATGACCTAGAAGAGTTCGGTATAGCCTTTACCAACTATGCCGACGACACACAAATTCTTCTCCCCCTATCAAGTGACTATGAGCAAGCCCTCAACACCCTACAGAAGACATACGCGCGCATCCAGGCCTGAATGGCAGCCAATGGACTATGCCTGAACGGAAATTCTCCTGGTAGGCCCTAAATAGTCCCTAAAAAACTACACTGCAAATACAGCTCTTTCAGCATTGAGAACCATGTCATTTCAGTCTCTGCTGCAATGAAAACCTTGAGTGTATACTTGGACTTCACATTATCAATGGAAAGACAAATCATCACCATTTCATTATCTGCCGCCCTCACGACAAAAATCATCAATGCAGTGAAACCCCACCTCTCACCAAAAAACTGCCTCAACATTACAAGAGCTACCATTGACGCAAGGCTTGATTATTGTGACGTCTTACTTCTAGGCACATCTGCCAATAACATCAACAAACTATAGACCACGCAAAACAATGAGCTCAGAGCGGCCCTAAGCATTCAGAGAGAGCACATCTCCCAGGCCAGAAAAGATGTCCACTGGCTCCCGATCAAAAAACACATAATGTTCAAGGCCCTCACTATCACACACAGATGCCTCTCCCAGTCTGCCCCCACCTACCTAGCTGAGCGGATACACCAGGTGCCCAACCATAGACCAAAACGAGACCAATACTCCCACCTACTCTCAGTCCCGGCATTCAATAGAGCCAAAGCCAGCGGTACCAGCTTCAAAGTGCTAGCCCCAAAAGCTTGGAACGCCCTCCCACTCAGCCTAAGAAAGGAAAACGCTCTATTGGCATTCAGAAAGGCGCTAAAATCCAAGCTATTCAACTAGACTGCTCCTGAATGTTTTGAATGATGTTTCCCTCTAACCATGGAACACATCCGCAACACTGTCTTTGAACCTCTGCAATCTTGTTCAAAAATCTGTTCTTAAGCTGTATCTAAGTAAGTGTACTGTAACAGCGCCTCGATGCCTTAGGGCTGTGTGCGCTTTATAAATTCAAATCAATACAAGGAATCATGTGACAAACAAGATTTCAAAGTAACATGCAAAAGACAAAAGCACAGAAGACATGGGTGCACTCCAAGGAGTGCGCATATTGTTCCATTCCTCCAGCTCTAGGTGCTACAAACATTTATGTAAACATGGCAAAAAAAATAGAAGTGAAATGGTTGCTATGAGATTCACATACAAAGATAAGCATATCCAATACCAAACCGCATGCTAACACTGCCATCATCATCAGAACTTCTACCACTGTCTTAACCCATTTTGTTCTCACCTACCCCCTCCTACCCATGCACAGGCTCTAGTAGATTCCTCAGGCTCACCTCCCGTACAATAACACCTCAAAACCATGCTTCATCTCATCACCCACAAGCTACCGCCTTGCAAAAAAAACTTATTTGATTAGCAATTTTGTACCAATATTTTTAATGTCACCAGAAGTTATTTGTACCCAGGACAGAAAATGAGCAATAATACACTGCTGAAGTAAGACATTAGTTACATGAGTGCTTGTAAAATGTAAAGGTTAGCTGCATGAATGGACCCGAATATATAGATATCACATGGGTGCAATCAGTGTTGTACAGGGCAGAGTCCATATATTGTATAATTGACCCATCGTTTGTTGCATAAGGAAAAGTTCAGCTGTTTCAAATATCAAAAGGTTCACTATGTTAAAGGCAGACAAGTTAATTTTCAACTTCAAGGGGACAAGCTGGCACTTGCTTGTCATTGATATCAATTGTTTTCAATATAGCGTTAAATTCTACCTTTGGGGGTAGGGCAGGGTAGCTGAAGGTCCTCAAACCCGAGCTAGATAGGCCCAAGTACACCATTCCCACCCACGCCACCATGAAAGCAGTATTTATCGCTATTAGCACTGGGCGCCATCAGGGGAGCAGATACTTTTTCTTTATTTTTAAGGGAACCATGCTTTGTGCAATTCATGCTTCCCTTAAAAAGTATTTACACATATGTCTGCAATAGGAAATAACTATTTCCAAGACCAGGAGGTGCACAAGTGGTTATGGGGTTGGTAGGTTTGGAGAAGGGGTCGAAGTGTGGCACTCCAGTGGAGACTCAACCTGGGGCACCGCCTCTGAGGACAGGGTGAAGGCTGGGTAGAGGACTGGCATGAAATGTTGGTAGCTACTTGCACATTCTGCTTGCGTTCCTGGCCTCCGAATTGTCCAGCACTCTCCCAGAGGTGGAATATATAATGCCATCATAATTGGAGAGCTAATCAAGTTCTGGAGGATAACTACAGTGTAAAGTATTGAAGTAGATTGGTAGATGTACAGACTGGATGAAACTATTGATCGATACTTTACATAAACATTTAGTTACCTTGGTGTTTTCATTATGTAAAAGGAAAGAAAGGTAGAGACAAAGCAGAGTGGATTTATTTTATTTATTTTATTTTTATTTTATTTTGTTTATTTGTTACACGCCCAGACCCTCGGGTGTCACGGCGAGGTTATAAGATAGCTTAGAAATTAGTCACATTCAAACATTACATTGGTTGCATTACATGATATAGGTTACAACATATTCACAACAATATACAGTGGCCTAAGTATTCACAACAGTATCCGATGGAAGGGGTCCTATCTTAGTGTGCTAATATTGGTTGAATAACCAGGTTTTTAGCTGTTTCTTAAAGAGCGTGAAGGAGGATGCTTTTTTGATGATGATGGGTAGGGTGTTCCAGTGTTTGGGGGCTAAAGTGGTGAAGCTGCTGCCCCCTGCTCTTGTGTTTTTGAATCGGGGGGGGGTCCAGGAGGAGTTTGTCGTTGGATCTCAGTAATCTTATGTTAGTTTTAGGATGCAGAGTGTTATTGAGGTAGATAGGTCCTTTTTTTGTAATGCATTTGTGGGTGATGCATAGTGTTTTGAAAATGATGCGGGCTTTGATGGGGAGCCAGTGGGCATCTTTCCTGGTCTTGGATATATGGTCTGATTTTTTTATGCCTAGCGCTGCCCTCAGGACTTTGTTTTGCAAAAGTTGCATTTTGGCTAGGTTGGTGTTGGAGGTGCCCAGTAGTAATACATTACAGTAGTCCAATTTCGATAGGACCAGTGCTCTGGCCAGGGTGAGGCAGTTTGCTGGGGTCAGAAATTGTCGGCTGAGTGCAATTAATTTGGAAGTGTAGGCCGTGGAGGAGGAAAGTACATTGATCTGTTTGGTCATGGTCAGGCTAGCATCGAAGTACACGCCCAGTGTTTTTACTTGTTTTGACACTGGGATATTGGTGCCGTCGATGTTGATGGTTCAATATTCTGGCTGAAGGGTTGCTAATTTGGCTGGAGCTCCTACGATGAGGACTTCCGTCTTCTCATCGTTAAGACATAGGCTGTTTAATGCCATCCAGTTTTGTATGATGACGTAAATTTTATTGATTGCTAAAGTGTCCTGGTCATAGTTGCCTGTAAGAGGTATAAGGATCTGGGTGTCATCCGCAAAATTTGTGTAAATGACACCCATATCGTCAAGTGCTGAGAACAGGAGCTTGGTATATGTGTTATACAGCGTGGGAGAAAGGCAAGAGCCTTGGGGCACTCCTATGGGGACTGGGATGGGGTTGGCTGCTTCTTTGCCTATGGACACTCTGGAGGTGCGGTCAGTTAAGAATGATTTCACCCAAGCAGTGGCTGCCCCAGAGAAATTGAATTCACGGGCAAGTGAGTTGCAGAGTTTGTCGTGGTCCACCAAGTCGAACGCTGCTGAGAGGTCCAACAACAGGAGAATGCAAAGTTTCCCTGAATCTCTAATGGAATCCATCTGGATTTTGAGGTCCAAGAGAGCTGTTTCAGTGCTCTGGTTGGGCCTGAAGCCTGATTGTCTGGTGCCGAGGAGCTGGTTAGATTCTAAATGGGTTTGAATTTGGTTGTAGGCTAGTTTGTCGATGATTTTGAGTAAGAATGGGACCGTGGTTATGGGGCGATAGTTAGTTGGAATGGTGGAGTGTAGATTTGATTTTTTTAGAAGTGGTGTAACCCAGGCTTCTTTAATGCAAGTCGGAACTGTATTGGAGTTGAATGAGGCATTGACAAATTTGGTGATGAGGGGGGTCAGGGTGGGTGCACAGGCTTTGACTAGTTTGGCTGGGACAGTATCTCCTTTGCAGTTGGATGCTTTTAGTTTGGAGATAGTATCGAGTACGAGATTGTGGGTGACTGGTGTGAATTGGAAGGGGGGTTGGAGTTGTCACTGGAAAGGGTACAGGGGTTAGGGAAGGGGGGGGTTTTGTAGCTAGGAGTAATTTTTTGGAGTTGATTTTGTTTTGTAACGTAGTGATTTTGGAGGCAAGAGCATCTTGAATGGTGGTACACCATTCTTTGCTTGTGTTTGTGGATGTGACGGTCGGAAGTGGATTTTCAAGTTCTCTAAGGATAGAGAAGAGCTCTTTGGAGTCGGATGCTGCATTGCTAATGCGAGCATTGTAGGCGTTAGCTTTATGAGAGATGATAGCTGATTTGTAGAGGGTATTTGCGTCTTTGAATGCTTTGGCTGAGTCCGGGGAGGGATGTTTATTATGGGCATGCTCAAGAGAGCGTTTTTTCCTTCTAAGGGCGATTAATTCCTCGTTGAACCAGAAGTTGGATTTTTTGTTGAGGCGCCTTAGTTTGGTGGTTACAGGTGCTATGGTGTTAATCGCTGTGGAGAGGCATTTGTGGTAGTACTCAGCGAGAGTAGTTGGGTCATTGCTGAGGATTGAGTGGGTATCTAGCAATTTGTTCAAGGTGGGGTCTAAGTTCTCAGCTGTGAGCTTTTTGGAGTTTCTACTTTCGATGATGTCCATAGATATGTTCTTGGGTGTGCAAGGGTCGTCACTAGTGATAGTAAATTCTATCCAGAAGTGGTCTGTCCAATTCAGTGCGGTAATCGGGCCTAAGGTGATGTTGGTGTTGAGGGTGAGGATCCAATCAAGGGTTCTGCCCTTGGTATGGGTGGGGACATTGACGTGTTGGCAGAAGTTCATGTCATTTAGTGCCAGGTTGAGGGCGGTTGCTTTGGTGTCTTGGTTATCATTAAAACCTAGATTCAAGTCACCAATGATGATACATTTCGTTTTGTGTTTGAGGAGGGGCGCCAGTATTAGTGGGATGTCTGTTTCTGGGTGGCTGTTTGTGCTAGGGGCTCTATAGATGACCACTATGTTAATTGTGGTGTTTTCATTCAATGAGAGTTTGGCGAGTAGTAGTTCGTACCCTGAGATTATTTCAATGGAACTTGATCTAAGTTTGATAGTGTTTTTTGCAATGATGGCCACACCGCCTCCTGGAGTGGTGGTTCTATCAGATCTGAGAATGGTGTAGTCTGGTGGAATAGCCAATGCTAGCAGAGGGCCTGATGCTTGGTGTAGCCTGGTTTCTGTGATTACTAACATGTCAAGGTCAAGTTCGATGATGAGGTCATGAATATCAATGGCGTGGGCTCCAAGGGAGCGGGCATTGATGAGAGCATTTTTGAGACTAATGGGAGGGTTGGGCTCCTTAGTGGGAGTATTTATGGTTGGTGGGCCACTTAGTGGAGTAGTTTTAGTTGCTCTGGGCTGGGTGTGTTTGTCGTTTGTTGTGTGGGCCGTGGGTTTGGGTGATCTGGGAGGCTGGGTCATGGTAGTAGGGTTGCGGTGTGGTGGCCTTGTGCGAGCACTTAAACGGGGTGTTCTCTCGTATCCTAGGATAGGGTGTGTTTTACCATTGCTTGAGGGGTTGAGGTGTGCATGTGGATCATCAGTGATGGTCGAGGTGGGATGGTGTTCCTTACTGGTTGCGTAGGAGTCCTTGAGCCTGGAAAAGATAATGGAGGAGGATGGGAAGGGAGGTGTGGTAGGGAGGAAGGGGGAAGGACAGGGGATGGGATGGTGTCTTGGGCAAGCTAGTTTGGTGAGGCCATTACTGAGGGCGAGGAAGTGAGTGCCAGTGCACGGGGTGTCCGCTCGGACAAGGCAGAAGGAGAACATAATGCACAATATCCAACTTAACATAGCTAGGGATATAGGGGGTGGTGTAAAGTGAGGCTCGGCTCGCTTTATTGCACCAATTGGGCTAGATACAGTAGTCAACAGTGAAATACTGTTAGGCTAATAGCAAGAATCCTAGGAGGGCCTGTGAGCGGTCAGGAGCGACCATAAGGCACAACACAGTATCAAAGAGGTCTCTGAGCGACCATAAGGCACAGCACAATATTACAGAGGTCTCTGAGCGAACAAAAGGCACAACACCATATCACAGTGGTCTCTAAGCGACCATAAGGCACAGCACAATATCACAGAGGTCTCTGAGCGACCATAAGGCACAACACCATATCACAGTGGTCTCTGAGCGACCATAAGGCACAGCACAATATCACAGTGGTCTCTGAGCGACCATAAGGCACAGCACAAAATCACAGTGGTCTCTGAGCGCCCATAAGGCACAGCACAATATCACAGTGGTCTCTGAGCGACCATAAGGCACAGCACAATATCACAGTGGTCTGTGAGCGACCATACAATTGGCAAGCGGCCAGGAGGGTCTCGAATGGGTCAAAAGGTGTATTAGTAGGGGACCATGTTTATGCAGTAGGTGGTGAAAAACACACTGTTCAGGGCTGCTGAAGCTGTAACAGTACTATGAAGGTCTGCCTATTGTGGGCGCTAAATTTCAAATAAGCACGGAGAGCTGGATAGGCTATTTCAATTGGGCATACTGGACAGAGAATAGTATATGCACAGTGGCTAAGATTCAAGTAGCAAAGGCCCAGTGGGTAGCAGAAACTAAGTTACACAAAATCAAAGAGGGCATGGTTCAGTATAGTCTCCATAGGCTGCAATGACTACGTTACTCATGGGCACAGTGGGCAGAGATCAGCCTAGGCGCAGTGGGCTGCAGTGACTAAGGTGCAAGTGGCAAGGCACGCAGGGCTATAATGATTGCATTTCAAATGGCATAGGCACAGTGCAGGCAACAAGGTAAAAGCAGGTGACCATATCGCTGGCAGTGATGGATAGCATATTATAGCTACCTATTGAACTGTGATGGGCAAGCCTGAGCACCCATGTAGTGGCTAGTTTCAACACATATGGGGAATACCTTATTGAAAAAGTGCGGTCATTATGGAAAGTCGAGCCTTTGGGACTGTGAAAGCTGCACGATAGTGGGCAGAGTTATATGAGCACAGCTCGCAGCAGCGCAAGAAGTGATACAGAATGGCTCTATGTCATTAAGTGGAGCGTAGATACTGGATCACGATTTCAAAGTTTTTCGTTTCCCTGCTGGAGGTGCAAATTAAGGCCCCAAGGCTTACCGTGATGGGGGCCCACCGTAGAGGAGGACGAGGCTCCCTCCGAGCTAACTTTAGTGAACAGGGGTGAAGGGAAGGGCACTTCCTCACCTTCCAGTCGCCAAACAGGCACAAACAGGGCCTTTATACGGCCTTCATGCAGGCCGCCGGCGCATCCGCCTACCGGCGGATACTGGATGCAAAATATGGGGCAGATCGAGGCTCAGCCTCGCTGTGGTGCCGCGTCGCGCCCGGCATGGGTGGGTCAGGCAGAAGATTGGGACACGGTCAGGCAGGCCGTGTGATAGCGTAGCACACAGAGAACTGGTCAAACTAAATGGAATATTTTAGTTTGTGACCATCTCATTTTCAAGATAGCTAGTATAAAGCAACTGGGTGGTAGGAGAGAATGTCAGTGAGTTTGGGGTCAGTTCATGGTTTGAGCACCTGTTGCATAGATGTATGCAACCAGGAGCTCACACAACTAGATTTGCTGTAAAAAGCATCTGACCCTTTGATCATGCGTTAATTTGTCAATATGATGTCCCTTCCCCAACATAATATAATATAGTTGACAATAGGAGATTTAGATACTGTGACAAATGGCAGGTATTAGTCCCTTTTCTTCAAAGGGGAGCCCCCCCATGAGGCTAGGGAGGTGAGCCCTCTCCGCAAGATGTCCCCTAGCGGTCGAGGTATGTGGGACTTCACTGTGAGAGAGAGCCCTTTTGGGGACAAGAACTCACGTTCCGGTGAGGCACTCCACAAGCCATCTACCATAGCCTCATACATGAGACTACCTGTTGGAATGAAAAAGTGGTATCTGTGCTGTTGGCTGCAGGCAATGCAAAAACAAATCCATTTGCAAAAGAAAAGGAAGATGTCTCTTAAGCAAGAGACGTATATTAACTGGAATGAGTAGGAGAGAATGAAGAGAGACTGGCACTTATGGAAAGCCCCTGACATCATTATGCAGAGGTGCAGCGAAGACAAGTCACTGAGCTTGCAACTTTCAATGAGGCAGTGAACTCCAGTACCAGATGCCAGAGGCCGGGCATGTGCAGATGCGAGAAAGTTATTGTGAGGAAGGAGAGAGGAACAAGCTATCCAGTTGTGGCGTGACCACAAATACAGATTGGTGGGCAGGAAACCCGATCAACAGTGCCGAGATCAGTGAGACGGGAAGTGTGCAAAACGTCCGACCACCAGCACAAATGCAGAGCAATAACCTGACAAGGAACCGGGAACGGTAATCCGACGAGCAAGAATAACGAGAAATCACACCCGAGCGAGAGCCGAGCCCCGCCACCATCACGGCATAGAAAGAGGTACCAGGGGAACTGGGAGAAGTGGGAGGCTGCCAGGGCATCGTTATAGATCCAAAGAAACCCGTCACAGTTTTAAGGATGAGAAAATAATACTAAGGGCCTCATTACACGGACGGCGGTGGACCAAGGTGCTATTAGCACCTTGGTCCATGCCGGTAAAATACTGGCACCGCCTTGGTGGAAAGGGGAATTACTGCCCTATTCCAAGGTTGGTGGGGCGGTAATTCCCCCTTCCCCCATTGCCCTTCCCCATTCCCATTTTTGCCCCATAGGGCATAATGGGAATGGGGAAGGTGCTAATTACGGCACTGCAAATTGCGGTGCCGTAATTAGCTCCCTGGTCCCTTTGTGGGTTGGTTTTTAACGCCTGCAAAAAGCAGGTGTTAAATTCTCCAACCCGCAAAGGGACCAAGTAGTAAGGCGGTAAGGGTTTACCGGTACCGGTAAAATACCGGTACCGGTAAACCCTTACCGCCGTCCGTGTAATGAGGCCCTAAGATTGTATAATTGGAATTGGAAACTAATAACCCAAACAAGCTAGAGGATTATTATACAAGGGGAGACACTCATCCCAGTCCTACGGATATGATACCAAGAGAGAAACCAGTTAAGAAGAGAAGTGAGAAGCCTGTAATAGTGGGGTTTAACGAACCCATGTGAGGAACAAGCAGAGACTGGGAACAAGGTGCCTGGGAGGAAGGTAAAAAACCACATGACCTCAGAATTGAAGACTGGAGCAAGTCTAACATAAGAATAGGTAAGGAGAACAGGATATAAAAATCTTGAATGAACAAGATAAACAAAGAGTCATTGTAAGATAGAGACTGAGGCCGACCCCCACCATGTATGCACTTACTTTTAGAAATTAGGAAAGTAGTGAGAGAGGATAGGGAGAGGACCTCTACACCCCATTTGTAGTCGGCACACCAGCTCTCACTAGGGCTGGCGGCGACTGTGCATGAGGTTACTTATGCTTACTTACCATTTCTCAAGCAGGTGAAATGTTTAAATGACAGTTCCCAAGCAGTAAGAAGGCCCTTCTACAAGCAGTTCATTTATTCTGGAAGCATTGACATTGATCTTCCCATTAAAAAACTATTTTGTCAAATCAGGCCCATACTGTTTACCATCAGATAGCATTGCCACACAGTTTTGTTTTTGTATGTCTTTATGACTTGACTGAAAAGCTGCATAATGCATAGAAGAAGATTGTTTTAGGCTGACATTATTTTGCATTCATATACGTGTGTTCTTCCATTCCAAATAGGGAAAACAAAGTTACTGTCAGACTATTGTTGGTTCACATAAGTATTTATATATGTGTCCGTTCAGTTCACTATGTGATTTGTTTACAATCTTTGAGCACTGTCCTCTGTATGTTTGAGGAATATTGCTTGCACTTCGGATTTCTAGCTCCGCACTGTCAGCAACACAGCACATGTCCACAACCGGGAGCTAGAAATCCTGAATGCGATCAAAATCCTGCGAACACACAGAGGACAGTGCTCACGTTGGAGAGGATCTCAGGGCTAAAGACCCTGAGATCCTCTCCGACATGAGCACTGTGGGGTTTAATATCTTATTGCAAGTTCCTTATTTGAACACTTTACAAGCGGCGGGGAAGTAAAACAACGGAAAGGGAATGCATCGAAGGACAAAAATAGAGGTAGGGTGAGCCAGACATTTTATGTGTGAAGCCGAGCACAACCGGTCGTACTGCCGGACCATGCGGGGCAAGCATCTGCATGACCTTTCTGAGCTAACAGAGGCAATCATTGAGCCAGTAAGGGTTTGAGCACTACATGACATCACAACATTGCTGATTTAGGTGTTTTAAGACATTGATACATATTAAAACTAATTCAAAAAGGATGAGCAACAGTCCTTGCTATAAGAAAAAAAACAAGGAAATTAAATGCAGAAAGGACAGAAATAATTACTGCTGTAGAAAATATTGTAAATTATTCTCATCTGATTCAATTTATTCAATGTATCATTTTATTTGGAAGATGCATGGTATCTTTCCTATTCAAAGAGGGCCACTAGTTCCGGCTTGTTTCCAGAGAGCTTCCTTAGAGACCATCATCACAGATGGCTGCCTCCATGGAAGAGCTCAAAGAGATCAAAGAGTTCTGAGATGGACAGGAATGGGTGGGATTAGTCATAAGGATTAGCATGGCTAGGGGCAGGGAATAGGAGGGATTCAATAACCTAACAATTGCCTATACCTTCTCAAATGTATTCTCCATTGAAAAAGCATTACAGACCCTCATTCAAAGCCCATATTTGAAGCTCTTGCCTTTTAATCTCTACTTATTTCCCGTTCCCAACTTAATCTCTTAAATGTACAGCACACAACTGTGTGGACGATACTCAGCTGACTTGATAAATATCCAATAAGACCATTCCTTTTTATCAGCGCTGCTGGCTGCATTCTAATAATCGATGACTGGATGGTACACATTCATTGACTATGCACATATTCCTTTGCTCTCTTTGACAAAGTCCTCAACTTTTCCAAACCCTCCGTTATCTACCCCGCTCCACCCCACCTCTCCCAATCATCTCAATGATAGCTGATTATTCATGCAACACTGTCCCCTCTATCACCTTAGTCTCATCTTCCACAATATCAAAGGCTCTGCTCCACCCACTACCTAGCATCCTCTATCTCCCATTACCCTCCTCCTCAATCCCAAATCTGGTAGCCTCCTTAATTTGCCTGTCCCTTATCTGCTTAATTCGACCTCTCACTTCTGTTCCTTCTCTCTCCTTCACCATTCACTGGAACACCCTTTCTCTGACATTTAAAACACACCACCAATTAATAATTCAATCAATACTTCCACTTTATCTGTTCACCTTGAAGGTGCATAACTCCCCAACGCCCCTGCCTTCCACTGCTGCACTTACTTTCATCCACCGCTTTCCTCTCACCCCTGCTATGGACCAGCCCCCCAAGCTGGCTGCACCCAAGGCCCGCATCTTTGCCTTTGGTGGTGTTGACCCTATCCCTCTGGACGGTGTGTTTGTGTCAAAGGTAGAACACGAGGGCTCCCAAATCACAGCACGATTCTACATGACACCGGTGAGGACCAATACGTTGTTAAGTTGTGCTGCAGCAGAGGCCCTCGGCATCGTCAGCTTCGCATACTCTGTCTATTTAGAGGACATTAATGACTTGCTCGAGAAGTATGCCGCACTGTTCAAGGGGATTGGGCAGATGGCCGGTGACCCAGTGAGGCTACACATTGATGAATCGGTGCAGCCCATTGCCCTGAAACATCGAAGGGTACCGTTTCACCTCCGTGAACATGTCGACAAGGAGCTGGACAATTTGGTCAATCTTGACATTATAGAAAAGGTCGAGCGCCCGACGCCCTGGGTGTCCCCGATAGTGGTGGCACGGAAGCCTAAACAACCTGATGCTGTTAGAATCTGCGTCGACATAAGGCTCCCGAACAAGGCCATTAAGAGAGAGAGACACCTCACCCAGATGATTGATGACATCATTGCGGAGGTACAGGATGCTTGCTTCTTTTCGAAACTGGACCTCCGGGCGGGCTATCACCAGGTTGCCCTCCATCCCGAGTCGAGGTATATTACCACCTTCACGACACACCGAGGGCTATACCGATATAAGTGACTGAGTTTTGGTGTGTCCTCGGCGGCGGAGGTGTTCCAGAACATTATTCGGGGCGCCCTGGCTGATCTACAGGGCGTTTTGAACATAAGCAACGACATCTTGGTGTTTGCAAGAACGGAAGTAGACCATCTGAGGCGGTTGGCAAAGACGTTCGGAAGACTACAATCCTTGGGCCTCACCCTCCACAAAGAGAAGTGTGAATTTCTGCAACCATCGATATAATTCTTTGGCTTTGTATTCAAGGAGGGGGGGGGGTTGTCTCCTGATCCCAGGAAGGTGCAGGACATAAAGAAGGCACAGCCTCCGGAGTCCGTGTCTGAGGTGCGAAGTTTCCTGGGCATGGTTACATACTGTGGACGATTCATTAAAATCTTGCCTCCAGGTCGGAACCGCTCAGGGCACTGACAAGGAAGGATGCCATCTGGAACTGGGGCCCGCATGATCAGGCGGCTTTTGATGACATCAAGGGTGCCCTGGCAGCTGAGGATACCATGTCATTTTTCGATCCTGCGTTACCATCCGAAATCATCGTCGACGCCAGCCCATTCGGCCTGGGCGCCGTGCTAATGCAGATTGACTGTGATGGGAGTGTCCGCCCGGTGGCGTATGCCAGCAAAGCCCTGTCTGAGGTGGAGCAGCGGTACTCGCAGATCGAAAGCGAGGCGCTGGCAGTACTTTGGGGATGCCGGCACTTCCGGCTCTACGTCCTTGGACGCCCGGTGACGGTGGTGACAGACCACAAGCCACTGCTTCCCATCCTAGTGGGGTCGTCATCCAAGCCACTGGCACGCATTGAGAGGTGGATGCCCGCCCTTTTGGAATATGGAGTCACCTTGGTATACCGGCCAGGGGCGAACAACGCGGCAGACTATCTCTCCAGACACCCTGGGGCATCCGGAGGAGAAAACCATGACGCCTGTGCAGAGGAGGCAGAGGAGCATGTCCGTGTGGTGGTGGAGGAGGCCATGCCGAATGCCACGCCTCTTCAGGAGCTGGAGGCAGCTGCAGCGGATGATGAGTGCTTCAAAATCCTGAGACACTCTATGCAGCAGGGCTCCTGGAAGTCGGTGCTGGAGGCTCTGGCAGGGCGCACGCAGGAGGCCAGAACCGGACTTGAGCAGCTATGGAAGGTCCGGGAGGAGTTATCGTTTTCAGCATCCATCCTTCTACTCCGCAGAGATCGGATTGTGGTGCCCCAATCGAAGGTGGATGAGGTAATCGTCCTGGCACACCGTGGTCACCAGGGTGCCGCCAAGACCAAGGCACGCCTACGGCTGAAGGTGTGGTTCCCTGAGCTGGAACGCAAGGTGGGTGACTTTGTGGCGGCCTGTGTTTGGTGCCAGGTGGCATCTCCCCTGAAGCGTGAGCCTGCCACAGAGACGATGCCTAGGGGGACGTGCCCTTGGGAAATTGTTCATGCGGACTTTGGGTCCACCACGATGGGCACCCACTTCCTGGTTCTGGTCGATGAGTACTCTAGGTACCCCGAGGTGGAGTTCGTGGAGTCTGTGGCATTTGAGCACGTCATTGTGGCCGTGGAGAAGGTGTTTGCGGCCCATGGGTTCCCACGCACGCTGTGCTCGGACAACAGGGCGCCCTTCCAGAGCGAACGCTTCTCGGAGCTGATGGAGAGCTATGGAGTGGTGCATAGGAAGATCATGCCTCTCTGGCCCCGGGCCAATGGTGAAGCGGAACGGCTGATGAGGATTCTAAATAAGACCTTTAGAATTGCTCAGGGGCAGTCACTCCAGAGAGCCCTGTACCAGTTTCTGAGGGTGTACCGCACCACGCCACATGCATCCACTGGAGTGGCCCCGGCAGAGGCATTTTTCAAGCGGTGCCCTCGAGGTTTGCTGCCGGAGGTAGGAGAGAAAGAACCTGGGGTGATCAATGACCAACAAGTCGAGATGGACCGGCGAATAAGAATCGAGCAAGAGAACGTTCGGAAAGGGCTTCGCCCGCAGCGGCTGGAGCCAGGCGATGAGGTCCTCATTCGAAATAGGCATCCCCATGGAAAGCTCTCCCTACCGTATGAGCCGGAACCGCTGGATGTCGTCGCAGTTCGGGGATCCATGGTGACTGCATCGGACGGCCGGTCTGTGGTAACTCTCAACGTGAGTTTCTTCAAGAAGCTGCGGGATCCAAGAACGGATCCACCTCCTGATCCAGACCTAAGAGAGGTCCCTGAGGATGAAGGGGAAACACCTTGTCTGCCTGAGTCCCCGGCCTGGGGCATGCCTATGGACAGATCACCCATGCCGGAGGCGAGCAGGGGGTACCCCCAGAGGGCTGGGGAGGGAAACCTGCTCACCTCAGCAACTACGTGTTGGGTCATCTGGCTGATTGTCCTAATGATGAGAACTGTTAAGTAAGGGGACCCGGGTAGATGTTAATAAAGGGGTGTTTCGAACATGGGGCTTTGTGAGATGTTATGCATATATTTTGGTTTGGTTTGCAGTGTCTAGTATTAGTATTGTTTATTGTTCTGCCGGAAAAAGGAGTGTGGTGCTGCCCGATGACAGGGCGTGCACGCGGTGGCGTGACGTTGCACGCCGCCGCGTGCAACATAAATAAACGGGGTGTTTCAGCTACAGCCATTTGTATGGTGGTGGCCATTGTAAAGCAATCTGGGAAGAGCAGGGAGTAGTTGACATGGGGAGAGAGATATGTGCAAGTGAGGGGCGCTAGTTCCTTTACAGTAGCGGGTGCTATGGGGTTGGGGTTTGGCAAGCTGCAAGGTGCATGACAGTTCTGCCAGAGTGGTAAGTAGAAATTCACAGAGAAAGGATGGGGTGTGTCTGGGGGCACTATGCCACGAAAGAACAGTGATGCAAGTGGGTTTTGGTGCAATGTGACTGATGCATTCCCTGAAATGACAGGACTATATCCCACAGACGTCCAAGCACAGGTACACCACGTTCTGATGCGCACAGGCCAGAGTCTCCCTACATCAGTGTATTCTGAAATCCAGATCCTGTAAATGTACCTACCGCTGGAGCTACAAGACAGTGCCTGACAACCAGGAGTGCACATTTAGTCTAGCGCCTGCCTTTGTGTTTGCTTATTATCCTGTGCCTTCTCCCTCCAGCTTGTATTCCCAGTTGATACTGCTGGGAGCTCCTGTTGCCAGACGTTGGACCACTTCCCAGACTGAAATACTTGTGGATTCTCCAGGGGCATAATTGATTACTTCACGCTCTCTGGTGTTTGGCCTCGGACTGGGCTTGCACTTGATATTGTCTGCTTATGAATAACTAGTATATGTGGACATTGAGTTAGAACACCCTGTCAGACTGCATCTTGGAACATATGAGAATCAGATTTGTTATTTTTATATGTTGTTGCATATGGTTAAAACAATTCAATCTTTTGCAAAATGTACATTGTTTTTTTAATTAATGTTATTTAGTTATAAATTATAACTTTAAACATTACACACATATGAAGAGAGGAAAGAAAAAAAGAGTATACACATGTTCCATCACATGTTCCATTGGGCCCAGGTACCTGCTCACCCTGCCACTCTCCTGCACTGCCTCCAGGTCACCCTTTATCTGTACCCATACAGTCCCCCACCCACTCATCTCCTGCACTATCATATACACCCTATCTGACTTGACTAGCACTTTACCAGTAAGCGGCTGTACTACCACTGTTTGTCACCTTTATTTATTTACTTTACTTATTATTTATTTTGTTCTCTCCTATGCTCCGCACTTTCCAATGTCTCCCCCTTCCATGCACTTTCGCCCTTTTCCATTACCCATGCACTTGCGCGTTCTCAAAGTCACTGGGCCAAGTAAGAACGTTGTTTTTGTTTTTCCCCTGTTCCCCTCCCTTCGCCTGGTCACGCTGTGAAACACGTGTGTACGAGCACAATATAAATAAAATATCATATCATCATAAATAATGCATTAGATTAAAAAACACACCATCATAAAATTTCACAATTAAAAAAAAATCTTAAAATTCCATTTAATGAATCTACCAATAATTTCATAGCTAAATTCTGTGCAGTACTCCAATACTAAAACTTCCATTACAATGTATAAAATAGGGCATTTAACATTAAATAAAACATACTTCAAATTCATTCATAATGTCCGAATAAGGCAGTTAGCTTCAATGATCCATTATTTAATGTGCTTCCTAATTTCGCAATTTCGCAAACCCAATTCCTACCACAACCAAGTAAATACTATGATCCACAAAGCATTCTTAGCCATGCAATACAAATTTAGCAATGAATTTTAAAGTGCTTTGACATGACAAAGGTAACAATCATTTCTTTAAAGTGCTTTAAGATTAAAATAAACCTATTTACACAAACAATCAATTTAAAGTGCATCAAAGTTTAAAGATTTGACAAACCCTGTCACTGCCAGGACAAGAGAAGAGGTGCGCCCAGCAAGAGATGCTAGCCACATCCCCTTGCTCTCATCCCAATTTAAAGCATCCCCAAATCGCTTGAAATAATGCAAACGGAGGCTACTCAATACAGGGCCTGATAACATGACATGCTTTAAACTCTCTGTCTGAAGGCTTTCTTTGCAAAACTTACAAAAGATTTGATCAGGCGATATCATAGCATATTTACCTGAATTTCTCTTGTAGGTATTAGGTTCATTTTGAATCTCAAAAATTCTCTCCTAATACACTTACCCGGGTAAATCACCAAATAATTAACGAAAAATCCCTACATTCTTGTAATCCAGCGTTAGGTGTTGCAATGAGACATAGCCATGCATGGCATCCATGGTACGGGCCCAATCAGAGTGATATAACATTTTCTTTCGCCTGGATTTTGGACCAAAACCTCCACTCACAGGCTTAAGGATTCAAGCAATGAAGAGCAGTACTGAGTTTTTTCTTTAACAAATGTATTGTCGCCCCTTCCATCAAACTTTTCAACAAAAAAAAGGGAATCTTTAGTGGGCACTAACATTTTATAGCAAAACAATAGCAACTTCCATTGTGCTCTAAACTTTAATGATTGCAAACCCTACTTGTATCGTAGTGCAACAATTGGGATAGAACCCGCCATTCGAAGAAGGGGACGCCAAAACAGTTCCTCCAATTGTGCAAGCAAATCCAAGACCCAGAGCGGATAAAATTCAATACTGTAAAGTAATTTCAGTTGAAAGGTACCCTCATAGAATTGTATTGCAGTAATCAGCAAATATATCCCAAACCTTTGCTCTACTCTGCTCAGTTGATTATATAGATTAGAAGCACGAGATGACAACCAATCTTTAGTTTGGTATGTATTTTCCTTTGCTGCAACTGGAAAGCCTAGGTAAATAAATTCCTTAACTTTTTCAAAAGTTTCAGTTCCTAGTTGCCAATTAAACACTGTTTTTTTTCTGCTTGTTCTCACATTATAAAATCTTGGTCTAGCAGGTATCAATTGTTAAAGAATGGGCTTGCGCCAACTTGTTAAAAGCTCTAAGTGATCTTTGGAGACCAACGGGTGTTTGGTCAAAAAGAAAGAAGTCATCTGCAAGTCATACCGGATGCAACCCTTGCATCTTTGGTGTAGTTAATGCATCCGCATTCAGGTCAATACCAATGTCGCATAAATACAGATTGAATAGGCAGGGAGCCATTACGGATCCCTGCCTAACACCTTTGAATGTTACCACTGAACGTGAGAAGGACCCTTTCTGGTTTAAACTTACACAGATGATTGCATCCTCATGCAGTCCCATTATGGCACGAAGCAAGCCTACAGGAATTCCCCAAGATGACAGCTTGGACCACAGTAAACTGCGGTCTACTGCATCAAGAGGTCGATGGTAGCCACATACACAGCTGTGGGTGCACACTCACGGACCTGACTAAGGATTGATTTTAATATAAACCCATTAAGGGACGTACTCAAGGATTTCCTAAATCCTGCTTGCCATTTTTGTATTAGCCCAACACTCTTTGCCAGTTCTCTAAATGCTCCAATAGCAAGGCCACAAAGACCTTGCTGTCAGCATCATGAATTGCAATGAGTCGATAATTCCCTGGGTTGGACCTTTGTTAAGGATTTCAAACAGGCACACACCTAGCATGTAGTGCACAAATGAAATACTTATTTATTATGTCTATAGTTTAGGTTCAATATTCTGAGTCATATACGACTCATATCACACCCATCTCAAAATACCCCCCCGGCCACACTGGACCAGGAATCAGGCTGGTTGATAAAGATAAATATGTATTTATTTAAAATTCAAATCAACACACATTTTAATATATATATATGGGGCAGCAATCACCAATGTGGTGACAAAATAATTCAGAAAGTAAGTAAAGCAATTGAATTCACTTATAGTAATGTAAAATAGAAAACACAGGAAAAAGAACAGTTTTGGCTTGTGAAAAGATAGCGCTTAGATTAAGGTTTCCCCCTGCAAAGTTCTCAATTCTCAATTCAGAAATGAGCAATTCTACACAGATGTAAGTAATCAGCAGGTATTTAGGAATAAGAACAGAGTACAGTGTTTGAATATAATCTTCCCTCCCCAAACAAGAGAGAAAAGCTTTTTTGGAACTTTGACACTTTTAAAATGACAGCTGGAAATGGCTTTGTGAAACAATGAAAAGTGTGCAAAAATGCTTACATTGATAAAAATTCCTATGGGAGCAATACTAAACAGGTCCTAACAAACATAAGCTACAATATGAGCAACAAAACGCACTTTAAATCTGAATGGGAGTTTGGAAATACTTTAAATGAGAAAAGACACGTGTAAAACCTTTGCAAAATGCGAATTCGCGCCTAATTTTCACTATGCAAATTTTAATACAATTGGTTGTGGATGTAGCTACAGGTCTTAGGTTTAACTGAGAGTTGAAAGTAGATCTCTAGCTATGAAATTGAAGAAGTTCTGTATTTTTAATGAGAGGCGTTTTTGAAAAAAACAGAACAGAGAAAAGCAGAAATTCGGTTTTAAAATGACAGATTGGTTTTATTTAAACTATATTCATGACTAAGAAAAAGAAGAATGCTGCCCGGGAGTCTCCACAGTTACGCACGGCCAATTGTAACTCTTCACATGGAGGATGCTACGTTTTCTGTATGGGAATTACTTTATTTAACCCAAATCACTCATGGTTTATGGTCTAATGAACAAATGAGAAAAACAGCGCAACACTATGGTTTACAAACAAGGTTGCAAGAATGGTTATGACAATGTTAAAGGTTCTTAAGTTAAAGAGAGGATGGGTTATAGATTGGGATAGGACAAGGCAATATACCATGGGTTACTATGATTCCTGTTGATACTTACAGTCCACTGTAAATTAAGATTGGACCGTCAGGGTTCTGTTCATCATGGGTCGGGTCTACCGGCAGCTGGGCACTTCTGGTGGGATGGTCAGCAGGGCGTTTCTGGCCAATTGTACTGCACCTCAGATTGGATTGGATTGGCCCTTTTGGTCACTGGACACGGTAGATTAGCAGGATGGCAAGTTTCAGTGGGCAAGCCTAAATGGTAGCAAACCAGATTGGATCAGAACTAATTTCCCTTAAGTTTGGGATGGTTCAAGATTTGGGCCTAGCTGAAAAGAGTTCAGCAAATGCTGAGGCCTGGGTTTTGCAAAGAAATCTGGAACAGGAACAGGATGAAGAGTTCTGGAACAAAGCGCTGCACAGAAATCAGGATAAAGTCAGGAATCAGTGTCTCTATGTGTGGTGAAGTTCCTATATGATCATGCCAAATGACATCAAAAAGGTTATGGTAGGGGCAGAATTTCAAACCACACCCCCACAGCTGTGAGTGGTCAAAGGCACTTGCCTTGTTCTGGTTGGCAGTCAGAAAGAGCTGTCATCTTTTATGATGTGATTTGGGAACTCCCACATTGATTTGAACCACAAATTAACTTTTGCACAAATGCACAGTTCTATAATTATGCCCCCTAATAAAATCAAACACATACATTATATATTTTCTGAGTGATCCTTACGTCCAATTCCCATCTCTGTGAGAGCTGTCTTTGTCGTTCTGTGGAATTTTGTCAATTTTAATCATAATAGTTTGGTCTAACAATTTTTAATTCAGTACATATCTGGGCAATTATCACTAGAGCATGGGTATACAATGTTAGACTTGCAGCATTAATAGTTTTGGCGCAATCAGTTTTTTGGTGTATCTTTGGTTCCTTATGCACTACAAGGTTCACTCACATCTTCAAAGAAAGGGTATAAAATTAGATTTACTACTACCAATTTTTAGATTTGTCCTCCATGTTGCAAAGTTGAAGAGTTTCAAAACATAATCACAAATAGGCATTTACACAACAGATATCTTTTAGCAGTTTTTTTTTCTCTCCTTTCAACAGGCAACAGCTGTCACATTCCTTTGATCAGGGTGGGGTGTCCTCTTCCTGGAGAGGGAAGCTTGCCGGCCACACCCCTGTAGGGATCAGTAGTCAGCCTGCCATTGTCCTTGGCTGGGCCCAAGACAAATGTCTAATGAGGTCTTTGTTCTAAACATGTGAGAACCTCCAGCATCAATTAAGCCTTCCTGGTAGCAGCAGAGTGTCAACATGAAATGTCATTCTTTCCCAGGCTGGGCACTGTCCAATCAGAACGAACCAGTTAACTCCAAACTGGGTTACTTTGAGATTCACCTAAAATCTTTCATTTAAAATATATAAAATGAACATAGTTTATAAGAGATTTTGACAATTAACAGAATTAAGTCCTTCACAAAAACATGCTTTTAAACAGGTGAATTTTGCAATTTCTTCAATGAAAAAGCACATTTAAAATGAGTCCTTTACAACAGAGTTTCTTCTTAGCTGCTATCAGTCAGTGAGGCCCGGTTTCTCACAGTTTCTCAGAGCCACCTGGATGATCTGTGATTTTAGTACACTTTTAATTTCAATGGTTCACTTGGAAAATTACTGAATTTAGCACCAAAACAGCACTTTGAAGGTTGCAATTGGTTGGGGACGCTGCATTTTAAAAGGCATTTTCCGTTTTTAGAACACTTCTGTGGCCTGGCTTCAAGTAACATTTAACAGCCCCCACTGGCATTCTCCTGCAGTGAGTTCTGTTTTTACCCCAACTTTGGCTATGTGTGGCAGGGGTGTGCAGCCTTTTGTGATGGTGGACCATACGCAGTTTTGCAGATTTGTACATGCACAGGAATTAGCGCATCCATTTTTGGCTGTTTCTTTCCACATTGGTAAAGTTAGGCAGTGGGGCCTATCGGCATGGGTAAAAATATCCCACAAATGCCCCCCGACTTCAGCTTCACTTCCAGTCATGGGGAAGTCGGGCATGTGGGATTTTTCTTTCTTTCCACGTGAAGAAATCTGGTTGCTTCTCCCGTCAGCGAAAGATGTCACACACTCTCTTCACAGGTTCTGGTTGGAATGGGAATATACTCCCGACTTCTCCCCTGCTTTCTTTTCCAGTGTGGAGTGACACTCCGGATCTCTTGGGTTTTTCCTCCCGGTTCCCTGAGGAGGTCCTCCTTGATGCGTAGGTGTATTTAGTGCCAATACTGGAAAACAGAACATACGCGGTTATGAAAATGTTCCCACAACTGTGCCCAGGGGGATTTCAGCAGTGGGATAGACGCATGCATTTAATGACCATTTACAATATTCCCCACATGTATTCAATGAGAATTTTAACAATTTCCTCGCATGTAATCAATGACAATTTAATAATTTCCCTAGGTATCCGGATTCTCTCCCTCTGGGTTTCCGGTAGGCTCTTCTATTTGCCACAAAGTTTGCCTGGCATGGTGACTCTTTAGCAGGTTTATGTGGACCCACTTGTCTTCCCCTTCTGTCAAATTTCCCTTGGGGATGCGGATTCTGTAGGTGACTAGTGAAATTTTGTCCATAATTTCAAAAGGACCTCGACAGCTGTGCAAAAATGTGTGCTTCTTGGCTTGGTTCCTTTGGAAATTGTACAAGTAGGCCCTATCTCCTACTTGATATTCCTTTTTGGTTGTCTTAAGGTCATAGTGGGACTTCATACTGTCTGCAGATCTTTCTAGATTCCGCTGAGCATACGCAAAAGCATGTTGAAGGTGTTTTCTTAGATTCTCAACATACTCATGAGTTGTGGAGGCATTTATCAAGGTCTGCTCTTGGGTTCTATAGAGCAGATGCTGGGGTAGCAACATCCTTCATCCAGTCATCAGCTCAAATGGAGACATTTTAGTTGCAGAAGAAGGGGTAGAACTAATGGCCATCAGGACAAGGCGTAATCGAATATCCCAACTTGGCCCAGAGTCTGCCACAAACTTATTTAATATGCTCACAATGGTTTTATTGTACCTCTCAACTCCACCACTAGAGGAATGGTGGAATGCAATGTGTAATTTCCTTTTTACCCCAAGTATCTCCCACATCTTTGTCATCACTTCGCTGGTGAAGTGACTACCTTGGTCAGATTCAATCCTTTGGGGTAGTCCAAAACGCGAGAAGATGTGATTGATCATCAGGGCAGCTGCTGTTTCTGCCTTGCAATTTGGGGGCGGGAGACATTCCACCCACTTAGCAAACAAGCATGTTACGGTTAACATGTACTTGTTTCCCCTAGAGGAGCGAGTCACGGGCCCGATTAAATCGACTTGAGAATCTAACCAAGGCAGTGTCATCCCCCTCTTTTGGAGGGGAGCACGGTGTGTGAGTGATGTTGGCTGAAATTGTTCACACACAAGACATCCCTACAGGTATTGGTCAAGGTCCTGCCCCATGTGTGGCCAGTATGCAACCTCTTGCAAGATTTCTAATGTAGTATGAAACCCCTGATGACCGGCTGTGGCCGCAACATGGGCTTGATTTAGCATCAGGCTTTGGAATGAGGTAGGGACCACCCACTGGTCACAGCCAGATATGGATCTCCTCACCAACAAACCGTCTTGGATTCGGAACATTTTTGGACATTTCATCAACACTCTGAGGTCCTCCTTCCCAATGCAATCAGTATCCATCAGGGGAAAGTTCTCAGGGTCCTCAATGTGTTGATAAAACTTACCAATTATTGGATCCCCTTTTTGAGCCATGATTAAATCAGCATCTGGGGTCTCCTTACTTCACTGGGCAGTTGAGAGTTCATTGGGAGCATATGTCTGGGACCTAGTGACAGCAGTGACCTGGATTTCCCCCAACAGGGACTCGATCTCAAGTAGATCCCCTTGGATGGCTCTGTTTTGGCCAGCTGATCTGCTAAGTCATTTCCAATTTTGACTGGTTCCTCTACTTTGGAATGACCGTTGATCTTTTTCCAGTAGATGGTCACTCCCACTAGAGGTGACCAGATCATCAATATTCTGTAATAGTTTTCCATGTTTTAGTGGTTTGTTGTTAGCACATAGAATGCCTGGGGTTTTCCAATTAACCAGGTGCTCCACTAACCCGTTCCGGACATAATCTGAATCAATGATTATGACCAGTTCGTGGAGTTGGTTTTGGACAGCAGTGAGGATGGCTTGATGCACTGCCATCAGCTCTCCCACCTGACTACTACGGGGACTGATTTTGTTCCCAGCAGAGGGTTCTGGGGCATCATTCACCCAGGCATTCCCCACGCCGGCCACTGGTTCCTTTTCCTCGTTGTTATCAACATGGTAGGAGCACCCATCCACATAGACAGTGGGCATTCCCTCACACTTGTCTTCTTCGTAAACTTTGTGTGGGGAATTGAGGTACGCCTCCATGTTGTCCTTGATTTTAAGACTTTCGTCCTCGAGACAGTTTTCTCTGGCACAATCATGCAAGTCAGCCAGACCTTGCGCGAGGGGACTCTTCTTGTTTTGGCCATATCTGACCTCAACAGGAAAGCCTTGCATTGACAGAATCCGGGAAGTAATACGGGAATTACTCACATTTCCGGCCCAGATTCTGTCACTTTGAAGTTATTGCATACGCTGGTGTTGAGTCTCCACTATGATGTGTTTCCCCTGGATGAACGGGCGGTAATTCTTTAATGCCCACAGCGTTGCCAGGAGGGCCTTCTCACAATCGTGGAATTTTTCCTCCACAGAGGATAAAGTCTTACTTGCATAGGAGATTACTTTATTGACCTTGTCATGCTTTTGGTACAATACTGCGGTCAAGCATATATTTGAGAACCCTGTCTCCAAGAAGAACTCCTTGTTTATGACAGGGTAAGCTAGGCAAGGTGCTTGTGAGAGGCTTCTTTTGAGTTATCTTACTGCCTCGGCTTGTGCTGGCCCCCACTCCCACTTGACCCCCCCTTCAACAGATGGATCAGGGGTGATGTGATCTCTGCGTAATCCTGAATGAACTTTCTATTGTAATTAGGCCAGGGAGGCTCCTTAGCTCACGCTGAGTTGTGGGGTCTTTTAGTTTCAGGAGTGCTTCTACTTTCTTTTCCTGGGTACAGAGACCCTCAGGAGTTATCTCATCCCCCAAGAAATTAACACGGGTCCTGCACCACTGTGCCTTTTGGAAAGATAGTTTTGCTCCGGCAGCCCTCAACTGTGTCAGAACATAACGGATCACTGCTATGTGTTCCTCCATAGCTGAGCTTTTGATCAGAACATCATCTACATAGGCCAGGTTACCCCTTTCACCCAAGTCGGGCATGGCCTTATGCAAGAACATATTAAATTAATTGCCGAAGTTGATGTATCCAAAGGGAGTCCGGGTCCAAGTGTACTGCTGCCCCCCGAAGGTAAATGCCAACTTGTATTGGTCCTCCCTACTGACAGGTACGGTCCAGTACCCATTGGTCAGGTCAATGGCAGTGTATACCTTTGACCCCTGCATCTGGGCCATCCCTTGGTCAATGTAGGGTAGAGGCCATCGAGAAGTGTGGATCCATTTGTTTAGCTCCCTTAGGTCAGCACGGAGCCTCCACTGGCCGTTCGGTTTTAAAATCCCAAGCACCGGATTATTGAAGTTGCTGTGGACTGGACGAATTATCCCACGGGACTCAAGATTTTTAATTATTTCTGAGAGGGACTCCATGGATGCGAGAGGCAGGCGGTATTGCTTCACAAACACTGGAGTCATGCCAGGGTCTGTGGGAATTGTTGTTGTATGGATTTCAGTGCGACCACAGTCATATGAGTCCACCGCAAAGAGATCCTGAAAATCTAAGAAAACTTGTTTCAACTTTAGCTTTTGCTCCAGAGTTTCACAGGCATCAGCTAGGTTGACTCTCTCTTCAACCATTTGCCTGAAGCCGGAAAGACTTCTGGTTTGGCTATCTCAGCAGCCTCCTCCAGCTGGGTGGAGAAGTCCCTCGTTAAAGTATTGACATGGACTGATGGCTTCAGGTGGGGAAGGCAGTCCTGGTGGACTTTAAAGATCACTTCATCCCTCCTGAAGTCACAGGTCACCTCTTCTTTACCATAAGGGCAGGAAGAGTACACCAAGAAATTCCCCCCATGCCGGGTGAAGATCCTGTCTGGTGGTGTGTCATCGTTGCTCTCACTGTCAAAGCACTCATTGGGGATGGGTCCTATCAGTCCATTACTTAAATCTATGGAAAAATGTTGGTCATCAACCACCATTCCAATAATGGTGCCTGCGCCCAGAGTGATACTCCTAAGGTCGCTGTTATCCACCACTATTTGAATGGTGTTGTGTTCTGCATTGACTAGTGGTGTTGGGTTTACCCCCAACCCTTGCTGTTGAAGATGGGCGTTCAGGTGAACATATGCATCAGGATTTTGCTTTAGTTTCTGTCCTCTTTTAATTTTTACTTTAAGTGGGAATAGTCGGTCCGTTCTGGGATGGTGACTTCCTCTCCAATCTGAACTTTAACTGCATATGGCAGCAGTTGAGCTGACCGAAATGCTTTCTCTGGATCATCAAAGTCCAGGGGATTACCCGCTAATCGGGACCAGGCTTTGAAGTTTTTCAGGTCCAAACAAATGGCAAAGCGATTGAGAATGTAACTGCCTAAATAAAATGCAGCAGGGACATCTCGCACGACCCAACAGTTATGTACTATACTTGTGTTGCCTATAGAAATTTTGAGCATACACCTGCTAGGCAGGAGATGTTTGGAATTGGGAGTTCCCAAGTCCATTTCCCATTTGTCTATCAATTTAAATGTGGGAATGGCTGGATCTTTTGGGAGTTTTCGGAACATGGCTTTGCTGATGAAGCTCTTACCGTTGTTCACGCACACTCCGGCGAGAACAGAGTCCTTCCCCTCATTTAACTGAATAGGGATGAACAACTGTTCTCTAATCTTCTGAATGTCAGCTAAGCTTTGAGCTAGTTTCTCATCATTTTGGACTATGGAAGTGGGATTTTCTGATTGTGAATTGGTATAGAATTTCAGAGTATTTCCTTCCAGTGTGGAATGCCACTTGAGACTGGAAGGAAGGTTGATTTTCATAAATAGAGAGGAATTCCCATCACCAGTTCGTTGTCCTACTGCAATTATTGTCACGTCAGGGATTTGGTTGTTTTGAAAATGGATTTCAATCTGATCCGGTTTTTGTTCAACCATGTGGCATGTGCTATTTAAGCTAACATAGTTGACACTATGTTTTAATTTTATTGGTTGGTTAGTCTGGGTCAGAGGACCTTGTTCACACAGTCAATTAGGGGAGATAATCTATGCATGATGTCATTCCCCAGTAAACATGGTGTGCCCTCTGGAATCACAACTATGACCGGGTCTTTCACCTTGTGTCGCCTAATTTTAATTTCCAAATCCGCAGTCCCTTTGACAGGAATTTAATTCCCATCGAAGTTCTGAAGTTGTGCAGGAAGAGGGGTGAGAGGGATCTGGTATCTCTCCCCCCTTCCTGAATTCAGCTGATCAAAGGCTCTCTTTGACAGAAGAGTGGCTTGGGATCCAGTGTCCACCAGTGCCAAAAATGTACATTGCCCTTGCACTTGGACTGGGGCATAAAATCTTCCCTCTTTCTCCTCAAGGGGGCAAAGATAATGTGCATTTTGGGCCAGTTGGTGGGTTAGTTTCTTGATTCTTGCTTCTGACACAGGGGTTGTTTGGGCAGGATTCTGTGTGAGAGCTTGGAGATCTGTAAGGAAACTGTGGCAGTTGGATATTTGGGGAGTTTTGGGCTCCCCTGGTTCTGATTCTGGGCCACCCCCCACCCTTTTTGGAGGCAGTCACCAGAGTATTTTTGGGAAAGGTGGTCTTCTGGCTTATCATTCTGGGGTTCAATGATGGGCGGTTCTATCTCAGTCCCCACATTTACCCAGTCTTGATTAGGATCCCTCGGGACCCATTTTTCTTTGGGAGGAGTTCCTCCATCCCTGAAGGAGAAGATCCTTTCCCAGAGTCCTCTGAGGACCCCTCTCCTTCAAATTGGAGGACATTAACCTCCTCCACAAAATGGGTCTTTTTAGGTCCTTTAGATTTTGGTTCCGGTTACTGGGTTTCCAGGGGCTTTTCACAAGCGGGGAAGGAAGTTTCCTTTAAGGCTTTACACCCCCTTTGCCCCTGTGCCTCCTCCTTTGGAACCAGTGGGTTATCGGGTTTCTCTCCCCGTCATTCCTCTGGAGTGCCAGACCCTTGGTTTGAGGGGTTCTGAGCCGCCATGTTCATCTGAGGGTTCTGCTGAGCCCTCAACATGTGACCCAGATCCTGTTGGGACACCCGCTCTGGCTGGTATGGGGGTCTCTGGTCCATCGGGAAGGGTAACTGTCCCTTCTCCCATAATACCGTGGGTTGGGATAGTTCTGGTAACCCTCCACCCTTGGCCTCCCCTCTCCCGGATTGGGCTGTCTGGGCTCAGGAAAGTGGGGAAAGAAAGGAGGGGTGTTTATTGGGTTCAAATTTTGCAGGTACCGGGGGAAGAAGCTCAACCCGGCATTTGGGGATTACTACCCTCCTGGGTAAAGTTAGGAGGAAAGCTTTCCGTGGTGGTGCCTGGTTGGATCCCCCCTTGGGCTGGGGGAGTCCACACATACCCCAGGATAGGTTTGTTGCCCTTGTACCAGAGGCTAATATAATCAGGGGAGTTGGGGGTCCCATTTGTGGGATTACCTCCCTCACTACCTGTCTGGGATTGGCCCAAGGGCCTTCTGGTTCCTTGGTTGGGTAAGTTCTGAATAGGTATATTTTTAGCCCCCCCATCTCCAGATCTAAAATGTGGGCAACCTTCACCTCCGCCACCTTAGCAGCAGCAGGGGTGTTGGCTGGTTTGGGGTTTTTATTGGTGTTTTTGTTCTCTACAGGTTTCTGCACTTCGTAAATACAGGTCACCTGTTCAATGACCCAGTCCAGTGATCTCTTCTCGTGAAAGTCCCTCACTAGTTGGGTCATGATGTATTTAGGGAGTGCATGGAAGAAGGTGTTAATGAACTCCTTACTGTCTGTGCACACCCTCCTGGTGGTCTGCGCAAAGGCACGTTTAGGTTCTTGCACAAATTCTTGTGGGGCCTGGTCTTCCCCACACTGCAGATTGTAGGCCACCTTGCGGGCCTCTTGGGGGTTCCCATGGACAGAAAAATGTTTTAGGATGGCCGCCCTGTAGGTGGACCATCTTGAGTGGTTCTGATCCTCCGCCCCGCAAAGAAGCTGGAGTACTCAGGGGAAAATGTCCATTTTACATATTGGATGCAACTCTGACTATCTTTCAGATGAAAAGTATCCATCATCTGTTTGTATAATTCCAGATGTTCCCAGACTGAATTCTTGGCATTTTTGTGATAGGGAGTTATAACGCTCCTAATGGCCTTGATGTGCTTCAGGGGATCTTTTAATAGAGTCCTCTTAATTTTGTTGGCCTTTTTGGTCTTAGTCACCGAAGTCCACTCATCCTCTGACTCAGAGGCACTACTACAGGAGGTGGCTATCTGATCCTCTAGGCTCTCCCTGAATCTGTGAGCTTGAGAAGGGCTTTCAGAATGTGGGGGCCTAGTTTCCTGATGCCTGTGGTGCTCAGAAGAGTCTTCTGACTCTCCCCTGCTGCCAGGATTGGCAGAGTACCCCCCCACTGCCCTAGCTGGGAAGAGGTCTTTAGGATACTCTTTTTGGGCTTGATTTCCTGGAGTTCCCCAACAAATTTGACAAACTGATCCTTTGGTAGGTGGTATTTTTGGGGATCCAGTTCCCTGACCCTCCCCTTACAGTTTACTAAGAGCTTGATCAGAGAGGCCAGCCCTAACATTTGGGGATCTGTACAGAGACGCCCGTCCCTCAATTTCTAGGGGGCGCTGGTCTGTCAGTCCCATGTTGCCAATTCTGCCCCATGGCCCTCGGTTCATATGAGCCCATGGACATGGAGCTGGCAGAGTCCATGGTACTGAAGCGGTTAGAGTCCCTGATTACAGGGGTCCTGATGTTATGCTCAGTGGTTTCTCTGTCCCTCCCTACCTCTCCTCTTTCAGCCCCTATTGCCTGGTCACATGCCAAAATCTGACTCTTTTGCTCCTCTATTAAGGCCTTACTGGTGTCAATTATTTGCTCTTGCATGGCTATCTGTTTTTGGAGCCTTTCATTCTTTTCACAGAGAGCCTCATTGGCTCTCTGTGCTTCCTGCCTGGTTTGGAAATACTGGGCCAATTTTTGCTGCAGGAGACTCGCCTCCTGAGTTTTATCATTATTGGTCTGGGTGTTCTTTTCCAGAGCATCCTCCACCCGCCTGGTGTGCTCTAGTAGCTTCTCATATTTGTTTTTTACTTCACTGAGCTCCTGCAGGACCAGCTTTCTTTCCTCTAGCTTGGTTTTTAATTGGCTCACTTCCTGATCTAAGGCATCCCTCTCCTGATTTAGGGTGCCCCTCTGTGCAGCCAGGTCATTTCTTTGTTTTTTAAATGCATGGGATTTCTGGCGCTCCTCATCGAATTAATTTATTGTTTTCCTCTTCCAAGGTTTCTATTTGATTTTGTAAGGTAACCACCTGCTCCATGCAGGCTCTATTAAACTGTACTTGTTGTGCCAGCTTTTGCTGACTCTGTTGTAAAGAGACAACACTTTCTTCACACGCATCTTACAGTGCCTGAACCTGGGTATCTTGCTCTGCCTTCTCTTGCTGTAGGAGAGCCAGATCTTATTTCAGTTTTGTCAGACACTTCCTAGCTTCTTTCTCTGATTCCTGGCTCTTCAGTAGCCTTTGCTCTGCAGAGTCTAGATTAGTTTGGATTTTCTCTAATGTTTACACTTGATTCTTTGCCAGAACTATGTTTTATGCATGCTTTTCCTGTATTACTCCTCTGTGGAGGTTTGGTAGGCCACTATACTGGCAATATTTGTCTGCGCCTCCTTAGATTTTGGGGCCATGTACAGTTTACTAAGAGCTTGGTGTAATGGGCCCTTGTCCTGCCATTTGTCTAGGTCCATGGCAGTGACCTGTTCTTTGATTTCTTGTAGCCATGTTTGCTCCTTCTGTTCGGGCCACTCACCCCTGACAAACAGTTTGTGCAGGAGGTGCTCCCTAGCCATATTCATTTCTACTGGGATCGCCATTTTGGAAATATCAATTTCCTTATGACTTATTTTAGGGTTAATTTACTTTTACAAACAGGCCTGATTTTTTGAGTATTTATTTTGAGAGGTGCTTGTACAGTGTAGCACAGTACACCAACCAAAAAGGTATCTGTACCGTGCAGGCTAGTATGCTGTGTTAGACTGTCATGGGTGGTAACTCCAACTCAGAATCCTGGCACAAGCCTCCAAAATCTGTTAAGGATTTCAATCAGGCACAGACCCGGGTCTCACCTAGCATGTAGTGCGCACATGAAATACTTATTTATTATGTCTATAGGTCAGGTTCAATATTCTGAGTGATATGCCACTCATATCACACCCGTCTCAAAATACCCCCAGGTCACACTGGACCAGGAATCAAGCTGGTTGATAAAGGTAAACATGTATTTATTTATTTAAAATTCACATCAACACACATTTTAATATATATATATGGGGCAGCAATTACCAATGTGGTGACAAAACAATTCAGAAAGTTAGTAAAGCAAATTAATTCACATATAGTAATGCAGAATAGAAAACACAGGAAAAAGAACAGTTTGGGCTTGTGAAAAGAAAGCGCTTAGGTAAAGGTTTACCCCTGGAAAGTTCTCAATTCACAAATGAGCAATTCTGCACAGATGTGAGTAATCAGCAGGTATTCAGGAATAAGAACAGAGTACAGTGTTTGAATATAATCTTCCCTCCCCAAACAAGAGAGAAAAGCGTCTTTGGAACTTTGACACTTTTAAAATGACAGTTGGAAATGGATTTGTGAAACAATAAAAAGTGTGCAAAAATGTTTAAATTGATAAAATAAATTCCTATGGGAGCAATACTAAACAGGTCCTAACAAACATAAGCAACAATATGAGCAACAAAACACACTTTAAATCTGAATGGGAGTTTGGAAATACTTTGAATGAGAAAACACACGTGTAAAACTTTTGCAACCTAATTCACAATGCGAATTAGAGCCTAATTTTCACTATGCGATTTTTAATAAAAACAGGTCAAATACACTGTTCTGCAATGCGGATATAGCTACAGGTCTTAGTTTTAACTGCGAGTTGAAATTAGATCTATAGCTATAGAAATGAAGAAGTTATGTAAGTTTTCATGAGAGGCGTTTTTGAAAAAAATAGAACAGAGAAAAGCAGAAATTCGGTTTTAAAATGACAGATTGGTTTTATTTAAACTATATTAATGAATAAGACAAAGAAGAATGCTGCCCGGGAATCTCCACAGTTACGCACGGCAGATTGTAACTCTTCACGTGGCTGATGCTATGTTTTGTGTATGGAAATTACTTTATTTAATCCAAATCACTCATGGCTTATGGTCTAATGAACAAATGAGAAAAACAGCGCTACACTATGGATTACAAACAGGGTTGCAAGAATTGTTCTGACGATGTTAAAGTTTCTTAAGTTAAAGAGAGGATGGGGTATAGATTTGGATAGGACAAGGCAATATACTAAGGGTTACTATGATTCCTGTTGATACTTACCGTCCACTGTAAATTAAGATTAGACTGTCAGGGTTCTGGTTATCACGGGTCAGGTCTACCGGCAGCAGGGCACTTCTGGTGGGATGCTCAGCTGGGCAGTTCTGGTCAATTGTACTGCACCTCAGATTGGATTGGATTGGATTGGCTCTTCTGGTCACTGGACACAGTAAATTAGCAGGATGGCGAGTTTCAGCAGGCAAGCCTTAATGGTAGCAAGCCAGACTGGATCAGAATTAACTTCCCTTAAGTTTGGGATGGTTCAAGATTTGGGCCTAGCTGAAAAGAGTTCAGCAAAGGCTGAGGCCTGGTGTTCTCAAAGAAATCTGGAACAGGAACAAGTTGAAGAGTTCTGGAACAAAGTGCAGCGCGGAAATCAGGATGAAGTCAGGAATCAGTGTCTCTGTGTGGTGAAGTTCCTATATTTATCATGCCAAGTGACATCACAAAATTTATGGTGGGGGCAGAATTTCAAACCACACCCCCACGGCTGTGAATGGTCAAAGGTACTTGCCTTGTTCTGGTTGGCAGTCAGAAAGAGCTGTCATCTTTTATGATGTGATTTGGGAACTCCCACATTGATTTGAGCCACAATTTAACTTTTGGACAAATGCACATTTCTATAATTATGCCCCCTAATAAAATCGGACACATACATTATATATTTTGTGAGTGATCCTTGCGTCCAATTCCCATCTCTGTGAGTGCTGTCTTTGTCGTTCTGTGGAATTTTGTCAATTTTAATCATAAAAGTTTGGCCTAACAATTTCTAATTCAGTACATATCTGGGTGATTATCACTAGAGCATGGGTGTACAATATCAGACTTACAGCATTAATAGTTTTGCCGCAATCAGTGTTTTGGTGTAACTTTGGTTCCTTATGCAGTACAACATTCACTCACGTCTTCAATGAAAGAGTATAACATTAGATTTACTACTACCAATTTTTAGATTTGTCCTCCTTCATGTTGCAAAGTTAAAGTGTTTCAAAACTTTATCACAAATAGGCATTTACACAACAGATATCGTTCAGCTGTTTTTTTTCTCTCCTTTCAACAGGCAACAGCTATCACATTCCTTTGATCAGGGTGTTGTGTCCTCTTCCTGGAGAGGGAAGCTCCCGGCCCCTCCCCTGAAGGGATCAGTAGGCAGCCTAACATTGTCCTTGGCTGGGCCCAAGACTAATGTCTAATGAGGTCTTTGTTCTAAATATGCAAGAACCTCCAGCAGCAATTAAGCCTTCCTGGTAGCAGCAGAGTGTCAACATGAAGTGTCAATCTTTCCCAGGCTGGGCACTGTCCAATCAGAATTAACCAGTTAACTCCAAACTGGGTTTTAAGATTCACCTAAAATATTTCATTTAAAATATATAAAATGAACATAGTTTATAAGAGATTTTAACAATTAACAGAATTAAGCCCTTCACAAAAACATGCTTTTAAACAGGTGAATTTTGCAATTTCTTCAATGAAAAAGCACATTTAAACTGAGTCCTTTACATCAGAGTTTCTTCTTAGCTGCTGTCAGTCAGTGAGGCCCGGTTTCTCTGAGCCACCTGGAGGATCTGTGATTTCAGTACACTCTTAATTTCAATGGTTTACTTGGAAAATGACTGAATTTAGTACCAAAACAGCACTTTGAAGGTTGCAATTGGTTGGGGAAGCTGCATTTTAAAAGGCATTTTTTGTTTTTAGCACACTTCTGTGGCCTTGCTTCATGTTACATGTAACAGCACCCAATGGCATTCTCCTGCAGCGAGTTCTGTTTTCACCACAACTTTGACTGTGTGTGGCAGGGGTGTGCAGCCTTTTGTGATGGTGGACCATGCGCAGTATTTCAGATTTATGCACGCACAGGGATTAGCGCATCCATTTTTGGCTGTTTCTTTCCACATTGGTAAATTGAGGCAGTGGGGCCTATCGGCATGGGTAGAAATATCCCACAGCAAAGGTTTTTCTTGTAAATTGGTACCACGTAGGATGTGGATCAATATTTAGGAAACAAATAGGTCTTCACCATTTGATTGAACATGATGGTAAGAATAGAGGCCCATGCTGCAGGTTCCCTTTTTGAACATTACATTGGACAGTTGATTTGGTCCAGAAGCCCTGGAAGTACTAATTTTGCCAATTATCTCTTCCACACTATCAGCTTATACCTTGAAACTTCAGCTAGTATCATTCACACTCTGGTACACTGATCAACATCATACCTAGATTCTTGTATTTTTCACTGGTAACCTTTGGTTGGATGGATGAGGGGAGCAAGGATTTGGGGGCCTCCTCAACAATTCTACAATCCACAACACTCTCAATTGGAACCACTGACAGCTGTCCTGACACTCCTAACACTTTTAAGCAAACAGATGGATTTGCAACCGCCACTTTTTCCAAAATGACTTTCCCTGTTGGCTGTTTTAATAGGCAGGACACAACATTTTTGGATACTTGGTTACATGACTTTAGAGGGGGTTTATTATTTGATTTTCTTTTTAATCAACAGATTTTTTTCTCCTTTTAAACTGAGATGGCCTCTCCCCCTGCGATGCCCCCACAACCCTCTTTTCCACCCCTATGATCCCACCTATTTCATTGGGAACTAGGTTGAATGACACATTGACAGGAGAGATGGTAATTTCTACACTCTCCACTGGAGACACTGTTGTACACACTGGGATACCATTCAACTGCTGTCCACAAGTATGATTGAAAGTGCAGCCCAATGGAGTGCCCTCAACCAATGTTGGAGGTATGGCAGTTTTGGTCACCACTTTAACCAAGTTCGTGTGACTCCTACCCAGCCCACAACCAGGTAAATCCCTCACACATGGGTGTAAATCCCTTACACTTCTTAACCTGAAATTCTTTCACTTTTTCATGCACATTCATATTTTCTGCGACTCCAATAAAGCAGAGTGAACCTTCGTTTACGCTTTGATTCCTTCTTACAAAGATACCAGTATGCATAGTACTTGATTCATTTAGCCCAAAATGTCCTCTGACCCTCTCCCCAATCTCAAGTCCATGATTTTTCATGACTACCAAGAATCGCTGGGGAGGGGACTTGGATTGGAGAAGACAAAAATGAAGAAGTTGATGAATTAGGGCCTGGTCACGTGAATTGAGAGGGGGTTGGAGGCGTGTCCAGCATAGAAGACACGTTCACCATGTCGCTGTCAGAGTAAAAGGAATGAAATAATCTCTCCTCCGTCACAGATGGAATCAACTGAATGCCCTCCATAAGCCCCATTGAAGAATTAACAATATTCAACACCACACCCGTCAACATTTGTATCGGATGACCATGAGGCAGTTACGGTACATTTTCCACCATTTTAAAGCAATCCACCATAGTCATCCTAAGTGGACTTTCCAAATTGTCCTGGAGGACCAACTCCAATAAAAGTGGCTGCTCCGAAGACTCCTGAATGTTGGGAACTGTTTGTGGTTGTAATCTAACTGGGCCGGGATGGCAGTTTACCAGAATCCTTCCACTTGGTCTTTTGACCCCTATTCGGTGAGCAAGCAGGGACCTTGGGCTACTACTGCAACACACACGTTGGGTACTGTCCTCACCCACCACACCATCTGGTGATGGCGGCAATGGCAGGGTAACAGCCAGTAGCATATTTTGGTCAGATATTGGGTCGCAGGACTCAGGAGAATTTTTCTCCTGCCTCTGACCACTCCTTAGATCGTACATGCTGATAATTCAAAGTAAAATAAAGAGGGTAAATTCTCGGCAAAAGTCTCACTGGTCAGCAGAAACATGCTCACCTACCAGCACCCGATTGTCAAACAACAGTACTGCCTCAGTTGCTGCTCTGCTTCCAGCTCTACTTCCAGCTCACTGCCCCGTGTTGCGAGGCATTTTTGGCAGCAGCAACCGTCGGCCTTCCTTCCCATCCGAGGCCCGGAATTTCAACATGAAACACAGACCAAGTAACATACAGCACATAAGAACCACCTCCGTACCTCTGTTCCTCTGTGCCTCAGGAAACAAAGTAAATATTCCTAGACACTGTGCCATGCTCCGCTGGAGTAGGGGATAAATGTAGAATAGGAGCCACCTCCTTGTAAGTGCGTTAGAAGAAAGATCGATCCAAGTTAGGTCACTGGTAATGCTGGAGTCAATATGCACAGTAAACACTTCTGCACACTCTCCCACAGTCTGCTGTAGTAGGGGATGTATGTAGAATAGGAGCCGCCTCCTTGTCAATGCATTAGAAGAAAGACTGCTCCAAGTCAGAGAAAAAAAGAGAACAGTAAAATTAACAGAAGAGACAAAAGTAGAGAAAAACAAGTGAGAAAAGAATATAGAAAATCAAAATCAATCAGTAAATACAATCTGAACAAAACCATCCTCTAAAACGTTGCTTCATCCATATTACATTCACTTTTAACATATCATGCCTTTAATTTATTGGATTCTCCCAATTTCAAGCCCTTTAAAAAAAACAACACTGCAACGGCAGCTGATGTACGGCTACCCATCAAAAGTCAATGCCTGAGATTCTCATTATCAACACATTCCAGGTTATAAACCTGTTTCCTATGGTATAAAATGCGTAGTGGGATAAGTGCAGGACATAAAGAAATTAGGTGCTTCAGAGTTTCTTCTACATTACAATTACTACAAAATCTGCAAAATACCGGGGGGTCATTACGAGCTGGGCGGTAGCCATGCCGCTATTGGCGTCATGGCTACCCCCTTAACGAGTACCGGGTCTGGGTTCCTTAAATGAGGAATTACCGGGCCATTCCAACCTTGGAGGGCCCAGTAATTCCCCATTCAAGGAACCCAGACCCGGTACATCCCATTCAAGCCCCCATAGGGCTCAATGGGAATGGGGAGGGTGCTAACAACGGGCCCGTTGTTAGCACCCTGGTCTGCTTGCGGGACCCGCTAAGGATGCCTAGTTTTACCAAATAACACCAACAAACATCTTTTGCCCCAGTCTTTGACCCACCATCCAGAACCCCAGCAAAACTGCATGCTGTCCCACGTAGCGGAACAGTAACCTAAGGCAAAAGCTTGTACACACGTACATGGATAAGGAAATTAACCAGACAGTAAGGAACCAGTTGGTTCTGCCCCCGATTATTGGCCACAATAAATATGAGGCATGCCTGTACACTGAGACCAGACACGTGTTTGAACACGGTAACATCAAATGGCAACTAAAACGACATACCAATTGTTTGATCAAGAATGTCGTATATGTCATCTTATGTCCATGTCCCCTCACCTACGTGGGCAAAACTACCAGGCATATCCGACAGAGAATTTTGGAGCACAGGACATGTGTTAAGAACAGGGTAGAAGACAAGCCCCTGGTAGAGCATTTAGTGAAAGCTGGACATACAAAAGGAGACAGTACGTGGTTTGTAATACAAAACATAAGGGTTCCATCACAGGGAGGTGATGTGAGCACCATGTTGCACAGGTTAGATCAGCAATGGATATACTCCTTTGATTCTGTCAGACATGGCATGAATGTTGCCTTCGAGTGGAATAAATTGTTCCATGTACACCATGACTAGATTGTCTGTCTCTATTGATGCACCAGGCTAGAGAGCGTGGAAATAGCATTTTGCATCTCTATTTTTCTGTGACATTGCACACATGTAAATGGTTGCCTATCGGCCTAAATGTAGTCCCTTGCCAGCAGAACTACAACATGTTAGTGAGGCTCTCCTGATAAAATGTACACTCATTATTTACTATTTACTATTGAGGAGCGGCCGCATCCGTGTTACCACAGCAGAGCTACAGCATGTTAGTGAGGCTCTTCTGATAAAATGTACAGTCATTATTTACTATTGATGAGCGGTCGCATCTGCGCCACCACTCTGTAACTGGCCTTTTGGGCTTGCCATTATAAAAATTATAAACTTCATAACACCCATTATATGGGGTGTAAATGGGTGCATTAACCCCTTTATTTTCAATTCATTGGATAATGCACCATCAGGTGGAACTGTATGCCATTCTGGGAGAGAGTTAATAGAAGGGACTAGTCCCATCTCTACTTCCAAGTTTCCACTGTGTCGGTTGATGCAGTGGTCAACTAGGGCATTTTGCCGATCACCCACGTTCACTACGTGGCCAGAGTGAGGAATGGAGCTGAGATCCTTGCAGGCAAGGAATGCAGGAGACTGCAAGCGTGCGGGAAGGATTAGCATAGATCCAGCTGCATGCGGGTCGCCCGCGTCTGAGTGCCCCATTTTGTTCCCCATTTAATGTGAGATACTATGTGCCTAAACAAGTACTGTTGGGTGCGATTGTGAATAGCATGGCCTTATTATTTCTGAGGTCCACACATACATATGCTTAATTACCATGTGGATTGAGCTGCACACAACACGATGAAGCTGTGGCGGTGGGGTGCAGTAGATGGTGACCTTTGCACATATTATGCTTATATGCAGATCCCAGTGGAGAGCAATTGGTTTGCTGCGTCCAGACCGAGGGAAACACCTTGAGCCGGCTATAGACGTTATCCATGTTAGACACGCGGTTGTGAAAGTTGTGCGCTGCTAACAGCTACGCCAATAGTAAGTGTACTTACAGGTCTATGCAGGCTGACTGATTCTCATTAGAAAGATTGGTGCGCCCATGTTAACTGTGAAAGACTGACTATTGCTAGGAAGTCACACCACCATTAGTAATGTTTGGCACATTGTGATTTATCCGCAGGCTTTTGTTGATGGCATTTATTGGTTAGTCGCTCCATTCATACGATTGGGATATTCAGTAATGCGCCTATTCAGAAGGTGGTTCCTTTCACCGGTATTGTGTTGCAGATGCAACACTAGAAGTAAGTTGTGCTATACTTCCCATACATCTAGATCACTTTTGATCTTAGACCAGCAGATTCACTCTGTGCCTACGTCGCTTACAGGCTTTGTGGAATTCTCCGATGGAGCACTGTGGATTAGGTCCTGAGTTTGCACCACCTCATTAACCAGTATTGGAGGGGAGTGCAGACACATGTAATCACAAAAGATTTACTAGCATAACTTAAGTATGCCTAAGCTGTGAGGGAAAGAGGTTGGACTGTAATTCGAATTTGTTTTTTTGTTCCATGTAGAGTGAATATTGGAAGACATCTTCCACCAGATTGTGCTATAAGTGAGAGGGAAAACTGATACCTCACTTTTGTCCTGAAGAAGGTCGGAACTTCGTCAGGCTGCAATTGAAAGCCTCCTTTTGCCGACTGAAACATATGTAGACGTTGTCAATAAGCCTGTGTTACTATTGTACACATATACACACCACCAGGATATACGGGTGTAACAGAAATAAAAAACTGCATGTGCAAATACAAAAAGGGTTCCATGCAAGGGCTGACCTTTAGTTGTGTTTAATGTTGACATTGGCTGTGCGAGTGAGAATATGGTTATGAAAGGTGGAATGAATTAGAAGTCAAACTTTTGATTTGTCTTTACAAATTGTATGGTTTTCTAACACTGTGGTATATTTTCAAATAAATTAATTTTTTGTATGAAAATCAACTGTTAACTGTATCTGTCCAACCTCATTACTGATGTCCATTTGTGTATATTACTATATTCCTTACATGGAGGGCCTTCGGGATTACAGGTACCCTTATAACCTATACCCCCCTCAAGTCCTGACACCACCCACCCCCCACTCACCTCTGCCACAACCCCCCAAGCAGTCCCCTAGAGTCCTGACACCACCCACCCCACACTCACCACCACACCCCGATTCCCAGGCAGCCCCTTCAGTCCTGACACCCCCCACCCCCTCTGACATCCGCCCCAACCCCCAGGCAGCCCCCTCAAGTCCTAACAACACTCACCCCCACTGGCCTCCACTCGCACCCCCGGGCCTGCACCCTGCTAGTCCACCCTCCTCCCAACACCCCCCTGACCACGGCCCCAAACCCCATGCAGCGCCCTCAAGTCCTGGCACCACCCATCCCCCTGACCTTTGCCCCAACCCCCAGGCAGCCCCCTCAGGTCCTGACAACACCCACCGGCCCACTCAACCCCACCCCAACCTCCAGGCAGCCACCTCAAGTCCTGACACCAAACAACCCCTACTCACCTCTACTCCAACCCACAGACAGCCCCCTCAAGCCCTGACACCACCCACCCCCCAACTCCCCTCCACCCCAACACCCAGGCAGTACCCTGCTAGTCCACCCTCCTCCCAACACCCCTACTCACCTCTGCCCCAACCCCCAGGCAGCCCCTTCAATTCCTGACACCCCCACCCCCACTGACCTCTGCCACAAACCCAAGGCAGCCCCCTCAAGTCTTGCCACCACCCACCCCCCCACTGACCTCTGCCCCAGCCCCATGCAGCCCCCTCAAGTCATGACACCAACCACCCCCCTCTCAATGCCCCCTCAACCTCCAGGCAGCCCCCTCAAGTGGAAAGTGTGGAAGTGATCACAGATTTCATTGATTGGTTTGTGTACTTTTGTGTGAGCGACAAGGATACTGTTCTTTCCACTTGCAATGTCTATGTCAGTGGTTTGTACAGTTGATTTGATGACACGCACACACACACACACACAGTTTGCCTCTCCCAGACACACATTCTCAGGGTGTTGTTGTGGGCAAGGTGAATTAGCCCTCACTCATCATTGAATCAGGGATGTGGCTTCTCTGTGTGTGCTCCGCAGGGGCTGCTATTCAGGTGAAGTATGTTTGCACAAGCTGGTTGTGTGCATCCTGTTCCTGTGCCCTTTGGCCTGCCTGCCAAGGGGATGGGTAGTGCCTGTGGCTGAGGGTTGATGTTCTTCCTGGAGCTCTACTGGTGTGCCAAGCTGTGTGGCAACATTGTGCAGGACACAAGATGCCATGATGATCTTGCAAACTACTAGTGGGGCATATAGCAATAAGCCGCCAGAGTGGTCAAGGTAGCGGAAGCGTGACTTGAGCACCCGGAACATGCGCCCCAAAATGCCCCTAGTGGCTTTGTGTGCTGCGTTATACCTTACCTGAGCCGGGGTGGCAAAATGCCTGACTGGCGTGAGCAGAAAGTGTGAGAATGGGTAGGCACTGTCCCCTGCAAATATGGAAATGGTTGTTATTAGCATTGATTGTCATGGACTATTATTCTGTGTGTCATGTGACTGCTTGCATGTGCGTGATAGTTGATACTCACCAATGAGCCAGGTGTTGCTAAAGGTTCCTGATGCCAGAGCTTGGTATAGTGATGACTGGTGGTAAAATAATCTATCATGTGTGCTTTCGGGGAAATTGGCGTTTACATGCATGATGAATCCCTTTGCAACGCAGATGCCCCGTACATTGACTGAATGCCAATGCTTGCAGTACAGACTGTAGCCCAACATGTGTGCCATCAATGGTTCCCAGTACCCGTGGGAAGTGTGCTATGGCATAAAACTCCTGACACACTCCCTGGTTCACTTGCGGTGTGTGTGGCATGTACGTATGCCTACGCAGACGTGATGTATGGTGGGGCAATACCTAGTAGGCACTGGGATTGCATGATCTGCGATATGCCCTAACAATAGCAGAGGTGTGCTGGAATGAGCCCATAGCCCAAAAATATCGGGCTATCAGCACCTTCTCCCGGGGTGTGAGTGCATGGGAGCAGATGGTGGGTAATGTAAGGTCTTCCTCCCACTCCCTGAACAGGTCTAGGGTGACATGAGGAGGGAATCTGTACCTTGCATGTACCTCGTCATCTGGCATCCCAAAAAGCATTGTGTGAGGATGGAAAATCCTGTTCCTCACCATCCTCCTCCTTCTTCCATGAACATGTACAATCATTGCCACTATAGCACATCCTGGCAGTGCAACTTTGAAAGGGAGTGCATTGCATGATTACATGCATCTCCTTTGCGCTTTGTACGTTGCGTCATGTATCACGTGGCAGTGCGATCACGGGGTTTGCGTGTGCCTTTTTGATCCTAGAAGTTGCGGTTGGCAATCCATGAACTGGGTCATGTTTGCTCTTCACTGAGCATGCTTTTTTTTTAAGGCGGCGCATCCCTCAACATGCCCATATTATTCCTCACTCTTCCTCATTTTGCGCAGGGAACAAGGAATAAGCATGTTTCGCCCCCTGTTTGTTTCTTTGTGCTGGCCCTTCCCACGCTTTGCGCAGTGCATCACTCAAAGCATGAAGCAGCATGCAAATTAGGGAAGGACCCATGCAAAGTCTGATCCGTAAATCAGCAACATGAATTTTGGATGCTGCCAAGGGCACTTTTTATGCACAAAGTGCCTTTGTGGCGTGCAAAACATTCTATGAATTAGGCCCAAAGTCTTGTGTTGCTGTCAGACTGAGCTTCTTCTTGAAATGTTCTGTTCCTAAAAGGACCGACTGAGCAAATCATGGGCTGTCTTCAAACGCTGGAGATCTATTTTCAATTTTACAAGACATACCATCTCTTTCTTCAGTGTTAAAGTAGAGGTAAATACGTTATGTAAAACACTATTCAGATCACTGTTGGAGAGTAAATTGTGGAAAAAATATGTTAAGTAGGCTTTTAAAATGATAATTGATTTAAAATTAAAAGGACTCTCTAGTAAAGTGTTCCAGATTTCTTGCACATCAGCAGCAATATTAATTATATGTTCAATGAAAATATCCACGATGAAGAACTAGAATGAAGTTATCTTCATATGGCAAATCTGTCAGAATGACATTGCTCTCGGGTGGTCACATGATAGGGGCAAAGTGTCTCAACTGTCATCCTCAGAGTACCTCTCAAGCAAAGAGTATTGATCCTTATCTCTACTTCGAAAGACTGGTAAAATGTCTGCTTTACTGTTTCCCTGCCCTGTTCTGCTGGCCCCTTGTAAGCATGAATTTACAGGGACTATCACGAAAACAAACTGTGGTGGAGAGACTGGTCTGGAAAACTGTACCATGCTTGGTTATGGTGTGAACAAGCAGGGATGGTTTGTGCTCAAGAGGGGTACATTATGAGTTTGGCAGTGCAGAAAAATGTGCTAGTAAAGTGGAGGTAATTAATTTACCGATTCTCATGTGGGTGTTAAGTACCCAAAAGGTCATAAAAAGCGTTAACAACCTTTTCGGTACTTAAGACCTATTCTGAAGGTGGCGCATTCTTTCGAAGTTGGCATGAATACACCACTTTCGGAATATATGTGGAGATTGCTAGGTTGGGTGGGAAACCAACCTAGGAACCGTCACATTCTTTACCTGCCATTTAAGACGGGAATTCTTGTGGCACTCCACTTTTAAATGTGTGTTAAATTGGCACACATATACAGTACCATTTTGGTGCCGGTCTTGTGGAGGAGTGGCACAGGAAGCCAGTCACAGTGCAGGAGTGGCCAAACATTAGTGTTTCGGGGGTTGGGGTGATGGCGGGATGGGTGGGACACTGATTGCATTGAACCTTGTCTCTCATATGCACACTAGCACTACTTTTGTGCTGTATTTTAGCATGATTTTGTTTTAAAGTGCAGTGTATGAGGTAGTGCTAGTATGCAGGCGAGAGACAGGGTTCAATGCGCCTGTAAACGTAACCAATATCCTTATACAGACATACACATTTGCAAACATTAACTGCTACTTTGCATTTTGAATATGAAGGGTTCTCTGCAGCACTTTCATAAAATAACGATTGTCATTATTTAAGGAAAGTGCTTCTGAGATTTTCCATTGCGCCCGTTGTAACCAAAAACAGGCGCAATGCCCACAGTGCACTGTCGTGCACTATGAGGACGCTCAGGCCCACTTCAGAATAGTGGTGGAGCCTGGTTCCTGATTTGGCACAGTGATTCCTGCTCTTTAGCACTCTCACTTCGCCAATTTCAGAATCGGGCCCTGAGATGTTACAACACTTTTTCGCACTGCCACATTACGAATTTGGTGATACATTCAGGGAAAAAACTGCAGCACGTAGGAGTGCTATTCTCTAGAATATAGAAAAGAATGTCTTAAACTAAGGAACTAAGGGAAGGGCTTAAGAGTCGGATCATGGAGTGATGAAACGAGAGCAGGACAAAGGATGATTCTCAGGGTCTTTGGGATGCCACTGGGGAAAGAGCAGGGACATCATTTCACCAAAATGCCAGGGGTAGTGGAAGTGATATCACACGATCCTTGACCCCTGATAACATAACAGGAAGTGATGTCATTTGACCCCACCCCGAAGTGATATCGCAGGTAGCGATGGAACATGACCTTTCATCTGTTGACAAAACAGGAAGTGGCATCACATAGCATTGTACACTACAAAAAATAGGGTTACGATATCACTATAATGTGATGTACATTTCATACAAGAATGTATCACCATATGATCGTTAAGATCAGTGGGTATAGGCCCATATTACCAAATTACTGTGAATGCAAGCAGAAGTCTATGACCAAATGATAATGATGTGTTATTATATAGCGTTTACGCTTAAGAGCTTTATATAGTCAAAATATACACTGAATGTCACCCAACCTGTCTTGGTACTCATTTATCGATATCAGAAGGATGAAAGGCTGGGTTGAGGCGTTTAAGAACAGACTAAATTAATGACTCACTCCCTGAAGTGTGCCTGAAATAAACCTTTAATGAGTCTAGCAATTATTGTATAGAATTCCAGAAAGACACATTATTTGTTATTCCTATTCTTTCTTATTTAGGGTCAGTGCTGAAAGTGTTAGACTTGTGGCACTCCTGTACTTATTTGTCTTCTTTTTTTAAGGGGCCTGAACAAGAAAGCCACCACTCCAGAAGTAAAGCGCCACATGGTGCTGGCCACAGCCCAGGAGCTTGCATTACACACAAAAAAAAACTTTTTTAAGAGGTCCTAAGGGAGTCCACAGTGGTTGCTAGGGAGACCTCAGAGGTCGCATTTTCCACCTCTGGCGACCCCTAAATGACGTCCCTGGGAAAGAAGTCATAGATCAATTGACAGTGAATGGGTAGAAAGTTGCTGAAGTCACTCTGCATTACGCACAAGGGCATCCAAGGTGGACAAATGCAAAAGAAAGATGTTGGAGTGAATAAAATATTCATTTTATAATCTTATAAATGTGTCAGTTTCATACCAATCGACATGCATTTCATTAAACCTTTGAAACAATTGAAAAGGCAGTTCCACAGCAACACAGTTAGCAAGCAATTGATGTATTTGACCATGAAAATATTGCAAATGATAGTAAACGAAACCCAGTAAATACTTTATAAGTGGCACTTACACATAAAAAAAGCAAATCAAGCCACGTGATATTTTACAGAGATGATACATTTACTAGGCAACTCGTGTTTTGGCTGCTAGTTTCCACGACCACACATTAAAGTTTGTGAAAGGCAAATGTGAGTTAGATGAACACAGTAAAAGAGACCAATCCTTTCTGCATTGTGCTTTCATTATGATTGCATTTTATTTTGTGCAAGAGGAACATGCAAGTTTAATAAAAACAGGAAAGGGAAAATATGGTATTCTGTTTTTTGTATTCATTTTCGTTGCAATGTATGTGTTGGAGGAACATTCAGGTTTGTTAAACATATGACGTATGTTCATTGCAGGGTAAACCTGGCCTCGATAATCTCAATGCAGTTTTGTAGCTGCTGGAAATGATACATTGAAAAAAATTAAACATTAGAAAGAAAATACTGCAACAATCATACATTAAATATGTTCAAAATCATTCTAAAGCTCTAAATAAAATGATTAAGGAACATAGTCGACATACATATTTTACATATGGACATTTCCAGCTGCTATAGTAGTTTAGCATGTTAAGATACGGCATATTTTACACATTTTCCATACTTTATATTCGAAACTAGTATGGACGTGAAAGAGGCGTGGGGTGATTATTTTGTTTGTTAATGAAGTCAGTGTGGTTAGGTCACAAGTAAAGTGAACCCATCAGGCATAGGGCTAAGCCTGTATTTCAGAAGTTCAAATCATGTGACTGGTCCCACTCAGCCTTTCATCATTCTCAGGTCAATGCATTAAATACTCAGGCATTTTTCAATAATAACACATGTTCCGATAGCACTCATAAGTAGGAGGAATCTGGCATGAAGCATTAAATAATTAAATAAGAGAAAAGCTGATTGAAAATATGACAATTACATTTGTGATTCAATCGCCAATTCAGAGACAAATCCTTGGTAATGATGGAATGCAGACATTCTATGGTGGAACTACGCTGTCGCAAATCAAGGCTTGTCTTGCCAGTAAAGATCCCTTTTTACAGAATATGGGTTGGGAGGGGATTTGGTGCAATGACGTGTAACCTCTTTATTGCTGGCTGCTGTGGCATTAAAGCCACTATATGTGTATTAATCATAATAACATTGCTCGAAAGTGGATAGTCTAATAACATAACAATATGTTCTATTCATTTTACCCCACCACACATAGAATTCTTCTTGTATGCTTAAAACAAACAGGTGCCCTTAGTTCTCAACGGATCAATAACAAAAGTCCAAAGATGTAAGTCAGATTTCAAACATTTGACTGCAGGTTGAACGCAACTGGCAAACGTGAGCACTTAACTTGCTGAGCTATCTTACAACCTACCTAAAATCGTATGAAGTACTGCCCGTTGAAGAACACACACTAATGCATTACTTTGTCCATTTTTGATAATTAATCGTTTTTAGGTGATCACCACGCGTCACTCAAAAACGCACGTTCATGACTGCGCAATGGTTAACGTCTGCGAAACGTCCATTGCTCAATCACGAAAGCATCAGGTGGCCGACGAGGAGGGCGGTAAGTGGGGCGTAGAGAAGGGTGAGTTGGGAAGGTGGGTAAATCACCTTTGAAGAAGGGGTGAGGCAAGAGGGCTGGAGGTTGAGATCAGGATGGCATGGGTTCCAGTGGTGTACCGTGGATTTCGCAAGAAGGGAACGAAGGAGGTGAGGAGGGCAAGGACGACACTTCTGGGAATGTCCCACAGAGAGTGAGTGGGGGGGAGATGGGAGTGGCCACAGTGTTAGGCAGAATCATATGCAGTACCCTTTGGAAACACCACACACAATTAAGACTACAAGTGACAGTACAAATTCACCTTTGGTACAAACCTGTACTACACAGTTAAAGTGGTAGCGATGGCTGAGCAGCCAAATTTATCTCAAGGGTAAAGTGAGCAGTATCAATAGTTACACAAAGGACAGCAATTACTATGGTTCAAACAAACAATGACTCAAGGTTTCCGAGTAAAAGAATATACATTTATTTACACATCAGTTATAAAACATTTCACTATTATCAAGCAATTGAAAAATCACAATCTTAATGCACTACACCACACCCAATAGATTCTGGACAAGTTATGCTCAAAATAAAGAGTCAGCAAAATGGCACTCCAGCAATTAAAAAGGGAGGGAAAGACAAAGTTAGACAAAAGCTGAGCAGCACCAACAAGTAAGCAGGGCAATCTAGAAAAAGTAACTACAGTGAGGAAATCAAATCAAGAGGCCCGGGCCAAAGTCAATGAACCAAAGTCTTTGCAGAGGATCACACAGTTCAGAGTAGTTCACGGTTAAGTCTTTGCCAAGAGTTCAGAATGAAGTTGGTCGGGCGAAAAGTTACTTTAAAGAATAGAGAAGGACAAGCCCTCTGATTGGCAAAAGATTTCAAACACTTTTACTGCGGTCGGACGGAACGAACGACCAGATTTGAACAGTACCTTAAATGGAGAAGAAGGCTGTGGCTGAGGAAGAGGTTCATGGCAGGTCCTTCAGGCTCACGGTTCCTGAAGTGATTGTCAGACTGACACGAAGTAGGAAGACTGGAGGGTCCTGCACAGCCCAGGGAAGAAACCAGCAGCAGAGCAAAGCAACAAATAAAAGGTGTGCTCCTTAAAACCCAAGCAGGGACTGATCCTCCTGGCTATCGGGTTCACTGTAGCTGTGCACAGCAAATTTGACCAGAGGAGGGAGGCCTGGCTTGCAGTTTGGCGAACTGGTTGTTCGCACCAGCTCAAGGGGAGAAGATTCCTTGCAGATCTTCCCTGTCATCAAAGTTCGGAGATTCTGACCTGCAGTAGGGCTTCACCGGGAGGTTTAGTCGTGGTAGAGGTCCTCTTCTGTCAGCTTCTCTTTGGTTCTCTCGATCCAGTGGCGACTCTGCCTTCTCATTCCCAGAGACCTGATTTTTATGCAGTTTTCCTCCATACACAGCCTGGCTGTCAATCACACAGTAGGGTGGCTGTCCCGGTGGGACAGTCAGCACAGCCAATCATACCAGAGTGCGACATGGGTCTCCAAGGAGACCCTGTATAAGGAGTCTCAAATTCCTCCCTCACATTCTGTCCCCCTCAGACACTCAGGCGCCTAAGGATGTTTTCTGTGCAGAAGCCCACCAAAGGTTGGCGAACAAAGGAATAAAACCTGGTTTGTCGCGCAGAGTAAAACACGAGAAAGACTTTTACAAAAAGAAATTGTATAAAAGTAAATATGGTCCAGCTGGTTTAAGTTCGAGGCTACTAAAATAGCCTAAAACAATACCAAGGCTATTTAAAACAACCATGATAGGAAAAATAGGGTAGATACCACTGACACCAGCCAAATCTTAATGAAAAGGGAACAAAATAATGTTCCATGAGAAACAGACAAAAAGGGATAACTATTAACCCTTTCCAGAACTCTATGTAAGATAGTTTGTACTGGGTCTGTAGATTTAAAAAGACTAATAAAGTCAAGGGCAACTTTACATGTTCTGAGAGACAGTAGTTAGTCCCAGAAAATGGAGTTTAAAGTGGGAAGTCTGAAAAAGACAACCAAGTGTCACTGCACTGAAGGTGCTGTGTAACACGCGGTAAAAAGATGATGCCTATGGAGTAGGTGAGGCTCCACAGTCCATGAACACAAGAAAATGTTAAACACAAAGCAAAACACATGTAAGAGTGGGAAAAAAGGCTCACACTCTTACCAGGTGAAAAAAATAAATCCTAGAAATCCAGCAAAGCTGCTGAGGGACTCAGAAGGTAAGAGAATTTAGCCATTCTGGAGAATTCTCCATAACACTTGCCCCCCCAGACTAAGGGACAGGAGGATGTAATCCACTCCTGGATGAATCTCTTCACTCTAGTCGGTTAAAAACATCCTAGAGAGACCATCAGCATTTTGGTGGTGACATCCTGCTCTGTGCTCAATGGTGAAATCAAACCCTTGCAGGCAGATTGACATTTTAGACGTTTTGGGTTCTCCCCTTTCATTTGCATTAACCATCTCAAGTGTTGGTGTCTGTTTGAATCACAAAAGTAGATCCATACAAGTATGGTCTAAACCTCTTCAAAGACCACACAATGGCAAAACACTCACGCTCTATGGTTGCCCACCTTGTTTCTGGTTCCTTCAGTTTCCCACGGATGAAGCAAATGGGGTGCTCTCGACCTTTCTCATCCAGTTGACTAAGGACTGCACCTATACCTGTATTGGATGCATCTGTCTGCACAATGAAGGGTCAGTGATAATCAGGAGCTGTTAGGACTGGAGCTTGACAAAGGGCTTTCTTCAGGTTTTCAAAGGCTTGAGTGCACTCCTCATTCCATCTAACCATTTTAGTAAATTTTGGAGAGGAGATCACATTCAAGGGAGACTCTATGGTCCCATAGTTCTCTATGAAATTCCTGTGGTACCCAGTGAGACCTAGGAAGGTTCTCACTTGGGTTTGAATAGTAGGGGTGGCCCGGTTTTGTACAGCTTGTACTTTGCAAGGCAATGGCCTTACTTCACCTCCTCCTACCTCATGACCAAGGTAGACCACTTTGCTCTGACCAGTTTGACATTTGCTTGCGTTTATGGTCAGATGGGCCTGCTAAAGAGCCTGCAAAACATTTCCTAAGTGATCAACATGTTCTTTCCAAGTAGGGCTGAACACTGCAATGTCATCCAAGTATGCCATGCATAAGTCCTCCATCCCATTCAGAACTTGATTGACCATCCTAGGGAATGTAGCAGGTGCATTCTTTAATCCAAAAGTCATAACCTTAAACTGGTGGAGGCCTGCTGGGGTTGAGAATGCAGTTTTCTCCTTGGCATGGTCTGTCAGGGCTATTTTCCAATAGCCTGATGTCAGATCAAATGTACTGAGGTACTTGGCTGCACCAAGTTTGTCCACCAGTTCATCTGGCTTTGGCAAAGGATGGGCATCAGTCTTAGTGACTGCATTTAGAGCTCTATAGTCCACACAGAATCTCAACTCCTTGGATCCTGCCTTTGGTACTGGAACAACTTGACTAGACCATGGACTTGTAGAGGGCTCTATAACCCCGAGATGAAGCCTCTTGTTGACCTCTCCTTTGATGTAGGATCTCACATGTTCTGACATTCTGTAACATCTGCTTTTCACAGGTAAACAGTCACCAGTGAGAATATCATGCTGGCCCCAAGGAGTCAAGCCTGGTGAAAGTGAAAACAGGGAGGAAAACTGATTTAACAGAACTTTGCACTCCTCCTGTTGTTCAGATGTCAGTTGAGAAGAGAGATTGACTTCTTCTACGTTTTCATCTAAAGGTTGGCCTCGGAGTAGGTCAGGTAGAGGTTCACTCTCCTCCTCTTGAGCTGAAGCTAGAAGCAAAACTCACACTTCTGGCATCGAGGCATATGCCTTCAAACGGTTGGTGTGAAAGACTCTGGGAGCATGCTTAGCTCTGCCTAATCCACCAAATAGTTCACCTCTCTAAATGTGCCCACAACCTTGAAGGGTCCTATCCATTTGTCCTGCAAGGCCCTCTGCCTTGTTGGCACCATAACTAATACAAGCTGGTGTTGAGTAAACTCAACCATGCTGGCCTTCTGGTCATGCCAATGTTTGACCAGAGCCTGACCTACTCTTAAGTTATAACTAGCTTCTGCCATCATGTGTGACATTGTCCTCCGGAGACCTATCACATAGTTAGTCACTCTGACTGGCTTGCGGGAAAGAGCACGCTCCAACCCCTCCTTAATCAAGGCCAAGGGACCTCTGACTGGATGGCCATGGAGAAGCTCAAAGGGACTGTAACCAACTCCCTCCTGAGGGACTTCTCTATAAGCAAAGAGAAGGCATGGCAGTAGAAGGTCCCACTTTCTTTTAAGGGGTTCCTCTAAAGCACCTATCATGCTCTTCATAGTACAGTACGATTAAACCTCTCTACCAGTCCATGTGTCTGTGGATGGTTGGCTGTAGAGAACTTGAAAGTGACACCACAGTTTTTCCACATGGCTTGCATGTAGTGGGACATAAAATTGGATCCCCTGTTGGCTATCACTTCCTTAGGAAACCCTACTCTGCTAAAAATACCAAGTGGAGCCTTAGCCATAGCCTGATCCGTAACAGTCCTTGTAGGTATGGCTCCAGGGTACCTAGTAGCATGGTCTACCACAACCAGGATAAAACTGTTTCCAGAAGATGTGGGAGGGTCAAGGGGACCAACAATGTCGATGCCCACTCTCTCAAAATGAACTCCCACCACTGGGAGAGGCACCAGGGGTGCCACATTCTTGGCTCTACTCTTGCCAGAGGTTTGGCAAGTGTGACAGCTCCTACAGAATTTTTCAACTTCTGAACCCATTTTAGGCCAGTAGAAGTATAAGGAGAGCCTTTCCTTGGTCTTTTTGAAACTCAAATGACCAGCCAAAGGTATCTCATGGGCCAACTGTAGGAACTGGAGTCTGTTTGCTAGGGGCACTACAAGTTTCATGCAGTCCCCAGGGATAGACTCAGTCGGTTCACTGTAGAAGAGGCCATCTTCCCAGTGCAACCTATGCTTCCCAGGCTCTTGCCCATCGAGCTGAGAAGCTGCATGTAGGCGAAGACCTTCAAAAGTAGGGCACTCTCTTGGTCCTCTGCTGAAGTCTGGCCTGTTGGGTCCACCTTCTGCCAGTAAAGACTGCAGCTCAGGATGGTCAACAGGGTCTAGATCTCCAACCAAAGCAATGTCTTCCTCCAGATCTGACTCTTCAGAAACTGGATCAACCACACAGGGTTATACCTCACACTCTGCCTCAGCAGGTGGAGGAGTCACAGGTGTGACTTTGGACAATCTTGGGGATGTCCTTGTCGGTAGCACAGGGGTGCTGTCTGTCTTTTTCTTGGAGGTCTTGGGTTTCCCCTTTGCCTCTTTCTTTCCAGAAATAGCAGTGAGCAACTCCTGTGGAGTGGGGGTGATAGCTTACTCTATCTCCTTCCCTGGAGAGCCTCTCAAGTTCCTCTCCCTTGCAGGCCTAGTGAGCTCCTGTTTCCTTTTACTGGGAGGCCTGCGGGTACTAGACACAACTCCAAGAGTTTTCAGGTCATTATCCCACAGGACTCTCCCAGGCACGTCACTCTGCACACTAACAGGTATTTTGACAGTCACATTATTATACTGGATGAGCGCTGGTAACTGGGGAAGCAAAGGCACGGGGCCTCCAGCTAACTTGGAACATCTAGCAACATCCTCCACCTTGAAAAATGATTCATCAACCACAGTTATGCTGGCTCCAGTGTCTCTGATGGCATGACTCTCCTGGTCATTCACAAGAACACTATCTTTATAATACTATTTAGTATTATCTGGGATGGAATTATAGACATCTACATTCTGTTGTTCCCACAAGCCCAGGGACACTAAAGAGACACTATCTGAGACTCTCATGGGTTCCTCAGCCAGTAGGTGAAAGTTTCCACTTGCCATAGGTACTTCCTCCTCTGGGAAGAAGGCTAAGGAGACAGTGTGGACCCCTGAAGGTTTACCCTTACATCTGGGATCCCCTTTCACATGGTCAGTTGACCCAAAAACATAACATTTCCCAAATATTTTGATGAATGGGGTTTGTTCTGACCTCCATCTGGTTTGGGTCCAGATTGTGCACTAGCCTGATTCGGTTTCCCTTGTGGTTTACCCTTATGTTGCTGTTTGTGGCCCTCTTTTGGATTGGAGGTATTTGAATTCTCCTTGTTATCTTTCGTTGGCTGCTTTCCCTCATCCATTTTATGAGTTGCCCCAGAATCCTTGTGAGTAGCCCTGTTGGCAACCCACAAGTCAACAGCCTTAGCTAACTTCTTTGGATCTATCTCCTTAGAATCAGCCAACTGTTGTCTGAGCTCAGGAGAGCCAGCATCATAAATTGACTCCAACATAACAAGATTTCTCATACCTTCATAAGTGTTTACTCTGTAACCCTTAACCCAACCTTCTAAGCTTTTCAAACATTCACATACCCAGGTAGCCCAAGTGGTACCATCATGCTTTTTGAGGGTCCTAAACCTCTTAAGGTACTGGGACAGGGTTTTCCCAAATCTAGCAATTAAAGCTATCTTCACACATTCATAATCCATCCTATCCACCTCCCCCAACTCCATCACAACATCAGATGCAACAGTGGGTAGCCTAGAGAAGAGCCAAAGAAGCAACTGATTCCCTGTAATTTATTGAATCCCATGGTTATATTCAAACATTGCCAACCAATCCAAAATATCAAGCTTAGCCTCATACATACCCACAATTTCTTTAGGCATACAGGGTCTCTTAGGACTGCAAGACCTAGAAGACTCTGGGAGAGAAGCATTTTCAATAGACAACTTTCATCTCCATTTCTCTGAGCTTAGGTTCTTGATGCCTTTGTTCAGTTTGAGCATTTAAATGTTTAAATTCCAATTCAAGCCTCATCTTTTATAGAGCAATGAATTCAGGACTGAGTGTAGGACCTGATGGTGTCCCAGTGGACAAAGGTTGAAGTTGCTGAGCAGGCAGGTGAGCAGTGAGGCCTACATTGTGGGACCCATCTGCCTCATCTAACTCATCAATAATAGACACATTATCATCCTCATCATTTTCCACATTTGCTGAAGTTAGTTATTTCAGACCCACCCTCCAGACTTTGTTTCTCTAACAACCTTTCAATCAATTCAGACTTTTTGCCTTTAACAGAGAGATTCCTTTCTCTACAAAGATTTTTCAGATAATCCGCAGTGTAATTTATGAGGGTGTCCTGACTGTAGCTTTCCATATCAGACATGATTAATATTGCTTTTTAGTGATGTTAACGTTGTGGTTAGTTGATCCAAGGTAATAGCAGCACTCTAAGTGTAATCACTATACTTGATCCCCACCGATGTAACACCAGTGTTAGGCAGAATCATATGCAGTACCCTTTGGGAACACCACACACAATTAAAACTACAAGTGACAGTACAAATTCACCTTTGGTACAAGCCTGTACTACACAGTAAAGTGGTAGCGATGGCTGAGCAGCCAGACCTATCTCAAGAATAAAGTGAGCAGTATCAATAGTTACACAAAGGACAGCAATGGTTCAAACAAACACTTACTCAAGGTTTCTGAGTAAAAGAATGTGCATTTATTTACACATCAGTTATAAAACATTTCACTGTTATCAAACAGTTGAAACATCACAATCTTAATACACTACACCACCCCCAATAGATTCTGGACAAGTTAAGCTCAAAATAAAGAGTGAGCAAAATGGCACTCCAGCAATTAAAAAGGGAGGGAAAGACAAAGTTAGACAAAAGTTGAGCAGCACTAACAAGTAAGTAAGCAGGGCAATCTAGAAAAAGTAACTACAGTGAGGAAATCAAATCAAGAGGCCTAGGTCAAAGTCTTGGCAGAGGATCACACAGTTCAGAGTAGTTTGTGGTTAAGTCTTTGCCAAGAGTTCAGAACGAAGTTGGTTGGGCGAAAAGTTACTTTAAAGAATAGATAAGGACAAGCCCTCGGATTGGCAAAAGATTTCAAACACTTTTACCGCAGTCGGACGGAACAAATGACCGGATTTGAACAGTACCTTAAATGGAGAAGGAGGTTGTGGCTGAGGCAGATGTTCCTGGCAGGTCCTGCAGGCTCACGGTTCCTGAAGCGACTGTCGGACTGACATGAAATAGGAAGACTGGAGGGTCCTGCACTGCCTAGGGAAGAAACCAGCAGAAGAGCAAAGCAACAAATAAAAGGTACGTTCCTTAAAACCCAAGCAGGGTCCAATCCTCCTGGCTATCCGGTTCACTGTAGCTGTGCACAGCAAATTCAACCCTGTCGTTGAAGTTTCGAGATTCGCACCCGCAGCAGGGCTTCACCGGGAGGTTTAGTCGCGGTAGAGGTCCTCTTCTGTCAGCTTCTCTTCGGTTCTCTCGATTGTGGCGACTCTGCCTTCTGAGTCCCAGAGACTTGCTTTTTATGCAGCTTTCCCCCATTCACACAGCCTGGCTGTCAATCACACGGCAGGGTGCGACATGGTTCTCCAAGGAGACCCTGTGCAGGGAGTCTCAAACCCCGCCCTCACATCCTGTCCCCCTCAGACATTCAGGCGCGTAAGGATGCTTTCTGTGCAGAAGCCCGCCAAAGGTCGGCGAACAAAGGAATCAAACCAGGTTTGGCACGCAGAGTAAAACATGAGAAATACTTTTACAAAAAGAAATGGCTAATAAACCCAGCCGGAACCGTATAAAAGTAAATATGGTCCAGCGGGTTTAAGTTCGAGGTTACAAAGATAGCCTTGGTATTGTTTTAGGCTATTTAAAATAACCGCAGTAGGAACAATAGTGAAGATACCACTGCCACCAGCCAAATCTTAATGAAAAGGGAACGAAATAATGTTCCATGAGAAACAGACAAAAAGGGATAACTATTAACCCTTTCCAGAACTCTATGTACGATAGTTTGTACTGGGTCTGTGGATTTAAAAAGACTAATAAAGTCAGTGGCAACTTTACATGTTCTGGGAGACAGTAGTCAGTCCCAGAAAATGGAGTTTAAAGTGGGAAGTCTGAAAAAGACAACCCTGTGTCACTGCACTGAAGGTGCTGTGTAACACACAGTAATGCTGTGTAACTCACAGTAAAAAGATGATGCCTATGGAGTAGGTGAGGCTCCACAGTCCATGAACACAAGAAAATGTTAAACACACACAGCAAAACACATGCAAGAGTGGGAAAAAAGGCTCACACTCTTACCAGGTGAAACAAATAAATCCTAGAAATCCAGCAAAGCTGCTGAGGGACTCAGTAGGTAAGGGAAATTAGCCATTCTGGAGAATTCTCCCTAACACACAGATAGAGAGATGCACTTTGGAACTCGCCTAGCAAGAAGACCACAGTGCAGGGGGATTTTTTTGGATGACATTTACGCTCACTACATAGAATTGTCTCAAACACATTAAACAATAGATTATGTTTAAATCACAACGGTTTTCAGCAGGCCTTAAAATCGCTCATGAGTGGCTAGTCAAATGTGAAAAAAACTGCTGGTTCCACAACCTGAAAGCAAAAATGAAGACTTGTGAGCCTCCGTTGGCAAAAATAATTCAGGAGAGGGTAGTCCCAGCATTGAGACGGCAAAATATCGCCTGACGGAGTGTCTTTCCCTTTATAGGTTGAGACAACAAGCGTTATGTTCAGCAGGCATGGTCGGGAACGACAATGAAGAAGATTTGGTAATAGTGACGCATGTAGCTCTTTGGAAGGATATGTTACCAATTTTGTACAGATTTGGCCTTTCGGCTTCTCTGTCTTAGGGGGCAGGGGGAATGTAATGTGGATGTAAATAATGATTAATGAATTGGAATGTGATGGTGTTGTTAGTTTTATTTAAATGTAATGTATTAAAAGTTGTTTTTTCAACTGTACAATACTAAACATAAATACAAAAAACAAAAAATAAAAACTTCAGTTTATGGCAAGAACGTTAACAACTTAAGTGCTCGAGGGATGTAAGGATTTCCAATTAAATTCAGGTTCAAAATATACACCCTCAGCACTTCAGGGCTTGGTGACAACATACATATTTGGGTTTCAATTATTTGGTGGCAGCACCCTTACAGCACTCAAAAGTGATTTACCCTGCATAAAAGACAATGGCCCTCATTACGACCCTGGCGGAGTGGGTTTACGCCAGCGGTATTCGCGGCGGACCCGTCCGCCCTACTACGAGTTCCCGTAGCGCCATGGAGCGGTTTCCGCCTGGTTTTTCCGGGCGGAGAAATCCATGGCGCTACGGGACCTTGTTGTTAATTACGCCACCGTATTTTACGGTGGCGTAATTAACGCCTTCCCCACTCCCATTATACCCTATGGGGCAGAAATGGGAATGGGGAAGGGTAAAATGGGGAATGGGGATTTACCGCCCCGCCAAGGTCGGAATGGGGCGGTAAATCCGCCAACCCCCATGGCGGTATCGGCAGCTTTCCGCCGTGCTCCATGGTGCATATTGCACCACGATTTCCGCCAGGGTCGTAATGAGGGCCAATGTGTTATTCAAAAAGCAACTAAAGTGGGCTTTTCAGAAAATATTGCATTGACTGGCATTTGCAAAGAATGGCGATCAGACAAATAGTCATCTTCTGGACTTGCAGTGGTGTAATTCTAACATTGCTGCCCTCAAACTTCCCAGATCCTGCCACATCTCCTCTCACAGACAGAACACCAATTGGCTATCCATCCGTGACAGAATCACACTATGCACCTTGGCCATCACACACAAATGCCTCACAAACTCAGCTCCGAAATACATGGCGAACAAATTCTGCAAACACCAACCTACAAGCACTACCAGTTCATCTCATTCCCACAACCTGATGGTACCGAGATTCAATCTCAAAATAGCCGGAGGAGCTAGCTTCCCAGTACATGCTGCCAAATGCTGGAATTCCATTCCCATCCCCCTCAGACAGGAACCTTCCTTCCTCACCTTTAAAGCCAACATAAAAAATTGGCTGAGCAAGAAGTCTCTACACTAAGAGACCTCACCACGTAAACTCACCACTGCTTATTTATGATTTGCCACTCTTTTGTCTGTCATGACTTATGATCTGTTAATCATTTGTCTGTCATACCAAACTCTATGCCTTTGATCTCATACCGGACCCACCTGTAAACAGGGTCCCTGTCTGTTTTTTATATTTGTAACATGAATGTATGGCACTTCTCTGTATGTAACCACCAAGTTTCTCAAGGGCCCAGTTACCCCAGGGTTTGGTGCGCAATCCAAATAATAAACAAATACAAATTGCAAAGGGTACAGAAAAAATAAAGAAGCACGAATATAGGGAATATATATACTGTATTTTACTGCTGTAGTTACAATGCTACCTACAGCTATTTTCAAATTGCAGTTCTTTAATGTGCTCTACTCAGATGTTGCCAAATGTATACATATTTACCATTGGCATAAGCATGGTCGCAAAAAGTAGTCAATTTTATAGTAAAGTATATTCAACTCTTAACACAGACCCTCACATAGATCAGGATATACTCATATACCCTCAACATTATTTGAATCTGGTGTTGGAGAAGCCCTGTGTACATATATATTATAGATTTTGGTGTACAAGCAAACATTTCAAGTACTTCTTTTGAACTGCAAGGAACTGTATTGTCCATAAAGTTGTACAAGAAAACACAAAGTTAATAGGTTTGAAATATTGTGTGGTCCTGTGCTACAACAAGCTCAAGCAGGACTTCAAATTGGCAGCAGCTTGTTTGAACATCGCATACCAATCTCATGGACAGTAAATATGAACTTATCATAGTTAACATTTCAAATGTGTGTTCGTGCAATGTGACAGTGGAGATTCTTTTCATTTGCTATACTTCAGCGCTGAGGCATTTTGGGTAAAGCAATCCAAATTCTTCCTGCCATCCAAATTTGATATCTGTAAAAATGGGGTGCTGAATTCAGAGCTGTTGCCACTGACCACACTGCGCAAGCGATGGAGGAGTGCTTCCCTAGCGCATGCCGCTTCTATATTCTGTTCTTGGGATATCTGCCAACTTATCTGATTAACATTATTGATCAAAAAGCTAGAAGAAAGTAATTTTGTTGGGGAACTACAGAGGCACAGGTTGTCCGCCAGCAACTGTTTATAGAAGTCTTCCAACTTCTTCTCAATGCAAATGTTCAACAAGGAATTGGAGATGGGCTGGTCCTGAAAAATAGAGACTTTGTCCTTGCCCTCATCGTTGGTGAGACCCTTCGCAGCCAGTGGCTGCTGCATAGCACTGATGTTTGGGGAATGACCCGCTGATATATCCCTGGATAGCAAAATGGGGCCATCTGCTGTTTCACACTCCTGATCCAGGATGCACCCAGAATCATGCACGCAACCCACCTGATCTCCTCCAATGAGTAAGTCTGGATAGTTTGCGCAAATATTTGTACACGATGACCAGGATGTATAGAGGTCCAGCTGTTTGTCATTGTTTCGCTGTCCCCTAGGTATATGTCGGGCCTCAGATATATGAACAGTCGGGGGTGTATTGACTTGGCCTCTTGATGCCAGTTCTGCTGGCTTCAAAAGAGGCTTCTCTTCCTTCCTGGATACATAACACTTGCTCTCTTGTTGAAAAGTCGGTTTGCCAGTTTTCAAACCATCTACGTCTGAGGCAGTCACAAGCTCATCTTTCCAGGTCTCTGGTTTTTTCCTATTCACTTTCTTTTTCTGGCATTTGTGACTTCTATATGTACTTTTATTTTGGCCATCTTCATATAAAAATCCAGAGAGTAAGCCTTCTGCTAGCATCTCAAATACAGTTAGCTGAAACGCAGAGTCAGGATTCCTGAAAGTAAGAAAATAATAGGGATTTAAGTGAATGCATGTATAAGTCTCCATCTTTATCCCATCCAATCTGACAACATCCTAGACTCATGTCCACCCATCCCCTGTTGACTCATCTAGATCCATGTTTTCCTCTGAAATAATACCTTCCCTTGGCAGCCCCATCTTGATTGGCCAAGACCATTTTTAAATCCATATATTTGTTAAAAAAGAAAGTTTCATTCATCCCTTCTCATGGGCGTTTAGTAAAAGTGCCCTACATGCTAAGTTAATTCTGCTTCATGTAACTAGCTGCATTCCTGTCCTGTCAAGAAGTCCAAAGTAAAGACATTGATATTAATGCAATGTTTTGTGACACATTCCAATTCAACAAATCTCCGGTATGGTGTTTGGAAATTTATGATTCATGCAAACATTATTGCAATCATTATTATTAGTAGTTGTATAACAATTATTATTATTAGAAGTAGTAGCAGCAGCAGTATCATAGAAGTAGTAGTAAAAGATATAGAAGAAGTAGTAGTCGTGGTAGGAGCAGAAGTACTAGTAGTAGTGGTATAGTGGTAGTAGTATTATTTCAAAGGGCCTTCAACTAGCAATCACATTTTTTCGGAAATTTGCTGTTGGAGACCTGAAGAAGAATTTACTTGGAATTTAGAAGAATTTCCAACCTTAACAAAACCTTCATCACCAAAGACCGACCAACTGTTTCATAACATCAGGAACCAGACTAATTAAATTAACCACCTCACAAGCTACTGGATATTTTGCATCCACCCACATCGACAACTTTCCAACAAAAACAGACCAAATATTAGCACATGTTCCATGGAAAGAAACAATGCAATACAGCTAACAAAAGTAAAACGAGACCCAGAGGATGACCAGATAAATTTCAGACTGATTCAATACCCGATTCATCTCGAAGCACAGAACGGACATTCATGAAATTCTGAGCAAATAAGACCTGAAATACTCTTCAAACTGGAAACATGGTTATCAAAGGACTTTAAGGTAATTGCCTACAAATTAATTCCCAAGAAATGTAGACTCATCGAAGCCGATTGCACTGAAGCGGAGGAGGTAACTACTTCAATATCTCGATTCCATGCTACTAAGACTTCCTGCATTGCAAAGGACTCCTGGTGCACCTAGCACTCAATCATCAAACCATTCTTGCTTTCCCTCTCCTTTACATATCTCCTTCATACTAGCCAGCCTTTTCCAAAAATATTGCTGACTTAATCACCAACCTTGTCATAGAACAAAAATACTTAACTGTCCTCTGTGATTCATAATCTGGTTAGAAGAACAAACATAATCTACTTCCAGAAGTCTGAGTCCTTAAATGGTTGTTTTCCCCATTAAACAAATGGTAAAAGGAGCTACGCATTTGGCAGGCTACAAGCCCAGCACAATTTTCTGTGAAGAAGATGTGAGGACCACCTCCTCAACCATTTAGATACTGCAGAGGGATCACCTAATGATACCTTTTACTTTAAGTAAACCAACGCACAACCTCCTTACACACATGCACCATAAAACAACTGCCAGAAGCACGAAAACTGTAAACCATGATGAGCTTGGATGAACAAAGTCAAACCACCAAGAGTTGGACCTGTTACTACAAGAAAAAAACAAAGCAACAATTCAAAACCGATATCTGAGGCTCTCTGCATCCTCATTCTACCAGAACCGATCACCTTGTCGGAAAAAAGAAAGCAGGTAGATGGTTCACATCCCACCTCAGAACTCTGAAAAAGACAAACTGAATACTAGGATGAAACAGAGAAGAAACATTACAGTCAAGAAAACAAAACAGCGTATCAAAGGGAGACACTCTATTACAAAGTGCACATCCTCAAATAAAAGAAGCTTCGTTATTCCAAACGTATCAACTAGGATGAAACAGAGAAAGAACTACACCAAATCATCAAGATGACAAATGTTGCTTCTTGCATCACAGCAGCAGAGCAGTAACCCCAACCAAAACATACTGTGCAAAGTTATCACCGACAACTTCAGAAATAAAGTTTCAATTATACAACAGTCAATTAGCACAGTGATCAGAAATAAAAGGAACATTCTCCAGACAACAACTAAACTCAATCCCTCAAAGGACCAGATTCTCACCGCTATCTGAATCAGACTTTAAAAAACTGGTGATCCTAAGCAAAAAAACAGCTCTCTGTAAGACCTCTGCCACTGAATATCGACAAACAGATTGTCACCAATAAAACACTGACTAGCTTCTTTCACCAACTGATTTGCTGCTCACTTGAAACCAGCATTGCAACAAATGCATTTAAAACTTCCTAGGTCAAACCTCTTCTAAAAACTCTGCTGGAGACCCAGAAGTCTGCTCCTATTACTGGCCTCTCAAATATACCATACCCTGCTAAAATTCTAGAAAGCTCAATTCACACTCTAATGTTGGGACACATAATAGAATGTAATCACATATAATTACTCACAAGTTTGCTTCAGACGTATGAGAGGCACAGAAACAGCACTTCCATCTGGTATTACCTCAGAATAGCTGTGGACTAAAATACCAATCAGCATTTGTTTGTTAGAGCATCTCCAGATTCTACAGAAAGCTGCAGCACGCCTAGCCCTGGGAGCACAGAGGCTAGCTCATTCTCCCTTTTTGCTACAACAACTTCATTGCCATCCTATGAAAAGCTGTATTGACTTTAAAGTTTTGAGCATCGTACATTGTGCGATTCATCAATCGAGCGCACTCAATCTTTAATCTAAATTAGCGCGCTATATCCCTTCGATACCCCTGCGATCTTTATCATAGTTTCAATTGAAGATCCTGTTTTTTTCTTAAAGCACGTTTAGCTGGTCGCTTTCTTTCCGGTCTTGCTCCTGCATTGTGGAACTCTCTTCCTTCTGAATTATGAGAGATCTCAGAACACTTGAGCTTTCGTAAAGCTGTGATTCACAGCCTGTGAAGACTTATTTGTTTTAGTGGTCGTGGTCTCAGAGCATTGTTCTCTCCAATATTGCTTTTTGAGGTCCTACATGCCTTTCGGCGATAGTTCATGCCTTAGAAATCCTGATACAATACAATACAATACAATTCAAACTACTTGACATCTCAGGGGCCTTGGACACTGTCAAACAAAGTGCATCAATCAGACATGGTACTAGGATTCGGATGAGAGAGTCAAGGTAATGCAACAGATTACTAATGAATACTCGGACTAAGAATAGGGAGGAAGAGTAATGAAATCAGTTACAAATTGGGGTAATGGGATTCACAATATGGAGCAACAGATTACTGATGTGGTACGTGGATAAAGAGGAGAGAAGCAGGTAATGAAATACTGGTACAAGGAAGAGAGGTGGTGATAATGTAACAGATTACTAGTGGGGTACTAGGAGGATGAAGAGGGATGTGGGGGTAATGCAGTAGATTACCATTGGGGTATTTGGACAAGGAAGAGGGAGGTGAGGGAATGCAATGGATAAAACATGGGGTACTTGGAAGAGGAAGTGGGAGGTGGGATAATGGAACAATGAAGAAGGATTTGGGGCAATGTAACTGATTACTATTGGTATTCTGGGATGAGGAAGAACAATGTGGCAGCAATGTAATGGATAACTATTGGGGTACTGGGACGAGGTATAGCAAGGTGGCTGTAATGTACTGGATTACTAATGGGGTACTGGGACGAGGAGGAGAGAGGCAGGGGTAAAATAAATTATATGCAAAAATTGACTACAAAGATGAGGAAAAGGCAGGTAACAGTAATGTAACAGATCACTAATGGGTTACTGGGACGAGGAAAAGGGAGGTTGGGTTAATGCATCAGCTAACTATTGGTGTACTGAGACAAGGAAGAATTTGGTGGGGATACTGACGTAGTGGGAAGAGAAGGAGGGGGCTAGGGTAATGGAATACTGATAGGAAGAAGAGGAAGGTGGCGATAATTTAACATATTAGTAATGGGGTAATTAGAGGAGGAATAAGGAGTTGAGGGTAATGCACCATATGTCCATTGCTGTACTGAGGCAAGGAAGGAGGAGGTGAGGGTAATGGAACAGATTACTAATGTATTAATGGGACGAGGAATAGGGACACATGTGCAATGCAGCAGATTTTGAATGGGATAATGGAACTAGGAAGAGGGAGGTGAAAGTAATGGACTACTGGAACAATGAAGAAGGATGTGGGGGTAATGAAATGGATTACTAATGAGGTACTGGGATGCGGAAGAGGAATGTGAGGATAATGGATTACTGGGACAAGGAGGAGAGGGCAAGTGTAATGGAGTATTGGTATGAGGGAGAGGCAGGTAGTGATAATGTAATAGATTACTAATGGGGTACTGAAATAAGGGAGGAGTATCAGAGGGTAATGCAACATATTACTAATGGGTAATGGGTCGAGGAAGGGAGGTAGGGGTAATGGAGTACTAGGAGGTGAACAAAGAAGTGTGTGTAATGTAGTAATGGGAGGGGGAAGAGGGATATGATGGTAATGTTATGGATTTCTAATATGGCTGGTTTGAGGATGAGGGAGGTGATGGTAAAGGTTGAATTATTAATGGGGTTTTGGGAAAAGGAATAGATAGGTGGTGGTAATGCAACAGTTTACTATTGGGGTAGAGGGACGAGAAAGAAGGAGGTCAGGGTAATGGAGTACTGGACGAGGAAGACAGAGTTGAGTTTAATGAAATGGATTATTAGTGGGTTACTTAAATAAGGAGAGGGAGGTGCTGATAAAGGTAGGATTACTAATGTGGAACTGGAATGAGGAAGTGGGCGGTACAGGTAATGCAACAGATTACTAATGGTGATCTGGGATGAGGACAAGGGCGGTGAGGGAATGAAGAGTTCTTCACTGCTGCTGTGCAGAGAAATCGAGATCTTTAATCAAAGCAAAGGATACTGAACACCTGCATCAGCACCACTCTACGTATGTTGCAGACTTTTTTTTCATTAAACAAATGAAAGTTTTTAAAGGTCATCCACCACCCCCAAACAAAAATAGTCACCTAATACTACCCTCCCCCACATTTTAGGTTTATTTAGGAAGCAATCCCTCTATTTTATTAATAATAAAAAACGGCATTGCTTCCTAAATTAACTTGAAATACTCACTTCCCCTAACTAGCCATTACATTGCTTGCCACATCTCAATATTTTATATGTGTCAAGTATTTACTCTTTTACCTCTCAAAACAAATTGAGATTCAGATCTAGATCTCGGATAAAATGCTAGGGAAGAAAACAAATCTACACTATCCCATACAACGATCCTTGAGAAATCTTCCTCTGTTACCCTGCCCAAAACAACCCCACTCATACCTCTGATATCATTTTAGGTCCAATAATACAAAAAAAGAAATCTAGATTTGAATCTCAATTTTCAAGGTGGTGGATTCTAAGAAATGAAAAGTCTTGGCTCCAGCATTGCATCATGGGAGATATAACTAAATTTTTTTGGTACTGGGGGCACCCTGCACTACACCACATAAAATAAAAACAACTAGGCAGGTTTATGTCAAACCAACAAGGGATTCCTTCGAGCGCACTGTGCACAACTTGTTTCGTATTTGGAGAACATCAGTCCAGCAGTTGGGATATGCATGTAAGCAAATATTGAAGATTCTGCTTACGGGAAAACCCGTACAAAAAGGGGAAAACACACCCTTTTTTTTACCTTTTATATCTTTGAACCGTAGCACAGATTTGCATGAAAGTTCCCAGCTGTAGGGAGGCCAGGTCTGATATCCTAGTTGGTAAATTTCATACTGATCTGTCCTACATTAAACATTGATTCTTTGCATTTCCTATGGATGATAGGCTTGCCTTTAACTATAGGGTGACTATATAATATATAAATATATATATATATATATATATACATATATATATATATATATATATATGTCCACAAAAACTACAGTTGAGAGAGTTAGGGCGAGCTGAGTTATCGCAACAAAAACTTTGAAATTCAGCGGGTGTGGAAAGTGATGACCATCTTAACTCAGTGTTCCCCAGGAGATGTCCCCCATGATGTTATTTTGTATGTCTCTTCTCCAATATCATGTAAGTGCTCATGGGCTTTGCAACAGTGGGAAAGTGAGTTAAGATGGTCATCACTACCCACAGCCAATAAATTGGTTTTGTTGCAATAAATCAGTTCACATTTACTGTCTCTTAACTAAGTTGTTTTCAGTGAATTTTAAGGGTTTTGTTATGCTATATTTTCTCCAGGGAACTCTAGCTATGGTGTTCGGCTGTGGCCACTGTACATGCTGCAACAGCGACTTAAAAAAAGGAAAGTCCCTCGGCCTAAAAGCTCACCTTAATGGTCTCTTAACTAAAGTTCTTTCGCTGAATTTCAAGGCTTTTGTTATATCATCCCTCCTCATGATAACATTTTAGCACTTTTAATTTTCTGCTTCCCCCAATATTACCGCTCAGCTTCTCTACTGCACTGGAGCATAGGAGATATAAAAAAGCTTTTAGCGGCCTGGGGGCACCTGCTTCTCCATTGATTATTTTAAAACTACTATACAGGTTTACCCCAAACCATCAAAAGGCACATCTATGGCTCTTTGTGCCCAAGTTGTTTCCATTTGGTCCAAATCCGTCTAGTGCTTTTTCCGCTACATATGTTGAATCAATGCACTTTTTCTCTATGGAAAAAGGAAGGGGACCACGCTGAAAAATATCAAGTTTGCGGGGTGGGCCCTCGACAAATACATCAGGTGAGTCTAAAGTTATTATCAATAGAATTATGGGAAAGGAATTTGGGGAAAAAATATAAATGTATTTATATATATTATAGTGTTGAAACCCGCGATCCTATACTCAAGGTGAAACCTGTTTAGAGTTTTCCCAAAATTCTTTTGCTAATAAATTTTGACTTGCTTGACGGATTTGAATAAAAAGGTTTGTCCCAAGCCCCTCCAAACTGGACATTTTGGGGGAAATGTGTCAACAGGTGGAAACACGATTAATAAAACAAAAAATGCTCTTTTAAGACCACATCCCATTAATTTTTCCATAGATGAAAAGTGCTTTGATTGAAACCCATACTGTGAAAACCACTGAGCGCAAAGTGTTATAGATGTGACTTTTGGTGGTTTGGGGTAAATCTGTCCAGTAATTTTGAAAATATGTGACAGAGATGCTCTCAACCTTTTTTTATATATCACTCATAGTTCTTTGCAGCAGAGAGGCTGAGAGCCGCCCTGTAGAATATATATATATACCCACATGAAAAACCAATTCTGCTCTAGATTTTGGTATATATGTATGAGTTTGGTACTGCACAACCATTTCTATTCTGCAAGAAAATGAATCTGTGTGCGCCAAGGTGCAAATAGATGACAAAATAAGGCCTGTCTGTCTGGAGATAGATTATTAATGAGATTTTGCTCTTATACCTCCCTTTTACCTTGTGTCGACAAATTTCTAAATGTTCACGGCAGAGCTATATTCCATGAATTTTGCATATTGGTGGGACAATGAAAAGGTCAGTGGCAACACTGATTTGCTTTAACTCTGACAATCCATCTAAGGACCATTAACAAAACTCATAGAACAAGCAAACGTTCACCCAGGCCTCTGTTATCTTTACACACTCATAACACCAGCTACCGACCAAGCCCCCTCCATAGATAACTGCACAGATTGTATTCATTGCCCCATCCATTCTTCTATTTAGCCCACACCTTTCCTCCTTTGTCAGACTCATTCTTTCATCAACTGTCTATTCTTTTTTTTTTCTTTTTTCTCACATGTTTTTGTACCACACTTACCCTGGTTTACACCTATTACATTTCTGTACTGTCCACCTTAACATTCCTTCTATTCTTACACTTAAAGGGCACCTTCCCACTGCTCAATGTTTACCCCTTTTCTCCTCAAATACTTAAGTGACTCTCCACATTTTATCATGTGGCCTAGCATTTTCTCTTTCCCTTTCCCCGTGATGTGGTCCTGGCTGTTTTTTTTTCTCAGAAAACACCCTTCCCTATTTTTCTCTTTCGCACCCACCTTATTATGGAATGGCTGCATTCCTGGGCTCCTTTAATGCTCACATCAGCCACAGGAGACATGGGCCTATGCTCCCGTCTGATCTCCACTGGCACATGGCAGGAGACATTGGTACCATTCCACATGCAGTTTAGATTTTCTTCTCTCATGTCACTGCAGCTGAACATTGAGGTAAGACATTTACTGCACACTGTCCTGCATAATGCCCTTGTTCTTCTTGATAGGCGTATGTAGTGGTAGTGTGGCATGAACCTATAATGCATTCACTCCTGCTGCTCCTCCTACTCACCGCTTTTTCCAATCACGCTACAAATTCCTCTTTTCCTATCCCTGTTATAAAACTCACGTCTCGAAACTCCCACTGCTGCATCTCTCTTGCACCTCCTACTTCTAACAAGCAATAACAGCTTGTTTAATTATGTGTTGATTTTGCCAACGGTACTTTATTTTGGACAACCAAGATTCACAGACTTTACCACGTCCAGGATTCAGCTGAAAAGTGATTGCCTGACCTACTAGGAAGCACACACATCAGCACTGAAATAGTGTCTGAAGTGCAGAAGACAACTTTGTGAGAAGCACTACATTGCCCATTGCCAGCACTATCACTGCAAGTCTGTGCCATCAAACACCTACCGCACATCTCTCACTTTCAAAACGGACACATAGGGAGTAGCTCCTTATCCTTTCGCGCCACTGAACTATTGGCAATTTCCATACAACGCCACTATAGGAAGGGCAGTGAAAACCTCCCACTTCACCAAATGACACCACTTTGGGGTCCACACTGGATCCACTATTCTGTCACTTCTGTCCTTAACACCAAGAGACTACGTCATTGGCAATATAGCGCTCTACAAATCTGCCTAACATTACCATTCAGGTTACCAAGCACTGCAAATGATGTAAGCACAGTGACCCACCGTACTGCCTTGATAGCTGTTTACAGTTCACCTTACATGGGAATAAGTAGTTGCCTGCATTAAAATCGAGATTAGAAGTACCCAATAGCAATCTAGGCTTACCTTCTCAGAATATCACCTTAAATGAGGTCTACTTATTGCGTTCAGGGCAAATGCACCGGGCCCATCCATCGAACTCCAATGCGGCTGTTCACCTTTTGGCTTCTGTTCACTGTGCACGGTGGTCACTGCCAAGAGCTCTTAGAAAGGGAGTTGGCTCCCCTCTCTGCCTGGCGTGTGCAGCAGGAAGAAGCTACCACAGGATGTCCGTGGTCTGACTGTAACGCACAGTGAAATGGCTTCGTTTACTCAAAGAGGATGTGGATATAAGTTCAAGATGCTCCAGGCTGGGGGTAGGCGTTGACTTCTGCACAAGCCTACCATGATTGCGAGGAAGATAAAAAATATCAAGTCAGTGCCATAATGTCACGATCTGTAAACCACATTTCAACACACTTTGGAAAAAGGAAGTGAACATAATTTCCAGTAAAACGCTTAGGCAACCTTAAACATCTGATGTGTTTAATTTTAATATATCGATGATTACAGGTCTGTATACAAATAAACAAGACAACGTACTGACTGAGGAAGCTAGGTTTTTTCATTGCTTATCTAAACCCTACTTAACTTGGGGCTATAGGCAGCATATTGTCTATCTGCCTTTTGTTAATGTTTTTCTTTGGACTGCATCCTTTCATCCAGACCATTAATCTGTCCCTACATTTAATCTGTGCTACTCAGATCACTTCATCAGGCATAGGAAGAATTAAGCTCTTGGGGAAAAACAGTGCACATCTCTCTCTCACTTCATATATATACTTATACATATATTACACGACCACACTAGTGGCCGTGTAGTTATGGTTAAATTGCTAATCCCATAGGAAAAGCACTTTTTGGGCAGCTTATAACTTCGCTCACCCTGGACGAATCCCCACTAAACTTTGCAAAAAAAAAAGTATATGGCCCACTCTGAATTTTTTTTGCTAGGTTTGGTGATGTTTGGTGCAGGTGGCGCAAAGTTATAGGTGGGGTCCCAACATTTCTTTTTTTCCCATAGACTGAATGGGAAAAAAACTTTGCTCACGCCTACAGCCTAAACCACTGGATGGATTTTCACCAAATCTGCAGCAGGAGCAGCGGCTTGGTCCCGAGAGCGTGATTTTGTAAATTTGGTGAAAATCTGTCCAGTATTTTTTTTAAAGCGACCAAAAAAGTAGGTCACAAAAAATTAGTGATATCTGCGTCCGCTCCGCGGACACACTTCCCCGTTCGCTCGGCGGACAGGACACCGATTGGTTAATCGGCTTGTGTCCTGTCTGCAGACATGCAACGTGTTCGCTAATTGGATGGTGAAGAGCGTGAAGTGTGTCAGATTTTTGGAAACACCCGCCATCTTGGATTCACAGACATCTGCCGGATGTCCGCAGACATTGCGGTAAAAACATATTAAAAAACACAACATTGCACATGTCAAATTTATCAAATAATCTCTGGGGAGGCGAGGGGTGATGAGGATGGGATGGGATATGGCTGCAAGAAGCAAATAACGGGTGTTTTTTGCCGCGAAAGTCCACAAACAGTTCGGATGTTTGCGAAAAGTTTGCGGACACCTCAGCATTACAGGGTTGCTGAAATGCAGTTCTTGGATGGCTTATAACTTTGGCATCACTTAATGGAACTTATGAAATTTTGCATGTATAATATTGACCTGATTTTGAGTGAGTATGCAAAGTTTGGTGGGATTCTGTCATAAGGGGGCAAAATTAGAGGGGGCGTCCCAAAATAATGTAAAGGCTTATAAATGAGGTGCCATTTGAAGAATCTACACTTAATTAGGGAAACCAATAATACATTGATATATGAATGTTGTTGCGAAGTTTGGTGGGATTTTGTGAAAAGGGGGCAACATTAGAGGGGAGGGTCCCAAAATAATGTAAAGGCTTATAAATGAGGTGCCATTTGATGAATCTACACTTCAATTGGCAAACTGATAATACATCTAGATATACATGTTTTTGCGAAGTTTGGTGGGATTCTGTCAAGAGGTAGCATAATTAGAGGGGGGTCCCAAATTATTGTAAAGGCTTGTAAATGTGGTGCGATTTGACAAATCTACACAAAGGTTTGCAAAAAAGATTATAGAACTAGATATAGATGTTTTCATAAAGTCTGAATGGATTTGTCAAGTGGGGGCTAGGTTATATGACGATTGTAGGTGCATACATGTGACACTTTTGAAAAAATAAAACATGGGTGGATTTCCAACAAACTTGCGTAAGGAGCATTGGCAAGGACCCACAAGCACGGTTTTGCAAATGTGCCAGTGTTTTATTATTTGACAAGTGTCATAATGTAGCTACAAAAATAGCAGTGTACCTTTAGTGACTGAGGGGTAGCCTGTGGCCATGGGCAGTGGCCAGAATGTCCGGGTCATGGAATAAGGTCATGATCCGGACAATCTGGCTACTGCCCATGACCACAAGGGACATAACATAGGATTAAAGTGGCCATGTCCACCTGGGAATGGCTTTGTGGTAAAGTTATTCAAAATTAGGATAGATCTGAAAGGGAAGAAAAATATGCTTGTGGTAATATGGTCAGGTTCTCTTTTTGCCTTCTGCAGGCTGCCATGGAAAGCGAATAGGGGTCCTGTATGGAACCCTCACCTTCCCTTTCAATGGTGGCCATCTTGGAAAATGATTTTCCTTCCTACACCGGGACGCAGTAGGCGTCCCGGTGTAGGAAGAAAAATCCTCTTTTTTAGCACCCTGGGCTGATAACTTGGGCTGCTGGACCAGTATCCACCGTTCCAGTGCCTGGAACGGACGATGAACGCCACAATATTCCCATTAGCATAACACAAAAAGCAGAGTTAATTCTGCTTCATGTAACTAGCTGCATTCCTGTCCTGTCAAGAAGTCCAAAGTAAAGACATTGATATTGATGCAATGTTTTGTGACACATTCCAATTCAACAAATCTCCGGTATGGTGTTTGGAAATTTATGATTCATGCAAACACTATTACAATCATTATTATTAGTAGTTGTATAACAATTATTATTATTAGAAGTAGTAGCAGCAGCAGTATCATAGAAGTAGTAGTAAAAGATATAGAAGAAGTAGTAGTCGTGGTAGGAGCAGAAGTAGTAGTGGTATAGTGGTAGTAGTATTATTTCAAAGGGCCTTCAACTAGCAATCACATTTTTTCGGAAATTTGCTGTTGGAGACCTGAAGAAGAATTTACTTGGAATTTAGAAGAATTTCCAACCTTAACAAAACCTTCATCACCAAAGACCGACCAACTGTTTCATAACATCAGGAACCAGACTAATTAAATTAACCACCTCACAAGCTACTGGATATTTTGCATCCACCCACATCGACAACTTTCCAACAAAAACAGACCAAATATTAGCACATGTTCCATGGAAAGAAACAATGCAATACAGCTAACAAAAGTAAAACGAGACCCAGAGGATGACCAGATAAATTTCAGACTGATTCAATACCCGATTCATCTCGAAGCACAGAACGGACATTCATGAAATTCTGAGCAAATAAGACCTGAAATACTCTTCAAACTGGAAACATGGTTATCAAAGGACTTTAAGGTAATTGCCTACAAATTAATTCCCAAGAAATGTAGACTCATCGAAGCCGATTGCACTGAAGCGGAGGAGGTAACTACTTCAATATCTCGATTCCATGCTACTAAGACTTCCTGCATTGCAAAGGACTCCTGGTGCACCTAGCACTCAATCATCAAACCATTCTTGCTTTCCCTCTCCTTTACATATCTCCTTCATACTAGCCAGCCTTTTCCGAAAATATTGCTGACTTAATCACCAACCTTGTCATAGAACAAAAATACTTAACTGTCCTCTGTGATTCATAATCTGGTTAGAAGAACAAACATAATCTACCTCCAGAAGTCTGAGTCCTTAAATGGTTGTTTTCCCCATTAAACAAATGGTAAAAGGAGCTACGCATTTGGCAGGCTACAAGCCCAGCACAATTTTCTGTGAAGAAGATGTGAGGACCACCTCCTCAACCATTTAGATACTGCAGAGGGATCACCTAATGATACCTTTTACTTTAAGTAAACCAACGCACAACCTCCTTACACACATGCACCATAAAACAACTGCCAGAAGCACGAAAACTGTAAACCATGATGAGCTTGGATGAACAAAGTCAAACCACCAAGAGTTGGACCTGTTACTACAAGAAAAAAACAAAGCAACAATTCAAAACCGATATCTGAGGCTCTCTGCATCCTCATTCTACCAAAACCCATCACCTTGTCGGAAAAAAGAAAGCGGGTAGATGGTTCACATCCCACCTCAGAACTCTGAAAAAGACAAACTGAATACTAGGATGAAACAGAGAAGAAACATTACAGCCAAGAAAACAAAACAGCGTATCAAAGGGAGACACGCTATTACAAAGTGCACATCCTCAAATAAAAGGAGCTTCGTTATTCCAAACGTATCAACACAGCTCTCCTTGCAGAGAAAGAACTACACCAAATCATCAAGATGACAAATGTTGCTTCTTGCATCACAGCAGCAGAGCAGTAACCCCAACCAAAACATACTGTGCAAAGTTATCACCAACAACTTCAGAAATAAAGTTTCAATTATACAACAGTCAATTAGCACAGTGATCAGAAATAAAAGGAACATTTTCCAGACAACAACTAAACTCAATCCCTCAAAGGACCAGATTCTCACCGCTATCTGAATCAGACTTTAAAAAACTGGTGATCCTAAGCAAAAAAACAGCTCTCTGTAAGACCTCTGCCACTGAATATCGACAAACAGATTGTCACCAATAAAACACTGACTAGCTTCTTTCACCAACTGATTTGCTGCTCACTTGAAACCGGCATTGCAACAAATGCATTTAAAACTTCCTAGGTCAAACCTCTTCTAAAAATTCTGCTGGAGACCCAGAAGTCTGCTCCTATTACTGACCTCTCAAATATACCATACCCTGCTAAAATTCTAGAAAGCTCAATTCACACTCTAATGTTGGGACACATAATAGAATGTAATCACATATAATTACTCACAAGTTTGCTTCAGACGTATGAGAGGCACAGAAACAGCACTTTCATCTGGTATTACCTCAGAATAGCTGTGGACTAAAATACCAATCAGCATTTGTTTGTTAGAGCATCTCCAGATTGTACAGAAAGCTGCAGCACGCCTAGCCCTGGGAGCACAGAGGCTAGCTCATTCTCCCTTTTTGCTACAACAACTTCATTGCCATCCTATGAAAAGCTGTATTGACTTTAAAGTTTTGAGCCTCGTACATTGTGCGATTCATCAATCGGGCGCACTCAATCTTCAATCTAAATTAGCGCGCTATATCCCTTCGATACCCCTGCGATCTTTATCATAGTTTCAATTGAAGAGCCTTTTTTTTCTTAAAGCACGTTTAGCTGGTCGCTTTTTTTTCCGGTCTTGCTCCTGCATTGTGGAACTCTCTTCCTTCTCAATTATGAGAGATCTCAGAACACTTGAGCTTTCGTAAAGCTGTGATTCACAGCCTGTGAAGACTTATTTGTTTTAGTGGTCGTGGTCTCAGAGCATTGTTCTCTCCAATATTGCTTTTTGAGGTCCTACATGCCTTTCGGCGATAGTTCATGCCTTAGAAATCCTGATACAATACAATACAATACAATTCAAACTACTTGACATCTCAGGGGCCTTGGACACTGTCAAACACAGTGCATCAATCAGACATGGTACTAGGATTCGGATGAGAGAGTCAAGGTAATGCAACAGATTACCAATGAATACTCGGACTAAGAATAGGGAGGAAGAGTAATGAAATCAGTTACAAATTGGGGTAATGGGATTCACAATATGGAGCAACAGATTACTGATGTGGTACGTGGATAAAGAGGAGAGAAGCAGGTAATGAAATACTGGTACAAGGAAGAGAGGTGGTGATAATGTAACAGATTACTAGTAGGGTACTAGGAGGATGAAGAGGGATGTGGGGGTAATGCAGCAGATTACCATTGGGGTATTTGGACAAGGAAGAGGGAGGTGAGGGAACGCAATGGATAAAACATGGGGTACTTGGCAGAGGAAGTGGGAGGTGGGATAATGGAACAATGAAGCAGGATTTGGGGCAATGTAACTGATTACTATTGGTATTCTGGGATGAGGAAGAACAATGTGGCAGCAATGTAATGGATAACTATTGGGGTACTGGGACGAGGTATAGCAAGGTGGCTGTAATGTACTGGATTACTAATGGGGTACTGGGACTAGGAGGAGAGAGGCAGGGGTAAAATAAATTATATGCAAAAATTGACTACAAAGATAAGGAAAAGGCAGGTAACAGTAATGTAACAGATCACTAATGGGTTACTGGGACGAGGAAAAGGGAGGTTGGGTTAATGCATCAGCTAACTATTGGTGTACTGAGACAAGGAAGAATTTGGTGGGGATACTGAAGTAGTGGGAAGAGAAGGAGGGGGCTAGGGTAATGGAATACTGATAGGAAGAAGAGGAAGGTGGCGATAATTTAACATATTAGTAGTGGGGTAATTAGAGGAGGAATAAGGAGTTGAGGGTAATGCACCATATGTCCATTGCTGTACTGAGGCAAGGAAGGAGGAGGTGGGGGTAATGGAACAGATTACTAATGTATTAATGGGACGAGGAATAGGGACACATGTGCAATGCAGCAGATTTCGAATGGGATAATGGAACTAGGAAGAGGGAGGAGAAAGTAATGGACTACTGGAACAATGAAGAAGGATGTGGGGGTAATGAAATGGATTACTAATGAGGTACTGGGATGCAGAAGAGGAATGTGAGGATAATGGAGTACTGGGACAAGGAGGAGGGGGCAAGTGTAATGGAGTATTGGTATGAGGGAGAGGCAGGTAGTGATAATGTAATAGATTACTAATGGGGTTCTGAAATAAGGGAGGAGTATCAGAGGGTAATGCAACATATTACTAATGGGTAATGGGTCGAGGAAGGGAGGTAGGGGTAATGGAGTACTAGGAGGAGGAACAAAGAAGTGTGTGTAATGTAGTAATGGGAGGAGGAAGAGGGATATGAGGGTAATGTTATGGATTTCTAATAGGGCTGGTTTGAGGATGAGGGAGAAGATGGTAAAGGTTGAATTATTAATGGGGTTTTGGGAAAAGGAAAAGATAGGTGGTGGTAATGCAACAGTTTACTATTGGGGTAGAGGGACGAGAAAGAAGGAGGTCAGGGTAATGGAGTACTGGACGAGGAAGACAGAGTTGAGTTTAATTAAATGGATTATTAGTGGGTTACTTAAATAAGGAGAGGGAGGTGCTGATAAAGGTAGGATTACTAATGTGGAACTGGAATGAGGAAGTGGGCGGTACAGGTAATGCAACATATTACTAATGGTGATCTGGGATGAGGACAAGGGCGGTGAAGGAATGAAGAGTTCTTCACTGCTGCTGTGCAGAGAAATCGAGATCTTTAATCAAAGCAAAGGCTACTGAACACCTACATCAGCACCACTCTACGTATGTTGCAGACTTTTTTTTCATTAAACAAATGAAAGTTTTTAAAGGTCATCCACCACCCCCAAACAAAAATAGTCTCCTAATACTACCCTCCCCCACATTTTAGGTTTATTTAGGAAGCAATCCCTCTATTTTATTAATAATAAAAAACGGCATTGCTTCCTAAATTAACTTGAAATACTCACTTCCCCTAACTAGCCATTACATTGCTTGCCACATCTCAATATTTTATATGTGTCAAGTATTTACTCTTTTACCTCTCAAAACAAATTGAGATTCAGATCTAGATCTCGGATAAAATGCTAGGGAAGAAAACAAATCTACACTATCCCATACAACGATCCTTGAGAAATCTTCCTCTGTTACCCTGCCCAAAACAACCCCACGCATACCTCTGATATCATTTTAGGTCCAATAATACAAAAAAAGAAATCTAGATTTGAATCTCAATTTTCAAGGTGGTGGATTCTAAGAAATGAAAAGTCTTGGCTCCAGCATTGCATCATGGGAGATATAACTACATGTTTTTGATAATGGGGGCACCCTGCACTACACCACATAAAATAAAAACAACTAGGCAGGTTTATGTCAAACCAACAAGGGATTCCTTCGAGCGCACTGTGCACAACTTGTTTCGTATTTGGAGAACATCAGTCCAGCAGTTGGGATATGCATGTAAGCAAATATTGAAGATTCTGCTTACGGGAACACCCGTACAAAAAGGGGAAAACACACCCTTTTTTTTACCTTTTATATCTTTGAACCGTAGCACAGATTTGCATGAAAGTTCCCAGCTGTAGGGAGGCCAGGTCTGATATCCTAGTTGGTAAATTTCATACTGATCTGTCCTACATTAAACATTGATTCTTTGCATTTCCTATGGATGATAGGCTTGCCTTTAACTATAGGGTGACTATATAATATATATATATATATATATATATATATATATATATATATATATATATATATATATATATATATATATATATATATATATATATATTCACAGAAACTACAGTTGAGAGAGTTAGGGCGAGCTGAGTTATTGCAACAAAAACTTTGAAATTCAGCGGGTGTGGAAAGTGATGACCATCTTAACTCAGTGTTCCCCAGGAGATGTCCCCCACGATGTCATTTTGTATGTCTCTTCTCCAATATCATGTAAGTGCTCATGGGCTTTGCAACAGTGGGAAAGTGAGTTAAGATGGTCATCACTACCCACAGCCAATAAATTGGTTTTGTTGCAATAAATCAGTTCACATTTACTGTCTCTTAACTAGGTTGTTTTCAGTGAATTGTAAGGGTTTTGTTATGCTATATTTTCTCCAGGGAACTCTAGCTATGGTGTTCGGCTGTGGCCACTGTACATGCTGCAACAGCGACTTAGAAAAAGGAAAGTCCCTCGGCCTAAAAGCTCACCTTAATGGTCTCTTAACTAAAGTTCTTTCGCTGAATTTCAAGGCTTTTGTTATATCATCCCTCCTCATGATAACATTTTAGCACTTTTAATTTTCTGCTTCCCCCAATATTACCGCTCAGCTTCTCTACTGCACTGGAGCATAGGAGATATAAAAAAGCTTTTAGCGGCCTGGGGGCACCTGCTTCTCCATTGACTATTTTAAAACTACTATACAGGTTTACCCCAAACCATCAAAAGGCACATCTATGGCTCTTTGTGCCCAAGTTGTTTCCATTTGGTCCAAACCCGTCTAGTGCTTTTTCCGCTACATGTGTTGAATCAATGCACTTTTTCTCTATGGAAAAAGGAAGGGGACCACGCTGAAAAATATCAAGTTTGCGGGGTGGGCCCTCGACAAATACATCAGGTGAGTCGAAAGTTATTATCAATAGAATTATGGGAAAGGAATTTGGGGAAAAAATATAAATGTATTTATATATATTATAGTGTTGAAACCCGCGATCCTATACTCAAGGTGAAACCTGTTTAGAGTTTTCCCAAAATTCTTTTGCTAATAAAATTTGACTTGCTTGACGGATTTGAATAAAAAGGTTTGTCCCAAGCCCCTCCAAACTGGACATTTTGGGGGAAATGTGTCAACAGGTGGAAAAACGATTAATAAAACAAAAAATGCTCTTTTCAGAGCACATCCCATTAATTTTTACATAGATGAAAAGTGCTTTGATTGAAACCCATACTGTGAAAACCACTGAGCGCAAAGTGTTATAGATGTGACTTTTGGTGGTTTGGGGTAAATCTGTCCAGTAATTTTGAAAATATGTGACAGAGATGCTCTCAACCTTTTTTTATATATCACTCATAGTTCTTTGCAGCAGAGAGGCTGAGAGCCGCCCTGTAGAATATATATATATACCCACATGAAAAACCAATTCTGCTCTAGATTTTGGTATATATGTATGAGTTTGGTACTGCACAACCATTTCTATTCTGCAAGAAAATGAATCTGTGTGCGCCAAGGTGCAAATAGATGACAAAATAAGGCCTGTCTGTCTGGAGATAGATTATTAATGAGATTTTGCTCTTATACCTCCCTTTTACCTTGTGTCGACAAATTTCTAAATGTTCACGGCAGAGCTATATTCCATGAATTTTGCATATTGGTGGGACAATGAAAAGGTCAGTGGCAACACTGATTTGCTTTAACTCTGACAATCCATCTAAGGACCATTAACAAAACTCATAGAACAAGCAAACGTTCACCCAGGCCTCTGTTATCTTTACACACTCATAACACCAGCTACCGACCAAGCCCCCTCCATAGATAACTGCACAGATTGTATTCATTGCCCCATCCATTCTTCTATTTGGCCCACACCTTTCCTCCTTTGTCAGACTCATTCTTTCATCAACTGTCTATTCTTTTTTTTTTCTTTTTTCTCACATGTTTTTGTACCACACTTACCCTGGTTTACACCTATTACATTTCTGTACTGTCCACCTTAACATTCCTTCTATTCTTACACTTAAAGGGCACCTTCCCACTGCTCAATGTTTACCCCTTTTCTCCTCAAATACTTAAGTGACTCTCCACATTTTATCATGTGGCCTAGCATTTTCTCTTTCCCTTTCCCCGTGATGTGGTCCTGGCTGTTTTTTTTTCTCAGAAAACACCCTTCCCTATTTTTCTCTTTCGCACCCACCTTATTATGGAATGGCTGCATTCCTGGGCTCCTTTAATGCTCACATCAGCCACAGGAGACATGGGCCTATGCTCCCGTCTGATCTCCACTGGCACATGGCAGGAGACATTGGTACCATTCCACATGCAGTTTAGATTTTCTTCTCTCATGTCACTGCAGCTGAACATTGAGGTAAGACATTTACTGCACACTGTCCTGCATAATGCCCTTGTTCTTCTTGATAGGCGTATGTAGTGGTAGTGTGGCATGAACCTATAATGCATTCACTCCTGCTGCTCCTCCTACTCACCGCTTTTTCCAATCACGCTACAAATTCCTCTTTTCCTATCCCTGTTATAAAACTCACGTCTCGAAACTCCCACTGCTGCATCTCTCTTGCACCTCCTACTTCTAACAAGCAATAACAGCTTGTTTAATTATGTGTTGATTTTGCCAACGGTACTTTATTTTGGACAACCAAGATTCACAGACTTTACCACGTCCAGGATTCAGCTGAAAAGTGATTGCCTGACCTACTAGGAAGCACACACATCAGCACTGAAATAGTGTCTGAAGTGCAGAAGACAACTTTGTGAGAAGCACTACATTGCCCATTGCCAGCACTATCACTGCAAGTCTGTGCCATCAAACACCTACCGCACATCTCTCACTTTCAAAACGGACACATAGGGAGTAGCTCCTTCTCCTTTCGCGCCACTGAACTATTGGCAATTTCCATACAACGCCACTATAGGAAGGGCAGTGAAAACCTCCCACTTCACCAAATGACACCACTTTGGGGTCCACACTGGATCCACTATTCTGTCACTTCTGTCCTTAACACCAAGAGACTACGTCATTGGCAATATAGCGCTCTACAAATCTGCCTAACATTACCATTCAGGTTACCAAGCACTGCAAATGATGTAAGCACAGTGACCCACCGTACTGCCTTGATAGCTGTTTACAGTTCACCTTACATGGGAATAAGTAGTTGCCTGCATTAAAATCGAGATTAGAAGTACCCAATAGCAATCTAGGCTTACCTTCTCAGAATATCACCTTAAATGAGGTCTACTTATTGCGTTCAGGGCAAATGCACCGGGCCCATCCATCGAACTCCAATGCTGCTGTTCACCTTTTGGCTTCTGTTCACTGTGCACGGTGGTCACTGCCAAGAGCTCTTAGAAAGGGAGTTGGCTCCCCTCTCTGCCTGGCGTGTGCAGCAGGAAGAAGCTACCACAGGATGTCCGTGGTCTGACTGTAACGCACAGTGAAATGGCTTCGTTTACTCAAAGAGGATGTGGATATAAGTTCAAGATGCTCCAGGCTGGGGGTAGGCGTTGACGTCTGCACAAGCCTACCATGATTGCGAGGAAGATAAAAAATATCAAGTCAGTGCCATAATGTCACGATCTGTAAACCACATTTCAACACACTTTGGAAAAAGGAAGTGAACATAATTTCCAGTAAAACGCTTAGGCAACCTTAAACATCTGATGTGTTTAATTTTAATATATCGATGATTACAGGTCTGTATACAAATAAACAAGACAACGTACTGACTGAGGAAGCTAGTTTTTTTCATTGCTTATCTAAACCCTACTTAACTTGGGGCTATAGGCAGCATATTGTCTATCTGCCTTTTGTTAATGTTTTTCTTTGGACTGCATCCTTTCATCCAGACCATTAATCTGTCCCTACATTTAATCTGTGCTACTCAGATCACTTCATCAGGCATAGGAAGAATTAAGCTCTTGGGGAAAAACAGTGCACATCTCTCTCTCACTTCATATATATACTTATACATATATTACACGACCACACTAGTGGCCGTGTAGTTATGGTTAAATTGCTAATCCCATAGGAAAAGCACTTTTTGGGCAGCTTATAACTTCGCTCACCCTGGACGAATCCCCACTAAACTTTGCAAAAAAAAAAGTATATGGCCCACTGAATTTTTTTTGCTAGGTTTGGTGATGTTTGGTGCAGGTGGCGCAAAGTTATAGGTGGGGTCCCAACATTTCTTTTTTTCCCATAGACTGAATGGGAAAAAAACTTTGCTCACGCCTACAGCCTAAACCACTGGATGGATTTTCACCAAATCTGCAGCAGGAGCAGCGGCTTGGTCCCGAGAGCGTGATTTTGTAAATTTGGTGAAAATCTGTCCAGTATTTTTTTTAAAGCGACCAAAAAAGTAGGTCACAAAAAATTAGTGATATCTGCGTCCGCTCCGCGGACACACTTCCCCGTTCGCTCGGCGGACAGGACACCGATTGGTTAATCGGCTTGTGTCCTGTCTGCAGACATGCAACGTGTTCGCTAATTGGATGGTGAAGAGCGTGAAGTGTGTCAGATTTTTGGAAACACCCGCCATCTTGGATTCACAGACATCTGCCGGATGTCCGCAGACATTGCGGTAAAAACATATTAAAAAACACAACATTGCACATGTCAAATTTATCAAATAATCTCTGGGGAGGCGAGGGGTGATGAGGATGGGATGGGATATGGCTGCAAGAAGCAAATAACGGGTGTTTTTTGCCGCGAAAGTCCACAAACAGTTCGGATGTTTGCGAAAAGTTTGCGGACACCTCAGCATTACAGGGTTGCTGAAATGCAGTTCTTGGATGGCTTATGACTTTGGCATCACTTAATGGAACTTATGAAATTTTGCATGTATAATATTGACCTGATTTTGAGTGAGTATGCAAAGTTTGGTGGGATTCTGTCATAAGGGGGCAAAATTAGAGGGGGCGTCCCAAAATAATGTAAAGGCTTATAAATGAGGTGCCATTTGAAGAATCTACACTTAATTAGGGAAACCAATAATACATTGATATATGAATGTTGTTGCGAAGTTTGGTGGGATTTAGTGAAAAGGGGGCAACATTAGAGGGGAGGGTCCCAAAATAATGTAAAGGCTTATAAATGAGGTGCCATTTGATGAATCTACACTTCAATTGGCAAACTGATAATACATCTAGATATACATGTTTTTGCGAAGTTTGGTGGGATTCTGTCAAGAGGTAGCATAATTAGAGGGGGGTCCCAAATTATTGTAAAGGCTTGTAAATGTGGTGCGATTTGACAAATCTACACAAAGGTTTGCAAAAAAGATTATAGAACTAGATATAGATGTTTTCATAAAGTCTGAATGGATTTGTCAAGTGGGGGCTAGGTTATATGACGATTGTAGGTGCATACATGTGACACTTTTGAAAAAATAAAACATGGGTGGATTTCCAACAAACTTGCGTAAGGAGCATTGGCAAGGACCCACAAGCACGGTTTTGCAAATGTGCCAGTGTTTTATTATTTGACAAGTGTCATAATGTAGCTACAAAAATAGCAGTGTACCTTTAGTGACTGAGGGGTAGCCTGTGGCCATGGGCAGTGGCCAGAATGTCCGGGTCATGGAATAAGGTCATGATCCGGACAATCTGGCTACTGCCCATGACCACAAGGGACATAACATAGGATTAAAGTGGCCATGTCCACCTGGGAATGGCTTTGTGGTAAAGTTATTCAAAATTAGGATAGATCTGAAAGGGAAGAAAAATATGCTTGTGGTAATATGGTCAGGTTCTCTTTTTGCCTTCTGCAGGCTGCCATGGAAAGCGAATAGGGGTCCTGTATGGAACCCTCGCCTTCCCTTTCAATGGTGGCCATCTTGGAAAAGGATTTTCCTTCCTACACCGGGACGCAGTAGGCGTCCCGGTGTAGGAAGAAAAATCCTCTTTTTTAGCACCCTGGGCTGATAACTTGGGCTGCTGGACCAGTATCCACCGTTCCAGTGCCTGGAACGGACGATGAACGCCACAATATTCCCATTAGCATAACACAAAAAGCAGAGTTAATTCTGCTTCATGTAACTAGCTGCATTCCTGTCCTGTCAAGAAGTCCAAAGTAAAGACATTGATATTGATGCAATGTTTTGTGACACATTCCAATTCAACAAATCTCCGGTATGGTGTTTGGAAATTTATGATTCATGCAAACACTATTACAATCATTATTATTAGTAGTTGTATAACAATTATTATTATTAGAAGTAGTAGCAGCAGCAGTATCATAGAAGTAGTAGTAAAAGATATAGAAGAAGTAGTAGTCGTGGTAGGAGCAGAAGTAGTAGTGGTATAGTGGTAGTAGTATTATTTCAAAGGGCCTTCAACTAGCAATCACATTTTTTCGGAAATTTGCTGTTGGAGACCTGAAGAAGAATTTACTTGGAATTTAGAAGAATTTCCAACCTTAACAAAACCTTCATCACCAAAGACCGACCAACTGTTTCATAACATCAGGAACCAGACTAATTAAATTAACCACCTCACAAGCTACTGGATATTTTGCATCCACCCACATCGACAACTTTCCAACAAAAACAGACCAAATATTAGCACATGTTCCATGGAAAGAAACAATGCAATACAGCTAACAAAAGTAAAACGAGACCCAGAGGATGACCAGATAAATTTCAGACTGATTCAATACCCGATTCATCTCGAAGCACAGAACGGACATTCATGAAATTCTGAGCAAATAAGACCTGAAATACTCTTCAAACTGGAAACATGGTTATCAAAGGACTTTAAGGTAATTGCCTACAAATTAATTCCCAAGAAATGTAGACTCATCGAAGCCGATTGCACTGAAGCGGAGGAGGTAACTACTTCAATATCTCGATTCCATGCTACTAAGACTTCCTGCATTGCAAAGGACTCCTGGTGCACCTAGCACTCAATCATCAAACCATTCTTGCTTTCCCTCTCCTTTACATATCTCCTTCATACTAGCCAGCCTTTTCCGAAAATATTGCTGACTTAATCACCAACCTTGTCATAGAACAAAAATACTTAACTGTCCTCTGTGATTCATAATCTGGTTAGAAGAACAAACATAATCTACCTCCAGAAGTCTGAGTCCTTAAATGGTTGTTTTCCGCATTAAACAAATGGTAAAAGGAGCTACGCATTTGGCAGGCTACAAGCCCAGCACAATTTTCTGTGAAGAAGATGTGAGGACCACCTCCTCAACCATTTAGCTACTGCAGAGGGATCACCTAATGATACCTTTTACTTTAAGTAAACCAACGCACAACCTCCTTACACACATGCACCATAAAACAACTGCCAGAAGCACGAAAACTGTAAACCATGATGAGCTTGGATGAACAAAGTCAAACCACCAAGAGTTGGACCTGTTACTACAAGAAAAAAACAAAGCAACAATTCAAAACCGATATCTGAGGCTCTCTGCATCCTCATTCTACCAAAACCCATCACCTTGTCGGAAAAAAGAAAGCGGGTAGATGGTTCACATCCCACCTCAGAACTCTGAAAAAGACAAACTGAATACTAGGATGAAACAGAGAAGAAACATTACAGCCAAGAAAACAAAACAGCGTATCAAAGGGAGACACGCTATTACAAAGTGCACATCCTCAAATAAAAGAAGCTTCGTTATTCCAAACGTATCAACACAGCTCTCCTTGCAGAGAAAGAACTACACCAAATCATCAAGATGACAAATGTTGCTTCTTGCATCACAGCAGCAGAGCAGTAACCCCAACCAAAACATACTGTGCAAAGTTATCACCAACAACTTCAGAAATAAAGTTTCAATTATACAACAGTCAATTAGCACAGTGATCAGAAATAAAAGGAACATTTTCCAGACAACAACTAAACTCAATCCCTCAAAGGACCAGATTCTCACCGCTATCTGAATCAGACTTTAAAAAACTGGTGATCCTAAGCAAAAAAACAGCTCTCTGTAAGACCTCTGCCACTGAATATCGACAAACAGATTGTCACCAATAAAACACTGACTAGCTTCTTTCACCAACTGATTTGCTGCTCACTTGAAACCGGCATTGCAACAAATGCATTTAAAACTTCCTAGGTCAAACCTCTTCTAAAAATTCTGCTGGAGACCCAGAAGTCTGCTCCTATTACTGACCTCTCAAATATACCATACCCTGCTAAAATTCTAGAAAGCTCAATTCACACTCTAATGTTGGGACACATAATAGAATGTAATCACATATAATTACTCACAAGTTTGCTTCAGACGTATGAGAGGCACAGAAACAGCACTTTCATCTGGTATTACCTCAGAATAGCTGTGGACTAAAATACCAATCAGCATTTGTTTGTTAGAGCATCTCCAGATTGTACAGAAAGCTGCAGCACGCCTAGCCCTGGGAGCACAGAGGCTAGCTCATTCTCCCTTTTTGCTACAACAACTTCATTGCCATCCTATGAAAAGCTGTATTGACTTTAAAGTTTTGAGCCTCGTACATTGTGCGATTCATCAATCGGGCGCACTCAATCTTCAATCTAAATTAGCGCGCTATATCCCTTCGATACCCCTGCGATCTTTATCATAGTTTCAATTGAAGAGCCTTTTTTTTCTTAAAGCACGTTTAGCTGGTCGCTTTTTTTTCCGGTCTTGCTCCTGCATTGTGGAACTCTCTTCCTTCTCAATTATGAGAGATCTCAGAACACTTGAGCTTTCGTAAAGCTGTGATTCACAGCCTGTGAAGACTTATTTGTTTTAGTGGTCGTGGTCTCAGAGCATTGTTCTCTCCAATATTGCTTTTTGAGGTCCTACATGCCTTTCGGCGATAGTTCATGCCTTAGAAATCCTGATACAATACAATACAATACAATTCAAACTACTTGACATCTCAGGGGCCTTGGACACTGTCAAACACAGTGCATCAATCAGACATGGTACTAGGATTCGGATGAGAGAGTCAAGGTAATGCAACAGATTACCAATGAATACTCGGACTAAGAATAGGGAGGAAGAGTAATGAAATCAGTTACAAATTGGGGTAATGGGATTCACAATATGGAGCAACAGATTACTGATGTGGTACGTGGATAAAGAGGAGAGAAGCAGGTAATGAAATACTGGTACAAGGAAGAGAGGTGGTGATAATGTAACAGATTACTAGTAGGGTACTAGGAGGATGAAGAGGGATGTGGGGGTAATGCAGCAGATTACCATTGGGGTATTTGGACAAGGAAGAGGGAGGTGAGGGAACGCAATGGATAAAACATGGGGTACTTGGCAGAGGAAGTGGGAGGTGGGATAATGGAACAATGAAGCAGGATTTGGGGCAATGTAACTGATTACTATTGGTATTCTGGGATGAGGAAGAACAATGTGGCAGCAATGTAATGGATAACTATTGGGGTACTGGGACGAGGTATAGCAAGGTGGCTGTAATGTACTGGATTACTAATGGGGTACTGGGACTAGGAGGAGAGAGGCAGGGGTAAAATAAATTATATGCAAAAATTGACTACAAAGATAAGGAAAAGGCAGGTAACAGTAATGTAACAGATCACTAATGGGTTACTGGGACGAGGAAAAGGGAGGTTGGGTTAATGCATCAGCTAACTATTGGTGTACTGAGACAAGGAAGAATTTGGTGGGGATACTGAAGTAGTGGGAAGAGAAGGAGGGGGCTAGGGTAATGGAATACTGATAGGAAGAAGAGGAAGGTGGCGATAATTTAACATATTAGTAGTGGGGTAATTAGAGGAGGAATAAGGAGTTGAGGGTAATGCACCATATGTCCATTGCTGTACTGAGGCAAGGAAGGAGGAGGTGGGGGTAATGGAACAGATTACTAATGTATTAATGGGACGAGGAATAGGGACACATGTGCAATGCAGCAGATTTCGAATGGGATAATGGAACTAGGAAGAGGGAGGAGAAAGTAATGGACTACTGGAACAATGAAGAAGGATGTGGGGGTAATGAAATGGATTACTAATGAGGTACTGGGATGCGGAAGAGGAATGTGAGGATAATGGAGTACTGGGACAAGGAGGAGGGGGCAAGTGTAATGGAGTATTGGTATGAGGGAGAGGCAGGTAGTGATAATGTAATAGATTACTAATGGGGTTCTGAAATAAGGGAGGAGTATCAGAGGGTAATGCAACATATTACTAATGGGTAATGGGTCGAGGAAGGGAGGTAGGGGTAATGGAGTACTAGGAGGAGGAACAAAGAAGTGTGTGTAATGTAGTAATGGGAGGAGGAAGAGGGATATGAGGGTAATGTTATGGATTTCTAATAGGGCTGGTTTGAGGATGAGGGAGAAGATGGTAAAGGTTGAATTATTAATGGGGTTTTGGGAAAAGGAAAAGATAGGTGGTGGTAATGCAACAGTTTACTATTGGGGTAGAGGGACGAGAAAGAAGGAGGTCAGGGTAATGGAGTACTGGACGAGGAAGACAGAGTTGAGTTTAATTAAATGGATTATTAGTGGGTTACTTAAATAAGGAGAGGGAGGTGCTGATAAAGGTAGGATTACTAATGTGGAACTGGAATGAGGAAGTGGGCGGTACAGGTAATGCAACATATTACTAATGGTGATCTGGGATGAGGACAAGGGCGGTGAAGGAATGAAGAGTTCTTCACTGCTGCTGTGCAGAGAAATCGAGATCTTTAATCAAAGCAAAGGCTACTGAACACCTACATCAGCACCACTCTACGTATGTTGCAGACTTTTTTTTCATTAAACAAATGAAAGTTTTTAAAGGTCATCCACCACCCCCAAACAAAAATAGTCTCCTAATACTACCCTCCCCCACATTTTAGGTTTATTTAGGAAGCAATCCCTCTATTTTATTAATAATAAAAAACGGCATTGCTTCCTAAATTAACTTGAAATACTCACTTCCCCTAACTAGCCATTACATTGCTTGCCACATCTCAATATTTTATATGTGTCAAGTATTTACTCTTTTACCTCTCAAAACAAATTGAGATTCAGATCTAGATCTCGGATAAAATGCTAGGGAAGAAAACAAATCTACACTATCCCATACAACGATCCTTGAGAAATCTTCCTCTGTTACCCTGCCCAAAACAACCCCACGCATACCTCTGATATCATTTTAGGTCCAATAATACAAAAAAAGAAATCTAGATTTGAATCTCAATTTTCAAGGTGGTGGATTCTAAGAAATGAAAAGTCTTGGCTCCAGCATTGCATCATGGGAGATATAACTACATGTTTTTGATAATGGGGGCACCCTGCACTACACCACATAAAATAAAAACAACTAGGCAGGTTTATGTCAAACCAACAAGGGATTCCTTCGAGCGCACTGTGCACAACTTGTTTCGTATTTGGAGAACATCAGTCCAGCAGTTGGGATATGCATGTAAGCAAATATTGAAGATTCTGCTTACGGGAACACCCGTACAAAAAGGGGAAAACACACCCTTTTTTTTACCTTTTATATCTTTGAACCGTAGCACAGATTTGCATGAAAGTTCCCAGCTGTAGGGAGGCCAGGTCTGATATCCTAGTTGGTAAATTTCATACTGATCTGTCCTACATTAAACATTGATTCTTTGCATTTCCTATGGATGATAGGCTTGCCTTTAACTATAGGGTGACTATATTATATATATATATATATATATATATATATATATTCACAGAAACTACAGTTGAGAGAGTTAGGGCGAGCTGAGTTATTGCAACAAAAACTTTGAAATTCAGCGGGTGTGGAAAGTAATGACCATCTTAACTCAGTGTTCCCCAGGAGATGTCCCCCACGATGTCATTTTGTATGTCTCTTCTCCAATATCATGTAAGTGCTCATGGGCTTTGCAACAGTGGGAAAGTGAGTTAAGATGGTCATCACTACCCACAGCCAATAAATTGGTTTTGTTGCAATAAATCAGTTCACATTTACTGTCTCTTAACTAGGTTGTTTTCAGTGAATTGTAAGGGTTTTGTTATGCTATATTTTCTCCAGGGAACTCTAGCTATGGTGTTCGGCTGTGGCCACTGTACATGCTGCAACAGCGACTTAGAAAAAGGAAAGTCCCTCGGCCTAAAAGCTCACCTTAATGGTCTCTTAACTAAAGTTCTTTCGCTGAATTTCAAGGCTTTTGTTATATCATCCCTCCTCATGATAACATTTTAGCACTTTTAAGTTTCTGCTTCCCCCAATATTACCGCTCAGCTTCTCTACTGCACTGGAGCATAGGAGATATAAAAAAGCTTTTAGCGGCCTGGGGGCACCTGCTTCTCCATTGACTATTTTAAAACTACTATACAGGTTTACCCCAAACCATCAAAAGGCACATCTATGGCTCTTTGTGCCCAAGTTGTTTCCATTTGGTCCAAACCCGTCTAGTGCTTTTTCCGCTACATGTGTTTGTTTGTTTGTTTGTTTATTTATTTATTGTGCGCACCAGACCCTAGGGTAGCAGGGCGCAAGAGAACAAGGAGGTTTACAGCTTAGTTAACGTTTACAGGTTACAGATTAGTTAACGTTACAGGTTACAGGCATAGTGGACATTTCGAATCTGCAGGGTAGGGCAAGTGCAAGTGCAGATAAGGCGTAGCTAAACAGTCAAATCTATGGCGATCAAACAGTAAAAGCAGGTTAGTACAAACATTATAAGAAGACGTTACGTATAAAGTGACATACGCTATGTCGCATTCTCAATAAGCCATTTTATGGTGTTCTTTCTGAAGTTATTGAAGGTTTGGTCAGATCTGAGTGCAAGGGGTAGGGAGTTCCATAACTGTGCTGCCTTAACTGGGAAGCTGGAACCTCCAATGGTGGCTAGTTTGAATCTGGGCACTAGGAGGCAGTTGGGGCTGGCTGTCCTTGTGAGTCTCGTTGGATTTTTCCTGTTGAAGCGTTCTGAGAGGTATCGGGGAGCTTTGTTGTTTAGGCATTTGTGGATAAGGGACGCAGATTTAAGGTTGATTTTTTCTTGGGTGGAAAGCCATTTGTGTTTTCGTCTTATTTCTGAAATGTGTGCACTTCTGGGGATACTTAGGGCCGCTCTAAGTGCATTGTTTTGGAGCACTTGGATTCTGTGGATGATTTGTTTGGTAGTCCCTATGTAGAGGGCGTTGCAATAATCTAGTTTCGATAAAATGAGGGCTCTAGCTAGAATAAGACAGCTGTCCTCTGAAAGGAATGGTTTCCCAGCTCGTATTAACTTGCATGTATAGGCAGTGGATGATGACAGTGAGTTCACCTGTTTGGTGAAAGATAGTGTCGCATCAAGGTAAAAACCTAGGGTTTTTACTTCTCTGGCGACCTTGATAGTGTTGCCATCGATGATGAAGGCGGAGTAGTTTTGGTTAAGTTTGGAGATACGGGCTGCCGTGCCCAGGATGATGAGCTCTGTTTTGTCATCGTTCAAGCATAGGCCATGGTTGGCCATCCATGCCTGAACGATGCTGTAGACTCTATTCACCAGAGCCAGATCTTCGACGTAATCCCCAGTAAGTGGTAAGAGAATCTGAGTATCATCTGCATAGTTAGTGTAGGTGATACCCAGATTATCAAGATCGTCAAAGAGTGGCTTGGTGAAGATGTTATAGAGTGTCGGCGAGACGCAGGATCCCTGGGGCACTCCGCAGGTGATTGGGATAGGGTCTGCTGCCGCTGCGGGGGAGAACACCCTCATGGTCCTGTCACTAAGAAATGATTGAATCCAGACTATAGCCTCCTCTGAGAAGTGGGCAGCCGAGTCCAAGTGATTACATAGGACTTTATGGTCCACCAGATCAAAGGCGGCTGAGAGGTCTAGAAGGAGGAGGAGAGCTAGTTTTCCCTCGTCTCTGAGTGAATCTATTTGGGCTTTTAGGTCGATAAGGGCAGTCTCTGTGCCGTGTTGCGGACGGAAACCGGATTGGCGGGTGCCGAGGAGATGGTTCATCTCAAGGAAGTTCTGGATTTGGGTGTATGCTACCTTGTCTAATATTTTTAGAAGGAAGGGAACCGTGGTGATGGGCCTGTAGTTAGTAGGAATGTTGGGGTCCAATGTTTGCTTTTTTAGGAGGGGGAGTACCCAAGATTCCTTTAGATTGCGGGGGATGGTGCCCGTAGTAAAGGAGGCATTGATAAGTTTTGTGATAAAGGGGGCTAAATCCCTAGCCGCATCCTTGATCAGTTGTGCGGGGCATTGGTCGCCTTTGCAATTAGAAGGTTTGAGAGTCAAAATGGTCTTCTCTACCTCAATTACTCAGACCTTGGAGAAACGGAATTGGGTGGGTTCTGGGTTGTTGGATGAGGGAATTTTGACTATCAGAGGTTGAGTTGGCAGAGAGGCTTTCTTTAGGGCAATTTTTGTTTGGAGGTTGGATACTTTGTTGGTTAGTGCCAGTTGTATGTCTGTGCACCAAGTTTTGTCTTTGATGGAGTCATCCTGTACTGTGATAGGAGTTTCCAATTCCTTTAGGATGGAGAATAGCTCACACAGATTCATTTTCTTGCAGAATAGAAATGGTTGTGCAGTACCAAACTCATACATATATACCAAAATCTAGAGCAGAATTGGTATTTCATGTGGGTATATATATATTCTACAGGGCGGCTCTCAGCCTCTCTGCTGCAAAGAACTATGAGTGATATATAAAAAAAGGTTGAGAGCATCTCTGTCACATATTTTCAAAATTACCTGACAGATTTACCCCAAACCACCAAAAGTCACATCTATAACACTTTGCGCTCAGTGGTTTTCACAGTATGGGTTTCAATCAAAGCACTTTTCATCTATGTAAAAATTAATGGGATGTGCTCTGAAAAGATGAAGAATAGCTCAGGATGGAGAATAGCTCCTTCATGCTGGAGTTGGATTGGGAGATCCTATTATTATAGGTTTCTTGTTTGGCCAGGATGATGTCTCTTTTGTATTGCGAGGAGATGTTAATTAGGTTAGTTTTATTTTCAGCGTCGGATGTCGGTTCCAAGCTGTTTCGCATTTTCTCTTCTGTAGTCTTAGGTTTTTTAGGTGGGGTGTAAACCATGAGTTCAAATGCTTTTTGGGTTTACTGATCCGAAGTTTAAATGGAGCAATACTGTCAAGAGCAGAGCACATGGCTGCGTTGAATGCATCCACTAGGATGCCTGGGTCGGAGTGGTCAGGTAGGGAATTTAGTTTGGGTAGGATGTGGGGCAGAATATTGTCGGCTGTGATGTTTTTCTTGTTTCTCGTTAAGGTGGGTGTGGCTGGCGTGGGTGTTAAGACTGTGGGTCTTTTGGTGTTGAGGGTGAAAGAGATAAGGTAATGGTCAGACCATATTTGGGGGGTGATGGCTGTTATAGAGGGGTAGCAGTTGTGACTGGCAATCCAGTCTAGTGTTCTTCCCTTGATATGTGTGGAAGTATTCACGAGCTGCGTGAAGCCTAGCACTGACAGAGTATTGCCTGTGGCAGTAGCATGATGGTCGTTGATATCGTTGAGCCCTAGATTGAAATCTCCTAGTACTAGTGTTTGGGAGGATTCTTTTAGCTTCTCAGAGATAACAGTGGTGATGTCTTCAGTGAAGGTGCTGACGGGGCCAGGGGGTCTATAGATAAGGTGGATATTTAGTGTTTGGGAGTTTGCAGTCGGTAATTTGATAGAGAGAAGCTCGCAGGATTTGAGGGAGGGTGTGGGTGTGATTCTCATAGAGAGATTAGATTTGGCGATAATTGCAATTCCTCCACCGCGCGAGTCTGGTCTGTCAGCTCTGAGAATGGTATAATTCTCTGGGACTGCCAGAGTGAGAGCCGGACCTGCTGCATCGTGGAGCCAAGATTCAGTAATGGCAATGAAGTCAAGGCTATTATCCCGTATGATATCTGCTATGTCAGTGGCATGGGCGACTAATGATCTGGCATTGATTAGAGCAGCTTTTAGTTCAGGTTCTAGCTGTGCTGTGAGCGGAGGTTTGGCTATAAGTTTATTGATTTTATGGTGTGGTTGGTGTCTGAGAGGGGCGGTGATTACCAGTGGTCGGCATATTTTGGGTCGGAGGTGTTCTAGGTTAATGTTATATTTAGTAATAGGTTCGAATATTTTAGGTAGTCGAGTCCGGAGTCTAAGCTTCCTTTGTTCTAAGTTGCAGGGTTTAGAGATGAGTTGTATGTGGGCACCAAGGCCCTCTGTAGGCAGAACTGTAGGCATGGTCGTGTAGATGATGGTAAGGATAATTGTCAGTATGGAGAATTGTGCAAGGTGAACTGGGTTGGGCATGTGGAAGTACATACTGTTGCTACTAGCTGAGCTAGGTGGGCTGGAATTAGTTGCCGTGGATGGATACGGGGCAGAGTTGGCAGAGTACAGTTCACAAATACTTAGCGAGATTAATGCAGCAGTGACGTACTAGTCTGAGAGTAGCAGTCAGATATTGGGCTAAGTGCGACGGTCAGATGTAGGTCTAAAAACCGAGGTCAGATACTGGGCTGAGAGTGATGGTACAGTGGTCTCTGGGCGACCACAAGGCACTACACAATAATACAGTGGTCTCTGGGCGACCATAAGGCACTATACAATACTACAGTGGTCTCTGGGCGACCATAAGGCACTATACAATACTACAGTGGTCTCTGGGCGACCATAAGGCACTATACAATACTACAGTGGTCTCTGGGCGACCATAAGGCACTACACAATAATACAGTGGTCTCTGGGCGACCATGAGGCACTACACAATAATACAGTGGTCTCTGGGCGACCATGAGGCACTATACAATACTACAGTGGTCTCTGGGCGACCATAAGGTACTACACAATAATACAGTGGTCTCTGGGCGACCATGAGGCACTACACAATAATACAGTGGTCTCTGGGCGACCATGAGGCACTATACAATACTACAGTGGTCTCTGGGCGACCATAAGGCACTATACAATACTACAGTGGTCTCTGGGCGACCATAAGGCACTACACAATAATACAGTGGTCTCTGGGCGACCATGAGGCACTACACAATAATACAGTGGTCTCTGGGCGACCATGAGGCACTATACAATACTACAGTGGTCTCTGGGCGACCATAAGGTACTACACAATAATACAGTGGTCTCTGGGCGACCATGAGGCACTACACAATAATACAGTGGTCTCTGGGCGACCATGAGGCACTACACAATACTACAGTGGTCTCTGGGCGACCATAAGGCACAATACAGTGCAGTGGTCAGTAGCGACCAAAGGGCACGGCCAATAGCAGTCATGAGGCATAAAGCACTAGGGGCTGAAAATGACTGAAGCTATTAAAGAGGTGGCAGCAGTAACGCATAGAGGCGGCGGAGTTGGAAGCATAAGCGTATGTAGCAAACAGTTAAAACAGTTATCGAAGGTGAAAGAAGCCGAGTTCAAATGTTTGTGAGTGCGGAATAGCAGAAGACATACCAGAAAGCACAATAGTGTAAACTGGGGGTATCCCCTTTACTCACAAAAGATTAAAGGTCCGAGTAGACACTGGCTCCGAGGCTCCGGAGGCAAACAGGTGATTACACAAGGTGTTTGAGATGCCTGGAGCAGCACGGGCAGAGTTTGTGGCCCCTGGCTCCTGTGGCTCCGAACAGGCACCCAACAGGCCTTAGAGTGGCCTTGGAGCTGGCCGCCGGCGCGATCCGCCTGCCGGCGGTTACAGCTGATGTTGAATCAATGCACTTTTTCTCTATGGAAAAAGGAAGGGGACCACGCTGAAAAATATCAAGTTTGTGGGGTGGGCCCTCGACAAATACATCAGGTGAGTCTAAAGTTATTATCAATAGAATTATGGGAAAGGAATTTGGGGAAAAAATATAAATGTATTTATATATATTATAGTGTTGAAACCCGCGATCCTATACTCAAGGTGAAACCTGTTTAGAGTTTTCCCAAAATTCTTTTGCTAATAAAATTTGACTTGCTTGACGGATTTGAATAAAAAGGTTTGTCCCAAGCCCCTCCAAACTGGACATTTTGGGGGAAATGTGTCAACAGGTGGAAAAACGATTAATAAAACAAAAAATGCTCTTTTCAGAGCACATCCCATTAATTTTTACATAGATGAAAAGTGCTTTGATTGAAACCCATACTGTGAAAACCACTGAGCGCAAAGTGTTATAGATGTGACTTTTGGTGGTTTGGGGTAAATCTGTCCAGTAATTTTGAAAATATGTGACAGAGATGCTCTCAACCTTTTTTTATATATCACTCATAGTTCTTTGCAGCAGAGAGGCTGAGAGCCGCCCTGTAGAATATATATATACCCACATGAAATACCAATTCTGCTCTAGATTTTGGTATATATGTATGAGTTTGGTACTGCACAACCATTTCTATTCTGCAAGAAAATGAATCTGTGTGCGCCAAGGTGCAAATAGATGACAAAATAAGGCCTGTCTGTCTGGAGATAGATTATTAATGAGATTTTGCTCTTATACCTCCCTTTTACCTTGTGTCGCCAAATTTCTAAATGTTCTCGGCAGAGCGATATTCCATGAATTTTGCATATTGGTGGGACAATGAAAAGGTCAGTGGCAACACTGATTTGCTTTAACTCTGACAATCCATCTAAGGACCATTAACAAAACTCATAGAACAAGCAAACGTTCACCCAGGCCTTTGTTATCTTTACACACTCATAACACCAGCTACCGACCAAGCCCCCTCCATAGATAACTGCACAGATTGTATTCATTGCCCCATCCATTCTTCTATTTGGCCCACACCTTTCCTCCTTTGTCAGACTCATTCTTTCATCAACTGTCTATTCTTTTTTTTTTCTTTTTTCTCACATGTTTTTGTACCACACTTACCCTGGTTTACACCTATTACATTTCTGTACTGTCCACCTTAACATTCCTTCTATTCTTACACTTAAAGGGCACCTTCCCACTGCTCAATGTTTACCCCTTTTCTCCTCAAATACTTAAGTGACTCTCCACATTTTATCATGTGGCCTAGCATTTTCTCTTTCCCTTTCCCCGTGATGTGGTCCTGGCTGTTTTTTTTTCTCAGAAAACACCCTTCCCTATTTTTCTCTTTCGCACCCACCTTATTATGGAATGGCTTCATTCCTGGGCTCCTTTAATGCTCACATCAGCCACAGGAGACATGGGCCTATGCTCCCGTCTGATCTCCACTCGCACATGGCAGGAGACATTGGTACCATTCCACATGCAGTTTAGATTTTCTTCTCTCATGTCACTGCAGCTGAACATTGAGGTAAGACATTTACTGCACACTGTCCTGCATAATGCCCTTGTTCTTCTTGATAGGCGTATGTAGTGGTAGTGTGGCATGAACCTATAATGCATTCACTCCTGCTGCTCCTCCTACTCACCGCTTTTTCCAATCACGCTACAAATTCCTCTTTTCCTATCCCTGTTATAAAACTCGCGTCTCGAAACTCCCACTACTGCATCTCTCTTGCACCTCCTACTTCTAACAAGCAATAACAGCTTGTTTAATTATGTGTTGATTTTGCCAACGGTACTTTATTTTGGACAACCAAGATTCACAGACTTTACCACGTCCAGGATTCAGCTGAAAAGTGATTGCCTGACCTACTAGGAAGCACACACATCAGCACTGAAATAGTGTCTGAAGTGCAGAAGACAACTTTGTGAGAAGCACTACATTGCCCATTGCCAGCACTATCACTGCAAGTCTGTGCCATCAAACACCTACCGCACATCTCTCACTTTCAAAACGGACACATAGGGAGTAGCTCCTTCTCCTTTCGCGCCACTGAACTATTGGCAATTTCCATACAACGCCACTATAGGAAGGGCAGTGAAAACCTCCCACTTCACCAAATGACACCACTTTGGGGTCCACACTGGATCCACTATTCTGTCACTTCTGTCCTTAACACCAAGAGACTACGTCATTGGCAATATAGCGCTCTACAAATCTGCCTAACATTACCATTCAGGTTACCAAGCACTGCAAATGATGTAAGCACAGTGACCCACCGTACTGCCTTGATAGCTGTTTACAGTTCACCTTACATGGGAATAAGTAGTTGCCTGCATTAAAATCGAGATTAGAAGTACCCAATAGCAATCTAGGCTTACCTTCTCAGAATATCACCTTAAATGAGGTCTACTTATTGCGTTCAGGGCAAATGCACCGGGCCCATCCATCGAACTCCAATGCTGCTGTTCACCTTTTGGCTTCTGTTCACTGTGCACGGTGGTCACTGCCAAGAGCTCTTAGAAAGGGAGTTGGCTCCCCTCTCTGCCTGGCGTGTGCAGCAGGAAGAAGCTACCACAGGATGTCCGTGGTCTGACTGTAACGCACAGTGAAATGGCTTCGTTTACTCAAAGAGGATGTGGATATAAGTTCAAGATGCTCCAGGCTGGGGGTAGGCGTTGACGTCTGCACAAGCCTACCATGATTGCGAGGAAGATAAAAAATATCAAGTCAGTGCCATAATGTCACGATCTGTAAACCACATTTCAACACACTTTGGAAAAAGGAAGTGAACATAATTTCCAGTAAAACGCTTAGGCAACCTTAAACATCTGATGTGTTTAATTTTAATATATCGATGATTACAGGTCTGTATACAAATAAACAAGACAACGTACTGACTGAGGAAGCTAGGTTTTTTCATTGCTTATCTAAACCCTACTTAACTTGGGGCTATAGGCAGCATATTGTCTATCTGCCTTTTGTTAATGTTTTTCTTTGGACTGCATCCTTTCATCCAGACCATTAATCTGTCCCTACATTTAATCTGTGCTACTCAGATCACTTCATCAGGCATAGGAAGAATTAAGCTCTTGGGGAAAAACAGTGCACATCTCTCTCTCACTTCATATATATACTTATACATATATTACACGACCACACTAGTGGCCGTGTAGTTATGGTTAAATTGCTAATCCCATAGGAAAAGCACTTTTTGGGCAGTTTATAACTTCGCTCACCCTGGACGAATCCCCACCAAACTTTGCAAAAAAAAAAGTATATGGCCCACTCTGAATTTTTTTTGCTAGGTTTGGTGATGTTTGGTGCAGGTGGCGGAAAGTTATAGGTGGGGTCCCAACATTTCTTTTTTTCCCATAGACTGAATGGGGAAAAAACTTTGCTCACGCCTACAGCCTAAACCACTGGATGGATTTTCACCAAATCTGCAGCAGGAGCAGCGGCTTGGTCCCGAGAGCGTGATTTTGTAAATTTGGTGAAAATCTGTCCAGTAGTTTTTTTAAAGCTACCAAAAAAGTAGGTCACAAAAAATTAGTGATATCTGCGTCCGCTCCGCGGACACACTTCCCTGTTCGCTCGGCTGACAGGACACCGATTGGTTAATCGGCTTGTGTCCTGTCTGCAGACATGCAACGTGTTCGCTATTTGGATGGTGAAGAGCGTGAAGTGTGTCAGATTTTTGGAAACACCCGCCATCTTGGATTCACAGACATCTGCCGGATGTCCGCAGACATTGCGGTAAAAACATATTAAAAAACACAACATTGCACATGTCAAACTTATCAAATAATCTCTGGGGAGGCGAGGGGTGATGAGGATGGGATGGGATATGGCTGCAAGAAGCAAATAACGGGTGTTTTTTGCCGCGAAAGTCCACGAACAGTTCGGATGTTTGCGAAAAGTTTGCGGACACCTCAGCATTACAGGGTTGCTGAAATGCAGTTCTTAGATGGCTTATAACTTTGGCATCACTTAATGGAACTTATGAAATTTTGCATGTATAATATTGACCTGATTTTGAGTGAGTATGCAAAGTTTGGTGGGATTCTGTCATAAGGGGGCAAAATTAGAGGGGGCGTCCCAAAATAATGTAAAAGCTTATAAATGAGGTGCCATTTGAAGAATCTACACTTAATTAGGGAAACCAATAATACATTGATATATGAATGTTGTTGCAAAGTTTGGTGGGATTTTGTGAAGAGGGGGCAACATTAGAGGGGAGGGTCCCAAAATAATGTAAAGGCTTATAAATGAGGTGCCATTTGATGAATCTACACTTCAATTGGCAAACTGATAATACATCTAGATATACATGTTTTTGCGAAGTTTGGTGAGATTCTGTCAAGAGGTAGCATAATTAGAGGGGGGTCCCAAATTATTGTAAAGGCTTGTAAATGTGGTGCGATTTGACAAATCTACACAAAGGTTTGCAAAAAAGATTATAGAACTAGATATAGATGTTTTCATAAAGTCTGAATGGATTTGTCAAGTGGGGGCTAGGTTATATGACGATTGTAGGTGCATACATGTGACACTTTTGAAAAAATAAAACATGGGTGGATTTCCAACAAACCTGCGTAAGGAGCATTGGCAAGGACCCACAAGCACAGTTTTGCAAATGTGCCAGTGTCTTATTATTTGACAAGTGTCATAATGTAGCTACAAAAAATAGCAGTGTACCTTTAGTGACTGAGGGGTAGCCTGTGGCCATGGGCAGTGGCCAGAATGTCCGGGTCATGGAATAAGGTCATGATCCGGACAATCTGGCTACTGCCCATGACCACAAGGGACATAACATAGAATTAAAGTGGCCATGTCCACCTGGGAATGGCTTTGTGGTAAAGTTATTCAAAATTAGGATAGATCTGAAAGGGAAGAAAAATATGCTTGTGGTAATATGGTCAGGTTCTCTTTTTGCCTTCTGCAGGCTGCCATGGAAAGCGAATAGGGGTCCTGTATGGAACCCTTGCCTTCCCTTTCAATGGTGGCCATCTTGGAAAAGGATTTTCCTTCCTACACCGGGACGCAGTAGGCCTCCCGGTGTAGGAAGAAAAATCCTCTTTTTTAGCACCCTGGGCTGATAACTTGGGCTGCTGGGCCAGTATCCACCGTTCCAGTGCCTGGAACGGACGATGAACGCCACAATATTCCCATTAGCATAACACAAAAAGCAAATGGAAATGTTGGAAAATCTTATTGAGTCTATGTACTTTACTGAGAAATATAAAGTAGATGCAGTCTATACATGTTTTTTTTAGTTCTATTTTTTAACTGTGAAAGGTGTTTCCTTAAGGAATATGGCTTTTTTTTTTGTTTTTGGATGTATTTTTTTTAGCAGGAGAGCTGAGAACAAAAGGTGGGGCGGGAAATGAGGGAAGAGGAACCAAACACTAATATGGAGGGGTAGGTGGACAAGGGAAAATGTTGTACATGTGTTATTTCTAAGGTAGGGGCCAGTGTTTCTCATGCTCCTTGATTACAGCAGTTGTGGTGGCTCTTGGGGAGGAGGGATGGCATTAGCTGATGCCATTTTGAGATAAATAGCAGTTTTGCTAAAAGTATGTACTGTGTACTAGATTGTTAATGGATAATGAGTAGGAATAGGTGTTGGAGTTGTGCAAGGGAAATTTTGAAGTTGAAAGTTCCCAGATCAGTAGAAAATGCAGTTCTGAACTGTCCGCGAAGCAGAGATCTTATCGTGCAGTGCGGACGGGTTCACATACACGTCATCATGCCACGCACCAGTGTATGGTCATGTGACAATGTCCGGAAGGTCCGCTATGAAGTCAGATGTTCGTAGACGTCTACGGATGCAAAACTAGTTGAAATAGTTGCAAAAAGTGTATGGAAGTGTAAAAAATTATTCCAGAAGGTGGGAAATGGTAGAGTTTTAAGGTGACACTTTGTAAATTGGACACAAACATTGCTATATTGGTTAAGTATGATATTAGTAAGTTGTAGGAAAATAGCATGAACTGGTAAAAACCTATGAAACTCACTGAAAAAACTTTGTTAAAGGGGCATTATGGTTAAGTTGGACTAATAAAAACCTATGAAATTCAATGAAAAAACTTTGGTAAAGGGACGTTATGGTATCAAGTAAAAGCGAAAAACCCCAGAAATTCGGCAGTTATGGTAAGCTAAACAACCATAACTCGTGCCACCACCATGCACTGCTAAGACTAACACCCTGGACATCAAAGTTGACATCACAAATGTCATTGATGACATCAATGATGACATCACATGTGAAATAAATTTTGATGAAAAGTCCCTACAAGGAGTTGTGTTTATATTGTTGGTAACAAGATGTCAGGGGTGATCGGGAGACCTATCATGAACTACTTAATCTATTAAAGAATGTACTCATCTAATATCATTGTATTGGAGTGTTGTCGTTAATACAGAAACCTAATTATATATAAACATAGGCAATGACTGCAGCATGCACCATAGAAGTACACTATTTATAATCTTGTAATTTTGGATAGTACAATAATGAATGCTACCGTATCAGAGTTTTGAGTAATGTTAAACATGTAATAACTAGCTAACAATTCAAGACTTACAGCACTTGTGCTTGTACAAACAATACATAAAATGTTTTACAAATCTTTTCCATCTGTTTTTCCTTTCTTTTATAAAAGAAAGTTACACACAGTGCTGCTATAAATGCACATATGCATTTTTTTCACTTTCATGAACATGCTCCTAAAAAGAAACCTTTTTAAATGCTTAGCATTTTCCAGTTTTCATTCCATATGAATGTCATTCTTTCCAACCTCTCTCATTACATCGCTTCTAGTGCCACCATTCTTGACCTGCTCACACATATCTGTATACTGCCAAAGTATCTATATACAACACTTCACCTTACATATTAAGTACTGTTCTTTCCCAACCATACAATAAGACACAAAACACTGCTGCAACTACATTGTGCCATTGCATTACCACTAGGCCACAGTTTCCCTATTCTTTAAAAACACTGCAACACATTACAAATGCATAGCACCACGAACACAGCACTTCTCTTTCACCAGCACAAAAATAACCTAGATATGCATCCATTTTACACACCCATTTTTGCCCTGTTGTTTGTAATGTCCCAAACAGCATTACTCATACTCCAATTGTTCTAACATAGTTAACATACTTTACTACACCACCCATAACACAACTTTATTAACTCTTTTTTCCCAAATCTACTCCTACCTTCATAAATAACAACCTCTCTTACTAAAAATACTTCACCATTACCATATATACCCACTAACCTTTTTTTGCAATTACAGGAAAAAGATTGACGAAGACAGCTACCAGAGAAAGAACACTCTTCACATCCTACAAAGTAAGTACATTAACATAGCATGCATATCTCTCTAATTGTAACAATGTACTTTCACTATATATTAGCCTAGAGTATTATTTTCTAGTCAACAGCATTGTATTTTACTTTTACTCATTATATTGTCAACATTCACACTCTTTCTATTCCCATCTAAACATTGTTCTTTATTCAATGCACCACCCATTCCTTACTGGCTAACTACACATCCATCTCTCATCAACTTCTAATTGTTCTTCCTTACTATTCCAAACCCCTATCCACATGAGGTCCTAATTCCAACCCAACAAGTTTCACACTAATTGCATTTCCAAATCAATACCACACATAACCACACATACAACCACTTTCTCACCCATTTTCCACTACACCCATACACCCATACAACCGTTAAACCTATGCTCTAAATCACACCATTATAAGAACCACTATTTCTCAAAACATTCCCACTACACAATCACACATCACTCTATTCATCTGTACAATCACACCCATGCATAATACATGCATATACATTCCACAATTTGCAAACCCAAACTTTCTTTTTTCCCAACAGATAGAACAGAATGCCAACTTGAAACCTTCTCCATAGAAAACAAAGACACAATAGAGCAGATACAAATAAAATCAAGCCATATAGTCATCCACCTCTAAAACAATTTATAGAAAACATAACAACAAAACAGCTTGTAACTTCTTTCAACAAAACTAAAAAAGTAAGGCCCCTCTTGCAAAAACTGTAAAAAAGATGTACAGAAAAAGCAGACCTACTACTAAACCTAGCACTATATCTTCCAATGTTATTGTTGCCAGAGTAAAGCATTAAAAAATAATGACAAGGCATTTTCCAGTTCTTCACAATCTTCTTCACAATCTTATAAAGTCAGCTTAAAAGTCACGATCTACCGTGAAAAACTACTGCAGAAGACTAATCGTCAAAGCTCTAATTGATAGCACATTCCTACTAAAGAGAAAGTTGTTTATATTGATTTTAAACAGAATGCAACCACTAACTAAATGAATCAATACACTACAAAAAGTACTTCTAAACAAGCGCAATGTCAATATGGATTCTTTTTCAAACTTCTGTGAAGGTGAATGGATTCACACAAGCAGCAAAGAACCATATTTCAATGAAGAGCCTTATAAACAAGAACAAAAAAAACAATTTCTATAGACAATAATCGCCAATGGTATGAAATGGTAGGATACACCATTATGGCAAAAAAAAACCTGCTAGAAAAAACGTCCCCAACAAACTTTGAACCAAATGTTCCTTCCGCCCAAACAAACCGTCCAGTGTACGAATGGAGATGTACACCAGAAATCCTTCAAATCTTTACGACAATTCCTCAATCACTCCGTGAAACTAAAAGACACAAGTATAATGAAAACTTTATAAACCACAGACTCATGCCCAGTGCTCAGCCAACCTGGACTGCGAGGACATTCATTATCCGTGCATTTCAGGAACTACTTGCAAAACCACTTTGCACCACATTAAAATTTTAGCAATACACCATCGTGTGCATAGACTCTACTATGCAAAAGATCTGCTTTAGATCTCTGAAATTTAAATAACATTGTCCTACATGGAACAACCAAAGAACTCCTTCGAGAAGTAGAGCACATGCAGAGTAAATATTTTGGAACTGAAGTTGACTTCGACAATTCAGTAACTTCAGAAAACATTAGGGAAAACCTCACAAACACCAACCTCCTAACAAACACATACAAAAAAGAATAGCTACATTTCAAATTACATCTGCTGAAATATGAGACTAAATATGTGTCTGTTGTCGCAGAACCTTTTATAAAAAGAGCACGATATTAGTAGATATGGCCTACAAAATAGAGGTCAATGAAGAATCCCAATGGTTCCAATTAGCTTTAAATCTAACAACAGAAAATAAATACAAAATAACTGATCCCTCAATAGTTTCCACGTACTACAATACAAACTTTGACAACAACCAAATGGCATCACGTGCTTTATTCCCACTTCCAAAGGCTCTACAACAACTTAACTTATATGAGAGCATTATAATCCAAACAGTACACCCATTTCAAGTTATAATACGCCTTCAACCAAAAACAGCCAAATTGCCTCCATCTGAGTTACTAAAAGAAAAGGCATTTGTGGCTAAGCAGTATGTTTGCCATTAGATCTTAAAGAAAATGTAGAAACTGTAAGAGTACAACAGCCAATAGATCAATCTTTGGTTGTACTAGTTAATGGTTTACCAACAAAAGACAACAAAAATTTGGCAGCAACTAGTCAACTTAAACAAAGTTAGACAAGCCCTACAATATCGCAAAGAAAACAACAAATACTACAAAGATATGAACATAGAGGAAAACTTAAGAGAAACCACCCAAATAATTCAAGATTCACCACAAACTGGGCAATATGAACATGCAGATCCTGTTACAGCAGCCAACATTTTAGACCAGTATACAATTCACGAACTACACTCCAAAGACACCACAGAAGATGCATTGTTCTTTTCCTCTACTCTTTCCTACAGGAAAGGAGGAAGATATGATGAAAGATCCACACAAATTACTGCATCAGAATATTGCTCTTTACGAAAGTATTCTGAAGACCCCAGATTTGGACAAAATGTAGAATACGTTTTCCACCTCCTTTTCAAAAGTTATCTAGCAACTCTATGTTATAGAGTTACACACACATTAAAAAAGGGCTCACATTTTTTAAACATGTCACTACCCAAATGCTTCAAAAAAGAAAAGACAAAGATGAAGTTTCACAGTCAAGTATCACAAATCTCTTGGCAAACATGTGTGGTACAAAAGACTTCTGGTTCCAACAACACGCTGATGTACATTGTATGCTAAGGAACCTAGGCACACCTACATGGTTTGTTACTTTAAGTTGTGCAGAATACTCATGAGATAACTTGCACGACTTCTTACGTAATGCACACCATAATAAAGAGGGAATAGATATAAAAACACCAGGAGAACTATGTTCTCTTGACCCTGTCAATGTATCAAGGTACTTTCACCATCGCTGCATTGCCAAACTGTATTTCATCTGCAAAAAAACTACCCCTCCACTTGTAGAAGGGGAACACTGCTTTTGGAGAAAAGAATATCAATCCAGATGAGTATCACACATCCACATGCTTTCATGGATAACAGATGCTCCCAAATTTGGCCATGACATTGATGCTATTATTTTAATTTTATTGAAAAATGCATTACCTGCGACATCTCTTCAGAAACCACACATAGTGACCTACATACGCACATCTTGCGCTTTCAAAAACATAAGTGTGGCAAATACTACCGATGTAGATATCAAAACAAAGGTAACTACTTTACCAAATGTTGCTTTGACTTCCATAGACCAGTTTGCGCAAAAGGACAAGTAAATAACTTGATGTCTTCTGTTAGACACAGTGTAAAAGGTAAATCCCCTAAAAACACATACAACATTAAAAGGGATGAAGCATCCAAGTACGCCAATGATTACAATGCAGCTGTAAGATATGTCACAGCCTATCTCACCAAAGCTAAGAAAACAGAGCTAAAAGACCTCTGGGATGGCATATCATCTGGCAAAACACTGTTACAAAAATGGTTCAGCTTCGGTATAAAAATGCTCTCCCATAGAGAATGCAGGGGCTACAAAGCTGCAGTCATTTAAGAGGTGCAGCCTTATCTGGCAAATCTGAATACATTGTCTGCATCAACCTTGGTCCAGCTTCATCCCAAAAAAGAGTACTAAAATCCGACCAAGAGATTGTAACAATAGCCACAAATGATCCCAACAGCCAGGACATTTTAAAAAACTATGTAATTGACACATACTACCCAAACAGAAGTATTGTTTTGGAAAACATATACCTGTATGACTTAGCCCAAAACTACTACTACAAAAACAATATGACACCAGACGAGACAACTGGCAAATATTCTGTCTCAACATGTGAAGGAAGCCTAGCAAAACTTACCAAACCCAGCCCAATTAATCATATAAAGTTATCATGTAAATCTCTGAAACATAGAGAACTTTATTACATGGCCCTACTACAACTTTGTAAACCTTGGAGAAAAGAAGAATTATTAGGTGTCCATGACTCATTTGAAGCTGAATTCAAAGCAAATGAAAGCAGTGTAACAAATGTCAATTTTAAACAACACAAATGTTGGACCATGACAACCAACAAGAGGAATACATTGAAGCTCTACTAGATGAAGACACTCCTGAGGGCAGTCAACATTCCCTTACAGGAAGCCAAGAACCAGTTGGAGAACTATTCATTCTAAATGAAGAAGCAGAAATAGCCATAACTGAGGTAGGGAATACCATGTACCAATCTAAACAATCTGAAGAAGACTTTTCAGTGCTCAAATCACAGCTAGATGATGAACAACTCACCATTTATCTAGGAGTCGCTGAAGAAATTGAACATGCTTTTAAACATGAAACTAAAACTTTTAGATGTAAAAATTATCAACCTCTGTTCCTGTGTATAAGTGGTGAAGCTGTATCTGGTAAAAGGTTCTTAATTAAACCAATCAAAACATTTCTATAAAGACTTAACAAACAAACTTTCATCAGTTGTAACAGCCACGACAGGTTTAGCAGCCTACAAAAAAGGAGGTGTAACTTTACACCGACTACTGCTCCAAGAAGAACACCAAAACAAACTAGAAAACTACAAATCATCAGCAAAAGCTGCTACTGAAGTACGCAGAATTCTGAAACAAATGAAAGTGCTTGTGATAGATGAAGTAGGCATGGTGTCCAACCTCATGTTGGCTTCAATTCATCTCGGAATGTAAGACATCCTAATAATCGACTACGAAGAACTGTTTGGAGAAAAAAATCATTATTGTTTTCAAAGACCTCCTACAGTTAACACCAGTGAAAGGTCAACTGATGTTTAAACAATAGGACACAAACAATGCCATAACACACTCAGCATGATTTGAAATGAAAATCTCTAGCAACATTTTCGCTACAGAAAACTAACATGTGTCAGTCTGCAGATCTCACCTATACTAACAATTTAAAAAGTATTTGAACTGGTCTGCTTACTAAAGATGCAAAATCCATCTGAAATACTACACTAATCCATGAGCTATTTGGGCAAAACACATCTTGGCTCTGCGAAAGGTTAGTAGATGTGTATCTACATCCACTAGTTTTATGTTTGTTGTAACATAAATAACGTTCACATGCCAGAATTTCTGTTACTCATTGTGCCTTACCAAAAGCATCACCCGCCCTACATAATGGAACTACCAGCTCAAATATCGGATACTGACTGTAAGTAAGCAGGCTACTTGGATGTGTAACCAAATCCCATACGTCCTCTTCTTTGTACATATGTCACGCAAGTGCTTTGAAGCAGACCCCTTGTAAGTTAACGCATTTAAAGACTCAAATATTAATTTGCCCTCTAAAGATTATGAAAAGACAAATGTGATGCTGATCGTCTCCTACTTTAGCATTACTAGCATTACCATATAAGTAGATAGCAACATTGCACTATGATTTACTTAGCCTACAAGGGAAAATGGGTATCGACTATGCCTGGGATTATTCGTCCGTAGTATCATGGCACCGGATATCCAGACAGGAGAGTGCTTTACACACAATCTGCATCGTTTCCAAGTGTTCAGAGTTCCTTTGGGCATAGATCTTCACACGTTATATGGTAACTCGCTTCTATACAAAACAGTTTCACTGAGCACTTGTGTAATCCTACACAGTGATATAAGGGTGGGGTATACTGCAAACAATCTTGTATGTACTGCAAAAGAATTGTCATGACATTCTTAAAATGCACATCATATGTTGAGGCATTTAAATATGCCTTGCTTGCAAAGTAATGTGGGTCCGCAAATACCCCAGTGAGTGTTTACTGCTACAATCCCTCACTTTTTACAATGCTCTATCAACTAATATTGGAGGCAAACACAGGGGCCGGGGAAGGGTATGGGTGGAAGCATCACTCCTTGCGGGTGATAAACAAAGCAACACATTTTTAAAAACCAAGGCAGACATTTCGGCAGTACACTGAAGGAAATAGAGCCGTCCAAGATGGCTGCTCACTAGAGAGCTCCGCACCGATCCCGAGAAAGATCCTGATAAAATAGCTTTATTCTCCCCCGAATACCCCACATCTGCCTCGATAACATACCCCAATTCTCTAACGGCTGGCAGATACCAACTTCATCACCGTCCGCCATTATCCTGGTCAACACAACGGTGACAGGGGCGAGGCCGCGGCGGCGCAGCGCCTCGCCGGCGGGGTGTCCGACCCTCCAGCATCATCCTCACCCGAGCGACCATCCCCGGATTCAATCAAGGAGCGAGCTGCCAGGTGGGGTGAGCGGCGCCCAGGCCCCTTGGAGGTGGCGCCCGCAACAGGCCCGAAATCCACGGCCTGAGAACAGCAGGGGCGGCTGAGAACCCGCCCGGCCCACCTGCGCCATCGGCCTTCTGGGCGGTCGGGGCACTGACGCTTGCATCCAGCCTACAGAGCCCTCCAGACCCAGCCGGAGATTGAGGGAACGCATCTGAACACACCATCGGCATCAGGTAGGAGAGACGCCCGCCGGCCACCCTGCCCCGGGTCTCTTCCCCAGCCCACAGATCCCCGCACGGCTGCCTGACCCCGTGGGAGAGGCATTCCGCAGGCTTCCGACTCCTTGAACTGCTAACGGCCCCAACCACAGGCCCATCTCTAGCAAACGATCAGGTGGGAGGCCCACGCGGCTGCCCCACCCAGGCCGTCCGGGCCCCGCCGTGAAAGTGCTTTAAAACTCACAAACTCTCCAGCCTTCTAGATCTACACGGCCCGGGCCCCACCATCTCCAAAACGCCCTGCCGGCGGAGGCCCCGAGCGCGGTCAAGTGACCAAAGGACATAGCGGGAAAACTCTTTGCTGGGGCCCACGCCGCGCTGCGACAACTTCTCGGCAGCGGCGACCTCGTGGAGGGCCTCTGCTGTTATTCTGTAACCCGACATCGGGACACATCAACTACAGCACCACACAACTGTCACCCAAGCCAGACGAGTGGGCCCTTTCCCGCCACACCCAACAAAGTCGGGAATCCATACCAGCATGGGCAAAACGGACAAATCGCAGCGAAAATTGATGTTTGAAACCGGGGCCATAGCTAAAACTCCCAAGCAGTCAAATCGAGAAATAGCGCCATCACCAAGCATGGAACAAGAAATCGAATCAATGCCCCCCCAATCTCTAGACATACGAGAAATACTGCTCGATCTCAAAACAGACATAGGCAACCTCGATGCCAAAATTGACACCCTCTCATCCAAAGTCGACTTAATACAACACCGCCTTGATAAACACGGCGAGAGGCTCGACACCGTTGAACAGAGGGTCTCCGATCTGGAAGACAACTCCACGTCCCTGTCCTCCAAAGTGTCATCATTAGAACGCCAAGTAAAAGAAATTGTCACCAAAAACGAAGACTTGGAAGGGCACAGTCGCCGCAACAACATTAGACTGGTGGGGATCAGAGAGCAACAAAATCCTGCAAAAATGGAAGACTTCGTGGAACGATTATGCAAAGATATCTTTGGAACAACCACCTTCTCGCCACTATTTGTGGTTGAAAGAGCTCACAGGATCCCAACCATCCGCCCAATTCCAGGATCGGCACCTCGCCCCATAATTGCCAAACTGCTGAATTTCAGAGACTGCGATCTAATACTCAGGTTGGCCAGGGACAAAGGCGACATTCAATTCGATGGCGACAAAATCCAAATATTCCCTGATTTTTCACCAGCGTTGCAAGCGTCACGAAGAGCCTCGGTGGAGTCCGAGAGGAGCAAATTCAATATTCAATGCTTTTCCCAGCTAAATTACGCATCCTCCATGCTGAAAAAACGCAATTCTTCTCGTCACCAGAAGAAGCCAACATCTTTCTCAATAATATCGGATGTCGCCCATTACGTGAAATGCCTAGAAGATGAGGGAGAGTGAGGAATGGGGGCAATCCGCCCTGAAAAGCACCCCACATTCAGCTCGATTTAGGAGATCGGGAAATGAGCAAAAGCCAGTTATACACACCTCGGGATAGGTGTTCTTGGAGGGCACCAGCACCCCGTGCACAGCACTGTTCACAATGTTACTTGGGGGGGGTCACATTCGGGCGGGTTGGGGGTTGCCCGACGGGGAGGGAAAAAGGGGAGATGGGACACAAGTTGGGGAAAGTGTCCCCAGAAGAAACAAGTCAAGAGTTTTAGACGTGCACCGACCGGGGCCAAAACCAGCCCCACCTGAACCCGACCAAGAACAATGTCTCCATCCTGGACTTACGAATATCCTTGTCGGATCAACATACATTCTAAAAAAGCAGCCTTAAGCACTCAAAACCACCAAACAGTGACAGAGTAGCAGAAACAACGCAGCAACTCTAAGCAAAATTCAAACTAACTACATGGAACATTAAAGGAGGCAACCAGCCCTCTAAAACCAGGAAGCTACTACACTACCTCCGACGCCACAACGTTGATATGGCTCTCATACAAGAGACGCATCTACGACCAAACTCAGAAAACCACTGGGCGAAAACGTGGGGATGCCACAGATACTTCGCCTCGTTTTCATCATACGCAAGGGGAGTCGCCATACTCATCAGCAAATCAACAAACTTCAGACTAATTCGGACCCAGAGCGACTCCGAAGGGAGAACACTGCTCGTTCAAGGAACCATAGACGGGGAAGAAATAATCATGATCAACTCCTACTGCCCCAACATCGACGGTTCCAACAATTTCGACTGGGTCCAGACCCACATCGCATCAAACAGGGAAGCCACAATAATATGGGGCGGCGATCTGAACACCCCGCTCGATCCTCGTACAGACAAAACACACAAAACAACCGCTCCTTTCTCCAAGGCGAGTATGCAAATAACCGAAATATGCAAAGCACACAATCTCATCGATATATGGAGAAGCAGACACTGTGACTCTCAAGAGTTCACCTTTTATTCCTGGGTACAGAAATCCAGCTCGAGACTTGATTACATCTTAGTGTCGGCACATAGCAGACTCCAATGGGGTGAATGCCAAATCCTACCCAAGTCCATCTCAGACCGCTCAGCGGTCACCTTAGTGTGCACGACATCTCAGAGCGACTTCACCAGGGCCCAATGGAGATTCAAGCCCAGAGCCCTCCAAGATCAACTCTTTGCCGAAGAACTGCGTTCCGAACTGAGCGCATTTCTTGAGACAAACCAATGCGTGGTAGCTTCGCCGGGAACACTCTGGGAGACACTGAAATGTTTTATCAGAGGAGTGTGCCTAGAAAAAGAAAATGGAATCCTAAAGAGGCTAAACACATGTGAAAATCGCCTCAAAATACTTGAGCAATCAGCTACAGTTACAAATACTCCCGGCTTGCTAGCTGCTCTCAAGGCATAATTGGAATCCTTCAGATCACTAGCAGACAGAGAAGCCAAATTCCTAGCAAGCCAACACAAAATCCGCCAGTATGGCGAGGGGCAACGACCCGGTGCGCTACTTGCAAGACTAATCACCGCGGAACAAAAACCCACGACAGTCGAGGCAGTGCGGGACACGTCGGGAACCCTCGTATACTCTGAAGACGACATACTGGAAACATTCCGCAAGTTTTACCAAAACTTATATAACTCCAATTATTCCAGGGAGCCCGCCAAAATAACAGAATACCTCAATACAACCGAACTATATTGGACGAGCGCCGAGCTACGCGAGCCATTAAACGCACCCATCACCTCAGCGGAGATCCTAGAAGTCATTAAAGAATTACCGAGCACCAAAGTACCAGGACCAGACGGCCTAACAGGTGAATTTTACAAATTCTTCGCAGACATTCTTGCCCCGCTCCAAGTCTTCGAAGAAGCCATAGCCAAGGACCAACTTCCACCAACTCTTTACACAGCGAATATCATTCTCCTACACAAAACAGGTAAACCCAAGGACGATTGCACCTCCTACAGGCCCATATCACTAATTAATCTGGATAACAAAATTTTTGCAAAGATCCTGACCAGGAGGTTGATGCCACTCATGCCCGCAATGGTTCTGGCGGATCAAGCAGGATTCGTTCGAGGTAGAAATACATCATTCGGTTTCAGAAGAATGTTTGGAGCGATGGATGCCCTCAACATAGAAAACCAAGCGGTGGCAGTACTTCTCAACGCCGAGAAGGCGTTTGATTCTGTGGAATGGGCCTTCCTATTTGCAATATTAGAATGAATGGGCCTCGGCAAATGATTCATCCAAATGATAGGCCTTCTCTACAAATACCCGACATCTAAAATCAAACTCGGCAACAAATCTTCCTCCGAAATCCTTTTACGTAGAGGGACCAGACAGGGCTGCCCACTGTCAGCATTGCTCTTCGCCCTGGTCATGGAACCCCTTGCGTCTGACCTAAGTCTTTATCATCTGCATAGAGGTCTCGCCTTCGGCCCACACAAAATGGTGGTTTCACTCTACGCCGAGGACATAGCACTCTTCCTTTGTGACCCGTATGACAACCTGAATCCGGTGATGGGAGCAGTCCTTAAATTTGGCAACTTTTCAGGACTAAAAATCAATAATGCAAAATCGATAATTTTCCCTCTCATAGAATCAACCAAAGAATTTCAGGATGACTTTGGCTTCCACTGGCAACACTCGAAGGTCCGATATCTGGGGATCCTCATGTCCAGAACCAGCACTGACATCATGCAAGACAACTATGAGAAGACACTTGACACTATCCAAACGAAAGTGAACAGATGGAAAACGCTCCCCCTCACACTTGGGGGCAGAGTCCCCTAGCGAAATGGTGATCCTCCGTTAACTACTTTATCTCTTTACAAACATCCCCCGACTACTCACGCAAAAATTCTTACGGCGAATCAAATCCATCCTCCTCGACCTTATCTGGGCTGGCAAGGTTGCCCGAATAGCACACAGCACTATGATCCTGCCCATAAGGCAAGGCGGACGGGCTTTACCCGATATAGAAAGTTACTACTGGGCAGCGCAAGCACAGTTCCTGAACCATTGGTATGCAACACACTTCATCCGGCCACATGTGCAAATCGAAAGAGCTCTAGCAACACCCTATCTTCTCCGTGCAGTCATACTTAACGAACCACCGACGCCCTCAACGCCGATGAACACAATGGTCACGACACACACGATTTGGAAAAAAATCGCCAAAAGGAACGGAATCCAAACCAGATATTCCCCCCTCCTTCCGGTGAGAAGTATCCCAGGGATACTCATAACATCTGAAAAGGTTTTCCAGCTCTGGACCAAGAAACTGCAAATCCACTCACTAGGTGACCTGTTTCTGAACGGTTTGTTCCTCTCGATTCAGGAAGCTCGAGACAAAGGTGGAAACAACGCCCTTGACGTTTTCATGCACTACCGTACCTGACACGCCATGCAGTCTAGCTTTGCCACGTTCCCACTCCAAACACCGACCTGGCCACTGCTCCACGGAGTGATTCAAGCCCAAGGTGATGGCCGCCTGGTGTCAAATATCTACAAGGCCTTGTTAACAGAAAAACTCACTCGCTGCTTAAAAGCCCGAACAAGATGGGAACGAGCTCTGAACACTACGATACTCGACGAAGACTGGGCATACATACCACGACTCACAAAAAAAGTGGCAATAAACACAGGTTACAAACAAATTCACTTCAACTTTGTCCATCAGGTCTACCACACTCCAGCAAGGCTTCACGCCCAGAGGACGACAATATACCAGAAAACTGGCGAACCTACTTTTGGTCCTGGCACGCAGACGAATAGCTTGCAACTGGGGCAGAGGACCGCCACCAACACTAAAGCAATGGCTCCAAGATGTCACCTACTGTCAAGACACCGAAACAAACTACCTACGAACTCTGCCCCTCCACGCACGCCCCACCGATATCTGGGGCCTCTATATTGCATACCTGTTAAACGCAGATGACGACTCGAGCTCACAGTCTTCACCTCCTACACAAAACTGTTGTGAGCAACCAGACACTTCAATAGCAGCCATGAGTGCCAAACAACGACAACACTAGAACTGATATGAAACTGAACCCAACATTAAGCAGAGATCGTTCCGAGGGGGGGGAGGTGGGATAAAGGGTCTTGTGACCGGTGCACGGTCTTGTAATGTCTCACTATTTCATTGTTGTAAAATGAATAAAGAAAGTTAAAAAAATAAATAAATAAGTACACTGAAGGAAATGTGTTGCATGTTTGCTAAAGGATAGGAAATTCTAGTACCCATTTAGACAACAGCACCTTCTTTTTCATTCAATGCTCAGCTGCTGAGGGCTTTTCAATATAACCATGTGTTCTGTGTGTATTGTCTCTAGCATCCCCCTGCCTCTTTCTTAACTGATAACAAAGAATTACAGAAGAGGGATCCATAGTTACAGAAGAAGGCACTCAATCAGTTATATCTCTGATGAATGGATGCTATTAACTTAAAAGGCATATATGTGTGATTTTCTTCAACAGGGCTCCATAATAAACCTCAGTAAGGCTCTTGTTTAATGTTATCTAGGCTGTAGTGCGGAAGGGTGGGCAAAACTATACACTTTATTATGTACCCTATCATTTCACTCCCAATGTCAGGGATACAAGCAGGGTGCTAATCAGATTTTGCTCCCTACTTGGAGTCAAATGATATGTCAGGGAGTAAAAAGTAATTAGCTTTGCCAATAGGGATACTTTCTGCTTATTAAAAGAAGTTCTTTCCCCATAAAATTCATTTCGAGATCGGGCATTAATATTATTAGAGTTCCTTCCTTCCTATGCCACTGCTCTACTAGTTACTAATTTGAAAAAATATGAGTGGAGCTTTGTGGATTGAAGCAATGATATGTTCATTGTTTCTCGTTTTTGTTAGGCACATATTACTTTTTTTAGGGAGTAAACATACATGGTGCATATGTCTCTTAGCTCTAAGGCTGGTGTTATCACTACCCACTGGAGAATGGAATGTGGATAGTAAGCAGAGGCACAAGAATTTTGGATCATCATATTCTAAGGTGCAGTTATTCTGATGCAATTATCATCCTTACACAAATTATTAGAAGCATGTTCTCCTGGCACTTGAATTACTTCATTAAAGTGGCACTTGAACTCTTTCCAGCATGTTTTTGACATTGCTTTTAATTGCCATTAATCCATCCGAAAATCAATTCTGTCTGAGTTTCTTCACAGCCATATCAGTTATGACAAGAGATATTTGAGGGCCACAAATGCCAGGGATGTCGTTTGCAGTAGTAACAGGCTGACAAGCCAGCCTATTCAAGGAGTCGAACCCACGTACCCCAACGCACCACAAAGAGCCAACCTAGCTAACAGTCAATGAACAATAACACACCAGCCTTGATAAAGAACCTTTGGGTCGAAACATGTGTCAGCTGACCACAAGTTTATTGCATCAAGAATAAAATGAACTTTTTTTGAAAAATCAGAATACAAAGAAAAATATCTTTAAGAGTAAGTATTGTTTGCTTGAGATAGCTGGGAACACAACTAAGATATTTGTGTTTTGTAATATAATGGAGTGATTTTCTAGTGGCATAAAACATACATGGCCTCATTACGACTTGGGGTGGTATCCCAGCATAAATCCACCAGAATGCCGCCCCAACAAATTACTGTTACCGCCACTTGGTCCGGAGGAGTTTCCGCCGCACTACAACTGGTGATGACGGTGTAATTCCACATTCATATTGAGTCCATATTGAGTCCATTGGACTCAATGTGGCATTTTTGCTGGAATTACTGCAGTGGAAATTCTGACGATTTAGGCGTTCAGTTGGAGGATTTACCTCCAGGATTTTCCTGGAGGCAAATCTTCCACTTCAGGCCCAAAATAGTAATTTGGCATAGTGGTAAAGTTGGCAGTAACTCCATTACAACTTTACCACTTACCGCCAAAATCGTAAAGAGGACGACATTTTCTCTGTGCATAAGTACGTTTGCAAGGTGCTGTGGTAGATATTGTAGCCTTGGACTGGTTGATGAGTTTTTTGTATAATCACATATGACATTTTTTATTTTAGACTAGTGTTTGGAAAAAGTGTTGTAAGATTTTTAAAGAATTGCAGTGGCTGAGAAGAGGAAATTCCTTTCCAAACCCTCTTCTGCGACGGTAGCTCACAAAGTGGCTTATCTCATTAGTACATTGCACACATGGAATTTAATGTGTGCACAACAGCCAACCGGACCCGCACATAGAAAAAAATATTTAGAGGTAACATTGCTGCTTGCCCTCAATGGTCTATTCCTAATTAACTTTGATGCAAACAAAGTCAACACTGACATTCCTTGCATCCTAGAATAAATCAGGCTACGTGCACTGTACATCTCATCTAGATATGTACCTTACACCTCAAAAAAGAAAACCTTTAAAAAGAAAACTAATACGAACAGAACCTATAGCAGATCTCCCAGCAATACTGCTAAAGAAACAAAGAACAACTGCTACTCCATCAAATAATACAACCACAAAACTGTCTGGTCCAAAAACAACTGCACGTCCATCAGAAGAAAAAGAGACAAATGTCTCTTCTCAACAAGCAACTGCAAGCCCATCAAAGGATATAAAGGCACAACTCTCTGGTCCATTTACATTCAGCAAAACAGCTGGAGTAAATTGCTATGCAAATGTAGCAATCAATCTTCACTTCCAATTACTACCAGTTGTTCACATTTACTTAAACGGCTCGGACCAGTTTTCTTTGGAAATGCTCGTCCTTCATAGAAATGCCACAAATAATCGTGACAGCACTTACAGTGTCGCAGGTATAAGGCAAGAACTGGACTACTGTACAGGAATGGTAAAATTCACCATAAACACACAGAAAGATGCACAAGAATTCCTAATGCACTTACTACACGTACTGTTAACCAAAAACATACCTATAAATGAACATGTGGAAACATACCTGCACTCTCTGAAACCAAGCTTTAACAAGAGCACATCTATAATGAACGATTTGTGTATTTATCCATACCAAATTGTGAATCCATTCCATTTCACCAGTTTCTGCAGAATGCAAACATAGCATAGTATGCCCTTTTTGCAATTTAGACAATCGTTCCAGCATACAAATAACCTTGTGTGGCCAATATGTGATACTAATGCTTCTAAGGTACAATGCAGATGAAACCAGAAACAACTGTAAGCTTACTAGCTTCACACATGGCCAAGTATCTCTTGGAAAGAAAAGCTTCACAACAGTGGGCATAGTCTACCACACTGGTGCCACAACCACTTCAGGCCACTATTCTGCATATGTCAAAAAAAAAGTGGTTGGTTGGAATGTAACAACACTTCCATCATCCCAAAACATAGGTTATTAGCAAATCTAACAAATGCCTACTTAATATTCCTTCAACCCAAATTTAGTTGCTAATGCTTAGCACAATAAACAGCTAAAATATGCCAACGGGTATCTAACTATATCCATAATACTACAATAGTGCTTTTAAAACCAAAGACATTTAGAATACGCCAATGGTTATCTAACTACTTCAAAAATACCCTTCATTGTAAATACATTTAAAATATGCCATCACAGTTCTTGTTACTGCAATACTTCTTGTAAAATCCAATATAACTACAATATGCCAACGTTACCACCAAATCTAACGAATGCCTACTTAATATTCCTTCAACCCAAATTAAGGGGCCGATTCATGGAACAAACGTGCGCCGAAAATCTACGCGCAAGCAGGCGCAAGCAGGCGCAAGCGGAAAAAAACAGGCGCACGCGCACGCGGGCGATTCATGGAAGTCCCTGCGCGTGTACACCCCGGGATGTGCGCCAAACCCGTGCATGGCGCACAAGTCACTGCAACATCCCGAAAGGCGTGCGCGACGCGCAGAGTGAAAGCGCACAACCTCGGCGCATACACCAGAAAGTGGGTGGGACACGGGGCGTAACGCGCGGAATGGGGAACAACGCGCGAAAATAAGGGCGTAACTGGGGATGTACTGCAGGGAAGCAGACGGAACGCCCACACGCACCCGAACCACACGTATTCATGGAATCGAATAGGGCAAAGCCACGCACAGGGAAAGACACGCACAAGCCCAAACACGTCCGCCACACGAAGGCAGGCGGTAGCGTCCGTGCGCATTACAAAAGTGGCAACATACAGCAATAGTGCCTGTGCGAGCAGGGTACGCGTATCTCAGGGGTGCGCGGGAAGTTCCACACGCGATTCCATCAGGGTACGTGTATTTCCGGGTGCGCGTGAAGTTCCACACGCGATATCAGCAGGGTATGTGTATTTCAGGGTGCAGGGGAAGTTACACACGCGATTCCAGCAGGGTACGTGTATTTCAGGGGTCCGCGGGAATTTCCACACGCGATTGGGCCCGTGCGAGCAGGGTACGCGTGTCTCAGGGGTGCGCGGGAAGTTCCACACGTGATTCCATCAGGGTACGTGTATTTCGGGGTGCGTGTGAAGTTCCACATGCGATTCCATCAGGGTACGTGTATTTCAGGGTGCGCGTGAAGTTCCACACGCGAAATCAGCAGGGTACGTGTATTTCAGGGTGCGGGGGAAGTTACACACGCGATTCCAGCAGGGTATGTGTATTTCAGGGGTGCGCGGGAATTTCCACACCCAATTGGGCCCGTGCGAGCAGGGTACGCGTATCTCAGGGGTGCGCGGGAAGTTCCACACGCAATTCCATCAGGGTACGTGTATTTCGGGGTGCGCGTGAAGTTCCACACGCGATTCCATCAGGGTACGTGTATTTCGGGGTGCGCGTGAAGTTCCACACGCGATATCAGCAGGGTACGTGCATTTCAGGGTGCAGGGGAAGTCACACACGCGATTTCTGCAGGGTACGTGTATTTCAGGGGTGCGCGTGAAGTTTCACACGCGATATCAGCAGGGTACGTGTATTTCGGGGTGCGGGGGAAGTTACACACGCGATTCCATCAGGGTACGTGTATTTCGGGGTGTGCGTGAAGTTCCACACGCGATTCCATCAGGGTACGTGTATTTCGGGGTGCGGGGAAAGTTCGACACGTGATTCCATCAGGGTACGTGTATTACAGGGGTGCGCGGGGAGCACCACACGTGAATTGCACGTGTGGGCCCTCCCAGGTGTTCCCTCTACACCCTCCACGGCACCTGCAGGTGGCTCACACCACAGGGGCCTACCCTGCACATGTCCTGCAGGCACCCCATCCACCATGGCCATGCCCCCCAGCCAACCCACATGTCAACTTGCACTACTGCCCACCAACGCATGTCCCCCTGCACCCCCAGCCACCAGGGGCACCAACCACCAGGCCCCCACCCATGTCTCCCACCACCCCCACCCCCCAGCCTACCAGGGGCAGCCTCCACCAGGCCCCCACCCATGTCTCCCAGCACCCACACCCCCCAGCAGTGCAGGGGCACCCACCACCAGGCCCCCACCCATGTCTCCCAGCACCCCCACCCCCCAGCCACCAGGGGCAGCCTCCACCAGGCCCCCACCCATGTCTATCAGCACCCCCACCCCCCCAGTCACCAGGGGCAGCCTCAACCAGGCCCCCACCCATGTCTCCCACCACCCCCACCCCCCAGCAGTGCAGGGGCACCCACCACCAGGCCCCCACCCATGTCTCCCAGCACCCCCACCCCCCAGCCACCAGGGGCACCCTCCACCAGGCCCCCACCCATGTCTCCCAGCACCCCCACCCCCCAGTCACCAGGGGCAGCCTCCACCAGGCCCCCACCCATGTCTCCCACCACCCCACCCCCCAGCAGTGCAGGGGCACCAACCACCAGGCCCCCACCCATGTCTCCCAGCACCCCCAGCCACCAGGGGCACCCTCCACCAGGCCCCCACCCATGTCTCCCGGCACCCCCACCCCCCCAGTCACCAGGGGCAGCCTCCACCAGGCCCCCACCCATGTCTCCCACCACCCCCACCCCCCAGCAGTGCAGGGGCACCCACCACCAGGCCCCCACCCATGTCTCCCAGCACCCCCACCCCCCAGCCACCAGGGGCACCAACCACCAGGCCCCCGCCCATGTCTCCCACCACCCCCAACCCCCCAGTCACCAGGGGCAGCCTCCACCAGGCCCCCACCCATGTCTCCCACCACCCCCACCCCCCAGCAGTGCAGGGGCACCCACCACCAGGCCCCCACCCATGTCTCCCAGCACCCCCACCCCCCAGCACTGTGGGGCACCTGCCAGCAGGCCCCCACCCATGTGCAACTCATGTACCCCTGCACCCCCACCCCCCAGCACTGTGGGGCACCTGCCAGCAGGCCCCCACCCATGTCCAACTCATGTTCCCCACCACCCCGACCCCCCAGCACTGTGGGGCACCTGCCAGCAGGCCCCCACCCATGTGCAACTCATGTACCCCTGCACCCCCACCCCCCAGCACTGTGGGGCACCTGCCAGCAGGCCCCCACCCATGTCCAACTCATGTTCCCCACCACCCCCACCCCCCAGCACTGTGGGGCACCTGCCAGCAGGCCCCCACCCATGTCCAACTCATGTTCCCCACCACCCCCACCCCCCAGCACTGTGGGGCACCTGCCAGCAGGCCCCCACCCATGTCCAACTCATGTTCCCCACCACCCCCACCCCCCAGCACTGTGGGGCACCTGCCAGCAGGCCCCCACCCATGTGCAACTCATGTACCCCTGCACCCCCACCCCCCAGCACTGTGGGGCACCTGCCAGCAGGCCCCACCCATGTCTCCCACCCCCCCCACCCCCCAGCAGTGCAGGGGCAGCCTCCACCAGGCCCCCACCCATGGCTCCCACCACCCCCACCCCCCAGCCTACCAGGGGCAGCCTCCACCAGGCCCCCACCCATGTCTCCCAGCACCCACACCCCCCAGCAGTGCAGGGGCACCCACCACCAGGCCCCCACCCATGTCTCCCAGCACCCCCACCCCCCAGCCACCAGGGGCAGCCTCCACCAGGCCCCCACCCATGTCTATCAGCACCCCCACCCCCCAGCACTGTGGGGCACCTGCCAGCAGGCCCCCACCCATGTGCAACTCATGTTCCCCCTGCACCCCCACCCCCCAGCACTGTCGGGCACCTGCCAGCAGGCCCCACCCATGTCTCCCACCACCCCCACCCCCCAGCAGTGCAGGGGCAGCCTCCACCAGGCCCCCACCCATGTCTCCCACCACCCCCACCCCCCCAGTCACCAGGGGCAGCCTCTACCAGGCCCCCACCCATGTCTCCCACCACCCCCACCCCCCAGCCTACCAGGGGCAGCCTCCACCAGGCCCCCACCCATGTCTCCCAGCACCCACACCCCCCAGCAGTGCAGGGGCACCCACCACCAGGCCCCCACCCATGTCTCCCACCACCCCCACCCCCCAGCCACCAGGGGCAGCCTCCACCAGGCCCCCACCCATGTCTCCCAGCACCCCCACCCCCCAGCACTGTGGGGCACCTGCCAGCAGGCCCCCACCCATGTCCAACTCATGTTCCCCACCACCCCCACCCCCAGCACTGTGGGGCACCTGCCAGCAGGCCCCCACCCATGTCCAACTCATGTTCCCCAGCACCCCCACCCCCCAGCACTGTGGGGCACCTGCCAGCAGGCCCCCACCCATGTCCAACTCATGTTCCCCACCACCCCCACCCCCCAGCACTGTGGGGCACCTGCCAGCAGGCCCCCACCCATGTCCAACTCATGTTCCCCACCACCCCCACCCCCCAGCACTGTGGGGCACCTGCCAGCAGGCCCCCACCCATGTCCAACTCATGTTCCCCACCACCCCCACCCCCCAGCACTGTGGGGCACCTGCCAGCAGGCCCCCACCCATGTCCAACTCATGTTCCCCACCACCCCCACCCCCCAGCACTGTGGGGCACCTGCCAGCAGGCCCCCACCCATGTCCAACTCATGTTCCCCACCACCCCCACCCCCCAGCACTGTGGGGCACCTGCCAGCAGGCCCCACCCATGTCTCCCACCACCCCCACCCCCCAGCAGTGCAAGGGCAGCCTCCACCAGGCCCCCCACCCATGTCTCCCACCACCCCCACCCCCCCAGCCACCATGGCCAGCCCCCACCAGGCCCCCACTCATGTCCCCTATCACCCCCACCCCCCAGCCACCATGGGCAGCCTCCACCAGGTCCTCACAATCCCCAATCATGTGCGTTATGGTCAGCCTCCACAGCCAAAAAGCCCTACCAAGTAACCCATTCACCCACATGGAAATGGAAATTACATGTTACACCCCCAATGTTCATAAAGCAAATGAACCCATGTCCGTCACACACAATGGTTGCAATTGAATGGGAAAACACCCAACATGACATGCATGAAACCAATGAGATGATACCACACAGTGAAGTATGAAAACAAAATTGTATTAAAAAAGAAAATGCAAAAGAAATGAAACAAACTACAATGGCAATGAAAAAAAGATAAGCTGCATGTCCGTTTAAAAAAATAAAAACACCAAATCCTAATCCAAAAAAATGTTGTCCAAAGTCAAATGAAAAATAAAATCAATCCAATGAAGAACTATGTACAAAACATCCAAGGGTCCATGAGCCCAACTGAACAAAGGAAACCTACAAAAAACCCTAACTAAAATGCAACTATATACAAAAAGTGGAGCAGTGTCCGTCGACTCCAAATCATAAGAACAAACAAAGGAAACCTAAAACTAAAGAACTATATACAAAGGTGGCGGGCAAGTCCAGCGGCTCACTCCGTGGTGTTCCGGGCCAGGGCATCATCGAACTCCTGTTCGATGTCCCGGAGGCGGTCCTGTTCCATGGCCCCGAGGGTCCGCAGGGACGACGCCGTGTCCTCCTCCAACCCCCTGCGGATTGCCTCGAGGCACTCGGCCCGCCTCAGGGCCCTCCGCGTGGAGTTCTCCGCCCTGACCATTGTGAGCCGCGCCTCTTCCGCCCGCCGCCGCTCCGCATCTATGGCGTGGCCCAACTGCTGCCACACGGAAGACACTCTCTGTCCTGGGTCCTCCTGCCCTCCGGCCGATGCCTGCCCCTCCGATGTCGAAGGCCCCGAGCCTTCATGGCTCCCACCATGTTGCTGCTGCTGCTCTGCCTCTGCCCGTGCACTGCCTCCTGCTGCCTGCACATCCTCAGCCGGCTGGGGTGCAGTCGTAGATGTGGCCACCCCTGCTGGACGTCCGACTCCCGACTGTGGCAGGGATAACTCCTCCACCAGCCTGGCCGCACCGTCAGAGGCAGCTCCACAGGGCACCCAGGTGACTGATGGGTGGGAAGATGGCACAGAGGACGACTGGCGCGTAGGGGGTCCAGTTGAGGAGGGGGTCGGAGCAAGCCCCATCAGACGGAGGAATCCGGCCTGGGTGACCTGTCCCAGCAGGCTGACATGGTCAACGAGCCATTCGAGATGACGTGCAGTCTCTCCATGAAAAGACTGCAGGTCACCTCGCATGGCCCGTTGACGCAATGCCACACCAGCCAGGACAGGCTCATACCGGACCTGGATAGCCACGTCCGCAGGCAGAGGAAGGCCAGTTGACGTCAGCTCATCCCCTGCCTGAAAACGGGTCTGGACGTAGGCATCCCTGCTGGTGCAAGATGATGCAGGGACAGGATCGGGGACAGGATTGCACACAGGCACCTCCGCGGCGGCCTGTGCTGCCTCCTGTCCCTGGTCCTGCACTGCACCACCAGCACCAGTGGGATCCCCACCTCCAGACCCCGTCTCTGGTGCTTGCACGGCCTCCTCCTCCACCAAACCCCCCACCAACCTGGATGACTCCGTGCCATCTTCCCCTGTTGGGCCCTGTGGGGTCCCAGCTGCCCCTTCTGCTGCCGAGGAGTCCAACTCCAACCTCCGCCTCTTGGACCTCCCCCCGGCAGCTGCGGCCTGGGACGCGGCACCGGACTCCTCACTCCCCGACGAGATGACAACACGGGAGGGGAGCCGGGCCTTGCGTCTCCGGCTAGCGGTGGGATCCCCGCCGCTGTGCTCCACAGCACCTTCTCCGCCCTCTTCATCAGTTGACGCTGCAGACAGGGAGAAACAAAACACAGGCATCAGGGCACTGTACAATGGACACATACACACATGACAGTTGCACATGAGTGGCATTGGCAAACCTCAGACATGTCATCACAATCCCCAACACACATGTCATTACAACTCGCACACATGAGCCATACCACAGCCATATCGCAACTGCCACCACCATCCATACACATACAACAGCATGAGCAGCCAAAGGTGAACCAGACATCACATGCAACACAGGAAGTGCACCACACATGTACACACACCACCACACTTGCATGCATGTGTACACCTCTGCCAAGTGTTGCACTGTTCAGACGGGCATCCATGTCACATCTGCCAATCAGGCTTCCACATACCGCTGTCACATGCATCCATGTTGCATCACTGTTGCACCCTTGTCAAATACACACACATGCACATGTACACAGTGCTGATACATGCAGCCGAAAACAACATACATGCGTGACATCACGGACATGTCTACTTACATACACATTCATCCAAACATGTGTGCCCACACAACTGCATTTGGCATGCAAGCCTACACACACAAGCACCATCCATGTCTCACACATCACAGCCCTCGCATGTGTCAGCCCCACGGCCCTGTACACCCCCACCCATACTCGACCCCATACAAACAGATGTGCAACCTGCACACTACCGAATAATCACCACACGCACTGCTCACAATCGGGATGCATGTACACTCACCGCTCGACTCCAGACGGGTCTGCTTCTCTAGGACCTGGACGTGGAGCGCTGGGGATATGCGTTCCAGGACCCTCATCTGTTCTCTCGACAAGTGGCCCCGGCGCCCCTTGGCATCCGCTGCCTTCAAGAGGCGCCGGGCCTTGTTCAGGGTCCTGGATCTGAAGTCCTCCCAGCGCTTCCTGACATGTTGTAAGTCGCGGACTGCCACCCCCTCCGCGTTGATGGCAGTCACAATGTCAGTCCAGATCCGAGTCCGTCCCTCCTTGTCGGCGCGGGAACTTCCAAAGAGGGCATCATACTGCCCCAGGACTTGCTCCACCAGGACACCAACTTCGGTGGCACTGAAGCTGGTGCCCCTCTGCCTCTCTGGCCCCGACATGACAACCCCAGAGGCAGGAGTGGGTGGGCAACTGGGTCCTGGGGCTGGGCTGTGGAGCGATGGAATCCCAGTCGGGAGTCTTCGGTTCCAGCAGGGGTGGTCACAGCAACAGCACCCCTGGCTGATGTGCAGGCAGCAAATGGCAGTGCACGTGGGCAGCAGGCAGTCAGGCAGCAGCAGATGGCAGGTGGGAGCGTGCTCGGGGCTCTGGGGGGCAGTAGTTCGGCCTTCTGGGCAGGAGCGTGGTCTTCCGTTTGCTTACGCGTGGCCAGCTTGATACGGAGTGATTTGGCACGTGAAAAATCTGCACGTCAGCGTGTTATTCGAGGAAAGGCCCTTAGCGCGTAAGCGCGTCTGCACGCATATGCATTTTCATTGGACAGAAGGCCCCTCAAGCGCAAGCGCCCCTGTGACGTGACGCGTACAGACGTGCATGGGCATTTCAGCGCGTGTGAAAAACTGCACGTCCGCGTGTAATACGAGGAAAGGGCCCATGCGCGTAAGCGCGTGTGGAAACTGCACGTCCGCGTGTAATACGTGGAAAGGGCCATGCGCGTAAGCGCGCGTGGAAACTGCACGTCCGCATGTGATACAGGAAAGGGCCAATGCGCGTAAGTGACGTGACGTGCACGTGCATTTCCCTCAGCACGGGTTAAAGGTGAGCGGGCCCAGCAGTTCGCTGTACATGCCTTTCGTGGAGACCGACGTGTGTTGCTGCTTCCTGTTGTTTCGCGCGCCATCACAACTTCACAGCTATCAAGGACGTATCTCTTCTTTTGGCGGGGGTATTGGCTACGCGTGTTTTTCTGCATCGCGCTAGTCAGACGGTGAGTCACACACGCTCTTTTTCCCACTGCGGGTGCCCCTGTGTATCGCACCCATTTTCGATGTCCTAGTAGCCTGCGTGTCCCACGCGTACGCGTTATTCGTGTTACTGGGTGCCACCGCGTACTGCGGGAGGTTGAATCTACGCACGTAGGCTGCAGGGTTGCGTGCACGGTTTTACTGCAGTTTTGGGGTGCCTGAGCGTTGCGTGACCCGTCACCACATCACCGGGGTCACATACAGCCTTGCAGGTGCAGGGGGGCTGTTAACATCTTGCTTCCCACCCCCTTCACCCCAATTGCCCAGGTCAATTGTGGTGTACACCTCCCATTGGCACCACTCCATCTGTGCCAGCACTACTACATCTGTGCCATGGTTGGGAGGCCACCAAAGGTGAGGGGCGCCTCAGCTGGGCGTATTCCTCGTGGCGGGCGTGGTCGGGGACGTGGCCGTGGTGACCAGGGAGTAGGGGGACTCCAGGGTGTCCAGGGCAACCACAGAGGGGGAAGAGGCAGGGGTGCGCCACTTGAGCACAATGTTGTGCCATGTGTCGGTGCAGCCATGCCACCACCCCCTGTGGTTCCGGGGGATGCAGCTCCTGCATCTGGCACTGGCACCCATATGATCCGGCAGTCCGTTCCATCGACTGCCACGGGCCCAAGGGTGGTGGTAGCTGCAGGTGCAGCTGTGGACACCGCCACCCAGGCTCAGGGTCTGCCAGCGCAGGCTGCGTTGGCACTTGAAGAGCCCTTGGTAGATCTCCAACAGGCCAGGGGGGAAACCATAGGGGCAGGCCGGGCTGCTCAGACAAAGACACGTGTCCCTGGGGCAGTCATGTCATCTGCTGCCCCGAACAGCCGGGTGTTGGCAAGTGCAGGGGCAGATGCACCCAACAGCACCCCGATTGTGAGTCTGCCAACCAGGACCGTTGCGGCCAACCACCCTGCTACAGCTGATGTTGCTGCGCAGGGTCCATTAGTGGGCACCCAGCTGCCACTGACACAAGTCAGGCCTCTGGTCATCCCTCCACCTGCCACTCCCTTGGCTCAATCCACCGAACCCACTGGCCATGCTGGTCAGGGCGGCATTAGCCAGCCAGGGTCTGCGCCACAGTCCAAGAGGAGGAAGGTTGCACCTGCAGCACAGGCTGGGACCCCACACACAGCCACGACCTCCTGCACGTCGAGGAAGAAGCCTTTCTGTAAGCAGGAACTGGACTTCTTCGTGGACTAAGTGCGGGGCCACAGCCGTGACATGCTAGTGGGTGCCAATAGTCAGACCACGGCTGCCCAACGTGACACCCACTGGAAGCATGTTGCGGAACATGTCAGTTCATTCGGCCATGAGGTGCGCACGGCGCAGGAGTGCAAAAAGCGTTGGAATGACATCAAGCGCAGCACTAAGGCCAAGCGTGCCTCAAATTACAACTTGACTCTGGTGTCTGGCGGTGGGCCTGCACCAGAGGAGGAAGAACTCACTCCGCATGAGGCTCTCGTTGCGGAGTTCATACCACCTGAATTGGTCGAAGGAGTGGGAGAGAAGCTGGACTTTGATGCCCAGTCCAGTGAGTGTTGATGCGTGTTTGTTGAGGACGTGTGTGTTTCACTTGTGGGATGTGTTGTGCATGATTGCTGCTACATGTGACGTGTACATGGTTCTGATGTGTAAGTAATGCAATGCTACCGTCATGCATGTCTCCTCTGCCTGCATGCAGGACTCCATGTAGGCATGCTCCCTTGCCCCTCCTCTGCCACTCTGCACCCCAGTTCCACCTTTGCACTGGTCTGCTCCAATCTTGCCAATGTGTAGTTTCTTGTTCATGTGTCCTGTGTAGATGCTAACTTCCAGCGTAGAATCTGCCAGACATATGCCATGTGGTACAGCCTTAGTACTCGATGCAGGGTATCTCACTTGTACTGTGCATGGGTCAGATGTCCCGCAGGGACATGAGTGCCCATTCATGCTCCATGTGCATTGCACGCATGCCCCTATGTGTCCTTGACTGGATGATCACTGTAATATAAGTCCTTGGTTACATACATTGCCTGCCATCTCATCAGCCTTCCCATGTCAACTGTGCCTCAGTCCTGCGTTGCACACATGTTTAGGCTCTGACAATCTGTGTGGCTCACAGGCCTCAGCCTGTTCAATGGCCAATGACTCTGTCCAACTCTTGTTGTGTCTTCTTCACAGGTGGGCGGCCTCCGGAGTTTCCATCATGTGTCCTGCCCACTGTTCCAGCATCATTTGCAGTGTTGTAATTTGAATCACATGAAGCTGTTGATGCCAGTCAACACTGCCTGTCAATACACAGGTGTATGGTCAGCCTTTTGATACCATGCTAGGCATCCCTGCTTTGGTACTGGGGTGGAGGGGTGCTTGGCTTCTAGACATGGTACACATTGAATGCACAATGCACGTGATGTCTGATTTTGACATTGCACTGCCTTCACATTTCCTGGCACACACCATGTAGTGCTTGTACATGTAGGTAGTGAGTGGCGTACACATTTTCTGCACTGCATAGACCCACTTCCATGGAAACTGCCACCTTTCAACAGGTCTGATCACAGAAGCTATTCAAAGTAGACCCAGCATGCATGCCAGGTCATATGTTGGTGTCACATGTCTGCCTGATGCCTTTGCTGTCGGTGTGTGTGTGTGTCGTGTGCTTCTGACATGTGTATTGACCTTTTCCTCTCTATTTTTCAGGTGATGACGCAATGGAGGCAGAGGATGGTGTTGTCATGCCAGACACAGGGTTGGTAACGCCACATCAACCCGGCACTAGTGGGGGTCGTGGGGTGGTAGGCCACGAAAACCCCCAAGTGCTGCAGTCCATCTTGTCTCTGGCTGCCTATGAGTCCAGCCTTGATGACGACTCTGATGTCCATGTTGAGTTGGATGACCATCAAGTCCATGTGTCAGGGGTGAGTGATTCTGATGTGGACACTCCTCTGTGTGCGACCCCTGCACTGAGGGATCAGACAGTCTTGGTTCCTCCGCCCGTGGTGGATCGGGACGCAGGGTCACCCTCCACACCAGTCACTGATGTGCCTGGGACATCACGTCGACGGGGGCATGTAGTCGTGCAGCCGCAGGCGGTGCCAACACAGCGAGGACCCCCGGTCCTTGGGTCCCGCAGGGGTCAGGCCCGGCAACGCGGTCGCCACGCGCAACCGCTGTATACTGAGTGGGAGCAAGACATGACTGCCAATTCCGAACGGCAGGGGGCAGCAATGGAGAACATCGCTGAGAGCATGGAGCGTGTGGCCCGATCTGTGCTCCCCACTGCTAGGCAGGTGCTTCTCCAGCAGCAGGCGGCACGGTCCACGGCCCGCTCGCTCAGGCTGGGCATGGCGGCCTCAGACAGGGCACGCCAGGCTGAAATGTCGTCTCTGCGTCAAGCAATTGCTGCTCATGCAGAGGCGCACATGGATGCCTTGAGGGAGGAGTATGCCTCCCTCAGATCCACTCTGGGTGTCCTTATGATGTCCCAGAGGCAGCGGGCAGAGGAGAGGTTTGCACAGCTTGAGTGTACCATCTCGGCTGAGCTACAGGCTTGCCGGGAGGTGCAGCGGTTGTCCAGCCAGGCCTTGCAGGAGGAACTCCGTGTTACACGTGCTACCTTGCAAGAGGAAGCACGTGTATCACGGGAGGTTCTGCATGCAGACCTACGTCACATCGCCACACAGAACCAGGCTCACCCGTCCGGCAGACTTGCTGCCGATGAGGGGCAAGCTGCGGCTAGGCGTGGCCAGGCTACTGTGCCACGTCCTCCTTTCCAGGATGAGCCAGACTCGGACGACCATCTATCTCCCACATAGGTCGTGCTGTGCAGGCATTGAGCCCATGGAGGTTTTTTTTTGGCTCAGCATCATCGCATGTGGATGTTGAGCAGCACCCTGTACCTCCCCCCTCCTGGGTGCCTCCCCTCCCCCCCGGGTCGTATGTGGCCATTTTTGATTTTTCTTTTAGTTTAGTTAGTTAAGTTTCAGTTTGATAGTTAGTTTAAATAGGTAATGTAGGTTTTCCATAGTTAGTGTAATTAGTTAATAGTTGATTTAGTTTAAAATTGCTAGTCTATTGTGCTTTCATGTGACGGTGCAGTGCTTTGTGGCTTTTGAAGGCATCCACTGTCTGTTCCAGCTGGGCCCTTCATGGTTGTCTTGTGTATGTGTTTGCTGCTTGGGTTCCTTGACTCACATATGCCACTCCTGCCTCCCTTATCCATGGGCTCGCAAGGATGGTTCGGTGTTACAGCATTTTACACAAGGGCATTGGACTGTCATATCTGTGGCATGTCTGGTGCTGTGTGACTTGTGTTGACACCGCTAGTGGGGATGATTTAGGTGTCATTGGGCCTCATTACGACCCTGGCGCTAATCGCCCGTCATTACCGCCATGGCGTAATGAGCGTTAACGCCGTGAGTAGATGGCGTAAAGAGCGCCACATTACGACCCATCGCGCACGAGCATTACGCCATGGCGGTAATGCAATTAACGCCATGGCGTAAAAGGCCCCTACCGCCATCGTTGAGTGAGCAAGGTGCCCTTCCGCCAGCGTAAGTAGCGTCCACCGTAGTTTGCGGCCACCGTAATTAGCGGCGGCCGTAAATTACGTTGGCCGTAAAAGGCCAAACCGGAAATAGCGTCATCGCGCCGGAACGGGAAGCATCCCGTCGGCCATCTTTAAAAACACAATCCATTGCCATCCTACCAAACAACACCAGACCCAACCCTGACACCTGTCCCAACCAAACAACCACCCATCCAACTCCCTGAAAATGCCGAAATGCGTCAAAAAAGCATGTGACCGCCAGCGCCAGGAGCGATTCAGCCGGGAGGAACTCTGCATGCTTGCAGAGACCCTGCAGGACAACGCAGGTGTTGTGTTCTCCCCTGAAATGACCAGGACAGCAATCGGGAAGAAGAAGGCCATCTGGGCCCTGGTGGCTGAGCGCGTCAGCGCGGTGGGGACCGTACCCCGCACCCCACAGCAGTGCCGGAAGCGCTGGGATGACCTGCGCATACGGGTCAGAGCGGTCATCTCAGCAAACCGCAACCTTGCCCAGGGAACCGGTGGAGGGTCGGAATCCCCCCTGAAACTCCAACCGTGGGAGGAGATCTGTGCTACCACCATCGGCATGGAGTCCATCGAAGGTGTTGGAGGGATGGAAAGGGGAGCCCCGACATCAGGCGATGAAGGTAGGTGCCTCTGACAAGACATGCCACAGTCACAGCAGTCCAATCATGTGTAGCACAAGGTTGCCCTAGAGTGTAAATGCAACACATATCAATACTGGCCATAGCCACATGCGAGCACCACCCTGCATACACTGCTGGCACCCGCATACCTGCGTCCACACACCACACTAGAAGGAGACACCCTGCATGGCACTGCCTGTAATCTGCCTCATCCACTGGCCAAAATAATGTCAACCATTGTCATTCCAAAGTCCGTAGACCCATCAATAACGGCCTCCCACCTTTGCTCCACCACAGGCACTGAATCACACCCAGAGGACCAGGACACCCCTGCGCCGAAGAGGGCGAAGTCCAACATCAACGTCCCTGCACCCTCAACCTCAGCTGCAGTGAGGCAGACCCCACGACAAGCAGGTCCCACTGCAGGCATACTGGAGGTCCCACCGGCAAGCACCCCTGTCGGCAGCAGGCCAGCAGCAGCTGCTCCACCTCCATCGACATTGCCTGCCACAGAAGGCAGGGGGTCAGCGGCCAGCAGCAACATCGGGGAGACAGCTGCAACAGCTGCATGTTCTGACTCGGACATGGAGCAGGAGGTCAGAAGCCCCACTGACCAACTACATTCCCCCTGTTTCTCTGACGCCAGCCCCCATGAGGGTGACACACAGGGGCACACTGAGGCAGAGGAGTGGCCTTCCACCCCATGCCCTGTCCACACTCCACAGGAGGGGAGCAGCCCCCCCATCACTCCACCTGCACTGGCCATGGGCCAGCACGGCCAGCACTCCCTAGAGGAGATCACTCAACGGCAGCATCAGCTGTCGGCAAAGCTGGATGAGCATGCCGCAGAATGTGTGGGGGCTGGGCCCAGCATTGAACAGGCCACGGAGACCCTAAGGGCCGAAGTGGCGCAGAGCACTGCCACCCTGAGAGATGCCATGCAGGCCATGTCAAGGGACATCTGTGCCGAACTTGCGGGCTTGCGTCGTGCGGTCACTGACCTCAACCACACACTACAGGAGCAGCATGCACAGGGGCAGCCAGGGACATCCTCCACTGCCAGTTCTGTGCAGAGCAGCCCCGTGCGACGGTCCGGACGCAACCTGCGCTCCACAGCCAGGGGTGCCCCGGGGGCCGGGAGAGGGGCCTTGTGAGGGACTGTGGACACTGTCACAGGCATCTGTAGACACCTACATGGGGTGTGTTGGGGTGTGCAGGGGGGAGGGGGGAGGGGGTGTGTTGGGGTGTGCAGGGGGGAGGGGGGAGGGGGTGTGTTGGGGTGTGCAGGGGGGAGGGGGGAGGGGGTGTGTTGGGGTGTGCAGGGGGGAGGTGGGAGGGGGTGTGTTGGGGTGTGCAGGGGGGAGGTGGGAGGGGGTGTGTTGGGGTGTGCAGGGGGGAGGTGGGAGGGGGTGTGTTGGGGTGTGCAGGGGGGAGGTGGGAGGGGGAGTGACACGACAGTTTGTTTTACCAATACACTTTTTTCTTTCCTAAAAAGTAATGTGTGGACATTTTCATTGCGTATGTGTGCTTTATTGGTGTACAGTCCACAGTGTCCATGTACCAGAGTGCCCCAAGTGCAGTCTCCATGCGATGAACACCAGCCGTGTGTGCTAGAAGCAGTGGTCGATGCTACTTCGGCGCATGGCAGGCCCCTCCTGTGCATCGCCTCCTCCATGTGGTGGCGCCCCATCTGCACCCTCCTCATCCTCATCGTCAGGTGGTTGCAGTTCTGCGTCAGGGGGCAGGGGCACATTCCGTCTGACGCACATGTTGTGCAGCATGACACATGCCATGACGATCTTTGCCACCTTCTCATGGCCATACAGGAGTGCCCCACCAGACCTGCTGAGGCTTCGGAACCGTGCCTTCAGGAGGCCGAATGTCTGCTCTATGGCCACACGAGTACGTGTATGTGCATGTTTGGAGTCCTCCTCGTGCTGGTTCTGCGGGTTCCGGACTGGTGTGAGGAGCCACCTCTTCAGGGGATAGGCTGCATCACCTGTATGTAGGCGAGAATGATTGTGTCAGTCATGTTGTCTGATCAGGAACATGGTGTTCAACCCTGGCTGGCATCGAACTGTTACCTTGGCTAACTTCTACATGCACTAATTGATTCACACAATGCAACCAGTATATGCTCATTGCTGCCATGGCCTGTTTTGCATGCCATCACCCTATGCATGCAGTGGGGTTGTGTGCATTGTGGGTGCCCTTCCTCTGTCTCCGTTCTCTGTGTTACTCACAGCCAGGTGGAGTATGCATCATCCCCCCCCCTTTCTGCCAGGTGGAGTATGCATTGGTACGTCATTCCCATGCCCACTTCCATGACATTGCACTCACCGAGTAGCCAGGATCTTGGGCCTGCATGTCGCTCCATGTAGCGTGGTATTGTGGAGTTCCTCAGGACCATAGAATCATGGGTTGATCCGGGGAATCTGGCACAACAATGTGTGATGATCATGTTGGAGTCACAGACCATTTGCACGTTGATTGAGTGGAACTGTTTCCGGTTGCGGTACGGTACCTCCATGGCACGTGGAACCACCAATTCCACATGGGTGCAGTCGATGGCACCAATGCATCCAGGTATGCCGGCTAGTGCATGGAAACCCACTTTGGTGTTTGCTATCTCCTGGCCAGTCCGTGGTATTGAGATGTGGTCGTCTGTGTGCTTGAGGAGGGCATCGAGCGCTTGGATGAGTGTTCGTGAGAATAATGGTTGTGAAATGCCATGCAGGTGCCCCACTGTGTGCTGGTAGGTGCCTGTGGCCAGGAAGTGGAGTACAGCCACTACCTTCAGTAGGGGGGGGATGGCGGTTGGACTTGCTATCATGCTGACGATGTCGTCGTGCGTCATGTCTACGATGGCAGTGATGGTGTCCCGGTCCAAACGGTACAGGGTGTGGATCTGCTCAGCAGTGAGGTTGTTTGGATTGGCTCTGATGCGTGGGATTGGGGGCTGCCTGCGTGGTGGCACTGGCTGTGCTGGTGGGGCTTGCTGGGCCTGCCTTGCCCTCCTTCTCCTCCTGCGTCTCCTCTGTGCTGCCTGTTGTTGTTGTTGCTGTTGTAGTAGCACATGCATTGCTACCAGGTCCTCCAGCCCCAACATTGCTAGTCGTATTGGCATCATTGTGGAGTGTGACTGGGTGTGGTTAGGGGTGGGGTGTGCTCTTTTTGTACTCCCCTGAGTCTGTATTGCCTTCACCTGTGCTGTTTCTGTGCACCTGTGGCAGCTGCATACACTTGACATGGCCCTTTACGGTTGGTTCGCGATGGCGTTATTTGCACCATGGCGGTAAGGTACTTAGCGGCCTCGGTGATGGCGCTAGGTGCATGTCCGCTTGGGTCGGCATTCGCGTACCTTTCCGCCATGGCGCTAAGTACGGTGTGGGCGGTCGCGTGCGCGCACCCTTGGCGCAGTTAGCGGCAGCGTTAACTACGATGCCGCTATTGGCATCGTAGTTTACGGTCACGAGTCATGATCGGACCTGGCGGAAAACGATGGCGGTAACCAGTTACCGCCATCGTTTTTCACTTAGCGCCAGGGTCGTAATGAGGCCCATTGTCCACTGTTCAGCTTTTGCTAGATGGGGTGTGTCATGATTAATGTGGACATTGATTGCTATGATTGTGTAGTATGTTTCATTTCTTTCCTGTACATGTGCTTGTTGCAATTCATGCTGTAGATAGTGTTCCACACTTTGTAGGTGAAAGACAGACTGATGGTGTGATTTGTGATGTGACTCTCTGACATGGTCAAGTAATGAGATGCCTGATGAGACACACACAGATGACTTTGAAGCATTAATCATGTGTTTCATGCCCTTTCTGCAGGGGGATGAGCCTCCAGAGCACCTTTGCCAGCAGACATGTCCCATTGGACGACGGAATTCTGGACCCGTTTGTTGGTGCCCACATGCACATGTGTGCAGAAGCAGAGGCACAGTGATTGCAGACCCACATCCTAGAACTGCTGACATGTTCCAAGGAACTCCAGGCAAGGTGAGCATCACAGGGGGGCCACGACACAGCAAAGCTTGCACCAGGCGAGTTGCACATGCAGGCTTAGTCACAGCACTGAGGGTGAGCTTAGACGAATATTGGTGTTGAAGCACACAATGCAGCTCAGATGTGTTTGTGGACTGATGGCTGCTGATAGTAGGGTTGCCTGGGACACATGCAGGGGCAGTGGCACATACCCTCCGGTACACCAAGATCCATTGAGGCACTTGTATCAACCATGTAGCCTTCCGAGACATGGAAAGGGGCAGCTCACAGGGACATGCAGCAAGGGACATACTCGGGTGCAGTGCATGTCTTTTCCACGTACTTCATGATAAATGCACTGCCAACTTTGTTTCGGTCATGGTGGTACGCAACTTGCTCTGTAGTCATGGCTTGCTATATGGGTCTGTCTGCTTACCCAGGGAACATTGCATGTTGTGTGAATTGTGACACATTGGTGTTCCATTTGCCACGCACCCAGCAGCGGCTGCCTTACTGCATTGACTGTGTATGACACGTCACAGGGGTGCTGTTATATGTGGGTACGAAGCATCAACCACAGATTGTCTGTTTGTAGAGTAGTCTGTTGCTATGGGGCATGTTTGGTGTTGTGTTTTCGTGCAATTGGCACGTACAGGTTGTTGACTGTGTCTCTCTTTACAGCATTGCAGTGCTCCTGTAACCGGACCTGAGAGTGCGCAGGCAGGAGGCCAGCACTCAAAACCAGAGCTAAGTGTCTTGTTGTTTTTCTTACAAACTGCTCTGCATAGGCTTGCTGGGGAGTGTACTGATGCATGGATGTATGTGTGGTTCAATTTGGTATGTTATTTTCTCCCTAATCACCCGTGATCCTATGCAATTTCGAAACCTGTACCCTCTACCCGGTGTTCCTGCTTCCCGTGCCTATCCAAGCAACGTTCCCTGACCCTCTTTCCCCACTGGGGTTGCGGATGCCTTTGTAAGCCCCGAACTTGCAGGCGCCAAAACCCTAGAGGGGGTGGTTGGTTCGTACCACTCCTGAGCCTGGACTACAGAAGGCCATGACAATGATGTCCAAGTCTGTTTGGATTGTGTATGTGTTCATGCAGGTTGTACATTTTCGTGCATTCCCTAGTTTCATGTGTCATTCCTCCTCCCCTCTCCTGCCGCTCATTCCAGTCATCCAGTGTGTCAACACCTGTCCCGACTGCATATCCCTGAACCTCCTTCCCCACCAGGGTCTCAGGGGCCTGTGTGAGTTTGACCTTGCAGGCACCCGGGACATGGTGGGGGTGGTTGTTTCGTGACACTCCCGCGCCTGTACAGGGGACCTCTGACAGTACACATCCATTCATGGTGCATCATCCTATGTCATGTACCACACATGTCTCACATCCTGTCGTGACATTGTTTTGCTGTGCTACCTTGGTTGTTGCATCATTGTGGTAGTACTTGGCCTTTGTGAGGTACTGCTACGTCAAGTCATCTACTGGAGGGTGTTCGGGTTCGTTTTTATGCCTTGGATTTTGGAAATGAGTGTGGATTCTGAGGGTTCAGGCATCTTTTTACACACAAGGTGGGAGATGGTGACGAAGGGTAAAGGTGATCCTGTGGCCAGGTGGAGGGTTGGAGGCTCCATGACCCAGGTGCAGTTGTTCAGTGGGTCATGGTCATTTGTGAGGGAGGGGGGGGTTGTTGTTGATAGTTGCCTTGCCCTGCAGTGTGATGGGAACTCTGACATAGTAATGGTGGTATCCCATGTGCATGTTGTGTTCTGCTGATCAATGCCTGTTCATGTGTTGTGTTTTCCTTTCAGGTGCGAGGGGATAGTTGTGGTTTGACATGCTGGGGTGTACACATGGTGGATGTTCACATGTGATGTGTAGGGAACACTGATGGTCACTTGAGTGCACATGCATATGTGGAGTGCATGTCCTTGCAGAACCACACACTTGCACTCTGATGCACTACATGTACTCCCACCCTTGCATATCCACGTGTACACTGTTTGCCTTCTGGTGCCCACTGTGTCCCGGCAGCACATGTTCTGTGACCGATCATGGATCCAGTACATGCCTAATTTGATGTTTGACGTGGTCTGTCACTTAGATGTGATGCTCAGGGTGTGCATCACACACAATGGCTGTTCACTGTGCTGTGCGCTGAGCAGTGTGATGCAGGAGTAGGACACTGCACACATGAGCTGCAGTGTGGATTTTGCAATGCATAATGTGCATGTAGACAGGCATTCATTGTGATGTTACGTCTACGACTGTTGTAATGCATTTGGAAATGACTTATTTTGGGTGGGAGGTTGTTGGTCTGTCATTTCATCTGATTCCGGGTCAGGCAGCAGTGTCCGATGCCACTGTGCATTTAGGACATGGCAATGTGCACCTTATCGTTACTGCATTGGTGTATGGGTATTGCGTGCCATGTCATGTTGATGTTTGGGAAGGTTTGAGTGACATGACAGTGATGGCCATGGCCTGGTTTGCAGGTGTGTGTGATGCACACCTTGCATGTCCGTGTCATCCGCTTCTCAGAGCAACTAGCTGGGGGTAGATTTCTCTCTGCAGCAGGGCCCTCCCCCTGGAACAGACTTCCGGCCTGACTTGAACTTGAGGGGAATCATCTCCAGTTCTGGAAGCACCTCAAGACCTTCCTCTTTGCTTCTGCTTACAGTCTGCCTCTCCCTTGCAGGATTCTCCACTGGAACTGCACAGGAGCTGCAACTGGGCCACTCTCACCGACCTCGGTCCCTGGCCCAGCCACTCTCCACTTGCACTGCCTCCCTGGCAACCCCTGCACTGCAGTACTGTCTCTCTATCCCTACAGCCCTCCCTTCCCAGCACTTGTCTGCACTTACCTTTGTAGTTGCCACCAGGCGACCTATGTATTATTTTTTTGGGCTACTTCCCCTGTACTGGACTCCCCCCCACCCTTCCCCTTGCACTTGCACTTTTCCCATTCCCCCTACCCCTGCACTTGCACGATCCCAATGACACCTGGCCTAGTAGTACCGTTCTCTGTGTTCCCTTGTTCCCCCCTCCCTGCCTCATTGCGCCTTGGAATACTTGTGTATGGCCCATATCATGTCATATGTCATATGTGTTCCTTTTGGTCACACAGGATTGCTTGTGTTTAAGTAGCTAGGGATGCAGACGATGTGGCACTTCCATGGCAACAATCTCAGGGTGGTAAGGTTGTGACAGTTGACTGTCTCTTTGTCATCATCGATTGGCACCTGGTATGTGCCAGGCCTGTGTGCACTCCGCAGGGGTGGGAGTTTAGGTGAAAAATGTGGCCACAAGCTGGGTCCGGGCTTCCTCGCCACGTGCCCTGTCCCCTCCCATGGGCAGCGCCTGTGGTTGGGGATGTGGGGGCACCACCATGTCCACCGGGACGCCCTGCCATGTTGCAACATTGTGCAGGACACATGCTGCCACAATGATCGTGCACACTACTGGTGGTGCATAGAGTAGTTGCCCACCAGAGCGGTCAAGGGAGCGGAAACGTGACTTGAGCACTCCTAATGTGCGCTCCACTATGCCCCTGGTTGCAATATGGGCGGCGTTGTATCTTACCTGGGGTGGTGTGGTGGGGTTCCGGATTGGCGTCATCATGTGGTTGCTCAGAGGGTAGGCACTGTCCCCTGGGGAGATGATAATAGTTGAGATTGTTAGGGTTTGGGTATTTGTCTGTGTGTGACTTGCATGCATGTGCAAGGGCATTTGTACTGACCTAGGAGCCATGTGTCGCCATGCTGCCCAGCTTCCAGGGCCCGGCTCAGGGCGGACATTCTGTATATGAAACTGTCATGGGTGGAGCCAGGGTAGTTTGCATAGACAGAGGTGATGATTCCCTTTTCATCACATACGACCTGTACATTGATGGAATGCCAGTGCTTGCGGTTTCGGTAGATGTGCTCAATGGCCCTAGGTGGACGTAGGGCCACATGGGTTCAATCTATGGCACCGAGCACTTTGGGGAAGTGTGCCACCCTGAAAAAATCCAGGACAACGGCCTGCCTTTCTGCGGGTGTTCTGGGCATGTATATGTGCCTGCGGACTGAGGGGCGCGCTGTCATGATTGCCAGTACCTGGTGTAGGCAGCGTGACTGCGTGGCCTGTGAGCCCCCCCCCCACTATGGCAGTGGTCCGCTGAAATTACCCAGTGGCCAAAAAATGCAGGACATTGAGCAGCTTCTCCAAGGGGCTCAATGCTTGGGAGCAAAGGGTGGGGGATGTGAGGTCATCTTCCCACTCCCTGACCATGTCTAGGATGATATGGGGTGGAAACCTATACCTGCCATAGACCTGGTCGTCAGGCATCCCAAAAAGGCTCGTCCGTGGTGCGAAAATGCGTGCCCTGGCTATTCTCCTCCTCCTGCGGTGTCCCACGATCAGTGCAGCGACAAATGGGGCATTCATCGTAGCTGTATATACGCGTTTGTTGTTTGCGCGCACTTTTATGCTGTGCGCGGGGACGCTTCCGCCTGCCTTCGTGTGGCAGACGCGTTGACGCCTGTGCACGTCTTTTGCCGTGCGCGTGTTTCCCGTATTCGGATACGGTCCGAGTGTCATCGCGTGTGATCGGAGGGGAGTGTGCGTACACGCAACTGGCCTGGGTACGTGTGTTTCGGGGTGCGTGGGAAGTTCCACACGCGATTAGCCTGGGTACGTGTGTTCCGTGGTGCCGGGAACTTTCACACGCGATTGGTGGAAATCCACGTGTGTTCTGTCATCACGTGCAATGAGGGAAACACCTGCACGCGTCACGTCACAGACGCGCTCACGTGCTAAGAGCCTTTGGTCCAATGAAATCGCATATGCGTGCTGCCGTGCATACGCGCATGGCCCTTTCCTCGTATTACACGCGGACGTGCAGTTTTTCACGTGCGCTGAAATGCGCATGCACGTCTGTACGCGTCACGTCACAGGGGCGCCTGCGCTTGAGGGGCCTTCTGTCCAATGAAAATGCGTATGCGTGCAGACGCGCTTACGCGCTAAGGGCCTTTCCTCGAATTGCACGCTGACGTGCAGATTTTTCACGTGCCAAATCACTCCGTATCAAGCTGGCCACGCGTATGCACACGGAAGACCACGCTCCTGCCCAGAAGGCCGAACTACTGCCCCCCAGATCCCCGAGCACGCTCCCACCTGCCATCTGCTGCTGCCTGACTGCCTGCTGCCCACGTGCACTGCCATTTGCTGCCTGCACATCAGCCAGGGGTGCTGTTGCTGTGACCACCCCTGCTGGAACCGAAGACTCCCGACTGGGATTCCATCGCTCCACAGCCCAGCCCCAGGACCCAGTTGCCCACCCACTCCTGCCTCTGGGGTTGTCATGTCGGGGCAAACACCATCTGTGACCACTGACAACCCCCGGCCAGAGAGGCAGAGGGGCACCAGCTTCAGTGCCACCGAAGTTGGTGTCCTGGTGGAGCAAGTCCTGGGGCAGTATGATGCCCTCTTTGGAAGTTCCCACGCCGACAAGGAAGGACGGACTCGGATCTGGACTGACATCGTGACTGCCATCAACGCGGAGGGGGTGGCAGTCCGCGACTTACAACATGTCAGGAAGCCCTGGGAGGACTTCAGGTCCAGGACCCTGAACAAGGCCCGGCGCCTCTTGAAGGCAGCGAATGCCAAGGGGCGCCGGGGCCACTTGTCGGAAGAACAGATGAGGGTCCTGGAACGCATATCCCCAGCGCTCCACGTCCAGGTCCTAGAGAAGCAGACCCGTCTGGAGTCGAGCGTTGAGTGTACATGCATCCTGATTGTGAGCAGTGCGTGTGGTGATTATTCTGTAGTGTGCAGGTTGCACATCTGTTTGTATGGGGTCGAGTATGGGTGGGGTGTACAGGGCCGTGGGGCTGACACATGCGAGGGCTGTGATGTGTGAGACATGGATGGTGCTTGTGTGTGTAGGCTTGCATGCCAAATGCAGTTGTGTGGGCACACATGTTTGGATGAATGTGTATGTAAGTAGACATGTCCGTGATGTCACGCATGTATGTTTTTTTCGGCTGCATGTATCAGCACTGTGTACATGTGCATGTGTGTGTATTTGACAAGGGTGCAACAGTGATGCAACATGGATGCATGTGACAGCGGTATGTGGAAGCCTGATTGGCAGATGTGACATGGATGCCCGTCTGAACAGTGCAACACTTGGCAGAGGTGTACACATGCATGCAAGTGTGGTGGTGTGTGTACATGTGTGGTGCACTTCCTGTGTTGCATGTGATGTCTGGCTCACCTTTGGCTGCTCATGCTGTTGTATGTGTATGGATGGTGGTGGCAGTTGCGATATGGCTGTGGTATGGCTCATGTGTGCGAGTTGTAATGACATGTGTGTTGGGGATTGTGATGACATGTCTGAGGTTTGCCAATGCCACTCATGTGCAACTGTCATGTGTGTATGTGTCCATTGTACAGTGCCCTGATGCCTGTGTTTTGTTTCTCCCTGTCTGCAGCGTCAACTGATGAAGAGGGCGGAGAAGGTGCTGTGGAGCACAGCGGCGGGGATCCCACCGCCAGCCGGAGACGCAAGGCCCGGCTCCCCTCCCGTGTTGTCATCTCGTCGGGGAGTGAGGAGTCCGGTGCCGTGTCCCAGGCCGCAGCTGCCGGGGGGAGGTCCAAGAGGCGGAGGTTGGAGTTGGACTCCTCGGCAGAAGGGGCAGCTGGGACCCCACAGGGCCCAACAGGGGAAGATGGCACGGAGTCATCCAGGTTGGTGGGGGGTTTGGTGGAGGAGGAGGCCGTGCAAGCACCAGAGACGGGGTCTGGAGGTGGGGATCCCACTGGTGCTAGTGGTGCAGTGCAGGACCAGGGACAGGAGGCAGCACAGGCCGCCGCGGAGGTGCCTGTGTGCAATCCTGTCCCCGATCCTGTCCCTGCATCATCTTGCACCAGCAGGGATGCCTACGTCCAGACCCGTTTTCAGGCAGGGGATGAGCTGACGTCAACTGGCCTTCCTCTGCCTGCGGACGTGGCTATCCAGGTCCGGGTTGAGCCTGTCCTGGCTGGTGTGGCGTTGCGTCAACGGGCCATGCGAGGTGACCTGCAGTCTTTTCATGGAGAGACTGCACGTCATCTCGAATGGCTCGTTGACCATGTCAGCCTGCTGGGACAGGTCACCCAGGCCGGATTCCTCCGTCTGATGGGGCTTGCTCCGACCCCCTCCTCAACTGGACCCCCTACGCGCCAGTCGTCCTCTGTGCCATCTTCCCACCCATCAGTCATCTGGGTGCCCTGTGGAGCTGCCTCTGACGGTGTGGCCAGGCTGGTGGAGGAGGCATCCCTGCCACAGTCGGGAGTCGGACGTCCAGCAGGGGTGGCCACATCTACGACTGCACCCCAGCCGGCGGAGGATGTGCAGGCAGCAGAAGGCAGTGCACGGGCAGAGGCAGAGCAGCAGCAGCAACATGGTGGGAGCCATTAAGGCTCGGGGCCTTCGACATCGGAGGGGCAGGCATCGGCCGGAGGGCAGGAGGACCCAGGACAGAGAGTGTCTTCCGTGTGGCAGCGGTTGGGCCACGCCATAGATGCGGAGCGGCGGCGGGTGGAAGAGGCGCGGCTCACAATGGTCAGGGCGGAGAACTCCACGCGGAGGGCCCTGAGGCGGGCCGAGTGCCTCGAGGCAATCCGCAGGGGGTTGGAGGAGGACACGGCGTCGTCCCTGCGGACCCTCGGGGCCATGGAACAGGACCGCCTCTGGGACATCGAACAGGAGTTCGATGATGCCCTGGCCCGGAACACCACGGAGTGAGCCGCTGGACTTGCCCGCCGCCTTTGTATATAGTTCTTTAGTTTTAGGTTTCCTTTGTTTGTTCTTATGATTTGGAGTCGACGGACACTGCTCCACTTTTTGTATATAGTTGCATTTTAGTTAGGGTTTTTTGTAGGTTTCCTTTGTTCAGTTGGGCTCATGGACCCTTGGATGTTTTGTACATAGTTCTTCATTGGATTGATTTTATTTTTCATTTGACTTTGGACAACATTTTTTTGGATTAGGATTTGGTGTTTTTATTTTTTTAAACGGACATGCAGCTTATCTTTTTTTCATTGCCATTGTAGTTTGTTTCATTTCTTTTGCATTCTTTTTTTTTTAATACAATTTTGTTTTCATACTTCACTGTGTGGTATCATCTCATTGGTTTCATGCATGTCATGTTGGGTGTTTTCCCATTCAATTGCAACCATTGTGTGTGACGGACATGGGTTCATTTGCTTTATGAACATTGGGGGTGTAACATGTAATTTCCATTTCCATGTGAGTGAATGGGTTACTTGGTAGGGCTTTTTGGCTGTGGAGGCTGACCATAACGCACATGATTGGGGATTGTGAGGACCTGGTGGAGGCTGCCCATGGTGGCTGGGGGGTGGGGGTGATAGGGGACATGAGTGGGGGCCTGGTGGGGGCTGGCCATGGTGGCTGGGGTGTGGGGGTGGTGGGAGACATGGGTGGGGGCCTGGTGGAGGCTGCCCCTGCACTGCTGGGGGGTGGGGGTGGTGGGAGACATGGGTGGGGGCCTGGTGGAGGCTGCCCCTGGTAGGCTGGGGGGTGGGGGTGGTGGGAGAAATGGGTGGGGGCCTGGTGGAGGCTGCCCCTGCACTGCTGGGGGGTGGGGGTGGTGGGAGACATGGGTGGGGCCTGCTGGCAGGTGCCCCACAGTGCTGGGGGGTGGGGGTGCAGGGGTACATGAGTTGCACATGGGTGGGGGCCTGCTGGCAGGTGCCCCACAGTGCTGGGGGGTGGGGGTGGTGGGGAACATGAGTTGGACATGGGTGGGGGCCTGCTGGCAGGTGCCCCACAGTGCTGGGGGGTGGGGGTGGTGGGGAACATGAGTTCGACATGGGTGGGGGTCTGCTGGCAGGTGCCCCACAGTGCTGGGGGGTTGGGGTGGTGGGGAACATGAGTTGGACATGGGTGGGGGCCTGCTGGCAGGTGCCCCACAGTGCTGGGGGGTGGGGGGGGTGGGGAACATGAGTTGGACATGGGTGGGGGCCTGCTGGTAGGTGCCCCACAGTGCTGGGGGGTGGGGGTGGTGGGGAACATGAGTTGGACATGGGTGGGGGCCTGCTGGCAGGTGCCCTACAGTGCTGGGGGGTGGGGGTGGTGGGGAACATGAGTTGGACATGGGTGGGGGCCTGCTGGCAGGTGCCCCACAGTGCTGGGGGGTGGGGGTGCAGGGGTACATGGTTTGCACATGGGTGGGGGCCTGCTGGCAGGTGCCCCACAGTGCTGGGGGGTGGGGGTGCTGGGAGACATGGGTGGGGGCCTGGTGGAGGCTGCCCCTGGTGGCTGGGGGGTGGGGGTGGTGGGAGACATGGGTGGGGGCCTGGTGGTGGGTGCCCCTGCACTGCTGGGGGGTGTGGGTGCTGGGAGACATGGGTGGGGGCCTGGTGGAGGCTGCCCCTGGTAGGCTGGGGGGTGGTGGGAGACATGGGTGGGGGCCTGGTGGAGGCTGCCCCTGGTGACTGGGGGGGTGGGGGTGGTGGGAGACATAGGTGGGGGCCTGGTGGAGGCTGCCCCTGCACTGCTGGGGGGTAGGGGTGGTGGGAGACATGGGTGGGGCCTGCTGGCAGGTGCCCCACAATGCTGGGGGGTGGGGGTGCAGGGGTACATGAGTTGCACATGGGTGGGGGCCTGCTGGCAGGTGCCCCACAGTGCTGGGGGGTGGGGGTGCTGATAGACATGGGTGGCGGCCTGGTGGAGGCTGCCCCTGGTGGCTGGGGGGTGGGGGTGCTGGGAGACATGGGTGGGGGCCTGGTGGTGGGTGCCCCTGCACTGCTGGGGGGTGTGGGTGCTGGGAGACATGGGTGGGGGCCTGGTGGAGGCTGCCCCTGGTAGGCTGGGGGGTGGGGGTGATGGGAGACATGGGTGGGGGCCTGGTGGAGGCTGGCCCTGGTGACTGGGGGGGTGAGGGTGGTGGGAGACATAGGTGGGGGCCTGGTGGAGGCTGCCCCTGCACTGCTGGGGGGTGGGGGTGGTGGGAGACATGGGTGGGGCCTGCTGGCAGGTGCCCCACAGTGCTGGGGGGTGGGGGTGCAGGGGTACATGAGTTGCACATGGGTGGGGGCCTGCTGGCAGGTGCCCCACAGTGCTGGGGGGTGGGGGTGCTGATAGACATGGGTGGGGGCCTGGTGGAGGCTGCCCCTGGTGGCTGGGGGGTGGGGGTGCTGGGAGACATGGGTGGGGGCCTGGTGGAGGCTGCCCCTGCACTGCTGGGGGGTGGGGGTGCTGGGAGACATGGGTGGGGGCCTGGTGGAGGCTGCCCCTGGTGGCTGGGGGGTGGGGGTGGTGGGAGACATGGGTGGGGGCCTGGTGGAGGCTGCCCCTGGTGACTGAGGGGGTGGGGGTGGTGGGAGACATGGGTGGGGGCCTGGTGGAGGCTGCCCCTGGTGACTGGGGGGGTGGGGGTGGTGGGAGACATGGGTGGGGGCCTGGTGGTTGGTGCCCCTGGTGGCTGGGGGTGCAGGGGGACATGCATTGGTGGGCAGTAGTGCAAGTTGACATGTGGGTTGGCTGGGGGGCATGGCCATGGTGGATGGGGTGCCTGCAGGACATGTGCAGGGAAGGCCCCTGTGGTGTGAGCCACCTGCAGGTGCCGTGGAGGGTGTAGAGGGAACACCTGGGAGGGCCCACACGTGCAATTCACGTGTGGTGCTCCCCGCGCACCCCTGTAATACACGTACCCTGATGGAATCACGTGTCGAACTTCCCCCGCACCCCGAAATACACGTACCCTGATGGAATCGCGTGTGGAACTTCCCGCGCACCCTGAAATACACGTACCCTGCTGATTTCGCGTGTGTAACTTCCCCCTGCACCCTGAAATACACGTACCCTGCTGATATCGCGTGTGGAACTTCCCGTGCACCCCTGAAATACACGTACCCTGCTGAAATCGCGTGTGTAACTTCCCCTGCACCCTGAAATACACGTACCCTGATGGAATCGCGTGTGGAACTTCACGCGCACCCCTGAAATACACGTACCCTGCTGAAATCGCGTCTGGAACTTCCCATGCACCCTGAAATACACGTACCCTGATGGAATCGCGTGTGGAACTTCCTGCGCACCCCTGAAATACACGTACCCTGCTGAAATCGCGTGTGTAACTTCACGCGCACCCCTGAAATACACGTACCCTGCTGAAATCGCGTGTGGAACTTCCCCTGTACCCTGAAATACACGTACCCTGATGGAATCGCGTGTGGTACTTCCCGCGCACCCCTGGAATACACGTACCCTGCTGATATCGCGTGGGGAGCTTCACGCGCACCCCGAAATACACGTACCCTGATGGAATCGCATGTGGAACTTCACGTGCACCCCGAAATACACGTACCCTGAAGGAATCGCGTGTGGAACTTCCCGCGCACCCCTGAGATACGCGTACCCTGCTCGCACGGGCCCAATCGCGTGTGGAAATTCCCACGCACCCCTGAAATACACGTACCCTGCTGGAATCGCGTGTGTAACTTCCCCTGCACCCCTGAGATACGCGTACCCTGCTTGCACGGGCCCAATCGCGTGTGGAAATTCCCGCACACCCCTGAAATACACGTACCATGATGAAATCGCGTGTGGAACTTCCCGCGCACCCCTGAAATACGCGTACCCTGCTCGCACGGGGCCAATCGCGTGAGGTACTTCCCGCGCACCCCAGTGATACACGTAGCCCGCTTGCTGTGCTGGTACAGGGTTAGCGCAGCCCTTTGCGCTGGATTGGGTATATTGATGGCTTTTCCCTGCGCGAGAGGCGTTCTTGGGGGCGTAACTGGCGCTGCTGCAGGGTCGCTGCGCCACTGTGCGCCACGGCTGGTTTTGGTGCCTGGAATCCATGAATACACTGTGCGCGGAAATGGATTCTTGCGCACGCGGCTGGCGCAGGGATTCGCACGCGCACACTGTGCGCCAGCCGCGTGCGCCACTTGTGCGCTGAATTCTATGAATTACCCCCTTATTCACTAAGGTATAGTACACCAAACAGTTAGAATATGCCAACTTGTATCTAACTAGATCGAAAATACTATAATAATATTTCTAAAATCCAAGACAGTTAGAATAAACACAAATATGCCATCACAGTTATTCTTACTGCAAAACGTCTTGTAAAGTCCAATGTAGTTAGAATAGCCAACAGGTATCTAACTACTTTAAACATTCCCTTAATTGCAACACACTTCAAATAAACATACTATCACACTTTCACTCACATAATATATCCATGATACCACACACAACTACTCTGTAACATGTACATTCTTTAAAACTATGTAAATGACGAAAACTGTATGTAATTACAGTAGGTTCTTTTTAATCCACTCTGGATTTTTTTTCCCAATTATTATTTCATGTCAATACAACAACAGTGTAGCATGCACTAATGTTGTACCAAACATACGATATAGAATTGACTATTTATGAGTGTCAAAAAAGTAAATCTATATGTATATAATTATTTGCAATTAAAGGTTTTAAACTATCTTGTTTAACAAATTATAATGTTTTTTTCCACAGATACAAGAGCTATTTGTAGGTCAGTAAACATACCAATGTCATCAGGGTAGAGGTGGGGAATGGCCAGAGGCACTGAGTGAAATTATGGAGTTGTTGGTGGCATGGATGTCTTGAATGGGTAGTCAACGGAGGTGCTACATTTGAGGAATGGTAGAAGTTAATCACTGAATACCTGAAATAATTATTTCTTGTTTTAAGTGGCAGTCCCCCTTTTTCTAAAAAATACAATACAAAAAATATATATATATGTTGCTTTTTATTTGAATTCCCTTTGTTAGATGTTTCAGTCTTATGTGTTTTCCTCCCCTATTCTATCACCCTCTTTCTGTCCCACCAAATGGCGCTTTTAAGGGTCACCTTTTAAGTTACAAAAATAGATAAAATTGAACACAGGCTGGTAAAATATATTATTATTTCTATTATAATTTATTGCATGCAGTTTCAATAATTCAAATCTCCCAATTGTTTGTTTGCGTGGTTATACTGTTAACAGGCGCAGTAGTTTAGCTGCGAATTAAAGCACTCCAGTTGTTGCTCGTGTTAGCTTTGCACATAAAATCCTGAAATTCATTGGCTTTTGTTGTAGCTGTGGCTACAAATAATTATATTAAAAAATATGCTGCTTTGTGTATGGAATAACAAAACCCTTTCAATTCAAGGGAAAAACTTTAGTTGCAGGGACGTTAAGGTGAGAACCTTTGCAGGGACGTTAAGGTGAGAACTTAATGCAACAAAACCGTGGAAATTCAGCTAAAGCCACCTTTACTTCACGCCCCCTGTTGCGTAGACTATGACCACAATGATGACATTACAGAACTAAACTAATCACCAAACTAAATCAGTCAGCACTAAAAAAAAGTAAGAACCGGCTTTCAAAAAATGAAACAATAAATATGTAGAAAGGAAACTACACCTGAAGATGAACCTCACACTATATCTAGCAATGTTAATGTTCCCACATTAGTACCCAGGAAGTACCAGGAAGTACGCTATCGCGCACGCAGCCACTTGGAGTCTCGCCTCGTCTGTGTTCTGGAGCGTCGAGGGGAGGACGTCTACTCGGGCAACACGGAAGTGCCTGATCCGACAGATGCAACGCTGACCTGATTGGTTAGGTGGCGCTTCCTACGCCCCCAATCCCGCCCCCTCCCGTTTGAAAAGCAGAGTGTGCAGGGCACGGCGTGTGCACCCAGGAAGTACCAGGAAGTATGCTGTTAGCTGGCGCTGCCCCCTTTCTGAATCAGAGGATCACGCATGCTGCCACTTGGAGTCTCGCCTCGCCTGTGTTCTGGAGCGTCGAGGGGAGGACGTCTACTCAGGCAACACGGAAGTGCCTGACCCGACAGATGCAAGTAAATTCACCAAGCACCTGAAGGGACATTAATTGGGACTTTTGCCTGGTTGTGGATTGAACTTGATTGGGACTCTAATTGGGACACTTAATTGCGACCTGATTTGGGACGCTGGAAGGGTCACTTCTGTTTTGCTAAAAATGCCTTCTTTGTTCAAAGTGTAGGCGTTACAAATCCTTTTTTTTTTTTCTTTTCTCTCTCTCTCTCTCTCCCCGTTTTTTAGCGCTGACCTGATTGGTTAGGTGGCGCTTCCTACGCCCCCAATCCCGCCCCCTCCCGTTTGAAAAGCAGAGTGTGCAGCGCACCGCGCGCGCAACCAGGAAGTACAAGGAAGTACGCTGTTAGCTGTTCGCTGTTAGATGGAGGGTGGAGGGCGTCCTGGGACACATATCTTTGAGCAGCAACGCGTCCCCGCCTCATCTTAGTGAGGGAATCTTGAGACCCCAAAGGGTATAAGATACAGGGCGGGCATTATATTGTGAGCCAGCTGGACAGGTGATGGGGGGGGATTGATCTATGAGGGGGTTTGTTACATTAGCTTGTCTATTACGCAACCGCGGCTGTAACCAATACTGACATATTGTCTATGTATGTATATGCCGCTTATGGTACACCCGAACTACTCTATTAGCCAACCGCGGGTGCCTATTAGTATTTGAGAGGGACAGGAATACATTGGGCTTGAACTCTCTGCGACTCCTCACTACACTATTAACATTTAACATTATTTTTGGTTTGCCCGCGAAATTGGCAGAGGTGATTTACTAGATTGGCAAAATTTGGAACTTAAGGGAAATACATCATAAGCAATGTCGAGACGAAGAAATAGTATCAAATATGTGTATTCTAGGGGGCCAGCAATTGGCCCCTCGACCAGAAGTATTACAGCGCAGGGGCCAAGACCATATGATGACATTTTATCTGCTCCTCTAATATTTACTGCCGTAAAAAATACCTTAAGAATGGCAATGAATATGCCTCTTCCACCATCTCCCCCTGAGCCGAGTGACTCTCTCCTGCTGGATTCTGAGGCAGTAGCGCACTCCTCTATGATATGTCTGGGGGGGCGCGTTCAGAGTCTACAGGAGGAAGAGCCTGAGGCAAGCAGGATTGGAGATGCTCCTATAGCGGAGGTGGTGGTTATACCTGAGACATCATTCTTAGATATGCCCCCAGACTTTTTTTCCGCAGAAGATGACCTGCGGGATGTGTCACAAAATCTACCAGATCCAGTAAATTCCTTTGTATCACAGGAGGATGCCTCCTCAGAAATGGAAGGGCTTTTACGACAAATACTCCAGGAATTAAGATCTCATTCTACAGTATTCATGGAATTACGAATACTGATGAATAGACAACTACTACAAGCCAAAACGGGATTGGAATCCCTGGAACTCTTGCCTACCAAGTTAGTGACAAAATTATTATCCATTGGCTTTCCTTTCAACAAAGAAGCGGATGGAATGGTTGATCCTAAAGCGACCATACCATCGGCACTCCTAATTCAAAAACCAGCTGATTTGGAAAACTCTTCCAAAAATAAGCAGCTAATGAAGAAGGGTGGGGTATTGGACCCTAATAATAAAAAAAATAAAAAAAAACCAAAAAAAAAAAACCCAGCAAGCCTGGAAATGCATCCTTCTTTAAACAAACAAACAAAATCTCTTAAAAAAATTGGAGAAATTTCCTAAGTGAAGACAGGACGTATGGCACAGATTTGGAGATAGACCCCAAGGATCCCCCCGACAGGATAAATCCTGGGGAGGGTTCTTACTCCATCCCTTCTAACTCTCTATCTGATGAAATGTCGCACAAAACCTCTTCTACGAAAAATCTGCCGATTTATAATAAACCCCCCCCCGAAAAGGGGAATCTGGCTCAAGCACTGGAACAGATAGAAAGGTATGGTCTTTTTTTGAAATCGAATGCGACGAAGCCCGGGCCGCTCTCTCAAGCTCAGAACCATCCTACAAATGAACCCCAGGGAGCGGCTGAGTCAGGGAGCGCGGGCAGATTGAACCCGGCACCACAGAAAGGGGTGGACCTTTTAAAGGATGGCTGCCCCAGGGCGGCACTCGGCACTGATAGCAACATGGATCTAGGGCTTCCAGAAAAGAACACGATGAGTAAAAGTGAGATAGCATCGCTGATAAGCACGGCGGTGGCAGAAGCCTTAAGGGTAAAAACTGCAAAAGAGCCGGCAATCCCCATGCCCATAAGAACTGATAACATGACAGTGACACCATTACCGATGGTACCAAGTAGCACTAAAGCTCAAAGTCCAGTCATAAGTACTTTTTCCCCTCAGACGGGGCAGGACAGCAATATGGGTACCACGTTGAATGCAGCTGCAAAAGAGTTCTTGCTGAATAGCAAAGAACTTCCTTCAAATACAGCGAATGAAGTACCGAGGCATGGGGAAATAACACCCAAAACCGATAACATAACAGAAGCACCGGATGTGGTGGCTGACCCAGCACGGGGACCCCCAGACCAAACCCCGCTCTGCAAAGGTGAAGTAGTGCAGTGGATTAGACTTGCCGTGGAAGAAGCACTGAGGAGCAAACTAATCCTTGAGACAGAAGCTCCTCCGTCCACAGGAATTCTAAACCCCGTCACCAATCCAGCACAACAAGAAGATGCACTCCGCTTAAAGGAGCGGGGATTCTCGAATCCTCCTTGTCCAGAGCGAGGCAGTGGCCCCAATTTTCCTCCTCCTTCCCGGAATGCTAAACCCAATATGGAAGGCCCCCGGGAAAGAGAGATAGAGGATCGATACCCTAAGCACTTTATGGACACGGAATTTAAACATACCCAATAGAGGAAACCATGTCACATGGAGTTGCCAAGTATACTAATGTACCCTCTATTCGACTGTGGCTTTGAATCGGAACAGATCGTTACAACTCTTGAATGACATTCCTGATTTAGCCAATCTAACTACGGCAGATATAAAAAGGGTGGATTTTATCCATCCGCAATGCCAGGATCATATAAGACTTATCTTTCATTCGAAATTAGTGTTTCAAAATGTTTTATCAGAACTTGACCAGTTTAATAGGAGGGGATTTGACATATTGGTATTCGGGGAAGGCAGTTTACAGTCTGATGGCCCGAACATACAAGATCCTGATAAATCTGGACCCCCGCTGGGCCAAGCGCCAAAAAAAAAAAAACCCAGAGAGTCTCGAAGAACAAGACACAAGCTGGAGATGGCTTGCCCTGAGCCTGCGAGACTCTATTTCACAGCTCCAAAACCTCAAACAACAGAGCTAAATCAGGACAAGGCCTTTACAATCCTGTCATGGAATTCCCGAGGGAACTATCATCTATTCTCCTCCATTGAACTTTGTAAACTGCTAAGAAGTAAAAGCATTATATGTATCCAAGAAACTTGGATGACCACCAAGGCACAGCTGGATGGTTTTGAGTGCCTCCACCTTCTAGCCTCGAAAGGTCGGATAGGCAGACCGAAGGGTGGACTACTCTTGGCCTTAAAATTGGACAGCGGCATCTCCCTGATTGAAACCGTTATGATCTCTCCCTTTGTTTTGGGAGCCCTGGTAAAGGTAGAGAGTTTAGCCTTTGTCCTAATTTGGAATATATACTGGTCACCAGGGTCGAATTTGAGCGATCTCACCACCGCAATGGAAGTAATCATGGAGAACTGTTTTTGTAAATATCCAGGGCTCCAAATCATTCTGATGGGGGATTTAAATACAAATATGATGTTATCCGATGACCTTTCAATGTCTCTCCCTGATAGAACATCTGAGTCTATTGATTTAAATGACCTAAAAGTGAGGCCTTTGGCCTATAGGAAAACAGACCGTTATAGTTGGAATATGCTGTTTAAAACTTAGGGCTTAAAAGACACCTATGAACTGTTGAGTTCAGATGTTCCATACATAACTTGGTCTCTGGGAGAAAAATCCTCTAGCATTGATTATATATATGCATCAGTGGATATCTTTAATTTGGTAGATAATTTCATATTACGGCCTACTATGATGAGCGACCATAAAATCCTCGAACTGAATTTACGAATTACACTAGAAAGCACCTGCCTTAAGCGGATGCCGAGCAATCTCATTACAAATCCAGGGAACAATAGGATCGTCTGGCATCCGGGTAATGTAAAGGCATGTAACTACCTCTTTTGTCAGGATCATGATAACTCCACATTTGAGGAAAAAAAAAATCAGATTCACTCACGCACAATTTGGCCCGTACGTAAAAACCCTTATTGAAAACTCAGTAAAAAGTTCTAAAATTCAGTTTGCAAAAAAACACACTCATAAGTATGACTCGCTAGTACGGACAAGTAAGATTTTATTACGTCGTACTCTACGACAACTCTCTCTGTTAGAACTATCAGGCAGTGCGAGAACACAGGGAAGAAAACACGTAAAACAGATACATAGAAATTGTATTAGAAACCATAAATTTATGATGCTACAAGCTGACAATAAGGAAATGCTGAGCACCTTAAAAAATAACTCGGTAAAACACTTTTGGCAGCTCATAAATAGGACCCCAAAACCTGCGGTAACTCGCAATCTTAATCCGATTAGCGAACAAACATGGCATGAACACTTTAAGAAACTGGATGTAAGTAACGAACCTGCCCAACCTTACATTGCCAGAGGGGACTCTTGGCAATGGGCTGGCAATTTCTCTATTGATGAAATCAGAAAGAGGATAATTAAGGCAAGCTCGTCGAGAGCAGCAGGTCCGAATGGATTATCTAATGCTCTATTCAAGGGGAACCTTGATAAATGGTCAAAAGCTCTCTTTCTTCTTTTTGAAGACATAAGCAGAACTAAGGTCATCCCTAGCTCATGGAACATGTGCTATATTATTCCAATTTACAAAAAGGGTGGTAGATCTTTGCCCTCAAACTATCGGCCAATAGCCCTTTTAGACTCTGATTCAAAGATATATGCAAGCCTTCTTTTGCAGAAAATTGAGACATGGGCTAATAACGAAATGGTGTATTCGTCAGCCCAGTTTGGTTTTAGAAAAGGCATTGGCACACTAGCCAGTGGGTTGCTAATATCGCTTCTTCAAGAACTAGGATGGCAAAAAGGGTTGAGGCCGGTGTACCGGCCAGCATGGACCTGTCTCTTGCGTTCAACCGAGTGAATCGAACACTGCTTTGGAAGAAGTTGTCTTCATTAGCACTTCCAAGACAGATTCTGGACACCCTGATCTATTTACACGAAGGAACAATGATTCAAGTTCGTTTGAATTCCGAGGGTCAGCTCACGGGACCAATCCAGACATCAAACGGCCTCAGACAGGGGTGTATATTCGCCCCCACTCTATATAACTTGTATACTGCTGATATAGGGCCGGTGCTCGAGAATGTCGCTTTCATCCAACTGAAACTAGAAGGGAGGAGACTATGCTGGTGCTCATACGACGACGATTTTTTACTGTTTGACAGATCACCGGTAGGACTTCAGCGCCTATTGACAGGATTTGCCGATTATATGACAACCAATGGCTTAGCGGTTAATCCCCTAAAATCACATATATTATGCTTTAAGGGGAAGGGGAGATCGTTACCTGTAAAAAGCTGGTTCTTGGATAAGTCCAAATTAGCGATAAAAAATGCAATGATATATTTAGGCTTCTTAGTGACTTCCACCGAAAACGGTGCGCAAATCCAAAATCATTATATATCCAAAGTCAAAACTTGCATCACACAAATGCGAGCAGTCAACAACAAATTCGGAGGCTACTCGTATACCCCTGCCATGAGATTCTACAAATTAAAAGCTATTCCGAAAATACTATATGGAAGTGAAATCCCATTTATGACAGGCAAATTGGATAATTTCACAAATGTTCCTGTGCTTTATTTTTTTTAAAGTGTCATAATGTATATACAAAAAATAGTGTATAAACTAGAATCAAACCTCCTTAGAAAAACCATTATCGGTTTGCCGAATTGCGTTCCTATAGTAGCCATCCGCCACTAGTTTTGGGCTACAATCTTTTAAGAGCTTTGTGGAATGGAAATGCCTACAATTATTGCAGAACTTAATCGTTCAAACCGAAAATAATCTTTACAGTGATCCGTCAGTGCTGTTGAAGCAGGGTACATCGAAATCGAAATTTATACTCAAACTAATGGAATTATGTAACGCACTGTTGGGGTCGGTAGGCGCCTCTCTGACTACTCTTGTGCTGAACCCTAAAAAAGTGAAACAACTGTTACATAACGCTGATTGGGCAATGACAATTGGAAAATTAACTTACTTCAGATTATATTCTCACATGGTCTCATACTATGAATGCATGGGTGCTATGGAACCATACCTGTATCTTTTTCCTAACAGATAGTGGAGAAAATGCTACATGAGATTTGGATTTAATGTCCTGTTAACGGGAGAAATAATTGGTGCAAGAACTAAATCAGGACCTTCTATAACTAATTGTCGACATTGCAATGATTACGAAATCAAAGAAACGTTGAGACACTTATTGCTTGAATACTCTGCTCTACACTTTAGGAGACTTTTCTATTTCTCAAGATTTGTTCTGGATGTAACCAAAGTGGACCTGGAACAGGTCTGGAAACGAATATTGTTTGATAAGCAAGTTCTGCTGCAATTAGCTGTAGTCAGATTTTTGAAAGAGGAATGCGAATTATCTTAAACTGTTTACACCATCGGCCAGTATAGCTCTAAGCGAAATGAATGTTTCTCTTCCTGGAATGATTTATTAGTCTCCCAGGTATTTTGGATACGTTTTACAGATACGAAGTATCTAATTATTTTAACTTACTTTTCAACTCCTGATACTCTTGTCATAGGAATAGTAGATATGTAGCATTTTATACGCATATGTAATACATTTTATAGAATGATTGTTATAATGAAATTTTGTTGAGAAATTCTGCTTTGAAAATGAAATTACTAACTTATGTACAGATTAGGAATTATTTGTTCTGTACATCTCCACTTTTTCTTTTATCAGTTTTACAGAGATATTTATCCTATGCTTGAGGGTTTTACTTTAACAAAAGAATATTGTCTGTCTGTGTTTTGTTTAGGTTTCGTTAAATCTGTTACAATAAATTGTGTAGTTATCTATACAAATTTTTGTATTTTGTGATTTCTTCTTTAAATTTTGGTTTAAATTTGTAAAGGTTTTTTTGCAAACCATATACAAATAAATTAAATAAATAATGTTCCCACAGTAAAACATTCTGAAAAGTCAATTTTAGCATTGTCATAAAAAATCTGAGAAGTCACATGCTATGCCTAAAAATTACTAAAGAAAACTGATCTACAGAAAACTGACCCTTGAAGCTGTGAGTGACAGCGCATTTAAACTAAAGAGAAAGTTCATCATATTGATTTTAAACATAATGAAACCACTAACTAAATTAATCAATAAACTACAAAGACTACTTGTAAACATGTACATGTCAATATAGATAGCTTTTCAAACATCTCTGCAGGTGAATGGTTTTACACCAGCAAGACAGAACCATATTTCAACGAGGAGGCTTATACACAAAAACAAACACATCCAATTGCCATAGACAATCATGGGTGAGGCTAAGAAGTGGTAGCACACACCATTATGGCAAAAGAAACCCTTATAGAAAAATCTTCCCCAACAAACTTTCAACCAAATGTTCCTGTTGTCCAAACAAGTCGTCCAGTGTACAAATGGACCTACAGCTCAATATGTAACATACAGCAACATTCGTTCACATTTTTACGACAATTCCTCAATCACTATTTCAAACTAAAAGACCAAAGTAGAATTTAAACTTTAGAAGCCATGGGCTACTCCTGCCCAGTACGCATCCACACTGGACTGCAAGGACATTCATTGGCCTGCATTTCTGGAACTACTTGCAAAAGCACCTTCCATCGCATCAAAATGTTTGCAACACACCATTCTGCCTTGAAAAAACTTGTTCATAGATTGAACTATGCAAAAAGTCCTGCTCTAGAATTCCGAACATTAAATAACATTCCCCTCAATGGAACAGCCGAAAAAACTCCTTCGAGAAATAGACCACATCCAAAACAAATATTTTGGAACTGAACTTGACTTAGAAAATTCAGATATTTTAGAAAACATTAGCTAACACCTCACCAACAACAACCTCGTTACAAACACATACAAAAAAGAAATTGCAAAGTTTCAGAACACATCTGCTGAAATACCAGACAAAATATGTGTCTGATATCACAGAACATTTTATAAAAAAGAGTACATAATTAGTAGATATGGCCTACAAAATACAAGACAATGAGGGATCCCAATGGTTACAATTAGCTTTATATCTAACAGCAGAAAATAAATACAAATGAACTGAATAGCTTGCACATACTGCAATACAAAGCTTGATAATAACCACATTTCATCACAGGCTATCCCTAATAACTTAGAAATCTTCGCACTTCCAAAAGCTCTCCAACAACTTAACTTGAATGAAAGCATCATAATTCAAACAGTACACCGTTTTCAAGATATACTACGCCTTCAACCAAGAACTGCCAAATTGCCTTGATCTGAGTTACTGGAAGACATTCTTGGCAAAGTAGTATATTTGCCAATGATCTTGAAGAAAATGTACAAACCTTAGGAGTAGGCTGGCCAATAGAACAATCTTTGATTGTACTAGTTAATAGTGTACCAACAAAAGACAAAGACATTTGGCAACAACTAGTTGACTTAATCAAAGTTAGACAAGCTATAGAATATCGTAAACAAAACAATGAATACTGCAGAGATATATACACAGATGAAAACATAAAAGAAACTGCCCAAATAATTGAAGATCCACCACAAATAGTCCAATTTCAACGTGTGGATCCTATTACGGCAGACAATATTTTAGACCAGTATACAATTCACCTACTACATCCCAAAGACACCATAGAAGAAGCATTAGAAACATATAAAATGTGTCAAGCCAAAGGAGATCGAATAAGTATGTGGGAGAAAGGTGTAGAAGCACATTCTTTTCCTCTACTGTTTCCTACAGGAAAAGGAGGAAGATGTGATGAAAGACAAATGTGTGCATCAGAATATCATTCTTTATGAATGTATCCTGAGGAGCCAAGATTCAGACAAAATGTAGCATACATTTTCCACCGCTTATTCGAAAGCAAACTAGCAAATCTATGTTACACAGTTGCAAACACACATTAAAAACAGGCTCTCATTTCTTAAACATGTCAGCTCCCCAACTCCTTCAAAAGATAAAAGACAAAGATGAAGTTTTGCAGTCAAGTATCGCAAATCTCTTGACAAACATATGTGGTTCAAGTCTTTACGCCAATTCCTCAATTAGTATGTGAAAGGTAAAGACAAAATCAAAATTAAGCTACTGCAAAATAAGGATTCCTGTCCAGTGCGCAAGTACACAGGACTACAAGGACATTCAGTGGCCTGCATTTCAGGACCTACTTGCAAAACCACCTTCCATCATATCAAAATGATATCAACACATCATTCAACTATAAGAAATCTAGTCTATAAACTGGACTATGCTAAAAGTCCTGCTTTAGCACTAGCCAATTTAAATAACATTCTTCTACATGGTACAGCAAAAGACCTACTTGAAGAAATTGACTATATCCAGAAAAAATATTATAAATAAGTGAAAGCCACTTACAGAATGAAATAGCTTTAAAACAAATTAGCAACAATTCTATGCATGGCAACCTTCTACTACACACATACAAAAAAGAAATACTGAAATTGAAAAGTACATCTGCTGAAGTACCAAACCATGTGTGTGTATGTTGCCGCAGAACTTTTTATAAAAGTAACACAAAAACTGTAGACCTAACATACAAAATAGAAGACAATGAAGATTCTAAATGGTTTGAATTAGCTCTCTACCTTATAGCAGAAAACAAATACGAAATAACTGACCTCTTCATACTTTGTAGTTACTGCACTACAAAACTTGACAACAACCAAACTCCTTCACATGCTATCATAAATAATTTGGAATTATTCCCACTACCAAAACCACTACAACAACACAATTTATATGAGAGCATCATAATTCAAACAGTGCACCCCTTTCAAGCAATAATACGCCTTCAACCAAAAACAGCAAAATTACCTCTCTCTGAATTGGTGAAAGGCATTTGTGGAAAAGTAGCATATTTACCATTAGATCTAAAACAAAATGTGCACACTCTGGGAGTGCAACGTCCAATGGAGCAATTTTTAATTATCTTAGTAAATGGGGCACCTACATACACAAAAGAATTTGGCAACAACTGGTAGATTTACATAAAGTTAGACAAGCCTTGCAATATCTAAAAGACAATAATGAATACTACAAAGAAATTAATATTGAAGAAAACTTGAAGGAACCCACTGAAATAATACAACAGTCACCAGAAGCTGGTCAATTTGAGCATCTAGATCCTGCTACAGTATCCAATACTTTAGACAATTATACAATTCATCCATTGCACTCTAATGACACCGTAGGAGATGCACTAGAAACGTACCTAATGCAACAAACAAAAGGATCACCAATCAGCATATGGGAAAAAAGTATAGAAGCACATGCTTTTCCTCTACTCTTTCCTACTGGCAAAGGAGGAAGGTACGATGATAGACCTATTCAAATAACAGCATCAGAATACCGCTCATTACGGATGTATTCTGAAGATCCACATTTTGTCTAAATCTGGGAATACATATTCCACCTACTCTTTGAAAGTGAACTAGCAACTCTATGTTACGGAGTTGCACACACATTAAGATCAGGAACCCACTTTCAAAATATGTCAGCTACACAATTATTACAAAAAGTGCAACAAAAAGATGAGGTTTTACAATCAAGAATTACAAATCTATTAGCAAACAAGCGTGGTACTAAAGAGTACTGGTTCCGACGTCATGGAGATGTACGTTGTATGAAAAGAAACCTTGGCCTACCCACTTGGTTTGTTACATTAAGTTGTGCAGAATATGCATGGGAAGATTTACATGATTTCCTACGCATATCAAACAAAAACAAAACAAACATAGATATACTAACACCTGGAGAACTTTGTTCTCTGGATCCTGTTAATGTTTCAAGATATTTTCACCATCGCTTCATTGCTATGCTACACTTTATTTGTAATAAAACTGTTCCTCCCCTCGGAGAAGTGCAACACTGCTTTTGGAGAAAAGAATACCAAGCCAGTGGAGCACCACATATCCACATGCTTTTATGCATTAAAGATGCTCCTAAATTTGGTCAAAACAATGATGCCACTGTGTTAGAGTTTATCGAAAAATATGTCACTTGTGAAATTCCATCGGAAGCAATAAATAGTGATCTTCATGCACAAATATTACAATTTCAAAGACACAAATATGGCAAATATTGTCGTTGCAAATACAAAAACAAAGGGAAATACTACACCAAATGCTGCTTTGGTTTCCCTAGACCAGTTACAAAAACAGGGTAAGTAAACAACTTCATGTCTTCAGTTAGACATAGTGTTAAAGGTAAATCACCTAAAAATACATATTACATAGAAAGAACAGAAGAAGGAAAATATATCAGTGATTACAATGCAATCATTGCCCACTTATGGAATGCAAACATAGATGTGCAGTACATTGCAGACAATTCCACTGCAGTTGCACAATATGTTACAGCATACTTAACCAAAGCAGATAAAACAGAGCTCCAAGACCTCTGGAATGACCTGTCATCAGACAAAACACTGTCACAGAAATTATACAGCTTGGGCATAAAAATGCTCTCCCATAGAGAATGTGGCTCCTATGAAGCAGCAGATCGTTTAACCGGTACTGCTTTGTATGGGAAATCTGAAAATATAGTATGGCTAAGTCTTGGTCCTGCTAAATCTAGAAAAAGAGTTCTGAAATCATACAACGACCTAGAAACAATAGCCACACATGATCCCAACAGCCAAGGCATTTTAAAAAACAATTTGCTGTACACATACTACCCAAACAGAATTACCACTTTGGAAACCATGTGTCTATACCACATAGCTCAAAACTTCACATACACAAATAATATAAAACCCGATGAAAAAAAGGTAGCAACAGAGTGTCAAATTGTGAAGGCAGCTTAGTAAAACTCACCAAACCAAATTTAATTAATCATATCAAATTGTCATTAAAGACTCCTCAACATAAAGAACTATATTACATGTCCCTGCTACAACTCTTTAAACCATGGAGAAAAGAAGAAGAAATACTAGAAAACTATGACTCCTACGAAGACGCTTTCAAAGCAAATGAAAGCACTATAACCAATGTAAACTTTACACACTACAAACAATGTTGCACAATGAACAGCAACACGAAGAAGAACTCCAGGCCCAACTAGATAAGGACACTCCTGACAGTAGTCAACCTTCTCTAACAGGAAGCCAAGAACCACTGGGACAGCCACTAATAACAAACGAGGCAGAATTAGCTATGACAGAAGTAGAAAACACCATGTGTCAGTATGAAGATAAAGAAGACTTAACTATACAATGAGCAACGTAGCATTTTTCAAGAAGTAACAAAAGAAAATGCACATGGTGTACAACATGAAAACAAAGAATGCACCTGCCAAAATTACAAACCTATCTCAACTGCTTTATTGATATGTACTGCACTGTACTGACATGTTTCTTATCCTCTGTATGCAACCTAAGCTGAAGTAACCTTGTACCTGCTGCGCCCGGCTACCCCTGGGTTTTGTGCGCATTATCAAATATTAAACATACATACATACATACATATACTACTGTACGTCAGTGGTGAAGCTGGTTCTGGCAAAACATTCTTAATCATAATCATCAGCAAATTCCTTCAACAATTGACAAACAACAAACTGTCAGCTGTTGTCACTGCCCCCACAGGTTTAGCTGCCTACAACATAGGCGGTGTCACTTTACACCGATTACTACTCCTGGCAGTAGAACACCAAAACAAATAAGACTATTACAAACTTTCTACAGAAGCTGCAATGGAACAAATGAAAAGTCTACTACTAGATGAAGTGAGCATGGTCTCCAACCTAATGTTGGCTTTGATTCACCTCAGATTACAAGAAGTACTCAAAACAAACTACGAAGAGCTCTTTGGAGGAAAACACATTATTGTTTTCAGAGATCTTCTTCAATTGACACCAGTGAAAGGTGAGCCTATTTTTAAAACCTTAGGACACAAACTCTGCCATAAAACTGTTGGCAGCATAGGAAATGTCAACCTTTGGCAACATTTCCAATACAGAGAATTAACAAAAAACATGCAGCAATCTGCAGATCTCACTTATGCCAACATCTTAAAAAGTATCAGAGTTGGTATACTATCTCAAGAAGCACAAGCAATATTAAAAACCTGGCACATTCATGCACTTTATGGCGATAATGCATGTGCTATGGATGTTATGGAACAATTATCCCACAAAAATGTCAATTGTATGGCCTTAATGCCAACTCTTGCAAGCTGTTTCAAATTCACTGAAACAATGTTAAAAAAGAAATGCAACCAATAATTGAAATTAGCGCCACAGACAAACTAGACATACATAGTATGACACTACCCATGTGTGAACAGGCCACAACAAGACTAAATAGTTTAGAAATTTCAATCTCCAACACAGCTGGATTGTAAAAAATATTTAAATTATCCTTAAATTGCAGAGTAATGCTTAAACGTAACTCGGACGTGGATCAAGGACTAGTTAATGGAGCACTGGGTACAGTTGTTGGCTTTCAAACATACCCACGTGACAACAAAATTCAGTTTGTCAATATTCTCTTTCACAAACTTTCAGAAGTGAAAAGGATAGGACGCTGAACAGCTCGATTCCTTCTCTTCAAAGACATGTATGTACGCAGCGAACAATTTTCTCTAACTCTTGCATACGCAGTCACCATTCATAAATCACAAGGTCTTACCCTAGACAAAACATTGATAGACATTGGTAACACAGTCTTGAAAGAAGGCATGAGCTATGTAGCACTATCACGCTTACGTACACTTGATTGTCTATTTCTAATCAACTTTGATGCAAGTAAAGTAAACGCTGATATTCCTTACATTTTAGAATACAATAGACTTTGTTCACTATCCCCCCATCTAAAAACATATCCTGTTCCACAAAAATTAAAATGTTGTAAAAGAAATCTAAATGAAACAGAAATGAAACAGGACGTCACTGTAAATCCTTCAAAGAGAGTAAAAAAAATGAATACTTCATCAAGTACCACAAACAAAAAAGAAACTATTAGGGAAAGTAAACTAGGTACTACTTCAAAGAAGGAAGACAAACTAAAAAAAGCACTCAGATACAGAACTACCGGGTCCATTTAAACTTTCAAATATAATTGGTGTAAGTTGCTACGCAAATGTAGCAATGAATATTCTATTCAATTACCACCAATTGTTGACAACATTTATTTACACAGTACAGACCAATTGTGTTTGCAAATGTTAGTACTTCATAGAAACGTAACAAACAATCCTGACAACATGTATAGTGTTTATGGAATAAGACAATAATTGGACTACTGTGCTGGAATGGTGAAATTCACTATAAACTCACAGGAAGATCCACAATAATTTCTAATGTACTTACTACAAGTACTGGAAAAGAAAAACATACCTATAAATGAAATCTTCCAGATTTCATACATGTGGAAACATACATGCACTCTCTGCAACAATGTGACACAAGAACAAATCCCCAATGAGCGCTCTGTGTATGTATCACTACCTAATTGTGAATCGGTTCCATTTCAGCAACTTGTACAAAATGCAAACCATGGTAGATTATGTACTACCTGCAATTCCGATAATCGCTCCACCTTGCTAATACAAACACACAGTAAATACGTAATACTAATGCTTCTACATTACAATGCAGATGGTACCAAAAACAACTGCAAGCTGACTGGATTCACACATGGTCAAGTATCACTTGGTAAGAAAACCTTCACAACAATAGGTATAATCTACCACACAGAAGCCACAACCAATGCAGGTCACTATACTGCATATATAAAAAAAAATGTGGATGGTTCGAATGTAATGATAGTACCATTACTCTAAAGCAGAGATTACCAGCAAATCTTACAAACGCTTATTTAATCTTCTTAAAACCAAAATTTATTAACTAAACTGTACTTAAACATTAACAAAACTTCTATTAAAAAACTATAAACTGTTAGAATATGCCAACAGCTATCTACCTGCCCCAGGATTCTACAACAACTAAACAGATCAATGAATACCACTCAATTATATCAAAAAATAGACAGTTAGAATACACCAACTGGTATCTAACTGCCCCAAGATTTTACAATAACCAAACAGATAAATCAATACCACTTCATTATATCAAAAAATAGACCATTAGAATACGCCAACTGGTTTTAGAATCTGCCCCAAGATTTTACAATATCCAAACAGATAAATCAATACCACTTCATTATAACAAAAAAGACAGTTACAATATGTCAACAAGTATCTAACTGCTCCAAAAATCTGCAACAAGCCAACATTTAGAACATTAGCCAAGAACAACAAGTGAACACTGAAAATAAACAAACAGACTGTAGCATAACAAAAAATGTTTTTTTTTAATCCAACATGGATTTTTTTTTTCACAGACCCAATGATTTTAGCAACAAACACAGAAACTGAGCAAATTGCACAGTACACTGGTTTGTAATCTACTAAATATGAGGGTATGATATGATATGATATGATATGGCATTTGTAACGTGCCTATACACAGGTGTTTCAAGGCGCGACGAGGCAGGGAGGGGAGGAACAAGGGGAGACAGACAACGATCCTACTAGGCCAGGTGTCATTCAGATCGCGCAAGTGCAGGGGTGGGGGAGGGGGAAAAGTGCAAGGGGGAGGGGGGGAAGTGCAGTACAAGGTAAGTGGCGTAAAGTAATAAATAAATAGGGCCAGCTGGTGGCAAGTGCAAGGTAAGTGCAGAACAAGTGCTGGAAAAGGGGGAGGGGCTGTAGGGATACAGAGACAGTCCCGCAGTGCAGAGGGGTTCCAGGGCATCAGTGCAAGTGGAGAGTGGCTGGGCCCAGGACCGAGGCCATTAAGAGTGGTCCAGTTGCAGAATCAGTAAAAAAAAATGTTGATTATTCAATGTTATAAGTCGTTACAAAATACCAATACTAACATGATCTTTTCTTTTATCACAGAAATTAACAAGGAATACATGTACTCCAGTTACTAAACCAAACAGTAAGTATATTATAATAAGTATAACCATTGCAGCAAATCATACCCATAGTGACTTATAACTTCAGTGTTTATAAATTTGGTCTTGACCATGCACCCAAGACTCTAGGCCCTGGCCACAACCACTGCAGCATACCACACCCATAATAGCTTATAACTTTGGTGCTTATAAATTTGGCCTTGTCCATGCACCCAAGACTGGATAAGCCACTATGGGTGTGATAGAGTCTTGGGAGCATGGCCATACGGCCATGCTCCCAAGACTCTATGCCTTGGCCACAACCACTGCAGCATATCACACCCATAGAGTCAAACATTTTAACTATGCCATATGGGCACTTTTAATGTCCACGAACATGACGAGTGTTCTTAGAACAGTTTCAACTTGCCCATGAACAATACGGACAGGTCCTCAGGACACCCCCATTTTGTTTACTTATGAACATTTCAGAACACTGCACGTGTTCTTAGAACAGTTTCAACTTGACTGCGAACAGTACGGACAGGCATAGGTGTGTCCTCAGGACACACCTATTTCGTTTATTTTTGAACATCCCAGAACACTTGATGTGTTCTTAGAACAGTTTCAACTTGCCTATGAACAGTACGGACAGGCATAGCGTCCTCATGACACCCCCATTTTGTTTATTTACGAACATTCCAGGACACATAATGTTCTTAGAAAAATGTCAACTTGCCTAGGGACAATATGGACAGCGTCCTCAGGACAACCCCATTTCGTTTATTTACGAAGATTTCAGGACACCGCGTGTGTTCTTAGAACAGTTTCAACTTGCCTGCAAACAAAACGGACAGGCATACCACCCTCAGGGCACACCCATTTTGTTTATTTACGAACATTTCAGGACACCATGTGTGTTCTTAGGACAATTTCAGCTTGCGTGCAAACAATTTGGACAGGTCTAGCGTCCTAAGAACACCCCCATTTTCGTTTATTTACAAACATCCCAGGACACTTGATGTGTTCAACTTGCCTACGAAACAGTACGGACAGGTATAGCGTACTCAGGACACCCCCATTTTGTTTATTTACGAACAATTCAGGACATCCGTATTGTCCGCGGTCAGAACGAACACAACAGGCCACCTAAATAAATACAACATTTAACCCATCTCTTACTCCCCCACTCTCCCCAAACAGTCTTACACACCAAAACACTTTACTAAATAGTATTTTTCCACCAAGTTTCACCGCGCTGTCTGCGGACGTCCGCGAATCCAAGATGGTGGGCGTTTCCAAAAATCTGACGCACTTCACACTCTTCACCGTCCAATCAGTGAACACGTTGCATGTCCGCGGACATGACGCAAGCCGATTGGCCATTCAGAACACTGTCTGCGGAGTGAACAGGGAAGTGTGTCCGCGGACCGAACATAGATATCACTAATTTTTTGTGACCTACTTTTTGGTCATTTTTTTAAAAACTACTGGACCGATTTTCACCAAATTTGCAAAAGCACACTTTCGGGACCAAGCTGCTGGTCCTGGTCCAAATGTTATGAAAATCCATTCAGCGGTTAGGGCTGTAGGTGTGAGCAAAATTTTTACCCATTCAGTCTATGGGAAAAAAGAAGTTTTGGTACCCCCCCTATAACTTTGCCCCCCGGGACCAAACCTCACCAAACTTTGCAGAAAAAATTCAGAGTGACCTATATACTTTTTTTGCAAAGTTTGGTGAGGATTCGTCCAGGGAGCCGCCCAAAAAGGGCTCTTCCTATGGAAACAGCAACTTAACCACAACTACACAGCCACTACCGTGGCTGTGTAATATATAACTACACAGCCACTACCGTGGCTGTGTAATATATATATATATATATATATATATATATATATATATATATATATATATATATTTATTCACTGAAAAAACATTGTTAAAGGGAAGTTATGGTTAAATTGAACTAATAAAAACCGATACAATTAACTGAAAAACATTGTTAAAGGGACGTTATGTTTAAATTGAACTAATAAAAACCTATGAAAGGGACGTTATGTTGCAAGGTCAAATTGAAAAAGCAAAGACATTCTCCAGTTAGGGAAAGCTATGCAACGATAACTCGCGCCACCACCATGCACTGCTAAGACTAACACCCAGGACATCAAAGATGATATTACAAATGACATCATTAGGCTCACTACCCATGCACCAAAGTTATATCACTATTTTTTGTACATACATTTTGACACTTTGGACAATATAAAACCCACACAGATTTCAAAAGCATGCTTTCAGGTCCTTGCTAATGCTCCTTGCCTATGTTTGCTGCAATCCTGTACAGCAGGTTGAGCTGTAGACACAAGGAGAATTTGTTTTCCCATTCAAAGCTATCCTGATTTTGAAAAACGTAGCCGGTCCCTGGTGACCATTCCCACTTTAACCCCATTGGCGGTCCCTGGTGGCCATGGCAAGTGGCCAGATTGTCCGGGGCATGGCCCACAGGCTATACCCCAGTCACCAAATATATATCACTATTTTTTGTATATACATTATGACACTTTTCAAAAAATAAAGCACAGGAACATTTGTGAAATTATGCTTTCGGATCCTTGCAAATGCTCCTCACACAACTTTGCTGCGAATCTGTCCATGTTTAGTTCTTTTGAAAGGTGTCAACATTTACGTACATAAATAGTGATATAACTTAGCCCCCACTTAACAAAATCCATTCAAACTTTGCACAAACATTCAATGTTGGGTCTATAATCTTTTTGCAAACTCTTGCAGCCATGGACAGTCTCAACAATACATGGGGCATGGGCTTTGGTCATGGCCAGTGAGCATGGCCGACTAATGATTTTAAAACTTGACCAGACCACTAGGATTGGACTCTGGCCATGGCCAGTGGTACAGCCTTTGGCCATGCCCATTCTATATTTTAAACCACTTGCAACCCATTGCTCAAAGATGTTCATCAATCACAGACTGATTTGACCTGTTTTGGCAGTGGTGTTGTTAGGTATAAAAGATGGCATGCTTTGAGAACTCACAATTATTTTAGGCAATGCGCAGTGAGATTAAGTTATTTGTCAGGGATCACACACTTTGGTTAAGCAGCTTGCTACAAGCCACTTGTTTTATGATCTGTCTCTTGCTGACTGTTGTGATACATCACACAGCCCTAACTAACCACATTTAAACAGCATGGAAAAGGGAACAAAATAACGAGCTTCAAGAATAACATAAGCTCAGGTATGCTTGCCCCCGATAGCGAAAATCAAAAGCTGTCGTCCATGAATTTAAGCACACTAAGTCAACATATAGCTTAAAGGAAATATACAAATGTACTTCAATTGGCCTACCCCTTTGAAGAAAGTGCATGAGACAAGATAGCATTGGACTTTAAAAAAAATGTATGAACACAAGAAAACCTGAGAGAGGAAATGTTCCAATAAATATGTTGGCAAAGTATAAAAGGTGCTCACATTTTAAACCCAGCAAGTGATATATTCTGTGGAAAACAAAATCCCAATATGAGACTAGTGCTCGTGGTCTTGTGGGTAAGCGTCTGCACTGGGAACATGACAACCGGAGTAAACCTCTGGTAGCAAAATACTTGAGCAAGCTTGCCAACCTCAAAAAAAACCAAGGGGGTGAGTCTGTGATCTGAAAAAATGTTACGCTGTCCACCTACATATGTCCTTTACTTGTGCCCTGAAAAGCAGCCACAATCAGGGAAAATTGACTGCACCAGTGTCAGGATTGCAGCCTCTCTTGACACATCCTGAGCAAATACTCATGACTTACTGGCCCTCTCATAATTTCCCTTCCTCTCCCCCATATCCTGCTTTGAACAATACTCTGCTTTAAAAAGATAACTTGAAAAGTAAACCTATCACAGTGTCACTCAAATGTATAAATTCCTATATGTTATGTTATGTTAACAAGATTTATAAAGCGCACAGCCACCCGAAGGCAACATGCCACGAGGAAGGACACAGTAGACTAGAGCCTACGATAGCCTAAAATAGCCTGGTTTTCAATAGACCACTAAAATTAAGGTGGCTTTCAACTTGCCTAGGAGAATCGGGTAGGCCATTCCACAATTTAGCGGCTACGACTGAGAAGGCACACCTCCCAATTCTTAGTCGGTGAAATTTGAGGTTGTCCACTAGATATGCCTTGCTAGATCGAAGAGCCCGACCAGGCACATATGGCTGGAATTTATCTTACAGATAATCCGCCCCTAGATGGCAAAAAGCTTTATGCACCAGGCACAGGGACTTGAATTCAATCATCTTTGCCACTGGAAGCCAGTGAAGGGTGCAGAGCACAGGACTGATATGGGACCTATAGGGGGTAGAAGTGGCCAATCCGGCCACCAGATTTTGAAGGTACTGCAGTCGATGAATCAGGCCAGGAGGTTGGCCACAAACAGGGCCTTACAGTAGTGGATACGACTAACGACCACTGCAGAAACAACCCGAGTGTGCAAATAAATGGGCAAATGGGCTAATACCCCACATAGTACATGATGCAGGAAAATACCTGATTTGCAAAGTGCATTAACTTGAGCAGCCATAGAGAGTGAGGCCATGAGATGGACCACCAGGTTTTTACCACCGTCACTGGAGTAGACAGGACTCCAATAACAGTGGGCCAAATAGAAGGAGACCAAAGTGCAGGATCAGGAGAGGAACCCACCACCAGAATCTTTGTCTTAACTCTGTGCCGGTTTCTACTCATCCAGCCCCTCATGGCCACCAGATACTCTAGACATACACTCTACAAGATCCTCTCTGCCCCTAGATCCACCCGCCTTTATCTTCCCTGAGTGGATTCCTGCCACTATCATCCCCACTCAGACATACTCCTCTTTTGAATGCCTTGTCTGTAGGCTCTGTCTCTCTCCTAGTCACTCTCTTACTGTTGCTACTCTCTACCTGCCCCCTGGTCAAATCACCTCTTTTTTCTCTGAGTGGGCAGATCTCTCCTCCGCCCTTTGGCCTCTACCTCTCAACTCCTCCTCCTTGGTGACCTCAACATCCATCTTGATTCCCCCTGGTCCTCATCTGTGCTCTTTCGCAACCTCTGCGATTCACTCTCCCTCTCTATCCTCCCCTCTGGCCCGACTCACTCTGCTGGACACACACTTGATGTCCTGATCTCCTCCGGCCTCCCCCTATCTACTCCCCTCACCACTCCTCTCGTTTGAAGCCCAGAGTCAAGTGCAATTCTTGGTATGACTCCGACCTAGCTACACTTAAACGTAATTGTAGGGCGGCAGAGAGGAAATGGAGGGCTTCTTGCTCATCCTCTGACAAACTGGTCTGCTGCCTGCTCCAAAGGCAATACTGACTCTCTGTAAGCACCAAGAAGCGAATCCACATTCAAGCCCGTGTCTCTGTGGCATCTAACAACTCGGCTGAACTCTTTAAAATCTGCAAGGAGCTGGCCAACCCTGCTGCAGTATCCACCCCTCCTCTCACCTCTCAGGCTGTTTGCAATGCCCTCTCCACACACTTTATCTCGAAAACCCAGGACATCACTCTCTCCTCTCCCACCGCCCTCCTTCTCCTTCTTTGCTTGCTGACCCACCTTCAGCTAAGCCCCCTCCCTCTTTCTCCTCCTTTCCTCTCTTCTCCCCCGATGAGGTCACTAGACAAGTCCGATCTATGAAAGCCTCATCAAAACAGGTCCATCCCTGTTCCTCTAAAACGATCAAGGACCTCATCAATACCCTTTCTCCAGCCCTTGCTGATTTCTGCAACCTCTCCTTTGCCTCTGGGCCCTTCCCCTCCTCTCTGAAGCACTCCCTTGTGCATCCTCTCCACAAGAAACCCACAGCTGATCCTACTTGCCCGGCTAACAATCGCCCAATTTCCATAACTCCCTTTTTGGGTAAGCTCCTGGTAAAGCTTGCCATCTCTCAGCTTAACCTTCATTCTGACTCTGTTGGCTCACTCCATTACCACCAACCTGGCTTCAGATCTGCCTGAAGTACAGAAACTGCTTTCCTGAACATCCGTGAAGACCTGCTCTCCAACCTTGACTCTAACGTTCCCTCTGTCCACATCCTACTTGATCTCTCCTCTGCTTTCAACACAGTGAAACATACCATCCTGCTCAATCGTCTCCATGACAACCTGGGTATCACTGATCAGGCACTGGCCTGGTTGACCTCTTTTCTCTATGATCACCCCTCTCAGGTACAACTTGGGTCCTTCCTATGTTCTATCGCTCTCTCCACCTGTGGAGTTCCGCAGGGATCTAACCTCTCGCCCTGGAATTTCAACCAATACTGCATTTCATCTTCTGCTCGAATTTCCAGTGCTATGCTGATGACACCCAACTCACTTTCAGGCTTCCTTCAGCCATCTCCTCTCCTTCTCTCATCTCTAACTGTCTCATCGCCATTCAAAACTGGTGTGCCACCAATCTCTGTTTAAATGCCAATAAGACTGAGATCCTCCTCATTGGTACACCCTCTCCATCCTTTCCCCTCACTCTGTGGCTGGCCTCCCTTGGCCCTCCTCCTGCCCCTAACTGCAAAGCTAAGAACCTCTGGGTCATCTTTGACTCCACACTTTCCTTCTCCCCACACATCTTTGATGTCTCTAAAAAGTCTAACTTCTTCCTGCACCTCCTTAGAGGTACTCTTCCTTTCCTCACCTTCCCTCAGAAGATCACTGTCTCCCAAGCCCTGATTCTCTCTAGGTTGAACTACTGTAACAGCCTTGTTCTAAATCTGCCTGCCTCCACTCTCCACCCTTTGCAACTAATCCAGAACAGGACTGTGAGACTTGTCGTTGGCCTCAAGCCCTGGGATCGTATCTCTCCAGCTCTGAAATCCCTTCATTGGCTCCCAGTGGATGCAAGGATTAAATTTAAAACCCTTTGCATTGTCCACAATGCTTTCTGGGGCCTGGGTCCAAAATACCTTCAACTATCCCTCTGTAAATAACTCCTCTCTCGAGCCCTTCGCTCCTGTACCTCTAACTCCCTCAGGGTCAGTCGTTTTTCAAAGAAACAAGCTGGAGGTAGATCTCTGTCTTCGGCTGGGGCCTTGCTTTGGTACAAACTCCCTGCGACCTTGAAACTTGAGGAGAACCATCTACGGTTCCGAAAGCTCCTCAAGACCTTCCTCTTTGCTTCTGCCTTTGCCCCGCTTCCCCTCTGCTGATCTGCCTTCTCCCTCGGCACTGTGCACCTGGCTACACTCTGTCCTTCCGGCCCAGGTACCTGCTCACCCTGCCATCCTCCTGCACGGCCTCCGGGCCACCCCTTGCACTAGGGCCTGTAGCTGTACCCATACAGTTCCCCATCCACTTTTCTTATGCACTTATCAGATACACCCTATCTGACTAATTCTTGCACCTTTGCCTCTTACAGGCGGCACTACCACCGCTAACACTCTATTTAATTATTTATTTACTTACTATTTATTTTGTTCTCTCCTATGCTCTGCACTTCCTCCCTTCTTTTTCCCCTTCCCCATGCACTTGCGCGTTCTCAATGTCACTGGGCCTAGTAAGATTGTTGTTATTTTTTGCTTCTCCCCTGCTCCCCTCCCTTCGCCTGGTCGCGCTCTGAAACACCTGTGTACGAGCAAGATATAAATAAAATATCAAATCATATCATAGCCGAGAGGACCCCTCAGTCTGGTGAAGCTCTAGACGAACCAGGATCTGGGTGTCATCAACATATGAGTAGCAACGGAAGCCATAGGAGCGGATGAGATGAATCAATGGCTGAATGTAGATGTTAAATAACACAGGGGAAAGGGCAGAGCCCTGTGGAACACCGCAAGAAAGGAAACAGGAGGAAGAGCAAAAAGGCGGAAGAGAAAGAAATTGACCCCTGTCAGATAAAAAAGACCGGACCAGAGAGGCCTGCTAGTGCCATGTGGGAAATGAAGATCGAGTGGTTGGCAGTGTCGAACACCCCTGAGAGGTCGAACAATATCACCGCTCCCACTCCACCCTGATCAACCAGCATGGCAAGGTTGTCAACAACTGACACCCGGACACTCTCTGTTCTGCGCCCAGACCAGAAGCCAGATTGAAAGGAGTTAAGGAAAGAAGCAGATTGCAAGAATGAAGATAGAAGTGGGGAGACCAAATATTCCAGTAACTTCTTAAGCAATAGGAGGAGGGACATGGGGCAATAGCTAGCCAAAACATAAACATCCAGTGACGGCTTTTTAAAAAGGGGGCTAACCAGTGCCTGGTTAAGATTTTTGGGAATAGTACCCGATTGTCAGGAAAGATTCACTGCTACCGTGACCCAAGGGATAATGGAAGAAAAGATGTCCTTCAGTACCTTCAATGGCACAGGATCAGAGAGACAGCTGAGTTCAATGAAACTGACGCATTGGAAACATCTTGCATGGAAAACTCAGGGAAGTGTGACCATGGTAGAGAGTCAAAAGCGACAATATCAACTCCAGTAGAGTTGGCAGAACCAGGGAGACTAGACCCGATAAAATTACGAATATCAGTAATCTTCACTACAAAGAACTCAGATAGTGAGTTGCAGAGAAGTTGACTCGGCTTTACAATAGGTGTAAAACGAGGGAAAAAGAGAAGTATTTAACCATCGAGAACAGGTCTTTAGATTGGTTGAGTGCAGATTCCTTTTTAGATGTGCAGTAGGAGTGTTTGGTAGTTCAAATAGATGCATGGTATTCGCGAGTAAGTTGGTGGTAGATCAATTTAACTTCATGGCTGTAGTACAAATGCAATTTGCATTCTGTTTCCCTATTTTCAGGTGAGCTGCTCTGAGCTCTTCCGAAAACCGTGGTATGATATGATATGATATGGCATTTGTAACGCGCCTATACACAAGTGTTTCAAGGCGCGACGAGGCAGGGAGGGAGGGAACAAGGGGAAGACAGACAACGATCCTACTAGGCCAGGTGTCATTCAGACCGCGCAAGTGCAGGGGTAGGGGGAAGGGAAAAAGTGCAAGGGGAAGGGGGAGGGGGGGAGTGCAGTACAAATAAGTAGAATAGAAATAAAATAATAAATAAATAGGGCCAGCTGGTGGCAAGTGCAAGGTAAGTGCAGACAAGTGCTGGGGGGTGGGGGGTCTGTAGTGATACAGAGACAGTCCCGCAGTGCAGGGGTTGCCAGGGAGGCAGTGCAAGTGAAGAGTGACTGGGCCAAGGACCGAGGTCGGTGAGAGTGGCCCAGATTGCAGAATCAGTGGAGTATTGGTGAAGAATTTAGCAGGGGAGAGGGAGAGAGAAAGCAGAAGGATGGAGGTTTCTTAAAGTGGGTCACTTTGGGGGGGAGCCACTAGGTTGGCGGCTTCCTGCAGAGTCTTAGAGAAGATAGGTCCACCAAAGTTTAATAAAGTTTGCCATAAGAGAAAGATCAGCCATACGCCAATTGCTTTTCATGGCCGTGGCTAGGCTAATAATATGGACAGGACACGGGCACAGTACTTCAAAAGGTATTAGACAATGTTCAGATCAACGTACGTGCCTGGCTGGATTCAGCAGCAAAGATGAGGTCAAGAATGCTGCCCAGGGAGTTTTGCTGGCTTCATTTAACGATTGCTGAAAACCAAAATCTATAGAAATATGTTAGGCAAAAAAGTGTACAATTGTGCTAATATTCCCCCATCTTGACGAGGAGACTACAAATGCCATAATGCTTTTCCGCAAAAGGCAAAACAACTATCTCTCAGAGAGCACTGGAAACATAGAAGATCTTCAAACCATATTGGGACATATTATATATATATATAACAAAAGGTTATTCTAGTTTGCCTCGCGCTTGTAAGCTGGCTTTGAAATTCTCCATGTATTTTTAGCTTCATACCCAGACACACCTGCTCTTTTCATGTGGGCTTCATGGCACCTTGACCTTTAAAGTGTAATACTTGCAAGGACTGCCAGTAGCACGGTTTTTAAAAAAAGAATGCTCTGTGTTTTCTTAGTGTGTTATGAGATATTTAAAACTAAGAAAACACACGCCAATCGGGACTGTGCACTGTCTCCCATTCGTGCAGTAACTGGGACTGACGCTGCTTAGCTTCAAAGCAAGGAATGGGCTGGCCCCCTCAAACCACGTTGCTCCAAGTGGCATTGTAACTTGTGCTAATTTATTAGGCAACACGACCTAAGGGGACTGGCCGCCTCATCGCCTTTGAAGTCAAGCAGGGTCAGTCCCGGGTACTGCATGCAATATCTTTATTTAATTACTTTTTTCTATAGCCGTGGGTACAGAACTTCAGATACCCCCGGCTATCTGTGGTCATATTATAGCTGCGAATATTAGAAAAAACGGTGGAAAAAAATTGCTTTCCTGACACCCCAGACCCTCAGCTAGGGCTCCCCACACAGCCATGATAGCCTTCTCACCTCCCCTGCCCTCTCCCATTCCCCCCACAGTTTGCTTTGAGATTTCGGCTATTCGTGGCTATTTTGCCCATAGCCAATGATACAGACCAATAGCTCTCCTTGATCCTCTGGGAAAGATCTACGCCACATTTCTTTTAGGAAAATTGAATACATGGGTGTCAGAATAAAACGACGCGCAACCCGCCAAACAGGATTCATTAAAGCAGTTAGAACTAACATCAACCCACTGCTCCTTAATCTAATAAAGCACAAAGCCATAAGAACAGGCACCCAGGTTTACGCTGCTTTTGTGGATCTACAACAAGCCTTTGATAAGGCAAACAGAGAAAGACTCTGGAATAAAATGGTTCAATGGGGCTGCCCAAATGACATCTTAGAACCTATTAAAACAGCTTTACAAGTCAAGTCAAACAAGTTTATTCGGATGTATAAAAACAACCATTAAACGACAAAATACACATTATAGCACAAATCCAAGTTACAGTTTCAAGAATCCATCAAACCCAAGATAAACAAAATCAGAACACGTAAAAGGAAATGCAATCTTTGCACCATAACCCAACACCATAGATCAGAAGATATTTGTAGTGGAAAAAGGAGTCAACCCCAAGGACCCCATTACGTTACACATGGTCCCTTAACTTAATGGTCACAAGACTAATTGTCCGCCCTTGACACTCAGACGCGGCCCCCCCCACAGGCCTTTTACCCAGAGGAGTACAGTTCGCTCCCGACAGGACATTACAATGTGTGACAGTTCCAGGTGGGGCAACGGCTCCCAAATAGGGGCACAAGCTAATTGTGATCCCACTATATGGGGCCCGCACATAACCCCCAGATCTTCTCAGGACTTCCCTGACCATTTGACCATTCCTGAAGACAATTTTAACAGAGTCAGAGGGGTTTATACCCTCGCCTGCCAATCTGACGCACCCCACCATCGCTTCCCTGGTCACAAAGGGACAGTTCCCAACAGAACGTAGCCAGTGGAGACATTTGTTTGAGAGGGCATCCCTTGGTTCTCGCCTGCCCAAAGGCAATTTAGGTACCCCATGCAGGAAAACTGTAGCAGTTCTTTTCCCCCCCATGTACAGGACTCTTGGGACTGCGCCCCCTTGAACAGAAGCCACATGCTCCGCTCCCTCCCTCCCTAGGAGGATTGATTGTCAGGGCGCTTGGGGGACTCTCCCCCATCACAGTTGGTTCGATGCTCCCAGTGGGGTGGCCCCTCTCAGCGTTAGGGTGCATCAGCTGGACATCCCGAGTAGTGCTCATTGATGCATTGGCGGTCCTTTCGCAGGGGGGAATATTTGAAGGTTGCTGAGGGGGGTTGAGTCCCTTACCAACTGGGGGCATACTGGAAGACTCCCCCGGCAGGTCTGCTCCACCCTTCCCCTCCCCTCTTATTCCCCGACATCAATCAGTACCAAAAGCAGTTTCTTGATGATTGCAATTTCAGAGAGCACTTGTGCACATGAGCAACAGCCGACAGTATGCACCTCCTTCTGTGGTGAAGCGGAGGAGGAATGGCTGCCGTGGGTGACGGGCTTGAGAGCCCTGAAAGGGGTTAGATGAGAAAAGGAGCAGGACCCTGAGATCGATGCTAGTAAGGTCTCACTCCATGAGCTACAGATGGAAATAGGCAGGAGGTTATCTTCGGTTGCTCCAGTGGTTTCGGTGTCCAATAGATCCAAAGTGGTAGATGGGAGAACAGGGGGCAGGTGTGGGCTTACAATGGGCGAACTGGGGTGGGGGTAACCGAAACAACAGGTGCCAGGGATGCGAAAGGAAGGACTGACAAATCACCAACCCCCCCCCTATGCCTGTGCCAGAGGCATTGGCCAGAGGCATGGCTTCAGAGTTCCCAGTATCGGTGGGCAAAGATTCTTGACAGACAGTGACTTCGAGTTTCTGAATTGGGAGGGTTCCTTTGCAGCTCTGCATTGGGAGGTTAGCCAGATTACTGAAAGCCCCCCCCCGCCCCTGCATTCGGTTCCTGGGGTGGGTGCTTTCGTACCCTCCACGGCATATATAGGCCCTCGGTATACAGGGTCAGTATCAGAACATAAGGAGGCTGCGGTATGGGGCTTTGCTTTGGGCTTAGATTTTTCAGTTGCACCCTGATGGCTACTTCTCTTGATGACCAGGAGTTTTCTTGCTAGGGTATGCTCAGGGGCTTTGGACAGCGACTCAGAGGACTCAAAGCAAAACCTGGTCGGGGTAGATGACGTGGTAGATGACAGAGATCCAGCCAGTTTCGTGGCCAGTTTCCTTGGCGCAGCATGGCCCCTAAAGGACCTCAGGGACTTTATTAGGGACATGACGGAGCCCCTCAGAACTGACCAGTAGAGAATTGAGCTGAAGTCCCGAGTCCGACCCCCAGCAGGTTTTCACAGGCTCTACGCCGTTAGGTAAGAAGACACCAGCAGTCCCAGGTGCAAAACACTCGTCTGCACTTACTTTTCCTTGTCGCCCCCGTCCGATAGCCAACACAAGGAGTGCCTCCCTCCACGGACGCCGAACACCAGCGTCGCCAAACACCATGCCCTTGCCCCGCCCCGGGCTTCACCGCTGCGGGGCTTGTGGCGCCGTAATATGTCCAGGGGGCGTGGCCTCCGCCAGGAAGGGGAACGTCCCTCCAGGGACCCGACACCAGCTGCGCCAAACACCGCGCCCTTGCCCCGCCGCGGGCTTTACACAAACACCAGTATTAGAATAAGATTGTCCAAACAATGAGAACTGTCAGAATCCATAAATACATGGAATGGGCTAAAGCAAGGATGCCCCTGGCAGCTTCATTATTGAATCTGTTTACACATGATATCGAAGAAAATATGCAATCGCCATTAATTAATCCACCAAGGATTAATACAACTGCCCTGCCTTGCATCACATATGCGGATGACATTGTCCTGATGACCAAGACGTCAAGAGGTCTGCAACTTGCTCTAAATTTGCTAGGAAAGTACATGGAAGAAAATACCCTGAAGATAAACATTCTAAAAACCAAATCATGCCGCTAACCCATGAGCAATCAAAAAAGACCAAAGCCCAACGATTTATGCTAGATGGAAACATATTATTGCAAGTAAACTCAATCAAATACTTGGAAATATGACTAAATCAATCCCAAGTTGAAAAAGATTGGATGGCCCAACTAAAATCCAAAGCCTACGCCCTAGCGAGACAGAGTCGATTTTTACACAGAAAATATGGAAAATGTTCTCTTAAACCTATACTAACATTTTATAGACAAAAAGTCACTGCAATACTCACTTATGGTGGCAAAGCATTGATAAACCTTCATCCTTCAATATGGCCAAAGCTAGAAGCCATTTTCAGGTGAAAAATTCTAGCGCTACCCAATTCTCTACCTATAACACACATTTGATATGAGCTTGCACTGCAATCTATGGAGTCCATAATCACATGAAAGCATATGGACCTATATAGGAAACTTACCACTGAGAATAATATTCCAGCACTACAAATATTCCAAACGATAATACCGTCAAGCAACGACAAAGCCCTAACGAAATGGAAAAAATATGTCGATAGTAAAAGAGAAGAAGCAGACATCTCGCTCGAAATGCTCATCAATAGGCCGCAGAAAGCAAAGAAAAGAATTGCCATTAATGACTGGATATTGACGAATCTAAACAAAAGTTAATACCAACTAGATCTTGCATGCAGCCATGAGATTCGAGCGCTGAATGAACCACCAACATACCTAATGATTTTCCCAGATCAACAAATTCGGGAAACATTCATGAGAATGCACCTAAACATTTTACCGACTCTGTAAGTTTTAACCAAAAGAAGACAAATACCTACAACCCTCAAATTCTGTTGTTTTTGTCAACAACATTCCAAAGATGAAACCATTCTTCATTTAATAATGGAATGCCCAGCCCTAATGGAATAAAGAATAACATTTCGAGGATTGTACATGAACGGAAACAAAAATCTGACACCAGAAGATCGCTGGGCACACATTTTGCTAGGCTCTAATCAGAAACTAGTAATGGGATCAACAAGAAGAACTCTTATAACTATAAATGAATAGAGAAGAACAGAGCTGAAGAGAAACAAAGAACTCATTTTGTTATTTCTTTTTAATTATTATTATTATTTTTTTTTTATTTCTTTGTGTCAGATAATAAGATGTCTAGATTGATGAAAAATAGTGTATAAATGAAAAGTTTCTAATCTAAACTAAATCATTTTAAATAAAAAGATTTTTTTTTAAAAAAAGAATCTTTGTGTTGCAAACTCAGTCCCTAGAGGCCTCCAACTCTCAAATTTCACTTGGTGCCCTCTTCCTCCCCCCACCTCTAAACTGATGGCATGTGTATGTTTTCTTACCAGCAAAAGCCTTTTTTCTCTGTTTTGTTTTCCGATACCCTCAGCTATAGCCACGGCTATCTCTTGCATCGAGAAAAAAAGGATGGCAGATTTTCATTTCTGAAAACCCTGATTCTGCAATGCACCATGGCCAATATATAACTATTTTGGGCGGATAAAAGGGGGCACCCACTTCTCCATCAAATATTTAAAAAACTACTGGACGGAATAACCCCAAACAACAAAAAGGTTTCATGTGAATGCTTCATGCTCACGTTGTTTCAGACCTGGGGCAATTCCGTCCAGCGGTTCGGACTGTGCGGTCCGGCAAAGATGTACCTTTTTGGTCTATGGGAAAATGAATGTAAGTAGGTCGCAACTTTTTTTTTGTTTTCTTAATAACTTTTTATTTGTAACAAATCTTTACCAAACATTGGTGTCTGGGGGGTCGGGGAGGGTCACACATCCCTAATTGGCTTCATAATTTCAGCCAAATCCGTCACACGAATCCAAAGTTATTAGCAATTCATTTTTTTCGGGTTTCCTATGGGAGTCCGACTGGCTTCTTTCTTCTTCTTCCTCACAGATTTTATCAATCAGCAGTGATTATTGGATAATGAGGCTTCAACCTCATTACTTCATCCACTCGGGTTGACTGTGTATTTATAGGTTGGATTTCTTATTTGTTTATTTATTTATTTCATTTGTAAAGCACACATACAACCCAGAGGCATTGGGGCGCTGTTGCAGGTACAAGTCAAGGAGGCAAACTTAGTCAAACTTAGTCACTGCGCTGGATACCTGGCCAACCTTCTGATCTCGGGCCCAGGCCCCGCCAGTTGCACACCTGCAATGCCTCCCTGGCAACCCCTGCACCTGGGGACTGTTTTCTGTATCCCTATAGTCCCCTACCAGCACCTATGTCTGCACTTAATTTGCACCTGCCACCAGCTGGCCGCTTTTATTTATCTTATTTATTCTACTATCCCATGTACTGCACTTCCCTCTTCCCTTCCCCCACGCACTTTTCCCTTTCCCCTTCTCTTGCACTTGCGCGATATGAATGACACCTGGCCTGGTAAGATCGTTATCTGTCTTCCCGTTGTTCCCCCTCCCTTGCCTCATCACGCCTTGAAACACTTGTGTATAGGCGCGTATTAAATGCCATATCATATCATACAGTAAAGTAATTGTTGCATAGACAAAGATGAGCAACGGTAATATTACAGTTACGTTGAGACATAGAATTCTCATACATATTGGTCATAATGTACATACTGTATGGTGGTATAGTATGGTTGAATTGCTGACATGATGGGTAGAGTTGGCAGGTTAGGAGAAGAGCTGAGTTTTGAGGGCTTTGCGAAAGATCCAGTTGGACTTTTCAGCCCTCAGGGAGGGGGTCATTCAAGAGATTGGCAGCACGGTAGGTGAAGCTGGAACCTCCAGCTTTTCAACTCCTCACTTTGGGCACAAGAAGTCTGTCTGTGTATGGAAAGGGTTTTAAAGGTGATACGCTTCTGGATGGGCAGCCAATGAGCTTCTCTTCTAGCTTTGGAGATGTGTTCTCGTTTTGTGATATTGCGGGCTGCTCTCAAGGTGTTATTTTGTATAACTTGCAGTTTTTGCATATTTACAACTGAGGTGCCTGTGAATAGGACATTACAGTAGTCGATGTTGGAGCAAATGATAGCCCAGGAAATGGTGAGGCAGTTGTTTTTGGTGAGGAAGGGTCTGGCTGCGTTGAGGATCTTAGAGGCGTAAGCTGCAGAGGAGGCAATGGCGCTTACTTGTCTGTACAAGGTGAGTGAGGCGTCAAGGTAGACTCCTAGTGTCTTTACTGTAGTTGAGACCAGAATCACACATTGGTTGATCAGCAACGAAGTGTATTGAATGTTAAGTGACTTGCAGGCATTGGGTGTGCTGACAATTAAGATTTCGGTCTTGTCGCTGTTGAGGCAGAGATGATTAGCTGACATCCATGCCTGAATTGTAGAGTAGATGTTGTTGAGGGTAATGTAATGTGTGTAATTGCCTGAGAGTGGGATCAAGATTTGCGTGTTGTCGGCGTAGTTGGTGTAAGCTATACCGAGGGAGTCTATGATGTTAAAAAGTGGCCTGGTCAAGATATTGTAAAGGGTGGGGGGGATGCAGGACCCTTGGGGTACACCGCAGGTGATGGGGAGGGTGAGGCGGTGGCCGTGTCTGAGAAGACTCTCATGACTCTGCCTTCCAAGAAGGATGCAATCCAGACAGAAGCATGTGGGGAGAAGTTAGCATGGGTGGTAAGGTGTTGGCAGGGGATTTAATAGTTGACCAGGTTGAATGCTGCGGATACGTCTAGGAGGAGGAGCAAGGTACAGTTTCCTTCATCCCTGATCTCATCAGGCTGATTCTTCAGATCGAGAATTGGCACATCCCTAGAATTTTGTTGTCCTTCAAGAATTGCTGAACCTGCAAGTAGGCTGCACGGTTTAAGATTTTTAGTAGAAAGGGGACAGTTGTAATTGGCCTATAGTTGGGTGGAATGGATGGGTCTACTAAGGTTTTTTCAGGAGGGGGAGGACCCAAGCTCCTTTGAGGCTGTTTGGCACAGTGCTTTTGGAGAAGGATGCGTTTATGAAGGCTGTGATGACCTGGGCTAACATGTCAGCCCAGTCTTTGACAAGGGATGCTAGGGAAATATTGCCTTTGCATTTAGAGGGTTTCAAGCTTTGGATTAGCTTTAAGACTTTGCTTTCAGTGAGGTCTCTGAAGGTGAATTGATTGGTGGAGGGAACTGCGGGGAGGTGGGCAGCTGATGTTTGTGACTGTCAGGTCATTATTGAATTTGGCTTGTTGTGAGAGTATTTTTAGGTTCAGGGTATCAATTTTACCTAAGAGCACTGCTTGAATGTCAGAGCACCATGTAGCATATTTGGAGAGGGTGGTGGGTGGTGGGGTGGAGGATTCTTGTATATGGTAAAGATTTCTTTTGTATCAGAGGTGGACATGCTGATTCTAGTATTGAAGGAATTTGATTTTACTGCAATAGTGGCTGCCTTGTATTGTTTTGATATTTTACTGAACTCATTTTTCAGAGAATCAGAAGGGTCCTTCAGCCAAGTGAGCTGGGCATGTCGTTTCAGAGTGCAGAGTTCCATGAGGTCTGGTGTAAATCTGGAGTTTGAATGTCTAACTATCTTGGATTTGTGTGGGGTTATGGGGGCTAAGGTATTCACAGCTTTTGAGAGGATTGTGGTATAGGTTGCCACTAATGCGTTGGGGTTGGACACGAACATGGGCTGGAGGTCTGCGGTGTTAAGTAGGGGAAGGATGTTGTCTCTAGTGAGCTTACATCAGCTTTTTGTTACCGCAAGAGGTAAAGGGTTGGATGTGGTTTTAACTTTGGCGGGCTGAGGGATAGAGAAGATGATGTGGTGGTCTGACCAAGGACAGGGAGTGATGGCGCTGGTGGAGATTTTAGAGTGCGTCCTTTAGAATGTCTGGGAGAGGTAATGCATTGACTGCATTGACTGAATCCAAGGGTGTTGAGGGCGTCAGATAGGGAAGATGCATGTGGGTCGTTTGGGTCATGGAGGCCCAGGTTAAGGTCTGCTAGCAGGATAAGTTTAGAGGAGGCTTTTAGGTTGTCCTTTAGAATATGAAGTAGGTTTCGCTCAAAGTTTTGGGGGGCCAGGTGGGCTGTAGAGGTGGTGGTTTGTGATAGTGCATGTGGGTGAGGGTGAGAATTTGAGTGATAGGAGGTCAGAGGAACCCTCAAGGGTGGAGTTGCATCTTCCGAGGGGAAGGTAATCTCTGGCTATAAGGGCAATGCCACCTCCTCTGGCGGAGGGTCTGTCATTCCAGAAGATGGTGTATCCCAGAGGTATTGCTAGTGATACGGCAGGGCCACAGGACTCGTGAAGCCAAGTCTCAGATATGACTAAGGTATCGAGTTTGTGTTTGGAGATAATATTGTTGAGGTCTAGTGCATGTGCGGGCAGTGACCAAGCGTTAATGAGGGCGCAATTCAAAAGGGACTGGCTGGGACAATCTTGCCAGAGTCTTGTTTGTGATTGGAATGGAGAGATGGTGGGTCACACTGCCGGAGGCTAGGTGCCGGTTGTTTGTGAAGGCTGTTATGTGGAGGATCTTGTTTGGAGGGTGTTTGGGTGTTGCGAGATTGGGAGGTCAATTTAGGATGTAGCAGTGCAAGGATAGGCTTCGTGTTGACATCCAGGGTGACAATGGAGGTGTGTTGAGTAGGGGAAGAGTCTGCTTATAACTAGTCTAGGAGTAGTATAGGGTGCAGGTCCTTGGCTGCATTGGTTGGATTGCACAGTGTAAAGAGTGAATGAGTTGGCATGAGTATGGGGTGGTGATGTTGTGGTTACATTGATGGCTTGGAGAGGTGAAGCAGCTTGGGGGATGTAGGAGGATGTGCGCAGGCGCAGACATGCGTTTCTGTTGGTCAACTTTGAGGTGATAAGGTAATGGGGGGGCCACAGGAGCGTGAGCACAATCTCTCATTCCTCAGCAAAGTCATGTCTCGGGAGGATAGCTCAGCGGCAACATGCTTGCCTTGAAAGCAAGACGACACGGAGCAACACGGGTCTGCGCTTAGAAACCTCTGGGTATTAAGAGCGTTATAAATAACCTATCATATCATATCAAATCATGTGGTTTGTAGGGGTTGAGAGAGCGTTATTCAGATGTCAGAGGGGGGCATGGCTACTTCTAACTGGCAAGTGGGAAGGAGGTGTTGTGGGATTAGGCAACCTGTTGTGAGGGGGTTGAGAAGAGCGCCAAGCGTACCATCACAGGAGGGCAAAGATCTGATGCGGGCATTTCATTCCTAATGATTCGGGCCGCAACTGAATTGGATGCGGATGCCTTTGCGGTGCACAGGCTTGTTGTTGTCCGGTATCGCAACGTGTACGCATGCGTGCACACTCAGGCTTGTGGGGGATGTAGTTTCACCATCAGGGCTGGCGTACCGTGTTGGAATTGGCTGGCAATCGCGCTGGCAGTAGATGCAGCCGGCGCAATCGCTCTGTACGAAGGTGGGGCAGTGCCAAGACTCTGGGTGAGCTCTGTGGGCAATCTTGTGACAGAGGCATGCTGTGCTAGTTCCAACGGGGAGTGCAGGCTTGCGTTTGTGTGCTGAAAGCTGGTCATACCCTGATGTCGAAGGCATGGCTTGCGCAGGCATGGTTGGGACAGCAAATCATTATGCGAGAGCAGCGCGTAACTCAGTGCCGCTTTGAGGAAGGTGCTTGGTGGTGGCAGAGCTATTCTTGCGTGAGAAGAAAAGCGAACATATACATTACAAATCTTCACATTAGTATCTAGCATGCAGCGTTTCGCAATGTTACAAGCAGAGCTAGCCTACGCTTCTGTATTAACGGTAGTAGTTTTTTCAAGGGTGTTAGCAAAACCAATAATGCACGTACTAAGTGCTTAGAGGGCTAACTAGGCGCAAGTAACGTTTAAATGGCAAACACTATTGCTTCTCTCTAACTGCATTTGGTGGGGATTCAGCATTTTGGAACATGGTTTCAAGGACATTACAATGGTTAGACGGATTGTAGACAGGTGGTGAAGCAGCCACATCATTGTAATGCAGCATACATTTTTGGCCATCACGATAGTCTATGTGGGTCGTTGCCCAGGGTCCATTAGTAAATGTGGCAGACAGTACCTGATGTGAAGCATGTCTAGCCGTGTGTTCAATGTGGCCGAGACCAGTGTAGGCTGCTCGTAGAGGCCTTGTGTGTTGGCCTACTGTGGGGGACGTCTTCGCCTGCCGGCGTGGGGGGTTTGCTGCTTCCAGCTGGGTCACCAGCCAATCATGTTGCTGCATGCCCAGGGCAGCCAGGGAGCCTGGTGTGCACCGAGGCATGGTGGCGGCCATCTTGAAAGTTGTTGGCAGGCCTCCGAATTCAGTGCTTCTTGCAGGGCTGATGGGGTTGCAGGTCTCCATGTAAGGAAGGGGGACAAGTCTCACAATGAGACCAGCGGAGACTGCTGGTAGGGGCCTTGTGTGTTGGTCTTCTGTGAGGGCTGGCTTCATGTTCTGGGTAGACGTGTCACAGTAAGGCTAGTTTCTCAGGGTCTTCCTGTATATCCTAAACACCAAGAAAGCTATGGTGGGTTTAAAAAGGTTTGAAATAAACCCTTTCACCTGAAATGTGAAAGTAGGATATTCCATTTAAGCCAAGTAACACATTCCACAATGCTACCTCGTAGCTATCGCTGGACGTTGACCTCCAGTTCTGAGCCACAACAGTAAGGCATTGTGGGTATGCAAATTAGCCCAAATGCAAACCTTTTCTCCAGGAAATTGTCTTTACCTAAGAGGGCAGTGCCACTTTATATATCGCTTAATCAACCCAAGACATACATTTTGCATGGCTGTCAGGACAACTACATACCCTTTTTCACTCTTATTAGGGATCATCAGTGCAGTAAAGTGCTGATAGGCGTGTCGTTGGAGCATTGGGCCATGTTCTCAAAACACCAAGAAAGTTATGGCGGATTTAAAAAAGGTTTGAAAAAAAACCTTTCACCTGAAATGTGAAAATATGATTGTTCATTTGAGCCAAGTCACACCTTCCACAATGCCACCTCGTGTATATATATGTTTTATTTAATGCCGTCTTTACTACTGCTCTGTCCTTGCCAGATGTTACAGTTACAGTGTTTTCAGAATTTAAGAATAGGAGAGGAAGATTAGGATAGACAAAGGACAGTATCGGGAGATGGTTTGGCTGGTTTAGGTGAGGGGACAGAGGTGCACTTTGAGGCTTTTGTGGAATGATACAAGGTGAAGTACAGATGTTGCGTGGGGGGGGGGGGTCAATGGATTGTTTTTGTGTGCAGGTAGCCAGAGTAGAATGCATTGGAGATGTTGGTTGGCTTCTCCAGTGTTCATGTGAGTGATGGATTTTACTTTGTTGTGAACGTAGGATGAGGTTTTGTAATCCACTCTGATTACCACTCTCATTACAGCCTGTAGAGAGGAGACGAGACCCTTAGGCATAAATCCAAGTTTAAAATCTACATTTTGGAATGAGCTCCTTAGCCCTGTAAATATTGTGTGATATTATCATCGGCTAACTGTGTAAATTGTATCCATCACAGCAGGAAACTATCAGGCGACGGTCCCTGTCTTTTACTCAAAAATGCACTGCATAGCAGCCTGTTTAATTACGTGTTGATTTCGAACCACCAGGATTTGCAGAGTTCACCAAGCCAAGGATTCAGCTGCACTGGACCCACTAGGTAGCGCACACACATCAGCACTGAAATAGTGTCCTTTACGATACTCTGAAGTTCACCTACCCCAGAGGTTCACCTACCCCTCAGACGTAGGGAGTCGAATCATCTTCTTCATTCGAGCCACTGAACTATTGCCTGTCACCATGCCGATCACCACACTGCTCCACTGCAAGAAGGGTAGTGAAAACCTCCCACTCCACCAATTGACACCACTCTGGGGTCCACACTGGATCCACTATTCTGTTACTTCTGTCCTTAACTCCAAGAGACTACGTCATTGGCAATATAGCGCTCTACAAATCTGCCTAAAATTGACATTCAGGGTACCCAGCACTGGAGAGGATGTAAGCAAGGTGACCCATCATACTGCCTGACTGCTGTTCACAGTTCACCTTATGTAGGTTACTGTATTAGAATAAGTAGTTGGCATGCATTAAAATGGACGTTAGGGCTATCAATATCCGCCTAGGCCTGAGGTCTACTTATTGCTGCGTTCAGTGCAAATGCACCGGGCCCATTCATCGAACTCCAATGCTGCTGTTCACCTTTTGGCTTCTGTTCACTGTGCACAGTGGTCACTGCCAAGAGCTCTAAGAAAGGGAGTTGGCTCCCATGTCTGCCTGGCGTGTGCAGCAGGAAGAAGCTACCACAGGATGTCCGTTGGTCTGACTGTAACAAGATGCGTCAGGCTGTGGGTTGGCGTTGACGCCTTCACAGGCCTACGCCGATTGTGAGGAAGATAAAAATATCTATAAAGCACATTTCAACACACTTTGGAAAAAAGAGACTAAAATGATTTCCAGTAAGTCGACCTTAAACCTCTGATGTTTTTAATATTTGTATATCAATGACAAGGCTCAAGTCATTGGTACACGTAGGGGGACAAAGTCCCCCCACTTTTTACAGAGTCCTCCCACTGTTTTCAGAGGGCCCCTTGCTATGCTAATTTCTGGTGACGCCACTTTCAATTGGTATGTTAATGAGTCCCTTCACTTTTTTTTTAGGATTTGACCCCTGCAATCATCGACGTATGTATGTGTGCACAGAATGAAGCCAGAGTACCTGCCGAGAAGGCTAGGTTTTTCCATTGCATATCTAAACCCTACTTAAATTGGGGCTAGAGGCAGCATATTTTCTGTCTGCCTTTTGTTTATATTTATTTCTTTGAGCCTGAACCCTGTCATCCAGACTATTCATTCTTCTTGGCTGGTATTAGGTGATTTTTGATTGTAGGAATTCAGCTCTCTGTCCATGTAGTGGTCTATGGGCAATGCATAGGGCGTTAAAATTGATTCTGGTAGACTTCTCAGGGCTGGGGTGTTCTCTTTCCTTCTCTTTAGTCTGATGAGGAGTCCTGCTGATATGTTGTGGATGCTTTTTAATTTACTGGTGAGGGAGTTGGGCATTCCTTTGTTTGCATAGTCTATTCTTCATAATACCAGTGAGATAATGGCATTGGTTCGTTGTGTGGAAAGTTAAGGTATAATGCCGCTTATTAACATGTGGTTCTAATGTGATACCACTGTCCGTGAGCATTCCAAGTTTTTTATGAACGTTGAGATTTCCAGCCGAGTACCCATTCCTTAGGGGCCAGGTGAGTGATGTGGATATACATGTTTATTTCGAAAATGATGAATTTGAAATACATGTAATGAAATAATCACGTACATCAACCCCACCCGCTATCCCCCTACCCCCTGCTCCCCTACCCTACAAACTTACCTCTGCGGCTGAATTACCCGCTTTCCTCTGCATGGCTGTTTCCCTGCAACGTGAGTTCTACCTCCCCATTGAGAGGCGTAACTTCCAACCGCAGGGTGTTTTTTTGTTTTCTTTTTAAAAAAAACTTTATTTGTCCCCCTCTTTGCTTTTTATGGAAGAGAGGGAAACCTCCGCCACCCCCGAATTCCATTAATGTCGAGTAAGGGGGCCTGGGTACACCCCCGTAACCTCTGCTTGTCTTAATCAACATTTCTTTTTACGTTCTTTTTCACATTGCCAAATTCGCCATTTTCTCCCGTTCAGTTTTTTTAAAATTATTTCTTTGGATATCGAGTGATCTCTGTGTTTGGCTGCTGTTTCGTGGGGTCATCATTATTTCTGTTTGGGTGAGTTTAGTTTTAGATTGTCATTAGTCATCCAAATGTTTATATCAATAAAGCATTTATTGAGATCATTGCCAGGTTCATTATTGGTTGTCATCTTAAAGATCAGCTTGGTGTTGTCTGCGCAGCTGTAACATATGAGTCGGTAGCTTTCAATGAGTTTCATGAGCGCGGCCATGTATATATTGAGGAGAAGTGGGGAGAGACTTAATTGCTGTGGTGTTTATTGTGTTTCAGATGAACGGTGGTATGTAGGTTCTTTCGGTTCTGTCAGAGAAGAATGATGTTAGCCATTGTAATGCAGAATTTTGAATGCCATATTTTTCCATTCTTTGACTATGGGTGTGTGTTTGATCATATCAAAAGCTGCACGTTTTTCAAGTAGCATAAGGGTGGATTGGGTATTGTCATTGTTCATCTTTAGGGTGACCCATATGGAGAGTATTTGGCTCCACTCATGGGTCTAAAGCCAACCTGAGATTGGTCCAGCAACCTGTTGGATTCCATGTGGTTGAGCAATTCTTTGTGCATGTGGTTCTCCAAGAGTTTTACAGTATAAGGTAAATTTGATATCGGTCTGTAGTTGGTGACGTTGTCTGCTTTTCCTACCTCGTTTTTTAAGACTGGTTTAATATAGGCAGCTGTGTATTATTTTGGAACAATTCCACTCTTCAGTGATAGGTTCGTTAACAATTGGGTGTAGAGGGCTGCTGTTTCATAATCAAGTAGCTGTTTGTCGACATGCAGTGGGCATGGGTTGATGGAAGATTGTTGTTTTCTTTTAGTAGTGTGTTGAAAGTTTCCTCAGTGATTGGTTTGAATTGGTTGAGAGTTGTACCGGTCAGCATGGTTCTAGTGACTGGTAGGGTGTTGTTTGTGCTGAGGATGGATGCGTCTATGGCCTGTTGGATTGAGTGTATTTTTGTTCTGAGAATGTATGTGATTTTGTCACATAAAATGTGCGAGGGTATGGTAGTATTTCTGCATGAGGTAGGTTTTTTTTTTATTTCCTTGATAATTCTGTATATTTTGTATATTTTGTGGGTTTGTTGCTGATTTGATTCTTTTGTAACAGTGTGCTTTCTTGGCCTGTATAATTGCTGCTTTCTCCCCAGGAGTGGCCCATCCTCAAATCATGGTGGATTAAGGTCTGGGGAACATGGGCAACTGAGAATATCACAGTCACACTGAATAAATCCCTATCCAAATTCTCTAGAACCTGGATCCCTTGGGTGTCATATTGCAGGGACACGCTAGACACCCCACCCAAGCCTATCATGCTGTGCTGCCTCTTCTCTTTCAGGTGTCTGGGTCAAGGCGGGGTAACATGGCTGAGGGACCTCTCTTGGATGGGTGTGTAAGCAAAGCCTGGATCAGTCTTCCACACAGCTCCCTACGGCGATTAAGCCCATCAGCACTTCTGGTGTCCCTCCGTAACGCCCAGTGCATTCCTTGCCTGTTGAAGCGCACTAATGATTACTATGTTGGATTTTACTGTGACTTATAGGTCTCTTCTATGGCTATGGACTTTCTGTGAGACTTCGCCACACTCCCCTTTTCAAAGCCTTTCTCTTCCCCGTTCCAGCGTCTTTTCTTCTCCTTTTTCATCACTATGTTTACTCCTCTAAACTCATTGGGCCTCATTACAACTCAGGCGTTAAGGGTTAACGCCACCGTTAACCCTTAACGCCTGATTCTGATTTTAACGCCTGCTTTTAGCAGGCGTTAAAATCCATGGCGCTAACCTGCCATGGTGCTAATTACGCCGCCGTAATTTACGGCGGCGTAATTAGCGCCTTCCCCACTCCCATTATGCCCTATGGGGCAAAAATGGGAATGGGGAAGGGAAAATGGGAAATGGGGATTTACCGCCCCACTCACCTTGGAATGGGGCGGTAAATCCGCCATCCACCATGGTGTAAACGGAGTTTACAACATGGTGGTAAAGTTGGTGCACTTAGCACCAAGGTTGTAATGAGGCCCATATTATGTTCAAAGTGGCTATTAATTTTGTATTGCATTTGTTGCTGGTAATTCATTTTGTCCAGTTGATTATAGTTCTTTCTCCACGCTTTTTCCAGTTTACGGTTTGTTTTCTTATGTCTTCTCAATTACTCTGTGAACCACCTTGTCATTACCTTTTTGGTGTTGGTTTGAAGGCTTGTAGGGGTGCCAGATGTCAAGTTTGGTTTTCTGGCGTCTAGCATCATGTAGTTCAGTTGGGGTATACCGGGTTTGGTGTTTTCAATAGTTATGTTAGGTTTTCTAGATTTAGCTTTTCCCAGTTCCTTTTGGTTGTCGTCAGTTGCTTTGTGTTTGTGGTCAATTCACGAGTTGGGCTTCTGATGGTAGTGGTTGCTCCAGATGATTGGTACCACTGGGGCAGTGGTGGAGAATCCCTCCCTACAGTTGATTGCAGAAGATTGCATCAACAGAGTGTCCATTTATGTGGATGTCCACATTTCTTGCACCAAAGATGCAATGTACGATGTTACTCTTGCACTTAAACGGACCCCTTTGGTGGTTCTAACGTCTCAGCTCAACAAAACTCACTTCATCTTACAACGAAGGACCTCAAGGAGTGTTTGCTCACCTTGGATGCAAACGTGTACGCTGCAGGTGCAAAGGTATTTCCCACCCCTATAAAATGTATACTGAGAAAGGATTTGACACCTCTCTCCAGAGAGACATGACGGGTCCTCCAAGGTGAAAAGGGAAAGGCTTCCATTTGCTGAAAATCAATGCCTAGCTATATCTATACAACTGGCTTTTTGGAAAAGCTAATATGAATCGCTGTTTAAAGAAAGGCAAAAAAAAGAAAACAAAACCCACACAAAATTGCCGGCTCACCTTTCCCAGAATTCAGTGACTTGGGCAGATTCTCTTGATCGTCACTTGGTGGCCATCGCAGAGGAACTGCATATTTTCTACCAGGCACTCTGCTGGTCAATGAATATAAGCTGCAGATGAGAACATGGGGAGTCTATATTCTCTTTTCGCCAGTGCGAAAGGCATCTGTCACATTTTTTGCATATTTTGAACTGCTATGATCAAAGTGAATGGAGGTGCACATTCATATTAATAACAACCATGATTATAATTAAAATATTTTCATGTGTTTTCTCATATAGCCCAACCCTCAAAGATATTTCGGTATGAAATTGAACATTTTGCACATTAAAAAAGTGCAACCTTGTATTTATTGTGGCATTGTATTCGACCCCTTTTCTATTGCATTGGCAGTGCTAGAGAACAAGGATGTAAGAGAGCCAAGTTGCTAGAAAGACACACATGTCTATCTGTGCGTGTGAGGCAGCACGAAATCCAGGCTGTCATTATTTGCAATTTTTGTATATACTATCAATTCAACAGAAATGGTTCTAGAAACTCACAGCTTGACAGAACTATGTTTGTTTTGCCCTACCTCTTCGTTTAATCTGTGTACCCATGTTATAAGTGCAATGTTCCAAATGTTTTCTAATACACGTGTGGCAAATCGGGCCGGCCAGCTACCTGTCACTCTTGCCACCAACTGCGGATGTTCCCCACAGTGTCATCATATTTGGGATTAAAGCTGTGATTCTCACAGGCTCATTGGGATTGATGGGTGCACTAACTACAGTAGATATGGCATTTACAAATACCAATCAACCTAACACAAAATAGCATAACCTACTATTTGGGTTTAAAAACAATAAACATGTTTAAGTGCTTCTTTAAACACCCAATCATATTTAACATGTTGCTGTGGTTCTTTAGAAGGCAAGGGAACCTATTGGCCATTTCTTCCTGTGGTAATTTAATGGGCACATGTAGACAAAACAAATAATTACAGAACAAATGAACTTTCCTGTCAAACACACCACGTTTTTCCTGGCATTTCCCCGGTGTTGATGCTGCTGGTGTCCTGCCTGTGGCAGTGCTGCCGTTTATTGTGGTAGCAGGGATGCACCAATGTCATGTAGATTTACTGAAGCAGTGCACAGGCATTAACAGTATGTGTGCCCAACATTGCCACCTTCCGACTCATTTGTATTCATGAAAATGCACTAGCATTGCCACGTCAGTGACAGTCATCAGGTTCATGAATTACAATGAGCCATCTATTTATTTATTTATTAATTAGATATACATCTAGCCAATAGGCTATGTATAACACATAAACAGACAACATATATACACAAAATCTAAAAACATATTACATTTCCAATATATCCTATACAATACATTTTAAAATTGCCACAATCTTCAGATAAAAAACAACAATAAAATATATCAGATTAATATCATTTCCTCTCATAAAAAGCATCCATTAATCGGATATATCAGTCAACACAATGCCATTATTATAGAATTTAAAACACGTGGTTCGTAGTTCATTTAAGCTTTCACAACACATAATAAGATGGTGAAGGGACTCAACAACATTTACTCCACATAGACGACAATACTTTGACGTAAGTGGAGACCCCATTTTGACACAATTTGTCTCTAATGCAACAGTCGAGTTGAATTTCATCATTAGGTAAGTGCGAAAAGTACCTGTGTTGGGATAGGCTATAATGTATTGAGGAGACGAAACTCTACTCAAATACTCATCTAAAAACCAGCCACTGAACCTTTTAGATGCTAAATTTACCGTATTAAGTTCATGGCAGTAATCATGGACTTTTTTCTTAAGTCTCATTTTGAAGGCTAGTAGAGACATAGTTCCTGGGACAGACCCATTAGACCATATGCGATGGAGCCTTTGGATAATACCAATTGTACCAATCAGCACATTACCTTCAAGACTAAGGTAGGCTTTAACATATGGGACAAAAATTGTATCAGTGGAAAGTGTCACAGCTTTCTCATACGACAAAATGCGTTGACAAATATATGCATTCAAATAACTTCTATTGTTAAATTCCAAGTATAGGTATTCAACACTCACATTTCGGGGTAGACGCAAGAGTTTTCTTAAAAGTTTGGATTCAAAAACCACGCCACGTTTGATAAACTTGTGACCCCATATTTCAACAGCATAGAGGAGCATTGATCTGATTTTTGACAAGTAGATATTAAGAACTGCAATGGCAGAAAAACAACATTTTCTACCAATGAATACACTCAGAGCATTTGCGGCCACGGTGCAACGGCTTTTGATTGTAGACCACTGTTCATCCCAATTCAACCTTTCATCAATAATAACACCCAAATATTTGTAGGATTTTACCTGTTCAACTTTTTTAAGGGCTAGGTTCCACAAGTGTTTCTTAGTTCTACGTTTATTTGAAAAGACCATTATCTTACTCTTGTCAATATTAATGGTCAATCCATTTTCAGAGGAATAAGTGACCAGGGAGTCGAGCATATGTTGAAGACCCGCCGGAGTATAATCCAGTAACAGAAGGTCGTCAGCATAGGCAAGCCAACCAATAGTCACACCATTAACTCTCACGGGATTAGCCTCTGGGATAAGAAATGCTTTCATCATATCTGACAGATAAAGGTTGAACAGGATGGCAGCGATCATACAGCCTTGCTTCACACCACAACTAGTGGCCATGGGTTTAGAAAGTTTACCAGCCGCGTTAAGTCTTATGCGTACAGAGGTCTCTGAATGTAGTAACATAAGCATCGTTAGGAGACCTTGTGGGATCCCCCATGAGCTGAGTTTTTTCCAAAGTCTATTTCTAAGAATAGTATCAAATGCCGCAGAGAAGTCGATGTATGCGCAATAGACATTAAGATTGCGTGTACTCCAAGCATGCTCAATCGATGATGTGAGTAGTAGCAGATTGTGTGTGGTGCTTGATTTGGCACGGAAGCCAATTTGGTTGGAGGGAAGAATATTGTGTTCACTAATCCATACATTAAGTTCCTGGAGCAATACCTTAGTAAAGATCTTAGAAGAAACATCTAACGTAGCCAACATTCTAAAGTTTGCTGGGTTGTCCCATGACCCTTTTTTGTGCACTGTTAGAATGTGGCTTGTCTTCCATGATGGAGGTATTGCACCAAGCTTCCCTATTTGTTTGAATAATAGCATAAGTGCAGCACCCCACAACTCAGGCTGCTTTTTCAGAACTAAATTACAGACCCCATCAGGTCCAGCTGCCCGGGAATTCTTAAGATTTCCAATAATCTTGACTATGTCGAGTTCGGAAGATTGACAATCCCATATAACTTCAGGTGGTAGAGAAATATTAGCATCTAATTCGACTTTACCCAGTGTACCATTTATATAATGGGCTCATACTTCTTCAGTAATACAATTGATTGTCAAATCACGTTTTTTGTGTTACCTGAGCAGGTGCCAGATACCTTGTTTGTTGTTAGACAGGGCGACCAATGCAATTTTTTTCCACAAGTTGGTTTCACATTTGCGTTTGTGCATTTTAAGCCAATCTTTATAGTTCTTTTTAAAATTTTTAATGTGGCATGCAACCGCGAACTCTGTCAACAGAGAATCATTGTTTCTTACTACATCACAAATTTCCTTACGTAGGTTCTTTTTTGCTTCATTAATCTTTTTGTCATTCCCAGGCCTACGCGGAATAACCATATTAGAGCGTTCGCCAGATGATTTGTATTTTCTATGGTCACCCACTTGTTTCTGTATATTATGCATAAGCTCAGTAAAGTTTTGCAAGATTAAATTACCAGCATTCATGCCAGACACCCCCTCCTTAATAAACTCCGGTAGTAAAGTAGATACAAGTTGGGATACATGCTCAATATTACGACTGTGCCAGACAATTCTATTATTACCTTCATTGATGCTAAGCATCCCATTTTCATCATAGTTATGGCTCTCTACTTCTTTTCCTGGAGTAGCAAATAATAAACACAGGGGTAGGTGGTCGCTCTCATCTCTCTCAACAACACCCATATCAATAACAAAGTGAAAACCATACTGATTGGTAAAAATATAATCAAGTGTGGCTGCAGATCTACCCTCCACCCTAGTGTAGTTCATAGGCACATCACTGGGAGTTAGGCCATTAAGTTTCACAAGATTATGAGTCTGTATTACATTTAATCATTTTTTGCCTTGTCTATTGGACACCGGGTGAATTTTAGATTTAGATTTTCAACACAGTATCAACCGTCATAATGTTCTTTGCCGTATTAGCCATATTAGGAGGATCATATATGTTGATGACAATTAGAGCGACCGACAGCCAACTTATTTTAGCTACTAATACATGCTCGGTTGATAGTGTGAGTTTCGTTATCATCCATGGTGATTGCACAGATATCAACAACCCACCTTTCGGACGGCCAAGGGGGCCCTTAGAGGCAAGTTGATGAACGGTGTTCCTATCATCTATCTGTATTTAGACAGTCAACAATGTTTCCTGAAGTGCGATGATGTTGAAGAGTGCCATACATTCGATCAAGCCCTCGTCCTGGAACAAATGCGTGTGCCCACGGGTATTCCAGGAGTAGAGCAACTGCAATGAATCTGGTCATTTGCGAGATTCAGCAAAGTGGGGCTTGAAACTCAGAGGCAACCATTGCCAATAACCTTCAGGGATGGCATCAGTATTGTTTGTCACAGTATTAGTGCCTTGAATAGGCGGACGTTTCTCATATACCGCACTTGCTTGTGAGTTGGCAACAGGAACAAATGGGATAGTAATGTTAGGCCTCTGATCTACAGTGCGATTACGCGTTTTTACAGTAGGTATAAATACTTTATGGATAGCATAGCCAAGACGCAATAGCTCAACTTCAAAACCCATGATATAGTTCAGCGTAGCTTCAGTTTCAAAACACACATTTGTAATGTATTGATTCGGAAGTTCAAGTTGATCAACCAGATGGATATCACTGGAGGTGATTACCCTTAATGGAACAATGGTTTTGAATAAGCTCAGTACCGCAGCACGGTTCAGAGGGGAAGGGCACTTTTCCATATGAACTAACGTAATTTCAAGAGCTGATAGCCTTCCAGTACCATCCCCACCACTGCCAATGTTTGCATTGGATAAAGAGGCATCTACAGTGTTTTTTAAAACCCAGGCATCGGGTAATGTGGATTGATTAGATATCACGGGCATATTGGTAGGTCCTGTTGCCTTTGACGGCCTTGTTAATGGCTCAATTGCCATTACAGAAGACTGCAAGGATTCTACCAGCACACAATTAGATTTTGGAACAATCTGGATATTATTTGAGGGCAACTCATTGACCCGAGTGATATCAATTACTTGGTCACCGATATTCACTGCTTCTTCTACAATGGGAACTTCTGACCCAATCACAGGGATGGCATTTGGTAATCCATCAGCTAATCCGATGGCTTGGTGTTTGTGCTTTTTAACAATATGCTTACTGTACATAATGGCCTGGTGGACGGTACTAGGTTTCCTTTTGACCAGGGTAGTCTTTTTCACTACAGTCGCACATTGACCTTTAACGTTTCTCTTAACTTGTACTTCAGGCAGGGTTTTTGTGGGAGAAGTACTACGCTTACTTGCACACACTTCATAACGATGCTCTTTCAATGAGGAGTGAATTAGTAGGGATTGGACATCGATTTTAGTTTCTAAGTGTGCACATTTTTCAAGTAACATTGTGAGCAAATTTTCAAGGGCATTGAACATTTCATCTGAATTCATACTTGAATCCACATCATCATTTACACGTGAACCTTCACCATAGTCAGTAATAACATTGTGAGAAGAGCAGTGTTTTTCCTTAGGTGATGACATAGTGTTAAAACAAAATATAGATGGGATCTCAACGTCAAAGACGCCATCATTCTTCGATACGGGATTGCCATTGGGAGCAATAGGATTATCAGGTCCCAATGATAATGCCATCTTAGTTGGCGGAGTATAGAACATTGGGGTAGGAGCGACCTCAGCTAAAGAAATTTCAGGATCAATGCCCATGTACTCAATATCTAGTTCCTCAAGCTCGGAGATGGATATATCAATAGTGCTCGTACCATTATTAATATGCCTCCTATGAACGATAGCGTTAGTACTACCATTGGCAGGTAAGCCACTAATACTTGTGGCCCCAAGCGTTGCGATAGTAGGGTTAATGGTGCTAGAGCTGGCGATATCAGGCACACAATCATCAGCATTAGGGTCAAAATGACTAGGGATGACACTAGGATTGGCATTATTGTTACAACCCTTAGCCTCAGATAGATCCTCACAATTGGTATTCGGGTGGGCACCAAAGACACCGCAAAGGAGCTTGGCACTCACACATCCAAGGTCACTTGTCAGGTCAGACACTAAATCAACAGATGACATATTTCGAAGTTCCTTATCACTGGGCACATGCTGTGTCTTTATGGTAGGGATAGTGGTTGGAGTTTTTGCAAAATAATCAGTAATAGGGTTACCCTGAACAACACCTTTTTTAGGGCGTGTGATAATTTTCGGAACACATACGCGCCTATTGCGCAAATTTTTGTGCATAGCAATTTCATTATCATAATCATCCATTCCTATGTATCGGTAAGGCGCACAACAATAGCTAGCAGGAACAAATGCAATCCTATATCAATCTAATTATAGGACAAGAAAAAGAGAGCGAGAAACAATGCAGATGCAAGGTTAAACGACTTAAACAGAGCGTTAATATGTGTCACTGGCTAAAACCACACCTATCTCAGGACACACTGACAACACAGAGCACACTGAGCTCAGGGCACAGAGCCCAAAGATCAAATCACAATCACAAATCACAGTATTCAAAAAGACCAAAATGCTTAAAGTACATTAAAATTGAGTCCCTTCAGCAAGACACAGTAATCAAAGAAAAAAAGCTAAAATAGCAGGCTTTCATGATTACTGCGACGATTAAAACAGGCAGTGATGCAAACAATAGGACATATGAAATGTATTCTGTTAACATTAGATTTCCAGCCACAATCGATTCACCCCAAAGCTGCTACGAACATAAAACGATGTTCAAACATAGCCATAACAACACGGGGGGGAGAGATAACAGAGCCTTAGGGCAAGCGCTGTGGCGCTTGCACGCTTGCAAAGCAGCCAAACAGCACAACAGCCACTTCCGAGCCACTTCTCGGAGCGCGCGCGCAGGAGCGCGCGAGTGGCGAATTTTGAAGACTCGTGGAGAAAAGGGGCGTGGCCAAATCTAAAAATAAAACAAGTGAAATAAAAGTGATATTTAGCTACTATAATTCGGTGTAAGCACTGATAATTATATTAGATAGTCCGTATATGTCCACAGAAGTTTGGTGGATGTTAGAGTGCATACCAGCACGAAAACAGCAACTGCAAATAGGAGTCTGGAAGTCACGGAGCGTTCTCCCCAGCACAACAGCCACTTCCGAGCCACTTCTCGGGAGCGCGCGCGCAGGAGCGCGCGAGTGGCGAATTTTGAAGACTCGTGGAGAAAAGGGGCGTGGCCAAATCAGCACGAACACAGCAACTGCAAATAGGAGTCTGGAAGTCACGGAGCGTTCTCCCCAGCACAACAGCCACTTCCGAGCCACTTCTCGGAGCGCGCGCGCAGGAGCGCGCGAGTGGCAAATTTTGAAGACTCGTGGAGGTAAGGGGCGTGGCCAAATCAGCACGAACACAGCAACTGCAAACAGGAGTCTGGAAGTCACAGAGCGTTCTCCCCAGCACAACAGCCACTTCCGAGCCACTTCTCGGAGCGCGCGCGCAGGAGCGCGCGAGTGGTGAATTTTGAAGACTCGTGGAGAAAAGGGGCGCGGCCAAATCAGCACGAACACAGCAACTGCAAATAGGAGTCTGGAAGTCACGGAGCGTTCTCCCCAGCACAACACCCACTTCCGAGCCACTTCTCAGAGCGCGCGCCCAGAATGCAGTTACTCAAGGCCAGTGCACACGTTTGCTTGTTGTGTGGCTACTACTGACTGACAGCTGAAATAGCGAAGTTGCCAAAACACCACATCATAACCAAACTGAGTCTGAGACAATATGTGCTGGGGCTCAAAAATAAGTGCCAAGGCTGAGCCCCAGCGAACACCCACACAAATTAAGCATTACGCCACACACCCTACCCACCAAACTCCTCATGCACACCAATTCTCCATCACAACATACACTCACAAACCTCTAACTCTGCCAACCGTGCACACCCAAAACGTCAGACTTTCCTTTATGACACCCTTTGTTTGTTTTTCTTAATGGGGTGTTCCAACTTTCCAAACCCACATTTGCCACTACCCCTACCTTAGCCACCTTCATGCTTCTGCCATTAAACACATCAATTTATTTTCTGTTGTCTTTTTTCCACCTTACATACAAATACATGTCAATGCCAACCATGTATTTGTATGGCCATTATGGAAAGTTATCAGTATATGGTCTGGAAATTTGGTTGTACACATTTTTGGTGCAGTTTTCAAACTGCAAGGCACAGCACACACTAGCAGGTCTCGAAAGGCAAATCTGTGCAGCAACTAAACAGGTAATGGAAGTGCAATAATAGGCTAATATCAGATTTGGAGAATGTTAGTGCTTCCCTAAAGCCAGATTCCTTCACTAGCTGTGTCATGTGTCGCTGAACATTCTTTTTTCCGCATTGATGTTCATTATAGAGTTTTGCAACCTAAGATGGTATTAGTGTATCCACAGAAGTTAGAACTAAGCATTTTGGTGGATGGCTTTGTATACAATGCATACACGGATGTATATATCTTGGATATATAAATATGTGCACTTCAATGTTGGTCTGATGGGTTTTTGGTGGGAGAGGACCTACTAACATGCCTCAGGACTAGGCATTGTATAGTGCTTAACTCCTGAGGCTCCCACATATTAGCTATGAGAAGGGGGCCACAGAACATAAACCTTCAAATGTTTCAAATCTGTATTTGTGTGGCTTCCTGAAAATCATTGTGGACCTTCAAGAGCAAGAGGGAGAATATCCCAGTAGTAAGGCGAGCAAAGCACTTTGCAAGCTCTGGCCACTGTTGATCAGTGAGTTTGATCAACTGTCACTTAGTGAGGGATAACAGTGTAGTTACAGTATGAAGTGTAAAAGTGTTTGAGGGTTGGTTTCATTGAGCCCTTTTCCTGCGTAAAACGAGGAGACTTTACAGTAGCATGGTAAATGGCATGACCATTGCATCCTCTGTGTTGATTCAATGAATTCGTAGCTGCAAGCACCAAATCAAGTGTTCGCTCTAATGCCAAGTGAGGGTGAGTCCTTGTAGAATGTCACTTCCTCTTCCCCTGACGAGTTTCCCAGCAGTGCTAAGCGTGTGATGGGTGGAATATCACTGAATGATGGTGAGCTTTCTGTGGGAGTTCACACATGTGCTTAAGGGTGAGTGGCCATGTGCTGCTGCATTCTAAGCATTACACCCACTCTGGCGCTGCAGGGCCTTCAGATTCCTCTCTTTCTTTTTTTTGATTAACAGGAGGACATGCTTATTGCACATAATACACTGATATCATAGTGATGTAGTTTGCAATGAAGGTACTCCAACACATTATTTTAGTCAGGAGACATGACTACTTCTCTGCAGAGGGAGAGGGGTGAGTAGTGAGTCCCACACTACTACTAAACCATTAGTGATACCAATCAGAAAGGTGAAGCAAGCACAGCCCAACAGATATACCTCATTTGCCATTTAGGATAGCAAAGGCTGGGGCAGGCTATCCTCTTCAGGAGGGGTGTGAGCTGGTACAGAAGTTACCAAAGAACAATGTTAAGGGGCCACCAAAATAAAAGAGTGCCCAACCAAGGTTTAATTAAATATGACCTTTAATTAAACTAATAAAAATGCAAACATCTAATAAAAACACAACTGGACCACCTCTGTAAGGAGAAACTAAGAGCAAGCAGACTTTAAATTAAGGGGGTTCTCTGGGTTGGTATACATCAGGCAAGGACTGAAGCAGCAAAATATCAAAGTTAACGCATATGTATTTGAAAAGGTTGAAGTGGGGACTTAAATGCCACTGGGGTCCATAAAGGTGGACCAGGGTGGCAGGGCTACTTCACATACCTGTGCTTCCTGCCTGTCAGAGCACAATAGCATCGAGCCAGGCTTTTTGGCATTGAATCAGAAGTCAGTTGCCCTCAGCACTGTGCTGGGTATGAGTCTGAAGCAGCTGTGATGGGTTTCAGCGATGCATTGCTGTTCAGTAGCGGTGACGGCTTGTAGGTTGAAGGCACTGGAGAAGGCAGGTGTTGTCGGATCATTGGCATTGGCAGACTTGGCAGCCTAGGGTGCGGAAAAGCAGAGAATCGCCTTTAACAGTGAGTGGGCTCAAGTGGCTCAACACGGTGCTTTGTTACCTCAGAGGCGATGGTTTGTAGCAGGAATAGGCTGGTAATAGGCAGGCAGTGTCGAGTAGGGGAGAAAGAAGATTCAGTGGATCTTGGATACAAAGACGCCAGGTCTTTGGTGTCAACATTAAATTAAGTTTGGAGATGAGTGAGGTGGTCATGCGTCAAAATAGAAGATGACTATGGCAGTTCCCTTGCAGCAGGTTGGATGGCATCAGAGGTGCCCAAACCGGCTTTGAGGCAGTTCCTAAATTCAGGGACATCCATCTGTTACTTCCTCTGGACTTTGGGTGCTGGGAGATCCAGTGCAGGGTCTTAGGGCAAGATGAGTTGTTCCTTCTGGCTTTCAAAAACAGGAAGATTCATATTGATCATTTGCAGGGTTATTTCACCTCCAGAGAGCAGATTCTGGGTACCAGTGTCTCAGTTGCAATACGACTGTCCAGCCGGCTGGTCATCTAAAATAGGCCCTTGTGATGGTTAGGTGGAGAACTTTCCTCTTTCATGGAGCTCTTTTTCTTCTCTGGCAGAGGACTTTGTTAGAGACTGTACTCCAAATCAGGTTCCAATGAAGCCTGTTTCAAAAATGTTCCAAAATTGAATGAACAAAGGGGAGAGTCACCCCTTATATAGGGAAAATGCTGCAGCTGATTTTGTCCCTAACAAACCTGTTGTTAAGCGTCCAATCCAGCCTGCCGAAGCAAACGTCTTTTTCCTTCTGATGTCATACCCAGGGTGCTTTGTCTGCAGGAAGTAGGTAGGGGACAGGAGTGTTAGGAGCCCCTGCAAATTCCACGATGTTGGAACCCCTCTGTGGACCGCCTGGCATACTCTAACTTCACCCCTTCTTCTGCCTATAACAAAAGGACTCCAGTAATCAGCACCCTGGTGAGAGGTGGTCATTGAAATAACAGGGCTGGCTTTGAACTATCAGTTCCAACTGAACACCTAAGGAGTGTTCCTCTTCCCTTGAGGATGTGACAGGCTCTCTCAGGGTGATCAAAGGGGAGGCTTCCTGGTGGGAGCCACATGTGTGTATAACCAACCAAGACAGCTTAATGCACAGAATGCAGTGTAAAACTGGCAACAAAAAGAAATCAGTGCACATAGCTGTATAATTGTACAATCTCAGTAACCACCATGCCAAACCTAGATTTGTTTCAACCAACTGCCACCGGCCTGCAATATACAATTAATTTGTTTTGAACCAGAGGTGCATTCATTTAAAAGCGACCTCTGCCTGTTGCAACTTTGGGGTCCAGTAGCTCTGTTCAGGAATGCACATGTGTAGTTAGGTAAAGAGTTAACAGCAGCATTGCGGGTAAACACAGAAATGTGCAATACATGATTGCCAAACAATCCCTAAACATTGTTACCATGCCCCTATGCAACAATTTATATAGACCTTTTAGTAACAATTTATAAAGACCTTTTAGTACTCCTGCCTCCTCTGAGAGATAGTAGCACAGATGTGCACCTATTATTCTATTAAGGAACTCAGTTTCTTATCAATAGTCATTTGAAGAGTTTTCCATTAATACATAAACATCCTCCTGGGGAAATAAATAAGGTTACTTACATAAATGTGTGATGAAGCTGCAGGAATCTAGCGTGCAAGTAAAATAATGCTACAGTGAGCAATGCTGAGATTCTCCATGCTGACTATACCAGGGCAGAGCATTGAATATAAGTCCAAGTTCTCATGTATCAGTACAATTTCAAATTTCTTGTGTTAATTCACTTTCAATCAAACTTCAGACTACATTTTTTTTAAAACTTTATTTTATACTACTGCTCCGCCACACATTTGGCCTTTGAACCTGTCCTGTTGCTACTACAGGACAGCTGCTGGGGATGTCAGTAGTTTGTCACAGCGAGGTACATGGTTGCATTATTGTGTTTGGCATGGAGTATTATGAAAGTGGGTTCTGGTTAGCAGATTTCACTTTTAGAAACAGAATTACCTACATCATTTTGCAATTTAGACTCAAAAAAGCTTAGGAACCCTGCCATCATCAAAACACATTCTGCACAGTCAGTGGCCCTCATTACGAGGTTGTCGTTTCCACTGCCCGATATCCTCTTGATACTGGGATATTATGGGCAGCGGCAGAACAGTAAGTTCACATTCCCTTGGAGTCCACTAGGACTCCATGGGAATGGGAACATTGAAACACTGGCACTGTTGTTAACGGTGCTGGTGCTTCAGTGAATTATCTGCAGGTAGGGGTCTGAACTACCGGCAGGTTGGACCTGCCGGTAGTTCACTGCCCCTATCGGCAGACTCAGAGTATGCCGGTCTGGAAAAGGTACCTTTAACGGTTGTTACAAGCACTTTCTTCCGGACCGGCATGGCCGTAATGAGGCCCAGTGCCACTATTCACAACTCCCTGTTTACCTTGTGGATATGGTAAAAAGATCTAAAAATGGTCTTGCTCAGAGGGTGTGAAAATATTTTCATGTGGTCCCACTATTATCACCCCACCTGTGCAATGAATTATGAGACCTTTGTGAAACAGTGCGTTGGATTCTTCTATAATATGTCACTTATTTATTTCTCTTATTCATAGCTATCTACTTTAATAAAAACAAACTACACTTTGATAATAGACTCCTTTGAGATCCAGCTTTTAACTTTTTTGTGCTGCAGGGAAAATAACTAAACAGTGAAGTAATGTGGGTCTTTTTGTGTTCATAGGGCTTCAATAAGTGTTTAAGTGTATATCATATTAGTTTGAAAGTGCATCTTATTTAAAGTGAATTTACCTATTTGTAATTAACGCAGCACAGGAAGCATTTCATTAAGGAATCTGAACCCCTGTGCCCTCAATGGAAAAAATAAACTTTGGGCCATGGTACTTTATTGTATGGTGCCAAAACATTTAATTTTGAACTTGCCATTGTGAATTAGCCCCTTTGACATTGATCGAAGATACCTGGAGAGGACATAAAAAGCACCAATGATGTCAGATATTTAGGTCCAGAGTTCATTGTTGAAACACCAAAGACCACCTACAATTCAGAAAATTACTAAAAACCTGGATCTTCAACACCACAGATTCAAACTGAAAAACCGAAACAAGCGAACGGGAAACATAAAGAAAAGGAGGACTACGTTTCAGACGACACTGACAACACCCAGAACTGACCAGAGAAACTCTTACTAAAACAAAAAAGACAATGCTAAGTCAAATAGGACACAAGCGACACCCATGAGGACAGAAATCAGCATCCCTAGCCAACTCCAGCCAACAACCTCACCTGTCCCATAATAGCTACCAGGCATCATACTTCTATAGAGTTGTGTGAGTGTTAGCACTGGCCACCCTTGAACTAAGTTGTGGACATTGGCATAGGCACTGACCGTATGGAGTTGTGAATGAAGTCAGGAGCTGCCCCTGTACGTAATTGGAAGCGTTGGCATGTGCCACGTTTCGAATGGGACTGGGAGCAATAGCCTGCAAAACAACTGTATAAGATGATGAATGCCAACCACCCGCCACATATGGATGGAGTATCCTTGGCTAGTCAATGCCGCGCACAGACTGGATTGGAAATGCTCTATGGGCAAAATTTGAAGGACGCACAAACGCCTGCCTGCCCCACATACAGATAGGTGTCACGTAGGTGGCTGTAACGCTCACCTGATTCCCGCAGAGGCGCCGGTCTTGACTGGGTGAATGCCGTATCTTCAAAGGTGATGTGTAACACACGGTTGGCTCTTTGGGCTGGACCTCTGTGCACTGTATGTCTGACTCGAAGAGTAAGATGTCTGCAGATAGAAAATATGGGATTAATGAACTGGGGTTATTGGGTGCCTCTCTCCTCTTCCCTTTCTCTTCTCCTGTAGAACCCCAAAGGTTAACGCCCTCACCTTAGGTAAGTGAACGCCGAGCTCTCCATCTGCCTAGGGGCAGGGTGCCGTAACCAGTTTCTTCATTGGATAAGGGTGCAGGCCTCTTGACCTCAGAGGACTGCTGTCCGTCGTTAACTGCACGAACGGTAAGTTCTGGGCACTTCAAATGTCTTAAAAGTCTTTTGTAATGATATCTCTTGTTTTGCAGGGTTCCGGCGATGGCGGATGGCGGGCTGATGAGAGTTGAGGATCGAACCCGCGTGAGGAATAGAAGCGCCTGGAAGCACGTAAGTAAGCGCTTGTAGCCTGCTTCACGATGCGCACTAACTGTCCCTTTTATCTTGCAGGTACAAGTTCGGAGCTTTAGAGAAGCTGAAGGGTGCTGGAATACCCACTGGATTCGGCGTGGGAAGGAGGAATGGCACGTGAGTAATAAAGTTGCCCAATGTCTTTAAACGCACCTTCTTTTGTCTTTCAGATGCGGGATGCAGCGCCGAAGGCCTCCGGAGCGTGCAAAGAGCTGGTAAGCTTTTGTCTTTCAGATGCCGGAATGCAGTGCGAAGACCTCCGGAGCATGCGAAGAGTAGGTAAGCCTTTGTCTTTCAGATGCCGGAATGCAGCGCGAGGCGTTGGTGACAGCCGATGGACCAGGTAAGAGATGTGCTGCCACTGAAGACCGTAGTGCTAACCTGTTCTTTCTTTGTCTTTACAGGTGCTGCTGAAGACTGGATTCCAGGATGGTAAGCCTTTGTTCCCTTAGGCCCAGGATCAGAAGCAGAAGACACGATGAGCGTTCTGCTGCAGAGAATGCAGAATAACACAAAGCAAGATTCATCCATCGGGTGTGGTTTAAATAGCCTCCTGTAGTGCTTAGGTGTCTCCTTCCACAGCCACGCCTAGGTAAGAAAAGAGTTCCTGCTTTCCAGAAGAGTTCCAGTGTTCTGAACCTAGGGAGTGGCTCCTGCCCCACCCAACAGGAAAAGTAGTCCCAAACAGAAGAGGATCAGGGGTTCAACTGGCAGGTAAGTAAGCAGCATGGTCTGCTGCAGGTAAGTCCACCCAAGCATTATGAGCCCGGCGCTTCCAGCGCTGGGACTGGGCATCTTTATGAGCCTGGTGCCACTGGCGCCAGGACAGGGTCCAAAAGGTCCCAATTGGGACTGGCTGGCACTCGGAACCGGGGTTATGGGTCTGCTTCCAAGGGAGTCGGGCAAGTCCTGATCTTTTGGAAGCAGAGATCATGACAGTGGCCGAGGCCAAACTTGGGTAGGTTTATGAATGTGAGTGGATGCCATGTGTGAAAGGGACTGTAAGTATCGGATGGCCCAGATCAGGACAGAGATGCAGAGATGCTCCTGCACCCCACCTGGAGAGAATATGGAAATTCAACGCCTCGCTTCCGGAAAGCAATGGCAATTAACTAATCCACTAACAATTTCACCCCTCTGCATACACCTCTCAAACTCTAACTAAACACAACCACAAGCCTACAATACAACAATCCGCATAAACTTCACTACACTGTAACAACAAAACAAATCACACATAGACTTGCACACCAGCACACGATGACTACCGACCATAAAACACCCAACCAACGGACCCAACGGGTTAAGGCTGCCAAGAGCGCATCACTGCTCTCTTGCACTGTTCTATCTTATTCCCACTAACTCAGCCCGCTGTCCCCCTTCCCTTTTTTTTCAGAGCCGCCAGAGCGCCATGGGACTACTCCGGTGGTGATAGTGTGCGGTACAAATATCCTTTAACATTAACTAAGAGTGATGGGATAGCACTTTGAAAATTAAACAATAATCCATAGGCCAGTGTAAATCCCTCAGTATTAGAGAGATATGTATATATCTTTTAGTACCCATATCCATAAGGGCTGCATTGTTTTCAATTGTTAACTGTGTGTTGACTTTCTTAAGTACTTTACACAAATAATGTATATGGATGACGGTAGTACAAACAACACACAAATCAATCCACAGGTAATCATTAAGCTGAATTATACAAGAGCAGTCTGCACTATACATCTTCTCATTAAGACACGCTCTATAGCCAAACATATATCCAACATCTACAATTTTCTTAGCAAGGGCAAAATAGACACACTCTTTATCATGGAAACTGTCTCTCTGATGATCATTCAGCATTCATACATGAAACCATACCTGCAGGATACAAAAATAAGTTTGACAACAGGGCAATGGGAAGGAGAGGAAGTGCACTCGTCCACAGAGACAACTCCAACATATGATAAGATTCCAGAATGGGAATCTCTGCTTTTAGCGTGCTCTATCTCACACTCATCGACACTATTATTCCTAGTCATTTAAGACCTCTGTCCTACAATTTGTGCATTGCTGACAAACTGGGGGTCGTGGATGATAACGTCTCCATAGCCCACCAACACCTGACCCTACTTGAATATTTCAACGTATGGATTGCGAAGGCAAAAATTGCTGCTTCAAAATCTCACTTCCTAATTCTCAAAGCTCTCCATTTTAAAGCAATCAGTCAAATTACCAACTCACGAGGATGGACATACCTTGGACAGCGTCGTCTACAAAGAGAATGCCATCATTGTCTCTCCCCCCAGCCATATTATCATCAGTGGGGGGGCATATCTTTATCAAATTCACAATTTTTACAGAACCCCATCTCAAACAAAACTCTCCAAAGAACACCCAATGTTAATCATGTCTTTGAAAAAATAGTTAAGCGGACTTCCTACTAGAAAAACTTGAAGCAATTATTGCCCACATCCCGACTTAACATCAGATGACTACACTAGATGACCTGCCCAATGACATTCACAACTGGAAAAATACGACCCTCGATGCCATAGCTTTAAAAAAACATTCAAAACCTTGTAAAAGAAACAAGACTCAAACGATTTACCCGAAAGTTGAATCATAGCGAAAACGAAAACCACAACTTCAAACAAATGTGTAGAAGAAGCAACCACCTAACAGACAACTAGTCTACCACTGGCAAGTGTGACATTACAGACCAGAAATAATCAAAGGGAAGAAAACACTATTTACATTGCTTCAACTCGCGCACACACACACGACCCTAAGGAAGTATTTAAAATCATCCATGAACACAAGACCCCCATACCCTGCAAAATGACTCCCATACCACATCTGTGTGTTTCTATTCTGTCACACTTTATCAACAAAACTCAACAAATCCAAATCAATTCGAAAGAAAAAGGATCAGCGTTGCCCTACACACCAATAGGAGAGACACCTACAGTTCGCTACACACTGTTGAGAAGAGAGAGGAATACGTTTTTTTTTACAAAATGAATTGCTTTGTTGACGGGGAAAATATTACATAGGAATGCCAATAGGGAATGTAAAGCAATAGTCAAGTCAGTTTAAGGCATGGGTGCACAACATACGGGCCGCGGGCCAGTTGCGGCCCGCCATGCTGTTTTGTCCGGCCCGCGAGGCACAAACACTTTCCTAATGGAGGGCGGGCCACAAGCAGCATCGGCCGCCCTCCATTAGGAAAGTCTTTGTTGTCTTCCGGGCCGTCAAAACACTGGCCGTCATTGGCTCAGCACACACGCACCACGTCGCTCATAGGAGCCACGTAGTGCGTGTGTGCTGCACCAATGAAGGGCCAGCACTACGGCTGGCGTGACCAGTAAGGCTTGATGCCGGAAGGCATTTCAGCCTTGCTGGCCACGCCAGCCGTAGTACCACTCCACTTACCTCGCCAGCATTCCAGCTTACCTGCCTTCCAGCACGTCCGGTAAGTGGTCTGTTTGTTTGTGTTTGTGTGTCGAGTCTGTTCTGCTGTATGTTTGTGTTGTGCATGTTGAGATGGGGGGGAGTCGGATGTGCATGAATGTTTGTTTTTGAATGTTTGTGTTGTGTATGTTTAGATGGGGGGTTCGAGGGGTGTCGGATGTGTATGAATGTTTGTTTTTGAGTGTGTTGTGTATGTTTAGATGGGGGTGTAGGGGGTTTTGGATGTGCATGAATGTTTGTTTTTGAATGTTTGTGTTGTGTATGTTGATATAGGGGTGTTGGGGGGTGTCGGATGTGTATGAATGTTTGTTTTTGAGTGTTTATGTTGTGTATGTTGAGTTGGGGGGTGGGGGGTGTCAGATGTGTATGAATGTTTGTTTTTGAGTGTTTGTGTTGTGTATGTTGAGATGGGGGTGGGGGGCTGTCGGATGTGTATGAATCTTTGTTTTTGAGTGTTTGTGTATGTTGAGATGGGGGGTGGGAGGTTTGGGTCTCTATGGGTGCATGCTTGAGAATGTGTGTGCTGAGTTGGGGGGTGGGGGTGTTCGGGTCTGTATGGGTGCATGCTTGAGAGTGTGTGTGCTGAGTTGGGGGGTGGGGAGTTTGGGTCTGTATGGGTGCTTGCTTGAGAGTGTGTGTGCTGAGTTGGGGGGTGGGGGTTCCGGTCTGTATGGGTGCATGCTTGAGAGTGTGTTTGGGGCATAGTGTTTGGTTGGGGGTGAGGGACATGGGGCATAGTGTTTGGTTGGGGGTGGGGGCCATAGGGCATAGTGTTTGGTTGGGCGTGAGGGGGCCATGGGGCATAATGTTTGGTTGGGGGTGAGGGGGCCATGGGGCATAGTGTTTGGTTGGGGGTGAGGGGACCATGGGACATAGTGTTTGGTTGGGGGTGAGGGGGCCATGGGGCATAGTGTTTGGTTGGGGGTGGGGGACATGGACATGGGGCATAGTGTTTGGTTGGGGGTGGGGGACATGGGGCATAGTGTTTGGTTGGGAGTGAGGGGGCCATGGGGCATAGTGTTTGGTTTGGGGTGGGAGCCATGGGGCATAGTGTTTGGTTGGGGGTGAGGGGGCCATGGGGCATAGTGTTTGGTTTGGGGTGGGAGCCATGGGGCATAGTGTTTGGTTGGGGGTGAGAGCCATGGGGCATAGTGGTTGAGTGGGGGTGAGGGGCCCATGGGGCATAGTGTTTTGTTGGGGGTGGGAGCCATGGGGCATAGTGTTTGGTTGGGGTGGGGGACATGGGCATTGGGCATAGTGTTTGGTTGGGGGTGAGGGGGGCATGGGGCATAGTATTTGGTTGGGGGTTGTAGTCATGCGGCATAGTGTTTGGTTGAGGGTGGGGGACATGGGCATGGGGCATAGTGTTTGGTTTGGGGTGGGAGCCATGGGGCATAGTGTTTGGTTGGGGGACATGGGCATGGGGCATAGTGTTTGGTTGGGGGTGAGGGGGAATGGGGCATAGTGTTTGGTTGGGGGTGGGAGCCATGCGGCATAGTGTTTGGTTGGGGGTGGGGGACATGGGCATAGGGCATAGTGTTTGGTTGGGGGTGAGTGGGGCATGGGGCATAGTGTTTGGTTGGGGGTGGGAGCCATGGGGCATAGTGTTTTGTTGTGTTTGGTTGGGGGTGGGAGCCATGGGGCATAGTGTTTTGTTGGGGGTGGGGGACATGAGCATGGGCATAGTGTTTGGTTGGGGGTGGGAGCCATGGGGCATAGTGTTTGGTTGGGGGTGGGGGACATGGGCCTGGGGCATAGTGTTTGGTTGGGGTGAGGGGGGCATGGGGCATAGTGTTTGGTTGGGGGTGGAAGCCATGCGGTGGAAGCCATGCGGCATAGTGTTTGGTTGGGGGTGGGGGACATGGGCATGGGGCATAGTGTTTGGTTGGGGGTGGGAGCCATGGGGCATAGTGTTTGGTTGGGGGACATGGGCATGGGGCATAGTGTTTGGTTGGGGGTGAGGGGGGCATGGGGCATAGTGTTTGGTTGGGGGTGGAAGCCATGCGGCATAGTGTTTGGTTGGGGGTGGGGGACATGGGCATGGGGCATAGTGTTTGGTTGGGGGTGGGAGCCATGGGGCATAGTGTTTGGTTGGGGGACATGGGCATGGGGCATAGTGTTTGGTTGGGGGTGAGGGGGGCATGGGGCATAGTGTTTGGTTGGGGGTGGGAGCCATGCGGCATAGTGTTTGGTTGGGGTGGGGGACATGGGCATGGGGCATAGTGTTTGGTTGGGGGTGGGAGCCATGGGGCATAGTGTTTGTTGGGGGTGGGGGACATGGGCATGGGGCATAGTGTTTGGTTGGGGGTGAGGGGGGGCATGGTGCATAGTGTTTGGTTGGGGGTGGGACCCATGCGGCATAGTGTTTGGTTGGGGGTGGGGGACATGGGCATGGGGCATAGTGTTTGGTTGGGGGTGGGGGACATGGGCATGGGGCATAGTGTTTGGTTGGGGGTGAGGGGGGCATGGGGCATAGTCTTTGGTTGGGGGTGGGAGCCATGCGGCATAGTGTTTGGTGTTTGGTTGGGGGTGGGGGACATGGGCATGGGGCATAGTGTTTGGTTGGGGGTGATGGGGCCATGGGGCATAATGTTTGGTTGGGGGTGAGGGGCCATGAGGCATAGTGTTTGGTTGGAGGTGAGGGGGCCATGGGGCATAGTGTTTGGTTGGGGGTGGGAGCCATGGGGCATAGTGTTGCACTCCAAGAGTGAAACCAATAATAAAGCTAAAACAGGAACAGTTAGGAGATGTACATCCTTTGCTTTTTTGAGGAAACCTGACTCAGCGAAGGCCATACTCCTCTTGGGCAACCCAAACAGCAAACTATAGCTGTCCAAAATAACGGAATGTCCAATCATAGGTCAATAAAATATATACAATTTAATTAAACAGACGATATACAATAACTAAATCGAAATATATTATAACAATGGAAAATGTGTAGTACAAATGTAAGTTTGAAATGCAATAAAAATCGTTACCCCTCAAAAACATATTCTTTTCCAGGTGTTTAATACAAATTGGGGGTTGAAAAAGCCTCATGCCACACCCGCCTACCGCCCCGCCCACATTTACCTTTCGGCCCACTATAGCCCTCATGTAAGGTACTTTCGGCCTCTGTCAAAATTAGTTGTGCACCCCTGGTTTAAGGGATAAGTAGAAATAAAAATTAAGCCCAGTCGTAGATGAGGTGCGGACCAATTTTGCCTGTATTACATATTGTTATCCTGGCAGCAGTCACTTCAAAGATACTTTTTTATTGAAGCTTTAGTACACTTTAAATCAGGATCCCAAGGGCGCCCGCCTTTGAGGATGGAGATGAGGTTATGGAGAAAGCGCAGCAGAGATTGGGAGAAGGAGTGAGTTTCATAAATAGACAAGGATATTTGAAGAATGTGAGATGAAGAACAGTATCCAGCCACTGCACTAATTACAATTTCCGCTGCTCAAGGTGTACAGTGGTAGTTTTTTTTGTCATGGCATGCACCCTGTGCTTCATTATGCGTGTGCGGTGATTGCAGTGTGCAAACAGTGCAGATGGTGTCCCTGAATTAGTCCTGGGGGCGTGTTGTGGGAATGCCTGCAAGCTGAAGTGACATCTCTGTGTACGGGCTGTTGTCATGGCCTGTTGGGGTTAAAGCTTTGCTTCCTCCTTTTGCTCGGTCAGCATTGTCACAATTTCCTGATGACTAAGAAGGCGTTGCTATTGTATTTGTCACATTACACCTTACTCAATCTGACTCATTTTACTTATAAATAGAGGTTCTGGCCTTGAGGGTAAACGTGTTCCAGGAAAATATAACATTTTCCACAATGTGGTGACCAGAAGTCTTTCTAATAAATGATATAAGGCCACAATGTCGATAGATGGCTTTTCACTGAGTAACATAATGTATTAATCTCTTGTGGCTATGATAATCCATATAGTTGAAAGCATATATTTCCTTTCAAGCAGCCTTTTCTGGCTGTTCGATTTGCACACACAATACTACTGAAATGTCCTGAATCAGGACAGATGTGACATCAATATCATTCAATAATTCTGAAATGCAAGTGTTTCAGCCACTGCACTTGGGTGAGACGTTAGGCTATATCACTCTTCTTAATACCCAGTGATTCATGTCCACACACTTTAGGTACCAAAGGATCCATGATCAATACCAGATACAGTCATTCAGGATGATGTTGCTTTGCCACTCAGTGGCGTGTTATCATTCGAGGAGCATCCGGCTGTTCAACAGGGCCTGAGGATGCACACTACTGCGTCCAGCAAGTGGGTAGAGGGCAAGTGCTGAAACTAGATTATTTTACTCACCGGCACATGTCATTGTGAGGGTTACAGTTATGCTTTTGATCCTATCCGCCAACAATTTCTTATTATCAATTTTCCTATCCATATTTGTAATTAAAATACATATTTGTGTGATCTAAACATTTCCTACTTCCTTGGTAATACTTTTTTGATAGAACATTAGCCAAGAATACCTGAAAACAGTCATAGCTCGTCATCAGCACAACCAAAATAAAAATGTACGGTTGAAATCTGTCTTTTACTCTATGTCTGGTCTTTAATGTGATATATAATAAGGTCTCTGTTAAAGAGAACAAACGTTGTTTTTCCCAATTATAAAACTTACATATATACTGCAAACCTAAAACCTGACTAGCAGTGTCGGGTAGGGTATTGGTAATTTAGCATAAATGGCTAAGGACTAAATACATACAGAGGTAAGACAATAAATAGAATATGTACATTTAGAAGTACCTAATTTGATTCCTTCCTAGTCTACCAAAGCTTGTAGTGGAACTGTCGACCCTTCTGTGATCAGAATTTTGCCTCCATGGTCATAGTATGATTATGCCTTTCAATGTTTGCCCTCCCCAGATGACCAATTCTCTTGTCTTTGTTTTTGCGTAGCACTGCCTCTACACCAATTAATAATACTAATAGTAATTCAGGTATTGGACGTTTTATACTTCTGTGCAGTACCTCAGACAATGGGCCTCATTCCATTGTCTGAGGTACTGCACAGGGGTTAGGTGTTTAAGGGGTTTGCGGCAGCGTAAACAGCGCCGACCCTTACCGCCTGATTCCGAGGTCCCTTAGCGCCATGGAGGATTTAACACCTGCTTTTGGCAGGTGTTAAAATCCATGGCGCTAAGGGACCTTGTTGTTAATTACTCCACCGTAATTTACGGTGGCGTAATTAACGCCTTCCCCACTCCCATTATGCCCTATGGGGCAAAAATGGGAATGGGGAAGGGTAAATGGGGATTGGGGATTTACCGCCCCGCCAACCTCGGAATGGGGCGGTAAGTCCGCCAACCACCATGGCGTAAACGTAGTTTACGCCATGGTGGTAAAGGTACGACCCAGGCGGTAACTTACCGCCTGGGTCGGAATGAGGCCCAATCACCTAGTTTAATTTTCTTTTGACTACTGTGTCGACAAGGAATGGTGAGACTGACCAAGTGGTGCCATAATGATTGCTATAAACGTTTATTGGAACAATATTATAACCCTAACTTTAACAGGGTTTCCCTAACTAAACTAAAGAAACTCGACATGTGTCAGGAAGTCTGGGGAATAAGGCACCGCCGTGGCCAGGGCCGCTACTCTATTCCTATTGCTACAATAATCAAAGTCCAAAAAGAACACTGTCTTCTTCCAATCCAGGAGAATGACTAGCTAGAGCGACTACACCGCCTTAGCTTCATGGAAATGTGTGCCCCACCCCCCTGTGGAGAAGTGATGCTATCTGAAGCATCATCACATTATACTCCAAAAGCATATAGATGCCATACTGTAGCTGCCTTTCGATGGGGCATGTTGGAAAGTCTATAACTGGATTGGACTGCAATTTTGGAGGTAGTTTCCGCTAGGTCCAATACAGTAATTCTGAAAATATCTTCAATTTGCTTCTGCCTCCAGTGCCACCCAGCAGAAGTGTATACAGAGGCAATTCCTCTGCCATCCCCCATTTTAACCATTAACAGTACTTGTGTTTCATCACAAATTAGTAGCAATGGTTGCTCCTGCCTTGAAATGTGTTAATCAACACTTTAAAGGTGAACCTCCCATACAATGCTGCATTTGGACAGACATCGTGCATATTTAATGCATAATATCAGCATCAGTAATAGTTGCAATTGACATTGAGTCCCTCTCACTCACACTCGAGTCACTGACAAGGAATTTGCAAGATGCTACAGTGTTATGGATATCAAGGGTACTTTGTATTTGTGTTGCATCCCGAGGAGGCAGGAACGCATTCAGTGCAGGGATACTCATTGAAACCCTCATAGTGAACCCCCATAGCAGAGAAGTAGTTCAGAAAGGTAAAGGTAATTAATTCTTATGATAGGACATCAAATCTTCTGATGCTTGAAACCAAGGGAGTGATTTCAAGTACGATCATTACTTCAGGTTCAAATCTGAATTGTAATATTTGCTAAGACCAGAGCAGTTGACAGAAATTATCCTTAAACGGAGACCAACAGGTTTTACACAGGATGGACCATGCCACTCAAACTGTTCATGTTCATGTAGAGCATGATGTAGGTGCATGAAATACCTATCAGAAAAATAAAAGGACTTCAGAATGAGAAGCAGAACATCCTTCCACAGCCAAGAATATTGTAGACCCTAATGAAGAACAAGGTCTTCTTCATCGTGGAGGGTACACTACTGGGCTGTGCAATGTGTCTCTTTCCTGTCTTTTCACCCAGTTATAAACCAATCACCATTGACATGAGATGCAGTAGTGCATTTGTGTGTTTGCCCATGGTGAAACAAGTTGTGTTCGTTTGCTTATCAAACAAAGACCATACTTGATAAGTCACATTAATGATCAAGGCTGTCACCTGCTTTGGCCTAATTTCCTCTGCACCATCGATCCCTATTAATTTCAGTGGAATTCCCCTCCAATCAAACCTTTATGCACCTCCAAAGAAATGTTCAACTGCATTAATTAAAAATGGGATACCACAATCACCAAGAAAAAAACATTTGACTTCATTATCTTTGTTGCTCTTACTTTGTATGCTTTGTACTGTGATACAGAGCCCGAGATGTTAACCTATCATGTGCTTGCTTTGTTTAGGTCAACACCTAAGGTGTTCCTCCCAATGCTGCGCCTCATACTGGAAAACGCCCTTCAGGAGGCATTGCAGACTGGACAACATCAGTGAGTGAAAAATTGGAGCAGGGCTAAAACAACCTGGCAACAATCTTGATGATGGAACAGGGGAACAGGTGGGGCGGGAAATGCCAGATGCCACAGTAATCAGGTGATAGGATTGTTTGGATAAAGAACAAGTACTGTTGGGTGCCCACAGAAGAGCTCAGTACCCGCATCACTGCCCTCACACCCCACACTCCTGATCTAGAAGATGGTCAGCAAACTGTGGAGCCAAATACAATAATTGCAGCTCCTAAAGAACACAAAAAGAGGTATTGCCTGAGATAGGTCATGCCCCAAGCCCCATCTACATTGGTTCAAGGAAGAAGACTATGAGTGCTGTGTTGCCTGGCTACCCATTTACTGCCATTACTACGGAGAATGAGTAGGTCACTGTTAGCAAGTTCAACTATTTCCGGAGTGAGATGGTCCAAATTATTTTCAAACATTTTGTTATTTTCAAAGAGAATAAGCAACTGTTTTCAATACATGTGACTGTGCTTTGTTTTAGCAGAAGTGTGATGTACCTTTTTCCACAATGCGGGACTCGTCTACGATACAATTCCTTTTTTCCTCATTGCTGATAGGCCTAAAGACAAACTAACTACACCACTCTATTCTCTCCACATTGTGGCACAACGGTTTTGGCAAGGTTTTAACCATACACAACATGTCCCATTAGCCACTATCCCACAGTGCCTCATTTTCACTCACCGGACACCCATGTCATGAGTGATGTGGCGTTGGATCAGAGGCTGGTGTCTTTGTTGTAAAGTCTCTCAGCATCGTATTATAATACTGAGTGGAAAGCATTCTGATTTCTAATCCTGTGGCAACCTTCTGCAAAGTGTCCTATGCTGGTGCTCTCTAGTCTCCTGGAAGGAGTGTATTTGAATCTTTTCAGATGGGTGATTTCCCTCTACCTTGCATTCAAAGGCCAATTGACCATGATTATTAAGGAGCTAAGCCTTGATAGCTGTACTGAACTAATATAGTAATAATTGCCTACCCCCCTAGGCCTTTAAAGGACCCCTTTTGAAGACACTCGTATTCTGTGGGCATACCAGACCTTACAGTGTACAGTACCCACAGTATGTTTTGGGGGAGCTCAAACATGCACAGAATGGTGGAAGGAGAGGTGGGCAGTGAAAGGACTGGAGGCAGAAGACATGAGCAAGTGGCACATCTATTTTCAGGATTCATTGCTTGGTGATGTGATGAAACAATTCACATCTGGCAGATCTTCCATAGCCAGAACTCAATGACTGCATCCATGCTGTGGCTACAAGGACCCTTTGCAGTGGTATTACTCTGCTTATGGAACAAGTGCAAATAACACAATGCATGGTGGCCTTACTGACTACTTTAAAATATTGTGTCATGCTCTGGCATATCACTTGCATACAATCCTGATGCAGGTTGTTTGTGTCCCTGCTTTCTGTTCAGGTACGTACATGGGATGGTGTACATGCTCATAAGGTGCAAAGGACTTTCGTGGCACAATGTTCTGTATTCTCTTGACTTATTGTTTTGCAGTTCTTCATTGATATTGTTCCATTTGGAGATGGCACAGCTGCCATGGGGATAGCACCATTGTATACTATGAAAGGCATGTTTAACACCTGTTCTACTGTCATTGCTAAATATGAAGTCCCTCCTTGTACCGAATATGCATACAAATGTTTCCCCTTCTAGGCTGACTATGTTTCCAGCCGATGGTAACATTTTATTTTCTTTTTTATTGATTTTTACATAATAAATGAACAGCAATTAAAAAACAGAAATAACAATTTAAAACCACAAAAAGAAAAATATAACACTCAAAAGTTCTTCCTAATTTCACAAATTATTTTTCTCAAGATAGTCCATGCCTTGTCCTAAATTTAAGCTAGTTAAGAAATTGACAGTAGTGATAAGTATTGAGATATTTTCAGTACACATGATATATGACCATCGATAGGTGTCATCAAGAGAGCCTAAATACTGACAATGAAGATTAAAGTAAGTCATTCTGCGAGCCACTAATTTTGGACAAAGCGATATTAGATGTTCTAGTGATTCGATTAGGTTTTTGTTTGAGCAGAAACGGCAGAAGCTCATCTCCTTGGGGATTAGTTTTCACCTTGCTTGGATCTCTCTGGTAGGCTGTAGATTAAAGCGCATTCACAATATGGCAAAGCGTATCGCTGGTGAGGGAGATCTTAACAAATAAGGTTCCATAGTTCGGATGCGTTTTGGATGGAACAGGAGGTCGCCGTTATGTTTATATTCCAGGCTTTTGGAGCAAGTTTCGAATCACATCTATATAACATAGTTTTCGCTTTGTCGGGGTTGGTAATTAGTGTTTCAATGGAGATGTCAGCATTATAGAGAGTTTGGTATATCTCCTTCAACCAACTTTGTACAAATGTATGTTTCGAAGAGAACAGATATGATGATAAAGTTTGCAACATACTATCACATTGAGTTGATATCAAGCATTTCCTAGATAAAGCACAAGGTTTCCAGTGGTACAAAGCGTGGAGGGAAACCAAACCCAACTCATAACTAATCCACGATCCCTGAGTACATTGAGGGAGGTGGAGAACCGATTTGCAAAATTTGGATTCCCACTTATTCAAAAGTTGTTTAGGCCAGATTGGTTCCGTTTGTAAGCCATATAGAAGGCATGGGATGGCTTTTTGATTCCAGTATAATAATGCTGGATTCATGGTAAATTTGCCAAATCTGTATTACAAGATTTTAGTCTGAGAAATGGCAGTGTTTAGTTTCTGTTCCACGCTCTCCAACTGGCCAGTAGGCTTGTTGAAACCTTACAAAAGTAATTCCCAAATACACATATCTTGGTACAATATCTAATTTGATTTGGTTGATCTTCCATGTAAATCTGTTGTATAAGGTTTTATGTGGCAAGTAAGATACTATTTGAATCTTATTTGTGTTGATTGAAAGTTGATTTGAAGCAACATAAGTTTCAAATGCCACAAGTAATTTTTGCAGGCCTGAGGGTGTTTTAGCAACAAGAACTAGTTCATCTGCATAGATTAAGGCTTTAATCGGGATACCATTGAGTATCGTAGCATCTGCAGATATTGTTGAAAAGGTTTCAGTGATGCCATGGATGAAATAATTAAAGATAGCAGATGCCAAAAAGCAACCTTGTTTGAGACACCGAGCCGTGGCAATAGGGGCTGATAGCAGACCATCTAGATTCAAACGAATACGAATTGAAGTATGTGAATGCAGAGCATGAATAATTTCACATAGCGTGTTTGGGCATTGATCATTCGCTAATTTGGACATTAAAAGCACATGCGAGATGGAGTCAAATGCAGCGTGCATGTCTATGAAGGCAGAGTAAACCGCTTGTTTGATTGTTTGGCATTGATATTTGATTGTGTTCAGACTTAGAAGGTTAATTGTTGTGCCCATGCCGGCTACGAAACCTGATTGTTGTGGGTCTCGGAGACGACGGTGCTCGGTCCAGGCATTAAAGTCTCACAAAATAAGCTTGGCGAATAGTTTGCCAGGGGCACCCATCAATGCGATGGGACGATAATTTTCGGGTAATGTGCAGTCACCCTTTTTGTAAATTGGGACAATTATCGAAGTCTTCCCAGACAATGGGATCACTTTTGATTTTAAGATTTGATGGAAGATTTTATCTAGAATCATGGCCATTGACTTAAACATCACATTGCTGAGCCCATCTGGACCCACAGCTCTAGATGAGCTAGCAGACTTAATAAATTGTTCAATTATTGCGAGCGAACACCTAGCGTGCCACTCTCCCTGTGCGTAGGTTATCCAGTTCTTGCATCAGCATAGAGAGTGGTGAAGTGAGAAATCCATTGATGTTCCTTCACGCCATTAATTTGTGCTTCTCTTTGGGAAAGGTTGAAGCACCAATTAAATAGCGTCCACATAGCTGCTGAGTTTTTAGAAGCAATGGTTTGGATCATTTATTCCCCATCCCTTTGATATTGGTAAGCTTTACGACTGCTTAGCCATTTACGGTATGCTCTATGAGCTTGCCTCAATGCCTCTACTGAGTGAGCATCTTTTTTGTTCAAGATCAATCTTAACTGTTTACGATATACCGCTTTTTTTGTCTTTACTTCTGGGTCAAATGCATGAGTATGTGAGGATCTCTAATGATGGACAATTGTGATCGTACTCTGGAAGGGTGTTAATAAGTTGATGTATTGAGTTGGGGCTTCTGAAATTATATTATGGTCAACTGATCTCCCTAGAGTAGTTAAATTACTGTTTGACCATCGAAAACGTGTTTTAGCATGGTTAATTTTCAGTGGTTGATTCATCCAGAATCTTTTCTTGGGTGTCATATCCCACTTGATATTTGCAGATATTTAATTGTGATTACTTTGTATCTGAGGAATGATCTCTAAATGTTGTGTTTGCTTAAACAGGTTTGCATCAACAAACATAAAGGGCCTTATTATGAGGAGGGCGGTAAGGGGTTAACTGCGCTGGTAAAGGTGCCAGAGCCGTTAACCCCTTACCGGCCCATTACGAGGTCCGCTCGTTGGACCCTCTCAGGATGCCTGGTTTTACCAGACGTCCTTAGCGGGTCCCGCGAGCAGCCCAGCATGCTAACAACAGGCCCATCATTAACGGGCCCGTTGTCAGCATGCGCCCCATTTCCATTGAGCCCTATGGGGGCTCAAATGGGAATGGGGATTGACATGGTCCAGGTTCCCTGAATGGGGAAATACCGGGCCCTCCAAGGGACCCGGACCCAGGTTTGGAGGTAGCCATGCCCTTATTAAGGGCATGGCTAACATCCAAACTCGTAATGAGGTCCATAGTCAATTATGCTAGTTGAGGAATTATGTCGCCATGTAGTTTGTGGTGGAATATCTCCCTCTATTGCACCGTTGAGCATAAAGGAACTTCTTTCTCTCATTACAGCGTTCCACCACTCCACATTTTTAAAGGTGGTTTTATGCTTTTTTCCAATGCAATCTTAGTTTAAGTCTTCAACAATGATGGTGTGAGTGATTGCAGAGGTCATCACAATTATATCTAGTAAGCGTGCCAGTCCTGCATAAAAAACATCATCGCATAGGGCAATCAGATAGCGGTATACATTCACAAGGGCGATAACATGTTGAGGACATTCAATTCTAACTAGTTGAATGTAAGAACTCACAGACTCCCATGCCCTTATAGAGTACCCAGTACTTATATTGAATCCCACCATTAGGCCCTCGGATGGTCTACCTTTGTCACCTCCTTTGGCTGGCAATAAAGCCATGTTGTAGTTCCCAAACGGGTGTATGTAGCAACCAAGTTTCCTGCAAAGCAATGATGTTGTAGTTTACAGAAAGGTTGCGCATCGCCTTTTGTAGATGCGAATGACCTCTTGTGTTCCAACTAGCTACTGTCAATGATAAGGAAGTTGGGGTGTTAATGGTTAGATTCTTACATGTGTGTCCACAGGCATGCTATTGGGCACTCGTGATCGTGAACCTCTATAAATATTTGTTTTAGGAAGTGGTTGAGGTATGTAATTTGTGCTTCTTTCAGGATCCTGTCCGATAAGAAAGCCCACCTCAAACAATTGCATTTTAGCTTTCCAAATTGTGTTGAGAACAACACCAGATGGTATCCTCAATCTGACAATAGAGTATATCTCATCAGAGACAAACTCGATCTGCTTGATGTCTCTAGACGAGATATCCTCAAGTTCCAGTAAATCCTCAAAGATGTTAAGTATACTCTGTCTATTGAGGACATAGGAATCAAAGGGGCCTTCTCTGCATTTCATGATAAGTGAATGACATTCGGAATTTGCTAAATGGGTATGGCGAGAAGTATCTTGAGCATGAGTGGTAAATCGTTTGGTTTCAGGAGGCGATTGAAATTTCGCCATATCGGTACTGACGGGCCTATGGTTTGTGGGCTTGGATGATTTAGGAGGTTGTGGGTTCACCAGATTATAATTTGCAAAAGCAGGGGGCTGTGTGCAATTTTGTTTTGGCTCTGAATTTATTGGGATTATTAGAGTTGGAGCCAAACGCTGTGCAAAATATTTATCCACTGCTTGGTTTAAATGATCAATGGACAATATACTGCCAGAGGGGCTACCATGAGGGCTCTGCCCAATCTGTTTTCTGGATAGCTTTTCAGGGCTCATAGCTTGTTTAGCGCGGTTAGCAGATGCAGATTGTTGTTCTTGTTGAGCATCTAGTGCAAGATCAATGAGAGGCAGATTTCTTGGGCTCATGATTTTCCTACCGTTATTGGCTGCGACAGCTTGTTGGTCTTGATGGATCTCATGGATCAGCTCATTAAGTGGTGGATAAGACAGAGGTACACTTTTCACAAGTTCTTTGCTTTTGGGGAAACAAGTCGGCATTGGATTGGGCAGACAATGTTTCGATGAAACAACTCCCATTGCTTTAAAAAAAAAAGGAGTTCGACGAATTCTTGGTGTGTCTAATGGACGGTGTTTTGATTTTTTGGTGAAGTTGCGGGGTCCTTTAGGTTTTTGTTTAACATGTAAATGGGAGCTCTTATCTCTTTGATTGGCAGCTTTTGCAATGGGTTCTTTGGTGGCAGCCATATTGGTTGGCACACTTACCCAAGAATCATTGTCCCCTGAAGCCACCTGGCAAGCTATAGGATCTGTAATGGGCCGAATAATATCCTGAAAAGTTGGCAAGGTGGACTGTGGTAATAGAGGGTGTATGGAGGCATTCATTTCAATGATGGAAACTTCTTGCGTTATAGGAGTGGGAGGTTGCGTTAATTCCTGTAATATATGGAGCGGTCGCTGACAATTGCGCTCCAGCCATTGTGATAATTGTTCAATCTGGTGTCCTTGATTATTTAGTTTGGACTCAAGTGATTCAAATAGTTTGAACAAAGTTAGTAGTGTAGTATTGATGGCTGTAAGGGCCACTTGGAGCATGGTAGAAGACATATTTACGGCATCTACCGATGGAGTATGGGTTGGTCGCCGAGGTGTTGGGTGCGCAGAAGATAGTGAGTGCGAGAGTGAGTGGTTTATTGAGGTTACTGAACAGTCACCTCGCAATCTCGTGTCTATGCTATGAATAGAAGTCGGTGATTCACATTGACTAGTACAGATCGACAGGTCTAAGTCATTGTGATTCCCAGCTGACCTATCACTTATTGGAGACACATTTCTCTTTCCAGCAGGGGCTAGTCTGTTTTCAGGAGCTTGTAGTATAGTGGCGTTGGATAAAGCATGTGGGACAGGTGTTAACACAATGGATTTGTGACTGACACAAGCATCCATTTTCAAAGGCGTACTGAGGAGGAAGGCCGGATTAGTTAGAAAAGCTGGCGTATTCAATTATTCAATTTAAGAGAATATAATCGATTTCTGGAGGTTATTACAATTATTTGTGAACACTCGCTTGTTGCACAGCAGTCACAGGAACAAATCGAAATTTGGAAAATTAAAGGTTATTATAAGCGCCGCAGACCGCCAGCCTCTCAGCAAAGCGGCTAAGCAGCACTTAATACGGGACTTTCTACCGGTGCGCGGGTGCGAGTACGTGCTCTTTTTGTATGAGGCACACAATCACGTAGCAGAGGGGAGGTGGCTGCTTGTTAAAGCAGCAGTGCACAGTCCTTGGTCCTTGGAGGCAAAGTTCAACAAAAGTCCAGTAAACCCCGAGAATGTGGCATACAGCAGCAGGAGCAGTCCTGATACCTGTGCAAATGCCAATTGGACATGAGTTCTCTATAGAGCCAGAAATAGCCCCCTGCCCATGAGCCACACTTATTCTGCCAAGCAATGCTCTTACTCTGCCACTGTCATCAGGCAGCATGTATTGTAGACAGTAGGTGCATTGCCTTTCTGCTTCCAGTGGTTTTTGGGTGACCCAAAAACTGGAATGCCCTGCCAACCTCACTAAGAAATGAAAAATCATACACCACCTTTCTCAAAAACCTAAAAACGTATCTATTCCGCTAATGCTTAAACCAACATGCATAGTTATGCTTGCACTGTAACCATGGGAAAGCATAACTTTCTGATCCACTCGGTCTCGTACCACCTGTCATTGTCATCACTGCGCTCAAAGCATTAAGGGGCCGATTCATGGAACAAACGTGCGCTGAAAATCCCAGCGCAAGCAGGCACAAGGAGGCGCAAGCGGGGGGGGGCGTGGCTTGGAAGCCATGTGAGAGGACGCGCTCTTGGGAGAGCTCCCGGAGATCCTACATTTATCCTGTGCAATAGTGCATTGGCGCTAACTCCCGCAGGCCAGAAACGAGAGCACCTGTCCATGAATGTGAGCTGCACAACTATGGAAGAGCTGAAACCTCCACAAGCCCGGCAACGGTAGATAAATGCCATCGAAGTTCCTGGAGTCGCGGACCGGACGGAGTGAAAATGGCGGCCACACCGGACAATGGAGGGGACACAAACGCGTTGAAAGGAACACCCTCGCGGTGATCGGCGGCGACGTGGGCGGTGCAGGCCGTGGAGATACAGATAAGCTTTTGGGAGAGCGTCAGCGCGTCTCTGTGGGCACCGATGACCTAACGCGGGCCTGGGAATCGGTCGGCGACGGTCGGCGGTCGGCACTAGGACCCGCCTGAGCTGACTGGTGCAACGGACTACGTGCTTTGGCCCTGACCTTTGAGGGACACTCGGATAGTGGCTGATCCTACGACGGGGTCGCGTGTACGGGCCCACGGCTTACAGTGGCTGAGGAATGGCGAATAAGGCCGTCAGACAGAGAGCAAAACAGCCCACATTGGACGAGTTTACCAAGACACCGACGGGCCCAGAGAGTGCTCGGACCAAGGAGAAGCCACCCATGGCCGCGGCTAGCCCCAACCAGGACGTGCTGGCTGCTCTCGCTGAACTGAAAGCGGACTTGAAAAGCGCTTGGGAGGCCAAGCTTGAAATGGTGGTGGCGGACCTGAAAACAGCGCTCGACCTCAAAGTCGGAGAGGTTCGGGAGGAGGTGAACCTACTTCGACAGGATGTGAAGGCCCTATCGGAGCGCACAGAGAGTCTGGAAAAGGAGGGCAGTGCCAACACGGCAGATTGTGCCTCACACAAGGCCGACCTGCATATTTTGGAACAGAAAGTACGCAACTTGGAGAACAGGGCCGAAGAAGCGGAGGGGCGCGCCCGAAGGAACAATATCCGTGTTGTGGGCATCCCGGAAGGATTGGAGGGTCATAACCCCACGGACTTCATTGAAAATATGTTGCTCCAAGAGATCACCGGGGGTGCGCTGTCGCAGGGTTTTGCGGTGGAGCGAGCACATAGAGCATTGGCTAGGAGGCCTCCACCGGGCGGTCCGCCCAGGCCAATGATAGCCAAAATCCTCAACTACCGTGACCGGGAAAGGATTTTGGAGCATTTTCGTAAAGGAGGAACCATCAAAAGGGGGGAGGCCACTATAACGGCCTACCCAGACTACACCATGATGGTGCAGAGGAGTCGGATGAACTTCGGGGCGGTCAAGAGAAGATTGAGAGAGGCAGGGAAGAAATATATGCTCCTCTACCCGGCCAAATTAAAGGTGATCCACAATAATAGATCCCTGTTTTTTGAGTCACCGGAGGAAGCCATGGGTTGGCTGGACATGCAGGGCAGCCCCCAGGAGTCGGAGGTCCGGGCGGATGAAGGTGGCAATGAGAGATAAGTGCTCTACGACGTGAGAGGGTGTTGCCGGAGACTATGGGACTTGACTATAGTTATTGCTATGGCCTGGGGAGGTCGGGCCTGGACCTGGATGTTAAATGCACTGTTTGCACTGTAATTGTCGTCGTACATGGGAACCTTTCAGGGCTGGTCCATTCACCCCCGTTTAGTATTTCTTAGTTAAGTGGCCGCTAGGGCGACTTTACCCTACTGGGCTCTGTGTGTAACAGCCGGAACTAGATGTGGGGGGGCCTGAGTTTCCGGGACGGAGCTGGGCAACAGTTGGGGAGGGAGTTGGGGGGGAGGGGATGGGCAGGGGGAATGGGGGGTGTGGGGGTAGTTGGGGTGTACATAGTGTTGGGAGGTTTGAACGGGATCGCGAGCCCTGAGGGAAGATTTTGGATGAGACTTCTGGATAGCATGAACGAGCAGGGATGGTCGGGGGGAAGAGTGCAGGATATCAGTACATCATGGGGGAGCTAAAATTGTTGACATGGAACGTCAGGGGCCTCAATAGCTATCTTAAACGGAATAAAGTTATGTTGTACTTGAGGCGACAAAAGATAGACGTCGCATTACTGCAAGAGACGCATTTGACCCGAGACAAATTAGAGCTGGTGAAGAAAAAGTGGGGTGGAACGGTGGTAGGATCCGCGTACTCAGCTTATGCTAGAGGCGTGCTGATCTGGGTGGCGCCGCATGTCCCGTTTCAACTGCAGCAGGAACGTGTGGATACTGAGGGGCGTCTGGCTATGGTGAGAGGGGTAGTCGAGAACAGAGAGATGTGTGTAGTGAACACGTATGCCCCGAACCAGGGCACGGCAGAGTACCTCCGGACCATGAGTACCAACTTGAGTTGGTGTGTGGGGAGTGCGGTGTTCTGGGGAGGGGATTTTAACTGTGTGTTGGACCCGGGGATGGACAGATCCGACGATAAGGTGATTAGGCCCGCCCCGGCAGCCCGGGTGCTGCGGACGCTGCTGCGGGACTTTGAGCTCGATGACGTGTGGAGGACCAAGCACCCCAATGAGAGACAGTACTCGCATTACTCGGCCCCGCAGCGGTTGCACACTAGGCTAGACTATATTTTTGCCACGTCGGACGTCTTGGGGGATGTGTCTAGTGCGGAATATAGAGCGAGGGTCCTCTCGGACCACTCGCCTATGGTGGTGGGATGGCAATATGGCCGCCCCAGAGCGCGGATCCCGACGTGGCGCCTGCGCGCAGAGGCGCTTAAAGACCAGGCTTTTAGGGAAGACATGCGGGAGGAAATAGTTAGCTATTTCGATACCAACACTGGCAGCGTTGACTCGGCGGGAACTCTGTGGGAGGCCTTTAAGGTTGTGATACGAGGGGTGGCGATTGCTAAATCGAAAGGTTTGCAGAATGGGGCCCTGGTCGATTTACAGAAGGCGGAGAGAGAGCTGGAAAAGGTGCTGAAGAGCGAGCATATAGATAACGAACTGGTGCTTAAACTGCAGCAGCAGTGTACAGAACATTGGGGGAGGCTCTGTAATCTAAATTACAAAAAGTATATTGAAAGGCAACATGCGGGAGGAGATAAAACGGGTCGTCTTTTGGCATGGTTATATAAAAGAGAAACCCCGAGGCCCCCGATTAGGACAATAACTAGAGAGGATGGGGAGCAGATAGATACCCAGGAGGGTGTCAATGAGGAATTCGTAAATTACTATAAAGCATTGTATGGGGATCCGGGCGGCGGCGACCGGGAGGAAATGGTGGAGACCCTGCAAGATTTCGGGCTGCCCAGGATAAGCACGGAGGAAAGAGAGGAACTAGATGCCCCAATAACACTAGGGGAGTTGGAGGCGGTCGTCCGGCAGCTACCCACTAGCAAGACCCCAGGAACGGACGGCCTGCCCAGTGAATTTTATAAAACTTTTGGAGCGGAAGTACTCCCCCCGATGCTTGATATGCTTAATGAGGCGTTCGAGAAGGGGAGGTTGCCGGAATCGCTCAGGGAAGCGATTATTATACCGCTCCCTAAGCCTAATAAACCCGGGCATAGTTGTGGGTCATACAGACCAATATCTATGCTGAATCAGGACAGCAAAATACTAACGGCTGTCCTGGCCAACAGACTGCGGAGGGTGATAGGCAAACTGGTACACCCGGACCAAACGGGATATGTCCCGGGGAGAAACATTGCCCAAAACCATAGACGACTCCACCGGGTGATTGAAATGGGATCTAACAGTGATGGGGAAATGGCGATAGTGTCGTTGGACGCTGTTAAAGCCTTCGACTCGGTTAATTGGAAGTGGCTGCTGGCGGCCTTGAGAGAATACGGACTGGGACCAGGATATATTAGATGGGCGGAGCTGCTGTACAGCGCTCCGCTGGCTAGAGTTCGGACGGGCATGATTATATCCGAGAGATGGCAGCTTAGTAGAGGCACCAGACAGGGGTGTCCTTGGTCCCCGATGTTGTATATCTTGGCCCTGGAGCCTCTGGCACTGTACTTACGGCAGCAGTATGATATCGTGGGCATTGAGGTGGGGGGAGAAAACCATCTGATATCCCTGTATGCGGATGACTTGTTATTGTACCTGAATCATCCGGAGGAGAATTTACAATATATCCTGGACGTGATGGGGAGATATGCGAGGTTGTCGGGCATAGCGGTCAACCCCCAGAAATCGTACATTTTCCCGTTGGGCTGCTATAGGGGGGTTCCCACGGAGCGGCTGCCGGTGCTCCAGGTGCCCTGGTCAGTCAATACATTCCGTTACCTGGGAATAGACATCTACCACACGGTGGAGGAAGAATACAAGCGCAACACAGAGATGGCTGTTGAGAAGATACGCGCATGTATGAGCTTTTGGCAGAAGTTGCCCCTAGCGATGATGGGGCGTGGGGCGATGATCAAGATGGTAGTTCTGCCTAGGCTGCTACATTACTTTAGCAACATCCCATACATGATCCCTAAGGGTTTTTTCACTAAAATAGATGGGGTTTGCAGAGAGTTTCTGTGGCATGGTACTCGTAACAGAGTAGCGCTCTGGAAGTTACAGAACTTTCATGAAAAGGGGGGAGTCAAACTCCCAAACTTTGAGGCGTATTACATAGCGAGCCAACTACAGTTTGTGTCTAAATGGCTGTCCGACGAAGAGACCCCAGAACTCAGACTATTCGGGCAAGATTGTGCCCCATTTTTCTTAAAGGAGGTCATTTGGTTGCCCGAGGCTGTCACGAGAAGGTACCCGGCGATGGTGAAGCTGGGGTGGAAGGTGTGGAGACGGGCATGTACAATGATGGGTGACCCACTTCCGTGTTCTCCGCAGATTCCACTGGTTGCCCTTGCGGGGGTGGATGGACAGCTGAGGGAGATTATTAGGAACTACTGGGAATCGGTGGGGTTGGTGACATTGGGCGATGTGTGGCAGGAGGGTGCTATTAAGGGGTTTGTGGAACTTAGCGAGGAGATTGGATTGCACGAAGGCCAATATGTTACATACCACAGATTGGGGAAGAAAATTCGGGAACTGTGGCCTGAGAATATCATGGCAGACGAATCGGAGGTTACGATGGCGGGGATATATGATACAACGGAAGGGGGACATGAAATTTCTAGGCTGTATGAGATGGTGATGTCGAAAGTCGGGAAGGAACTGACATGCCTACGATTGGAATGGGAGAGTGAGGTGGGGATCGAAATGGGAGATGGGATGTGGGAACGGGCTTTGGGGTACCACAGGAAAGTGTCTCGAAATGCCAGACTGCAGCAAATACAACTGTACGTCACGCACAGAGCGTACATGACCTCTCTGAGGATATCCAAATTTCGGAATGCAGGCAGACAGGCGTGCCCCAAATGCGACGAAGAAAATGCGGACATGACGCATATGTTTTGGGCGTGCCCAGTGATTGAGGGGTTCTGGAGGGAGGCGGCGCGCAAGCTGAGAGAGAGAGGGGTCACGTTTGCCATAGACACCGCCTGGGCATGCCTTCTGGGTGGGTTTCCCAGACCTCGGCAGCAGAAACATGTAAGCAAACTGAAAGACCTAGCGTATGTGCTGGCCAAACGACGAATAGCCATGGGCTGGAAAAAATGTAGCAAGCCACGGGTTGAGGTGTGGTGGAATGACCTACAGAAATGGGCGGAGGCTGAGACAGCGGTGTGGCAAGAGGCGAGTTGTATGTCTTGGGAGGAGGAACTGGGCTCTTTGATGGCATGGAAGACATTGATATCCTGCACATTCGGGACAGGGGTTTTGGGAAATCCAGATGATGACGATGCCCGCTCATGTGCAACAGAAGCGGAACAAGACATGGAAAATGGCTCGCGAGGGGGGAGGGATCAGGGGAGTAGTGCGCACTAATGGTTATATGTTTATTGGAATATTGTTTATTGCACTGCTGTTTGGTTTGTATTGTTGTTTGCGTTGAAAAATCAATAAAAAAAAATTTAAAAAAAAAAAAAAAAGGAGGCGCAAGCGGGAGAAAGCAAGCACACGCGCACTCGTGCGATTCAAGGAAGGCGCTGTGCTACTTTCCCACTGGTTGTGGGCCGAATCCGTGCATGGCGCACGCTGGTGCACACGTCTCCAAACAGCGTGCGCTAAGCGCACAACGAAAGCACACATAGCGCAGCGTACACAACAAAAGTGGGCGGAACAATGGGCGTAACACACGGAATGGAGATTAACGCGTGAAAAAGAAGGCGTAACTGGGGAAGTTATGCAGGGAACTACACGGAACACCCACACGCACGCGAACATGGATTCATGGATTCGAATACGGGAAACCCGCTCACGGCAAAAGACGCGCACAGGCGTCAACGCGTCCGCCACACGAAGGCAGGCGGAAGCGTCCCCGCGCACAGCATAAAAGTGTGCGCAAACAACAAAAATGTAAAAACAGCTACGATGAATGCCCCATTTGTCGCAGCACTGATCGTGGGACACCGCAGGAGGAGGAGAATAGCCAGGGCATGCATTTGTTCACCACGGACAAGCCTTTTTGGGATGCCTGATGACCAGGTCTATGGCAGATATAGGTTTCCACCCCATATCATCCTAGACCTGGTCAGGGAGTGGGAAGATGACCTAACATCCACCACCCTCTGCTCCCAAGCATTGAGCCCCTTGGAGAAGGTGCTCAATTTCCTGCATTTTTTGGCCACTGGGTCTTTTCAGCGGACTACTGCCATAGTGGGGGGGGGGTCTCACAGGCCACGCAGTCACGCTGCCTACACCAGGTATTGGCAATCATGACAGCGCGCCCCTCAGTCCGCAGGCACATATACATGCCCAGAACACCTGCAGAAAGGCAGGCCGTTGTCCAGGACTTTTACAGGGTGGCACACTTCCCCAAAGTGCTTAGTGCCATAGATTGCACCCAGGTGGCCCTACGTCCACCTACGGCCACTGAGCACATCTACCGAAACCGCAAGCACTGGCATTCCATCAACGTACAGGTGGTATGCGATGCAAAGGGAATCATCACCTCTGTCTATGCAAACTACCCTGGATCCACCCATGACAGTTTCATATACAGAATGTCCGCCCTGAGCCGGGCCCTGGAATCTGGGCAGCATGGCGACACATGGCTCCTAGGTGAGTACAAATGCCTGTGCACATGCATGCATGTCACACACACACACAAATACACAACCCCCAATAATCACAACCATTATCACCTCTCCAGGGGACAGTGCCTACCCTCTGAGCAACCATATGATGACGCCAATCCGGAACACCACCACACCACCCCAGGTAAGATACAACGCTGCCCATATTGCAACCAGGGCCATAGTGGAGCGCACATTCGGAGTGCTCAAGTCACGCTTCCGCTCCCTTGACCGCTCTGGCGGGCAGCTACTCTATGCACCCCCAGTAGTGTGCAGGAACATTGTGGCAGCATGTGTCCTGCACAATGTTGCAACACGGCAGGGCGTACCGGTGGACATGGTGGTGCCCCCACATCCCCAACCACAGGCACAGGCGCTGCCCATGGGAGGGGATAGGGCACGTGGCGAGGAAGCCCGGACCCAGCTTGTGGCCATATTTTTCACCTAAACTCCCAACCCTGCGGAGTGCACACAGGCCTGGCACATAACAGGTGACAATCGATGATGACAAAGAGACAGTCAACTGTCACAACCTTACTACCCTGAGATTGTTGCCATGGAATTGCCACATTGTGTGCATCCCAAGCTACTTAAACACAAGCAATCCTGTGTGACCAAAAGGCACACATGCAAGGTGTGAATCACACAGACCTGCCAAACAGGACATGACTATCATTGGTATGTCACTCAAACCCTCCAAAACCACAACATGAAATGGCAAGCAATAGCCATACACCAACACAGTACCAAAAAGGTACACATTGCCATGTGAAAAATTGAAATGGGCATCAGACATTGATGCCTGACATGGAATCAGATGAAATGACTGACCAACAACCCCCCACCCAAAATAAGTCATACCCAAATGCATTCCAAAAGTCGTATTTGAAACATAACAATGAATGCCTGTCCACATGCACAATGTGCATTGCAAAATCAACACTGCAGCTACTGTGTGCCGTGTCCACCTCCTGCAACACACTGCTCAGCGCACAGCACAGTGAACAGCCATTCTGTGTGATGCACACACTGAGCATCACATCTAAGCAACAAACTACATCAAAAAACCAAAATAGGCATGTACAGGATCCACAAATGGTCATAGAACGTGCTGCAGGGACTCAGTGGGCACCAGAAGGCAAACAGAGTGTACACGTGGACATGGAAGGGTGGTTGTACATGTAGTGGATCATAGTGCGAGTGTGTGGGTCAGTAGGGACATGCACTCAACATATGCATGTAAAATAAAGTGACCATCAGTGTCCTCTACACATCACATGTGAATATTCACCATGTGTATAACCCAGCATGTCAAATCACAACTATCCCCTCACACCTGAAAGGTAAACATAACACATGAACAGGCATTGATCAGCAGAATACATCATGTAAATAGGAAAGCACAATTACAATTTCAGGGTGCCCATCACACTGCAGGGCAAAGCAACTATCAACAACAAAACACCCCCCTCCCTCACAAATCACCATGACCCACTGAACAACTGCATCTGGGTTATTCATCCGACATCCTTGAATTCCACCTGGCCACAGGATCACCCTTCCCCTTTGTCACCATCTGCCACCTTGTGTGTAAAAAGTTGCCAGCACCCTCAGAGTCCACCTCAATTTGCAAAAGCACAAAATCCAACAGAACTCAAAGCAGGACAACACAGAAGCCAAGAAAATAGCCTGCAGGCAGTAAAACAAAGCAGAACAGCCTCCAGTAGATGACTTGAAGTAGCAGTACACCACAAAGGCCAAGTACTACGACAATGATGTTAACAACTAAGGTAGCCCAGTAAAACAATGTCACAACAGGATATGAACCATGTGTGGCACATAACATAGAATGATGCACCACAAACGGATGTCTACTGTCACAGCTCCCATGTACAGGTGCAAGAGTGGCACTAAACAACCACCCCCACCGTGGTCTGGGAGCCTGAGAGGTCTAACTCACACAGGCCTCTGAGACCCTGGTGGGGAAGGAGGGTCAGGGATATGCAGTCGGGACAGGCATTGGCATGCTGGATAACCGGAATGAGGGGGAGGAGAGGGGAGTAGGATTGACACGGAAAAGTAGGGAATGCACCAAAATGTAGTACACACATTAACACATACACAATTAGATCAAACTTGTTCACATGCACATAGCACCAAATTACTCAAATGTAAGTCAAAGAGAAACTTATCTCTGGGGTGAGTGCTGGCCTCCTGCCTGCGCACTCTCAGGTCCGGTAACAGGAGCATTTCAATGCTGCAAAGAGAGCCACAGTTAATAATCTGTGCGTGCCCAAAACACACAAACACACTACCAAATATGCCCCAAAGTAACAAAATACACTACAAACAGACAAACTTGTGTGGATGCTTCATACCCATACATAACATTACCCCTCTGATGGTTCATACACAGTCAATGCAGTAAATCAGGCACCGGTGGGTGCGTGGCAAATGGAACACCAATGTGTCACGATTCACACAACATGCAATGTTCCCTGTGTAAGCAGACAGACGCATATAGCAAGGTCTGACTTCAGAACAAGTCCTGTACCACCATGACCAAAATAAAGTAGCCAGTGCATGTATCAATTTCTACTTGGAAATGAAATGCACTGCACCTGAGTCTGTCCCTTGCTGTCTGTTCCTGTGAGCTGCTTCATTCCATGTCTCGGAATGCTACATGGCTAATACAAGTGCCTCAATGGACCATGGTGGACCGGAGGGTATGTGCCACTGCCCCTGCAGGTGCCCCAGACAACTTTCACATCAACTAGCCATCAGTCCACTAACACATCTGAGCTGTATTGTACTCTTCTACACCAATATTTGTCCAAGTTCACCGTCAGTGCTGCTACTAAGCATGCAAGTTCAACTGGCCAGGTGGAAGGTTTGCTGTGTTTTGACCCCCCTGTGCTGCTCACCTTGCCTGGAGTCCCTTGAAACACGTCATCGATTTTCAGATGTATGATTTCAATCCCTGTGCCTCTGCCTGCGCACACATGCGCATGTCGGCTGCACCAAACGTGTCCTGATTCCAGACGTCCAATGGCCCATGTCTGCTGGCAAAGGTGGTCTTGAGGCTCATCCCCCTGCAGAAAGTGCATGAAACAGTTGATTAATGCTTAATATTCATCTGTGTGTGTATCTTCAGGCATTACATGACTGGAAATTTTCAGAGACGTACATCAGAAATCACACCATCAGTCCGTCTTGCACAGCAACAGTGTGGAACACACTATCTACGGCATGATTTGCAACAAGCACCTGTTTATTAAAGATAAGAAACATACTACACAGTGCATAGCAATGAATGTACACATGAATCATTAAACACCCCATCTAGCAAAAGAAGAACAGTGGACAATTACACCCCAATCATCCCCACTAGGGGTGTTAACACAAGTTCCATAGCAGCAGACATGCCACAGATATGACCCATTGCCCTTGTGTAATAGGCTGTTACACCGAACCATCCTTGCGAGCCCATGGATAAGGGAAGCAAGAGTGGCATATGTGAGTCAAGGACCCCAAGCAGCAAACACATACACAAGACAAGCTTGAAGGGCCCAGCTGGAACAGACAGTGGATGCTTTCAAAAGCCACAAAGCACCACACCGTCACATGAAAGCACAATAGACTAGCAATTTTAAACTATGTTAACTAATTACACTAACTATAAAAAACCTACTTTACCTATTTCAACTAACTATCAAACAGAATCTTAACTAACTAAACTAAAATAAAAATAAAAAATGGCCACATACGACCCAGGGGGTGGGTGGAGGCACCCAGGAGGGGGGAGGTACAGGGTGCTGCTCAACACCCACATGCGATGATGTTGAGAAAAAAAAAACCTCCATGGGCTCAATGCCTGCACAGCCCGACCTATGTGGGAGATAGATTGTCATCTGAGTCTGGCTCTTCCTGGAAAGGAGGACATGGCACAGGAGCATGACCACACCTAGCCGCAGCTTGCCCCTCGTCGGCAGCAGGTCTGCCGGACGGGTGAGCCTGGTTCTGTGTGGTGATGACATGTAGGTCTGCATGCAGACCCTCCCGTGATACACGTGCTTCCTCTTGCAAGGTAGCACGTGTAACACAGAGTTCCTCCTGCAAGGCCTGGCTTGACAACCGCTGCACCTCCTGGCAAGCATGTAGCTCAGCCGAGATGGTACGCTCAAGCTGTGCAAACCTCTCCTCTGCCTACTCCTTCTGGGACATCAGAAGGACACCCAGAGTGGATCTGAGGGAAGCATGCTCCTCCCTCAGGCCCTTCATGTGTGCCTCTGTGTGAGCAGTAATTGCTTGACGCAGAGACGACATTTCAGCCTGGCGTGCCCTGTCTGAGGCCGCCATGCCCAGCCTGAGCGAGCGGGCCCTGGACCTTGCCGCCTGATGCTGGAGAAGCACCTGCCTGGCAGGGGGGAGCACAGATTGGGCCACACGCTCCATGCTCTCAGCAATGTTTTCCATTGCTGCCCCCTGCCATTCAGAATTGGCAGTCATGTCTTGATCCCACTCAGTATACTGTGGTTGCGCGCGGCGACCACGTTGCTGGGCTTAACCCCTACAGGACCCAAGGACTGGGTGTCCTCGTTGTGTTGGCACCGCCTGCGGCTGCACGACTACATGCCCCCGTCGATGTGATGTCCCAGGCACATCAGTGAGTGGTGTGGAGGGTGACCCTGCATCCCGATCCACCACAGGCAGAGGTTCCAAGACTGTCTGACCCCTCAGTGCAGGTGTCGCAGACAGAGGAGTGTCCACATCAGAATCACTCACCCCTGACATATGGACCTGATGCTCATCCAAATCGACATGGTCGTCAGAGTGCTCTTCAGGGCTGGACTCATAGGCAGCCAGAGACAAGATGGACTGTAGCACTTGGGAGTTTTCGTGGCCTACCACCCCACTACCCCCACTTTTGCTGGGTTGATGTAGTGATAACAACCCTCTGCCTGGCATGACAACACCATCCTCCAGCTCCATTGTGTCATCATCTGAAAAATAGAGAGAAAAAGGTCACTACACATGTTAGAAGCACACAACACACACACACACGGACAACAAACACATCAGGCAGACATGTGACACACAAAATAGAACCTGGCATGCATGCTGGGTCAACTTGAAATTGCTTCTGTGATTAGACCTGTTGAAAGGTGGCAGTTTGCACTGAAGTGGGTCTATGCAGTGCAGCAAATATGTATGTTACTCACTACCTACATGTACAAGGACTCCATGGTGTGTGTCAGAAAATGTGAAGGCAGTCCAAGGTCAACTTCAGGCATCACGTGCAATGTGCATTCAATGGGTAGCATATCTACAAGCAAAGCACCCCTCCACCCAAGTGCAAAAGCAGGGATGTCTAGCATGGTATCAAAAGGCTGAGCATAGACTTGTGTATTGACAGACAGTGTTGACTAGCATCAACAGCTTCATGTGAGTCAAGTGACAGCACTGCAAATGATGATGGGACAGTAAGCAGGACACATGATGAAACCTCTGGAGTCCACCCACGTGTGAAGAAGACACTACACCAGTTGGACAGAGTCATTGGCCATTAAACAGGCTGAGGCCTGTGACCTTCACAGATTGTCAGACCCTAAACATGTGTGCAACACAGTACTGAGCCACAGTTGACATGGGAATGCAGATGAAATGCCATGCAATTTAGGTCATCCTGGACTTGTATTACAGTCATCATCCAGTCATGGACACATATGGACATGCGTGGAATGCACATGGAGCATGAATAGGCACTCATGTCCCTGCGGGGCATCTGACCTCTGCACAGTCCAAGTGAGACACCTTGCATCAAGTACTAAGGATGTACCACAAAGGATATGTCTGGCAGATTGGCAGCTGATGTTAGCATGTACACAGGAGGCATGAACAGGGAAGTACCCAACGGCAATATTGTAGCAGACCAGTGCTAAGGTGGAATTGGGGTGCAGAGCTGGGGGTTGAGGGGCAAGGGAGCGTGCCTACATTGGGTACCCCCTTGCAGGCAGAGTACACATGCACGTCAGTCATGCTATGCATAGTTCCTGGGCTGAGAGGAAGCTTACCCCACGCTACATGGAGAAGTGCCAGTGAGTTGGAACATGGACCGGAGGGGCAAACTGGTAACCAGCATGTGAGTAGGGTGCAAAAGTGGTGATGTGGACAGTCCCCGTCAGCTCCACATGTCCACCATCCAGCAGAGTAGACATGCATAAGGGAAGCATTGCATTACTCACACATCATAACCACATCACATCACACAAGTAAAACACACACATCCTTGACAAACATGCATGAACACTCACTGGACTGTGCATCAAAGTCCGGCATCTCTCCCACTCCTTCGACGGATTCTGATGGTATGAACTCTGCAACGAGTGACTCATGTGGAGTGAGGTCATCCTCCTCCGGTGCAGGCCCACCGCCAGTCACCAGAGTCAAGTTGTAATTTGAGGCACGCTTAGCCTTACCCCTGCGTTTGAGGTCATTCCAATGCTTTTTGCACTCTTGCGCAATGCGCACCTCATGGCCGAATGCACTCACATGTTCTGCAACTTGCTTCCAGTGGGTATCATGGTGGGCAGCCGTAGTCTGACAATTAGCACCCACTAGCATGTCACGGCTGTGGTCCCGCACGTAGTCCACGAGGTAGTCCAGTTCCTGGTTGCAGAAAGGCTTCTTCCTCTACGTGCAGGAGGTTGTGGCTGTGTGTGGGGTCCCAACCTGTGTGTAACGCCCACCTGGTTCCCACGGGGTTGCTGATCTAGTCTGGATTACTGCGGCTTCTTCTAGCGTGATGCGCAGGACCCGGAACACCGATTGGACAGGACCTCCAAATCGTGCTTCCTTGGCCCGTAGGAATATCCTTCTGCAGATGAGAAAGGGGATAAACAGTCTGCAGAATGGTGTGCTAGCTCCCCCCTTCCCCCCTCCGTTCCTCTCTATTCCTCCAAACCCGGTTTAAGCTCACCTTATGGTTTGGAAGGTTGAACTCTCCATCCTGCTTCTGGTGCAGGGGCGCGCGTTCGTCCAGTTACTTCACTGGTTTTCAGAATGGCGCTGGCAAAATCCACTTGACTTTCCTGAGCGATGCGCCGTAAGTATGAAAGTTCAAAGTTCAAGTGAGGCCCCATTTATGCTGTCTTTCTCACCTGTGATCTGTCCTTTATTTCAGGTGCAGAATGAAGGCGATGCGTCGAGGGGTTAACCTGCCGAGGTGAGTAGTAATGAGGGCGATCCCTCTAGATGTCCTTATCATTCCTCTGAAATGTCTCTAGTCCTTTCCCCATAGGGGCCGGGATACGGTACCTGCCAACGGGGCGGCGCCGACCCGAAATGTGGAAGAAAAGCCAGTAAGTGTTATGGCTGTTAATCAGGCTTTCCTTCTGTGTGTCCTTCTGCTCACCTTTTGTTTCTTCCTCTCTGCCCTAGGTGCAGAGATGTGGCGTCCGATGCTGACAGCCGCGATGGAGCCGGGAGATGTCTCGAGGACAGGACAGGTGAGTGAAGCGTGGCGCTGCAGCGAGCAACGCGATGCTTTTAAATTGAAGTCTTCCTTCAGAGATGCTGGCGAGAAGATTCCGGATGCAGGTAAGAAGCTTGAAATAATCCTTGGTTTTCACCTTTCTCTTCTCTTCCTTCCTTGCAGGTCTTCCAGGTTCAAGACAGGTGTGGCTGTAGTCCAGGAGCAGGAGCAGACACTGTGAGCGTTATGCTGCAGGAAGCAGAACAATGCGAAGCATGAGCTGCTGTCTGGGCGTGGCTTAAATAGCCTCCAAAGAAGTCCCAGGTATGTATCCTTCCCCAACTAGGTATGTATCCTTCCCTGGCCACGCCCAAGTGAAAAAATAGTCCCTATGAAAAAATAGTCCCTTTCAGGTCTCAGGGAGGCCTGAAGCGTGCAGCATGGTCTGCATCAGGTAAGTGCACAAAACACCTCCCTTTATGAGCCTGGCACCAATGGCGCCAGGACTGATGTCCAACATGAGCCTGGCACCAAAGGCGCCAGGACTGAGTCCAAAGAGTCCCTATAAGGGGCCGCTGGGCTTTTACCCGAGGGCATGATGCCTGCTTCCGGGGGTGCTGGGCCTGGCCTGATGCTCCGGGGGTAGGCATCATGACAGCACTCCCCCCCAAGTCCCCTCCCAAGGTCGTTCCTTCTGGAGGTTTCGGTTTGTTTGGGAAATTCCGATGGAACCTTTTTACCAGCCGAGGTGCATGTACGTGATCACTGGGTTCCCAAGACCTTTCCTGAGGCCCGTACCCTTTCCAATCAATTAGATAGAATTTGGAATCCAAAATGTTCTTTACTTCGAATTCTGGCTCTCCATCTATCAGGATTGGGTCTGGTGGCTTTATTAATCTGGTTCCTGGTTGTACTGGTTTCAAAAGTGACACATGAAAAACGGGGTGAATCCGCATGTTGGCTGGTAGATTGAGCTTGACTGCTACTGGGTTAATTATAGCTTTGATTGAGTAAGGGCCTAAATACCTTGGATTAAAAGTTTGAGGTCCCTTGAGCGATAAGTGTTTGGTAGCCAACCATACTTGATCCCCAATTTAGTACGGAGGTGCCTCCTTTCGATGTAGATCCGCATTCTTTTTGTATTTCTCTTTCGCATGTTGCAAATGTGCAGTTCCATCCTTGAAGGCTTGAGTTATCGTAGAATGCAAATGATCCACTGCGGGCATTTCAAGGCTCGAAGGTGAGTCCAAGTCTGAAGTACGAGGGTGATGTCCATATAGGGTAAAAAAGGGGCTTTGACCCGTTCCAGAGTGTATCGAGTTATTATAAGCATATTAGCCACCCACAGAATATCCTTCCAATTACCCTCCGATTGGTGCAACATACATCGTAGAATTTGTTCAAGGGTCTGGTTCGTTCTCTCCGTCTGACCATCGGTCTGTGGGTGGTGGCTGGTCGAGAGTCTTACGTCGATTTGTGCCAGCTGACAACACTTTTTCCAAAAATGAGAAATAAACTGGCTTCCCCGATCAGAGACTAGTATGGACGGGAATCCATGCAAACGGATGATATTCTCGAGGAATTCCTTGGCAAGAACAAAGGCTGAAGGTAATCCTTTCAACGGAATAAAGTGGGCCATTTTGGAAAATAAATCCACCACGACCAGAATAGTATTGTAACCATTACAAGAGGGCAGGTCCGTGATAAAATCTAGTGACAGGGTGTGCTAAGGTGCTGGTGAAAGGGCTGAAGAAGACCGGCGGGTCTTGTCTTTTGACCTTTGTTTTGGGCACAAACTCCACAGGACATCACGAAAGATTTAATATCCTTTCACCAGGAAGGCCACCAGAATTGTCGTCTGACCTTTTCCTCAGTTTTGGCAATGCCAGGATGTCCTTCCATCAGGGTGTCATGATGACGGGAAATAACCAGTTCTTGCAATTCCTTTTCTGGCAAAAATAAGCATCCTTGGAAGTAAGGTAAGCCATCCTTGACTCAAAAGTTAGACCCCTTTTTGATCCAATCCTGCAAGGCTGAAGAGTCCAGGACTTGTTTTACTCGTGCTTGAATGTCTTCAAGGGTTTGTAAAGTGGTTACTCCCAAAATTCTTTGTTCGGGAATTATCGGCACAGGTTCTGAGTTTGAGTCTATTTCTTCCATTCCAATTCGGGATAGAGCGTCTGCCTTACCATTCTTAGAACCGGGGCGGTAGGTGATTACAAAATCGAACTCAGCAAAGAACAAAGCCCATCGGAGCTGTCGAGACAATTGGGCCTTGGCAGTTTTTAAATATTGTAAATTTCGGTGATCAGTGATCACGGTGATGGTATGCCGGGCGCCGAGGAGATATTGCCGCCAAGCCTTAAAGGCGGACTTAATGGCTAGTTCCTTATCAGTAATCGCATAATTTATCTCCGGCGGTGAGAACTTTCTGGACCAAAATGCTACGGGGTGCAGTTGGTTGGTTTCAGGGTCTCTCTGAGACAGGACAGCTCCCATGGCTAAGCTGGACGCGTCGGTTTCGACTATATATGGGAGATCAGGACGCGGGTGCTTCAAAATAGGTGCGGACGTGAACTTAGCTTTCAACTCCTGAAAGGCCTGTTCGGCTTCCTCGGTCCATTCAAAACGTTTATTTTTTCGCAAGAGTGCAGTGATGGGTTGCACCACACGTGAAAACATCCGGGATAAACCTGCGATAAAAGTTGGCAAAACCAAGCATGCTTTGGACACCTTTCACTGAACTATGTGATGGCCATTTGAGGATGGCATCCACTTTCCGTGAATCCATTCGGACCCCTTTAGGTGTCAGGATGAATCCGAGAAACTCAACCTCGGTGGTATGGAAAACACATTTTTCCAGCTTGGCAAACAGTTTGTGCTGGCGCAGTTTCTCTAGGACGGCTCTGACATGTTTTCTGTGATCAGATTCCGAAGAGGAGTACACAAGAATGTCATCGATATACACGATAACACAGACATCGATGAGTTCCCGAAGGACATAATTCATGAAGAATTGGAAGGCAGCAGGCGCGTTGCACAACCCGAAAGGCATCACCTGGTATTCGAATAGTCCATATTTTGTACGGAAGGCCGTTTTCCATTTGTCGCCTTCTTTTACTCGTACCAGATGATAAGCCCCCCAGAGATCTAACTTGGTGTATACGCAAGCGTCCTTCACCTGGTCAAGGAGTTCAGGGATCAGAGGCAGAGGGTAACGATTTTTAACAGTTATCTGGTTCAATGCGCGGTAATCGATACAAGTCCTAAGGTCGCCCTCTTTTTTAGGCACGAAAAACAAAGCTGAAGATGCCGGGGACTTTGACGGGCGAATGAAACCATTGGCGAGGTATTGATCTAAATATTGTCTCAAATGCAGATTCGCAGGTTCAGTAAGGGCATAAATCCTGCTACAAGGGGGTTGTGCACCGGGCACCAGATCGATTTGGCAATCGTACGATCTGTGGGGAGGTAACGTGTTGGCCTGTTCCTTTTGGAAGACGTCCTGAAAGTCTTGGTACTCTGGAGGTAGTTGCACGGGGACAGAGGATACTGATGCTAGATTAATCTTTGGATTTTCTGGGTAGCAGGTTTGTGCACAATCCGGGAAGTTTATTCTCTTCGCTCGCCAATCAATTCGAGGATTATGTGTCTCTAACCAAGGGACTCCGAGAATAAGCTGAAACTGTGGAGCCTTGATCACATCAAACACAACTGCCTCCTGATGGCCATCCGGACCTACAAGTGTCACCTCAGCTGTGGAATGTGTTACCGGTTCAGAGGCAATTTCGGTTCCATCTACAGTGGTGATGACATCTTTGCTGGTTTTAGGACGCAGAGGGAGGTTTATCTTAGAGACCAATTCTCGATCCACATAGTTTCCTATAGCCCCGCTATAGATGTATGCCTTTATAGCATGCAACCGTTTTGGCTGTTCCGGATCTATGAGGACCATTGGCACAATGAAATGCGAGGTCTGAGAGTTAGTTTTCAAGCTCGGCAAGCGGACCCTTACGCTTGCCGGGCGTGGTCGTTTCCCGATACAGAGTTTCCATGGATTTTATCAGCGGATCCTACCACCTTCTTGGGCGGCTTAACCGGGCAATCTCATAGAAAGTGTCCTGAGGACCCACAATAAAGGCATAATTGCATCTGTCGTCTTCTTTCCCGTTCTTTTTGAGTTAGGGGTCCTTTAACGCCTCCGATTTGCATAGGCTCCGAGGCATCAGCCCCCTTGGGGTTAGCGTGAGTTTTGGCCCACACCCGGGTTTCAAACTTGGACCGATCTGCTTTTCTGTTTTGCAGCCTGTGATCCAACTGGACCACTAAGTCTATATATTCAGTGCATTCTTGGGGCGGATTTACAACTTGTGCCAGGACATCTTTAAGTTCTCCGCGTAGACCTCGATAGAATAACGTGATTCTTTTATCCTCTGGCCAACCAGTTTCCACAATTAGTCTATTGAAAGTTGCAATGTAGGATAGAAGGTCTTGATTGCCCTGTCGCAGAGATAGAAGTTCGTCATCCAGAGCCTGTCCCTGGGAATGTCGAGCAAATAACCTTTCCATGCTTGTTTGAAATCCTTGAAAATCACGAAGAATCGGATCATCTTGAGTTACCAGTGGGACTGACCAATCGGCAGCACAGCCGCTGAGATATGACAACACAAAGGCTACCTTGGTCTGATCATTAGGGAAGGCCCCGGGTATGCATAGGAAGTGCAAACGACACTGATTCATGAATATGGCGAATCGTTTGGGGTCCCCAGCAAAGCGTTCGGGTGGGGCCAGCGGCATGTTTGCAGGTAGATTAATCAGCACAGGGTTACTGGAAACCACAGGAGTGGGGTTTCCCCCGGAACCGGGTAAAGGAGTTTGTCCAGCTTGACCTTGCAAAAGCTGTCTAGCCAGGTCATCAGTCTTTTCCCTTGTTACAATCACTTCTCTTCTGAGGGCATTAGTCTCTTGACGAGCGGCGTGTACCTCGGCCCGTAATTCCCCCAGTAGTTGGGCCAGTTGGTCAGTTTCAGAAGTTTCCATAGCGCCCAGGTGGGAATCTGTAGGGAGGCTTCTCGTTCTGTAACGCCCACCTGGTTCCCACGGGGGCGCTGATCTAGTCTGGATTGCTGCGGCCTCTTCTACCGTGATGCGCAGGACCCGGAACACCGATTGGACAGGACCTCCAAATGGTGCTTCCTTGGCCCGTAGGAATATCCTTCTGCAGATGAGAAAGGGGATTAACAGTCTGCAGAATGGTGTGATAGCTCCCCCCTTCCCCCTTCTGTTCCTCTCTATTCCTCCAAACCCGGTTTAAGCTCACCTTATGGTTTGGAAGGTTGAACTCTCCATCCTGCTTCTGGTGCAGGGGCGCACGTTCGTCCAGTTACTTCACTGGTTTTCAGAATGGCACTGGCAAAATCCACTTGACTTTCCTGAGCGATGCGCCGTAAGTATGAAAGTTCAAAGTTCAAGTGAGGCCCCCTTTATGCTGTCTTTCTCACCTGTGATCTGTCCTTTATTTTTTTTTTTTTTTTTTTTTTTTATTTGATTTAATTGTATGAAACAATTTTTACAAAGTAGAAAAAGAGACAAATCTCCACATTAACTATTCCAGAGTTCCCACGATCGTTCTTTGTCCTGAGCCCCATCATCTCGTGATTCCCTGAGGGGCTCCATCAGATCGATCTTTTTCGGTTAGAATTCAGATTCCGAATCAGAGTGAAGTTCAGCAACCCCCCAGGAGAAATCAAGGTAAAGACGCCCAACTAGTAGACCTGCCCACTCACACCTTCCCCGTCAGCGGAGTAATTCAATTTCTCGGAAGAAGCCCACCACCGCGATCACCCAAGAGGTCTTCTCCCCACTTAATAGCCGACACCACCATTCCTCTTCATCATAGATGTGTAGGTTTTTAAACAAATGTCCCAGGTGTCTCTTGCGGGGGCCCGTGACTCCTAGGCAGTTTAACAGGAGGTGTCTTATGGTTTCTGGCATCGCTGACTTTCTACAGAATCTGCAGGCGTCGTCCGAAACCAATTTTCTTCGGGATAGGACTTCCCTTGTGTGGAGAATGTTCAGGCGGATTCTTAAGAAGTTCACTCTGAGGTTTGAGTCCGGCCCTTTTAACAAGTAGGACTTGAGTTCGTTCACTTTTGTCAGCTGTGGAGGCAGATCTGTAAACAGCTTCGATGCGGCTGCTTTTTCCAATGTGTCGATCCAGTCTTGGTGTAATAGACGCAGTTTAAACTTAGAAGGATTATAGATTAGTTCGTTTTTAGAGCTTCCAGCGCCCTCTAACGTAGAGTCGATCTTTGCCGCCCATTTTGTTAGCATTTTGCATGAGCCCGACTGAATTTCATGTTGAATTTCTTGCATGATCAGAGGGGGGCTTGGAAGTACAGACTTTCGAAATAGCATGGCTTCGTTGCGGGCTACTATGGAGGCCAGCGATTGTAGAGAGAGTTCCCTTCTTATTAACACCATTGGTAGCGAGTCAGGGAGGTTGAGAACCTTTCTCCAATAAAATCCTTCCAGTTTTGACCAAAAGGATGTTGGAAGATTTGGTAAAGCTTCTGCCCCGTAGGTAAGAGTTGGAATCACTTTGGACTTGTAAAAAGTCACCACTGGCGCCATAGTGAATTTTCCGTATTTTTTCAGGACTGCCCAAGATTGTGAGATGAGCGGTTTCGCTTTGGACATGATGATCTCCTGCATCACTGTTTCATTACTGTTCTTGTTGATGGTAACGCCCAGATATTTGAAGCTGTCCACCAATTCAATTTTGGTGTTATTTACCGCCCATGTGAATTTCTCCAGCTTCCTTTCGTTTCCGCTTAAGATCATGATCTTTGTCTTTTCCAAGTTCATCAAGAGGTTGTTTTCTTTTAGATAGGAGTCGAGGTTATTTATCTGCCTCTGAAGGCCGATCGGGGTTACATCAAAGAGTATTATGTCGTCCGCGTATAGTAGGCGTGAGATTTTGCTGGATCCCAATGCTGGGGGAACATCCGGACTCTAGGTTCATACTCTTTGAAATCGGCCGTGTATGCATTATACAGCGCAGGGGCTAAGGGACAGCCCTGCTTTACTCCTCTTTCCGTGTTCATCCGAGAGGATAAAAGTCCTTGGTTGTTCAGTCGAACACATATTGTGGTGTCCGTATATAAGGCCTTTATGGGCTCCAGTATCCTAGGGGGACAGGCGTGAAGTTGTAATTTTGCCCAAAGACGTTGCCTGTCCACCCGATCAAAAGCCTGCACCAGATCGATGAAAGCCATGTATATCTTCGGGTTGCCCTCGAACACTTTAGCTTTGAGTGTGCTTACCGCCAAGATGTTTACCGCCGATCCGACGTTTTTCACGAAACCCGCCTGGAATGGGTCCGACAGGCCAGTCGCGGAAATCCAGTTGTTGAAATTATCCAGGATTAGGGCACCAAAGAGCTTTCCTATCGAGTCCAATAAAGCGATAGGGCGGTAGTGTGAAGGATTATCTTTTGCTCCCTTTTTAAAGATGGGAACCAGAATCGCTTGTCTCCATGATGATGGGATGGTCGAGAGGCTGACACAGTTTGAGAAAATCTCCTTGATGAAAGGTGCCCAGGATTCCATTTTGTTTTTTATGTCGAAGTTGGTTATTCCGTCGGGGCCTGCAGCCCTGGACCCATTAAGCTGTGTTATTTTTCCTTTGATTGTGTTCAGGTCCAGGGGAATTTCCCACCGGTCCCCAGAACAAGGAGCCTTGCTCTCTTTTTCCTTGTCTAGGACTCCGTAAAGTTTTTCAAAGTGGGATAGCCAAGTGTTTTCACCAATTGAATTTTGCAGTGCCTGGTTCACTAATTTGGAGTTTCCCTTGATCAGTGACCAGAAATCGCGTGCCTTATGGCCACAAATGGCACGCAGCATATTTTCCGCGTCAGCCTGGGACCTAGTTGCTTTTGTTGACTTCACCCAGGCTTTGTAGATTTTTGCTGCCTTAATCGCTTCCGCCTTCTTACTTGGGGACGTTGTTTTTGCGGCCTCCCGTTGCAATTTTCTGACCACCTTTCTTCGGACAACTAGCTGTTCATTGTAGGTGTGGAGTGGGGCTTTAGTTTCATGCTTCAACTCTCCTTTTTTCCGGTGGTACACTGACAGAAGGGGCAGGTATTCAATCCGACCTTCTGGGCACAGGTGGCCAACCAGCCTCCGTGCCTTGTATTGGGTGGTTATTTTGGCTATAGTTGTTTCTGACAGTCTCAGCCTTGTCCCGCTCTGATTTACTACCAGGTTCTGAGCGTTGTAAACCGCCTCTCTTCTCCAAGATAGCCACGAGAAGGAGAGCAAGTTATGGTCGCTATGTTGCGTCCTGGTGATTGTAAAAGATGAGAAACGTGGTAGTAAGCTCCTCGAAATCTGGATGTAATCTATTATTGCCTCTTGATTCTCTCTCTCCCAAGTTGGAGTGGCTTTGAGATTATTCACGTCTTTTGGCTTGAGGATGTGCATCTCTCTTGCGTTTAGAAGGTTGTGCCACATGTTGTTTCTACTATGGATCACTTTGGAGTGAAGGGTTAGATCAGTATTCAGATCTCCAGCAATAATCACATCGCTTGAGGTAGATGTTATCAGAAAGTCATCTATTAACGTCTCGATTTGAGTGAGGAAATAGTCGTTGGTCACTCGCTTAGGGTTCCAGTAAGCATTGATCAAGAGGATCTCTGTGCTGTGATTAGACTCTAGGGAACCTTCCGTCCTTTCCCACTCCAAGAGCGTCGCCAGAATGAATTCCGAAGCCAAAAGTGTCTTTGACAGAGATAGGCCGGAGCCCACTCTTATGGCGGTGATAAGGCCTGATCTCGGTCTGCCCCTCTCGCTTCTTTGAGCCGGTGAATGTGCCAGTTGGAAACCATCCAGCGTGGGAGGCTCGATTAGCCATGTTTCCTGCAGACATAGGGCGTCAAAACTCCCAAAGTTGACGTCTGATGTGACAGTTAGATGGGCAAATCCTCTGGTGTTCCACGATCCTAGTTTCAACAATACTTCCAAGGGTTCCTTGGGCGCCACTGCTTTCCCGAGGGGGCCACTAGAGGGACCCTCTGGTGGCTATTTCCTTCTGACTTGGAGTTTCGGGGAGTACCTACTGTATCTTATTCCCTCCACAACAGGGTCGATTTTTCCAGATAGGTTTCTCCCGTGCTTCAATGTCGCATCTGTTTGTTCAATGCGTTGGAATATTCTGTGAGTTGCGTTGCGTGTCGAGTGCGATCCCGGTAAGAGCTCCCTTTCCGAACTCACTCTCCTATTCACGTCCCGTTGCGTGTTCTGAGCGTAGGATTCACGCCGAGACCGGCTTTCAGCATATTTACCGAGAGCCTGTTCCCCAATAGGGAACTTGTGCGGCGGAGTGCCTCGATCAAGTTCCTGCTGGGTTGATCGGTAGTGAGACCGCTCCTGCGGGGGCGCAGACGGTGTATTACCCTCCCCCGCGTGTGCCAAATCGAAGCCTAGATTGTGCAGATTGTCTCTTGCTTTCCAAATTTGATCTTGAATATAATTCGATCCAATGTGTAGGAACGAGCTGTCTGTTCTTCCGTTAGGGTTCGGTTCCAAGATTTTTATGTCTTTTGTGACGTCGATATGAGGTAGCCGGCTCTCCTGGAACAGTTTGAGTAGAGCTTTGCGGTTCAGTGTCCACCTGTCCCGTCTTGCGTGTGTTCTTTGCAGAATAAAAGTTCTTGTTGTCGTTTTCCTTTGTCTAGGCGAAGGCGAGCGGTTAGCACGGATGGCTCCACTGGCCTGCCGACCTGTTGATCTCGACAGAGCATGAACCCTGGATCTAAAGTGGCCTTTAGGTTTGTCCATTGCTGTAATCCGGTCCTTTATTCTGTCGTGTTGTACCCAAGGGTTCATCTCCCCTGGGGTGCGCGATCTTTGCTGAGGGTCTCGAGGGTGTGCTTCATCTGGATTTCTTCCCTGATGTCCCTTGACTCGCAGTTGTCCCAGTTTCCTACTTTCTCTTTTTTGTGGCAAAGAGGTTTTTTCCACCGCCTGCGGCGAAGTCGAAGGAGAATCAAGGAGCAGGGCCTTTGATTTCGGTTCATCTGCTTCTCTGTTATTGCGGCTTTCAGGTTTTTTTCTTTTTTGGTTCAGCGCTTGCAGAATTTCTGCTTCTGAGTCCTCAATCGTGTATGTGGTCATATTCACTAGGTCTAATGAGTTCCAAGAATCCTCGCGCGACCTCTCTGGGCTCTGTGGGTCCTGCCGTATCTTGTCCGCGGGTTTTAATTTGAAAACTTGGCGATTTTGTGTTGGTGGGGTCGGTTTTTCTAGGTTACCTTGGCCTCTACTTTCTGTTTTGTCTTTTTGTGCGGACTGTTGAGGCTGCTTGTGTTTTAAGGCCTTTTTGCCCTTACTAACCAGTTCACTTTGGCCTTTGTGTTGAAATATTTCGAAGGTAGATGGAATTTTCATTTTGGAGAAATCTATTGGTTTTACCGCTGGTTGAATAGCTGCACTTTCGGGGGTGGTGAGAGCCACTGATCCATTTTTCCTTCCTGGCCTGTTAGTTGATTCGTTCGAAGACTGACCCCCCTTGGTGCGGAGTTCCATCTGTGTTACATCAGTCGTCAAAGATGGAGGTCCATCAGAGGCCCTAATGCCCACCTCTATCTCCCGACCCAATCCGAGTCCTTGAGTCGTCTCATGGGGTTTTCTCAAGCTAGGTTGTTCGGTCGGTTGTAACCCCCGAACATTTCTTAGCCTGTTTTCAGGACTCGGTTGGTCGGAGGTTGATTGGACCGTTGACAAGGGTTTGCTCCCCGCACTCGTACCCTCCACATCTTGGCCTTTGAGCTGTTGAAAGGCGGTAATGAACCCCTCTAGGAAATTCAGTTTGGTGTGCATGTGAGCGATCAGGGTAGTTTGATCTTTTAAGGTGTCGCTAATGGCTTCATATAGTTTTCCGAAAGGAGCCATCGCGATGGTAACTGTGGCTAGGATGGTTGTGAGATCCTCTTTTTGCGAGGGGGTTTCGGTCGCTTGGTTAGAGGGGGGTTCACCTTGGTCTCTGTGCGGCTTCAATGGGCCCCGTTCTTTAGTGAGGATCGCACTTTTCTCATGCGGGGGGCCCTCTCCGCTAATGTATGGCTCCAAACTGGGCTCCTGAAATCGAGGGTTGAGGGGGGAGGTCACTTTGGGAGGCGCGGGGGGGCCATTGGCCAGAGCCTGGGACAGATTTATCTCCCCCGCTAGGGGTTCAGCTAACCCCCTTCCCTCTATTTGCTTGTAAGTTCCAGCACCATTTACCGGTTGTAGTGAGTCCCACCCTGTTGTAACTTTTGATCCCGTGTATATTAAATTGCGGCTCCCACTCCTTTGGGCGGTTAAGTGTGGAGCAGTATTCGCCGCTTTCTCCAGCAGAGCAGGCATCTTAGCGGGAAAATTCGAGGTTGTAGGGAGCGAAGCTCTTTCTTCAACTATGGCCAGAAGCTCTGCATCCGATACGTCATGGTATCCTTCACCCTCCATTCGTGTTTTTTTCCCAAAAAACTCTTTCAGGGTTGCCATGCAGTGAGGGATAGGATGTTTTTTGCCCCCCACCTGACCTCTTTTGTATGGGGGTTTGGCCCTCACCGTCCTGCGTGAGGACATCTTGTGGGAGCCGCCCGAAAGTTTCGGCAAATTGTTCAGATTCTCGTTAGTATTGGCAGTTGCAACAACCGCATCTGGTAGGGGCGGGGGGGGGATATTAGAAGAAGATGAGGGTGTTTTCACAGAGCTGGAGCTGGACTTTGGAGTTTCCAACCGAGAAAGGGGAGTGGTAACTTGATCATCCCCCTCTTCCCGAGCAACCCCTACGATCTCCGATCCCATGGGTTCGTTTCTTCCCTCCTCACCAGCAAGTTCGAACTGCAATTGGGGGGATGAAAGTAGGGCATCTTGTCCCGGAGGTGTTCGTAAATCCTCCGCTGCCGCCGCTCCCTCTGTATTATGTATCATGATTACTACTGACTCCCCTGGGAGCGGAAACGGGATTGGGTCTGCCCGGAGTATTTTGCTATTACCCGTACACGTCACTTGCTCCGTCGGGGGGTCCAAAATACGGGACGGTGTTAAGCTTTCCCCCACCGCCGAGGCCCGTATAGGGGTCATGGGCTGCTCGGGCGGGGTCGCTTGCGCACCCCTATCATACAGAGGGGTCAGCTCCAGGTTTCTCTGGCTTCCCCACCCCACTTCTGGACTTGTGACCTCCATATTGGGTAAAGGTGGGGGGGGTGTGTGGGTAGACGTGGAACATGTCATTGTTAAAATGGCCTCTTGAGGGATCGATTGGTCAAGTTCAGCAATTGACACCGTCAAGGACGGTGTGCTATCTAAGCCCAAGGATTCGATCGGGGGGAACATAAAGTCACTTACTTCGTTCAGCTCAGCTGGGCGAGTTGTGTTTACCAGTATCCCTTTACCCGCATGTTTAATGCGGGAAATCCGTTGTAGCCTCTGAGTAGCCAACTGCTCCACTCTCTCAGGCGAGGTTACATGGTCCTTGCTATGAGTCGACGGCTGGCGAGGTTTGCCGTTTCTCAGCAGGCGCTTTTCTTCCAGTCCAGGTTTCAACTTTCCAGGTTCGTCCAGGGCCGCCATCCGTCGAGCCTGAAGAGCCGTGAAAATTTTGTTGAAGAGCGACTCAACGTAGAGTCCGCACGCAGGCGCGCCGGCCCGCGGACTGCTGACTGCCCTTGTCAGTCCCTTCGCGGTCCGCTTCGCGGAGGACTGAGGGTAAGTAGAAAGGAGGGCTCGGGACACGCCTCTGAGCACACGCCTCCAACGATGAAACTGAAAAAGATACTCGAACACCAGCACAGCGTGCAGGTACTGCTGACTGCCCTTGTCAGTCCCTTCGCGGTCCGCTTCGCGGAGGACTGAGGGTAAGTAGAAAGGAGGGCTCGGGACACGCCTCTGAGCACACGCCTCCAACGATGAAACTGAAAAAGATACTCGAACACCAGCACAGCGTGCAGGTACTGCTGACTGCCCTTGTCAGTCCCTTCGCGGTCCGCTTCGCGGAGGACTGAGGGTAAGTAGAAAGGAGGGCTCGGGACACGCCTCTGAGCACACGCCTCCAACGATGAAACTGAAAAAGATACTCGAACACCAGCACAGCGTGCAGGTACTGCTGGTACTGCCCTTGTCAGTCCCTTCGCCTTTATTTCAGGTGCAGAATGAAGGCGATGCGTCGAGGGGTTAACCTGCCGAGGTGAGTAGTAATGAGGGCGATCCCTCTAGATGTCCTTATCATTCTTTTGAAATGTCTCTAGTCCTTTCCCCATAGGGGCCGGGGTACGGTACCTGCCAACGGGCGGCGCCGACCCGAAATGTGGAAAAAAAGCCGGTAAGTATTATGGCTGTTAATCAGGCTTTCCTTCAGTGTGTCCTTCTGCTCACCTTTTGTTTCTTCCTCTCTCCCCTAGGTGCAGAGATGTGGCGTCCGATGCTGACAGCCGCGATGGAGCCGGGAGATGTCTCGAGGACAGGACAGGTGAGTGAAGCGTGGTGCTGCAGCGAGCAACGCGATGCTTTTAAATTGAAGTCTTCCTTCAGGGATGCTGGCGAGAAGATTCCGGATGCAGGTAAGAAGCTTGAAATAATCCTTGGTTTTCACCTTTCTCTTCTCTTCCTTCCTTGCAGGTCTTCCAGGTTCAAGACAGGCGTGGCTGTAGTCCAGGAGCAGGAGCAGACACGGTGAGTGTTAAGCTGCAGGAAGCAGAACAACGCGAAGCATGAGCTGCTGTCTGGGCGTGGCTTAAATAGCCTCCAAAGAAGTCCCAGGTATGTATCCTTCCCCAACTAGGTATGTATCCTTCCCTGGCCACGCCCGAGTGAAAAAATAGTCCCTATGAAAAAATAGTCCCTTTCAGGTCTCAGGGAGGCCTGAAGCGTGCAGCATGGTCTGCATCAGGTAAGTGCACAAAACACCTCCCTTTATGAGCCTGTCACCAATGGCGCCAGGACTGATGTCCAACATGAGCCTGGCGCCAAAGGCGCCAGGACTGAGTCCAAAGAGTCCCTATAATGGGCCGCTGGGCTTTTACCCGAGGGCATGATGCCTGCTTCCGGGGGTGCTGGGCCTGGCCTGATGCTCCGGGGGTAGGCATCATGACACTGTACGGCAGGTGCAACCTTCCTCCTCTTGGATTGTGGCGCAGACCCTGGCTGGCTGATGCCGCCCTGATCAGTGTGGGCAGTGGGACCGGTGGATTGAGCCAAGGGAGTGGCAGGTGGCAGGACGACCAAAGGGCTGACTTGTGTCAGTGGCAGCTGGGTGCCCTCTAATGGACCCTGCGCAGCAACATCCGCTGTGGCAGGGTCATTGACATGACCTTCCTGGTTGGCAGACTCACAACCGGGGTGTTGTTGGCTGCATCTGCCCCTGCACTTGCCAACACCGGGCTGTTCGGGGCAGCAGATGACATTACTGCCCCAGGGACACGTGTCTCGGTCAGGGCAGCCCTGCGTGCCCCTACGGTTTCCCTCCAGGCCTGTTGGAAATCTTCCAAGGGCTCTTAAATTGCCAACGCAGACTACGCTGGCAGACCCTGAGCCTGGGTGGTGGTGTCCACAGCTGCACCTGCAGCTACCACTACCCTTGGGCCCGTGGCAGTCGATGAAACGGACTGCCGGGTCACACGGGCGCCAATGTCAGATGTAGAAGCTGCATCTCCCAGAACCACAGGGGGTGGTGGCATGACTGCACCGACACATGACACAACATCATGCTCAAGTGGCGCACCCCTGCCTCTTCCCCCTCTGCGGCCACCCTGGACACCCTGGAGTCCCCCTACTCCTGGTCACCCCAGCCATGTCCCTGACCATGCCCACCACGAGCAGTACGCCCAGCTGAGGCGCCCCTCACCTTTGGTGGCCTCCCAACCATGGCACAGATGGAGTAGCGCCGGCACAGATGGAGTAGTGCCAATGGGAGGTGTACACCACAATTGACCTGGGCAATTGGGGTGAAGGGGGTGGGATGCAAGATGTTAACAGCCCCCCTGCACCTGCAAGGCTGTATGTGCAGGGGGGCTGTATGTGTATGTTCGGGTGGGGCCAGCGGCATGTTTGCAGGTAGATTAATCAGCACAGGGTTACTGGAAACCACAAGAGTGGGGTTTCCCCCGGAACCGGGTAAAGGAGTTTGTCCAGCTTGACCTTGCAAACGCTGTCTAGCCAGGTCATCAGTCTTTTCCCTTGTTACAATCACTTCTCTTCTGAGGGCATTAGTCTCTTGATGAGCGGTGTGTACCTCGGCCCGTAATTCCCCCAGTAGTTGGGCCAGTTGGTCAGTTTCAGAAGTTTCCATAGCGCCCGGGTGGGAATCTGTAGGGAGGCTTCTCGTTCTGTAACGCCCACCTGGTTCCCACGGGGGCGCTGATCTAGTCTGGATTGCTGCGGCCTCTTCTACCGTGATGCGCAGGACCCGGAACACCGATTGGACAGGACCTCCAAATGGTGCTTCCTCGCAAAAGCTGTATGTGACCCCGGTGATGTAGTGATGGGTCACGCTACGCTCAGGCACCCCAAAACTGCAGTAAAACCGTGCACGCAACCCTGCAGCCTACGTGCGTGGAATCAACCTCCCGCAGTACGCGGTGGCACCAGTAACACGTAAAACGCGTACACGTGGGACACGCAGGCTACTATGACCTCGAAAACAGGTGCGATACACAGGGGCACCCGTAGTGGGAAAAACACGCGTAGCCAATACCCCCGCCAAAAGAAGAGATACGTCCTCGATCGCTGTGAAAATGTGATGGCACGCGAAACAACATGAAGCAGCTACACACGTCAGTCTCCACGAAAGGCACATACAGCGAACTGCTGTCCCCGCTCACCTTTAACCCATGCTGAGGGAAACGCCCGCGCACCTCACGTCACTTATGCGCGTAGGCCCTTTCCTCGGATTACACGAATTCACACGCGGACGTGCAGTTTTTTCACGCGCGCTGAACCACTATGCCCATGTCATGAGGGAAACGCCCGCACACGTAACGTCAGAGAAGCGCTTACACGCTAAGAGCCTTTGGTCCAATGAGAATGCGTATGTGTGCTGATGCGCTTACCCGCTGCCACGTGCCCTGCCATTTGCTGCCTGCACGTCAGCCAGGGGTGCAGTTGGTGTGACCAGCCCTGCTGGAACTGACGACTCCCGACTGGGATTCCATCGCTCCACAGCCCAGCCCCAGGACCCAGTTGCCCACCAACTCCTGCCTCTGGGGTTGCCATGTCCAGCACAACACCATCTGCCAGCACTGGCAACCCCCTGCCAGAGAGGCAGAGGGCCATCAGCTTCAGTGCCAGGGAAGTTGGTGTCCTGGTGGAGCAAGTCCTGGGGCAGTATGATGCCCTCTTTGAAATTTGCGCGACGAAAATGAAGGATGGACCAGGATCTGGATGGGCATCATGACTGCCATCAACACGTAGGGGGTGGCGGTCCACGACTTACATCATGTCAAGAAGCAATGGGAGGACTTCAGGTCCAGGACCCTCAACAAGGCCTGGTGCCTCATGAAGGCAGCGGATGCCGAGGGGCACCGGGGCCAGCTGTCGGACCACCAAATGAGGGTCCTGGAACGCATATGCCCAGCGCTCTACGTCCAGATCCTTGACCCGTCTGGAGTCGAGCGGTAAGTGTACATGCAGAGTGATTGGACGCTGTGCGTGTTGTGGTGTGCCAGTAGTGTGCAGGTTTCACATGTGTTTTTGTAGGGCCATGTAGGGATGTGTATGAACATGGGCGTGAGGCTGCCACATGTGTGTCCTCTCATGTGTGAGACACATTGATGGTGTATGTGTTGGTAAGCATGCTGGACAAATGCAGGTGTGGGAGTACATGTTAGAATTTCTGTGTATGTACATTGGCATGGTTGTGGCATGAATGGTGGTTCCTAATGCATGTATCTGCACTGTGTACATGTGCATGTGTGTGTACTTGACAAGTGTGCAACTGTGCAACTGTGATGCAACATGGATGCATGTGACACTGATATGTAGAAGGCTGAATGGCAGATCTGACATGTATGGCGATCTCATCACTGCAACAGTTGGAGGAGATGTAGACATGCATGTAAGTGTGGTGGCGTGTGTGCATGTCTACTGCACTCCCTGTGTTTCATGTGATGTCTGGCTCACCTTTGGATGCTCATGCTGTTGTATGTGTATGGATGGTGCTGGCTGTTGTGATATGGCTGTGGAATTTCACATGGTTGTGAGTTGAAATGACATGTGTGTTGGGGATTGTGATGCAATGTCTGAAGTTTGACACTGCCACTCATGTGCAACTGTCATCTGTGTATCGGTATATAACAGGAATGCCACTGAATACAGCTACCCGCCTCTACACATGCTAGGTGTACCTGGTTGTACTAAGTGTCAGCAGTCATATTGGTCAATTGATCCAAATAGGACAGAGAAAAAAAAAAAAAAAGATCAACATATTTTAATTAATCCGTAGAAAAAACTAACGTGTTTAAAAACACTAATGCATTCTGTTTACAAAACATAAAAACAATTAGTGAAAAACACCATTTTTCTAATCGAAAAAAACAACAACAACTACAACCGTCATCATTTTTTTAAAAACAGTTGAGTGAGGTTAGTTTAGGTGTAATATTGACATTGCATTTATCCTCAGTTTATATTTTATTGGTCCTTGGCTCTGTCGACACAGAGAAATGTGTTTATGGGTGTCAGCTGATGTAATTTGAGAAGAAACATTCTCTGGCTGGCTTAGTCTGTCATGAGACATGTGCTGAACCCGTCTTCAGGACAATAAGTTTTTAGGGACACAGATGTATAATGATGAAACTAAAAACCAAAAACATAAAGACAACGTGTTAATGGCACCTTTAAAAACTAAAGAAAGGATCTCTATAGATGTGCACGTACAACCATTGGTACTAACCTAGCAATTACTTTGTGGCTGTGTAAGGCGTCGAAGATGGTGACTATGTAGACCAAATTCGATAACATCAACTGTGCAAGCTTACAGTTTGAAAAAGGGCTAAAAATGAAAACAAATTTTTGTTATTAGCTGTTGATATTTTCTGAACCACTTATATCAGTGTTAAATTGTAATTGCGCAAGCAAAACTATGCTCTTGATGACTCTAAACATTAAACTTTTAATGAAAAAACATGCCAAAATTTGACAAAAAAGCAAACAATGATTATTACCTTTAAACCCATTCGAACACAAGCCCTGTGCGTGGACGATGGTCAACACGGAATGCAGTAAAGTCAGACGGTGTTCGTCTTGTCGATATTACTGGTGGTAAGCCAAGGTTCGCTGTCCGAGGAACCCAGACTGGAGGGGGTGCCTTTCATTTAATTGACACAGTTCTCAGATGGAACGTCTTGTGACTATTTTCCAAAAAGAGAAACGCACATGGAGTGCTGGTGAGTAACTGAACCCACAGGGGTCGTGGTTAATTGGCCGAAGGCAGCGTAACTTTTATATCTGCTTATCTGTTCTTGACCCGGCGTGTACTGCCAGCAAGGTGCAGACTGTTACGATGCCGCGCGCTGAATGAAAACGCTGAAGGCTGCGGATCGAGTGGGTCTGTATTTGAAAACCGACTACTAGACCGTACACGTGCTTGTTGAATGCGAAAAGTCGGACGCCATCTTGGATGAAAAAATGGCCGATCTCAGTAATGAGATTCGTAATAAGAGTAAAGTGGAAGAGCAGGTTTTTCGAAGCAAATTGACTCAATCACTGCAATCCACCACATCATTCTTCTGTGGTACTATTAATGTTCATTGATAAATTTAGGAACGGTGTTAAAAGACAACATTGAATAGTCTTTACAAATTACTGTAACGAAGGGACCAAATAGGACACTTTAGCAGGGAGAGCTTGAACAGTCTAAATATAAAAAGGGGGGATTTGTTAACTTGCACATAGCCACATTTACAGAAGTGGGCTGTCTGGTGAGATGAACTCAATGGTGTAATATATCTCAGACTAATGTATGTTGGAAAACGGCTGATGTAAAGGCAAAGTGGTGAATCATTTTCGAAGAAACAGACTCCATTCTATTCCGATATTGAGGCCGGATTGGACTGTATTTAAATTATAAATCCACTTTTGTTCGAGCTGTCTTAATTTTCGGTCTCTGTCACTGCCACGTGGATGTGGTGGTACTGTTTGCAGTATAACCCACTGAATGTCTTTCACCGTATGTTTAGCTTTCACAAAGTGGGCCACTAATGGTTTTTCGGGCACTGCGTTTTTTACGCATGAATGATGCTCGCATATTCTTTGTTTTATAGGACTCTTTGTTTTGCCGATGTATATAAGGCCGCAAGGACAAGTGATTGCATAGATAGCCCAAAGGGTGTTACAATTTGTGAATTTTTTAAGATACCAAGTGAAGCCGTTGAGGTTGACACTTTTGAGGTTAGTAGTAGAACAATGTGGTCCAAAAAGGTCACTATGAACAGCCAGTGATCGCAGCTCTTTTCGCTCGCAATATAAGGACTCTAATTTAACATCGGCACAACGTCTCGCTCTTCATAAGTTAGTAACTAATGACACACTTGTGATTAAGGAGGCTGATAAAGGCTGATAAAGGCGGCAATGTTGTAATCATGGATAAAGTTGACTACATTTCGATGGCTTTGGAACATTTAAATTCTCCTGGGTGTTATGCCGTTTTGAAAAATAATCCTATCCTATCCATACAGAACAACGTTCATTCTTTGATTGATAAATGGCATAAATTAGGTATCATCAATGACGTGGAAAAATGTTTCCTTTTTTCTGACAAATCGACTATGCCAACTGCCTATTTTTTACCAAAAATCCATAAGTTGTTCGACAAGATACCGGAAGGTAGACCCATTATTAGTGGGCAAGGGGGTATCTTGGAACCAATTTCAATTTATGTTAATGAATGTATCTCACCATTGGTTCAATCTACACCTACATACATACGGGATACTATGCACATCCTTGAGATTCTTTCACAATTGCCACACATTAGTCACACTTGATGTCAAGTCTTTATACACTTCTATTGATCATCAGAAAGCAATCGACAGTATTACATACATCTTCCGAAACAAATCAGCATCATATCATCTTCACATTGAAATGGTCAAAGAATTGCTCTTTTGTGCTATGCAAAATAATGTTTTCCTCTTCAATGATACATATTATCAACAACTGATAGGAATTGCAATGGGAGCAAGCTTTGCGCCCTCTGTTGCGAACACATTTATGCATCAATTTGAAGAACAATATGTGTTTCAGAATAAAAAATTCTTCCAGTGTATATATCTTTGGAAAAGATACATTGACAATGTTTTTATGTTTTGGACTGGTAATGAATTTGAACTATGTGATTTTGTTAACTTTTTGAATGATAACAGCTGGGGCTTGCAATTTATACATCACTCTTCTAATGACTCGGTGGATTTCCTTGATTTGAATGTCTCTGTGTCCGAGACTGGTTTTATCACCAAAACTTTTCGTAAACCAACTTCGGTCAATGCAGTGTTACACTCATCTAGTTCACACAAACGTTCTGTTATTAACAACATTCCGAAAGGTGAATACATTCGCGCTAAAAGGAACTGTTCTCTCAATGCTGATTTTGTCGCGGAAACATCATTTATTCATGATCAATTTGCTCAACGAGGGTATCAATCGACTTTGCTTAATAAGGTTGAACGTGATGTGTTCAGTATGAAGAGAGCTGATTTACTTAAACCTAAAACTAGATCTCCTTTGGCTAATATGTCTTCTAACAAAATTAGATTGATCACACGGTACAATAGTGATAGCAAGGGTGTGTATGCTATACTCAAACGTCATTGGCACCTGCTCCATTTAGACAAGGATCTTACTAAATTACTTGAACCATATCCATCAATTGTTTTTAGTAGAGCCCCTACTCTCAAAAATGTGTTATGTCCGTCCTTTATGGCACAAGCACCAATTGCCAAAACATGGTTGGATCAAAGGCGTCTTAATGGTTTTCACAAATGTGGGAGTTGTAATATGTGCTCACACACAATTGAGTCTGACTTCTTAGATTTTGGGATCACAGGCAAACATGCAATTCATTCATTCATTAACTGTAATACAAAGTTTGTGGTATACTGTATTGTATGTGTGTGCGGCCTTTTTTATATTGGAAGTACCATCAGGCCACTTAAAATTCGGATTTGTGAACATTTGGCTTCTCTGAATAAACAGGATGCCAAATATCCATTGGCGTTGCATTGGCAGACTCTACATCAATTGGATGACTCTAAGGATCTAAAATTCATTGGTCTAACTCAGATACATCCTTTGAAAAGAGGTGGCAATATGGAACTCAGACTCCGTCAATTGGAAGCTAGGCTCATTTGTAAACATAGACTGGTCATTCGTGGACTTAACTCTGATCATGAATTTCATGTGTTTTTATGATTCAATTCGTAATTCAGTTTGTTCCTGTCTTTCTTGCTCCATTTTGAATTTTTGCCATATGACTAATTGCCCAACTGTTAGCAACCTACTTTTAATATATTTGTCTTGCCATATAATTGCTTTTACATACCATTGACCTAATTTCATGCTATTTATAGCTGGTCGCTATTTAACAAGGTTGTCATAATCTTTCTAACCAATTAATATATGTTCGCACTGAGTACTTTGAACTAGGCTGACTGCAAGCACTGTTGACATTTTAGTGAGCTACACACCTGTTCTTTGTTCTTTATGTTATACTAATTGTCTTTCCCTTTATGTAAGGTAATCTTGTATTGTGATTTATGTGAGGTGGTGTGTGTGGTCGACTACCCAACTAGGATGCACATTATTCAGGAGTGTGCTTTGTTTAATTTTCACTCATCACATCAATATTGTATGCAATTTCTTTTTGAGGTCCGTGACACTCATTTTAATCCATTGAGGAAAGTGCTATGTTAAATTCCACCCATTACATTAATACCGTATGTAATTGTATTTGAGGTCCGTGACACTCACTTTAATTCACCTTCTAAGTAACATGCACATTATTTTTCAAAAACTTTTTCCAATTGTGTCAATTGTAATTGCATCTGAGATCGCTAGAATCATTTTACTCAACTTTCTCTATTTTCGAGGCTAAGCAGTCTGTCTTTGGTGTGGGGTAACTGGCATCGATAGTTTTCCTCACCCAAGATGGCCACCGTGCCCGGTGGCGTCACGTTGTAGTTCACGTGAATTCGTTTTTTCCCCTTCTTTACTTCACGCGCGGCATCTTGCGCGCGCGCTCTCCCTTGGATACGGCTGTTGCCGGAAGGACGGTGAGGCAGATGTTGCTCTTCAATGCGCTCCCTGTTCCTCAGGTGGCACGTACAAACTAACTAATTCCGGGCCCGTTTTTGTTTCCCATTGTCCGGGTTTGTCTAATTGTCAACTGATATGGATTACATTGGTCACACCGCATTGATGAATCGTTTTTTTCTTCGTGGGCAATATTTCCCGTATTCGTGGATCGATGAAGGCAACCTTATTAGTCATTGCACTTGCAATTTAAATCAAGGTAAACCCTCTACTCTTAATTGACTTTGGCTGTCTGATATAATAATATCGTGATTGAGTTATAGTACTGAATGCTGACTACAAATAATCAATTTATTTTTGTTTAGTTCAGGAATTGTTCCTTATTTAATCTGCAGTATTGGTAAGTGTTAACTATCGGTATTAGGTTTTTGAAAAGTGGCATCCTTGCATTTGGTCACAACTTTGCACTAACTGTGAGGTTTTGGGTTTTATCTTGTTCTGTATAGATTACTCATTTGGACAACGTTCTAAGGTAATCTTACCTTAAATAAAATTAATTGGTTTAGGAGTACTATTGGCGATCTAGCCAACTAATTCATCCCAAGTTGTTTAGTCACCGTACCACACTCATTCTCTCATGTTGATTTTGTCATTCTTTTTCATTGCTTCCGTAATTGGATTTACTCTACTGGAAACGGTAATTAATTTACAAACTCTAATTTCATCTTATCATATTGGTTTAACAATTTTTGCAATGTTATGTAATATACAATTATGTTCTTGTATTTTCTACCACCCCCCCACCCCCCCCCCTGGTTTGTATTTACCCAAATGCTATGGTGTATTTAAATTGGTGCACATGGTAACGGCTTGAAATTGTAATTTGATGTACAGCCTTTGAAAAAGAGCTTTGCTCGAAACACGTGTCAGGCTGTGGAATGAAATTAAAATTATAACCAACTGGTTGTTATATTCATTGTTAATTGGCGCAGTTCACTGTTATACTCATCTCACTTTTGAGGTTATCTGTTAATTCACATACTGAGCAATTGCTGCATTTAAAATGCCCAGTTATTGGCAGTAAATGCCATAATGTGGTTTGTGACAAAGTCTGAGTTGTCTTTGGGCTCTTGTATGTATGGACTAGTTTGTCACGTAAATTGGGCATACGTTTGAAGGCAAAACGTGGTTTCTGTACAAAGAAATCTTCAGTTTGAATTAGAGACCAGTTTTTTAGAGGCGGGTAGCTGTATTCAGTGGCATTCCTTTTATATACTTTTACATTTGGTCCTCAGCCACACAGCCCCTTAAAAAAGAAGACTTTTCTAGCTCAATACGCTTGTTTTACTATGTGTGTATCAGTCCATTGTACAGTGCCCTGATGCCTGTGTCCTATCTCTCCCCGTCTGCAGCGTCAACTGATGAAGAGGGCGGAGAGGGTGCTGTGGAGCACAGCGGCAGGGATCGCACCGCTAGCCGGAGACGCAAGGCCCGGCTCCCCTCCCAGGTTGTCATCTCGTCAGGGAGTGAGGAGTCCAGTGCCGCATCCCAGGCCACAGCTGCCAAGGGTAGGTCCAAGAGGCGGAGGTCGGAGTTGGATTCCTCGGCAGCAGAAGGGGCAGCTGAGACCACACAGGGTCCGACGGAGGAAGATGGCAGGGAGTCATCCAGGTTGGTGGGGGGTTTGGTGGAGGAGGAGGCCGTGCAATGGACAGACACGGGGTCTGGAGGTGGGGATTCCACTGGTGCTAGTGGTGCAGTGCAGGGGCAGGGACAGGGGGCAGCACAGGCCACCGCGGAGGTGCCTGTGTGTAATCCTGTCCCGATCCTGTGACTGCATCATCCTGCACCAGCAGGGATGCCTACGTCCAGACCCGTTTTCAAGGAGGGGATCCGCTTACAACAACGGCCTTCCTCTCCCTGCGAACGTGGCTATCCGGGACCGGGTTGAGCCTGTCCTGAGTGGGATGGCGTTGCGTCAACAGGGGATGCGAGGTGACCTGCAGTGTTTTCGTGAGGACACTGCACATCATCTTGAATGCCTCGTTGACCGCGTTGACCTACTGGGACGGGTCACCAGGGCCGGATTCCTCCGTTTGCAGGACCTTGTTCCGACCCCCTCCTCACCTGAACCCCCTATGCGCCAGTCGTCCTCCATGCCATCTTCCCACCCATGTACACCTGGGTACCCTGTGGAGCTGCCTCTGACCCTGCGGCCAGGCTGGTGGAGGACACATCCCTGCCACAATCGGGAGTCAGACGTCCAGCAGGGGTGGCCACCTCAACAACTGCACCCCAGCCGGAGGAGGATGTGCAGGCAGCAAGAGCCATGATGGCACAGCAGCAGCAGCAACAAAGTGGGAGCCATGATGGCTCGGTGCCTTCAACATCGGAGGGGCAGGCATCGGCCAGAGGGCAGGAGGACCCAGGAATGGAAGTGTCTTCCGTGTGGCAGCGGTTAGGCCATGCTATGGATGCGGAGCGGCAGCGGGCAGAAGAGGCACGGCTCACAATGGTCAGGGCAGAGAACTCCATGCGTAGGGCTCTGAGGCGGGCCGAGTGCCTCGAGGCAATTCGCAGGGACCTGGAGGTCCACATGTCATCGTCCCTGCGAACCCTCGGGGCCATGGAAGAGGACCGCCTCCGGGACATATAGCATGAGTTCGATGATGCACTGGCCCGGGAAATCAGGAAGTGAGCCGTCGGACTAGCCCGCTGCCATTGTTAATAGTTTTTAGAGTTAGGTTTCCTTTTCCTTTTCCTTTTATTTGTGGTCAATGGACAATGCAACACACATTTGTATATAGTTTTATTTTTATGTAGTTTCTTAGGTAGGTTTCATTTGTTTGGTTGGGTTCATGGACCCTTTACATAGTTGGACAATGGATTGATTTGATTTATTTTTTGGATTCATGGATTTTTCTTTTGAACAATGTATTGTAAATAGTTGGACTATGGAATAATTAGATTTTTTTTTTTCATTATGAACATGAAGCAATGGATTTTTTTTTTTTACCTTTCCTTTGGATTTGCAGTGGTGGAGGGAGAGTTTGGACTGTTTTTCTTTGACATTTTTTTGGATTGGTTATAATTTTCATTCACTCATCTTTTGCACATGCTTTTCATTTCATGTTTGCTATTTTTGTATGATTTCATTTCATTTATTTATTTTTGTACATAATACATATTCATATTTTATTTCCATGTGTGGGATTCGCTCATTGGGTTGATGCATGTGAAAATGTGGGTTCACACAATCAATGCCAATCAGTGTATCTGTGTGACAGACATGTGTTGAAGTACATAGTTGACTTTTGGTTTGTGTCTTGAGATAGGCATGCCAGTGTGGGGTGGATTGGGAAATCATTGCGTCTCAAGAATGGGGTGGCGTGATGTGGTTTTTTGGTTTAGAAGTGGCCCATGATTGTGCTTCTTTATTTTTTGTAGGGGGGGGCATGAGTGGGGGCCTGCTGGCAGGTGCCTGTCACTGCTGGGGGTTGGGGGTGCAGGGGGACATGAGTGGGACATGAGTGGGTGCCTGCTGGCAGGTGCCTGTCACTGCTGGGGGTGGGGGTGCAGGGGGACATGAGTTGTTGATCACTAGTGGAAGGTGACATGTGTGCTGGCTGGGGGGCATGCCCAGGAGTGCAGGGTAGTCCCCTGTGTTGTGGGTTGCCTGCAGGGGCCGTGGATGGGGTGAAGGGCACACCTGGGAGGACCCACACTGCCAATTCACATGTGGGACTCCCCGTGCACCCCACTAGATACAGGTACCCGCTCTGACAGCGAAATTGCGTGTGAAACTTCCCGCGAACCCCAGTAATACACGTACCCCACTCGCACAGGGCCTTTCGCGTGTGAAACTTCCCGCGAACCCCAGTAATACACGTACCCCACTCGCACAGGGCCTTTCGCGTGTGAAACTTCCCGTGAACCCCAGTAATACACGTACCCCACTCGCACAGGCCCTTTCGTGTGGGGAACTTCCCGCGAACCCCAGTAATACACGTACCCCACTTGCACAGGGCCTTTCGCGTGTGAAACCTCCCGTGAACCCCAGTAATACATGTACCCCACTTGCACAGGGCCTTTCGCGTGTGAAACTTCCCGTGAACCCCAGTAATACACGTACCCCACTCGCACAGGCCCTTTCGTGTGTGAAACTTCCCGCAAACCCCAGTAATACACGTACCCCGCTTGCTGTGTGCTGTGTGGCGGCCATGTATACTGGTACAGGGTTAGCGCAGCCCTTTGCACTGGATTGGGGATTTTGATGGCTTTTCCCTGCGCGATGGGCGTTCTTGAGGGCGTAACTGGCGCTGCTGCAGGGTCGCTGCGCCACTGTGCGCCACGGCTGGATTTGGTAGCTAAAATCCATGAATACGCTGTGCACGGAAACGGATTTTAGCGCAGAGATTCGGACGCACACACTGTGCGCCAGCCGCGTGCGCCACTGGTGCGCTAAATTCTATGAATTACCCCCTTAATCTTGTTTTACTAAGTTCAAGCCTGCTGTAACAGCGCCACGATGCCTCAGGGCAGTTCTGGGTGTTTTATAAATACAAATAAATAAAAATAAAAAAATGGTGCAGGGGCGGCTGCTCTGACTGCAAGATGATGAATCTCTCTCTCTATGTGTAGTCATTTGACAACTATGAGAAGAGGTTTTACTCAACCTTGCTCCATTCAGATATTTTAACCTACAATTCGATCATCTTCATTCATGAACGATACTGGTTGGGGCTGATGTCTGTGGTGGGAGCTGTGGTGATGCACTTTACTGGAATCTTCTCGAATCTTCTGGAACTAAGCTGTTTCTATTCCTGGATTTCTCTTGCTGGGGGGAGGAGGAAGGCGAAAGGCAAACACTGGGGGTGAGTATTTTGTCTAAAGTGGTGTAAAATGGTGAAGTGGAGGAAGGAACTGCAGTCTCAAGTAATTTAGTATTGTCAAAGGACATAATTTTTCGTGTCTGGTCTGTGACACTCGTGCTTGCAGAAGGGCAGAGAGAAAATGCTGATTTGTAATGGTTTTTTTTTCATTTACATATATTCAGGCTTATTTTGATGCAGACAGGAGAATGCTTGTGTCACAATTTACTGGTGGATACATGGTCTCCATCATTAAACTACAAACCATACCATTTGAGTCAATTTCAATCATAGAGTTGAAGATTGGAGCATAAATATCTCTTCAATGGGGAGCAACCAGGTTTCAGGGAGGGATCAAGGTACTGTAATTCATATCTCCAGTGCACAGAGAAGAAGTGGTAGTGGAAACTGTAATGACCAATGCTGTCAAGCAGAGAGATGTCATGGGGGTTCAACAGCCAATACGGCTGGACCAGGTGTGGAGGGAAGGATAGGCCCACAGCCCCTAGAGGATCATTATATTCACAGGTTGTCTACCCTAGTTATTTTGTGATGGCAAATGATGTAATATCTTTTGATCACCCATTGCTCTGACCCCTGACACTTGTGCGTACAGACAGATAGAGAGAACAGTCATATACATTCACTGTTTTTTGTTTTGTTTCAGGTACATATACTGGGGATAATTTTGATGCAGGCGGAAGGCTGCAAAGTCTGCTATTCATTAGGGCAGATATAGTTCTCACCAGGCTTTACAAACCGTGTTTTCTTTTTTATTTGATGCACAGGGCCTGAGGAACAGACCATGAAGGCTTCTTAAATAGGGAGCAAATAGAGACCTAGAACCCAGGGAAGGTTGAGGCTTACTGGGGTTCCCATGTCCATCACACAGGGGAATGGTGGTGTGGGTTATGCTGTCATGGGTGATGCTGTCAAGGGAAGAGATATCACAGGGGATTCTTCAGCCAATTCGGGTGGGCAAGCTGTCGAGGGAAGGATGGAGGTACTCACTTGACAGCTAAATGTGGGGAAGAGAAAATAGTGTGAAGATTGCTGGCACAGATATTTGAGGGTTCGTGTGTAGAAGTCATGCAAAGATGAGTTTGAACCCATGGGTTCTTACTCCAAGGGTTTATCCATGGTGATGAAGTGTATATCAAAAGACATGACTCACCAGTACTCCCTTATTTCCCCCTGCAGCTATGTACAGGTGGCTCCCTAAATTCTTTATTAACAATGTCTCTTTATAGGTGCACAATGTTGCTTAGACAGTGACAATCACAATTCTGGCTGCACAGTCTATTGAAAACGATCTCAATATAGAGTGCATGGGCGACCCTGCAGGTGCCATCCTCTTTTGCAGGCCAGCAAACATCCGTGTTGTTCATTTAAATGCTCTCTGCCTTCTGCTCCTTCTGCACTTCCTGAACTTCAATTATATCACCAAAATCGGAGGTAGATTGTTCTGGACCCTGCTCCTTCTCCCACTCCATTATTAATTTCAATGCAAATGTCTCCTCCACAGCACTTATAGGATCAGCAGAGGTGTTTCTGATAAAAAATAAAAAGATACATACAACATGTTAATGTCATGAACCCTGATAAATAGGAAGAACACAACACACATGAATGTACACAATATCAAAATCCTCCAATTCCCTAAAAAATGTATAACACCAATGGAAATTATATAAAACACATCATTGTATCCTCGTGTGACACTTCCAAAACTAATGCAAAATGTCATACGTCATATACAGGAACAGATAAGAAAGAAACGCACTGTACATGCATAATAATGTAACCTCTTTATAGTTAAAGAGCACACACAGACAGACACAAGTATGTTTATTTGTAATTTAATCTTGGTCAGTCGTGGGTAAGAAGGCCCTAAAGAGGAGTCCTCTGGTCCTGTTTGACCAGCTCTCTAACTGCCTTCTCTTGGAACCATCCCAGACTCCTAGACTTTGACTCTTCTAGACACTCCAATCATACAATCCAGCAGCCCCTATGAAGTACACACAGGAAAATAAGCACAGTACAATATAAAACAACTTCCCCCTTCACACTTCCATGTGAGTCTTCCACCTTTGCAGCACCTCAAATGGAATGAATCCCATTGTGGCATGAGCAGCTAACCGCTATGTACACACTCTTCTTTCCGCTTCCTCCTCCCAACTCTTGGCTGCCCTGAGGGTCATTCTGGCCACCTGCGTAATTGAGCGGGTAAATCCTTCTACTGCTCCATTAGTTTCAGGATGGCATAACGACGTCTTATGATGGGCAATCCCCACACCCTGAGTAAAGGACTCCCTCACATGGGAGGTTAACTGGACTCCATTGTCCATGAGGATCTTTCCTGGAAGCCCTTCACTTTGGAAGACGTTGTCTAGGAAATTCACAAAGACTTTGGGATCAGCCTCATGTATAACATTTAACTCTGCTTATTTGGAATACAGGTCCATTAACACCAACATGTACTTCCTCCTTTCTACAGTATCATGGGGCAATTCCAAATGCCTCAATGGTTGGATAAAGTTCCTCAAGAATGTGTTAGTATCATTACACAATGCACACTTTTCCATCATTCCTACCACATCTGTGTATATCTCAGATCTCCAGTAACCCCCCCTGAACCTCCCCTTGGTCTTTGGAATTCCTAGTTGTCTCTTGTGACCCACCGCAAGTATCCATTTGCAGATGCGGCCGGGGGCACCACCTTTCCACTCTTGCACAAGTACCAATTGTCCACACTCAATTCCTGCCTAGCCTTGTAGTATTGCCTCAAAACGTCACACACCAGGGGTTCCTTCTAATACAACTAAACACACCGCCCATCTCTCTCGAATCTGCATCCTCCTGCATGACCGTTACCCCATCTTCCTTTTTGATAGCACTGCCATAAACCTGAAACACCTCCTCGTCCTCCTCACTCTCCTCCCCTCTAGTTCCTGTTCTTGCTCACCAATAGTCCTTCAGGACAGGAAATAAGACACTACATTCCCGTTCACTGGTATATGCTCAACTGAAAAGTAATTCTCCTGAAATTAGGTGACCCATCTCATTATACTGCATGAGATCCCCTCCAGCCTTCGGTTCATTAATACCCCCACATAGGGTTTTTGATCAGTGTGAATTTTAAATTGCATTACCCACAAGAATGAACAGAACTTACTTAAAGCCCACATTACACTAAGGGTGAGACATTCGGCACACGATGAATGCAAGTGGAGACCTTAAGATATGAACAGGTATTTATTGTGCAGACCACAACCGAGCACTTCATCCTCCTTGCTATCTTCACTCTCCTACACTCTGTCCTCTAACTATCCTGACATTCTCGTGTGACACCCTTCCCACATTCTCTGAAGTGCATGAGAAGGCAGCCAAACGAGAATGCCAGAATACAACAAAGGGATTCCTTTTCAATAACGGAGTACATTGGTTCCACCCACTTTATAGTTCAAGAAGTATTGTATTGTATTTATTCTTATAAAGTGCTTTATACCAAAGCGCTGTACAGTTACAACAACAGGGTACATTTAACATAACAAAAATTGTAACAACAGAAGCAAATTACAAACATGAATCAATCACCAAAAACAGAATGTAGAGCAATTATTCAGAAAGGGAAGGGGAGAGGAGGGGAGGGCTGGAAAGAATAGGGAGGGAAGGTGGGAGGAGGTTGGAAGGAGGGGGTGGGAGAGGATAAGGGGGGGAGGAGGGGAAAGGGTAGTAGAGGGGGGTGTGAGAGTTGGGCAGTGTCATGGCATGGAATGGAGAAGGAGAGATTTGCGGGAGGTGCGGAAAGAGGAAAGGGTAGGAGATGAGCGGATAGAGGTCCAGTGGAGCGGGGCCAGGAGTTGGAAAGAGTGGAAACGGGAGGAGGCACAGGGGGAGGGAAGAACAGTGAGGAGGAAGTGGTTAGCGGATGAAAGGGAACGAGAGGGCGTGTAAAATGAGAGAAGGAAGAGAGATAAGGGGGAGCAAGATCATGGAGAGATTTGAACACTAGACAGAGGAAGTGACATTTAAGTTGAAAATGAAAGGGGAGCCAGCCAATGGAGGAAAGGGAAGCAGAGATGGAGTCACGGGGGGAGAGGAGACAGAGAGTACGGATGGCAGAGCGATAAATGGATTTGAGGGGGGCAAGATGTGAAGTAGGAAGGCCTAAAAGTAAGGAGGAGCAGTAGAAGAGGCGAGAAAAGATAAGGGAGGAGATTAGGAGTTTAGTAGCATGAAAAGTAAGAGAGGGGCGAACTTTGCGAATATTGTAGAGGTCATAGCGACAAGCACGAGAGGTAAGAGAGATATGGTGGTAAAAAGTGAGAGAAGAGTCAAAGTGAAAGCCAAGGTTACGAGCGTGGGGGGAGAAAGTGAGATTAGAGGGAGGAAAATTAATGAAAGTGGGAGGGGAGGTAAGGTGAAGGGAGTTGGAAGGGAAGAAAACTATTTCGGTTTTGTCAGAGTTAAGGGAAAGAAAGCGGGAAGCCATCCAGTTTTTAATAGCAGTGAGACAGGAGGAAAGTTTAAGGTGGAGATCAGGAGAAAAGGAAGAGAAGGAAAGAAAGAGCTGTGTGTCATCGGCATAGAAATGGTGAGAGATGCCAAAAGAGGAGATCACAGGGGCAAGAAGGGAGGTGTAGAGTGAGAAAAGGAAGGGACCAAGTACAGAGCCTTGGGGAACTCCGTATTTAAGGGGGTGGGAAGGAGAGGAGCGGCAGCCCCAGGAAACAGTGAAAAAGCGGGAGAAGAGGTAAGAGGAAAGCCAATCGAGAACAGAGCCTTTGAAACCAAAGGAGGAGAGAGTGCTGAGGAGAAGGGGGTGATCAACAGTGTCGAAGGCGGCCGAGAGATCAAGAAGAATAAGGACGGAGGATTGCTTAGAGTGTCGGGCAGTTTCAGGAGAGTTTTTCGGGTGAAATCCAGATTAGAAATCCAAGTAAAAACCACTATTCTGTTTACTCCAAATAGGTTCAGTGTGTGTGCAGCTCCCAAACAGGATTCAATGGCATCAGTCATAATTCATGGCTTACACAGCATGTCAAAATGCACAAGTGGTGGGGCAGTTGCTATTGCTCTCTTGACATCTTCACATTCCCTTTCGCACTCACCTAGCCAATGAATATCTACCCCTTTCTTACACAGTCAATGGAAATTCTTGCACCTGTTCGCAAAGTGATTCACACATTTGGCATAGTACTCCACATAATGGTTGAAACTAGTTCCTTTTTTTGGTTCTGTCCCTGCCACACTCAATCTATGTCCCAGATATTCTATGGATGGTACCGAAAATGTGCACTTCTCCCTTCATGAGGTCAGCCCTGCTTACTGAATTATCTTCAACACTTTCCCCAAAGTATGATAATGTTCCCCACCTCCGTCCCACCTGAAATCAATCATCGTCTTAGAAGCAGACAACCCAAGATTTCTAAACAAGGCATGCATGACTGGCTGAAAAATGCTTCAGTGGAAACCAGTCCAAATGGCATCCTCCTGAAGCAAGATGACTCCTCTGGTGTTATAAATGTGGTATATCCACATAACCTGGGGTGTGGCTTTGTGCTAGTACCTCCCAGGAAACTCACCATTCCCCCTATATTGGGCAACAGGTACTTGTCCACCAGAACACACCTATTAAGTCCTCACAGATCCACACATTAGGCCTCATTACGAGTTGGGCGGTAACGCCGGCACTATTAGCACCAGCGCTAACAGCCCTACCGTCAAACCCCCCAGCGATATTAGCGCCGGATCACTGGTTTGGCGGAAGGGTTATTGCCCATTCCCCATTGGGCCTCATTCCCCATTGGGCCCAATGGGGAAAATTTGCGCTATTACCGCTGGCAGATTTCCCGCTGGCGGTAATCGTGCCGAAAACCAGCAATTTTGCCACGGATTTCCCCCCAGCTAAGAGCTGGGGGGAAATCCGCCAAAGCCATGATCTGGCAGACCCTTAAATGCGGCGGTAATAGCGCTACCGCCGCATTTAAGGGTTACGGCCAGACTCATGATGAGGCCCATAGTCTGACTTCCCATTTGGCCTTCTGCACCACCATAATGGGTGAAACCCACTCCAAGGTTTCTACCGGCTCAATAATTCCTTACTCTTCCAGTATTCAGAGTTCCCTGAATTAGCAAAGTGGAAAGCTTCAGAAAAGCCAAGGGAAAGGACATTGGTCAACTAGCAGGAGAGCATTTTGCTATCTATAATTAGATTGTTCCACAGCCAACTTTGGCTGTCTTGGAACAATTGAAATGAGCAGTGATTAAATATATGAGTTACTGTACGCCCTTGAGTTTCCCTGGACTACTGATGTTCTGCAAGGGATTCAAGTTTTAATATCTATAACATATGCTGTTACTAGAAAGGAGCTCCATGTGCATAACCAGATAGGTCCAGCAGCTCCATGGACAATATTATAAGTCTTTCTGAATAAACAATACCCTCAACGGACCACTCTGAAATACTGTTTGACATGGCATTGTGCAAGCAGAACTAGTAAATAGGCCGAAGAAAAACAGGGCATAAATAAAAATGAAATATGTTCAGTTGTGCCTATTTTAGAAGAAAAACATTAGTTGGGACACTCAATGCAACAGCTCCTAGTCCCCATGCAAGCATTCAACCCTCTTGTTCACCAACGCAGTGGGAATGACGTGTGCCTGAAACTTTATTCACCTGAGAACGGTGAGCTGATAGGGTTGGGGAAGAGGGTATGCAGGTGCAGATATGTCAAACCCATCTGATTATTACTCACTCATTATTTCAATCACTGTAATAGTTGGTCCCTTGTGCAACCCCTTGTACTGCTCACTTTACTCTTGACATAAGTCTGGCTGCTCAGCCACTGCTACCACAATACTGTGTAGTACAGGCTTGTACCAAGGGTGAAATTGTACTGACACTTGTAGCCTAAATTGCATGTAGTCTGCCTAACACTGCCCAGTTATGCTCAATAGCCACTGTGGGGACCTTTTCAACATAGATTATTATTCTGCAGCAAATAATAATAATAAATAATAATTATTTAAAATGTACTTGGAAAGTACCACTAACGACATCTACCAGCTCCGCCTTGCTCATATGCTTCTAAACTTGCTTCAAATAACCCTTGGGCTGCACAAAGCGTTTTGATCAGATGCAGGTCCATGACACAGGAGATGTTTTAACCCAATGAATTCCCTGGCTCTAAAATTACCCAAGCTGAGAAATGGTTTCGCTCATCATCTATACTTATGAATAGTTTTCAGGTGTCCTGAGAAAACATATGTTCACACATCAAACCAGCTCTACACCAACAATGCAACAATGACCCGCCTGAAGAAGTCTTAAACCATCATCCTTCCAAAAATGACAACGGGTCCTGGGCCATGCTTGGAGATATCTCCCACACACATGGGCTATCACAACATTCAACTACTATGGTTTACTGGACAGATGTCCCATCTTCCAAAAAATCCCCCTGATTAAAACATTCACATTCAGTAGATGTTTTGTCAGTGAAGAACATGTCTGTAAAGTCATTGCTTGTGTTTGTTCAGTGTGTTGTGGACAACACCTGGTTTTCCTTAATCATGTCACAGGTCTAAAATGTGTGCTGAGGATGATGAAGAGGGTGGCGCTCCAGCCAGTTTTGCTCGAAGGCACTAGAAATTACAAAACATACCATTCGTGTTTCTTAACAATGCACATAAACACTGAACAAAAGGCAAAGTTGCTTTGGTTGTCACATCCAATACAATTGGAGGTGCTTGCGTTTTACAGCCACACGCAGACAAATGCTTCAAAAATGTATGATATGATATGGCATTTATAAAAACGCCTACACACAAGTGTTTCAAAGCGCGTTATAAATATATTTATATGGAAATATAAACACATTGGTGAAATGCCAGTGGCACCAAAGTGGAAGTTAGGGGTAGCAGAAGCTACCCCTATATAGCGTTGCTGGTTAGGGTTTGCAGTGAGTTACATGGGAATTTGTATAGGGGTGCAGCGGTGCATTTTTCGAGTTTTATGGATGTCTGCGTAGGATGTAAGACTATGTCGTTGCTTGTAATGTTGGTGTGTAAGCTAATGGGGCCTGTAGAGAGCATTTGTGCTGGAAAGCAGAACAGTGGGCGCTCGGGTGCTAGATTACAATTAGATTTTTAATGATGGTCGCATTCTTTGTTTGGAATGTTGGTGTGTAAGCTAATGGGGACTGTAGAGAGCATTTGTGCTGGAAAGCAGAACAGTGGGCGCTCGGGTGCTAGATTACAAGTAGATTTTTAATGATGGTCGCATTCTTTGTTTGGAATGTTGGTGTGTAAGCTAATGGGGACTGTAGAGAGCATTCGTGCTGGAACCAGTACAGTAGGCGCTCAGGTGCTAGGGCCGATGTAGGTTTTTTAACAAAGGTTCCCGTGATGTCACTTTTTTGGGGGGCGGATTAGATGTAGGGGTCGGTTACATGTAGGTTTTTTAACGATGGTTCCCGTGATGTCACTTTTTTGGTGTACGGGGTCAAATGGCATCACTTCCTGTGATGTCATCAGAGGTCAAGGGTCGTGTGGTGTCACTTCCGCGACCCCTGGCATTTTGGTGAAATGACGTCCCGGCCCCCACTCCCCTTGGGTTACACATACAGTGATGTTTAAGATTAGACAACACTTGAGAGTACAGCAATCAAAGCTTGGTGCCACAATAAACATACCCATGTGGTCTCTGCATTCCAGCTAGATAGAATTAACGCATCTGAAACGTACAAGTTCATACCTTGCACGAGGCCATAGCCCAGAATCCACAAAGCATAAATGTAGAACAGTGCAACTTGCAGGAGGTTAGCTTATCAGGTTTACTAAAAAACAATTCTATATCATAAACTGGATGTGTTTGCCAAGCCAGTTGTACAAAATCCACTTCAATTACGGTGAATGCAGAAGATGTGTAAAAAAAATAAAATAAAAAAGGCACCATTTTAGTACCATGGTATAGGGGCAACTTCCCTGTTCTCGACCTGTAAAGAAAAAATGGTGATTCATAGTACCAGCCACATTTCACTATGCAATGCAGAACTCAGCTCATGCTGAAACAGGGAGAGCACACAAATGAGCCTCTAGTTATATGGATTGCTGACTGCTCAATAGGCTGTTTTATTATTGCCACAAATAACAGCTTTTCCAAGTCACACGAAGTCACCAATACTATGGAATTGTTCTATACATGAGAGGGTTCTGGTGTCTTGAAATTGAAGTAATAAGAAATGAAATAAGCCTGATTGTTGTCATCCCCAAGAATTCTCAGTTACTATACATAGCTGGATAGTATGAAACCGGAGACAAGTGTGGGGTAAGTGAACGGGCTTCCAATGATAAGCATGATGTGACATCTTTTCCTAAGTGTAAAAATAAATCTGTACACTGCTTAAAAAACATGATACTTGCACATAGGAACGTTCATGCCTGTTCCATGGAGTCAAACAAATGTTATGTTTAAGCATTCTGTGAAGAGATGGCCTACGCAGAACCCATTTTATGGCAACAACAGCAACTTGTGGGGAATCCCACACCCTTGGCAGGAGATCATCTTTGTTCCAACCAATTAGATGAGTCACAAGTGGGTGATTTCCATGTTGGACTCGGTTTCGAAAGGTTTTCTTGAGCGTGTGCAGGTTTGGGTCTTACAGGAATGCCTCATTCTTCTTACTCAATCTGCATTCTATAAAGGTATGACAAATCCATGACAACAGTGTGAAGCAACTCCAACACAATGTGTAACGTTTTTATTCAGTAACACCTTTACTCTTCAACAGGAAAGCATTTACCAAGGACTGTTGTTGCCCTCGACTCTGCCAGTACCTCGGATTGATCTAAGTTAGGTTAATAATAGAAGTGACAGCCGGTCTACTCATTGTACGCGGTTATCAATATCTGCATATGTCACCAATCTGTTTGTTAATCACCATACCCCTTCCAATTAATAGTTGGGCTCTCTTAGAGGCCCTGCTTCAGAGCACCCATGAAACTAAGTCTTCTATGGTAAGAAGAAGTAGAAGAGGGATCAAAGACTTGAGCAGAACCACCTCCGGTTCTGGAAGCAACTCACAGCCTTCCTTTTCGCTTTTGCTTTCTCTCTTCCTCTCCCCTACTGATGTCCCTGGCTGTTCCGTGCAATGGTCACCTGGCTACACTCTGAACTCGGGCAGAGGCTCCTGCATGTCCAGTTTCTCTTGCACTGCCTCGAGCTCCCCAGCACTTAAGGGTCTACACCTGAAACCCTACAGTCCCTTCTCTCTGCACTTATGCCACCCGCTGACAGGACTTATTGAATTACCTACACTTCTCCCTTCCCCCTCCCCCTGGCACTTCTCCCCTCCCTCCTCCCTGCACTTGTGTGATCTAAATTACACAAGGCCTGCTAAGATCGTTGTTTGCCTTTGTTTGCCTTTGTTTCCCGCTCCTTGTCTTGTCGCGCCTAGCAACACTTGTGCACAGGCGCGTTGTAAATGTCATATCATATCAAAGTCTTCAATGCGTGATGGTCAAACGTGGACCACAAATTGTCTCAGGGATATTTCAATCAAAATGGTTAATCAGACAAACATACATTATTCTGTCATGACAAGGGCCTCATCACGAGGTTGGCGGTATCTTAGCAGTAATTGTGCCATGATCCCACCAACGCAAATAGCGTTATCGGTACTCGGTCCGGCGCAATTTGCTCCGGATCACGAGTAGCAGTAAGGCGGTAAATCACCATTCCCCATTGCGTCCATTGGACCCAATGGGGTCTTACGGCGCTATTAGCGCCTGCTCATTTAGCGCTGCGCTAATAGCGCCAAAAATGGATGGAAAGTGGACATTTTTACCTCCAGTAAAAATCTGGAGTAAAACTCCAACTTTCCGCCCAACTCGTGATTGGGCAGACCCTTAAATTCGGTGGTAATAGCGTCAATGATGAGTCCCATTTGCATCTTTGGCTCTGAGTGGCTCTGTTTGCAGACCCTGTGGGCCTTGTCAGCCATCACTTGATATGACCCTGAATTCAACCTCCCCTGGCACAAATCTGTATTTCCAGTAACATGGACTGCAATTCCCATAATGTCCCTGTAACCACGACATCCCAATCCGGAAAACTCTCTTGGACTCAGAATTGCACACACAATGTTTTCATTATGAGCAGCAGAAGAAAACTTTTTTTAGATGCAACAGTATTGGCTAATTTATGTCCTATTTCATTGCTTTCTTTCCCTATGAAGTTATTGGAGTCTCATATTTCCCCATTGCTTTCTTCTTTTTTGGAGTCTTCCCCCTTTTTTGACCCATTTCAGTGAGGTTTTCGTCCAGGCCGAGGGACGCAAAGTGTCCTTGTCTCCGTAGTCGATGACTTAACCATGATAGCTGATCAGGGCGGTGTGGTAGCCCTGATTTTATCGATCTGTCGGCAGTATTTGACACGGTTGACCACGCTGTCCTACTGTCTCGGCAACTGGTTCTCTTCTTTTCTTTCGGATCGCAGACAATCTATTTCTCTGCCTCCATATTTCTCATCTTTCTGGTTTCTTGCCTCTGGTGTTTCTCAGGGATTCGGCCTTGTCCCCTACATTGTTTAATCTCTATATTCAGCTGTTGATTCACCTCATCCATTCTTTTGGTTTTCGCTGTTATTCTTATGCTGACAACACTCAGATCTGGGTCCGTTTGGATCAGGACCTTGAGACTGTGTCCACAAAATTTCCGGACTGTCTGTCAGCAGTAAGAAATTGGATGAGCGTGAATTGGCTTAAGATGAATGGGGACAAGACCGAGGTTCTGGTGGTGGGTTCTTCTTTGATCACAGCTGAATGGTCGGGTTCTTTCTGGCCTTCCACTCTGGGTGACTGTCCTATTCCAGTTAAGGTGGTTACAAATCTGGGGGTCTTTCTGTCTTCTGATCTATCTATGCTACCTCAGGTCAATGTTGTTTGCAAAACTGGCCATTTTATTCTTAGGGTTCTTTGCCGGGTTTTGCCTTTTCTGCCGAAAGATCTGCGACCCATAGTGGTGTCCTCTTTGATCGCCAGCCAGCTGGATTATTGTAATTCACTCTATCTGGCACAACCCCTTGGGGTGGTGCACCGTCTCTAATTGCTACAAAGCGTAGCTGCCATGGTGGCAACTGCAACACCTTATGGCGCTCACATCCGCCCAGTACTTCGGGCCCTTCATTGGCTCGCGGTAGCCCAAAGGATTCAATTCAAGTCCCTGTGTTTGGTACACCGGGCCTTTGCTAAACAGGGACCTGATGTCTGCAGGATAAGTTCCATCCGTATGTCCCTGGTAGACTACTGCGGTCAGGAGATGCCATGCTAGTGAATGTTGCAAAAATACTGAAGGCCAGCCTTGGTGGACAGGCTTTTTCATATGTAGTGAGTCGACTGTGGAACGAGCTACCCGTGGGCCTGAGGGCTGTAGCAAATCATTTGCAGTTCAGGAAGGCATTGAAAATATTGCTGCTTTAGGGTCGGTGATATGGTCGGTCATCTCTAGTTGTCCTCGGGCCAATATCCCTTCGGGCGATAGTTGTGCGTAAGAAGTTATCCTAACATAACATAACAGAAGGAAAGTGCATTTCAATTGACTACAAACTCAAAAAGCCATGGCAATTACTTTATTTCCAAACAAATACTCCTGGAGGTTGGCAGCAAAGGCTCTTCTCGCAAAGTCTATGCCTGGGATTTCAATTAACCACACCTGCCACTGCTTATGAGCAGCTCAGTCATTCAGCTCTACCCTGGCTTTCCTTCCTTGTAACACTGCTTTTAAACTGACATACCCTCAAACACCCTATTTGTGTACTGAGTTCTGAACCTTCTGCCGCTGGGACCCACTTTGAATCACTTTCTGCATTGGTGACCATTCTGCCTTGGTTTCTGCTTGTAACACTTCCCTGCTCCTCTGTTGCCTTGGTCCTATTTCTACAGCAAAGCATTGGCTCCCTCAATAAAAGGGACACCACAGAAGGGATTTGTTCAAACAGATCTGAGTTTATTTGGATTAAAATAGTCAACTAAAACAAAATTGCAAGATAGCTTCTATGTAGGTTTTGACATGGCCTAAAATCTCTGGAGTCAATAGACAGGCTTTCAATACAGGGTCCATCCTGGCAATCCTTGACAAGTCTCTATTTTACTTTTATTTTATTTTATCGTTTAAAGCGCTGACCTAACTTGAGAACAGTAAAGCACTGTACAGAGTGTGGGTAGCCGACTTTTGGGCTTGGATCATTTAACAGTAGCTCAGTACTGTGAGATCTGTGTGTCGGTAGTGGGTCCATTGGAATTATTCATTGGCCAGGTGTTGTTTTGAGAGATTTGTGAAATTGGACAATTGTGGGGGCATTCCAGGCCGACACCAGGATCGAGTTCCAGAGGGTGGGTGCTTGACAAGAGAAGGATTGTTTGCGGGTCCTCTCTTTATGAACGAGTTGTGATTCAAGCCGGTTGGTCAATTTGCTGAGCGAGGATCGTGTGCCACCAGATATGTGGAGCTTAGCCATCAGGTACCATGGTATGCTACTTCTGATTGCTTCGTCTTAAACAGTATCCTGGCTTGGAGTGGAAGCCAGCGTAGTTTTCATAGGATGGGAGTCATTCGGCCACATTTCTGTGATAGCAATAATTATTTGCCAGTAGGGGCCTGAACTACTGGCAGGTCAGGCCTGCCAGTGGATCAGAGCCCCTACTGACAAACTCAGTGTGCCGGTCCGGTAAAAATACCAGAGTCAGTATCACCAGCATTTTATCCAGCATTTTTACCAGACCAGCACTTGTAATGAGGCCCGTGTGTTTCTGGAAGGACAGATTGCTGTCAATGGTGAAGCTTAAGGATTTTGCTGAGTCTGAGAGTTGTGGATCAAATTCTTCTAGGAACATATCATTGAGCCATCGTTGGACAAGTTGCTTTTTAGCGGGTGGACCAATGAGGACAAAGTCAGTCTTGGAAAGGTTTAGTTTGAGGTAGGCAGTCGGCATCCAGGATTGGAAATGTCTAGGTAATTGCTATGACAAATGATTTCCTGTGCGTTATTAATTCTCATGTGCAACTGAGTATTGTCTGCGTATTGCTGGATGGCTATATTGGGAATTTTGAGGCGAGTGCCTAGAGGCTCCATGTAAAGGTTGAAAAAGATTGATCAGAGGGTGGCGCTTTGGGGACCCGGCAGGAGAACTGGAGTCATTTAGAATGCAACACGTTCATCTGGACAGCCTGTTGTCTGGCTGAGAGGTAGTTGGTAAACCAGGACAATGCCAGAGCATGGTGGCTGTCTCAGTACTGCACTTCGAGCTGAATACTAACTGACAGTCATTTAGGAGGTGTAGCTGTTCGATTCTGGCGTGTAATTGTGTGGCAACTACTTTTTCCAAGATTTTGCCAATAAATGGGAGGTTCGTAATGGGCCTGTAAATGGCCAATTTGTCTGGATCTAGTTTTATTTTTCAAAAGAGGTTGTATGAGAACAGTCTTGAGGGTGTCCGGGAATGACCCTTCTGTGAGGGAGGCATTGATGATGCTGAGGAACGCATTTAGAGCCAGGCCCATAAATTGTTCAATGATGGAGGCCGGAATTATGTTGTCAGAGTAAGAAGTAGGTTTGAGAGAGGCAATCATTTTTAGGAGATCCAGGAGAGAGAGGAGAGAACTTGGTCCAGAGGGGCAGTGTGAGTGCCGGAGTGCAGGGGATGCTAATGCTGTGAGAGGTTGATTCAATTGGCTCTGATTTTTTTAAATAGCAAATTTGTTGATTCTGTCCCATTTTCCTGAGTTGCTGGTACCTTGGGGTTGGGTAAGGGTTTGGTGCAATGCTATACTACTTCAAAGAGGGCCTTGCTAATGTTAGAGGCTGCCATAATGGTGGTGGAGTAGCAAGCAGCAATGGCCTCGGTAATCAGAATCCTATGGTTTGCACAAAGAGAATTGAGGTTGGTGATGTCTCCCGGGTTATGGTTTTTTGTGCCACCGTTTCTCTAGGGCTCTGATTGAACGCTTGTTAGTGGCTTGCTCAGGGGTGTACCATGGGGTGGATGGTTTAGACTTAGTCCGGCTGGATTTTAGGGGGGCATGAGTGTCCATGAGTTTCATAGCAGAGTTGCTGAATAATTCCGGGACTCCCGAGGCATTCCCGTAGTGGAGAAATCTGCTAAGTGTGCTTCTAGCTCTTTGACGGGAAGGTTTTGAGTGAGCAGCATTGAGTGAGTGGGCATTTAGCCTGACCTTTGTGAGCCGTAATCAAGTGTGTGACTGATAATGGGATGGTGGCATGGTCAGACCAGTCAAGTGTGTTAAGGGTCTGCACAGGTGACGCAGGGGTATGCAGTGAAGACAAACAGGCCGATTCATGGAATCAACGTGCGCTGAAAAAACGGCGCACACGTGCGCCGAAAAAACGGCGCACACGTGCGCCAGCCGCGTGCGACACTTTTGAGAGGAATTACATGAATCGGCCTGTAAGTCTAGGCTGTTGGCTTTGTTGTGCGTGGGGGAGAGCACAATTTGCTAAAGTCCATGGAAGCAGTCAGTGCGAAAAGCATGCTTTGAGTGTGGTTGTCAGCCTGTGACTCTAGGATGGTAAAATCACTGAAAAAGACATTATTTGAATGTGCTAATTTGGCAGAGGAAGTTGGACATGTCTTCAATAAAAGAGTCACTCCTATGAGGTGGTCTGTAAATGAAGTGGAAGGTAAATGATTCCCTGCGCAACAGAGGGATCCGGCAGGCAAATGATTCAAATGAGCTTGTTCTCTCAATATCTTGCGTTTGTGTGGAGGTCCGCTTATCCGGGCCTAAAACCACTGCATGCCAGACTTTGGCTTCGACAGGGAGAAGGCTTGGAGCCACTGCTCCCATGCCCAAAATCTTCCCCAGGGATTAAGTGTATTGCTTACCTTATGTTTTGTAGCAATTTCACATCTGGGCTCCCTATAAGTTCACGTCCGGGCTCTCTGTGGACTTGTGCCACACCTCTTTCAACCCTAACCGCTTGAGGAGCAATAGAAAATGCTCAGATATGGTTAGTGGGAAGAATCTAGTAAGATCAACACTAAAACCCTGGTATGGCCTCCTTTCATGTGGCCAGGGCAAGGCAGCCGCTACCTGATTCTGTCCCTGGGGTGGTATTATATGGGAGGAGACTCATAGGGAGAATTGGTGACCTCTTCAACTCATGATTCCCCTATTCTCCCGGAAGCATTGATGGCCTTTTGTAAAATTTAGCAAATCAATGTGACGGCTATGCAATCCATCATGGACTTCAAGATCCATAATGCCTGTGGTACTGGGATGAAGAAGAGGGACTCAAATTAGTGGGGACCAGAAGTGCTGGTGAACATTATGTGCAGTCTAGTCGTTGTAGAGCAAGGCACTTGAGTGGGAATTTTAAATCCCAAATTGAGTTGCAGCTGAGGAGAGGCGTGGAAGTAGTAGCAGATGCAGAGGCAATCTGAAGTACTGGAACTGCTGGCGAAGTGAAAAGAAGAGCACCAGCTGATGCTAACATGGAAAGAAAAGGTGTGCCGCATTGCAGAGTGCGTGCAGCAGGAAGCAGCATCATGGACGGTGAAGGGAAGAGAAGCCCAGTCATTTGGGAGACGTGCTCCAAGCCCATTGTGAGCTGCTTCAGAGTGTGGGAGGACGCAGAGGCCCAACAGAGCTGGCAGAGCTCTGGATCAGAAGTGAAGGGCAGACCACTGAAATTACACAGGCGCTGCCAGCGATGTGGGCAGAATTCAGGAGGTCCGCCACCGCAGCAGAAAGGGAAATGATACACCGGAGAAGACCAGTGAGTTGGCCTGAAGCTAAAGGTGATCCCGGGGTGCTGCAAGCAGGACATTGGTTAGTAGCCCATAATTTTGAATGCCAAACAATTAAAGAAAAGAGGCAACAAGGGCACAATTCCCCTTTAATTGGACACCAACTGAGGGACACCTGTAGCCCGAATTGCCAACACCTAAGAGGCTGTAAAGAAGTAATTCAAAGGCAACCATGGCACAACTCCCCTTTTATGGTATACCAACTGGGGGAAACCTGTAACCCGCATTACCAACAGCCAATGGGCTATCAAGAATTAGTCAAGAGGAAACTTGGGGCACAATTCTCCTTCCTTGAGATTCTAGTTTCGGGAAATCTGTAACCCACATTGCCGACAGTCAAGAGACTATAAAAAGAGGCAGCCATTGTTCAGCCCTCCTCATGTGGAATACTGGTGTGGAGAATCTTGGAACAATTATTGCCACTAAGGCCAATTGTAGTTGTAGGAGGTTTGTTCCTGACAGGAGAGTACACAAGGAAAGGGATCATTAGTAGTTAGTCCTGGCAGGCAAGTGTGCCAGGAAAGAAGAAGATGTTTCAAAGAAATGTTGTTGTGGCAAAAGGGTGTGGTGAAAGGAACTTGTTAACTATATTATTATTTTGACAAACTGTTGCATCAACAAAGGTAGTTGCTGTGCTATCCTGACAGAAGTATTCCATTGGAAGAATAAGTGTGATATGCTAATAATTGCTTTGCATCCTGAGGAAAACAACTGCCTTGGTTAATGAACTTGTGTTTTGTGACATTCGCCTTACCAAGAAGTATATTGTAGAAGACAAGTGTTTTAATTTCTGACCAAGAGTTTGTGAAAGAGACATGTACTTTATCAAGTGGAAGGATGCAGTGTAGAAAAAATAAATTTTGGGTTGATCTGAACCGAACTTTGTTGAAACAGAACTTTGACAAGGTTATTCCTGAATTAATCCAGTGGAAGGGAGTCCAACCCTGGTCACAGGGAGTACTTGATAAAATCTTTAAGTTTGAACTTTCAGCCTATTTTGTTGAACTGAAGACAGCCAAATATTCCTTGTATATTTTGCTGTATGTCTTAGTGTGAGGGTCAGAGACTTCTGGACACTAGGTCTTCTTTCTTTAGTTTTAGTGGGCTAGGGAGGGGTATCCTCGTTTGGAAGGGGAAAGATAGGCATTTATTTCACCCCTTTTCATTTTAATAAATGGTAAACATTGAGAAAACTATATATTTGTGTCTGTCTCGCATTTCTGACTCCTCACATTAGGCTGAGAGGAAGTAGGGTTGGTGGTGGAGGTGGTTGCAGTGGGGTCCCCTGCTGGGAAAATAAACTACTATAGTATGGGTTTGCAACCACCCTTCTATCCCAATGACGTTCCACTGAGGGTTGGACTCACCATAAAATGTTGTGGCGGTTTTGTCCTCAACCATTTACGTCACTGGGGGTGCTGGTCCAGTCCGTCTGTGGCCAGAAAAGTCTCTTCACCTTAGTTTGATATTGTGGACTTTGCACGCTTTATCCAATGTTCATGCACGTTCTTGTTCTTGACTATGCATTCAGTGCTCCTTGTGTCTCTTGCTTTTATGCCTGTGGGAATGTGCCTGTTGGTCTGGCAACTGTCTTTCTTCTTCCCTAGATATGAACCTGGTCTGCAGAAGAGATGTCCAGCCATGCCTGGAGCTGGTATTAATCAGGTAAGAGTTCTTTATGGCTTTTCTCAATTGCGCTTGCTTTCCCAGGTTGCTTATTATTCAGGTAAGTGTTCTTCCAAGTGTTTGTGTTAGCTCTGCCGTGTCTCGTATGCTTTGTAGTCAGATAAGGGTTGCTTGCACCCTTTCCACGTGTGTGCGTTAGCCGTGCTGTTGCTGCATGCAGAGGAATCAAGTAAGTGTCTTTTTCAGCTTTTCAAAGTGCACGCATTAGCCGCACTGTTACCCCGTGTGCTTAGGAATAAGGTAAGTGTCTTTTTCAGATTTTCCTTGTGCGAGCGTTAGCCAAGCTGTAGCCCGTGTGATTAGGGCAGGCTCCACTAACCTCCATTTTTGTTCGCAGGGAGACAGGTCGAGTGAGGGTCATCTGGCGGCAGCGGGTGCGAGGAAGCCGATCTTCGTGTTAAGGAGCTGGAGCTGCGATCAATAACATGTAAGCGATGGAGCGTGATTTATTGTAAACAAATCGAATGCTAAGCACTGGCGTGGGCCCAGGGTGTGGTTTATATAGCCCTGGGCCCATGCTGAATACATTGAGCGTGAGCTGGATCTGGTAGACAGTGTCCCCAGCGGACACCATGTTGGTTGACTGAGTTTGTTCTCTGCCTGGCGGTTATCTTATAGTAGCCATTTCCATAAACCAGGAATGTAATAAAGTGGTTCAACCCCATGTGTTCCTACAGCGGTTTAAGAGCAGTGATCATGACAGCACTGCCTTCTAAGGCCCCTCACAATGTCTCGCTCGGATCAGGCTTTGCCAGGTAGGTCACGGTGGAAGCGAGCTACCAGACGTGGAGCGTGAATGTTTGAGGCTGGCTCCCAAGATCTTTCCAGGGCTTCATATCGCTTCCAGTCGATCAGATAATGTAAGGTGTGACCCACACTTTTGGAGCCTAAAATGAGTTGCACTTCATAATCTGGCTCAGTGTCCTCAGTCCGTAGCTGTGGTGGATTTGTCAATGTGGTGTAATCCAGCTTCAGCAGTGACACGTGGAATACTGAGTGAATACGTAATGTGGAGGGCAACTCTAATTTGACCCCTGCTGGACTGACATGTGTTGAGATGCTATAGGGGCCTATGTAGGGGGCCTATGTATCGGGGATGGAATTTTCTCCGGCCCTTTAGCTGATTATGTGTAGTAGCTAACATTCATGTTTAAAATCTACCTATCATGACCTGTGTGGCAATGCACAGCAAATGTAATTTGCTTAACACATGCCTGAAACCTACCTATCAAGACCTATTCCCGTGTGTTGCAATTGTAACTTGTTAAAATTCCTACCTATTGGATCCAAGATGGCCGCCGCAGAGACGGGTCGCGACTAAGCCGCGCTCGTCCCGGGCCGCCGAAAAAACAGCACAAATCGCAGCCTACACGGAGCGCAGAAAACAGATATCCCCCCTCCGTAGCCTCCCACAGACCAGAGGCAACGAGCGGATACCGGAGGAGTGCCGGGGGAGCAGGGGGAGCGGCTCCGCGACGCCCGCCCATCCCCCACCGGGAGATTCCCGCCTCAGGCCCAGCGACTCCAGGGGCGTAGCGGGAGAGAGGGCGACAAAGGCGGCGCGGGCCCCGGCATCGGAGCCGCGGAGGGGCCCCCCCACCACAGGAGCCGGTCCGGCTCACCAACAGCAGCGACCGGGGTTGCACTGCCCCCCCCCCCCCAGCGGTGAAGATCCAGGGTCCGCAACGGCATCGGACAACCGGACGACGGGAAGATCATCGCGGGGCCCGGCGGAGGAAAGACGAAGCCAAGCCCCACACAAGTAGGTGTGCGCCCCCGGCGTTCCGCGACCCCCCCCCCCCAGCCACCCCCTATGTACAGCCAAGGAGAATCTGCTCCCAAAGGAAAGGGGTACTAACCCAAAGGTGGAGGGGTAAACCCTTGAAAGCGGCACTTGACTCCAAACGCTGTTCAATAAGAAGGGCAAGGCCAGGGAAAGGGGTAGGGGAAGAATCCACACTAACGGACAGCTGCAAACAGACCCCACAGGAGACCCTAGAGGACTGCTCGACGAGGGGAAAAGGTGCTAAACACAGGACCCAAGAGGGAAACACGGCGGCATCTGCAGACCCCCAGGACACAACCATATCATGTCAAGAGCAAAAAACAAGAATGCCGCACCCCAACAAACCCCTCAACCCATGAGACAAGAAGCTAATATCCTGCAAATGTGGTCCACGGACGCGACGCAACAACCGAAAGGGAACCCGAAAGACAACCAACAAATTGAAGGAATGGCACAGGCGTATTCCAATCACCCACCCACTAAGGAGGACATGCAAACATGGTTCCAAGAACTACAAGAAAAATTCATGTCCACAGTGCAGGAAGAGTTCTCGACAATGAAAAATGATCTGAAACAGGCGGTCCAAGACCTGCGGGTGGATGTGGCGCAACTGGAGGAAAGAACAGACACATTGGAAAGATCACTCCAAGAGATCGATGAACAAACGCAGCAGACTAGCGAAACCCAAGAGCGTCTAGTGAGACTCACCCATAACCTCGAAATACAGTGTGAGGATTTGGAGAATCGATCCAGGCGCTCCAACATTCGCATCAAAAATATGGCAGAAACAGTACTGGACAGAGACCTGATGTCGGCAGTTAAGGAGGTGTTCAGAGACATTCTCGGAGCCGCAGAAACGGACGTAATCGGAGTCGACAGAGTCCACCGGGTCGGACCCAAAAGAACGGGGGCGCCTGGGGAGAGGCCAAGAGACGTTCTGGTGGCGCTTTCCTCCTACCCGCAGAAAGAACAAATCTTGAGGAAAGCCAGAGAATTAGTCCACATAAAAATGAACGGTCAGGAAATTCAATTGTACCAGGATCTGGCACTAACAACTCTGCAAAAGAGAAGAGCGATGGCCCCACTAGTCAAAGCCCTACAGGCGAAAGAAATCCGATACAAATGGACCTTCCCGTTTGGGCTGACATTCACATGGGAAGGGAAACAGAGGAGAGCAACCACCTGGGAAGAGGGCCTCAGCATAATGGGCATCCAGAGTGATACGGAGGAAGGGGATCAGACAGCAGCCAGAGGTGAACCAAGGAGAAGCCCTAAGGGATGGGAAACGATCAAGCAAAAGACCGGCACCAAGAAGAGAAGACCGTAGGAAGCAAAGATGAAAGGAGGATAAGTCACAGAGGGCGATGAGGACAACCGTGTGGCATTGCGCGGCTACCAGGAGAGGGGGTGGGAGAGAACACAAACAGCCGCGCTAGAACCGGAGCAGGCGGTCCGGGACATACACCGGCTTGGAACTGGGTAAGATATGACACTATTGTGGGGTTTAGGATCCCCCATGCACATCTCCCCCGAGAGGAAGGAGGGCAGGGAGCTTGAGGCGCAACGCCCAGGCATCAGTAGGAACCCTCGCCCTACTCGGGGGCAACAAGTTTGGTTCAGTTTTGGTTACCAGTTGGGGAGAGGGTGGGACCCCCGAGGGGCGTTAAGGGGGGACCGGGGCCACAACCAAAAGGCAGCACCGAAGGAAGGGACCACATGCACTTTGAACTCGCACTACACTAAATGGGAAAGATACGCATAGTGACTTATAACATAAGGGGGATGAACCATCCAACAAAAAGGGTGAAATTGGAGAAAATATTGAAAAGGGAAGGGGTGGACCTCCTCCTTCTCCAGGAAACACATATCAGGAAAAAAGACAAGCTAAAGGCAAGGGTAAGGGGATACACTGTATTGGCCCAGGCTAACGCAACGGAAAAAAGGGCGGGGGTCCTCGTAGCAATGAAGACAGGAATGGAAGCCACTGTAGTAGATTCCACCACAGATAAAGAGGGAAGGTATGCTTTCGTCAATGTGGTATTGGATGGGCAGAGGATCACCCTCGCGTCAGTATACGCGCCCAACGTGGGACAGGACGGTTTCCTAAGAGACACCTTGGACAAACTAGAAACCTTCGCAAGGGGGGCAGTTATACTGGGAGGAGATCTGAACATAGCCTGGGACCCACAGAGGGACAGAAGTGCCGGAGGAACATATAGCCATGGGGCACCGTCAAAACGGCTCAAGCAGCAAATGGACCAATTGGCCCTGGCCGATGTATGGAGGGAACTTAGAGGGGACCAAAGCGGGTTCACATATTTCTCGCATGTGCACGGCTCTATGTCACGAATTGACTACCTGTGGGCTTCTACTAGCCTCATGGGCAAAATCCAGGGGGTAGAAAAGGGGTCAATTGCACTCTCGGATCACGCCCCCGTGTGGCTAGACTTAAAATTACAGGGGAAATCCAGAGGCTTGTGGAGGTGGAGATTGCCAGAAGACATCATTCAGGACATGGCATTGGGGGAGACCATTAGGGAAGAGATAGAAGAATACTTCGCCGAAAACGATACGGGCGCAGTATCAGTAGTCACAGTCTGGGAGGCGTTTAAAGCAGTGATCCGAGGGAAAATAATGGCGCTGAAATCAACGAGGGAAAAGCAGAGGCATGCGTGGGAAAAAGATCTAGAAAGATCAATATCGGAACTGCAAGGGAAAATACTGACACAGCCCACAAAGGAACTTAGGAGGACTCTCAAACACACGCAGGGCCAATTAGAAATGCTACGCACCAAGGGAGCGGAAAGGAGTCTCCTGTACCTAAGACAAAGATATTACATAAAAGCAAACAAAGCAGATAGGTTACTAGCGAGGCAACTCCGCGCCAAACAGAAAGACATAACGATTAAAAACATCACAGACATGAATGGGAAACTCCTGACACGCACAAATGACATAGGGGACGTCTTCAGAGAATATTACCAGAAGCTATATAATTCAGACCACCCGGATCCGGGGGCACAAGACACATATCTGGCATCCCTAACATTCCAGAAAATCACAGCAGCAGATAGGCAAACCCTAGAAGATCCCTTAAGTGAAGACGAGGTTAGGAAAGCAATAAATGAACTCCCTAAAAATAAGGCCCCTGGCCCAGACGGCTTCACTGCCCCATTTTATAAAAAATACGCGGATCAACTCACCCCGGTTCTAACTAGACTCTTGAACTCCTTCAAAGATAGTGGCAATGTCACCCCCACAATGAACGAAGCAAAGGTCCTGGTTTTTCACAAACCAGGGAAAGACCCTTCATCCCCTGCCTCATATAGACCAATATCATTGATAAATATAGATGCCAAAATATACACGAAGATATTAGCAGCTAGACTATCCCCGCTTCTCCCGAAGCTCATCCATTTAGATCAATCAGGCTTCATCCCGGGAAGACAGACACATGACAACCTCAGAAGGATAATTCACCTAGTGGAAAAGATTGGGGTAAAGCAAATCCCAGCAGCCCTACTGGCACTTGATGCCGAAAAAGCATTCGATCGTGTAGAATGGTCCATGCTATTTAAGACACTACGAAGCATGGGATTCGGGGAACACTTTCTGGCTAGAATTAGAGCGAACTACAACACCCCAACCTGCAGAGTGGCCGTCAACGGTGAGGTAACTGAAAGGGTAAACATTTCCCGAGGAACAAAACAGGGGTGCCCACTATCACCACTCTTATACGCCATCTTCCTCGAGCCCCTACTGATGAAAATCAGGGAAGCCACATACATTAAAGGGATAGAGATGGCAGGTATGCAACATAAGGTAACCGCATACGCAGACGATTTGCTACTGGTACTAGGTGAGCCGGAACACACGCTAGCGGTAGCAGTGGGAGAGCTGGAGAGATTTGGGGCCATATCGGGGTTAAAAATCAATAGAAACAAGTCAGAAATACTAATACTAGCAGGAGACGGGGAAAAGATTAAGAGAGAAGCAAGGGCACTCAACCTCAAAATAGCAGAAGAGGGTATTAAATACCTAGGAATCACCCTTACACATAAAGTGGGACAACTATACAGCAAAAACTACTCGCAGCTGCTGACCAGCGTCCGAGGAGACATGGGTAAATGGAATCCCCTTCAGATCTCATGGTGGGGTAGGATACAGGCGATAAAGATGACTATACTTCCTAAACTCCTTTACTTCTTCCAGGCCCTCCCGGTAAAGATTCCCCGTTCATTTTTTGGCTCACTCCAAAGGGCGGTCTCCATGTTTGTGTGGAGGGGGAAAACTCCAAGACTGTCCAGGGCGGTATTAACATCGACAACAAGGGAGGGAGGGATGGCGTTGCCACACTTTCAAAAGTACTACCAAGCCGCCCAATTAAAGGTGCTTCGGGAGTGGTTGGGAGAAGACCCACAACAACTATGGGCGGCTCAAGATAGGGCGGTGGCTAGAACCCCTTTAGTAGAACTGCTCTGGAAACAGAAACAGCATAGACACCCCAACATAGGGATCAGCGAAATACTGAGCACGACCATGGAGGCATGGGATACCCAAACTCGTAAGGGCGCAATGTCCACCACACTAGGCCCATTCACACCCATATGGAGGAATCCGCAATTCCCGCCAGGGATGGAAATGGGCGCTTCGGATGGTTGGGAGGAGGCGGGCTTAACGAAAATAGGGGAAATGTTCCACAACAAAGAAATCAAAACATACGAATCATGCCTTACACTCCCAAATAGGACCACAGGGAACAGATATAGATATGAACAAATGAAACACTGGTTAAAATCCCCCGATATAGCGAAGGCGGCAACGAGAAACCTAACACCATTCGAGATCTACATAACATCCAACACAGGGGCAAAGAAATGGATCTCGACACTATACACCTTTATAAACAAGCAAGAGGATGAGCTCAAATGGTCGTATATGAGCAAATGGGACAGAACAATGGGAACGGACATTACAAGAAAACAGTGGGAGGACACGTGGGCCCTGATCCCCAAATTGACGAGATCGGTGCAGATGAGAGAAATGTGGACTAAAATAGTGACTCAGTGGCACTACACGCCAGAGAGACTGCACTCCATGTTCCCTAATACATCTAACCTCTGTTGGAGGGAATGTGGAGAAGTGGGGACGTGGAAACACATCTGGTGGTCCTGTAAAGGAATAGTCCCATTCTGGAGGGAAGTTAAAGGAGAAATGGACAAAATGTTCCCAGATGTGGAGCAAATAAGTGAAGGTGTCTGGATGTGAGGAATGAGAGACAACACTACTAAAACATACACAAAGGCACGTTTGAGAAGCTTTGTGGGACTCCTCATAGCGGCTTGGGCAACTATTGCACAGAATTGGAAAAAGAAGGACACACCACTAGTGTTTACATGGCTACAGAAAGTCTGGGCACAGGCAACAATGGAAAAAGTCACCCACACAATACAAGGCACAAAGGACAGGTTTGCCAAAGAATGGGGAGGTGTCATGGAACATCTACAGTCGGACTATATGGAACAATGGTGCCCACACAATATTAAGGTTGCAGACGTATTCAATGCATAGAAACCCATCCGAGTAAAATATCATGGCCCCGGGGGGGGTGGGCGGGAGAGGGAGTTGGGAAGGGGAAAGTTTGTACAAGTTAAAAACAATAAAGATATGTTTTAAAAAAAAAAATTCCTACCTACCATGGCTTGTGTGGCCGTGCAGTGCAAATGTAACCTGCTTAAAACCTAACTATCATAACTTGTGTGGCTGTGCGCTACAAATGTAACTTGCTTCAAACATGCTTATAACATACCTATTATGACTTGTGCGGCCGTGCGGTGCTAATGTCGCACTTACATGTAACACCTAATAACAATTTGCAACATTCCTTCAAGACTTGCCCACACCACATTCCAGAACCCTCTTCCACATTCCATACAGAAAGTACACTACAACAATATCATATTGTGAATAAACACAATTTAATCTTCAGAATCCTAGTATTTCCTCGACCTTCTCTCAGGTTACTGTTTCTTTTTAAGCACAACACTAAAAAGTGATGGTGGGAAAGTTCAAAATCACTGGTATTGCTCTGGGCAACCCTTAACCCTGTAGTTTTTCAGCCGGTTATGCCAAAACAGAAGGTGAAAGACTCCCTGAAAATACACAGAGCAGATGGAGAAGAAATCAACCTACTAGTAGGCCAACCTACTACTAGAGGAGTGTCAACATACGGCAACAGCCTCTACCGAACGACCCCAGACCTTGAGGACCCCACAATAACTGTGAATGACTTTATACAATTCCCTCAGGACAGTACAACTCTGAACACAAACTGTTGCAGACTGGGGCCCTTCTATTTTGTAGCACAGCCCTTTTATAGATAAGAGTTTTGTTTGCAAACATCCCTCTCCCAGTTCTGTCCAACTTGGACCTCATATGATTATTTGGTGCTATATCCTTGTTTGGTTTCATCTTTGTTCCAACCCTTGTATTTAAAATTGACAAAAGCCTTTTTGTTACAATTTCAATCTTAAATCATCTGTTGATCCTGCGACCAGTTACAGTAGTTCGAAGGGTGGCTGGAAATTGCAGCTTCTATCCAGACAGTTTGGGCCTGATTTACAAAAGGGTTTTCCTAAACCCCATTCAAAAACGCGTTGTGAATCAGGCCCTTGGTTTTTACTTGAATTACTGCTTTATGCACAATGCGGCCAACAATATAGGGAATACTAATGTTTAATGAAAGCCAATGCAAAGGGACCACATGTAGCCACATTTAATTTCACTAGCAAATAAATAGGGTGAAATATAGGACGCTCATTTGCTAAGCTTTAAATAAGATTTTAGTTAACCCCGCTAAATATAACTTTGCAATCCTGATTCACAACCCATATTGAAGCAAGTAATTCTCATTTCATGAAGACAAGGCAAAACGTGTAATGTTTTGCTAGATTTCATGTCATGTAAACTTGCCAGGTTGTGGCTGTCGAGTACGCTTGAAAATATAGTAAAGCATCAATGCTATGCAATAACCAGTGGACAGAGACATGCCATAATGGTGAACAGACATGAGCTGCCCACAATCTCTCCCAGCAGCTCCTTATGTAGATTAAACGTTGTGAGCAACATGGTTGGGGCACTTCCCAGTTTACGGCATAGCTGCAAATGAAGTAATCTCAACAATTTACGATTGCCAGCATCAGACCCTAGGCATACAATGAAATGAATGTTAGTGAATTCACAAAGTTTGTCTACTTTCAGTTATTGAGAAGAATTCCAAATTGGAATGCTACATGAAATTACAATGAGAATTGAAAGTTGCAGTTGCATGAATATAGATTGGATTTTCTCAACCTAAATTCAACTGGGCCCTTTTCTCTGCACCATCTCCCTCTCCGCCTGTGGAGTTTCTCAGGGCTCTATCCTCTATCCTTGGCTTTTCAACATCTACCTGTCTGCTATTCAGGCATGGTGCACTGCTAACGATCTCTGCCTTAATGCCAGTAAGACAGAGATCCTTCTCATTGGGACCCCTGCTCCCTCTTTTCTCTCCCACACTCTGGCCACCCTCCATGGGCCTGCTCTCCTAACCCTCTGTTGAGGCAAAAAAGCTGGGTGTCATCTCGACTCCTCTCTCTTCTTCTCAACTTGCCAAGAAGGCCCACTTTCAGGAGCACCTTCTCAGAGGCATTCTCCCTTTCCTCACCTTCCCCCAGAAACTCAATGTCTCCGGAGCTCTGTTCCTCTCCAGGCTGGACTAATGCAACAGCCTCTTCCTTAATCTGCCTAACTACTCCCTTCGCCCCCTTCAACTAATCCACAATAGGAGTGCAAGATTTATACCTGGCCTCAAGCCCAGGTACCACATCTCTACAGCCCTAAAATCTCTCCACTGGCTCCCGGTTTCTTTGAGGATCAAGTTCAAGACCCTCTGCATCATCCACAAGGCTCCCTGTCAGAGCCCTTCGGTCGTCTAGCTCTAACTCTCTGTAGATCAGACAAGCAGAGAGTGGTGGGTAGATCTCTCTCCTCCACATTTGCCTCCCTCTGGAATGGCCTTACTGTCACTCTTAGACTTGAGCCGGATCTCCTTAAGTTCCAGGAGATCTCAAGACCTTCCTTTTCTCTTCGTCCTTCCCTCTCCCCCTCCCCTGCTAATGTCCCTGTCTGTTTCTTGACTGGCTGCCTAGTTCCTTCCGAGTTTACAGGGCACCAGGCCCCCCTAATCTAGTTTACTCCAAAACTTGGTGTCTTCTGGGCCCCTCCACCTGCGCTACCCTGGCTTGGCCTGCACCCTTGTAGCCCTTCTAGCCACTTACCTTGCACTTAGCTCATGGACCCTCCTTCCACTGCACTCTCTGCTTTACCCTGTCCACCTGGCCTCCCCTGGCACTCACTTTCTCATTGGCCCTGCCACCCTGACCGGCACTTCCCCCCTCCCCTCTACCCTGCACTTCTCTTTACTGGCCTTGCACGATCCGAATGTCACAAGGCCTAGTAACCCACCCTCTTGTCTTGTTGCAGCTCGAAACACATTGCGTATAAGCGCGTTATAAATACCCAATAAATCAATCAATAAATAATGAAATATTCATCCAGAGCCAAAGATTATTATTAATAATGCAGAATAAAGGTCGCAGGCACGTATTCTATGGTAATATTTGGTATTAACTTAACAAGCCTTAAAGGATGATTGGCTTCCGGACTAAATTCGTGGTAATAAGCAAAGTTGGTCATTATAATACATGCATCTTATTAGCTCACTTCTTTCAGCTACCTCACCAAATGGTTTCGACTAATACCACTGCTTCTCTAAGTATACACCCCACAACATTTTTGCATGGGGAACACTGCATTGTGCTGGTGCAATACTCATGTAATCGTGGACCAGATGTGTAGTTTCAATCAATTATAACAGAGTGTTGATGGGTTAGTTCTTATAGTTTATGGCTTTAACTCTCAACTCTCTGATGAACTAATGAATTATAAATATAATAACATTTTTTGTATATACAAATCATTCAGTATTATTGAAACAATCAAATGATTATCAAGGGTTTCTGTGGGAAAAAGATAAAATAAAAGAAAACTGGAGTTCTGTTTTTTGTGCGCACTTTACCTAGAGGTGTAGTATTCAAGACTATAAATGTAACTGCACAATGATCAGTTTAGACGATGACCACTAATGTAAAACAAGACTGGAATTGTGTTGAAACTATAACGACAAATGTCTTTCCTGTTTTGCCACTAGTGTATGGCGAATTCACTGATTAACAAAGCAATGTGCGTAGAGAAGGGGTTATAATACTTATTGGAAAATTATTACTTTTAGGCAAAGTACCCAAATTATTTTATTAATATTGTTCTTTATTCTTAATATTGGTGGATCAGCATTCTCTATCTTAGCCGTACAACTATGGAACTCTCTCCCCAGAGAAATATGAACTATGAAGGACCATCTAAAATTCTGAACATTTCTAAAAAACTGGCTCTTAAGCTACGAAGTGGATAAAAATGACTGATCAACATCCACGCACTATGAAACGAACATACAACTGAAAAGGAGTGGGGAGTAGGCTGGACAGGAGGGGAGGGAAGAGGAGAAGAGAGGTGCCTGAATGAGAAGACTGGTTTTGGGACCCGAAATGTGTCCATCCCGATAGAGGGCCAAAGGTGGAAACAGAGGAGGGAGAGGTGTCTGACTTAATCTGACCACAGATAGAGGGTCTAAGGTGGAAACAGGGGAGGGAGAAGTGTCCCACTTAATCGAACCACCAAGCTTGTGGAACACGTCACACATAAACAAATAGGATAGATGCAGAATTCAGGCAACCCACGGGCTGACCACAGGGCACAAGGAACACACTTCCATTGGAGGAAATCGAGGGGGTTGTCATTGCTATACTTGAGAATGATTGACAAGGAAAGGGATAGGAATCACATTTAGAACAGCAGGGGTAGGCAGTGTACTGCTACTAACAAAACTGTACCAAAAACTCACCCTTCTGCATATACCTCTCAAACTCAGAACTAAACACAACCATACCTCTACAGCACCAGAAACTGCATGTACTTCACAACACCACAGCACCGAAAAACAAATCACACATAATCTCACCCAACACCACATAGCGGCCACCAACGGAATTCACATCTACGCTCAGTGAACGGTATATCCAAACTGAGGCTGCAAACAGCAAATCACAGCTCTCTTGCTTTTTTCCCGCTCAATTCCACTAATCCACCCTCCCGCCCTCCTTGCATTACAGATCTGACAGAGCGCCAAGAGACCACACAGGTAGCAACAGTGAGCAGTATAAAAACCTTTCACATAACATAATGTCTGGCATGGTCAAATACTTTTTCAATGACTTCTACTGCTGAACTATTTTCTTTACCCTAGCAACTGTTGCGTGAGTAGAAGGATGGGGCAAGTGCATCATATATTGCAGAGGAAGGGGGCCATGTGGGAGAAAACTAGCATTCTATTTACAATAAAGCCTCTGTGTTATTATCCTTAGGAAAGGTGATCATGTTTGTAGGGGTCTGATGATCACAATTGGCTAACATTTGCAGAAATAGTCAGATTCTTGTTCAGTAAATACATTTGTACACACACCCACACACAAACACACAGTCATCAACTTTTTCAAATTAGCACCTGTGGGGGATTCAAGATGACTGCCCGTAGTGGGTAGACGTGCCCGCGGAGCTCCCGGGCTCTGAGGAGGTCACGGCTTCCCTGAGGCGAGCAGAATTCAGGAAGAAACTGGAGCTGACGCTGGAGGAGCCGCGCCAGACACGGGACACGCTTTCCAGGGAGCAGAGACGGGAGCGGTGGTCGGGGCAGGACCATGAGAGCAGGCCTGAGAGGACTTCACATCGGCCTGGCAAAGAGGGGGTAAGACGGTCGGACCGGCCCGACCCGACTCTGGGGCCTGGAGGGAGAAGAGTGTCCCGGCCCAGCTCGCTGTCAGTGGAAGGAGTTTTACGGCACAACGGGGGAAGCTCCGAAGATTATTCCGGTGCCTCGGGGCCCTAGTTGGAGGAGGTCCAGGTGAGCCCTCGCCGGCACTGAGGGAGCCGGGGAGTGTGGCTGCAGGCCAGAGGAGGGGGGACAGAACTCGGCGCTGGAGGAGGCGCGGAGCGCAGTGCCTGAGCGGAGCACGGGCCCGGGCGGTGGGAGACGTTGCGGAGGCCCGGCCTGGGTCTGAGGAGGAGGCGGCAGTCTTGTGTATGACCCTACACCCAGCTACTGCCACGGATCTGGGCGAGGGCTGAGGTCGGCTGCGGCAGGGGATAACTGGGCCTGCCCTGTTGAACTAGGAAGAAGGGCCTCCTGGGACAAGAGGTTCTTTTGGCGGAGGGGGGCCCGTGGAGCGGATCTGGGCGGACACCATAAGAAGAGGAGCCCCCGGGGGGAGATGGGAGGTTACTCCAGCCACCAGATCCAGGTGGCCTCACCACCATAGGAAGATTGCCAATTAAGGGTGCGTTGCACCGCCTGGAGGGTGTTCCAATTGCACAGAAGTGGGACTGAGTAACTTATCTCCCAGAAGGAGGCAGAGGAGAGCGGCAAGCTAGTGGCTTGAAGTGACTGGAGGGTCGGAGAGAGCTACGGAAAAAGCCAATACCCATATCTGTTTGAGGAGTACGCAGAGTGGTCCAGGTACAGGTGGGGTAGAAGTAGGACGGGCCACGTTCTACGAAGCCGATTCCACTCGGAGATGGCCACGAAGCCCAGGGCGAAAAGTGGGAAGGGCCAGGCGGCCCCGGGAGAAGCTTCAGGTACCCTTCCCTCCCTATGGCTGGGACATGAGACGAGAGAGCCGGCTAAGTCTGCAGGGGAGAGTTCGACGAGGAGTGCCTCATTGCCAGGTGAGGAGGGTGCAGCTATGATGTCGCGAGAAGATCTGAAGGGGGAGATGCACACCCTGCACTATAGCATGACCAAAACGTTCCAGGACCAATTTCAGCTTCTTCGTGTGGACCTTAACGCAGCGATGGGGGAAATAAAACATGAGCTGCGGCAGCAGGGCTAGAGAACGGATCTCCTGGAGAGAGGTCTACAGAATTGGCTAGCAGTGTGGCAATTGAGAGGCTGGATGTAGCTACGCGTAACCTGGAAACCCAGGTGGAGGACATGGAAAATAGGCCCCGTCGGGTCAACATAAGAATTAAAATGCTCCCTGAAACGGTCCAGGACAAAGATCTAAAAAGAGGCGCCCAGTCGATCTTTGCAGAGATTCTGGGGATCTTGCCCCCGGAAGAGATTGAGCTTGATCAAATACACAGAGTGGGCACAGGGGGTCTGGGGCCCCAGTCAAGACCCAGAGATGTTCTTGCGGCATTCGGCAGGTACGCCCAAAGGAGGCAGTCCTCCGAGAAGCGAGGAAACAGGAGCCCATAAAGTATCACGAGTATCTCATAGCTCTATTCCAAGATCTGGCTACTAGTATACTGCTGAAGAGACGGCAAATGGCTCCGGTCATCAAGGCACTGAACGAGAGAGGGATGAAATACAGATGGACATTTCCTTTTGGCTTGGTGTTCGAGTAGGGAGGGGCTCAGAAACGAATTACCACACTGCAGGAAGGCGCGGGCTTACTGAGTCTTGATGTCGACGATGCTTCTATGGGCTCAGGGAGGCAAGCAGCAGCAACTACCCCAAAAGCAAGGCCTTGGGCCTGGACAACGGTGGGAGAGAAGAGAAGGAGGGTGAAGCTCGGTGGCAAGCTTTTTGCGGAGAACATTACAAGTGACCCCGGAGAGGGGAGACAAGTAGTACAAGATAGGTCTTAAATATAGGTTTGATATGAGGGTGGTGGGCCACCAAAGGGTGTAATTGGCGGGGGGGAGCACCCATCTATGAATCCAAAAGGGTGAGTTTACCCGAGATGTGGGGGTGGGGGAGGCGGGAAGGGCACGCTCTTCAGAAGGAGGGGTGGGAAGGGGGGGTGGATGGGGTGGCTGGGCAGCAGGGGAAGCGGGCAGGGTTCATGATACATGGCTCAGAGTGTGTTCTTACAGGTCTGGTGGGTATTTGGAAGCCAAGGGGGGAGGGATGGAAAGCATCACCATTGGGGTACTCGTATGGGGGGAATTCCCGGGGACTCAGGGCTCTTCACTGGCCAGACTTTACTAACATACTCTTAAGTGGTTAACGCATAATGTGAGGGGCCTCAATACTCCTCTGAAAAGAAAGAAGCTAGAACAATTTACGAGAAAAGAAAACCCGGAGGCTTGCAGGAAACGCACCTTAGGCCCAAGGATCAGGGACGCCTTAAACTTCGGGGATTTGACCAGATTCTGCATGCATCGGGGGGACTAGATACGGGGGGTACATTTGGCTATTAAAACTTGTGCGGGCCTCAAGATATCGGAGAGTATACGAGACAGGGAGGGTAGATACATCTTGAAATTAGGGACTTATCAGGGGAGGCCGTATACGGTAGTGGTAGTGTATCGTCCGAATGTAGAGCAAGAGCATTTTTTGAGGCGGCTCCTGGGATTGATAGAGGAAAGATCTCAGGGAAACATAATCCTAAAGGGTGACCTCATTATAGCATGGGAGAGGGATAGGGACCGCTCGGGTCATTTGGGGGGAGGAGGTGGACAGTAATGTCAATGGACCTAAAGAATAAGATACGGGAAGCAGGATTGAGGGATGTCTAGCAGGAGATCAAGGGAGGGGATGACGGGTACACTTACCTGTCCGGGGTCCACGGATCTCAATCCAGAATCGACTACATCTGGGTGTCCTCGAGCTTGGTGGGCAGGGTGCAAGAGGTTGTGACAGGACCCATTGGCATAGCGGATCACAAAGTAGTTTCAATGGTATTGGACTTGGGCATGAGGGAGAGAGGGGTTTGGACGTGGAGGTTCCCGGGACACCTCCTTAGAGTTCCGATAATTCGGCAGGACATAGAGGAGAAGATTCAGAACTTCATTAACGTCAATCAAAGGGGAGAGACGGGAGAGGAGATGAGATGGGATTCTTTTAAGGCTACGTTAAGGGGGGAGTTAATAGCGTTGGCGGTACACAGAGAGAAGCAATTGAGGGCGCTGGAAGTACAGTGGGAGGAGGAAGTGGAAACAGCGAGACGGAGGGCGGGGACGACGCCGTCCAGGACTTCTATGAGGGAATACGGCAGGGCCCTGGGACAACTGGAGGTTAGGACTAAAAGGGCGGAGGGGGCTCTCCTGAGGGTACGCCAACACTACTACACGAAAGCAAATAAAGCAGACGCCCTCCTTGCAAGATTGCTAAGAGGGGCTAAGGCGATCACGGCCCTGCGAACAGAATTGGGGGACAGGGTTACTGAGGCAGGGGAGATAAGAGAAGCATTGGCATCTTTCTATGAAACTCTTTACGCATCGCAGAATCCCCGGGAACACTTGCAGGACGATTTCCTGGATAAGGTTGAGCTGGAGAGGATAGGGAGGGAGAAAGGGGAGATGCTGAGCGGGGAGATTAGAGAGGAGGAGGTGCGGAGGGTGATTGGGGGTTTACCGCTGAATAAGGCACCAGGCCCCGACGGCTATAGCGCGGTCTTTTATAAAACTTTTGTAAATATCTTGGCCCCTCAGCTGATCTATCTTTTCAATACCTTTGGGGAGACGGGGAGAGTGACTCCCTCCATGGAGGAGGCTCGGCTGACCCTCATTTTGAAGCCCAATATGAATCCTGAGAGCGAACATCTTACAGGCCTATAGCGCTGATTAACATTGATGCTAAAATCTTCACGAAGGTGCTGGCGAATAGGTTGGAGGGTTTACTTCCTGACTTGGTTCACCCGGAAAAGTCTCACAGAACGGACACTCCCGTGGTTCTCCTATCGCTGGATGCGGAAAAAGCTATCGACCGCGTGGAGTGGTCCTTTCTGTTTAAGGTGATGCGGAGGATGGGTATCGGGGGGGAACTTTCTGCATATGGTACAGGCCAACTATCAGACGCCTAAACTGAGAATAGCGGTAAATGGAACTATTTCTAGGTCCTTTGGGGTGAGTAGGGTGACCAAACAAGGCTGTCCTCTATCCCCCATGCTTTATGCAATTTATCTGGAGCCTCTGTTACAGGCGATTAGAGAGGCGGAGGGGATAAAGGGTATTCCATTTGGGGGGATTGAACAAAAGGTGGTGGCATTGCGGATGACCTTTTGTTGGCTCTCACGGCCCAAGAATAATTACGGCAAATTGGAGTTACTGAACCTGACATTGAAGGGCGACGAGCAGGCGGCCCTGAGGGAGTCTACCCCTTTTCTTTGGAGCCCGAATGGGATTAGGTATCTTGGGGTGAAAATCACTCCAAGGCTGGCAGGCTGGTATAGGGCTAATTACCCTCCCTTACTAAAGAGCATTGAAGGGGAGTTTCGCAGGTGGAGGAATCTCCCGATCACATGGTTGGGTAGGGGGGGTGACGATTAAAATGGTGACGCTACCCCGCCTTCTGTATCTTTTTCAGGCAATTCCTCAGGTAGTTCCACAGGATTTTTTTAAAGAAATTGCGATTGCTCACTAAAGATTTCCTGTGGGCTGGGAAAAAGCCACGGGTTAGTAAGCAAATATTGCTGGCTCCCAGGCGGGAAGGAGGTCTAGCACTGCCGAACTTTCAACGGTATTACGAGGCGACGCACTTAAGGGTGGTCAGGGTTTGGCTACGGGAGGGGGAAGTCACACAAAACAAGCAATGGGTAGCAATGGATAGGGCGGTGGCACATCGCAGTCTCGCGGAGGTTCTATGGCTCCCGAAGAAGCTAAGACCTGGTCATATATATGAGAGCACCATTACAAGTCTGATGGTTAGGAATTGGGATAAATTAGTTAAAAGCAAGGGAATCACGACATTCCCCTTGCCCTTCACACCCCTGTTCCGCAATGGAGAGTTTACCCCGGGAATGGAAGAAGGGGCTTTTCAGCAATGGGAGGAGGGAGGCTGCAGATGGCTGGGAGACATGTTCCGAGGTGGGAAGATACTCTCTTTTGAGGACTGTAAAAAGGAGTATGGGGTGGGGACGGGGGGAGAGGCTCCGGTATGCGCAATTGCGCCACTCGGTTATGCATCCCGTAAATAAGCTGGCGGCCACCAGGGGGAAAACGAGGTTTGAGAGGTTTCTTCTCTCGAACGATGGATCCAGGGGCCTTATATCCAATCTATACAGAATATTAGATGAAACCCCGGATAGGGCTCCATGGACGTATATGCGGAGTTGGGATCAGAGTCAGAGAAGACCTTCATTACTCGGTCCTTAAGGAATGAGTCAATCCATTTGCAGGCTCTGTCAGAGAAATTGGCTACTGACGAGAGGTGCTGGCAGAGGGTTTTGTGGTCAACCAGATCGAAAGCTGCTGAGAGGTCCAGCAGCAAGAGAAGTGCAGGTTTGCCTGCATCTCTGAGATCATCAATTTGGTTTTTGAGGTCAAGGAGAGCTGTCTCAGTCCCATGACACGGCCTGAATCCCGATTGCCTGAGACCTAGCAGGAGGTTGTCTTCTAGGAATTTCTGAATTTGCAGGTAGGCTGCTTTATCCAGAATTTTCAGCAGGAATGGGACGGTGGTGATAGGCTTGTAATTCCCTGGGTTGGAGGGGTCGAGGGAGGGCTTTTTTAAGAGCGGACCAAACTGTGGGTTTGGTTCGTGAGAGAGAATGTGTAGTGGAAGGAAAGACAGTCGCAGGTTAGAGGTACTGATTCTTTAATGATGTAGGAGCAAAAGGATCAATTAGGACACAGGATAGGTTGGCTGGATTAACTACCTGAAAATAAGAGTCAGCTCAGGGGGTGAAGTAGGGGAGAAGGAGTTAGGGCATGTAGGAGAATACATGAGAGCAAGGGAGGAGATTGGGTGGGCAGAGGCAGAGAAGAGCTTTGAGGGTATCCCAGACCTTAGAGGTCTTACTATAGAAGTGGAGTGCCAAGAAATGTGACGAAAGGAAGGAGGTAGTAGAGTGAGGGTGGGTTGTAAGAAAGCTTAGTTTGGGGTGCAGAGAATAGTTTTCCGGGGCCGAATGCTGTGATGAGATAAGATTAGTATAGTAGTGCAACTTGGCAATATCAATGGCTGTGGCAAATGTCAGGAGAGCATTATTCTAGGGCGCAAAGTCAAGGGTGAAGGTGGTGACTAATCTCCATCCAGAGAATAGAGATCACAGGGGTGTTTCATGTTTGAGGCTGAGGCATGGATGGAAAAAATTTCTGGGTAGGGTAGTGTGAGCAAAAGTGGAGTTAAGAGCTAGGTGAAAGAATTAGAAATCGTTGTTAATTAATTACACCTGGGGAGGGGAAGGAAAGAATATTGGATTTAATCCAGATAGGGGCCATGGAGCCTGTTGTGGTGTATTTACATATGTGGTAGGAAGGGCAAGAGGAAGAGAGACTATGACATCAAAGGTAAGTAGGAAGTGGTCAGAGGGGGAGTGTTCCATAGTGATAGTCTTTGTCATTGTGGTGAAGGAAAATGATAGGAAGACAAAGGGAAGTGCCTTGAGTGCAGGTTAGGAGGGTGTCAATGGAGGAGGGGGTGATTAGATAGATGAAGCTGTGTACGAGTTGGTGGTAGTGTAGTTTTTTGGGAGATTGAAGTCACTAATGAGAACAATAGGCACATTCTTTGAGAATGAGCAACTAGAAGGTTGAGGTCAGTGAAGGAAGTGTGGAGCAAACCAAGGGGCTGGTAGATTACAAGTATAGTGAAGGGTGTGTGTGGGAGACATTGTGTGGCAGTATGTCCAAAGGAGAGTGGAATAACGTTAGAAGGGGTTATAAACTGATGCCACCTCATGTAACTTGTGTTTACCTAGTGCGAATATACAAGGAAGACGAGCCACTATGAAGGCCTGTGAGGGTATTGGTGTCCTGGGAGGGGCCATCGAGGCTTCTATGATCACCATGACTGTGATGATGGGGTTGTTTGAGTCAAAATGGTCAGTGTGGAAGGACCAATATTTCATATTAAGTCGGCATTCCAGAGTCATTGAGGAGAGCAGGAGAGGTGGTAGAGCAGGGCGGAGTAAGGGTTGGGGGAGTTGGTGAGGTGGATAAAGGCTATTAAATGCTTTAGAGAGACAATTGGGGTACTTTTGTGGATGGTTCTTATGAAAGGGGTGGGTTGGGGGAAGTGAGGTGAGATACAAGTGTGAAAGAGTGTGAGACAAAGAAGGGTAGGAGTAAGAAAAAGTAAAGAGCATGGTGGAAGGAGAGTTACATAGTAGTTGATGGTTTCTTGGAGAGAGATAGGCTAGGAACAATGGCTAGGTCGACCAAAGGTCCAGAGTGCAGGGCTACAGATGATGAAAAGAACATTGTGCAGGGCATCAGTCAACCAACAGTATATAGGTTGGACAGACAAGTACATGGTTATGATCATAATGTGGGCTAGGTAAGGGGCACTGGAAAGGCATCAGAGTAGTAGGGTGCGCAAGACTGCAGGGGACAGCCAAAATAATAGTATGGTAAGAATTCTACCTTTCCCAGATTTTAATAGACTGCCAGGCTGATTAGCAGGTCAGGAGTTAACAGAGGAGCACTTGCCACAACTGCAGCTTGCCTTGTTAGACCTTTGTCATATTTAATACATCATGGTAGGGGAGCCCATGGATGGACTTTCTGGAGACCGGGTGGTGGTGGAGCGTTGACTCACTCTGATCTCTGGCTGCCCATTTGCACTTTAAATATGATTCTTTTTCATTTATGTTTAAAGTATTGTTTAAAGTATTGGATTTTATCTCTTGCATTCGACCCTCTGAAGCTCTTTAAAGACCATAAACATGATCAACAGACAGCAAAGGGTTATTTTGGTAAATTCTAACCTCTCTTTAGTTCCTTTCTTCTTCTCCTCTCCTCATTGGCCCCTGTGGTGCCTTGAATCAGCCTTGTATAGTGCTGCGTGCTTTACAGATCAGCAATGCCTAGGTATCCCTGTAGGTCTCAGACTTCAGCGAGGCTCTGCAAGAGGGCAATGCCCATCCCGCTGAGGCTTGGCAGGTGGATACATCCCATTGTGTGCTTGCACAGGAAGACCGGTAATCATGCCTCGGTGCCAGAGTGCTCGCTGCCAGTGTGCTGGGATATCACCCGGGCTCACATTGGTCAGATTTAAAGTGCTCCCATCGTGAAGTTCCACAGGAGGGCTGCTACAGGAAGCATTAACTATTGCATTGTTCTATTTCCGAAAACAATAAGAACATTGGTAAGAGTTTTGAGGATCCGGTCATGATTATACAACATCGACAGCAAATACTATAATTACAGATGCACTAACCCCGAGAGGAAAAATAAATTAAATAAAGTGTTACAAAGAATATTAAATTACCAGAAAACACTAACGTTTTGAGAATGTGGCAAAGGAAAAAATGAGTTAGGAGAAAAGAACAATAATGCAATATAAAACTTTAAAACATGACTAACACAGTGACAAGCAAGAATTACATCGGGCGGTACTTGAGTACATTGTGAATGTAACATGTCAAATATATTCGCATCACGTAGAGAAATCAGAAGAGAACATGACACAAAATAAATACCCTGCTGCCTGCATACCAGACGAACAACCCTTTAGACACAGATGTATGACACGTGATTCCCCCAGAACACAAAGAAGACAACCACAAAGAAAAACAAGTTAATATCGAGTCAAAGGATATTCTGAAAAGGGAACTAAGACTGAACTGATAACACAATCTCAAAAGTTACATCCTCATAATGAAACCACAGCAACCAAACAGAAAAGGCACATGATGGAAAAGAGCAGACTGTTGCAGATGCCACATGACAGCAGAGGAATCCCAGAATAGATAAACACGAGGTAAAGGATAAAGGATCATATTGAAGAAATCAAGAAATCAAAAATGCCTGCCAAAATGTCAAACCCAGATATAAGTCATTGGGTTGAGTTATTAATAGAATCAAAAGAAAAAATGAAGAGTAAAAAACAATTATTAGGTTGAGGGTTTAGTTTACCGTTCTTTCTATTACAGCATCGTAGCACCAAACCGCACACTAATTAGAGGGGAAGGTCACAGTATTGTTCACGCATTTAGTATTCTGCCATGAGACCATGATTAAAATACTGAAGGCCAAATATTGAACAGGGAGCAGAGAGCAGGGGTAAAGATGGTGGGTGAGGTCGAGTTAAAGGTGTTGCAGGGGAAGACCCCATGAATAGGCCATCTCCCAAAAAAAACAGGAAGGCCGCTGATGACCTAAATTGCCATCAACATTAAAGAAAGGGTCTCATGACCTTGTGCCTTCAAGTGCCAAACACAAATGAATTGGAACAGAAATGATAACAGATGATAAAAGATGAGTCAGAGTCAGAGCGTCCTGTCTGACTGTTGAGTGGTTGCTTCAGGGTCCGAGTAGCAGTGTCCCGGACACACTGAAGATGATGGGTGTCATATTGTGTGAAGCCCAGACAGGTACCAAACATCAGGGGCAGCTTGTTCATAATGGGCAAGTGGGCGCTGGTCCAACAGAACCCTCACCCATTAGGAAGGAGCCGTGCAAGCCCAGGAGCATTTTGCTTTCCCAGTCTTGCATTTCCCATAGGGAATGCTGGCTGGGTAACTGCAAGAGCTCCTGGAGACCATGCAAATGGCAGCAGTGCATGGTATAAGTCATAAACCAAGCATGTTAAGTGTTATTACTTGGCTACACTGGCATTTTGGGGCAGCCAGTCTAGCAATTTCTTACTCTGGTCTGGCATATTCTACTGCATAACAATGATAAACCTAGTATGATATGATATTACTTGCCTAGACTGGCATTTTGGGGAAGCCAGTCTAGCCTTTTATTGGTGTTGTATATCTTTTTATTGTGTGCATCTATGATAAAACATGCATGCTAAGATGTTATTACGTATCTACACTGGACTATATTGTGCAGCCAGTTAAAACATGTTTTCTTATTGTGTCATGCCATTTTTAAAGGCAAAGACAACACGAGTATGTGCTTTTGTGGGAATACTGTCATATATTGGCAGAGCTAGTGTGGACATGTTTTCTTATAGTATCATTACTGCTATAATGTGCAAAAAGAGTTTGCTCTTATATAGGAATTCTGTCATATAATGGTGCCGCCAGCATGGAAATGTATGGGCACAGCCAGGGTATTAGGACTAAAGACCTTTTTAAAAAAAAAAAGAAAAAAGAAAAAAGATTTAGAAAGACCACTCTGTGCCCGCACAGAGCAATCTTTCTAAACGAACTGTCAGCCCCTGCGACGCACACACGTGTGCCCAGTGACTGACAGGCATGCCAGGATCCGGAAGCACCATTGGGGGAGGACAGGTAAGTGTTTGTGTGTTGTGTGTTCGTGTCTGCGTGTGTGTTTTGGTGCGGGGGAGTCTTGGGTGGGGAGGATATCAGCGGGGGCTGAGGGAGGGTAGATTGGGGGTAAAACCCCCAATTTTGAAAGAATCCTGCAAGAAAGGGTGGGGGCTAAGGAATGTCATGTTTTTTTAATTTTTCTAGGCTGCCTACAATCAGCTGGAGAAATCGGTCTATTTGTTAGGCGATCTATAAAAATCGAAAAAAATGACATAGAACCCACAGCCAGTGTGAAAATGTTTTTATAGTGACATATATTGTCAACAGTTGGTGACTTGCAGCTATTGCATTTTTAGATTGAGGTAACCCTACAAAACCGATTGCAAACTGTTTGGCTTTTTACGCAGTACCCAGTTTTTCACAGAAAGTGTGCTGTGTAATGCACCATTTTAACCCAATATAAAAAATAATTTCTCAGGGGGAAAACCCCCACGAACCTCCCTTGGTTGGTTCGTGCTCCCTCGCTATGTTCAGTCACTCTGGCATATTGGTGGGGAAAATGTACACCCCTCCAATAAAAATGTTCCCTAGCCGCTACTGACAATGATAAGTACCATTGCCACAGACCAGAGGAGAAATCACAATTTTTAGGATCGCCTGTACACACCGGGGGAAGGTGAGGTACAGGAAAATATGCTTCAGGGTTTTTAAATTGTATAAACCCTTTTTGACAGCTGAAGCAACTTGTAGAATCATGGAAATATCACTGTCAATGAATATTTATAAATGTTTTATTATTTTTACTGTTTCTAGGCCCAGTGCTAGCTCTGACAGCCAGATTTGTTTGGTGCATTATCTTTGGGGCATGCCTAGGGTTTCTGTTTTTCAAGGGTTTAGCTTTCAATAATTATTGTTCATCCAAGTGTCAATTGCTGACATACAGACTGCAGAGTTGTTGAATGGAACTACCAAATCAGGCTGAATCTTAAACAGTAACCGACTATCATCAACATGGTTGTACAGTTTCACCCCAAATGACCAGATCCATGCAGTGATATTTGTTATGTTATACGATATGATAAATGATATGATAGCTTATGTATAACGCGCTTAATACCCAGAGGTTTCTAGGCGTGGACCCAGGGATCGAACTTGTATTGCTCCATGTCATCTTGCTTCCAAGGCGAGCACTTGCTTCCAGGGCGAGCACGTTGCCACTTAGCTATCCTCCCAAGAGCCATTTGGATAGTGCCTAATGCCACTGGTATGACCTCAAAGCACTGTAGGTGAATGCTCTTGAAGGGTAGAAGTTCGAGGTATGAGAATTGAAAGGAGGATTTTAGAATGTGTGTGTGCATTGTAGCCAGCACAAAGATAGGTAGGGGTGGCTAAGTCGCTGCTACCAACCCATGGAGATCTGGTTACTGGATGGCTGCTTGGATGGGCTGTCAGGAGAGTAGGTGAGCCAAGGAGACTGATTATGTGCCCAGCTGGACCGAATTTATTTTGTGGGACTCAGTTGCATTCTAATGGCATAGATGATGTGCGTTATGAAGTCAAGTAGTGAATTGTTGCAGATGTATGCGGGTGGGCAGCTGCACCCGAAGATGGATATAGCTATGTTCCATTGATATGGACTGGTATACGTACCCATGAGTCAAGAATGATATCTAGTTGTGATGAGGTTAGGCAGATTGTATCATATGGATCAACGGGAATCCTTTTTGTGTGCGCTAGGTACTGTCTTGCCTCATCAAGAGACACATCATTGCCCCCACCCCGACCTGCCAGGTGGTGATAGTTCACCCAGGAGGTGGACAAGGTTGGTCAAGATGCAGAAGAGAAGAGTCAGGTATTGAGTGCCTTCTGGAGAGCTCTGTTGTCCTCTCTGTGGAAGATGCTAAATGGAATCAAGTTCCAGTTGGTGGGAGCTTGAACGGAGAAGGAGGAGCCCCCTCTTCTGGTTGATTTAGTGACTGGCATGACAGGAGGTGAGCTGTGCCTGATCTCAGGTTTCTGGTGGGCCTGTGGGGTTTGAGCTTTTGTTGAAGATATTCTGTTGTGCACGGCTCTGTGTTTAATGCACATTGCCTTCAAGGTGGATTGTCGCCCAATCAGCAGCCAGTGAAGGACACAGAGGGTGGGTGAGATTTGTTTTCTGGGGCCTAGGGCAGGGAAGAGCGTTGCTGCTGTTTTTTGAACCTGTTGGAGCTTCCTGAGTTGTGATACTTGGGCACCCATATAAAGTGTGTTAACTTACGGTTTGAGTTGGGTTTGACATCGCAAGGCTCTCAGTTGGAGTGGAGGATTCTGACATTGTATAGGAAATTGTTAGTCCCTCAAGTCGGCTCTTTATATTCTGATCTTGCTGAGATTATGAAACAAGCAACCTTCAGAACTTTGATTAATTTTAGAAAACGTGCTGACTAAGCGCTTGGTAGCTGTGACTCGATGTGGATGACTTTATTTGCAATCCAACGGCTGCTAAAAAATGTTTGTTCGATTATAATTGGATGCTTACAATATCAAAATTGAGGTCTACCAAACTGTATAAGTGTCTGATCCCTCACAATAGGCCTTTGGGGGTAATCCCAAAGTACTTAAAAACATGTCCTAATGGGTACTGGGATCAGCAATTTTTAAGATATCGCCTGAACTTGCTCCCCACCGGTGAAACCTGTTCAATCAGGTCTCCAGTTAATGGAGATCTGGGAGGCCGCAGTCTATGTAAGAACAACGAGGTGGTGCAGATCATGGAGCATATCCTGGTGGTTTGTCCTTTACTGCAATCTCAGAGAACATGACGGTTTGGTCAGTTTGTGTTCAACTCAGATTATTTAGTTTCAGGGAACTTCTTTAGTCAAATTTAGAGTGGGGAGGAAACTGCAGTGACCATATCACTGGTCAAGATTTTGCAACATGCAGGTCTGGTTCGAATTAGGTGGTGATAATGGTGAAATGTTCTATTGCTAAGGACTATATATGTACTAATGCTGAAATTGTATTGATTGCGTTTTATGTGTTTTTTTTCTTTCTCTCATGATTTAAGATTACGATTGATTTTGGAAGTGTGAGGTTGGGTATGAACAACCAATATCACAATTTAAAAAAAAAGTCTAGGTGTGAGAGGACGATAGCTATGATTGCAGTTACTCTGTCAGGGAAAGTCAGGTAGGGGAAGATGTGTCAGAGAGTACGTAGGTGTAAATAGCAGAATTTTGACACTGAGCTGATGGGCTGTAATAGTGTTAGGTCTGAGTCCATAGTGCATCCAAGGTGTTTTACTGTGTTGGAGGTAGACGGGGGAGGGCCTAGAGAGAGTGGGCAAGGAGTGGGTTGGGGGAAGATGGCAGTCTTCCTGCAGATCATGATTTCAATTGTCCAGAGTTGAGAAGGGGGTAGCTAGTAATTATCCGATGGTCGAATTCTTTGAGGCATGATGTGAGGTTGCCGTGGTGTTGGCAGGATCCTTTGAAGATGATATGTATGTCATCTGTTTAGTTGTAGCAAGCTAGGCTGTGTGATATGTCGATATGTTTAGCTATGAAATAGTTGCTTGAGATAGGTCTATAGTTAACCGGTAGAAGATGTCAAGGTTTTTTTTTTAGCAGGGGTTTGATGTACGAGGTCTTGAAAACTGCTGGGAAAGTACCAGAAGTGAGAGATTAGTTAATAAACGATCTTAAGATGTTGCCATCACAGGTTGAGGATAGGATTTATTTTAGGAGACAAGGATGGCAGGGATTTTCAGGGTCTCCCTAGGGACAGTTTTTAATTAGTAGCTTTAGAAATTCTGCATGGGAGATAGGGGAGAAGCAGGAGAAGAGTGAGCATGTGACGGGTGGGTCTGAAAGCTCATGTATATATGCTGGAGGGAGGGGCAGAAGTGATGTTATTTTAGTGCCAATGGCGAGGTTTCTTTCTAGGATATGTTGTGGAAGGGATCAAAGAGAGAGTGACAGAGTGATTGGGTGTGGGAGTGGGTGGAGGAGGTGCATGAAGGGGCCTTGAATTTTGAGATAATCTTGTGGACTTCCCTGCAGGGGTTTGGGGCATGGATTTATGTGTTTTGCTATATAAAGAAAGAACAATGCTCTTTTGATCACAAAAGAAAGTACAATAGGTAAGAAATCAATGAGGTGAGTTTGAGGGACATGCTGACCAGGTTGTGGAGGGGAGTAAATGGAACAGTCACCGGGGACAATACATAAGTCGACATACATAGATTAAGGCCAACCAACATTCGACATTTTTTAAGTTCATGTAGGCGATACAGCCAGCTGTGCTTGGGACGTGGCCATGATGGGTGAAGTGCTAGAATGAAGGCAGAGAAAGTAAGAGACAGAGGCAGGTTAGAGCGGAGGAAAACATGTTAGCTAACAGGCAGATCAGAAGTAAGTTAAGAGGGTAACTCAGAGGTTTGGAGGTAGACTTTAAGTTTAGTTTTGAAAACATCTGTGTGGACTGTTTCTTGGATGACCGGGAGAAGAAAATTCCATGCAAGTGGAGCAAGAAGATAGAAAGAGCAGAAGCGAGAGAAAGCACAGAGAGGGTGAGGAGCCACATGGGTAGTTGAGGAGGCAGAACAGAGATTACAAGAAGGCTTATAGGGTTGGGTAGAGGAGGATAGATACAGTGATGCCTTACTGTGGATATATTTGTGAACCAGGAGAAGAAATTTAAATCTGGCCCTGTTTTTCATCATCAGCCATCCAGCCTGGTGATGGTATAAAGAAGTAAGTGCAAACTGAGGGAGTTCAAAGAGGGTCCTGGTAGCAAAGTTAATGATCTTGTCAAGAGGACAGAAAGCATAGTTGGGGAGACCAAAAAGGATGCTGGCAAAGTAGTAGAGTTTAGAGAAGACAAGAGTGGTTAAGAGATGCTTGGCGGTGTTGAAAGGAAGGAGGTGTCTGATTTTCCTATTATTTAGAAGGTTGAGGCGAGCTGCTGTTCCACTTTTGGAAATGAAAATAGAGAAGGTGTGAGAAGGGTTATACATGATGCTGAAGTTTCTAACTGAAGAGGAGTAGGAGAGCGTGTCAGATGGGAACTGAATAGGCAGAGGAATAAATGAGAGAGAGCTTTGGCAGGGAAGAAGAGCATCTCTGTTTTGGTAGAGTTTAACATCAGAGAGTGCAAAGCCATCCTTGGTGGGTAGACAGTTGGAAATTTTGATAGAGAGGTCAGAGCAGAGTTCAGGAAAAGAAAAGAGGATTTGGGTGTCGTCCATGAAGAGTTGTTACGAGACCCCAATGGAGGAGTTTAGTGCCCCAAGAGAAGAAGTGTACAGTGTAAAGAGGAGCGGATCCAAGACAGAGCCTTGTGGAACAACCACAGTTAAAGGAGTGAGTTGAGGGGTGTTGTTGCTCTAGGAGACAGAGAATTGGCAAGGCGAAAGGTAGTATTCAATCCAGGCAAGGGATAGATGGCAAATTTTAAGAAGACAGTATTAAGCAGATCAGAGTGATCGACAGTGCCAAAGGCAGCAGACAGGTCAAGGCGAATTAGGATAGAGGCTAGGTTTTAATGCTTAGCAGAGGCAATGAAGTTGGCCACATTCATGAGAGCAGTTTTCGTGGAGTGACAGGAGCATAAACCTGCTTGTGGGGGGTCTCAAAGGTTGTGGATGTCTAAGGAATTGGTAAGATGGTTGGACATAATCCTTTCAAGCACTTTAAAGTGCGGAAGGAGAGACACTGGGTGAAAGTTAGCCGGTAGGTTCGGGTCAGCCCTTATAGACCGTGGCTGTTTTGAAAACAGGGAAAGCAAGCAGAGTCGAAAGACAGGTTGAAGAGGTCAGCGAGGTGAGAGGCCACTATAGAGGCAATAGGCTTGACTAGCTGAGGAGAAAGAGGGTCTGATGCGGCACAAGAGGGGTTAACCTTCATCCAATAGAGGTAGCACTTTGTGGGAGTGGGAGGCAGAGGATAATGGTAGAGGAAGATTCGGGGGGACTGGGGCGTGTGGGTTGGCTGCCACAAGGTAGGTGGTGACAGGGTGGAATGGATATCTGGGTGGGGGGGTTGGAGCTGTGATAGTGACAGTGAAGGAGGTGGGTGGAGCTATCACTCAGGGGACCTACAGTTGGTCCCCTGGGTGACAGAGGTGTGCTGTGTGGAGGGTCTGAGGGAGCAGAAAGGTGGCATGGCCAGAAATGGTTATATGCATTAAATCAAATAAGCAAAAGGATAGAGCCCAGAGACCAGAGCTACCCTGCCTTCCATTAGAGCTGCACTGCAATAACATGGTGGACACCTGACACTTACCAGAGAGTACATAGGTGATCCAACCAATAATGAATCATGAATTCCCAAGTTCCCCACATAAGATAGAAGTTTCATGTAAATCAAACGCAGAGATCCTTTTAGGTCAGACTAAGTCAGGAGGAACATTTTTCCTCAAAACACCCACATAGACTGCTGTACAGAAACGAGTAAACCTGCTCCCCACATTCCAAAAGCTTTAATACAATCATAATTGCATAGGATTCAATACAAGCGTGTGGACGCTTCTATGATCTCATCAAAGCGAAATTGTATTTCTTATTAATGCTTTGAGTGTTTAATTCAAACCCCATGCACCCCTGGTTGAACACCCAATTAATGTATAGGTAAAACCTACAGCTGAGCAAGTGAAGAAGATTAAATGGCTGGCAAACTAGCAGAAGCAGGAGGCGTTTTCAGTGTGATTCCTCCTTAGGTTCATGGCGTATAAGCAAACTGCAATTCTAATTGTACCAAACTCACAGAGCAGAAAGCATGCAGTGAATAACAATGTTTCATTCGCTTTAACATACATCAGTTCAAAATGCAGCCCAACTCAGTCGGGCCTTGTGTTCTTCATAACAAATCTATAGGTACCAGCATACGAAATACCTCAAATTCTGTTTTTACTCCACAGTTCCCCTTCTCTTAGGCTCACTCAGAACATAACAGTGCTCATTCATCATTTCCAGATAACAAGCATTACTCCCTTTGGAGAATTTATCAGATACCTTTATTAACATACATTTTTCCAAAATCTTCACAGGATTTGAAACGTTTTTTTTCCGGTGCAACTAAGTGCACTCTTCACAAGTAGAAATGCGCACTAAGCACCAATGAGAAATGACAATAAAATCAGGACACCAGGTATCATGGCACCCTGTAAAGATCCTATTGATCCCATATGCCAACCCCACAAGGGTTGTGTTGGTTTTTACTTGGTCGAGGGAAAATTATAGAGATATATTACTGGAATGGTCAGAACGTGAGTGTACCATTTAGAAACAATCAAGATGCATACTCCTCCCTTGGAGGCCAAGATAGTGTCCATGGCCATACAATCTTTCAAGCCCACAGTGCCTAAAGCTACTTGCTCATGGTTAATTAGTGTGAGAGTGTCAGGGTGGCATTGGCCACTTTTTCTATCAATAGGTACATCCCACTGGTTCTCCCTCAGCTTAGTTTCATACCTACCCTGAGTAACTCATACTTTCAGAAAACTCCCCCCACCATGAGTCTCTCCGGGGTGATGGTACATCAATATAGTATCTGGTAGGGTGTAAGACATATCCCATGTAACTGGAATATGACCAATCCTTTGGAAGCCAACTGTAAGTGGAAGTTCAGCAAATAAAGTAGGTACCATGGTATGTTGCATAGCCTGACTCACTAAAGGGGAATCCTTTTTTGGAAAGGAAAGGGACACTATTGATAGTGGCATTCCTTGTAGTCCATAGGGTATATCTACATTTACTAATGCCAATAGTGTGCCCTAGTTTTCAAAAAGAAGAGAACATTTGCTGCAGAGGACAATCTTCAAGTTGAAAGGACAAAGAGATATCGAGGCTGAGTACCACAAATGAAATACACCAATCACGGGCTGAAAAGATACAAGTATCTTTTATTACTGTACAGTTTACAAAGCAAAACATGTAGCTATTTGGCCCCAACACCTTGCAGTGTATACCAGCTGACACAGTGAGGAGAGTGAGGTACTGGACATCTGAACACTGGCATTTTTATACATTTACTACAATATTGTCCAGCCTCTCTTCATGTTAATAATTCGTGTCTAGAGTTCGTGCCTAGTTCACATGACAGATTTTACAATATTACGCAAAGGATTACATGAATTTACATTTCCATAACTATACAATGGTGATGTAGGTTATCGGATCTGCGGTAAGCCTTGTTTCAAGAATCTCTTACAATGTAGTTCAGCTAAAACATACGATCGTCGTTTACTCTTCATTGTTTCAGTGTTTATACAAGGATGAGGCTTGTGAGCGCAGACAACACTCGAATAGCAGTTCTTATGAAACACAAGGTTTCTTTGCTTTGCTTAAACAGTCGGCTCGCAGACAACCTAAACATTAACAGAACACAAAGGTCGGTCAGCTTGACTGCAAGACGAAAACACATACCACCATTTTAGAATATGGAACACAAGTGAAAATCAAAATTGCAGACAAATCTTAAAATGGCGGCGAAGTTAAACTTAAAAAATCGGAGCTTTGCAACGCGGTTTTCCGTGTAACATGATTGGGCTTAGGTCCATTTTAAATATAAGGAGGCACTATATAATTACGGTTTAACAAAGTGACAGGTTTTCATTTTATTTCAGAAGGTTAAGGATGGTTCTGAGGTCCAATAAATCCAAATGAGGACCCATATCCTTTACAAGCTTCAGAACCACCTGACTCACAAACAAGTTTCAGATCTTCACAGACATGCTCCCAATTGAAGGGAAGAGGTTCCAGAGTCAATGTCATCTGGAAGGTTTGTAGAGATTGAACAGTCAGATCTGTTCTGGAAACAGGTGTATTACCAGATTGCATCTAGTTAGTTGTTCTTGCTTTCCAGCTGTGGGTGAACAATGGGGTCTCTGCAGTATGACAAGTGTTGTTAACAGCACACAGTCAGTACTGGGAACAAGACAGTGAGATGAAAAAAAAATCATATTGTAGGATTAGTTCAGTCTATGGCGATGTGTGCAATAAAATTCAGATACAGTACATTGATCAACACAAGTACAAGAAGTCAGCATGGAGCTTGCAATCTCACCGTCATGAATAATAGCAAAGTGTGATGAATCTTTGGCTATTGTCCCTTCTCCCTGTTGGGATGCATGTTCAGATCGCTGCCTCTCCCAAACGTTTCAGATTGTGGAAAATATTAAAACTCAGAGAATGCGCAGAGAATGGTGTAGAGGGCAGGGGCTAACCTATGGGTGGTAGTAGCTGACGGGAGACATATGCACCTCAGGAGCTTATAACCCATTGCTTTGCGATAGTGTCATTTAGAATACATTGCATGTGTGCAACATTCATAAGACAAAGTAGAGTTACATTCAAGAATAGGCCGGAATCCACGCAAGCCATGTTGGAAACACAGAACAATGAGGCCTCATCTTTTGCTTCATTATGTCCTTCCAATCCCCAGGCGCAGTAAGGAACGTGCACTCCCACGTATACATGTATCAGGTTAGCCCCTGGAACAATTAGGTAGAAATGTTAGAAGTTGAATTGGAGACGAGCTGCAGCCCAATTACAAAGACCATGCTCATGTGAGCTGGGGCAGAGGTCTTGAGCTGCCAAAACAGGAACTGAGATTTAGGGCACTAGCGCCCCCACAGAAGAATAGTCATTCTATTTGGACTACCAGATGCACAGGAATAGTCCTCTTATATCCTTCATGAATTGGACGGATTAGTGGGACACCAGGTCCATCTCCCGGGAGGGGTAGCTGATGCAGGAGGGAGCTGAGCACAACAAGGTCTGTGAGTTGAACCAGAGAGAGCAAAGGGTGATGCCAAGTTATAAGATTATGATGGGGAGGCACGATAGGGGCGCCTACGTGTCTGCTGAGTTCATGTTGACAACCAGGTGCACATCACATGATTAGGAGTGAAGATAGGATGTTGCATTTTTAAGTTTAACCAATTACTTTGCAGTGCTCTGAGGTGAAGAGCTTGCCACCCACATGTGGAGAAGATGGCGAAGAAAATGACACAACCAATCCGCACAGGGGCGATATGATATGTTAGCATTCGCATGTAAATAGGCAGCAGCCAATGGTGGGTGGGTGATTAAACTATATACAGAATGTGTCACGAATGACGATGTTTGTGTTTACAAAGTGAACCCCATTTTGATGAGGAGAGAGAGCTCTGTGGCAGTGGACCTACAATACCGTTGTCACTATCTTCCTTTTTGTATGCAAAATAAAGCTCTTGTTCATCTCGAAAAAGGGTGGACTAGCTTTTTTCCCTAACAGGTTGTTTTTCTATGTCTGGTTGTTGTGGAGTTATCCTACATTATTGGTGACTCTAACGTGATCCCACACTCCGCCGTGAAGATGTAGGATTCCCTGGCCGCACATACGGAGGGAACGCACTCGCCTGAAGTGATCAGTCCCCCTTGTGCGCACCTTCAAGAGATTTACAGGAGCCGTGTTATCAGAATTTCTGTCTGTTATTTGGAGCCGGCATTGCCTCCAGATTGAGCAGGCCATTAACGGGACCCGATGACAGAGGATTTTCGGGTGAAATCCTAGATGTAAGTGCACCTCCTTTTGAGAAAAACAAGTGAGGTGTGGGAAGGGATCATGAGGGGTTGAGAGCGTAAAGAGCGGTGTGTATATGCATGTGTATTGACAGGCTAGAAAACCATGTGGCATTGTGTATGTGTTAAGTTAGTTTTGTTTTTATGTAGAGGATTGTGGTGTAACAGGACCCTTTCCTATGATACTAGGGAAGAAGACAGCGCTGTGTAAAAGAGCAAAAAAAGACATAGATAGAGACCCTGTATATTTAGTGAGTCTCGGATCTCTCCGCCAAATATAAGGGGGGGCGTGAGAATGAGAAGTAGTTGTGTAGAGGCCCATGTGGACCTGGGATCTCCTCACACAATACAAGGGGGTTGTTGGAACAAATAAGTTGACTTTTATGTGTTTTTTATTGTTTTTTTTATTGTCAATCATTTGTTTTTGTAATTAGTACAGGCTGCAGTTGAATCTGCTAAGGTGGATTGTTTATCCTGCACTGAAGAACCTTGAAGCTAAACAAAAGCTGTACTAATCAGTGATTTACATGCCATCTCTCTCAACAGTGCCTTCCCTGTTCAAACAGTAAAGTAGAATAATGAATAGCTGAATGTGCTCTTGTGCACAAATCCTTGTTTTCTCTCCTTGGATTAACTGACTTTAAGCTCAAGAACAAATGGTAGACAAAAATAAGCGAGTAAAATGAGGAATGTTACCTTTTGTCTTGTATTTGGAAAACATGTGAATTGTTTGATGGAAAACAGCAAACTATGCAATGATGTTTAAATATGAATTAGTTATTTTATTTATTTACTTATTTTATTTATTACATTTATTACACGCCCAGACCCTGGGTTATGACTGTGAGGTTACAGACAGCTTAGGCAATAATTAATCAAGTAAATTACAAACATATGAACAGTAATGCCAAGAGTAAACAATAAGAACTTGTAGACATAGGTGGAAAACAGTGTCTGCAACATTATTTACAAATTCTGAAGCTGATCATTTATTAGTATTGGTTAAATAACCAAGTTTTTAGCAGTTTTTTAAAGCCATAGAAGGATTCCTCTTTATTGGTGCTGAGAGGGAGGGAGTTCCAATGTTTAGGGGCCAGACATTGGAAGCTACTACCCCCAGCATTAGTGTTTTTGTAGCCGAGTGTTACCATGAGATGGTTGTCATTGGATCTCAGTGATCTAGTAGATTCCTTTTTAGCTATGGCATTGTCCAGGTAGATGGGTGCTTTTTTGTAGTGGCATTTAAAGGCGATGAAGTGTCTTAAAAATGATTCTGCCTTTGATGGGCAACCATTTGGAGTCTCTCCTTATCTTGGAAATATGATCTATTTGTTTTTATTCCTAATGCAGCCCGTAATGCTTTATTTCGTATTAGTTGTACTTTGTTGAGAATAGTGTTGGAGGTCCCAAGTAGCAACACATTGCAATAATCGAGCTTTGATAAAATCAATGCCCTGGTCAGGGTGATGCAGTTGGTCGGTGTCAGGAATTGGTGGCTTAAGGCAATTAATTTTGCAGTGTAGGAGGTGGATGATGAGAGTGTACTTACATGTTTGGCCATTGTGAGGTTGGAGTCAAGGTAAACTCCTAAGGTTTTAACTTGCTTCAGTAGAGGAATCATCGTACCATCAATGTTGATGGCGGAGTAGTCTGGGTGGAGAGCACCTATTTTGGTTTGGGAGCCCACAATGAGAATCTCTGTCTTCTCATCGTTAAGGCAGCGGCTATTTACGGCCATCCAGTTTTGTATTATGGCATAGATTTTATTAATGGGCAGTTGCCTGAGACAGGTATAATGATCTGGATGTCATCTGCAAAATTGGTGTAGATGACACCCATGTCATCTAGAGCTGAGAAGAGGAGCTTTGTATATGCATTATAAAGGGTAGGTGAGAAGCCCAAGCCTTGGGGTACTCCAATGGGGACTGGGATGGAGTCTGCAGCTTCTTTAGCTATGGAGATTCGAGATGTGCGTTCGGGTAGTAAGGATTTCACCCAAAAGGTGGCATCTTTAGAGAAATTAAAATCCTTGGCTAGGGTAGAACACATTGTATTGTGATCCACAAGGTCAAACGCTGCAGATAAGTCCAACAATAGGAGAATGCATCTGGATTTTCAGGTTGAGGGGTGCCTTTTCCGTGCTGTGGTTGGGCCTAAAACCAGATTGTCTGGTTTTGTTCCAGGTGGGCTTGAACTTGTGTATTTAGGCTATTTTGTTTAGTATTTTGAGCAGGAACGGGACTGTGGTTATTGGCCGGTAGTTCGTTGGCACAGTAGGGTTTAACGTTGTTTTTTCTTTAGAAGGGGGGTGACCCAGGCTTCTTTGATGCTGGCTGGGACCAGATTGGTGTTGAAGGAGGCATTGACAAAATTGGTTATAATAGGTGTGAGAGTATGAGTGGATGATTTAACTACTTGCGCTGGGACATTGTTTTGTTTACAATTTCTACAGTTATGTAGTTAGGTCACGAACCCTAGGTTATGTATTATATGAAGAGTGGCTGGCCGATGTGTCCAAGGCTGTGAAGAATTTGTATAAATATGTGTACTTGTGGAATGTTCAGTAGTCTCTCATCTCACAGTGTCTGCTTGCACACATTGTGGGGTGTTGAGAACCAAGTGGCCACTTGCTAATAAATACAATTGTAACTTTGACCTTGTGACTGGCGTATTTCTATTATGTGGTAGTAAGCCTTGATATTTTTAATCTTTCACTACTACATAAAAACGTTGGCTGCTTACAGGGAGAAGTGGGAGGCTTAGATCCCTCGGAGGACAGATCGGTTATAGTTTTCGACAATACCCCCTCCTCTGAATCTATATTAGAGGAATTCCAAAGACTGGCCCAGACTGTAGAGGAGGCTCCTCTGGATATCCCACTCAAAATCATAGTTTCACAACCTAGGAAAGCCTTCAAAGAGGTTTCAAATTTCGTGGAGTTGGCCGTCACTGATTGTATAAAGATAGGAGAAGGAGGCTATGGAGCCCATAGTAGAAAGAAAACAAAGAACCAAAAACTGGAACTGGCAGTTTCTTCAATGCCCTCACAGTGCCCCGTAGGGTGGCTGTGAATTGGAGCGAGAATCGGCAAGATCATCATAGATCGGTGGGATGCAGGTCCAGGAGATCTTCCAAAAGTTCAATCATGGGCCTCAGTCTAACAGTATGAGATCCCGGCACGGCAAGTCACTTCACTAGAAGAAAATGGAGGGGTGGCTGTTTGTGTAATGATTGGAATACAGACAGAAACAAGACCTTTTCAGACTCCGAGAACATTTAGTAATCCCTTCCGGGCACCTAACTGCATTAGGCCTAAAACAATCAAGTACGCCCCAAGCTTCCAAGAAGGGAACATGGGGGTGCAACAATCCCTGGAAGCTCAGGGTTTTACTTTGGTAAGGCCAGAACAAAAGCAACAAAGATGGGCTCCTATCTTCCGGCTGGGGAGGACTTCGAACCAGAGAGTTAACCAGATTGGCAGTACCACAATACAAACAAGGGCCTTACAAGGGCCAGAGACCATTAAGAGCGTAGTGTCCACAGTGAAGAGAATGGCCAAGGGAGTAATTCCAAGGGAAGGACATATGGCCTGCCATATAAATATTGACTAAATTCCTAATGGGCCCTTGACATTGGCACCGGAGGGTTTGTCCTGTGATTAAGAATTACCACCATTTGCCATACCAAGACTCTGGCTAAAATACTCTGGGGAGGACAGGGAACTCAAATCATTAAATCGTGGAACTATTCTGTCCATTTTTAAAATGATGTTGTGACCTGTATTTGTTCACATCTAGTGAGAATGAGTTTGTTTCTTTCTCATTTAAGGATAATGCTCTATTGGCAGAGGTGAGTCTTAAATCAATGGTAGGTGCAAAGGCCATTTTGGCACCCTCAGGTGTCCTTGGAAAGCAAGGTCTACAAGTCTTTACAGTATTGCCTGAGGGAGAACCACATTTAGAAAATGGGTTCATGAAGGTTAGGGGAGCCGGTTTGGGATGGTCAGGAAATGAATACCAAGAAGAGAAGGTATTGACAGGGGAGGGACAAAAGTACCAGAACGGCATCCAAGTGAAGGCCTGGGCTTCATTGTCTGTGATTCTTTCCCAGGTACTCCAGAAGCTGTGGGGTGGGGGGGGGGGTGCCTCTTTAGTAAAAACAAGTGGTCTTTTGTGAGTTGCAATTCACGGGGTCTGAGCTCTTTTAGGTCTGGGGAAGGAGGTCATTTTTGGAAAGAAAGATCTGGTCTTCCTCAAGGAAACCTGGCTGCTGAGCACATTTCATTTGGATGGATTCCAAATAACACACCAGGAAGCCACTTGTGAAAATGGGGGAGACCCTCGGAGGGGCCTGACCATCGCTGCCCAAAAATCTGTATTCACAACTTTGGTGCCAATCCCCTTGACAATGAAGGGAATATTGGCAGCAACGTTGGGGCCTGTGGGGAGACCTCAGGGCTCCTCCCTGATAGTCATTAACATATATTGGAACCCCGCTAGCTCCAAACTGACAGTATTCCTGGAAGCAATGTCAGAAGTGATGACAAGGGAAAACTTAGATTACCCAGGTGTTAATATCCTTCTGGCAGGAGATTTTAATCCAATGTATAGACATGCCACCACAGCAAGAAGGCTCGGGTCCAAAAGGACAGACGTCTGTTGGAAGACAATGGGTATCATTTCTTGCAGAGTGGAACCTGCAGATGGCAAATGGGGTGATATAGTGGAATGTTCCACCATCAGCGACCTGGAGAAGGGGAGGGGCAAGGTCAATCATTGACTATGTTTTTTTCCCCCTGGTATTTTTCAGAAATGATATAACCTTCAGGTCACAGAGGGTGGGTGTAGTGCCCACATTCGGCTGCAGCGACTATGTAGAGGGAAAACTATGGGAAAGGGCCAGGTTTCCAGCAACCAGTAGTAGTCAATAATGGGGGGGCATAGACTGGTAAAGTACAAAAGGGATGGGTTAAACCTGAATAGTAGGCTGCTGAGGTATGGTGATGAAGAGTGTGAGTACATCCTAATGAGTGGCTGTAGCCCAGGGAACGTCTTGGATGTGTAGATCGCCCAGGATGTCAGGCTTAATAGTGCATCCAGTCCACGCCAATGTTTTTGATGAGGCGACCTTGGCAAAGAAACGGGAACTACGCAGAGCAGTGAGTGACCTGGGGGCTGAAAAGCTCAAAATGGCTGAATATAAAATAAGGGTGGGTCTCCTGAGGAAGAGTCACAGGAATTGGTCATGGGACTCAGAGCCCTCGACCCTCAAAAAGATGGAGAATCAATGCTCATTGCATTGTTAAATAAGAGCTTGTGTAATTTCTGGGGCTTACTGGGGATTACAAGAGGACATCCCTGCAGGCTAGCCTCCAGAGGAACGCGATCTCAGATACAAGCGGGTGTAACATCTTTGCACAGCTTCACAAAAAGGTTCCTACAAAATTTAGCTTCAGGATCCCTGACACACCATGGGAAATGGATTGCTCCAAAAGTAGCACAGCAGAATTAATTTGTAGGTCATCTTCCTCGACGGTGGCCGGTCCTAACGGCTTTACTTATTAGGTCCTGAAGGGGGATGTGGCTATGTGGTCAAGGCTCCATATCCGCCTTTTCCGTAACATCTTAATGGAAAAAACTATTCCCACCTTCCTGGAAAACCTTGATAGTAATACCAATCCTCAACAGGGGATACTGTAAGTGACTCCAATCAAGCAATCCCACTAAGTCAGTACCTTGTCTGGGATGCCCAAGGGAATCCCTTATTTATATATTTTTATGGCAAGTTATAATCTGGATGATGAACCCTTGTATAACACCCCTCTCTTAGAATCCCCCTTGACCCCACTGAGCCAAGAAGTAGGCTTGTTTTGCAAATTTAAAAGGTTTATTTGAAAAATATAACAATATATATCTATCACACTTTTATAATAAATTAATATTGGATATCACACTTAAAATATGACAGTGATCAACAATGGATAATGTTCTACTGGTAAACTGATTTGGTTACTTAGAAGTAGTATAGAGGATGAGGTAGCTGAAAATGCTTAATGGCTTCAAGGAAATGCAAGGTGGAATAAAATGCAGTACAGCAAATAAACTTGATATGATTTCAACCAACAACAATGTAATCACCTTTCTCTGGCAACTCACTCCCCCCCTTTATACAATATAAGGAGATGGAAAGGAGAGCACACAGTCTTCAAGGATCCCAATAAATCACACTTTATAATGCAATACACAGTTCCAGTTCCCCCAGCAAGCTTAGAGAAAACAGGTATGAGTTTAAACACAATCGAATTACTTTGAAATGTGGTGGCAATGAAGTGAAAAGATGCTAAAATTGATTTTAATTCCCTGCAGGAGGTTCAGGGTGAGGGAGAGATACTTTATATTAGTTCAGGCTCACTTTAGCAATGCTCTATGAATGATTAGCAGATTGCAAACTAATTTTAGCAAAGAGAAGCAAAAAGCTGCTGATTTTTACAGATGAAGAAATCGGGCCAAATCGCAAATCGCGGTAAATTTCGCGATTGCGTGTCTCGCGATTACGGAGGCACTATAAAGAGTAGCAAGTCGGTTCTAGGTCCGTTGGAAAGCCTAGAATCCCAGCTTTAAAATGAAAATTTCGTTCATAGCCCAAACGGTTCAACAGATATGGACGATTTAATAAAGGTAGATTTTCGGATTTAAAGTAAAACTCAAAATGACAGGTGACAGTTTGCAGCTTGCTCGCAGCTTTAGAATGACAGATGACTGGATTACTAGGAGGCAGTTCTACTTAGGTGAAAATAGTTTGGATTAGATTATTTTAACTAAGAGATTGGGTTCTGCACAGTTCTGGCGGATATTCACTCCTAAATTTGAAATGAATGGGCCTCGTCACGGATCTGGTCAACTGGAATGGACTTCGGGCGGTTCTGCTCACAGCGGTCTGGTCTCTGGTTCTTCTCTCAGCACTGCACAGTTCTGGTCTCTCTGGATCTCTGGTCTCTCTGGATCTCTGGTCTCTCTGGATCTCTGGTCTCTGGAGGTTGATGGATTTGAAGTCTGGAGTCTCCCGGCAAAGCGTCCCGCAAGAAAGTGGAAAGTGAATCCCTCTACCTGTCCTAGCAGTCTCTTTTTATGTGTTTTGGAAGTGGGTGTGTGCGTGGCATAACTGAGCCTGCCCCTCTCTACTTGTCATTGGCCCAGTTCTCCCCTCTCCCATGATTGGGGGAAGGAAATGGATTGTCATCATGATGAGGTCTGTTTATGGGTCAGAGGATCCTCCCCTGGTCAATTTGCCCACAAATCTATATTTGATTCAAATACATATTTCCCAGACACACAATTTGTTGAAATTACATGTACACATTATATATTCCTTATGGTCCATGCTTGTCCGCCTCTGATCTTCCTGGGGGCTTGCATTCAGAAATGGCAACTTATTTTCGATTTTAGTGGGTTTTGCAATATGGCATTTTCATCAAAAATTATACAAACGTACATTTCCCTTCCACATATATCCCAGTAACTTTCCATGTCACTAGCTTAAATACAGTGTCTACAATATTCATAATTAGCGGGGTTTTGAACCAGAACGTGGTACAAATTGGTGTTTGGACTCAAAGAGTGAGGGCATTTTTCATACTAAGACTCTCAAAGTTGTACATTCCTGTCATTTGGTTACAATAAGTTATCACTGTTTCTATAAAATATATATTTGTTGCAATTCAACTCCCCAAAGTGTTTGGGTCCGCCTCCAGAAGTCTGGATGGGTCAGTGATCACATGTCTCTCCTTGCTGGCAGAGGGCTGTTGACAGGAAACACTCAAAATTAACATACCCCATTCAACTGAAAGGGGCTATTGTCTCTCTCCTCCAGGCAGAAGGGGAAACCCCCTCCCTCTAACTCAGAAGGGCCATGTGATATCCTGCCTCCTGTTGTGAGTCTCTGTGGTGTTAAGAGTTCTCAACCTCTTGGCCTCTGGGAACAGCAGGTGGCTAAGATTTTTTTTAATTAACCCACAGGCTTTGAAGTCCAGTTGACTCAGGTCCCTTTGTCAGCCAGTTCTCCTGTCAGAGTTTAGACCGCTAGCGCCGCCTTGTGGAATTTGTCGGTACTGCATCCATTTTTGAGTTGTCTTGAATTTGACAGGAGATTTTTGCTATTATTTTGATAGGCATCCTTACATCAGAGTGTTTATGTGGAACCCCCCCCACAAGAAGGTTGAATCTTTAGAGTGGTCTTGTGCCCATGATTTCAGCAACTTTTTGACATCAGTAAAACGGATTTTTGAACAAAGGTCTCCGGTATTAGCTATCTTGCAATGTTTGAACTTGACATTTGGAGCTTGCCCTCAAAGAAACAGAGATGATTTAAAAGCGCTTTTGCTCTGACAGGTGCTGCTATTTTTCCTTTGGCACCACCTTTCACCCCTGGCGCTTTTGGTATGCGCACAACTGCGCGGTTCTCCTGGACTGATGGGCGGCGACAGCTCATCCCCACATCTACCCAGTCTATTGATTCAGCATGGGTCAAAAACCTTCACAATACGGCAAGGAACCAGTGAATTACCATCCAATCTCCCTCCTTGATGTGGAAAGCAAGATATTTGAGGGATTGCTGTTGGGTGATTTGGAACGATGGGAAAGGCAAAACAACATTCTCGCACGGTTCCAGACTGGTTTCCGGAAAGGTCTCTCAACGAGCCTGAACGGGATAGTCTTGGAAAGCTTGGGTGAAGACTCATGGGATAAGGGGGGCCCACTGTTGTACAGAGTCTGGATGTACTCATCCAGAAGTTTTGATATGGTGAATTGGGATCGGCTGTGGGGTAAGCTGGAAAATTGGGGGGTCCAGAGGCCTCTCTTAGCCATACTGTTGACTTTACATGAGGACATTTCCTTGAGGGTGACACTGGACGTCATGGGATATCTATCCGAGGCAGTCAGAGTGGAGATGGGAGTGAGGCAGGGATGTATGGTGGCACCACTCCTCTTCAACCTATATCTGGGGGGAGTATTGGACTTGTCGGCGTTGGCCAACCCAAAGATTGGCCTTTGGCCCGTAATATGGCTGGCCTACACTAATGATATCGTCCTCCTGGATCTCACCCCCATCGGCTTGCAGTTCTTTGGGGAACTACGCTTTGGCCAATGATTTTTCAATTAACCCAGTGAAGTCTAAAATAATGATCTTCAGAAGGCCTGGATGCCGGGTCCCAACCTTCAAGTGGACACTGGGTGGGCATGGAATTCCGGTGATGACAGAGGTAGTATATTTGGGTTTTGTTCTCTGTGCATCCCCTTCATTCACTGGAACCCAGTTGATCCTTGGTGGAAAAGTTGCACAATTAACAGCACAAATGTGCAAAGTTTCAACCACATTTTGCAACTTTTCATTATTGCCGCTCATCAAGTTCTATGTCGGCAAGGTAGTTTCCACAATTCTTTATGGGATGGAGGTAAATGGACCATCATGGAAAATGAATTGCTCAAGGGTAGAGGGCCAAATATGGAAGAAGGTAGAGGGCCTTCTGCACAGTCTGCCAATGACAAGCCTAAGATATGAGATAGGCCTTCAATCATTGCAGTTGCATGCAGAGTGGAGGTTGACCTCACACTTTGGACTGATTTTGTCTCCAAAAGCTAAGTCACTGTATGAGGACATTGGCAGGCACTTGGCTTGGTGCCCCTCAGTGTTCCTTTCACAGTTAAAGTCTGCAGTTGGGAACTATTTGACTGCATGTGAAAGTGACACGGAGACCCTATTGGCCAATCTAACGAAGCTGAAGGCCCTAATGAAACGCACAGATTGGATAGACACAATTGACATTATGCGTGGGCTGACCCTGGCTAAATCGTTCTCAATGCATGACAAAAAGGTGGGGTATCTGCCCAGGTACCTGAAACAATCACCTAGTTGGAGAGTGAGGTGTGCGTTTTTTAAGAGTACAGCTGAACCTCCTCCACACAGGGGAAGTTCTATTCCACCACGATAAAGTCAGAGATCCCCTAAGAAGCTGTCCACAATGTGTGGCTCCTGGTCTCCAGATGCTCAGAAATAACTGAGTCTAAGTATACTTGGGATCTGAGGGTGAGATTCCTGGGCCAATTCGTGGGAAAGGAAGTACAGTTATTGTCAAAAATGTTCTGGGAGACGTTGATAGCTGGCCATGAGATTTTTCTAACGACTCAGGTTGTCTATCTTCTCCAAACTCTCTGCATTCGGTAGACCTTAAATCTGGATAGCATATCCCTTATACCTGTTCCTGCCCTTCCCCATACCCACACGCCTACTCTCACATTGCTTTAATGCTATACCAACCGTTTTGCTATAAGTCTATCTTGATTTTTAGTTGTAGATATGGTCAAATTATGAATTGAAAGTGTAATTTTAAGAAATATGTGACAAGAAACAGCTTTTGATATTGAGGTTAATGAGTTATCATGAATATGTGTGCTGTCTTTGTAAAATAATTTTGTATTGTGCATTAGCATTTTTAGAAACTGTGAAAATGGTATCTGAATTTCATTCATTTTCTTTTTCATTTCTTCCTTTTGATTATGTTTATTGTTATATGTGAAAAGCCGAGTTTTGGCTATGACACACTATTAATCATATCCACTTGTCAGGTTCCATCTGGCAATCTAACTGCAATACATGCTCACTCTGAGTTGCCTGGCATTGGTGAGTCTCCAAGGGATAATCGCTACAGTACTTGACTACTGATGAAGCAGTTCTACCAACGTGCCACAGGCATTAAGGATGATGGATATCTTGGATAGTCACTGAACCCTTGTTCCTGCTTTTTGCATCCCAAGAAACGCTTTCCTTCCACCACATTGGTGCCACTGTCCAACTTTCAGCCATGCCAGAGAGATGAAGGCCCCTTTGCATTCTAAGTACTGTAATACAGAAGGTAGGTGTAAAAATGCTAGTAAGACAATGTCCAAAGTGCTTTAGGCATCACTGCCTGCACGGCCTGCAAAGAAAATGACAAGATTTGTCATCACGTGCCTAGGACCCAAAACACATGCCTTCAGAGATGTTTGAGTACTTTCGTTATATTTCAACAGCCTGCCATGGCCTATGAAAATACATGAAATAAAAATACTAAAAGAAGAGCCGCTCACCAGCAATGATATAAAAAGCATCTGCTATCTTTATGCCCACACCAGTTACCCACAAAGACCCCTCTCTAGAGCACACATTTTGCCATTTCTCCATATTCATGAATGTCAGTGATGTATTTGAAAATATTTTACCTAATGGAGAAGTGATCGAATTTTTTTCACAGAAAAACAATATCAACTTTTAATTTTTTCAACTTTGTTTTAATAAAGCGGGGGAGACCCTCCTGCATGACCCCATCACCCCTCCCTACCCTAACTTATACCCATACCCCACACCTCACCTATTATGCACTATAATATACCACTCTACCTACCATTTTTGGTGGAGTACATTTGGTCACTTCTCCTTAGGTAAAATCGCATTTGAACAAATATACAAAAATGCATATTCATTCATTACATGTGTGGCTGTCTGGAAATAAGGGTGCCAGTAACAACGTAACAGCACCCTTTCAGGAACGCCACACTAAAAGTCTGCCTGCATGAGCCGTTGCGCCCGGCAGGTCTGGCCTCCCGGGTGCACCGGGCCCCGTAGGCAGACTAAAGCGGGGGAGACCCTCCTGCATGACCCCATCACTCCTCCCTACCCTAATTTATACCCTTACTCCACACCCCACCTAGTATGCACTATACATATACCACTTTACCTACCATTTTTGGTGGAGTACATTTGGTCACTTCTCCTTAGGTAAAATCGCATTTGAACAAATATACGAAAAGGCATATTCATTCATTACATGTGTGGCTGTCTGGAAATAAGGGTGCCAGTAACAACGTACCAGCACCCTTTCAGGAACACCACACTAAAAGTCTGCCTGCATGAGCCGTTGCGCCCAGCAGGTCTGGCCTGCCGGGCGCACCGGTCCCAGTAGGCAGACTTGTCACGGAAGAACCGGCACTGTTAGCAACTGTGCTGGTGCTTCCGTCTCCCCATCCCACGAAGTCCGATGGGACTCCACAGGAATGGGGAACAACATTTTCTGGCGCCTGACTTTCCGATCCGCCGGGTCTTGTAATGTCCAAATGGAACCGGGATATCAGGTGTAGGAAAAGTGTTACGAGTCCGGTGGCAACGCGCTGGTAGCACTGGCGTGTTATCGCCAGACCCGTAATAAGGCCCAAAGAGTTGTTTGCTTCAAAAGATGAGGAGGGAGAGTTGGTTTTCAAATTACTCATACCATGTCCAGTTTAGATAAAAGAAAGAGGAATACCAGAGATGAAACAATTAGTGAAAAAAGAGAGGAAGTGCATACAGGAAGATTTGGAGAAAATCCCAAAGAAATTATGGACTACAGGACCCCACCATGTGGGAATACTGAAAGGGGCAACGGCAGTTCACATCAAAATAAAAGAGTGAGCACTACTGCCAGCAGTGAAGAAATACCCCTCTCATGAGAAGCAGATGAGGGCATATATGAGAGACTGTATGCCCTATGACAACAAGGTATCATTCAAGAATCCACATTGCAATGCAACATGGCCATATATCAGATTAAGAAATCGAATGGAGGGGCATTGCATTTCACAGAGGATCCCCGTCCTCTTAACCATATGATCAAAGCAGAATTTCCACTGGTTCCAAATCCAGAAGCAATTTTCTGCAGAATCCCAGCAGAGGCACGCTGCTTCAGAGTAGTGGATTTGAAGAATGCTTTCTTCTCCCTTGCCTTGCATCCAGACACAAGGTATCTTACTGTGTTCATGTATCGCAGGACCCATTGGAACACACAAGAATGCCTCAAGGGTACTGCGAGGGACCCAGCATATTTAACAGAGTAATACAAATGGATTTGATTAGTTTGCAGGTTGTAAGTACAATAATTCAATATGTGATTGATTGTTTTGTGTGCAGCACAACAGAAGATGACTGCAGGCAGGATACACTATTAATATTACTGGCTGACATGGGGTAGAAAGTGGACAGAGAAAAAAAATGCAGTATTTTCAAACAGAGGTGGTTTACTTGGGGCAGATCGTATCAGCAGATGGGAGAGAAATAACACCAGAGAGGGTTGAAGCAATACATAAAACACCCCAACCAAAGACAGCGAAAGAAATGCAACAGGGCTTATTGCAGAGCATGGGTTTTTGATTACTCCACATACACCAGACCACTACTTCAAGCGCTTAAGGAAGCTCAGAAAAACAAAAGTAAGGTAAATTGGACAGCTGAGATTAACAAGGATTTTGCTGAACTCAAGAATGAACTGGCACATGCACCATTGTTAGCAACACCCAATTACAAAGAGAAGGTTCATTTGTTCTCTCACTCAGACGGTAAAGTAATGACTGCCTTACTGACACAAAAGAAGGGACAGGCACACAAGCCACTGGCATATTAAAGTGGAACACTGGACAAAGTAATGCAAGGGCACTCTCATTGTGAGCAGGCACTTACTGCCGCTGCATTCACAATTGAAAAAGCATCGACAATAACAATGGGATTTCCAGTCATTTTTTACATGGAACATGCATTGTTTGTAGTACTAGAAAGATCAAAATCAACTTTGACAACTCAGAGAGCATCAGGGTATGAAGTAAAATTGACAAATCCTGCAACAGAAATTGTCAGATGCAGGACAGTTCACCCAGCAGAAATCATTGCGGAACCAAAAGAGAAAGAAGATTATACACATGACTGTTTGGCATGCATGGACAGAAAGGAAGGGAACCCCCTGGTAAAAGAGGAAGTGATTAAAGGAGGAGACATGATTTTCATTGATGGGTTATCAAGTATTGACCCAAATTCAGGGCAGAGAGATACTGGTAAAGCAGTAGTAGGGCACACAAATGGAATACATGAGGAAGGGGTGTTAGAAGTTTATTTCCCAAACACAGCTGCCAGAACACTGCTCTGTGCGAGGAGCAGAAATAGTGGCATTCATTGATGGAATAAACATGTCGGAAGGACATGCAGTAAAAATATTTTCAAATTCTGCTTAAGTAACATCTAAGGTATACTCAGGATTAGCAAGATGGGAGAGGAGATGGTTCAAGAGAAGCGACGGCACACCAGTGCAGCATGCAGCACTATCAAGTAAATTATTGGAAATTCTACCACTCCCTGTAGAATTGGCAACAATAAAGTGCAAAGCCCACACTGGAGGGTACGATTTTATGTCACATGGCAATGAAAGAGCAGACAGAGCAGCAAAAGAAGCAGCATGTTTGCCAGAGGGATCGCATGTGCTGTTCACTGGCAAAAAAGGTAACAGTGTCACTAGTAGCATTGAATAAAAAAACCAAAGAATGAACTGTACTGCCAGAGGGCTTGTTAACGCAACACCAATGGTACAGATTATAGAATTACAGGGAGAAGCACAAGAGAGTGAAAAAGAGATTTTGAAGAAAAGGGGGTGCCCTCTGTCCCCAACAGACCTGATTTGGAAGCAAGATGTTGATGCCAAAAATGTATTAAGTGTGGCACTAGAATAACTTCCTTACCCTACCCATACATCCAAAGAGCATGTGGCAGCAGGGATAAGTGAAGATTGGTTTGTGCCAAATTTGTCCGAACGTGTGTCAGCATTTGCAAATAATTGTATGACATGTCAGAAATTCACATGCGTTCACACTTTAAAAGTGGTGCAAGGAACTTTGCTGTGACCCGAGGGGCCCTGCAAGATAGATTTACCTCTTATAGGTATATTCTTGTTGTGGTGTGCCTTTTTCACTTTGGCTTGAGGCTGGTCCCTGTGCCCGTAATGATGTCCTTTCAGTGGCCAAATTCTTAGTGAGAGAAGAATTTCCAAGATGGGGGATCCCAGATGAAATTCGTTATGGCAATATGCATCACTTTGCCAATGATTTGATTGTAGAAATGACCGCCTTACTGGGGATAAGGCACAAACTATGTAACATTTACTACCCACAGGCCAAGGGTGTGGCTGAGAGAATGAATGACTTAATAAACAACGATTGGCTAAGCTAACAACAATGCTTGGCAAATCCTGGTTATACTGCTTTTCTCTTGCATTCTTTGCTTTACAAAACTAGGCAGCAGCAGAGCACCATCTCACTCCACATGAAATTGTTACTGGACGGAGAATGCATGTGCTTATATCTCTCTCACGTACAATTCCAGATGCTAACACCTCTGTTAACATTTTGTGGGAGAAATTCCACACGTACCTCACAGAATTTACAAAATCCATATACATTCCAACAGACAAGGACAGAAATTGAGCAAGCTGGTGAGCAAACAAGAGACTGCCGCCAAGCAGCACCTCTACACACTGGTGACAGAGTACTGATAAACAATCAATCAGGAAGTGAAAAGAAGAGAGATTTACTGGACCACACACCATGATGTATGCCACACCAACAGCGGTCAAGGTCATTGGATGCCGGGGATGGGTCCACATCAACGATGTGCGCAGGTACAAGAGCATCTGCTCTCCCGGAGAAGAGGGGCAGAGCGCAACGTGATGGTAAGTATAACACAACTTTCATTAACTTTCATTTCAGCAATGAGACTTAAGAGAAGACCAACAAATGGAGAAGGAGGGGTATTTCTCAGGGCAATGTTTTTATAAACAAGCAACAAAATATTTCTACATTTTGGAGTATTACAATGATAATATGCATTAGAATAGGACTAATGTGGTTTGTATGGTTTTTGTTTAAAGAAAGAAATGATGTATCTTCAAATAATAGTGTAAAAGGAAACAAAAGAAGCATTCTTTTGAGATCTGGACCTTTTCGTATTACTTATTTTGGGCCCTTTGTCAAAAATTTTAATAAACTTTAACACAACAAAAAACAATTAACAAAAGAAGCTTTTTTGATGAGGAGTTACATCAATACACTGAAAAAGGGCATGAGGTATCATCAGGGAACATTTGGTATGACGAAATGTTATGGTTGGGAAGAGAAAGAGCAAACGGCACATGTTACATTTGCTCACTAATCTCACATCTAATAGGAGCACCCAAGCTTTTCCTACACTATCATATGAGGAAGAAGAATACTTAATGCACCTATCCCTCTGCAATGCTAGTGGTCTTTTCCAAGGAATACGTGTGTCTGTTCAGTGGGTGGATGAAGGAGAGGAAGTTTATGCCGATAACTATGTGCAACTTGGCCCAAAACAATGAAACCAAGAAGCTGATAATAGAATATATAACTGAAGGTCCTAAAAGGGGGGAACAAATGGTTAATGATTACAAACGACTGCTGTGTATAGATTAGGAAGGACATAGCATTCCCTGGTGTCACACAAGACCATTGATGAGAATGCAGGGAGCAGTGTGGTATGATGGCCAATGGGAGGGGGTAATAATGCCATATTGTGCTGAAGGTTTGGTGGGGGTCAAACAAAATGTGGTTTCTAAGGTGAATGACAGCTGCATGTCAGTTTGGGGAAAATATGTACACGCATTGATGGCTAAGTGAAACTCATCAACCAATTTACATAAAGAGCTTCACAAAGTTCCTTTTTTGTTTCAGGTCCAGTGAATCCATTCATTTGGGTACCAACAATGGCTGTGCGAAAGTAATGAGTAGTGCGGAACTGGTGCAAGGGGCATCTGGTGGGCCTGTGGATCAAAGGGCTATGCCAAGCTCAACAATATGCAGCTTTCTTTGAGAAAAGGATCATTTAAGTTGAAGGAAAAAGTGTTATAGCACCATAAGGAACAAGCAATGCAAGGTGTGCATAGTTGAGGAAACCGAGTATCAATTATTGGTTGGAAAAGGGGGCGGAAAGCCTGGCTGGGAGTCTAGCAGAGTAACGGCTATTTTCAAAAGCGACCAATTTCTTTGTTTCCTTATTCCTATCAGGAGTGCAGGCTGCAGCCAATGCAAAATGGTTGCAGTTAACCTGGTACGAGTTACTGCAATTGGCAAAATCAACAGCAAAAGGCCTGAATTCAGTAAAGGAAGAACTAAGGGCACTGCATCTGCTGGCACTTCAAAATCGCTTTGTTTTGGACTTATTTACTGCCAAGTAGGGAGGGGTGTGTTCAAAGATTGGCAGCACTTGCTGCACAGTAGTGTCTGGTGGCGATGCACCAAATGGAATTTTGCACGCAGCTATTAATGAAATATAGACACTCCATGAGAAGATGTCAAATGAAGCAAATGGAGTTCACTCAAACACTTGGCAGGATGCCCTTTTAGCCTAGGTTCTTGTTGGCTCTTAGGAGTATTCAAAGACTGTCCCCACATTGGTCCTCATGCTCGTCAACTTCTGCCTTGGCAAAAACATTTTGAGACTCTATACTAACAAACAAAGAGGAAGCTTTATGCTGCCTCTGAATGTTGATAGGGTTAATAAAACGAAATAATTGAGGAAAATGCAGATGATGATATTGATGGTTGAGTTACAACACAGTCTGGGGATTTAGGAAACTACAAGGAATATTGGCTCTCATGTCTTAAGGATGTGCAGCAGTGTATATGGGTGGGGAACTCATTGAAGGGTTGGGAAGAAGCTGGGGGTGATATTACTAGATTAAGGATCCATAAAAAGAGGGTAGCAGAAGAGAGACTACGGAAGGAAAAATAGTTAGTAATTGATAAATCAATAAAAGGGGGGCATAATGTGGTGGAAATGCAAACTCAGCGCGAAAAAGAGGCATGCACATATCAGTTGCCGGAATATCACACTAAAAGGGGAGGGGGACTCAATGACGGTTAAATAATTTTAGGTGTTAGACTTGAAATGCCGTAAACAATTGAATTTTATGTAGATAGCATATAAACAATAAAGATAGGTTACACTTGCTCCCCACCTCTCTGAGAAAGGGCTGGAGCCCTTCTTCATCCTCGCTGCGGTGTCCAGTCAAAGGATCTAAAACAAAAGGATCAAATGCCTTTTGTTCAACACCAAAAGGACCGAAAAAAAAAGGGTTGTATGCTTTTTTATTTATTTATTTATATATTTTTGTTAGTTTGGTATGCAATTTTTTTTTTTTTAAAGAAAACAGGGGACTTGGGGTGAACCCCCCCCCCCCCCCATAAAAAAAAGAAAAAAATTATTCGACCCTTTTTTCGGTCCTTTTGGTTTAAAAAAAAGGGCATTCAACCCTTTTTTATACTTTCACCTACAACCCCTCGCCGGATCTGCTCCAGGAGAAGCTGACCCTGCATGCATCGACGCTCCTACAGAAGAGTTAGCGTCCTCACATTGCATCCGCCGTGATAATATCAAAAAAATCAGCCTCCGATCCTGCATAAGCGTGCCTTTGATGATTCGCCCTTATTTTGAGGGATTTACCATTTTGCCTTCCAACCTTTGCTTTATGCAAGAGTGCCTGTAAAGTAGCTAAGATGGCCAATGCAGCAGCATTGTTAGTGCGTTGCTAGGCAACCACTGGAATGCCATGATAGGCTGCCGTAGCCTACTTCCGTGCACTAGCGCGACCGGAAGGCGCTAGCCAGATACCCATTTAAAAAGGCCAATGGCCTGTCTGTGCCTGTCCGTCTCTGTATGTGGCGCTGGCTGGAAATTATCAGCATGCAGATCACAACACCATCCACCTTCAGCCCACGCCATTGTGACCTGCAGTGCAAATGATAAAGGTAAGCTGATCAAGTCATAACAGCCTGTCTGAACCCTATTATTCTGCCCATATTTTACTACAACACAGCCACCTGTCTGTCCTTGTTATGATCGACCTGCACCGTCGGGCTAACTACGTTCTCGAGGACTGCTTTGCGCAACTCTTGAGATGCCTAGGCTGTCGTATACACATGACTTTGTCCTGCATCTGGCAAAGTTACCAGCGCACTTTCGCAACTACCACCACCTGCCCCACACACCTTGCTCGTATGGTGTCATTGACTTCTAATGGAGTGTGCAAGTTGACATTTCCAGCTACCTTTGGCAATCAAGACACTTTGCTCAACCAGACCCTTTTCCTGCCCACAACATCTCTCTGCTCATTGTCACACCGAGACACTTTTCGATTATTGACAATTTCCATGTTACCTTGAACCGGATACTTTACTATCCACTGAGATTCATCACTACTTATTTTACGGCTTACTGTTATGAGCCCCTTACAACACTGCCTACTGTTATCTGAGACTGTGATTGTGATGTGTAGCTTCCTGTTTTAATAACACCTTTTTAAATGTCCAGTATAATTGTAGTCTACTATGATATGAGCATATTAGCATACCTAACATAGTCAGTCATTGCACTAGGCGTTACTTGTCTGTTCATATTATGCAGAGTTTCTCTAAGATGTTGCCATATGCTACCTAATACCAGTCCATGTGGCCTAATATATTCATGTTTGTATGTATGGATTGACATGAAGGTTCAGTTGTACTAAGGTTATGTTATTGCTGCTTTAGTTGTGTAATGCCAAAATACCTAAATTAACTTGCGCTAGACTGCTACAACTTTGCTCCGGCACCCTATCTTAAGATTCCTTGCCTTATCTTACTTAATTGAGCCACTCATACCACTGAGATTTAGCAATCTTTAAATATCATGTATGCCTTGCATCTTTCGTTGGTAAGCATATTCATTGCGCTCAACCAGTTCCTAACCACCACAGATGGTGCTTGGCCCATGTGCCAATTACGCCCAACCATGTTTAATGATTCCAAGCAAATCAAGCCTACACCATTCTCACCTGCCCTTAACTAAATTTCCTGGGATTCTACCATAAGGCCAACATACTTCTTACCTAAGTTAAGCCTAGTCATGAACTCTCCAAAAACAAATCCTTTGAGTGGTTAGATTCATCATTCACCATTACCCAACCGATACTCAAATGGATCATATACCAAGCTCATGTTCCCCAGCCTCCCTTGTCGGATGAAAGACAGACATTTCAGACTGGGCGATAAACTCCAGTCATTACCTAACACGTATCAGGATAATGGAGCTTACATCAAATTTGTGTCCTCAAGTCGCCCTTGCCAGACCATAGACATAAATCTTAGACTCGGCGCTAAACTATCAACATTGCCAAATATGCCTCTTGCTAATCTACTGCCAAACATCCCTATAAATCTCACTGGACCTAGGAAAGTCTCAACGAAAAATACTACTAACTATAACAAGTTACCAAAACAGAATAACAAAGTACCCTCCAAACCAAAGTCCTCACTCAGACTATTAAGGGGGCGCTTATCAATTCCAGATCGCTAGTAGCGCATGCAACAGACATTGCTGATCTAATCACGGCTGATAATCTAGACTTCCAGGCCATTACAGAATCCTGGCTGCATGCTGCAGCAGGACCGTCACTCTTACTTGCTGTACCAGACAATTACACAATTGTAAGAGTGGACAGAGTAAATGCCAGAGGTGGTGGAATTGCCATCATAGCTAAATCAAGTTTAGATCTTAGGTTAGCTACTATGCCTACATTTTCATGGTGTAAACTACTGACAGCCAAAATACCAATTGACAATTCCCACACCTTAACCATTCAGCTAGTATACAGACCCGCTGGGCCCATTGGTATCTGAAGCTACTTCTGACGGATAATGTCAAAACATCATCTCGAATGTTAGTACTGGGTGACTTTAATCTAAGACTGAATGACCCTCATGATCACCAAGCACTAGCAGTCGCCAACACTATTACAGCACAAGGCTGTAACCTAAAAATCACCCAACCTACCCACAATAAAGGACCCTTTATTGGGTAGCCAACCTCGACTGTGACACTATAATCACGGCCATCACTCCCCAATCTTGGACAGATCATCACCTTCTATCATTTACTCTCTCAGCAAACATTCAAAAAGCTAAACTAAACTTGATAGCACCTTCATGTCATACTAGGAACAAACGTAACATTATGGTGGATGCTATCCTGCCCCTTGTGATCCCTACGCTGAACTCATCAGAGGATATCACTGACCCTAAAAAGCTAGTAGAGATATACAACTCCTCTATGACCAAAGCATTGGACATTATCGCCCCCATCCCCCCTTAAATTGCATAAAGGAAAACCAAAAGCTCACTTGAACTCCTGGTTCACTCCTGAATTAAAAACTTTTTGTGCTGAAAAAAGAAAATTGGAATCTATATAGAATGTCATCCCTTCAGCTGAGATCAAAACTATTCTTATGAACCTATCTGAGAAATATAAGGAAGAAATACTGTGTAGTAAACGTGAGTCATACAACAACAGAATGAATCAAACTTGTTCTAGCACCAAAAAGTTCTTTGTGATCCTTAAAGAAATGGAGTCGGCTATTACCCCCACAGATCCATGCGTAAAGATCAAACTCTGGTGCACGAACATTCAGAATGCTCTCACTAACAAAACAGCCACTCTGCAAACCAAAATTGCTGAAAAACGTCAAATCCTAAGTAACCCACACCTCAATATAAAGCGTACTACCAAACTACCCCAAAACTTTAAATTCTCTAAAGTCTCTGCCTTGGAGGTACAAAATATCATTGCCTCCCTTAAACCATCAAGGTGCCAATGCGATAGATGCCCCGTGCAAATAATTAAAAGATGCTGCCAGAGACATGGCACCTTACATATCTAAACTAATAAATGCCTCATTTACCACTGGCATACCTAGTAACCTTAAGGAATTGTGGGTTCTAGCCCTCCTTAAAAAACAATTCTTGGACCTGACTATCGCTACAGACAATAGGCCAATTACTACAGTCCCATTTTTACTGAAGATACTCAACAGTGTAGCTTATCTACAGATCCAGGAATATCTAGAGATTAACCACCTTTTAGGGACTCCCCAATCCGGATTTAGACCGCAACATGTGACCGAAACGGCCCTGATTGACTTAAAAGTACAGATTGATGAACTGAAGGACAATGGAATAATTTCCTATGGACCTATCGCAGCGTTCGATTTGGTTGACCATAAAGTACTATGCAATCAGCTCGCTTCAGCAGCCCATTTCTCCCAGAACGCCATTACCTGGATACAATCTTTTCTAAATAATAGGACTATGAGAGTCTTCTCTCCCTTAGCAACAGCTGACCCTATCTCCATCACTGTTACGCTCATCTGATATCCCCAGGGACGTCTGGAAGGCTTGCGATCTGGAACCCTGGATGCGTAGTTGCACAGTGCTGAATAATGAATCTGCAATTACAGAAGGGAGGATTTGTGATAACTGTCTCTAATGGGTGAATCTCCCACCTCCCTCTTACCGATTCCATTCCCACTGGGTTCTTTTCTCACCTTAGTTATTTGCAGGGTGAGCTATCCATCCTGCGTTTCTTTTGCAGGGGCGCTTGACGTTTGTTGGCAAGTTGCCCGAGTTGCTTCACTGGTGCAATATGCCTTCCTTGGGCCCAGGCCTGCTGTGACCCTGAATCTGCTGGTAGGCAGGTAGGTTTGTTAATTGTAAGTCTTTGTTCTGTTTATGGTGGGAATTCGTTAACGTCTTTATCTCCTTCTTTTCAGGTGCGAAGGTCTTTATTGTCTTTTAAAGCTAACCTGTGTTTTCTTCTTCTTCTCCTCACAGGCCGCTGTGGTTCTGTGAGTGGATGAGAGCGCAATGAAAAACAGGCCCCCGGAATGCGTTAAAGGGAAGTACACCATTGTGCAGTTGTTTAATATTGAAAGCGAACCTGAATATGTCTCTTTTCCTTTGCAGATATTGCTGTGGTGCTCCGGATGGAAGCATGGCGTAGCATGTTGGAATTCAGGTATGACTGATGGAATTCGATGTTTTAGAAGCGCGCGTTCTAATATTGATTTTCCCTTTCTCGTTATTACAGGTCGCAATGTTCAAACAGCAGCTGTGGTAGCGGTTCACCAGAAGTTCTTAAGATAGCACTCACATGTGAGTGATGTTTCTTCTTCTCTCTGTTTCCACAAATTCCAGTCCAGTTGAGATGCTGAGCGGTGGATGTTGTTTTCTCAGGTAAGACTGAATAATCTTGTTCTTCTTCTTGCAGGATTACAGGAAGATGCTGAAGACCAGGAGCTGGACAACGGTGAGCGTCACGCTGCTGGTTGCAGAATAACATGAAGCGTGTTCTGCAGTCAGGGTGTGGTTTATATAGTCCAGGAAAAGTAGTACCAGGGAAAATAGTTCCAGTACTGCCACACCCAAAACACTAGACCGCATGGCTTGGTTCTTAGAACTAGACTGTGTTGGATTTAAAGGCCCATATACATAAAAGGGACCTCGTTTGAACAGCCCTTCCTTCCTACATATGAGCCTGGTCCCAAAGGCGCCAGGACTGGCTACAGGAGCCCTTTTGCAGTGGTTTTAAGGCCCTCACGGTTCTGTTGGGAGCCTACTTGTGGCACAACTTGTGCCCCCTCACAGTGGTCATGACAGCACTTCCGCCCAAGACCCTCTCATGGTATCCTTCCTGTCCGGGTTTGGTGGGGTTATCCAGGTGGAACCTCTTAATCAGACGTGGTGTGTGAATATGTTCACTTGGTTCCCAAGTTCTGTCTTGAGGCCTGTACCCTTTCCAGTCCACCAAATAGTATAGCTAAGATCTGGTACGTTTCGAATCCAGGATGTTTTTAACTTCAAATTCAGGCTCTCCATCAACTAGCACAGGTTTTGGTGGTGTTAAGACTCGGGTCCCTGGTTTTACAGGTTTTACAAGTGACACATGGAATACCGGATGTCGGTCACCGGATTTATCACCGATTCGATGGTATGGGGTCCTAGATCTCTTGAAAGAAAGGTCCGGGTACCTTTTATAGGCACATGTTTTGATGCCAACAAGACTTTGTCTCCATCTTGGTAATCGGGAGCTTTCTTTCGATGCCGGTCCGAGAATATTTTTTTGTCTGTCTTTGACTTGAAGTAAATGTTCATTTGCCCTTTTGAAGGCTTGGGTTATGCTTGTGTGTAGAGTCTTTACCGCTGGCATTTCCAAGGTCATGGGGGGGGTCTAGTTCAGATGTACGTGGATGTCTTCCGTATATTGTGTAGAACGGGCTTTGTCCGTGCTGGTGTGTATGGAGTGATTGTATGCGTATTCTCTTCCACTTGATACAGCATTCAACGTAGATACTGTTCTAATGTCTGGTTTGTTCTTTCTGTTTGTCCATCCGTTTGAGGGTGATGGCTAGTGGATAATCAAACATCGATTTGTGCCATGGTACAACATTTCCTCCAGAAGTTGGATACAAATTGGCTTCCACGATCTAAGATTAGGACTGAGGGCAAACCATGCAGTTTTATAATCTGTTCAAGAAATGCTTTTGCCAGACCGGTAGCGTTAGGAAGTCCTTTGAATGGAATGAAATGTGCCATTTTAGAGAACAGGTCTACAACCACCAGAATGGTATTAAAACCTTGACAGGGAGGTAAGTCTGTAATAAAATCAAGAGAAAAAGTATGCCAGGGAGCTGGTGGAATATCCATTTGTTGTAGGAGGCCAGCTGGTTTCTGTTTTTGTGATTTATTCTGTGCCCATATCCCACAGGATAGAACAAATCGAGCAATGTCCTTATGCCAGGTTGGCCACCAATAATTCTGTTTAACCTTGGCTAGAGTTTTAGCAATTCCGGGATGGCCTTCGATCAGTGAATCGTGATAACCAGACATGACCAATTCTTGCAGATCTTTACTTGGTAGATATAGTCGTTCCCTGAAGTAGGGTAATCCATCCAGAACCGTGTGATGTTAATTTTGGGAATCCATTTCTGCAAGATCTCGGGGTTCATTAAGGTTCGAATCTTATCTTGAATTTCACTCACATTCAATGTGGTGGTGAGTCCCAGTAGTTTATCACTTGTGATGATGGCAACAGGGTCCAGGGTACTGTTCATTTTCTCTTCAACACCAATACGAGACAAGGCATCGGCCTTCCCATTCAGAACTCCCGGTCGGTATGTTATTACATAATCGTATTCTGCGAAGAATAGAGCCCACCGCAACTGTCGTGATGATTGGGCTTTTGCTGACTTTAGGTATTGAATGTTTCGGTGATCTGTGATTACTGTGATGGTATGTCCGGCACGTAATAGATACTGCCACCAGGCTTTGAAGGCTGATTTTATTGCCAACAATTCTTTGTCTGTAATTGCATTGTTAAGTTCTGGTGGTGAGAATTTATGTGACCAAAAGGCCACGGGTGTAATTGGCCTGTCTCTGGAACTCTTTGAGAGAGAACTGCTCCCATAGCTAGGCTGGAAGCATCAGTTTCCACTACATAGGGGAGATCAGGGCGAGAATGTCGTAAAATTGGCGTGGTGGTGAATCTTTTCTTGAGTTCTTGAAAGGCCTGTTCCACCTCTTCAGTCCATTGGAATTTTTTGTTGTTTTTTCTCAGTAACGATGTGATTGGGTGGACTATCCGTGAGAAATCTGGAATAAATCTGCGATATAAATTCGCAAAGCCGAGCATGCTTTGGGTTCCTTTAAGTGAAGAAGGTGACAGCCAATTGAGGATGGCATCCACTTTGTGTAAATCCATTTTGACTCCCTTTGGTGAGAGAACAAAACCGAGGAACTCAACTTCGGTGAAATGAAAGGAGCATTTATCGAGTTTAGCGTACATTTTGTGCTGGCAAAGTTTGGCAAGGACTGAGCAAACATGTTCCACATGATCCCTTTCAGAGGGGGAATACACCAGGATGTCATCAATATACACCAGGGCACAGACAGCAATTAATTCCCGTAATACATCATTCAGGAAGTATTGGAACGCTGCGGGAGCGTTGTATAGCCCGAAAGATATTACCTGATATTCATACAGGCCATACTTGGTGCGAAACACGGTTTTACATTCATCCCCTTTCTTAACACGTACAAGGTGGTATGCTCCTCTGGGGTCTAGTTTGGTGTAGATTCGGGCATCCTTGACTTGGTCCAACAGTTCCGGGATAAGGGGCAAAGGGTAGTGGTTTTTTACTGTGATTTGATTAAGTGCACGGTAATCGATGCAAGTCCTCAAATCTCCTTCCTTCTTGGGTACAAAGAATAAGGGAGAGGCTGCCGGTGACGGGCAGATAAACCCATTAGCAAGGTACTGATCCAAATAGGACTTCAAGTGGAGATTTTCGGTTTCCGTAAGTGCATGAATTCGACCACAAGGAACCTGTGCGCCAGGTATCAGGTCGATCTGAAAGTCATAGGGCCTATGTGGCGGTAATGTGTTAGCCTGCTCCTTCTGAAAAACATCTTGATAATCCTGATATTCTTTTGGTAAGGTGTCCATTGGATCTGTGATCCCCGATGCTATTCCTTGAACAGATTTCAGGTTTGGCTGTGGTATAGATTTCGGGTAGCAAGCATGGGCGCATTCGTCGAAAAAGGGTAGTTTCTTTGCATGCCAGTCTATGTGGGGATTGTGAGTTACTAACCATGGCATCCCTAAGATCAACCGGAACTGTGGAGCTTTGATGAGGTCAAACATGATTGCTTCTTGATGTCCATCCTGACACAGATGGGTTAATTCTGTTGTGCATTGGGTTACTGGTCCCAAAGCAATTTCTGTACCGTCTACAGTAGTTACTGTTTCAGTTGTTGGTTTTGTGCGTAAGGGAAGTCCCATTTCTGTTGCCAGATCTCGATCTATGTAATTACCAACTGCTCCGCTGTCTACATATCCCTCTATAGCATGCATCCGTGATGGTCGTTGGTGATTGATCAAGGTTACTGGTAGGGCGAAATGTGAGGTCAGTGACTCATCCTTCTCGCTCAACAAGCGGACCACTACGCTTGCCGGGCCTGGTAGTTTTCCGATTCCTTTCCATCATCTTCTTTCTCTTTAGCGCCTACCACCTTCCTTGGAGGTTTCACTGGGCATTATTTGAGGTAGTGACCCGATTTACCGCAGTATAGGCATAACTGTAGCTGTCTCCTCTTGTCTCTTTCACCCTTGGTTAAGTGATAGTCCTCCAATCTGCATGGGTTCTGTGGTATTTTCTGATGGACGTTGAACATTATCTTTTGAACGTACGTACATGGCATGATTTTTTAGTCTACTTCGGTCTGTTCTTCGATCCTGTAATCTGTGGTCCGACTGAACTACCAGGTTGATAAACTCTGCACAGTCTTTAGGTGGGTCTACCACTTGAGCAAGGACATCCTTCAGGTCTCCTCGTAGGCCCGATGAAACAACGTGGTTCTTTTATCTTCTGGCCACCCCGCTTCTACAACCAGTCTCTTAAAGGTGGCAATATAAGTCCGCAAATCTTGATTCTTTTGGTGGAGGGACAGGAGTTTGTTATCAAGAGCTTGTCCATGGAAGTGTTGAGCAAATAACTTTTCCATCTCCTGTTGAAAACCCTGCAGTAATGGGTCATTCTATCTTACTAAAGGTACCGACCAGTGTGTGGCACTTATTCCGGTAAGATAGCTCAGTGGGTTGAGCGCTCGCTGCTGCGATCTGAGCGTGATCTGCAGGTCGCTGGTTCGAATCCCGGCAAGGCCAGCTCAGCCTTTCATCCTTCCGAGGTCGATAAATGAGTACCAATTTCAGTTGGGTGATATTGTATGTATTATGTGCTCTGTAAAGCGATTTGGATTAAGGCGCTATATAAATAACACATCATTATCATTATCACTCAAATATGATAACACGAAGGCTACCCTCGTCTGGTCGTTTGGGAAAGCCCCAGGCCTACAAAGAAAATGGAGGCGGCACTGGTTCATGAATGTTGCGTACCTTCTGGGTCTCCATTAAACCGCTCTGGTGGTGCCAGGGGTACTGCTCCCGGCAACGTTATCTGTACTGAATTGACTGATGATGGTGTAGCTACGGATGGGGCGTATCCAGGCAATGGAGCCTGCCCCACCTGTGTTTGTAGTAGCTGTTTGCTTAATTCATCAGTACGGTCTTTTGTGACTATTAACTCTCGTCTTAAGGCATTGGTTTCCTGCCGGGCTGTGTCTACCTCGGCGCGTAATTGTCCCAAAAGCTGGGCTAACTGATCAGTTTCAGATGTCTCCATGATACCCAGGTGGATAAGGTTTTAAGGCTTTGTGTTCTGTTACGCTCACCTGATATCCCCGGGGGCATCTGGAAGGCTCTGAGATCTGCAACCCTGGATGTGTAGTTGCCCAGTGTTGAATAATGAATCTGCAATTACAGAAGGAAGGATTTGTAATAACTGTCTCTAATGGGTGAATCTCCCACCTCCCTCTGACCAATTCCCTTTCCACTTGGTGCTTTTCTCACCTTAGTTTTTTGTAGGCTGAGCTATCCGTCCTGCATTTCTTGTGCATGGGCGCTTGACATTTGTTGGCGAGCTGCCCGAGTTGCTTCACTGGTGCAGTACGCCTTCCTTGGGCCCAGGCATGCTGTGACCCCAAGTCTGCTGGTAGGCAGGTAGGTTTGTTAATCGTAAGTCTTTGTTCTGTTTATGGTGGGAATTCGTTAATGTCTTTATCTCCTTCTTTTCAGGTGCGAAGGCGTGCCGGATGGAGAGGCACGTTTTCTAGATAAGAGAAAGCACAAAGTGCAGCGCCTTTATTGTCTTTTAATGCTAACCTGTGTTTTCTTCGTCTTCTCCTCACAGGCCACTGTGGTGCTGCGAGTGGATGAGAGCGCGATAAAAATAGGCCCCCGGAATCCGTTATGGTAAGTACAGCGCTGTGCGGTTGTTTAATTTTGAAAGCGAACCTGAACATGTCTCTTTTCCTTTGCTGATGTTGCTGTGGTGCTTCAGATGGAAGCGTGGCGTAGTGCGATGGAATTCAAGTAAGATTGATGGAATTCAATGTTTTGGAAGCACGCGTTCTAATATTGTTTTTCCCTTTCTCGTTATTGCAGGTCGCAATGTTCGAACAGCAGCTGTGGTAGCGGTTCGCCGAGAGTCCTTAAGCTAGTACTCACAGGTGAGTGATGTTTCTTCTTCTCTCGGTTTCCACAGATTGCAGCCCAGTTGAGATGCTGAGTGCTGGTTTGTTTTTCTCAGGTAAGACAGAATAATCTTTTTCTTGTTCTTGCAGGATTACATGGAGATGCTGAAAACCAGGAGCTGGACACGGTGAGCGTCATGCTGCTGGTTGCAGAATAACACTAAGCATGTTCTGCAGTCACGGTGTGGTTTATATAGCCCAGGTAAACTAGTACCAGGGAAAGTAGTTCCAGGCCTGCCACACCCAAAACACTAGACCGCATGGCTTGGTTCTTAGAATTAGACTGTGTGGGTGCTTCCATGTTGGATTTAAAGGCCCATGTACCTAAATGGGACCTAGTTTGAACAGCCCTTCCTTCCTACATATGAGCCTGGTGCCAAAGGTGCCATGACTGGCTCCAGGAGCCCTTTGCAGTGGTTTTAAGGCCCTCAGGGTTCTGGTGGGAGCCTGGTTGTGGCACAACTTGTGCCCCTTCACAGTGGTCATGACAATCACATGTGGTGTCCCCCAAGGCTTCTGTGTATCACCCACTATGTGCAACATACATAGCCCTTATTTGATGACCTGGACCATCTGTACAACCGATAATAATATGGAACAGACACTAAGCTTCTCAGAAGCAGAAACCTTCAACATCAACCAGGGACCTGCCTTCTTCAATTTAGATGGCGCTCAACAACACATAGCCTCAACAGCTTCAGGAGATGACCTAATAAAACTAAAAAAGAAATGCTTTCAAACCAAATTTCACAGACACTTCCTAAGGGAATACCTAAGGGTTAACCTGGTCCCCCTTGGCCTGATGATCCACAATGAACCTGCACTGTTCTTGGACGATAAAGAATATATGGTTGGTTTCAGTAAAATCTCAACTGAATGTTCGAGAGACCTTATGGTGCTTACCATTACCACTGCCCAGAGGATACATGCCAAAATTAAGGAGGAACTAGAAGCTGAAGAAAGCAATTTTCTCAATAATGAAGATCTGCAGGATGTTTGTAATAAACTTAAAGAAATCAACACAGCCTTTGACCTTTTTATGGCAGCAATCCTGGAAAAGAAACAGAAAGAACTTGCAAAGGATATTAAAAACTTTAAAATTGAAAATGTGTATCCTTACCTGGTGGCAGATTACAAAGACAACAAAGAAAAGGAAAGATTAGCCAACCAGACAGGTCCTAATAGAAACAGACGAAAATGGGTAACGTTCTCCAACACTTCTAGCTCGGGGTCCTCAGACGATCAGTCAGAGAACCAAGGAAGACAATAATATCAAGGGCAATTTCAACCTCTACCACCCCAGGTTACTTTTTTAGGGAGAGGGGGCCACAGAGGATGCTACTGGGGCCTGCCACCACCCATGCCTATGACCACTTTCAACTACTAACAATGGAGGCAACCATACAGGAGACGACACAACCAATGGAGGTACTAAAGGACATCCCTATCTTTAATTTAGCAGGCATTGAACTAACCAAAGCTGAAACATCGGTTCTGGAGAAAAGGCTCTCCTTCGTACCCGCCAATACTACCAACTGGTTCCAACTGGATCAAGAACTATCTAACTTCTTTAGAACCATATGCCGAAAAGCATACTTTAAAGAAGAAGACTCAGGCTTTCGGGTTCCATCCAACTTCAATCCAAGAGAAAATGACATACCAGCATCCATAGTGTCCTTTGAAAAATGTATGAGAAAAGAAATGACAAAGTTACAAGAAACACCTCAAAAACTGAGGTATAATTTGACTACAGATGAACAAAAAGCCCTTAAAAATCTTTCAACAAACAAACAAATAGTCATCAAAATGGCTGACAAGGGCAGGGGCATTGTAGTACAAAATCTGAACCAATACAAGGACATGGTCAGGAGCTTCCTAGATGTGACAACCAACTATAAGAAACTGAAAAAAGGACCCCACTGCCGAGAGAAGAGTCAAAATCCAGGAGATAACCAAATTTGCCTTTGACCATAACTGGATCACTGACAAGGAAGAAGCATTTCTAACCACTTCGGAAGGTAGAACACTGGCATTTTATGCCCTTCCCAAAGTGTGCAAAAACAAACTACAACCGCCAGGGAGGCCCATAGTGTCCGGATGTGGATCGATATTGGAACCCATCTGTAAATTTGTGGACCATTTCCTCAGACCTTTAAGCCAACAGACACTGACTACCTGAGAGACACAATGGCTATAATCGCTATCTTTGAAAAACAACCATTCATTCCATCAGATGAACTACTGGTCACAATGGACATCACAAGTTTATACAAAAGCATTACTCAAAACTCAGCAATAGCATGTATTCGTCACCACCTCACCCACCATATGACGCAGAAAAGAGTCCCAATCAATTTCACTGTGGAGCTCCTCGAATTGACCTTGACCAATAATTTCTTTTCATTTGATGAATTCTTCTATCTGCAAATCAGCGGCACCACAATGGGGGCAGCTTTCGCCCCAGCATGGCTGTCATATTTATGTCAGAGTATGAGCAGCAATACATCCTGAATACCAACAATCCCTTTAGAGACAAGATCTCCCATTAGTTTCGTTATATAGATGACATAATGTTCAGCTGGCAAGATAATGATGCCACTTTGGCTAATTTTCCAGACTGGATTAACGAACAAACCCTTGAAATCAAATTCACACTGAGTAAAAGTAATCAAGAAATTAATTTCCTAGATCTTTTGATTGGCAAAAGGGAGAACAAACTAACATGCTCACTGTATAAAAAAGAAACTGACAAGAATACACTCCTACATTATAGGAGCAACCACCCAGGAAACCTAAAGGATAATCTACCATACGGACAGTTCCTGCGGCTAAGAAGAAACTGCACAGAACTCGATCAACTTAAAAAGCATGCCAACGAGCTCCAAACCAAACTACAAACCAGAGGTTACCCAAAGAAACTGGTAAGAAACACAAAAAAGGGAGCCCAATATATTCCACGAGAGTCTTTGCTCACACCCAGAACACAAAATATGGAAAATGAACAACTAATGACTTGTGTTACTACTTTCAGACCTACTACCACAAAACAAAAATCTTTGATAAAAAAATTCTGGCCTCTCGTGCAGCTAAGTTTACCAGAAGAACCAATGCCAAGAATGGCGCTGAAACGGGGTAAAAATTTAAAAGATGTACTAACCCATGCCAGAATAAACAATAAAAATCACAAAGGACAGTATTGTGGAGCATGAGAGAGATAGTGAGCCACAATCCGTGCGGGACCTGTAACGTATGCAAACTGACCAAGAAAACAACTTCCTTCATGATTGAAGATAAAGAATGGAAAATCAAACACTTTTCGAACTGTAAAACCACCAAAGTGATCTACGTAATTGAAGGCCTATGCGGGGTAAGATTTGTAGGCCAAACTAAAAGACGGGTTAATAAAAGAATCAGGGAGCATAGATCGCGGATCAGATGCAGAACACACTCAGCCCCTCTGGTGTGACACTATCTTGAACACCAACATAGCGCAGATGACATACGTTGGTGGGTCGCTAATACAGTTTTGAACACCATGAATGCCACCACTGCACTAAACCACAAAGAATCCTGGTGGATCTTTAAATTGAAATCCACCACCAGAGGTCTTAATGAAATTTCACCCACATTCTATGCATAACTGGCCCCTTCCAAACTTCACTGCTTAAGTGTATAGAACTGTCGTCAGGCAACGTCAGGCAACTTTGCTGACTTTTATCTCTACCTTTATTGTCACGTTGTTCCGTAAATAATGTCTATTGCTGCTATGTATAGTATCTGCCCAGCCATCTGATCAGATACTCAGAGATGACGGTTGGCGCTTGTCCTCTGATTATTGTGTTCTATATTGCACCGATTACTAATTGCTTTGGCTCTCTTGCATTTAGCTGGACCTCCATCTTGAATGCTTCATTTAAGGCATCAAGTGTGTTCATAATGACTTTGACCATTAAGCGTACACCAGTCCTGCATGACTTAGCAGCGCAGTAATTACTCACTAATGTTGCCACTTTCCAAGCCAACGTGGCTATAGAGACATATGAACCGAGCTTGGGAGCAAGCAAATCAGTTTTCCCATGCTAATATCCAAGCAGGCGATCCATACAATTCATGCATAGACACTTTGTTTGATGCCCCAGCTAGTACACCTTCCCCATCCTAATCAGCACCACCACCACCTCCTCCAGGCAGCACATGCCACTCAGGGACCTCCATGGTTTGTGCCAGAACAGCTCAGCATGCTCTCTAGTACAACATGTACTCGAGCATTAGACATCTCCATTTTATTTAGTACATAATTGTACGCCTGGCCCTGCGGGCTGTTTCCCTAATTGACAGCCTTAACATGTGGCAGGTCCCATAGATCGTATACACATTACTACTACACGAGCCATTTAATGCCAACTTTGAGGCCCCCTACCAACAACAGGCACCTTGCAACGTTATAATTGACACAGACTTCGTTGTTAGGAGTTTGTTTGACAATTAAGTCTGACGCGATATCATATACTCCGGTTGCTGGTGACAACGGAGCACGTGAACTTTCACGCATGCGCAGGACGCAGGGACACCTCTCCCGTCCACATGCGCATTATATTTCTACTACACAGCTCAGAATGCAGGCGCTCTTCAGTACGTAGTGACTACCTCACTTGCTACTTGCCAGAACGACGAGCAGGACCTGACACACACTGTCCGGTTACCCCACCAGGCAAGCCCACTGCCCCTCCTCCATGGATTTTACACTGAGCTGCTGGTCCCGAGTACACAGTTATGGGGCACCTTTTAGTTCCAAGAGCTGGCTCACGGATGCCGAAGCTCAACCCTTCTTCCTTTTTCCCCACAGGGACCGCGATGCTCTGAGAGATTTCAGTCTCCGTTCATCTGCAAGACCAGCAAATTAAAACCACTTTCAACTATTGTGGATGCAACCAACCTTACTAAATCAAGGTAACCTTGTCTTCTCACATTATGTTGTCACACTTCTTAGTGCCCTATAGGGCATTTATAGACTCTTCCCACAAGGGCCGTCTGTTGCCAATTCTGCATCTGTGCATCTGTTTTTCCACTATGACATGTATTTAACATGTTTTGTTTTACAATTTACATAAATAAGAGCAGAACAAGAATGCAGAACTTATTGAACACCCAAAGATAACCCTCTTTACAGAAAAAAGTAATGCTTTGGGGCACAACTGCATTTCTACACTAGCTAAATAATAAAAAGCAATGTGAACTCGATTACTGTCCTTTGCTCTTCTATCTTCTAACTGATTTTAATCTTAGCACAACGCAGGTCTTTTTGCAACAATATAAAGCATGAAAAAATAGGTATTCTTTACAGAAAATGTATTTAAAGAAACAAATACATGTGGTAGGACGCCATCCTCTTGTTTCCAAGATAATTAGCTCATAAGTCCTCCCACAAAACTGAGTTGTCCCTCACATTACCTGGACCACCTGGGTGTCACCTACTCTAATTATGCAGATGACACCCAGATCCTCCTTCCTTTAATGGGTATTTATGACAATGATGTATTACTAGTGAACAAAATCTATCTAATCATTCAGGCATGGATGGCCACCCACAGCCTATGCCTGAATGATGACAAAACTGAGCTGCTGTTTGTAGGATCTACATCCAACCTGAACAAACTTCATACATCCTACACTTCCTTCAACATCGATGGAAATAACATCACAGTGGCCAAAGGGGTAAAAACGCTAGGTTTTTATCTCAATACCACATTGAATTTACGCAAACAAGTGAACGCCATGGCCTCAGCTACTGCCCATACTGGGAAACTGATTAGGGCATGCAAACCTTTGTTCTCTAAGGAGAGTTGCATTACCCTGGCCAGAGCACTAATACTATCCAAGTTGGATTATTGCAATGGACTTTACTTGGGAGCAAGTAAATATGTTCTCAATAAATTACAAATACTGCAAAATAATGTTCTTAGATCTGCTCTGAGCATCTCAAACAGAGCTCACATATCTGAAACAAGAAGACAGCACAAATGGTTGTCGATCAAGGATAAGATCCAACTCAAAACTATGTGTCTCACGTAAAAACCTTTGAACCACACAACCCCTCTATACTTAACAGAAAAATGTAACCTCAAATCATCAACTCGAGTCACTAGGTTCTGCAACACCCTCAGCGTAATAGTCCCTAGATATAAATTACAAAAATCTGGGGGTTTCAGCTTCCCAGTCTTGGCTGCACACCTTTGGAACTTGCTCCCTATCTCCTTGAAAACGACCGAGTCATTCTCAAATTTCTAAAGTAATTCTATGAAATGGCTTACCAAGAAGGTTTGAAATCAAACATTCTAAATGATAAAACTACTCGGCCCTCTAACTCTCTACTTGTATTTGTATTTTGTTTGTTTGTAGTGCGCACCTTGCCCTGGGGCATCTGGGCGCATGTTTAGGAAGGAAGCAGTACTGTATACCTTTCTCTTCTCTGAACCTCCAATTTTGAACCTAGCACTGCATATCACTTGTAACTTAATGTCTGTATTACTGTCTGATTGTATATTCTTGTAATTCTGCACTCCATGACCATTGTATACCTGCAACACTTGTAACTGTCGAATGCGCCCAGATACCTCCGGGTTAAGGTGCGCTATAGAAATAAATAAACAAACAAACAAACAAACAGTTAAGTATGAAGGGTTTAACATTAGATCAAGGTGCTGTAAACGGCCCTTAAAGCATGCTGTTTTAGTAGAAATGAGCTCACATGTTTTAATTTTCTTAGCAGCCACAGGGTCTGAAAGCACCTTGCAAAAGTACACATTCCCAGGAACCTACGAGAGAGAATGAATGAACAACTTATGATACTTTCCAGGCCACAAAGCCGAGTTCACGGGTGCAGGGGAAAGGCAGCGAACATAACATCATTTAATAATTCTGCATATTAATTATGAAACTGGTCTGCTGCAGTTTCAAATTGCCCCTTAGCACAACTCAGCCTGGAAGCAGTTTGAATTGTTCTTAAGATGCAACATTAAAATGGTATCTTGTCTTTAGTTCAGGACTCTGGCAGTGTGTAGGGTATTTTGTGGAGTTTTGGGGCCTGACGGTATATTATTACCGCCGAACAATAACTTAGCAATAATCACTCCTTGTATTCAGATTTGGCCATGTGCAACAATAATACAGTGCACATGCATTATTTCAGCACCTAGACATGCATATTTGGTATGCGTGGTTGGTGGTATTTTGGTGAGCATAATTCCCTTGTTTTATTTGTGGCCCCATTGTCCAGAATCCCTTATCTTTGCTTAGATTTTTCGTGTAATCACTAGAGAGACCTCAGACCTACATTTTAGGAATACCACATTTTCAGTGTTAGTGTTAGTGTGCCACCATGGGCGATCTCACTGACTTATTTACGACAGAGAGCTATATGTGGTAATTTTGTGGTAATTTCCACTACCTTATATACGGTAGGGAACTATGTTCAGAGAGTCCCTCTTCCCGTTGGCTCATGTACCTCCAACGAGCTATGCTACAAACAATCACTCTCAACTCTCCATACTGAATATGATCATGCACACATCTGTCTTAAAATGGCAATTGCATTGTTTTAAAAATCTCCCCTCATCATCAGCACTGTATTGGTAAATAGAAGACACACCACCCGTCTGCTTTCAAATATTTTTCTGTATTATAAAAGTTGCATTTAAACACGATCTCACTCTTTACAGAAATAAATAAAACAGCACATTAACAGCATTGTCTGTAATACACTGAAAAAAACTGGCGGAGAACAGAACACCATTTGCAACATTAACGTGTGATTAAGGCACCGGAATCTCCTTTCCTACTCTGACTGAACATTCTCGTCTCGTACACACTCAGCTCCCACACTTATGTAATTACCTTATCTGTTCAGTGTTTTCTTCAGCTGTTCTCTTTCTGAATGTGGCTCCCTTGAAGATTAACCCCAGTAAAAAGGATCGCCTTTCCTTCTCAAACCGGGGTCATTGCCTGGAATTCTCAGCTTTTGCAGATAGGAATGCTCCAACCAGGAAAAAATAGGTCCTTCTCCCAGCTCTGCCAAATCTTGACTGCCCTTCTCTCTCCTCCAACTCCCCCCAGCAAAACTCTGATCACTCCCTCTAGCATGATACTTGCTAGGACGCTGCTCCAATCAGAATCAATCATGCCATCTCCTCCTTCTCTACACAATGGCTCATTTTTATAGTAATACTTTGTAACCAACTGATTTCCTGTTCTTTCGAGCTCTTTTGCTTCCTGTAATTATGTGGACAGGGCAGCAGAGAGAAAAAAAAATGGATGTGCGTTTAAAAGTTCACTTTCAGAATAGGCCTAATTCTGCAGTGGAGACACATTTTTATTAGTGGATTATGTTTCATTAGTCAGGTTAGTTATAAGTAATGTTGGTTATTATTTTCAAATGTGTCTCTCGCACCATAGGCATTTCAGGTGAAAAATAGTGTGCATTTTTGAATGTGCACGTGTGCTTTTAACTGTAAAAATAGATTTGCATCTTATATGTTAAAATCGTTTTTGACTGAATGGCCTGTCTTTCCTTGTTAATCTGGTAACACATATAGCAATGCACCGCACCCTTGTGGTGGTGCTGCAAAAAAAAAAATTGCTACCTGTGCAGTAGTGCTGTACTCTGTGCTGTTTGCTACCTGTGCAGTAGTGCTATACTCTGTGCTGTAACACGCCAAATATCCTTACATACCCTCCTTTCGTTTTTAGAATCTGGCTACGATCCAAGCCAATTCCTAAAAACAATGTGTTCTTTTTCTTCTTTTCACAATATAGCAATCCAATAAAATGAATATTCATGTGCATCAATGAAAAAGTTGCAATCAATACAGTATTCATCTGAGTTCATTAGTTTACAAAATGTTCTACCTTTGCCTTCTCAGTGTAAGTGGCATTACTCTAAGTTTAGATTTTTCAAGTCAATTAAAAACAATGAAATAAAACAACTAACCAAAACAAATAATTAATATAACAAATTAAAATAAATAATTAAAATAATAAATACGTGGAACTCCATATGTCAGCACTCTTGTCTGCCTCTGATATGTCCCGACCAGCGATGTTATTTGGTTCATTCGAGTACACTTTCATCTTGGCAATCTTAGATCCATAGGAGTCATCTTTTTTAGCATTCTGGTTATCTTGTCTTCACCGCCACCTGGAGGCAGGCATCTTTTGGTCTTCATCCAGGGGACTCCAGGACTCCATCGTCTCCCGTGGCCTCTGATCCCGGAACCTCCGACCAAATAATGTTAATTTTCTAAATTAAATAGAAAATAAACAAATTAAGTACATGGCACAATACTAACTTCACCCTTTTGCCAAAAATAAAACATGCTTGGTAAAAATATTTCGTTTTTCTTTTTCTGAAATTAAACACAAGTTAAAAGAAAACAAGCACACATAAACAGCATTCAATATTTAATACATTTTCTGTTAAAATCGTTTTTGACTGAATGGCCTGTCTTTCCTTGTTAATCTGGTAACACATATAGCAATACACCGCACCCTTGTGGTGGTGCTGCAAAAAAATAAAATTGCTACCTGTGCAGTAGTGCTGTACTCTGTGCTGTTTGCTGCCTGTGCAGTAGTGCTGTACTCTGTGCTGTAACACGTCAAATATCCTTACAAGTGTCATGATCAGTAGTGTTCTCATGAGGATGATCAGTGGCAGATGAATAAAGATCCGCTGGTCATTCCAAATGTTTCAATACCTTGGCTTCATGATGTGGGAATTGTGGGTTCCACTGTGATGTCACGGTGGGGGTCTAGCTTGGTGTGGTAAGATTTTCGGGACCCAATCATTGCAGGCTAATGTATGTCCCGATACAGGTGAATGACATGTTTGCGCCAATGATCTTCATTGTATCAATGTGTTTTGATGTTAATTAGTTTAGATGATTTTAAAAGCTTTTGTCTTAGGGACGTTTCTTTGACAGTGCTTTTCATTCAGTTCTGTTCTGCTTTCTGTGTGAATTTTACTGTCCCATCTGCGCCTGCGCCCTGAATAAATTGTGTTACTTCTTGCCCGGTGTACACTCCTTTTTGGATACATTTTCGTAATTTTATCGGTGAGTTTTTAAGGCAACCCGCTCTACAAAGTGATCATATTTTTGGAGCGGATTTCTTTTAGGAGAGAGGCGTATCCACTGGAAGTGGTGAGTGACAATGGTTCGCAGTTCAGGAGTGCAGAAATTGAGAACTATGCAGAGGATAAAGGAATTAAGTGAAAATTCACATCACTGTGTAGACTGCAGCCGAATGGTATAGTTGAACGTTTTAACAGGGTGTTGGTAGGCGTGATTGAACAAGCAGTGAGACACAGTAAAGAGGTCAATGATGCTGTCTGGAAAATGCTGTGGAATGTCAGAGTGTCCCCCAATGGGGTCACAGGTAAGTCACCTTTCAAATTTATGGGGGAATGGAGTCCAACACTGGTCTTAATCCACCTGGGTCAACAGAGTGGTTAAGGGTTGTGGTGACAAAGGAGATTTGGATGAGTGTGTGAGAAGGAAAATAAAGGAGGTGCTTTGGGAAAACAAGGTGGATTATGATGCCACACTAGGAAAAAGGGTGAAGCCCGGCATCAAGGTGGTGAAAGGGTCATGGATGAGGATCAGGAAGGGCACGCATGTGGCCAAAGGCAGATCAAAGTTTTCAGAACCCAAGAAGGCCCTTACATTGCAGGCTAATGCAGTGAGAGTGGAAGATTGGTCCTTTTGAAACTTGGATAGGGTTGGTTGGTTGCAGTGTAAGGTGTAAGGAATGCTGGGTCGGTAATGGACTGTTCCGGACTGTTGAACATTTTTGGTGATGACAGTGGAATGGGGTGGCGGAATAGCAGCCCCATACGAGAAGTGAGTGATGTGAGTTCTGCATGTATGAATGAGGAGAGTGACTCGGGGAGTATGGTAGGATGGGGAGGAGGAGGAAGAAGCTGGTGAGGGTCAAGTACTATGTCAGATAATACACGGTTCAGCACCTTTGTTTTATTCAGATTATACATTGGTTTAGTATGCTGTTATGTTTGTTTTTTATGCACTGATAGTTTTCGTGTTCTCGGGATATTTCCTATATACTTACATTGTACACTGCTCAATCATTGTTTGGTTTTATTCAATGTTTTGTTCTCTGCCTGTTTTATAAATTTGTTTTCTATAGGTTTGGGGGGGTAGGTGTGTTGTGGCTGACTCAGGCTCAGGTCAGTAGCCCCTCCAGCATGGAATGGGGTAACCTGGAATGTAGGAGAGATGGTTGGAAAGTGGTAGGAGGGACGCTGTGTGTGTGCTCTGCTGCTGCTGCAGAGTTTTAATACAATAAAACTATCACATCGGTTTGTGCCTGTGTCCCAAATGCTTCAAAATGTATTTGCATTAACATTTCTCAATGTAAAATAAAGGAAGAGACAGTACAATGACATTTCTCTTGTTCGTATGATAAATGGAGTTTACTTTTGGGGTTAAAAAAATTTAAAATAATCATAAATAGTTATACAATGGAGGGTCAGTTACAAAGAAACAAACACTTGTAGGTTGGTTAATTTCTGCTTCCCAAATAGGGAACAGTTTAAAGAGATTTTGCCCTGGTTGTATTTCTATGCTTTTTTCCAAGACCTAAAAATTGAACTTAATCTGATTGCCCAATACCCTTTTTTAGAAGTATTGAAGAAAATGAATCTGCTACACTATTACCCGAAAGATGGATGGCTTTGAGAACAGAGAAAGGAGGAATAATATCAGGGTCTTTCGGGTTCTGGAAAAGGAAGGTGAGACAGAGAGAGACCTGAAGAGGAATCTGTATGAGATTACGAAACTCATTTTTGGAAATGACTCATAGATGAGTGCAAAATTGAGAAGATACATACAGCGGGTGGCACCCCTGGGGGACCCAGATCCGTCCTTGTCAGCTTACACAATTACCCAGATAAGAACAGAATTCTTGAGAGAGCAATGAAGGTGGGGCCTGTCACCTACGGGAACTCCGGAATCACTATTTTTCAGGACCTATCCTCCCTGACCCTTGCCAAGAGAAGACTCTGCAAGCCCTTTACCAAATGGCTAAACAACAAGGATGTTGGATATAGATGAGGCTTCCCAGTCTCAATCTCTTTTGAAAGCAACGGTTTCAAACACAAACTGGTCATGGAGGAGGAGATCAACGGAGCTAAGAATGAACTCAAGGGAGACGCAGAGGCCCCCTCTGGCTAACAGGAGGCCAACACTGAGGAAAGGCAGTGCCAGATCAAGGGCCCAAGAAGAAAATGCATTCCCAGTGCCAGGAAGTACAGAAAATGTAATGCATCCCCAACTGCCGAACCAGGAGCGGCGCTAGACATGGACTCAGGACTGTGAAACTTGTCCCCAGGCCTGGGAAGAGGGAGGTACCCACATTGAGGGGACTGACTTCAGCAGACATACACAAGAGGTAACCTCTGGGGGTGGGGGTGGCCTTGGGGTCAGTGAGGGTTGAGAAATTGCACAATTTTGGTGCCATGTGGTGAAGCTGGGGGAATGGAGGGGGGCTCAAAGACTCAAGGGTGCAAGTGGAGATGACCTGTGTACCGGGTCAGGCTGGTGGTTTGACCACATCCTAGGATGGTTCGAGGGGGTGGAACAAGTGTCAGGGATGAAGGGGGGTTGCTGGGAAGAAAGGGAATGGGGGCATTGGCTCTTAACCCTATTGAGTGTTTGTTGGGTTTGTGATATATTTGGATCTTAAAGTGGCATAACAAATGGAGTGGAGGGGGCACGGACTGCAGAGTAATGTGATGGATGCATCAGTTGATGGGCAGCAAATGGGCTCCCTGAGAGTCGGTACCCTGAATGTCAAGGGCTTTAATTCCCAGACGAAGAGAGCTTTGGTGGCCAGGGAATTCCGTTGATCAGGGTTGGACATCCTCTTTCTTCAGGTAACGAAATTCATGAAAGAGGAAGAACAGAGGATCCCGAATGGCACGGTGGCACAGTGGGACAGGAATGGCACGGTGGGGCAGAAATTCTGGGGCTCCGGCCCCTGCAGGAAAGCGAGAGTGGACATCCTAGTACACAAGGCACTCAGAATGGTGGTAGCGTAAGTCTGGTCAGACATAGAGGGGAGGGCACTTCTGGTCACAGGAAGTATTACAAGGGTGAACTTTACATTTGCCACAATTTATGCCCCTAACCAGGGGCAATTGAAATTGACGAAAGGCACCCTCCCCAAGATACTGATGTTACACCTGGTTCTGGAAGGTGATTTCAACACCTGGGCGGATGTGGCTATTGACAGGCTGGCAACGAACATCAGGGAACAGCAGCTCCTGAGGCTGGTTAATGGAGAAATCGGGGCAGCACTAGAATTACATATTCTACAGGACACCTGGCGCAACTTCCATCCACAGGAGAAGGGCTATACATTTTTCTCCCCCCCTCCACCCATGTAACATTCACTAGGATAGACTATCTGTACATCTCCTGGGAGTTGTGGTACATTCCCGGGTTCGGAGATTCACACTATCTCATGGTCCGACCACGAGCTGGTCACAGTGGACCTGGACTGGCTAAGGTTCAATCCCAAAGGCTCGAGATGGCGGTGTAACAAATCCCTGATAAAACTCCCAGTTTTCCCGGATGAGCTGCAAACAGTAATTAAGGCATTCTTCACTATAAAACAAACAGGGGAAGAAGCAAAGAAAATAGTTTGGGAGGCAGGGAAGGCGACCTGGTGAGGAATCCTAATTAGAAAAGGAGCACAGAAAAAGAGGGAGTGGAACCTTATTGGACGGGGGTTGCAGGAGGAGGTTCACAGACTGGACAAGCAGGCACAGTCAACACTGGAGGGAAGGGAAGACTACCTGGCGGAAGTCAGGGTAAAGAGGGAAGAGCTGAGATTGCTGGAAGAGGGGAACATTATTCAGAACTTGCAATTTCTCAAGCACAAATTGTACAAGAAGGGCGATAAGGCAGATGCACTCTTGGCGGCCAGGCTATGTGGACAAGAGGGGGAGAGGTGGGTCTCAGAAGTCCTGGGGAAAGATAATGTACCAGCGTCATTGACAAATGCTACTAGAGGCCTTTGCCTCCTTCTATGAGACTCTCTATAAATTAGAGTACTTGCATAAAGAGGGAAGAAGTGATAGATATCTGGCAGATATTCCTTTGCCCAAGCTGTCCGCACTGGAGTTCAGGGACCTGAAGGTCCCCATAACTGAGGGAGAGATTAGGCGGGCAGTGGCGCGAATGCCACTGGGCAAGGCACCGGGTGAGGATGGGTTCTCGGCAGGGTTTTACAGGGTTTAACCTTGTGGTTAGTTGATCCAATTTAATAGCAGCACTCTAAGTGTAATCACTATACTTGATCCTCACCACTGTACGCCAGAATCATATGCAGTACCCTTTGGGAACACCACACACAATTAAGACTACTAGTGACAGTACAAATTCACCTTTGGTACAAGCCTGTACTACATAGTAAAGTGGTAGCGATGGCTGAGCAGCCAGACTTATCTCAAGAGTAAAGTGAGCAGTATCAGAAGTTACACAAAGGACAGCAATTGCTATGGTTCAAACAAACACTGACACAAGGTTTCTGAGTAAAAGAATATACATTTATTTTCACATTCATTTGTAAAACAGTTCACTAAGTAAAGCAGCTGAAGAATCACACTCTTAATATACTACACAACACCCAAACAATTCTCGACAAGTTAAGCTCAAACTGAAGTGTGAGCAAAATGACACTCCAGCAATTTAAAAAGGGAGAGAAAGACAAGGTTATACAAAACCAAACAGCACCAACAAGTAAGTAGGCAGGGCAATCTAGAAAAGGCTTGAAAAATGAGGATTCAAATCAATAGGCCTGGGCCAATGTTAATGGTTCAGAGTCTTTGCAGAGGATCACACAGTTCAGAGTAGTTTGCGGTTAAATCTTTGCCAAGAGTTCGAAACGAAGTTGGTCGAAGGAAAAGTTATTTAAAAGAATAGAGAAGGACAAGCCCTCTGATTGGCAAAAGATTTAAAACACTTTCACCGCAGTTGGACGGAACGAACAACCGGGTTTGAACAGTAGCTTAGAAGAAGAATGCTGTAGATGAGGCAGAAGTTCCTGGCAGATCATGCAGGCTCACGGTTCCTGAAGTGACTGTCGGACTGACATGAAAGAGGAAGACTGGAGGGTCCTGCACTGCCCAGGGAAGAAACCAGCAGCAGATCAAAGCAACGAATAAAAGGTGCGCTCCTTAAAACCCAAACAGAGTCTGGTCCTCTTGGCTATCCGGTTCACTGCAGCGATGCACAGAAAATTCGAGCAGGGGAGGGGGGCCTTGCTTGGTGTTCGGCAAACTGGTTGGTTCCACCAGCTCAAGGGAAGAAGATTCCTTGCAGATCTTCTCTGTTGTCGAAGTGTAGGAGGTTCGGACTCGCAGCAGGGCTTCACCGTGAGGTTCAGTAGTTGCAGCAGTACTCTTCCTTCAGCTTCTCTTCGGTTCTCTCGATCCAGAGACCTGCTTTTTATGTAGTTTTCCCACATTCACCCATCCTGGCTGTCAATCACACAGCAGGGTGGCTATCCTGGCAGGACAGTCACCTAGCCAATCAAACAAGAGTGTGACTTGGGCCTCCAAGGAGACCCTGTGCAGGGGTCCAAAAACCCCTCCCTCACATCCTGTCTACCTAGACTCTCAGACGCCTAAGGGGGGCTTCTGTGCAGAAGGCTGGCAAAGGACGGAGAACAAAGGAACTAAACCTGGTTTGGCGTGCAGAGTAAAACACGAGAAAGACCTTTACAAAAAGAAATGGTGAATAAACCCAGACGGAACCAAATAAAAGTAAATGGGGTCCAGCGGATTAAAGTTCGAGGCTACTAACATAGCCTAAAACAGTACCAAGGCTATTTTCATAGACCGGGGTAGGAAAAATATGGTAGATACCACTGCCACCAGCCAAATCTTAAAGACAAGGGAACGAAATAATGTTCCATAAGAAACAGACAAATGTCATAACAATTATCATTTTCCAGTACTCTATGGAAGATAATTTGTACTGGGTCTGGGAATTTAAAAAGACTAATAAAGTCAATGGCAACTTTACATGTTCTGAGAGACAGTAGTCAGTCCCAGAAAATGGAGTTTAAAGTGGGAAGTCTGAAAAAGACAACCCTGTGTCACTGCACTAAAGGTGCTGTGTGACACACAGTAAAAAGATGATGCCTATGGAGTAGGTGAGGCTTCACAGTCTATGAACACAAAAATGTAAAAAAACACAACAAAACACATGTAAGAGTGGGAAAAAAGGTTCACACTCTTACCAGGTGAAAAAAATAAATCCTAGAAATCCAGCAAAGCTGCTGAGGGACTCAGAAGGTAAGGGAAATTAGCCATTATGGAGAATTCTCCCCAACATAAGAGGACAACATGTTATTACATGTTACGAACCACTTAAGCTCAGTGCCAATGGCGTTCCAGCTGATTGTACAATATGGCAGCATATCAGGGTTCAAGATTAATAGGTCTAAGTTGGTCCCCCTCCTGCTGGACAAGAACGAAGACCTAAACGTAGCCAGATTTTCGCCCCTCGGAATACAGGTCACCCTGGGACCGCTTAGGTACTTGCAGATAAATGTTACTAGGAACCTAGGAGTTTAATATGAGGCTAATTTCACCCCACTGATGGCCAAAGTAAAAGAGGACCTGGAAAAGTGGAGTAAGCTGGTTGGGCCACCTTAATGCCCTTAAAATGGTCCTCCTCCCAATGATCCTCTGTTTGTTCCAAATGCAACCCATTCAGATCCCGGATTAGTTTTTTAGGGAAACAAAGGGCAAAATCCTGAAATTCCTGTGGCAGGGAAAAAGGAAAGGATCCCAGTGTGAACCTTCACCCTCCCAAAAGAAAAAGGAGGTGTGGGCCTACCAGATATGAAACTTCATTACAAGACCGCACAACTGAGCGTCTTGATACCTCACCTAAGAATGCGGCATGATCTCCAATGGGTCGCCCTAGACAGTATACACATGTCCCTTGTGACTGCCAGGGAATGACTGTGGGTTCCCAAGAACAGGATACCCCGTCGGACCCGGGAACACCCGATTGTGGAAAACGGTCTGGTATATTTGGAAAAAATGTGCTTAAATGGAGGGTGTGCAACTGGCTCTCACCGTTGGCACATATCTAAGTTCCGTGAGTCAGTAACATCATACAAAACCCAGAAAGATTCCAGTCCTGGTTTGAGGAGGGATTGGAGAGGGTGGACAGCTCTGGAGGATGGTGGGTGGGATTCATTACTATCCAAGAACTTGAGGAGGCGCTGGGCATAGGCAAACTTCCCGTCTTCCTATTCCTTCAACTCAAGGGGGCACTGACATGGGAGGGCTGGAGGGAGCAGATTCAGAGGGACCTCATCCCATTCGAGAAACTCCTAGACGCCAGAACTGAGGGGAAGGGTCTAATCTCGGCCATCTATAGGGCCCTAGTAGAGTCAGGCAAGGAGTCCACGCACAATCTATGGAAAGATGGGGGAGAGACAAGGAAGGGGGGCTGGACCTTCCTCTATGGGATAAACTTTGCAGTGGTGTCTCCCGTGCCTCAATATCCTGCCAATACAAATTCCACCCCATCAAGTTCTTGCACAGGTGTCAGTATGACCCGGTTAGACTCTCGAAGATGTATCAGAATGTCAGCCCTCAATGTTGGCGTGAATGTGGGCTAAGGGTGGACTACTGGCATATGTGGTGGGGGTGCCCTAAGGTGCAAGTGTTTTGGGATGAAATCTTGGGGTGGATCAAAGAATTGGACGGGATCGTCAGAGAGAAGACTCCACTGTTGCTCCTGTTTGGTCTAGAGAAAGTGGAGGGAGAGTGTTCTAGACTCCCACCAATGGCAGCAGGCTTACTACTATTGGCGAGGGCATGCTTAACGACCCGTTGGAAAAATGTACACCCCCCCCCAAGTAAAAAATAATGGATTAGTGTTGCCAAAAGCATGTATACCATGGAACAAATAACAGCAGGGCTTCATGGCGCTGGGGGGTCGCTGGAGACAGGATGGTGTCACTTTGCCAAACTATATGTGACAACAGAATTAGCCTGAGTTGACACACTACCAGGTAAATGTAAGGAGAGCACCAGGTGCCCTAGAGGGAAAACAGCACGTTGGAAGGTGAACAGACTCGGTCAAACTGGACATAAGGGCCACCCAAAAGGGTCCAGTGCATTAAGCCATGTGGACAATGTCAATGTTCGATACACAAAGGGAGTTAAAGAAGGAAAGAGTCAATGGTTGTAGGGGTGGGGGATGAGGGTTGGGCAGGGGCAGTTGGCAGGGGAGATTAAAGGGGTTTGTTAGTTGTTTTTGACTGCTAAAGGCAGCAGACTAGTTTGGTCTTACTAATAGATGTTATGACCCCTGTAACAGTGTTTTTACCTTGACGATCATCCTCCTTGATGCTTGCTGATTGGTTTGTTCTAAAAAATGTTAATAAAGACTAATTTGAAAAAAAAGAAATGGTAAACATGTATACTAAACCTCATCGCAACTGAATTTCATGTCGATATCAACACCGAGAAGGCACCGCAGATGCCCATTTCACAAAGGTCTGCCTGGTCCAAAAGCTCCCTGCACTCACCACGGGTATACTAGCCTTTAAAGGGAGACTCCGGGTTGAGAGGAATTGAGAATATCCGAAGAAGGACACGTCAGTGTACCTGTGCATGAATGCGCTTGGGGAGGGATTGGTTTTTATGGTGTATAGCACACACCCTCAACTAGTGGAGGGCGATTGGCCTTTGCAGTCATAGTTTTTAGGTCCATTTACCTTGTTATTTACAGTAATTTTTATTAAAAAAAGGGGGAAAAGGAATAAGTGTTATAATTGATTAGTAGTAGTTTGTTGTGGTGAAGCAGAGATTAGTGTTTTTGTCTTGTTCATTGTAGCTGTGGAGATTACAGAAGAGCCAGAGCCGAAATAACATGCAAATATCAAAAAAGCTGTATAGTGCAGGTAGGAAGTTTGGTTAGATGAGAGGAGGAGTAACCAAACTCACGGTACACTAGTATAGGGCATTATTGTTAAGGCAGTGGGCCTGTGGAGAGGACCATTTGTGTACTAACTAAATTTAACAAGACGGCCCACTGTGTGTGTATGTGAGAGTGGTGTGAGAGGGCGGGGCCTGAGGAGAAGGCCAGTGTGAATGAAGTAGGGTGGATGAGTTAAGTGGTAAGTATAAGAGTAAGTGAGTGAGTGAGTGAGTGAGTGAGTGAGTGAGTGAGTGAGTGAGTGAGTGAGTGAGTGAGTGAGTATAAGGTAAAAATGTTTTTTGAGATTTAAGGGATAAGGGCTAAGAATAAAAGAGGGAGAAGACAGTACCAATGTAAGAACATGGTGTAATAATGTTCTCCAACTGATGGATGCACCAAAAAGTTGCTTAAATATCATGATAAAATATTAAAATAACACATTCAGTGCATGAATGACACAGTGGGAAAGCGTTATCAGGAATGGCCCGGGTACGGAACATTTCAAAAGGATATGATCGACAGTATGTATTTGTAATTGTTAGCAACATATAAAGGTGCACGTTTAAAAAGAGGCAGGATATTTTAAGTGATTTTTGGGGATTATTCAAGCAGTTCACCTAACAAAAGATCTACCATTGACAATAAGAATGCAGCACATAGTAGCGCCACTATTATTTTCAAAAGACACACCTATTAGCGTCTTGGGAAGAGACTTGTAAAGCAAATTAAATTAAATTCCACAAATTAATTTTCAGAAAAAAGGATGGTGTGCAGTACTCCTGGAATGTACTCCATTAAGGTGGCAGTACTGATGCAGGCTTACTATGCACACAGCACACTGAGAAGGATACCCAAGCACAAAGAGATGTTTTTGTACAGGGTCCAGGTACTGCTAGGATGTGTCCCAGGAACACAGTGAAAGGTCTTTGGACTGTCAAATGAATTTATATTCAGACCACGACGCCCCACGACTATCACACCAGACATACACACATAGCTAGAAAGGGTAGCAATGAGAAAATACCTGATTATATTGATTGCTACAGGTGACAATAACATGGAGTCCTGATCAATATTACGTATAGATCCCACACCAACACTGACAGGAGTTACAGATTGTTTGCTTCAAAAGATGAGGAGGAGGGAGAGGTGTTAGGCAGAATCACATTCAGTACCCTTTGGGACCACTACATGCAATTAAGACTAAAAGTGGCAGTACAATTTCACCTTTGGTACAAGCCTGCACTACACCGTCTTGTAGTAGCAGTGGCTGAGCAGCCAGACTTATCTCAAGAGTAGAGTGAGCAGTACAAGGGGTTACACAAGGGACCAACAATTACAGTGATTCAAATAACCAGTTACTCAAAGGTTTCTTGGTAAAAGAATATACATTTATTTACACAGTCGTTTGGAAAACATTACACCAGCAAGAGCAGCTCAATATCATGTACTAATATACTACAAATACACAACCAATAAGTTATTGAACAAGTTCAGCACCCCTGAAGTGGGAGCAAAATGGTACATCAATTACTTTCAAAAGGAGTAAAAAGACAAGGTTAAAAGAAATCAAGGCACAAATACTTTCATAGGCAGGGCAAAGGGTTTCAGTTCACTACAATCAACAATTCAATTCAATAGGCCTGGGCCAAAGTCAATGGTTCAGAGTCTTGTATAGGATAGCACAGTTCTGGTAGTAAATGGTTAAGTCTTTGCCACGGATCTTAGAAGAATTTGGTCAGACAAAAAGTTAGATGTTGGTTTAAGGAAGGACAAGCCTTCAAAGTCAGGAAAGTTTCACAAACTTTCACTGCGGCCGAAAAGATTTCCTGACCGCATTTGCACAGTACCTTTAAAGTGAAGAAGAGCTGTAGCTGAGGCAGTTGTTCCTGGCAGTTCCTGCAGATCTCGCTGTTCCTGAGCTTCGGTCATGGGGACAAGATGGAGGATGTCGGGAGGTTCCTGCACTGCGCCGGGAAGAGGACACAAGCTTGGCAAAATGTCGGTTTAAGCTTTGAGTGCCTTAAAGACCACAAACTGGTATCCTGGTTTCCAGAGCACAACCAGTATGGGGACGGTGTCCAGGCGACTTACGAGTTGGTTGTTCCCACCAAACTCAAGGGAAGAATTTAAACTCTAAAGGGCTTCCCTGACGATGGAGTTTCAGGCAATTCGGACTTGCAGCAGGGCTTCACCAGTGGACCAGGAGTTGCAGCAGTCGTCTTCCTTCAGCTCATCTTCGGTTCTTTCGTTCCAGTAATTGACTCTGTTTTCCAAGTCCGAGAAGCCTGTTTTTAAGCAGTTTTCCCCCATTCATTCCAGCCTGGCTGACACTCACACATCAGGGTGGCTGTCCTTGCCGAACAGCCAGCCGGCCATTCATGCCAGAGTGCATTCAGGTCTCCTTGGAGACTAAGGGAGTTTCGGGCACCTCCCTCACATCCTGTCCACCACAGACACTCAGGCTCCAGAAGAGCGCTTCAGCACCGAAGCCCGCCAAAGGCCAATGAACAAAGGGACCAAACCTGGTTTGACACACAGAATTGGACACTAGAAGGACCTTTCCTAAAAGAAACGGCAAAAAAAGATGACCAGAGTCTGTTTTTACAGATATGTCTTGGGCTCCATATTGGAAAACATGGCTGACACGATTTTTAGCTACCGGTGTTTGCGGTCGGAAAAAATCAGGGTAGTTTGTTTTAAAACTCCATATCCAAAGAACACAAAAGTAAACCACATTGAAAATAAAAAGTTCAAAGTCCCAAAATAAAGCAAAAGAGCTGGAGGGCTCTAAGGTAAAGGGAATTTAGCACTTGAATGAGAAATCTCCCTAACAAGAGGTGGTTTTTGAATTAAACGTGCCATGTCTAGTTTAGATAAAAGAAAGAGCAATACCACAGATGACACAATTAGTGAAAAAAGGGAGAAAGTACATGCAGGAAGATTTGGAAAAGTCCCAAAGAAATTATGGACTAAAGGACCGCAGGATATGAGAATACTGAAAGGGGCAGGGGCAGTTCACATCAAAATAAAAGAGGTAGCAGTACTGCCATGAGTGAAGCAGTACCCCCTCTGACGAGAGCATATATGAGACACTGCATGCCCTATGGCAGCAAGGTTTCATGCAAGAATCCACATCGCCATGCAACATGACCATATATCCGATTAAGAAATCAAAGGGAGGGGAGTGGTGTTTCATATAGGATCTCCACCGTCTGAACCATGTGATCGAAGCAGAATTTCCACTGGTTCCAAATCCAGTGACAATTTTCTGCAGCATCCCAGCAGAGGCACGCTACTTCACAGTAGTGGATTTGAAGAATGCTCTCTTCTCCATTGCCCTACATTCCTGCCTTTACGTATCGCAGGACCCAATTTGAACAAACAAGAATGCCTCAAGAATGCCTCAAGGATACTGTGAGGGACCCAGCAAATTTAAAAGAGTAATACAAATGGATTTGAGCAATTTGCAGGTAGCAAGTACAATAATTCAATATGTGGATGATCGTTTAATGTGCAGCACAACAAAAGATGAGTACAGGCAGGATTCAATAACACTATTAATATTACTGGCTGACATGGGGTACAAATTGAACAGAGGAAACAATGGCAGCATTGTCAAACAGAAGTGGTTACTTGGGGCAGATCGTATCAGCAAATAGTAGAAAAATAACACCAAAGAGGGTTGGAACAATACTTAAAACATCCCAACCAAAGACAGTGAAGGAAATGCAACTGTTTTTGTGCTTATGCAATTATTGCAGAGCATGGGTTTGTGATGACTTCACATATACCATACGACTACTTCAAGCACTTAAGGAAGCTGAGAAAAATAAAAGTAAAATAGAATGGACAGCTGAGATGAACAAGAATTTTGCTGAACTCAAGAATGAACTGGCACATGAACCAGTTTTAGAGACACCCAATTACATTTGTTCTCTCTTTCAGATGGTAAAGTAATGACTGCCTTACTGACACAAAAGAAAGGACAGGGACACAAGCCACTGGCATATTAAAGTGCGACACTGGATGCAGTAATGCAAGGACACTTTCCTTGTGAGCAGGCACTTACTGCTCCTGCGTTCGCAATTGAAAAAGCATCGACAATAACAATGGGATGTACAGTAGTTTTGTACTTGGTACTAGAAAGGTCCAAATCAACTTTGACAACTCAGAGAGTATCAGGGTATGAAATCATATTGACAAATCCTGCAATAGAAATTGTCAGATGCTAGACAGTTAGCCCAGAAGAATTCATTGTGGAACCATTAGAGGAAGGAGACTATACACATGACTGTGTGGAAAGAAATTAAGGGAACCCCCTGATAAAAGAGGAAGTGATTGAAGGAGGGGATATGATTTTCATTGATGGGTTATCAAGTATTGACCCAAATTCAGAGCTGTTAGGGAGAATTCTCCAGAATGGCTAATTTCCCTTACCCCCTGAGACCCTCAGCAGCTTTTCTGGATTACTAGGATTTATTTTTTCAGCTGGTAAGAGTGTGAGCCTTTTTTCCCACTCGTACATGTGTTTTGCTGTGTGTGTTTAACCTTTCTGTGTTCATAGACTGTGGAGCCTCACCTACTCCATAGGCATTATTGTTTTACTGTGTGTTACACAGCATCCTCAGTGCATTGACACAGGGTTGTCTTTTTCAGACTTCCCACTTCAAACTCCATTTTTGGGACTGACTACTGTCTCTCAGAACATGTAAAGTTACCATTGACTTTATTAGTCTTTTCAAATTCACAGACCCAGTATAAACTATTTTACATAGAGTTCTGGAAAGGGTTAATAGTTACCACTTTTTGTCTGTTTCTCATGGAACATTATTTCGTTCCCCTTTCTTTAAGATTTGGCGGGTGGCAGTGGTATCAACTCTATTTTTCCAACAGCGGTCTATTTAAATAGCCTTGGTACTGTTTTAGGCTAAGTTAGTAGCCTCAAACTTAAATCCCTGTTGGACCCCTATACTTTTATTTGGTTCTGGCTGGGTTTATTCACCATTTCTTTTCGTAACAGTCTTTCTCATGTTTTATTCGCACCAAACCAGGTTTGGTTCCTTTGTTTGCCGTCATTTGGCGGGTTTATGCACAGAAGCCCTCCTTAGGTGCCTGAATGTCTGATGGGGACAGGATGTGAGAGAGGGGTTTGAGACTCCCTGCACAGGGTCTCCTTGGAGACCCAAGTCACACTCTGTATGATTGGCTGTGGTGACTGTCCCGCCGGGACAGCCACCCTACTGTGTGATTGACAGCCAAGCTGTGTATGGGGGAAAACTGCATGAAAAGCAGGTCTCTGGGACTGAGAAGGCAGAGTCGCCACTGGAACCGAGGGAACCGAAGAGAAGCTGAAAGAAGAGGACCACTACCACGACTGAACCTCCCGGTGAAGCCCTGCTGTGGGTCCGAATCTCCAAACTTCGATGACAGGGCAGATCTGCAAGGAATCTTCTCCCCTTTAGCTGATCGGACCAACCAGTTTTCCCAACTGCAAGCCAGGCCTCCCTCCTATGGTCGAATTTGCTGTGCACAGCTACAGTGAACCGGATAGCCAAGAGGACCGGGCCCTGCTTGGGTTTTAAGGAGCGCACCTTTTATTTGTTGCTTTGCTCTGCTGCTGGTTTCTTCCCTGGGCAGTGCAGTACCCTCCAGTCTTCCTACTACGTGTCAGTGCGACAGTCGCTTCAGGAACCGTGAGCCTACAGGACTTCCCAGCAACTTCTGCCTCAGCTACAGCCTTCTTCGTCATTAAAGGTACTGTTCAAACCCGGTTGTTCATTTCATCCGACCGCGGTGAAAGTGTTTGAAATCTTTCACCAATCCGAGGGCTTGTCCTTCTCTATTCTTTAAAGTAACTTTTCTTCCAACCAACTTCGTTCCGAACTCTTGGCAAAGACTTAACCGCAAACTACTCTGAACTGTGTGATCCTCTGCAAAGACTCTGGTCCACAGACTTTGGCTCAGGTTTCTTGATTTGATTTCCTCACCGTAGTAGCCTTTCTAGATTGCCCTACTTACTTACTTGTTGTTGCTGCTCACTCTAACCTTGTCTTTCCCTCCCTTTTTAAATTGCTGGAGTGCTATTTTGCTCACACTTCATTTTGAGCTTAACTTGTCCAGAATCTATTGGGTGGTGTGTAGTATATTAAGAGTGTGATTTTTCTACTGCTTTACTTTAGTGAATTGTTTCACAACTGATCTGTAAATAAATGTATATTCTTTTACTCCGAAACCTTGAGTCAATGTTTGTTTGAATCATAGTAATTGCTGTCCTTTGTGTAACTATTAATACTGCTCCCTTTACTTTTGAGATAAGTCTGGCTGCTCAGCCATCGCTACCACTTTACTGTGTAGAACAGGCTTGTACCAAAGGTGAATTTGTACTGTCACTTGTATTCTTAATTGTGTCTGGTGTTCCCAAAGGGTACTGCATATGATTCTGCCTAACAAGGGCAGAGAGAAACTGGTTCAGCAGTAGTAGGGCACACAATGCAATACACGATGAAGGGGAGTTTGAGGTTTATTCCCAAACACGATTTCCAGCACACTACCCTGCGCAAGCAGCAGAATTAGTGGCATTAATTGTGGCAATAAACATGTCAGAAGGACACAAAGTAAAAATATTTTCAAATTCTGCTTAGATAACATCTACAGTACACTCAGGATTAGCAAGATGGGAGAGGAGAGGGTTCAAGAGAAATGATGGCACTCCAGTAACGCATGTAGCACTATTAAGTAAATTATTGGAAATGCTACCACTCCCAGTAGAATTGGCAATAATAAAGTGCAAAGCCCACACTGGAGGGCAAGATTTTATATCACAGGGCAACGAAAGAGCAGAAAGAGCAGCAAAAGAAGCAGCATATTTGCGAGAGGGATCACATGTGCTGTTCCCTGGCAAGAAGGAAAAAGTGTCACAAATAGCATTGATGAAAGCAACCAAAGAACGAACTGTACTGCCAGAGTGCTTTAACGCAACACCAATGGTACAGATAATAGAATTACAGGGAGAAGCACAAGAGAATGAAAAAGAGCTTTGGAAGAAAAGGGGGTGCCCTCTGTCCCCAACAGACCTGATTTGGAGGCAATACAGCACCGGCAAGGTGGGGATGCCAAAAGTTATTAAATGTGGCGCTGGAACAACTTCATTTCCCTGAACATACATCAAAGGAGCATGTGGCAGCAGGGATAAGTGAAGATTGGTTTGTGCCACATTTGTCCGAATGTGTGTCAGCATTTGTAAATAATTGTACGATGTGTCAGAAATTCACATGCAGTCACACTTCAAAAGTGGTGCATGGAACTTTGCTGCCACCGGAGGGGCCCTGCAAGATAGATGTACCTCTTATATGTATACTCTTGTGGTGTGCCCTTTTTCACATTGGCTTGAGGCTGGTCCCTGTGCCCGTAATGATGCCCGTTCGGTGGCCAAATTCTTAGTGACGGAAGTATTTCAAAAATGGGAGATCCCAGATGAAATTTGTTCTGACAATGGGCAGCACTTCGCCAATTATTTGATTGTGGAAATTACCGCCATAATGGGGATAAAGCACAAAGGGCCTGATTTACAGAAAGAAATGCTAAGTTTGCGCAAAAGTGTTTGCATGTACGCTAAGATCACGTGGTGCAAATGCAAAGCGCAAGAAGGCGATTTACAGAAATAGGTGCAAGCAGGGACCTTCAGTGCAAAGAAAACAGGTTTGTATCAGATACGCCCACAACACGCCCCCAGTCCAAACCAAGGACCATTTTGCTCTCAATGTGAACCGTGTCAATAGATGCAGCAAAAATAATCCAATACTGCAGGATGATTGCTCACAAGTAATCAGCATCACTTGCACTTATTCCAACCAATCACAGTCCCAGTAGTGTTACAAATCTGCGCCCGCCAAATGCAAATTGTACCTATGCCCACTATTCTTATTCCCTGTACAGCCGCAATCTGCACCCCAAATTGCATATTGCACCTATGCCCACTATTCCTACTCCCTGTACATCCACGAATCTGCACCCCCAAATGCAAATTGCACCTATGCACACTATTCCTACTCCCTGTACAGCCACCAATCCACACCCCCCAAATGCAAATTGCACCTATTCCCACTATTCCTACTCGCTGTACAAGCACCAATCTACACCGCACACACATAACACAGTACCCATATATCCCCCACAAAGTACAAGCACCCACAAGGAGCACCCCAAAACCTCTTGGCTCCGCACCCATGCATCCCCCTCAAATTGAAACATAGGACATATGGTTGGCACATACATTTGTCTCTGGCCTGTCACCTATGGCCTGCAATCTGTGGGGCATAACAGTGGATGGGAAGTGTTCACCTAAGGTAGCACCTACATGGTGCAACTGTTGGGTGCCCCCCTGCTCCTGTACATGTCCACCAGGAAGGCAGCAAGCCAACCACCCCCAAGGTGGCCTGGGTGCCCCCAGTGCAGGTATCACCCAATGGCCCTGAGCCCAGAGCGAGGTTGAAGTGAGGCTGGAAGCTGTGGGCCATGTGGGACTCTGGCAGGGGTCCCAGCGGAAGAGCTAGTAAGGCTCTGTGAGGTGGACCGGGACACGCTGGGTTGTCAGCTCTCAGTACAGGACATCCAACAAATGGTACCAAAGGGCTAGAGTGGAATGTGTATCCCAACAAAGCCCAGCAGTTGGATGCAGAGGCATGGTGAACGCAGACATGGTGGAATCCTAGACAGGGCTCCACAAGGCGGGCAGTGATGTCCCGGGTCTGCACCCCACAAGGACACAGCCCTGTGGGCACAATCCTACGATGCAGGGTGGCAGCTCACCCCTAACTCAGCTCTGGTCCTCAGGTGCTACAGCCCTCCCTGGAGCGAAAAATACCACAGCGCCGAGCCCAAAGCCCTGGCCCTTGGACAACAGACTCAAGTGACCCTCCAGATGAATCCCCAGGTCACCCAGTATGAGGGGGAGCTGGGCCACCCACACAAGGCCACCTGCTGTGCATGGATTGTTGTGTTGGAGCAGGCTTCATGCTTCCCCCAGCCAGTCGTGGGTGGCTGCTGCCTGCAGCCACGAGTTATCCCGCTGCCCTGGCACCTCTCACTCCGCCCAGCCCTATGGCCCCTCCACCTGGGGAGGGGGGTCCACTTTCAGTGGCATTTAAATGGTACATGCTCTTTATCAGGGAGACAGTCAATTACAATGTACATATTGGGGGGTTCATGCATCGATAACAGGTAATAGATGTGGCTCATTATGGGATGGTGTGCCATGCTCTTTGTTTGACATTGTTTAATGGGTCATGTCCATGTTACTTTATTGGTTGATCTGTGTAGCCCAGTGACCCTGTTATCTGTATTTGTATGCTTGGATAAGTGACTTGGGGAATGCAATATTTAATACTAAGGACTCCACCCATTTGTTTAGGTTTTGATGTGAAGATGGAGGATATGTGTGTTTTTTGAGAATGAGGCACACACTACACGCCGATCCTGGATTGCCATTCTCAGTTTGTTGTTTATGGCCCAACTGTACTTGCCATGTTTCATCATCGAAGCCCATCAGGGATGTGGCTATCGTGTGACTTTGACACTGGATGTTATTCATGTGAAGTATGTCAGGACGAGCTCATTATATATGTGCTGGCTCCTCACCCTTTGACCTGCTAATGGTATGGGTACTGCCTATGGCTGCGGCTGGAAACCCTGATGCACCTCTATTGGTATGCTGCGACATGTGGCTGTGTTATGCAAGATGCAACATGCCAATATGATTCTACATGGCGCCACTGGTGCTTAGAACAGTACTCCACCTGAATGGTCCAGACAGCTGAACCGTGATTTCAGTACTCCAAGTGTGCGCTCAACTATGACTCTGGTCAAAATGTGGGCTGCACTGTAGCAGGCCTCTGCTGGTGTGGTGGGATTTTGGATAGGCATCATCAGGAATGGTGATAGTGGGTAAGCACTGTCCCCTGTAAATGACGATCATCAAATATTATGATGGTATGTGATTCTATACTAGTTTGTATAGAATGTGACCCCAATCAGTGTGTTTTGGGATGTGTGCTGGCTCATATCAATGAGCCACTTGTTGCCGAACGTTCCTGATGCCAGTGCCTGGTGGATGGGGGAATGCGTAATATGTAGCTATCGTGGGTGCATCCAGGATAGTTTGCATTCACACGCGTTCACCGTGCATGATGTGACCATTAGCATCACAGATGGCTTGCATGTTCAGCGAATGCCAATTTTTTCGGTTCTGATATATATGTTCTGTGGATTGTGGGGGCATTAGTGCAACATGTGTGCAATCAATTGCCCCAAGATTTGGCACAAACGTGAATTTGAGCTGCGCAAAACTTTCTGTAAATCAGACCCAAACTATGTACCATTTACCATTGAGAGAATGAATGGCTTACCAAAACAGCGATTGGCTAAGTTAACAACAATGCTTGGCAAGTCCTAGTTATGCAGCTTGCCTCTTGCACTCCTTGCTTTGCGAAACTCGCCTGGAGGAGAGCACCATCTCACTCCACACAAAATTGGTACTGGCTAGAGAATGCATGCACCTATATCTCTGTCACATACAATTACAGATGCTAACAGTAACAGTTCTGCTAACATTTTGGGGGAGGAATTCCACATGTACCTCACAGAACCTACAAAATCCCTTATGTATATATATTGACATACAAGGACACAGAGTGAGCAAGGTGGTGAGCAAACAAGAGACTTCCTGCAAGCAGCCCCTCTCTACCCTGGTGACAGAGTACTGATAAAGAATCAGTCAGGAAGAGGGAAGAAGAGAGATTTACTGGACCACACACTGTGATGTACACCACACCAACACAGCGGTCAAGGTCAATGGACGCAGGGGATGGGTCCACATCAGCGATGTGCACAGGGTCCAGAGCAAAAGCCCCCCCGGAGAAGAGGGGCAGAGCACAACGTCATGGTAAGTATAACACAACTTTCATTAACTTTCTTTTCAACAAGACTTTACAGAAGATCAACAAATGGAGAAGGAGGGGGTATGTTTCAGGGCAATGGGCCTCATTACAAGGTTGCCGGTCCGATAAAATCGATGCCGGTATTACAGTACCAGCATTGTTTACCGGACCAGAGTATTACGAGCAACGATGCCGGTGTCACCGGAATTGGCAGGGACCCTCTGTGACCGGGCTCTTCCTTGCTGGTATGAGCGTCGACACACAGCAGCCGGCCCGTGACACTGGCATGCCGCAGTTAAGTGCACATTAAGAGGTGCACAGACATGCAATTACTGGCATGGAGATGCCAGTAATAATGGATACAACGGTGCTGTTAACACCGGCATCATAGTGCAGGCGTTAATAGGAATCTGCTGTGTAGAAACCCACCACAGGTGCACACAATCAGCACAGGTGGTGGCAATGGAGTCTGGTACAGCACAAAAGGAGCACTCCCACACACCACCCCCTCCCAAATCAACTATGCTACCATTAGCACTTGCAGTACTGGAGCTGGAGGACATGCCTGCACTGCTACTCTTTGAGAAAGCAGTGATCCAGAGAATGCAGCGAAGACACAGAAGGAGAAGGAGGGTGAGACTGGCCCAGCATATACCAATAGTGCAGGCAGTTGTACCCCACAGGCAGCCACCAATCTCTCGCCTAAGGGCCAGTCCATTTGACCAAACCCCTGCACAGATCCACACCATGTACTGGCTGGACAGGGACACCATCTCTACAATAGTGGACCTCATTCATGCTGACCTAGTGAGCCTCATCAATATCCGGACAGCCATTCCCCCCTTGCTGAAGGTAGTGTCTGTGCTACACTCCCTTGCCACAGGCACTTACCAGCACACAGTGGGGGAGTTGCATGGAATCTCACAACCCTGTTTCACCTGTGTGCTCAACCAGGTGGCAGATGCACTCCTGAAACACGCAAGGAACCATATCAAGTTACCACGGACTGCGGAGGAGGTGACTGCAACCAAAAAAGTATTCTATGCACTGGCAGCCATACCAAATGTAATTGGCGCCCTCGACTGTACCCATGTGGAGCTAGTTCAGCATGCTGTGGAGGTAGTGTACCGCAGCAGGAAGCTCTACCATTCCCTGAATGTGCAGATGGTGTGCGATGCACGCAAAATCATCACACATTGTTGTGCAAGATTCCCTGGTTCCACACATGATGCCATGGTGCTGCGCAACTCCGCGCTTCCCCGCTACATGGCATGACACACTGCACAACGTACCTGGCTGCTGGGTGAGTCTAACCACAGGGCCATGAGGGGTGTTGATTGGGGATGGGGGAAATCACAAGCATAGGCAACGTGTCTGCCGCTGGGCCATGAGGGGTGTTGATTGGGGGGGTTCACAAGCACAGGCAACATGTATGCCGGCTGGGCCATGAGGGGTGTTGGAACATAGCACCGGATTGCATGCATGAGGAGCACAAGTGCACACCACATGCATGAATCCATAATCACTCCTGAAAATAGGCATAAGCATTACCATGAATGCAATGAAGTGCAGATAGACTGTGTCGAGCAATAGAAGGGAAAATCGCATGAGGAATCAGACCTAGATACCTCTACATCCCCAACCTGCACAATAACAAATCACAAACATAAAATGGAACAAGACCACACACAGCATCCTGGGTGCGTAAAACTGTGGCCCTAGTAGATTCAACAGAATGTGGAACACAGTCAATGGATGCAGATGTGGCATACCTACACAGCTGTGCGTACATGCAAGCAACATACACAGTGTCCACACCAGCACATGCATCTGGAACCTCATAACAAATGAACCACAGGTACCACAATGCACCACCCTGAAGTCACAATGCATGAAATACATGATCACAGCAAAGGAAATCACGAGTCATGCTGCCATTCTTGAGCTAAATCCAACTGCCACACAGAGAAATCTCGGTCACTGCACTCAGTCCACAGGTACACCGCAGATCAGTATGCTTGTCTTGCCACCTAAAGGGACACCTCCAAGGACAATGGGTCAAGAATGGAAGCGATTGCATTCAGCAATCAATTACCACCACCAACATATGATTGAGAGGAACAGGACTCATCCAAAGTAACGTATTCCCACCATGCCAGTCCCCTCCCAACCGTATCACAGAAACATAACCCTTCACCCGCGGCCCATACCACCAATGTGAATCTGCCTTAGTCATATGGGGGAAGGTGTTGATGGACATGTACATGGTACATCAATTAGTCAAATGCATAATGTGGAAACCATTGTGTTTCATGAAGCACATTAAGCAAATGTGTGAATATGTACTGTACATGCATAGGCCATTTTCAATGGTTACACATCAATTAGATGTGAGGACATCATGGACTATTGGACTTCATTTGTGAGAGTGCAGATTAAATGTTCCTTGGGACGTCAACAGCACCCATCCCCCACCCAACCATGAATCATCCCTAAGTACACTTACCTGGGTCTTTGAATAAGGAACAAGTCATGTGCAGTTATGACTATTCTGTTGCATGTAATCATGAATACTGTACACGCAGTGCTAACAAGGAATTAACAAATTAATCACAAGTACCCTTTCTATTGCTGCCATGCAGGTGATGCTGGGTACCCCCTGAAGCCATGGCTCCTGACCCCCATCAGGCTACCAGTCAAGAGGCACAAAGAGGACTACAACCGTGCACATGTACGCACTTGTGTCACCATTGAGCAGACATTTGGACTGATGAAGGCTGGTTTCGTTGTCTCAGCAGGTTGTGTGGGACACTCATTTATGGGCTGGAGAAGGTGGGCAAAATTGTGTTGGTATGTGCCATGCTACACAACATGGTTTTACAAGCAATAGGGGAGCCCCTGTTTGCAAACGTGAGGTGGGGCAAAATATAATCTTAAACAAACAAAGGGATACTCATGCTTTTGACAATCATCACTGTCCATTAAATTCAAATTATTTTTGATAATAGAAAGAGTGTGCTCTAGGAGTCACAAAGAAACCAAAGGGAAGTCCTTAAAGTGCAAACGTAATTTAATGCAAACTAAATTAAATACAAAGAAAAAATACTTTTTTGAAATCATAAATCTTTTTCTACATACATTTTGTTCAAATGTTGGAAAAAAAAGGGGAGGAAAAAAGACAAAGCATTCAAAATATACATGAATCACAAAAGACAAACCATCGTTACTGGACAATTAAAAATAGTTTTAGCCAAGTTGGCGGTGTACTGTGTGGGAGACAGATGCTACTGCAGAGGGGCTACTAGGGTGTATTAAAAATTACCCTGGTAAATTAGTGGAGAGTATTGGCATGGTTAATTAATAAACATGGCCTTGTTATCTGCTACACAACATGTGCATCCAGCGCAACGTACCCCTACCAACTGACGTGGAAATGATGCCACCTGAGGATGAGGATGATGATGTGGAAGATGGTGGAAATCATCAGCGGCACAATGTGAATGAAGGATGTGCGACACACCAAGTTTTAACTGCCCAATATGTCTGATGGACTGGAGTACACAAAGAACTGGCAATGGGACACACTGGGCTCTGGGCACTGTACATAATTAAAATGACACACACTCAAGAGGCAATTTCCAGTCATGTCACCAGCTGTATTGATCAATTATTAACTATATACATATGCCCATTACTTAACAACCCCCACTATCCCATTGATTTGACCCCACACCGCCACCCCCACTTCCCCATCCCCACTACCCCGACCCTCACTACCCCCACACCTAATACCCTAACACCCAATACCCCAACACCCAATACTCCAACACCCCCACCTCAACTACCCCCACAACAACTTCACTACTACTCCATTCCAACATGCACTTGTGAGTACTGCTATTCACGCCCCCTTTTTGGAGGAGGCGGTTGAGCATCTGTGCGGCGCACAGGGCTTGTTTGTGTTGAACTGGCCGGTGCCATGCTCGATGATGGACCAGGTTGGGGGTAGTGGTGACATTTCCTTGCTCTGCTATAGCGGTCGCCAACTGTGTAATGGCCTGGGCCATGGCAGCCATTACTGTATTCCCTTCCCGCACGCACCTGTCCAATCGGTGCACGGCCCGGCTGACCACCCTTGCATTGTCTTGCAGGGCTTCCCGCATGGCCTGCCGTGTTGCTTCTACGTCCGTCACATACTGCCTCACCATGTCCTGCATAGCCTGCTGCTGCCCTTCCATGCGTGACAGCCGCCCCTCGAGATCCCTGATGTGTTGTGGACCAGGTGCTGGCACGGGAGGTGGGGTGTGAGGGCTTCTGGGGCTGAACACAGCTTCCTCGTTGTCGCTGTCGGGGCCACTGGCCTCCACTGTGCTGTGGACACCTCAGCCATGTACAGGTGCATCACCTGGGCTTGACTGCCTGGGTGGCGTTGATTGGAGGGCTTTGTGCTGGCTGTGGCCTGGGGAGTCTGCCTCCTCCTCACTGTGTAGGGCATATTGGGCCGCCTTACCCTGCTCACTCTGCACCACAGATTGTGGCTCCTCCACTTCACTGGCCGTGGGGGATTCCAGATATTCCACTTGAAGTGGTTCCTGTCCCCAGATGTGGTTTTTTGCAGGGTGGGGGCCTTGGTGCCAGGGGTAGATCTTGGCTGGGGGGCCTTGCTGCCAGGAGTAGGTCTTGGCTGGGGGGCCTTGCTGCTAGGAGTGGAAGTTTGCTGGGGGGCATCGCTGAAGGTAGGTGGTACCTGCTCGGCCTGCTGGCCAGCCTGTGTGTCCTCTTGGCAGGGGTGCTGCGGCACGGAAGGTGTTGCACACTTTTGTCTTCCCATGGAGGTTGAAGGCTCCTGGCTGGCGGCGGTGTCTTCGGCACAGCGCTGACGTGCAGTGGCTCTCTGGGGTGTTGGGGCATGTACACCCTCACTGTCTGTTCCTTGCCTGTCGGGGACAGTGAGCATTAGTCATGGGTCTGCATACATTCAACATACATTGATGGTAGTACATTCCGAGTCATGCCCATTCTCATGGACATGTTGGAGGGCCTGGCATGGTGCACACAGAATGGGGGGGGTGCAGTGTTGGAGCCTCCTTCTGGTGTGGCCATGTTGTGCATGGTGTCTGTTGGGTGGCCTACAGGTGTCTAGTGGTTTGCGTGGTTTGGCCATGCCACAAGGGCTGTGTGCCTTGTGGTGTTTAATTGTGGAACTGATGTGTTCCCATTCTGTATGTTGATGCACTGATGTTTACACTGCGTGTATAGACATGGTGGGAATGTCAGGTGTGCAAGTGGTGGTGGTGATGTGTGCATCTTGCCATGAGGTGGCATGGTGGTGAGGCCTGCACCTGTACAGAGATGTGTATGTGTGTGTGTGCATGCAGATGGTGCTTGTGTTGGCTATTAAGGGCTCATGTTGGGTGTGTCAGTGGGGTTTGTTAGGTGTGTTCCTGGCAGGGGCATTGTAGTTATATGGGAGGTAGCTTTAGGTGGGAGCAAACCTACTTGCCATTTGGACTTTGACATTGACGTTGGGGATGAAGGTGTGTGGTGTGACTTTGGGATTACGGCAAGGGACACTCACCATCATCGTCCGATGTTGCAACTCCCATCTTGGCATTTCCAACGCCCTCGATGCCCTCCATGTTGATGACAGTGCTGCAGGTCTCCTCCCATGTGGCAAGTTTGATGGCCGATGGTGGTCCGCCTCCTGTGCCCAGCCCCTGGCTGCGCTCGGCAGTGAGTAGGTTGCGGATCGTCCCACCGCTTGCGACAATCGCGGACAGTCTGGGGTGTTGTCCCCACCGCTGATACCTTGCGGCCCACCTCCTCCCACACGGCTTTTTTCTGTAGTTGGGCTGCCCAGCGCAGGTTGACACAGAAGACAACGTCTGAATGTTCGACAAGTTTGACGGCCAACATGTTCAGCTCATTGTCGCTAAACGTTGGTTCACAGCGACCGGCGGTGGCCTGCCTGGTTGACATGTTCCTCTGCTTTCTTCCTGGCTACTCTGTTCTCCTGTAATAACCAGAGGATGGGTGTCCCCTTCATCGTGGACCTGGGGAGCGAGAGGAGTCAAAGGAACCAAAGAGAGTGGTCACACGGCCAAATACTAGTATAAGCAAAGTAAACTCAAAAGTTTGACTTCTAAAAAGGCAAAAACTTAAAGAATTCGCTCTCTCAAGCTGATAGAGCCAGTCCCTCCAACAAACAATCCACCATTCATTCATGTCGAAAGAGAAAGTATATTGTGTCTCCTCTTGTAATAAATATATTAATATTGGCCTACGCCAAGCTGCTCGAATGTCGCTTGCGAAAGAAATCCGTGTTGCAAGGTCCTGACCTTAAATCCATGTAAGCCGCCATTTTAGGTCAAACTGCCATTTTAGGCTTTGCTTTGTAAAAGTCACCTTGTGAGTTAAAATGGTGGACGATGTCATTCCAGAATACAACATGGCCGTCTTGACCTCTGTACATAGCTAATGTGTAACTTGCCTACAGGCCACTTGTTTAGGTCGTGAACTGAGACCTTGTCCTTCGTTGATCTATGTGTACAAGGATTACTCGTGTAATGAAACTAATCCACGAGCATATGTTGAGACAATGTATTCAAATACTGAACGAAGAACATTTGTTTAACTACATTGTATTCATGTTTGAGAAGGCCTGCATGGGAAATCTTAGAATACACAGTTATTGCATAGGCTTGTTGATACATGTATTAAAGGCAAACCAGTTATATGCGGTTGTTTGAGACTTGGCAGAAACCCTAGATCTGTGATGTATTAATAGGAATATTAACCCGAAGTGGGGCTGGAAATCGTGCCCACCAAATGTATAAAAAGCGAATGCATTCTAATGTACAGGGTCTCTCACTGAACACACTGAACAACGCTGGAGTTCGTTGTGTTGTAGTGAGGGCCGATAGCTGTCTGATTTTGCTATGTTTTTGTAACTGGATTCAGTATAAAATAAAGTACTTTGTTTGTTCCTTTGTAACCCGTGTTCCGTGTATTTCCTTTTGGGGTACTCAGCCTCGATATTTTGATTCTGTTTTCACATTCATAATGGGGCTTTAAGCCCATAGTAGGTCATTTCCCATGCAGATTCTGTAGTTCATGCAGTTCCACCACAGCTTGCTCTTCAGTTTTGATAAATGGCAAATCATGGCATTTAAAACAGCATACCACTTGCAATTCTTCGAACGTGATTTACATGATTATCTGCCAATGTTTGAAAATGTATATCAACAAAAATCCAGACCAGTCAAAATACGATCATTTGAACACAAGTCTAGAATCCGCACTAAAACACTCAATTCACCCTTAGTGGCACATTTTTGTGAAAACAATCACAATTGTGATGACTTTAAATGGTGGGTCCTTGAACAAGTCTTTGGCACAGATCTACTCAATACTGGAGCTAGACTAGCCCAACGAGAACAGTGATGGATGTACAACACCCTGAGTTATCAGATGGGCCTTAATTAATCATCAAGAAGAATGGCTGCACTGTATACCTTGAAACATCGGCTTCTTAGTCCGAGAGATTGACATAATACGTTTTGAACTTTATTTAGCAATCTTAGAGAATCTGCCATTGCCAGTTGGATATTAGTGTTTTCATCCAGTCCTGCGACTCCATTAACTAGTTGCCTTTATCATTATATACAGGGAAGTTATCATATACCTGTCATTGACTAAATATTCTGTAGTTCTGTTGCTTTATTTGTTGCACTCTGGTGCATGATTTTATGTTAATAGAGCTTGGTTCCACTACAGACACGTTCTTTGCTATTAACATTAGGTGCATTTTTTTGTGACAACACAAATAACATCCTTTTTCTAGGTCTCTCAGTTAGGCTTGTTTCTGATTGCCCCAGACAATTCGGCGGTTAGTGTTTCTCGCTTCTCTCTTCCTACACTGTACATCCATAGGTTTAGGTCCCGGAGTCCTCTTTCTACGCTCATGGTTAAGCGTGAGGATTGAATACTGTTTGTACTAACGATCTCGTACGGGAACGTTTCATCACACTGTTTGAGTCCTTTTTTGATTTACTTGTTATCATGTGAGGCCCCTTAACAATACGTATGTATGGCACCTTATGGCATTTCACGTCTATTTGAATTTAACTGCTCATTCCATCGTGTCGGCTACTCCATTTGATTGGGATCATTCGACGCCCTATGTACTTGGCACCCTGAGACCAGGTCCATCGGCAAATTGTTGAGATAAAATAATTACTGATACACGCCTAATTTACGCATGCTTTTGAGCCACATATATTTATTTCCAGGTTAAAGTTCCTTGAATTCAATTTACATTTGTCCCGCATCTGTCATCAAAGACGGAGCTAATGAGCTAGCCCCTCTCATCACCTTTCTGATCAACTCCTCCTTCAAAAACTCAGTGGTCCCCAACAACCTTAAAGTAGCATGGGTCCTACCCCTGCTCAAAAAACCTAACCTAGATCCCAACATCCCAACAAATTACAGGCCCATCACCACAGTCCCATTTCTTCTCAAAATCTTGGAGAGGGTAGCCTATCTCCAAATACAACAACATTTGGAAGACAACAACCTTCTAGGCCTGCGGCAATCTGGCTTGAGACCAAGGCACGGGACGGAAACGGCCCTCTTGGATCTAAAAATCCAAATGGATGATGCCAAAGACAAGGGCAAACTGGCCATCTTGCTCTTGTTGGATCTCTATGCTGCCTTTGATCTGGTTGACCACCAGATCCTCACTCAACACCTCTCCTCGGCTGCTGCATTCTCTCAGAATGCCACGAAGTGGATCCAATCATTTCTGTCTGACAGGTCGACTAGAGTCTTCGCCCCCACTGCGGCTGCTGACCCTATCCCAATCACATGTGGAGTGCCCCAAGGCTCTTGCATTTCTCCCACTCTTTACAACATCTTCACAAAGCTCCTATTTGACCGTCTTGACGATCTGGGTGTCAGCTACACTAATTATGCTGACGATACCCAGGTCCTCATTACGCTCACTGGTAGCTATGAAGAAGATGTTGCTAAACTTAATGAAATCTACCTAGAAATCCAAGCCTGGATGGCTACACACAGTCTTTGCCTATACGACGATAAGACAGAATCGCTTATCGTAGGCTGACAGGCTCGCCTCAATAAACTGGACCAAAGGTACCAATCCTTTACCATTGATGGCAACATCATAAAAGTATCCAAAGAGGTCAAAACTCTAGGTGTATACCTCGACTCTACCTTGTCTCTAAAAAAACAAATAAACTCTACCATCTCTACTACCTCTTACACCAATAAATTGATCAATGCCTGCAGCCCTTTTCTCTCCACCTCTAGTTGCCTCACCCTATCTAGAGCGCTGACATTGTCAAAATTAGACTATTGCAACACACTCTACTTAGGCAATACCACTAAAATAAACTTGAACAGGCTCCGGATCCTGCAAAATAATGCACTAAGATGTGCCCTCAACCTCCCGCGCAAGGCGCACATATCCACGGTTAGCAAAGAAGTCCACTGGCTCCCGATCCGCGACAGAATTAAGCTAAGAACCCTGGTCATCACCCACTAGTGCCTGTCATGTACTGCCCCACGCTACCTTTCAGACAAATTCTCTAGACACCGCCCCATTAGACCCACCAGAACTCCTTACCTGCAACAACTAAAGATCCCCAACTATAACCTAAAAACAGCAGGAGGCTCCAGTTTCCCAGTGCTCGCAGCACAATGTTGGAACACCCTCCCTCCTACAATTAGATCGGTATCCGCATTCTGCCCATTCAGAGCTATGGTTAAATCATGGCTACTAGCCTAGACATCTAGACTCTCACCGACTCGACCGGCCAGCCGCCGCTCTCTATCTGCAATATAATTGTAATGCAATCAGCAATGCTTACCCTATCTACAGCCTATTCAGTACCAACCTGTAACCCGGTCCTCATTCACCACTGCAACTATTTTGTGCCTACTCTCTGTACATACTCTTCTCGATATATTCTACTTTTGTATGTAAACATTCAGAGCCTGGACCAATGTATGCTCTGTCTGTTGTATTATGATGTTTTGTGTAACAATATGTAACTCTGCTGTGCACATGATTATGCGCCCAGCTACCTGAGGGTTCGGACGCGCTTTATAAATAAACAAACTAAACTAAACTAAACATTACATACGTTTTATTAGGTATGTCCCGATCTGAGGCTCTTACATCATCTCGGCTTTTGACCATATGCAATCATATTTTCACTTCTTGTCTGGAGGCAGTGTGATTTGGCGGTATGTTCTATACCCACCATAGAACTCCTGTGAATGTTCCCTCTCGCTAGGACACAATTTGCATTGATGCCTACACAATGTGACGACTCCTAACAGGGGTCTTGAATACATTTGCCAAGAATGCCTCAGTGATATATATTAAAATACCGCCCTACATATAGCATGGAACTTTGATCCTTTTTGGCCATTCTGTTAAATAGTGATCATGGGGTTCTCCTTATTGCCTCACTTTGTGAGCACTTACTTGCCTATTGTTATCTATACAGCGGGCCATTCTCCACCAGGCTATTTGGCTATTGCTGCCAGAAATGTCTTGATTATATGTAATTTCTGAGCTGCCTAGACTACAACAACAGTACACATTACCAGCTTGGTGCTATTTGCCTTGATACACATTGGGCCTCATTACAACCTGCCAGGGCCGGACCGCTGTAAATCCGTGACGGCGGAAAAACGTTTCCGTGTCCGCAAGGTTGCGGAAAGACCGTCCGATTACATGTTGTCGGTCGCGCGCACCACACGGACGCGGAAACGTTGTTACCGCCATCACGGAAAAAGCCACGGAAATGGACATAGCGCTGCCACAAGTACCGCAAAACCTGTGTCCGCCTCCGTCGCCACAGACACGGAACCGGAAATACCATGATCGCCAAAACAGGAAACAGAGAGGCGGCCATCATATAAAAGCACAATCCATTGCCATCCAAAGTCAGCACAAGCACAATCCATACTGTGAGAAGGCAAAAGGAACCACCAGCATGTCTGCCAGGATTCCAGCTCAGAGGCAGCGCAAACAGCGCTTCAGTGAGGTGGAGCTAACTGTCCTGGTGGAGCACATTGTGGAGAATGCAGAGATGCTGTTCAGCGCCGATCAACGGCGTGCCATACAGCAGCGGAGGAAGGAAGTGTGGGCGGAAGCAGCAAGCAAGTGCACCGCTGTGGGCGTGACATTGCGGAGCGTCAATGACTGCCACAAGCGGTGGGACGACCTCAGGCTGAGGGTATGCAACCTCATATCCACACACCACCAACGCAGCAGTGGTACAGGCGGAGGACCCCCTTCCCCACTGAGGCTGCAAGCATGGGAGGAGCATTGCAGCAGTGTCCTCCAACTTGAGGGCATCCATGGGATCGGGGAGGCTGAGGCAGGAGTGAGCCCACCTGCAGATGCTGGTAAGTGGTGAAACCTGAATGCCATATGAGATTATGTAGATGGCAGTACTGGCCCATAGGACCCATTAACAACCCCCCCTGGCAGTGCATGACTGGCCCATAGGACCCATTAACAACCCCCCCCAGCAGTGCATGACTGGCCCATAGGACCCATTAACAACCCCCCCCCCCCGCAAGTGCATGACTGGCCCATAGGACCCATTAACAACCCCCCCAGCAGTGCATGACTGGCCCATAGGACCCATTAACAACCCCCCCCCCCTGGCAGTGCATGACTGGCCCATAGGACCCATTAACAACCCCCCCTGGCAGTGCATGACTGGACCATAGGACCCATTAACAACCCCCCCCCACAAGTGCATGACTGGCCCATAGGACCCATTAACAACCCCCCCCCAGCAGTGCATGACTGGCCCATAGGACCCATCAACAACCCCCCCCTGGCAGTGCATGACTGGCCCATGGGACCCATTAACAACCCCCCCCTGGCAGTGCATGACTGGCCAGGCAATCTGCACCGGCAAGTGCCCAAGCCACCGCCACCACACAAGAGGATGCTGCCGGCAGTTTGGCATCTCTGCCCACATTACCAACTGCAACAGATGTGCCGCCCACCACCACTGACATCCCCACCGTCTCCACACTGCCTGAGGCAAGACAGGTGCCACGGGAACCCATCATGGCCACCCAACCCAACACAGAAGGCAGCAGCACTGCAGAGGGGGTGGCCTGTAGTGATAACAGTGCCCCGCAAGAGCACTCTGATACTGGGCCACAGGGGGAGATGCCCACATTTGAGGACATGGGTTCCTTCCATCAGCTGGAGTTCAGCCCCACCTCACTCAGGAGTCCCATGAGGTCACCCACCCCATCTATGGCCGAGCTGAATACCCGCATGCAGCGGATGGAGGAGCAGCAGGCTACCCTCACCCAGCTGGTGGAGAGGCAGCTTAAGGAATCTAGGCTGCTGAGGGAGAGCTATAGCACCTCAGTGCGTCGCCTGTCAAGGTCTATTGGACGCTTTGCAAGCACAATAGTCACCCTTGCACGCCATGTGCGGGAGGGTAACGACAACACCTCCAGGCTCATAGACGCCATGTTGATTGGGCAACAGGCAAATCTGGCACGGATGCCATCAATACCAGATTCAGTGCCATCAAACACCACCACCCCATCCAGCTCCACTACTGCCAGTCCCAGGAGGCGCTCGAGTAGGCTAACGGGGCCCTCGGGCAAGGTTGCACAGGCACAGAAGTGCACACGGAAGTGATGGCATGTGTGTGGGCAGTGCAGGACACACGTGGACTTGAAGGGTGTGAGAGAAGTGGGCACATTTGGGTGGTGGGGTGGTAGTTTTGGGGGTTTGAACAATGGGGCCTGGGTGGGGGTGGGTACGTTTGGGTGGTGGGGGAGGTAGTTTTGGGGGTTTGAACAATGGGGCCTGGGTGGGGGTGGGTACGTTTGGGTGGTGGGTGGGCTCGGGTGTACAGCTTCCCTAAACAATGCACCTCCTTCCCTGTTCCTTTCCACACGGACGCGGAAACGTTGTTACCGCCATCACGGAAAAAGCCACGGAAATGGACATAGCGCTGCCACAAGTACCGCAAAACCTGTGTCCGCCTCCGTCGCCACAGACACGGAACCGGAAATACCATGATCGCCAAAACAGGAAACAGAGAGGCGGCCATCATATAAAAGCACAATCCATTGCCATCCAAAGTCAGCACAAGCACAATCCATACTGTGAGAAGGCAAAAGGAACCACCAGCATGTCTGCCAGGATTCCAGCTCAGAGGCAGCGCAAACAGCGCTTCAGTGAGGTGGAGCTAACTGTCCTGGTGGAGCACATTGTGGAGAATGCAGAGATGCTGTTCAGCGCCGATCAACGGCGTGCCATACAGCAGCGGAGGAAGGAAGTGTGGGCGGAAGCAGCAAGCAAGTGCACCGCTGTGGGCGTGACATTGCGGAGCGTCAATGACTGCCACAAGCGGTGGGACGACCTCAGGCTGAGGGTATGCAACCTCATATCCACACACCACCAACGCAGCAGTGGTACAGGCGGAGGACCCCCTTCCCCACTGAGGCTGCAAGCATGGGAGGAGCATTGCAGCAGTGTCCTCCAACTTGAGGGCATCCATGGGATCGGGGAGGCTGAGGCAGGAGTGAGCCCACCTGCAGATGCTGGTAAGTGGTGAAACCTGAATGCCATATGAGATTATGTAGATGGCAGTACTGGCCCATAGGACCCATTAACAACCCCCCCTGGCAGTGCATGACTGGCCCATAGGACCCATTAACAACCCCCCCCAGCAGTGCATGACTGGCCCATAGGACCCATTAACAACCCCCCCCCCCGCAAGTGCATGACTGGCCCATAGGACCCATTAACAACCCCCCCAGCAGTGCATGACTGGCCCATAGGACCCATTAACAACCCCCCCCCCTGGCAGTGCATGACTGGCCCATAGGACCCATTAACAACCCCCCCTGGCAGTGCATGACTGGACCATAGGACCCATTAACAACCCCCCCCCACAAGTGCATGACTGGCCCATAGGACCCATTAACAACCCCCCCCCAGCAGTGCATGACTGGCCCATAGGACCCATCAACAACCCCCCCCTGGCAGTGCATGACTGGCCCATGGGACCCATTAACAACCCCCCCCTGGCAGTGCATGACTGGCCAGGCAATCTGCACCGGCAAGTGCCCAAGCCACCGCCACCACACAAGAGGATGCTGCCGGCAGTTTGGCATCTCTGCCCACATTACCAACTGCAACAGATGTGCCGCCCACCACCACTGACATCCCCACCGTCTCCACACTGCCTGAGGCAAGACAGGTGCCACGGGAACCCATCATGGCCACCCAACCCAACACAGAAGGCAGCAGCACTGCAGAGGGGGTGGCCTGTAGTGATAACAGTGCCCCGCAAGAGCACTCTGATACTGGGCCACAGGGGGAGATGCCCACATTTGAGGACATGGGTTCCTTCCATCAGCTGGAGTTCAGCCCCACCTCACTCAGGAGTCCCATGAGGTCACCCACCCCATCTATGGCCGAGCTGAATACCCGCATGCAGCGGATGGAGGAGCAGCAGGCTACCCTCACCCAGCTGGTGGAGAGGCAGCTTAAGGAATCTAGGCTGCTGAGGGAGAGCTATAGCACCTCAGTGCGTCGCCTGTCAAGGTCTATTGGACGCTTTGCAAGCACAATAGTCACCCTTGCACGCCATGTGCGGGAGGGTAACGACAACACCTCCAGGCTCATAGACGCCATGTTGATTGGGCAACAGGCAAATCTGGCACGGATGCCATCAATACCAGATTCAGTGCCATCAAACACCACCACCCCATCCAGCTCCACTACTGCCAGTCCCAGGAGGCGCTCGAGTAGGCTAACGGGGCCCTCGGGCAAGGTTGCACAGGCACAGAAGTGCACACGGAAGTGATGGCATGTGTGTGGGCAGTGCAGGACACACGTGGACTTGAAGGGTGTGAGAGAAGTGGGCACATTTGGGTGGTGGGGTGGTAGTTTTGGGGGTTTGAACAATGGGGCCTGGGTGGGGGTGGGTACGTTTGGGTGGTGGGGGAGGTAGTTTTGGGGGTTTGAACAATGGGGCCTGGGTGGGGGTGGGTACGTTTGGGTGGTGGGTGGGCTCGGGTGTACAGCTTCCCTAAACAATGCACCTCCTTCCCTGTTGTGTTTACATCAATATATCACCATTTGAAATCAAGACATACATGTGTGGACATTGATCATTTCATTGGCAGTGCAACTAATCATTTATTGTTGTCACCACGTTCGTGCATTGCTGTGAATGTGCTGTGTCTCAAAAGTAAATGCGAATCAGGCCATCCCGTGCTCTTTGGCCATCAAGTGGACCCCCAGGGGGAGGTGGTGCCATCCCATCCCCATCCCCATCTCCATCCCCATCCCCATCCCCATCTTCCTCATCTGCGTCTGGTGGCATTGGGATGTTCCTGCGCAGGCATATATTGTGCAGCATGGCATATACAAGCGTGATTTTACCCGTCTTCACTGGGCTGTACAGCAGTGATCCGCCAGATCTGCTCAGACAGCGGAAACGTGCCTTCAGCAGTCCGAATGTCCTCTCAATCATTCCATGTGTGCGGACATGTGCCCTATTGTATGCCTCTTCATGCCTCTTCCTTGGTCTCCGTACAGGTGTCATCATCCATGGCGTGAGTGCATATCCGGCATCACCTACATGGGATGTAGATGGGGGAACATGTCAGTGTTTGTGGCATCATGTACTCATCTGATGCTGTGCAATCTTGTATCATTGTTCATTCATGCATATGTGCCATGCAGTGTTTGGAGGTGTATATTGGGCATCAGAATGTATGTCGGAAACTGGATATGGGCCAACACATTAACATGCATGTCTACTGTGCCCTGCGGGTGACATTTGATTGTGAGCATGTCACAGTGCAGTGCTGTCCACACATGGCAGAGTGACTCCACTGTACTGAAGTAGTGAATGCACGACGTCTCATTTACAGGCATCTCGTGCATTTTGAGGGCAGTGTTTCATTTGAGGGTGGGTGTCTGCAGTGGCACAAGGTTCATGGGACAGTGACGGGATGGGCTGTGGCAGGGTGTGCACGGGCACATTGTGGTGACCTGTCATGTCTTCCTTTGTGATGTTTGGTATCCGCTGAGTATTTGGCAGATGGAAGGGGGGGTGATGCATGTGCGGTCACAGCGGCACACTCACAATGCTCATTGGCCTGGACACACACACACCACTTCGACAGGGTTGGTGCATTGCCAGCTGAACTCACCCAATAGCCATGTGCTTTGTCCGGCATAGCGTTCCATGTACCATGGCAACGTGGAATTCCGCAGTACCATTGAGTCATGGGTTGAGCCTGGGTAACGTGCGCAGCAGTGTGTGATCAATTGCATGGCATCACATACCATCTGTACATTCAACAAGTGATACTGTTTCCTATTGCGGAACACCTGCTCAATTGCACGTGGTAGTGTCAGCTCAACGTGGGTGCAGTCAACTGCGCCTATGCAATTTGGCATGCCTGCTATGGCAATGAAGGCCAACTTGGTGGCAATGACCTCGGGGAGGGTGCGGGGTAGGGCTATGTGTTCCGACACATGGCGCAACAGGGCATCCAGTACCTGTACCAGGATTTTTGAAAAACAGGGTTGTGATATGCTGTGCAGCTCACCAACCGTGTTTTGATAGGTGCCAGTGCCAAGGAAATGCAGTACTGCCACAACCTTCAGGAGGGGGGGATGGCGGTGGGGGTGTCAATTTGGCTGCTGATGTCGTCCTCAATCATGACAGTGATGTGCAGTATTGTTGCACGGTCCAGCCAGTATAGTGTGTGGATCTGTCCTGGGGTGAGGTTCCAGGGTGAGGCTGGCTGACTGCGGGGTAGGGCCGGCTGGACAATGGGGTTTGCCATAGGTGCAGGGTTTGCTGGTTGCCGCCTGCGCCTCCTCCGCCCCCTCCTCCACTGCGCCATTACTGCCATCATGTGCAGTGCTGCCTGTTGGTTGAGTAGGCCCAGTCCCAGTGCTACTAGAGCTGCTGCCTGCATGGTTCTGTGTTGTGTTGGGCTGGGTGTGGGCCTTTTGTAGGCTCCCAGTGGGCTGGTAGGTCCAGCTGGGCTGATTTGGTGCACCTGTGCCCTGATTCAGTTCAGCAGGCATTGTTTAACGTCATGTTCGCGGTGGTACCGCCACCGTGATCACGGTTTTAACGCCATTTTTCTGGCAGTGTTTCCGTGTCCGCGCTAGTTGTGATGCTCGCGGTGTTTCGTGTTGCTGGTAACGGAGGGGTTTGCGTGCAGACGGACTTAACGGAACACTTATTTCCGCGGTGGCGGATGGGGGTGGTGCTATTTCCGGGGCCGGCGGACGTGGAAACGGTGCCGGTATGGTTTTACCATCAGTGTTAATTCCGGACCGGAGTACTTGTAATGAGGCCCATTGTTTTATCCTTTTCCTCCATCAGCCAGCTACACAAGTATGGCGTGTGATCGAGAGTTGATTTGGGCTGATTTACATCACATCGCCTTTTGAAATTGTAGGGGATCTACACCGCCATTTGGTGTGTCCCACACTATATTAATGGAGGTATGGAGTGTCTTTTGTTTTGATTTTTTACTATGTGTTTTTGTCATTTTGGTTTACAACCTTGGTTGGGGGAATTAGGGAGATTTCTAATCCCACCACCTTGGCTATGTCTCCACAGATTGGCTACTGCAGTGTCTGCCTTTTTCCCATGGTGTTGGACGGCGTATTCATTTCGCGAACCACCTTTGGATGCGATAAGGTGACTTTAACTAGCATCTGTCATTTAGAATAGAGGTTCAGTCTACATGAACAATTATTGTTATGTTTGAACTTCATTTTTGCTACATGGGGTTGCTAGGCTTGGTCATGGGTTTTAAACAAATGTTTTTTTATTTTTCTTGTTTTTTTAATGTTTTAGTGAAGAAGTGGATTATTAATGAACAAGTGGACTAAAAATGATTCCAGATGAAGATTACCTTAACATAAACATTTTGAATTGAGGATAACCAAGATGTCTATCAAGTCTTATAAATGTTTTTATGCTGATTATTTAAAACGTATTTGTTTCTTATATGTACTGATGAAGACGATTGTCAGTTCAATCCTCTCTCTTTTGGTTGGTATGAACTAGACAATTACATTTGTCAAAACTACACATTAATTTGATACCTTGAAACACAGATGAATTATTACACTATACAAGGTACCAGTAGTAGACAGTTAGCACTTTATATGCCCTTTACCACTGAATAAAGCACTTTATGATGTTTTGCACTTTAAGATTTTTTTGAAATTATCTATATTTCTATAGAATAACTTGATATTTCAACAATTCAAGCTTTTTTACCTTTTACTGCTGATTCAGCACCCTATGATGAATTGTGCTTTAAATTGTTGTGGACACGGTCCATCTATCTTGAACAGCACAATCTAAAAAGAATACTAATATTAACCCTGACTTCAGCAGGGTCAAATTGGGTTTAATTGTAAATTTATATCATCCCATTATTGTATTCCCATGAAAAACAGATTCACTACTTTAGTTTTAGATAGTATTCAGGCCTAACAGTTTTTAATCATAGATTTCTATTAATTTTATGATCTATTATGTGTCACTGTGATTTTTTATCATCGTTTATATTTGACTAATAAAATATGTATATGTAACATTTCACTTGACCTTGCCTATCCCTTTTGTACGCACACAGAAGTTGAGCTTTCTAGTTTACTTTGCTTATACTCTGTTCTCCTGTTCAACTGTTGTAGACTGAGGATTGCAATGGATTGCGTTTTTAAAGATGGCCGCCGGTGCATTTCCCGTTCTGACACGATGACGTTGCTTCCGGTGCCGGCATACTGGTAAAACCGGCATCATAAGTGCGAGTTCCTCTGGCATCGTGGATGCCAGTATCAAGGGTTTGGGGGCCGGTACTGGCATGCCAGTGCTACCGTTACGGGCATGCCAGAATGCGCGTGCACGCTGACTCGGAATCTACCATAGATTCCGACAGCAGTGCTACACAGACACGGTAACACCGGCATACCGGTAATTATCTTTTTTTACAGGCAAACTCGTAATGAGGCCCAACGTCTGCATGTTCAAGTGTGTCAGCCAACATGTTCAGCTCATTGGGCCTCATTACAATCCTGGCAAGAACCGGGCAAGAACCGGGTCTGCCCATTTGCGGGTGCCGGCAACAAGGGCCTCCCCATCCCCATTCGGCCCCATAGGGCCGAATGGGGATGGGGACGTCAGATGCACTGGCGCATTCAGAGTGTTTTGTGGTGCATCCGATGTGCTGTGCTCGTGGGTGCCGGTCTGCTCGCCAGCTCAGACCTGGCGGGCAGACAGGCACCCGTAACCACAACACGTAGAATGGCAGACAATGAACTGCGTTACCGGCATGCTTACCTGTATCGTAGTTCCCAGACCGCCAGGGTCGTAATGAGGTCCATTGTCACTAAACCTTGGTTTATGGTGACAGCCGGTGCCTTGCCTGGTTGACAAGTTCCTCTGCTTTCTTCCTGGCTGCTCTGTTCTCCTGTTCAACTGCTGTAGACTGAGGATTGCAATGGATTGCGTTGCTTCCGGTACTGGTATTACCAGCATCGGCAAACCAGTAATACCGGCATCATAGGTGCGGTGTCAGTGCCTGCAGCATCATGGATGCCAGTATCGAGGGCTTGTGGGCGTTACCGGCTCTCTAATGTAACAATTTTCAGGTAACAATTTTTAGGGATGATCCAAGTATACCACCTGACACAGTGTCCGCCAGTAACAACATGCACTATATGTTCCGATACTGGACCTACCACTCAGGGAGCCAACACAGAGTGACGTTAGGTTTGGGGAAGGATTTTGGTAAGTGACGCTGATTGTGACGTCACAAGTGTACAAAAGTAGCCTGCAAGCCCAAAATCGGCGAGATGTGCCTGGACTGGATTTTGCTCCAAGCGTGTGATCCCTGCTTGTTTGCTATAATAAAACAGCACTAAGCCTTTGCTCTTTGTGTGGACCTCGACTTCTTTGGGACATCGGAAGGAGTTAGGGCCTTCCGAGAGATGGAGGTCCACGGACCCTAGGTACGGCTCTACTGACCTCAGAATTTACCCTAACAAGTTGGAGACCCCAGCAAGATCGTTTGTGACATCGGCTTGGCAAGGTGCTGCTCCCTCCACCGTCGGACCTCGGAAGACTGCAGGAACCTCGCGAATTGCGACACAACCAGATTGCGCAACCGGAGATTGGCCGTCTGGAGCTGACTTCAGAAATCATCCTGCCTGCAGTTGGCGAGTGTCCATAGGAGGCGAGACGAGCTGAGTGGGAGTGAGGCCAGCAGCCGAGCAGCACCAGCAGACGGGCAACTAAAGTAAATGTGGTCCACACAACCAGCAACAACCTATTGTGCGGGTGGGGAGAGGATGTGTAAATAGGGTGGGGGGTGGTGTAACATTGTCATAACGTTCAGTACTGAGGCGGTGGTTGGCTCATGTATGATTGTAGGGAACGGAGCGGAGGTAGTCCCTTCTTGTCTTAGTGAACATTTCGGGGGCGGGGCAGCATGTAAGAGAAGGATTGTTGCGCCAATAGGCCTGGACAGTGAACACATGTGTAGGGGTGTGGTCTTCCTATGAATAGACATTGTAGCTCGGTGAATAGATGTGGTTTTCCTATGAATTGAGCATTATAGTTCGATGAGTAGATTTCAGATTCCCGTAAGATGTAGCTGAAGCTATCTTAGATTGCGTAAGGTAGTTGACTGGTTAAATTTCTATGAAAAGAAACATATCACACGTCAAGCGTTGCGACGTGTCCAGTTCAATTACAAGACGAGTTGATTGATGATGTATACTCCACTCCGGGGGAGGTGGGAAGACAGCTGTGGGGATTGTAGATTTTTACCATCGGAATTAAAACAGTGGGATTGTTGTGTGTAATATGTGCACAAATTGTTCAGTTATGAAGCATTAGCTTGGTGACGTCACCCATAGGTCATTGCATAGGGCACAGTGTTATCAGCGAGCGCGGGGCTCGTGGCACGGTGCTGAAACTATCAGACAGGTGAACAGGCAGCCGTACGCGGAGATGCACAAGCACGTGATCGAAGGGGCGTGCACGGCAGTCTAGTGCAGGAGGGGCGGTACAAGAGTAAGCCGCGCACAGTGTGAGTCCGCAGGAGGCCGTAGGTATCGAAGGGGCGTGCCGGGTGGTGGCCGCCCCAGTGAAGGCGGGCGGTATGAGAGTGCGCTATGCACGGTGTGAGACTACAGGGGGCCGTAGGCATCGAAGGGGCATGCCGGGTAGCGGCCGCCCCAGTGGAGGCGGGGCAGTACGAGAGTATGCCACCTAAGGTGTGAGGTTGCAGGGGGCCTTGTTCGGTGAAGGGGTGTGCTGAACAGCAGCAGCCCTAGTGAAGGCCGGGTGGCACAAGAGTCCACCGCAAAGTGTAAGGCCGAAAGAGGCCGCAGGTGTTGCTAACGGAATATTGAACTGCATAACAAAAAAAATGTTTTACCCTTGCACTGACAGCGGAACGTCAAAATCCTCAACTCACGGTCAGGTAAAATTACAAACAAACAATTATGTACCATGGGGGAGGGGGAAGGCCACCATACAGTGGCTATGGGACCCCAATGACCCCAATTCAGCACATCTGTAAAAGGCTGGCTATCTATAAGGACAGAATAGTGAAATACAGCGTAGAATGGACTGAGGGTACGGATGGAAAGATAACAGTACCATCCCATGGCGCCTAACAGTAGTTTCTCCAAGGACATGCTGCAGTCACTACTCACCTACCTACACAACACGTACAAGGGGAAGAAGCTAGCTAACCGTATGGAAATATTTGAGTGTGGCATATGTTTCAGGGGTACTATCAGGGGATGATGAGTGTACAGGAAGTAAAAGAAGGGCGAGGGGACTCCTGTGTTCCGCCTCCTGCACCTCCCAGTGTTGTCTCACACGATGCAGAGGAGGAGGAGGAGGAGCAGGGATTATACCAGATTAGAGAACTGAGAGAGGCTAAAGAGCCCTGACAATTAACTGCAGCACAGGGCTACTCAAATCTCACATATAAGCCACCCCTGTATGCCACGAACGCGCACACTCCCATCGCCCTTCAAGGTGGGGGATTGGCAGAAACAGACAGCGCAAGCACCGATGGAGGCGGGCTGTGGCAGATGAAGTGCGAGTTTGCTGGAATTGGCCCATATGAATGGGTAGCGGCACAGGTGCTTTTGAAGTTACAAGGGACTACTACAGGGGAGGCAAAAGGGGCAACTAAGGCCATAGAGGAATTAGAGCTGGGCCAGGGATGCAGAGGAAAGTCAGTGAAGGACGTGAGGGTAGGGGAAGTGCGGGAAGAAGAGGAAGCCAAGTTAGAAGCGAAAATAGCATAATTGAAAGAGAAAAGGAATGGGTTAGTGAAACAACTAGAGCAAAAGGAACCGGAAAGGCAAGAGCAGTTGGAGTTAGAAAGAAAGGAGAAGGTGGAGCAGGAAAGTAGAGAACATGAGGCATTAATGGAAAGGGAGCAGAGAGATGTAATGGAGAGAAACATGACGGGAGGGAAAAGCCAGGTGAGTACGAAGGCAAGGGGAGATAGAATACAAGAAGTGGAAAGAGGTGAAGCTGAACGAGAAATGGCATTTTGGACACGGAAGATATTTTTAGAAAACATACGTAAGTATGAGGAAGGCATATTGAAGGAGCTAAGGCTAGCAAGGGCAGGGGGAGCACGAAATAAGAGAGATGAAGACGAGAGAGCGCTACGAAAAGTAAGCAAAGAAATAATGGAAGAACTGGATCGGGCAAGGGGGGACGAGATGGAATGGGAAGAGCAACAGAGCCGACGGGTATCGAAGAGGTACACAGGGAGCAGCACGAGAATGCCAGGGGTGCACCCAAAGCACCAAATACAGAGGGGGAGAAGAGAATGCAACTTTACAAACATTGATCTTGAAAGTGTAACAGTGCGCTACCCACTCCCATGCAAACTAACATTCTCAAACGGATTCTGTAGTGAGGAAGAGGAAGATAGTAATGATGTAGAAAAGGAAGGGCTTAACACACTTTACATTTACATGATCAGGCACGGAAATGTCATGGGAATTCAGGAGACAAGATGAAAAGAGCGGTGGACAGCACACGGGCAAAATGACTGAGGACAAGGCAGCAGCAGTAGACCTGCATACACCCTACACGAATAGGCTCTGGGACCTCCCCGGACTCAGACGAGATGGGCAGCTGTAACATACAATAGGAGACACACCTGTCAGCGGGGCGGGCATACAAGAACACTGGATGCCCCAAACGGGTCCCATAATATAGACATTACAGACATTGGGCCAGACATGGAAGATGAGATAGGGCCTATCCAGATATAACAGTTTAGACGGTCACCTGAAGAAAGGGCTGAATATTCACAGATGCCACTATTGGAGAGAGGGGGGGATGAGGCCACAATATGTACCCTGGAAGCACACGGACAAGGAAAAACATTAGGTACAGGTTACCATCTTTAAGTGGTGGAGCAGGAAAATGGATATACGAAATGGAAAAATTGACGGCAGGGCACAGGTTGGCAGTGGGGGACGTAAGGTGGTTGCTAGTATCCCTATTGGGTGATGCAGCAGGTGACATGTGGAAGACGACGGGGTTCCCGGAGGTGACCACACAAACACAACACATGACGGATCTCCATGTGCAAATTGCAGGTATGCGGTATGGCAGACACTAAGGATGCAATACCCTGACACATCAGACATATGGCAATTACGTCACGCAAGATGTGTGATGATGAGGATCACGTTAGCTATATTCAAGAGATTCAGGAGCTTTGGCGCCTTGAAACTCGAGAGCCGTGGGACAAAACAATGGCTATCTTCTATCCCATCTTAATACAAGGGTTACCAGAGCCAGTGCAAAGACAACTGAAGAAATTGGTGGGGATGGAAGCGAAGGTATGGTCAGAAATACAACTCACAATAGTGCACCATTGTAGACTATGGCAGAAGAAGATGAAATAAAAGGCGGAGGATAGAAAAGCAGACGAAGCTAAATTAGTGCGGAAGAAATTATCAAAATATGCTCTAGAAGGGGCAGTAGTCACCAGCCCGGCACCACAAACACAGACAGCGGTGTCCCTACAACAACCTCAGCTCCAGAAGCAGCTACCACAATATAACACAGCCCAGCAGTGTCAACAACCCATGGGGGCATACATGGGTATGGGCGGAAACCAAACAAACTTTTTTAGAGGAAGGGGAGTGTTTACTAGGGGGCGGGGCTTCGGGCCACAAGCACACCATCCTGGAGGTGGGTTCTGGGGCTACCCACAGCAGGGATTGCAAGGCCAAGGAGAGGGAGGAGGAGGATTCCCTGGTAGGCGCGTGAACCACCCAAATGCTGGGCGTGTGGGCAGTTAGGTCACATTTCTCGCACGTGTAGATACAGAGCCATACAACAAGAGTGGGGTGAGCAAGGGCAACAAAACTACCAGGGAGGCCGGAACGGGTATTACCCACAGGCAGGGCAGCAGCCCATGATACAACATCAAAGCATACCTCAGCCACAGGCGCAATACCAAACGGTGCCAAGGACATCACGACCACAACAACAACAAATACAACAACCATCATACAAACAGCACAGCATCTGATGCAATTACATGATGACTTACCACAACCAATGGACACAACAGCAGTGGTGACAGTAGCAAAAATGTGAGGGGTTACGATAATGGGACACAACCCGTACACTGAGAACGGGCACTCCTTATACCCACAATAGGACAGCCCACAGACTAACCTGCTGTATGCCATCCTATCGGTAACACCTAACCCTGCACAGGAACCTTGCATAAAGGTGGCGATAGGTGACAAAATGTGTTCCTTTCTGGTAGACACGGGGGACACTAGGTCATGCGTACAGCAGGGGAAATACATGTTGTCAGGCAATGCCATGACACTCAAGGATTTTCTGGGGCTTGAGAAGTGGTTCCATTTACTGATAACATCTCCTTATCTATAGGGGATCACGACTTATCACTACCCTTACTTTACTCTAAGCACGTGCCTGTGAACATCTTGGGACGTGACATAATGAGTACACTGAACATGACTATCTCCTGCACAGACAAAGGTATAGTGTGTTCCACACCAGGCATACACAGTCTTACAGCCAGGTAAATACTTCAGGCATACTGTGGCAAAAGTGTACAGAGGGAGGAGCCAGTAGACCCCGAAGTATTTCAGTGCGGGACAGACATGGCTTTGGCATGGCTGCCCGGGATCGCAGGGAAAGTGTGGAGAAGGCCAGGTGAGCACCTCTTTAGTTATCACACTATCACGGTCTGTGGAGAAGTAACTCTGCTGAACATATTATATATGTGTGCTCAATACATCATATACCCATAGCAGCACTTTTTAGCGGGCCATCCCTAACATGGGTTATAACACCGCTTGTGACGGACAGTGGAAAAGAAATAACTTATTACCATTCCTACAGATGCAAATTTAAAATTCAGTCCCAAGTGTTTTAGTACCAACTGAAAAACTTGTATTTTTTTCAATGACTGTCTTCAGGGCCATGTCCTTGTGATATAAAATGGTTAACCATCGGGGTTGTGAGTTTTGTAGTCCTTAGGCAAGACCAGCGTTATCACACATTTTTTAATGGGTCTCATCATCATACTCACATATTTCAGGTTACATGGTCATACTATCAAGTATAAAACTCCTGAGGTATTACAGTTGGTAAGATGTCGTTGTATCCAGGGGGTTCGTAACCCAAGATCAATTTCTTTTGTGTGCATTTCGAGTATTTCTTTATAATAGAAAGGTGGCACCAAACTTTCGTTGTTTCTCTCTCTTTTTCCCTGCACCTAAATAGGAGCTCTATTCCCTGTATACATTTATGGGCATCAAGAGTCTGTACCTGAATCAATGTATGGCGGCAAGGCAAATTTTGTACCCCTGATTCACAAGAGGGCTATAAGGTTCACTAGTCTGCATATGAGTTCTGAATGGGTTAGAACATGAGGAGCACGTCTGAGCACGTCCCCTTCCTCTTCCCCTTGTTTAGTGCTACAAAAGGCGCTATTTTGAAAACACAAACGTTTTCATACAGTCAAATAGCCCTGTTATAACTTGTGATACTCGTTTAGCAATTTCAGATGTGCATTTCTCTAACACTGCATGCAGAATAGTAAACACAAGTATAATACAATAAGGGGCACAAACAGTGACATAGCCCTCTTTCTGTTACTTCTTTGTAGGAGTAAGAATACACACCCATGGGAGAAAGGTATTTCCCACAAGGGAGCCAACACCCCTCTGATGTGAATTACGTCCTGATGAAGATGACCTTAACAAACTATGGTTATGAAACCGGTCGACCCTGATACAGCATGAGCTGGCCTCATGCCCTCTTATGATCTATGTAAAAAACAACCTGGCATAGACTGAATTAATTTAACTAGACCTGAGTGATGTAGTAGGACTTTTAAAGATTTTGTTTGTGAATTCTAGATGTGTAAAAAGGACCTTAGAGTTAAGGAGCCTTATGTGTGTTGTGTTACATCAGTACAAGGTGTTAGATTCTTCTAGTAGCTCGCACCGCATTGGTAATAAAGTAGTATACAACTTTGTGCACAGATAGCTCTGGAAAAATCTAGAACTGGGCATTGTCTAATGTAAAAAGCCCACTTTTTCAGTTGCTACTAAAACACTTGGGACTGAATTTAAAATTTGTATCTGTAGGAATGGGAATAAGTTATTTCTTTTCCACTGTCCGTCACAAGAGGTGTTATATCCCATGTTAGGGATGGCCCACTAAAAAGTGCTGCTATGAGTATATGATGTATTGAGCACACATATATAATATGTTCAGCAGAATTACTTCTCCACAGACCGTGATAGTGTGATAACATGTATTCAAAGCTCACGGTAGCAATGACCTTCAATAGGTCTAAAAAGCAATACCCATTGTGTTAGAGTACCTCTAAGCCAGAGATGCCAACTAACGAGAAGGAAGGAACGTTTATATCAATAGACATAGAAGGAATAGTGGCAAGGGAGGATTGGATTGCAGTACACGGTCTAGACGACGAAGGAAAGGCATGGAGGGCAGTAATAGCACTATCAGAAGGGTGTCGATTCACTAAAGTATCAGATGAGGAACTTTTCTGACAAGAAAAAGGAGAGAGTGAGATGATGCTACGGATGAGTGTGTACTTTTGGATACGATTAACATACAGCGAAGTGGCCCAGAAAATGGCAATGGCATTGGAAGCACCCCTCCCTGCACCACCCCCCTTCTGCGAGGAAGACTTAGCAAAGGTACCCACAACACTATGACGTAGGGTGCATCAAAAGCATAGCGGGAGTGAAAATAAAACTGAAAAAAGGAGCAATTCTGTCCCGAGTTATACAATACCCACCGTCGAAGGAATCAGATGAGGCCATTTTTGAGACAATAAGTGCCTTCATAGAATGAGGCATCCTGGTCCCATCAGAATCCTCTGCTGTGTACCCCATCCACAAGGCAAGCAGAGGTTTGTGGCATTTTATACAAGATTTGAGACCCCTCAACCACATTCTGGAAGCAGAATACCCAGTAGCGGCTATCCCAGCCACAAAACTCTGCGGCGTTCCAGCAGAGGTTACATGGTTCACCGTGATTGACCTCAAAATGCCTTTTTCTCGATACCACGGCATCCAGATTCCCAAGATCTAACAAGCCTCATGTACCGCAACACAAAGTGGAAACACACCAGATTGCCCCAAGGGTATTGCGAATCACCATCCATTTTTAACAGTGTGATCCAGATGGACCTAGGCAATATTGAGACAGAGAGTACGATTTTGCAATATGTGGATGATATCCTCATCTGCAGCACCACAGAAGCAGAGTGCCAGAAGGACTTGGTGTAACGCTCACCTGATTCCCACGGAGGCGCAGGTCTGGCTTCGAGTGCTGATGCTTCTTCAATGGTGAAGCGCAGGACTCTGAAGATGGACAGGAAGGGCCCTCTACTCTGGCTTCTCCGGCTCGCAGTAATATTCCCCTGTGCGTGAAAAGGGAGTATTACCTACTGACTGAGTTATGCTCAAGCCTCCCACTCTCTTCCAACCCTCCACGATACCCTTCCACGATTCCCCATGAAGTCTCACCTTAGGGTCTGAAAGGACGAGCTCTCCATCCTGCTTCTGACGCAGGGGCGCGTTGAACCCAGTTACTTCACTGGATTGAGGTTGGATGGGAGTTCAGGTAAGCTTGATTATACTGGAAAGGCGCTGTAAAAGTTCTGTTGCAAGTTCAAAAGTTCAAGCTTTAAATAATAATGTTCATTGTCTTTTTTCAGGTGATGAATGAAGATTCCTTTGGAGACTTCTTGCAACAAAGCGCTGATGTTGATGTCTTTTCCCCATAAGGGCCGGGGTTCGGAATGCCGGAGATATGGTGCCGACCCAAAGTGAAACGTGCAGTTCCAGTAAAGATCTAATAAGTCCTAGATGAGCGCTCAGGTAATGTTTTTACATTCGCTCATCTAATGTCTTTGTCTTTTTTCCCCATAGGGGCCGGGGTCCTGCTTGGAAGCAGCAAGACCCGAAATGAAATGGGAATGACCCAACAGGTAAGTCTTAGAAGGAAACTGAGCTTTTCCTATTCCCTTCCTTCTCTCACCTCTTATTCTTGTCTTTTTCTCTAGGCTCTGGGAAGTGGCTGTGTATCCGGATGATCGCTGCTGAAGATGGAGGAACCCAGGAAAGGTGAGTGAAATGCAGCGCTGCAGCGATCGTAACGAAATGCTTTTAAAAATGATGTCTTCCCTTTCAGGATCGTCGGTGATGTCTCCCTGGTGCAGATTAGCTGGTAGGTCTCTTGTCTCCCTTTGCAGGTGACCCAGGATGCTGACAGGCGTGGCTGAAGTCCAGATGCAAGAGCTGACACAGTGAGCGTCCAGCTGCGAGGAGCAGAACAACGCGAAGCGTGAGTTGCTGATCTGGTGTGGTTTAAATAGCTTTGGAAGAAGTTCCAAGTGTGTATCCTTCCTCCGATCAGGTGTGTATCCTTCCCCGACCACACCCGGGTGGAAAGTAGTCCCACAGGTAAAGTAGTTCCTATTCAGGCCTCAAGAGGGCCTGGATGTGGCAGCATGGTCTGCATCAGGTAAGTGCACATTAAAACACTTCAACACATGTCTAGCTTTATGAGCCTGGCGCCAAAGGCGCCAGGACAGAGGTCCAACATGAGCCTGGTGCCTAAGGCGCCAGGACTGAGTCCAAAGGGCCCCAGCTTGGGCCCGCTAGCACTCCCCTGGGGGAAATGATGCCTGCCTCTGCGGTTGCTGGGTCGGACCTGGTTCCTTGGAGGTAGGCATCATGACAGTACCCCCCCTCAAGGCCCCTCCCAAGGTTCTTCCCTCCGGGGGTTTGGGCTTGTTCGGAAATCTCTGGTGAAACCTTTGTACTAATCGAGGTGCGTGGACATGTTTACTAGGCTCCCACGATCTCTCCTGAGGTCCATATCCCTTCCAGTCAACAAGATAGAAGAGTTTCGACTTTACCACCTTGGAGTCTAAAATGTCTTTAACTTCGAATTCTAATTCCCCTTCAATTTGAACTGGATCTGGAGGCTTGGACAATCGGGTTCCTGGTTGTACTGGCTTCAAAAGTGATGCATGAAAAACTGGATGAATACGCATGTTAGACGGTAGATCCAGTTTAAAGGCCACTGGGTTGATTATAGCTTTGATGGGATAAGGTCCTATGAATCTGGGATTGAAGGTTTGCGGGCCCTTGAGGGGTAAATGTTTAGTTGCTAGCCATACCTGGTCTCCTACTTGGTAAGGAGGAGTTTTACTTCGGTGCAAATCAGCGTTTTCTTTATACTTTTTCTTGGCTTGCTGTAAATGAGTTGCAGCGTCTTTGAAGGCTCGGGTTATTGTGGAATGCAGATGATTTACTGCGGGCATTTCCAGGGTCAGAGGTGGATCTAGATCAGAGGTCCGAGGATGGTGACCATACAAAGTATAAAAGGGGGTTTGTCCGGTTCCAGAATTCACTGAATTGTTGTATGCATATTCTGCGATCCAAAGGATGTCTTTCCAATTTAACTCGGATTGGTGTAACATGCACCGAAGATATTGCTCGAGAGTCTGATTGGTTCTCTCGGTTTGTCCGTTGGTCTGGGGGTGGTGGCTGGTGGATAACCGCACATCTATTTGTGCTAGTTGGCAACACTTCTTCCAAAAATGTGAGATAAATTGACTTCCACGATCCGAGACTAAAATGGAAGGGAAACCATGTATGCGAACTATATTCTCCAGGAATTCCTTGGCCAAGGTGGAAGCTGAAGGCAAACCCTTTAAAGGGATAAAGTGGGCCATTTTGGAGAATAGGTCCACAATTACAAGGATTGTGTTGTAACCAGCACAAGGAGGCATATCTCTTATAAAGTCCATTGACAGGGTGTGCCATGGTGCCGGTGGAATATCCAAGGGTTGAAGTAGGCCGGCTGGCCTTTTCTTTTGAGCCTTATTTTGGGCGCAAATTCCACAAGACAGTACAAAAGACTTTATGTCTTTTCTCCAAGAAGGCCACCAGAAGTGATTTTTTCCTCCGTTTCAGCGATACCAGGGTGTCCTTCCATTAAAGATTCATGATGATGGGCAATAACAAGTTCTTGTGATTCTTTACTTAGCAGAAACAACCGCTCCTGGAAGTAGGGTAAGTCATCCTTAACGGTGTAATGAGGACCCTTTTGACTCCATTCCAGTAAGGTTGAAGAGTCTAGAAGTTGTTTTACTTGCGTTTGGATATCCTCAATGGATTGCAATGAAGTTAAGGCTAAGATTCTTTGCTCAGGTATGATGGGCACAGGTTCTAAGCTTGAATTAGGTTCTTCCATGCCAATCCGGGATAAGGCGTCTGCTTTTCCATTCTTGCAGCCAGGGCGATAGGTAATTACAAAATCAAATTCTGCAAAGAATAGAGCCCATCGGAGTTGTCGTGAAGATTGGGCTTTGTCCGTCTTTAAATACTGTAAGTTTCTGTGGTCCGTAATTACGGTGATGGTGTGTCTTGCCCCGAGAAGGTAGTGACGCCAAGCCTTGAAAGCAGATTTGATGGCCAGTAACTCTTTATCTGTAATTGCGTAGTTGATTTCAGGAGGAGAACATTTTCTGGACCAAAAGGCCACTGGGTGTAGTTGGTTAGTTTTTGGGTCTCTTTGCGACAGGACAGCTCCCATGGCCGAACTGGAAGCATCGGTTTCCACTATGTACGGGAGATCTGGGTGCGGGTGCTTCAATACAGGTGCAGAGGTGAATTTGGTTTTCAGGTCCTGGAAGGCTTGTTCGGCCTCAAGAGTCCATTCAAAGTGTTTGTTTTTCTTTAGGAGAGCGGTGATGGGTTGGACTGTTCGGGAAAATTCCAGGATGAATCTTCGATAGAAATTGGCAAAGCCGAGCATGCTCTGAACTCCCTTCACAGAGCTTGGAGATGGCCATTTGGGGATGGCGTCCACCTTTCGCGAGTCCATTCGGACTCCTTGAGGTGTCAGGATGAATCCGAGAAACTCAACTTCTGTGGTATGAAAAACGCATTTTTCGAGTTTTGCAAATAGTCTGTGCTGGCGCAGTTTCTCAAGAACTGCCCTAACATGTTTTCTGTGATCAGATTCTGAAGAAGAGTACACCAGGATGTCGTCAATGTAAACAATGACGCAGACATCGATAAGTTCCCGAAGAACATCATTCATAAAGTACTGAAAGGCGGCAGGTGCATTGCACAAACCGAAGGGCATCACCTGATATTCGAAGAGCCCAAATTTGGTGCGGAATGCAGTCTTCCATTCGTCGCCTTCTTTTATGTGCACCAGGTGATAAGCTCCTCGGAGATCTAACTTGGTGTACACACAAGCGTCTTTTACCTGGTTGATAAGCTCAGGGATCAAGGGCAGAGGATAACGATTCTTAATCGTTATTTGATTTAGGGCGCGATAGTCTATATACGTTCTAAGGTCGCCTTCTTTTTTTGGCACGAAGAACAGAGCTGAAGAGACAGGAGACTTGGACGGGCGAATAAAACCATTGGCTAGGTATTGATCTAAATACTGACGCAAATGCAGGTTCTCAGGTTCCGTAAGAGCATAAATCCTACTACAAGGTAGTTGAGCATTGGGTACCAGATCGATCTGGCAATCATAAGACCGATGGGGAGGTAACGTGTTAGCCTGTTCTTTCTGAAAAACGTCTTGGAATTCTTGGTATTCTGACGGTACCTGTACAGGGGTGGAAGTTGCTGTGGCTAGACCCATAGCTGGATTTCTTGGATAACAAGTTGGTTCACAATCAGGAAAACTTATCTTCTTTGCTCGCCAGTCAATTCTGGGATTATGTGTTTCTAACCAAGGAATTCCAAGAATTACTTGAAATTGTGGGGCCTTGATCACATCAAACACGATTGCTTCCCGATGTCCATCCTGACCCACCAGTGTCACTTCAACAGTGGAACGCGTTACAGGCCCTGAGGCTATTTCGGTTCCATCTACTGTAGTAATGACATCTTGGGTTACTTTCGGGCGGAGAGGAAGCTTAATCCTGGAAGCCAATTCACGGTCTATGTAATTTCCAATAGCTCCACTGTCGATGTATGCTTTTATAGCATGCAACTGCTGAGGCTGTTTTGGGTCCACGAGCACCATTGGCATGACGAAATGCGAGGTCAAAGAGTTAGTTTTCAAGCTCGGCAAGCGGACCCCTACGCTTGCCGGGCTAGGTCGTTTCCCGAATCAGGTGTCTCTAATTCATTATCAGTAGCTCCAACCACCTTCTTAAGTGGTTTAACTGGACAATTTCGAAGAAAGTGACCGGAAGTCCCGCAATACAGACAAAGTTGCATTTGCCGCCTTCTCTCTCGTTCTTTCTGCATTAAAGGTCCTTTAACACCACCGATTTGCATAGGTTCAGATACGTCGGTACTCTTGGAGGTAGCGTGGGTTTTGATCGGTGCTCGGTTTTCATACTTGAACCGATCTGCTTTTCTACTTTGAAGTCTGTGATCAAGTTGAACCACCAAGTCAATGTAGTCTGCGCAGACCTGGGGTGGGTTTACTATCTGAGCTAGAACATCCTTAAGCTCTCCGCACAGGCCTTGATGAAACAATGTGATCCTTTTGCTTTCTGGCCATCCAGTTTCCACAACCAGTCTGTTAAAGGTGGCTATGTAGGACAGAAGATCCTGATTACCTTGTCGTAAGGATAGCAGTTCGTTATCAAGGGCCTGTCCTTGAGAGTGTCGAGCGAACAATCTTTCCATGCTGGCCTGGAAGCCCTGAAAATTCTGGAGAATGGGATCATCCTGATTTACCAATGGAATAGACCAATCGGCAGCACTGCAACTGAGGTAAGATAGTATAAAGGCTACCTTGGTCTGGTCGTTAGGGAAGGCTCCGGGTCTGCATAGAAAGTGTAAACGGCATTGGTTCATAAAGACGGCATATTTCTTGGGATCCCCCGCAAAACGTTCAGGCGGGGCCAAAGGCATGTGTCCAGGTAGATTAATTTGTACCGGGTTACTCAAACCCATTGATGTGGAAATGTCTCCGGAATTAGGTAAAGGAGTGTGCCCTGCCTTGGCCTGTAATAACCTTTTGGCTAGGTCATCAGTTCTTTCCTTAGATAAGATCAGTTCTCTTTTGAGAGCGTTAGTCTCCTGGCGGGCTGAGTGCACCTCTGCCCGTAATTCCCCCAAAAGCTGGGCCAGCTGGTCAGTCTCGGAAGTCTCCATAGCGCCCGGGTGGGAAATTGTGGGAAGGCTTCGCTTTCTGTAACGCTCACCTGATTCCCACGGAGGCGCAGGTCTGGCTTCGAGTGCTGATGCTTCTTCAATGGTGAAGCGCAGGACTCTGAAGATGGACAGGAAGGGCCCTCTACTCTGGCTTCTCCGGCTCGCAGGAATATTCCCCTGTTCGTGAAAAGGGAGTATTACCTACTGACTGAGTTATGCTCAAACCTCCCACTCTCTTCCAACCCTCCACGATACCCTTCCACGATTCCCCATGAAGTCTCACCTTAGGGTCTGAAAGGACGAGCTCTCCATCCTGCCTCTGACGCAGGGGCGCGTTGAACCCAGTTACTTCACTGGATTGAGGTTGGATGGGAGTTCAGGTAAGCTTGATTATACTGGTAAGGCGCTGTAAAAGTTCTGTTGCAAGTTCAAAAGTTCAAGCTTTAAATAATAATGTTCATTGTCTTTTTTCAGGTGATGAATGAAGATTCCTTTGGAGACTTCTTGCAACAAAGCGCTGATGTTGATGTCTTTTCCCCATAAGGGCCGGGGTTCGGAATGCCGGAGATATGGCGCCGACCCGAAGTGAAACGTGCAGTTCCAGTAAAGATCTGGCAAATCCTAGATGAGCGCTCAGGTAATGTTTTTGCATTCGCTCATCTAATGTCTTTGTCTTTTTTCCCCATAGGGGCCGGGGTCCTACTTGGAAGCAGCAAGACCCGAAATGAAATGGGAATGACCCAACAGGTAAGTCTTAGAAGGAAACTGAGCTTTTCCTATTCCCTTCCTTCTCTCACCTCTTATTCTTGTCTTTTTCTCTAGGCTCTGGGAAGTGGCTGTGTATCCGGATGATCGCTGCTGAAGATGGAGGAACCCAGGAAAGGTGAGTGAAATGCAGCGCTGCAGCGATCGTAACGAAATGCTTTTAAAAATTATGTCTTCCCTTTCAGGATCGTCGGTGATGTCTCTGTGGTGCAGATTAGCTGGTAGGTCTCTTGTCTCCCTTTGCAGGTGACCCAGGATGCTGACAGGCGTGGCTGAAGTCCAGATGCAAGAGCTGACACGGCGAGCGTCCAGCTGCGAGGAGCAGAACAACGCGAAGCGTGAGTTGCTGATCGGGTGTGGTTTAAATAGCTTTGGAAGAAGTTCCAAGTGTGTATCCTTCCTCCGATCAGGTATGTATCCTTCCCAGCAGCATGGTCTGCATCAGGTAAGTGGACATTAAAACTCTTGAACTCATGTCTAGCTTTATGAGCCTGGCGCCTAAGGCGCCAGGACAGAGGTCCAACATGAGCCTGGCGCCTAAGGCGCCAGGACTGAGTCCAAAGGGCCCCAGCTTGGGCCCGCTGGCACTCCCCGGGGGGAAATGATGCCTGCCTCTGGGGTTGCTGGGTCGGACCTGGCTCCTTGGAGGTAGGCATCATGACACTTGGTTAAAATGCTCACTATATTAGCAGAAAAAGGATACAAAGTAGACAAGGCAAAGCTACAATACTGCCAGAAGGAGGTACTGTACATAGGTCAACTAATATCTCAAAGGGGCAGGCACATAGAATCACAGAGGGCACAGGCAATACTTGACACACCCCAACCAAAAACAGTATGAGAATTACAACAGTTCTTCTGTCTATGCAACTGTTGTAGAGCATGGGTATTCAACTACAGCATATACACAGGTCCTCTGCTCACAGCCCTCAGGGAAGCACAAAGGGAGGGAAGAAGCTGGGGTGGACACAGGAAATGACAGACACGTTCAATGAACTAAAGGAAGCATTATCAACAGCCCCAGTCCAGGGTAACCCCGATTATAAAAAATAATTATTTATATTCTCACACTCTGATCGAATGGTAATGAAGATAGTGCTCACACAGAAGACAAGCCTGGGCCACAAACCAATTGCATACTACATGAGGAAACTAGACCCAGTAATGACAGGGCACTTCCCTTACGAACAACACTTGGCTACTGCAGCTTTAGCTGTAGAGAAAGCATCATCAATAACTATGGGAAGTTCCACAACACTGTATGTGGATCATGCCCTCTTCGCAGTTCTGCACAAGCCAAAAAGCACACTGACAACACAGAGAGCAACAGGATATGAAATTATCCTCTCACGACCCGAACTAAAAATAGTGAGGTGTAAGAATGTCAACCCAGCACACTTCCTGGCAGAAGAATTTGAAGAAGGAGAATATGTCCATGATTGTACAAAGGCTATTGAATACTACACAGATACACGTAAAGTAAAGGAAGATGCGCTTTAGGGGGGAGAGGTGCTCCATGTTGACGTGTCTTCAACAATAGATCAAGGTGATGGGGTGAGAATAACAGGGGCGGCAGTGGTAAGATTACGAGAGGATTGGAAAAGCGAGGCAGTAAAATGTGTTAAATTACACCCCCCCACCAATATTTGGCGCAAGCAGCAGAACTAGTGGCCTTCATATTAGCCCTCAGAGAAGGCAAAGGGAAAAGGGTCACTATCTATTCGGATAGTGCATACGTAACATCAACAGTACATTCTGGCCTAGCAAGATGGTTAAGAAGGGGGTTCAGAAGAGCAGATGGCACACCAGTACAACACGCTCTCCTACTAGGGAAACTAATAGAGGTTATAACATACCCGACAGAACTCGCATTTGTGAAGTGCCAAGCACATACTAATGGGGAAGACCCAATATCAAAAGGGAAGGAAGCAGCAGACTTTTATGCAAAACACGCCTCCTATTTTGGGGAAGTGTGGGACCTCAAAGAAAAACAAAAAGAGAGGGGAGGGCGATACAGATGATAATGAAGGAAGGTTACAACCACCTACCACAGACCTAGGTAATGGAACTGCAGGCAGCAGCACCAATGACGGAAAAGGAACTCTGGGTAAAAAGGGGATACTCAATGTCCCCCACAGATGCCCTGTGGAGGTAGAACAACACTGAGAAAGTAGTCATGCCCCTTGCACTATTGAAAATAGTATTAACACAACTACATCATCCTACACATACAGAGAAAGAGGAGATTGCGGCACGTATTGGAGAATCATGGTTATACCCTGAGTTAAACGCCCATGGATCCAACTTCATCAGCAATTGCCTGACCTGCCAGCAATTTACTGCTGGATACACTCTGAGGGTGATCAAATGAATAATAACCCAGCCCGAAGGGCCCTTCTTGCACCTCCACATCGACTACGTTGAAATGATCAATGTGTGTCAAGGCTACCGCTGCATGATTGTGGTGGCCTGTGCATTCTGAAGGTGGACAGAGGCAGCGCTGTGCTCTCATGCTGATGCGTTGAGGGCAGCCAAATTTCTGACCATAGAGGTATTCCCACAGTGGGGTGTCTGCAAGGTCCTGTGGTCTGACAAAGGGCCTTACTTTGCAAATGAATTATTCTGGCATATCACCACATTGTTAGGGATAAAGCATACGTTCTTGTGTGCATATCACCCACAGGTCAATGCTGTCTGCAAATGCCTCAATGGACTTCCTAAAGAGAGTATAGCCAAAATACAGCAAAATACTAAGAAAAACTGGTATCCCTACAAAACATCCCCACCAAAAATATCTCCATACATATGGCTGTTTGCCTCGCCATAGGCGATATTTGTGGGGGGGATAATTTGTGGGAGCGGGCTTTGCGGGGGTGTCCCCAGCACATTTTAAAATAATGCAGGGGGTGCAGGGGTGTCCGCTGCAGGGTCCATGGGTCAATGTTGTCACAAAAAGATGTCAATATTTTTGAAACGCGATCTTTTTGCAGGGATATTGACACATGGAACCGAAAAACTGGCATTACTGCGTGCCCCTGGCTCTGTTTGAGTTGCGGAACAAACCCGGGTCAGATCACCACCTCACAACCCACGAGGTGGTGACCGGATGCCAAATGCAGCTCCCGTTAGCTCTACCCACAAGGGCTCTCAGGGATTGTGAGGGGGTGGCTGAAATATTTGGCACAGAAATGTATGAATATGTTGGGGAGAAGCTGGACCCCCACCAGGGCAGTGGGGGGCCAGCAGCCATACCCTCAGCAGCTATGGGAGACCCCAACACCTCCCATATGGCCCCCAGAAATGCAACAGAGACCCCAGCAGGCAGCCACATGTTCCAATCTGCGTTTATTCCTGGGCAGCAAAAAAGAAAAAAACACGCAGAGCGTCATGCACATCGACAGTCAGGCGCCGTCTCCCCCGGGGCTGGCTTTCAAGCCAGCTTTGTAATCACACTGCAGGCTGACCTCACAGAATTGGATCAGCTCCCAGAAACCTATCTCCTCCTGCTATTGGCTGCTGAGTAATAGGTTACCTATGTAGCCCTTATAGAGAGCCTCATAATTGGACATTAGAGTTTTGCGTCAGTGGGTTGGTTTAGCTGTGCCAGCCCACCATTACCTAATTCTAGCTTGCTGCATTATGAATTTGTTCCCATAACTTTTTAGCGGAAGCAAGCATTTCGCACCTGAGCTCTGAGCGCTCATTGGCTATGGCTGAGCCATTCTTGTTACAATTATGTTTCAAATGTTGTGTGAGTCTGCGGAAATGTCTTTCTTTCCCAGAAAGAAAAGAAAAAAAACACACTGGGTTGCCGTGGCTTACTCGCATTAGTGGAGAATTAAAAAATGTTTGTCTGCAGAAAGCAATGTTATCTGACTGCGCGACCTTGGCTGCTCGTGGGTTTTGTGGGGAGCATTGCTGAAGGCTTCTGCAGCCAGTGTTCAGTGTGAGAAATGAACTTGGCTGTAATTTTCCTGAAACATGGCTTTACACTGTGCAATTAGACCATGTTAATTCATACAGGCATTTGCAAGCCTTTAAACAGGGATTTTTGTGTTTGTAGATTGTGATATTGCTGCATTGATTGTAATGTAGCATGGAAGTTGCACTGTTGGTGAAGTGGGTGTCTTTCAGCATATTTGTCACCCATGGGTGCGCTGGGGCCTGGTTCAAATGATAAGTGCGCTCCTTGTTCTTCCTGCTGTTCTTCTGTATATGCGCCTGGGGTAAGAGGGCATGCGTTTGATCTCGATTTTCCCTCTTCAGTCCCCCCTCTGGTCGACTTTGTCGACCACACCACCAAGCGACATCCATCTCCTTCCGGTCTGCATATCTTTGTCAATTACTTTAAGTGTCCATAATTGTTTGCATTGTTGTTGATGAACAGTACATATAGGAGTGTTCTCCTTCTGTGTTCCACCACACTCACTTCCCTTTGTACTTCCTCTGATCACAGGGAGTGGCCACCTTTATTACTGCTGGAACCAGTTGCACACCGCTATCTTCTCCCTTGGTTCCGCTCTTCCTTTCACCATGTCTCTTATTTGCATTCCGATGTCTTCTTCTGTTCTTCTCTCACATCTTGCAATGTATCTTGATCTCGCACAATGATGCTGCGCTCTGTAGTAGTGCTTCCGTTACCACCTTCAATCGACCAGCCAGTCATGATGGCATCCATTACTATGTAAACGCTAGGCAGTTCTTGTCTTTCTCTGTTCACATGTATTTTCTGCTGATCATTCTTTTGTGTGCTGGTACTTTATCCTATGTTGCTTCTGTCTCGCATGACAAGTAATCCCCCCTCTTTTTACTCCTCTGTCTGTTTCTCTTCTTCCCTTGTTTTGCATCTTGGTGAATGTGTCATTCTTCACATCTTCCTTGGACATCACCAACAAGGGCATGCTGATGCGCACCAACCAACACTCTCCTCCCCAATTCGGTGGTAGTTTCTCTTGATCTTTAGATGCATGTGCTCAATAGTAGTCCATAAGCAGTGATGTTCCTGCTCTCATCTCCCAACTTCTCTCAACCTTCTTGCATCCAGCATTATTGTCCACTTCTTGTCACTGTTGTGCTGGTAACATAAGACTGGTACCTTCACAGTATACGTCCTTCTTCATTCTCCACCCAAGTGACCATCTTCGCTCTTTTGTCTCACTCTGTTAGGCACTTATGTTTGTCTCTTTATTTTTTTCTTCTTCTCGCTTTTGTTTTTTCTTTCTTCTTTTATTATTTTATTTCTTTTGTTTTTTTTTCTCTTGCAGCTTGCTCAGTGGTGCATTTGCTCGTTGTTTCTTCTCTCTCTGGTCACTTTCCACATACAGTTGTTCTCCAATTAGCTGCTTTATGTAATCATCTTCCATAGGGGATTACCCCCTTTTTTTAATTTATTTATTTATTATTTTTATTTTTTTAATCAATCTCAATGTTGCTGTCTTCCCTTGCAATCTTCTTCACACCTTGGGATACATGGGCGTCGTTCTCTGCTGTAGTAATTTCTGTTGTAATCAATTCTCTCACGGCATATGTTAAAGAGCAGTCAGGACAGCTCTCTCCAGTGGTGTCCCTACCAATTTTGTACATGTGTGCATGTTGTTGGTCACTTCTGCAATGTGTGTCATGTGTATGTTTTACTCCCTTTGTGTCTGCCCTTACCTCTCCTTACTTTAGCAGCAGCTTTTCCTCACCCACTGACGCCGTAAGTCTTCCTGCTTAGGTTAGGGAATGTTAGCAGGGGATACAGCGGTAATGCTCACTATTACATATAATTTTGAAATGGCCACCCCCCATTATTTCGTTCATCATTAATAGTCCCATCGTGAAGTTAAAAGTCCTTATTCGCTTGCCCATAACCACTTACGCTGCTGGTTCCTTGCAGCTGATGAGATGATAAAGTTGCCCACCTGAAAATCGCAAGAAAGGCGTTAATATGTTAGTACTTGTTAGTAACCTCAAGCTCCGCAAACTAAACAATCACTAAGGGCAAAAAATGAAACCTCCCCCTGGACATTTCGTGTTTTCAAAATTTCTTAATATGGGTAGGGAAAATCTTGGGCTGTTTATTCAATGGAAGCAAGGAAATATACTTCAGGGAAACGTGCTCTAAGGGATCTGAGGTTCCTGATAGGGTGGGCAATTGAGTGGGGAATGCTTCACGATGGTTTAATTAGTAGGCCTCAGGGTTACTAATGGAAGATAACATTAAGGAAATTTCCTACACATTTCTAACAGCATACATACGCAACAACCTGCATGTGCGGGGAAAAGAGAAGGAACAAAACAGTGTTACAGCTGTAGGTGCACAAAATGTAATATGAAACTCAATTAAACTTTGGACATGGGTGTGTCGGTCCCTATTCTAGTTGCTAGTGTGCGTTGGACCATAGGATGGCCATGTTTCCCTAACTCGGGAGTGTTCGTGCTATTTTGCAGTTCATGAAAATCTTTTGCGTTGGCCCTGTTGATCGTTGCTCCCTCGTTGCCAGGGTGGCCACCGCTTTGTAGGGCTTGACGCCTTACACATCTAACAACGTCTCTGAGGAGGGCTAAATGTCCCACTGCAGTCCGTATCCATTGGGTGTTAGTTGTCCGTTGTGTTCAGGCCTGCCCTGGGTCCTTTATATCTGGCGAGAAATGAAATAGAAGCGGTTGAGACCTGAGCATTTACATATTCTTCAATTTCTTGACCTAACCTCTCTGCACTACTCTTGCACTATTCAGTGTCCTAGTGGGAGGAGCCAATGGTACATTTATGCACCATCCTGTCACCACCTGGTGGCATTCAATGACGGTCTGACCCTAACTTGTTGCACTATTCGAAATGTACCCGGAAAATGGGTAGGCACTTAATTTATGTGAAGATACTCATTACACACTTGGATCATATATACGCAATTTAGGTGCTAGTGTACAAATGGGCCTTTGGAACTTTATATTTACTGTGCTTTTGTTGTAAGCTATTTATAGTGCGTGCCTTTGTCACGTGGGGCATCAGGCACTGACAAGCTAAACAGGGAAACATCAGGGTGGTAAATTTGTCACATAGGGTGGCTGTGTTTCTAAATTAAGTGGACCATGTTACTTAGTTAAGATAATCGCAGGGTTTTAAAATCGTTTTTTCTATGGCTCCTCTCTCAACTTCTCAGGGCGTGTCTCACAGTGAACTGCAGGCACTTTAAGCTGGTACTAATGAAATTCACTACCAATTATTCGCTACCTGTCCCTCCCCCCTCTTTGTATTTATTTATTTATTTATTTATTTATTTATTTATTTACTTCCTCTTTTCTTTCAAACCCAACCATCACAATTTACTCCCATTCCCTCTATCCCACCCCATGTCCACTTTTTAAACCCTACCTACTCTGTTAATTACTCATTTAGTCTAGTATTTTATTACTCCACTACTGTAATTACTGTTACATTTAAACAATATATTTCTGCCCCCATATCTGCTCTCAAATTTTAATACAACCATTATTCTCCAGTTCGTGCAGCAATGACCTCTTTCCTATCTGTGTTGGCTAATGCATTTGTGTCAGTGATGTGTTCAAAAGCGCTAGTGGCATTACTACATGCACTGTGGTATTTTGTCGCCAAATTGAGTCTGTTGGGAACATGGGTCATCCACCCTTTACCTCTATTTCTCTCCTCCCGTGGTGAACTGTTAATGAAACGTACGCCCCCCCTTCAAGTGCACCTTCCTCCACCTTGTGTGTCTCATTTAATTGCTGTGTTATTCGTGTATGCATGAGCCCAGTCTCCTCCCGGAAAGATGTGTGCTCAGTAAGTAGCTAAATGTACTCTCTTGTTATGCGCTATCTCTATGCACCCCCCTCTGTACCGTGCACCTCCACTATTCTTAAACAATCTTCCTTGCTTTCAACATATGTATGGCTGGTGTTTAACACGTTATGGCTTTCTCTATCAATAAGGTGGTCATATCCACATCGCTCGTGATGTCTCAAATGTCACTTCCCTAATGCTTGGCCTAGTCGCTCCACTGTCACCCAGAAAAGAAAATATTTTGATACCTATCACCACCCCTATGCAATTGTCCTCTGCATTATTGAGTGTGCGTGAGTGTGTGTGTGTCGGCGTGCGTCTCGCCCGCTCTGTTGGGGAGGTGGAGCATGAGTGTGTGTGGCAGAGTAAGTCTTGGGCTGTCCTATTAGGGGTATAATGTCAATCTATGTCCTTTGAAAGGTTTGTTCCCCATCAGGAAGACCCCTCCCAGTCATGTAACCGGTACCGTTGCCATTGTGTCAGTGTTCTGTATGGGTGCTTACTGCTGTGCAGTGCCCCTGGGTTGTGATTCTTGTCAGTCCTGGGGTAGTGGTGCTGTCATTTGTTGTGTCTGTACATGTAGTGGTGACAGTGCCTGTGTTGGTGCGTGTGGTGTTTGCTGAAATGATCCCGTCCTGCCCCATGTATCCTCCCCACATGGGCGGTGCATATTGTGGTGGTTGTTGACACTGCTATTGTGATGCTTGTGTGTGTGTGTGTGTTTAGGCTGTTTTTAACTGCCCCTCCAATTGCATACTTTGATAATTTATTTTGTGCCTACTTGTCCTCATCTGCCTTTCTCTGCCTCTGCGTTTTTTTTTTTTTAATTTTTTAACCGTCTTCCCTCTTGCCACAATCTACAGTGCACACAGTCAATGTCTAGCGCGCTATCCTTCCTTCCTCCCTTCCATAACCCCATGCATGCTTCACCACCCCTTACTGATCCTCTATCATGTTTGGCTGTGTTGTCTCGTTCAGTCCTTCTCTCCTCCTCCAATCCCTTTCTTCCCTTTCCAGTTCCCCCTCTCTGTTGCTATTGTTACTCCTTGCACCTCCCCCGTTATCTTCCCTTTAAATTTAATTCCTCTGTACCTGTGCCTTCAAATCTGCTTCCATGCACTGCAGCCCTCCCTTGCTCGCTCCTGTGCTGCTAGTGGGTTGTTCTGCACCTTCCTGTTTGTTCTCTTTAGTGTATTGTGATTGTGTGTGTGTGTGGTGTTTAAATGTCCTTCTGCTGTTTTCAGTTCTCTCATGCAATTCATTCCTTGCTTACCATCTGTGTCTTCAAATATTACACTCCCGGAGGTGCAGAAGGGTGAGTCCCCTCTTCCCTCTGCTCGTGCTGGTTCAGCGTGTGCTGATGCCTCGCCACTTCCCTTCCCTTCGTGCACACCGTTCAACTGTAGCCAGGTGCTTTTTCCTCAGCTTCTTTCCTGTGTAAGTGCTGTGTATGTTTGTCCTTAGCGATTGCTGCACGCTTCTGGAGAAGCTGCCTATGAGCAGCCATGGTCTTATTTATTTAACTTCAGTACTTTTGAATCTTTACACACTATGTTTAACTAACTTATTTCGGCATGGAAGCTGTGTGCTACACAACAGGTGAAGGGGAGTCATTTCTCTATTGTGTGATACATTTTACCTCACCTTAATTTGAAAATTTCGATAGCCCGCTGTTCAGGGAGCAAAAGTTAGAAGATAATTGAACATATTTTCAATTTCTGTGAGCCTTCTTGGCTCCGCACCTTAGCCAGTGCACTCCACGTGCAGCCCATCTTCACCAAAACATTGCCTTCTCCGGCACACCCCCACAATCTTGTGCATGTGTCTTCCACACACCGCCTCTGGGTCACCTATTCTCCAAATCCAAAACCACACCACTCACCATCAAAACTCTGTGTCCTATGCATCAATTTGAAGGTGACATCACCAAACTAAAAACACAGTGCAAATGAACAGACAAATGTGCATACACAGAACAATATCCCATTCTTCCCAACCCCACAAAAATCCCAAAATAAAACCCCACAATCCCCACAGCTGTCTTCCTGTCTCAACTGGAACAAGGTAAACCACAATAAAAACTCTTATAATTGGACTGCGCACACTGCGTCGCCTCGCGTGTGATACGCTCCTCACCAGGGGACCTTGACCAGCCAACTATCTTCCGCACTCTGGCACAATCTAGCTACCTCCTGCGGGGAAACATCATCCACTCACTGAACTAAAACGCTCAATTAGCAGGGAACCTCATCTACTCATTGATCTATAACATCAATTCATAGGAAATTCAGACCCCCGTACATGAAATCGCCATCCAGACCAACCAGCGCGGCACTCCTGTCCTATATGTGGGGAGTCACTACCCCACCCAATAGGCTCAAAAACACAAGAAGGGACCACTGACACTGCCCCAGTCCCAACTACAATTCACGTGCCGATCACCACCAATTCGCTGAATTTTGCGACAATGTACCCCACCACCCAATTTACAGTGCCTCCCCCCAGTTTCTACCCAAACAAAAGAACTTAAAATATCTGCAACATACTGATCAACAATACATCATGATACTTGAAACATTTGCCACAATCACACCCTCCCCTCAAAGCCAATGTTGCTGGTTAACTTACATTTCCTATGCTGCACTGGCACTTGCTCTGCTGCTGGATACCCCCTCAAGGCGCTTCATCAGACCCCTTCTCCTGCAGGCCTCTCACCTGCCCTCAAGCGGGGTATTTCCAAGTGGCCCCCAAAGCCTTTAGCCAGTTACGTGTTTTCCGGTGGTCTTCAGGTGCAGATGAGGGTCCCACAGCTTCCTTGAGTCGGCGGCAGGGAGTGCAGTTCAAGGCAGGGCTTGCGCAGGCAGTGCTCATTCACCCATGTTACAATGAACAATGAGCCTCACAGAGGGCAGCAACTTGTTGGGGAGAAGCTGGACCCCACCAGGGCTGTGGGGCCCAGCAGCCATACCCTCACCAGCTATGGGAGACCCCAACACCTCCCATATGGCCCACAGAAATGCAACAGAGACCCCAGCAGGCAGCAGCATGTTCCAAACTGTGTTTATTCCTGGGCAGCAAAAAAGAAAAAAACACGCAGAGCGTCGTGCACATCGACAGTTCAGCCTGTCATGGGTTTTGACCCATGTTGAATCAATAGACTGGGTAAATGTGGGGATGAGCTGTTGCCACCCATTATTCTATCCCAGAACAAACTAAATCAATAGACTGGGTGGATGTGGGGATGAGCTATCGCCGCCCACATTCACGCCAGAATAGGAGAACTGCGCAGTTGGCACGAGACCACTTCAAAGATACAACCTTCTTGTGGGGGGTTCCACATCACCACTCTACTGTAAGGATGCCATCAAAACAATGTTAAGCAAGGGTCCTATACTATCAAGCAAAAGACCCCTCCATTGAAATGCAGTAATTCAAGACAACTCAAAAATGGATGCAGTACCAACAAATTCCCCACGGTGGCGCTAGCGGTCTAAACTCTAACAGGGAAACTGTATTTAGGAGTTGCAAGAGGGGCAGGGACTTCAAAGCTTGTTAGTTAATTGGAAATCTTAGCCACCTGCTGTTCCCAGAGCCCAAGAGGCTGGGAAACCTTAACACCTCAGAGATTTCACACCAGGAGGCAGGATATCACATGACCCTGTTGATTGATTGAGGAGAGACTTCCAGGCAGCCTGCTGGAGCCCACACAAAAGGCTCTTTCTGTTGAATGGGGTATGTTAATTTTGAGTGTTTCCTGTCAACAGCCCTCTGCCAGCAAGGAGAGACATGTGATCACTGACCCACCCAGACTCCTGGAGGCGGACCTAAACACTTTGGGGGAGTTGAATTGCAACAAATATATATTTTATAGAAACAGTGATAATTTATTGTAACCAAATGACAGGAATGTACAACTTTGAGAGTCTTAGTTTGAAAAATGCCCTCACGATTTGAGTCCAAACTCCAATTTGTACCATGTTCTGGGGCAAAACCCCGCTAATTATGATTATTGTAGACAATGTGTTTAAGCTAGAGACATGGAAAGTTACTGGGATATATGTGGAAGGGAAATGTACCTTTGTATAATTTTTGATGAAAAACCAATGTTGCAAAACCCACTAAAATCGAAAATAAGTTGCCATTTTGAATGCAAGCTCCTAGAAACGCCAGAGTCGGGACAGGGGCTATCTTTAGTAATATATGATGTGTGTATGTGATGTCAAATAACTGTGTACCTGGGAAATATGTATTTGGATCAGCAATAGGTTTGTGTGCACATTGACCAGGGGAGTGTCATTTCTGCAGGTCATAAAAATGACATCACTCTGACACACTATCCCTTCCCAAATCAGGGACCAAAGAATCTATTGATCTATCAAATCAAGAGAGGGGCAGGCTTAGGGATGCTAGCCTCTCCACCCACTTTTTAAAACACATAAAAAGAGACTGCTGGGACAGGTAGAGACATTCAATTCCATTTGCTGCGGAGCATGCTGACCGACGACTTCACATCCAAAGATCCAGACTTCAAATCCATCAATCTCCAGAACCTGTAGCAGAAATTAACTCCAGAATTTGTAGCAGAGAGGTCTGAATCCACCAGCTGAATCCTCTTCAGCAGGCCTCAAAACCAACCAAACTATTCAACAGCAGGGCAAGCTGTTTGAATTTTGCCAAGAATTTTTGCAAGAACCTGTAGCAGTATCCAGAAAGCAGTGCTGTATCCGGAACCCGAGAGAACCACAAACCAGACCACTGTGAGCAGAACCAGAGACCCAGATCGCTGTGAAGTGCCGACAACAGAACCGGAGTCCAGTCCAAAACCTGACCAGATCTGTGGTGAGGCCCATTCCTGCCCAAAATATATTGTGAGTACCGCCAGAACTGTGCAGAACCCAATCTCTTAGTTAAAATAATCTAATCCAAACTATTTTAACCTAAGTAGAACAGCCTCCTAGAAATCGTGTCATCTGTCATTTTTAAAGCTGCACAACTGTCACCTGTCAATTCTGCAGCTGCAAGCTGTCACCTGTCATTTTGAGTTTTACTTCAAATCCGAAAATCTACCTTTATTAAATCGGCCGTATCTCTTGAACCGTTTGGGCTAGCGACTTCCTACTCCTTATACTTTTGCCGAAATAACGATTCACGCACTCGCGAATTTACCGCAATTTGCGATTTGGCTCACTTTCTCCACTTGTCAAAATAGCAGCTCCATTCTTTCTTTTGTTAAAATCCGTTCGCAACTTGGTAATAACTCATAGAGCATTGCTAAAGTGAGCCTGAACTAATACCAACACGCATCTCCCACTCACCCTGAATCTCTAGAGGGAATTAAAACCAGTTGGCACATTTTCCCATCCATTGCCATCACATTTAAAAAGCATTTTGGGCCTGTGTTTCAAACTCCTACCTGTTTCCTCTAAGCTTGCTGGGGGGGAACTGAATTTCATATTGTATTTGATTGCATTCCTGAGAACTGTGTGCTCCTCTTTCCATCTCCTTCCATTTCTTACATTGCATAGGGGAGGGGGGTGAATTGCCAGAGAAAAAGTGATTATCTTATCTTTTGCTAAAATCATATCAAGTATTTCTGTACTGCGTTTTATTCCTCATTGCTTTTCCCTTGAAACCATAAAAGTATTTTTGCTACTTTATCCATCCTATACTAACTCCTCATTGATTGTAAAGAAGTGTGCTAGTGCCAGATTACCCATTGTTGATCAACATCATATCCACAAGTGTAATATCCATTATCAATGTATTTATAGAAGTGTGATATATATATATATATATTGATTAAATTTTCAAATAAACCTTTTAATTTGCAAAACAAACCTACTTCTTTGCTCAGTGGGGTCAGGGGGATTCTAAGAGGGGGGTGTTATACAAGGGTTGTCATCCAGAGTACTGAACTGGACATAAAAATACATCAATAAGGATTTTCCTCAGCATCCCAGACTAGGCATTGACTTAGCTGTAGTGTTGATTGAATATCGCTTACAGAAGTGGGGGCTCGGAGCCGGGATATTCTGGGTTAGATTTACCACTTGTGCAGATTAATACAGTGTGCCAACTGACCAGATACACATATCCGGTTAGATCACCACGCTGTTTTTGTCATGATGCCTACCTCCAAGGAGCCAGGTCCGTCCCAGCAACCCCAGAGGCAGGCATCATTTCCCCCAGGGAAGTGCCAGCGGGCCCAAGCTGGGGCCCTTTGGACACAGTCCTGGCACCTTAGGCGCCAGGCTCATGTTGGACCCCTGTCCTGGCGCCTTAGGCGCCAGGCTCATAAAGCTAGACATGTGTTCAAGTGTTTTAAGGTGCACTTACCTGATGCAGACCATGCTGCTACATCCAGGCCCTCTTGAGGCCTGAATGGAACTACTTTACCTGTGGACCTTCTTTCCCCTGGGTGTGGTCGGGGAAGGATACATACCTGATCGGTGGAAGGATACATACCTGGAACTTCTTCCAAAGCTATTTAAACCACGCCCGATCAGCAACTCACGCTTTGCGTTGTTCTGCTCCTGCATCTGGACTTCAGCCACGCCTGTCAGCATCCTGGGTCACCTGCTAAGAGGGAATTGGAGAGAAAGAAGACCTTACCTGCTAAAGCTGCATCACGGAAACTTCACACCGACGATCCTGAAAGGGAAGACATCATTTTAAAAGCATTTCGCTCCGATCGCTGCAGCGCTGCATTTCACTCACCTTTCCTGGGCACCTCCATCTTCAGCAGCGATCATCCGGATCCGCAGCCACTTCCCAGAGCCTAGAGAGAAAAAGACAAGAACACAAGGTGAGAGAAGGAAGGGAATAGGAAAAGCTCAGTTTTCTTCTAAGACTTACCTGTTGGGTCATTCCCATTTCATTTCGGGTCCTGCCGCTTCCTGGCATTCCGGACCCTGGCCCCTATGGGGGAAAAAAGACAAAGACATTGAATGAGCGAATGCAAAGACATTACCCGAACGCTCATCCAGAACTTACCTGTCATTTACTGGAACTGCACGTTTCACTTCGGGTCGGCGCCATATCTCCGGCTTTCCGAACCCCAGCCCCTAAGGAGAAAAAGAAATAAGCGTTAGCGCTTGCTGCAATAAGACAATGAACATTATTATTAAGCTTGAACTTTTGAACTTGCTACAGAACTTTTACAGCGCCTTACCAGTATAATCAAGCTTACCTGAACTCCCATCCAACCTCAATCCAGTGAAGTAACTGGGTTTCAACGCGCCCCTGAATCAGAAGCAGGATGGAGAACTCATCCTTCCAGACCCTAAGGTGAGACTTCACGGGGAATCGAGGAAGGGTATCGTGGAGGGTTGGAAGGGAGTGGGAGGCTTGAGCATTATTCCGTCAGTAGGTAATACTCCCTTTTCACGCACAGGGGAATATTCCTGCGAGCCAGTGAGTCCATCTTCAGAGTCCTGCGCTTCACCATAGAAGAAGCATCAGCACTCGAAGCCAGACCTGCGCCTCCGTGGGAATCAGGTGAGCGTGACAGTTTTACACTGTGAAAGCATCCCTCAAAGGAAAGCTCTAAGGAAACGGTCTGTTTTGCAAAATAAAATACAAACTTCTGTAAGTCAGGAAGGAACTCAAATTCCAGAATGACGACCTTGGTATATATGAAAATAGCCAGAGAGCACTTCTTACATAAGCTATTTGTGAAATGTGAGTGGACTCATCAGGACCAAACGGTCTGGTTGCAGGCAATCGCGCAACAGGTCACTGAAACAGGGTCAGATATATGCAGAGATCAGGGTCCATTACATGTGGCCCTGAGTGAATTATATATGGCTCCTAAAGCTAAAGATGAACACAATAAGATTGGCAGGATAGCGGCATATTTGTATCTATATATGGGAGCCATGCAGGACAAATGTGCTGAAGGCCAAGATCTGGCAAATAGGCAACAGATGGCGTTAGAAAAGGCCCAATCTGACCTGGTCAGAGGAGCCAGGAGTCAGAAAATGATAGTAGGCGGTATATCATTAAAATAAAAGAGGACATGGATATACTGCAACAGGAAAAGACAGACCAGGATACCAGAATTCTGGCTTTGCAGAAGGAGCACCAAGACAGTTTGGACTCCTTACTGCAGAGCCAGAAAAAGCTGGAGCAACAGATCAATTTCAACAGGGCATGCACAGAGCAGGTAGCCACCCTGCAAATCCAACTAGACAGAGAGAAAGAGGAAAGCAATACATTTTGAAAGACCTGGATACCCAGGCAGAGTTTGATGAAGAACGCCAGAAAGCTGGTGCCTTTCAAAGGCAGAGGGACGACCTGGTGTCACAAATGCAGGCTCTTGGTCAGGAAAGGGATACCTTAGGCCAGGAAGTCTGCCATTTAAAAAGAAAAATTGAAGAAAATCACTTGGCCCTCCAGGGGCTGGGTGACCTCCAAAAAGAGCATCAGGGCTTGCTAGATCACACCAGGAGGGTGGAGGAGGCTCTGGCAAGAAAGGAGCAGGTCAGTAGGGATGGGACTGAGAAGGTAACCCTCCTGCAGCAGGGACTGGCCCAGTACTCCAGGACCAATCAGGAGGCACAGAGAGAAAACAAGGCTCTCTGTCAGCACAATGATAGGCTCCAGCAACAGGTAGCCATGCAGGAGAGACTGATAGAGTCTAGTAAGGCCTTAACTGAGGAACTGAAAGCGCAGGCTCTTGCATTGCAACAGGGAGCAGGGGCTGATAGAGACGAGGTTCGCTGGGAAAGGGAAACGCCTGAGCATAACCTCAGGAGCCCTGGTACCAGAGGCCTTCATCTCTCCCAGAACCTGGACTCTGCCACCCCCATGTCCCCTCGTGCACATGAGCCCAGGGCCACGGGGATGGCAGATTACTATCCAGCTAGAAGTATGGGGCTCATAGGCCAGTACCTCCCAGGAATGGATGGGCGGGCATCCGGGTATGGGCACACAAGCACAGTACAATTTAGTGGGGAACCCCAGGAGAGTAGGCCCATTAAGGGCATCCTGAAAACCTCTGCCCAGTTAGGTCAGTGGGGGGGTACCCATCAAATCCTGGCAGCAAGGAGGGGTCTGAAGACTCCTCTGAGCATTACAGGACACAGGAGACCAGGTCCCCACATTCTGCCAGCCATTCCCAGGCTCGCAGAATCCGGGAAAACCTGGAAGATCAGATGGGCACCTCTGGGAGCAGTGCTTCTGAGTCGGAGGATGAATGGACCAGGGTTACCCGAACCAAAAAGGCCAATAAGGCAAAAAGGGCCTTGCTTAAGGACCCATTGAAACAAATAAAGGCAATAAGGAGTGTCATCACGCCTTATCATAAGAACGCCAAGTATTCTGTTTGGGAACACTTGGAGCTCTATGACTAAATGATGGAGACTTTCCATTTGAAGGACGGCCAAAACTGTATTCAATATGTAAAGTGGACCTTCTCACCAGAATACTCCAGTTTCTTTGCGGGGCTGGAGGATCAAAACCATTCAAGGTGGTCCATATACAGGACGGCCATCTTGAAACAGTTTTCTGTGCACAGAAATCCTTAAGAGGCTCGCAAGGCAGCCTACAATTTGCAATGTGGGGAGGATCAGGCCCCACAAGAGTTTGTGCAAGAATTAAAGCGTGCTTTTGCGCAGACAACCAGAAGGGTACGCACGGGTAGCAGAGAATTTATCAATACGTTTTTCCATGCCTTACCCAAATACATAATGACCCAGCTTGTGAGAGATTTTCATGAGAAAAGATCTTTAGACTGGGTCATTGAACAGGCTACCCGGATCTATGAGGTGCAGAAGCCCATCGAAAATAAAAATAATGCGCCGAAAACCCCCAAAACCAACAGCACCCCTGCTGCTGCCAAGGTGGCAGAGGTAAAGGTTGCCCCCGTTTTAGATTTGGAGATGGGGGGGGGCCTAAAAACCTGCCTGCACCAAATAATTCACAGCCCAGAAGGCCCTCGGGCCAGTCACAGACAGGGAGTCGAGGAGGTAGTCCCACAAATGGGGTCCCCCTCTCCTCTGACTATGTAAGTCCCTGCTACAAGGGAAACCGACCAATCCTGGGTTATGTGTGGACTCCTCCAGCCCAAGGGGGGGGATCCAGCCAAGCACCTAACCCAGGGAACTTCCCCCTCAACTTCCCACAGGAGGGCAGAAATTCTCCAAATCCTGGGCAGAACTTTTTCCCCAGGTATCCATCCAATTTCCAGCCCCAAAATCATCCATCCTTCTTTCCCCAATTCCCTGAGCCCAGACAACTTAACCCGGGAGAGGGGAGGCTAAGGGTGGAGGGGTACCTGAATCTTCCCAACCCAGGGTATTACCAAAGAAGGGGTAGCTACCCTTCCCGGGATCAGCCCAGGGGAGAAAATAGAGCCCCGTATCAGCCTGAGCGGGTTTCACAACTTGAGCGCCAGGTCCAAAATATGGCACGGGATCTGGGTCACATACTGAGGGCTCAACAGAACCCTCAGATTAGCATGCCACCGCAGAATGCCCCAAACTCTGGACCTGGTGCTCCAGAACAATGATGGGGGCAGCACCCCGATAACCCACCGGTTCCCAGGGAGGAGGCACAAGGGGAAGGGGCGTGTAAAGCCTTGGAGGAAGTTTCCTTCCCAACTTGTAAACAGCCCCTGGAAAACCAATAACCGGAAACAAAATCTCCTGCCCCTGAAAGTCTGCCACCGATGGAGCAGAGGGGGGGTAGGAGGAGCAAAGGACCCAAACAGACCCACTTTGTGGAGGAGGTACAGGTCTTCCAATTTGAGGGAGAGGGATCCCAAGAGGATCCTGGGGAAAGGATCTTCTCCTTCAGAGATGGGGGAACTCCTCCCAAGGAAAAATGGGTCCCAAGGGATGCCAATTCAGACTGGGGAGATGTGGAGACTGAGCTACCGCCGCCCATCATCTCATCCCAGAACCGACAATACCAAAATCCCATGGGTCAAACCCATCCTGATGACTGCCTCCAAAAAGGGGGGGGCGGCCCAGAACCCGAAACCATTTCCAGTTGCCAACTTTTTCTTTCAGATTCCCCAGGCTCTCCACAGAATTCTGCCCAAATCTCTTGGCTAGCAATGTCCAAAACCAGAAAGTTAGCCCACCAGTTGTCCGAAAATGTGCATTATCTGTGCCCCCTTGAGGAGAAGGAGGGAAGACACTATGCCCCGGTACAAGTACAGGGGCAGGGTACAATTTTGGCACTGGTGGACACTGGATCCCAAGCTACCCTTCTGTCCAAAAGGGCCTTTGATGAACTAAATGCAGGAAGGGGGGATAATTACCGTATTCCTCTCACCTCTCTTCCTGGACAACTGCAGAACTTTGACGGGAAGGAAATTCCTGTCGAGGGGACTGCAGATTTGGACATCAAAATTGGGCGACACAAGGTGAAACACCCGGTCATAGTAGTGACTCCAGAGGGCACCCCTTGTTTACTAGGGAATGACCTCCTGAGAAGGTTGTCACCCCTAATAGATTGCGTAAACAAGGTCCTCTGGACCCAGACTAGCCGACCAATAAAATTAAAACAGAGTGTCAACCATGTTAGTTTAAACGGCACCTGCCACATGGTTGAACAAAAATCTGACGAAGTAGAATTTCACTTCCAGAACAACCAAATTCCACACTGGAAGGAAACACTCTGAAATTCTTTACCAATCCACAATCAGACATTCCCACTCCGATAGTCCAGAAAGATGTGAAATCGGCTCAGAGCCTGGCTGATATTCAGCCAATTGGAGAGCAGTTGTTCATCCCTGTTCAGTTAAATGATGGGAAGGACTCTGTTCTCGCTCGAGTGTGTGTGAACAACGGTAAGAGCTTCATCAATGAAGCCATGTTCCGCCAACTCCCAAAAGATCCAGCCATTCCCACATTCAAACTGATAGACAAATGGGAAATGGACCTGGAAGCACCCAATTCCAAACATCTCCTGCCATGCAGGTGTATGCTCAAAATCTCCATTGGCAACAAGAGCATAGTCCATAATTGTTGGGTCGTGCGAGACGTCACTGCCGCCTTTTACTTACGCAGTGACATTCTCAATCACTTTGCCATTAGTTTGGACCTAATAAACTTCAAAGCTTGGTCCCGATTAGCGGATAATCCCATGGGCTTTGATGATTCAGAAAAAGCATTTAGGTCAGCTCAATTGCTACCTTATGCAGTTGAAATTCAGATTAAAGAGGAAGTCACCATCCCAGAAAGGACCCGACAATTCTCCCTGGAAGTGAAAGTTAAAAGAGGACAAAAATTGAAAAAACCCTGATGCTTATATTCATCTAAATGCTTCCCTCCAACAGCAAGGGTTGGGGGTAAACCCAACTCCATTAGTCAACATAGAACATGACACCATTCCAATAGAGGTGGATAACAGCGACTTAAAGAGTATTACTCTAGCCGCAGGCACCATTATTGGAATGGCGGTTGATAACCGACATTTTTCCATTGATTTAGGAAATGAACTGTTAGGACCAATCCCCAAGGACTGTTTTGACAGTGACAGTGAGGACAATACAACACCAGACAGGATTTTCACCCGGCAGGGGGGGAACTTCCTGGTGTACACTTCTTGCCCTTATGGTAAGGAAGATGTGACTTGTGACTTCAGGAGGGATGAGGTGATTTTCCAGGTCCATGAGGGCTGCCTTTCCCACCTGAAGCCTCCAGTCCAAATCAGCACTCTGACCAGGGACTTCTCCACCCAGATGGAGGAGGCCGCTGAGATAGCCAAACCAGAAGTCTTTCCAAGCTGAAGGCAGATGGTGGAAGAGAGAGTCAACCTAGCTGATGCATGTGTGACTCTGGAACAAAAGCAAAAGTTTTCTTGGATTTCCAAGATCTCTTTGCGGTAGACTCATATGACCTTGGTCGCACCGACATCCACACAACAACAATTCCCACGGACACTGGCATGACTCCAGTGTTTGTGAAACAATATCGCTTGCCTCTCGCATCCATGGAGTCCCTTACTGAAATAATTAAGAACCTTGAGTCCCGGGGAATAAGCCGTCCAGTACACAGCACCTTCAATAATCCGGTGCTGGGAATATTGAAGCCAAACGGCCAGTGGAGACTCTGCGCCGACCTTAGGAAGCTCAACAAATGGGTCCATACTTCCCGATGGCCTCTTCCCTACATTGACCAAGGGCTGGCCCAGATCCAGGGGTCACAAGTATTCACTGCAATAGACCTGACCAATGGGTACTGGACCGTGCCTGTCAGTAGGGAGGACCAATACAAACTGGCTTTTACCTTTGGGGGCCAGCAGCACACATGGACCCGGACTCCCTTCGGATACCTCAACTCCGGCAATGAATTCAACATTTTCATACATAAGGCCATGCCCGACCTGGGTGCGAGGTGTAACCTGGCTTATGTAGATGATGTCCTCATCAAAAGTTCATCTGTGGAAGAACACATAGCGGAGTTCCGTTATGTTCTGATGCAGTTGAGGGCCGCCGGAGCAAAACTTTCCTTCCAGAAAGCACAGTGGTGTAGAACCCGTGTTAATTTCTTGGGGCGTGAGATTACTTCTCAGGGTCTCTGTCCCCAGGAAAAGAAAGTGGAAACTCTTCAGAAACTGAAAGACCCCACAACTCTGCGGGAACTAAGGAGCCTCCTTGGACTGACTAATTACAGCAGAAAGTTCATTGAAGGCTACGCAGAGATCACTAGACCCCTGATTCAACTCTTGAAGGGAGGGTCAAGTGGGAATGGGGTCCAGAACAATCCAAGGCAGTGAGACAACTCAAGAGAAGCCTCTCACAAGCACCTTGCCTAGCTTACCCTGTCAGAAACAAGGAGTTCTTCCTGGAGACAGGGTTCTCTACTATGTGCTTGACGGCAGTATTATACCAAAAGCATGACAAGGTCAATAAAGTAATCTCCTATGCGAGCAAAACTTTATCTTCTGTGGAGGAAAAATTCAACGATTGTGAGAAGGCACTCCTAGCAACGGTGTGGGCATTGAAGAATTACCGCCCGTTTATCCAGGGGGAACACATCATAGTGGAGACTCCACACCAGCCTCTGCAATATCTCCGAAGTGACAGAATCCGGGCCGGAAATGTGAGTAATTCCCGAATTACTTCCTGGATTCTGTCAATGCAAGGCTTTCCTGTAGAGGTCAGATATGGCCAAAACAAGAAGAGTCCCCTCGCGCAAGGTCTGGCTGACTTGCATGATTGTGCCAGAGAAAACTGTCTTGAGGACGAAAGTCTAAAAATCAAGGACAACATGGAGGCATACCTCAATTCCCCACACAAAGTCTTTGAAGAAGACAAGTGTGAGGGAATGCCCACTGTCTATGTGGATGGATGCTCTTGCCATGTTGACAACAACGGGGAGAAAGAACTGGTGGCCGGCGTAGGGAATGCATGGGTGAAGGAGTTCCCAGAACCCTCCGCTGGATACAAAATTGGTCCCCGAAGTAGTCAGGTGGCAGAATTGATGGCTGTGCATCAGGCCATCCTCACTGCTGTCCAACATCAACTCCATGAACTGGTCATAATCACAGATTCTGATTATGTACGGAACGGGTTCGTGGAGCACCTGGTTAATTGGAAAACCAGAGGCATGTTATGTGCTAATAACAAACCCCTGAAACATGGGAAGTTAATCCAAAATATTGATGATCTGGTCACATCGAATGGGATGACCATCTACTGGAAATAGATCAAGGGTCATTCCAAAGTAGAGGGACCAGTCAAAACTGGAAATGACTTAGTTGATCAGCTGGCCAAAACCGGGGCCATCCAAGGGGATCTAATCGAAATAGAGTCCCTGTTGGGGGAAATCCAGGTCACTGCTATCACTAGGTCCCAGACGAATGCTCACAATGATCTTTCAACTGCACAATGGAGTAAGGAGACCCCTGATGCTGATTTAATTACAGCTCAGAAGGGGGATCCAATTATTGGTAAGTTTTACCAACACCTTGAGGGCCCCGAGAACTTTCCCCTGACGGATACCGATTACATTGGGAAAGAGGACCTAAGAGTGTTGATGAAATGTCCAAAAATGATCCGAATCCAAGACGGTTTGCTGGTAAGGAAATCCAAAGCTGGCCACGATCAGTGGGTGGTTCCTACCTCATTCCGAAGCCTGATGTTAAGTCACGCCCAGGATGCGGCCACCGCCGGTCATAGGGGGTTTCACACAACACTGGAAATCTTAAGAGAGGTTGCATACTGGCCACACATGGGGCAGGACCTCGACCAATACTTGAAGGGGTGTCTTGTGTGTGCACAATTTCAGCCATCATCCCTCACACACCGTGCGCCTCTTCAAAATAGGGGGATGACACTACCATGGTCAGATTTGCAAATCGACTTTGTAGGCCCTGTAATTCGCTCGTCTAGAGGAAACAAGTACATGTTGACCGTTACATGCTTGTTTACCAAGTGGGTGGAAAGTCTCCCGGCCCCAAACTGCAAGGCAGAAACAGCAGCTGCCCTGATGATTAACCACATCTTTTCCCGTTTTGGTCTACCTCAAAGGATTGAGTCAGACAGAGGTAGCCACTTCACCAGTGAAGTAATGACAAAGATGTGGGAGATACTGGGGGTTAAAAGGAAGCTACACATTGCTTACAGGCCATCTTCTTGTGGAGCAGTGGAACGCTACAACCGGACAATTGTGAGCATATTAAAAAAGTTTGTGGCAGATTCTGGGCCAAGTTGGGATATCCGACTACCTCTGGTCCTAATGCCCATCAGATCTACCCCTTCATCTGCAACCATAATGTCACCATTTGAGTTGATGACGGGGCGCAAGATGGTGCTTCCCCAGCATTTGCTCTACAGGACCCAAGAGCAGACACTGATAAATGCCTCCACAACTCATGAGTATGTGGAGAATTTAAGGAAACACCTTCAACATGCTTTTGCCTATGCTCAGCGGAATCTAGAAAGGTCAGCCGAGAGCATGAAGACCCACTATGATTTGAAAACTGCCCGAAAGGAATATAAGGTGGGTGATCGGGTCTATCTATACAATTTCCAAAGGAACCAGGCCAAACAGCGAAAATTCTTGCCTACATGGAAGGGACCGTTTGAAATTATAGACAAGATCTCCCCTGTTGCCTATAAGATCTGCATCCCCAAAGGCAGTTTGGCAGAGGGGGAAGATAAGTGGGTCCATATAAATCAGCTAAAGTGTTGCCATCCCAGGCACACTCTGCAACAACTGGAGGAGTCCTCTGCAATACCAGAGGGGACTGCTCCAGAGTAATTCAATTCCAACCCTAAAATATCCCACATATAGTCTCTAAAATATTATGATTTGGGAAAAAAACAAATATCTTATAATTGTATCTTGTTTTTGTTAAAATAAGAACGCCAATGTTTTGACTATAAAATGTATATGCCACCCCACTATATCAATGGTTGGGAAGAAATGTCTACGAATAGGTATTGCCGCTTTCCTTTGTCGTCCTAGGAGAAAGAAAACCTGGAGACTGGCCAAGGAGGACGATCCAGAGACCGGGAGCAGAGACCCAAGGGGCCCGGGGTACCGCCCAATATTCCCATCAGGACCGGCGAGGAGAACCGATCGATCCAACTGGCTGGAGGAAAAGATGCTGAACTGTGCCACCTACAGAATTGGAAGAAGATAATGGGGACATACCAGCGCAAGGGCTCAAAACCTCCTTTGCACCCGACTTCCCCTCGACTTGAATCAAAGCGCAGTCGGGCGGGGGGATTTGTCATGGGTTTTGACCCATGTTGAATCAATAGACTGGGTAGATGTGGGGATGAGCTATCGCCGCCCATTATCCTATCCCAGAACAAACTAAATCAATAGACTGGGTGGATGTGGGGATGAGCTATCGCCGCCCACATTCACGCCAGAATAGGAGAACTGCGAAGTTGGCACAAGACCACTCCAAAGATACAACCTTCTTGTGGGGGGTTCCACATCACCACTCTACTGTAAGGATGCCATCAAAACAATGTTAAGCAAGGGTCCTATACTATCAAGCAAAAGACCCCTCTATTGAAATGCAGTAATTCAAGACAACTCAAAAATGGATGCAGTACCAACAAATTCCCCAACGTGGCGCTAGCGGTCTAAACTCTGACAGGGAAACTGTATTTAGGAGTTGCAAGAGGGGCAGGGACTTCAAAGCTTGTTAGTTAATTGGAAATCTTAGCCACCTGCTGTTCCCAGAGCCCAAGAGGCTGGGAAACCTTAACACCTCAGAGATTTCACACCAGGAGGCAGGATATCACATGACCCTGTTGATTGATTGAGGAGAGACTTCCAGGCAGCCTGCTGGAGCCCACACAAAAGGCTCTTTCTGTTGAATGGGGTATGTTAATTTTGAGAGTTTCCTGTCAACAGCCCTCTGCCAGCAAGGAGAGACATGTGATCACTGACCCACCCAGACTCCTGGATGCGGACCCAAACACTTTGGGGGAGTTGAATTGCAACAAATATATATTTTATAGAAACAGTGATAATTTATTGTAACCAAATGACAGGAATGTACAACTTTGAGAGTCTTAGTTTGAAAAATGCCCTCACGATTTGAGTCCAAACTCCAATTTGTACCATGTTCTGGGGCAAAACCCCGCTAATTATGATTATTGTAGACAATGTGTTTAAGCTAGAGACATGGAAAGTTACTGGGATATATGTGGAAGGGAAATGTACCTTTGTATAATTTTTGATGAAAAACCAATATTGCAAAACCCACTAAAATCGAAAATAAGTTGCCATTTTGAATGCAAGCTCCTAGAAACGCCAGAGTCGGGACAGGGGCTATCTTTAGTAATATATGATGTGTGTATGTGATGTCAAATAACTGTGTACCTGGGAAATATGTATTTGGATCAGCAATAGGTTTGTGTGCACATTGACCAGGGGAGTGTCATTTCTGCAGGTCATAAAAATGACATCACTCTGACACACTATCCCTTCCCAAATCAGGGACCAAAGAATCTATTGATCTATCAAATCAAGAGAGGGGCAGGCTTAGGGATGCTAGCCTCTCCACCCACTTTTTAAAACACATAAAAAGAGACTGCTGGGACAGGTAGAGACATTCAATTCCATTTGCTGCGGAGCATGCTGACCGACGACTTCACATCCAGAGATCCAGACTTCAAATCCATCAATCTCCAGAACCTGTAGCAGAAATTAACTCCAGAATTTGTAGCAGAGAGGCCTGAATCCACCAGCTGAATCCTCTTCAGCAGGCCTCAAAACCAACCAAACTATTCAACAGCAGGGCGAGCTGTTTGAATTTTGCCAAGAATTTTTGCAAGAACCTGTAGCAGTATCCAGAAAGCAGTGCTGTATCCGGATCCCGAGAGAACCACAAACCAGACCACTGTGAGCAGAACCAGAGACCCAGATCGCTGTGAAGTGCCGACACCAGAACCGGAGTCCAGTCCAAAACCTGACCAGATCTGTGGTGAGGCCCATTCCTGCCCAAAATATATTGTGAGTACCGCCAGAACTGTGCAGAACCCAATCTCTTAGTTAAAATAATCTAATCCAAACTATTTTAACCTAAGTAGAACAGCCTCCTAGAAATCGTGTCATCTGTCATTTTTAAAGCTGCACAACTGTCACCTGTCAATTCTGCAGCTGCAAGCTGTCACCTATCATTTTGAGTTTTACTTTAAATCCGAAAATCTACCTTTATTAAATCGTCCGTATCTCTTGAACCGTTTTGGCTAGCAACTTCCTACTCCTTATACTTTTGCCGCAATCACGATTCACGCACTCGCGAATTTACCGAAATTTGCGATTTGGCTCAATTTCTCCACTTGTCAAAATAGCAGCTCCATTCTTTCTTTTGTTAAAATCCGTTCGCAACTTGGTAATAACTCATAGAGCATTGCTAAAGTGAGCCTGAACTAATACCAACACGCATCTCCCACTCACCCTGAATCTCTAGAGGGAATTAAAATCAGTTGGCACATTTTCCCATCCATTGCCATCACATTTAAAAAGCATTTTGGGCCTGTGTTTCAAACTCCTACCTGTTTCCTCTAAGCTTGCTGGGGGGGAACTGAATTTCATATTGTATTTGATTGCATTCCTGAGAACTGTGTGCTCCTCTTTCCATCTCCTTCCATTTCTTACATTGCATAGGGGAGGGGGGTGAATTGCCAGAGAAAAAGTGATTATCTTATCTTTTGCTAAAATCATATCAAGTATTTCTGTACTGCGTTTTATTCCTCATTGCTTTTCCCTTGAAACCATAAAAGTATTTTTGCCACTTTATCCATCCTATACTAACTCCTCATTGATTGTAAAGAAGTGTGCTAGTGCCAGATTACCCATTGTTGATCAACATCATATCCACAAGTGTAATATCCATTATCAATGTATTTATAGAAGTGTGATATATATATATATATTGATAAAATTTTCAAATAAACCTTTTAATTTGCAAAACAAACCTACTTCTTTGCTCAGTGGGGTCAGGGGGATTCTAAGAGGGGGGTGTTATACAAGGGTTGTCATGCAGAGTACTGAACTGGACATAAAAATACATCAATAAGGGTTTTCCTCAGCATCCCAGACTAGGCATTGACTTAGCTGTAGTGTTGATTGAATATCGCTTACAGAAGTGGGGGCTCGGAGCCGGGATATTCTGGGTTAGATTTACCACTTGTGCAGATTAATACAGTGTGCCAACTGACCAGATACACATATCCGGTTAGATCACCACGCTGTTTTTGTCATGATGCCTACCTCCAAGGAGCCAGGTCCGACCCAGCAACCCCAGAGGCAGGCATCATTTCCCCCAGGGAAGTGCCAGCGGGCCCAAGCTGGGGCCCTTTGGACACAGTCCTGGCGCCTTAGGCGCCAGGCTCATGTTGGACCCCTGTCCTGGCGCCTTAGGCACCAGGCTCATAAAGCTAGACATGTGTTCAAGTGTTTTAAGGTGCACTTACCTGATGCAGACCATGCTGCTACATCCAGGCCCTCTTGAGGCCTGAATGGAACTACTTTACCTGTGGACCTACTTTCCCCTGGGTGAGGTCGGGGAAGGATACATACCTGATCGGTGGAAGGATACATACCTGGAACTTCTTCCAAAGCTATTTAAACCACGCCCGATCAGCAACTCACGCTTCACGTTGTTCTGCTCCTCGCAGCTGGACGCTCACCGTGTCAGCTCCTGCATCTGGACTTCAGCCACGCCTGTCAGCATCCTGGGTCACCTGCTAAGAGGGAATTGGAGAGAAAGAAGACCTTACCTGCTAAAGCTGCATCACGGAGACTTCACACCGACGATCCTGAAAGGGAAGACATCATTTTAAAAGCATTTCGCTCCGATCGCTGCAGCGCTGCATTTCACTCACCTTTCCTGGGCACCTCCATCTTCAGCAGCGATCATCCGGATCCGCAGCCACTTCCCAGAGCCTAGAGAGAAAAAGACAAGAACACAAGGTGAGAGAAGGAAGGGAATAGGAAAAGCTCAGTTTCCTTCTAAGACTTACCTGTTGGGTCATTCCCATTTCATTTCGGGTCCTGCCGCTTCCTGGCATTCCGGACCCTGGCCCCTATGGGGGAAAAAAGACAAAGACATTGAATGAGCGAATGCAAAGACATTACCCGAACGCTCATCCAGAACTTACCTGTCATTTACTGGAACTGCACGTTTCACTTCGGGTCGGCGCCATATCTCCGGCTTTCCGAACCCCAGCCCCTAAGGGGAAAAAGACATAAGCATTAGCGCTTGCTGCAATAAGACAATGAACATTATTATTAAGCTTGAACTTTTGAACTTGCTACAGAACTCTTACAGCGCCTTACCTGAATAGTCAAGCTTATTTGAACTCCCATCAAACCTCAATCCAGTGAAGTAACTTTGTTTCAACGCGCCCCTGCATCAGAAGCAGGATGGAGAACTCATCCTTCCAGACCCTAAGGTGAGACTTCACGGGGAATCGAGGAAGGGTATCATGGAGGGTTGGAAGGGAGTGGGAGGCTTGAGCATTATTCCGTCAGTAGGTAATACTCCCTTTTCACGCACAGGGGAATATTCCTGCAAGCCAGTGAGTCCATCTTCAGAGTCCTGCGCTTCACCATAGAAGAAGCATCAGCACTCGAAGCCAGACCTGCGCCTCCGTGGGAATCAGGTGAGCGTGACAGTTTTACACTGTGAAAGCATCCCTCAAAGGAACGCTCTAAGGAAACGGTCTGTTTTGCAAAATAAAATACAAACTTCTGTAAGTCAGGAAGGAACTCAAATTCCAGAATGACGACCTTGGTAGATATGAAAATAGCCAGAGAGCACTTCTTACATAAGCTATTTGTGAAATGTGAGTGGACTTATCAGGACCAAACGATCTGGTTGCAGGCAATCGCGCAACAGGTCACTGAAACAGGGTCAGATAGATGGAGAGATTAGGGTCCATTACATGTGGCCCTGAGTGAATTATATATGGCTCCTAAAGCTAAAGATGAACACAATAAGATTGCCAGGATAGCGGCATATTTGTATCTATATATGGGAGCCATGCAGGACAAATGTGCTGAAGGCCAAGTTCTGGCAAATAGGCAACAGATGGCATTAGAAAAGGCCCAATCTGACCTGGTCAGAGGAGCCAGGAGTCAGAAAATGATAGTAGGCGGTATATCATTAAAATAAAAGAGGACATGGATATACTGCAACAGGAAAAGACAGACCAGGATACCAGAATTCTGGCTTTGCAGAAGGAGCACCAAGACAGTTTGGACTCCTTACTGCAGAGCCAGAAAAAGATGGAGCAACAGATCAATTTCAACAGGGCATGCACAGAGCAGGTAGCCACCCTGCAAATCCAACTAGACAGAGAGAAAGAGGAAAGCAATACATTTTGAAAGACCTGGATACCCAGGCAGAGTTTGATGAAGAACGCCAGAAAGCTGGTGCCTTTCAAAGGCAGAGGGACGACCTGGTGTCACAAATGCAGGCTCTTGGTCAGGAAAGGGATACCTTAGGCCAGGAAGTCTGCCATTTAAAAAGAAAAATTGAAGAAAATCACTTGGCCTCCAGGGGCTGGGTGACCTCCAAAAAGAGCATCAGGGCTTGCTAGATCACACCTGGAGGGTGGAGGAGGCTCTGGCAAGAAAGGAGCAGGTCAGTAGGGATGGGACTGAGGAGGTAACCCTCCTGCAGCAGAGACTGGCCCAGTACTCCAGGACCAATCAGGAGGCACAGAGAGAAAGCAGGGCTCTCTGTCAGCACAATGATAGGCTCCAGCAACAGGTAGCCATGCAGGAGAGACTGATAGAGTCTAGTAAGGCCTTAACTGAGGAACTGAAAGCGCAGGCTCTTGCATTGCAACAGGGAGCAGGGGCTGATAGAGACGAGGTTTGCTGGGAAAGGGAAACGCCTGAGCATAACCTCAGGAGCCCTGGTACCAGAGGCCTTCATCTCTCCCAGAACCTGGACTCTGCCACCCCCATGTCCCCTCGTGCACATGAGCCCAGGGCCACGGGGATGGCAGATTACTATCCAGCTAGAAGTATGGGGCTCATAGGCCAGTACCTCCCAGGAATGGATGGGCGGGCATCCGGGTATGGGCACACAAGCACAGTACAATTTAGTGGGGAACCCCAGGAGAGTAGGCCCATTAAGGGCATCCTGAAAACCTCTGCCCAGTTAGGTCAGTGGGGGGGTACCCATCAAATCCTGGCAGCAAGGAGGGGTCTGAAGACTCCTCTGAGCATTACAGGACACAGGAGACCAGGTCCCCACATTCTGCCAGCCATTCCCAGGCTCGCAGAATCCGGGAAAACCTGGAAGATCAGATGGGCACCTCTGGGAGCAGTGCTTCTGAGTCGGAGGATGAATGGACCAGGGTTACCCGAACCAAAAAGGCCAATAAGGCAAAAAGGGCCTTGCTTAAGGACCCATTGAAACAAATAAAGGCAATAAGGAGTGTCATCACGCCTTATCATAAGAACGCCAAGTATTCTGTTTGGGAACACTTGGAGCTCTATGAGCAAATGATGGAGACTTTCCATTTGAAGGACGGCCAAAACTGTATTCAATATGTAAAGTGGACCTTCTCACCAGAATACTCCAGTTTCTTTGCGGGGCTGGAGGATCAAAACCATTCAAGGTGGTCCATATACAGGACGGCCATCTTGAAACAGTTTTCTGTGCACAGAAATCCTTAAGAGGCTCGCAAGGCAGCCTACAATTTGCAATGTGGGGAGGATCAGGCCCCACAAGAGTTTGTGCAAGAATTAAAGCGTGCTTTTGCGCAGACAACCACAAGGGTACGCACGGGTAGCAGAGAATTTATCAATACGTTTTTCCATGCCTTACCCAAATACATAATGACCCAGCTTGTGAGAGATTTTCATGAGAAAAGATCTTTAGACTGGGTCATTGAACAGGCTACCCGGATCTATGAGGTGCAGAAGCCCATCGAAAATAAAAATAATGCGCCGAAAACCCCCAAAACCAACAGCACCCCTGCTGCTGCCAAGGTGGCAGAGGTAAAGGTTGCCCCCGTTTTAGATTTGGAGATGGGGGGGGGCCTAAAAACCTGCCTGCACCAAATAATTCACAGCCCAGAAGGCCCTCGGGCCAGTCACAGACAGGGAGTCGAGGAGGTAGTCCCACAAATGGGGTCCCCCTCTCCTCTGACTATGTAAGTCCCTGCTACAAGGGAAACCGACCAATCCTGGGTTATGTGTGGACTCCTCCAGCCCAAGGGGGGGGATCCAGCCAAGCACCTAACCCAGGGAACTTCCCTCCCAACTTCCCACAGGAGGGCAGAAATTCTCCAAATCCTGGGCAGAACTTTTTCCCCAGGTATCCATCCAATTTCCAGCCCCAAAATCATCCATCCTTCTTTCCCCAATTCCCTGAGCCCAGACAACTTAATCCGGGAGAGGGGAGGCCAAGGGTGGAGGGGTACCCGAATCTTCCCAACCCAGGGTATTACCAAAGAAGGGGTAGCTACCCTTCCCGGGATCAGCCCAGGGGAGAAAATAGAGCCCCGTATCAGCCTGAGCGGGTTTCACAACTTGAGCGCCAGGTCCAAAATATGGCACGGGATCTGGGTCACATACTGAGGGCTCAACAGAACCCTCAGATGAGCATGCCACCGCAGAATGCCCCAAACTCTGGACCTGGTGCTCCAGAACAATGACGGGGGCAGCACCCCGATAACCCACCGGTTCCCAGGGAGGAGGCACAAGGGGAAGGGGGGTGATAAGCCTTGGAGGAAGTTTCCTTCCCAACTTGTAAACAGCCCCTGGAAAACCAATAACCGGAAACAAAATCTCCTGCCCCTGAAAGTCTGCCACCGAAGGAGCAGAGGGGGGGTAGGAGGAACAAAGGACCCAAAGAGACCCACTTTGTGGAGGAGGTACAGGTCTTCCAATTTGAGGGAGAGGGATCCCAAGAGGATCCTGGGGAAAGGATCTTCTCCTTCAGAGATGGGGGAACTCCTCCCAAGGAAAAATGGGTCCCAAGGGATGCCAATTCAGACTGGGGAGATGTGGAGACTGAGCTACCGCCGCCCATCATCTCATCCCAGAACCGACAATACCAAAATCCCATGGGTCAAACCCATCCTGATGACTGCCTCCAAAAAGGGGGGGGGTGGCCCAGAACCCGAAACCATTTCCAGTTGCCAACTTTTTCTTTCAGATTCCCCAGGCTCTCCACAGAATTCTGCCCAAATCTCTTCGCTAGCAATGTCCAAAACCAGAAAGTTAGCCCACCAGTTGTCCGAAAATGTGCATTATCTGTGCCCCCTTGAGGAGAAGGAGGGAAGACACTATGCCCCGGTACAAGTACAGGGGCAGGGTACAATTTTGGCACTGGTGGACACTGGATCCCAAGCTACCCTTCTGTCCAAAAGGGCCTTTGATGAACTAAATGCAGGAAGGGGGGATAATTACCGTATTCCTCTCACCTCTCTTCCTGGACAACTGCAGAACTTTGACGGGAAGGAAATTCCTGTCGAGGGGACTGCAGATTTGGACATCAAAATTGGGCGACACAAGGTGAAACACCCGGTCATAGTAGTGACTCCAGAGGGCACCCCTTGTTTACTAGGGAATGACCTCCTGAGAAGGTTGTCACCCCTAATAGATTGCGTAAAAAAGGTCCTCTGGACCCAGACTAGCCGACCAATAAAATTAAAACAGAGTGTCAACCATGTTAGTTTAAACGGCACCTGCCACATGGTTGAACAAAAATCTGACGAAGTAGAATTTCACTTCCAGAACAACCAAATTCCGGACGTGACAGTAATAGCAGTAGGACAACAGACTGGTGATGGGGGTCCTCTTTATTTCTGAAAATCAACCTTCCTTCCAGTTTAAGGTTGTATTCCACACTGGAAGGAAACACTCTGAAATTCTTTACCAATCCACAATCAGACATTCCCACTCCGATAGTCCAGAAAGATGTTAAATCGGCTCAGAGCCTGGCTGATATTCAGCAAATTGGAGAGCAGTTGTTCATCCCTGTTCAGTTAAATGATGGGAAGGACTCTGTTCTCGCTCGAGTGTGTGTGAACAACGGTAAGAGCTTCATCAATGAAGCCATGTTCCGCCAACTCCCAAAAGATCCAGCCATTCCCACATTCAAACTGATAGACAAATGGGAAATGGATCTGGAAGCACCCAATTCCAAACATCTCCTGCCAAGCAGGTGTATGCTCAAAATCTCCATTGGCAACAAGAGCATAGTCCATAATTGTTGGGTCGTGCGAGACGTCACTGCCGCCTTTTACTTACGCAGTGACATTCTCAATCGCTTTGCCATTAGTTTGGACCTAATAAACTTCAAAGCTTGGTCCCGATTAGCGGATAATCCCATGGGCTTTGATGATTCAGAAAAAGCATTTAGGTCAGCTCAATTGCTACCTTATGCAGTTGAAATTCAGATTAAAGAGGAAGTCACCATCCCAGAAAGGACCCGACAATTCTCCCTGGAAGTGAAAGTTAAAAGAGGACAAAAATTGAAAAAACCCTGATGCTTATATTCATCTAAATGCTTCCCTCCAACAGCAAGGGTTGGGGGTAAACCCAACTCCATTAGTCAACATAGAACATGACACCATTCCAATAGAGGTGGATAACAGCGACTTAAAGAGTATTACTCTAGCCGCAGGCACCATTATTGGAATGGCAGTTGATAACCGACATTTTTCCATTGATTTAGGAAATGAACTGTTAGGACCAATCCCCAAGGACTGTTTTGACAGTGACAGTGAGGACAATACAACACCAGACAGGATTTTTACCCGGCAGGGGGGGAACTTCCTGGTGTACACTTCTTGCCCTTATGGTAAGGAAGATGTGACTTGTGACTTCAGGAGGGATGAGGTGATTTTCCAGGTCCATGAGGGCTGCCTTTCCCACCTGAAGCCTCCAGTCCAAATCAGCACTCTCACCAGGGACTTCTCCACCCAGATGGAGGAGGCCGCTGAGATAGCCAAACCAGAAGTCTTTCCAAGCTAAAGGCTGATGGTGGAAGAGAGAGTCAACCTAGCTGATGCATGTGTGACTCTGGAACAAAAGCAAAAGTTTTCTTGGATTTCCAAGATCTCTTTGCGGTAGACTCATATGACTGTGGTCGCACCGACATCCACACGACAACAATTCCCACGGACACTGGCATGACTCCAGTGTTTGTGAAACAATATCGCTTGCCTCTCGCATCCATGGAGTCCCTTACTGAAATAATTAAGAACCTTGAGTCCCGGGGAATAACCCGTCCAGTACACAGCACCTTCAATAATCCGGTGCTGGGAATATTGAAGCCAAACGGCCAGTGGAGACTCTGCGCCGACCTTAGGAAGCTCAACAAATGGGTCCATACTTCCCGATGGCCTCTTCCCTACATTGACCAAGGGCTGGCCCAGATCCAGGGGTCACAAGTATTCACTGCAATAGACCTGACCAATGGGTACTGGACCGTGCCTGTCAGTAGGGAGGACCAATACAAACTGGCTTTTACCTTTGGGGGCCAGCAGCACACATGGACCCGGACTCCCTTCGGATACCTCAACTCCGGCAATGAATTCAACATTTTCATACATAAGGCCATGCCCGACCTGGGTGCGAGGGGTAACCTGGCTTATGTAGATGATGTCCTCATCAAAAGTTCATCTGTGGAAGAACACATAGCGGAGTTCCGTTATGTTCTGATGCAGTTGAGGGCCGCCGGAGCAAAACTTTCCTTCCAGAAAGCACAGTGGTGTAGAACCCGTGTTAATTTCTTGGGGCGTGAGATTACTCCTCAGGGTCTCTGTCCCCAGGAAAAGAAAGTGGAAGCACTTCAGAAACTGAAAGACCCCACAACTCTGCGGGAACTAAGGAGCCTCCTTGGACTGACTAATTACAGCAGAAAGTTCATTGAAGGCTACGCAGAGATCACTAGACCCCTGATTCATCTCTTGAAGGGAGGGTCAAGTGGGAATGGGGTCCAGAACAATCCAAGGCAGTAAGACAACTCAAGAGAAGCCTCTCACAAGCACCTTGCCTAGCTTACCCTGTCAGAAACAAGGACTTCTTCCTGGAGACAGGGTTCTCTACTATGTGCTTGACGGCAGTATTATACCAAAAGCATGACAAGGTCAATAAAGTAATCTCCTATGCGAGCAAAACTTTATCCTCTGTGGAGGAAAAATTCAACGATTGTGAGAAGGCACTCCTAGCAACGGTGTGGGCATTGCAGAATTACCGCCCGTTTATCCAGGGGGAACACATCATAGTGGAGACTCCACACCAGCCTCTGCAATATCTCCGAAGTGACAGAATCTGGGCCGGAAATGTGAGTAATTCCCGAATTACTTCCTGGATTCTGTCAATGCAAGGCTTTCCTGTAGAGGTCAGATATGGCCAAAACAAGAGGAGTCCCCTCGCGCAAGGTCTGGCTGACTTGCATGATTGTGCCAGAGAAAACTGTCTCGAGGACGAAAGTCTAAAAATCAAGGACAACATGGAGGCATACCTCAATTCCCCACACAAAGCCTTTGAAGAAGACAAGTGTGAGGGAATGCCCACTGTCTATGTGTATGGATGCTCTTGCCATGTTGATAACAACGGGGAGAAAGAACTGGTGGCCGGCGTAGGGAATGCATGGGTGAAGGAGTTTCCAGATCCCTCCGCTGGATACAAAATTGGTCCCCGAAGTAGTCAGGTGGCAGAATTGATGGCTGTGCATCAGGCCATCCTCACTGCTGTCCAACATCAACTCCATGAACTGGTCATAATCACAGATTCTGATTATGTATGGAACGGGTTCGTGGAGCACCTGGTTAATTGGAAAACCAGAGGCATGTTATGTGCTAATAACAAACCCCTGAAACATGGGAAGTTAATCCAAAATATTGATGATCTGGTCACATCGAATGGGATGACCATCTACTGGAAAAAGATCAAGGGTCATTCCAAAGTAGAGGGACCAGACAAAACTGGAAATTACTTAGTTGATCAGCTGGCCAAAACCGGGGCCATCCAAGGGGAACTAATCGAAATAGAGTCCCTGTTGGGGGTAATCCAGGTCACTGCTATCACTAGGTCCCAGACGAATGCTCACAATGATCTTTCAACTGCACAATGGAGTAAGGAGACCCCCGATGCTGATTTAATTGCAGCTCAGAAGGGGGATCCAATTATTGGTAAGTTTTACCAACACCTTGAGGACACCGAGAACTTTCCCCTGACGGATACCGATTACATTGGGAAAGAGGACCTAAGAGTGTTGATGAAATGTCCAAAAATGTTCCGAATCCAAGACGGTTTGCTGGTAAGGAAATCCAAAGCTGGCCACGATCAGTGGGTGGTTCCTACCTCATTCCAAAGCCTGATGTTAAGTCACGCCCATGATGCGGCCACCGCCGGTCATAGGGGGTTTCACACAACACTGGAAATCTTAAGAGAGGTTGCATACTGGCCACACCTGGGGCAGGAGCTCGACCAATACTTGAAGGGGTGTCTTGTGTGTGCACAATTTCAGCCATCATCCCTCACACACCGTGCGCCTCTCCAAAATAGGGGGATGACACTACCATGGTCAGATTTGCAAATCGACTTTGTAGGCCCTGTAATTCGCTCGTCTAGAGGAAACAAGTACATGTTGACCGTTACATGCTTGTTTACCAAGTGGGTGGAATGTCTCCCGGCCCCAAACTGCAAGGCAGAAACAGCAGCTGCCCTGATGATTAACCACATCTTTTCCCGTTTTGGTCTACCTCAAAGGATTGAGTCAGACAGAGGTAGCCACTTCACCAGTGAAGTAATGACAAAGATGTGGGAGATACTGGGGGTTAAAAGGAAGCTACACATTGCTTACAGGCCAGCTTCTTGTGGAGCAGTGGAACGCTACAACCGGACAATTGTGAGCATATTAAAAAAGTTTGTGGCAGATTCTGGGCCAAGTTGGGATATCCGACTACCTCTGGTCCTAATGCCCATCAGATCTACCCCTTCATCTGCAACCAAAATGTCACCATTTGAGTTGATGACGGGGCGCAAGATGGTGCTTCCCCAGCATTTGCTCTACAGGACCCAAGAGCAGACACTGATAAATGCCTCCACAACTCATGAGTATGTGGAGAATTTAAGGAAACACCTTCAACATGCTTTTGCCTATGCTCAGCGGAATCTAGAAAGGTCAGCCGAGAGCATGAAGACCCACTATGATTTGAAAACTGCCCGAAAGGAATATAAGGTGGGTGATCGGGTCTATCTATACAATTTCCAAAGGAACCAGGCCAAACAGCGAAAATTCTTGCCTACATGGAAGGGACCGTTTGAAATTATAGACAAGATCTCCCCTGTTGCCTATAAGATCTGCATCCCCAAAGGCAGTTTGGCAGAGGGGGAAGATAAGTGGGTCCATATAAATCAGCTAAAGTGTTGCCATCCCAGGCACACTCTGCAACAACTGGAGGAGTCCTCTGCAATACCAGAGGGGACTGCTCCAGAGTAATTCAATTCCAACCCTAAAATATCCCACATATAGTCTCTAAAATATTATGATTTGGGAAAAAAACAAATGTCTTATAATTGTATCTTGTTTTTGTTAAAATAAGAACGCCAATGTTTTGACTATAAAATGTATATGCCACCCCACTATATCAATGGTGGGGAAGAAATGTCTACGAATAGGTATTGCCGCTTTCCTTTGTCGTCCTAGGAGAAAGAAAACCTGGAGACTGGCCAAGGAGGACGATCCGGAGACCGGGAGCAGAGACCCAAGGGGCCCTGGGTACCGCCCAATATTCCCATCAGGACCGGCGAGGAGAACCGATCGATCCAACTGGCTGGAGGAAAAGATACTGAACTGTGCCACCTACAGAATTGGAAGAAGATAATGGGGACATACCAGCGCAAGGGCTAAAAACCTCCTTTGCACCCGACTTCCCCTCGACTTGAATCAAAGCGCAGTCGGGCGGGGGGATTTGTCATGGGTTTTGACCCATGTTGAATCAATAGACTGGGTAGATGTGGGGATGAACTATCGCCGCCCATTATTCTATCCCAGAACAAACTAAATCAATAGACTGGGTGGATGTGGGGATGAGCCATCGCCGCCCACATTCACGCCAGAATAGGAGCACTGCGCAGTTGGCACAAGACCACTCCAAAGATACAACCTTCTTGTGGGGGGTTCCACATCACCACTCTACTATAAGGATGCCATCAAAACAATGTTAAGCAAGGGTCCTATACTATCAAGCAAAAGACCCCTCTTTTGAAATGCAGTAATTCAAGACAACTCAAAAATGGATGCAGTACCAACAAATTCCCCAAGGTGGCGCTAGCGGTCTAAACTCTGACAGGGAAACTGTATTTAGGAGTTGCAAGAGGGGCAGGGACTTCAAAGCTTGTTAGTTAATTGGAAATCTTAGCCACCTGCTGTTCCCGGAGCCCAAGAGGCTGGGAAACCTTAACACCTCAGAGATTTCACACCAGGAGGCAGGATATCACATTACCCTGTTGATTGATTGAGGAGAGACTTCCAGGCAGCCTGCTAGAGCCCACACAAAAGGCTCTTTCTGTTGAATGGGGTATGTTAATTTTGAGTGTTTCCTGTCAACAGCCCTCTGCCAGCAAGGAGAGACATGTGATCACTGACCCACCCAGACTCCTGGATGCGGACCCAAACACTTTGGGGGAGTTGAATTGCAACAAATATATATTTTATAGAAACAGTGATAATTTATTGTAACCAAATGACAGGAATGTACAACTTTGAGAGTCTTAGTTTGAAAAATGCCCTCACGATTTGAGTCCAAACTCCAATTTGTACCATGTTCTGGGGCAAAACCCCGCTAATTATGATTATTGTAGACAATGTGTTTAAGCTAGAGACATGGAAAGTTACTGGGATATATGTGGAAGGGAAATGTACCTTTGTATAATTTTTGATAAAAAACCAATGTTGCAAAACCCACTAAAATCGCAAATAAGTTGCCATTTTTGAATGCAAGCTCCTAGAAACGCCAGAGTCGGGACAGGGGCTATCTTTAGTAATATATGATGTGTGTATGTGATGTCAAATAACCGTGTACCTGGGAAATATGTATTTGGATCAGGAATAGGTTTGTGTGCACATTGACCAGGGGAGTGTCATTTCTGCAGGTCATAAAAATGACATCACTCTGACACACTTTCCCTTCCCAAATCAGGGACCAAAGAATCTATTGACCTATCAAATCAAGAGAGGGGCAGGCTTAGGGATGCTAGCCTCTCCACCCACTTTTTAAAACACATAAAAAGAGACTGCTGAGTAGAGACATTCAATTCCATTTGCTGCGGAGCATGCTGACCGACGACTTCCGACGACTTCAGATCCAGAGATCCAGACTTCAAATCCATCAATCTCCAGAACCTGTAGCAGAAATTAACTCCAGAATTTGTAGCAGAGAGGCCTGAATCCACCAGCTGAATCCTCTTCAGCAGGCCTCAAAACCAACCAAACTATTCAACAGCCGGGCGAGCTGTTTGAATTTTGCCAAGAATTTTTGCAAGAACCTGTAGCAGTATCCAGAAAGCAGTGCTGTATCCGGAACCCGAGAGAACCACAAACCAGACCGCTGTGAGCAGAACCAGAGACCCAGATCGCTGTGAAGTGCCGAGACCAGAACCGGAGTCCAGTCCAAAACCTGACCAGATCCGTGGTGAGGCCCATTCCTGCCCAAAATATATTGTGAGTACCGCCAGAACTGTGCAGAACCCAATCTCTTAGTTAAAATAATCTAATCCAAACTATTTTAACCTAAGTAGAACAGCCTCCTAGAAATCGTGTCATCTGTCATTTTTAAAGCTGCACAACTGTCACCTGTCAATTCTGCAGCTGCAAGCTGTCACCTGTCATTTTGAGTTTTACTTTAAATCCGAAAATCTACCTTTATTAAATCGTCCGTATCTCTTGAACCGTTTAGGCTAGAAACGAAAGGCTTTCCAACAAACCTAGAACCGACTTCCTACTCCTTATACTTTTGCCGCAATCATGATTCACGCACTCGCGAATTTACCACAATTTGTGATTTGGCTCAATTTCTCCACTTTAATTAAAAATTAAAATCAGTTGGCACATTTTCCCATCCATTGCCATCACTTTTAAAAAGCATTTTGGGCCTGTGTTTCAAACTCCTACCTGTTTCCTCTAAGCTTGCTGGGGGGAACTGAATTTCGTATTGTATTTGATTGCATTCCTGAGAACTGTGTGCTCCTCTTTCCATCTCCTTCCATTTCTTACATTGCATAGGGGAGGGGGGTGAATTACCAGAGAAAAAGTGATTATCTTATCTTTTGCTAAAATCATATCAAGTATTTTTGTACTGTATTTTATTCCTCATTGCTTTTCCCTTGAAACCATAAAAGTATTTTGCTACTTTATCCATCCTATACTAACTCCTCATTGATTGTAAAGAAGTGTGCTAGTGCCAGATTACACATTGTTGATCAACATCATATCCACAAGTGTAATATCCATTATCAATTTATTTATAGAAGTGTGATATATATATATATATATATATATATATATATATTGTTTACATTTTCAAATAAACCTTTTAATTTGCAAAACAAACCTACTTCTTGGCTCAGTGGGGTCAAGGGGATTCTAAGAGGGGGGTGTTATACAAGGGTTGTCATCCAGAGTACTGAACTGGACATAAAAATACATCAATAAGGGTGTTCCTCAGCATCCCAGACTAAGCACTGACTTAGCTGTAGTGTTGATTGAATATCGCTTACAAGGCGCCGTCTCCCCCGGGGCTGGCTTGCAAGCCAGCTTTGTAATCACACTGCAGGCTGACCTCACAGAAATGGATCAGCTCCCAGAAACCTATCTCCTCCTGCTATTGGCTGCTGAGTAATAGGTTACCTATGTAGCCCTTATAGAGAACCTGATAATTGGACATTAGAGTTTTGCGTCAGTGGGTTGGTTTAGCTGTGCCAGCCCACCATTACCTAATTCTAGCTTGTTGCATTATGAATTTGTTCCCATAGCCTTTTAGCTGAAGCAAGCATTTTGCACCTGAGCTCTGAGCGCTCATTGGCTAGGGCTGAGCCATTCTTGTTACAATTATGTTTCAAATGTTGTGCAAGTCTTTGCGAAAATGTCTTTCTTTCCCAGAAAGAAAAGAAAAAAACACACTGGGTTGCCGTGGCTTACTCGCATTAGTGGAGAATTAAAAAATGTTTGTCTGCAGAAAGCAATGTTATCTGACTGCGCGACCTTGGCTGCTCGTGGGTTTTGCGAGGAGCATTGCTGAAGGCTTCTGCAGCCAGTGTTCAGTTAGAGAAATGAACTTGGCTGTAATTTTCCTGAAACATGGCTTTACACTGTGCAATTAGACCATGTTAATTCATATAGGCATTTGCAAGCCTTTAAACAGGGATTTTTGTGTTTGTAGATTGTGATATTGCTGCATTGATTGTAATGTAGCATGGAAGTTGAACTGTTGGTGAAGTGGCTGTCTTTCAGCATATTTGTCACCCATGGGTGCGCTGGGGCCTGGTTCAAATGATAAGTGCGCTCCTTGTTCTTCCTGCTGTTCTTCTGTATATGCGGCTGGGGTGAAAGGGCATGGGTTTGATCTCAATTTTCCCTCTTCAAATATGTCAATTCACTAGTTTCTAGCGCCTCTTTTATCTCTCAATAGATTCGACAGGCACAGGGGAGGTAGGAGAATGACAGCCAAGAAACAGACAACACCCAAGAGCCCACAACAGATCTGCCTATTAAAAAGGGAGACAGGGTCCTTGTTAAAAATTATTTGAGGAAGTGGAACTCACCCAGATTCACTGGTCCACATACAAAAGAGGCGGTTGCGGATAGGGCAGTAAAACTTGAAAATAAAACTGTTTGGTATCACCTCCACAATGTCAAGCCCTACAAAGCATTGGCCTCGCCCCAACACGTCATCCTCAGAGCCAACACTACAGCAACGGCAGACAACAAGACAGCAGTAGTATTCCATTAGCAATAACTTCAACTGTAGATACTTCCCTGAACACAAGTGAGCGAGAGTGTATCAATCACCCTATGGTCAGACGCTCACAAGCACTTGATGTACCCACGGCTTCACTGAAACAACTGAATTAACAAACTGAAAATTGCTGTTAAAAGATACAGAGTTCTACAGGAGATACACATGGAAAAAGATGAAGAATGTCCTGATGTAGATATTACCATTCAGCACGCACAATCTCATTAGGAATACACTGGGCCTGATCACGACTTTGGCGGTAATGCCGGTGGTATTATCGCTGGTGGTATTAGCCCTACCGCCGAACTCTCCGGCGCTAGGTGCGCCGGATCACGAGTTTGGCGGTAATGTAATTCCCCATTGAGCCCATTCGGGAATGCCCCATTCCCCATTGGGCTCAATGGGGAAAATGTGCGCTCTTACTGCTGGCGGATTTCCCGCCGGCGGGAATAGCGCAAATCTTCGGCGGATTTCCCCCCAGCTCAGAACTGGGGCGAAATCCGGCAAAGTCCTGATTTGGCAGACCCTTTAATCCGGCAGTAATAGCGCTACCGCCAGATTTAAGGGTTACCGCCAAAGTCATGATGAGGCCCACTGTGTTAACACTGTCCCGGCATGTTCTCTTTTTAATCCGCACATGCAGGGTTCTGCGTTTAATAAATGTATATAAAGGAATGTTAGAGGTAGGTTGAAAATTTGATTTAGATGTTACCCCCCATTGAACACACTGAAGCACTGTCTCAACAATATATACATGCTCTACAGAGGCCCACGACCAAGGCCACCACGTGTATATTACAACTCATTTATAAAACACATAGCCAAAACATACCGACAACTCCAGCATGCCCTACCAATACTTAGAAACAGATCCATACGAAAAATCTGGGAAGAACTATTTGCATGGGCATTGAATGATTATTTAATGCACCGGTCTTGAAGTACTTATAAATACTAACATAATAACGCTTTTTATAGTGATTTTCAGGCAGGCGACTTTATTATCTCACCAACGGCTGGACAGGGTGGTAAGCAGTATATATATATATACTCATGGCTGTGATATTAAAATTTGTTCTGACAACCGTATGGCTAATGCTGTCGACTGGGTTGCTAGCCGCTGTCATTTGGCAATTTTACACTGCTCTGCTTGTCTCTGCAACCCCTGATACTAACACTTCCCCTACCCAAGCTGCAAGGAGCACTGTGTTGGGTGGTACGACTAGCACGGCTGAAAAGGTACAGAGAGGTAAGCATAGCAGTGGTACTGATGTTAATGGGGTTGACACATATCTCACTGGTACGGTACACATAACAAACAACATGTGCTATAAACACATGTCGGAAATTGGTAAGGACACCACACAGGATAGCTGATATGTCTGCTCATTGATCCCATATGCCATGAGCGCCTCCTGGACCTTCGTAGCTGCAGAAGTACCAGCGACGATGGCACAGTGTCTCCTATATCTCGCACTGTTCCAGGCACAAGGGAGATTCCAAGGGAAAACAGCAACAATCAGATGGATATCAAAGGCAACATACCCGTACGAGGATAGTTTTATAAAAACACTGCCTATTTTCGATAGTTATTGGCAACACACTCAAGCATTATGGTACATAACTGACAGACCAGAAAAGGGAAAAAAAAGGATGTAACATTAGACTACCTTCCATGCAAAAGGAACGTTAGGGAGACAGGCGGAGAACCCAGCTATTGGGAACGGCCTCAGGTGTTGGTATTCGGAAAAGTATACACCAAAGAAGGATGGGTAGATGGAGTGGTGGTAAGCAAAACTCTAATGTTGACAAAAGTTGCAGTAAACAAGGTTCAGGAAGAAAATGGCAAGTGTCTTAAGGAATGGGCCAGGAGTGCAAGCTTGCTGACATGGTTGGATAAGGAAGATGGACCACTAACAGTTATTTCTTTAACAACACCAACATTGTGCTACCAACACGACGTGGATATTGAGGTAGGAACAAACGAGGGATGCAGGTGGATAGAGAAGATAGTGGAGATGGGATCAAGCACGGCAGTGCTCATGGATCATTATTGGGCCTGTGGATAAAAAGCATACGACAAACTACCACTGTACTGGGGAGGTATCTGTTCACTGGCACATGTCAACGTACCCTCACTGGTAGTGCCTAAGAAACATGTCAAAATAGATGACTTCCCGAACATGGATGAAGGCAACAGAAGAAGGAAGAGGACATTATCCCCAGTCGAAATACCACCAGGTAACATCACCACCAAAAATGGGAAATTATGGAGAGTAAAACGACAAGGGAACTACTTCTGGGGCAAATTGGAAACTGCTCTCAAGGAAGTACCACCATCACATCAGTTGTTCAGCAGGACTGCCATGTTCTTGTCTGCAATAACACATCCCGGGTTCCAAGCGTACGCAAATGCAAAATGGCTCCAGATCACAAGATGGGAGCTAATGATGACAATAAACTCAACGGTGAACGGATTCAAGGCGAAAAAAGAAGAGCTTTGAGTCATACGATTGGTGGCCTTACAAAACCGTTATGTCTTGGACCTCCTCACAGCAATAGAGGGAGGAGTTTGCACAAAGATTGGAAGTTCCTGTTGTATGTTCAAACCAGCAAACAATGAAGACAACAGGACATTATCAGATGCACTATCACAATTAGTGAAAATGCACACTAAAATGGAAGAAGAATACAAAGGCACAAAGGAGGATGGAAGCTTGTTTTCATACCTTTGGTCCTGGATGATGTCCTGGCTATCGGATGGTCTAAAAATACTGGCAGGAGGCCTGATCCTGGGGATGGCCTCACTACTTGGGGTAAAAGCATGCATGGCAAAATCTAAGACAACCGCAGAAAAATTATTGGAATGAAGCTACTCCTGCCTGCAGAGGATAACCAACAGACAGATATCATAAGTATGGAACGAGAGAGACTATGGCAACAGCTAATCGAATCAGACATGTATCCAACATCAATGAAACTAGAGAATCCAAGGAATCCAAAGATTTATGTTGGAAAATGGGTTTACTGCAAGCCTGGAGGAGGGTGCGTATATATGCATTGTCATTTGAAGATCATGTAAATCACTACGGACATCTGGCTGGAATCACAAAGGTGTGGTGCCTGAGAGATGACAAACAGAGCAATAATTGTGTGGGTCAAAGTCGACCAGAGGGGGGACTGAAGAGGGAAAATCTGAATGTCCCTTCCCTTTCGACAGGGCCCCCAACCGGAAGATGCACCCCCGACAGAATAACCATAGACCATATGAAGTTGCACCAATTCCCACCTCTCCCAGCATGAGCACGCACCGCAAACGGTACCAGATAGATGGCTGGAGAAATGCATCATGCAGCATGGAGAGACAGGCATGGTCAAACAGAGATAGTGGCACACTGATACACTGGAACTGATACATGTACACTGATATTGGGCAGACACTGAGAAATTAGCATGGATGTCTTTTGAAAGACATTGGAAGTTTAGAACTAGCTTTGTGCACTGAAGCACAATGAGAAATGCTGTTTTGTTTTTGGCGTGAATACACCTGAATCTGAGAGAACTAATACTTGCACTTTTGTTTTCCTTGCATGACACTTGGAGAGACACCTTGACCAGACCGAGACTTGCAGACCGTGAGACCTTAATTGACCAGATCACATTTGATGAATTGACCAGACCAGATTGACCAGACCTTGATGACCGTCTGTTCGAGATCCGTGATGGCTGACACCTTTTGACATTTGCATTCTGGCTGTTTTGAAGCCGCACTGAAAGACATTGGATTTTGTCACCTTGTGATATGACACTTTTTGACACCTACGATTTGCAGCAGCACTTCCGGGGAATGCCGACCAACTGGTTTGAGGCCTTGAGGTATGGCTTTGTCAATGGCTGTCCTCTGAGAAGGTACTCAGAAGACCTATTTACTGACTGATTTCCTGGCTGACAACTGAAGTGCCATGGAAAGTGAAGATCCTGACTGTTGTGAAAATTGACACTTTACAGCATGCTGTGCAAAAGATGAAAGATGTTCAGCATTTGCAGCATTTTCATTTGTGGGCTGTTTTGTAATCTGCAGCGAGATGAGAGAATCCATCTGAATGTCTTACCTTGTGAACCAGAAGAAGTCACAAGCTTGGGGTTAAGGAAAAGGAGAGACATGCAAATGAGCAGGAAGACACACTCTAGTGCATTTGATTTCCCGGTGCTAAACTACGTTTGAAGAGTAGTGAAGTTCTTTGTCTCTTGTGGGAGTGAGCGAGAGGTCATTGATCTGACACCATAGTGCTTTGAAATCTGCACTTGCATCCAACATTGGCTGGTCCCTCATGCGAAGAGCAGGGACTGGCATGGCATGAACTGGCATGGCATGGAAGGAGTGAGCCTGAAAGTGCTCTGAATCTGAATCTGAATTTTGGCCATTGCAATGCCATTGCATTGCCACTGGAGAGTTGCCATCTGCATTGTTTTGCTTCAAAACTATGAATGAGTGTAACTATGAATCATAAATCAGTATCAAGAGGATAGATAGAGAGAGATTTGGAGATAGGGACAGTTGAGGAAAGTGCCTGAGGCGCCACCGGATGTTTGCAGCAGTGAGCATGATTTGCTCTGAAGAACGATCTGTCACCTGTTGTGATAGAGCTTACAGCAGTGAGGCTCTGGGGTACCGTTTGCAGCTGGAACACCACTTCTGCTCTGGGCTATGCTTTGATGCCCACATGTTTGCTGAACACACTCTTTGTTGACATTTGTGAACACATTTGTTGATGTTGCTTTGTTGACATTCCTTTGCTACACCTTTGCATTAGCATTGAGCCATACTGACTTTGAAATTTTGCGCAGATGTGAGGACACACATACTGTTCTGTTTGGCTGCAACCTGAATTGACCTGGATGATCTGATCACAGACTGACATGCAATGAACTGGAATGAACTGGAAATGTATACACTGAATGTATGCATTGATCTGTAATGTAATGACTTGGCATGTTTGGCTACTGACATGTTTGAGTCTTTGACACCTTGATACCGCTGAAAGTGAAATATTGTCATTTTGTGCTTGACACACTGAAATTGAATCCATCTTGATGTCCACAGTACACATGCATTGATTCTATGCTTCATTTTCATTTTGAATACATTCTGCCTGTAGAGCCCTAGTTGGCTTCACACACTTTTAGCTTGACAATTTTGTTTAGAGATTTGAATATGCCATTTTGAATTCGGACAAGCTTGGAGCTATGCATTTGAGATTTGAGTTTTGAGATTGACACTGATAGAGTGCAATTTTTGCATTTTGTTTTTTTGCATTATTGAGAAATGTCCATGATAGAATGCTTTTTCAGAAATTTGCAATTTTGCTTGTTTTAGCATGCCACATTGACTATCTGTCTAGACATTTGTATCTAGTAATGTATTATCTAAGGATAAGAGGAGAGATTTGTAAAACCAGATATTATGAAGAGACCTGGTATGTTATCATTAGAAATTCATTACTCATGTAGGGATTCATTTATCCATCATTTCATTCTGATTAGTTATTCATTAGTTATCCATATACTATTCAGCCATTTGGTTTGCTAGAGAATGAGGCCCTGTTATATGAAGTGCCTTGTAGAGACATTTTTAGACATATGCTATTATGTATTATGTATCCAATTAGAGACACGCATTAGTGTGCAATTAGTATGCATTGAGCCATGGTATAGCGCTTGGTTTGAGTGAATGCGTTAGGCACTATAGAGCATGTAGCTGGCTCTTAAGCCATTCTGAAGAGTCACACAGAGCAGCTCCACTTGGTTCTGCAGAAGAATTGTTATGGTACACTGTGAATCGAGGAATGTGTAAACAAAGGCTGGAAGACAGAGATAAGATGTGACTCTTGCTCAAGAAGAAGGAGAAGGGAAGCTTACCAGCAGGCTCTGGGATGCTGGCAGACAGACAGGAAGGTGGGGGCATTCGAAGGGAGTGAGGAGCTTTGCACAGAGACATGCACGGAGAGAAAAGGGGATTTTAGCTTGCTAAGAGCTGACAGTGAATGAGAGAAATCGGAGGATGGTTTCGTAATACAGTAACACAGACAGAAGAAGGCCATAGAATGCAGACAAGATATGAAGTACAATGTCATGCTGACTAAGAACACACTGGACATAGAGATAGAACAAGACATGCGTACACAGACCTCCAGGTGCTGTCCGGATTTAGAAATGCTGATTTGACAGAAAAGAGTTTTGAGGGTTCCATGTGTTAATTCTGCCACGAGAATATTGTGATGCAAAAATATGGCCATATTTTTGCAGCAAAATTCACAGATGGATCCTGCGGGGGACACCCCCGCAGCCCCCACCTCATTTTTTAATGTGCGGGGGACACCCCTGCAAACCCCGCTCCCACATAATATCCCCAACAAAAATATCGCCTATGGCGAATCAAACGCCCATATCTACGGGGATATTTTTGTTGGGGATATTATGTAGTGATACCGTTTTGACATGTAACCATGGAGAAAGAGTGACGTGAATTGACACTATAACTGGGAGCCTGAAATTAGCAGTAGTTGTATGAGAAAGAGAGGCGTTTGGGTAGCTTTTTGGATGCAGCTTGGAGGCGGTTTGGCAGAGAGGCTTTTGGTGAATCGGATGGCTTTGGCTGGCATGCAGCTTGGGGAAGCATTCTGGGAGAGCTGATGAGAGCAGATGAGATCGATCTGGCAGAGCTTTGGCAGGATACCAGACCACTGAGGGGCCAAGGAGAGATAAGAGATAGCGAGGACATGACAGAGGCTTGAGGCAGTTCAAGTGAGAAGATCTGGCAGAGGGAGCTGGAAAGAAGAAAGGGGCCCAGTGCGAGGCTTGAGATCAGCCCGATGCAGATCGATGGGGGCTGCCTGCAGTTCAAGCAGAAAAGGGGAGTAAAGGCCTGTTGAGTGGGAAGCTGTGTTGTGGGGAGATTTGCACACACTAGAGATGGGTTGTTGACATACTGGCAGAAGGGGAGATAGGCACACACATACAGAGTGTGTGGTGTGGATTGGAGAGGAATGCTGAATGCTGACACTTGTCATATGTATTTTGCTATTAGCATTATAGATCCAGCAGGACTGGATAATTGATATTTGATTGCTTGTATAGAAGCCAGTATGCTTTGCTAGTACGGTTTATCATGTCTTGCTGTGCATGAATAAAAGTATTTTTATTGTTGAATTGATTCATGTGTTTTCTTTGTGCCTTATTTTTGTGTGTCCATAGCATAGCAATTTGGCAGTTACACAGTGCACAATCGCCTGAGATATATTTGCAGGGGGTGCCAGAGTGGTCCACCCCCCTGAGGTAGAGTTGCAGTTTGACAAATTGGTCACCCGTTTAGGGCTAGGCCAAAGGTAGATTTTTTGGAAACTAACAATGCAAGCAGAATAGCCCTGGTAGGCACCACAGCCGCCAAGGACATGATGTTGCAAGTGACATGCCTCACCCACCAAGCGACAGTGGAACCGGCTACAGGAGAGAATATTGCAAGCCAAAATACAAATTAAATCAAAGTAATTTGGCCTCACCGACGGTCTCCTCACACGTGACTTGGCCGTACTGACACGATGCCAAGGCCTGGAAGCTGGGAAGGCGCCTATGTCTCACCACAGAGACTGAGCTTGCAACCAACTGCAACAATCCACCGACAGCATGTGATGGGAATGGACCGCTCTCATGGCATAAGCAGAAGCACCCCATTGTTACACACTGTCGCATAGTCACACCTTATCAATACACACTGTACCTAAGTAGGTATCTTGTGGGCTGGGGAACAACGGTAGTCCCAGGCTTGGGGGCCCGCAGCCTGATCAATAAGGACACTGGGGGTTAGGGGCTGGCAGCAGGAATCCCCAGCCAATCATCAGGCTCTCTAATGTAACAATTTCCAGGTAACAATTTTTAGAGATGATCCAAGTATACCACCTGTCCACCAGTAACAACGTGCACTATATGTTCCTATACTGGGCCTACTGGACCTACCACTCAGGGAGCCAACCCAGACTGGCATTAGGTTTGGGGAAGGATTTTGGTATTGTTGAATTGATTCATGTGTTTTCTTTGTGTCTTATTTTTGTGTGTCCATAGCATAGCAATTTGGCAGTAACACAGTGCACAATCGCCTGAGATATATTTGCAGGGGGTGCCAGAGTGGTCCACCCCCCTGAGGTAGAGTTGCAGTTTGACAAATTGGTCACCCGTTTAGGGCTAGGCCAAAGGTAAATTTTTTGGAAACTAACAATGCAAGCAGAATAGCCCTGGTAGGCACCACAGCCGCCAAGGACATGATGTTGCAAGTGACATGCCTCACCCACCAAGCGACAGTGGAACCGGCTACAGGAGAGAATATTGCAAGCCAAAATACAAATTAAATCAAAGTAATTTGGCCTCACCGACGGTCTCCTCACACGTGACTTGGCCGTACTGACACGATGCCAAGGCCTGGAAGCTGGGAAGGCGCCTATGTCTCACCACAGAGACTGAGCTTGCAACCAACTGCAACAATCCACCGACAGCATGTGATGGGAATGGACCGCTCTCATGGCATAAGCAGAAGCACCCCATTGTTACACACTGTCGCATAGTCACACCTTATCAATACACACTGTACGTAAGTAGGTATCTTGTGGGCTGGGGAACAACGGTAGTCCCAGGCTTGGGGGCCCGCAGCCTGATCAATAAGGACACTGGGGGTTAGGGGCTGGCAGCAGGAATCCCCAGCCAATCATCAGGCTCTCTAATGTAACAATTTCCAGGTAACAATTTTTAGAGATGATCCAAGTATACCACCTGTCCACCAGTAACAACGTGCACTATATGTTCCTATACTGGGCCTACTGGACCTACCACTCAGGGAGCCAACCCAGACTGGCATTAGGTTTGGGGAAGGATTTTGGTATTGTTGAATTGATTCATGTGTTTTCTTTGTGTCTTATTTTTGTGTGTCCATAGCATAGCAATTTGGCAGTAACACAGTGCACAATCGCCTGAGATATATTTGCAGGGGGTGCCAGAGTGGTCCACCCCCCTGAGGTAGAGTTGCAGTTTGACAAATTGGTCACCCGTTTAGGGCTAGGCCAAAGGTAGATTTTTTGGAAACTAACAATGCAAGCAGAATAGCCCTGGTAGGCACCACAGCCGCCAAGGACATGATGTTGCAAGTGACATGCCTCACCCACCAAGCGACAGTGGAACCGGCTACAGGAGAGAATATTGCAAGCCAAAATACAAATTAAATCAAAGTAATTTGGCCTCACCGATGGTCTCCTCACACGTGACTTGGCCGTACTGACACGATGCCAAGGCCTGGAAGCTGGGAAGGCGCCTATGTCTCACCACAGAGACTGAGCTTGCAACCAACTGCAACAATCCACCGACAGCATGTGATGGGAATGGACCGCTCTCATGGCATAAGCAGAAGCACCCCATTGTTACACACTGTCGCATAGTCACACCTTATCAATACACACTGTACGTAAGTAGGTATCTTGTGGGCTGGGGAACAACGGTAGTCCCAGGCTTGGGGGCCCGCAGCCTGATCAATAAGGACACTGGGGGTTAGGGGCTGGCAGCAGGAATCCCCAGCCAATCATCAGGCTCTCTAATGTAACAATTTCCAGGTAACAATTTTTAGAGATGATCCAAGTATACCACCTGTCCACCAGTAACAACGTGCACTATATGTTCCTATACTGGGCCTACTGGACCTACCACTCAGGGAGCCAACCCAGACTGGCATTAGGTTTGGGGAAGGATTTTGGTAAGTGACGCTGATTGTGATGTCACAAGTGTACAAAAGTGGCCTGCGAGCCTAAAATCGATGAGATGTGCTTGGACTGGATTTTGCTCCATGCGTGTGATCCCTGCTTGTTTGCTATAATAAAACAGCAGTAACCCTTTGCTCTATGTGTGGACTTCAACTTCTTTGGGATATCGGAAGGAGTTAGGGCCTTCCAAGACCTGGGGGTCCATGGACCCTAGGTACGGCTCTGCCGAACCCATAATTTACCTTAACACCCTCTGCAAAACAAGGGGTCTTTTCCAAGAAGGAATCAGTGCGTCTGTTCAGTGGTTGGATGAAGGGCAGGAAGTTTATACAGATAACTATGTGCAACTTGGTCCAAAACAATGAAACCAAGAAGCTGATAATAGAATATATAACTGAAGGTTCTAAAAGGGGGGAACAAATAGTTAATGAGCACAAATGACTGCAGTGTATAGATAAAGAAGGACATAGCATTCCCTGGTGTCACACAAGACCATTAATGAGAATGAAGGGAGCAGTGTGGTAAGATGGCCAATGGGAGGGGGGAATAATGCAATGTTGTGCTGAAGGTTTGGTGGGGTTCGAACAAAATGTGGTTTCTAAGGTGAATGACAGCTGCACGTCAGTTTTGGGGAAAATATGTACATGCATTGATTTAGCTAAGTTAAACTCATCAACCAATTTATATAAATAGCGTTACACAATTCCCTTTCTGTTTCAGGTCCAGTGGGTCCATTTATTTGGCTACCAACAACGGCTGTGTGAAGGTAATGAGGAGTGCGGCACTGGCGCAGGGGACGTCTGGTAGGCCTGTGGATCAAAGGGCTGATTGGGGCAGTCTTTGTGCGCTTGTCACATTGCACAGCCCTGCCCTGGTGGGTCCCGAGGCAGCATCAACAATATGGGGCTTTCTTTGAAAAAACAAAATCAATTTAGTTGAAGGAAAAAGTGTTACAGCAAGATAAGGAACAATCAATGCAAGGGGTGCATAGTAGGAGGAAACGTAGCAACAATTTTTGGTCGGAAAAAAGTGCAGAAAGCCTTGCAGCGATTCCAGCGAAGCATCAGCTATTTTCAAAAGTGACCACTTTCTTTGTCTCCTTATTGCTACCAGGTGTGCAGGCTGCAGCCAATGCAAAATAGTTGCAGTTAAAGCAGTACGAGTTACTTCAATTGGCAAACTCAGCAGCAAATGGCCTGAATGGAGTAAAGGAAGAACTAAGGACACTGCATCTACTGGCACTTCAAAATCGCTATGTTTTGGAGTTACTTACTGCCATGGAGGCTGGGGTAGGTTCAAAGATTGGCAGCACTTGCTGCACAGTAGTGCCTGATGGCGATGCACTAAATGGAACTTTTCACGCAGTGTAGAGGTGGAGCCAAGTATCCCCATTCAAAGCTCCGCCCCCATGATGCCTATGTGTTGGGAGCCAGAGTGTGAGACACATGCAGTGCCAGTGAAAATACCTATACCAAAAAGAATCCTGGAAGTGAGGAAGCCATATATGCACTCATGACAATATGATCATCATTTGAATGAAATCCCGGAGGAAGTGTGAAAAGAAAGAAGACTGATGATGTCATGCGAAGTAGAGCTGACCCATTCAGAAAAGAGGCTGAAGACCATAAACATTCTATTAAATTGAAGGAGAAGGTGTTAAATATGAGCAACATTTCGGGCTCGAGTTGAAGATGTTCCTGCTACAGAAACAAAGAAGAAAATGCTAAATCATTTTACAATTGTACAGGCGCAGTAACGCAAGTAGACAAAGTATTCTTAAGGACTTGCTACATAATGAATAGATAGCAGCGATGCGCCAACGTATATGCATAGGAATGTATAGACTATAGATGTTCTACAACGCACTTTAGCAGAGTCTGGACCCATCAATAGAAAGGCTTTTTCAGTGTGGCGCAGTTGGAAAACAACTTAATGACGGAGGTGAATTCTAGAAAGGCTTGGCTGGCCCAGCACCAGGAAGTCAAGGCCACAGTGAGCTTGGATGTTCATGCAGTAGCTACAAAACGTGATGTGTGAAAAGAACAAACTCCTCTCTGAGGTGAGGAGCAAGAACATTGAAGACATCAGAGGTTCATCATTTAATAGTATTTCAAATACAGAAAAACTCTGAAACATGGTCTCCAGTCACATGGTCGGATGAAAATAGATACTGAGTTATGCTGTATCGAAACCAAGAGACAAAGTATGCCAATACTCCCTTTTATTCTCAGGCACAGAGAGCATTTCCAAGGACAATGCTCAAAGGCTAATTGACTGGTAGACGGCAAGAGTGATGACAGATGGCAGGCTAATTAGGTGGAAAGCTATGGTCATGACCAGACCACCAGCACCTGGCTGCCTGCATGCATGCTGCTAGCGTGTGTGGAATATTACAGAGGGGTACAAGGGTGCCAAACAATTGTAGAGGTCCACGTAATAGAGAGCCCTATAGTTTATGTAGCCAATAGGACGTTGTGTATTTGATGACGTACATAGTGACTTGCACTAGAGGAGAGCTTAGTTGCCCCACCTGATGTTAGAGACCCAATCACTTTCCCGAACAAGTATGGAACATATACCTAGATGTTCCCTTTAAGCCTGTCACTTTCCCAAGCAGGTTTTTGTAATTTGCCACGTAGATCAACGTCAATGATGACAAGGTTTTGCTATATAACCTGCATTTTTAATGAAACTCGCTGAGTGAGAAGATCGAGCGGATGTTCGTTGATGTTTGTTGTACTCCCTGTTTTAAACAATTGATATTAAAACAGACATACTTTGCCAACTTCCTGAGTCAGTCAGTCTATTTATGTTTGAGTATATTCTGCATCCCCATCCATCTCAAAGTTTTGCTGCCTCCTCTTAAAGGGCCGTGTGTTGGGTATACAGGTTCACTTGGTAGCAGAGAATGGTTAAAGACCCATCGACCAAGTAGGTTTTTGAAGACAGGTGGGACAGGTCCCTTGTTTCACGGAATCACCTCCCGATTTCTACAGGCAGCTAAGCGGACCGAAGGCTAAAGCGGCTGGTTGAGGAGGAGGCGATCTCAAAGGTCAGAAGCTGAAAACGCGAATGGTGAGTAGACTGAGAGAGAGGGCAAACGATGAATGGGCATTGAGTGGGGAAAGTGATAAAGGGATAACGGGGAAAGAGTAACAGAGGATTGGTTGGGGTATTTTGGTTCAAGGACGAAGAGCATCATAGTTTAAGGTATATGGACGAGGAGCGAGCCATATAATAAGCCCAGACTCCTTCTTCAAGGGACGTTTTAAGAAGAAGTTGTTATAAAGTCCAAGTGGGCATACCTAGGCTACGAATGATCAAGGATCGTTAAAGAGAACAACATACACTTCGATCTGAGTCATTATTAGGGGCAAGAGAAGTCACGATGAGCATTGACATAGATTTATGTGGGCCGGCCAGTCTGTCAGTTTGTCTGTCTGTCTGTATGTTGTACATGGTAAAGAAATGATGAGATATTGAAGAAACGAAAAGTAATAGATTGTGGTGAAAGGCTGAAATTTGATTATTTATTTATTTAGTTGACTACTGATGTTCATTAAATAGGTAGATCGAAATAAAGTAAGACATAGAGGTTTGGAGCTGTGACAATTGGTGCACGCTCATATTGTATTAATTTTCTGAAAAGTATTTATAAGTGTAAAATAATGGTAAGTATTGACAGTCGATTGTGACTAGCCATGATGGAGGATGTTACAAAACACGTACCCAAGCTTAAGCAGTACAGTGCAGAATGGGTTAAGGGCACAGCAGATAACATTTTCATACCATGGCCATAAGGGAAACACTCTCCAAAGCAGTTTTTCAACATATGACGGCATATTTTCACACAGCGTACACAGGAAAAAAAACTAGAAAAGAGGTTAGCTAGCTTAGAGTTTTGGAAGATGCACCAGCAGGAAAGGGAAGACCCACCTCCTGATGGTTAACCAGTGTAAAGAGGGGGTGAAGAGCCTTCTGCTCTCCCTACCGCGCCTGAAGTAAATGACGACAGTATGAAAGATGACAGATTACATCCTTTAAGAGAGCTTAAGGTAGCAACAGGGTATAGCAACCCGACACATAAGTCGCCTGCATGTGGCAGCCACAAGAGTCCAGAAAAGACTGCAGAAAGAGATGTGATCACTAAAGTCCCACAGGACAAGGAGAGAAGTGAACAACCAGGTATGTCTCTAGATATAGAGAGAAATAAAAAGATGGAAAGGAGAGAAAGACAAAGCTGATGAGGTAGCGCTCATACAGAACAAATGGATGGGAGGTGAGATATTGCTCAAACTTGATGGGAAAATCATTGAGGAAGTAAAGCAAAAGGACGAACAAGCTGAAAAAGACCAAGAAAGAGAGAAACGATTGAAAGATAGCAAGGCTAAAAGAAAGAGTAGACAAAGACAGGAACAACTGTATCAAGATGAACAGTTGAGAAAGCAGGAGAGAGCAGACTAGTAAAGGAAGTATGACAACAGGCAAAAGGCAATCGAAGAACAAGATAGGTTAGAAAAGAGAAGAGAAAAGGAAGAACAGAAATTAAGAGATGGAAGAATTCAAAGACGCAGAGATGAAGAAGTGCATAGAGCAAATGGGAGAAGAGAGGTGAAAAGACAGGAAGAGCAAAGGGTTAGGGAGGAAGCAAAGAAACAAATAGAGTTTAACGAGGAAATAGAACACAAGAGAAGGCAAAGAGCACGCAACATTGATTGCATCAAGAAAGAGTTAATGGAACCTAATACAGTAGTGGCATGGGAGGACATAGAGTAGTTCTTCCCAATACAAGAACCAATTCCAGGACCCTCTAGAGTAGAATTAGAAGAACATTTTGATATGGGAGCTGTTGGTGACAGAATCGAGAAAGCTTATCAGGAGATGAGGACAAAAAGTGAACCGAGAAATAAAAGGAAAGACGATCGACTTGAGGGAGCTCATTCAAGAGGCAAAGAAGGGGGTCTGTTTAGCCTCGAGCATAGAGCTTTGTCTTTGGACAAACTAACGTTAAACAGAGACGAGAAAGAGGGAAGTCATACTAGTTGTGGACAAGATGTGTCAGACGAAGAAAGAGAGGGGTGTTCTCCGACAGATAGGGAAGTAATATGGTTGGATATGGACCTACTTACGTCAAGGACGCCAAAGCCTCTGGCGTGGCCAGCTCAACCTAAAAAGTGACCTCTTAGTGAGAGGAGGGACTCGCCACCTTATGTTAAGTAGGCTAAGATCATTACCAGGAAGAAGACGGTGCAGGACCATTGTCCCTGCTATGGACAGGCAGACAATGGGAGACGAGTGTGATTTTGGGATTTCACAGTTACCTTTGTTGGAAAAAGGAGGGGCCAGACCACAGTATGCACCGTGGTCCCAGATGGATAAGGATAATTTAAGGTGTAAACTCCTGAGTTTAACTTCGGGTGCCAGAAAATGAATCTATGAATTAGAAAAAATGACAGGAGGAAATACGCTCGCCATAGGGGACATTAAGGGTTTTCTAGCAGCTATCCCTGGGGAGAGAGCTGATGACATTTGGTCAAGAGCAGGATATGCGAGTGTCACCGCACAGAACACAGTGCACAATGGAGTGCCGTTTAATAATTGTAGAGCGGCAGTCTGGAATACCCTGATACGTCAGATGTGGGAGCTATAATGGCACGAAAGATGCAGGAAGGAGAGGATGCACTTGTTTACATTCAGAATTTTTAAGAACAGTGGTCTTTGGAAATGCGGGAACCATGGAGAAAATCTATACCTGTATTTTATCATATATTACGTCAGGGACTACCAGATAAGGTACAGAGACAGCTTAAGAAGCTGGTGGGTATATAGGCGAAACCCTGGCCAGAAATACAGCTGACCATTGCGCATCATTGCCAACTGTTGCAGGAGAAAAATCAAATGAGAGATGATGTTAGGAAGCTCGAGGAGACTAAGTTAATACAGAAGAAGCTATTGAAGTATGTTATAGAAGGGGCGATGTTAACTACTAGAGAAGGTCCAGGAACACAACAAGCAACAGGCATGCTGAAAGTGAATAACCAATGGCAGTTCGATCAAGGAGGGAACGGATTCATACCCAGAGGTAGGGGAAGTTTCCATGGAAGAGGAGGCTTTCAGAATAATCAAGGAAATTAGCAGAGTAACCAAGGTAGGTTTCAGACTATGCAGAATGATAAACAAGGCAAGCAGGGAGGGCAAATCAGAAGACTCCCTTTCTGTAAATTGGACATGTGGAATGATAGAGCACATAGCGCAAACATGTGGGAGCCTAGGATATGTACAGAATGGGCTGTTCTCAAGAGGGTGAACCGCTTATCCTCCTTCATATAGCTCACAAAGTAGGGGCGGTTTGCCCAAGGTCAGACAGTGTATCAAGCACAAGCGCAGAGAATACAACAGGCTTTGCAACCACAGCAAATACTATTGAATCCACCACAAGGGCTGTCACAGCAAGCACCTATGCAGATACAGCAGAGCACAAACACAGGACAGCTATTGACTCCTAGGATGGGGGTGTCACTGTCGAGGGTGGGAATCCTTTCATGGGCACACAAATAAGTATTTACCCACAATAGGACAGCTCACTGGGTGTCTCGATGCTTTCAGTACTATCTGTGTCTCCCAATCCTCAAGAGGAACCGAAGGTTGACGTCAATATAGGAGGCAAATCCTTTTCTTTTTTAATAGATACAGGTGCAACTCGCTCATGAATATGAGAGGGACATTTTTCATTATCGGTTAATGCCATGAATGCTCAAGGATTCTCAGAGCTACAAGTAGGGTTCCTTTTACTGAAAAATTGCCAGTCCCTATACGAGAATTTGATATGTCTGTTCCATTGTTGTATTCACGGCAGACACCAGTTAACATATTGGGCTGAGATTTAATGACGAAACTAAACATGACAATTTTGTTCACTGATGAAGGAATAGTGTGTTCAACGCCAGGAATACATTATTTAAACGTGGGTGAACTTATTATGGCATTTACAGGGCAAATAGCCATACAAGGAGGAGCATTAGAACCAGAAGTATTTTACTATGGGGTGCGCATTTTGTTAACATGGCTACCTGGTATCGTGGGTAAAACTATAAGATTACCTGATGAATTTTTCTTTAGGCCAGAGATTCCCATGGACGAAGAGGGAGATGGGTTTTTCCTTTAGAGCTGCAAGCAGCTGTAGTGCGGGGAGAATTGGCTATGCTCATAGGATTTGATGATGACGGCAGATCATGGAGCACAGTGATTACTATTGGAGAGGGTTACAGACTGACTGACATCACTGATGAGGACATATTTAGAGATGATCCATCAGACGATAAGGTAGTATTTAAGATGAGGATTACATATTGGGTTAGGGCAGAAAGACGCAAGGTTCCGCAGAAAATTATGGTAGTACAAAAGGGTCCTGCATTTTTTGATGAAGATATGGCGAAAGTGCCCATTTTTTCATGGACTACGGGCCCTATGATGTTGGCGTGTTAAAGGGGGTTGTAGAAGTTAAGATTAAATTAAAGTCAGGAGCAATTTTACCTCGATCAAGGCAGTATCCCATGTCTCGTGAGACAGATGAAGGTATTTTCAAGACAATTTCTGCCATGATGGATAAGGGAATTTTAGTGATGTCAGAGTCACCATGTAATACCGCTGTATACCCTATCAAAAAATCTAAGGGGGTTGTGGTGTTTAATTCAAGATATGGGGCCGATTAATCAGATTGTAGAGGCCAAGTTCCCTCTAGTTGCCAACCCGGCAACAACCCTATGTAGTATCCCTGTTGAGGTGTGATGTTTCACTGTGCTTGACTTGAAAAATGTGTTTTTCTCAATCCCGTTGCATAAGGATTCTCAGGATCTTACGTCATTTACGTTTTCATCAGACTAAGCTGAAAAGCATGAGGTTGCTCCAAAGGTATTGTGAATCTCCATCAATTTTTAATAGAGTCCTGCAGATGGACCTAAGCAATGTAGATTTGCCAAGTGTTGTGTTGCAATACGTAGATGATATTCTAGTCTGCAGCACATCAGAAGAAGAGTTCAGCTAATGATTATACTAGCAGAGAAGGGATATAAAGTGGACAAAGAGAAATTGCAGTATTGCCAAGAAGAGGTGGTATACATAGGATAGTTAATCTCACATGAAGGAAAGAAAGTTGCACCTGAACGGGCTGAGGCAATTTTTAAAACAGCAAACCTGCACACGATAAAGCAAATGCAACAGTTTTTAGGACTGTGCAATTATGTCAGAGCATGGGTATTTGATTATAGTTCTTACACAAGACCATTGTTGCAAGCCCTGAAAAAGGCACAGCAGAATCAGGAAAAGATTGTATGGACTGAGGAAATGGAGGAAGGGTTTGATGAGTTAAAAAAAGGCAATTTGCACAACTCCAGTTTTAGGGATTCCCAATTATTCTGAGGAATTCTTTTTATTTTCGCACACAAATGGAACAGTCATGACAGCAATGCTCACAAAGACAACTACATTGGGGTACAAGCCTCTAGCATATTACAGTGGGATTTTGGATCCAGTAATGAGGGGTCACTTCCCTTGCGAACAATGGTTGGCAGCCGCCGCATTTGCTATTGAGAAATCTACCAGCATAATAATGGGGTGTTCCATGAAGTTATTTGTTGAACATGCTTTGTTTGCTATTTTGGAGAAACCTAAAGGTACACTGACATCTCAAAGAGCTTCTGCTTATGAGGTGGTTATATCGAATCCAGCGATTAAAATAGTCAGATGTAAAACAGTGAACCCTGCCACGTTTGTAGCTGAACCACTAGCAGAGGATGAGCAGGTGCATGACTGCTCAAATTATGAGGAAATTTATGATGAGATCCCAAGGGTGATGGAAAATGCTCTAGCAGCGGGGGAAATTCTCTTTATTTATGGTTCCTCGAAGATCGATCAAACTAATGGATAAAGATATTCAGGTGCTGCTGTGGTAAAACACAGGGCTAACAGGGAATTTGAAGTAATGACAAGTGTACGACTACCGTCTCACTTATCAGCACAGGCTGATTGTCGCGCTCTAGAAACACACAGACCAGGAAGTAACGGTGTACAGTGACTCAGCCTACGTGATGTCAACCATGCATGCAGGGATAGCACGTTGGAAAAGAAGGGGCTGCCTCAGAGTGAGCAGCACTCCAGTGCAGCATGCTGTCTTCTTGGACAGATGTATTAAAGCACTACAACTCTCAGTAACCATTGCAGTAGTTAAGTGTGCAGTGCACACTTAGAGAGCAGATTTAATTTCACACAGAAACCAAGCCGCAGACGAAGAAGCAAAAAGAGTTGCTTATTCACCTGATATAATGAGCTTTGATACACCTGATGTGAAAGAAAGAATGGTGGTGATGATGATTGTGAATGAAAGCTTTAACCATTTGTTGAAAACACAATTTATGGAAGTCCAAAGTGGAGCCCCACAGGATGAGAAAGATCTGTGGATACAGAGGGGGTGTTCTTTATCCCCTTCCGAGGCACTGTGGTAAAAGGAAAGCACTGGTAAACCGGTGATTCCTGTAGCCTTATTAAGGGTGCTGTTGGAACAGCTACACTACCCTGCGCATGTCACTAGAGAAAGCCTTGCAGCAATCATTGCAGAGGACTGGTTTGTACTGAACCTGTTAGAACACATTGCTTTTTATGTAGTAACTTGCATCGTACGTCAAATGTTTACTGCTGGGCACAAGCTGCGAACAATCAGAGGAGTTATTCCTCAACCAAATGGTCCTTTTCAGCATTTACATATCAACTATGTTGATATGCTCGAGGTCTAGATATATGTTTATGAAAGTGGTGGTGTGCCCCTTCTCTAAGTGGATTTAGGCCGGTACATGCACACACCCTGATGCCACTTGCGCTTAACGTTTTTAGTCCAAGAAGTATTTCCTATATGGGGAATATGTGAGGTGTTGAGATCAGATAATATACCACATTTTGAGAATTAGGTTTTTGGGCAAATTAGTTTATTATTGAGCATTAAGCATATGTTTTCTTCTGCTTATCACGTGCAAGTGAACGGACTTTGTGAGAGACTCAATGGTCTGCTCAAACTGAGAACAGCCAAAATAAAGTTAACATTGAAAAAGGGATGGCTTCATTTCCTGCCCCTTGCATTATATGCGTTGAGGAACCAACCAGGCTCTGACAATCACCTCACAACCCATTAACTAGTTATAGGGAAGCGAATGACAACACCTTTCACTCTTCCATCTAGGACCAAAAGTGATGCCCAGACAACAGCAGAATTGTTAGGAAATTAGCTATGTGCTTATTTAACATGTATGACCACAAGTATCTCTGTCATCTCAGGACAAGTCAAACGGACAGGGTGCGTGTCTCAGAACACAGATGAAGACCATACAGCAACCAGACCTGAGGAATTACAGATCCCAAGACTATTTCCAGGTGATAAAATTCTGATTAGGAATTTTACGCAAAAGTCGCACAAGCCCAGATTTAACGGCCCTTTCATAGTGAAGGTACTAGGGAGACGTGCATGGATGCACCTGGGGGACGTAAAAGTCAATGCTGGAGAGACTACTAAACCCCCACCCCATTCGGAAGCAAGCCACGGAGAAGAAGTTCAGCATGTGCAGACTAGATCAAGGACAAGGAAGAAGGACGCAGAGACTGTCAAGTAGATTGATAAAGAGTACATTGGACTGTGGTTCTTCTGAGACACTCTTTGTAGATGCTAAACAAGGAGTGAAACAGCTATTATTCTTGAGCCACAGGAGTTTGCTAACCTTGGACTGTGGGGCATTGAGATCCTGAAAAAGAAAAATGCCAAATGTCAAATTCCTTTTCAACGACTGGAAGAGGGAGCAGTTTCCCGACTCCTTTCTTACCGAACTTCTCTTTGGAGGCACCCATAGTGGTGTATAATGGCAACACTCATCGGATCATTGTTGCTGTTTTACTCTTCATTCTTCGTGCATATCCTGCGCTGGTTGGGAGAACTTGTGGCATTCACCTGTTTCTGCAAGATCCTAAAAATGCTTCTATTGTGAGAAGACTGCTCGCAGCCATTATTGAGCAGATCCTCCAGCTACCTGAGTTTTGTACGGCAGGTACAGATGGTTCTATCTGATGAAGATGCCCACTAACTGCTTGCATGATCTTTTATGTTCTGCTCCGAAAACATCCTTATCTTGTTGGACGACATACTAACACTGTATTTCTGAAGGATCCCAGGAATCGACCTGCAATAATTTGGCTGATACATAAGATCATCAAACAAATTTGTCTGACTAAAGTAATTTTTTCCTTCCTTAAAAGTAATCACAGGCAAGATGGGAAATATTGATAGCAATAATAATAATGTGGCTGACAATGAAAGATCACAGCAATGTGCAAGAAGCCACTGTTGCTGGAGTTGGATGTATTGGTATGTAATATACACATGTTTCATATTCATCATTCTTCTTCTGTTTCTCATGATACATACTGTTTATTATGTTGGTCCAAAGAGAGCAGTAATTCCCATATATCTTTGCATGCAGAAAGAAGGTACAGACATAGCAAGTATATGACAGCCAAGGCCCTATGTGATTGTTCCTACACCAGTAGCTCATGAAAAGACATGGATTCCACTGACAAATGTCCCTATAATTCCTCCAGTAAGAAGAAACTATGCTGATATACTTCATGAGATGATCATAATAGTTCACAAGGCAAGAAAGAGTCCTAAGAGAAGTGCAAGGGAGGATGATCATGAATTGAATGACTACCTAGATGTAACGCTCACCTGAATCCCTCGGAGGCGCGGGTCTGGTCTGGGCGTTCTCCGAACCTTCCAAAGTCACTCGCAGGTCTTTGGCACCACCCTGGAAGGGCCCCCTCCTTACTGTGATCTTAATCTGGAGAGTGAGATGTCTGTGGGCAGAGAAGAAACAGGGGTTAAAGTCTGCCTGACGGGGTTTCGGCCCTTTCCCCTTCCTGACACTCCTACAACTCTCCTAGGCCGCACGTGCTCACCTTAGGTAGATAAAAGCGGCGCTCTCCATCCTGCGTCTGTGCAGGGGCGCTGTAGCCAGTTACTTCACTGGACGATAGTTCAGCCTTTTATTGCGGAGGTAGAATCCAGAAGGCAAGACCGTCGTTAGCTGCACGAACGGTGAGTGCCTTATATGAGTCTTTTTATTGTCCTTTCAGAGCCTTGCCTCTTTGCAGGTCCGGTATGCTGATCCGGTAAGTGGAGAAGTCCGGAGTTTTTGCAGGCAAGCAAAAGGTTCATCTGAAGTTAAGTGCCCTTTTAAAAGTCTTTTTCCTTTCCTTTCAGGTCGCGGTGCAATCGGCGATGAAGACTGATACCGAAGGATCGTGCCGGAGGATGGACAGGTATCACCACTTAAGGTACGTGAGTAGAAATGGAGTCCTGAGCTCTAATAATGTCCTTCTTGTATTTTTACAGGTGCGGACAAATGGCGCTGAACGGAGCTCGCGGAGACCGTGGCACAGGTAAGCAGATATCACAGAGTTATCGCTAACCTGTATTCTTTGTAGTTGCAGATGGCTGGAGAACGAAGAATCGCGGCACGAGGCCTTGGAAAGTGCCGGAAGGTGGTAAGAGCGGCTCTGGTACTTTCTCGTGCTACTCTAATGTTCTCGTTTTCCTTTTCAGATGTCGCAGAAGGCTGGAGCTGGATTCAGGAAGGTAAGTTGAAGATTTTCCTATTTTCAGGTGCAGAAGAAGAAGATCAGCTGGAGCCGACACGGTGAGCGTCCTGCTGCTATTGCAGAATAACGCGAAGCACGTGAAACCAATCGGGTGTGGTTTAAATAGCCTTCAGTAGTGCTTAGGCGTCTTCTTCCACAGCTTTCAGAGATAAGAAAAGAGTTCCAGTATGTAATTCTTGGGAGTGGTGCTGGCCCCACCCAGCAGTTAAAGTAGTCCCTGCAGGATTGGATGAAGAGTTCATCCTGCAGGTAGGAAAGCAGCATGGCCTGCAGGAGGTAAGTCCACCCAAGCACCAATCCTTTTTATATGAGCCCGGCGCTTCCAGTGCCGGGACTGGGTCCCTTTATGAGCATGAGCCTGGCGCCGCTGGCGCCAGGACAAGGTCCAAAAGGCCCCTACGGGGGCCGGCTTGTGCCTGGAATAAGGGTCGTGACCCTGCTTCCAAGGATGTTGGGCTAGGTCTGACACCTTGGAGGCAGTGGTCATGACAGCACCCCCCCTCAAGGCCCCTCCCAAATTGGTCTTCCTCGGAGGCTTTGGTTTGTTGGGGCAGGTCCGATGAAATTTTCTGATTAGACGAGAAGCATGGACATTTTCTGAAGGTTCCCAAGATCTCAACTGGGGACCATACCCTTTCCAATCAATCAGGTAATACAGTTTTGACTTGAAAAACTTAGAATCCAAGATGTTACGAACCTCGTATTCGTTTTCTCCGTCTACTTGGATTGGCTCTGGAGGTTTAGTCAGACGGGTTCCGGGTTGCATAGGTTTCAGGAGTGAAACATGGAAGACAGGATGTATTTTCATTCGAGTGGGCAATTCTAATTTAACCGCCACAGGATTTATCACAGCCGTGATCGTGTAGGGTCCTAAGTACTTTGGATTGAAGGTGCGTGGTCCTTTTAGAGACAGATGTTTAGTAGATAGCCAGACTTGGTCTCCTACTTGGTACTGAGGGGCCTCTTTCCGATGTTGATCAGCACCTTTCTTATAAGATTCTTTGGCTCGTTGAAGGTGTGCGACGGCTTCCTTAAATGTTTGAGTTATGGTCGCATGAAGATGGTCCACAGCGGGTGTTCCGAGATCTTGAGGCGGATCTAAATTAGAGGTCCGAGGGTGAACCCCATACAACAGGAAGAAAGGGGTTTTACCTGTTCCGGTATGTATTGAGTTGTTGTACGCATATTCAGCAATCCAAAGAATGTCCCTCCAAGTACCCTCTGATTGTTGTAACATGCAACGAAGATACTGTTCCAGAGTTTGGTTAGTCCTCTCAGTCTGCCCGTCAGTTTGAGGGTGGTGGCTGGTAGAGAGTCGCACGTCAATTTGTGCAAGACGACAACAACTTCTCCAGAAATGGGAAATGAATTGGCTCCCTCGATCAGAGATTAGGACTGAAGGGAACCCGTGCAAGCGAACAATGTTTTCAAGGAATTCTCGGGCTAGAATGGCAGCTGTGGGTAATCCTTTCAGTGGAACAAAATGAGCCATCTTTGAAAAAAGATCAACAATTACTAGAATTGTATTATATCCGGAACAAGGGGGTAAATCCGTGATAAAATCCATTGAGAGGGTGTGCCAAGGGCACGGTGGAATGTCTATCGGATGCAGTAGCCCGGCTGGTTTTTCTCTCTGGCTCTTGTTTTGTGCACAGATGCCACATGAGGCCACAAAGTCTTTGATATCCTTTCTCCAGGACGGCCACCAGAAATGTCTTTTAATTTTTTTCAGAGGTTTTGGCTACACCCGGATGTCCCTCTATTAAGGAATCATGATAGCAGGGGATGACCTGTTTCTGTAAGTCATCACACGGTAAATAAAGTCTGCCTTGGAAGTATAATAGATCTTGATCTATCGTAAAATCCTTTCCTTTTTGCAGCCAAGTCAAGGAATCTTCGGGAGTTATTATTTGCTTGATTTTCCTTTTTATGTCGTCAAGAGACATTGGGCCTCATTAGGACCCTGGCGGAGAGGGTTTTACGCCAGCGTAGTGCATGGCGTACCTCTCCGCCATACTACGAGTTCCCGTAGCGCCATGGCGGCCTTTTCCGCCTGGTTTTACCAGGCGGAGAAAACCATGGCGCTACGGGACCTCGTTGTTAATTACGCCACCGTATTTTACGGTGGCGTAATTAACTCCTTCCCCACTCCCATTATACCCTATGGGGCAAAAATGGGAATGGGGAAGGGCAGAATGGGGATTGGGGATTTACCGCCCCGCCAAGGTCGGAATGGGGCGGTAAATCCGCCAACCCCCATGGCGCTATCGGCGGCTTTCCGCCATGCTTCGCGGTGCATTTAGCACCGCGAAATCCGCCTGGGTCGTAATGAGGCCCATTGTGTTGATGACTCCCAAAATCTTTTGTTCGGGGATTATGGGTACTGGTTCTGGATTAGCTGCGAGTTCGTTAACGCCTATTCGTGAAAGGGAATCAGCTTTTCCGTTTTTTACGCCCGGCCGGAACGTAATCACAAAATCAAATTCCGCAAAAAATAAAGCCCAACGGAGTTGTCTTGAAGATTGGGCCTTGGCTGACTTCAAATATTGGAGGTTACGATGATCAGTAATTACAGTGACAGTGTGCCGGGCTCCTAGGAGATAATGCCGCCAGGCCTTAAATGCGGACTTGATTGCCAGAAGTTCCTTGTCCGTGATTGTGTAGTTGATTTCCGGGGCCGAAAATTTGCGGGACCAAAACGCCACAGGGTGTAATTGGTGTGTTTCAGGATCTCTTTGTGACAATACTGCCCCCATTGCCAGACTAGATGCGTCGGTCTCGACGATATAAGGAAGTTCTGGACGAGGATGTTTCAGGACTGGAGCAGAAATAAATTTGGCTTTCAAATCTTGGAAGGCTTGTTCGGCCTCTGGAGTCCACTCGAATTTTTGTTCTTTTTTAGGAGAGCCGTGATAGGTTGGACTATTCGAGAGAATTCGGGGATAAACCTTCGATAAAAATTAGCGAAGCCCAACATGCTCTGTACTCCTTTTACCGAAGTCGGAGACGGCCATTTGGTGATTGTATCCACTTTCTTGTGTCCATGTGAACACCGTTGGGTGACAAAATGAACCCCAAAAATTCGACTTCCTTTACATGAAAGGTACACTTTTCCAACTTAGCAAATAAACGATGGTGGCGAAGCCTCTGCAAAACTGCGGTGACATGACGTCGGTGTTCAGCTTCTGAGGAGGAGTATACCAGGATGTCATCAATGTAGACGACTACACAAACATCAATAAGCTCTCGGAGAACGTCATTCATAAAGAACTGGAAGGCGGCCGGTGCATTACATAATCCAAAAGGCATTACTTGATACTCGAATAATCCGTATTTTGTGCGAAAGGCCGTCTTCCATTCGTCACCCTCCCTGATTCGTACCAAGTGGTAAGCTCCTCTGTGATCTAGTTTTGTGTAAATGCAGGCGCCTTTTACTTGGTCCAATAGTTCTGGAATCAGAGGCAGCGGGTACCTGTTTTTGACTGTAATCTGGTTCAGGGCACGGTAATCTATACACGTTCTCAGGTCACCTTCCTTTTTCGGGACGAAGAACAAAGCTGAAGAAGCTGGAGATTTTGAGGGACGAATAAATCCGTTAGCCAGGTACTGGTCTAAGTATTGTCTGAGGTGAAGATTTTCTGGCTCAGTAAGAGCATATATTCTACTGCACGGTGGAGTGGATCCGGGTATCAGGTCTATCTGGCAATCGTATGATCTGTGCGGGGGCAAGGTGTTGGCTTGATCTTTCTGGAAGACAGCACTAAACTCTTGCTATTCAGGAGGCAATTGGAGGTTCTCGGAAGCGATGGCTGCCAGCCTGATGTCGGGCCGAGAATAACAAGTTTGGGCGCACTCTGGAAACCGGATCACCTTGGCTCGCCAGTCGATCTGAGGATTGTGTTTTTCCAACCAAGGAACTCCTAGAATTACTTGAAACTGCGGGGCCTTGATTACATCAAACACGATTCCTTCCCGATGTCCGTCCTGGCAGAGCAGCGTCACTTCCACGGTGGTGTGAGAGACTGGTCCGGAAACTATTTCTGTACCATCCACTGTAGTGATTACATCTTTTACCAATTTAGGACATAAAGGAAGATTCATCCTAGTTGCCATATCTTGGTCCACGTAGTTACCGATTGATCCGCTATCAATGAATGCCTTAATAGCATGCATACGATTTGGTTGGTCGGGGCTTATGAGGACCATGGGCAGTACGAAATGCGAGGTCAAGGAACTGGTTTTTACGCTCGGCAAGCGGACCTCTACGCTTGCCGGGCGAGGTCGTTTCCCGATTCTTGTTGTTTTGCATCCTTATCGGAAGCTCCCAAGGCTTTCTTGACCGGTTTTACTGAACAATCTCAAAGGAAGTGTCCAGACTTCCCACAGTAGAGGCACAGCTGTAACTGTCTTCGCCTTTCTCGTTCATTTTGAGTTAAAGGTCCTTTCACGATGCCCATCTGCATGGGTTCCACGGAATCATTTCCTTTAGCAGGGTTTTGAGTCTTTGAGAACGTCCGGGTTTCAAATCTGGAGCGATCGGCCTTTCTGTTCTGTAGTTGATGATCTAATTGAACTACTAGGTCGATATAATCGGAGCACTCTTGCGGAGGATTTACCACCTGTGCTAAGACATCTTTAAGTTCTCCACGAAGCCCCCTGTGGAAAAGCGTGATCCTCTTGTCTTCTGGCCACCTGGTTTCAACCACCAGTCTGTTGAAAGATGCTATGTACGCCAGGAGATCTTGGTTACCTTGTCTTAGCGATAGGAGTTCATTGTCCAAGGCCTGCCCTTGTGAGTGTCGTGCGAACAACTTTTCCATACTGGCCTGAAAGTCTTGGAAGTTTTGGAGGACCGGATCATCCTGTGTCACTAAAGGAATGGACCAATCAGCCGCATTGCCACTAAGATAGGAAAGTACAAACGCTACTTTAGCTTGGTCAGTTGGGAATGCAGCGGGTCTACACAAAATGTGCAAGCGGCATTGGTTGATGAATACTGCGTAGCGTTTAGGATCACCTGAGAAACGTTCTGGTGGAGCCACATTAATCTGCACTGGATTGCTTGAGGTTGTAAGTGGATAATTCCCTCCCGAGGTAGGCAAAGGTGCTTGCCCAGCTTGAATTTGTAGCAATTGCCTGGCCAGGTCGTCCGCTCTTTCTTTGGAAACGATCAATTCCCTTCGTAAGGCATTTGTTTCTTGACGAGATGCATGCACCTCGGCTCTCAGCTCCCCAAGCAATTGGGCCAATTGGTCTGTATCCGAGGTTTCCATTGCGCCTGGGTGGGATATTTGTGGTCGGCTTTGCGTTCTGTAACGCTCACCTGAATCCCTCGGAGGCGCGGGTCTGGTCTGGGCGTTCTCCGAACCTTCCAAAGTCACTCGCAGGTCTTTGGCACCACCCTGGAAGGGCCCCCTCCTTACTGTGATCTTAATCTGGAGAGTGAGATGTCTGTGGGCAGAGAAGAAACAGGGGTTAAAGTCTGCCTGACGGGGTTTCGGCCCTTTCCCCTTCCTGACACTCCTACAACTCTCCTAGGCCGCACGTGCTCACCTTAGGTAGATAAAAGCGGCGCTCTCCATCCTGCGTCTGTGCAGGGGCGCTGTAGCCAGTTACTTCACTGGACGATAGTTCAGCCTTTTATTGCGGAGGTAGAATCCAGAAGGCAAGACCGTCGTTAGCTGCACGAACGGTGAGTGCCTTATATGAGTCTTTTTATTGTCCTTTCAGAGCCTTGCCTCTTTGCAGGTCCGGTATGCTGATCCGGTAAGTGGAGAAGTCCGGAGTTTTTGCAGGCAAGCAAAAGGTTCATCTGAAGTTAAATGCCCTTTTAAAAGTCTTTTTCCTTTTCTTTCAGGTCGCGGTGCAATCGGCGATGAAGACTGATACCGAAGGATCGTGCCGGAGGATGGACAGGTATCACCACTTAAGGTACGTGAGTAGAAATGGAGTCCTGAGCTCTAATAATGTCCTTCTTGTATTTTTACAGGTGCGGACAAATGGCGCTGAACGGAGCTCGCGGAGACCGTGGCACAGGTAAGCAGATATCACAGAGTTATTGCTAACCTGTATTCTTTGTAGTTGCAGATGGCTGGAGAACGAAGAATCGCGGCACGAGGCCTAGGAAGGCGCCGGAAGGTGGTAAGAGCGGCTCTGGTACTTTCTCGTGCTACTCTAATGTTCTCGTTTTCCTTTTCAGATGTCGCGGAAGGCTGGAGCTGGATTCAGGAAGGTAAGTTGAAGATTTTCCTATTTTCAGGTGCAGAAGAAGAAGATCAGCTGGAGCCGACACGGTGAGCGTCCTGCTGCTATTGCAGAATAACGCGAAGCACGTGAAACCAATCGGGTGTGGTTTAAATAGCCTTCAGTAGTGCTTAGGCGTCTTCTTCCACAGCTTTCAGAGATAAGAAAAGAGTTCCAGTATGTAATTCTTGGGAGTGGTGCTGGCCCCACCCAGCAGTTAAAGTAGTCCCTGCAGGATTGGATGAAGAGTTCATCCTGCAGGTAGGAAAGCAGCATGGTCTGCAGGAGGTAAGTCCACCCAAGCACCAATCCTTTTTATATGAGCCCGGCGCTTCCAGTGCCGGGACTGGGTCCCTTTATGAGCATGAGCATGGCGCCGCTGGCGCCAGGACAAGGTCCAAAAGGCCCCTACGGGGGCCGGCTTGTGCCTGGAATAAGGGTCGTGACCCTGCTTCCAAGGATGTTGGGCTAGGTCTGAAACCTTGGAGGCAGTGGTCATGACACTAGATAGCACAGCACATTTGGGGAATAACATGTGCTATCAGCACGCACATGAAAGAGGTAGGAAAAAGAACCTCTGAGGAGGAATGCTATGTGTTTGCACTCCTGCCTTAGAGTATGGGGAAGTCTAAGATATTGATAGCTGTTGAAATAGATGTTCAGAAAGCACATTGCCTATGTCACATAGCACTCTGCCAGGCAAGAGTGCAGTTCATGGACCGAACAGCATCTTTGGTATGGGCAACAGAATGGACAGCTCCAGACGAAGATGATTGTGTCCAACACACAAAGGCAAGAGCACACATCAGAAATTTTGTGATGGGATATGAACAACCTGGAGTGAAAGGAGCTGAAATCAGATGGAAAGTAAACAGAAGACTTGAAAGCCCATGAAAAACTGCAGAAGAAGTTTGAAGCTGTAAGGAAAAAGGCCAGATGCAGATCTCGTGATCAGTACTTTCTCCAGACGGCTGGGAGGAAGGTGTGGTTATCTGCAGAGCCTGGGTGGTAATTGGTTGCCGCAAGTCAACCATTGACATTGTGGAAAATGGATGCAAACCTTTATGGCCAAGACCTGCTAAACTACTGACATGGGTCGACGACAAAAGAGGCCCTTTATAGATAGTGCCTCTGGACAGTGCAAAATTGTGTTTCAGAAACAATGGCATAAGAAAAGTTGGAGAGAATCAAAATTGTGATTGAATCTTTGATGTACCAGGGATGAGCATTGGAACAGCAGTGATAATGGATCACTACTAGGCCTGTGAATCCAGATCTTATATGAAGCTGCCCAGAGATTGAGGAGGACGGTGTTCTATAGTGATCGTCCATGTTCCAGCGTTGGTGATTCCTAAAAGTGACTTGAACATTGGTGAATTTCCAAAAGCAGATGTTCATCTAAGGAAGAAGAGATCTGCTGAGCTGATAAATCGAATGAAGAGCGAGAACTATTTTTCAAGCCAATAGACGCTTTTGATTCCATTCCATATGAAAACAGATTATTCAGTCAGACCTCATCGATATTCACAATAATCCTCATGCCCAGGATCCAGACAGCAGCAAATACCAAGTGGTTACAGATAAGCAGGTGGCAATTGTTACAGATGATTAACACTACCATAAAGGGATTCAATGCTATCAAGGAAGTGCTGAGAGCCATACGACTAATGACTCTTCAGAACTGATATGTCCTGGACATGATTACGACTACGGATGGAGGTGTTTGTGCCAAAACCGGAGAATCATGTTGCACTTTCATACCTTCCCATGGTGACGAGAATGGCACCTTGACAGAGGCCATAACGCAGCTGACGAAATTGCATGTACAGATGATAGATGAAATGGAAGACATTGCTGATGACAGTTGGTTTGGATCAATCTTCTCATGGGTTCCACAATAGATGGCGTACATCTTCAAGTTCCTTGGAGCCCTGATGGTGATGGTTTTGCTTGGATTTTGTGTGATCAGGACAATAATCTCACAATGTAAGAAGGATGCAAAGAAAGCTGTAGGAATGAAGATCATTAGTGATGTCGAATCAGGATGGAAAACTAAGGAACTGACAGATGAAGAGATTAGAGACTACGTGAAGGTCAGCATCTATGCACCTGAGGGAATGAAGTTCCTGTACCCGAAGAACCACAAGAAGTATGTGAGGAAATGAATCTACTGCAGTCCAAATAAACAATGCATGCTTATGTCCTGGAATAAAGATGAGCATGGGAAATTAGCAGGATGCCTGCAGGAGTCATGAAATATGGATCCCGAAAAAAGCAGTTCTTCAGACCAAGATATCTAGATGTGAAGGATGATGGGAGAGTGGTTGATAAATCGCCCAGAGGGGGGAGTGTAGAGGTGGAGCCAAGTACCCGCATTCAAAGCTGCGCCCCCATGATGCCTATATGTTGGGAGCCAGAGTGTGAGAAACGTGCAGTGCCAGTGAAAATACCTATACCAAACAGATTCCTGGAAGTGAGGCACCCATTGAGGAAGCCATATATGCACTCATGACAACATGATGGTCATTTGAATAAAATCCTGGAGGAAGTGTGAAAATAAACAAGAAAGAAGACTGATGACATCATGCAAAGTAGAGCTGACGAATCCAGAAAAGAGGCTGAAGACCATAGACATTCTATTAAATCGAAGGAGAAGGTGTTAAAGATCAGCAACCTTTCGGGCTCGAGATGAAGATGCTCATGCTACAGAAACGATGAAGAAAATGCAAAATCATTTTACAGTTGTACAGACGCAGTAACACAAGTAGACAAAGTATTCTTAAAGGCTGGCTACATAATGAATAGATTGCAGCGATGCGGCAACGCATATACATTGGAATGTATAGACTATTGGTGCCTCATTACTAGAATGGAGGTAGCCATGGAGCTGTTAGCTCCATGGCTGCCTCCGTTCCGGGCTCCATTACCGGGTTCCTGCAATGGGGACTTACCGGGTTACTCTGACATAGGAGGACCCGGTAATTCCTCCCTGTAGGAACCCATCCCAATTCCCATTTGAGCCCCCATAGGGCTCAATGGGAATGGGGAGGGAGGTAATAACAGGCAGATTACATCTGGTCCGTTATTGCCTCCCTCTTCCCCTCCCTGGACTGGAAAGCACGCCTGGTTTTACCAGGCGTGTGATCCGGGTCCCACGATGGGAAGCTTGTAATCGGCACTCATGGAATGAAGGGGGCCGGTCCCATACCGGCCCCCTTCATTACGGGAGTGCTAGCCTTATAATGAGGCCTTTGATGTACCACAACGCACTTTAGCAGAGTCTGGACCCTTGAATAGAAAAGCTTTTTAAGTGTGGTGCAGTTGGAAAATGACTTAATAATAGAGGTGCATTCAAGAAAGGCTTGGCTGGCCCAGCACCAGGAAGTCAAGGCCACTGTGAGCTTGGATGTTCATGCAGTAGCTACAAAACGTGATGTGTGAAAAGAACAAACTCCTCTCTGAGGTGAGGAGCAAGAACATTGAAGACATCAGAGGTTCATCATTTAATAGTATTTCAAATACAGAAAAACTCTGAAACATGGTCTCCAGTCACATGGTCGGATGAAAATAAATACTGAGTTGAGCTGTATTGAAACTTAGAGACAAAGTATGCCTGTACTCTGTTTTATTCTCAGGCACAGAGAACATTTCCAAGGCCAATGTTCAAAGGCTAATTGACTGGCAGACGGCAAGAGCGATGATAGATGGCAGGCTAATTAGGTGGGAAGCTATGGTCATGACCAGCCCACCAGCACCTGGGTGCAAGCCTGCGTACGGATAGCATGTGTATAATATAACAGAGGGGTACAAGGGTGCCAACCAAGTGTAGAGGGCCACGTAACAGAGAGCTCCATAGTTTATGTAGCCAATAGGATGTTGTGTATTTGATGACGTTCTTAGTGACTTGCAGTGGTGGAGGGTTTAGTGGCCTCACTTGGATGTTCCCTTTAAGCATATCACTTTCCCAAGTAGGTTTTTGTAGTTTGCCATGTAGATTGATGTTAATGATGATGAGGTTTTGCTACATAACCTGCATTTTTTATTAAACTCACTAAGAGAGAAGATCGAGTGGATGTTCGTTGATGTTCGTTATACTCCCTGTTTTAGACAATTGATGTTAAATTAAACGTACTTTGCCAACTTACTGAGTCAGTCTGATTATTGATGTTTGAGTATATTCTGCATCCCTAGCCATCTCAAAGTATTGCTACCTTTTCTTAAAGGGCCTATTGTTGGGTACATGGGTTCAGAAGCTATTAATGAACTACAGACACACCATGAGAAGATGTCAAATGAAGCAAATGGAGTGCACTCAACCACTTGGCTGGACACCCTTTTTGCCTGGGTGCCTGGTTGGCTCTCAGGTGTATTCAAAGTGACTGTCCCCACATTGGACCTCATGCTCGTCACCTTCTGCCTTGGCAAAATATTTTGAGACTCTATGCTAACAAACAGAGAGGAAAATGTATGCTGCCCCTGAATGTTGATAGGGTTAACAAAAAAGAGAAGGGTACTAATGAAATAATCGATGAAAATGCAGGTGATGATATTTATGGTTGGGTTACAACACAGTCTGGGGATTTAGGAAACTATGAGGAATATTGGATCTCATGTCTTTAGGATGGGCAAGGTTGTATATGGGTAGGGAACTCATTGGAGGGTTGGGAAGAAGCTGGGGATGATATGACTAGATTCGAAAATATATGGATCCATAAAAAGAGGGTAGCAGAAGAGGGACTGCAGAAGGAAAAAGAGTTAGTAACTAATAAATCAATAAAAGGGGGGAATATGTGGTGGGAATGCAAAATCAGCGTGAAAAAGAGGCACACACATATCAGCTGCGGGAATAGCACACTAAAAGGTGAGGGGACTCGCTGATGATTAAATAATTTTAGGTGTTAAACTTGAGAATGCCTTAAACAATTGAATTTTAAGTAGGTAGCATATAAACAATAAAGATAGGTTACATGTAACTATGCAGGGTTTAACATTAGATCGAGATGCTGTTAACAGGACTCAAAGCATGCCGCCTTAGTAGAAATGAACTCACACATTTTAATTTGCTTAGCAGCCGCAGGGGCTGAAAGCACATTGTAAAAGTACACGTTCCCAGGATCGTACGAGAGGGAATTAATGAACAACTTCTGATACTTTTAGGGTTAGCGAGCCAAGCTCAAGGGTGCAGGGCAAAGGCAGCGAACATAATATCATTTAATAATTCAGCATTTTAGTTATAAAACTGGTCTGCTGGCAGTTTCAGAGTGTCCCATGGCGGTTTCAAACTGCGCCTTAGCACAACTCAGCCTCGGAAGCAGTTTGAAGTGTTCTTAAGATGCAACATAAAAATGATAACTTATCTTTAGTTCAAGGCTGTCAGTTTCATGATCGGTAGTGTTCTCATGGGAACGTCAATAGGGATGATCAGCGGCAGATGAATAAAGGTCCGCTGGTCATCCCAAATGTTTCAATACCTTGGCTTCATGATGTGGGAATTGTGGGTTGCACTGTGACGTCACGGTCGGGGTCTAGGGTGGTGTGGTAAGATTTTCAGGATCCAATAATTGCAGGCTAATGTATGTCCTGATATAGATTAATGATATGTTTGCACCAATGATCTTCGTTCAAAGGATGGAGCAAAAGTGTTAATGTGTTTTGATGTTAATTAGTTTAGATGATTATAAAACCTTTGACTTAGAGATGTTTCTTTGATGGTGCTTTTCATTCAGTTCTGCTCAGCGTTCTGTGTGAATTTTGCTTTCTCAGCTGTGCCTGAGCCCTGATTGAATTGTGTTACTTCTTGTCCGGTGTACAATCTATTACTTTTGTAATTTTATTGGTGAGTTTTTAAGGCAACCCGTTGTACAAAGTGATCATATTTCTGGAGAAGGATTTCTACGAGAGAGGGTTATCCACTGGAAGTGGTGAGTGACAATGGCATGCGGGTCAGGAGTGTGGAAATGGAGAACTATGCAGACAATAAAGGAAAAAGGAATTAAGTGAAAATTCACATCATTGTACAGACCGCAGTCGAATGGTATAGTTGAACGTTTTAATAGGGCGTTGGCAAGCGTGATTGAACAAGCAGTAAGAAATAGTATAGAGGTCAAGGATGCTGTCTGGAAAATGCTGTGGAATGTCAGAGTGTCCCCTAATGGATTCGCAGGTGTGTCACCTTTCAAAAGTATGGGGGAAGGGAGTCCAACACTGGTCTTAATCCCATATGGATCAGCAGAATGGTTAAGGGTTGTGGTGACAAAGGAGATGTGGATGAGTGTGTGAGAAGGAAAATGAAGGAGACGCATTGGAAAAACAAAGTGGATTATGATGCCAGACTAGGAAAAAGGACAAAGCCATCATAAAGGTGGGAAAAGGTTTGTGGGTGAGGATCAGGAAGAGCATGCATGTGGCCAAAGACAGATCGATATTTTCAGAACCCAAGAAGTTCCTTGAATTGCTTGCTAATGCAGAGTGTAAGATGGGTCCATTTGGAACTTGGATAGGGTGGTTGCAGTATAAGGTGTAAGGAATGCTGGGTCAGTAATGGACTGTTCTAGACTGTTGGATGTTTTAGTGATGACAGTGGAATGGGGTGGCAGGGTAGCAGCCCCATACGAGAAGTCAGTGGTGTGAGTTCTACAGGTATGAATGAGAGTGGCTCGACAAGTATGGGTGGTAAGGGGAGGAGGAGGAAGGAGCAGGTGTGGGTCAAGGATTATGTCAGTTAATACTTTGGTTCAGTACCTTTGTTTTATTCAGTTTATAAATTGGTTTAGTACCTTGTTACCTTTGTTTTTTATATGCACTGTTACTTTTCGTGTTTTCAGAATATTTCCTATATACTTACATTGTACGCTGCTCAATTATTGTTTGGTTTTATTCACTGTTTTGTTCTCTGCCTGTTTTTTTAAATTTGTTTTCTTTTGGTTTGGAGGGAAGGTGTGTGGTGGCTGGCTCGGGCTCAGGCCAGTGACCATTCTAGAATAGAATGGGGTAACCTGGCATGTAGGAGAGACGGTTGGAAAGTGGTGGGAGGGACACTGTGGGTGTGCTCTGCTGCTGCTATAGCGTTTTAATACAATAAAACTATTACATCGGTTTGTGCCTGCGTCCCAAATGCTTCAAAATGTATTTGCATTAACATTTCTCAATGTAAAATTTTCCATTTAAAGGAAGAGATGATACAATGACATTTCTCTTGTTCAAATGAAAAATTGACTTTACATTTGGGGTCCAAAAAGGTGAAAATTCACATAAATAGTTATACAATGGAGGGACAGTTACAAAGTAACACACATTTCTGCATCCCAAATAGGCAACAGCTTAAAGGGATTTTGACCTGGTTGTATTCATATGCCTTTTTCAAGACCTAAAAAAGGAACATAATCAGTGATCAAAATGAGCAGAACGGGTCGGGCGCGGTGTTCCACTAGTTTTATTTTTTTACTGTTTGCCATTCCTCTACTGCTTACAACCATATTCACCCGGATTTGTCCATTTATGTCCCTGTGCAAGTGTACAGTTGTAATAGGAGCCTTAGTTACTAGTCACTTGGACTATTCCCCGGCCGCAGCGCTTGTTACATGTTGCACTATGCTTCCGCCTACCCTCTCCTCTGCCTAGACCACAGCTCCACTACTTTTTTCGGTACACTTCTACCACTGAACATAATCAGCTTGCCCAATACCCTTTTTTTACAAGTATTGAAGAAAACGAATCTGCTACACTTATTTAGCAATAAGTATAATTTGCGTACAATGTACCCCTTTAGAAATGGTAAACATGTATACTAAACCTCCTCACAATTGAATTACACGCACAAAAACTGTATTGTTCGAGTAGGCAAATTTATTTTAAAAAAAAAATAAAGCATGTCCTGAGTAAACTCAGCATCGGATACCTCATTTCCCGAGTCAACACACTCACAGTTCCACCCAGAGAATGTACTATTATGACACTGTACATGAACCGAACAATGTCGCACAATGAGAATGCGACACATTGCCTAGCAACCCACGCACGTTCGAACATAAAGCATTAGCAAAAGGGACTCGACATTACTCTCCCACTTCCGGGTTCATATTTGAGTGGCTTTGTTGTTTTTCCTGAGCCTGCTAAAGTGCGTTCCCTCCTTGCTCTAGAATACAGCGCCCATATCCAGGGCACCATCTGTCATGTCACCGAACAATGCTGCGGACATTAAGGTTTATTATACCAGCGTCTCTGGATCCCGGGAGGTGGGCAATTAGACCCTTACTTTCATCTATGAAATATGCAGTCTATCATGTATTGATACAAGCAGCTATCAGTACGGTGTTTGATCATTTTAAGCCATGGAAACTAAAATGTATTCGTAATGATGTTCACTTGGGATACTATCGAGAAAGATGTACACGTTTTCGCCATAGGTGGGGGTATTGTTTTGCTTACAATTGTACAGCACGAACTTTTTGATAGTTTTAAAATCTGCAATTCTCTCCACGAGACATACCTTTTAAGAAAGTCGTATAAATGTGACCATGGCACATCTCTCTAATTTGATGACTAATATCTGCGATTTTCTTTTATTTGCCAAGGTGAAGAAGAGTCAATCAGAGGTCACCCGAATTCTGGATGCTAACCAAATTAAGTACGAGCTGATCGATATATCAGTCAATGAAGAGCTACTTGAAGAAATGAGGCAGAAGGCTGGCAACCCATGTGCGGTGCCACCTCAGATATTCAATGGCGACGACTACTGCGGAGTAAGAAAAACTGTCTTGTGTGATACAATGTATGTATTGTCGAAGTGAAATGGACTACAGTAGGACTGTGGTGACATGTCAACTGTGTGAGTGATCTCACAGTGCAATGCAGGCAACCAGCAGCCAAGATATATTTCAATGTAGAAGCTACTGTTGAATGAGGCCAGAAGCAGGAAAACAATAATATTGTCTTGAAGGGTCTCGCACAAAAAGTAGCTTCTGCAACATGGTGTCGCTTGTGTTGCTATGTGAAAAGCGAGGAATTCAGGACTTTCTTGAATGGCATGAACATTGTGATTGTTGTAATAACGTTGCACCTTATGGTGGTAACATGGTGGCTTGCCCCCAAGTGAAGAAAACAGAAAGGCACGTCAGGGCCAGGGTGAGTATGAAGAGACTGACAGCGCAGCGGTAATAGGCTCCATGGTACTCTTACGGCTGGCCTGCACTCCACATAGCGCTGCACACAGCAACAGTCATTGAGCTTGGATATAGCACCATTCTTTTGCTTATTCCGACACAATAACAATTTTATAATGAAAGTCAAAACAAAGAACTTGAAACCACAAACCATGACACCTGTGTCTAAAGAGAACATGACAAAAAATTAAGAGCGTAACACGCGTCAGTTTGCAGGTACCGTGGCGGAATTACTGGTGAGATACTGGCAAACTCGTAATGACCACCATTGACTGGGCTGAGCGCGACCCTGTTCTCTCTGGGATTCTCAGAAGTGGTAACTTGCGAAATGTCTTAAGATACTGGTGCTCTTTCAAGTTCTGGACACTCCAGATGGTCATCAGACATTTTAAAGGATCGCTGGTACACTCCGGTGACAGCCATCAGGCATCTGAATCTGGACACCCCTTTTGTACATGTCCCAGTAACCAGACTATGATGGAACCTTCATGTCTCATCATGAACTGCCTTCAGATGCTCCTGGTTGCCCTTTCCCACACCCCTAAAGGAGTCAACATATTCCATTTAGAGTGGGTCATCAACCACCAGGGCATGCATGCCCGGGAGGATTCTCCCTCTTATCACTCCAAGGTTTAAGTAACTGTGGTAGAGAGCGGTGTGGTTCTGTACATAAAAAGCATACATTCTACTAAGGCCTGGACTTCCTCACTATTCTGGAGTGCTGTCTGTGTGGAGTCCCTAGGAACTCTATTAAGTCTCTCTGCCATACTGTTCCCTTTAGGCTTGTACAGAGCGGTGGTTTGATGATGGGTGTCTTGTTATAACGAAGCCCAGAGGCAGCTGAGATGCAGAGGCAGCTTGTACGGGTATGTAGCTTTATTCCAGGCTAGGATAACAGGTTCCGGATTGGTTTGGGGGCAGAGAGGCAGATAATTGACCCAGAAGAAAAATTATTTCTGGGTTAAACATGGTGATATGCATGTTGTTCCGGTAACATCTTCCTCAGGTGAGGGGTATAGGGCCTCCACCGCCATTATTGGCAAAGAGTCTTTTGTTTGGTCTGGACCAGTGCCATCCATCGGCACAGAACCTGTGGCCTTGCCCCAATCGCCTGAGGCAGGCCAAACGGTTAGTGTCAGCGGTTTGAGCGCACATGCGCAATCTAGGGTGAAGCAACCAGAAATAACTAGTGACTATAGTTATAGGGGACGTTGTTTCAAATGTCCACTGAGATTTCAGGAAAAATAACAAACACTTGGTGATATCCTGATGAGGCAGATATTGTTTTTCTCTTATGTCATAGGGATCGTTCCCAAACCCTCATTTCATGATCTTCCCCGACCCGCCTGATCAGCATATTATGTCTTCATTATTATTTTATTATTATTTTCCAACTTACTCGTGAATTGCGTTTGTCAACAGCACTGGGACAGAACACTAGCATGAACACTCCACAGCATCAATCTCTCTTTCACACACCCAACATTCTACCCAGAGCAAGACGGGCAGGATATAAAAATGCCCCTCATGCTGAAGAAGTTTGTCATTTCCTCAGAGGTGAACTGCACAAATGACAGTCTCTGGGCAAGCCGCTCACCAAACGAAACCAGTGGGAAACGTCATGACTTTTGTGGCATTAATGGAACTGACACATTTTATTTCTGGCTACTTGAAAGTGATCTACAAATGTCATTGTTTAACGCTCCTTTGGGACCGCCTGTGCTACAGTCATGTCGATGGCCAGTACATGCCTTAGAACATTCAGAACACTCACAGGGATGAGAGGGTCTGCCTGGTACTGAACACTCACAGGGATGAGCGGGTCTGCCTGGTACTTAGGTCCTTGTCAGTGTTTATGCAGACGGTATTCGGAGTCTATGGCTAGCCACCAAATGTACTCCCTGCCTGTTGTACCCACCTAGCAGAGGCACCACCTGATCTACCCCACTCAGAACACCATTATACCACTGAAAGTTCCCATGCCACCCTGATAAAGGCAGGGAACCTTATTCCAAATTCCTAGATAAGACCCAGCCAGCCTGTGCAAAATGAATGATCCCTTTTAGGACACCATCCTTCTAATCTGCTCCCAACTATTCTTCTGTTGTGATGCATTTTAATGAGATCTTAGGAATGTTATCAATCACTTGTTCAATGCTATTGCAAAGAAGTATATTGGGCAGCCAGTCAACTGTGCACCACCCTAGTTTAAATTCCATTTTGAAATTGAAATCGTGGGGTCTCACTAAGAACTTGGCCAACCTATATAAGGGCTGCTCAAACATACTGTTGTCAGAACATGCATAAGGGGCCTGTGATTGGCCCACAGCATAAAGAGTGCTCCACACATGTATCGACTAAAGTAGTGCCCTGTTGGGAAAAAAAACACAAAGGCCCCCTTTTGATGAGGTAGTCATTAATTTCAGATGGTTGTAAGGCTCAAGAAGAAAAATGACAAGCTGGCTTCTCTTCTACCATGTATTAGTGAGGCCAAAGCCTGAGGCCCCTGCTGCTGGCCTCTACAGTGAGGGTTGTCTGGTTGTCTCTCTGAAAATGACGTAGAACAGTTGTTAGGCTGCTTAAAAGGATTGTCAATGTTCCTCTCTCCAGCTGTAGTGATTCCCTTTTTGCTTAATCTACAGTGTGGTTCCATTACTTTTGCAAAGTTCCTGGTACAGTTTGTGTAAGTCCCAAAAAGGACTAGGCAGGAGAGAAGCCCTTCCTTGGTAGATGCAGAAAAGAGCACCTTTGATGGAGAGCACCAAATCGATTTTGGGGTTGACACCTTGGAAAGAAAGGGTGTGTACCTACTAATCCGCTTTCCTGACAAATATGTTGTATTTGTTTACCTTCATTGTTACACTCTTGACACAAATGATTTCCAACACATTATTGTGAACCTCCTTATGCCTGGCTATGGATTATGTGAAAATTAGAACATCAACAAGCAGTATTTGTCCATCATATTCTGAAAGAAAGGGGCAGCTGAAGCCAGTCCAAAATGCATAGGGCAGAACTGCTAGGTGCTGAATGGTGTGATGAAGGATGCAAGTGCTTTCAAGATGTCAGTAAGGCATATCTAGTGGTACAAAGATCTCAGGTCAAGTGTGGAGGAGACCATGGCAGCTCTGATGTGGCTCACCATCTCTCCAATGGTGGGCAAGCGGTTGGTGCCGATTTTGTTATTGCGATTGAGGTTCTGCAGGTCGATGCATATTCCTGTGTTCCCTTGGTCCCATTTGTATACAAAGACCCTCATTATGAGTTTGCCGGTACCCCACCGGTAATTCCGGTAGGGGACCGGCAAACTGGCCCTACTGTCTCCACCGCCTGATATCCTGGTATTACTGGGATGTTATGGGGAGGGGAGACGACAGTACATTCCCATTCCATGGATTCGCTTAGGACTTCATGGGATGGGATTGCCTGTATCACTGGCACGGGGGCCAATGGTGATATAGTCATTTCTTTTCCGGTAAGTGCCTGATCTACCAGCATGTCAGGCCTGCCAGGAGATCCGTGGCTCCGATCGGCAAACTTGTGTTAAACCGGTACGGAAAAAATGCTGGTGCGGAATAACTGTCATTTGTTCAGAACCGGCAAAGTCATAATAAGGGCCATGGGTGCTAGCTAGTTTCTGGCTTCAGCTTTCCTCATGATACCATTCCTGAACATTTAATTTAGGGTGGATTCTAGGTTGTCTTTTAGACAGAATAGCAGCTTACTCATTTGATGTTTCGTTTGTTGGCTTTTTCCGTGAGGATGATACAGTGCTTGAACCACTTTGATTTTCCAATTGTGACAGTGAAAACCCCTGTCAAACACTTGACAGGAGTCTGCAACTTGTTCTGCTGGGTAAATGAACATTACAGCACTGGAAAAATGTCCTGTTCGTCCACCCGAGTAAGTGTGTAATTACATTCTCGAATTAGTACTTGTTGAGTCGATCTGAGATGCAGGGTAATATGAAAGGGAGCTTGGTACTTCCGACTGAGGAGTTGGGGTCCCTTGGCAGCAACAGTGTTCCTGAGCATGCTGCATCTTTGTACTCCATCACCACCACCTGGAAACTGCCAATTATTTCAGGGGAGTGGGGACATTTTCACAGTAACACTGTGAACTGGACCAAACCCCTCAGGTCGATGAAGGGTGTTTTCTCTTGGCCTTCTGGGGCCAGCATGATTTGCCAGTAACCCCTTGTGAGATTGAGTGTAGAGATGTAATTCACTGGCCTTATTCCTATGACCATCTTGTCTCCCCTGGAATGGGGTAGGCATTGTATTTCGATATCTATTGATTCTGAAAATGTTGATGTAGAAACACCAGCTTCCATTGGGTTATGGTAACAAGAAAAGTAGTGATGCCTGTCAAGTTACTCTACACAGCATTTGAACAGCTACATTGTCCATCTCATAGTTCTAAGCAACACATTGCTGCAAACCTTCAGGAAGATTGGTTCATTCCAAATTTACAGGAACACCTATCACAGATGGTGGTCCAATGTACAACGTGTCAAGTTTTCAGTACAGGAATGACGCTGAGGACTCTAAGAGGAACATTACCCCGCCCTGTGGGCCCCTTCCAGGAGCTGCACATTGACTATGCAGACATGGGAGAAAGGTGCAATGGGACACGATATCTAATTTTGGTGATGTGTCCATTTTCATAGAGGGTCAAAGCGGGCCCCTGCGCCCACCCTGATGCCAAGTGTGCTGCAAAATCTCTTGTCAGAGAGGTTTTCCCCCGATGGGGAGTGTGTGATGTCTTAGAATCAGACAATGGGACTCATTTGTTCAATGAGTTATTCAAGGAAGTAACTACTCTATTGGGGATCAAACACAAACTTTGCTCCTTTTACTACCCACAAACAAATGGGGTGGTGGAGAAAATGTACTGCCTGCTTAAAAGTAGACTTTCAAAACTATGCAACACCCTAAAGAAGAATTGGGTGTACGGCCTACCCCTGGCACTGTTCCAGTTACGCACACAGCCCAGTAAGGACTACCACCTGTCCCCCCCATGAGATAGTGACTGGCCGATGCATGCGAACACCGCTGTGACCAGTGAGAAGAGCTTCAGATGCTATTAGTGCCACCACAATCCTGTATGAAGGGTTCAAACAGTACCTAACACAACCTACATGTGCGATTAAATGCATTTCAAAACAAATTGCACCACCCTACACGAACCACGGAAAGCATCTCACGCATCGACAGATTGGCTAATAAGCCCACCGCCCAGGAGGAACTGTGATCTACACACAAGGTGCAACCACTCCTAAAGAGGACGATCAACCAATGCACATGCCTTGACAAGAACTACGGTCAGAACACGTGTTGGCTCCCCTCTCACATGCAGCTAGCATCTTCTGCTAGGCCCTCTGGTTTATTTGTGTAACAACATTAAAACCTTCACTGATGACAACAAGTCAGGAGTTGCTCCATTATTTCAATAACCAAGAATCAAGTAATCCATGGCTACAACCATTGGTTAAAACCATCCACCAGCGCCTCTACTCAACAAGGTTTGCCAAACAAACCGTCTCTAGGGGCATAACTAGTTGACCATAAAAAAAATGAAGTAGACCACAGGAAACGGTAGGAACGCCATTGCAAAACATCCTACAGTTGGTGTTCACTCACTCAGTGTGTGTGATGTATGTGAGAAGGACAAAATAACAGCAGGCTCAGGGAGAATGAGCACACCTGCAGGAGGTAAAACATGTAGTTCTCTGCTCATATAGGATCAACTCAGAATTAGTGATTGTGATGGCAATTATTTAATCCCTATCCACCAACTTGGTCGATATCTCCACACTTCAACCAATGTTCAGGTGTTCAAGTGCTCCCGTAGTATATGCTCCTCATTCTGCTTATTTTGCACCTGTGGCTCCTTTGGGGTCCCATTACCCACTATATCACTTATTTCGCTAAGGTTCCTGTGACCCCTCTCTGCTTCTGGTGCTCTTAGTTTTCTTGGGTCCCTGTGAACTTTCTGGAGGTTTATGGTGCTCAGGTTTATCGTGCTCTCATAACCCTTTTCCATGTCTCATTCTCTCTCTTCTCTCGGGTCCTTGTGCTCCATTGATGGAGCTAGGGTAGTCCTTCCCTCTTCCCCCCCTCTGACCTGGGTAACCCGTGTACTTGCTGTGTTGCAGTGCTTGCACCAGTGAGGGTCCATCTTGTAAGCGACAGAAGTGGTCTCCATGTATTACTGCTCTTCGCTTCTGGATGCTAGCGGTCTTTGCGTTCTGATCATCTCGGCTCTCTCTCTCCCTTCCACTAGCTCTTGGTTTGAGAGCAGATGACCCAGTCCTCCCTTCTTCCCTGGACTCAGCATCTTCAAATATTTTTTGAAGTGTATTCAGTCAACTATTCCATCCACATACAAAGGGTCCACGACACACTTGGTATCTCGGAACGTGCACTGGAATGGCAGATCTCTTTCATAACGGACTGCTCTTCCCATGTCATCCTGGGCACCTTCTCCTCTCCTATTTCCTTCTCCACCTGTGGTGTCCCCCAGGGATCTATCCTCTCACGCTGGCTCTTTAACATCTACCTTGCTCAGCTGGCATGCCTCATCTCCCCCTTCTCCACCAACTTCCAGTGTTATGCAGACGACACAACTCTTTTTCAGACTTCCTGCTGACTCACTCACACATTCCAACATCCCTGACTGCCTATCTGCCATCCAGGTTTGGTGCTCTTCCAATGATCACTGTTCCAATGCCAGCAAAACTGAGATCCTTCCGATTGGGACCCCTGCTCCCTCCTTCTTCCATTCTCTCTCGCTTCCCACCTTGGGCTCTCCCCCTGCTCCTTCTTCTGAAGCCAGAAACCTTGGAGTCATCTTTGACTCCTCTTTATCCTTCCTCCCTCACATGCAGGACATTGCAAAGAAGTCCTACTTCCAACTATTCCTTCTCAAAGGAATTCTCCCATTTCTCACTTTCCACCAGAAGCTCAATGCTTCCTGGGCCCCAGTTGTCTCTAGGCTTCACTATTACAACAGCCTCCTCCTCAATCTACCTTCTTCCACTCTGTGACCCCTTCAGCTAATCAAGAATAGAGCAGCAGGGGGCGTGGCCAACTGCGCAATGCAGTAGACGTGTGCCTCTGGAGCTCCCGCTGCCGCGGCTTAACATCCTGTTATAAATGACTACTTAAGGATATCTGGTGACCCCCAAAATGCGCTCTCTGGTGCGAGATATCCCAGGGCACATCTGGGGTGAATTCCAGCCTGAAACACGCCGGGGCTGCAGAGGTGGGAGCGGGGGAAGGAGACGCCGGTGCGGCCCGACGACGAACCAAGATGGCCGCCTGAGCGCTGGGCACGCTTTGAGTGGGGACCGGACCATCCACACACCCTGCAGTGGTTGCCAACTTGCATCAGGGATGGAGCTCCGGAGAACTGGTGGGGGCCGGGAGCAGAGGCGAGGCCCCGTGGGACCCCGACTGGAGGAATCGGTGTGCCGGGCTCCAAGCCGCCCCGTCCGGACGAGGAGAGACGGGAGCGGCCAGTTGGTCGCCGCAGCGGAGACCCGTCCACAGCGGAGGCAGCCCCGCCGGTGAGTGCCTGCAGCGGGGCCCCACCGTCATCTGGAACCATCTGAAGGGGGAGTGGTCTCCCATTTCTTCTCTGTCCTCAGTGGTATGGACACTGGGCTGCCTAAAAGGGGACGTGGTGGCACACCAACGCACTAAAGCTGACTGAACCTGATACACCCCCAGGGCAAAACAGCAAAATCTCCAGCACCCTGTGGCCAGTCCAACACAGCCGCTAACACAAGCTCACCACCAGGCTCCACCACCGCCTAACGGTCTGTGACAGGGAATTGCCGTTCGTGCCCTCCCTCCCCCCACCTGCCTCGGTCGAGGGGGGCAATCTATACCCAGACAAGGTGCGGGCTGTGTTTATCGACCTGTGAAGTACCCTTGTGGGGCTGGGCCAAAGTGTGGCGGGACCATAATCTGGACACAGGAAGAAGCCCAAGGGGCCCGGCAACGGACATGGGGAAAGACAAAACTAGACGGCCCACCATGCAAAACAGAATCGACCAGTACACGATTCCTCCATCGCAACCCCCTGATTCTCAACCGTTGCCGTCGGTAGATGAGGACTATGCATCCGGACTCTCCTTGAGAGACGTCATGGCAGCTGTAGCAGACTCCCGCACATCAATGGAGCAGAAGATGGACGGAATCAGCCTGGATGTGTCCCTCCTCCGACACGACTTGCAGAAATTGTCAGCACGAACGGGTGAGGCGGAACAGCGTATTTCCAACACAGAGGACGGGTTGCACGCGGTGCAACAACAGCTTCAAGGAGTCTCCGCCAAACTCAAAACTCTGGAAGCCAGAGTCGAAGAAGGGGAGGGCAGGTCCATGCGCAACAACATTCGAATTCTAGGTATATCCCAAGAAGGCTGAAGGCCCCTGTATGGAGCTTTTCTTGGAGCAGTGGCTGATGGACCTGTTCGACCAGCAATCCTTTTCCAAATTCTTTTCTATAGAGAGGGCACACCGAATGCCCACTGGTAGACCAGTGCCTGGTGGTCCTCTGCGAACGGTGATAGCAAGACTATTGAACTATCGGGATCGAGACGCGCTGCTGCACCTTGCACGAACCAAAGGCACGATCACCTTTAACGGCTCCAAGATAGCTTTCTTCCCAGACTACACGCGGGAGGTCCAGAAGACAAGGCAATCCTTTGAAAAACTTAAAAGACAGTTGCAAGCGATGGGAGTCAAATACGGCCTGCTCTTCCCGGCTCAGCTGAAAATCTATCATAAGGGCACAACGGTCCACTTCAACGACCCAAAGGAGGCCTGGCGATGGGCAGAGCAGCATATCGAAGGAGACTGGTCGGCACCTCGAACCAACAGGGACAGAAATCCCAGACCACCAGCAGGCCACCCTCCGGAGCTGGACCAGCCACCCTCACCGAACCAACCGGCGGAAGCTGGGGACTGACTCTGGCTGGCTCCCCGCGGGGGGGCTGTCTGATCCCACAAGCGGGTGTAGGACCGTGTCGGGGTGATTGCCCCGGGGTCGGCTGGGCCGTCCGCGGACCTCCGGGCTGGGAGGCCCCAACTCCTCCCGTGTTCCCCAAAATTGAGTATAAGACACACGCAAGAAGCAAGGTGGTTCTGCTGTTTATTAAACAACGGCAGGGATGGGTCTAGGATCGTACGCGTCCGTCCAGACTCTCAAGGTTCGTGGGGCTCGCAGGCCCTTTTTGCCTCAGTATGACGCGCTACTTTGCGTCACCTGGGAAAGTTAGCGAAAAACCTATCGCCACTCTGGATTGGTTCCTCGAGTGGTAGGGTTAGTATAGCATACATATAGAGAACAGTATTAGTGGTTGAGGATGAGTCAGGTGGTATACTTGGGCTGTCCCTTCTATTAGATACTTGAAAATTGTTACACGAAGACCCCTAATGATTGGCTAATGTTAGTGGCGTCAGTGATGAGTGCCCCCATGTTCTGATTGGTCCACCCGCGAGCCCCCCAGCCTGGGACCATCGTTGTTCCCAGCTTGCGGTGTACCTGTCACTAGCAACAATATGTAACTATGTGTTCATGCAGACAATGCGCGGATTTGCTCATAGGCCTGAGAGCAGGCCATTCCCATCGCTGTAGGTGTCCGTTGGGTCATTTCATTGTTGCAGCCTGTGTCCCAGACGTGGGACCCAGGCGACTTCTCCCTCGTTGGTCTGGCACCTTGTCAGGTTGGCTTGGTCACGTGAGGGGAGACCGTGGCTGGGGCAGAATCCTGCACATTTAAAGTTGTATTTTGCTTCTGCGTGCTTGGCTTTGCTTACAGGTGTGACCTTGGCGTCGGCTGGTAGCATACGAGTTGCAACATCGCTCCCTTGGCTGTGAGCTCTCACTGGGCTCATTCTGCGCGATCAGCACTTGTACTCTTCCTCATTCAGTGTTCATGGCGGCTCTTGCTTGCGGCCTACTTGGGCCTGGTTCATAGGTGGGGAGGTGTAACACACGGCACCTGTGTTGTGGTGCGACATGGCTTCATAGGCAGTATTATGTTTTCGTTATATTCTCATCACGATGCAAGGGGTGGGAGAAGCGTCAGCAAGCGTATACGCGAGTGCTTTATGCGTCTTGCGATTCTGCATTACGGAAAACCTATGTGAAAAATAATAAAGATGCGCGTCAGTGGGTGTATCCGTCACCTACGTCATAGCACTGAATATATTCTTTGTGTAGGTTGGTGTGTGAGTGTCCAGTGTGCATGGTGGCACGTGTGTTCTTGGCAGTTGGCTAGGTCGTCATGGCATCTCTAACGATGTGGGTGCTTGTTGTCGAGGTCTTAGTCGAGTTCATCCATGCCGCAGGTGTCGGCTCGAGTAGGGCAGGCTGGTGGGCATATCCGTATGTTCTTGAACCAGGGTATTTGGTCATCTGGTAGATAGACGAATTCATCTCGTGGTGGGTGTCTAGGCCGCGATCCTCTGGGCCATGGTCGCGAGGAGATTGGGGGGAGCTTTTTCTCCCATTCTCCCACTTCAGTCCCCCCTCTGGTCGACTTGTCGACCACAAACATATCTTTTTCTTTATCTCCTCTTACTCTCCATATTTTGGTCACTCCTCCCAGGTGCCCATAGTGGTTGACATGATCTTCAAATGACCAATACATGTATACACAGCTCCCTCCCGGTTTGCATTATACCCATCTTCCGGTAAATCTCCTCGGGTTTCTTGGGTTCTCAAGCTTTACGGATGGTGGGTCTAAGTGATTGGCGATGATCTGTTTGCGCAGTTTCTCTCTTTCCTTTATTATCACGTCTGTGTGCTGGTCATCGTCAGTTGGCATCAAGGGGTGCATGCCGACCATTTCGATCATTTCGTCTGTAGTGCGTGCCTTCCTGGCCTTCCAAAACCTTATTACAATCAATACAGCTGCAGCCAGTATTATGCATCCAACTATTATCTTCAGCCCGTCCGACAGCCATGATGGCGTCCATGACCATAACAATGAAAACCAGCAATCATCCTTCTTTACTCCTTTGCTTTTTTCCATCATCTTGGAGTGCATCTGGGCCAGTTGTGATACTGCTTCGGTGAGCGTACCATTATCTGCATCGTTAGCAGGAACGAATGTGCAGCATGATTGTCCTATTTTTGCACAAACTCCTCCTTCCATCGCTGTGAGGAGATCCAGTACATATCTGTTCTGTAGTGCTACCATTCTTACCGCTCGCAGTTCCTCTTTTATTGCATTGAATCCATTTACTGTTGAATTGATCGTCATCATTAGTTCCCATCGGGTTATCTGGAGCCATTTAGCGTTCGCATAAGCTTGTAGTCCAGGGTGTATTATGGACGAGAAGAACATAGCAGCCCTGCTAAATAACCTATGTTCTGGTGGGATAGAAGTGAGTGCTGTTTCTGACCTTCCCCACAGGTAGTTTCCTGTCAGGGGTTCTCCTTGTCTCTTTATCCTGTTTAGGACATTGTTGTTGTTGTTGTCTCCTTCCTGTGATTGTACAGATCTCTTCTTCCTCTTGTTCCCTTCATCCATTTTGGGGAACTTGGTCATGTTCACATGTTTTTGGGGCACCACTAGCGATGGTACATTGATGTGTACCATTGTGCATATACCATTCCACAACGGGGGCAGGGTGTGATATGCCTTATTTCCGCAGGCCCAATAGTGATCCATTATCACTGCCGTTCCAGCACCCCCCCTCTGGTAATTCTAACACGCTTCCACAGTTGGTATTGTATCCCACCTCCACATCTCCTCTGTGTTGGTAGCATAACTTGGGCGCGGTCAGCGCTAGTATGCTTATTGGGTCTTCATCCTTCTCCATCCATGTCAGCATGGGTACGTATTTGCCCCATGTCGTCCAACATCTGTCGTTGTGTTCCTGTATGGTGGTAATATTCTCTCTTGTTATCTTGTTGCTACCGACCACTCCTATTTCCCATTCATTGTTCATGTATACCTTCCCTGTTATTGTTATCAGTGGCCTTTCCCAACAGCCTTGTATACCAGGAACTTCAGTGGCGTACCAATCACATGGTAGGTATTGTAGGGTTACTTTCTTCGTTTCTCCCTTTTCAGGGCCACTTGTCATGTATCTGAACACTTCAGCGTGTAAACTGCTCTTATGGTAACTCAAATATGACTTGAGGAAATTGTTTTCGTATGGGTATGTGTCCCTTGTTTTCCACTGCATTCTCACCACTGTTCCTTGAAATCGTCCTCTCGTTTTGAATAGTGCCAGATATACTATACATTGCGCCGTCTTTTCTTGTATTTCTGTGGCGACGAATGTTCGAGAAGCGCTCATGGCGTATGGGATCAATGAGCAAACATAACAGCTATCTTCTGTTGTCTGCTTACCAATTTGGGTCATGTGCTGGTACCACATGTTGTTTGAGACATGTGCTGAATCTGTTATGTAATTATCAATACCCTTGTTATCTGTATATGTGCTGCGTTTAACTCTACTTCCCTTATGCGGAGGGTTGCTAGTACCACCTGACGTCATACCTGTTGCAGCCGTGGGAGGGGGTATGTTAGGTTTGGGTGCAGCCATAATATTGATAGCATAACTTTTCTGCCATACAGAGGCAGCCAATAGACCAGTGATGACCAATACTCCTATCATTTTTATTACAAAAGCTAGTCTCACCGGCATTTGCTCTTACCTTGCTGCAGTCCGGCAGCATATTCTTGCGACGTTAAAGGTGCCCGCCTGAAAATCCTCAAAACACTTATTATTGTTAGTGGTTGTTATTAAGCTCTCCCTACCAAGTGATCGTTCAGTGCCCAGGCGAAGAGCTGTTCCCACGCTAATCTTAGTGATCTATCTCTTAGCGCAGGTAAGTGCTGGTGAAGATGGGGAAATGATTGTTCTATGGCCAAAATAAATGTGGTGTAATATACGCGTACCCTCCTTCTCTTCAGGTACTTTGGCCTTCTTATGTGATATACAAATTGGTGCGATAGGGCTTCAGGGGTGTTATCATCCGTGGGCAGCATCTACTCCTGGGCACAGTACACTGTTAGTTACTTATTTTCTGAACAATACAATTATACACGGTACCTGCATGTGCAAGAGAAGAAAAGAGAAAACGTAGAAGTGTTTTACATTTGTGTGTGTGTGCAATACAATGTCCTTCAATCGGGGTGAGCTTAGAGGGGAGGGGGTAGGGGCTCAATTGTCGGAAGTTTGTTTACTTTGCGATCTCGTGACCATGGGATGGGCTGTGTGCAAGCGTCCAGTGTCTATTTCAGTAGTTGCCTCTGGGGAATCTGGGGGGTGATCAGGTGTGGTGACACTACTGTCCTCAGCTGTGGCCGATGTTTACTTCTCTGTGGCCGATTCTGTTGCTGTCGTTGCTCTTCCAATGGCCCTGTCGTTAACGCTAGGGCGGGTCTGGAGTTTGTAGATCTTCACGTCGTGTAGGTGATTCCAGGCACGCTTATCCTGCAATTTCACAGCTCTGGTAGCTACCTCCTCTACCAAATGAGGACCAGTAAAGCATGGGCCGTTCCACTTTCTATTGAAGTTGCGGAGTAGCACATGGTCACCTTTAGCAATTTTGCTTAGTCCTTCCTTTTCCAGTTCCTTGTCGGCGTCTTCTTGTTGAGAACTCTTCGACCCGCCCCGCGTGCGCTCGAGCTTTTGAGACACAAACGCTACACTAGTAATCAAGGAAGACACATATTGATACATTTCGTCACCAAGAACCGTTGCAGTGTTTTCATGGTCTGTGAATGCTCTTGATGTAGGCGTTAGAGGAAGGCGCATTTGACGTCCTGTCACCACCTCATGAGGAGTGAGGTGGTGATCAGACCCTGGCCTATTCCTTAGCTCAAACAGAGCTAGCGGGAGACAGTACAACCAGCTCTTCTTGGTTGTTTGTTGTATCTTTGCTATTTCTTCTTTCAATAGGCCATTCAGGCGTTCACATATACCGTTGGCCTGCGGGTGATATGCACATGCAAATTTATGCTTAATACCCAGCAAGGACGTGATGTGCTGAAACATTTCATTAGCAAAGTTTAGGCCGTTATCTGACCATAACACTTCGCACACACCCCACCTGGGGAAAACCTCTCTCACTAGAAATTTAGCTGCTCTGAACGCATCTGCGTGTGAGCAGGGTCCAGCCTCGATCCACCTGGAGAATGGGCATACCACTACAATCATATACCTATTTCCTTGACATACATTGATCATGTCAACGTAGTCAATATGAATGTGCAGGAAGGGTCCCTCTGGCCGGGGTATAGTACCTTTTATCACTTGCCGCGTGTGACCGGACGTAAACTGTTGGCATGTGAGTCAATTGCTGATAAAATTTGTTACATGAGAATTTAACTCGGGGCAGAACCAGTCTTCCCTGATTCATGCTGCAATTACTTCCTTTCCTGTGTGAGCTGGGTGATGGAGCTGGGCCAGGGCGGTGTTCAGCAGTGCCAACGGCATGACTACCTTTCCAGTGTTATTTTGACGCCAGAGTGTGTCAGTTGGGGACATCGTACATCCTCTTTTTACCCATAGTTCCTTTTCTGCCATTGGTGCGGCTGCCTGTAATTCCATTATCTGTGTGGCGGGGAGATGGGTGTACCCTTCTTTCATCAACATCTGTTTGGCCATCCCCCTCCCTCTCCCTCTCTCTGACTCTGGGGGGTTCCATATTTCACCAAAGTATGCCGCATGTTTGGCATGTGCGTCTGCTGTTTCATTCCCTTTCGAGATATGGTCGTCTCCATTAGTGTGTGCCGGGCATTTAACCAAAGCTATCTCTTGGGGATCATTAATTACTTCAATTAATTCTGCTAACAAGAGAGCATGTTGCACTGGGGTGCTGTCAGCTCTCCTAAACCCCCTTCTCTGCCCCGAGTGGACAGTTGACGTGACATATGCGCTATCAGAATATATTGTAACCCTTTTGTCAACGCTTTCCTTCAACGCCAAGATCAGTGCAACCAATTCTGCTGCTCGGGCCGAATAATGCTGTGGTAGCTGCACACATTTCACCGGGACATACATCAAATCTTCTGTCATTTTTACAACTGCTGCCCCTATTCTCCTTATCCCATCACTTTGGTCTATTGTTGATGACCCATCAATGCACAAAATCTCTCCACCGTTAAGTGCATCCTCTTCAACTTTTCTAGTGCATGAGTACGTTTCGATAGTCTGCGTACAGTCGTGAGCATAATCACCTTCCTCAATAATTTCCGCTATAAATCTGGCTGGGTTAACTGTACTGCACCTGACAATTGACAGTTCGGGTCTAGACAAGATGATCTCATAACCTGACGCCCTCTGTGTGGTCAGTGTGGATTTAGGCTTATTCAATATTGCAAACAGCGCATGCTCCACAAATAGAGTGGTTGGACACCCCATAGTAATCGATGATGATTTCTCTACCACAAATGCAGCCGCGGCGAGACTCTGTTCACAAGGGAAATGTGCTAACATAACAGGGTCCAAGTGACAGCTGTAGAACGCTATTGGCTTGTGTCCCATGCTGGTTTTCTGAGTCAATACTGCTTTCATTACTGCTGAGTCGCAATGTGAAAAGATAAAGAACTGCCGTTCATAATCTGGGGTGGCTAGTACCGGAGCAGTGGATATGGCGTGCTTCAACTCATCAAATGCCTCCTTCATTTCCCTTGTCCACCCCAAAGTTTTGTCCCCTTTATGTGCTTCTCTCAATGCTTCAAGTAGGGGTCCTATGTGTGAGCTATAGTCAAAAACCCATGCTCTACAGTAGTTGCAAAATCCCAGGAACTGCTGCAGCTCCCTCACCATTTGTGGTAGAGGCGTGTTTGATATAGCTTGTGCTCTTTGTGGTGCAATCTTTCTTCCGTGTTGGGATATTAGTTGACCAATGCATAGTACCTGTTCCTGACAGTACTGTAACTTTTCTCTGTCTACCTTGTAACCCTTTTCAGCCAACACTGTCAGCATTTTCAATGAGTCCTCCCTGCACCTTTTCTCGCTTGTGCTGCAAATTATTATATTGTCAACATATTGCAGTACCATACTTTCCAATTCAATGTTTCCCAAGTCCATCTGTCAGGCCTGAATAAATACGCTGCTGGCCTTCTCCAGATCTTTCCTTCTATTCCTGGCATCCAGGCGAATGCCATGTCCGTTCCGTACTGGAACAGTTCGCCGTCCACTGGCTCAGCCCGAGCTACTGTCTGTCCACAGTACGCTTGCAGTATTTGTCGTGCAGTAAGCATGTTTATTCCTGGAGTGGAACAAATTATGCCATCCTCCGTGAAGGAGATTGTCATATTTAACCTGCTCATTATGTCCCTCCCAAGTATGTTCACTGGTGACTCCCTTGAATACAGGAGCGGGACAGACATGTCATAATCTTCTATAGATAAAGAGATGTTATCAGTAAAGGGAACCAGCCCCCTAGCCCCAGAGAATCCTTGGGTGTTCATGGCCTCCACTGACATCTTAAATCTACCCTCCCTTACGCAAGACCGGGTTGCCCCAGTGTCAACAAGGAATGATAATTTTTTGTCACCTATCGTTACCTCAATGCGTGGTTCCTCCGCACTATTAGGTGTTATCGACAGGATGGGACACACCAAGGACGTCTGTGGGCTGTCCTATTGTGGGTATAATGACTGACCACTTCCTATGTAAGGGTTGTGTCCCAGGACAGTCACCCTTCCCAATTGTGTTTGTTGTAGCTGTGTATCGGTGGAGGTTACCTTATGGTCCTGTATTTGAGTGGGCTGCTGCACCGGCTGCACTTGGTGTTGTTGTGTTATTGCTACCTGTTGTTGCGGTAGTGAATATGTCTGTGGCTGTTGCTGTGTGCTGATCTGTTGCAGCCCCTGCGATTGTTGGTAACCCTGCTGCTCCCTCATAGACCCTTGTCCTTGTTCCCCCCATGCTGATGTGGAGGGTCTCATTCTACACGTACGTGACATGTGTCCTAACATCCCGCAAATCCAACATACAGGTGGTTCCCTGGTCTGCCATGGGAAGATTCCTGCGTTATCCTGGTACACTGGTTGCCCAGTGGGGTAGAAGCTTCGAAATCCTCCCCCTTGCTGTTGTGCAGGTTGGCCATATCCCCTCCCCCTCATCATTCCTCCCCTTCCCCTGATGTTATTATAATATCCAGTTCCTGATGCCATGTACCCTCCTCCCATGTTAGCCGTGTATGGTGGAGGTGGTGGAAGCTGTTGTGTTATAAGTCGTGGTGATTGTGGCAGTGGTGGTGTTTGTAGTTGTGAGGGATCCTGTGCGGCCACTACTTGCGTGGGGTTTGGTGTCATTGTTGTTGGTGTAGCTATTAGCGCACCTTCCATGGTGTACTTAGTCAGTTTTTTCTGCACTAATTTAGCCTCTTCCGCTTTTCTATCTTCTTCCTTTTGTTTCATCTTTTCTTGCCACGTCCTACAATGGTGTACTATTGTCAATTGTATTTCCGGCCAGGCCTTTGCTTTTCTATCTTCTTCCTTTTGTTTAATCTTTTCTTGCCACGTCCTACAATGGTGTACTATTGTCAATTGTATTTCCGGCCAGGCCTTTGCTTCGATCCCCACTACTTTCTTCAATTGTTTTTGTACTGCCTCCTAGAGCCCTTGTATTAGTATGAGGTAAAATATTGCCGGTGTCTTATCCCATTGCTCTCTAGTTTCCATGCGCCACTTCTCCTGAACCTCTTGGATATAATCAACAGGATCTTCGTTCTCACGCATCTTGTGTGACGTAATTGCTCCTATGTCTGAGGTGTCGGGGTTTATACCCTCAGCGCTTGCCATAATGCATGCCTGCAATTCGCAAATGGCGCCCCGTCATGTGATGTGTTTGTATTGTGACCCCGGGGAAACCCGCTCTCTTCCAGATGTCATCTGCCGCATCCCCTAATATTGATATTAGTAGGCCCTTCACGTCTCCTACTGCTAGTTTCTGTCCTGCATTGTGTTTTTCCATCTCGTATATCCATTTTCCCGCTCCTCCACTTAGTGAAGGGAGCCTACACTTTATATTTTCCTTATCGGCATGCTTCCAAGGGACGTATTGTGGTCTAACCCCCCTCTCTCCAATAGCGGCATCAAATTGTGTCCCATCTGTCCCCCCAGTTGTCGCGGTGTAGAGTCCGCATACCCCTCCTCTTCTTCTGTGTCGTCTAGATCATCTGTCATGTCTATATTACCGCCGCTCGTTGCAGCTTCCCCTTCATCTCTTCCCCTTCTCTTGTTATTTTCTTTATTTGATGTGGGTGTGTGTGTCCGTTCTTCCTGCCTACGTCCGGGGAGATCTCTCAGCCTTCCGGCGTAGGGGGTGTGTTCAGGAGCGGAGGTGGGCGGACATGTTGGACGGGATGATGATGTGGGTGTAGCTGCACGTGTTTGCCTTCCCACCATTCCTTGGTCTTTCTCTTCACTTCCCCCCAGCTCTTCTTTCCTTCTGCACGCCCATGGTGATTCCCTGTTGGTGCAGGTGATGTACAATTTGTCTAAGCTTTCCCTATCGCCACTTCTTCCTTCTCCCGCCATTCCTTCTTCTTCCTCGCTGCAAAAATCATCCAGGAGCGACAACCCCCAATCTGTCTTTTTCCCCCTAATCGTCACTGTTTTTAAGTCTACTAAATCCGCTCCTTCACTTCTTTTCCACCAATTGCTCCCCTTTGTGCTGATGTTGTTGCTACTTCTGCATCCCTGCGTACATATTTCCTTACCCCACTCTCCCCTTTCCTATCTCTTCTTTCCCCTTCCCTCTTCTCTACTATTTCACCACCTATTTCCTCTCTTTTTCTTTTTTAATTCCTCCATCACCTCACTACTCACCTTCTCTAATATCCTTTCTTCCTCTCTCCTCCTATCCCATCTCTCTCTCTCCCTTTCTAATATGCTTTCTATTATTTTGCCTTCCTCGTATTTCTTGGTGGTTTCTGATAGTATCTTCCTCTTCCATACTTCCATTTCCTTTTCTTTCTCTTCTTCCTCTCTTTTCCTGTCACGCTGTGCTGCTCGAGATATCCTTTCTGCTATCGCCTTCATCCTTTCAGCTTCCCGCTTCCATTCTTCAGTTCGTTCCCTCATTTTTTCTAACTCATCCTTCCTTTCCTTCCTTTCCCTCCTTCTCTCTCGTTCCTCCCTCTCAAGCTGTTTGATCAGGGCATTTTGCTCATTCCTTAATTCCGCCAATCGTTCCTCCAACATCTCTTCCTCTGCTCGTAACAGCTCCCCTCCTTTCCTTTTACCTTCCTCCCCTTTTATTTCACTGCTACCCTCATCCTCCTCGTTCATTTTCCATACTACCTCCTTTTCTTCTCCCGTTAGTGTCCCTCGCAATTTTAGCAGCACCTACGCGGCTACCCACTCGTCGTGTCCTATGGTTGGGATTGGCTCTTCACTAGTCTTCCCTTCCCTTGCGTGCGTCTTCGTATAAGTTGGGCCTACCGTACTTGTCACCTCCCCCCCTGTGTAGCCACCTGTAGCTGCATATGGTGGTGGGCTGTATGCTGGGTTCGAATACCCTTCAGCCGCCGTTAGTTGTTGCCTTACCGCTTCCCGTAGTTCCGTTACAGGATATAGCCCCCCTTCCTCCTTTTTCACTACTTTCGCTAAAGGCATGTCGTCGGTCTTTTCCTTTTTTATTTCTATTTCATTTGCGATGCTGAGCTTTCCCCCCCCCCTTCTCGGCCCTTTGCCGCGCACTGTGCGCTGTCAGCCTCCTTTTACCCATTTCCCTCTTCCTCCTTAATCTTCTTCCCGTCCTTCGTTTATTCCACAGTGAACATTCCGTTTGGTCTTGGTCGGGACCCCTGGAACATCGTCCATAAGTTAAACACCTCCACGTGGTGCATCAACTTCTGCCCCCTGTATGTGTTATGTATATGTATCAGTAGCGAGTGTTGGACGTATGGGTCGAAACTGCCGTTAGGCGGCCAGGGTGTCGTCATTTTGTTGTCCGTCCTTTGTGTCCACTCTATGCTGTATTTGATCAGTTTTTCCCTATGGGGTGATAGTGTTTTACATATATGCTGTAGTGGGGTAGTGAGGGTATTCCCCCACCCACCCGATCCTAACCGGTATGACATGGTTACACTGTGTTGTTAGCTCCCTTCAGTATAGTTGTCGTTACCTGGCCCCGTAGTTTGGAGACTTGCGACCGTCCGCTAAAAGGAAAATAGTCAAATATAACACTTGCAAATATGCTGTCTTTTTCCTGTATTTGTTTTATTTTATTTTTTTCTTAATACCGTTACGGCCCCCTGCGGCCACGGTGCACGGAGCCCCTTGCGGCTGCGTGCCCTGTGTGACGTGCTTATACAGCCGTCCCACTTTTCTCCTCCCCTCCTCCTCCTACCTCACTCTGCGTGGCCGGCGTTCTCCGTGCACGGTCACTTCCCCCTCTCCACCTGTCCCGTATTCAAGGTGGCCGACAACCTCCGTGCGCACCCCCTGTCCACTATTCACTTCCCCACCACCCTTCAACAATGCTGTATAGTCGAGGTATCCTATGAAAGCCTTACGGGTGACGTCACCGACCTCTTCCAAAACTACCGGTAAGATCTTTTACACTTTAGAAAGCTCAAAATAATTTTTGCTGTTTGTCCCCGTTAACCCCACAGCTGTCCTCTTGTTACGCCTGGAACAAGGTAACCAACAACATAATCGGACTTCGCACGCTGCGTCGCCTCGCGTGTGATACGCCCCTCAACAGGAGGGCTTAACCAGCCAATTATCTTCCGTACTAGGCAACCAGTTAGCTACCGCCTACAGGAAAACGTCATCTATCTATCGAGTTTCACTGCTAGATCAATAGGGATCCTCATCTACTCATTGATCAATAACCGCCAATTCGTAGGAAACCCCACACACTCCCTTACAGGTGATCACGACCTAGGCCAATCAGTGTCTACGAGCAACCGCACGTGATGTTTTCTTGCTCCCACCCTTCTCCGTGACGTGGCAGCGGACGGCTACCGTGCCTTTCCTGCTACCATTCACTTCACCGTCAACACTAATTGATCAAATCTTCGCCGCGCACCTTAGTAACACCTCCCACCGCCCTTATTGCACCCCTCCCCCCTCCCTCACAATCTCACATTGCTTGTTGGGTGTGACATACTCACCAAGTTCTCTTGATGCGGGGCAGCTCGACTGCGTGCACCCCTCCAAGCGGCTCGCCACCTCCCCTCGTCTGGACCACGTCTGGACACTCGCCAACCGCGGGCGGGATACTTCTCAACCGGCTCCCGAGGGCCAATATCCGGATTGCGCTGTCCAGTCTTCTCGCAGTTCCGCGATGGTCCTGTAGTCCTCAAAAAGGGGGCAGCGGCAGAGGGGGCCGCGCCGCCGGGCCTCCTCGCAATGAGAGGCCTCGGAGAAATAAAAAGGTAGATCGTAAATTGATACTACAGACTATGCTGGGTGGTGCCACGAAACTGTTGTAAGTTGTTTACGTCATTAATACTGTGGCTAGCGGTGGCGTACCTCCATTGCACCTGGGAAAAGGCTACGGGCCCCCCCCTAACTTCTTTAGTTTTAACTTGAACAAGGGTTCGCAAGGTTGACACCCTACTTTTTTTGAATGTCAGCGATGTTGGGGCTACAGGTACTTGGTGTTGGGATGGAGCATGGGGAGGGGGAGCAACGTGCCATTGCAAGCTCCAAGGTCTGTAGAGCTTCATGGTAAGACGAGGCTACAGATGGTCCAGACAATATAATATTCATTACTCCAGGCACGCACCACAATACATCACCATTAACGGGGATACCCACTTCGTGAAACACCCGCCCAACCCTTTATCCCGATTTTTGGATGGCATCCATACAACCCCAGTCGATCCCGACTGAACGCCCCAAGTCTTTCAAGGTGCTCACCTGGAATGTAAATGGGATGGGCTCCACAATTAAAAGGTGCTTGATTAAGCAAATACTCAGTAGACACTCCCCCGACGTGCTATCCGAAACACACCTAGCGGGATCAAACTGTGCTCATTTCCAATTCACAAACTACAGGGCTGCCTTCCATGCGGGATACACAATGGGATCCAGGGGTATTCTCATTCTTATACACAAATGCATCCCTTTTGCCATTCAAAGCCTGGAACAAGACCCTAGGGGCCACTATGTGCTGATCCTGGGAACGCTTTGGAATGAGAGGGTCGCTTTTGCTTCAGTGTACTCCCCACCCGGACTGGGGCAGGAGCTACTGGAGGAATTGACTACCCTCATAGGTAAACACCAACCTGATAGGTTGTTTCTGGGGGGAGACTTTAATGATGTCATGTGCAATACCACTGACCGTACACATCTCAGACAACGCAACCCGGACACCGCTACAAAGCTGTTTAACTTTGCGTCCGCCTTGGGTTTGGGTGATGTATGGCGAGAGTTGCACCCGGACACCAAGGGGTACTCCTTCCACTCTGGAGCCCACGGCTCCCTCTCCAGGATTGACTATCTCTTTGTCCCACACACAGATCTCTACAAAGCACGGGCGGCCGATTTCCTTCCCCGGGGCATCTCAGACCACTCACCCCTACTTGTGGAGATTCGCGGCGCCGACCCTTAACGCCTGATTACAAGGTCCCTTAGCGCCATGGTGATATTAACGCCTGCTTTTTGCAGGCGTTAAAATCCATGGTGCTAAGGGACCATGGTGCTAATTACGCCACCGTAATTTACGGTGGCGTAATTAGCGCCTTCCCCACTCCCATTATGCCCTATGGGGCAAAAATGGGAATGGGGAAGGGTAAAATGGGAAATGGGGATTTACCGCCCCACTCACCTTGGAATGGGGCGGTAAATCCGCCATCCACCATGGTGTAAACATAGTTTACACCATGGTGGTAAGGGTACGACCCAGGCGGTAACTTACCGCCTTGGTCGTAATGAGGCCCAGGGTCCTTCCTCCCCTAGAACATGGAGACTAAACTATTTCTATCTGGGTTTCTCCGAGCTAGTTGACCACCTTATGGAAGTCTCCACTGAGTACTTCGAAATTAATGATAACGGAGAACAGGACCCAGTGGTGGTCTGGGAGGCCTATAAAACAGTCTTGCAAGTGCTTTAATCTCCTGGGTGCTGAACAGGAGGCGAGAGAGACTCCAAGACATAGCAAAAGCGGAGGGCGAACTGACCCAACGCGAGAACTAACACATCCTTGACCCATCCCCAGAGACCCAGCTCTCCGATAAACGAGCCACTAAGCGGCTCCGAAACCTCTTATTGGACAATGCTAAACAAGCCCATTGGGACTCTCGAGCCAGAATCTATGAACATGGGGACAAAGCCGGCAGAATGCTAGCTTGGCTGGAGAAAAGGGATGAGGGACAACGCTGCGTTCGCGAGATTGTCACCTCACGGGGTGAAAGGTGCACATCGGATGCAGAGATAGCCGAGGCCTTTGCCCAATTCTATGAAACACTTTATCGGGCCCGACCTCACGGTTGGACCCAACCCTCCTTAATGACATACTATTCCCAACTCTCTCAGTACAGCAAAGGGCGAGTCTGGACTCTGCCCTCTCGGAGACCGAGGTGGCCGAAGCACTAGCCCAACTGCAGACTGGGAAAACACCGGGCCCGAATGGGTTCCCAGTTGAAACCTGGCAGAAGCTGGGGGGGGCCAACATTGCATCTTCCCTCCATAAAATGTTCTTGACTGCCCGGGAACAGGGCACCCTCCAGCAGGACCTCTGTAAGGCCACCATCGTGGTCATCCCTAAATCTGATAAGCCCCAGGAGCAGTGTGCCCCCTATAGGCCAATCTCGCTAATCAATGGCGAGGCTAAGGTCCTCGCCAAACTCCTAGCCAACAGGTTACAACCGGTAGCTGATGCCCTAATACACCCGAATCAATGTGGCTTTATGCCACACAAATCGACCGAATGAATCTGCGTCGACTTCACTTGGCGCTAGAGAGGGCTCCCACCATTAACAACCCGCTTGATCTTCTAGCAATCGACTTTGAGAAGGTTTTCGATTTGGTCCGATGAGATGGCCTCTGGGAGATCATGGAACGCATGGGCTTCGGGGAGGGGTTCCTGGGATGGGTGAAGCTGCTGTACACAAATATCCGGGCGGAGGTCAAGGTGAATGGGTGGACCTCTCGCTCTTTCCGAATGGGCAGGGGTACACGGCAGGGGTGGCCCCTCCCCCCCCTTCTCTTCACTCTCGCGATAGAGCCATTGGCCATATGGCTTCACCAGGACACATCGTGGATTGGATTCATGTGGCCAGAGGGACACGAAGATCGGATATCCCTATACGCGGACAACCTCCTGATATACCTGGGAGAGCCTGTCCGAACCTGCCCCATAGTGACCCAGATGCTTGTCCAATATGGGGAATTTAGCGGTCTAAAGATCAATTGGAAGAAATCCGTTTTCTTCCCGGTGAAAGGAGGGGGTCAGCCCGACCCATCTGACTGCCCATACCACATAGAACAGTTTGGCTTCCGATACCTTGGGATCTGGATAACAACAGATCTTACCAGTTATAGCATGCACAATCTTAAACCGATCATGGACCGATTCTCTAATGATGTACAACATTGGAAGCTTCTCCCCCTGACCCTCATGGGTAGAGCCGCCCTTTTTAAAATGTTAGCTCTCCCGCGATTCCTTTATGTCCTTCAAAATGCTCCGTTGCAGATCCTGGGGGCTGAATTTGGCCAGGTGGAAACCCTCCTTAGGGAGCTCCTATGGGGTGGAGGACAAGCACGTATAGCCCTGGCCACACTTCAGAGGTCAGTCTGGGAGGGTGGGATCGGAGTGCCCCGCCTTCAGACCTACTATTGGGCCTCCCAACTGGTGGTGGTCAATGACCTTCTACACAGAGACCGGGAACTACCCCATATCAAAGCCGATGTGGGAGCTATACACGACACCAATCCATTTCAGCTATTGTACCAACCCCCCCCCTAGAGCCTCCCCACTAACAATGAAGGCACAGATTATTACCACTTGGAGGAACGTACACAAGTTTGTGGGGTGGAGGAACAAAATATCAGCGGCGCAACTCCTATGGCGAAACGCCAATCTGAGGGAAATTGCGAAACTCAAGCCTTGGCCGTGCTGGGTGAGGGCTGGGATTCAGAAAGTGGGGGATGTCTTGAAAGATGGGAATCGTGCCCCATTTGTGGTGGGTGGACCGCTGGCTGAAACATTGACCAAACGTGCTGCATTAAGCTAGGCCCTGGAAACCATTTTGTGAAACCAGAATGTGCCGCAGCATGGCCCCCACCCTTGGAGAGTTCTCACTTGTCCTTGCGGCCGCAGCTCCCTGGCAGATCTGCTGAGAGCCCGTTCCCACGAACAGACGGACATGAGCTAGTGATAGAAACAAACACTGTAACATTCACCTTCCGCAGTGTATCACTGTCCACTGTATGACCCCGGCCAGCAGGGCCGGGGTGGAAAAGAACTGTAAAATGGTCCCCCGACAAAAGTACAGACCCTAAATACCAATATGCAAACTGCCTGTGATAAAACCCTTTTCTCCACGACCTTTTGATAAAATATGTAAACTCCATGAAGATGGCAGAATGTGTGTTCATGTGGCATTCTGGTTGAAATACCCATATCCCCGTAGCTATGCGCAAATGGTAGAACTGTCCCGGGTTTTATGTTATATGTTTCTCCGAGAAGAATGTACTCCAAGGCCCTATGCCATAACTGAACTAATGCTGCTAGAGTGTAACGGAAAACAAGTGCAACCGCATTGGGAGCTCATGTAAATTGTGTAAGAAAACGCATAGAATGTATTTGAATGTTCAAGCTCACCATGTGTCACTGCCATCAGTCTCATTGGCCAGTTGTTCCTGCGTGCTCCACCAACCTTAATACTACCTCGCTTATCGTGCATGCATAGAGTGTAACAAAATGTCGTGGTTGTTAAATACTTAACATATAGTTAACAATAGCAACATTGGTATAGGTAACACATTTGAAATGGCCATGTAAAGGCACTAACAATGTAGACATGTAAGCTTTGAAGAAAAAGCTCAATGGGTATTGTACAGTATATTAATTATTATGTCTTTTTGTATAACCTGCAAACACACGAGGAAAATACCCTTGTGGGCATATCCAAGGCCACTTCCCCTCCCTCCCCAGTGAAGCCTCGGCTGGAGCCTCTTCAAGCATTCACGTTCCCCCGCAGCTCCCATGGCCACGACCAGCCACCTGAATTATTTAAAAGCCAGCAGTAAACCCCAGCCATAAACGCAGGCCAAAAGGTGCCCTTTCTTAGGCTCCACGACGCACCAGCTCACCCTAGGTTAATGGCCCCTGTAAAATTAGGACACCCAATATTATAGCAACACTGTAGGAACCCATTCATAATGACTTCTAACGAGACACGAAAACTTGGACAGCTCACCCCTTGCCCTGAGACCCAACCTCCTGACCTAACATACCCGGCCAACAGGATAATGGTAACCATGTATTGATGTATCACCAAAGGACCCCACTCTAGATGCATTCCTCCTGTGTCGCATTAACCTGTAGAATAACCTATTGTAAGATTTACAGGGAAAGATAATATTGCAGTATCGAATGAATGGGGTGTGCGTGGCCCTTAGGGCAGCAAGCCAAGGAAGACGTTCATCAATGACAGTGGCCACGCCTGGCACAACAGCACCGCCCTGATGAGCCCAGCTGACCTGCCCGGCCCACGTTGGCAACCAGTGACATCCACCAACCACGGCGCACGACATCACAGCTGCACCTATAGTTAGTCGTCGCCACCCAATCCCCACGAACATGTGCCCCCTATAGTGTGTAGGTTCTTATGACGCATTTTGTAAATATATACGCCTGTCTTTGCTAGTGTCAGACAGAGCGCTCTCGGAGTTTGCAGAGTCCTTTGCATGCCCTATTTTTGACTTATATAAACTCCCATTAAGCTCACCCGCACTTTGTCTTAGCCTTATTCCCATCTTGGGAGAGTCCAATATTGTCTCTCATTGTGGGGAGGATCGTGCTATCCGGGGACGCTCGCCTTCACGGGCAAACGCAGAAACAAAGAGGAAGGTCTTGAGGTGCTTCTAGAACCGGAGATGGTTCTCCTCAAGTTTCAAGGTGGCTGGGAGGCTGTTCCAAAAAGAGGCCCCAGCCAAAGACAGAGATCTGCCCCAACGTGTTTCTTTGAGAAATGACTGACCCTGAGGAAGTTAGAAGTAGAGGAGTGAAGGGCTCGAGAGAGGAACTTTTTACAGAGGGATAGTTAAAGGTATTTTGGACACAGGCACCAGAAAGCATTGGGGACAATGCAGAGGGTTTTATATGTAATCCTTGCATCCACTCGGAGCCAATGAAGGGATTTCAGAGCTGGAGAGATACGATACCAGGGCTTGAGGCCAAGGACAAATCTTGCAGTCCTTTTCTGAATTAGTTGTAAAGGGCGGAGAGTGGAGGCAGGTAAATTAAGAAAGAGGCTGTTACAGTAGTCCAACCTAGAGAGAACCAGAGCTTGGGAGATAGTGAGCTTCTGAGGGAAGGAGAGGAAAGGCAGAGTACCTCTAAGGAGGTGCAGTAAGAAGTTTGACTTTTTAGAGACGTCAGAGATGTATTCAGAGAAGGAAAGTGTGGAGTCAAATATGACCCTGAAATTCTTAGCCTCGTAGGTAGGGGTGGGGGGAGGGCCAAGGGAGACCGGCCAGAGAGTGAGGGGAAAGGATGGTGAAGGTGTTCAGCTGTCCCCTCCCCCCACTGTATTTTTTATTTATTTAATTTTACTGCTATCCCATATTCCCTCTGTGCTGCCCTGTGGGTGCTTAGAAACTGAATTTATTTCCTGTATAAGTGCCTAACAAGAAAAGAATAAAATAAAAAAAATCTATATATATATATTGTATGTAAATACATCTAGCCGTGTAGAGCATATAGTGGTGTTCCGCGTGTGGAGAATGTGTGCCATTTTGAATTTCATAATCTATATGGTCAATGATGTCATCATGCGTAACATGTGATGTGAATAGTAACGTCACGGCAATGCGTGTGGACAGCATATATAGTTGATCGATGGCTGTGTCCAAAAATACCAAAATGCGGTTATCAATCATGTGTTGACAATTGGTCTGAAGACTAATTATTCTGTTAGTTTACAGAAAATATTCAAAGTAAGTTACAGTGCTTCATAAGGATCGAGAACAACATCACGTATAATTTGTGTTGTACACTGCAATATATACACAGATGTAAAAAGGTCTTGCTTTCTGCACTATTCATATATTCTTCTGCTATGAGGAAAGTTCTTCGATATAAAGAACACTACCATCCAGATAGAAAATATGCATCACAAACTCAGTTAATAATCCCATAGGGAGATCATATTGTTTATCGAGGATGCACAAGAGTCTTGTATCACTTCCCTCAGTTCATTGTTATCCTCAATTATGCATAGGATTAATGCAAAAGATATTGACTACGTTGTAAGTACATTGTAACCATGCATCGGGATTCAATGTATCCTTAGTAAGGATCTCTTACCTTTTAGTTTTATTAGTATAGCCAATAGTAGCATTTCTCTCTTCTATGCTCAAAACATCTAATCTTATGCGAATGAATCTAGAACACCCGCATAAGACATGATTCGCCATTTGTTGAGGCTAAAGTATCAATCCGACAGTAGAGGATCAACAATATTATAACTCCTCATTTTTTTTTAAATTACATGGATATACAACCCACTATCCTTTACTATACCAGCAATTAATTTTCTTTTTGTTTTTTGTTACCATTTAAACAGGTAACAATGGAAACTTCAATTTAAATCTTGCAAGGATATATATAGCCAAGACAGCTGATAATACCAGTAACTCAATATTTGATACAACTTTAAGTAGGATGCACATTTATGGTGAACATAATTTCTCATTTGATTGACTAATCAACCAGGTACGACCGGTTATTCTATTCAATTTCTTGCGTGTTTTCCCCTTTATTCCTTTTCCTACTTTTCCATGGTAATTCAAATTTCTAATCACTATTGTGGCATTATACATATTTTTGATGTTATTAAGATATACATGATTTCAACTGACTGGTGATTTTGCTTTATTTATATAATTTAGTTTTGTTCTTTTTCATTTTTACTGTTGTCCTTCATATGTGATGTGGTTTTTAAATTGACCATCAAGGTTATATTCACTTTGGGTAAAATTATAGACATAATATATTATTGAAGTTATCTATGAGCAAGCATTGAAAAAACCTTTTGCCGAAACACATGGCCATGGTGTCGGCAAAGATGTGTGCTTAATAATTGTTCAGAATTATTTCACATTTCATTTATTTTGTGCTAATAAATGTACGTAAATACGTATGACAGCAACTCTTAAATGATCAAAAGTGTACCGAGGCGCCATCTTAGGGAACTACTCTTTTGCGTTTCATGTACAAATGTTGGCGGTCGTATTTGATGCACAGTTCTCCCATTGCACTTGCTTGCCCAGGTAGGCTATGATAATAGAGATCATTAAAACCTTAATAAGGTCAAATATTTGTTAAGATCAGTAGCATAGTTATTGAGACTGATAATAGTTTGCTTTTGGTATAACTCCAAGACTATTTGCGATGACTTTGGAGAATTACTATCAGAGTTCTGGGGCGGCCATCTCTTTCAGTATCTCCTGATAGAACAAGCTCTTTTTAATGAAAAAAATGTCCAGCCTGACTTCGACCCTGCTCCTCTGAGATGACTTGCCCAAAGGCTTCAGTGAGAACAGGGACATTTCTTTGAGCAAAGGCCAGGTCAGGTAAGGGTGGAGGATCATCAGACTCTATTTTGGAGGGAGCTAAATTGAAGTGTTGGCATCCTAAAACCATTGGGAAGCTCTCAAGATATCAGATAGCTCCTCAACTTCTTCAGGAACATTATTTATGGCCTGTTTCAATATCCCTTGTGCCACTGCATCTCCTCTTAACTGCACAGGGGTCGGATCCATGTTTTTGTAAAAAAAAATCTGCATCTCCCCTTTATAGTAAGGACCACCACCCCATGGCAACATCTAAGGAGTGTACCATGCTAGCCCAGATTTCGCTGTCTAATGTAAGTCCTCAGGGAGTGAAAATGCCAATCCCGTGGGTATCAAGCATCTTTCTCTACAGTGTATATGGATTTTTATCTGTACTGAATAGGTCAAACTCTATTGACTGTTGGGTGACCTGACTAGGAACTTTGGCATAGGCATCAAACTAGCATGCCCCCCACCCTTGTATCTGGTGGTACTGATCCCACTCTGACACCATATATGGCAAGCCAGAAGAAGAACCTGAGGACATGTTTTACTGTAGATTTTATTTAAATTAAAAGAAAATGCCTCTCTGTCCATATTACTAAAAGGGAGTTAACTTCCTAATCAAACTAAACTAAGGTGATCTTTTAACAAATGTAATTCTGGAGATCAAGTTGGTTGCGCCAATTATATATTTATTTAAATGATAGCATTGATAGTCTATATTGATTACTGGTTGAAAATAGGTTTGTTAGAGACTGGTGATTGGCTAGCAGATAATGGGCCTGATTACGACCCGGGCGGTAAGGGATCACCGGTACCGGTAAGGGCACCGGTACCGGTAATCCCTTACCGCCCTATTACGAGTTCCTTTTGCGGGTCCTCCCTTAACGGCTGGATAAACCAGCCGTTAAGGACGGGACCCGAAACAGGACTTTAGAGGTAATAACGGTACCGCAATTTGCGGTACCGTTATTACCGCCTTCCCCATTCCCATTGAGCCCTATGGGGGCTAAAATGGGAATGGGGAAGGGCCATGGTGAATGGGGAATTACCACCCCCGCCAACCTTGGAATGGGGCGGTAATTGCTCCATTCACCATGGCGGAATCAGTAAGGTTTTGGAGGCAACCATGGCGCTAATAGCGCCATGGTTACCTCCAGGGTCGTAATGAGGCCCAATGTCCTGAGATCTTTGCCCTAAGGTGATCTTTTAAAGTGCAAAGTCAAAATAGTCCTTAGCCCAAAGCCATCTACTAAACTGGCCCTAATACTTAGCAAAAATGTTAAATAAATAGGTTGAGTGCCATGCACTCTTGGTTCCTCACAAAGGTATCTCTGTCTGGTGCAGTAATCTCTCCTGGGTCCTGATCCAATGGTTAGAAGTGAACAAAAGTTTCACTCAAAGAAAACTGTTCTTGTCAGTCTCTCAAAAGTTCTTCAAAATTTACCCAAAGTTCGAAACAGTCTCAAGCTCCTAAAAAGACAAAATGCCAAACTGTTCAGTTGAGGGATATTTAATCACTGTCCACCAACTTGGTCTACCTCTCCACACTTCGACCATCTTTCAGGTGCTCTTGTGCTCTCGTGCTATATGCTCCTTGTTCTGCTTATTTTGCCCCTGTGACCCAATAAATCACTTATCTCGCTGTGACCCACTCTCTGCTTCTGCTTCTCTTAGTTTTCTTGGGTCCCTGTGACCCTTCTGGAAGATTATGCTGCTCAGGTTTATCAGGCTCAAGTAACCCTTTTCCTTGTCTCGTTCTCGCTCTTCTCTCAGGTCCCTGTGACCCTTGGATGGAGCAAGCGTAGTCCTTCCCCTTTTGCTGCTCGTTCTTTCTTCGCTTAGCCTCCCCAGATCTGGTCAACCCACGTACCTGACGTTTTATGGTGCATAATCCAGGAAGGATCTGCTTGCAACCCACGGTAGCATTCTCCATGGCTTGCCACTCTTCGCTTCTGGATGCTAGCCCTCTTTGCGCTCCTCTTGGCTCTCTCTTTCTACCTCTTCTGCTGGTTCTTAGTCTGAGAGCGGAGGACCCAGTCCTCCCTTCACCCCTGACTCTGCGTCTGTTTGCAGGCTCCAGGCCCAACACGTCCTGCAACGTGGTCGCGCCTTCAGGTCCAGTTCGCTCTGTGCGACCTTTGCCTTTTTGGCCTTGTGCACTTCCATGTACATCATCTCCCTCTGGTGTCCGCCTCCTTCCATGCTGCAGCAGGCTCTGCTGGTCTGCGCAGCTCCTCCCCTTGCTGATGTTCTCACATCTGCAACTTACTTCTGCATTGGGTTCTCCTCCTCGATTTAAGGGCTGTTGTCCCTTTATTCTTGCTCCATTACTCAGAAGAGGACTATTGTTCACCGCAAGTTGTCAAGCATGTGGAAAGCTCAGCATTACCTTGAGCCAAACACATAGATGTATTGTCAGTATTATCGTGCGCCAGACACACAGATGTATTGACAGCATTACCGTGAGCCAAACGGATAGATGTATTTTCAGCATGTCTTACTCCCATGTAGGCAGATGATACCTTGTGAATAGAGAATTCCCCATTGAAATGGTAGTCCTTTTACTTTAAAGGGAGTCACTCCCGGTGACGTCCCGCTTTCCCAAACCCCTAGGGTGGGTTTTGCTGAGTGGGCTCACCTCCCTAGCCTCAAAGGAGGTGGCTCCCCTTAGGGAAAAAGGAACAAAGTCTCCAGATTCATCACAGTGGTTGTGAAACGATTGTGTGAGTGAAAGGTGATGTGTGTGTGAGTGAAAGTGGAGTGGAAGTGTGCAGGAAGGAAAAAAAACATCAAAGGTTGGGGTGAGGACTAGAAAAGAGTGAAAATTAGAGGGACAGAGAAGGAATATGCAGGGATTAGTAGGAATAAAGTAGGGTGGAGTTGGAGGGAACAGAGTAGCGAAAGAAGAACATCAGGGAAGGAAAGGAGTACCTGGGCACAAAAGAAAAGCAACTGAATTGAGCAGAGACCCTGGACGGCACATCCCCATAACCCCTTTAGAACATTAACCACTGGATAGTGTAGGGAAAGTTAGGAAGTGCCTGAGGGAAGTAAGCTAGAGGAGCCGAATTTCCTTCAGGTCTTCACATGCAGAAAAAGTCAACCCTTATTTATTTATTTATTACATTTGTTATCACGCCTGAGGTATCATCATGGCAGAAGCAGATACAGTCTTGGTGATTAAATAACATTAGAGTAATCAAAACATGTTACAATTTACAGTACTTCATATCTACAAGATATGTACAAGATATGTACATATATATATACAGTAACGGTATAGGATTTGTATGGGATGCAGGGTGTTTTGGGCTCAGCTTCAGCTTAAAACTGGTTGAATAACCATGTTTTAAGTAGTTTTTTAAATAGTGAGAAGGATTGTTCACTCTTGATGTTGATAGGTAGAGCATTTTAGTGCCTAGGAGAGAGAACTTTGAAACTGCTGCCTCCTGCTTTTTCTCTTTTGTATCGTGGGATTTCTAGGTTTTTGCTGTTATTAGATCTGAGAAGTCTGGTGAGAGGTTTCTTAGCGACTGTGTTGAGAAGGTATTTGGGAGCTTTGTTGGTGATGCATTTATGAGAGATGCTGAGGGCTTTGAAGAGTATTCTTGCTTTGATGGGAAGCCAGTGGTTTTGTCTCCTGATGTTGGATATATGATCAGATTGTTTTATGCCTAATGCAGCACAGAGTGCTTTGTTCTGCATAATTTGGAGATTGGAGGGGTTGGTGTTGGACGTACCTAGGAAGAGGATGTTACAATAGTCAAGCTTTGATAGTATGAGCGCTCTTGCAAGTGTAATGCAGTTTTCTGGTGTCAGGAATTTGCGACTAAGAGAGATGAGTTTGGCTGTGTAAGAGGTGGCGGAGGCAAGGGTATTTACTTGCTTAGTCATAGTGAGTGTCGGATCAAGGTAAACCCCTAGGGTCTTTACTTGTTTAAGAACTGGGATTGTGGTGCCATCAATGGTGAATGAAGAGTAAATAGGCTGAAGGGAGGCGTGTTTGGAGGATGATCCTAATATGAGCAGCTCTGTTTTGTCATCATTGAGACACAAGCTAATAGCCATCCAGTTTTGTATTAGTGAGTATATTTCATTAATGAGCAGGAAGTCTTGCTCATGGATGCCTGTTAGTGGGATAAGGATCTGGGTGTCATCTGCAAAATTGGTATAGATGACACCCATAGCGTCCAGTGCTGCGAAGAGCAACTTGGTGTAGGTGTTGTATAAGGTCGGGGAGAGGCAGGATCCTTGAGGAATGCCTAGTGGGACTGGTATGAGATCTGCTGATTCTTTTCCAATGGCAACTCTTGAGGTCCTCTCTGCGAGGAAGGATTTAATCCACTCTGTGGCATTGTTGGATACGTTGAAATTATTGTTTAGGGAGGCACAGAGTTTGTCATGGTCGACCAGATCAAATGCTGCGGAGAGGTCAAGGAGCATTAGCAGGCAGGGTTTGCCTGAGTCTCTCGCGGCATCCATTTGGATATTTAAGTCAAGTAGGGCTGTTTCTGTGTTATGGTTAGGGCGGAACCCTGACTGTCGGTCGCCTAGTAGTTGGTGGTGTTCTAAATGGTTTTGAATTTGGGAATAGGCTATTTTATCGATGATTTTCAGTAGGAATGGGACAGTGGTTATAGGTCTGTAGTTGGTGGGGATTGAGGGGTCCAGGGTCGGTTTTTTGAGGAGGGGAGTAACCCAGGCTTTTTTAATGCTGACAGGTACTGTGTTAGAGTTGAAGGAAGCGTTAACAAATTCCGTGATGACTGGTGGTAGGGTGTGGGCGCAAAATTTGACTAGATGTGATGGGAATTGGTCTTCTTTGCAATTGGAAGCTTTGAGTTTCATGATGGTATTGAGTACTTCTTTGTTGGTGACAGGGGTGAATTGAAATGGGGAGCAAGTGGTCAGGGTGGGAGGGTTGGAGGTTATATTGGGCAGTATTTTTCCTGTGAGGAGGGTTTTTTTGCTGTCAATTTCTTTCTGTAGTAGAGTAATTTTAGAGGCTAGTGCATCTTATATTGTGGTGCACCAGGATTTGCTGGAGTTATAGGGTGCTGTCACTTGGCATGGGTTCTCAAGCTCTCTGAGAATGGAGAAAAGTTCTTTACTGTCCGAGTTGGCATCAGTTATGCGTGTGTTAAGTGCATTAGCTTTGTGCGAGATTATGGCTGATTTGTATTTTTTATTGGCTATTTGGAAGTCCTGTGCTGATTCATTGGTGTTAGATTTCCTATGTAGGTGCTCGAGAAATCTTTTGGTACATCTGAGGGAGACTAGTTCTTCGTCAAGCCAGAAACAGGAATGTTTGTCAGGTTTCCGAGTTTTAGTAATGACGGGGGAAAGTGAGTCAATGGTGCAGGTGAGGCTTTGTTGATAGCAGTCTGCTAAGTAGTCAGGGTTGTTAGTGTTCGGGGTGATATTGGCTAGGGCAAATTGTAAGGTGGGTGAGAGGTTGTCTGCTGTTTTTTAATATTTCTAGATTCAAAAGTATCAGGTGCCTTGGGGCTGGCGTAGTCAGTATTTTTATGTTCCAGGGTGAAGGTGATGATTGAGTGGCCTGACCATTCTACGGGGAGGAGGGACTCTATGGTAACTTGACAGTTGAGGGATAGGATCCAGTCCAATGTTCTGCCTTTGGAGTGAGTGGGTTTGTTAATCAGCTGGGTAAAGTTCATGTCTGACATAGCTGTGTGAAAGGCAGTAGCATTTGTGTCAAGGGGGTCGTTATAACCTAGGTTGATGTCCCCTAGGACGATGAATTTGGTCTTGGGCTTAATAAGGGGCGTGAGTAGTAGGGGGATGTCTAAACTAGGCTGGCTGTCCTTATTGGGTGATCTGTGAATTACTAGGAAGTTGGCAGTGGTTTTGGGCTTAGGGGAGAATTTGACTAGTAGGAGTTCATAGCCCTGTATCTGTTCCAGTGGACAGGCTCTGAATTGCAAGGTAGATCTGGCTATTAGGGCAACTATGCCTCCTTGGAGGTTGTTCCTGTCTGTTCTGAGGATACTGTACCTTGGGGGGATGGAAATAGCTAGTAGGGGGCCTGCTGCTGGATGTAGCCAAGTTTCGGTGACTACTAGTAAATCAAGTTGGTGGTTTGTGATGAGGTTATGGGTTTCTATGGTGTTTGCACAGAGAGAGCGAGCATTGATGAGTGCGCCTCTGATCAAAGGGGTGGGCTGGAGGTGAGGGGTGGTCCATAGGTTGGGAAGCTGAGTAGTATTTTTAGATACTGCCGGTGGTTTGTTTTATGGTGGAGGTTTTGGGTGGTCTATTGATAGGAACTGTTGCTGTTTTGGTGCCTATGTCTTTGGTTGCGGTGGGTCTGGGCGTATGATAGTTGAAGTAGGTTCTGGATCCAAGTCTGTTTAATCTATTTAGTCCCAAAGAGGGTATAGTTGTATGGTAGTCGGTGTTAGCGTGTGCACTTGTGAGGGGAAAGGGGGGAAGGGGGGAAGGGATGGGAGGAAAGGTGTGGGTCAGGGAATAGGGTGGTGGCATTGGCAACCTAGTCTAGCGAGGCCATCATTGAACAGGGTGAAGGGACCTCCTGTACAAGGCATGGAGTTTGGTATTATACAGAATGGGAACATTATGAAGGTTAGGAAAGTAAGCATAATTGGATGTGGAAGTTTTGAGCAGAATTGGTGCTTGGCGGTGTGTGGGCGCTTTAATGCAGTTTTCTTCACTATGCTAGTATGACTCATAGGTGTTCGTTGTCACAGTTGACCTAATTTAGGGTGTGGGTGGCAACACGTGTCAGGTGGGGAAAATGAGTATTCAGGTTGTAGATGGCTAATATACTAGTCACTAACGAGAATGGGCACAAGTCGGGCTGGGTGGTACTGTTTCTCTGGTCAGTAAGAGTATGTGGTGGGACTCTAATTAAGGAAACATTATTTGGGAGAATCTTTGGCATTACATGGTGTAACACATTATTCAACTCTGTGGGCGTCGCAATAGGGGACTGGGCTGGTGGTGATGGGGTGGTGGAGATTATCATGGGCAATAAGCCCTTAGATACTGAGGTGAAATGTGCTGTGGGTAGATACTAGTTTGGTAGTTAGGGATGCCTGCGCTAGGAAGGACAGTGCTTTATAGACAAGAGAGGGATGGCCATAGGTCCATTCAAAACCTTAATAAAACCCTGTGAACCGTCTCAGAGCCAATTTTGACAGAAACGACTTAGTGTAAATCAAAAGGACATTTAAGAAAAAAGCTCATGTACTGTAGAGAGGCTGTTTGGGATAATCACATACATTTTAGATGCTTCTTATATGTTAAGTGTACCTAAACGAAATTACTAAGTTAATGTACAGTGTTTTCTTCCTTTAGGACTATCAGATGATGTATGAAGCAACTGAGAATCTTGAGTTTCGGAAGTTCTTGAAGCTGCCAGTGGTAGATCAGCATAAGAAAAATAACTTACTACAAATCAATTTTACATTTGGCAAATAAATATAAAACAGATTGATTAAAAATATTTTAAATACATGTATTTGATTTCCAAAAAAATATATGAACTGCATTTGTAGTTAAATACATTGTTTGAGTTGTTGTTTTAATTTATTGGGAATACTGCTTGTTGTAGGCTTCGTTTAATGGATGCAAATAAAACTTAAAATTAGCAGCTAAATAAAGCAGTATCCATTGGCAAAGGCTCTCAAATTGGATAATCAATTTGGAAACGATTATATAAATAGTAATAATATCATCAACATTTGTAATATCATCCAACATGCTATGTACTATTTTGGCACAATGTATCCCATGTCTCTGCAAGCCACCCTTGTGCCTTTATTTCTCACACCCACACCTAAAAGCAAACTAAATGTACCCGATATGAAACATTATCTACAGTACTGCAGAGTACAGTACATACTCAATGCCATCCTCAAGTTGTCGGCAAGTAAATAGTGGCATACTGTGCTGTGCTTAAACTTGTATATTTTTGTATGCACTCTATGACTACATCATTGGCAGTGTAGAGGGATGAACAGTAGACATGAAAAAAGAAGCAGGTACTGCAGCTACAGACAACGCTGTCTGGCACTGGTTTATTTGTATCTGTACTGTTATGGCCTTACATTTAAACCCACTGACTGACTTGTGTGCTATTGCCTGTAGACCAATTAGCAGAGTACAGTGTATAACACACGCTAAAGGACTCACAGGCAGGCACTTAGAGGAAAGAGCAAAGTGACTACCTGCCAAATGGCTGTGATTATGTTATGTGACATTATGAAAGATGCATAAAGCACAAGGACTACACCTGAAGTTTCCAGGGCTCTATTAAAGAGGGTACAATGCAACCTGAAATTAAGAGAGACCAGCAAGCTAGAGCGTCATTTGAGGATGTTTGAACAAGAGAGTTCTGCGGGTTCATCTGAAGCATAAATTATTGCTATTCTTCCTTAAAGTTTCTGGTAGCTGATTCCAAATATTTTTGCCAGTACTGAGAAGAATTTTCTAGGTGTATTCAGGGATTGGCATGGTGCAAAAATACACTTTGCACAGTTGCATGAATCAGAGTTTGTGTTGGCAGTGCAAAGTCACTTTGAACCGTGCAATAAATTCCATGAATAGGCCCAAAGGCTTTAACCACTATGTCCTTATGCAGAAATTGAGCAGTGACAAAATAAATCATGAGTCCTTTAGCTGTGATGCTGTAAGGCCATTGCTGAAGACTTATGGCACAACTTCCTTGCTGTGGCAATGGCCCTTCCTGCTGCTTTGGTTAGCCCAATCATTTAATAAAAAGCCTTTCATAAAAGGAATGAGGGAAATGACGACAGGCACTCAGTGTATGTTTACCTAAATTGGCCTACCAATGGCATTCAATGAAAATAAAATCACAATAATGCTAACAGCTCTACAAATGATACATTCACTTCATTTTAAATCTTAATCAAGATGGCTACTGCGGGGGCGGTCTTAAGAGAGCAGGTGGAGGGGAAAGACAGAATCAAAGGGAGACATGTCCTGGGCATTGACATCTGGTAGGGGGGACTGTATCATAGAATCCGCCTTAAACCCAATCTCCTGTATTCAATAAGGGGTTGCACTTATATATGCCTGTACTGGCTTCATAGCAACACTATTGATGGTGCATAGGATAGAACATTTAACTTTCAACAAATGAGCAGCCCTCTGAGATGGTTTAGAACCACACCATCAGTGCAATTGTATTATATTTCTTTGTTTTTTTTTCAAAATTGTATTTAACATCTGTTGTAATATGTCAGTACATACATAGATTACGGAGGTTCAAGACATTGGGCTTCATTACACGGTAGGCGGTAAGGGATTACCGGCACCGGTAAGGGCACCGGTGCCGGTAATCCCTTACCACCCTACTACAAGGTCCCTTAGCGGGTCCCTTCCCTAATGCCTGGTTTTATCAGGTGTTAAGGAAGGGACCCGTTAAGGGACTTCAGCGCTAATAACGGGCCCATTAGCTCCATCCCCATTCCCATTGAGCCCTATAGGGGCTCAATGGGAATGGGGAATGGTTCCCAGAATGGGGATTTACCGGGTCCTCCAAGGTCGGAATGACCCGGTAAGTCCCTATTCCGGGAACACAGACCTGGAATGCGGTAAGGGGGTAGCCATGGCGCTATTAGCGCCCATGGCTATCACCTACCGTGTAATGAGGCCCATTGCCTCACAACTGGAGGGCTCTGTAGGAGGATGTTACCTACCCTCACAAGGATATCAAAGAAGAGGCATGCCATTCCAGTTCCTGTCCTATCATTTGGTAATATCAGCCTGTCTGGCCAGAATACACATCACCTTCCACAGCTGAGCTCGAGCATAGGAGCCAACATATGTGTGATATCAAATTGGATATGGCTGCAAAGATCATGAGTAGTGCCATGAACAATGCCTTAACCCAGGCATAGCTTATTTTTAGAGTTTACCCTGCCACCAGCATGGGCTGCTTATGGTCATCATTGCTTTGGTACACGACCCACACGGGGTACATAACTTAAATGCAGCCCCTGTGCTGCAGAGACGTACGCCCACATTGTGAGTTTGCCAGAATCGTGGTGGTACCACCAGGTTCCTGGAAAACGGTAATACCGGTACCGGCACTCCGTCTGTTAGAATGTCCACCATGTTCTGAGTGCCAATAACAGTAATAAATCCCCATTCCATGGAGTCCAAAAAGACTCCATGAGGGGATTGCCAGTATTAAAGGCACAGGTGCTGGTAAAACTGACTATTTTTTGCCAGTAAGGTGGCAGAATGACCTCCAGCTTCCAGCTGGAGGTCATTCTGGCACCTCACAGGCTAACTTGTAGATGGAAACTGTAGGAAGCGGCCAGCCATTCAATCATTCAGTTAGCGGTGACCGAGAGAGTGTTTCCGGAGAGAGGCGAATCCTCTTGCTGGTGCGGCTTGACGGTTCATAGGGTCCTCTTCTCTAAGCTTCCCCTTCCAGCCTTCCCTAGCTTGGTCTGTTGTACGGTGAAGGCATTGAAAGGCGAACAGCTGAACGGTGAGCAGGTAGCTGTGGGAGCCGCGGGAGCTGTGAACTAGGGCCGGTAGAGAGCAGCAGTCTGGAAAAAGCCACGAGGAGCAGATCGCAGCTCTAGCGAGCGTTTTCCACGATTCTCACGATGCCCTTGTCACTACAGGGGACCATCTACTGGCGATGCCTCTGCTGAAAGCCTCTGAAACTCATGGTGGTGAGAGTAACTTGTGGCGATCAAGTATTGAATTAATCTGGTGGGCATCCCAAGGGGCCGCATATCGTATTTGCATGCTGTTCTATTGCTCACAATTGTGACATTGTGATATTATATATAAGTGTGACTAAACTTACGGCTTGAGTTGGTCCTTTTGGGCGGCTTACCAGAAAAATTATACTTAGCTCCTACTGGCATAAATAGCTGCTGTAACACAGAGATGTAACATATTTACAGCCTCTAGGTACTTTTTGTTCACTCTTGGGCTTTCGGAAGCGGCCTGAACCCCCTAGGCTTAGTGGAGATTCTGGTGTGGCTTGAAGCCCAAAGTGGTTGATACATTTCAACTCTAGAGAGTATTTGGAACACAGTTTATTTTAAAACTAGCGAGGCATTTTAATCTTGCTGCAGCTATCTGGTTTTTCAACAATATTGGGGATTATCTGGTCTGCCTGTTCTCTATAATCTAGTAATAGGTGCATCTTCTCAAACATAGTTTAAGGGAGACTGTGGGCAGAGTGCCTTTGATCCCTATATCACCAAAGAGAGACAAAGAAAATGAGCAAATCCCCTGAGTTTCTGCTTTTACAGCTGTGATTATAGACTAAATTAAAAAAAAAAGGTCTTTGACTAGAATTAAGAATGCCAGCCAATAAGAAGACCTCCAAATATAACCTACATAACCCAAAGAATAAAACTCAGATTCAAGAGAAGTGGGACACTATCAATGTAGACCTTATCAGGAAATCAAAAAAGCCCATCCCAACAAAATCGGGGGCGATAACAGACTTTTTCCCTGTGAACAAATCACCTGAAGTTAACTCAACGGTGTTAGATGAAGGGGAACCTATAGTTCAACACTGCAGTAATTCCCTAGACATTACTAATAGATAATAATTCTCTGCTTGAACTTTGTCTCAGCATGCAGAGACAGATGACCCCGGCTCCGGATAAACAGATGGGCATCAACTTAGGGAACTAGCAAATAAATCCTGAACTTGAAGTACCTAATCCGGAGGTCACTGCAACTCGATTATCTGCCTCGCCTAATTTGATGATCCACATACCATCTTCAATAACTGGTATGGAAATGGAAGCATCATCTGAAACTTACCAAGTCCCATCTGAATTAGCTGAATTGCAATATTCAATGGCTTCACTCCAGTTTGCCCTAAAAATCTTATTGAAAATGTGTGGCCGTATTTTGGAAAATGCCAACAATTTGGCCACTATGAATAACACTGCACCCAAAGACAATGAGGAAGTTGAACATAATCTGTCTGAAGCAGCAAGAATTATTGAGGCTCCTGAGACGATTTTAGTTCCTGTGACAATACGAACAGAAGCTGATGAATCTGTTATATTCTTTTCACGGAAACAACGTAGACTCGCAAAAAGGTCAAGAAACAACAAAAAATCATTGGAGATTCCTTCATTATTGTCAGAAACAGGATTGCCTGATAAAAGAACAAAAAAAAACAAAGAAAAGGGTGGTAAGAGCTACAAAACGTAGGGCAAACGCAGGGGGAAGCCTTACTAGTTGGCTACTCAATAATAAAGCAAACGATCCTCAAGAGGTGGAAAACCATGAATTGGAAGTAATGCAATCTCAGGGTGATGAGCTTAGTAACTGTTCAACTCCAATTGAGAAACACATGCTGATAGTGGTACCTATAGTTTATAGGTCACCAACTAGCCCAAAACAGTTGAACACTTCTAACACATCTAATAACCGTATTTGTCTTATTAAGAACATCTATCAAGAAAGTAAAACCAAATGGCTTACGAGATCTGAATTCTTGACTAGGCTGCATGCGGTCCCACAACTGAGAGTATTGAACACAGATGACTTTGAGTTTGTGGAACCATTAAAATGAAAAAATCCGGATGTGTCCGCAATCCATTGCAAATATTTGGCGTCTGCGCAACTAATGCGTAATTTTAAGGAAAACTTATTGGCTGTGGACATAGATCTGGATGTAGACTTGGATCAAGAGGATCCTAACTGGCCCATAAATGATAAACCAGAGACAAAAATGTCTTGCAGCATATTGAATTTTCCAACGGGAAAAGAGATTCTGATTTCTGAAATGTAGAATGTTTTAAATGGTTGTCGGGATCCTTACCTGAACTTCTACTAAAACAATGAGAATTGTTCATTGTTTCTTGGAATTGTAGGGGTTTTTCTCATTTGCTCTCCCCTGCAGGTTCATTGCTGCATATCACCAGCCATACATGCATCTGCCTACAAGAAACGTGGTTAATGTTTCCTATTTCTTTGGATGGGTACTTTATGCACCAATCACTGGCCAAAAAGCGAGCTCGGGGTAGACCATATGGAGGACTCCTTATTGGGGTAGCACATACCTTTAAATCTACACGCCTTAATACAGAATTGGATGAGTATAAACTAGCGGTGGAGCTTGAAAACCTCTATAGTGATGACACAGACAAAAGCCTATTAATCAACATATATAATCCTCCCGGGGCTAACCTCCGAGAACACCTACAGGAGGCTCTACATGATATATTCGCACAGTGGTCTGCTAGAATGGCTAACAATGATGTGATGGTTATGGGAGACTTTAACTGCCGCATGATTGGGAGGGAGGGGCCCTCGACTAACCCTCACCTGAAGTCCAAATGTACTATGATCCAGGATGAAAATGATCTAGAGGGCCAATCCTGGTTAGCATTTTTTGAAAACTGGGAATTGGAAATGGTCAATGGGAGAACGAAAAATTACTATCCTGGGCATTATACCTGGAAAGGTGGTAAATCACATAGCACTTTAGACTATGCATTTGTCAGTCCAATGTTAGCATCTCAAGTCAAAGATCTAAAGGGCAACAAGAATGACTGGAGTGACCACGACTCACTCACACTAACATTACAAACTGAGAAATGCTTGGCCCATATTAAATCCTTGGGAAATATATATACCAATCATACAGGGACATGTATCAGCTGGTCAAAGACTAACATCGAAAAAGCAGCTGACGCACTGTATGGAGAATGCAAATTAGACAACTTTCAATTTAAAGATATGTCACCAGACGCAATAGAAAGTTTGATTAGTGCATTCTTCATTACCCATGCAACTATTCCAACAGGAACTTTAGAATAAGAGTCAAATAAGAACTATCGATATGACAGATGTATAAGAGACATCAAAAGAAAAGAGCCGATATTCATAGGGCAAAGAAAACAAGCACTACCTATGAGACTTTCCATGAAATATCTAGAGCCTTGAAAAACAAATACAGAGCTAAGCTTAAAGCCAAGAGGAAAGAAGATACTATTTCCTATTGGCAGAAAGCAATACAAGCAATTTGCTGAAAAAAACACCAGAAGCATCTGGGAATTTCTCAGCGAAGCAAGAGGAGGGGGAAAAAACCCAGATGATTAATCCGATTGGTGAACCACAATGGATCGATTTCATACATTGCCTTTCACAATGGGCGTACCTGCGTGCCTGCGTGACTACAAAGACTCGATTCCCCGGTGGAGCGGGCTCGGAGTCGGTGAAGAGTCGAAGGAGCGGCTGGTGCTGAGAGCTGTTCCCTTAGCAGTCTGTTTACACTGCCTTTCACAATTGTGGGCGTGCCTGTGTGACTACAAAGACTTGATTCCCCCGTGGAGCGGGCGCGGAGTCGGTGAAGAGTCAAAGGAGTCCAAGGAAGTTCAAGGGAGGTTGAGGGGGCGGTACGGTCCTGTGCGGCAATGAAAGACGTTTATCCCACCAAAAAAAGCGCACAGCGGAGATTGGAAGTGGCGCTGTTAGACATACCAGCAATTCAAGCAACCGCAATCCTTGTTAACTGCTATGACCTTGCCCGCACGGACTCTGCCACCAGCAACAAGCCGGTCCCTCCATCAGCCATTACTGCACTCCAGGACAATCCCCAAGTAAGTGACTGTATGGTGAGAGTTGCTGGGGGCTGTATGAACGTTTGTACAGTGGTTAACAGCGACGAAAATGACACTATCAAGCACACTGCACTGGCACACTTCCATGAGCACTTTCCGGCGGCAATCAATGATGTGACCACAGGCTGTGTACCGGCTAGGGTGGACCTTATAGGGGGGAGTAGGAGTAATGTGGGTGCCGTTGTGGCAATGGTCGACCTTAGCATCAGTAATGCTACAACAACGTTGGATACTTGTCAGGTGTCAACGGAGAGCAACACATCTGATGCACACAACTTTCCTGCGACAGTGAGTGACACGATCCAAACGATCAGGGCATCTGTAAATCTGGGCCGGTCCCAAAGTGTGGCGAGCTGTCACAGCAATAATTGTTCTTCTCAAAGTCCAAAACCAACATTCACGTCCAGTGGAGAGCTACCTCACGGCCGCTTTTTCAGTGCGGTGTCCTCAATAGGCTCTGTAGGCTAATCCACACTTACAGAGTTTCATTGTGCTTCCAATTGTGGCTCGGATTGTGAAGACGAAGATGTGGTCTTTAAACGCCCAGACGACGATGTGGTAAAACAGCGGGGAAATCCAGCAGATTACCTCGGGACCCCAATGACAAGGGAGCACGAATCTGCTTCAGCCAATGCCATTGTATTTGGCATGGACCGTAGAAATTCACTCGAGGTTGTGAACAAACTGCTGGCCGATCTAACACGCATCAATAAACAAAGAACGCTGAAAGGCGACACAGGAACAAAGATGGACGGCCAGCTGATCACAGATCGGCTTACAAGGTTGCCCTACGAAGAAAGGGCGTCCTCGCCAAACTCTGTGCAGCAGAAAATTCATCGAGTCCGCTGCCTCGTTAAACGCAGAAGAATGGATGAAAGTATTTCACCCAGCCTCAGATTCACACAAAATAAAAAGGTGAAAAGTTCTAACCAAACTCATTATTGAATGCAACCTACCCAACGGAAGCTCTGCAAATAGAACAAAGTGGGAGCGCAATACTTTTGACAGTAAGCGAGGACGATTTAGAGCAAGTGTCCTCCGATTCCTCTCTTATGGAGCGACCATTTCCGAAGATTAGACGCCGTGTCATTCGCAAAAAAGGAAGTGCGCGCCATGGAGAGCCTGAGCAGGTGGCACTAGGAAATGCACAAAACTCACAAGACCTACAGGCCTTGATAATGTCATCAATGTGTATGTCCATTGCCCCATTTCTCAAAATGTACGAGCAACATGAAAGATCTGGCTTCGGTAGTACATACGTTGACAAACAATGTGTGTAAGATTGAACAAGAGTCCACCGACCGCAAGGCGGCTTTGCAAGAGATGAACAAGAAGATGGATGCAACATTTGCAGCCTTGTTAGACAATGTAAGAAATGCCAACATTGACAAAAAACTGTTGGCGGAGGTCGCAAAAGAAGTCTTGAACATCTTTGAAAAAGATACAACTTCGAACGGACCGTCAACTGTTGCTAAGTGTCAGAGGCGCAATCCTGCAACAGTATTAGACACTTGTGTTTCTTGTTCCAGACTAGAAAATAGCAATCTATCTAACAACCCGGCATGCGTAGCAGCATTGCCTGAGAAAAATTTGGAACCTATGAAAAGTACACTTGGCGTACAGGTCTCAGCAGTAGTTCCTCCGGAAGGTCTGTTGACTTATCTGGTATTGTTGAGCATAGTTTGCCCGTCACTATCCCACCTAGGGATCCTTGTTCCGCCATAGTAAACGGGTTTGAGAAAGTTGTAAAAGAGGCCCAAGACGTTGCCAATTTAGCCTTACAAAACCTTCAAATGCCTTCGACATCTGCAAGCTGCTTACACCAGGAGACGGTGCCTGAGGAACCACCCAAAGCGATGGCGGATGCAGCCGAGAAGTCGGCTGTCATATACAACATCTTCAAGATCCCAACTGACACACATAAAACAAACAAAAGTGACAAACATGTATTAAGTGGCCCCGGTAAGAAAACTAAAAATTTACCAGCAGCAAGAAAAGCGAAGAGAGGAGCCAACAATTCACGAAAATGTCTATGTAACATTAAAACCGTGAATGTTACGGTTAATGGACTGCTATCAAAAAGTAAACCCTTGGAAAGAAAGCAGACGGTGAAAGCTTCCAAGGAGACGGAAACAGATTTGGAAGCCTCGTACATGTGCATTAGTGACGTCTCTGACGCGCTGATGAATGTATCGATAAACGAGGATGAAGACCTGCATAGCAATGCCATAAATCCACCAACCTCTCAAGTGCCTTGTCTGCCGGCACCTGGTATATCGGCTCATGAGGTACCATCAGGGAACTCATTGGAGCATGGTATAACTAAGAAGGTAGCCACTGGCCAGACGCACATACCTAAAGTGGTGTCAGTAGCAGAGACTGTCCTAGACACAGAGGCAAGGCTGATACAAGACTTCCTACCGCCCATGCCAAGGCGAGACCAACAATTGGCAAATACCTTGGTTCCAGACAATGCCATAAAGCCACTCTCTCCTGCAGCGTGCCCAATAAATGAAGGGCTAAAGGAAGTAGACGACAAAAGAAAAATGACGAGATTATGCCAATTGATTCAACCTTTGCGTCCTCTTTCCCACTGAAAAGCGGACCAGATCTTACATTTTCTAACCTTGGCTGATAAACGCAAACTGGTGGAAGCAAGGTCTAATATTCGATGTATAGCGCAAGGATCCGTTCCTGCCAAATTCAAACCGGACGGCAAAGATTTGCTGTCCGGGAACGATGAGCCAGTGTTGCCCTGTTTGACGGGACCATTATGGGCCGACAAATTGGACAGCAAACCGTCTGACTCTACATTGCAGCCTAAAGATCATCATAATAGACACAAATCAGCTAAAAGAAGCAACTGCATGGGTGAGAAGAAGGAGGAAACCTTACGGAGCAAATGCCAGCAAGGTCTACACCGCCTTTTACTTGAGCGTATCGTAACCTCGGATGACTTAATTCTAAACCGCCACAACGTAATTTGGCTGTGCCACTTGATTCCAAGCTTAAGATCGATTGCTTCCGAGGATCTCATGATTGTAGAATTCTTTAATGAAAAGAAAAACGATGCTGTAATTCTACATCTCCAGTCGAAACTGATAGCTGACGCCCTACTTGATGCTGGTCCTGTGCTGATGTCATTAGGGTTTGACATAACTAGAGTGGACCAAAGTCCGCGGCTGCCATCAATAAAAAGAGATAACAGCACTATAACAGAGTCTGAGAGTAATGGAGGTCGATCTCAAGAGCAGAAATCAAGAACAACTGACACAATGATAAAGGCTCCAATAATGGCTTTACCTTTGTCTGTGGACTGTGCGGCGTTGCCACACAAGGATGAACTGATAAGGATTACAATCAACGGAGCCCAGAGTCCAGCAATGCCAATGGCCAACGGCTCGACAGCATCTAACTCTCCCCATAGCGTGACCGATTGGTCTTGGCTTGCGGCCACCCTAAATAAGGTGTCAAACACCTAATGCCAGGAAGTGGAGCCCAGAAGTATCTGCACAGTGGCCTCGTGGAATACTAGAGGCTTCAGCCACTTGTTTAAAACCTCATGGGCAAAGAATTTGGATCTTATTTGCCTACAAGAAACATGGCTAAGTGAAGGTCCGCTACTTGAAGGATTTGAAATTGCATTTAACCCAGCAATATGTCAGTCAAAGGGAAGACGGATGGCTGGCCTATTGACGTCAGTTAGAAAGGCCTCAGGGTTTAGGATAATTGAATCATATAACGTGTCACCATACATCCAGATAACTACAATAAGTGTCACACAGTCTGTGAATCTCAAGAGTGACCACTTATACATCATTAATGTCTATTGGAATCACCAGGCAAAGCATGCAAAGGCGTTTGCAGATACAGTGACAACAGTGATTGATGAGCTACTTGAAAAGACACAGCCGCTGGACCTGATTCTATATGGGGACTTAAACATTATATGTCTAAATGAGAAAAATCACCTGGTGCCAAAAGCGACCCAATGGTGCACAGAAATGGAGTCACGTGGAATGTATATGCTGAATAGTAACACAGTGGGCGACATGCCAGCTCAGCCCACATGGAGAAGGCTGAAGCAAACCTCAGTACTTGACTATATATTTGTCAGCGAAAACATCCACAAGAGAGTGCTGCACCTAGACGTTCTTAAAATGACTCATAGTGACAACGAAATGGTGCAACTGACCCTTGAAAAACAGAATAAACACGTTAGTTCGTACTGGCCTCACTCTGTAAGTCCTGGGTCTAGCAGGATCCGTTTAAACCTTCTCATTACCGAAGTAGAGGAGATAACAAGTAACTTTATGGGAAATGCAGAGGGCCTCGAATATCAACACCTGTTGTCTAATTTTGAAGAACGTAAACACAACCTAAATCAAGTCGAATTACGACCAAAACATAAATTCGACTTGACCGTTCTGCAACGAAAACGACTGATGAGACAAGAAATAAGGAAGATTAAGGGGCCTGTGAACGAAAATACAAATCCATGATAAGGATACTTAAACAAAATTACAAGAACTGGCTCAAGTCCCATGTGGCAATCATGTTGCAAAATGACGCTGAGAACATGCTATCTAAAATGGAGGGGAAAAAATCAGCAGACTTCTGGAAACTGATAAACAGCAACTTAGCGCCTCAACGTGCTCTTCAGGCCATTGCAGTGACCGGAAAAGTATGGGTAGAGTATTTCTCAGCCCTATTTAGCAAAGGAGTACCATAGACAGCTTGCGATCCACCGACTGCAACTGAATCGGAACTGGAATTTGAGAGAACAGACATCCTACTCGCAATTAAAAGTGTGCGAGAATCTAGAGCCCCAGGTCCGGATGGCCTAACAAACCACACGATTAAGCGTAATCCGGGTTTATGGGCAGATTTTTGTGTTACCTTATTCAATCGGATTGTTTTGAGTCGCGCAACCCCTAGTTCTTGGAAAAGTGCCGTTGTGGTGCCAATATTCAAGAAGGGGGATCGCTCGAACCCTGAAAAATTACAGACCCATAGCACTTCTTCATGTCTTGGGGAAGATATATGCAACACTGCTCCAACGGAAACTTTTGAAGTGGGCTAAAGACTTCAACCATATTGACCCTAGACAAGCTGGGTTTGTAAGGGGGGTTGGCTGTGGCCTAAATCTACTTATACTGAACATCCTAAAGATGGAAACAATCAGACTAAACACCAAGCTGCACCTGGCAATGATAGACCTTTTGCAGGCATTTGACAGTATAAAAAGAGAGTTGTTGTGGAAAATACTAGCCAAGTGGGATTGCCCCACGAGCTTAGTGAGTGCAATTCATGAATTGCACACGGAAACCTCCAATAAGATACGTCTAGATATGACAGGCACACTGTCTGCTAAAATAAACACACACAAAGGCGTAAAACAGGGGTGCCCTGTGGGAGCAACAATATTTAACCTGTTTATATCAGATATACAAGAAGTTTTTCTGGTGCAAACATGTTTCCTCCAAAAATACATGGCACGCCTATTGACTACCTGGTATATGCCGATGGCCTTGTGCTGGTAGATCAGACCCCAATAGGGCTTCAACGCAAAATGACTCTTATAGACTCATATATAACGTTGAATGGATTGTCTATCAATAACCAAAAATGTGAAATTCTGATCTTAGAAAAGCTACAAGGCGCTGGTGGAAGGGGCAAGAAATTATCCTGGCACATTGCCAAGGACAAAATTCAGCTTGTAAAACACTCGACATTTCTGGGCATGACAATTAGTGCAAGCCGAAACGACGGACCTTGGGTAGAAGCAGTCAAAAATAAGTGTCATCAGCTAGCATCCCAAGCCTCATCGATCAATAACAGATATGGGAAATTTTCATTAAAACCAATCATTATGTTTTATCAACAGAAAGTGGTACCTATTCTAATCTATGGAGGGGAAAATGCATTTGGTTCCTCGTACGAGCTTTGGAACACACTAGAAAACATCTTTTGGTCTTGAGTGCTGAAACTACCAAAGGGTACATCAACTGTTTGCATACGGTATGAATTAGGGCTGATTTTGATGCACGCTAGAGTTGCATGGAATCTACTAAGTTTATACCGCAAAACAATGTTGAAGGACCCGGTACCCCAATTTGGTATTTTACACAGGCCTGACTTGGAAAACGCGAATACTATTTTAGCGAAATGGAACCGCCTGTCTCAAGACCTACTGGAAGAATATGATATCACTCTTACTCTGTTATTGGAAAATCCGGAGGCGGCAAAGAAGAAGCTCTGGAGACTGGACTGTATTAAAACCTGCAATCAAAGAGCAAGCTCAGTACCGGGCAAGGCGAAAGCATACGAACAACGCTCTAATTATCTAATGCGCCTTCCAAATCAGCACACAAGGGCATTATATATGCGATTCAGACTAAATGCCTTTCCGACAAAAGACTGTATAGTAACATGGTCCAAACAAATTAATTTCAACTTTAACTGCCGATTTTGTAACGAGGCCAAAGAAACTTTGAAACATCTGATTATGTCCTGTCCGACTCTGGAGCAACAAAGGGGCCTTAGCTTTGACCCTGTGATTAATACACACCGTACAAAGAGCACTGAAGAGTGGTGGAAAGTTCTCTTTGAAGGACTTATTAGAGCAGCATTGTTTGCTAATAAACTTTTTAAAAGTCCTAAAAACTCGGCTGGAAGAACAAGAAAAAACTTAAAAGGGACATAGTCAAGTACTGTATGAGATGAAAGGAAGGCTGATTTTCTCTTGTTTTAAAGATGTTAAGTCACAAGGAGGGCGGGAGGGAGGAAAGGGATAATCGTAATGGAGTGATCTGTGTGCAGTTATGTCTCTTCTTTTTTTAAAGGTTGAATAAACCAATTAAAAAAATAAATAGCCAGACACCTCTTGAAAATACTGACCTAAAAATCTAGGCTCCCTTAAATCCACCAATCAAAATTACGTAAATCAAATTTTGATTAAGATCAAGAGTCTAAAAACATCTAGAGCCCCGGGACCCAATGGTTTAGCCAATGTGGTGATTAAAGGTAGACTGGAATTTTGAGCACGATCTAGAGATCTTGTTCAAAAAAATTTTAGCTGAAAGAAGAATACCTGTTTCCTGGCAGAAAGCAATATTAATTTCGATCTACGAAGAAGGTAATAAATTGGACCCGGGGAACTATAGGGTCTATCCATGCTTGATTGTATGGGCAAAATATTTGCGTCCTTCTTGCTAAAAGAGCTACATGCATGGATAAAGGAGACTGGAATACTGAGTCATTTCCAATCAGGATTCAGACAAGGCTACTCGACTACTCATAATTTGATAATTATTGATACCTTACGAACTAGAGCAAGAGTGAAGGGCAATCCCACGCAATATGCTCTGTATGTTGATTTTAGAGCAGCATTTGATCTGATCCCGAGGAAAAAAATGTGGCTAAAGTTAAAAGCTATGGGCTGCCCTCTGGGACTCTTGTATTACTTACGGCTATTACACCAAGACAATTATGTCTCCCTCAGATTGAATCAACAAGGAAATCAGACTGGCCTTGTAATACAAAATAGAGGGGTAAAGCAGGGATGTGTCACTGCGCCAACTCTATATAATTTGTTTGTGTACGTTCTGCCAGTGGCAATATCTGCTGCACATAATGGCCTACCTAGAATTGGAGTGACCTGTGTCCAGTATTAGCCTACGCTGATGATCTTGTGGTCAAGGACCACACGTTCTGTGGCCTACGTAGATCAGCAGATGCCCTCTGGGCTTATGCAGATGAAAATGGGCTAATAATCAATAATGAAAAAATGCAGCCAATGATGTTTTCTAATTAAAAATGCGATGCTTAAAATTGAAGATGATGGATGCGGAGATACTGAATACATCACAATATAAGTATCTGGGGGTTGAAATAGATATAAAAGGAGACTTATCTGTAAAAACGTACATAAAATCAGAGCGGCCCAGGTGACTGCATTGAATAAGCTGTTTTCAATTAAAGATGGTGGCTTTACTCTCTGGGGGCACGCCAATTATACATACAGGTATTTGCATCCATGATTACATACAGACTTGAATCCCTTCTCACAATCAATTTACATTGGCTTGAAGTCATAGAAGGCAAATTTTGGTGGATAATTTTGGGCCTCCCCGTATGCATTCCAATGGCAACAATCCAGTTGGAATTAGGATTAATATCTCTGAAGGCCATCATTTTAAAGAAAAGGGCTGAACTCTGTCTAAAAATGCGGAACAACACCAAATATGGTCTATTGACCACCATGTTACAGGAGAAACAGAAAGTGCATCTTGTCGTATGAAGGAGTTCATCGAAAAGTTCTATAAAGAAATGTGTTGGACCCCGAGATGGGGCAACGTAACAGCAGAAATGCAACGCTCGCTGATAAAAAAATATCGAACTTTGGGATTGGCTCGAAAACTACGATCACCTCAGTAGTCTGAAAACATCAGTTTGTGACGCATATCTTGTGCACTTTCAAAAGTCCCCAACTATGTTTGAATCAGTGCCCATCCGTGAGACTCCACCCATTTTATTCTATTATTGAGAATGGCTCATCTTCCTGTTCTTACAGTGACGGTTATAATTGATAAAATATCTGTACAAGACCGTCACTGCAGAATATGTTAAAAAAAAAAAAGGATGAATTAGAAACAGCTGAGCACCTTTTAACTAGATGTTCTGCTATGCAAAGTGCATATCAATTACATCTTGGAAGATATGTACATAATCTGGAAAGTATTGGGGAGATGCTATTTTGGTGTAACAGCATCAACACCACTAATATCAAGGTGTAACTCTCCTTATACAAAGTCTGGATGAAGATTGAAAGTCTGCTGGGCATTAAGATATAAACTTTTGAATGTGTATAAGACCTAGAATAATCTTAAGAGACAACTTGTGTGATGAAGTGACTGTGGATGGAAGGCCATTAAGAACTCAATGAGAAGTAAGAAATGGGAAATGTATAGCCGCTAGGTCAATTAATAGCGCTTAACTACGTAATACTCTCCAATAGTTGGACGTTATTGATTCTTAGTATGCTGAGAATCACCACCTATTTTCAGGCTGGCTTAGACTGAATAGGATATGGGCCTTGACACCTACATCCTATTCTATTTTATTTTAATTTAATTTCATTATATTGAGATTCTTCTTTCAATATGAACTTAGAAGTTTATACCGATTATGGTTATGGTAAGATATTTTAAAATATATCTAGGCTTACTTCAATTTATTTATTTTATTTATCTTATTGTTAAACAATATATTTTACTTATTACATTTGTATGTTTGTAACTTTAAAAGTGTTTATTTCTATGCTGTTTTATGTTTACTATTTATTTTATGTGTAAAGTTTAAATTTAAACTATATCACATTAATAAATAAATAAATAGAGTAGTTGCCTGGTGTGGCAACATGCAGGTACATAGTAATACCGACAAATTAATTGTGCCCCGGCCAACTTGTAATGAGGCCCTTGCACTTAGCACTGCAGCTGTCAAATGGGCACCTCTAACCTCTGTGCAGTGTGAAAATCCTAAGGGCTTTGCCCTACCTACTCCCTGGGCATCCTCTTCTCAGGTGTCCAGGGGACGGCCATCACTTTTGGATCCAAACCCTCGGGGTAGACAAGCGAGGGAGGATCACCTGGGTACAGAGTCTTCAGGGATTGGAAAGGAAGAGCTTGAAGGCGAGACAAGATATCCCAACTTTTCCAACACCCCCCTGCCCGACATTTCCTCCACCTTCATGGACTGTTGTGAATCCTGTCCTGTTACCCCCCTCCCCAATTTCAACAGGTATCAAGATAAAAGGGAGGCATAGTAGAACCAGGAAAGGGGAATTAAACATGTTACCCTGTGTTTCACAGCAAAACAGGTATTCCCCTTTTCTTGGCATTGTTTTACCTAATTTACCCACAATCACTAGGGAACACTACAAATCCCATAATTCCATTTACCCACTTTGCTGCAAAAGGACTGAGACAAAGAAGAGGCAAGTTGGAGCTATGAAGATTACCCATAGGAATCAATAGTCAATAGATTCCTATGGGCATTCTCCATTGTGTCCCTTTAATAAGGTCAGGCGTAGTCAGGCAGGGATGGGTAACTACTCACACCTGACTGCACTTAACTATAACTCCTAGCAAGTATAAAAGGTGGAGCACACAGGCACACTCCAGGAGAAGAAGGCAGCAGCTGGGAGAACCCTGGAAAGCTTGGAGGAGCATGGACTGCCAAGACACTGGGCCTGTGAGTACAGGAGAGGCTGCAGTGTGGCAAAGGAGCTGTTACAATCTTAATTATGCCCCGGTACCATTCCGTAGTGCGACCCAGCCCCCATACCTGAAAGAATACAAGGACACACGTCTGCATTCTACGGAGTTCCGGCGGCAACTGCCGAGCACGGACTCACTTTGGGCTCACTTTATTGGAATGCTTATGCGCGGCCTCGTTCAGGCCCGCGCATGCGCACGTCAGTCTGTAACATCCCTCCTTTTTCATCACATAACTAAACAGAGAAATGTCAATGTGACACACAATCAGACAATTGGAGGAGGCCCACCGTTACTGACCCCTCTGGCCCTTAGGAACTTGGGTCCAGAACATAGTCCTACAAGCGGGTCAGGTATCGTCGACCCTCCCGGCGGGGATAACGTCCCTCCTCTCTGCTCCCACCATGGGGAAGCTCCACCAGCACTGGATCCCCACGATCTTCTTCCAGCCCAGGTGCGGCATTGGAGGCATGGGTTTCCCTCTCAAGGTTCGTCATGGTTATCCCGGATGTCAACCGTCTTGAAAAAAACAAGAGTTTCTCGTGATCGTTCCTCTCCTATCCGACGCCATCACCATTGAGCCATTGACATGAATCACATCCATGGGGGTGGGCTCGTAGTTGAGGGACAACTTCCCTTCCGGATGCTGGTTGTGTACAAGGACGGTGTCCCCTACTTCATGTTTGCTGGCTTGAGAGGTCTCTGGACATTTTTGTGCTCATTGCGCACTCGCCGGCTTCCAGGGTCCTTTGGTCTTCAATGACCCAGGGGCCTGACCACCCTCTTCAGGTATGAGGCCACAGGGGCACCGGTTGAACAGAGCTTCCGCTGGGGCTGCCCCTGTGGACTGGTGGGGTTTGGATCGATATTCATGGAGGAATTGGTACAGATTTCTACTCAATTCCCCCGCTTGCCCTGAGTGATTCCGAACACCTTGTTGAGGGTCTGCTTAAATCATTCCACCTCGCCGTTGGCATGTGGCCACCCTGGGGTAACCTTCTTGTGCGACACGCCACACTCGTCCATGAAAGCGGCAAATTGCCGGCCCTGGAACGGGGGACCATTGTCTGAGCACAGCTCCTGCAGAAAACCGGGGGTGGCGAAAATCTTTTCCAGCGCCTGGATGGTGTAATCACTGGACGTGGACTCAACCAGCTCTGCCTCTGGGTAGCGGGACCACTGGTCCATGAGGACTAGGAAATACATGCCCCTCCCAGTGGATCCAAAGCCTGCATGCACAGTACCCCACGGCTTGTCACTTCTCTCCATGGACTTGATACAGGGTTCTTTGGCCACTGGAGTGGCCGCTTGACACCAAACTCACCATTGTACATGCTTGTCGACCCTCCTTTCCAGATCGGGGAGCCAGACATTGGCTCTCAGTTGTGCTTTTGTCTTGGCCGTGCCTTGGTGGCCGCTATGAGCTAGTTCCAATACCCAGTCCACCAGCGCCCTCGGGATCACAATCTGCCTTCCCCTCAATAGCAGTCCTTCATTAGATACAGACAGTTCATGAGGTGCTCGCCATAGCGCCTGAAGGTCATGCTGCGCAGCAATTCCTTTCCGGGACAGGTCCACAAGGACCAATTTCCAGTCCCCATTGCCCATGGAGGTTTGTATCAGCTGGAAACACTTATCGGCCCCTGAGGCTTCAGCCAACTCCTCCAGCGTCAAGGCAATCAGCATGGCTGCATCCACCACAAATGTCAAATGACCCCAGCACAGTCCCCTCCTGGCTGTTCAGTCTGTGTGCCACTGCCCCTTGGATGGCGGGACAGGTAATCCGCCGGGTTATTCGTGCCTGGCATGTACTGCAGCTTCACCCCCATACTCCATTAGAGTAAGCATCCGCCTTTCAAACCTCAGGGGCAGTTTGGAGGATGCCCCCGTCATGATGGGAATTAGGGGCTTGTGGTCTGTGATGACCGAGACCGGTTTGCCCAGGATGTATATCCGCAAATGTTTGCAGCTCCACAAAATGACCAGTGCTTATCTCTCAATCTGAGTATACTGTTGTTCGGTGTCTGTTAGAGCTTTTCTGGCATATGGGCCGCATCTGCCCTTGAGGGTCTGGTTGGAGCAGCACCGCCCCGAGACCCACCGGGCTGGCATCAACGACCAGCTCCGATTCCTTCTCTGGGTCAAAAACACCATTGTTTCCTCACCAGTAAGCACAGCCTTGATGGTGTCAAAAGCCTTCTGCTCCTCCACTGACCAAGTCCAGGTGGCGTACTTCTTTGTGAGGGCCCTGAGCGGTTCTGAGAGGGAGGCAAGGTTCTTGATAAACCTCCTGCAGTAGTTCACCATCGCCAGGAAGCTGCGTACCTCAGAGGGAGAGTCTGGAGCCCTGGCCTCTCGAATGTCTTTGACTTTCAGTGGGTCTGGAGATATCCCACCTGCTTGAAAAATGAACCCGAAGAACTCAATGCTCTCCTTCAAGAACTCGCATTTCTCACGATGCAGGGTTAGCCTCAGGTACCGAATCCTCTCCACCACCTTCTCTAGCCTGACCAGGTGTTCCGTCTCTGAGGGGGCGTATACTAGGATGTCATCGCTCAGATTGATCACACCTTTCAGTCCGGCAAGGGCACCCCTGATCACATTCTGAAACACCTCTGTGGCAGAGGATATCCCAAAGCTCAGCATCTTGTATTGGTACAGGCCATTGTGGGTGGAGAAAGTGGTTACATACCGGAAGTCCGGATGCAGCTCGGGCTGGTGGTAACCTGAGCGTAGGTCTAGCTTTGAGAATACCATGCCACCCTGCAACTCCCCCACCACATCATCCAGCATTGGCGTCAGGTGGCGTTCCCTCTTGATGGCTAGGTTGGGCAGCCTCATGTCCACGCAGATGCGTACCGCCCCAGGCTGTTTGGGTTTTGTTGCCACCACTATGGGAGACACCCACAGAGTCGGGTCTTCCACCTTCTCAATGATGTCCAGGTCTATGAGATTTTGAAGTTCCTGCTCCACCAGCACTCTTAGATGAATAGGAATGCGTCAGTGTTTCAGCGCCGTTGGTCTCACTGATTCCGCAATGTGTAGGTGTATTGGTTCCCATTTTAGCTTGCCTACCCCTTCGACCAGTCCTGCAAACCGTTCAGTGATGCTCGTGATGTCCCATTCGTACACCGACAGCGCAAAGTGCACTATCTCCAGGGCCTCCGATGCTGTGGAGCTCAGCAGAGAGTGTGGGCTCACATTGGTCACAAAGAACTTGACCTTCATGGAGCGGTTGGCGTGCATGATGGATGTTGTAAATACCCCTTGGAGGGGAAGCAGATGATCACCCCCAAATGAGTATATTTTAGCTTTGGTCTCGGTCAACGCTGGTGGTCCAGGCAGTGCCTCGTAGTGTTGCGTGGCCATCACACACACTGATGCACCCGTATCTATTAGGACCGGGGTGGGAGTCTCACAGATGCGGACCAATCACGTGGGCTGTCTACGCTTCTTCAAGGCCGAATCAATGTTTGAGATAAAGAATACTTCTTCTTCTTCCCCCTCCTCCTCAGTGACGTCTTGTTCTTTGAGATCCTGTTCCATTGCAGCCACGCTTTTTTGTTTGCGCGGGCCACTAAAATTGGATCTGCTTGGGCCTCTCGAGACGGTCACTGGGTTTGCCGCCTGGCACATTCCAGCAAAATGCCCTCGCCCAAAACCCCCTCTGGCAAACCCATTGGCCAGATGGAGTCAGGACTCGGGCCTCTAGAGCCTGGCATCCTCTTCAAAAGCCCTCATGGGGCCAGTCCTGGTGCCTATGGCGCCAGGCTCATACACCATTAAAAACAATGTGCTTGGGAACTACTTTATTATATCGTCAGCCAACATGGAGGCATCCAGATAGCTTGGTTCCTAAGAACCAAGCTATGCGGTCTAGTGTTTTGGGTGTGGTAGCTATGGACTACTTTACCTGGACTATTTTGTTGGGGCTATTTAAACCACACCCGAGCAAGACAGCACGCTTTGCGTTACTTTGCAGCTTGCAACGTGACGCTCACCGTGTCCAGCTATTCCCTTGAACCTCGGAGAAGCAGAACATGCAAGGAGACAAAAGGAACATCATTAGCAGCAGCATCTTACCTGCAGTCTTCATGTTTAAACACTTGCAGCTACTGAGAACAGCTTCCTCGAATCTGCACGCCTCCCGGACAGAGCGACCTGAAAGAGGAAGATAGAGGCAACATTAAAGAAAGCAGTAGAGACATTTACAAATTACGAACTGCTCAAAAGGCTTACCTGGCTGGTCGCCTCTCGGCTGGCACCACTCTGGACATTCCACTCGTGCTGAAGAACACTGCGACCTACAAGGAAGGAAAACACAGGTTAGCAAAAGCAACGACTTTGCAGTGCTGCGCATAGCGCTTAATCACCGCATCATAGCGCTCTTAATGCGCCATCATTTACCATCGGCGCTCAACCAAGCCAGTTCGCCGCGCTAAAGCTCTGCATACCTAAGGGAGAAAAAAGAGACATTTTAAACAAATAAAGGCATGCAGGACAGCAACAAAACTAAAGAACAGCAATAAGACCTACCTGAACAATATCAAACGGGCCGGCATCAGTGAAATAACTGGGCCACTCTCGCCCATGAAAGACAATGCGTCCCTGCAAAGAAGGCAGGACGGAGAGCCCGCCTAATCCTACCACGAGGTGAGGAGAGGGCGCCAGAAGGACTCAAATCATACGAGGGTGGAGGGAGGATACTTACCCCAGTCGGTCAGTCTTGAACACAGTCCTCCTGTAATTTTAGGCAGAACCTTCCCCGGCAGACTACATCAGGGCAAAGCTGAGAAGCATACCAGCGAGTAACCTGGCTGGGTGGCGTCCCTGTGGATACCAGGTGAGCGTAACACCAGAATGCAGGAGATCGTACCTGCACTTCTGACACTGTTGTGGTGAGTCGACTTTCTGCTGTTCCTCGGTTCTCCTTTGTGTCCATCTTGGGTGCTGGGGCCCATAGTTCGCTGTACGACCGACGGTGTAGGCCTCTTCACCCTTCCCAGACTTAACCACTGTATCCATTCTAGAGGCACGACTGTCAGCCAGCTCATAAACCCTGCCCATATCCAGGATCTGCGTCAGAGTAATCCCCAGTTCACGGAGCACCTGGCGCCGGAGTTTACCGGAACTACAGCCTTGAATGAGCTAATTTCTGACCATCCCGTCTTCATTCTCCCATTGACACATGCTGGCCAGTTGCTGCAGTCTCCCGCAGAAATTGCCAACAGACTCGTCCTCATGCTGCCTCTCACCACACAACATGAATCTGTAAAAGTCTTGGTTGGCCAGGGGCATGAAATGTTCTTTGAGAGCATCTTTAACAGCCTGGTAGGTGACAGCAGGAGCGTTCAGTGATTCAAAAATCTGATGGACCTCAGAGCCAGCGGCATAGAGCAGCGTCCCAACCTTCGCATCATCATCAGTCCCCCCCGTGGCCCTGGAGTACATTTCAAGTTTTTTGATCCACAAGAGCCACTTCAGGCCTAACTTAGACGGGGCCCCCGACATGTCAAATGTTGGCATGGGAGCCAGTGTGCCCCGTTGACGTGCACCCATCCTGATGGGAGGCTGCGCAGGAGGCTGCACAACAGCTTGAGCGCCATCACCGGGGGTGCTCATGGTTACAGACCGCACATGCACCTCACTGTCCTTGGAGGCCGCACGTCCGGACGAGTGAACCCCTGCAATACAGCAGGACTTGCAGGCACAGCAGGGAGGTAAATAATGAAAAATGTCCCTATACCAGGCAGTGTCCAACTACTGGAGCTGAAGGAAGTAGAAGAGAGGTCTCACCAGCTACCAGAAAGCAGGAGACTTTCACCTGAAGTCACACACAGTCAATTTTCTTTTTCTCTTTTTCCAAGAAATATCCTGTAAAGGCTCCAAAAATTCTCCAAATGGCGCACGAGCAACCCGTGAGGGGCCGCAACCATTGGAATATGTAGATTGCAGTCATACGCACACCGCGCGGGTGACACGTCCAGTGGGCGCTGAGAAAACGCTCCCTAATCCACATGTGGATACAGAGCAGATCTCCCCCCACTCGGTGGCATCCTCGTCGCCAATTTTACAATCTTAATTATGCCCCAGTACCGTTCCATAGTGCGACCCAGCCCCCATACCTGAAAGAATACAAGGACGCACGTCTGCATTCTACGGAGTCCCGGCGTCAACTGCCGAGCAAAGGCTCAATTTATTGGAACACGCGGCCTCGTTCAGGCAAGCGCACATCACTCCGTAACAGGAGCCGTGCCTCCAGGGAACTAAAACACCAGCTGCATTCTACTGGGAGTGTTTGAGCCAGTGCTCCCTGGGTATGCTGCAAGAACCCAGGTAGCTGAGGGGCAGGTGGGTAGACCCTGACCTCAAAATGATCCCCTCCATAAGAACCGGTTGGTTTGGACAGATACATTGTGGACTTTGAGACAATCCCAAAGACGCCAAAAGGCTGCCAGGTGGAGCTGGCGAAGTGGGAGCAAAAATCGAAAAAGTGCATTATGGGACTTGCAGGGCGAGAAACTGCGAGATAGCAGCTTTAGTTAAGACAAGCCCGAAGAGCGAGACTGGGGCCTGAGAGAAGCAACTCCAATAAAGTCAAAGGAGCAAGGTACTGTCAAGAGTGAAGGCAAGCGGACTGCACGAGCAAAACTGCGAGCAGCAGAAACCCTTTGAACGACTCAAATGGAATGGCGTGTGCACCTGAGAAGCACACCTTGCAGGTGCTCCAGGACAGCCGGCTCCCCTACCGAGCACAAAGCAAGGTCGGGGAGGAAACACAAGACTGCAGGCGACAGTCTTGGAAGCAAGCAGGAAGGCGTCACTGAAGAAAGACCCCAAGTACACAACCGAAGAGTGATCTCAAGGCTGGCTCATGTTAGAGGTAAGTGGGGGAGCAGCGTTAACAAAAGGGTGCGATAGAACTGCAGATTGCTTAATGAAAAAGAACTATTATGGTGAGATGAGAAAGGATACAGATTAACAGAGGGGTTTGCGAGGAATCATCGGCCCTTTCAAAGACTGTAATTCTGCATAAAAGTAACATTCCGTGCAAAAGGGAATGCAAAATATGGTAAGCAATTAAGAACCACCACTAAGCAAAGCAAATACAGGAAAACTGTGCGCAACCTAGGAAGCTGAGGTTTTGTGGAAGATTGAAAGTAAACAGATTTTGAACAAGATTGTGAAAGGGCCAAGCAGCCAAAGAAAGCCTAATGATTGCATTACAAACCTTTTGAAATTGTTAGAACTGTTCTAATGGTATGTCAGAGTGGTCATGTAAAGGTCTGAGTCAAATCCTTGCAGTTTCTAAAGTCTTTGATAGTAATAGCCAAAGGAACAGGAAGTTGAAACAAAAGAATTAAGACTTGGGGAAGGAAACCCCAAGGTGAAAGAAAAGGGCAGTCTTGAGCCTGGAGAGGAAGCCTGTAATGAACCTTTGGTGAACATAAGGTGCATATTGAAATATTGTGAAATGAAGGTGAACATTGTGCTGTGGTGAAAGAAAAGAGAACATTGAAACAGGTTTGAATTCAGCAGAGGAAAATCTGTGTAGGACGGTGGCCCTATGGTTGTTTCAGAACTGAACTGTACATGGAAAACAAGACCAAGAAAGCTCAAAGGAGCTGTTGAACTGTGCAGGTGTGTCAGTAAGTGTCACAATCCATGCCCCTGACCCCCTCAGGTATAACAGCCGCCTGGCAGCAGTGGGGCTAAAGCCCTTCACACTGGCCCCAAGGGCCTTAAAACTCCATCAGAAAAATACATGGAGTCAGTGGTGCCAGGCTCATCATCAGGAATAAAGCAATACCAGTTTTGGACCTTAATCCAACATGGAGGCCTATTACACAGCTCAGTTCTTTAGAACAAAGCCATGCTGTCTAGTGTTTTGGGTGTGGCTGGGCCTGGAACTACTTGGCCTGGAACTACTTTACCTGGGCTATTTAAACCACACCCAAACAGCAGAACACGCTTCAAATTATTCTGCACTCCTCCAGCATAGCGCTCACCATGTCCAGCTCCTGCTCATCTGCTTCCCCGGTGGCCCGATCCTGAAGCCCTAGATCCGGATTCCATTAATAACCTGGAAGAACAAGAACAGCATTAGCAAGCAAGAACACTTACCTGTGAAGTAACAAGCCTTGAATCCATCCTGCGCTTTGCTTACCTCGCCCATCTCTGGAGTTTGCTGCAACCTGCAAAGGTAAAGAAACAAGGACAGCATTAATAACAATTCTTACCTCGGCAAGCAGCGAGTCCTGGCAGCACCCTGCGCTTCTCTTACCTCGCCCATCTCCAGGTTTCACCGCAACCTGCAAGGGAGAAGGAACAAGGTTAGCATTAACAAAGCACTTACCTGGGCAAGCAGCGCTTCGATCGCTCATCACTCCGGAACATCAGCGCAACCTGTACAAAGAAGAGAACACAGGTTAGCAACTAACATCAATAAACAGCAAAGCGCTCTGCGCATCAATAACTTACTGTGGTATTCGTCATCGGCACGGCATCTCCAAGATCACAACCATCCCTGTGAAAACAAAAAGAGACATTGTTAGGGAACAGCGTAGTGGAGCAAGACGCTGAGAAGACAGAGAAAACAGAGGGAAAGAAAGAGACAGAATAAAGACCGAAATGACATTATAACTCACCTGGAAGACAGCAAGCAGAGTCTGAGTCATAGCCAGTCTGGACCCCACATAAGGGCACACGGACCAGTGAAGTAACTAGGTCCACAGAACGCCCGCACCAACCACGCACCCCTGCACAGAGATGCAGGACAGAGAGTTCAACGTGCAAAAACCTAAGGTGAGCAATAATCCCAAGGGAGGGTTTTGAACCAGAGGGAGGTGGGAGTCCACCCATCACAGAACCAATATCTCAACCCTCCATCCTCCTGTTATAGGCGCTACCCAATGTCTGGCACATAACCAAGCAGAGAGGGGTCCAGGATATCGCTCAGACCTCCATTCAGTAACGTGTGGCACCCCCGTGGATACCAGGTGAGTGTAACAGTAAGCCAGAGTGTGTTGAACTTGAGAAAACTTTGACTGTCACCTATCCATCTGAACTCTCTAAAGCCATTGTGCTAGTAAACGTGGGGAAGGGAACTGCTATACAAGCCATTTGACACTTCTTTTAATAACACTCTTTATTTTTTTATTTCCCCTGTACATATTTGTTGTAAGAGAAAGAGGGCTAGGTTACGTTTCATAGGCCTTTATAAATTGACTTATTTTGACAAGGACTGTTTTTCTTTTGCTTCATTGTCGAGGCTTCTCCCATGTTCGAGTTAGGATTAGCTAGGAATTACTCCAACCCTACTGACTTTGCAAATAAAGGTTTTTGAAACTTGCATCTGTTGTGTATATCTGCTGTTGATACCATGCCCTCTTTACAGCAGGCACTGCAGATCAGGATAATGATGCAGCAATGCCCAAATATACACTATGCCTTTGGCATGGAGCTTATGAAAGGGGAATCTGATCAGCAGATTAACCTTTCAGAGAGGAAATTACCTGCATCATTTCATTAATTAATAAAAAGTCAAAACTACCAGGGCTTTCACACCCTTGCCAGATGGCAATCCATCACAGCAACTGCTTTTGTTTTGTAATACAAATGTATTTCTTTACCCTGAGAAATTTGCCATATTATGTTGTGTGGTGCAGCTCAATGGAGGTGCTAGACTATTGTCACATGCTAGCGGAGTGGTGCCAGGATGTATGGGTGATGTAGGGCCCAATTTACAAGATCTACCGAGCAGTAGTAATGGGATGAACTGGTCTCTTTTATAGCTCTTAAAGGCTGAAATGTTTTATTTGTGAGGTACGTTAAATTACATTTCCCATTCTGCACAATATCAGCGAACTGAAATACTTACCTTGGTGGTAAAGTGCAGTGTGCAGTCAAAAAATAAATGATACAAAGATTCAAATAATCTGAATGTGCAGAACATAGTTTTTCTAAAAAAGATGTTTTGAATTCTGAAAATAGTCTTACTGATGGAAGACATACACATGACATAAAGTAGTTGGTCTTTTGTTGTGATGTGATATCTGTAGTTAGTTTAGTTTCCATCGATGAAAGATCAATTTCCTAAAAATAAATGCGCTATATGTGGCTATCATTTTTGAGGAAGGAATTGTTAACTCACACATGGGTTGAATGTTTGTTGTGCTCTGTCTCGTCTCTATGGTGCAGAGTTCTGCAAAGGATTCAACCAGCGCTAGTGGGTGATGATGCTGTTCTCTATATCATTGCTATCTAAGTCAGCAGCAGCTGCTGCATAAGCATATTCAAAGTCGCCCAGATGTGCTTGCTCCTAATCCTCATCATAGGGAATGGTATACGTGGTTCCTCTTCTGTATCATTAGGATTCCTACATTTTTGTCTAACAGGCTTGTCCTTCTGTCTCCGAAGATCACCGCTGCTCCACTAAAACACGTTCAGAGTTGACACTGGCACCATGTATTTAATTTCCAGCCCGATTAGTGTTGACCACTATTACATTTTGATGTACCAGTCAAGCAGAGAATTGTATTGTCACCAGCTCCTTATTTCTGAGTTACTGCTCAAACAGCTCCATTATTTCCTCTGGCTGTGTCTTGAGTTTAGATTTGGTTAAGCCTTTCCAAATAGGGTTATGTGCTTTTGACTGAACTGGGAGTTTCCGGTAGAAGAAGGCAGACCTGAGCTGTGCTACTGTGCTCACTGGTAACAGATGAATACTTTGGAGAGACTGATGATTTCCACGGTCATAGGAGTGTGATGGGACTTGTGGCAGTGGTGGCAGGGGCGTAGGAGACCCATAAAACCTGGGGGGGACAGGGAACACCCTGGGGACTTTGCTTTATTTATTTATTTATTTATTTATTGTGTTTTAGTCAAAGAGGCAGGAATAGCCTGCTCGCAGATACTCCTTTACATCTTTCCCCCGTCACTGACATATGCAGTAGATGGTGCAGGAGCATACCCAAATGTATGGAAATACTTTGGTCTAAATAATATTCCCCCCATAGGCCTTGCTTTTCTCTTCCATCTCAGTTGGTCTGATGATTCGCTTCACTTCTTGTGTTTCTCCAGCGATGGACCTTTAGAGAGATCCTTTATAATACTCTCATCTGCGCTTTAAGTGGAGATGCTTTATGGAGTTTCACCAGCCCATCCTATCCTAGTCCACATGAACCCTCAATGATGGAACATGAGTGTGCCCCTTTACAGCAGTGTATTAGCTGCAATCATACCTCCTAACCAGGGTATTCACTGGATTTACATGGATAGCGGAACAAGTGCTGTTGTGAATCTCGAGCCTCTGCTTTAATTTTTTCTCGGCCACCAAGATGGCTTATTGTGGCCTCTATTAAAACGTGTCTACAACTCATTATTCAGCTGGTGGTGGGTGCAGTTGCATCCCTATTCTAAAACAAGCGTTGGCAATGCCAACAGTTTGGGCTTTAATGTAGGGATGGAAAAGGCAATTGCCAGGCACTGCCATAGTGGTATTAGGTACCCACTGATGGTAGCAGCTGCAAATGGTGCAAGTACCTGGACATATAATAGCAGTGCCTGGCAAATGTCCAATACATATACACAAGAAAACACTTGCCATTGCTGGTTTTTAGCAGGACTTCAGTAAAGGAAATGCATAGTGCTAATAGAGTAGCTGAAGGCATCCCTGGATAAGACATTTGCATTAGACCAGTAGTATGTTCCCAGCGCCAATTAAGTTATTAATTACACATGGCTTTGTAGTAAACATGCCTAAGTCAATGGCTTTATCTAAACCAGAACTGCCACTTTACGTGCCCTTTATAGATGATTCTAGTGTTGTTTAAAGGAATTGGTTATGGTGTAAAATGAGTCCGCTGCCCGCGTGGCATCCACCAAAAACCCATGAAAGTTGCTAAGATAGCCCAAATAACATGATGCTGTGTCGCAAGGCAAGATGCCAAGCACCCTGGCACCAGCTACCACTACAGGACAGGTCAGGTGAATATATCCCTCATATAAGGTTAGTCCTGACTTTATCGTAGCTCAGGTAAAACTCAGACAAACTGCGTGCGGACCCCCGTAAACCTTACCTGCACCCAGCTACAGTGCGTATGCGAACCCCTAAGTCAGATCGGAACCCGGGCTGCGTGCACGCACCACTAAATCTGACACCCGATCTTACCTCTGTGTGGTAAATCCTATGTGCAAGTGTCTGTATGCCTGCCTTCGGGTGGCAGATAGCATGAGGACTTTGCATTGCCATTTCCCCGCTGAGAGGTTGTGCACTCGGATCCATGAATACGTATCATTCCAAGCAATAGTCCTGCGGGCCATCCCTCGTAACGCCCACATATTCCTCTTTTCCCGAGTTCCACCCCCTACCCAGCGCTCCGCGCAAGCCACGCCACGCCAACGCTCTGCGTGGCATCTTGCACAAGGCTCTCTGCCTCTCCCAATGAAAAAGTACAGCTCAGTCGATTCCATGAATCGACAAACAGGATTTGTGGTGTGGTTATATGCGCAAAGTCTCTATTTTCTGTGCAGATATTTCCATGAATCGGGTCCTAAATACGCAACTTTTAAACCTCTAGCAAAACCCTTCACAATCGTACACACAACCCCACTCCACCCTCTTCCAGGGTCTTGGTTTTTAGTCTACTTCATGCCCCGCACCTTAATTTTAATAGTGAGTTTCGCAAACACCCGTCTGGGTGCATTGTGGAAAATACATGCACATCTCCACAAACAGGCACCAAGTATTAGAACGCCCAGCTTCTAAAGGTGCCCTCTAAAAGATATTTGATATGCTGGAATATAACAAGATTTGCTCAGGATCACACAATTGGTCGTGTGGGAGACCAAAGATGAGAAACAACATTTTCTGGTTACATGATCGTAAAAAAGCATTTACATAAAAAATATATATATAAAGGAAATAAATGGATGGGCAATGGACAAAATGAGTCGAAAACACATCACCTCAACTACACTGGCCCCAAAATGCATAGAGATTGCTTTGCGAACACAATTTAATAAACACACAAGCGAAAAGGTTGCATATAACACCAGCCGAACCAAGAAAGAACAGCCGTGGATATTCCTGTGGGTGAACAGTCACTTTACAGTTTAGTTTTGGTCAGTCACTCACAGTCACACATGCACATACACTGGTAGACACACAACGTCTCAAATACTTTGAAACAGAGCAGCAGTCTTGCTCAGGCTACTAGGCAATGTTTCCTTAATACCAGGCACATAACCAGCCCCTGGCCTTTCAGGGCTCCATCAATTATCAGTAAAGTACACCGTGAAGCCCTTCTCCCCAATATGGGTAGCCCTGCCCTCATCCTCTTAAGGAAATACTCGAGACTGCCAAAACGCATTGGGAGGTTTGATTAATGCTTCTAATGCTGCTTCCAAGTCCAACCTGCTGCTTTTGTGTCTCTCTCTAGTCTAATGGCACAGACGGGCACAGACACGATGGAACAGAAACAACCGTGCGGAACTGCCGCTGGCTGTGGCCAATACAAACACCTTTCCCCGTCTGTCGAGTTGTGTTCATGTGTGTAAGAATTCCACAAAAGAAGAGTGCCTCAGGTCCACCACCGCCAAGGACGGGGCGCCTAGGCGGTTTCAGGGTCATTAACAACTAATGTCACAGAAGTGCACCTCCACAGCCGCCATTAGCCAACTCAAGAGTGTACTCATGTGCAAACGGCAAGCCCACCGCGGTATGAAAAGTCGAGGGCCCCAGTCCTGGGCAATGACAAGATCTCTGCTGCAAGTGCATTAACCCAATGAGCTCCCACAAGGCCTACATTCCTAGAAACACAAAGGGAAACAGATCAGGTGCAGGCCCAGAAACGTGAAGGATGCCAGCAGGCCAGACAAAGCCTTTCATTGGCCAAAGGTGAATACATTGGCCATTGGATTCAGGGTCATTTAAAAAAAACAATACTCCATTCTGAAAACGAGTTGTGCATGGCAAGCGCTCGGGACTGGTGTTTACACACACCAATGTGAATGGGCTCCTGAGAGCCACAGACACAACTGGAGCACTGTTGTGTGTTGAAGCGGTGGTCAAGTGGAATAAGGGAGCGCACACTCTTGTAATTCGTCCCTCTTTTACTTGGTAGGTTTGTTCAGATGCCTCTATTTACAGACCTGCGTCCCTGCAGTACAAGAAGCAGGTTTAATCACAGTGAAACTCTAAAACCAGTTTTCCTTCCTTTCCATGTCTATAATCACTTCTGCCCAATGTCAGTTTTATTTTCTTTGCTCAGTGGCTGATTACGTAGTACAGCACACTGCTAACCGCTTCAAATATTTAATCGAACTTCTCATTTTTGTGTCATACTTATGCAGTTTGCACAGTCTCATGGTACGTTGGGTCCTGCAAGAAATAAGGGTCCGTTAGTGGGAGAAGAGCAATGTTTCGCATTGTAATCCCAGAGACAGTACATTTATGCACAAACACAAAATCTACGGAAAATATTTTCAAAATCCGTCTATGGTTGGAACGACGAGGGGTGGGAGGACTGGGGCTGTTTCATGTCCAGTCGAGTGACTGTTGCATGGCACCCCTGTGAGGGGCCATGGTACATTCCATGGAGTTGTGTGGTCACATGGGTAACCATGTGACCAACCTAATAAAAGGTCCGAGCCGCTTCCGGCTCGGCAGTCACGAGTGAACCTGACTCCGCGTGTGTGTGTTGTGTTGGTGCCTGGGGGGTGCCTCGCCACGTGTGCTGGGCCCAAGGTCGGGGCCCAGCTGGAGGACGGTGCCCCTGCCGGGCAACGCCGTCCGGACGGTGCCCCTGCCGGGCAACGCCGTCCCTGTGGGTCCCCCAACCATGTGAAGCGGGTTGGGGATGTGACCCCGGCCTGGGTGCCCCCAGAGCCGGGGCCGCGGTGGCCAGGTGGACCTGGCCACGTGTGTGGAGCTCCGGTGTCCCGGAGCGGGTGGGATGAGCCCCCACCCTTCGTCACGCGGCGTGATCGCCGCACTGCAGCGTGTGTCGTCGGGTGCTACCCGACCCGAGTACGGGGCTGCCCGGTGATCCGGGGACAGCCCCCAACAGTGACCAACTCAAGGACAGGGTACAGATTACAGAATTACACTTCACTTACTTTAGGTATGTAGTAGCTGAGGAGGTTGAGTCTGAGTCTCACTCTGTCTCTAGTCTCTCCCTCGATCAGCACAAGCATGCATCGCTGCCTGTCTTCTCCTTCGTTCTGGAAAAACGAAAGCTGAGGCTAAGGCTGCTTAGCAGTGCACTGCGCAGGGGCACGTGCAGTTTGTTACCTGCCCTGGGCACATTCCAAATGCGCAGGCGCAGGGCATGCATGAGCGAGCAGCAGAAGTACTTGTTATAGTATTTTTGCTGTTTTGCACACACGGTGACATGACAGCTGCAGCCCGCCAGTGCCAGATGTATTTTTACATACTGCAGAGACATAATTATGGGGGGGATAAATGAGGGAGGATAAATGCCATTATATCCCCCACTTAAAATTGTGGTGGGGATTTGTCTCCCCTATCCCCCCATGTCCTACGCCCATGAGTGCTGGTGATAGTTTGTGCCACTGGGGCTGCTCTGTGTGGTGGTGGTGTAATCAGAGGCGTTCCTAGGGGGGGCAGAGGGCCTTTTGGTTGTAGCCCTGGATAGAAGCTCAGGGACTACAACCAAAAGGCTATAGCTATCCCACCAGTCCTGACATTAGCTTAGCCCCTGATCTTTTCCAGACCTAGCAACACCCTTGGTGGTGTTCATATGCAAAAACATAAAGGGAAATACGGAGTGCAACAATACTCAAAACGTGAGGATTCCATATTATTTTAGTAATTCTGCCATTTTTTCGAGTAGGCTTCGTTTCTGCTCCATCCAAGAGAACTAGTTAAGTTTCCAAGTACGTGGCTGGATGAACTAGCATCGCAAATATTGATCATATTAGTTATTGTTTTAAAAGATGAAGATCCTGTTATTCTCTCTTATGAAGCTTTTCCCAGAGAATTCAAGCACACAGAATAATAACGATTTATGTTTTTAGCATTAGCCAAATGGAAATACAATAGTTGCAAAAAGATGTTTTCTGGTGAATTAGTCCTTGTGTCGAGGTGCTGCCAAAATACGGAATCAGGCTTTGGATCTACTGCACTCTAGCAAAGTCTAAGTACTGTTGAGTTGGTGACCAAGTGGTTTGGTAGTACACATAATACAAGGAATTACTTCTCAAAAGTGGAGTTTCTGTCATATGTTTTTCTATGAGTTCTCTCTCTCACACTTTCTCAGCAAAAAACATAAATCTTACTGGGTGACTTGTCAACATCCTCTATTTGGAGTTCTATTATGTTATGTTTTCTGCCTTTGACACGGTCAACCATGCCATCCTGCTCAACCGTCTCCATGATAACTTGGGTATCACCGGTCAGGCCCTGGCTTGGCTGACCTCCTTCCTCTTCGATCGACCCTCCCAGGTCCAACTTGGGTCCTTCCTCTCCTCTATCTCTATCTCTACTTGTGGTGTTCCCCAGGGCTCTAACCCCTCTCCCTGGCTGTTCAACCAATACCTGGCACTTCTTGCCCACTGCATTGCCGCTCTCTACCCCAGCTTTCAGTGCTATGTGGATGACACTGAAATCATTTTCAGACTCCCTTCCGCCACCTCTTTTCCTTCGCTCATCTCTGACTGTCTGTCTGCCATACATGAGTGGTGTGCGGCCAATTATCTCTGCCTTAATGCCAGTAAGACTGAGATTCTCCTCATCAGCACACCTGGTCCCTCCTTTCCTGTCACTCTCTGGCCGGCCTCCCTTGGCCCTCTTCCTGCTCCCACCTGTGAGGCTAAAAACCTCTGGGTCATCTTCGACTCCACAGTTTCCTTCTCTCCTCACATCTCCGACGCCTCAAAAAAGTCACACTACCAGCAGCACCTCCTCAGAGGTATTCTTCCTTTCCTGTCCTTCGCCCAGAAGCTCACTGTCTCCAGAGCTCTGGTTCTCTCTAGGCTGGACTACTGCGACCGCCTCTTTCTAAATCTGCCTGCCTCTACTCTCTGTCCTCTGCAACTCGTCCAAAACAGGACTGCGAGACTTGTCCTTGGCCTTAAGCCCAGGGATTGCATCCCTCCAGGCTGAAACCTCTGCACTGGCTCCCAGTGGCGGCAACAATTAAGTTCAAACCCTCTGCATTGTCCACAAGGACTTGTGGGTCATGGGACCTCAATACCTTCAACTCTCTCTTCCTAAATATCTTCCTTCTCGAGCTCTTCGCTCATCGCCTCCAACTCCCTTAGGGTCAGTCGCTTCTCCAAGCAGTGAGTTGGTGGTAGATCTCTTTCTTCTGCTGGGGTCTCCCTCTGTAACAGCCTCCCTGACTCGCTGAAACTTGAGGAGAACCATCTGCGGTTCCGGAAGCACCTCAAGACCTTCTTCTTTTCTTCTGCTTTCTCTCCTCCTGTCCTTGCTGATCTCCTGGCTGAATCTGAAACTGCACTGGTTACCTGGCTGCCCTCTGATCTCGGGCCCAGGACCCCCCACCAGTTGCACACCTGCAATGCCCCCCTGGAAACCCTTGCTCTCTGGGACTATACCTGTATCCATACAGCCACTACTAGCACTTGACCCCTGATGTCTGCACTTACCCTTGCAATTGCCACCAGCTGGCCTCACTTTTATTTATTATTGTCTTATTTCTTTTACTGTTATCCTATGTACTGCACTGCCCCCTCCCATTTCCCCCAGCACTTGCGCAATCTCAATGGGCCTCATTCCGAGGCTGGCGGTAAGGGTTAACGGTCACCGTTAATGGCAACGGTGACCGTTAACACTTACCACCATATTCCGAGTTCCCTTTTGCGGGTTGGCATTTAACGCCTGCTTTTAGCAGGCGTTAAAAATCCAACCCGCAAAGGGACCTTGGAGTAAATTACGGCACCGTAATTTACGGTGCCGTAATTTACTCCTTCCCCATTCCTATTGAGCCCTATGGGGGCAGGAATGGGGATGGGGAACCGGTATGGTGAATGGGGAATTACCGGTCCCTCCAACCTTGGAATGGACCGGTAATTACTCCATTCACCATGCCGGATTTCCATGGAGTAAATAGCTCCATGGTTGCTTACCATGGTGCTATTTACTCCATGGATAGCGCCAGCCTCGGAATGAGGCCCAATGTCACCTGGCCTAGTAGGACCGTTGTCTGTCTTCCTCTGTTTCCCCTCCCTTGCCTCATCGCGCCTTGAAACACTTGTGTATAGGCGCAATATAAATGCCATATCATATCAAGATGAACGTTCTGCAAACTAACCGTTTCTGTCCTTGAGCTAACTGAATAATGGGAACAGCAACATGTATCAATGTGTTAGTTACAAACATATGTTTCACGGTGAGGAAGCTGCAAGGACTGGGAACGGTCTACAGTGCCAAGCTGTCTGGTGTCATGGGAAAGGATGTTAGCGTATCTACTATTTGTTGCCTCAAGGTGCTGATTTCACTTTTGCTAATTGCCCTATTAGATCATCTGCAGGGGGGTGGATTTGGAACTGTCACGTGTAATGTACTAACCAGTAGAGTAACGTATGTCGATCTTTAGGTTTGTAAATGGCAAGAACTATTTGGAGATTAGGGATTTGCATTTACTTAATGTCTAGGATATATTATAATTGTGTGGTTTATGTCTATAAAAACTGTAGCCCGATGTGTGCAAGTTGAGAGTTCTCAGTCTTTTGGTCACTTGAAACTAACTGGCCTCCTGGACGATAATGTCATGCATTAAAGTGCTGTCTTTCTGCAACTTGTGCACTTCATTATTGTTTCCTGGATTTATTTGGAGTCAAACAGTGGAAAAGGAGATATTTCTCCAATGTCTTGCCTAGAATGTTCCAAGTGGATCCTTTCACTCTCCTGTGTCACAATTCTGCCTAGGAACTACACATTGTATTTTGAAACATGGCCCTCCAAAAGAGGCCCAAAAGTAGACGATTGAGCTCTGTAGTATGGGTTTAAAAGTTCCATAGATGAACACCACATAGCCAAATATTTTTGTTGATTTTTGCATTTGTTCCTAAGCAATGCTGTACACCATTGGCCAGACCCAGAGCTTCAAAATTCTCTTTTGTCCCTAATTTCCTACCGCATGGTCACAATCTGGTAGTTGAGCACATGAACTAGAGGAATGTACATATTCAAAAGTTTCTAGAAGCTAGATGAGCGATTTCACAAGACCGCATTGCCAAGGAGTCAAAGATATGGATGCCCCTACTTCAATTTTGAGTTGCAAGACATTATTGCTGGGAACAGAGGCATTGAAGTATATATTGTGTTGGACTCCATCAGGTGAAAACCTCCTGCATGACTCTGAGCTGGGGCAGGACATTCCTGGTTTGCAACCTTCTCAGTGTCTTCCGGGCTTTGACAGTTAGGCTGAAATGGTCAAACATTTGTGACATATGGCCATTCCATTAGCAACATTTGTATCTGTTTCCAGGAACTCCTGTGCCGTGAGGTTCAAGTAGTGTTCATAAGGGATCACATGGTAGTAACTGCCATCCACTATTGAACACACAATGTTATTGCCACTGGCAACAAAACTGAACACTGCACATAGGTATGCTGCTATGTGCACCATCCCAATAGTAAACTTTGAAACAATTGCTTGCTGGTGAAGGTTTTGTTGTATGGCTGTTGAGGTAGTGATGGTTGAGTGTCAGACGGGCAGTTCCTTAAAAAGTCCAATGGCCAGTAAGGCACATAAAGTTTGTTTCTGGTCCACGTGCCCATTGTTACATGAAAGGTGGGCGTGACAAACTCCATCAGGGCTTTTCAGATTGCCACTAAATATGTTTTTGAAGATCATTTTCTGTTGCAGTAAAAAAAGAAAATACATGCTGCTGGGTACCTCAAATTGCAAACAAACAGCTTCAACAAGTTCTCAAAATCCTTGGGTGGTGGCCAAAGCATATGGCAGGAATCGAAATGCCAACAAGACCAGCTTCCCATGGAAAAAACACACCAAAAGATGGTTTCTGTGGTACTTTGTAGAAATCCTTTTTGATGCTTGGGTTTCTTGCAGACTAGGCTGTGACTATGTGCTGCCTCTGCCAGCAAGGGTGCCCAGCTCACTAAGAGATGGCCCGCATCGAGCAGAAGTGACATTTGTATTCCACCTGGGGGGTGGCAGAAGGGGGTTTGATGCTCTTCTCTCATTTTGAAGATGTTTTCTGATGTCATCATCTTTTTCTTCCACAATCCAAAGCACTATTCCTTCAGAAATAATTCTCTCATGGTACTCACTCTTTCCCTTTTCCTGATGAGCAAGCAATTCCCTTTGATGATTATTTACTAGCTGACTCTGCAGTTCCCCAGTGTCATAAATGAGCCTGCTTCCAACCATGAACATGAACTTTGCAGGGTGTGCAGATTACAAATTGGTTATTTTTTTTACCGGTGATAGAACAGTCCAAGGCCTCTGATGTATTTTTTTCACACTGACAAGTAAATTGGCATATTTTGGTGGTGGTGCGGGCAGATCTGGTAATGGAAATGGAAGTACCCCAGACCTTTTGGGGTGTTAGACCACTGAATGTTGCTGCCACTGCGTCCCCAGTTATACCTGGACTACCACAATATTTTGCCTTAATTTTGTTTTTTGGGGCAACGAAATAACAGTGATATTTGCTTTGTAATGTGCTTCTGTAGCTCCTCTGTCAGTCACTCTTTCACTCACCTGTCTGAGGCTAACAGCAGCATTATCATTGTCATCACTAGAGTGCATCAGAAATTCTTACATATTCCTTTTACCATGACAAGCAGGAGTCTATACAGAGTCACTTACTAAATCATCCCCTGAAAGGGGTGATGGTGAGTAATAGCTGACTTGGTCATTGTCCTTTCACCCCACTATTCCGACCTTAATCTGAAGATGGTGCTTGGCTGCAACCAGAGTAGGACCTTCTTGCTTTTTTCTACTGCTTCCCCCTCTACCTTTGGCTGTATCTAACCAGCGAAGATTGTCACCAGCATTACAGCACCAGTTATTTCCTTTACCCTGTGAGAACGTTGTTCTCAGGAGCACTACCTTGTGCAGTACAAGTCTGCTCATAGTGGTAGCAACAGGTATACCTGACAGTGAGTCCAGCGGTAGAATGCTGCAGACGAATTGGCATGGTTTGATTCAGGATGGAGCCACACTGCACGTTTCATTGGAGCTGGGTATTTTCTTTCTTGCTCCAGCTTTCTTCTTTAGAACCATTTTGTGGTCTGGCTTCTCAGGACATGGAATATTGAGAAAAAAATATAAAAGTATGCACGCAGTTTGCATGTGCTTGCTGTAGTTGCAATTTCTTAGGAAAAAATATATATGTTCAAGAATTTCTATGGTACATTTGTTAGCAAATGTGTTACATATGCCTTTTATTATGACCGAGCTGCTCAACATGGCTGACGCAAAGGTTATGTGAAGCTGAAGTGAAAAAATTACTGATTTACTGATTGTGCCAATTTTGTGACATTTTACACTGATTTAAATTGTACAAAATACCAGTTTCAGGATTTGTTTCTTCTTTCTCACTTTTGATGTCACATTCATTGCATAACCATTTCCTCTGACATCCTCCCTTATGAATCCTTTTAGTACACCCGCTGTCGCCCAAAGATAAACCTAGGATTTTTTTTGAAAGTTAGGAATGAAAAATGGAATAGTAATATATAATACAATTGATCTGAAATTATAATCAAGATTGTTAGGAAAGATTATCTTTACTGCACCTTTCCTTCCATCTTTATGGAACCCCTAAACTTTTTGCTTTTATCTTCTCAATCTGACCTGTACTTTGTGCAGTACAGTGAAGTCTTAAGCTTCACTGTACTGGCCTTTGCTCACATGTTATGGGGAAACTGATATGTCCTTAAGGCTATCAGTACTGGGAAACAGTGTTTCCCTTAGTCTTGTGACTATGTTGCTACTTGTGGTTACTTTTGTATCACTGGTGGTAACTTTTTATCATTGCACACAGCAGCTTACATGCAGTGCAATGGGGTTCATTTTTGTTTTGCCCTAGACTAACACTCAAAGGATTTTTTGGTTATTCTGAGGTGCTTAAAAGATGGGCTGGTGGCAGCAGTGACTTTTCACCACTTTTTGAGGAATTTCATTTTAGCTTAACCGCTTTTACCGCGTTTGGCTACTTACTGTGGCTAAAGGCCAAACATGGCTGTGCCACGTGGTTTTTCGTCCATTCTTTTTGCATCTTGTTGTTTAGCCTTCTTCATGGCCTCAGCGGTCAGAAAGATCCTTATGAGGACTTCCAGTACCTGGGAAAGCAGGAGCTTTTGGCGGGCTACTGGATGGCTTTGTGTGTTTGCAGGCAGGATGTGGGCTGGGTCAGTCTGACCCCAATACACATCCTGGTTTCTGTGTGTCTGAGTGGTATGCATGAGTGTTCCAGCCAGTGGACCTGATTGGACCACTGTGGGGTGAGTGTGTGGGCTAGTTCTGCCATTGACTAGTGGGAGTTTCGACTCCTACCTGGCTTTTAGGATAAGAAGAGGGCCCCTGCATGCAATTCTGAGAGATCCTGGAAGAACCTGAAGGAGCCAATAATCCGTCCAGCTGAGAAGACCCTCAAAGAAACCTGTAACCTGTCTGAAGGAGGCCTGGCAACCAACTTCTGCTGCAGTCTTGGTGGAGCCCTGTCTGTCTCTTGATCTCCAATAGGTCTGCGAAGGAGCTACGACCCCAGGAGTGGAGGGACCATCCATTCCCGAAGCCTACTCGGTGCCCAGCACAAAAACCGCCTTCGGTAGTGCCCGGGAATCGTCCTGTGGCTGGCCAGCTTAGTTTTTGGGCTACCGGGTTATATTTGTTGCCGTTGTGAGTTTCTGCCTGAAACTTGGAACACCCTCAGCTGCCACTGGAACGACACCCTCTGCGAAATTTCGGTGTTGTAGAAATAAGGGGACCCGAGAAAGACCGGAAAGTCTGACCACGGCTACTGAGTCCTGCTGCATCACTGTGCGCGGAGTGCATGGTCCGAAACCTGCTTTTCTACCCGCCTCCAGTCCCGAGAAGGGTGCTGCATTGTTTGTTTCTGCATTTCTTCATCAAGAGTCCTTGCACCAGCAAAAGATCCTAACCGGAGAATCACTCGAACCTGCAACCCGTGACAATCGAGGACCGTGGAATTCGACGGGAAAAGCAAGCCAGGACACCCTGCCTTTGTTCTGGAAAGTCTTGGGAAGATTGCAGTGAGGGGGGTAAGTTATTGAGCTTTTAACATACCCCTACACTCCCATTGTAAGTCAATGGACTTATAATACTCTTTATCTTAAACCTATTGGCTTTGCAAATACTTGCCTTGGCAAGACTTCTAACTGTTGGGGGGAATTTTGGACACCGTCTATCTTGAACCCTGACTCTAAGAATCCATCACTGGACCCCAGAGACCCTACCTACATTTTCCCCTGCCTCCTGAGTGCTGTATCTTTGTATCCTGAACAATAGGGCATAAGGCCCCAGGCAACTTAGGGTTGGACAATATTAGTTAGGGGTACATTCTCTGTGGACCTTTTTGTGTTTAATACTCATATATTAATTCCCTTGCAGGAGTATCTTGAGTTGTATTATGCACTTGAACCTGTGACTGTATATATGTATTTTAGTTTGATGGCATTGGTTGATAAGTCTACTTGCTTGTGTTCATTTTTCTTATAGTGTATTTGGCCATAATTAAATAACTGTATTTTTATACATCCTGTCTAAGGGTAATTTGTGACTCCCATTGTGTGACCTCATTGTGGACCCTTTACAATCTCACCCCTCTGAAGATCTTAGCCTAGACCGCCTGTCACTGGTACCTTAAACTGGTTTGGCTACAGCTTCCCAAAGTTGTCCCTGTCACAATATAGGTTGGCCTTCTATACATCTGTCCACCAGGCCAGAGTATAGGAAATCAGTCTTAACAAATTGGAGTACAGTGGTGGGATGACCCTCTCCACATAACATCTGGGTGTTTTGTGAACAGGATCTGTATTGGGTACCACAGTGTAGATCACTGGTGGTGTGTCCAGGTTATACTTACACAAGACACTATAATATTTGATTGCCTTGTGGATATAAGTCACCTACTAAACTAAGTATCATGGAAACAATCACTTTCACCACTTTCAGTGCCTTAAAAGTGGAGCAATTGAGAAAGTTATGTGTTGATAGAGGCTTGACAGTCTCTGGTCTAAAAGCTGAGTTAATTGTAAACATTCTGGATTTTGAAAGAAGCAAAGTGTGCCTATCTTAACTAATGGTCCTGATAGTGGAGCTGGGGGTAGACCCAGCACCAGTAATGTCATTACTATCACTCCAGTGATTGGTGCTGAGGATGAGGAGGGAGAAAGTGCATCCTCTGAACTTCTGGTTGAGGCCTACTCTAATGCTGAGGCATTGTTCAATTTGAAGAAAGACACCTTCAGGTTCAAGGAAAAAGAACTTTAGTTTGCCATGGCCAAATTGGAACTGGAGAGGGTTGAGAAGCAGAAAGATAGGGATCACCAGCTGGAGCGTGCCAAGATTCAGGCTTCACAAGGTTCTTCCAGAGGATCTGGAGATGGTTCTGGGTCCTCTTCACATCCTAAGTTTCCTAAAGATCTCCTGAGTATGTATGAGGAAAAGAATGATATAATTGACTGGCTTGTAACTTTTGAATATGCTTGTGAGGTACAAGGAGTGAGTGATGCTGACAGAATTGCATGGTTGATCAGCAGACTGCCCCATTCTGGCTGTGGTGCCATTATGGAAATGTCAAAGGCTGATAGGTTAGACTTTGTAAAACTTAAGCAATCTCTTATCCTCAAGTTTGGGAAGACTCATGCCCAATAGTTTGAGGAGGTTTAGAGAATATAGAAAGAAAGACTGTATGACCTATGTAAGTTTTGTTTCAGATTCTCTGAAAAACTTGAGTGGCTGGATAGAAGGCTATCAGGTTATCCAACTTTGAGGGCATGATTAATTTGGTCATGCTTGAACATATGGTTGCCTCTTGTTCCCCAGAGTTTAAGCAGCATTTGGCTGACTCAAAGGAGTTAAATCCAAAGAGGCTAGCCATTTCTGCTGATTTATGGGTTTCACATAGAGTGTCCCATAAGGACAAGCCTGCTTCAGGTAAGCAGGAGGAGGGAAAGAAGCATAATGAGAAAGAGGGGGGAGCAGGGGGATACTGATAAAACTATGTCCAAGAAGGCCCACAAAAAGGTTAATAAGGGGAAGTCATCAGAATCAAGTCAGGGTAGTGGGACTAACCCCCCAGGCAAGTAAGTAGCTACTCTAAGCCTCCCTATGAAGGGGTGAGAATGTCCTTATTTTGCACAGACAGACCTTCCTCAGAGGTTACATTCAGAGAAGATAGGGCAGTGGGTTGAGCACTCCTGGGAGAGAGTTTTGAGCAACCTGAGACGTTCAAATTCTACAAGTGCCGGCACAGCCTACCATCGTTCCAAGTGAGCGTCACCAGCTCCGCCCTCAGGAAGTCTGGACCCTTTTCCATAACTACCCACGGTGCAGCGCACCTGAGCGCGCACCGTGAAGCACCTTCAAGCACTGTTTACTGTTCGGCCAGACTGTGCGGACCTCCTTCTATGCTGCTGCTGCTGCATTCACCGGCAAGAGGACGTCTTTTGCTGTAACACTGCTTTTGCCTGGAGGTGAATGCATTGCGAACTGCCACTCATGTTGTTCTCATTGGACTTGTTTGGACTCATGGGCATTGATATGCATTGATATTCATGGACTCTTTGGTAGTACTGAACCTAAGTAACCTTACCTATATTTTCTTTTTCTTTCTCTTTTGATTCCCAGTGAGCGTCACTAGCTCCGCCCTCAGGAAGTCCCGACCCTTTTCCATAACTACCCACGGTGCAGCGCACTTGTGCGCGCACCGTGAAGCACCTTCAAGCACTGTTTACTGTGAGCAGTGAGCGGTGCAGGTCTACGATCACTATTTTTCTTTTTTCACCTACTTCACTAAGTAACTCGCCCCTTGAAGTTCACCTGTAGTGAAATAAGCTACGGTGTCTGGGGCTCTGGTTGGTAAGGAGAACATGTGATTGCATATGCTGTGTGACGCTACTGTGCTACTTTTCCATTTTTCTTTTATGGGCTAAGCATTTATTTTGCTGAATAGAACTGGTTTACCTCTGATTCCTTTTGTATAGCGGGTCAAACGGTACCTATAAGCTGCTTTAGTGTGATTTGATTATGGGGGAAAAGAAAGCTGCCTTTGCAATGAAAGACATTAGAGCAGACTTTTTTAATGCAGTTAGTACACGACGTGCGAGCTTGGCACGGGCAGTGGCCCTTCCACTTCCTGTTATTAGTGATGAGGAAGAAGCCTTGCTGCAATGCGCCCAGGATTGCTCTCCTAACTGCAAAACCATAGAGGACCCAATGGACCCCTCGCAACCTGTCTTTGTTGATGAGGAACTATCTCAGTCTAACTTAGGGAAAGTTATTATCCTAGAGAAAGAGGATACCCTGGAGGAACCTAAAGCTACGAAAGAAAGCCGTTTTTCTTATGACAACTTTGTTGACTCTTTATTTCATCCATCCCTGGAGGCAAGTCACAAGTTAGACTCTGATGTAACACTTAAAAATGATGTGACCCACATGGGAATTGGATCTGATTTTGCTGCAACAATTAGCATATTTAATAGATTACTGCTATCAGAAGTGAGAAAACAGACAGCAGCTCTAACCAATTAGCCACAGAGTTTGTGAAAATGCCTCAGTATATAACTGAATCTTTTGCTGCGGCATTGAGTAAAGAAACCTCTAACATTCTGGCCCGTGTGCCAGGGCTGCTAAGGGATAAGGATATAACTGTCCTGGACAAACCTCCTTCCATTGATGAGATAATCATAATTCCACCTACCCAAGACGGTGTAGTAGAGGGTGGTTTATCGACAGAAGGTTTACTTACAGAGTCACAGGAGGTGGTCTTTGTAACTGACAAGGAAAAAAATGGCCTCCCAAAGACTTCTATTAATGATGTCTTTGAGGTAAAAATTTCTAAACGACAGAGTAAGAAACTGGCAAAACAAAACAAAAAAAACAAATAATAATGCGGCAAGAAACAAAATGTCACAAAGATTTATGAGGAAATTGGATATGCAACGACTTGCTCATGAAGAGGGTGTTGTGTTCTCTGAGCCTACAAAGAATCCCACAAGCATGGGGACTAATAGCTTGACAACGGCTATCACGACGGCTATCACGACGGGACAAACAATTGATGTGGAATGTACTCAAAGGGGTGCCTTCACTGAAGGGGAGAACACATTGAGTGAAGCCCTGAAAAGAAAGTCGGACGTTATTTATCAGATCTTTAAAGGTACACACTCACTGGACTTCAGTAAAGACAACCTAAACCCTAAAATTGTCTGGGGGACTAAACTGCATGACGACTGCACTAATAACAGTATGCTTAAAGTTATACAAGCACCACATTCTGTACCTGTAGGTTGTGCAGGCAATTCTGGGGAATCAATTAATGAAATGCGACCTAAGGGGTCTACTCGTGTGAAACACTCTGGAATTACAATTAATACTGGTTTGGGTAGTGTGGAGTGGAGAAGTAACAATGAGGCTTGGAATACTAATACACACTTCAATGGTAATAATGAAGTGAATGGGGAGCGTGAGCTTCTTTTTTCTAAACCTAATTGTGAGACAATTGTTGGTGCTCAGGGTTTTGAGGAACAGGCTAAAGAGAATGGCTTAAGGTGTGTTATTTTGAAGGTGCTCGGGGAGAATCAAGTCTCTATAAACAAATGTACCTTGGGAACAACTCACTCTAGACTGTTACAAGAAAATGTCCGTGAAATACTGAAGGAGAATGAATCTAGAGGGTTTGGAAGAGAAAACCATGATGTGAAACCAAAAGAATCTGAATCTGATAACTGGGGTTTTACTCTGGTACACAGGACACTGATTTAAGACAACCAGTCTTTCCTGAAATCCCAGGTCTGATACTGAAAGTACTATTTAAGGACAAAGGTCATAATTCATTAAACAGGCCATACATTCTATCCTTATTGGCTACTATACCTGAGCTTAGTTTGATTACTTCCGCGGACATTATCTTGGTTGATTTTATTCATAGATTTGACTATGTAAGACTTGTCATACCCTCTCCTCTGGTTAGGTCTCTATTATTAAGGGAGGCTGAATCTCTTCAAAAACGAGGTTTTGACATTTTTGAATATAAACTCCCTGTGTTTATACAAAAGAAATCTAGACTGCTTGAAGCAGAGCAACAAGAATCCAACCAAGTTAACAAGTCTTCTAATGTTGAATCGGATCTGAATAAACAGGAATGGATGTGGTTGGCCTTGATCCTGAGGGAATCTATTGACTCACTCAGAAAACTCGGCAATCCCCTCTAGCTCCTGCTCAAATCTTAAACTGGTGAGCTGGAATTCAAGGGGATGCTTGAATCTTTTGAATAATGAAAAAGTCACAAGCTATCTATCCCAATTTGATTTTGTTCTTCTTCAAGAGACCTGTTCAAGGGAGCAGTTGTGTTGGGAAGGGTTTACTGTGGTTACTGTTTGTGCACATGGATGCAGCAAGGGGCGCCCGAAGGGTGGTCTACCTATAGCTGCCAAACAAGCTAATCGTTTCTCTAAAATGGGGGAATGGTGTCTGGAACACCACATTCTTGTGACTGCTTTTAAACTTGGAGTAAACAAGGATTGTTTTTTCTGTCCTTCTTATTAACATCTACTGAAACTCGAGTGAATTGACTGACCAGCAACTAGGAAGGGAGCAGATCAAACTGGGAAAAATAATCGAAACTTGGAGGGAGACAAATTTGGGAGGACACATTGTGATGGCAGGTGACATGAATGCTAATTGTCTTTGTGATCAGTTAATGGGCGATGATATGTTGACAAATGTTGACATGCACTCACGGGTGGGAGGTTACAGTATTATACGTGGAAGGTTGTGGATGCATTTTGCGGAATCCTTGGGGTTAGAACTTCTAAGAAGTGATCAGTACACTTGGAAAGCCAGAGGTCTTGAATCTACTATAGACTACATTTTCGTTTCATCTGGTATTTCTAGGAACTTGTGCAACTTTGAAGTTTTGGACTCTAGTACTAGTGATCATTGCTTTCTCACTCTTAAAATGGCAGTGAACTTTCAATGTCCGAATAATGAGAAGTATACACATGGGGTGAAGATTACTCAGCAAGGGAATAGAATTAAGTGGTGTCACAAAAAGAACGTTAAATTCACTTCTACAATGATTAATGACTATTGGTCTATGTCTAAGTCACATCGAGAGGTTTGTTATTCACCTTTAAATTTCTCTGACTATATTAAAAAGACTATTGAAAACGTGGTTCCTTTTCACGCTAACGTTAATAAAATGAATCTTAATCATAGACACCATACGGATACAGTGGTTCATGCACGGAAGATTCTATATAGAAGAGAACTTAGACAGTTAAAAAAAGTTGGTTTATTGCCTTTGGAATTCACATTGAGAAAAAATAAACTTAAACAATCCTACAAAAATTGGCATATACATTACAAAGGTTCTCGTATGCAACAGGACGGTGAGCTGATGCTGAAAGCTCTGCGTGGACATGAATGTACCAACTTTTGTTATTTAATCAATGATATTGAAAAACCTCAACAGGATATGGCTGTGAATGTTATCAATGAGGATGTTTGGCTGGGACATTTCTCTAAATTATATACTGCTAATAAGATGTCAAGCCAATTGAAAATTGCTGAAAGCCTGACATGTTCTTTGAAGGCTTCAGTTAATGATATTACAGTCCTTATTAAGAAATCCAAAAACTCGGGTGCCACTGGACTGAATAATCTGTCTAACAAATTGTTAAAAATGGACCCGGTAATATGGGCAAAAATGTTGTCAACTCTATATGCTAACATTTTAGAGACCAAGATCATTCCTCAAACGTGGAAGGTCTCTATTGTAATACCGGTTTACAAGAAGGGGTCCCGTATGTGTCCAACTAGTTACAGGCCTATAGCAATTGCCGACCCAGAGTCTAAAATCTTTTGTTCCTTGGTTTTAACGGACTTGCAAGAATGGATTAAAGATAAATCCATTCTTGCTATGAAACAAATAGGTTTAAAAAAAAATATTGGAACTGACTGTGGGGGCCTTGTATTAAAAACTTTAATAGCTAATTCTATGAAGCATGGTGAGAGACCTCTATTTGTGGCCTCGATGGATCTAAGCTCTGCTTTTGATCTTGTCGATAGGCAACTTCTATGGCTAAAGCTAAAAGACCTTGGTATTCCAGCTCAATTACTTCAAATTATTATCGCCCTATACACGGACACCAGGATGAAAGTACGTCTAACAACAGAAGGTTTACTCTCTAAGGAAATCATAATTCCGAACGGATTACGTCAAGGGTGTATGTTGGCCCCTACGGTCTTCAATCTTTATGTGTGTGGTGCTCACAATGCTCTTGGTAGTAAAGGTATGGCTTGTCCCAAACTGAACAGCGTGTGCATTGATTGGATGGAATACGCCAATGATTTTCTTCTGTTGGATAGAACCAAAATTGGACTCCAAAGGCTACTTAGAGCTTTTCAAAAATGTATAGACGCTCTTAAACTTAAAATCAATCCATCTAAAACAGTTATCGTCCGGTTTGGTAAACATAATAAAAGAGAGAATGCTTTTTCTTGGGTCTGTGAAGGAAAGAGGATTAAGGCACAACCATTGTTTAAGTATTTGGGCTTTTATTTCTCTGGGCTGGATTCCACTAATCTGATAAAAAGTCAGCTGAACTTGAAAGCAGAAATAGCCATTAGACAATTGAGGGCCATAGATAATACATTTGGAAAGTTCTCTTTGGTCCCGTTGAGGGAATTCTACAATAAAAAAGTTGTTAAACGTTTAACCTATGGAATTGAACTATTCCCTAATGGTTTACATGCACATCTGACCAGTATTGAAGCAAAAATTTGGAGAGCTGTGTTGTGGTTCCTTCCCAAATGTATTCCTCTAGACCTAATAAGATATGAATTGGGTTTGCAATCGCTTTCTTCCTATGCAAACTGGAAGAGATTATGCCTTTGGAAAAAATGTAAAACATCATTGGATGAAACCTTGTACGCCTGTGCCTATCATGAATTACTGAATCCTTTCATGTGTGTGCTTAAAGCTGAAACTGAGACCTGTCTGAAAGAGTTAGGTTTATCTATGGTCTCGTTATGTAACAAGCCGGTAAAAGTAAAAATCAGCCTTATGGGCTTTGATTGGCAAAGAACTACAGGAAACATTTTAGAATCTAAACTTTATAAATCTGCCTGTTCCATTTGGAAATGGCAGCCTGTCATGGAAGGCTATTTGATCTAATATCCATGTAAACAGCTGCATAATGATTTTATGCGCTTTTGCTTTAATGTTTTATCTACTAACCAAATAAAATGTATTAGAAATCGTTCTTCAGAAGGCAGTCCATGGTGCCGATTCTGTAATATCTCTGGTGTAGTAGAAACCTTGCAACACACTTTACTGGTATGCCCTCACTTGAAGGCTCAAAGGCTAGAATATTTTGCGAAATGTGTAATCTCAACCAATGAAGTAAATAGAGACTTCATATGGTATTGAATGTTACATGATAATTGTATAAGTTTAAAAATTTGTATAACAACTTTTTTAAGAAATGTTTGTGACTTGAGTTAATGAAGGCAAAGATTTTAGACATAGGAATTAGCTATTGATCTTAAATGTTTACTGTATGAAAATTGGACTTTGTAGAAAAAGTTAAAATCTAATTCTGTACTATGAGTAATATGCAAATATGATTGTGATCTGGAAATTCCTTTGCAACATATGCACATTTCTGATTGCTTTATTTACACAGCTTGCTTTTTCTGTATTTCCTTACTTTTCTTTTAACGATAATGTTTGATACTTTTTGTGATTTCGTAAAGGTTTGTAAATAAACCAAAACAATCAAAACATTTTATTTTAAAAAAGCCTCCCTATGTGTCAAGTGCCAGTGGGGCTTGTTACACTTGTGGAGCAAGTGACCACAGGAAGGGGGACACCAAATGTAAGGGTAAGACCTTGGGGGTCCACACTGCTAGTCTGGCCTTCTCTCAGTATGAGGAAGAAGGGATAGCAGGGGTGTCCTTCCCTTTAGACTCCATTCCCTCAGAGGAAGAGTCTGAGGTTTGTCTAGATTCCTTGGAAACTAGCAGTGCTGGAGCCTTGGCTCCCATTCCTGTCCTATTGCATAGTAATCATTCTGTTGAGGATAGTGTTCAGGTAGTAGGTGTAAGTACCTCTACTGTTAGGAACACTGGGCCCAGTCCTACTTACGTAGCTTCCTTCATGGTAAACCCACAGGTTCTTGCCAGAGTTCCTGTTGGAGATACTCAGTTGGCTGGTAGGCCCTCTCATAATGTTCCAGTAGCACCTGTCACTCAAGCTGTGAATAGAGAAATGGTCAGGGAATCTGTCAATGTCAAGAGAGTGGTTCCTAGAAGAGTGCTGGGTGAGTTGAGTCTTCAAGACATAGGTCCTGTTAGGCCCTCACCAGACCCTTCAAGCACTATGGGCCTCATTACACGGACGGCGGTAAGGGTTAACGGTCACCGTTAATGGTACCGGTGACCGTTAACCCTTACCGCCTTACTACGAGGTCCCTTTGCGGGTTGGAGACTTTAACGCCTGCTTTTTGCAGGCGTTAAAAACCAACCCGCAAAGGGACCAGGGAGCTAATTACTGTACCGCAATTTGCGGTGCCGTAATTAGCACCTTCCCCATTCCCATTATGCCCTATGGGGCAAAAATGGGAATGAGGAAGGGCAATGGGGGAAGGGGGAATTACCGCCCCACCAACCTTGGAATAGGGCGGTAATTCCCCTTTTCTCCAAGGCTGTGCCGGTATTTTACCGGCATGGACCAAGGTGCTAATAGCACCTTGGTCCACCACCGTCCGTTAATGAGGCCCCATGTCTCAAAATCAGGCTGTTTTAGCCAAGCCTAAGAGAAAGCCTAGGCCTAAGGGGAAACCCATGGCCAGTGGAGCCAGAAAAACAGGCAGAGGAAAGGAGAATATTCCTCCTGCCTTACCTACAACTCATGTTGAGGAAGTTAGAAGTGTCCCCACTCCTAGTTTGGAAGAGGTACCCCCAGAAAACCTTGAATCATATGGGCCTCCTCAGCTGCCTAGTATACAGGTAGAGGAGAGTTCTAGGAGAACAAGAAGTATGGGCCAACAGAAAAGGAAAACATCATGGTTAGGCATATGGGGAAAGGCTCGCTTCCAATTAGAGGATTCTCCTCCAGTGAGGCAAAGAATTCACCAGGAAGGTGGGTTACTGCAAAGTAAGCCCACAGAGCCCGCCAGAGCAACCCTTGAGAGGTTGGAGGTTACTTAGGATATGAGGCCCTTCCTCCTACAGTTGGTGTGTGACATTCCCCTTTTGATGCATCCTAGTGTCAGGATGTGTGGTCTAACACACATTCCTGCTGGGCCATGATGGGGGTCCCAGAGGAAAACCGATGTAGGGGTCTCACTCTCTGTCACCAGGTTGACAGAAGTGTGACAGGAATTCAGTTACTCCAGAGTTCACTTTTAGGAGTGAACTCATTGTTACCAGAAACAAGGCCTAATTTTATTAGCCCTTTGACTCTGGAGACCTCAGGCAATAAGTTGTAATCAGGGATTACTGATCATAGTCCCATATGCCCTTATGCCAACCCACAGGGAATGACTGCCAAGTCAGTCATTGACACGATGCTGAATGACAGCTACAGAGGTAGCTCCTCTGCTGTCATCAGTAGTGGTCAGACCCAGTGGAGGGATGATGAAGTGACCTGTCAAGTGTCACTGAGCTGTCCTCCACAGGATGGTCTGAGAGAGAGATGTGTCAGATCTCTCGGGAGTTTGATTGGAGCTCTCTGTGAGCCCCAGAGAAGGAGGTGGGACCTTCTCCTGTCAAATCTGTTCTACAAATCCCTGACTACATGTCAGTGGTCTGGGCCTGCCATGTTTCACAGCTTGACAAGGTAAACTATTCTCAAGGCTATGGTGAACCTGGACAGATTGCCATACAGTTTCCTGTGAATAGTATGGTGGATTTTATCTTGAGAGATAAAATTGGAGCCCTGCTTATGGCTATAGAGTGGGAGCCAGAGAATATGTGTGTCTCCCTACCCTGTGTCAAAGCAGCCTTTCAAATGGCTTCAGTGAAGATGGCCTAATGTCTCCTCACCTGACCCCACATCAGCAAGATGAGCTGGAGAGTTTTCTGAGGCAATCTCCCATCTTGTTGTCACTGACATCCTTTATAACAGGATGGTGGGAACCAGACTGTATACTGGGAATAAGTGAACCCACCAAGATTGGTTGTTGTGGTGGTTCAGAACCAAGACAAAGTTCTGACAGTTGGTGTAAGATCCACCCTGTGTTGGAACAAAGACAGGGTGAGGATTCTAGCTGTCAAGAGTTCTGAGGAACTGGAGGGATATACATATAAAGCCAGTTTTGGAATATGTATGGACACTAGAGCTCTGGGTTCTGTCCCCAAGACAGAAGCACACTCTTCACTAAAGGGTAATACCTTAGTGGGTCAGCCGTGTACTGAAAAGTACAGAGGCTATTATGATCTCTCTGCAGGGTATGGAAACATATCCCTGCCAGTCTGTGTGGAGGAGGAGACAGCAGTTTCGGGCTTTTCAGAACCCTACTTCAGTGTAAGGTCTTCTGGATTGGTGGCTGCAACTGACACCTGTCAACTGAGCTTAGCCCCTGTTATGAACGGGAAAATGGATCTCAACAATACATGTCTGGATGACATGGCAGATTCAACCCCCACTTGGGAGGAAATGGGTCTGACTCAAGAGACTGTGTGTCAGGACCTTCATCAGGCCAACTTGTTCGGAAAGACAGCCAAGTGTCAAAATGAACAGAAGCCATTAGCCTTCCTCATGCATGAGGTTGGTGTATGTGGGGACAAGATGCAACCTCTTGTCAGTCAAGCACTTCATGTACAGAACTGGGCAACCCCCACTACCCATGCCCAAGTGAAGACTTTCCTGGGCCTCACTGGGAAATGCAGGAGTTAAGTGGCAGCCTATAGAAATATAGCTGTCCCTCTGACTGCCCTCACTACTCATAGGGGACCTAAAGAGTTCTTATGGACTCCTGAGTGTGAGAAGGCCTTCACTGGCCTGAAAGAATCCCTAGGTCAGGCCCCTGGTCTAAGGGCACCTGATTTAAAGAGACCTTTCATAGTGCATACAGATGCCTATGACACTGGGATAGTTGGAGGACTTTCACAGCTAAATGACAAAGGTGAGGAACACCCTATATGTCTAGTCAGCTACCAGTTTAGGAGTGGAGAACTCAGTTGGCTCCAGGTGGAAAAGAGTTTTCCATTGTATGGTGCCTTAGGAAGTTGAGGTCCTACCTCTATGGGACTCACTTCACTGTGTATGCTCCCCGTCAAACCTTGAAGTGGTTGATAGATGTTAAGGGAGAGAATCCAAAGTGGCTCAGGTGGTTCATGAGTCTTAGGGCCTTGAACTTCACTATTGGGCATAGGCCAGATCCCAAATGTAGAAATGTTGATGAGCTGTCCAACAGGGTAAACCGACTGGAACAGAGGACCCATCCAGGGGTGGATTAGGTCCCCCTGTCGCTTAGTCTGGGGAGGGCGTGTGTTAAGAAAGATTTTCCTTCCATCTTTATGGAACCCCTAAACGTTTTGCTTTTATTTTCTCAATTTGACCTGTACTTTGTGCAGTACAGTGAAGCCTTAAGCTTCACTGTACTGGCCTTTGCTCACATGTTATGGGGAAAATGATATGTCCTTAAGGCTATCAGTACTGGGAAACAGTGTTTCCCTTAGTCTTGTGACTATTTTGCTACTTGTGGTTACTTTTGTATCACAGGTGGTAACTTTTTATCATTGCACACAGCAGCTTACACTGCAGTACAATGGGGTTCCTTTTTGTTTTTCCCTAGACTAACACTCAAAAGGATTTTTTGGTTATTCTGAGGTGCTTAAAAGATGGGCTGGTGGCAGTAGTGACTTTTCCCACTTTCTGGGGAATTTCGTTTTAGCTTTAACGCGTTTACCACATTTGGTTACTTACTGTGGCTACTGGCCAAACATGGCCGTGCCACAAGGTTTTTCGTCCATTCTTTTTGCATCTTGTTTAGCCTTCTTCCTGGCCTCAGAGGTCAGAAAGATCCTTAAAAGGACTTCCAGTGCCCGGGAAAGCAGGAGCTTTTGGCGGGCTACTGGAGGGCTTTGTGTGTTTGCAGGCAGGATGTGGGGTGGGTCAGTCTGACCCTAATACACATCCTGGTTTCTGTGTGTCTGAGTGGTATGCATGAGTGTTCCCGCCAGTGTACCTGATTGGACCACTGTGGGGTGTGTGTGTGTGTGGGCTGGTTCTGCCATTGGTTAGTGGGATTTTTGACTCCTACCTGGCTTTTAGGATAAGAAGAGGGCCCCTGTAGGAAATTCTGAGAGATCCTGGAAGAACCTGAAGGAACCAAGAATCCGTCCAGCCGAGAAGACCCACAAAGAAACCTGTAACCTGTCTGAAGGAGGCCTGGCAATCAACTTCTGCTGCAGTCCTGGTGGAGCCCTGTCTGTCTCTTGATCTCCAGTAGGCCTGCAAAGGTGCTACAACCCCAGGAGTGGAGGGACCATCCATTCCCAAAGCCTACTAAGTGGCCAGCACAAAAACCGCCTTCGGAAGTGCCCGGGAATCGTCCTGTGGCTGACCAGCTTCGTTTTTGGGCTACCGGGTTATCTTCATTGCCGTTCCGAATTTCCGCCTGAAACTTGGTACACCCTCAGCTGCCACTGCAACAACACCCTCTGTGACATTTCGGCGACCTAGCACAAAGGCGACCCGAGAAAGACCGGAAAGTCTTACCGCGGCTACTGATTCCTGCTGCATCACTGTGCGCGGCGTGCACGGTCCGAAACCTGCTTTTCTGACCCGCCTCTAGTCCCGAGAAGTCTGCTGCATCATTTGTTTCTGTGTTTCTTCATCAAGAGTCCTTGCACCAGCAAAAGATCCTAACCGGAGAATCACTCGAACCTGCAACCCGTGAAAATTGAGGACCGCGGAATTCAGCGGGAAAAGCAAGTCAGGACACCCTTCCTTTGTTCTGGAAAGTCTTGGGAAGATTCGGAGTGAGTGGGTTAAGTTATTGAGCTTTTAACATACCCCTACACTCCCATTGTAAGTCAATGGCCTTATAATACTCTTTGGGCCTCATTACGACCCAGGCGGTAAGGGGTTTACGGCAGCGTAAACAGCGCCGACCCTTACCGCCTGATTCGGAGGTCCCTTAGCGCCATGGAGGATTTAACACCTGCTTTTAGCAGGTGTTAAAATCCATGGCGCTAAGGGACCTTGTTGTTAATTACGCCACCGTAATTTACGGTGGCGTAATTAACGCCTTCCCCACTCCCATTATGCCCTATGGGGCAAAAATGGGAATGGGGAAGGGTAGATGGGGATTGGGGACTTACCGCCCCGCCAACCTCGGAATGGGGCGGTAAGTCCGCCAACCACCATGGCGTAAACATAGTTTACGCCATGGTGGTAAAGGTACGACTCAGGCGGTAACTTACCGCCTGGGTCGTAATGAGGCCCTTTATCTTAAACCTACTGGCTTTACCAATACTTGCCTTGGCAAGACTTCTAACTGTTGGGGGGAATTTTGTACACTGTCTATCTTGAACCCTGGCTCTAAGAATCCATCACTGGACCCCAGAGACCCTACCTACATTTTCTCCTGCCTCCTGAGTGCTGTATCTTTCTATCCTGAACAATAGGGCACAAGGCCCCAGGCAACTTAGGGTTGGACAACATTAGTTAGGGTCGTAAATTCTCTGTGGACCTTTTTGTGTTTAATACTCATCTATTGATTCTCTTGCAGGAGTATCTTCAGTTGTATTATGCACTTGAACCTGTGACAATATATATGTATTTTAGTTTGATGGTATTGGTTGCTAGGTCTACTTGCTTGTGTTCATTTTACTTATAGTGTATTTGGACATCATTAAATAACTGTATTTTTATACATCCTGTCTAAGGGTAATTTGTGTGACTTCATTGTGGACCCTTTACAATCTCACCCCTCTGAAGATCTTAGCCTAGACTGCCTGTCACTGGTACCCTAAACTGGTTTGGCTACAGCCTCCCAGAGTTGCCCCTGTCACAATATAAGTTGGCCTTCTATACATCTGTCCACCAGGCCAGAGTATAGGAAATCAGTCTTAACAAAGATTACTTAAGGAAAACATAGCTCGCTTTCTCTCTATCTGTGTTCTTTCTTCTCTTTGTCTCTATCTCCCTCTCTCACTGTCTTTCTATTTCTCTCTCCGTCTCACTCTATGTCCCTGTCTCTGCTTATGTGGCATGTTGTCAATTGCGTGTTTGCTAGCGACAGCCCAGTCATTGCTGACAGCTGTGCAACCAGAAGAAAAAAACAGATAGACTTGTGGTGGGAGAAGTGTGCTTTTTGGCAAAACTAGCAGTCAAAAAATTGAAATTATTTAATTGTACTAACATTGCAAACAGACTCTTTTTAAATGTTACAGTGCACATTTCTATTGGTCACTTGAAATGTATGTTTTAGTGGATAGAAGATTATAATTCTAATGTGGACAGTCTAATACAGTCATATTGTACTCTTTCAAAATATGTCTATGGCAAAGGGATAAATAACACCAGTGCCACATCCAGTCTGCTTTCCATAAAAATGATAGAGCATTTTGGGAATAGTACAATGAACACAGACCTTTATATTTCACAAATATGTCTGTGATAAAGGGCTTGTGTTCTTGAATCACTAAGCACATAACAACCACTGAGATTGGTGATCATTTCTATTCCCACAACATTAACTGTAAAATTCAAATGTTTGCAACATTGAAGAATACATATTGATGTGGACAGCTTCAGAATTTGGATGTGAGGAAAGAATGGCTGCAACATCAGTTACTCCATTGGGATCCAAAGGTTGTCTGGAGATAAAGTTTAATTTCCCTGTGAAGAATGTTAGCCTAGTCTCAAAGTTAGCAAGGATATGCACATGCTCAGTTCAAAATGTACAAACATCCTAAGAGAATTATATATAATGTAATTCTACCTATAGATAGAGGATTAACACTAATTAGTACCGGGCGAGGGGTGTGTGGCGTTCTCCCAGCCAATGAGGAGGCTTGGAACGGGCTCCTTACCACACAGGGAAACACCCCACTCCAAGCCTACTCTGAGCGGGAGACCGCCATCTTCCCTCGCCGAAACCTAGGGTAAGTGCTCTTCCTCCATCACCTGCCCTTTCCCCCCACCCGCAGCCACCTTTTACACATATCTCGTCCACTCCCTACCCAAGCCCCACTTACCTGTGCTCCTCTGTCCCTCAATGGCACCGGAACAGGACTGTTCCTGGCACATTTCTATTGCTCGGTTAGCCACCATGGAAAGGAAGAAGAGACTATTTGTAGTCGTTTGTAGTCCTTTCTCCCCTTTCCATGGTGGCCATTTTGTTTGTTTATTTTTTTCCATTGATTTTAATGGCCACCATGGAAAAGGAGAAGGGACTACATGTATTCCCTTCTCCCCAATCCCTGGAGGCCATTATGTTTTTCTTTTTTTTCTCGAGTTCATAAACGGTTTCAACGCAGTTTCTCAGCTTGAAAAGAAAATACTATTAGTTCCCCGGTATGACGTGCCGGGGTATTAATAGCAATAGAACCCTCGGAGAGGGACATTACCTATCTGGTAATGCCCACAGGGATATGTTAAAGCCTGAGCGAAGCGAGGGCTTGCAACTATGGCCCCAGTGGCATTACCAGACCAGTAATACCCCCCTATGAGGGTTCTATTGCTTTAAACAAAAAAGTAAAAATATACAAAAGTATTTTAAAAAAAATAAAGCAATATTGAATAATTGGTAATAAATGAAAAACACAATATTGTTTTTTCTCATTAAGGCACACAATCACATTTAAAAAATAATTGCAAAGTGTAATATGTCAGATGTGTTGTGTACACACACATATATATATATATATATTCACTGAAAAACATTAGTTAATGGGGTCAGATTTAACAAAACAAAACCCTTGAAATTCAGCCGACCATCTTAACTCCTGTTGATTTCCCCATAATGCCATTTTGTATATCATTGTGAATCCCTTCTCTTATAATATGTATGTGCGCATGGGCTTTACAACGGAAGAGCACTGAATTAAGGTGGTCATGACTTTCCACATCTGCTGAATTTCAAGAGTTATGTTGTGACATGCCCCCCATAATGACTTAAAAAATGGCATCATTGGGGACATGGCATTATGGGGCACATCAACGGGATCGCGCAGAGGTAAGCTGGTCATGAATTCCCACATCCGCTGGTCAACTTAACTGCAATTTAACAAAAATAATTTCAGAGAATATACAAACATACATTAAGCCTTTGCGGTAGTGCAAGGCTTAGTTATGGTTAAGACGATGTATCTATGCAGTTTCAGAAAATAACTTTTCTGAATAACTTTCAAACCCATTGTAAGCAATATTTCGAGACAGTTACCTGTGCATGGAAAGTTTCAGAATTGTATATTGATTTTTACATTGATTGCATTTTGAACAGCTTTTAACATGGGTCTCTCCCATAGGAAAAATTAAAAAAAATTCGGTCCAAATATCTCAAAATAGGTCACTTTCATGTTCGTAATTTTTGGCATGTGCCTAGAATTCATCAGGAATTTGTACATGCTCCTATGAAACACGCTCCTACGACAGAAGCTCCTATGAAACATGCTCCTATAACTCGCTGTCAGATGATATTGTACTGTGACACGTGCACCTATGACACATGTTCCTACGACACCCTCCAATGACACACACTCCTATGAGACATGGTCCTATAACAAGTGCTGTTATGAGACACGCTCTTACGAAAATTGCACCTATAAATTGTTGACCTAGAACATGCAATCCTACGACACAAGCACCTAGGAAACACGCTCCTATGGCACATGCTCATATGACAAACTCTCACAAGACATACTCCTGCGACACATGCTCTTACAACAAGTGCTCCTGTGGCATGCTTTCCTACACCATGCGCTCCTACAAAACCCCCTCTATGATACTTGCTGCTACAACACACACTCTCACGCAGAGTTCTTAGTACCCAAGTATCTACGACCCACGCTCCCACGACATATGATATGAAGTGCTTCTATGACACATGCTCCTACGACACCACTTACCACACACTCCTACAACATACGTTCCTATGACACATGGTCTTACATCACACTGTTTAAACACACAATCTTACTATGCACACTTCTATGACACGTGCTCCTATGACACAAACTCCTGTCATGGTATTTCACCCCATTCTGCTCTGCGGGTATGAGCAAGAGGTGAGACACCATCTTATTTCAGAATATCCCTTCATAAAAGTGAGACTTGCATTGGATTGACAAGGCTGAGTAGAATGTAGTGCCTTGAAGAGAAAGAGCGTGTAGTGTGCTGTGTCAACCTTCTCAACCATATTCTTTCTCCCCACACCCGATCCCTTCCTTTTTTCCTCACTCTCTCCCTCTGACTTTGCTAACTTTTTTATCTCAAAGGTCACACTGTTACGATCCTCCACCTCATTCTGATAACTCATCCTCAATTACTGCTTCTCTTTCATCCTCTTCCTTTTCCTCTTTTCCCTTATATCTGAATCTTCAATTGCTCTTTATCTTGTGAAGGCAAGCGTCCCCAACCAGCACGATCCTCCCCGCAATGAGAGACAATGAAGGACTCTCCCAAGTAGGGAATAAGGCCAAGACAGAGTGCGGGTGAGCTTAAATGGGAGTTTATCAATCAGAATATGGCATGCAAAGAACTCTGCAAACTCCGAGAGCGCTCTGTCTGACAATAGCAAAGACAGGCGTATATATTTACAAAAAACGTCATAAGAACCTACATACTATAGGGGGCACAAGTTCAATGGGATTGGGTGGCGATGACTAACTATAGGTGCTGCTGCTTTGTGGTTGGCCGTGGCTGGAGAACGTCACTGGTCAGCCTCGTGGGTTGGGCTGGGCCTGGCAGGTTGGCAGAGTTCATCCGGGCGGTGTTGTTGTGCCATCGCGGCCAGTGTCAGAGATGAATGTCTTTTCCTGACTTATTTGCCCTAGGCCATGCACACCGCAGTCATTCAGTCATTGCAATATTATCTTCTTTAGTAAATCTTCCAATAGGTTATTCTACAGGTTAATGCAACACAGGAGGAATGCACCTTGTGAGGGGTCTAATGGTCATTCATCAGGGCATGGTTACCAGCGTCCTGTTGACCGGAGTCATAGGTTGAGGGGCTAAGCTTCAGGGCATGGGACGGACGGTACAAGCCTCCCTGTCTTGTTAGATGTGGTTATAAATGTGCCGCTGTGTGTTGCCACAGTGTTGGGTGTCCTGATTGCACAGGGCCATAAGTCTGAGATGATCTGGTGGGTTGTGGGGTTTACGAGGGGGCGCCTTTGGAAGGGTGGGTTCAGGCAGAGGTTTACTGCTGTGCTGTAAATAATGCAGGTGGCTGCAGAGGGGGCTACACATCTTTGAAGCGGCTCCAGTCTAGTTGGGGGAGGTGGGGCAGCACGGCGCGGGCCTCTGCTCTCATGTTTGGCAGTCTCTGGAGGGTGGGAGGGGAAATGGCCTTGCACATATTTACAAAGGTATCTTATTCGCGTGTTGCCGGCTTTTGGAGGCGAAAACATCATAATCATTAGAACACTTTATAATATTTGTTTGAATTACTTTAAAACATACATTTCATTTCGCTGGAGGCGTTTCAATTATATCCAGTCTGAGCACCTTATTCGTACACTATGTTTCAACAATTACAGTATTTAGCTATATGCATATACATCTTGCAGTAAGTGAGGTAGCATTACGGTTGGTGTAGTACATAGAGAATGAACCGTCACCGTATGTGACGGTGGTGGCATGCAAGGGGCTTTAGACATACACGCGTGACGAGTGCATTCTCGCACACCCTTCACAGGTGCCCCCTACATGGTTACATTCGTTTTCTTGTGTACTCTAGCAGCATTAGTTCAGTTATGGCGCGGGACCGCGGGGTGTACGATTTTCAATGATACATCTAAGGAACACTCCCCTGGAATGCTTTTATCATTTGCACACCCCTGTAGGGGTGTGGGTCCTTCATGGCTGGTGTCATACACAATTTTACAGGTTTCTTTAGTAAACGTGGTTGTATGGAAAAGCTGTACATGTTAGAAGACATTCATATTTGGGTACCTTTCTGCTTTCATCGGATGACCGTTCTACAGATCTTCCCATCACCCAGGCCTTGCTGACCGGGTCATTCTGGGAGCAGTGATACACTGCGGACGGTGAAATGTTACAGTGTTAGTATCTTATGCTAGCTCATGTCCGTCCTGTTCGTGGGAACGTGCTCACAGCGGATCTGCCAGGGTGCTGGGCAACAGGGATAATTGAAACTCTCCGAGGGTGGGGGCCGCGCTACAGTGCGCTACGCTCACACCATCTTTATTAGACAAAATGGTTTCTGAGGCCTAGCTAAATTCAATACGTGTGGGCAATGTCTTCAGCAGGTGAGCCATCCACCACCTGGGCCCGGGTGGTAAGGAGGGGGCACCCGATGAGACATGGCCCTCACCTTGGGTGGAGATATAGGCGAGGGGGGCCCCTTGGACCACTCCTCCCCTACACTTGCACATGCTCATCCTACTGCCTTTGCTCTTTATCCTATTCCATCCACTCTCATCACTAAGCTTTTTTCCACATCTACTAGCCTATTGAACTTCATTAATCAATCTCTCTCTCTCCTCTGCCGCTTTCGCTGATGACTTTTATCATGATCCCACTCTTGAAAATCCCTTTCTGGACACTTCTGCACCTTCTAACTATTGTCCCATTCCCCTCCTTCCCTACCTTTCTAAGATCTTAGAATGGATGACTTACACTCAGGTTCCATCTTATCTCGACCTTAACTCCCTCCTACCACCTTCTCAATCAGTCTTCCACCTGCTCCATTCTATGGAAACGGCTCTTCTTTCATAGAATTTTTGCTGCTAAAAACTCCAAACTCTCCTCCATTCTCATTCTTACTGACCTCTCTGCACCTTCGACCCTGTGGATCACTGTACTTTACTCTACATTCACTTGGTTTCTCTGGTACCGCTCTATCTTGGTTTAAGTCTCATCTCTCTGATAGGTATTTTACTGTTGCTTGAAGTGGATCTAATACCCCAGCATTTCCTCTCGCTCATGGACTCCCTCAGGGCTCAGTCTTAGGTACTCTCCTTTTTTCACTATAGAATGCTCCCCTGTCTGCTTTTTTCCCTTCTTTTGGGCTGTTACACTTCTACATGGATGACTCCCAAATGTTTATCTCCTTTTCCTCCAGTTCTGAATGTGTACACGCTATGCAATCATGGGTGCACTCACACTTTCTACACCTTAGCGCTTCTAAGACAGAAATTCTCTTTTTTCCAGCTGCTACTGCTAGCCACTGCTGTATCTCTTCTCTCCATCGGTTTCCCACCGGTTCCCCTTCCTTTCTCTTCTTCTGCCCTCTACTCAGGCGTTATTTTCGATTTTTCTCTGACCTTCACCTTGTCGCTGTCAACTCTTCAACATTCGAAAAAGCTTGCTCTTTCCTCACATTTCATGCTACTAAACTGTTGATCACTACCCTTGTTTTTTCCCACCTTGACTATTGCTCTCGTCTTCATCTAGCCCCCTTGTGCTCCATTTTTAACGTGGCTCTTTGCACCCTTTGATGTATTTCCCATCGCTCCTCCATTTCTTCAGCCATCTTCTCTCTTCATTGGTTATCCCTTGAAGCTCATCTCCAATTCCATTTTCTCTGTCTAACTTTTAACTGTGTTGCATAGTTTTGCACTGGGTTATCTATGCTCCTTGGTCTCTATGTACAGCCACTCCCAGCCTCTCCGATCTTAATTCTAGTTTCTTCTTTCTGTCCATTGCGCTCAGTCTCATTTTTGTTCTTTTGGTCTTCTTCCCCCAAGTTCTTGAATGATCTATCACTACACATTTGCTCCATTCCTTCTTACTCTTCATTTCACACTTCTCCCAAAGCTTTTTCTTTTCCACTATATTCTAAATTCACCTGTTTTTGGTTGTTACTCTTGATGCATCTGTTTTTATACTGTTTGACCTCATATTTACAGCACTTTGGCACCGTATAAATCAAATCAATACAAATACACACTCTCAGGAGACATGCTCCTGCGGCACATGCTCCTACAACACAGTCACAAGACATGCTCCTGCGACATGTGCTCACACGCCTTCCTATGACACCCTCCTACAACACCCGCTCCTACGACACACACCACAATGGCACACTTTCTTAAGAGACATTCTCCTATGACATGTGCACCTACCGCAAATGCTTCTCTGACAATTGCTCCTACGACAAGTCCTCCTGTAACATGCACTCATACAACACGTACTCCTACAACACACCCTCCAACCACACACTCCTATGGCACATGCTGCTACGACAAGCTCTTAGTACACACTCCTCTATGCTCAATGCTCCTATTACATATGGCACAACATGTGCTTCTATGACATGCACTCCTACGACACCCTCTAACCCCACACTTCTATGGCATGTGCTGCTATGTCACATGGTCCTAAGACACCCAGTTACAACACACACTCCCACAACAAGTACTCCTACGAAACATGCTCTTAGGAGACATGCTTTATATATATGTGGTGCATGCCCACAATGAATGTGTATCGTTCTAAAGAAATGTGCTCAGAACATATACAACACATGCTCCTAGAACACATCCTCGCAGCACATGCTCCTACAACACGTGGTCCTACAACAAGCATTCCTATTACATGCACGCCTATGACACACCCTCCTACACCACGTCCTCATAGGACATCTGTACCTAGGACATGTGCACCTACGACAAACACTCCTACAACACGTACTCCTATGACACACACTCTTATGACAAGCTCTTCGTACACAAGCTTCTACAAACCACGCTTCAACACCCTCTTACCACATACTCCTATGACAGGCATTCCTATGACACATGGTCCGCCAACAACCCAATGTTACAACACCCACTCCCACAACAAGTGCTCATGTGACACACACTTCTACGACACACACTCTTTGGAGACATGCTCTATATATCTTTGGTGCATGCCCAGAATTAAGGTGCATGTTTCATGTGAACTGTGCTCAGAATATATGAGTTTCAGAGGTCATTAATTATGCCATTGGCTCTTCTGAAAAACTCACATAGAAGTCAAGGCTAACTTTGATGTCAGCTTTCAAATTAAATCAATGTGCACAAACTTTACAAAGAGGCATGGGAGTTTTACAGTTCATGCATTACGCTACTATTACAATACTTAGTATACAACCTCCTATGACCCAGGCTCTTACAGCATATGCTACGACACATGCTCCTATGACACCCTCTTAACACGTGCTCCTATGACACATGGTCCTACAACACACTATTACAACACACACTCCTACAACAAGTGCTAAGAAGGTATGAGATGCACAGTTCATACATAATGCAATTGTAATATCCTAAAAATCACGTGCAAGTCAGGATTTTTCAGATCTAAATTACGTAATGTACAAACTGCAAACCTCATACACCTTTTTGTACAGTTTATGCACATTAATCCAAGTACGTACTGAAACAGGTATATATGCCTCTTGTACATAGTGAAAATATACAAAGTTAGAATGAATGTACAAATTCTATCTAAAATGTACACTGTCATGTAAAGTGTGTACCTTTCTCATGCTCAGAATGAATGTACACAATCTATTTAAAATGTTCACGAACATGTAGAGTATTTACATTGCACATGCTCAACATTTATTTACAGCTTTTATGTAAAATGTACCTGGACGTGTAGAGTATGTACATTACGTGCACTCAGAATACATGTACATCTTCTATACAAATTGTACATTGACATGCAAAGTATGTACATTACACATGCTCAAAATAAATGTACACCTTCTATACAATATGAACATGTAGAGGATATACATTACACACTCTCAGAATGAATGTACAGCATTTATACAAAATGTACACGGATATGGGGAGTATGTACATTATATATAAAAACAATCAGGTAACCATGACAAAAAGTTGGAATTTTTTTACAACATTGTTAAGGTTAAACCACCAAAAACGTAAAGTCTACAAACATTACAAATTATAATGTTAAGGTAACAGATAAACTTTATCAATTAATAAAAAAATATATTGTATTAAAATCAGATATCATGGTAACCTTAAATCACCCATAAACGTATAAGCACACAATATTATCAAGTTATAATTAGATGCATACAAACAAGTTATTGCATAAAATGTAAACATATTAAAATGTAGATTAAATGTACACCTATAAAAAAATGTAAGTATGCAATGTTTTTGTAAAACAACATTACTATATAACAAACTGAAATTATAACATACACAAGCAGGAGTCCTTTAAAAGCATGCAATTAAAAAATAAAATACATAGAGCATGTTTTAAATAATGAAAGTCAGTTAACCATTAATGTAAAATAACAAAATATATACAAACATGTGAACATCATACATTACAATATCGATTTACAAAGTACAGTATTTTCTATTCGTATATGGTTTATATAAACCTTTACAAAAATCTTTTAAAACATGTATAAAATAGTACAATATAAAAAATCAATCCGATTTCATCAAATAACAAACACAGTCCAGTACTAATTTCCTACATATCCACAGGTTTAACAAGTATACACTTCTATCCAGGTTCTACACATTCTCAGCCCTTCCACAATACCCTGTACATATTATATTGTCTGATTTTAATCTATTTTACAAACAATTTTTCGAAATGATAAAAGTCTTAACTTTAGTGATATTGAGTCACCACGGGGGTCATTCCGAGTTTGGAGGTAGCCATTGTGCTATTAGCACCATGGCTGCCTCCCAACCCGGGTCTGGGTTCTCTGAATGAGGACTTACCGGGTCATTCCAACCTTGGAGGACCCGGTAAGTCCCCATTCAGAAAACCATTCCCCATTCCCATTCGAGCCCCGATATGGCTCAATGGGAGTGGGGAAGAAGCAAATTACGGGCCCGCTAATAGTGGGCCCGTTATTTGCTCCCTGGTCCCTTAACAGGTCCCGCTAAGAACGGCGTTATGCAGATGCATCACAATGCTCAATAATCCCTTTGGCATTCAGAATTTGTCTAGTTTTTTCCAGAGTACATTTCTATTTACCATATCGGACGCCTTGCTTAGGTCCATTGAGGCCATAAATATTACCGAGTTTGTTGAAGACCAGGCTAATCTCTGGAGACAGCTCACCAATAGCCCCCCACAATCCATGGCCATATTTTTACGGAAGCCCATCTGTCTATAATCAGGTATATTGTTACTCGAGCTCCATTCCTCTATATGTTCCAGCACAATCGAAACAAACATTTTGGAATCCACATCCATTATTGAGATTGTTCTATAATTCATTGGTGACAATCTCAAGCCCTTCTTGAAAATTGTGACCAAATAAGACATTTTCCATGAATCCGGAATAATGTGTGTCCATTATATTTTTAAATTCTATCTGAAGAATATTGGCCCACAACCCTGAATTTTGTTTTAATATGATGTTGGTTAATTTATTGGGCCCTGCCGCTCTTGATGAGTTCGGATTTCTTAATTTTCGCTTTGATAATATTCACAGAAATATCTATTAACCACCCCTGGTCCTGTTTTGAACTAACATTGCTTTCCAAGAGATTAGATTTATGCATGTCCTTGAAATATTGAACCCTGGTCTCCTCGGGAAAAGGATTACTTTACGAGTAACCAGTGATTTTCTTCTGTTTTATTTATGAAGGCCCAAAAGGCTCTTGAAGTTTTATCTTTAACACTTTCTAACATTATTTCTCCAACTAATTGGTATAGTCTTGCTCGTTCAAACTTTAACCAGTTTTTATACATCTGTTTTAATGAGCAGATTTTCTCTCCTTTATTCACCTCATTCCCCTACATCCTTAAGATTTTTTTAATCTCCCTATGCAAGACATTTTTCCTTTCCTTTTTACCTCTATATTAAACATGTGCCTTCCTTTTATATTAGTTTAGTTTAGTTTAGTGTAGTTTCTTTATTTGTACCGCGCGCCGAACCCTGGGGTAACCGGGCGCCGGAGACTTAGATACAGTTACAACATGGCAAAAATATACAATACAGACTGTGAAATAACAACAATAAGTGTGGTAGACCAGGTTACAAGATGGTCGACAAGGACATGCAGAGAAGAAGTACATTAAGCAGAGTTTTTGTTGGAAAGCCATGTTTTAGTTTTGGCTCTAAAAGTCCAAAAGGAGTGTTCTGTTCTAAGGTTTAGTGGCATAGCGTTCCATAGTTTGGCAGCTAGGACCGGGAAGCTGGCTCCACCTACTTTTTTTAGGGAGAATTTGGGAACGGAAAGGCAATGTGAGTATGGCGTTCTGGTTGGTTTAGTTGATGTGTGATTGTGGAACCTGTCTGGCAGGGTTTTTGGGTGCATCATTGGAGCAGCATTTATGGACAATGACGAGGGATCTGAGAGTGATTCTGTCTCATACAGGGAGCCAGTGAGCATCTTGCCTGATGCTGGAGATGTGGGCGGCTCTGAGGGCATTATTTTGAAGCACCTGTAGTTTTATTCAGGTTGCGTTCTGACGTGCCGAGAAAGAGTGTATTGCAGTAGTCAATTTTTGAGACCTTTAGCGCTCTGGCTAGAGTAATACAACTGGAGGGAGATAGGAAAGGTTTGCAGGCGTTGATAAGCTTATTTGTGTAAGCTGTGGAAGAGGCTGTGGCATTTACCTGTCTTTTGAGCGAGAGAGTAGAATCTAGATAAACCCCAAGGGTTTTAATTTCTTTGGCTACTGTGATTAGGTTACCGTCTATGTTGATGGACGCGTAATGGGTGTCTAGTTTGTTTAGCCGTGGTTGGGAGCCGACAAGAAGGAGCTCAGTTTTCTCGTCGTTGAGGCATAGACTGTGCTCTGCCATCCAGGCTTGGATCTCCAAATATAGATTGTTGATTCTGGTGGAGGCCTCATCGTAGCACCCTGATAGGGTGATGAGAACCTGGGTATCGTCAGCATAGTTTGTGTATGTGACACCCAGGTTATCTAGGCGGTCAAACAATAGCTTAGTGAAGATATTGTATAGGGTCGGCGAGATGCACGAGCCTTGAGGGACGCCACAGGTGATGGGGACAGGGAGTGCTGAGGCCCCCAGGGAGAAGACCCGAGTGGTTCGTTTGGCTAGGAAGGACTGGATCCAGGCAGTCGCCTAGTTAGAGAAGGCCGCTGAGGTCATCAGATGTTCCGTGAGGATCTGATGGTCTACGAGGTCGAAGGCTGCTGATAGATCTAGCAGTAAGAGAATGGCTAGATTACCCTTGTCCTTTGCCTCGTCCATCTGGATTTTTAGGTCCAGTAGGGCTGACTCTGTTCTGTGCCTTGGCCTGAAGCTGGATTGTCTGAGACCCAGGAGGTTGTTGTCCTCCAGGTGCTTCTGTATTTGCAGGTAGGCCACTCTGTCTAGGATCTTTAGGATGTAGGGAACGGTGGTGATTGGTCTGTAGTTGGTTGAGTTATTGGGGTCTAGATTAGGTTTTTTTAGTAGTGGCATGACCCAGACCTCCTTGAGGCTGCTAGGCACTGAGCTTGATTTGAAGGAAGCGTTGATAAGGGCTGTTATGAAGGGGGCCAGAATGTTGGCACCTTCCTGGATGATGGGAGCTGGGCATGAGTCCCCTTGGCATCTGGAGGGTTTGAGGCCCTTAATGATGCTTTCTACTTCTTTAGTGGATACTGGTGAGAAGGAGAAAGGGGGGCAGGTGGGTGTTTTGGGAGTGGTGGACGGTGGATGGTTTGTTTGTTTGGATAGGCTAAGCTTTTTCTGTTCGATTTTGGATTGTAACATGGTGATTTTGTTTGCTAGGGCTTTTTGAATCCTCTCACACCAGTCTGCATCTTTTACGCAGGATTCTGCCAGTGTGGGGGGGGATTCGAGTTCCCTGAGGATATTGAAAAGCTCTTTTGATTCGGATTTGGCGCTCTCAATTCTGTTGTCATATGTCTCTTTTTTGGCCTTGAGGATGGCAGTTTTGTAGGTGGTGGCTGCTATCAAGAGTTGTGTTTTGTTGGAAAGGTTGGGCGTTTTTCTCCATTTGTTCATGTGGGCTGCCGGTTTGGCTTTGGTGAGTTTGAGTGGAGCGATAGTGTCTACTGCTGATGCTAACGTTTTGTTGTATAGATCAGCAAGTTTCTCTGCATCTAGGTTAAAGTAGTTTGTAGGGGTAAGGATGTTGTCTATGAGTGGGCGGAGGTTTTGTAAGGTAATGTTGCGGTTATTTCTGGTGAGGGATTGAGGGATGATGGGGGTTGGAGTGTTTGGTTGTGATTTCCCTTGGAGAGCAGTCCAGGGTCCTGCCTTTGTTGTGGGTAGGGTCTGTGATTCTGAGCTTGAACCCTAGTTGGGAGATGGTGCTTTCCAGGGAGAGCGCATTGTCATCGTTTGGGTCGCTGAGACCGAGGTTGAGGTCGCCAAGAAGGATAATTTGAGATCCTGTTTTTGTGTTGGTGGTCAAGAGGTCAGATATCTCTTCCTCAAATGTGATGATGGGGCTTGGGGGTCTGTAGAGGAGGTGTAATAGTACGGTTTGTGTAGCAGAGAGTTGGAGCTTGGCTGACAGAAGTTCTGCAGACCGGAAGCTAGGCTGTGGGGTTAATCTAAGGCCAAGGGATGTTTTGACGATGAAGGCTACTCCTCCTCCTTTACCTATTTCCCGGTCTTTCCTTAGTATTGAATAACCTTCTGGGATGGCAAGGGATAGAGCTGGGCCTGCTGCTTGGTGCAGCCAGGTTTCAGTGATAGCCAGGAAGTGCAGGTTGTTGGCAGAGATGAAGTCTGCGATATCTAGCGCATGGGCGACCAGGGAGCGGGCATTGACGAGGGCGCCCTTGATCAGTGGCTGTTCAGAGGTGCTCAAGGGAGCTGTTTGGGTGATGTTCAAAATTTGAGCGGTGTTAGCTTGATTGTGCGTGGAATGAGGGGAGTGTCTTTTGGCGAGTGTCTTGGGGGTTATGAACCGAGAGCCGAGTCGCAGGTTTCTGTCTTTCAGTGTGCATGGGTTCCAAGGAGTGGGAGGAGCAGCAAATCGGCGGATCCATTCTATGGGGCTGAGGGTGCCGTTAGGCTGGTCAATATGTTGGACCTCGAAAAAACCCATAGTCGAGATGTATGAGGGATGTTGGATTGGGTGTGATTGTGGTTTGTGGCGGGTGGTGGTGTTGTTGTGGTGGAGCAAGGCGAGTGTAGCCGTTAAGGTGAGAGTGGCTAAGTAGAGGTTTGCCATGGGTGGTCAGTGTGAGACCTGGGTGTAGTTGGGTGAGGTTGACTAGATGGCAGTATAGTAGATTTCGGTGGAGCGGGAGCCGACTGGGTCGGGATGGGCAGGAAGGCAAGTAGTCAGAATCAGAATAAGGTGCAATGGGCAGACACAGTGGTCAATAGACTAAGGCACAATGGCTAGCAAGTAGGCACATTAAAAGTGAGGCGCAGTGGTCAGCCGACTAAGGCACAATGGCTAGCAAGTAGACTGTCCCAAAAAACACTAAAATGCATATGTGGCAGAGGCACCTAGAATTGACTGTCCCAAAACACACTAAAATGCATATGTGCCAGAGGCACCTAGAATTGACTGTCCCAAAACGCACTAAAATGCATATGCGTTTGAGTCCTTTGGCCCCTTATCGGGATTCACTTCCCCAAAAATTGGATCTAGATATTGTGGAAGACCCTGTATTGAGTATCTTATCAATTTCTCTTCCAAAGGGTTAGAATCGAATTCCCTCACCATAGTTGTATTAAATTGTATCACTTTCGTAGCGGACCATCTCACTCGGTTTTCACTCTTGTTGACCATTAATTTACTCAGATTAATGTCTGAGGATACTATATTTGGCACCCAGTTAAACGGCACACATAGTTTTGCATGATCAATCATTTCAGTTGGCTTGATTTCATATTTCAGTTCCTTAGAGAAAAGATTAATTGATACAAATATATAATCTATCTTTGATGAGAGACCCCTTGCTGCCCACGTGGGGGTGTGATTTCTCAAGAGAATCAAGCCCTAGGATTCCGCAAAATTAAGCCAGATACCCCCTTCTACTGTTTTCTTTCCTACCTCTGGGTACCTGTGCATAATCTGTCATAAGAACGTTAATGCTATCTTTTTAATGTTACAGCTTGCATGAAGATCTCCTGCCAGGATCACATCTCCTCCCTCATGGGAGTTATACCATTCTTCCATTTTTTGATTCAGCCTGCCAATAACTGTTTCCAAATTAAGATTAAAAATTCAATACACATTAATTAATAAATGGTCAATGTTCTGTTTTCCCTCTTCACTTCAACCCCCATTCCCAGAATGTTATCCATTAACCTTAATTCTTCAATTCTTTTTATTTCCTGCACCTTTTTTGAGTGCTGTCGTTACCCCACCCTTTTGCCTTCCCTTCGCCCCCTGCACAGCACATATACTTATCATGTCAAATCCATCCCAAATTAGTTTTGATGTTACCCAGGTTTCTTGAAGAAAAATTACATCATTTTCTTTAATTTCCTTACAGACTTAAGCAATTGCCTGTGCCCCATGGTGTTCCAAATAAGGAGCTTCAAGGTACACTTATGTTTAAAGTGGTTGACTCAGGGATTTCATTTGTGCTATTGATTCTTTTAGAGTGAGGGCCAGCCACAGCCAATTGGGAGTTTCACCAATCACCCTCTTTCACTCTACCCCTCTCTTCATACGATGAGTCCCCTCTCTCCCTACTTTCCTCATGCTTGTATTTCTCATTGTTATATACCGAAATATCATATCTTTATTTTTGCAAACTAAGTGATTCTTTCAGTATTATGCTCCTTACCAGGGGAGATTGGATGATTAATCTCACATAATCATAACGTTGTGGATGGATGCAATCCACCAGTTGGATATCCGCCGAGGTAATCAGTCTTAAGGCAGGGATCTCATTGAATAGTGCCAGGATACCCATCCTGTGCAAATATTTAGGCCCACCCTCATCAAATTGGTAATTCAAAATTAAACTGGGAGCATCTGTTACGCTCACCTGGTATCCACAGGGACGTCACCCAGCTGGGTTACTCACTGATATGCTTCCCAGCTTTGCCCTGATGTGGTCTGCGGAGAAGGTTCTACCTTGTGGTAGAATTAGGCGTGCTCTCCGTCCTGCCTTCTTTGCAGGGGCACGTTGTCTTTCATGGGCGAGTGCGATCCAGTTACTTCACTGACGCCGGCCCGTTTGATATTGTTCAGGTAGGTCTTATTGCTGTTCTTTAGTTTTGTTGCTATCCTGCATGCCTTTCTTTGTTTAAAATGTCTCTTTTTTCTCCCTTAGGTATGCAGAGCTTCAGCGCGGCAAACTGGCTTGGTTGAGCCCCGCTGGTAAATGATGGCGCATTAAGAGCGCTATGATGCGGTAAGTAAGCGCTATGCGCAGCGCTGCAAAGTCTTGCCTTTGCTAACCTGTGTTTTCCTTCCTTGTAGGTCGCGGTGTTCTTCAGCGCGATTGGAATGTCCGGCGTGGTGCCAGCCGAGAGGCAACCAGCCAGGTAAGCCTTTTGAGCAGTTCGTAATTTGTAAATGTCTCTACTGCTTTCTTTAATGTTGCCTCTTTCTTCCTCTTTCAGATCATTCTGTCCGGGAGGCGTGCAGATTCGAGGAAGCTGTTCTCAGTAGTTGCAAGTGTTTAAAGATGAAGACTGCAGGTAAGATGCTGCTGCTAATGATGTTCATTTTGTTTCCTTGCAGGTTCTGCTTCTCTGAGGTTCGAGGGAATAGCTGGACACAGTGAGCGTCACGTTGAGGGCTTTTGAAGAGGATGCCAGGCTCTAGAGGCCCGAGTCCAGACTCCAGCTGGCCAATGGGTTTGCCAGAGGGGGTTTTGGGCAAGGGTCGTGACAGCATCTGGTTGTTTAGGAGATCTTAGTTTGAGTATTAGTTCACTATTCTCCTCCTCTCCTACCCTAGGCAATCTTTTCCCATTCTCTTTAGCTCGTCCCTCTTCTGACTGGTTAAGATTTTCTGCCTGATCCATACATTCATTATCACTTCCTTGCTCATCCCTCCTTCTCGCCTTATCACCTCCCTTCTGTTTACTCCCCTGCTGCTTCCCAGTCTTTTTTTCCTCCAACATATCTCTCACAATATTTCTTACCTACGATTCAGACAAGATAAGACCTTTCTTTATACTGTCACCCCCTTGTACTGGAGCCACATCTGTCTCCTGTCCCTTCCTCTTCCCCACCTCATCTTCCCCCTGTTCTGTTATAGGTCTCTTTAGTCCCTTCATACTCGTATTTAGCATCCCTCTGTAACGCTCACCTGATTCCCGTAGAGGCGCCGGTCTTGACTGGGCGTATACCGTATCTTCAAAGGTGATGTGCAACACACGGCTGGCTCTTTGGGCGGGACCTCTGTGCACTGTATGTCTGACTTGAAGGGTAAGATGTCTGCAGATAGAAAATATGGGATTAAGGAACTGGGTTATTGAATGTCTCTCTCTTCTTCCCTTTCTCTTCTCCTGTAGAACCCCAAAGGTTAACGCTCTCACCTTAGGTAAGTGAACGCCGTGCTCTCCATCTGCCTCGGGGCAGGGTGCTGTAACCAGTTTCTTCACTGGATAAGGGGAGCAGGCCTCTTGACTTCAGAGGACTGCTGTCTGTCGTTTACTGCACGAACGGTAAGTTTCGAGTAATTCTAATGTCTTTAAAGTCTTTAGTAATGATGTTTCTTGTTTTGCAGGGTTCCGGCGATGGCGGATGACGGGCTGAAGTGAGTTGAAGATGGAGCCCGTGTGATGAATAGAAGCACCTGGAAGCACGTAAGTAAGCGCTTGTTGCCTGCTTCACGATGCGCTCTAACTGTCTTTTTATTTTGCAGGTACAAGTTCGGAGCGGCTGCCGGGTGCCGAAATACCCACTGGGTTAGATGTGGAAAGGAGTAATGGCACGTGAGTATTAAAGTTCCCCAATGTCTTTAAACGCACCTTGTTTTGTCTTTCAGATACGGGATGCAGCGCCGAAGGCCTCCGGAGCGTGCGAAGAGTTGGTAAGCTTTTGTCTTTCAGATGCCGGAATGCAGTGTGAAGACCTCCGGAGCGCACGAAGAGTAGGTAAGCCTTTGTCTTTCAGATGCCGGAATGCACCGCGAGGCGTTGGTGACAGCCGATGGACCAGGTAAGTGAAGAGCTGTCACTGAAGACCGTAATGCTAACCTGTTCTTTCTTGTCTTTATAGGTGTTGCTGAAGACTGGATTCAGGATGGTAAGCCTTTTTCCTTAGGCCCAGGATCAGATGCAGAAGACACGATGAGCGTTCTGCTGCAGAGGATGCAGAATAACGCAAAGCAAGATTCATCCATCGGGTGTGGTTTAAATAGCCTCCTGTAGTGCTTAGGTGTCTCCTTCCACAGCCACGCCTAGGTAAGAAAAGAGTTCCTGCTTTCCAGAAGAGTTCCAGTGTTCTGAATCTAGGGAGTGGCTCCTGCCCCACCCAACAGGAAAAGTAGTTCCAAACAGAAGAGGATCAGAGGCTCAACTGGCAGGCAAGTAAGCAGCATGGTCTGCTGCAGGTAAGTCCACCCAAGCATTATGAGCCCGGCGCTTCCAGCGCTGGGACTGGGCATATTTATGCGCCTGGTGCCACTGGCGCCAGGACTGGGTCCAAAAGGTCCCAATTGGGACTGGTTGGCACTCGGAACCTGGGTTATGGATCTGCTTCCAAGGGAGTTGGGAAAACCCTGACCTTTTGGAAGCAGAGATCATGACACCCTCTTTCTTGGAATTTTTCCACATCCCAAATACTTTCATGACTCATATGTTGACTCAAGTAATGTGACCTTGGGATCCTAGGCTGAATATGTAAAGGCTGATTAAATATTCCAAAAATTTGTTTCCCTTCATCTGCTTTTTATTTTATTTCTTCCCCCATAGGTCTCTGGTTTTTTCTGTTTTAATACATCTACAAGTCTCATCTCAGCCTTCGAGTATTCAATTTGTTTAGATTTCCCTTTTTGTTATTCTCAGGTGGATCACTTTCGTTTATCTCTCCCTCTTTGCTTTCTCCTAAACATCCCTCTTCCTCCAATATTACCTGCTCAACATTTAGTCCCTTTCCAGTAGTCCGCAAAAACATACGAGAGGCGCCCTTTACATTCTTCAATTGTGCTGCCTTTAACACTCTCATTTTTTTCTTTTTTGAATTTTTCGAGACCATAATTCGTAGAGGTTCCTCCTCTTCCCTTTCTTTCATTCTCTCAGCCAATTCCTCATCCGGCACCACAATCACATCCCCCTAACCTCCCACCCCTAATTCCATTTCTGAGTCGGAGCCTCTTTCTTTTACATTTTTCCTCCCAATATCATTTCTCTTGCCCTCCTCTTTTGCCATACTCCTTAGTTTTACTACCTGATCTATTATAGCAGATCTTTCTATAATATTATTTAGGCAGCTAGATTGCTCCTTCAATTCCTTCTTTACCCATGATCTCATTTCAATAACGTCAATAATGTCAACTTTCTATCAGAAGTAGTGTTGCTGAGTTCCTGTACTTCCTCTTCCTTATCTTCCTCCTCTCCCTACCCCGACTCAATAGGTTTTACCTTCCTTGCCAGTTGAGTTATTACTCCTTTTGAGAAGATGGGAGGGGTATCCAATAGAGAGTTATTGTGTTTGCCCCTCTCCTCCCTGCCTTCTCTTGGTTCTTCATTTTCATTCGTACACTCGTTGGTCTGCTGCCCCTCATCTTCATATAATGATTGAGAGTGGCCCGGTACACCTCCATCGCATACTGCCACCCCCTCTTCTGTATCCAACATTGCTTCAACCATTAGAGCATCAGTACCCTCCACTCCACACCCCATCTAGCTCATCCGACCAACACTGTATGCTTCTGTGTGATGATAGTTTTCTTCTTCATACCTTTGCCACACATCTTAATATACTCCTTATGAGTTCCCCCTCTCAAGAGAGGTCTTTCAATTTCAACACCCATTCACACTTAGTGCCTCAAAACCATGATCTGTTCATTCTTTTCAATAGTGCAATTATCTGTCAATGCCCCCCACCCAACTGATCAACCTCCACCCAGAAAATGTGCCTTTCAATTTCCGTTCCTTCAAGATCGGACTATTAAATCCCTTCGGCTTTACTACAGGATTATACAATTAGTGTGTCCTCGCTGTTCTGACCTTTCATTTCCTTCCTTTCCTTCATGATGAATATATGATTTAGCCAACAATTAACATAAAAATAATATTAGTAAAGACAACGTAAATATTAACAAAAGCAGAACAAATGTAATACACATTAAAAAATGTAATAAATTAAATAAAAACAGTTTAACATTTTTGTTAAATGCATTGTATTGAATCTAGCAATGTCATCACTGCCTCCTCGAGGAAAATGTCATCTCATGTGGCCAGGGAAAGGCAGATCCTGACCCCCGGGGGCAGCCATCAGAGGGAGGACCACATGAGGGGAGACAACCCTCATGGGAGTGAAGTGGACTTGCTAGGTGGAACATGGTATCCTCCTTTCCCCATAGAGCCTGACAACACCCCCATAATGCTGCAATCCTCCATGGCATATTGTAATGTTAGACAAGAACATCCAGTCATGACTAACAGCAAAGCTTTTCATATCCTTATTTGAAAACGTCTGACAATACTGAGATGACGAAGAGGACTAACTAGAGGGATGAAGATTGCTGAGGCTGAGAAGCAAGAGATGTGCTCTAGGTGTTAGGAGAATTCAATAGGTGCATGGACATTCAAAAGTATCAAGCATCAGGGAAGATGGAGTCTCAGTACGCTGATGCAAGTCGGGAAATCCAAAGGAAGCACGCTGCAGCGTGGAGCGAGGAAGCCCCTGAGGGAGCCGTCAGTAGAAGCTCTGAAGCAGAAGGTTTGCTGTTTGAATGCCGTGAGCAGACGAAGCTGCCAAGTGAAGTCCAAGACATTGCGGGAACGGGAGAACAGACGAGACGCCTGTCAGACAAGGAAGCAAGCCGCTGGCAGAACCGAGGATTGCGAAGGATGCCGAAGTTGCCAAGTGAAGCTGGTGCGTCCATAGAGGGAAGTTGAGATGCTGAGCACTCTGTAGCATGTATCATGTACCGTTGGAACAGAATTGTATGATCCTGGTAAGCCCGAACAGGGAGCTGGGACACCAAGATATTTGTTGAGAGAAACTAAGAGAAGATAAGGCAGATGAGAACAGGTCAAGCACCCAGCTTATAATAGAAGCAAATACCACATGTTGGCACAGTTTAACATTAAGAAAGAAGGAAAGTTTGTTCATTGATAGAAAACCCTGGCCGGAGAGTATTCCAGGCATAAGGATTTTGAGTCTGGGCACCTGCACCCAAATACATATAAGCAAGTCAAGAAAGCCCTGGCAGGAGAGTGTGCCAGGCAGAAGGATTGCAAGTCTGGGACCTGCACCCAATTGTGTTGATCCAAATCATTGAAAGCATAATAGGACAGTGTACAGACTGACGGAAGAGTGTCTGGGACACACTGTTGCAGTTGCTGAATTTTCTGGAGGGTGTGGAATCCAGGAGAAGGGAGTCAACCCCCCCTCAAACTGGAAATGAAACATATTGTGACCAGGGAATAATCCCCCCCCGGTGCTGTCAAAAGTAGAGCTGCTTCTTGACCATGTTGAAATCTGCACAAAGATTGTGAACAGTGGGAATTTGGGAATGTTCAAGGAAAGAGTCAAACCCCTTGAGATTGAAAATTGTAGAAATCTTGGAAAGATCAAGGGAAGTTCTATACCCCTTGAGAGTGTGAACTTTAAAAAACTGAAGAAACTCAGGGAAGAGAAGACCCCTTACCCCGCCCCCATTGCTCCCCTTAAATTCATGGAACTTTGTTTTGGTTTTCAGCCCCATTCTTTGGAAATATATTTTCGAACTTTGGAAAAGAGCTGCAAGTGGCCAGCGGAGCGACATTTCCCTTTTCACGTTATACCGAGTTTAGCATATAAGGATCAGGTTAGGATTTGGACACAGGTTAGAGAACTTTACTTCGGACATTCTGACACAGATACCATTTAGTTTTGTATGAGGCAGGGAACCCCTTTTAGAGTACAAGATAGGATTTTCTCCTACCCCCTTTTTACTTCGGTTAATAAAAATCTTTGCCAACCTCCATGACACCCCTGTGTCCGCATCTTACTCCTGATTCTTTACAGCATACAAATATACACACAACACATTACATTAACTATGCACATTTCATAGCAAAAGCAAAACATTGCAAACCAAAAACAGGGCGAGTTAAGCTTACCATGATATTTGATTTTGATATAATATATGTTTTAATTAATTGATACAATTATTTATGACCTTAACGTTATCATTTGGAATGTTTGTAGACTAAGTTTTTGTCGGTTTAACCTTAACAGTTTTGTAAAGCAAAATGTTCCCAAAGCAGTTCCAATCAATTCACTCTCTGTCACTTACACCTGACACTTCTTGGCCCAGCCTGCCTTTCCCCGGTCCCCGTTTCCTCTGTTTTGCTGTATGTGCAGTACACTATGTAGCCACAAACAAACCCTACCTTGCAGGGGTAAGATACAATTAAATCAAAATTTTTGTGGCACCAACCAGCTTTATCCCGACCATCCATCCTTCCCACAAAAGGTAAAGTAAAAACAAGTAGACCAAAAATTAACTACATTTGCTGTGCTACATTTATTTAGTTTTAATGTGTGTTATAGTATAAAAAACTGAGGATCATACAGAATATTAAAGACTGCGTCCACATTCTTCCAGTCATGACAATGTAGTCCATCTCAGGCCCAGGGGACTCACATAAGAAAAAATGGAAGCAGAAGTGGTATACTGTGAAGTTTGTTTACTGCCTGGAGTGCATGGAATGCTTGTCACTCTCATTATTTTCACCTGTAAGTAACTGGTTTGTGAAAAGTAATGTCAGCAGTGTGTTGTAGGAATATGTCTCTGTGCCCACTTCTACAGTTCAGCAGATAAGACGTTAGAATGGATTCTTCAGTTAAATCTGTTTGCAGAGGGGAAAAACACAGTACATTCAGAATACCCTTTATTGTACTAATAACTGCACATTTGCACTTAAATACCTGCAAACCCCAATTTGTTGCCATTTAATTGTGCATGAAAACATCTTCCCAATTTCATGAAATCTGTGAAGTGTGTGGTAAACTTCAAGATGTGTTTGAAAGCGAAGTCCTTCAACTTTCAACAGCCCTAATTCAGACCCAGATTTACAAATCCAGATCAGAAAATTGTATGATCTGCAAATAGTGCAATAATCGTCATTCAATGATAAATAAAACTCCAGTTTAACATGTCGAAGCTATCTAACTGGGGTTACTAGACAGACAGAACATGATTTTGTGTATATTACAAGTTATGCAATGGTACATTATAAACTGTTAAAAACATATAACATTTGTAAAATGCTTAAAACACACACAAAAAGTATAAAATAATACTTGCAAATAAAGATTGGAACAAAATACAGTATAATGCCACATACTATTCCTCACATATTTGGTCTTTCCAACAGGATTCTCCCAAATAAGAAGCTGGCAATACACGTAAGTGGTTTGTTTTTATGTGCCACTAAAGATCCTGTTAAATAGAATAAGCACTAATTGCCAGAGCATAAAGTAAGTAAAAAGCATAAAGTATGGATTTGGCTCAGAGTTACCTCTGAGCCAATTGCAAACATGAAAAACAGTGACTATTAAAAGCGCAAAGAAGAAGCGATTCGTATTTAAAAGCAGTATTAGTATAGTAACAGGCCGATTCATGGAATAAATGTGCGCCGAAAATCCCGGCGCAGAGGGGCCAATACGTGCGCTGCGCCGAAAATCAGCGCAAAGCGCAGGGAAACCAGCGCACGTCGATTCATGGAAGTCCCTGCGCAAGAAAAGCAGAGGACGTGCGCGGAAAAAACGCGCGGCGCAGGCCGGCGCACAGGTCAACCAACGTCGTGCGCCACGGCCACTGCGCCATCACTCCGAGCGCAGCGCACAGCTCTAAAGTAGGCGGGACACAGGGCGGGATACTCGGAATGGGGAATAAAATGGGGCACAACACTCGGAATGGGGAAGAATGTGGGCGGCACGGGGAAAGTTCAGGAGGCAAGTGCGCGGAACGCCCACACGCTCGCATACAACACGTATTCATGGAATAGAATAGGGCAAAAAAGCGCACGCTCAAAGCAGCGCACAGGCACAAACAGGCACAAACACGACCGCCACAAGAAAGCAGGCGGTAGCGTCTCTGCGCCTGCAAGAAATGTGCGCTAAAAGGTGCGCCAACAAATAGCACCTATATACAGACATGATCAATGTCCAATACTGTGGCCCTCCAGGACAAAAGACGTACAAAGGGGTACCCACAAACACAGACACGCGCAGAGAGAAAAAATAAACGTGTGCGTGCATACCGGGGTGCGCGGTAAGTTGCACACGCGATATGGCCGGGTACGTGGATTTCAGGGGTGCGCGGGAAGTTCCACACGCGATATGGCAGGGTACGTGGATTACAGGGGTGCGCGGGAAGTTCCACACGCGAAATGGCCGGCTACGTGGATTGCAGGGGTGCGCGGGAAGTTCCACACGCGATATGGCATGGTACGTGGATTTCAGGGGTGCGCGGGAAGTTGCACACGCGAAAAGGCCGGCTACGTGGATTTCAGGGGTGCGCGGGAAGTTGCACACGCGATATGGCCGGCTACGTGGATTCCAGGGGTGCGCGGGAAGTTCCACACGCGATATGGCAGGGTACGTGGATTTCAGGGGTGCGCGGGAAGTTGCACACGCGAAAAGGCCGGCTACGTGGATATCAGGGGTGCGCGGGAAGTTCCACACGCGAAATGGCCGGCTACGTGGATTCCAGGGGTGCGCGGGAAGTTGCACACGCGATATGGCCGGCTACGTGGATTCCAGGGGTGCGCGGGAAGTTCCACACGCGATATGGCCGGCTACGTGGATTCCAGGGGTGCGCGGGAAGTTCCACACGCGATATGGCAGGGTACGTGGATTTCAGGGGTGCGCGGGAAGTTGCACACGCGAAAAGGCCGGCTACGTGGATTTCAGGGGTGCGCGGGAAGTTCCACACGCGAAATGGCCGGCTACGTGGATTTCAGGGGTGCGCGGGAAGTTCCACACGCGATATGGCCGGCTACGTGGATTGCAGGGGTGCGCGTGAAGTTCCACATGCGATATGGCAGGGTACGTGGATTGCAGGGGTGCGCGGGAAGTTCCACACGCGATATGGCCGGCTACGTGGATTCCAGGGGTGCGCGTGAAGTTCCACACGCGATATGGCCGGGTACGTGGATTGCAGGGGTGCGCGGGAAGTTCCACACGCGATATGGCCGGCTACGTGGATTCCAGGGGTGCGCGGGAAGTTCCACACGCGATATGGCCGGGTACGTGGATTGCAGGGGTGCGCGGGAAGTTCCACACGCGATATGGCCGGCTACGTGGATTGCAGGGGTGCGCGGGAAGTTGCACACGCGAAATGGCCGGGTACGTGGATTTCAGGGGTGCGCAGGAAGTTGCACACGCGATATGGCCGGCTACGTGGATTGCAGGGGTGCGCGGGAAGTTCCACACGCGATATGGCAGGGTACGTGGATTGCAGGGGTGCGCGGGAAGTTCCACACGCGATATGGCCGGCTACGTGGATTCCAGGGGTGCGCGGGAAGTTCCACACGCGATATGGCCGGGTACGTGGATTGCAGGGGTGCGCGGGAAGTTCCACACGCGATATGGCCGGCTACGTGGATTGCAGGGGTGCGCGGGAAGTTGCACACGCGAAATGGCCGGGTACGTGGATTTCAGGGGTGCGCGGGAAGTTGCACACGCGATATGGCCGGCTACGTGGATTGCAGGGGTGCGCGGGAAGTTCCACACGCGATATGGCCGGGTACGTGGATTCCAGGGGTGCGCGGGAAGTTCCACACGCGAATTGGCTGTGTGCTCCCAGGCATTACCTGTACACCCTCCACGGCCCCTGCAGGCAGCACACACCACAGGGAACTACCCTGCACACCTGCTCATGTCTCCCACCACCCCCACCCCCCATCCACCAGGGACACCCTCCACCAGGCCCCCACCCATGTCTCCCACCACCCCCACCCCCAGCACTGTGGGGAACCTGCCAGCAGGCCCCCACCCATGTCCAACCCATGTCTCCCACCACCCCCAACCCCCATCCACCAGGGACACCCTCCACCAGGCCCCCACCCATGTCTCCCACCACCCCCCACCCCCCATCCACCAGGGACACCCTCCACCAGGCCCCCACCCATGTCCAACCCATGTCTCCCACCACCCCCAACCCCCATCCACCAGGGACACCCTCCACCAGGCCCCCACCCATGTCTCCCACCACCCCCACCCCCAGCACTGTGGGGAACCTGCCAGCAGGCCCCCACCCATGTCCAACCCATGTCTCCCACCACCCCCAACCCCCCATCCACCAGGGGCACCCTCCACCAGGCCCCCACCCATGTCTCCCACCACCCCCACCCCCAGCACTGTGGGGAACCTGCCAGCAGGCCCCCACCCATGTCCAACCCATGTCTCCCACCACCCCCAACCCCCATCCACCAGGGACACCCTCCACCAGGCCCCCACCCATGTCTCCCACCACCCCCCACCCCCCATCCACCAGGGACACCCTCCACCAGGCCCCCACCCATGTCCAACCCATGTCTCCCACCACCCCCAACCCCCATCCACCAGGGACACCCTCCACCAGGCCCCCACCCATGTCTCCCACCACCCCCACCCCCAGCACTGTGGGGAACCTGCCAGCAGGCCCCCACCCATGTCCAACCCATGTCTCCCACCACCCCCAACCCCCCATCCACCAGGGGCACCCTCCACCAGGCCCCCACCCATGTCCCCCTGGCCCCTGGTCCTGACGATACACAATAATGGCAGTAATGGTCAGCATACCCAGCACAAACACCCAGGCAAGGATTGCACGCACCCACATAGTGAATGCAATCACATGACACAACCCCAAAGGCAAGTATGCAAAAGAACACATGTCCGCCACACACACATACACAATGGGTGCAAGTGAATGTCAAAACCCATATCATGACATGTAAGAAACCAAAGAAAAAATGACACAAGTGTAAGATAATATAAAAATGTATTTAAAAAAAAATCAAGTAAACTAATACAACTATCTGGCAAAGCAAATAAAAGGTCCATGTCCGGGAACAAAAATGAGAAACCAAAAAACAAAGGATAGAAAAATCAACAGATTTTGTCCAAAGTAAACACATGTAGTATGAAATGAAAGAAAAACCATTACGACATGGTGTAAACAATATGAAAGTAAAAAAATGTACCTCCCAAAAAATAACTATATATACAGGATTGTTCAAGGGTCCATGAGCCCAACACCACTAATGAAACCTAATACTAACTAATTAAAAAAATATGTACAAAGAAGTGGCCATTGTCCAAGCGGTCCAAAATAATAAAAAGAAATAAAGGAAACCTAGCACTAACTAACTAAAAAACTATATACAAAGGCAGCGGGCTAGTCCTGCAGCTCACTTGGTGATGCTGGCCAGGGCATCCTCGAACTCCATGTCAATGTCCTGGAGGCGGGACTCAGTCCTGGCCCCGAGGTCTCGCAGGGACAACCCCATGTGCTCACCAAATTCCCTGCGAGCCTCCTCGAGGCACTCAGCCCGCCTCAATGCCTGATGCATGGAGATCTCCGCCCTGGCCATGGCGAGCCGCTCCTCTTCCGCCCGCTGCCGCTCCGCACCTATCCGCTGGCCAAACTCCTCCCACACGGAACACACTGCCATGCCAGGGTTGCCCTGCCCTCCGGCCGATGCCTGCCCCTCCGATCTTGATGGCCCTGAGCCATGATGCCTCCCACGTCGAGCCCGCTGCTGCCTCCGACGCCACTGCCTCTGCCAGCACGACGGCATCCAGGCTGATGGTAACCACCGACGCCGTCGTGCACGTGCCCTGCCCGATGATGCCGGCACATCTTCCATCTGCTGGGGTCCACTTGCTGTGTCGTCCACCCCTGCTGGACCTCCGACTCCCAACTGCGGCAGGGATGGGATCCCCACCGAGCTCGCTGCATTGGTCGGGGCAGGTCCACAGGGGGCCATGGTGGCATCTGGGCCGGAAGACGGCAAGGAGAACGACCGGTGGATAGCCTGCACAGAGGAGGAGAGGGCCGTCAGATTGGCCAACACATGCAGGAACCCCCCGAACATGGCCGATCCCAATTGGGCCACGTCAGCACGGTGCACTTCGTGATGACGTGCGTGCTCCTCCCGGGAAGCACGCACGGCATCACGAATCACAGCCGTGCGCATCGCGACCCCAATCAGGACCTGCTCCACGCGGCCAGGGGTTCCCACGGCCGCAGGTGGAGGGGAGTCAGTTGACATGGACATCCCCTCTACCTGCGGACGGGCCTGGGACGGGGCATCCCTGCTGGTGCATGGTGGTGCACTCACAGGGTCAGGGACAGCGACATGCACAGGCACCTCCACGGTGACCTGTGCTGCCTCCTGCCCCTGGCCCTGGACTGCACCACTTGCACCAGCAGGGATGCTCCCACCAGGCCCCATGTGTTCACCAGTGTCGGCCTCCTCCTCCTCTGTGCAAACCACCAACCTGGATGGCTCCTCACCGTCTCCCGCCGTAGCAGGCCCCTGTGGGGGCTCACCCACCCCTTCCGCTGCAGCCGTGGGGGCATCCCCGCCGCCTTGCTCCACAGCGCCGTCTCCGCCCTCTTCTTCACTAGCCGCTGCGTAGAGGGAGACAAAGGACACAAGCATCAGGCTACTGTACAATGGTCCCCTAGACAGGAAGCAATAGCAGATGAGCACCCCTGTCAAAGTACACTTCCATCATGTCCCTCCACAACACATGGGTCAGTCCAGGCAAAACACACACAGTAACAGGCATGGTGCATGCCATGCACATTTCCATGCATGTCCAATTGACTCTTGAAACATTCAATGATATGTAACTCACATGCATCATGGCTCATGCATATCACATGCACACACTTCACCTCAGTCACATCCATCTGGCCCCAATCACACCGAACACAGGCAAAACAAGGGTAAGTTGGGTGCGTCACTGAATCTGTGCATTGTCACACACATGAGTCATGCATCCATGGCATGCACAAGTCACAGACATGCAGGTCAGGCACACAGACATGGCTACCATATATGTACCTGGCATCAGCACCCATCCTTCACCCCCATCCATGTCCAGGTACAGAGACTGGCATGCTCTCATGTCCCAAATCTGCATAGTGCTCCCCATGCCGCATTTCAACACATGCAACAACCATGTGGGTCACACATCACTGGTCGCACATGCATTACCATGATGTCCCAGCACACATACATGCATACATGGCCCATGGCACACATACAGGCAAGTATCATAGAACCAGCACACCGCAACATGCCCTGTCTCACACAGTGATGCTTGGACACTTACCGCTCAACTCCAGACGGGTCTCCCTCTCAAGGATCTGGGCGTGGAGCGCTGGGCGTACGCGTTCCAGGACCCTCTTCTGGATGGAACTCATGTGGCCCCGGCCCCCCTCCACGAGGTGCCGGGCCTTCACAAGGGTCCTGGACCTCAAGTCCTCCCAGCGCTTCTTGATCTTCAAGACGTTGCGGGTTGCCACCCCCTCCGCGTTGATGGCAACCACACAGTCGGCCCAGATCCTCTCCCGTCCTTCCTTGCTGGCGCGGGACGATCCAAAGAGGGCATCATACTGCCCCAGGACATGCTCCACCAGGACACCAACTTCGGTGGCAGTGAAGCTGGTGCCCCTCTGCCCCTCTGGCCTGGGGTTGCCACTGGTGCCAGATGTAGAAGTGCCCGACATGGCAACCCCAGAGGCAGGTGTGGGTGGGCAACTGGGTCCTGGGGCTGGGCTGTGGAGCGATGTAATCCCAGTTGGGAGTCTTCAGTTCCAGCAGGGGTGGACACAGCAAGTGGACCCCTGCAGATGGCTGATGTGCAGGCACCAAATGGCAGGGCACGGTGGCAGCAGGCAGGCAGGCAGGCAGCAGCAGATAGCACGTGGGAGGCTGCTCAGGGCACTGGGGGGGCAGTAACTCGGCCTTTGGGGCAGGAGCGTGGTGTTCCGTGTGTTTTCGGGTGGCCAGCTTGATACGGAGTGATTTGGCACGTGAAATTCCTGCACGTCAGCGTGAAATCCGAGGAAAGGCCCTTAGCGCGTAAGTGCGTCAGCACGCATACGCGATTCTATTGGACCAGAGTCCCTCATCGCGTAAGCGCGTCTGACGTGATCCGCACGGGCGTTCCCCACTCAGCACGTGAAGACGGAGCACACGTGGAAATACTGCACGTCAGAGTGTCATCGCGTGTAATTGGCCAAAAGTGCGCGTACACGCCATTGGCCTATGTACGTGTATTTCATCGCGTGTAATTGGCCAAAAGTGCGCGTACGCGCCATTGGCCTAAGTACGTGTATTTAAGGGGCGCGCGGCCACTTACACAAGCAAGTACGTCAGCGCACCTGTATGCCTGCTGCGTGGGAATTTCCACACGCGATTGGAGTGGGAACTCGATTCCAGGGGTGCGAGGCTCACACGCTCGCCTACAACACACGCAAGGCATTAATTTGCGCACTTTTCAATAAACAAGCCAGATGCCAGGATGAACATACCGTTCCTAGCAGCAGTGGCAGTGGGCTACCAAAGGAGGAGGAGGAGGAGAGTCAGGGCCAGAATATTCACACCCAGAACCAGCCTATTCGGGATGCCTGATGACCAGGTGTATGGGAGGTACAGGTTTCCAGCACACATCATACTGGACCTGGTCAGTGAGTGGGAGGATGACCTCACATCACCCACCCTGTGCTCCCAAGCACTCAGCCCCCTGCAGAAGGTCCTGAATGTACTGCACTTCTTGGCCACTGGATCCTTTCAGCGGACAAGTGCCATAGTGGGTGGTGTGTCACAGGCCACGCAGTCACGCTGCCTACACCAGGTCTTGAACATCATCACTGCACGGCCATCAGTCCGCAGGCACATATATCTCCCCAGGACTCATGCAGAAAGGCGGACGTGCATCCAGGAATTCTATGGTGTGGCTCAATTCCCCAAAGTGCTTGGTGCAATTGACTGCACACATGTGGCTCTACGTCCACCCAGGGCAACAGAGCACATCTATAGAAACCGCAAGCACTGGCATTCCATCAACGTGCAAGTTGTATGCAATGCCAAGGGAATAATCACATCAGTATATGCCAACTATCCAGGGTCCACCCACGACAGCTTCATCTACAGAATGTCTACCCTATGCCGGGACCTAGAGGCTGGCCAGCATGGAGATACATGGCTGCTTGGTGAGCATGAATGCCACTGCACATGCATGCATGTCAGATACTGGGTCATGACACAACACCACTAATGATACCCATCACCACCTCCGCAGGGGACAGTGCCTACCCTATCAGCCCCCACATGATGACCCCAATCCGGAACCCCACCACGCCACCCCAGGTAAGGTACAACACAGCCCACATTGCAACACGGGGCATAGTGGAGCGCACATTCGGAGTGCTCAAGTCACGCTTTCGCTCCCTTGACCGTTCTGGCGGGCAGCTGTTACATGCTCCCCGAATAGTGTGCAGGATCATAGTGGCAGCATGTGTCCTGCACAACGTTGCAACACGCCGGGGCCTGCCCGTGGACATGGTGGTGCCCCCACATCCACAACCACATGCACGCCCGCTGCGCATGGGAGGGGAAAGGGCACGGGGGGAGGCAGCCCGTACGCAACTGGTGGCCAACTTCTTCACCTAGGAATCACAGTGCTGGCTAGTGCACACTGCTCTGGCACATACCATCTGACAATCAATGATGACACTACCTGACAATGTCTGAAAATTACTTGACAATAAACAGTCAGATACACATCAGCCTGAGATTGTTAACATGGAAGTGTCAATATGTGTGCACCCCTAGCTACACATACACCAGCAATGCATCACAACGCAAAGACACAACTCCATCAATCTAATATGCATTGCCACAGGCGATTCACTACATGACAACATTGCCATGTCACCCATTCCCTTCACAGTCCCGCCACTGAGGACACCATGTCATGGTATGTGACAGCAAACAAACTGGCCATCACAACATGACACCAGTGTCACAAATAGCAGTGCCCCAAATGGAACATAGCCGCACTTGAGCAGCTAACCGCCCTGGAGCCACTACTACACACCTGTGTAAGAGTATTTTCAATCAAATTACACACCAACCCACCCTGAAGCCCACCCAAACAAGACACATTGCATGTAATCAATGGTAGTGTCATTACCTGATTCTGCTGGTATGTCCTCACCGTCCAGATGTACAGTGATGGCGCCATGCAAAAGTGTCAGTGCACATCTACCGACATGTAGTCTGACTCCAGAGAGTATGCCCTTGTGAAGATCTGTGTGAAATACCTGCAAAACATGAGCAACATATGTAAGTAGAGGCACATATCAAACCATCATGCATAGTTAGGTGCAACAACAATGAACACTATGAATGTCTACACAGTATTGACTATGGACTGGCCAACAGCTCATGGGAGTCCAATGTCACCGTGTAATTTGCTGTCACTTGGGCACACCCTTTGCAAGCCCATGGAAACGGAAGCAGGAGGGGTGTGGATGTCTGCTACCCAAGCATCGAAACCAAACTCAGGACAAGCCTGCATGTGCCCAGCCACAATACAGTGTATGCCCAGGTACCCACACAAGGCAACACTCTTGCAAAATAAAAATAAAAATGAGAAAAAATGGCCATGAAAGGGCCGGCGGGGGGGGGGGCCACCTATGTGGTCCGAGGACAGGATGCACGCCACAATCCACCTGTGTGGATCATGGGAAAGGAAAACACCCCATAGGCTCGTGGCCCACACGGCTACTCTGTTGTGGGAGATGAGTCGCTATGGCTCTGGCCAGACCCTGCAGCTGACTCTGGAGGTGGGGGAGCTGCCTCAGAAGATGGTGTGACAATGGGAGGCAGCCCACGCAAAGCACGAGTTTGCTCCTCCATGGCTGCAAGCAGGCGGGTCTGGTAGTTCTGGTTCTGGGTTATAATCATGCGGAGGTCCCCATGCAGTAACTCCCGGGATGACCTGACCTCCGCACGAGTTGCCTGCATCTCGGCCGAGAGCGTCCGTGTCAGACGCTCCAGCTGCTCCTCTGTCCTTCTATGGGATGAAGCCTCAAGCTCTAACAGGGTCGACCTGAGGTGACGGAGTTCTTCCCTCAGGCCTTCCCTGTGGCGCTGGGACTCCATGGAAAGTGATTCCCGCAGAGTCGCCAGTGCCGCCCGCCTGTCCATGTTGGACGCCAACATATCCTCCCTGTGTGCCTGGCAGATGGACTCTGTAGCCTGCTCCAGTCGCTCCATCAGCCTTTCTGGGGGGACAATGGAAGTGGCCACCCTATCCATGGCCTGTGCAATCATCTCGGATGATGCTGCCTGTTGGGTGGCCATACCGTAGATGGATTGCTCCCAAACGGTATTGCCAGGTGGCATACGGCCACCACGTTGACGGGCACCACACCTGCCTGGGGCAAGGCGGACTGCGCCTTGCTGTGCCGGCAAGGCCTCAGGCTGCAGGACTGCATTCCCTCTCTGATCTGCAGCCCCAGGAACAGGATCAGAGATTGGGTGGTGTGGCCCTGCATCCGTAACCACCGGAGGCTGATCTGCCGACACTGACATCCCCATTGAGGGCAATGGCCCGGCTTCAGGTGGGTCGGACAGAGGAGATTCTCTCCCAAGAACACTCACCTGCGACTGCACATAGGTGTCATCCTCCGAGTCTACACCTGAATACTGCTCGGGGGAGGAACCCCCAGAGACACCCCTCGACAGCACGGCCTGCAGCACTTGTGGGTTTTCACCCACAAACACACCACGTCCCTCACTTGTGGTAGGTCGGCCCGGGTTGCCCTCCTGGGACGGCTCCACCACCACATCCCCAGCATCAACAAGTGCTTCGTCCCCTGCAAAGACATGAAAGAGAAAAATGGAAACAGGCATTAGCACCATGGCATGCAACAAGGGCTGATGAACAACAAAGGCAGTAGTTCTACGACACATGTCCAACATGACTGGGAGACCTCCTATGCATTCACCATCACTGGGTCTGTAGGGGAGGCTCAGGGCATACAATGTACAGATTGGAGAGCAACGCCTGCTCACCTTGCTGCCTAGCACTGCCATCACACATTGGCCGTTGATTGCCATGTCAAAGGCACATGCCATCACACACATGGCATGTGACATAGCCACCAAGTGAAGAGGGAGAGGAGGGCTACTTTTTTGGATTTCAACCACTCTGGTCCTGACATTGCATCGTCACATCAATAAGTATACATGTTGTACATGGATCTGCTAGTCCAAATTGGCAACGATGCACAGTGCCTTGTCTACATCAACAAAATGCAGTAAACAATGTGATTCCACCTCCCCATCACCTGTAAAGGATTCATATTGCATTCGTGAAGCACCGGTCAAGTAATGTATGAAGGTACAGCGGAGCACTGAGGGGTGGTGGGGCAGAAGGGGATGCCAGTCAACAATCCTACTGGTGCTGGTGTCATTCATGTCACGCAAGTGCAGGGGTGGGTGGCACAATGAAGTGCAAGGGGAAGTGGCGGCTGGAAGTGCTGTACAAGGTAAGTAGGACTTGACGTCAAGGGCAGATGGTGTTAGGCGCAGACAAGTGCTGGGGGGGTGGCCTATAGGGGTACAGAGACATTCATGCAGTGCTGTGGGCTCGGAGGGGACAGGGGAGGTACACACTGCTTCTGGCTCGGCAAGGTCCTTTCAGATTTCTATGTGTCCTGCAGAGTTGTCACATGCCGCAGATATGTGCCCTTGGATTGGGGATCTCATCTTGGTGAAAAGGGTGAGGCGCTATTGCCTTTGGAGCATGTGGCAGGCCAGTTTGCCAGAGGATGGCCATGATGCAGGACATTCCCTCTCTGCCACCCGGCACCTGTGGTTTGGGTTCACAAGATCCGAGTCATGCCAGGACTCTGCATTGGCATGGGGCTTCAGACAGGTGGTCATGACCGTGGCAAAGACATCCAGTGTACCTGACATGGAGTGGAGCATGGAGTGGGCCCTGTCAGGATGGGAGTGAGCCTAAGCGGGAGCTGGATGGGGGGGAGATTTTGGCAGCATGAGCCTCGACTGACACACACTTCATGGGTCGGAATACCAAGAAGGTGTGTGACAGTGGTGAGGGTGGCTTTGCCTGTGGGGTGGTGAGGGTGAGCTGGGAGGAGAGGAGAATGTGATCACTCCAGGAGAGAGGAGTGCAGAGATGGACGGAGAGGGGAAAGTCAGATGAGATCAGAGCATCAAGAGTGTGCCCTGCAGAATGAGTAGGGACAGACGGGAGTCTAGAGGGTGAGAGGGAGTTGCTGAGGTCACAGAAAGGTCACGTGGGGGCGTCAACAAGCATGCAGGTGGATGCGTACAGCACCAAGGATGAGGATTTCTGTGTCTGGGGACATGAGTGAGGAGGAGAGGTGAGGACACTCAGAAAGGAAGTAGTACATTTGACCAGTTTTCCCAGACACAGTACGCACTGTTTGAGAATGTCAAGGTGTGGTGGAGAGAGACCTCACACAAGCCATTCCAGAGTGGAGTAGGTCTAAGTAGGAGTGACAGTGGCAGGAATACCCTCAGGGAAGCCAAGGGCACACCCCCCCTGCACAGTAGTGGCGGGCCAAGGAGAGGGTCAAGGATGCAGACAGAGCTGGCCGTCAGACATGTTTCCATGAGACCAAGGATGTCAAGGTGCATAACCTCATGTAAGTGACAGATATCGGAGGAATGCCTGATGCAGCCGCAGTGAAAGGAGTGTAATTGTGGAGGAGGTTGACAGCCTTGTAGGACTTACGGGGAGTGCTAGAGATCAGAGGTGCAGCATGTGTAGGAGTTGGAGTGGGAGGCGGAGAAGGTTCATGGGAGGGTGCAGGGAGGCAGTGCAGGATTGATGAGGAGAGAGGAGGGGGGACAGCAGGAGAGGTAAGGAAGTTGATGAGATGTGGGTAGCATTTCTCAAGGAGATTGAGGTTGGCCTAAGGGCCTTGGACTGAGACGCTCCCATTACCATGCACATCAATAGTGGCCTCTGAGGATTGGAAGGAGGCCAGGAGTACACCCCAACGGGTCCCACCAATGATGGTGGAAGAGGCGCAAGGAGAGAGGACAGGGACCATGTGAAGGGTCTATGGGACAGGCAAAGGCATGTATGAGCAGATGTCAGTGAGAGTTAGCTTAGAGTAGGCTCAGATGCACTGGTCAGCAATAGGGTGGGTCGCATTGGAGGGCAGGGTGCCCTCATTTGACTTTTGGCAAGCAGGTGTCGTGAGTAGGGCACGATGGTCTGAACTGTAGAAGTCATGGAAGATAGACCATGAAGAGCAGCATGGAGTGTGAGGGAATGGGGCTCGAAACCAGACGGTACCAAAGCCCACAGGTAGGAGGTGGATGTCAAGGCAACATCCACAGTATGACAGCATGTTGGTTGGCATTTATATACAGAGGACGCATTAGCAAGGGGTATCATTGCATGTCAGGCATGTGAAGATGAAACTTGAATGGCTGGGGGAAAGGATAGGAATGGTATGTAAGACATCAGATGAATAGACAGGGGAGTATGAGCAACAATGTAGTGACAAAATGACAATTCAAGGGCAACTTCCATGGTGTCGGCCCATATGTGCACTGTTGCCAGTAGGGATAGTGCTGTGGCCAGATGGTGTTGCACTGAACATACTGGATGAGGCACATGGGTGCCACTATCAACTCTGCCACACACCCCCTTGACAGGCACCCAACATGAATGCTTCACACACACACCATGCACATGGATAATACACACATGCATGTGCACTCACCGGATGATGCCTCGTAATCAGGGAGGTCTCCCACACCTTGGAGTTGTCCCTCGGTGACGTAGGATCCAGCTACGGACTCGTGTGGTGTGAGTTCTATTTCCTGTGCTGGGGACCCACCTCCAGTCACCAAGGTTGCGGCATGACTTCAGGCCAGCTTATCCTTTGCCCTGCGCTTAAGGTCATTCCAGCGCTTCTGGCAATCACTAGCTGTGCGCCTCACTACTCCAAGGGCACTTATTCTGTCAGCAATGGTCTGCCAGTGTGCCTGGCGTCTGGCATGTGTGGTCTTGGACCCTGCAACGATGACCATTTCCCTATCATGATCTGACACATACTGAACAAGTGCATTCAGTTCGGCGTCTGTGAAGCTTGGCTTCCTTGATGGGCCGGACTGTGCAGCCGTGCCTGGGGCATCAGCCTGTGCCGGACGTGCACTCTTCCTCTTGCGCTTGGAAGGGGGTGGGGATCCAGAGTGTCCTACGCCGCTGTGGACACTAGGGGCAGGAGTCGTGGTGGACTCAGTACTGGGTGTGTGGGATTGCCCACTCAGCATGGGAGTAGGTGCAGGCATTGGGGGTAGTGGGATGGGGTCAGGCCTGATCTGAGGTGCATGAACTAGGACCGACACAGTCTTGGCAGGGTGTATGAGAGGTGGGGTGGATGGAGCCACACCCTGGCTACGGGGGCCAGCAGATGATCTATCTGGCATAGATGCGCGTGCCCTGATGACACCAATGTGCACCGGTGCACGTGCAGTGGACCTGCTGACCTGGATGTCAGCGATGGGATCACCCTCGGACAGGTCTGGTGCCACAATGGCCTGGTCCGACAAGGGCTGATCAGGGTTGGTATCAGCCACATGACTCTCAACTGGGGGGGCATGGGTGTCCCTGACTGTTCCTCCAGACTGGGGGGGACAGGGGCACCCTGCAAGTCACAACCACGTCCCCTAGTGGATCCTCCACGGCCACCACGTGTGGCTCGGCCACCTTTGCCACCCTTACGGCTTGCACGCCTCCCAACCATGGCACTGATGGTATTGTGCGTATGGGAGTCGGTGTGCACAATTGTCCTGGGCAATTGGGTGTCAAAGGGGTTGGGTACCAGATGGTATTCGTACCCTAGTGCAGTGGCAAGGCTATATGACACCCCTGGGGAAAGATGACGGGTCACGCAACGCACAGGCACCCCAAAAAAGTTAAGGAACGTGCACAATACCCCTCCTAGACCACGTGTGCTGATGGAAAACCCTGCACTACGCTGTGGCATCCAGTAACACAATGAACGTATGCGTGTCACACGCAGCCTAGATTGACCTCTGAAGGGGTAGGCTACACACGGGGCAAGCACAGATGTTAGATATACGTGCGTGACTCACCGTCTGCCAGGTAAAAGAGCGTGAAAAATGAGCGCTTTTGGTTGGCAACACCCCCGCCAAAAGAAGATGTGTACGCTGTCTGAGGAGACAGGACAACAGTAGAAGGGGACACTGTTTGAGGGAACAGGCCCAGGTAAACCAGTACAAGAGGAAAAAGAGAAAAAGCTGTCAGAGGTAACAGGGAGTACGAACTGGAAACGCCGTGAAGTAAATCGCGTGTGAAACGACAAGAAGTACAGAATTCACCCACTCGCTCTCCACGAAAAGCACGTACAAGGAAATGGTGTTCAACACTACCTTTTATACAGGCCCACACGTACAGCGTCACTTACGGCGTGTACGTGCTTGGCCCATGTTCACCAATCACACGCTTTGACACTCCTGCGTGTAGCTCACTTTTCACCAATCACACGCTTTGTCACTCCTGCGTGTGGATCCTTTTTCACCAATCACACGCTTTGACACTCCTGCGTGTAGCTCACTTTTCACCAATCACACGCTTTGTCACTCCTGCGTGTAGATCCATGTTCACCAATCACACGCTTTGACACTGCACGTGCAGGTAACTATTGACGCACATATGCTGGTGACGGGTTTTCGCGCGATTCTCTGAGTGTGGGGTTTTCACGTGCAAAATCACTCCCTATCAGGCTGTCCACGCGTTCAAACACGGAAGACCACGCTCCTGGCCAGGAGGCCAAATTTAAGTCCCCCAGAGCCCTGAGCACGCTCCCACCTGCCATCGGCTGCTGCCTGACTGCCTGCTGGCCACGTGCCCCACAGTGCTGGTGGGTGGGGGTGGTGGGAGACATGGGTGGGGGCCTGGTGGAGGGTGCCCCTGGTGGATGGGGGGTGGGGGTGGTGGGAGACATGGATGGGGGCCTGATGGCAGGTGCACCTGCACTGCTGGGGGGTGGGGGTGGTGGGAGACATGGGTGGGGGCCTGGTGGAGGGTGCCCCTGGTGGATGGGGGTGCAGGGGGACATGATCAGGTGTGCAGGGTAGTCCACTGTTTTGTGGGCTGCCTGCAGGGGCCGTGGAGGGTGTACAGGGTACACCTGTGAGGGCCCACCCAGCCTATTCGCATGTGATAATTCCCACGCACCCCTGTGATACACGTACCCTGGCCAATCGCGTGTTGAACTTCCCGCTACCCCTGTAATACACGCACCCTGGCTGTTCGCGTGTGATAATTGCCGTGTACCCCTGTGATACACGTTCCCTGGCCTATCGCGTGTTCTACTTCACGCGTCCCCCTGTAATACACGTTCCCTGGCCAATCGCGTGTTGAACTTCCCGCTACCCCTGTAATACACGCACCCTGGCTGTTCGCGTGTGATAATTCCCGCGTACCCCTGTAATACACGTTCCCTGGCCTATCGCGTGTTCTACTTCACGCGTCCCCCTGTAATACACGTTCCCTGGCCAATCGCGTGTTGAACTTCCCGCTACCCCTGTAATACACGCACCCTGGCTGTTCGCGTGTGATAATTCCCGCGTACCCCTGTAATACACGTTCCCTGGCCTATCGCGTGTTCTACTTCACGCGTACCCCTGTAATACACGTACCCTGGCCAATCGCGTGTTGAACTTCCCGCTACCCCTGTAATACACGCACCCTGGCTGTTCGCGTGTGATGATTCCCGCGTACCCCTGTAATTCACGTTCCCTGCCTAGTCGCGTGTAGTACTTCCCGCGTACTCCTGATTTGAAGATTGCCCGCTTTTCTTTCCTTGTTTGCCTGCCCTGTGAAGTGGTCCAGGGTTAGCGCAGCCCTTAGCGATGATTTAGCGATTTTGATGGCTTTTCCTTGCGCGAGGGCGTTCTTGGGGGCGTTACTGGCGCTGCTGCAGGCTCGCTGCGATTCTCTGCGCCACGGCTGGTTTGGGAGCTTGAAATCCATGAATACGCTGTGCGCGGAAATCTGTTTTAGCGCACGTGCCTGGCGCAGACTATCGCAGGCGCACGCTGTGCGCCAGCCGCGTGCGCTACTTGTGCGCTGGATTCTATGAATTAGCCTGTTAATGTTAAGCTGGAATTTAATGGGCAATTCCCAAATCCTGTTACATTTCTATTAATGGGAAAAGAGAGAAAGAGAGAAGAACTTGAACGAGCTTGGATTGAATGAAAGACATATACTTTGTACTCAGTGCCTTTTAGGAAAGCTGTGAAAAGCAATATGTTGTCTTCAGTGTAGTCTTATGTACTGATAATGAATGCACTCTTTATACACTCTGATCCAAATTAATTGCCCAATTGTTTGCATAATGTTGCTACTGTTACATAAAGTCACTTTCATGTGTGTGTGTGTCTAGAGACACACACACATGAAAGGAGACATGTATCCTTTATGTTCCTGTAAAGAGGCCAAATGTTGTAGCAGACTCCTGCCCCCTAAGATAGCATCTGCACCCTTGGATGCGACATTGGCTCCACTATTTGTAAGTATGTAAGTAAGCCATGCAAGGTATAAAAGATATTTGAGACTTTTGATGTTTACATTTTTCCATAAAAAGAGCATACCAGCAAGTTGGCAGATAAAACTGAAGAGGGAGACCCAAACATGGCCCTCGTTACACCCATCCCACTCTCAGCCAGGCAACAGAGAAACGAGAGGTGTACATCGCTTCTGGGTCCTTCCTCCCAATCATTGATGTATCGCAGGTGTGAGAAACGTGACTCACTCAGGCAACCATTCAGACCATATCCGGATTACAGTATTGAAGAGCTGCTGCTGTCATCAATTGAACAAGTCGACTGATCAAAACCTCGGAAAACGCTGATAAGGTCACGACCGACATCACAACAGATACATTAGACTTGACGCACATAGATATCCCTGCACAAAACTATGCAGACATTTAGCTCTACTGCTGAAAGACACGAAGCAAATGCTTATGGCTCACATAGTTTGAGGACTGGCACACGTACACATTTTGCTATGCAGAAACAGCAAGATGCTGAATGAATACATATGAACTGCTTGCCGACGCTTAACTACAACTAACATGGGCTTCCATGCAAATAAAGATGGAAGCCATAGGTACATTGGAGTGAATGGGAAAAGCAAGATTAACTTCAGAATTCAAGGAAAGGCTGACAGGTTGATCCTGCTGAAGCATGCAAACCAAGATTCCAGCGCATACACTGTGCACAACCTTGCCAAGGACAAGTAGGGAAGGAAGAAGGGCATCTGCAAGGAATACAAGCCATACATTCTCACAATTGCAAGCAAAAGGGCTCCATTTCGTGGTCCCTACACACGTAACCTGAATCTACGAGACAAAGCCTATTTAGTTGAGGCAGACAGAGAAGGTTGTTCGCATCGAACCACATGCAGGAAGATACAAAAGTAATACAGGCTCAAAGCTGAATGTTCTGTCTCAGGGTCTAGGAGATTGGAGATGGTAACTTATTGGGAACATGCAACACCTTCGGGGTCGTTCCCACTACCGTGAATGGTTGCACTTGTCCTGGTAACTGTCCAAACCTCCAAGCCCTTTCTGTCCAATCCCTAATCACCTTCCACAATAAGTATACACTATGGTGCACTGACTAATCACCTTTATACTAACCTGTAACTTTGTATTCGTGACACATAGAGTTGGTCTCAAGATGAGCCACCAGATATGGCTTACGCATTGATCATACTAATCCCTTATGGAATGCATACATAGTTTGCCTCATTAACCAATCCCTTCCCCTGTTAGATTTTCTGGGATATAAGTTTGTTTTTGTGACATCAGAGGCCAACAAAACAGAGCGACAAGCATCTGGAGTATGAGAGCACTTGGAGATTGTTGCATTGTTCATGTTGCGATCCCTGTGATTTGAATTGTTAATAAAGACAGTAAACGTTGTCCTATGGCTGGGTCTCCCGTTCTTGTGGCAGGGGATTCCCAGGGCCCAGTTCTTCTGGCACGTAAACGGGGAGACTGATAATAGTTCCCTGCCACCCCATTAAAAGTGGTAACAGAGGATGGTCGCTAAGACCTTTCAGCAGTAAGACCCTCTTTTTCCTGCTGCGTGCCCGAAAGGATGCATCGCAAACCCGCGAGGACCGGATTAAAAGCCACGCATGGACACTGAGAAGGTCGTCAAGAGCTGCTTTAGAGAAATTCCTGCCTGCTCCCCGAGGGACGACAAGCAGACCAGATGGCAGAGTGGCACATTGTGGAAGAGGCGGAGCCCGAGGGGCTTCGGCGGATCCACGGAGTGTAAGCAAAGTAAATATTGGGGCGGGGAAAATGTTGTGTTCTTGTGAAGGATCCCTGTTTCTAGGCGGTTAGCTTAGCTTACGGATGAAAAACAAAAAAAGACAATAAAAAGTATACCTGTTATCTAGGCACCAGCTTAGTTTGCGGATGAAAAATAAAGAAAAAGACAATAAAAAGGATGCCTGTTTTATGTATGGATCCCTATGTCTAGGCGCTAGAGTAGCTCGCTTAGCTTGCAGAAGATGGTTTCTTAGTTTATCTCATTGAGATAGATGTATTCCTATATGTGGCAGTATAGAAGAAGGAGCTCATGATTTTGGTATTCCCTGTGATTTGAGAGGCAGGAAGACAGCCATGTGTTATTCAGTTGTGTCTTGGGGCATCATAATTATTGGGAGTGTATTTGAAGCATTGGGATTTTCCCTTTTGAGTTTCTGATGTCACGCATAAGGTTGTTGAATAAGAATTGTTGTGTTTATGTAGGAGGAAAGGCCTGCAGCAAGGGCACAGATGTGATGGTAAGAGAAAGTGGGAAAGGAGATAGAGGGATGGGAACTGTTAAAAAACAGAAGACAGTGGTTTTAACTTGAAGAAATGATGTTTAGATTATTGAGGAGTCTCATGCCATTTGGGCTGGGCTCGAGGAGCACGTGAAGAAATTGTGGTTTGCCAGAGAATACAGTGTGGGTGGTGCACGGAGCATGCTCTTATTGATGGTGGTGAGTCATTGAGGCTTGTAGAGTGGTTTGAGAATTGTCACGGTTTTGCAGAATTTAACTGAAAATTAACTACAACTGTGAAATATACAAATTTACAAGGTATTAAAATGTGTCAACAATCCTGATTTGAGGTCAAGTAAGTATCGGCAGTCAGAAAGTGATACGCCGCCATAGGGCATACACCCCTCCAACATTTGTGCAAGTCCCTTCCACGGTATCGAAACAAGAAACGCAAGTATAGCGTGAAATGGACTTGTGAAACAGAGGGCAACATGGCAAAGCCATGGGCCCGGGAGGGCAGTCTTTCAAAATATGTGTTGTAACACATGACTACATATCTACATACAACCTATAAAGGGAAGAAATTGAGCAACAGATTGGCTATATTGGAGCTATGGAAAATGTTTCAGGATGGGGAAGAGGATCCACCTAAGACTAGAGTGGATGTTGAGCCAACGCGCGATGCAGGGGCGAATAGCCCGCGGCCCCTCCGCCCACTCCTCAAAGCACAGACCCTGCAACAGAAAGCCATGGATTTTACCCCTTGAAGGAATTAAAAGCAGCAGCAGGATATACCAACCCTGTTTATGCACCAACGCGTATAGCAGCAAGGACACGCTTAATGGCGCAGAGCAACCAAATACGAGAATAGCGGCAATGAATGATTAACACAAAGAGCGCAGCGACCTGCAAATAAAACTGAGTGCAGACGGCAAAGGGATATTCGGACGTAGTGAAGATAATGAAGTGAGAGTCCAGACAAATTAGTGGTTAGGAGAACAGATATTGTCAAACTGGATGGAAGGGCTGCATGCGAGCATAGACATACAGGGAGAAAGCTCTAAAACATAAGGGGATGGAAGGAGAGGGCAGAGAATGGGCAGAGATAATGGAGGAAATGGAGAGAAGAGAGAGGGAAGAGAAAGAGGAATAAGAGTGGCAGAAAAGGGACAAAGAGAAGGTGGAATAAAAGGAAAGGGAGGATAGAGGGGGGAGAAAGCAGATGGGGGGAGTTGGAAAAGCGGAAGAAGAAAAAGAGAAGCAATTGCAAGTGAAGAGAGAGAAGAGGAAGTTGGAAATTGAAAGACTTGTTAAAGAGCGTCAACCCAGAGAGGAAGAAGAGAGGTATAGGAGACAGGAACGGTAAAGAGGTAGAAGTCAAGAAAGACGCAGATACTATGATGGGGCCGACACGTCTAAATGATGATGAGGAAGAGGGGATGTGAAGAGGAATAGGGATACTGTATAGGAGCAGGAGGGATAGTGCCTCTGCCCCGAAGACAAGCAGGAATATAGCAAGGTCTCCAGTGAGGGGTGAAAGTGATTCATTGGACAGGGAAACGACAGGGGAACGCATATTAAGGAGACTTAATTTTGAAGAGGACAGCGGTGACAGTATCGTGACCATGGGGTCAGAGGAGTACCTTAGGGAAAGTGACAATGATGAAGGGAGAAAGCCTTGCCGCCCCACAAGGGAAATAAGCCCCGAAAGAGAGACATTGTAGGGAGGAGAGGAGGACACTGAGAAATATAAGGGAGAACCCGAAGGACGTCCTGAGCGTCCCATGGATAGGTCACACAGCGCAGACAAATTTACTCCATATGCACAGAGGATCAGAGTCTTGCCGGGATGGAAAAGAGAGAGCATGACGAGTGTTCACAACTACCAAAGACATAGGGAGACATGACAGGGGAATGAAATTGACACAGCTTCAGTTGCTAGAAAATGATGGACGACCCCAGTATATACCCTGGCAACAGTATCAGGTAATAAAATTGCGGCAAAAATGTTGCGGTAAAAAGAAATCGTGGCAAAAATGCAGTGGTTTGACCGGTAAAGGTATGCCCCATTATACCATTTAAAGGGAGCGGGGGCTGCGGGGGTGTCCCCTGCTTCCCTTAAATGGTATAATGGGTCCGGGGGTTGTGGGGGTGTCCCCCGCATCCTTTACATGGATTGCAGCGTAAAAGCCATAGCATTTTTGCCACAATATTTTGGAATCGCGGCAATTTTTGCCACTATTTTATCACATGGAACCCTGGCAATAGATAGACAATGACAACTTCAAGGAACCACTTCACTATATCCAGGAGATACAAGAACATTGGCTTTTCAAAACAAGCGAGCTATGGGATAAAACTGTGGGGTTATTTTACCCCATATTAAGCCAAGGGCTACAAGCGCAGGTACAGAATCAACTGAAGAAATTAGTGGGGATGGAAGCAAAGCCACTGTCAGAAATTCAGCTAACTATAGTACATTATTGCCGACTAATGCAGGAGAACGCAAGAAAGAAGCACAAGGAGTGGAAGAAGGAAGAAGCAAAATGAGTACAGAAGAAGATATCGAAATATACAATGGAATGGGTGATGTTGATGAGCGGAGAGGGAGTAGTTACCCAGAATGCACAAAATAAGCAACAGGTAGCAGGGGGAAGTTTTGCGGGAAGAGGAGATGCCAATTATTGGCCACAGGGAAGAGGAGGAGTGTCCCAGGGACGAGGATTGGGACATTAAATGCAGCAAGGTGGAGATGGGTTTAAGGAAGGACAACAGAGACACATGGGGTCCACCACAATGCTGGACGTGCAGTATAATAGGTCACATATCACGACTGTGCAGGAGCAGGGGTGCAATACAGAAAAATGGGGGGACATGCCAGCCAGCGTATCAGGCTGAGCAATCAGACTATTAGGCCCAAGATCATACGCAGACGCAGACATATGTGCCCAACTGGCGCCAACACAAGGTACACCAATACAGTCACACCAACCCACGGTATACACACCAGAGGCACAGTATATGCAGTCACCACAACCAACACAGAAAGCACTAGCACAGCAAATTGTTGTAGCCACGAGACACACAGATTCTATGATGCAGACTGTGGTACGAAAACTAGGGAAGGCAACCGTGTGGGAGCTAATCCCTTCACAGGGACAGGGATGACTCTACACCCACAATAGGGCAGCCCATAGACAGACCTGATGTGTTCAATCTTTTCTGTTGCACCCAACCTGAACGAGGAACCACATGTAGGTGTGACCATAGGTGACAAGACATTCCCTTTGCTTGTAGATAGAGGGGCGACTAGATCGTGTATTAGGGAATGGAGATACCCGATGTCAGGCATTTCAATGAATGTGGAGGGATTCTCTGGGCCTACAGACTTGGTTCCTTTCACTGACAAGCTTCCAATTTCCAGAGGGGAACATGGCCTGACCATGTCATTGTTACATTCCTGACAGACACCACTAAACATAATGGGTAGTGTGAGAAATATGAGGGTGTTCTTACTTCTGAACCCCTTGGATCCTCTGCACAGGTGGCCAGGGAAAGGCCAACGCTATTGGATCACGACCTTGGGGCCGGAGAAGCGAGGGAGAATCACCTGGATGGAGGATCCTTGGGAACCGGGAGTGGGGTGCCCTTGGGCGAGACATGGTACACCCCTTTCCCTAATGAAAACAAACCCAACTCCTCCCCAACCATTGTGGACTATTATAAGCCAGCTCCGCACATTTCTCCACCATTGACTCTTGACAGTACTGAGATGAAGAATAGGCAACTAAGAACAATTAAGTCTATGCTCTTTTACCACTTTAGTTCTGGGAAGAGGAAGATGCCTGCCAGGAGTCATGAAGGTCAGGCATGTCCCTTTAATGGGAATAATCCTTCACATCTGCAGCCTGTCAAGGGGCTGCAGGTGTATAAATGGAGTCCAACCCAGCAGCCGAGAGAATCAACGAGAGAAGGACCAGGAGGCTGGTACATGCAGCAGAGGACTGTTCAGCATGGCGCAGGAGTGAGGACTCCCTGGAGCGGACCAAGAAAGGTGAAGGGAGCTGTACTGTAAGGCTGCCCCATTCTGTTCTATTTAAAGTGCTAATTTCCCTGTGGTGGAGGACCACCCAGGAGTCTCTGAGGGGCAGAAGCTGGAGCCCCGGCACTAGGGGAAGAAGGACATGTGATCCATGCTGCAACACAAACATCCTAAGCAACATGTGATTTTCTGGGGGTTAAGAAACTCGGTGTGCATGTGTAAACTTAAGCATTTTATGAAATACATTGTATTGGAGTAGTTGTGTGTGGCAGAAAGCATGTTTCTGAAGGTCTCCGAACAGTGAAGAGCTCAATTAAAGTGGAACGAACATTTATGCTTGTTAAGTATACAAGAAGGGGGAATACTTTGTATCAGATTGAACACGTGTGGCAAGGAACACGTTCTCGAAAGTCTCTGAACACCAAACTATCCAATTAAAATCAAACGTGTCTGCCATTAAACAAAAGGGAATATCTTACATGGTAGTGTTGCGTGTGATGAGAAGCACGTTTTCAAAGGTCTCTGCACATTGAATTATAAATTTAAGGTTAAATGAACAATTATTGAACTCCATATGAAGGGAAAAAAACCTTAAACCAGAGGTTTAATTATTGAACACCAAATTGAATTAAGCCTTTGTTGTTAAACAGAACCAAAGCTTTGAAACCAAATTAAGCCTTTGTTGTTAAACAGAACCAAAGCTTTGAAACCAAATTAAGACTTTGTTGCTAAACAGAACCAAAGCTTTGAAATCAAAAGGTGACAAGAGCAGTCAGACAAAGGCCACTGCAGCCTGATACACAGAGCCAATTTCAACCTGAGGGAAAACGAAAAAAAATATTTTAAAACAACATTAACCAAATTGTGGAAGATAAAGACTTTTTTTTTTTATTATGTTTTGGAACCTGAGGAAGGGAACCCCGAGTCCTGATTCGAAGCCTTTCATCTCAAGGTCATTTTGTGTGATTTGGAACTTGGGGAAAGGGAATCCTGAAACCTGAAGAGACTTTTTTGCATTTTAATTCTAAATATGGAGATTTTGAGACTTTACTTTGTTGAACTGTTTTATACTTGGGGAAGGAAACTAAAAGGAAGCTGTGAGCTGGAAGAAGCTCAGGGCTTTGTGTTGAACACTGTTTTCTGTTGATTGCTGACATACTTACACATTGTTTAGCTATAGTTGTGAGGGCAAGCATAGGTTTGAGACACAGACAGATTCCTAAATTGAACTCTTTGACTCAGACTCTCCTTTAGTTTTATTTAGGTAAGGAAATCCCACCTCAGCATAGGGCAAGTTAAGCCTTTTTCCATCCTGACATTTAAGTTAATAAAAATTAATTGTTGGAATTTGGAATCTGTTGTATGTGTCCTTCTTCATGTTGCCTTCACAGTAGGGTCATGATGAGCCGACTTAACATGACCATCTCATTCACTGATCAGGGGATAGTGTTCTCGACTCCAGAAATTCACTTCATGAATGTGTGAGAACTCATTCAGGCATATTGCAGGTAGGCTGTACAGAGGGAGGTGTCAGTGAACCCTGAGTCGTTCCAATATGGAGTCGAAGTACTGTTAGCATGGCTTCCAGGGATTCAGGGCCAACTGCTCTGTATTCCCAATGCATTTTTGTTCAGACCAGAGTGTCATGAACCATCAGGTCCACCCCTTCTGGACGTCTTGGTCGCTACGCCGGCACACTGCGGCATCCATGTTTCCCTCCAACATGGCCGCCCCTTAGTAGTGATCTGAACTGTGCGGTGGCATATCTTTCCCGGACTCTGAGCCCTAGTGAAATACATTATTCGATCCTTGAAAAAGAACTCTTAGCCATCCGATAGGCCTTCAAAGAATGGTGTAATTTGCTATTAGGCACCAGACACTCTGTACAGGTACAGACCGACCATAGAAACCTTCAGGTACTCCAATCCCTGGAATGTCGAAACAGCCGACAGGCCCGCTGGGCATATTTCTTTGCTCAATTCCAGTTCCATATACTTCATATACCCGGTTCCTCCAATACCATCGCTGATGCCCTGTCCAGATGACCGGACTATGCAACTAACCTGAGATTGCTGCTTCCCAAGATGTTCCCCGACAAGGTGATTGTAGCCCATATAGACATGTTTCTGAATAAGGTTAGATCAAACACTCCTACATCGGTTCTTTGGAAAGAATTCATATGGAACAACCATTGGACCTTGAACACCAAAGACAGTTGTCTCTTCAAAGATTCGGCCTTGGTAATCCCAACACAGGATTTAAGAGAGAAGATATTGTGCCTTTGTCATAACATCCCCTACTCAGGCCACCGCGGAATCAAGGCCACTCTTCAAAACCTCTAAAAGATACTTTTGGTGGCCTAAAATGCAGTCAGATGTTCAAAGATATATCCAAGCATGTGCTACTTGCAATCAAAACAAGATCAACTGTAAAAAAAAACTGCTGGCCTATTAGTCCAACCGCAGCTGCCGTCTCATCCCTGGGAGATTATTGCCACAGATTTTATAGTAGACCTTCCACCATCTAAGGGGTGCACAACCATCATGGTTACTATCGATCTTTTCTCACATATGCACATTTTACTCCCTTGACTAAGCTTCCATCTGCAGCTGAAATGGCAAGAATTTTCCTATCAGAAATATTCAGATTGCACGGACTTCCATCCAAGATCATATCCGGCCGTGGAAGCCAATATACCTCCAAATTCTGGAAGCATTTAAGTGAACTGTTAGGTGTAGAACGTGCCTTATCTTCTGGATACCATCCTCAGACCAATGGAATCACAGAGAGAGTCAATCAAATCCTAGAACAGTATCTTCACTGTTTCTCCACACAGGTACAAGACGATTGGTCTGTATCGATTCCGGTTGCGGAATTTGCTTATAACAACTCAGTGCATTCTTCAATAAAAACCAGCCCTTGTTACTGTACTTCTGGATTCCATCCTTCCGTTCTACCCATAAGTCATCCGTCCTCAACCCCAGTTCCATCAGTAGATGCATGGATAAAAGATCTAGTGGAATTACAAAAGAGTGTCAAGGAAACACTACAGAAAGCCAGGGTCGATATTAAGAGATATGCTGATGCCAAGCGCCGCCCAGCTCCCGCTTATACAGTTGAGGACAAGGTCTGGTTGTCTTCTCATCATCCACCCAGGCATTTGAGACATGATAAACTTTCACCACGTTTCTATGGACCGTTTTCAGTAACCAAGATCATCAATCCCGTAGCCTTCCAACAACGTTTTCCAACAACGTGGTAAAGAATACATCTGGTCTTTCATTCTTCACTGTTAAAACCCTATCTTCAATCCACGAAAATGACACCTCGCCCCCCCTCCTGTTCTGGTTAAAGACCAGATAGAATACAAAGTCGCTAAAATATGTGACTCACTGTATAAGCAAGGATGTCTACAATATCTGATAGATTGGAAAGGCTATCCACCCAGTGAACGATCATGGGAACCCAGGACCAACATCAACTCTCCTCATTTGCTCAAAAAATTCCATAGACTTCATCCAGGCAGACCCGGAGGAACAGAGTTTAGAAGAGAGCATGCTGTCATGGTCCATCGGGTCCGCCCCTTCTGGACGTCCTGGTCGCTACGCCAGTGCATTGCGGCATCCATGTTTCCCTCCAACATGGCCACCCTTAGTAGTGATCTGAACTCTGCGGTCTAGCCTCCTGGGTCCATACACAGCATGCCTTGAAAAGTCCCGCCCCTGCCTTAGACGGCGCATCTCAACGCTCCATGTACCGGTGCTCAGCGAAACTTGTTAGTTTCTTGGAAAGTTCCCCCCGAGCTAACATTGTGCCTTTTCAATCCTTATTTTCCTTCCTGGTCCTGGTGTTTCACTAGCGCGCCCCCTCCCTTCCATTCGGAAGCCACTCGTCCTTTACTAACTTCATCGGCTACTATTTCAATCCCCTTCCTGGTATATTTTCTTCCCATATCCTTCGGACAAAGGACAGCCGTCCTGTGTCCTTCCTGATCTCTCATCCTGGAATCTATCCTGGAATTCAACCGCAATACTTGAAAGAATCCGTGCTGAGAGATCCGCTCCGGGCAGTGCCTCTGGTGCTTACCTGTCTCCTACAAGAGTGCAGTCTGGCATCAGGGGAGGCTCGCCCGTTCCTCTTCGATACCCGCACTACAAGGAAGAAGGAAAAACCCATCAGCGCCAATAAGAAAGAGTCCAAGGCCAAACAGGTGAGCCATAGAGATATAAACCCTGATTGTGTAAGTGACTTGGAAACCCATAAGCATGACACAGACGTCCCTTTAGATGAGAATGAAGGGTAAGAGTTTCCACCAGAACTGGAGACGAATATAGTAAGGGACAAGAGGGTAGTACTATAGGGGACTGATGACACAGGACGGGCATGGAGAACAGTAATCACAGTAGGGGAAGGGCACAGACTGAGTGACTTGACAGATGAGATGATCTGTTCTGAGGTGACTATCCGGACCTTGAGTCAGTGTTCTTTATGAGCATCACCTATTGGGTGAGGATTCATTATGGGGAAGTACCATAGAAAATGGCCTTATTGAAAATGCCACCAACGCTGTTTCTCATAGAAGACCTACCACAAGTACTTAGTGTCTTATGGAACAACAGCCCATATGACGTTGGCCTGCTAAAGGGAGTAAGAGCTGTCAAAATAAAGCTCAAGCCAGGGGCTATCTTACCAAGGGCAAAACAATATCCTTTGTCCAAGGAGGCAGACAAAGACATGTATGAGACAATGTTCACTTTAGTGCAGCAAGGGATTCTGGTACCGTCGGAATCACATAGTAACACGTCTGTGTACCCGGTGAAGCAGGCGACAGGGGTATTGTGGCATTTTATTCGGGACTTGCCTTTCAATTTCCTTTGAACTATATTGAATTTCCTTTGAACCATATTGTTGAAGCAGAGTTCCCGTTAGTTCCTAACCCAGCGACAATACTATTGTAGCATTCCACCTGAAGCTACCCATTTTAGAGTAATAGATTTGAAGAACGCTTTCTTCTCTATACCATTTGATGAGAAATCACAGGATCCGATATCCTTTCTATATAGAAATAAAAATTGGAAACACACGAGGCTACCTCAGGTGTACTGTGTATCGCCCTCTATATTTAATAGGGTCCTCCAAATGGGTCTAGGAAACATACAGCTGGACAGCACAGTCATTCAGTATGTAGACAATGGGCCTCATTACGAGTTTGGAGGCAGCCATGCCCTTGATAAGGCTGCATCCCTTAATAAGGCTGCCTCAGGTCCGGGTTCCCTGAATGGGGAAATACCGGGCCATTCCAACCTTGGAGGGCCCGGTATTTCCCCATTCAGGGAACCCGGACCATCCCCATTCCCAGAGACAACTGTCTTTGGCGGTCAAGGCCAAATGGTTGGGAATGGGGAGCATGCTAACAACGGGCCCGTTAATGATGGGCCCGTTGTTAGCATGCTGGGCTGCTCGCGGGCCCCGCTAAGGACGTCTGGTGAAACCAGGCGTCCAGAGCGGGTCCCACGAGCGGACCTCGTAATATGAGCGGTAAAGGCTAAATGGCTCCGGCACCTTTACCGGAGCCATTAACTCCTTACCGCCCACCTCATAATGAGGCCCAATAGCTTGGTTTGCAGAAAATCAGAAGAATAGTGTTGAAAAGACTACGTGCAGTTGCTAACAGTGTTAGCAAAGAAGGATTACAAGGTGGACAAGGCAAAGTTGCAATATTGCCAAAGTGAGGTGTTGTACATTGGACAGTTAATATCACGGGAAGGTAGGAAGGAAACCCCAGAAAGAGTAGAGGCGATCTTTAAGATGCAACTGCCACGAACGTTCATAGAGATGCAGCAATTCTTAGGTCACTGTAATTATAGCAGTGCCAGCATGTTCAATTATAGCACGTACACAAGACCCCTTTTA